>NC_088695.1:15120663-17620663 GCF_028017835.1 Emys orbicularis | reverse complement strand
GTCACTGTAGTTAACCCACTTCCCAAGAGGCAGTAGCTAGGTCAATGGAAGAATTCTTCCATTGACATAACGCTGTCTAGACTTGGGGTTAGGATGGCATAGCCATATCTCTCAGGGTTTCAAACCCATACCCCTGAGAGATATTGCTGTGTTGAGGTAAATTTCCAGTGTGACCAGCCCTCGCTTATGAGGGTGCTTGTTCTGAGCTAACAGCTGTTATGAACTCGTGACCACAGAAACTCCCCTGGGTGGGTTTTGAAGGACAGTTCACTGGCCAGAACCCTTGTTGGAATTGCAGTGAGCTCGGGTAAACTTATTAGCATGTTGTAGGTTCTATTGTTGTTCTGAATAGGTTTTCTCTGTAATGCTTTTACCTTAAGAATAAATGTGCTTGCTTAGAAAGAGCTATACGGTAGCTTCACTGTGGCAATTACACTGTTTACTGTCACTAAGAAGAAAAGTAAAGCAGGTCAGCTTAGGCAGCCTGACTTTGCTGGGAGCTATGCAATCTGGAAATACCCTGGTAGGAGGGAGAGAGATGCAGGTCTCCACTCAGAGAGGGGTGATGGCTTAGGAGCCAGGAGCCTAAGTGGACCACAAGGGGGAATACAGGTGCTGTTGCGCTGAACTATAACAGTAAGCACTGTGCTTAGTAGCAAGTGACTGCAGGATCCAACTTTTTACGAGGTAAAAGAGATACAGGGGAAAGTAACGAATAGGAGGAAAACTAAAAAGGTTCTGTGAATAACACATTCAAAATGAGGTTATTTCGAAAAATTGGGAGAGATGGATTGAGAGCTAGTTTTGCGTGTTAGGAGCCAGCACTGCAAATGGATAATCTTCAGCCAATCAAACACTTGATGGTTAGCATCCCTGTCTGAGATCACAGGACAAGGCCCCAGGGAGGAGTTATTAAACATGGCCAGAGTGTATACCAGTTAGACCTATTAAAAATCCTAGCATCTATGGTCAATATTGAACCAGTCCATCAAAGTCACTCCATCACTTCGCAGGCAGGTACTGTGAAGAAGGCAAGAAGGTGACAATTTATCTCTGTCCTTCTGTTTTGATTTGAGGATTGCTTTTTAAGGAGTGGTTTGACTTCACGGCCTGAGCATGGAAGTTTTAGTTCATTGTAGGTGTTTGTAAAATAGGTGATAAAAGAGATCCAACACAAAAGATGAGGACTCATCATATTTCCTTCCATCAGAGCAGGGCCAAGAGTTTTATCCCAAGAGACTTTTATGTATCACTCTTTTAAGTCCATTTTCTTAACACTGATTAAAAATGGTTTACCAACCAAAGCTAAGAAAATGCACTTCAAGCTACCATTGCCTCATGGGAATGGAAGTTCAGTAAAGATTCCCACACAATCCTAAGAATCTGAACTATTGAGATGAAGGGTGTGTACAGGGAGATCTTGGCGGACTAGCAAAATATGTGGACCACTGGCGATAATTGGAATATTAATTATCATACTGATTGCCAAAAGTAGCTAAATCAGTAGGTCTTAACAGGCCTCTGCAATGGCCTTAGGATAACTAAGCAAGCAGCCAGCAGGGGTGGTGGGGGTGGAGGGCCTGACCTTCTGTCCTTCCTGATGCGATCTCTGTCTAAAACACATACCTCAGCAATTTCAACAGAGAGCTTATCTATATCTGCCCATTGGTGCTGACACCAGGGGGCACTACTACCCCTGAAATGGATCTTTACTGACTCCAGGTGGAGCAGATTACTGTCATACCAGTGAAAAAGGTCCACAGCAATTATTTTCAATACACAGCAGTTTATCGAGAAGGAATTACACAAGCGGTAAAGGCTTATATCAAGCACATAACTCCTATGTTAGACTTTAAGAGCAATATAATAAGAGCTATACATTCCCCTTAACGAGCCTCTCTTTCACAAACATACACAAACAGGCCCTGCGCTAGCTTCACACAGTTCCTGCTTGGCAAACAGAGAAGGTGGTTACCAATTTTACAGACTGCTTCTTCTCTCCTGGTCTGTTCTTCTCAGCCCTCTGGTCTGTCTCGGATTCCCCCGAAGCAAGGCCTCGGTTGCCTTGAGACCCCTCTGGTTCACAGTCCTACTCGAGCCCACGGAGCAGAGTTTTGGTTACTCCATCTAGGCTAACAGCGTTGCTTCTTTATGCGTCAATTAAGGAATCCCAACAGTAATTTAATTTGCTTGATTTTTATGCTCTTTTTCCTCAAAGGAGTCATATGTCCTCAAAGGAGTCATGGCTTAAAAGCATGCCCAGTAGGTGTGTGGTTACTAATTTTTACCTAGTTAGTATTTTTAGAAGGGGCAGGAGGGATGATACCGAACGAAGGTCACCTCATGTCTACTCACTCATCAATCATTCACTCTGGCTCTCTATGTGACGTTCCTGCTGTAAGGTCACTATAACCAGGTTGACCTGTGCGCCATGCTGGAACTTTATACATGTGATATTTATTTTTGCATCGGCCCATATTTGCTGACCAATAGGTTCAATATCGATCGTACACGCAGACTTTGACAGTTTTTTATTAAATTTGCTTCTGCTTAAAGGGAGCTTGCTCCCAGGTTCCTTTGCAGCCATTCAGCCATATTTAAGTCGTGGCAAGTTATGCTCTCACCATTCATTCAGTATGGCCACGCCAATTTGGCACCATCCCAACAGTTGGGATGTGTTTGTCAGGGCCCTCAAGACGTGGACTCTGCAAAAAAAAATCTGTCTATTTAATGGTTTGAGGAGACCTTTTGCTTAAATTTTGAAATTGTTTGCGTAACAAGTTTTTTTTATTGACATGTTATTGTTAGAGTAACCCAAATAAATAAGGAGAGAAAGTATGGCGATTTTTCAGGAACACTTCATGGACACATGATAGGGTTCCCAAAGGCAACTGAAAGACTGGCCAATTGGACGGCTGTTGTTGTACCACTTGAAGACCACTCCAGACTTCAGTAATTATTGATTTTTGGAGTGTTTTACTAACCAGTTGCAGACGTGTGTAAATGCTTCAGACTAAATAAAGTAAAACGGCTCTTGTAGTGTACTGTTTGGGCCAATCATCTATCAGTCGGACAGACGTGGCTCCATTGATTTATTCCCTGCCACCGCCTCACCAAGAGTAATAGTTACCAAGAGCTTTGGGTTTTTAGAACCATGGTAACAGGGAGGCCATCACCCTTTTAGTAGTGAGTAAGAATTATGCACCCTCTCAAGCTCCTCCTGGTGTTCCCTTCTTGTTATCAACAGCACCTGGCTTGGTTTGAGTTTAGGACGGTTGACTTTCATCCGGGAACTGCAACCCTGGATCTGACCGGAGCTCCATCTAGTCTGGGATCCTCTCCCTGACAGAGGCTAATACAAGAAATCTCAAATATCTAATTATGGTCTTTCTCGACTAGCCAATGAATCTGGGGTAAGGGTGTTAGGCACCCAACTCTCATTGAAAATCAGTGGGACCTACGCACCTAACTCCTTTAGGTTCCTTTGAAAATCCCTGCCTGGGAAAACAAGGAGGAATGGAGTTGAGAAACAGCTTCCTGACAGATACTGCAGCCCCAGATATCTCAAATCTCAACATCTGAGGTTTTTTTGTTTTAGAAATATGTGTAAATGTACGCAGAGAGCAATCAGGTGGGAACATTTTCTTCATCATTCAGACATTTATAGAGTTCTCCTCCTTCTGGGCTCCATTATAAATTCATAGGGTACGTCTACACAGCAAAAAAAGACCCATGGCAGTGAGTCTAGGAGCCTGGGTCAACTGACTTGAGCTCATGCTGCAGGGCTAAAAATAGCAGTGTAGACAAACCGACTCGGGTTGGAGGCCAAGGTCAGAGACCCTCCTTCCTTGCTGGTTTTCAGAGACTGGGCTCCTGCCCGAGCCCGAATGTCTATACTGTTATTTTTAGCCCAAGTCAGTGGATCTGGGCTCTGAGACTTGCTGCTGTGGGCTATTTTTTTTTCTGTTATAGATGTACCAATGGATTCCAAAGCCAGAATGGACCATTGGGATCATCTAGTCTGACCTCCTGTATAATACAGTCCACAGAACTGCCCCCAAATAATTCACCCTCCCTATGGTTCTGTCACCCTCCCACACTGTGTCACAGGTCCAGTTTTGACTGTAACACCTTTGGGGGCAAGGGAAAAGTCTTTTTGTGTTTCATGTGGCATGCTGGGCCCTCTTTTAGTTAACAGCATATAACAATGTTCATAAGAATCCTAAAAAGCTGGCACAGTCCCTTAAGGGTTTGTTAAGGCAATTAGAGCCACAGAAAAAAAAATGTAAATGAATGATGAGTGAATCCATTGAAATAAATAATAAATGCAATGATAACATGATTAATAAACTGATAAGGGGCAGCAGGAGTCCTTTATAACCCCATAAAATCACCATGTCATTCCAATTTTCCAACTCGTTCTTCCCAAGTGTCAACGAGCAGGTGGGGTATTACGATCCCTTTCGTTTCTATGAGGGAGGGAATGGCTCACAGTTCCACATTGTGAGGCTCTGGAGTCGGTACACGCACCACCGCTACGTGACCAGCCAGGGCATTGTCCCAGCCAGCCAATCACAGGGCTCAGGTTACCCCTCATTTGAATGCTGGCAATTATATAAGGGTGCCACTGAGGGGAGGCTCATGGCATTCGCAGATGGTGAGGTGAGGAAGTGAGACGGGGAGCGGAACAGCACAATGGTGGCTACTCAGAGAGGGAAGAAAAGAGGCCAGAGGAAAAGGAAGCCCCAGCGAAGGAAGGCCACGTGTAGGAAGCCACAGATAAAGCAGAAGAAGCTGCCACTCAAGGGAGGGAGGAAGGTGAGGCACAAGCCTGCAGTGAGGCAGGTGAGGCGAGGCCGGGGGCTGAAGCGCCCATATGATTTGTATGTGTCTAAGATGCTAAAGCAGCTGCATCAGGACAAGGTGCCCATGTCAGCCAAGGCCAAGGGAGCGATGATTTCCTATGTGAGGAAGGTCTACAACAAGGTGTCCTCGGCAGCAGAGTGCCACAGAAAGAACAGCGGCTGCTGCACCATCGGCTCGAAAGAGCTACAATCTGCCCTGAGGCGGGTGATGCCAAAGAAAGTGGCCAAGCATTTGGCCACTTCCATCAACAGCAATTCTCCATAGGGAAATGCCCCCTTCCCTTCCCCCCATAGGCTGGTATA
The DNA here is from genome assembly GCF_028017835.1 of Emys orbicularis. NCBI lineage: Eukaryota > Metazoa > Chordata > Testudines > Emydidae > Emys > Emys orbicularis. The sequence goes on along the minus strand of NC_088695.1, from coordinate 17,615,495 downwards.
AGAGAAGAGAATAATAAAGGGAGAAGGGAGAGGTACAAACTCCAGCCTGAGAGAGACCTCAAAGCCCATCTGATTAAAAATCTGACAATGCCTTAAAGATGCCTAGCAATCCTGCACTCTGATCCACACAGGGAGACCAACCTTTGATTTTTCCTACAAGAGACTCAGTTACAGAATATACCAAATGGGTAAAAATGAATTTCCATCACTAATCAGAAGAGGCCACCCTATTGCTGCCTTGAGTGAGTGAGAGACACAGACCTCTATTGAGACTACCACTTCTGGACCCGATCGAGACCTGTTTTCACTGGAAAGCAGAGGTTATCCTGCTTCAAACTGGATCAGTGACAAAGATTTGGGCAGAAGACACCCTCACGCTGATGATGAAATGAGCAAGAGACTTTCCATCATAGTAGGTCCTGAACCATAAAGACTCAGAAGAGAGATTTGCCATCATGAGCAATGAAAGGATTGCATTGGGGATTTTCCTAAGAGGAAAAGTGATATCTTGTGATTATAATAAAGCAGGATTTTAAGCAGCACTTTTTTATTGTAATGTATATTGGGGAATAATGAGGAGGGTGAGTTGCGCTTCAGAATATAATGTGAAGTATCATAAGCATAGGCGCCAACTCCGTGGGTGCTCCGGGGCTGGAGCAGACATAGAAAAAAAATAGTGGGTGATCAGCACCCACCGGTGGGCCCCGCCAATCAGCTCTTCCCCCTCCCTACCAGCACCTCCTGCCCGCTGATGATCAGCTGTTCAGTGGTGGGCAGGAGGCGCTGGGGAGGAGGGGAAGAAGTGGGGGCAGGAAGAGGTGGAGTGAGGGTGGGGCATGCTCAGGGGAGGGGGCAGAACAGGGTGGGAAGAGGCGGGGCAGGGGTGGGGACGGGACCTTGGGGAAGGGGTGGAGCGGGGACAGGGTCTGGGTCAGAGCAGGGGTCAAGCACCCCGTGGGAAATAAGAAAGTCGGTGCCTGTTATTGTGCTTTCTTACTGTCTTGAATAGAGGAGCATTTCATGCATCCCTTTCAGTCACTTTTCCTGATCCGTATCACAGATTGAAAGTAAATATCCAATCCAGGATGGTAAAAAGGCCACCACTGGGAACTGAGATAAATAAAAAATTTATTTATGAGATTTTAAACCATTCAGGGCTCGTCTGCACTACCGCGCTACATTGGTGCCGCTGCATCACTGTACTGCATCTGGTCAAGATGCATTATGCCGACAGGAGAGCGCTTTCCCGTTCGCATAATTACTTCACCTCAATGAGAGGTGGAAGCGATGTGGGCTGGAGAGCATCTCCCGCTAACATAGTGTGGTGTGGACCGCACTTTAAGTCAATGTTACTTGTGTCACGGAGTGTGGGGGAGTCAGGACCCCGCATCCCTCTTCCTGAGATTCACCATGACTCTCAGCCAGCCAGTAAAACAGAAGGTTTATTAGATGACAGGAACACAGTCCCAAGCAGAGCGTGTAGGTACAACCAGAACCCCTCAATCAAGTCCTTCTGGGGGGTTTAGGGAGCTTAGACCCCAGCTTGGGGTTCCCTGCGTTGCACCACCCAGCCCAAACTGAAACTAAACCAAAACTCCTCCAGCAGCTTTCTCCCCCTCCCCTCTGCTCCTCCTCTCCTTTGTTCAGTCTCCCGGGCAGAAGGTGTTATTTCTCCCAAACCCCCTCCTGGCTCAGGTTACAGCTCAGGTAGCTTCCTTCAAGGGAAGTCCCCCATCCCCAATGCAACCCCCCTGCAACATTCCCAGGTCAAATCTGCCCCGCTCCCTACTCCGCTCCCTGCTCCGTCACAACTTGCATTGCCCGGGGGGTGGCTTTTTCACACCCCTGAATGACGTAAGTTACATCGACTTAAGTGGTAGTGTAGATAAGCCCTAAGATGAAGAATGGACATACACCCTCTATAGAGAGAACACTCACAACACTCTCCAGTGCTTAACAACATAAAAATGGCCATACTGAGTCAGACCAAAGGTCCATCTAGCTCAGCATCCTGTCTTCTGCCAGTGGCCAATGCCAGGTGCCCCAGAGGGAATGAACAGACCAGATAATCATCAAATGATCCATCCCCTGTTGCCCATTCCCAGCTTCTGGCAATCAGAGGCTAGGGACACCATCCCTGACATCCTGGCTCATAGCCATTGATGGACCTATCCTACATGAATTTATCTAGTTCTTTTTTGAACCCTGTTATAGCCTTGGCCTTCACAACATCCTCTGGCAAAGAGTTCCATAGGGTGACTGTGCACTGTGTGAAGAAATACTTCCTTTTGTTTATTTTAAACCTGTGCCCATTAATTTCATTGGGTGACCCCTAGTTCTTGTGTTACGAGAAAGAGTAAATAACACCTCCTTATTTATTTTCTGCACACCTGTCATGATTTTATAATATTTTATGTATAGTTGTGTCTTCTGAAGAATAGGTAGAGCCATGTGTCATCAGCATATTGCTGGCACTTGAGTCCATATGGTCTGACCAGTTCATCTACTGATTGCATATAGATATTGACTAAGACTGGAAAATTGATCTTGTGGGAGTCCACAAGTGAGGGATCTAGTTTCCAATAACTACTCATTGGATGCATCCCTCCAGGAAGGACATAAGCCATTTTAGCTCATTCCACCATAGCCCTGCCCCCTCTCTGTTGTGGGACAGCAGTGGTCCCAGCAGCCATCATCCACATGGTTAACAGTGGTGAGTGCTGCAGAGAGGTCAGGGAAGATGAGAATGGATATGTGCCCTCTGTCCATTGACAGCAAAACATCATCATCCATCAGTGCCACTAAAGTTGTCCAGTGTTCAAGGTAAGTTTTAAGCAACCATCTGCAAGATGAACAGCTGCCCACCATGGTTAGTAAAAGCCAGCATTCGGATGGTTATTACTGATGGGAAATGATAATATCTCCCTTTCTAAGAGCAATTTTTCTGACACTACTATCTCTCCAACTTTTGCTACCAAATGCAGTGCTCCCTACCAGCTGTAGTCTTATCGAGTTCTGTGGAGAACTCATGGTTATAAGTACTTCCCTTGTTGTAAGTGTTTGAAGAACGGGGTTCTAAGAGAATTAGACATAATTCAAACAGACACAAGCATTTCAGTATGTTATAATGGGGATTCTTCATCGCATTTTAAGCTGTTTCTTCACGAAGGTTCAGAAAGTGACTTGTCTTTATTTTAGAGATGGAGATTTTCTGAGATTAGCACTTGTTCTACATTTATATGTGTTTAGGGAGAGCGGAAAGGGAATATTTTATGTCACAAATAAATAGATTTGCAAGGCCTAAAATGCAGCACAGTTCCTCAGGGATTTGTTAAGGCAATGGATGCCAAAAAATAAAATAAAATATGTGCCAAATTCTTCCCTTAGTTATTTTGGATTTAAACCTCCAATAACTCCAAAGATTTCAGCTAAATTACTCTGAATTGACACTAAAGTAAGAGAGAATACCTTAGCCCATCAAAAACAATGATGTTATTGTTAATAATAATGAATAACATTTAAATTGAAATATTAATGCAAGAAATACTGCTAAGTAATTGATAGCATAAAATACTAATAAAATAATGCAATATAGTAAAATAAAATAAAACAGCATTATTAACATGGAAATAATATAATATCATTAATCTCCTTAAACTTTTAAAGAGCAATTGAAGTCTGTTATAATTCTTTAAATTCAACCTATCAGCCTAATTGGCTAAAACAGCCAGGCAGTAAGCAAGGAGTTTTGCGATCCACTTGTAATGGAATGCTACACTGTATTATATGTTCAGCCATTAGGTGGGATGGTGTGTAAAATACCTTATTTAAACTAACCTCAGCCATACCTAGCAGAGCATTAAAGGATATTATGATGAACACATCTGGTGTGTATAAGCAAGTTCTGTAGCCAGTCCATATCTGGTACTGAAGAACATGACATGGTGTCAGAAGTAAACTAAGAACAGAAACAGAAGGAAAACAGGAACAAAGGTTGCAGACAGAAGGTTGTAGGATCTCATCAACATGCCACTCTTCAATGCCCCCAGAGAATTTCAGCTTTGACAAACCTTCACAATGGACAGACTGGAAACAATATTTTGCAAGATTTGGCATTGCTGTCAAGCTGCACAAAGAAACTGGAGATATACAGGTGTCATCTTTAATTTATGCTATAAGGAAGCAAGCAGAGCATATCTTTAAATCCTTTGACTTTACTGAAGACAGTCACAAAGATGACTATGAAAGGGTTCTGGCTATGTTTAACACATACATACTTTATACTGCCGAGAAATGTGTTTTATGAAAAAGCATGTGTTCAGCAGAGAATTCAAAAACCAGGGGGAAAATGTTGAATGTTTTATAAGAACTCATCATGCATTGGCTGAAAACTGTGATTTTGAAACTGCAAAACATGAAAATATCAGAGACAGCCTGGTTTTTGGGTTAACAGATGATAGCCTTTCACAGCAGCTACAGCTGAAGAGAGATTTAACCCTACCCGGAGCTATACAGATAACAAAGCAGTCAGAATTAGTCAAACAATAGAACAGGAATAGAATAGAAGGCAGGAGCAACTTGAAAAAACCAGAAACTAGTTTAGAAGCTATAAACAGACACTTGATTGTCAAAAGTCATTGTCATAAAACCCCTTAGGCAAGGAGAGAGAGCTCCCAGGCTAAGAGGGACAAATTCCAGTCGACACGCACAAGGTGTAGGAAAATCATATCACAAGAGATGATGCATATCCAGCCAGATGCACATGGTGTAATAAATGCAAAAAAATGGACATTATGCAGCTGTTTGCCACACCAATGTTGTCAGGGAGTTGACTCATATTACAGACAATCAAGAGCCATTGTTTCTGGGATCTATCAATTGTGATGACATAGAGCCTGTCCGGAGAGTGAAACTGAATATTAATGGCAAGACTATTGACTATAAAATTGACTCAGAAGCTGATGTTACAGTCATCTCAGAAGGGACTTACAATCACTTTCAACCCCTCCCAGGACTGAAGTCACCTGACACAGCTCTGACTAGCCTTGGAACTATTCTGAATCATGTAACCCTGCTGCCCGTCAGAGTTGGCAGCAACAAGGGCTGGGTTCAGTATCTAGGGGTTCCATTTCAATAACATAATGCAAAACCGTCTCGAGCCCCCACTCAGTGACCTGGGACAATTACATACCACCCCCCAGGGCGCCACTAAGCACAGAGCACAGAGGCTGAGTGTAGCAAAAGCCTTTTAATAAAGGAGGGAAACAATGTGGCATTATGTTAGGGAAACACCACAAACAGGACTCATAACACAAACCATGAGCAAAAGACCCACCCCCAAGTAAGTTTGGCAATGTCCTTTTCCCCTCAGGGAACCCAACAACCCAGCCCATCAGTCACCTCACCCACAGTTTCTGTCCTTGGTCAGTGCAGCCCCCAGAGTTCAGAAGTTCATCTGCAGAGTTTACCTCCCAGCCTGGGTGGAAGTGGGGGGAGGTATGGAGGCATCTTACGTGCTCCACTGTCGGTCAACAGCTGATTGCCACACCTCTCCATGGGATTCTGCTGCAGTCTTCACCGCCAGCTGCACCTCTCCACCAGCCATCCTGCTGGCCGCTCCTCTGCGCCAGCCATCCTGCTAGCCACTCCTCTCCACTAGCCGCTTACCAATATGTCTTTAGCCCTCCCTTAGTGATTTCAGCTTTTAGTAACTTCAGCTCTTTGTGATTTTAGCTGTTAGCAGGGGAGCCTCAGTGCTGATGCACTCAGAACCACTAGTCCAACATAGATCTAATGCTTAGACCTAGAGATCAGTGATTTCAGCTCTGCAGCATATTACAAGATTCCTAATGGAGTCAAAATTAGCTCTATTATTACACTGTGGAGCAAGGCAGGGTCAAAATGGTGTTTAAGACCCTGAGAGAGGCCCCTACACTGCCAGATACACATATATATCCCCAACCTCTCTCAGTTCACTAGGTTTTGGAACCCATGTCCCTTGCCTAGTGAGTGCTACTCAGTTGAGGGTGAGTCCCTCCATCATAAAATGCCAAGTACAGTTCTACTGTCCTCTATTCACATAACCAGGATAACAACACTTTATTACTCCTGCCCCAATAAGAAAGAGACCGAGGATCCCACAGCTGCCAAAGTGACCATTTGAGCAAGCAGTCCCATCATGCTAGGTGGGGTGGGTGAGCCCATGCAAACAAGATCAGCCCCTGAAGTCCTTTTCCACAGCTCACCACCAGATGTCAGGGTAGAGCTCATTTTGACTCTGCTTACATCAGCATGGGCCAGTTCACCACAGAAACAACCAAAAAAGACAAAGGCTATGCATTCAGAGCAGTCAAAGGAACACAGACCAACAACTTCTTCAGCTGCAGCGTGGCAGCCATGATGGGCCTAGTGGGAAAGGTGGAAGAACATGATGGAGGATTTGATGATACTGGACTTTTGAAAGGAGATTCAGTACAAATCAACTTAGGAGGAGATTTATACTGAACTCTTACATGACTTACGAGGAGAGGCTGAGGGAACTGGGGTCTGCAGAAGAGAAGAGTGAGGGGGGATTTGATAGCTGCTTTCAACTACCTGAAAGGGGGTTCCAAAAAGGATGGAGCTAGGCTGTTCTCAGTGGTGGCAGATGACAGAACAAGAAGCAGTGGGGGAGGTCTAGGTTGGCTATTAGGCAACAAAAATGATTAGGGGGCTGGAGCACATGAGTTATGAGGAGAGGCTGAGGGAACTGGGATTGTTCAGTCTGCAGAAGAGAAGAATGAGGGGGGATTTGATAGCTGCTTTCAACTACCTGAAAGGAGGTTCCAAAGAGGATGGATCTAGACTGTTCTCAGTGGTACCAGATGACAGAACAAGGAGTAATGGTCTCAAGTTGCAGTGGGGGAGGTTTAGGTTGGATATTAGGAAAAACTTTTTCACTAGAAGGGTGGTGAAGCACTGGAATGGATTACCTAGGGAGGTGGTGGAATCTCCTTCCTTAGAGGTTTTTAAAGTCAGGCTTGACAAAGCCCTGGCTAGGATGATTTAGTTGGGGATTAGATCCTGCTTTGAGCAGGGGGTTGGACTAGATGACTTCCTGAGGTCCCTTCCAACCCTGATATTCTATGATTCTATGAAACACTATTTCACTAGGAGGGTGGTGAAGCACTTGGAATGGGTTACCTAGGGAGGTGGTGGAATCTCCATCCTTAGAGGTTTTTAAGGCCCGGCTTGACAAAGCCCTGGCTGGGATGATTTAGTTGGTGTTGGTCCTGCTTTGAGTAAGGGATTGGACTAGATGACCTCCTGATTCCAAACAGAGCACAGCCAGCTGCTGCAACTAATGGACAACCAGATGACCAAGTTATTAGATGAGAAAACCAGTACAAGCCAAAGACACTTAACAGACTGATCTGTACTGAACTTCAAAGACAGTGTGATAGTGTAAATATTGTAAATGGTAGGAATGTAGAACTTAAGGGGACGGGAGATGTAATGGAATACTAAACTCTGTTGTACTGGTCAGTCACTGGGAGGCGCTGTATGTATCATACGTTACTTAAGCCAGTGGTTCTCAACCAGGGTTATGCGTACCATGGGGGTACTCAGAGTCTTCCAGCGGGTACATCAACTCATCTAAATATTTGCCTAGTTTTACAACAGGCTACATAAAAAGCACTAGTGAAGTCAATACAAACTAAAATTTCATACAGACGATGACTTGTTTATACCACTGTATATATTATACATTGAAATGTAAGTATAATATTTGTATTCCAATTGATTTTTTTTATAATTATATGGTAAAAAAGAGAAAGGAAGCAATTTTTAAGTAATACCGTGCGGTGACGCTTTTGTGTTTTTATGTCTGATTTTGTAAGCAAGTACTTTTTAAGTGAGGTGAAACTTGGGGGCATGCAAGACAAATCAGACTCCTGAAAGGGATACAGTAGTCTGGAAAGGTTGAGAGCACTGTCTTAAGCTAACCTCAGCCACACCTGGCAGAGCATTAAAGGATCTGATGATGGACATATCTGGTGTATATAAACAAGCTCTGTAGCCAGCCTATATCTGGTACAGGAGCATGACATCCCTCATTTACATAAGGGACAGACTAGGTCATAGTCACAACAGTGTCACAATGGGGCCCATGCTGCACTGGTCACAATGCAGTTGCCTGGAGTGGCAGCCCAGCTGGCACAGTGGGAACTCCTCATTTGTGTGCAAGCTCCTTTGACTAGTCAGATCTGGGAGGAGGCCAGTGGCATTTGCAGGTGGAGAAGAGTTGAGCAGAGTGGAGCCATGGCAGCTGCCCAGGGAGGGAAGAGGAGACAGCCTCTGAGGAGACAGAAGGCCCAGCAAGATGAGCCACAGGCCGCCCCCAAGCAGGGGAAGCGCCAGCCCCAGCCGGGGCATCAGATGAGGCAGAAGCCAGCGGCGAAGCAGCTGAAGAGCTGCCAGGGAACGAAGGGCCTGGGGAAGAACGGTGTCCCCGCCCGCTACGCCTCCAAGATGCTGCAGCAGATGAGGAAGGTGCGCATGTCAGCCAAGGCCAAGGGGCTGATGAAATCCTTCATGGCCGATCTCTACAGCCAGGTATCCACCGAGGCCGAGCACCTGAGGAAGCAGAAACGGCTCTCTGCCCTGGGCTCCCCGGAGGTGCGAGCTGCCCTGCAGCAGGTGATGCCGAGGGAAGTGGCCAAGCACTCGGCCACCCCCATCTGCAACGAGTCCGCGTAGAGAAACATCCCTCCCTTCTCCTCGGGGGCAAGCCCGGCTGGGGGGAGAGAAAGAACAAGAGGGGAGAAGGGAGAGAAACAAGCACCAGCCTGAGAGACACCAACACTTGCCTGATTAGAAAGAGGACATTGCTTAAAAGATGATGAGAGAATTTTTCTTAGGTGCCAACCTCACAATTTTTTATTCAAGAGACTGAGCTATAGGAGAGACTGTATCACTGAGAGACACTTTCCATTGCTGCAAACCAGAAACCATCCTGCTGCAGCCTGAAATAATCGAGAAACTCTTCTTTGTAAAACAGAACTTTGTCAGCTCTCCACACTGAGTGAGAGACAGTCCAAGATGCAACCCTTGTGCTGCATCTGGAAGCGCTGAAAAAGATCCTTGTCAACAAGAGCCTAACATCTCTGTACTGGGCCAATGAAAGAGACTGGTCTTCCTTGGGAAGAAGAGATCTCCATACTGAGGACTGAATGAGCCAGAGGCTCCATCATGGTGAAACAGAAAGAAGAGACAAAATAGAGAGATTTGTCCTCACTCGAAATGAGAGGATGGTATGTGATGTGTATTATCCTAAAGCAAATAAAAACATCATCTTTCCATTGTAATAAAACAGGATTTTTAACAGCAGTTTTTGTTCTCTCGTATTTCCTTTTTCTCGAAGAATGATGCTGGGGTGGATTGTACTTGGTAATTTAACCTAAAACTTCAGTAAAATTGTAACTTTCTGCTGTGCTGAATAAAAAGAGGAGGAGGGTTTTATGTAACTTCTTTGGTCCTGGTTGCTTTGCATATAGCCTCCCAAAGATGGTAAGAGTGGCCACTTAAGGCCGCCTTTGGAGGATTGGGGAGCAGTAAAGGTTCTAATAAGATCCCAAGTTTTAAAGCCACTCAGATCAAGTGCTGCCATACACCTCCATAGAAAGAGAAGTCACAGCCCTCTCCAGTTCCTTCAGATTTATTCCTCTTCCCACCAGCATTACCTTGGCTTTGGCTTGACTGAGCTAAAGATAGGCAGGACCTCTGATGAGAAACTTCTCCCCTAGCTACTGAGGCCATATTCTCACTGCCAAAACAACTGTGTTTTTTCAGCGAAATAGGTCAATTGGGTTAGGTATCTCCCTGTAGATTCAAAGTGGAGATAAAGCACGGGTAGTTTTTACCTCAGAGTAGCTAGTCGAGATCAATATTAGATTCCCCATCCTTTTAGCTCAATTAGCTACATCGAGATAAAAACTACAGTACTTTGTCTCCACTGGGATTTGTACAGGAAGATCACTAATCTGAGTTAGCTACCTCACTGTAAAAATGAAACCCTATTTTAGCAGTGAAACTATAACCTGAGACAGGAAGGAGAAGGCAGAATTTGGGTTTGACAAAAAGACAAAGTAAACTTGAGTATCATCAACATATTGAGAGTTTTTCTCACCAAAATCATCTCAGAACTGCTGCTCCCCACCATCAGTACCAATCATCTTCACATATACATTAAAACTAAATGGGTTTCACGATTAACTCATGGACAGGATAGGTTAACTACAACCCCATGGGAACTTCCAGAAAGTAAAGAATGTAGCCATGGAAAGACAATTACATTTTATTCTGCCAAGACCCATACATGAGCCACAGCACCTCATGTTCAATCCTATCCACGGCTGCTGAAAGATCAAATGAAGTGTCACATGGATACAGCTGGCCTCTGTGTTTCCCCAGAAGGAGACGATGAACTAAAGAGATCTGTGCAGGTCTTAGGCTGTTCCTCAGTGTAAATCCAGACCTGTTAGGATCTCAAAAGTTGGAAGAATGTGAGTGCGGCTGAAGTTAGCAGAATGCAACCTTCCAAAATGGAAGGTTTGAGACAGGATGGACACAGAGCAGAATGTGAATGGGTTGGTGGGGCACCATCAGCAGCAGCCTAAGCTGACTGTTACGCAAGCTGCCCTAACAGATGACTTATTATCCATATTTCACCAGTAGTAACTCCAACACTGGTTTTCACTAGCCATGAAAGGTGGTCATTCATAAGAACATAGGAATGGCCATACTGGGTCAGACCAAAGGTCCATCTATCCCAGTATACTGTCTCCCGATAGTGGCCAATGCCAGGTGTCCCAGAGGGAATTAACAGAACAGGTAATCATGAAGTGATCCATCCCCTATTGCCCATTCCCAGCTTCTGGCAAACAGAGGCTAGAGACACCATCCCTGCCCATCCTGGCTAATAGCCACTGATGGCTCCATGAACTTATCTAGTTATTTTTTTAACCCTGTTATAGCCTTGGCCTTCATAACATCCCCTGGCATGGTGTTCCACAGGTTGACTGTGTGTTGTGTGAAGAAATACTTTCTTTTGTTTGTTTTAAACTTGCTGCCTGGTAATTTCATTTGGTGACCCCCTTGTTCTTGTGTTATGAGAAGGAGTAAAAAACACTTCCTTATTTATTTTCTCCACACCAGTCATGATTTTATAGACTGTTAGGATATAGATATTCAGGCCTGTCTCTAAAGGCCTATACTTTAAGAATTTAGGTATATGTTTATCATTTAGCTACTTATAGAGGTATAAAAGAAAGAATCTGTGTAAGGGCATTCTCTCACTGTGACAGTCTGAGGCCCTGTTTTTAAGCTAAGGCCTTTGGCTAAGCAGTGGGAGCAGCCATAAACTGGGAAGCATATGGTCACATCCTCACATTCCAAACTAGCCATATTGAAATAAGGCAATCTGGGACTGTTAGAAAGGTGATCCACTCTATCATCTCCAGAGAAAGGGAAGAGCCTAGAAGATGTAAAAGGAAATTTAGTTTGATAGTTTTCTGTTTGGTGAGAACTCACTTATCAATAGACACAGCTGGGAAACCCTTATGTCTTTATAGATGTAGTTGTGAAATCTTCACTTATGTATTGTTTTGTCATTATAGTTCCCACTTTGCTATTGTTTATTTGCATGGACTCTGTCTGGTTCTGTGATTGTTTCTGTCTGCTGTATAATTAGTTTTGCTGGATGTGAACTAATTAAGGTGGTGGGATATAATTGGTTAGCTAATCATGTTACAATATGTTAGGATTAGTTAGGTAAATTTCAGTAGAATGATTGGTTAAGGGATAGCTAAGAATATTATTATATAAATTAGGGGCAAGCAGGAAGTAAATTGGGATTCAAAAATAAGGAAAAAGGAACTTGGATTTAAGCTTGCTGGAAGTTCACCCCAATAAACATCGAATTGTTTGCACCTTCGGACTTCGGGTATTGTTGCTCTCTGTTCATGTGAGAAGGACCAGGGAAGTGGGAGAGTGAAGGAATAAGCTCTCTAACATAGACCTCTGTCATATCCCCCCATTCATGTTTCAGACAGCTGAAGAAAGCTTACCCTGAACATATGAAATATCCATCTGTGGGAAGGAGGCCCTTTTTTAAAGAATTGCAGAGCTGCTGTATTTATGTGATAGTTCTTCTAAGTCCATGTGAACTTATTTCATTTTAAACTGTATTTAATCAAGATGGGGGAGTTCAAATACACATGAAACAGAAATACTAGTGTAACTCCCTGCTTGCTCAGAATGGCGCTCTGTCCCCCTCTAGTGGTGGTTAGGCCCCCTACAGAATGATGAGCCTGCCACACCTTTGGCTAACAGACATGCGTTTTTTCACTCATGCATTTAATTCCAGATGTCCCAGGTTTGATTCATGCTGCTGATGCTTGGGTGTGGGTCAGCATTATGCTTGCTTCAGCTCTTATTACCCATGACTTTGATGGGGAGCTGGTTCAGGCCATAAAGTGCTGAGTGTTTTGATGATGTATAGTATATTATAGGCTCCTGAATCCCATTGTATACCTGGCCCTTCTGCTTTCACTCTGTGTGGATCAAGCCTTTTACCCCATGGACTGGAAGTTTCTCTTTATACATAGATTCCTTCATTTATTAAGGATCCATTTTTTCAGAGATTTTTTACTAATTGTCGAGCTTCCAGCTAAGATCAGTCCTACTGAAATTCACAGACAGTGTTCATTGAAGAAAGTGCTACAGTAAATGTTTGAAGAAATGGGCACTAATAGAGCTTGATGCAGTTAAAATTGACACATCTCCAAAAAAACAATGATTTTTCATTAAACCTGCCACTCTTCTCTTTGGGAGAATGGTGGGGAACATACTTGTCTTTAATCTGGAGCCATTCTAGGGTTGAGCAGTTATCTACTCATCAAGTTATTGCTTTAATGTGTGCGCAGAGAGCTAGTGAGAGCTCTGATGGGAACATTTTAAATCTGACGAATACTTTTACAATCTTTGTCCTTATGAACCTCATCCCCATTCTGTTTTGTTAACTCAATGGTTGGGTCACATCTAAAGAATTACTTGTAAGATCTTTGGAGTAAGGAAAGATGTTTGATATGACTTCTATGAAATGCCAGACTCTCTTTAATAAAATAATAACTTAATAATAATAACTTATAATAAAATAATAATAATTAATTAATAATACAGGCTAAAATTTTGAAAGCAGCCTAAAGGATTTATCTGTTCATTTCTCATTCAAATTAGTGGGAATTGGGCATCCACAGGTATCCAAAAAACTCAACCCAAAATATTAAAAAGAGAGCCCAATGTATCGGATTTATATTGCTAAGTGGAAGTAAAGGAGAGAAAAAGCCAACAGAAATAGTAATAACTACAATTAATAATGCAAAAACAAAATCACCATAAAAATAAACATGAATACTATTAGATTAATATTATTAATTATATCAACATTAAAAAGTGATCATTAGTACTCAGCTAAGGGACAGTCTGACGCCAATATAACCCATCAAGTTGCCATATAAACTTTATTATACTATTTATCCCTCCATTGGCCAGTCAGCAGGTGAGATGTAACCATTAATTCAGGGAAGTCCTATGGCCTGAGTTATACAGGAGGTCAGACTCAAAGATCACTATAGTTCCTTCTGGCTTTATCATCTATGAATCCCCTTCATTTCTGTGTGTGTGTGTGTGGGGGGGGCTAATGACCCATGGTTGCCCATTATGAGGCATGTGGATCTGTACCGATATCATCACATTGTGACTAGTTGGGCATTGTTCCCACCAGCCAATCAATGGGCTCAGAGTCAGCCCCTCATTTGAATGCCTGCCACTATATATGAGTACAGCAGGGTGAAGGCCAGCGACATTTGCAGGCAAAGGGGCTGAGCTGAGCTGAGTGAAAGCAAAGCAGAGCAATGGCTGCTTCCCAGAGAGGGAGGAAGAAGACTCAGACTCGGAGGAGACAGAAGCACTATGGGAGGAAGTCCCAGGCCAAGCGGAGGAAGTCCCAGGACAAGCGAAGGAGGCAAGCAAGTCAGACACCAGCAAGGAAGCGTGGGAAGAGCAGGCCTGGGAAGAAGCGCTCTCCCACCCCGTATGACTCCAAGATGCTGAGACAGCTGCAGCGGAGCAATGGGCAAATGTCAAGCCAGGCCAAAGGGCTGATGATCTCCTTCATGAACAACATGTACAGAAAGGTGTCCTCAGAGGCCAACCGCTTGAGGAAGCAGAGCCACAACCCCACCATTGGCTCCTCCCAGATGCAAGCCGCCCTGCAGGAGGTGATGCCGACAAAACAGGCTAGGCAGCCGGCCACCTCTTTCTCAAAGAGGTCTCGGTAGAGAAATAATCCCTCCCCTTCTCCCCCTGAAGTGCATCCTGGCTGGGACAAGAGAAAGATAGGGAGAAGGCAGAGGAGAAAACACCAGCCTGAGACACTACCACTTGCCAGCTAAAGACCTGACATTGCCTTAAAGATGCCAAGAAAAACCTACACTCTCTGCATTATTGAGGGACCAACCATATGAGAGACTGAATCAGTGAAAGACATTTTCCAGGCTTGCGAATGAGTGACCATTCTATTGCGATCTGACTCAATGAGATTATCGTGACAGGGATGGAGGGGGGGAGGGGGGAGGAGAAGGGATCATCATCTCTTAACTGAGTCAGTGTGAAAGAATTTCGGCCATTGGAAAGAAGAGACCATCATGTTGGTTGTGGACTATAAATGAGAAACCCTAGAAAGAGACTAGAAAGATCTGGCATCAATTTGAACTGAAAGGACTGTATGTAAGGTGTTTTCCTAAGGGAAATGAAATAGTCATCTTGGCATTATAATAAAACAGGATTTTAGCAGCATATTTCAGTGTGATGTGCTTCCTTTATGTTAGGGATTAATGATGGTGGGGGTGGATTGTGTGTCAGAAAGCTTACGAGTAAGAGTTGTGTGTGTTTTTGCTTTATTGAGAAAGGGGGTGGAATTTTGCAAACCTCTTCCAGGCCTCTTTTGTTATCAAAGATTATCCCATCTAAAACATTAAAAGACGCTTTTGTTCCACCAGTGTCACTGGGGAATTGAGAGTTATTAAGAGTCTAAAAAACTTCAGGTTTAAAATCCCTCAAAGGGTGGGAATAGCCACTCCAGAGAGACCAGTCTACATCTCTCTTTAGATTCTTCATATTTAGCCCAATTCTTACCAATATTACCTACATCTGTCTGGAGCTGAAGCTAGCTGGCTTTTCTCTTATGATGTTGTATATATAAGGACCATGTCCTCAGCCAGTGTAAACTGGTATAGCTCCATGAACTTCAGTGAAGTTACAGTGATTTGCAGCAGCTGGTCCTGCGAGAACAAGGGGCGGGAGCATCTGAGTTCAGCGAGCTGGGTATCTTTAGCATCCTGATGATTTGTCCAACCCAAAACATCTCCCAGTTTCCACTTTCTTAATCTAAAAGAGGCGTCAGACAGGATGGATCCATGCAGGAGCCCATGAGAACGGTGAGTCAGTGACCTCCCAGAGATTAAAGAACAGAGCCACTAATATCAACAGTTCCCTCTGCCCCGTCAGGTACCACAGAGCAGTTCTAACACCTCCTGATCAACCATACCAAAGGCTGCCAAAAAAAATGAGGGAAGTGTAAATGGACAGTTGATCTTCATGATTCACCAGAAGGAAATTATCGGCCAAATAGATCAGATCCTAGGCCAACCCTAGGTATAAAGCCAGACTCGTTGGCATCCCAGTAACTGCAAGAATTTAGGTGTAGCTAAAATTAGTTCTCTGCAGCCTTCTCAACAACCGTGTTTGTAAAGGGATTGTCAGAGGGTGACACTGGCCCTTTAAGAGATAGCAGGGCCAGTGTACCTGTGACTCATCATCTGCCTCCCACCTGGACCCTAGAGAGGATAGACCTAATGAATGTGGGTTGCCTTACAGCATGGACATAGCCAGGAAAAGGACAGGTGAGAGCTTCCAGAGACCAGGGAGCTGTGGAAGGGCCTGGAAGGAGGTATAGTTAGTTCCGGGGAGAAGGCTGAAGGTAGGAAAGCGGCTGACGGATTTGCTGGCTGGCTGCCCCAGCTCTGCTGGAAAAGACTGAAGGCCAGAGAAAAGCAGAGGGAGTTGCCTGCTCATATCTAAGCTGGTGATCCAAAGCTGAGAGCCAGGGAGAGCCGAAGGCAAGGGAGCCGTGGAGCGGAATAGGCATAAAGAGTAATAAATCTGAAGGAACTGGAGAGGGCTGTGACTTCTCTTTCTATGAAGGTGTATGGCAACCCTTGATCTGAGTGGCTTTAAATCTAGGGATCTTATTAGAACCTTTACTGCTCCTCAACCCCCCAAAGGCGGCTTTAAATGGCCACTCTTACCATCTTTGCGTGGCTATTGTTTTTAAACAGCAATAAGCAAACAGGACTGAAGAAGTTATATAGAACTCTCCTCCTCTTTTTATTCAACACAGCAGAAAGTTACAATTTTACCAACGTTTTAGATTAAATTCTCGAGTACAATCCAATCCCCTTTAAGACAAAGGAAATACATGAGACCAAAAACTGCTGTTAAAAATCCTGTTTTATTATAATGGAAAGATGATGTTTTTATTTGCTTTAGGATAATGCACATCACATATCATCCTCTCATTTCGAGTGAGGACAAATCTCTCTATTTTGTCTCTTCTTTCTGTTTCACCATGATGGAGTCTCTGGCTCATTCAGTCCTCAGTATGGAGATCTCTTCTTCCCAAGGAAGACCAGTCTCTTTCATTGGCCCAGTACAGAGATGTTAGGCTCTTTTTGTCTAGAATCTTGTTCAGCGCTTCCGGATGCAGCACAAGGGTTGCATCTTGGACTGTCTCTCACTCAGTGTGGAGATCTGACAAAGTTCTGTTTTACAAAGAAGAGTTTCTCGGTTATTTCAGGCTGCAGCAGGATGGTTTCTGGTTTGCAGCAATGGAAAGTGTCTCTCAGTGATGCGGTCTCTCCTATAGCTCAGTCTCTTGCATAAAAAATCGTGAGGTTGGCACCTAACGAAAATTCTCTCATCATCTTTTAAGCAATGTCCTCTTTCTAATCAGGCAGGTGTTGGTGTCTGTCAGGCTGGTGCTTGTTTCTCTCCCTTCTCCCCTCTTGTTCTTTCTCTCCCCCCAGCCGGGCTTGCCCCCAAGGAGAAGGGAGGGACATTTCTCTACGCGGACTCGTTGCCGACGGGGGTGGCCGAGTGCTTGGCCACTTCCCTCGGCATCACCTGCTGCAGGGCAGCTCGCACCTCCGAGGAGCCCAGGGCAGGGAGCCGTTTCTGCTTCCTCAGGTGCTCGGCCTCGGTGGATACCTGGCTGTAGAGATCGGCCATGAAGGATTTCATCAGCCCCTTGGCCTTGGCCGACATGCGCACCTTCCTCATCTGCTGCAGCATCCGGGAGGCGTAACGGGCGGGGACACCGTTCTTCCCCAGGCCCTTCGTTCCCTGGCAGCTCTTCAGCTGCTTCGCCGCTGGCTTCTGCCTCATCTGATGCCCCGGCTGGGGCTGGCGCTTCCCCTGCTTGGGGGCGGCCTGTGGCTCATCTTGCTGGGCCTTCTGTCTCCTCAGAGGCTGTCTCCTCTTCCCTCCCTGGGCAGCTGCCATGGCTCCACTCTGCTCAACTCTTCTCCACCTGCAAATGCCACTGGCCTCCTCCCAGATCTGACTAGTCAAAGGAGCTTGCACACAAATGAGGAGTTCCCACTGTGCCAGCTGATTGGGTAGCTGGGCTGCCACTCCAGGCGACTGAATTGTGACCAGGGCAGCATGGGCTTCATGGCAACACCCTTTGTGATCTCAACCAGTTCCCTCCCTTATGTAAATGAAGGGATCGTAAAATCTGGCAACTTGTTGGCTGTGGGCTGTGTGCTTTGGCCAATCAGTTTGATATGTGAATTTATAGACTTATGATCGACCCAAGGAGACTGTCGAAATAAATGTGTGGAAATGAGTGATATCGTAGTATTCTCATTTTAATACTGTCAAGGCTGTATCCCTACTTTGAACTTTAGGGTACAAATGTAGGGGCCTGCATGAAAACTGCTAAGCTTATCTACCAGCTTAGCTCTGGTCCCGCTGCCACCATTCTCGATGGATTCCCTCCCTGGGAAGCCTTGAGAAACCTTTCACCAATTCCCTGGTGAATACAGATCCAAACTGCTTGGATCTTAAACAAGGAGAGATTGACCCTTCCCCCCTCCTTCCTTTCACCAACTCCTGGTGAATACAGATCCAAACCCCCTTTGGATCTTAAAACAAGGAGAAATTGACTCTTCCCCCCTCCTTCCTTTCACCAACTCCTGGTGAATACAGATCCAAACCCCCTTTGGATCTTAAAACAAGGAGAAATCAATCAGGTTTTTAAAAAGAAGGCTTTTAATTAAAGCAAAAGGTAAAAATCATCTCTGCAAAATCAGTATGGAAAATAACTTTACAGGGTAATCAAACTTAAAGAGCTCAGAGGAATCCCCTCTGTCTTAGGTTCAAAGTATAGCAAACAAGATAAGCACTTTAGTAAAAGGTACATTTACAAGTTGAGAAAACAAAGTAAATCTAAGACGCCTTGCCTGGCTTTTACTTACAATTTTGAAATAAGAGAGACTTGTTTAGAAAGATGGGGAGAACCTGGATTGATGTCTGGTCCCTCTCAGTCCCAAGAGCGAACAACCCCTTAAACAAAGGACACACACAAAAAGCCTTTCCCCCCCCAAGATTTGAAAGTATCTTGTCCCCTCATTGGTCCTCTGGGTCAGGTGTCAGCCAGGTTACCCGAGCTTCTTAACCCTTTACAGGTAAAAGGATTTTGGAGTCTCTGACCAGGAGGGATTTTAGTACTGTACACAGTATGGCTGTCACCCTTCCCTTTATAGTTATGACACGCCCCCCAAATCACAGATAGTGTTGGACGTTCGGTTCCACACTGGCTGTGATTTCTTCCTGGAGTTCTAGGAGAAAACAGAGTTAACAAGACACATGTACCTTTAGACATACTACTGATTATATAAAAACTAACAATATGTTTCATTACAAGAACAATTGTTAACCAGTTAACTCTGGGAAACTTTCCCGGGAGAGTGCATCAGCCACTTTGTTAGAAGCTCCCGAAATGTGTTGTATTTCAAAATCAAAATCTTGGAGAGCTAAACTCCACCGAAGAAGTTTTTTGTTATTCCCCTTGGCGGTATGAAGCCACTGTAGCGCAGCATGGTCTGTTTGTAGTTGGAAGCGCCGTCCCCAAACATATGGGCGTAGCTTTTCCAGCGCGTACACAATGGCGTAGCATTCCTTTTCGCTGATTGACCAGTGGCTTTCCCTCTCAGACAGTTTCTTGCTGAGAAACACGACAGGATGGAATTCTTGATCTGGTCCTTCCTGCATTAAAACTGCTCCCACGCCTCGCTCGGAAGCATCTGTGGTTACTAGGAACGGTTTGTCAAAGTCTGGGGCCCTTAGCACAGGGTCAGACATGAGTGTTGCCTTAAGCTGGTTAAAGGCCTTTTGACACTTATCAGTCCACTGAACTGCATTTGGCAGTTTCTTTCTGGTTAGGTCTGTCAGCGGGGCGGCGATTTGGCTGTAGTGTGGTACAAATCGCCTATAATATCCGGCCAAGCCTAAGAAGGATTGGACCTGTTTCTTTGACTTTGGAACCGGCCACTTTTGGATAGCATCCACTTTGGCCTGTAGGGGATTTATAGTTCCTTGACCCACCTGGTGCCCCAGGTACATCACTCTGTTTTGGCCTATTTGACACTTTTTAGCCTTAACAGTTAGTCCTGCCTGCCGGATGCGCTCGAAGACTTTTTTCAGGTGCTCCAGGTGTTCTGTCCATGAATCAGAAAAAATGGCCACATCATCGAGGTAGGCAACTGCAGATTCTCCCAATCCTGCTAGGAGACCATCTACAAGTCTTTGGAAGGTGGCGGGTGCATTTCGCAACCCGAAAGGGAGTACATTGAATTCATACACCCCTGCCTGGGTGACGAAGGCTGACCTTTCCTTAGCGGGTTCATCTAGTGGTACTTGCCAGTACCCTTTGGTTAAGTCTAAAGTAGAGATGAATTGGGCATGTCCCAATTTTTCCAATAGCTCATCTGTGCGTGGCATTGGATAGTTGTCAGGACGAGTTACAGCATTTAGCTTACGGTAGTCCACGCAAAAGCGTATTTCCCCATCTGGTTTGGGAACTAGAACCACTGGAGATGCCCATGCACTGGTAGAGGGGCGGATTATACCCATCTGTAGCATGTCCTGGATCTCCCTTTGTATAGCCGCTTGGGCATGAGGTGACTCCCGGTAGGGTGGGGTTCTAATTGGGTGAGCATTACCTGTGTCAATGGAGTGGTATGCCCGTTCGGTCCGTCCTGGAGTGGCTGAGAAAATCGGTGCAAAGCTTGTGCACAGCTCCTTTATCTGTGGTCGCTGCAGACGTCCCAGGGTCGTGGAGAGGTTCACCTCTTCCACGCCACCATTCCTTTTTCCTTCATAGTAGACACCTGCAGGCCACTCCGCGTCATCAGTTTCCTGGGCTGTAAACTGGCAAACGTTTAATTCTCTAGAATAAAAGGGCTTAAGAGAATTAACATGGTATACCTTAGGCTTTATGTTGGAGGTGGGGGAGGCTATGAGATAGTTAACAGCTCCTAGGCGCTCCTGGACCGTGAATGGTCCTTCCCACGACGCTTCCATTTTATGGGCCTGGAGCGCCTTTAAGACCATGACTTGGTCTCCTACTTTGAAGGACCGTTCTCTGGAATGTTTATCATACCAGGCCTTTTGCTCTTCCTGAGCATCCTTTAGGTTTTCTTTAGCAAGGGCTAAAGAGTGTCGGAGGGTGTTTTGTAGGTTGCTTACAAAGTCTAGAATGTTAGTTCCTGGAGAAGGCGTAAACCCCTCCCATTGCTGCTTCACCAACTGTAATGGCCCCTTAACCTCGCGGCCATACACAAGTTCAAATGGTGAAAACCCTAAACTGGGATGTGGTACAGCCCTGTAGGCAAAAAGCAACTGCTGCAACACTAGGTCCCAATCATTGGAGTGTTCATTTACGAATTTACGTATCATGGCCCCCAAAGTTCCATTAAACCTCTCCACCAGACCATTGGTTTGATGGTGATGAGGGGTGGCAACCAAGTGATTCACCCCATGAGCTTTCCACAGGTTTTTCATGTTCCCTGCCAGGAAATTAGTTCCCGAATCTGTAAGTATGTCGGAGGGCCACCCTACCCTGGCAAAAATGTCTGCTAATGCCTGGCACACACTTTTAGTCTTGGTGTTGCTTAAGGGTACAGCTTCCGGCCATCGGGTAGCAAAATCCATGAAAGTCAGTACGTACTGCTTTCCTCTGGGTGTCTTCTTTGGGAAAGGACCCAGAATATCCACAGCTACTCGCTGAAATGGGACCTCAATTATGGGTAGTGGCTGGAGAGGGGCTTTAACCTGGTCTTGGGGCTTTCCCACTTGTTGGCACACCTCACAAGACCGGACATAATTAGCAACGTCCTTGCCCATTCCCTCCCAGTGGAAGGACTTCCCCAACCGGTCTTTGGTTCTGTTCACCCCAGAATGGCCACTGGGATGATCATGGGCTAAGCTCAAGAGCTTTACCCGATACTTAGTGGGAACTACCAACTGTCTTTGAGGATGCCAGTCTTCCTGGTGCCCACCAGAAAGAGTCTCCTTGTATAAAAGTCCTTGTTCTACAACAAACCGGGATCGGTTAGAAGAGCTGAGAGGCGGTGGGGTGCTCCGTGCCGCCGCCCAAGCTTTTTGAAGGCTGTCATCTGCTTCCTGCTCGGCCTGGAACTGTTCCCTTGATGCTGGAGACATCAGTTCCTCCTTGGACTGTGGACTGGGGCTTGGTCCCTCTGGAAGCGATGCAGGTGCTGGGGCTTTTTCCATTGACTGTGAACCGCTGTCCGCTGGTGCACTATGTGGTATTTCAGGCTCTGGCTGAGCCTCTTGGGTAGGGTTATCTGCTGCTTCCGCCAGTTTAGGCTCGCTGGTGTCCTCTGGCATTGGAGTTGTAGACGGGGTTGCAAGCGCTGGACTCAGTGCTGGCAATGGTTCTGGTGCTGGTTGCGTTGCCAGTTCCGGTTCTGGGACTGGCTTTGGCTGGGTCTCTGGGATTGGATCCACTACGGCTGTTGCAGTCGTTGGCAGGGGATCCGGTTCCACCACCTGTGGTTGGGTCTCCGGTAACACAGACGGGGTCCTGGTGGACGGCTCAGGAACAGGGATGGGGGTGAAAGCTTGCTTAGCCTGGCTGCGGGTGACTATTCCCACCCTCTTGGCTAGCTTCACATGGTTGGCCAAGTCTTCCCCCAGCAGCATGGGAATGGGATAATTGTCATAGACTGCAAAAGTCCACATTCCTGACCAGCCCTTGTACTGGACATGCAACTGGGCTGTAGGCAAGGTTACAGACTGTGACACGAAGGGTTGAATTGTCACTGTAGCCTCAGGGTTGATGAGTTTGGGGTCCACTAGGGATTGGTGGATAGTTGACACTTGTGCCCCAGTGTCCCTCCAAGCGATAACCTTCTTTCCGCCCACTCTCAAGGTTTCCCTTCGCTCCGAGGGTATGAGAGAGGCATCTGGGTCTGGGGTTCTTTGGTGTGATTGGGGTGTAATGAACTGTAATCGGTTGGGGTTCTTGGGGCAGTGAGCCTTTATGTGCCCCAGTTCATTACATTTAAAACATCGCCCTGCTAAGGTATCACCGGGGCGATGTTGGTTGCTGGAGACTGGTGTGGTGGGGTGAGAAGGCGTCTGGGGTTTCCCTTGGGATGTGGGTGGGGTCTTGGGTTGTCCCCGGTGATAAGGTTTTGTTTCGGCTTGCCCCTTCTGATATTCGCTCCAACTGCTACTAGCTTTTTTCTTTTCTGTCACCTCCACCCATTTGGCTCCAATCTCCCCCGCCTCGGTTACAGTTTTGGGCTTCCCATCTAGGATGTACCTTTCTATTTCCTCAGGAACACCCTCTAAAAACTGCTCCATTTGCAATAGGAAGGGCAACTCTTCCGTAGATTTAACATTTGCTCCTGATATCCAGGCATCCCAATTTTTCCCAATGTGGTAGGCATGTCGGGTAAATGACACATCAGGTTTCCACCTTAGGGCTCTGAACCGCCGACGGGCATGCTCAGGTGTTAGCCCCATTCTGATTCTGGCCTTGTTTTTAAAAAGTTCATAACTGTTCATGTGTTCCTTAGGCATTTCAGCCGCCACCTCTGCTAAGGGTCCACTGAGCTGCGGCCTCAGCTCTACCATGTACTGGGTTGGAGGGATGTCGTATCCAAGGCAGGCCCTTTCAAAATTTTCTAAGAAGGCCTCAGTATCATCGCCTGCCTTGTAGGTGGGGAATTTCCTGGGATGGGAAGTGGTACCTGGAGAGGAGTTGTTAGGATGGTCTGATGCACCCTGCCTAGTCCTTGCTGCTTCCAGTTCCATCTCTTTTTCTTTCAGCTCCATCTCTCTTTTATGGGCCTCCTGTTTGGCTTTTTCTTCTCTTTCTCTCAGCTCCATCTCTCTTTTATGGGCCTCCTGTTTGGCTTTTTCCAGCTCCATTTCTCTCTTGTGGGCCTCCTCTTTGGCTTTCTCTTCTCTGTCTCTCAGCTCCATCTCTCTCTTGTGGGCCCCCTCTTTGGCTTTCTCTTCTCTGTCTCTCAGCTCTATCTCTTTTTCTTTCAGCTCCATAGCTCTCTTGTGGGCCTCCTCTTTAGCTTTTTCTTCTTTGGTAGTCATTTTCCTGGTTTTCTTGTGCTGGGTCACACCCCTCTGCAGTTGACTGAAACTGGGATGTACTTAGCTCAGGCTCCTGCTGAGTGCTGCTGAGTTAACAGAGACTTTCTAACAAGCTACTCCCGAGGATGTAAAAAGAAAAAAAAAAAAACAATTCACCTTGTAAATTACCTTTTACCAGTCGTTTGCTCATTAATTGAACCCTTCTCTTAACAAAGGACCTTGTTAAAAAAAACTTAACACCTCTGCCTTCAGGCAAGGAGAGATAAGATATGCATCTACCTTCAGCTCTGCTTTCCAAGCAGCTAGAAGGAAAAAAAAATCTTACTGGCTTTTGGGTTTAAAACGATCCCACCGCTGTGCCACCATGTCAAGGCTGTATCCCTACTTTGAACTTTAGGGTACAAATGTAGGGGCCTGCATGAAAACTGCTAAGCTTATCTACCAGCTTAGCTCTGGTCCCGCTGCCACCATTCTCGATGGATTCCCTCCCTGGGAAGCCTTGAGAAACCTTTCACCAATTCCCTGGTGAATACAGATCCAAACTGCTTGGATCTTAAACAAGGAGAGATTGACCCTTCCCCCCTCCTTCCTTTCACCAACTCCTGGTGAATACAGATCCAAACCCCCTTTGGATCTTAAAACAAGGAGAAATTGACTCTTCCCCCCTCCTTCCTTTCACCAACTCCTGGTGAATACAGATCCAAACCCCCTTTGGATCTTAAAACAAGGAGAAATCAATCAGGTTTTTAAAAAGAAGGCTTTTAATTAAAGCAAAAGGTAAAAATCATCTCTGCAAAATCAGTATGGAAAATAACTTTACAGGGTAATCAAACTTAAAGAGCTCAGAGGAATCCCCTCTGTCTTAGGTTCAAAGTATAGCAAACAAGATAAGCACTTTAGTAAAAGGTACATTTACAAGTTGAGAAAACAAAGTAAATCTAAGACGCCTTGCCTGGCTTTTACTTACAATTTTGAAATAAGAGAGACTTGTTTAGAAAGATGGGGAGAACCTGGATTGATGTCTGGTCCCTCTCAGTCCCAAGAGCGAACAACCCCTTAAACAAAGGACACACACAAAAAGCCTTTCCCCCCCCAAGATTTGAAAGTATCTTGTCCCCTCATTGGTCCTCTGGGTCAGGTGTCAGCCAGGTTACCCGAGCTTCTTAACCCTTTACAGGTAAAAGGATTTTGGAGTCTCTGACCAGGAGGGATTTTAGTACTGTACACAGTATGGCTGTCACCCTTCCCTTTATAGTTATGACAAATACAATTTTATTTTTATTTCTTTTTATGTTATTATATTCATTTGGTTTTATTACAGGTGGAACTGGTAGTGACCCCTCTCTTTATTTTGCCTGATATTATAAAAAATGCTTGTGCCCTTTCCTTTGAGGAGCTGTCATACCGCCACTGTTTGCATCCAGTCTTTGCAATTCTGTAGAGGTTATGCCCGAAGGCTAGAGAGTTGCTTCTTCTTTGTTACAGGAAACTCTCTTCAGCTATTGCGGAGATAACAATTACCATTTCCCCTCTGTTGCTTGCCTTCCTCGGGAAAATTTTGGCAGCCAGCCAGAATAATAACCAGACATACAACCATTCCTAGGCTGGAATTCTCACATGCTGTACCAGGAACACCTGGGAGCAGCTGCAATAGGGTAGGTGGGGAGAGAGGAAGAGACCTAAACATTAGAACAGCCATATTGGATGAGACCAATGGTCTATCTAACTGAGTATTCTGTCTTCTCACTGTGGCCAGAGCTAGTTGCTTCAGTGGGAGTGAACAGAACAGGGCAATTATTGAGTGATCCATCCCCTGTCGTCCAGTCCCAGCTTCTGGCAGTCAGAGGTTTAGGGACACTCAGAGCATGGGGTTGCGTCCCTGACAATCTTGGCTAGTAGCCATTGATGGACCTGTCCTCCATGAACTTACCTAATTCTTTTTTGAACTCAGTTACAGTTTTGGCCTTCACAAAATCCCATGACAACGATTTCCACAGTTTGACGGTGCATTGTGTGAAGTACTTCCTCTTGTTTATTTTAAACCTGCTGCCTATTAATTTCATTGAGTCACTTTCTCCGTAGCATTCATTATTTCAGATCTCTATCATATCCCTTCTTACTTCTCTCTTTTCTGAAAAGAACAGTCCCAGTCTTTTTAATCTCTCCTCGTATGGGAGCCGTTCCATACCCATAATAATTTTTGTTGCCTTTCTCTGTAACTTCTATTCTAAAATACCTTTTTTGAGGTGGGACCACCACATCCGCACGCAGTATTCAAGGTGTGGGGGTATCATGGAATTATATAGTGGCATTATGATATGTTCTATGTTATTCTCTATCTCTTTCCTAATCGTTCCTAACATTCTGTTAGCTTTTTGGACTGCTACTGCACATTGAGCAGATGTTTTCAGAGAACTATCCACAGTGACTCCAAGATCTTTCTTGAGTGGTAACAGCTGATTTAAACCCCATCATATTGTGTATATATAGTTGGGATTATGTTTTCCAGTGTGCATTACTTTGCACTTATCAACATTGAATTTCATCTGCAATTTTGTCACCCAGTCACCCAGTTTAATGAGATCCCTTTGCAACTCTTCGCTACCTGCTTATGTGGAGTAATTTTATATCGTCCAGTGTACAGCAGAGTCCCGGAAGAGTGATTTACCTTGCCCCTGTGGCTACTCACCATTTGGGGGTCTTGTGGCTCATGTGAGCTTGCCTGGGGTCAGCCAGTTAGTGACAGGTGTGTGAGTACTGGCTGTGTTTTAAAGCACTGAATCAGTGTTGTCTGTGTTGCAAACAATACTGCTTCTGTAAAATGTTGCATTTAAATGTCACAGAGATATGAGAGCCCAGCCTCCCTCTTTGTTATCGGCAGCAGAACGGCTGTTCAGAATTAGAAAGCGTCCATGAAGAACTAAGGAGGACTTTCTCTGTGAGGTTATGATGCACTCCGCCACTGAGAAACAGGAATTGAAGGACTGGTGGGACAGCGAGAAGAGGGACCAAAGGAGAACGCGGCACACCAGAAAGAAGCCATGGAGTGGCTCTTAAACGTAATGGAGCGTCAAGTGGACATGCTCCAGGTGATACTACCTCTTCAAACCAAGCAGCTCCACGCCCGCCCCACCCTGCAGCCGCTGTCGCAAAACTCTTTCCCATGTGCCCCCCACACACCACCAACACACTGTTAGCAACCTCCTGGCTCCAGGCTACACCCGCAGCATTCCAATCCTCCCTCCTCACAGTCCAGCACTGTGGACTCCCACTACCCACTGCACTCAACACCCATCCCTCTGCAGTTTGGCCCTGCTGAAGTACAGCACCCGCTGTATCGTACTCCAAAGGAGAAGGTTGGGTATGATCCCTGGACATACACAAATCCTCCTCTTGAGACCTTTCCATCCCCCAACCCCCATCCCCCTCCCTGCTGATGAATTTTTGTGTGTGACTCTCTCAAGAATTGTGTTGGTTTGAAAGCAATCTTTATTTTATTAAGTGAAAGCAAAAAGAGGACTGCAAAGCAACATACAATTATATTAAGCCCCCTTGTTGCATCATGTGCACCAATCCCAGCAGGAGGATCCAGGAGTCAGAGGTGGGCACAGCCACTCTGAGGGGAGGAGGGCCACCTCCTCTCTTCCCCTCTCTGGGGTCCTTGAATGAGCCGGTGGCCGAATGGGCCTGGGCCCCAGGGCCTGCCACCTTCCTCAGCTGCCTCCCCCACTCGTGGGAGCACCAGCCTGAGCTGCTGGGCCGGGGACTAAGGAGCAGGGCCGCCAGCTCACCCCTACGGATGCAAGAGGTTGACCTGCTGGCCGCAATTCTTTCTGGCCCCGGTTTCCTCTTGAAGTGGAGCCCAGCAGGGCCCATTCTCCCCGGCAGGAGAAGCCACACAAGAAGGCTGAAGACTCCAGCTGCAGCAGAAGTTGGGGAGGTTTAAGAGTCGACATCTCGAGTTAGTGGAGAGGTTTAAATGTCGGCCTCTTCAGTGTGAGGCCAGGGATTGCCGGACCCCATCTGCCCACTGCTAAGTGCCAGTGGCCCAACCCCCCTAAAGACAGAAGGGGGAACCCAGCTGGGGTGCAAAAAAGCACCTGCACAAAGCTTGTACCAGGCCTCAGCCACTGGGAGGGGCTTTGGTTTCCCTTTCCCATTTTTTTCTTAATTCTCTAGGGGTGAAAGCACGCCTGCCTGCACCACTGAGAGCCATGCAGAGGCTTCTCCCTACTGGTAGCCAGGTGCACTTTTCTGGCCTTGTCTTTGCCCCATTTGGTCACCCTGAAGTGGCTGCCTATTGCATAAAAGGCACAATGGCTGCCAGGAAGCAGGTAAGGGGACTCTGGTGGGATTTGAACCTATAGCTTTTGAATAACTGTTATAAATCAGGCAAGGCAGTTTTTTTTAAGCAGGTGAATATGCATTCCATTGGGCCACAGAGCCCTCTACCTAGAAGCAGTGTTCCTCTCCTCTCTCTACTTTGCAACACTGCAGTTGCTGTGGTAAAAGAAGGGGAAGAGCTGATGAAAATACTGTGTTGGCTAGGAACTGACCCCAAACCAACTGCTTAGAAATGAGCCATGCTAACCACTACACCATCAACACTGCCTGGAGAGCTGTCTTAGCGATCCAAGAAGATGCATTATCTAGAACCTGCCTTCAGCTGGCGTGCAGCCAAAATGACACTGGCAGAGTTGAATTGTCTATGCTGCTGGTTTTTTCACTTCCCTCCTGAGACCAGCGGCAAGGCCCCCTGAGGGGCTCTGGTGGCTGCCTCCAAGAGTTGGGTGCTGTCAGCTGCTGCCCACTTTGGGCACAGTCTCAGATGGGGACTTTGACTGGGGCACTATACTGGCACCATCATAAGACAGCTGTCATAAGCTGAGCTCAGGGTGGACAAAACCTTCTGTGGAGCCGAAGGGCTAAAGCTGGCTTCATCTTCCTCTTCACTCTCAATAGAAAGGGGGGAAACAGGTCCGTAGTGCCAAGCAGAGTAGCTCCCTACCTGCCACCTCCTGAACATCAGCCTTGGAGACAAGCCTTTGCCTTTTCTCCCAAGATCTGTGGTCTAGGGGGGCCCTCCAGCAGGATGGGAAAGGGCCCTGCAGCACCTGGTGGAGAGGGCTGCATGCTCAGGCTCCCTGTGGGAGGGTGACCCTGGCTGGAGGATCCAGATGTCAGAGGCAGACACGGCCACTGTGTCAGGAGGAGGGTCCATCCAGCAGAGGAGGCAGGCAGTGCGAGCCTTGTGGGATCCCTGCTACCCTCGGGAGCAGTGAGTCTCAACCAGGGGTACATGTACCCTGGGGATACTAAGAGGTCTTCCAGGAGGTACATCACCTCATCTAGATATTTGTCTAGTTTTACAACAGGCTACATAAAAATCACTAACAAAGTCAGTACAAACTAAAATTTCATACAGACAGTGACTTGTTTATACTGCTCTATATACTATACACTGAAATGTAAGTACAATATTTATATTCCAAATGATTTAGTTTATAATTTTATAATTATATGGTAAAAATGAGAAAATCAGCATTTTTTCAGTAGTAGTGTGTATTTTTATGTCTGATTTTGTAAGCAAGTCATTTTTAAATGAGGTGACACTTGGGGGTATGCAAGACAAAACAGCCTCCTGAAAGGGGTACAGTAGTCTGGAAAGGTTGAGAGCCACTGCTCTGGAAGGTTGATGCAGCCAGGAGGTGCAGCGTCATCAGTGGGGGAGGGTGCTCTTTCAGCTGCCCTTATTAGGGCAGATCAGGGTCAGGGAGGGGGGATAGCGAGTGTACCCCTCTTAAACAATTTCAGTTCCTTGTGTACTGCAAAGCCCTGATGGCATGTAGAACTCCAAGGTGTGGGTGGGTGGGCAGTGGGAATTCACAGAGGTAGTTCTCAGAGAACCACAGTTACTTATTAGAGTTAAAATTGTCGGCTGTCACTTTATATTTCAAGAGGTTTTCCTGGTCCTGCTTGCAGGCCAGGTGATTCTGTAGAGAAGCATGGATCTGGGTCCAGCAGCAATGGGCAGTTCATAGTCTGCAGACAGATGCTTGCCAAGAGTAAAGTTGCATGAGTTGTGCCTCTCTGTTTTAGGGAGCAGACTGCTTTGTCTCTTTCTGTTTTGGGTTCTAGTGTGTTAAGGTTCTGTAGTCTAATACATAAAATCATGTTACACTGCAACCTTCCAGCAAGAGTATTTTATGTTTTTATCTAACTTCTCTTGTCTGTATGCTGTGAACATAATAACATAACCTCTCCGTGTCCTCAGAGTGAATTAACTCTGTGCATTCCCAGTCCTGGGAGATCAGTGAACACTGCCACCCATATAGTGGGTGTGCAGTTCTTAATGTAATGTGGACTCTGGCACCGCTTTCTCAAAGCAAGCACTGGAGTACAATGCTAAGTCTAAAGAGGTGTGGTCCCTGAAAGTACACACCCAACTAGGTTGCTGCTTTGCATACGTGTGCTTGAGAATGACACAGATGCTTCAGTGGCCCAAGTTGAATGGCATCTTAACCTGGCATGCACTGGTACTAGCTGTAGTAAGATGAGGCCCTGAAACATAAACCCTAGTATCAGAGGCCCATTATGAGGCCTAAGGCCTGAGCTAAAGTAATGGTCAAGACTTTGCTAACATAATGCAAAGTTAAGCTGTGAGCCAGAGGCAGGACCTGCTCACAGAAGTTGGCAAGAAGAAGGCTGCTAATTGCACGTATACACATATCTAAAAGGTATCAAGTACTAATAGGATGAACAGGTGCCAGGATGGCACCAGAACATTCTGGTATGAACACATTCCACAGAGATAATGAGGAACAGTCTGATCCCTCCTAAAGACGGGGTCAAAAGGATAATATGACTAATAGAGTTGTTTGTTCGAACCAACATGTACCGGGAGAGAGGCAGCACCCTAACACGTAGAGGGGTTGCACCTCAATGCGTCAGGAGTGATGGGTAACTTGTTTGTACCTGTGTATAAGTGGATGTCTTTGTCTGGCCGAGGGGGCAGTGGAGAATCCCACCACTGACTGAGCTGGTCCATTGTCAGGGGGTACATATTCGTAGTATGTCCTGTAGAGTCTGTGGGAAACTATTACTGTGCTTCGTTTGACAATAAACCTGGCCGGGTGCCTTCATACCTTATCAGAGTCTGTGCTCATTGGGGGTTCTCTTGGGGTCTGCTGTGTCAGCTATCTGCGCAGAGCCGGGATAGCACACAGAGGGAACACATGCATGCAGCCGATTGTTATCCACAGTGGATAGAGCAGAGCACCACACTGGTGACGTATGATGACATTGGTGACCCCGACCGCTGATCTGGTGAGTAAGCAAGTTGTCCGCTGTAGGAATCGCGATCTAATATGACAGAAAACCATGAGCTAGGGAACCCCCTTAACCCCTCCCTGCAAATCCCCACAGAGTTTAAAAAATATAATGGGGAAGAAATATGTAATGTAATTTGTAAGGCTAGGGCAGAGATTGTAGCCTTAAAATGTAAAATATTGCAAACTATAACCATGGCTATTAAATGGTTAATACAGCACGCCACAAAATTGGTGGGGCAAGTAACTGTAACAAAGAAAGAGTTAAAAGAATCAAAAGAAGCTACACAGCCCTGGAATGCTCCCAGCCCCCTTCCAGGGTGGCAAGCAGCCCAGAGACAGCCAGCACAGGAACAGAATAAAACATTGGAAACAGCTGAGAGGAACCTACAAAAAATACATGTGCCATCCCTGTTATAAATATTGGTGGTAAACAACAGGCTTCAGGTAGCTCCCCTGTGCCTGAAGAATGGGGACAGAAGTTGAAAAAGGTGGCCCTAGCAAAATTAAAACATGAAACGGGATCCACTGCAGTGCAACCACCACCTTATGATAAAAGCCAGGTTCTGGTAAAACCTAAACAGGGTCCTAGACTGGTGCTTGTCAGAACGGGACAAGTAAGTGCACAAATGGAAAAAGTAGCTCACGATACTTTCACTGAATTGGTAAATCAAATGAAGGAAAAGATGGAACAGTTCACAGAGCACATTACAAGACAGGAGCTGTGACTCAATTGCAGGGGAGTGAACAGAAAGGAATTTCAAAGTCAAAAACTAAAATTGAGCAGGTTAACACCTAAAATGGATGCATTAACATATGGAGTTGCCCAACAACAGTTAACTGCAGGAAAAAAGGGCACTCCTGCAATCAGTCTGGCATGCAGACAAAAGCAACAGACACTGGGGGAACAAATTCAGGTTTTACAAGAGCAGATAATTACCCCCACTCTTATCTCAGAGCCAGGATAAAAACCCAGGGTGCGGTTTCCCAACAGTTTTGACCCATGGAAACACACTCCGCACTCAACTAAAAATATAACCTCCTTTCTCAAATATTTTTACATACCAGTATGTTTTCTTTTATATCCTTTATCAGTTTGCTAAACTTGCTGCTGCTACCTGTGCCTTAAGAGTTAATCTCTCTTGGCTCAAGTCTCGCTACTTTCTAGGTAGCTCTTCATGCCCCCCACCCCCTTTCCCTTGCCTCTCCTCACTTCAACTCTTTCTCTGTGTTAAAAGTTAAAAGTTATAGTTTTTACCGAAACCTCCAAAAGATAAAGCAATTGAAAACAGAACAAAACAAGAAACAAAAAGAAAACAAGGTAAAAACTTTACTTTAAATAAATCCAGTAAATTAATTATTTTAACCCTTCAGGAATGCTACAGCTGGAATTATTCCTAACTTTCTTGAAGATATGGTTGCCAAGCAACAGAAATGCATAATCTGCTTCTAATCCTAACCACTCACTAATATTTGAAACATGGGCTTTTCTTATTTCCATATAGCAGAGTTTTAAAATAATGTTAAATATAAAGTAATGCAAATTAATCATATAAATTTGACAAATATTAATATATTTTTTTAGCAATTTTTGTTAAAAGTTTAAAATAAGGTAATTGTGATGGGTTGGAGCACAGAAACCCCTTGGGGCTACCAACTGATGTGCCAAGACTACTTCTGCCCCTGCTTTCCCTGCCCTCCTAGCTTGGGACTTCAGTGCCCTGCCTGGTTTGAGCCAGACCTGCTAGCCTGCTGCAAACCCAGACCCAGGTCTGAACCACATCCCCTAACAGCTGTAGGCTTAATTATAAGCAGGTTAAGAAGTGTTCCTGTCTTTAACACTCAGATGCCCAACTCCCAATCGGGTCTAAGCCCAAATAAATCCGTTTTACCATCATAAATTGTTCGCCCTCTATAACACTGATAGAGAGATATGCACAGCTGTTCCCCCCCCCAGCTATTAATACATGCTCTGGGTTAATTAATAAGTAAAAATGATTTTATTAAATACACAAAGTAGGATTTAAGTGGTTTCAAGTAGTAACAGACAGAACAAAGTGAATTACCAAGTGAAATAAAATAAAACACGCAAGTCTGAGTCTAATACAGTAAGAAAACTGAATACAGATAAAACCTCACCCTCAGTGGTGTTCCAGTAAGCTTCCTTTTACAGACTAGTCTCCTTCTAGTCTGGGTCCAGCAATCACTCACAACCCCTGTAGTTACTGTCCTTTGTTCCAGTTTCTTTCAGGTATCCTTGGGGGTGGAGAGGCTATCTCTTGAGCCAGCTGAATACAAAATGGGGGGTCTCCCTCGGGCTTAAATAGACTTTCTCTTGTGAGTGGAGACCCCCTCTCTCCTATGCAAAGTCCAGCTCCAAGATGGAGTTTTGGAGTCATGTGGGCAAGTCACAAGTCCATGCATGACTCAGTTTTTACAGGCAGCAGCCACTGTTTACATGCTACCCTGAATGTCCTCAGGTAGACTTCTTATGTGGATTGGAGCCTTCCAAGCTTCATTGTCCTTTAAGTGTTTCTCGATTGGGCACTTAATTTGTACATTCCTTTCTCAAGAAGCTGACCAAATGCTTTACTAAGGCTACTTAGAAATCAATCAAGTACACAGCCAATATTTATAACTTTGAATATAACAATGACACATGCATACAAATAGGATGAATCGATTCCTTTATCATAACCTTTACAGAGATATGTTACATGGCATATGTAGCATAAAACACATTCCGGTTATGTCATATATACATTCATAAGCATATTTCCATAATGCCTTGTGGGGTGCACCATCACAGTAATAACTTGTTTATTCAAATATTTAACCCTTTTTATTTTTTATTTTTGTTTGCCTTGTTTTGTATAGTTATGAATAGAATTCTGGCGCCATTTGTTTTTAATTGTAAGTTTGTCCTGTATGTCATGTGTGTTGTCCTGTGTTGTATGTTGTGTGTGTCATGTGACTATTTTTTATTATTTTTATTTCGTTGCAACAAAAGTCAATTGTATACCCTTTTAAAATATATGTATATGTGGTACCACACTATTTTAAGATCATGGTTGGGATATAATCATAGTATTATTAACACCAATTTTTTTGTGCAAAGTTCAAAAAGGTTTCAGTTACAAATATATAACTGCGAACCAGCTGAGCGGCGAACAGCTGAGAAGCTAACAGAGGGAGTTTGACTGGGATCTGTCCGAGAGGAGGTATGCTAAGTGCTGCATTAGGGGAGCTGTGTTGGTGAGTATCTGAGTGTCTGTTGCGGGGACAGTTGGTCAGTTTGGCCAGGTCTACACCCAGCCGCTAGTTCGGCGGCTGGGAATCGAAGTTCTGGGTTCGATTTATCGCGTCTGGTCTGGACGCGATAAATCGATCCCGGAAGCGCTCGCCATCGACTGCGGTACTCCAGCTCGGCGAGAGGAGTACCGCGGAGTCGACGGGGAGCCTGCCTGCCGCGTGTGGACCGCGTCTGAACCGCGGTAAGTTCGAACTAAGGTATGTCGACTTCAGCTACGTTATTCACGTAGCTGAAGTTGCGTACCTTAGTTCGAATTTGGGGGGTAGTGTAGACCAGGCCTTTGTCAGTTTGACTGTGCGCTTGATTGTTTGAAAAGTGTGAATTGGGAAAGCTTTGTTCCAGGTGGGCCTTGAGTGGGCCTGACTGTTATAAAAAGGCAGTAAGCTGTGAACCAGCTCAGTGGCGAATAACAGAGAGGCTATCAGAGGGAGTTTGCCTGGGAGTTTGCCTGGGGAGAACCCACTGAGGCGTTTGACTTGCAGGCTCCTCTGAGTAGTTGCTGCAACAGCTGAGGAAGCCCTTAGAAGGAAGGTGATATGGACGGTGAGCGATCAGCTGTTGTGACCTGCACAGGACGTGCCATGTTTGTCTTTCTTCCACAGGATAGAAGCGACTTTGTTTGTACAAAATGCAAGCTGGTCTCTATATTGGAAGAGAAGGTTCGAAGTCTGGAGAAACAAGTATCGACCCTGCGTTGCATAAGAGAAAATGAAGTTTTCCTGGACAGACATCAGGATATGCATCTACGGGCACAACGTTCTGAAGAATCAGAGCAGGCTGCGCAGAGGGGACAGAGGGACGGTGAAGAAATTTGGCAGCATGTGACCTCCAGAAGAAGAAAGAGGAGCGTCCATGTACCAGCAATGGAGATACAGGTGAGCAACTGTTTTCATGTTCTCTCCACAGGTACTAATGTGGAGAGTGGACTAGATGATACATCTGAGGGAAGGGAGCAGAAGGAGACTCCACCGCTTGGAAGGCATGAGATGCACTGTCCTAGTGATGGGGGTTCCACAACCACCGCTCCCAAGGGAAGGAGGCAGGTGGTGGTGGTCGGGGACTCCCTCCTCAGGGGGACTGAGTCATCTATCTGCCTGGGCATCGGTTACTTTCCTTGCTGTTGCCTCTGGGGAGTTAATATCTGGCTGATTCCCCAACTTACAGCATGTTTTAGTGACAACCATACAACACAATTCTCATAACTTCATAGGCATTAATGATATACATATATGGATAGATTCCTCACAGGGCATGCTTTATATGCAATATCACAATTATATACAGATGAGGAATATGGGGGTTACAAGACGCTCTCCCAAGGTATAGTATGTCACAACACTTTTATAAAAGTGAATAATAAGGGAATAATAATGCGAAGCCTGAAAAGGGTGTACAGTCCCCTAGGGACAGTTTGTAATGGACCTAGAACCAAAGGGAAAAAGCTTGATAAACCATATACATAAAAATAATAATTATAAACAGACTAAAATAAGAACAGCCAAATAAGAATGAACCAGTTGTAAATAACAATCAGCTAAAGCACAGCTGGAGTCTATTATAAAATAATAATAATATTAATAATAATTAATAATAAAGCAACCTAATTGTCCTAACCAGCCTGCCACTGCCCAATCAACAGGAGGCATATTACCATCCCTTTCATTTCCAAAAGGGAGAGAACGGCCCAGGGTTGCCCATTATGAAATGCATAGGTCTGTAGCGATATCATCCCATTGTGACCAGCTGGGGGCGTGGTTCCAGCCAGCCAATCACTGTGCTCAGAATCGGACCCTCATTTGAATGCCTGTCACTATATATGTGTACAGCGGGAGGGAGGTCAGCAGCATTTGCTGGCAAAGGGGCTGAGCTGAGCTAAGTGAAAGCAGAGTGGAGCAATGGCTGCTGTCCAGAGAGGGAGGAAAAAGGCCCAGACTCAGAGAAGACAGCATTATGGGAGGAAGTCCCAGGCCAAGCAGAGGAAGTCCCAGGACAAGCAAAGGAGGCAGGCCAGGCGGAAACCAGTGGGGAAGCATGGAAAGAGCCCCCGTGGGAAGAAGCCCTCCCCCACCCCACCCAATGCCAAGATGCTGAGGCGGTTGCAACGGGACAACAGGCGCTTGTCAAACAAGGCCAAAGGGCTGATGATCTCCTTCATCAACGACATCTACAAAAAGGTGTCCACGCAGGCTGAGCAGCTGAGGAAGCTGAGCCACCGCCCCACGATTGGCCCTTTGCAGGTGCAAGCCGCCCTGCAGCAGGTGATGCCAAGGAAACGGGTCAGGCGCTCGGCCACCCCAGTCTCGAAGAGGTCTCAGTAGAGCAACATCCCTCCCCTTCTCCCTGGGGTGCCTCCTGGCTGGGATCAGAGAAAGAACAAGAGGGGAGAAGGGAGAGGAGCAAACGCCAGCCTGAGACACCTCAGCACCCTCCTGATTAAAGAACTGATGTTGCTTTAGACATGCCAAAAAACCCCCACACAACCTACATTCTGCCAGAGGGACCAACCTCTACCCCAGCAATTCTTGACAAGAGACTATGAGAGACTGAATCAGTGCGAGACTTTCCATACCGGAGCCTGATAGACCATTCCACTGCAGCCTGCTTCAGTGAGACCATCACAGTTTGGAAGAGGAGATTCTTATCTCTGGACTGAGCCACTGAGTAAATTTCCATCATTGGAAAAATAGAGACCAACACACTGGCTGTGGACTTAATGAACCAGACACTTTTCATCACTGTAAATGAGAGACTGGTTAGAAAGAGCTGGCATCAATTGAACTGAAAGGATTGTATGAGAGACACTGTCCTAAGGGAAATGAAATAATTGTCTTGGCGTTATAATAAAACAGGATTTTAACAGCACTTTTTGGTGTCATGTGGTTCCTCTATCTTAAGGAATAAGGATGGGATGGACGGTGCGTCCCAATTTAATATACAACTAATGACTAAGAGTTTTGGGATTTTCTTGTGTTGAAACAAGGAACAATTTTATTAACTCCTTTAAGGCCTTTCTCTTTACCACAGATTAACAGTGAATTAACCTGGCTAAAATGTTAGTCACTTTAGGCCACCACTTTCCCCTGGGAATTGAGGGTTTATTAAGGGACTAATAAAATACCCAGATTTTAAATTAATCGGACAAAGTGTGGGCACAACCAATAAATACACAGAACAGCTCCATATTTAATTTTCTTCCTTATAGTATTTCCCTACGCATACCTGTATTAATCTGAAGCCAGGTGGAACTCACCCAGGATCCAATCTCTGCAAGAAAAGAAGGGCAAGGTCCTCAGTTTGATTTAATTGGAATAGGTCTATTAGCTTTAGTGATGTTCTGTTGATAAGCCCCTTCGTTTTCAGTTTAAATCGATTTTTACCAAAAAAATCCCAGGTTTTACAAAAAGTATTATTAGTTTTTTTTCTGATTTTCACTCTACTTTTGCATCATTCAAATATATAAAAAATTACGTGTTTTATTAGGAAAATACAATACATTTCATGAGATATATGCATTACGATAATACATTAGTCTGTGTTGTGACGGGATCAGGCCAGACAGCTATAGGAGAGTGGTCCTATTGAAAATTCCAGGGGAAGTGGGTGGGCGTAAGCCCATCCATGGCTAAAGGACCCTCCCTCAGCCTTTGGGGAGGATCCACTGAGCCCAGGAACTCAACTGCTTACAGGGGACAATAAAAAAGAAAACACGGGCAGGTGTGAAGGTCAAAGGGTCAAAAAGAGAGAACCAAAAGGGACACCAAGCAGAGAACCCCGGACAGCGCCCACTGCTCCTTGAAGGTGTCAAGGGAGCCAGCAGACGCCGCCCAGAGGAACTCTGCCTGGATGCATGAATGGAGGGAGGACAGGAAATAGACCCCACAGTCTCAAAGAACCCCCTCAACCAACATCCTCTCCCTGGTGTTGTAGATGGCCACTTTGGCCATTGCCAGGCGGAGGTTGATGAGGAGGTCCTGCGATTTTGTGGGGCCACGGATAGGGTGTGCATAAATGAGAGAAGGCCCAGGATAAGCAGGTCCCTTTTCCCCTGGTAATTGAACAGGGGTTACTTCAGGTTAATTAGGACACCTGGGGCTAATCAAGGGCCTGCCAGAACCTGTTAAAAGACTCCCCTCCAGTCAGACAGGCGTGCACAATAGGAGCTGTGGGGAGCAGGCATGCTACTGGAGAGCTGGATGGTGCAGACACTGACAAATGCCAGAAGGAAGACCTCACAGGTATAGAGGTGAGGAGCAGGGGACACCCTACCCAACCGGGCGTACAGCCCTTCTGGGCCCCGGAGGTTTGGGGGAAGAAACCCCGCCAGAGGGGAGAGACTGAACTGAGTGTCTGGCCTGCTGCCACTACACCCAGAGAAGCTACCAGAGACTAAGAGGCTCCCCTCCCCCTCCCCTGTCAGGGAGGCCGGCAGGAACCCCTGCTCCGAAAGGTGCAGACAGTAAACTCAGGGGGTGGGGAAATTCCCAGGGAGAGAGGAATTCCTCAGCCCACTGCTAAGAGGAAGCATGGAACCCACCAAGGCAGAGAAGGAACTCTGCCACAGTGTGTATATGCAAAGCTGTCTCTTGAAGTAAGACTATGCATTAGTCTAGAAGATGCAACAATAAACAAACAGGCACTCATGCAAGCTCTGAAGTGTGTGCACATCTGAACATACCGATGAATTGCACACCCACCATATACACATTTCAAGCAGATAACAGTTTAAAGTTTTGACACACTAACATTGGAAGAAAATGAAAATCTTTCCTTCCATCCACCAAAATAAACCCCGATATTTACCCAGAAAAATTATGAATAGTTTTTGACACTGATTTTCACCTGTTTTGTGGTTGTAGTAATAAACACTGATAAATTCCCAGGAAAAATTAAATAAGATTAAAAACCGAAAATGAAGGGCCCTATCTGTTGATTTACAGAAGCTGAGGACCTGATCCTGAGAGAACGAGGAGGAAGGAGAATTTTAGTTTGACCAACAGGAGAAGTAGAGTTGAATATCTGTCGCATTCTGGTGGTTTGTTCAACCCTGTCAGGGTTCCCTCCCCACTCTGAACTCTGGGGTACAGATGTGGGGACCCGCATGAAAGACCCCCTAAGCTTATATTCCACCAGCTTAGGTTAAAAACTTCCCCAAGGCAAAAATTCCTTGCCCTGGGATGGTATCGCTGCCACCACCAAGTGAGTTAGACAAAGATTCAGGAAAAGGACCACTTAGAGTTCCTGTTTCCCCAAAATATCCCCTCAAGCCCCTTCACCCCCTTTCCTGGGGAGGCTTGAGAATAATATACCAACCAAATAGGTAACCAAGGTGAGCACAGACCTGACCCTTGGGTTTTTTTAGGACACTAAAAACCCAATCAGATTCTTAAAAACAGAACTTTATTATAAAGAAAAAAGTAAAAGATTTTATTGCCCTGTAAAATCAGGATGGAAGGTAATTTTACAGGGCAATAAGATAAAAAACACAGAGGATTCCCGTCTAGGCAAAACTTTAAAGTTACAAAAAAACAGGAATAAACCTCCCTCTTAACACAGAGAAAATTCACAAGCTAAAACAAAAGATAATCTAATGCATTTCCTTGCTATTACTTACTATTTCTGTAATATTGGATGTATCATTTCAGTAGGAGCTGGATTACTTGCTTGGTCTCTCTCTTTGTCTCAGAGAGAACAACAACACAGAGCACAAAGCAAAAACCTTCCCCCACAGACCAGTTATTTGAGCTTCTTAACCCTTTACAGGTAAAGGAGGGATTTTATGCTACCCTTAGCTGTATGTTCATGACAAACCCCAAACATCTCCAAATTTCCTCTTCCGTCTTCATAGACTCATTAAATAAGTGGGGTAAGAACATGGATCCATGCTGGAGGCCATGAAAGGGATGAGTTAGTTGCAATCCTGTGAGACCTCCCAGAGGGTAAAGAATGGATCCATTGTCATTCAGTTCCCATTGCTGCTGCCATGTCCCATGGAACAGTTTTAGCAAGGCCTGGTCATCCATATGAAACGCTGCTGAGAGACTGAATGAAGTGGGTAGGGACACTTGACCTCTGTGCATCTCCAGGAGAAGATCATCAGCCAAAGTCATCGTTGCAGACCATAGGCCATTCCTAGGACTAAAGACAGACTCATTAGCAGGCCAGACTTACAAAGGTATTTAGGTGCCTAAAGATGCAGATAGGTAAGTTCAAAAGCGCCTAAGCAGGTCAGGGGCCTAATTCTCATTGATTTCAATATGAGTTAGGAGTCTAAATGGCCTAGATGCTTTTTCAAAATCCGTTGAGCACCTCTCTTCATTGTGATGTGCCTGAACAGCTCTTAAAACCTGGCCCTTCATCTCTCTGTGCCTCCTCTTCCTCATCTGTAAAACAAAGATTGTCATTGCCTTGTCCGCTTAGATTGGAAGCTCTCTGAGGCAGAAATGTTCTATTCCTGTGGATGTGCCCAATGTCCCACACAATCTCGGTGAGGGTTTTGAGGTGCTAGTGAAGCACAAAGAAGAAATGCTAGCAGCAAAAAGCATCTCACAGTGTGTTGGAAGGAAAGTGGTTTGGTCTCCAGCTATTTCCTCAGGAGGAATGCTAGGAATTTAGGCTAGGGTTGCCAACTTTGTAATATTTAAAAAACAGACACTCCAGCAGGAGTGCTGGAACCACCCGAGCCCTGCTCCTTCCCCTTGAGGACCCACCCTGCCCCACCCCTTCCCCCGAGGCCCCACTCCTGCCCTGCCCCTTCCCCCTCCCCCTGAGGCCCTGCCCCCATTCTCTCCTCTTTCCTCCTCCCTCCATCGCTCACTACTTTTCCCCTCTCACCCCCTCCCTGCATGGGTCGGGAGGGACTCACCTGCAGAGCCGGGCCTGGGAGCTGCAGCTGCCCGATGCAGATAGGAGGCGGCCCTGGCTGAGTAGAGGCTGGTGTGGATGATGATTCGATGCCTCCCCACCTCCCCCACCCGCAGTAACTGGACTTTGGGTGTCCAGTGGGTAGATCTGACCGGACACCATCAGGTCCCCTTTTCGACCGGACTTTCAGGTCAAAAACCGGACACCTGGCCATCCTAATTTAGGCCCAAATCTTCAAAGGTATTTTGGTGCTTATCTCCCACAAGTTAGGCTTCTAAATATCTTTGAGGATCCGGGCCTTAGTTAGCTTTAATCTGGAGGTAGAGCCTTTCTGAGGGTATGAATTGCTCACTTATTATGTATTTTGGGGGGATTACATTATGCATATATAAATTTTCACAGAGAACTTTGATGGGTTCAATTGGAACATCAGAAATAAATTTACAATCCTCAACCCTGTGTCTTCCTTAATATTTTGCCACCCCTAACCATTGTGCCTCGCCAAAATTGTAGGTCCTGACCTTGTAAGGAGCTCTCTGCAGAGAGGCTTCTGTGCCCACACAGATCCTCGATGACTCTGCACGTTACAAGGGCCTGCAGATGTGGAGCTCAGTGCAAAATTAGTGTCTTCCACTGCAAGATTTTGGGGGCTTTCGGTGGATTACTTGGTATTCTTTCATAGAAGAACAGGGCATAAGTAATAAAAACCCTGAAGACCTGGCACAGTCCCTTAGGAATTTTTTAAAGCCAGTGGAACCAATGAAGAAAATATGTAATACCAATAATAGGCCAGATTCTCAGTGGGTGGAAGTGTAGTTCCGATGAAATCAATGGAGCTGTGTCAATTTATAGAGACAAGGCGGGGGGAGGTAATATCTTTTATTGGACCAACTTCTGTTGGCGAGAGACAAGTTTTTGA
This sequence comes from Emys orbicularis, assembly GCF_028017835.1. NCBI lineage: Eukaryota > Metazoa > Chordata > Testudines > Emydidae > Emys > Emys orbicularis. The sequence continues at coordinate 17,573,272 of NC_088695.1, read as the reverse complement.
GCTTACACAGACCTCTTCTTCACGTCTGGAAAACTAAGGCCAAGTCTACACTACAGACTTATAGTGGTATAACTATGTCACTCAGGGGTGTGAAAAATCCCACCGATTTAACGCTGTCTACGTGGGGTGGCTAAGGTCAGTAAAACTACTTCACTCAGGGCTGTGGATTTTTCACACCCCTGAGTGACGTATACCTAAGAAAGTTTGTAGCGGTCACCTGGCCTATGACTGGAGGAGTGTTAACGGGCCACTTCACCTTGAATGGTGCCTTGAAATGTGTTAATTACTTATGCTAAACAATCTCTTCTGCCTTGCATTTAGCAGTGACAGTATAACCCCAGATCTACACTACAAGCTTACATTAGTATAACTACATTGCTCAAGAGTTTGAAAAATCCATACCCATGAGCGATGTAGTTATACCGACCTAAACCTTGGTGTTGACAGCACTATGTTGACAGGAGAGCTTCTCCCATTGAAATAGATATTGCTTCTTGCAGAGGTGGGTTAACTATGCTGGTGGGAGAAGCTTGAAGCTCTCCTGTCGGCATAGTAGTAAAATGTTACAACCGCTGCAACGCTGTACATGTAGACACGCCATGAGTTAGTTTCCCTGACCTGAAGAAGACCTCTGTGAAAACTTGTCTCTCTCACCAACAGAAGTTGGTCCAATAAAAGTTATTACCTCACCCACCTTGTCTTTCTAATATCCTGGGACCAAACCGGATACAGCAACACTGCATATGTCAATTTATGTCAGTGGAGATCCTGGCTTAATAAATACACAGCAATAGCTAACAAAAATAATGCCACGATAAAAATGATTAAAGAAAAAATGTAATGATACTTATTGGTGATAGTAGAATAATAACATCTACAGTAGAACCTCAGAATTATGAACACCTCAGCAATGGAGATTGTTTGAAACTCTGAAATGTTCATAACTCTGAACAAAACATTATGTTTTTTTCCCCAAAAAAGTTTACAACTGAACATTGACTTAATGCAGCTTTGAAACTTTACTATGCAGAATAAAAATGCTGCTTTCCCTGTATTTTTTTTTTTTGTAGTTTTCATTTAACACAGTATTGTACTGTATAGTATTTGGTTTTTTTCATCTCTGCTGCCTGATTGTGTACTTCCAGCCCCAAATGAGGTGTGTGGTTGACTGATCAGTTCGTCACTCTGAGGTTCATAACTCTGAGGTTCTCCTGTAAATATTAAAATAATAAATTATAGTAAATAATCAGCTAATTGGCAGCTGGCCCCTAATATACTCCACAAAAATCACCATAGCAACTTAATTGCCCTACTCATCCTACCAAAAGCCAGTGAGCATGTGGAATGCTACAATTTCCTTCATTTTCACATGAGAAGGAGTGAATTCGAGTCCCTCATTACGAGGATCACCATTACAGTGTGGCTAACAAGGCCATTGTCTCAGCCAGCCAATCACTGGGCACAGAGTCAGTGCCTCATTTGAATGCCTGACACTATATAGGAATACAGCTGATGCAAAGCCACTGCAGGCTGAGAACTGAGCTGGAGAGACCAGGGTGGAGAGCAATGGCTGCTGCCCAGAGAAGAAAGAAGAAGGCCCAGATCCGGAGGAGGCAGAAGACTCAGCAGATAACGCTCCAGAAGCCACAGCCCAAGCGGAAAACGTCCATGCCACAGCAAGGCAGGTGGAAGCCGGTGTTGAAGCGAATGAGGAAAAGCCAGGGGAAGAGGCGTTTTTCTACTTTGTATATCTCTGAGATGATGGGCCAGCTGCAGCAGGGAAATCGGCGCATGTCGGCCAAAGCCAAGGGGCTGATGAACTCCTCCATGTGCAATCTCTACAGCGGAGTATTCACGGAGGCCGACCGCCGGAGAAAGAAGAGACGTGGGTCTTTCATCGGCACCTCAGAGGTGCAAGCCGCTCTGGAGAAGGTGATGAAAGGGAATGTTGCCAATTACTCCGTCACCTCCATCCGCAGCAAGTCTCGTTAGAGAAACATTCCCTTTCCTTTCCCCCTAAGGCCCTACACCATGGCAGGGGTAAGAGAAAAAGCAAGAGGGGAAAAGGGAGAGGAGCAAATACCAGCCTCATGGACCCAAACGCCTGCCTGATTAAAGATCTATCATTGCCTTCGAGATGACCAGAAAAGCTGCACTTTGCCCCTTGCTGAGGGACCAACCCTACCTACAGCAATTCTTCATGCAGGAGGCTGAGCTAGAGGAGAGATGGAATCAAAAGTGGAATCTCCATGATTATGAATGAGAGAGAGTCATGCAGCATCCTGAAACAATGGGATCAGCAAACATTGCGAGAAATACCATTCTTCATCAGAAGAAAAGAGTATCGTGAACCAGCACCAAAGACTTTTCACACCTGGGAAAAAAAGATTCTCATGCTACACCTTGAATTTGCAAGAGGTACTTTCCTTGATGGATGGAGACTGTCTTCTCTGCATTGCTTTACTGAAAGAATCTGGGGAAAGAGATTTGCCAACGTTCAAAATCAAAGGATTGCCAATGAGATGTTATCATAAGGGGAGAAATTAAGTCATCTTGACATTATAATAAACAGGATTTTAGCAGCAATTTCTGTTGCTAAATGTTTTCTTTATATGGGAGTGGGGGAGTGCTTTATGTTTTAGCTAACTGGCTTCAAGATGGAGCTTGATAAGTTTATGGAGGGGATGGTCTGATGGGACTGCCTACAATGGCATGATGTAGCCAAGCTGCGACTGCTAGGAGCAAATATTTCCGGCGGCCAGTGATGGGACACTAGCTGGGGAGGGCTCTGAGTTACTGCAGAGAATTCTTTCCCAGGTGTCTGGCTGGCAGGTCTTGCCCACATGCTCAGTGTCTAACTGATTGCCATATTTGGGATCGGAAGGAATTTTCCCCTGGGTCAGATTGGCAGAGCCCCTCCCTGGGGATTTTTCAGCTTCCTCTGCAGCATGGGGCATGGGTCACTTGCAGGTTTAAACTAGTGTAAATGGTGGATTCTCTTTAAATCATGATGTCAGGACTTCAGTAACTCAGCCAGAGGTTAGGGGTCTATTACAGGGATGGATGGGTGAGGTTGTGTGGCCTGCAATGTGCAGGAGGTCAGACTAGCTAGATGATCACGATGGTCCCTTCTGACCTTAAAGTCTGAGTCTATGAGCATTTAAGATGAAGTCTTAATGAGTTGTAGACTTCTGCTAGAGTGAACACAAAGGGCTTTCAATGCATCCTTTTTTTCTGATCAGTGCTTAAAATAAATATCCAGCTGCAGATGATAAAGGAATATAGGCCTCCGTTGTCAGCTTGGAAGGATAAGAACTCAAGATTATAAACCATTAAGAAAAGAGTGGATATAGGCTAGCCTTTCAGCCTAGAGAACAGTAACAACCATCTCCAGTTCCTCCAGATTTATTCCTCTTCCTAACTACTTTGGTATTGTCCAAATTGCGCAGAAGATGCTAAGATGTTACGTCTTAGAGTCTCTCACCTCAAGGGTCTTCATGTGTACAATAAACAGTTCCCTTAAGGAGGATGTGTCCAATACAACCCCGTGGAATCTCCAAGAAAGGAAAGAATGGAGTTGCTTTAAAGCAGTGGTTTTCAACCAGGGATCCGAGGCCCCCTGGGAGGCTGCGAGCAGGTTTTAGGGGGTCTGTCAAGCAGGGCTGGTATTAGACTCACTGAAGCCCAGGACAGAAAGCTGAAGCCCCGGGCTCTGAGCCCCACCACCCGGGGCTGATGCGGAAGCATGAGCAACTTAGCTTAGTGGGGGCCCCTGTGGTGTGGGGCCCTGGGCAATTACCCTGCTTGCTACCCCCAATGCTGGCCCTGGCTTTTATATGCAGAAAAACAGTTGCTGTGGTACAGGTCGGCCATGGAGTTTTTATAGAATTGGGGATGGGGGGGAGAGGGAGGGAAAGGTTGAGAACCCCAGCTCTAAAGCACAAATTTTAGTTCCTTTGGGTCCCCTCCCCATTTACAATTAAAAGTGACTCCATCCACCTCTGCCAGGCCCCAAAACACCTCATGATCAACCATATCAGAGGCTGATGGTAGATAGGCTAAAGTCTAAAATGGACACCTGACCTTGGAGCCTCACTAGGAAGAGACCCTCAACAACCACAATTCCTTATCCAGCACCAGGTCTATGTGACATTCCATTCCATATTATTTATGGAAATATGCTTATGATATGGCATAACTGAGATATACTTTGTGCAAGTTGGCTCATGTAAGATATCATTGGAAAGGTTATGATGTACTGAATGTGATTATCCAATTTGTATGCCTGTATCATTTCTGTATCTGAAGTTAGAAATATTGACTATGCATCTGTATTTCAAATGGTATACTTTGGGTGTCACCCCCAACTAGCCCTTCACGTACAACAATGAAAAAGCCAGACAGGGCTGATGGCCCATTAGCAAATGGACTGTGGAAGAGCTTAGTCTTCCAGTGGATGCTCCAGATGCCCTGTGAGTAATGGCTGCCACAGACCTGCAGAGACAGGGGTCCGAGTCACCTGCTACGGGACCCCTTCCGCCCCTTTTTGGAATGCCCGTATTTTTCCACAGCAAGACAAAGGGTTCCTGCCTTACACAAGAGCTATATAAGGCACGGGAGTGACGTCATCAAGGTTCTCCTCTGCCTCCCCACCCAAAGAGAAACTGAAAAACACCTGGAAGCAAGAACTGAAGGGTTGAGCCCAAGCTGGAAGGACGTCTAGCTTGTGGGTAATAATACCTGAGGTCTCAAGCTGCAGGCCAGCGCAGCTGCCTTTCAAGACTTTCTGTAATCTGCCTGCAACAATATCTAGGGTGAGAAATTACTAGTTGTAACCAATTTCTTTAGTGAAACAAGCTTAGTTTGAGTGTTTTGTTTTATTTTCTTAGTAATCTGCTTTGTTCTCTTTGCTATCGCTTTAACCACTTAAAATCTACCTTTTATAGTTAATAAACTTATTTTGTGTTTATAATATAACCCAGTTTGTGCAATTCATAATTGGGGGGGGGGGGGAGGCAGTAAGAGGCTGTGCATACCTTCCTCCACATTGAGGGAGGAGGCGGATTTCATAATCTACCTTTGCATCTGCACTCCAAGAGAGACAGGCACCTGAGTGCTGGGGCAAGTCCCTTTAGCTGAGTCTTCCCAGAGCTGATCTCAGTGTCTGTGTCGTTCTGCAGTTGGGTGTGGCCCTGCCTGTGTGTATTCTGGAGGATGCTTAAGAGCCTGGCTCAGCAAGACAGGTAAAAAGGGGGCCCATGCTGGCAGAACAGGTGGGCTCAGTGGTATCTCAGCTCATCAGGTAGCATCTTAAAGAGGGCCAACCTATCACAGACTAGACCGAGGTTGATAAGGCATTCATAAAGAAGAATTATTAGGTGTAACTGAAGTTGGTTAACTAGAATCTGCTTGGTAACTGTTCTCAAAAGGGAGGGTAAAAATTGATGAGAATGTTAACAGGAAGAGATGGCTTCTTCAGCAGAACCTTGCTTGCTTCCGGGCATTAAGTGACTGGGTCTATAAAGGGCGGTAGCATCATTTCCCATCAATAATAATAGCCCCAACACTTCCTTTTAATAACCACCATGGGCAGGTGTTCATCTTGGTGGTGGTTGTGAAATCTTATTCTAAAATTTGAGAACATCCAACAACACTGAGAATGGAAGGAACTCAACAGAGAGAAGTGGTCTGTTCAGACAGCCCAGCCCGTTCTGAGTTCCTGAGAGACTGTGTCAGATCTGAGCAATCTTACCTGCAAAGCAGATGGAAAACTACTGACAATGGGCCAGATTTGCAAAGGTACTAAGGTGCCTAAAGATGCAGGTGTTCAAAAGCCTCTAAGCAGGTTAGGTTCCTACCTCCCATTGATTTCAATAGCAGTTAGGTGTCTAATATGTTGAGACACTTTTGAAAATCTCACTAGATGTATTGGCATTGTGAGGGACCTAAATACCTTTGAAAACTTGGTCCCAGAGTCCCTGATACATCAAAGCACCTAAGCACATGCATAACTTTAAGCACATTGTAATTCCATTGATTTAAAGGGGACTATGGACTTGCTTAGATGTTCTGCTGGATTGGGGCCAATGAGAGTGTCTTCTTGTCTTGTAGCATATAGGATCTGATTCATCTCCATAGCAGTCAATAGGAAACTCCAATTGACTCCAATGGGAAACTTCCATGATTCCAAAGGAAGTTGAATTAGACCTATATGATCTAGTTTTGAAAAAATGCCAAGCACCCAAAACTCCAGTTGAAATCAATGGGAACTACTAGTGCTAGGAATCTCTGAAAATCAGGGTCTATGTAATGTTTTGCACTATCTGAGGAATGAAAATATCTTGCCATTTCTAAGATCCTATGTCATCCCAGATATTCTCCTTTCACTCTCTGTTCCAGGCCTCTGTCAGCCTGGAATGGAAGACTGTAAATAATAAGGGCCCGATCTCACCAACATTTACTACTGAGCAAAGCGCTTGTTTACTGCAGTTAATTGTCCTATTGACTTCAGTGACAATAAGCGTTTCACTCGGTACGAAATGTTTGAATTGCTGAGTATAAAGGCTCAGATACTGAAAGGTATTTACACACCTTTCTGGAGAGAACTTGAGTTGGTTAAAACAGACACAAACATCTCACTGTGTCACATAACGAGGGCTTTCCATTCCATTGCCAGCTATTTTCTTGTGGTGAAAAGTCGGAAAGCAACTTGGCTTTGATCATGAGAGGGTCATTTCTGGAGCTAACAGTTATCCATTTGTTATGTGCATTGGCTTTAGAACATTCATACAGGTGCTTAGAGAGAACTTGGATGGGAACATTTTATACATTACAAATGAAAAAATGTACAAATCCTGAAGCAATAGCTCATTCCCTAGGGGCTTGTTAAGGCAAGGGAAGCCTTCACCATTGAAATCAGATAATAAAAACATGGAAAAATTCTGTCCAGTTCCTCTGCATTTAAACAAATGTTATGTGAGAGAGAAGAAGAAATAACAATGAAGGGTGGAACCTAAAAACAAAACAATGGGCCATCTTTTTGTTCTGTGTTTGTATGGCTCCTAGCACAATAGGGTCCTGGTCCAGGGCTAGAGCTCCTAGATGCTACTGCAATAATAAAATAATAATAATTAATAACAATTAATAATAATAATTTATTATGAATACCACTACCTCAGTTACGATGTAATTGATAACATGAAATAATAAAACAATGAATGATAAAAATAAATCCAACTCAATAAAATAAAAGATTGGTGCAATAATATTAATATGTGACTAATGGAATTTTAATATGCAAAATCTCTAAGGGTCACCTCATTGGCCAGAATGACCAGCCAACAGCCAATAAGCACCTAGGGTTTTAAAAGCCTGTCATTTACATAAGAAAGGGGAAATGACATAGCCGCACACAAATGCACAGTGGGGCCTGTACAGCCCTAGTCATAATGCAATTGGCTGGAGTGGCAGCCTGGCTATCCAATCAGCAAGCCCAGGGTGGGCCCTCATTTGCATGCTAACTGTTATATGAGATCTCAGCTGGCAGGAGGCTGGTGGCATTTGGCTGGGGAGAGCTGAGCTGAGCAGGAGCAGAGTGGAAAGATGGCGGCTGCCCAGAGAGGGAAGAGGAAGGTCCAGACTAAGAGGACACAGAAGGCCCAACAAGATAAGCCACGGACCGCCCCCAAGCAGGGGAAGCGCCAGCCCCAGCCAGGGCATCAGATGAGCCAGAAGCCAGCGGCGAAGCAGCTGAAGAGCTGCCAGGAAAAGAAGGGCCTGGGGAAGAACGGTGTCCCCGCCCGTTACGCCTCCCGGATGCTGCAGCAGATGAGGAAGGTGCGCATGTCGGCCAAGGCCAAGGGGCTGATGAAATCCTTCATGGCCGATCTCTACAGCCAGGTATCCACTGAGGCCGAGCATCTGAGGAAGCAGAAACGGCTCCCTGCCCTGGGCTCCTCGGAGGTGCGAGCTGCCCTGCAGCAGGTGATGCCGAGGGAAGTGGCCAAGCACTCGGCCACCCCCATCTGCAATGAGTCTGCGTAGAGAAACGTCCCTCCCTTCTCCTCGGGGGCAAGCCCAACTTGGGGGAGAGAAAGAACAAGAGGGGAGAAGGGAGAGAAGCAAGCCTGAGAGACCCCGACACCTGCCTGATTGAAAATTGCTGGAAAGATGTCTAACAAACCTGCATTTTGCCCCCTACTGGTGGACCAACCTCACACTCTTCTGCATGCCAGATACTCAGCTAAAGGAGAGAGACTCCATCCCATCACCTGAAACAAGGGACCATCATATTGCAGCCTGAATCAATGAGAGCTCCTTAAGAGGCCTGTATGCTACAGCCTGAATTCCTGAGAGAATTTGCGTTATTTTAACGAAGAGACCGTCAACTCCTGGCTGAATCAATGAGAGAGGCTTTCTGTTGTTGGTCACCAGGCGGCAGACTGAATGAAGCAGAGACTTGCCATCCTTGAAAACTCAGAGACAACCGAGACTGAGTAAAAAGATTGGCCAGTATTAGAAATGAAAGAGTTGTAGGGGAGGTGGGAAAAATAATAGACAGTAACATCACCTCGGCATTATAATAAAACTGGAATGTTAGGAGTGGTTTGTTGTGTGTTTCTTGTTTCCCAAAGAAGAATAAGAATGGGATGGTTTGTGATTTGGGATTTAATGTCTTTTAGACCTATTTTCAAAGGTATTTGGGCACCGAAGGATGCAGATAGGCATCACACAGGGTTTTCAAAAGCACCTGAAGCAGGCTAAGTGCAGACTCCATTTGATTTCGACGGGAGTTAGGTGCTTTTGAAAATCCCGCTTAGTGCCTATCTGGATCTTTAGGCACGGAATTACCTTTGGAAGTCTGGCCCTGAGCTTGTTGTGCCAGCAGCAGCTGTATTTTATTATATGTCTGTACAGCATAATCACACCCCGAGAGGGCTGAGACCTGTGTGTGTGACTTTGCTTTTCTGGCTGGAAGGTAAAGATCTCTACTAGGCACCAGGCTGTAGTGGTTTGCACTGGGTTGAGGGTGTGGACTGGAAGGGAAATAGGTGTTTGATACTATGATAGTGTAGCAGCAGCAAGTACTCTAGCCATGCCACTGAGCAGAGTGTATAGGGAAGAGGATTGGATAGATTAAAACATGACTGCAAACACGACCAATCAGGGCTCACTATTTCTCTCTTTTGAGCCAAGGAGAGAGCCAATCCAAGCACAGGATCTACTCAGAGGGGCTAGCTGAATGGTGAAGTCCCCTCCTGGGTGAACTTTATACACTTTGACTCTGTCCTGGGGATGGGGAAGGGAAACAAGTGAGAAGAGGGAGGTAGGAGAAACTGGGCAGGTACACTTGGAGAAGGGAGAAAAGGGATATGGGGAAAAAATCTGTGCCGGGAAGACGGGCTGAAACCCGGTAAACACCGTGCTAGCGCGTTCCTGGCAGGGAGCTGCTGTATTGAGTATCATTTAAACAGCAGCAAACAGAGCAGCTGGTGTAGTCCAGTTTAGAGTCTGTCTAAGCCACCTACCTAAACTAGCGGGAGTAGTTAGATGTGTCTGTGATCCTTTTTGTGGCTCAGCAGCAGTCGTGGGTCTGTGTGTGTCATGGAGGGTGGGTCCTGGGGCCTCTGAGAACAGTAGAAAAATAATATGAGGAAGCGTGAAGGGAAGACACGTCTGCAGAGAGATTATGAGGCACTTGTTTCAAGCTTCCACTTGTCAATGTCAGGATGGCCGAGTGGTCTAAGGCGCCAGACTCAAGGCTCTGTCTTCCCCTCAACTGGGTGTTCTGGTCTCCGAATGGAGGCGTGGGTTCAAATCCCACTCCTGACATGTTCTTTTTAAGTGATCATAAATTACCTTTGCTAAAGGAAGTTTTAATCCCATTGGATTAAAATGGGAAAACAAGCCAAGGATTCCTTCCTTCCTTTCTTTTCATTGACAGTGTATTTAAAAACATGTATGTGTTTTGTTTCCAGGGCTCTTTTCCATCAGATCTTTATTTGCCCTGTATTATGGAGGGGCTCTAAGGGGTAAAGGAGAGATTTGGGGGTGGATCAGCAGCCCCTCTTATTTTAGCATTGTTCAGACAGCCTTGAAAAAAGCCGTAAAACCTATAACCCGCACTGACAGCTCTTTCAAAGTTTAAATTAACTGCGGGAGGGCAAAGCCAGTCTCTGCCGATTTGCACAAGATTTGTGCCTGCTGCAGCGTGCAGTCTAGGTGCTTAGCTCAATTCAGGCACGTGAAATGTTGTATGTGATTGCAGTGGAGACTTTTGCGTGGACAAAAGACTAACTCTGTACATGGAAGCAGGAGTACAGCCTACAGCGAGCTTTTATTAGCTCTTCCCTGGTGGTCTAGTGGTTAGGATTCGGCGCTCTCACCGCCGCGGCCCGGGTTCGATTCCCGGTCAGGGAATGACTTTTTTTGATTAAAATGTCTGTAATTTTCACATGCGAGGGGCGGGGAGAGAAAGAGATTCTCCCATTCTGAATATGGATTCAGTATTTTTTTTTTTAAGTTTGTGCTATAGTTTCAGACGGACGGATGTCTACACTCTACTGCAACCTGGGAAGAGAAATTAACATTGTTTTATTGCTTGTGAATGATTCTATTGCTACCCCAGCCGTAGGTTGCTTAGAAAACTGCGAGATATCTGGGAGAGACATAAGCACAAATGCCCCTGAGTAACTTTACCCACAGGAGTAAGGTCACTGAAACCACTGGGATAGTGGTGAATGAAATTACTCTTGTGCAGAGAAACCTTCCTGTTTCTCTTAGTGAAGTTAGGAGCCAAAGGGTATATTTCTTAGGGAGTCACCATCACCAAATAATCAGATGCTAACACTTTTTGTCACTTTCTGATTTTATTAAATAGTAGAAGGACCTTCAGCAACACTGTGTCTGGGAGGCTGGGGAACAAGCTGACTTTTCTCTCTCCATTATTTGGCAGCATGGCCTTGGAGTAGCACTGAAGACAGCTAGATTCCAGTCTTGGCTCTCCTGAGACCTTGAGCAAAGTCCCTGCTTCGTGCCTCAGTTTCCCCATCTCCAAAATGGAGATAATGCTGGTGCCTTCCTTTGCAAAGTGCTTGGAAATATGCTGAGGAATGGTGTTATATGAGAGCTAAGTATTATTAGTCATTCTACAGCCCTCCAAAATCTCAGCCTAAAAGCAGGTGCTTCCTGTCCCAGCAATAAGCAGGGTTATTTGGGGCCAGATTCTAACACATGAGTGGCCTCATTGAAATCAGCAGGGTAAATTGTGCAGTAAGGTACTACTTCATGTGTAAATGAGAGAAATAAAACTCAATTCTTAGTTTAAAGGGGCAAAGGGTGCTGATAAAAAAAAATCTGCACTGTCTAGCAGAGTAAGGGGGGTATTTTGGGATCAAACCGTTTTTTAAAAGACTAGCCAAATGAAGAGTCCCCTTTATTTATAGTAAATATTGTCTTACTCTCTGAGTGGTCCCACTAAGAACCAGGAAGCTGTTAGAAGGTTAAAATACTAATCAGCTGGAGTAAGTGTGTCAGAAGCTAACCCTTGTTAATTATTATTGATTAGTATCATAATCATAATTATTATCCTCCCCAAATTGGAAATCCATTAGGAATTGATGCTTTACTGTTATTGTGCCAATCAAAGCTTGCTTTATTTTTGTTTTAAAAATAAGTGTCAGGTTTATGGGAAAGAAACAAAGGATGAAAGCAATTATTGTGGTCTAGTAGCTAGATCACTGCACTGAGAGTCACAAGACCTGGGTTTCATTCCCAGTTCTGGCACTGACCTGCTGATTAACCCTGCACAAGTCACGTCACTTCTTTGTGCCTCAGTTTCTCCATTTGTGACAGTGACTGCCATTATAAAGTGCTTTGAGATCTACTGATGCGAAATGCTGTAGAAGAGCGAGGCATTCTTAAGCACAAATCCCCACGTGACAACAAGCGCTCTTACAGTTACCAGGCCGTGTTTGCAGAACCTGGTAGAACCTTTCCGGCATTTAAACACGTGTTGCTTTACACTGATGAGCAGTCTTAAAAGCTCCATGACCCACCAGTGCCACAACAAGCAGGGCAGTTGCCTGGGGCCCCGTGCCAAAGGGGCCTCCACAAAGCTACATTGCTCAGGCTTCAGCTTCAGCCCCAGGTGGTGGGGCTCAGGGCCCCAGGCTTCAGCCCCAGGCGGTGGGGCTTTGCTTTCTGCCCTGGATCCCAGCGAGTTTAATTGTAGCCCTGCTTGGTGGACCCCCTGAAACCTGCTGTCAGCGGGAGAAGCTCTCTCATTGAGATAGCGCCAGCCACACCAGGGGCTAGGTTGGTCGCTCAGAGGTGTGGATTTTTCACACCTCTGAATGATGTAGTGACACCGATGTCAGTTTACAGTGTAGACCTGGCCTCAATCACAATCCTAATCTAGGCAAGGCCTAGATACGTATTTCCATTTTTGATACTTACAGCTGTATTGTTTATGTCTTTGATCTGCACTTGCAAAAAGCTAGTAACTAAGGGTGCACAAAGAAGTGTGTTCTTAACTTGGGTTAAAATAGCAGTGAAGATACAGTAGCTCAGTTTTTAACTTGGGTTAGCAGTTAAGCAGTTAGCAGGGAACCTGGGGGTTGAACTCTAGATGCTAACCTAAATTAAAGTGTCTTTACTGCTACTTTAACCCAAGCTAACTAACCTGAGTTAAGAACACTCCCTTTTTTTGGGGGGGGGGGGGAGAGGGGGCAGTGTACAATAGACATACCCTGAAAGCCAAAGCATGAAGACACTAGCCTCTGTAGTGCTAGCTAGTGTGAGTAGCCCCTGGATTTCAACAGGGCGATGCACAGAAGTCAGAAATGTGCTTAACAGGAAGTTCCTGGCCCTGTATTCTGAACAGTATTTGTTCATGGTGAAGTATCTTGCCGGTAGGTGTGAATGAAAACCAAGGCTGAGAATTGCTGTAGTGGAAAAATCCACTCTTCTCTAAGTGTCTGGGTGAGGAAGGCAGCCTGCTCAGTATGGCCCTGAACCAAAGCCCACGGAAATCAGTGGGAAGACTCCAGTGACTTGGTGGGAGTTGGATCAGAGACAGAAGGGATTGGGAAGCTAATTGAAATGTATTTGCTCTGAAAAGTCTGCCCCTACAGCAGGGGCTTGCCTCCCCCAGTTTTTTTTCTTTTGCTTCTTCATGATGGATGAAGAAAACCCACAAGGTTTGTTTCTTCCTGCTGACTTTTGCATTCCAAATTCAGGCCTCTCTTGTGTTCCTGGAAGATTTGTTGGCCGCATCTACATACAATGAGAGCTTGATCAGATTCCCCTGTTTCCACAGTACCAGTGGTGAGAGGACAAAGGCTATCACCAGGTCCTCTAACCCTGCTAAGAGTAGGTGTTATCAACACAGCAGCAAAGCCCTCTTTATACTAAAACTGCTATGGGGCAGATCCGGTCCCTTCTGATTTAACAAAGACTGGATTCTGAGTGAAAGCCACATCACTTCAGATCAGTATAGGTAAGACTGGAGTAATATTGGAAGGAATGGGTCTAACTAGAGAGTGTGGTGACTGGTCTGCATATGTAGTGGCTTTGCCCATCTTTTGGCTGATTGATTTAAATTCTGGGTCTCTTACTGGTCCCTTAACTACTCCTCAATTCTCAGGTGGTCTAAAGCATAGGCGCTGACTCTGTGGGTGCTCCGGGGCTGACGCACCCACGAAAAAAAAAAAAAGTTGGTGCTCAGCACCCACTAGCCACCCTTTGATCAGCTGCTTGGAGGGACCTGCTGATCAGCTGTTGGGCAGCGGGTGGAAGGAACTGGGGGGGGAGGAGGAGGTGGAGTGGGGGTGGGAAGAGGCATGGCAGGGGTGGGGCCTAGGGGGAGGTGGTGTGGCAGGGGTGGAAAGAGGTGGGGCGAGGGTGGGACCTTGGGGTAAAGGGCAGAATTGGGGCAGGGCCTTAGGTGGAGCAGGGGTGGCGCATCCACCTGGAAAGAAGAAAGTCGGTGGCTGTGGTCTAAAGTGTTTTAACATTTGAGACAGGGACATTCACTTTTAGTCTGTGAGAAGGAAGAATGATTAACATCCCCCTTTCTTCAATAAAGCAAAATCCAAAACTTCTAGTCAAAAGCTTTTTGGGGCAGAGATTGTCTTTTTGTTCTGTGTTTACACATAATGGGATCCTGATCCATGATTAGAACTTCTCAGCACTATACCAATGATTCTCAATCAGGGGTACACGTACCCCTGTCTGGGGTACGCAGAGGTCTTCCAGTGGGGCACATCAACTCATCTAGATATTTGCCTACTTTTGCAACAGGCTAGATAAAAAGCACTAGTGAAGTCAGGACAAACTAAAATATCATACCGACAATGACTTGTTTATACTTCTCTATATACACTGAAATGTAAGTACAATATTTATATTTCAGTTGATTTATAATTCTGTGGTAAAAATGAGAAAGTCAGCAATTTTTCAGACATAGTGTGGCTGTGACACTTTTGTATTTTTATGTCTGATTTTGTATGCAAGTAGTTTTTAAGTGAGGTGAAATTTGGGGGTATGCAAGACAAACCAGCCTCCTGAAAGGGGTACAGTAGTGTGGAAAGATTCACACCGACTGCACTATACTACAACTAATTTTATATTAAATTGTGAAGCACAATCCACCCCATCATTGCCCCCTACACTAAAGAAAACATAACACCAGAAATGCTGCTAAAATCCTGTTTTAATATAATGCCAAGATGACTATTTCTTTTCCCTTGGGAAAGCACCCAGTCCTTTCAGTTCAATTAATGCCGGCTCTTTTTCTATACAGTAGTGTCTCATTTGCAGTGATGGAAAGTGTCTGGTTCATTAAGTCCACAGCCATCACTGAAGCAGGCTGCAGTGTGGAATGGTCTATCAGGCTCCAGTATGGAAAGTCTCTCACTGATTCAGTCTCTCATAGTCTCTCGTGAAGAATTGCTGGGGGAGAGGTTGGTCCCTCTGGCAGAGTACAGGTTGGGGTTGGGTTTTTTTTGGCATGTCTAAAGCAACATCAGTTCTTTAATCAGGAGGGTGCTGAGGTGTCTCAGGCAGGCTTTGGTCTTCTCCCTTCTCCCCTCTTGTTCTTTCTCTGATCCCAGCCAGGAGGCACCCCAGGGAGAAGGGGAGGGATGTTGCTCTAGTGAGACCTCTTCGAGACTGGGGTGGCTGAGCGCCTGACCCGTTTCCTTGGCATCACCTGCTGCAGGGCGGCTTGCATCTGCGAAGGGCCAATCGTGGGGCGGCGGCTCTGCTTCCTCAGGCGTTCGGCCTCGCTGGACACCTTTTTGTAGATGTCGTTCACGAAGGAGAACATCAGCCCTTTGGCCTTGGGTGATAGGAGCTTGTTGTCCCGTTGCAGCTGCCTCAGCATCTTGGCGTCGTATGGGGCGGGAGAGGGCTTCTTCCCCTGGGGGCTCTTTCCACGCTTCCCCGCTGGCTTCCGCCTGGCTTGCCTTCTTCGCTTGTCCCGGGACTTCCTCTGCTTGGCCTGGGACTTCCTCCCATAGTGCTTTTGTCTCCTCTGAGGCTGGGCCTTCTTCCTCCCTCTCTGGGAAGCAGCCATTGCTTCGCTCTGCTTTCACTCAGTTCAGCCCAACCCTTTTGCCTGCAAATGCTGCTGGCCTTCCCACTGCTGTACTCATATATAGTGGCAGGCATTCAAATGAGGGGCTGTCTCTGAGCCCCGTGATTGGTTGGCTGGAACAATGCCCCAGGCTAGTCACAATGGGATGATGTCGGTACAGACCCACATGCCTCATAATGGGCAACCATGGGTTGTTCCCTCTCAGGGAAATGTAAGGGATGGTAACATCCCTCCTGCTGATTGGCTCGTGGTGGGATGAGTAGGAGTGTTTCCCCACCCCCATGTTTCCCCATTGGCACCTAGTCCAAGTCTCCTTGCCCAGTCAGTACCAGTCTCCTCCCCCCATATATCTCCCTGTCTCAGTCTGCCCCGCAGCTCTTGTCAGCTCTCCTGTCCAAGCTTCCCCCCTGCCAGCACCTTGTCACCCCACATCACCTGATCAGGTCAAGCTCTGGCCCCTGCAGCATTCTAGTCAATGGCTCCTTTCTCCATGCTGCTTTGGTACCCGGGAAGAGTTGAGAGCACAGGATCAGCAGGCCAGAGGAACAAAGTGCAGGGGAAGTCCTGCTCAGCCCCTGCAGCTCCAGGCTCGAGAATGCTCAGTGCAAGTGGAACCATAGCAGATATTAGCTGCCAAACTCTTATCAAATCTCTACTGAGCATGTCAAATGGCAATGTGTTGAAGGCTTAAAACTTAGCCATTTTTGTGTGTGTGTGTAGGAGTGTTCCACATGGACAGGAAAAGAAACATCCCTGATGGGTGTCAAGTATCAGGGGGTAGCCGTGTTAGTCTGTATCTACAAAAACAACAAGGAGTCTGGTGGCACCTTAAAGACTAACAGATCTCCTTGTTGTTTTTATCCCTGATGGGGCCACACTGCCTGTCCATTTCAAGTCCCTGCTCCAAAACCCTAGAGCTTTTCAATCAAATGCCTGTGCAAATTTTTTTTAGACTGGGCAAATCCACATATTATCCCCTAATCTTGCTCTCACAACGGCTTACCTGTTTCTGCTGAAACTTGCCAAACAAAGACATCCTAAGGCAGGCACCCGCATGGAGAATGTCAGCCCAAACACCAAAAGTTTGCGAAAGTTTTAAGCAACTGAAAACAGGGTCTTATGATGGGACGTGTCTAGAAACATTATCTATATTTACCTCTACCGGGTCCAACTATAATTCTTGAGCACCATCTATTAGCATGTTATCTAATAACTAACTAACTAACTAACTATATATAAATAGATAGCCTGTAGGGACTACCACAGTACAAATAAATAAAATAAAAATAAGAATACTGTGGACACTGGAGATTAAATAGTGTCTCTACTCCTATTGCACCTATTTGACTCAAATTATTATTATTAATCATGTTTATTACAGTAGTGCATAAGGAGCCACCAAGAGTGTGGCCCTCTTGTGGTAGGTGCTGGTACAACCTCAAAGTAGTCAATAGTCCCTGCCCCAAAGAGATTACAATGTAAATGACCGGATAGACGAGTGGCTTGCAACCTTTCCAGACTACTGTACCCCTTTCAGCACAGGCGCCAACTTTTTTCTGCGCCGATGGGTGCTTGCGCCCCCTGTCTCGCCCCTGCCCCGACTCCACCCCTGCCCCAAAGTCCCCGCCCTAACTCCACCCCTCCCTGCCCCTATTGGACCCCTCCCCAAATCCCCTCCCCAAGCATGCCGTGTTCCCCCTCCTCCCCCCTCCTCCCCAGGCTTGCCGCACGAAACAGCTGTTTCGCGGTGCAAGCGCTGGGAGGGAGGGGGAGAAGCAGGACGCTGCGGCGCGCTCAGGGGAGGAGGGGGAGGTGAGCTGGGGGGGGCAGGGAGCTGCTGGTGGGTGCAGAGCACCCACCAATTTTTCCCCATGGGTGCTCCAGCCCCAAAGCACCCATGGAGTCGGTGCCTATGCCTTTCAGGAGGCTGATTTGTCTTGCATACCCCCAAGTTTCACCTCACTTAAAAACGGCTTGCTTACAAAATCAGACATCAAAATACAAAAATGTCACAGCCACACTGTTACTGAAAAATTGCTTCCTTTCTCATTTTTACCATATAATTATAAAATAAATCAATTGGAATATAAATATTGTACTTACATATCAGTGTATAGCATATAGAGCAGTATAAAGAAGTCATTGTCGGTATGAAATTTTAGTTTGCACTGACTTTGCTAGTGCTTTTTATGTAGCCTGGTGTAAAACTAGGCAAGTTGATGTACTAGATGAGTTGATGTACCCCCGGAAGACCTCTGAGTACCCCCAGGGGTACACATAGCCCTGGTTGAGAACTACTGAGATAGACACAGGGTGGGGGAAGGGGTAGAACACGCTCGCAGAGTGAACAACGTGACTGCAGCAACGTGATGGAAGTTGGACCTTTTTTTGGATGGGTTTAGTTAGGAGGGGATCAGCTAAAGGGAAGGGAAAGAGGGTGAGGGGAACAGAGCAGGGGAGAGGAGGGTAAGAGGGGAATGGATGTGTGACAGTGATGTGGGAGGCGTTACTGAATTAAGTGTAAGTCTCGCTGGAGTCCATTGTATTAAATGCAAAGCTGTGGGCTGGGATGGTTTGTAACCTCTCCACCGGGGAGATGTGCTGTGAGCCCTGGGAAGCGTTGTGGATTTCAAAGAACTGGATCAAATAATGTGCCAGATAAGGATGGACTCTGGGGACAGTGTCAAGAGGTTTACCAGGGGAATCTGTAGGGGGAGGCACAGGTGCCGACTTTCCAAAGTGCCGGGGGGTGCTCGACCCCCGGCTGTGCTCCAGATCCTGCCCCCACTCCACCCAAGGCCCCACCCCTGCCCCGCCTCTTCCCGCCCCTGCTCCATCCCCACCTTGCCTCTTCCCTCCCCCGAGTGTGCCACCTCGCTCCTCCCCCCCAGCCTCCTGCACACCGTAAAACAGCTGATTATGGCAGGCAGTAGGCGCAGGGAGGGAGAGGGAGGTGCTAATCCACAGGGCCCGCCGGTGGGTGGGAGTCACTGGGTGGACAGGGGGAGCTGATAGAGGGACTGCCGGTGGGTGCTGAACACCCACCATTTTCCCACCGTGGGTGCTCCAGCACCCACGGAGTCAGCACCTATGGGGGAAAGGGAATGCCAATTCCCCACCTCCGGTGATGCAAAAACCCAGCCTTTTGCAGCTTGACTGGGCCTTTGCAGACATGAGGCCGAGACCCAAGCTGTAAAAGGAAAGACTAACCTGTTAATGGGTGTGCTCGCTCTGAACTAAGGCTATTAACCAACTTGTAATCACAAAAAATCCCCTTTGTGGAGGCTGGAGGACTGACTCCGACCAGAGGCTTTGTTGGAGTTGGGGGGGTGATCGCTGGTAAATTATTGCAATCCAGGAAGGTTCTTTAATTGTTTTTAATGTGGTTTCTCTGTGATGCTTCCACCATAAGACTAAATGCACTGGCCTAGGAAGGGCTGTGTGGTAACTCGTAGCTGTGGGCAATTACAGCCTTTGGAGGGAAAACAAAGTGCAGAGACTGGCCTGGGCAGACAGTCTGATTTGCTTGGATTATCACTGTGCAGCCTGGAAAACCCCCTGGTCAGGGAGGAGAGAGCTGCGAGTCTCTGCCTAAGAGAGGCGAGGGCTGCTTGAGGAGCCGGGAGCCAGAGTGAGTACCCTGAAGGGTCAATGGAACGGGAATACAGGGGCAGTTGCTCTGAGCTGTGATAGTGAGGAGTAATGCAGAGGTGATGAGAAAGGGGGAATGGGAGGAACATAAGAACGGCCACACTGGGTCAGACCAAAGGTCCATCCAGCCCTGCCCCCTGCCCCCCACCAGTGGCCAATGCCAAGTGCCCCAGAGGGAACGAACAGAACAGGCAATCATCAAATGATCCATCCCCTGTCGCTCACTCCCAGCTTCTGACAAACAGAGGCTAGGGACACCATCCTGACTAATAGCCATTGATGGACCTATCCTCCAGGAACTCATCTAGTTCTTTTTTGAACCCTGCTATGGTCTTGGCCTTCACAACATCCTCTGGCAAGGAGTTCCACAGGGGTTGACTGTGCGTTGTATGAAGAAATACTTTCATTTGGTCACCTCTAGTTTTTGTGTTAGGAGGGGTAAATAACACTTCCTTATTTACTTTCTCCACACCAGTCATGATTTTATATACCTCTATCATATCCCTCCCTTAGTCGTCCCGTTTCCAAACTTAAAATTCCCAGTCTTATTAATCTCTCTTCACAGGGAAGCCATTCCATACCCCTAATAATTTTTGTTGCCCTTTTCTAAATATTTTGCAATGCCAATAAATCTTTTTTTGAGATGGGGCGACCACATCTGCACACAGTATTCAAGATGTGGGTGTACCATGGATTTATAGTTTTACAGATTTATACCATGGTTGGAGCAAACAGCCCATCAACACAGGTCAGAGAAAGGCCAGTTGAAACTGTAGCATGTGTAAGGGGACTGTTGCCCCCTTACTAACATTCAGTGGGGGTGTTTTGATTGGCTTGCTCCCAGTACTAAAAGGGGAAGGGTCGATGGCAAATCAGGAGCCTGAGGCCTTGTCTACACTACGAGAGTACTTCGATTTTAGTTAATTCGACTATGTGGAATCGATATTACTAAGTCGAACGTGTGTGTCCACACTAAGGACAGTAATTCGACTTTGTGAGACTTTGTGAGTCCACACTAACGGGGCAAGCGTCGACATTGGAAGCGGTGCACTGTGGGCAGCTATCCCACAGTTCCCGCAGTCCCCCCTGCCCTTTGGAATTCTGGGTCGAGCCCCAAATGCCTTCTGGGTAAAAAAATGTGTCGAGGGTGCTTTTGGGCGCCTGTCGTCATCCGTCCGTCACTCAAGCCCTCCCTCCCTCCCTCCCTCCCTGAAAGCGCCGGCGGGAAATAATTTCGCGCGCTTTTCTGATTACTGACAGCGCGGACGCCACAGCAGTGCGAGCATGGATCCCGCTGTGACCATCGCTGCAGTTGTGGCAGTTCTCAACGCCTCGCAGCTTCTCCTCCACCTGTACCAGAGGCAGCTGCAGATCAATCATGAGAGGAGGCTACGGCACTACCGTGACGGCATGAAGTCGGACACTAGCTCCGACCTCTCTGAGAACATGAGACCCAGCGCCCAGGACATCTCGCTGTCACTGGGTCTTGTTGATACTGTTGAACGGCGATTCTGGGCCCGTGAAACCAGCACGGAATGGTGGGACCGCATAGTGCTGCAGGTCTGGGATGAATCCCAGTGGCTGCGCAACTTTCGCATGCGGAAGGGGACTTTCCTCGAACTGTGTGAGTTGCTGTCCCCTGCCCTGAAGCGAAAGGACACCCGGATGCGGGCAGCCCTGACTGTCCAGAAGCGAGTGGCCATAGCCCTCTGGAAGCTCGCAACGCCAGACAGCTACCGGTCCGTCGCTAACCAGTTTGGCGTGGGCAAGTCTACCGTGGGGGTTGCTGTTATGCAAGTAGCCAGGGCAATCGTCAAGCTACTGCTATCTAAGGTAGTGACCCTGGGAAACGTTGAGCTCATCAGAGATGGCTTTGCCGAGATGGGATTCCCAAACTGCGGTGGGGCTATAGATGGGACTCACATCCCTATCCTGGGACCGGACCACCAGGCCAGCCAGTACATAAACAGAAAGGGATACTTTTCCATGGTGCTGCAAGCACTGGTGGACCATCGGGGACGTTTTACCAATATCTACGTTGGATGGCCTGGCAAGGTTCATGACGCTAGGGTGTTCAGGAACTCTGGTCTGTGTAGACGGCTGCAGGAAGGTCTTTACTTCCCGGACCACAAAGTAACTGTTGGGGATGTGGAGATGCCTACAGTCATCCTCGGGGACCCTGCATACCCGCTAATGCCCTGGCTCATGAAGCCCTACACTGGCGCACTGGACTCAGGGAAAGAACTATTCAACTACCGGCTCAGCAAGTGCAGAATGGTGGTGGAGTGTGCTTTTGGCCGTCTCAAGGGCAGATGGAGAAGCCTACTCACTCGCTGTGATCTCAGCGAGACCAATATCCCCATTGTGATAGCTGCTTGCTGTGTGCTCCACAATTTGTGTGAGAGCAAGGGGGAGACCTATATGTCAGGGTGGGAGGTTGAGGCAAATAGCCTGGCTTCTGATTACGTCCAGCCAGACAGCAGGGCGATTAGAAGATCACAGCGGGACGCATTGTGCATCAGGGAGGCTTTGAAAGCCAGGTTCCTGACTGAACAGGGTCTCCAGTGACTTTTTACTTTGTGGACACAGATGCTGAACCTGCCCCCATTTCTTTACCCAGTTACTGTTGACTATCCTTCCAAGTTACATACCCCCTTCCCCACCTTCCCAACAAATAAAATCTGTTCTGTTCTGTTAATGAACAAGGTTCTCTTTTTTACTGTTTTCGCGGGAATGTTTTAAACCGGGGACGCAGACTGTGGCGGGGGGCGGGCTTACTGTTTTGATGCAAATGATGCTTCTAAAGTCCGGGAATGACAGGCTCCGCAGTGCTGCATTGGTTGTTTCAACGCAGCCTGCCAGCAGTCCTGGGCGGGACTGGATGTATGTGTCGGCCAAGTGACTTTCTGGCAGGGGGCGGAGGGTAACAGATCCCCTGCTGCGTGGCTCTGTGATCCAGGATAAGGACCGCGGCATAGGATCTCTAACTGCCCTCCCCCGACACAAAGTCACAGATCAACCCCCTCGCACCCCAGAACAAGAAAACCGCCTCCCAGACTGACCAGGGTAACTGGTGACTGTGCTGTGTATGTGTCCTGATGCTGGACCTGCCCCCGCCTCTGTAGCCTGCTACAGGTGACTGTCCTGTCCAAGTAACAAACCCCTTCCCCCCCTTCAGACAGAATCCCCTCCAAAAGACACTCTCGGAAACAGTACTTAACAGAAACAGATGTTTTATTACGAACCGCACATGAAAAGGGGGGGGGGAAGGAAACTTGGACATGGGCTAGTGTGAGATGGGTAGGAAAGGACTTTTCAAAGTTTGGAACGAGAGCCTTCCATTGCTGCAGCAGTGTGCAGTGGCCGACTGACAGTTTTAACGGCCCTTGCCGCCCCTCCTTCTTTGTACTTTTGGTGAGGGGGGTGTGGGACTTGGTGGCGGGGGAGGGCGGTTAGAGATAGACAGCAGCAGTGCTCTGTCCTCCTGCCTCCGGTCTTGCAGAACATCCACTAGGCGCCGGAGCGTCTCCGTTTGCTCCCTCATTAGTCCAAGCAGGGTTTGAGTAGCCTGCTGGTCCTCCTGGCGCCACCTCTCCTCCCGTTCCATGACTGCTCTGTGCATTTGTGACAAGTTCTCCCTCCACTGTGTCGTCTGGGCTGCCTGCTCTCGTGAGCACTCCATAAGTTCATAAAACATGTCTTCACGAGTTTTTCTCTTCCTTCTTCTAATCTGCGCTAGCCTCTGGGAGTGTGATGCCAGGCTGGGTTGGGAGACAGTCGCAGATGTGTCTGTGGGAATGGGAAAAAGGGAGTAAATTCCTGAGACAGATAAATGAAGTTGCTAACAAAGAGCATAGTCTTTCTCTGTGAACAACACCATGCACTGCACCTTTCACATGCGCACTCAGGACAAGGTCGAATTTTCGGCCCTCGCCTTATGTGTCTGGGGTCCTGCAGTTGCGATCAGAGAAGCGTTGCAGGACACCTCTACTTCTGCTGCGGGAAAACATGGTAAGCCGTAGACTTGTGGCAGCTTAAACATGTAATAGTAGCACTGGGCTCCTTTCGCACTGAATGCAAGGCCACTCTCTGCTGGCAGCAATCAGGGAAGCATGAGCTCTGCCCCTGTCCCACCACCTCGCGGCTGTCCCCGGGAAAGATCCCTGTATGCTGCCCCTCTGCCGCCTCCACCGCGTGGCTGTAAAGCAGTCCAAATACTAACATTCCCCTCCCTAATTTAAAGCAGGGCGCCATGTGTGACATAACCCTCATGAGGATCTCGGAGACCAAGAGGGGAAGGATGCTGCGTGAATGCATGCAGAGGCCTGGGCCATATGCCGCCATGCTGTGCCGCGCACTGATCCCCGACTACCTCATGGACTCATGGCGTGGGAACGTGTGCTACCACGGGGGACCAAACAAGATTGCCCTGCCGTTGAACCTCGTGCGCATGCTGGAGCGGTACCTCCAGGAGAGCTATGCGGAGCTATCCCAGGAGGACTGTCTGTCCATTCCCGGGCACATTGACCGCCTTTTCCTTTAAGTTGAGCATAACGGACTACAGAGTGGAGGGGCCGTGTTGTGGACTAATCATGAATATCCGGACAGTACTTGATTTTCTATACATAGTTAGTAGTAAAAAGTTTACTAAGCCAACTAAATCATGAACAACAAATTACTGATATAGTTATTATTCCTGTTTTGTTATAAATAAAAGTTTCTATGTTTAACTGAGTGACTGAAAAGCCCATTCTTAACAATATAAATATTCCACTTATGTTAAAATGAAATGTTTAGATGTTTAAAGCACTCACTGCTTGATCCTTCCCCTGATTCGGTGTCCGGGGTAAGGGCTGTGGACGGTTGGTAGGGGATCTCGGTAAGGGTGATGAAGAGCTCCTGGCTGTCGTTGAAATCAGCGGTGCAAGCGCTGTCGACTGCCTCGTCCTCCTCATCTCCTTCCTCATCTTCCCCGTCACCTAACATTTCCGAGGAGGAACCGGCCGTGGACAATATCCCATCCTCGGAGTCCACGGTCACTGGTGGGGTAGTGGTGGCGGCCACACCTAGGATGGAATGCAGTGCCTCGTAGAAACGTGATGTGTGGGGCTGGGATCCGGAGCGTCGGTTTGCCTCTTTGGTTTTTTGGTAGCCTTGTCTCAGCTCCTTGATTTTCACGCGGCACTGCGTTGCATCCCGGCTGTATCCTCTCTCTGCCATGGCTTTAGAGATCTTCTCATAGATCTTTGCATTCCTTCTTTTGGAGCGCAGCTCTGAAAGCACGGACTCATCGCCCCACACAGCGATGAGATCCAAGACCTCCCGATCAGTCCATGCTGGGGCCCTCTTTCTATTAGATTGCACGGCCAACTCTGCTGGAGAGCTCTGCATCGTTGCTAGTGCTGCTGAGCTCTCCACGCTGTCCAAACAGAAAATGAGATTCAAACTGGCCAGACAGGAAAAGGAATTCAAATTTTCCCGGGGCTTTTCCTGTGTGGCTGGTCAGAGCATCCGAGCTCTAAGTGCTGTCAAGAGCGTCAACAGAGTGGTGCACTGTGGGATAGCTCCCGGAGCTATTACCGTCGATTTCCATCCACACCTAGCCTAATTCGATATTGCCATTTCGAATTTAGCGCTACTCCTCTCGTTTTCGAGGATTACAGAAGTCGAATTTAAAAGAGCTCTATTTCGAACTAAGTAGCTTCCTGGTGTGGACGGGTGCAGGGTTAATTCGATGTAACGGCGCTAAATTCGATATAAGCTCCTAGTGTAGACCAGGCCTGAGACTGACAGTCCCCAGGAACAATGGGGAGAGGCCAATGCTCCAGATCAGCCTGATTGACAGGGCGGGCAGGCTAATCAGAGGGTCGGGAGGCGAGGGAGGTCCCGTCCTCCGTGTGAGCTGGAATTGCCTGGGTCAGACTGAGTGGGGCCGAGCTAAGGGGAAAGCAGGGGCCCAAGCTGAGCTGGAGAGCAGAACCGTGCCAGATCCAGAGGGGCCAGAGGCGCAGCCACAGAGCCAGAGACAAAGCCCAGGGAGAGCAGATCCTGAGCTGGGAGCAGAGCTACAGCCCCAAAGCCAGAGCACAGCCAGGAGAGAGCAGGGGCCTGAGCTAAGTTGCTGGGAGCAGAGCTGCAGCCCCAAAGCAGAGTTACAGAAGCAGCCTGCAGAGCAGACCTGCCCTGGGAGGAGAGCTGCAGCAACCAGAGCCAGAGGGGCCAGAGAAGCAGCCCAGGGAGCTGGAGGCAGAGCAGCAGCAGCAGCCGTGCTGAGGCAGAGTGGAGCTGGAGCTGGGGCTGGAGCAGTCCGGAGCTGGGTGCGGTGAGCAGCTGGGGAGAGTGAGGGGGACCCTGGCAGTGGGCCCAGCGCAGGGAGATACCTCAGCCAAGAGGCCTTGCAGGCCAGACTTGGAGGGGGATCGTAACCCTGACAGGGCGGGGGCGACGCTGGGAAGAAGGGTCCTGCCACCTAGAGCCTGAGAGCGTGTGGCCACCGCCAGAGCAAGTGTCCAACCCACAGCGTCCCTGCAGCACAGCCAGGGCCTGAGAAGGAGGCCCGGGACCTACAAGGAACAGACTGTGAACTGCCCTGACGTTCCAGAGACACTGCTTGTGATATTCCCTGCCTCAGAGCAGGGTGATGTGTTTCCTTTAACCTTTTCCATTTTTCCTTATTCTTTTTTAAAAGTAATTGTTAATTAAATAACTTGTATTTGCTTTAAATTGTATAAAATGATCAGTGGGTCAGGGAGGTGCCCAGTGCAAAGAGAGTACCCCGGAGTGGGGACACCCTAGCCCCTGTCCTAGGTGACCACAGCAGGGTTGGGGGTCAAGCCCCCCAGGAATCCTGGGCCCAGCCTTGTCGGGGTTTACGAGGACTCTGCCAGACAGGAGAGTGGAAGGGGAGTCCTCAAGGGCAGGGAGGCCTCTGGGTAAAGGAAGTGGGAGCGAGGACTCGGATCCTTTCGTTAGCCCACTTCACCGGGGTAGTGCAGAAGCCAGGAAAGTTCCCCACAATAGCGGGACCATTCCCCCGCTTACACATGTTCTCTGAATGTCCAAAAGACCCGAGGTCCCTGCTTCTGCTCTCATTGGCTGGAGTAGATTGACCATCCTCTATTCTGCCCACATATGGGTAGGGGAAGCAACACCTGGGCTGTAGTGCCCTCTTAGTGTGTGTGTGTGTGTGTGGGGGGGGTGCTACCACACCTCCAGCACCCCTAGTTCCAGCACCTATGTGCAAGGAGCCTCAGGCATGGATCAGGACCCTGCTGTGCTGGGTGCCATTCAAACACAGAACAGATGGGAGGGGAAAGCTGGCTGTGCATATGTGACCTGCCTGGAGAGATTTCAACAATGGATTTCTCATGTCTGTCCTTGTGGGAAAGAAAAAGTGTGGTGGGGAGGCGGAGATGAAGAAAAATGGTGGGAGCCAGGGAAGGGGAAAGAGAAGGAGCATGGGGTTCTGTAGCTAATGTATGTCATAAACTTTATTTGTCAGGGAACTGATTTTCATCAAAGCACTGGGGATAGCCACAGATCTTTCTCTATAAAGCTAGTCCTTGAGTCTGTCTGTTGGCATAGCTAATGTCATTTGGGGAGATGATGTTACTACACCAGCAGAAAAACTCACTCTGTTAGC
Organism: Emys orbicularis; assembly: GCF_028017835.1. Taxonomy (NCBI): domain Eukaryota; kingdom Metazoa; phylum Chordata; order Testudines; family Emydidae; genus Emys; species Emys orbicularis. The sequence goes on along the minus strand of NC_088695.1, from coordinate 17,546,381 downwards.
ATAAATTGTGTCTACACTAAGGGTTCTGCTGGTCTAACTGTAACAGAATAGCTCCATCGGCAAAACATCTGTAGTGTAGATAAGGCCTAAGTGTGAGAAAGAGCAGTCTCCTCCCTGATCTGGAGCTGTGTGCCTGGACCTATCAAAATAGCTGATTCCAGTATCACTAACCCAGTGTTTGAAAATCATAAGTCAGAGCCCCCAATCATGACTGGCTTAAAATTCATGAGATTCCCAGCTGAGATTCTCATTCCATCTCTTGGTTCCAGCAGCTGGGCCTTCGAGTAAACCGCCAGCTATTGTGAGACGCGTGATGTAAATTGTGAGAGATGGCACTGCTTTGATTCTTTTCCTGTACTTAGCCGTCCTCCTCATCCCCTCATGGCGATCACTTGACTGTAAGCATTAAGAAATCAAGGTGTCCCAGCTGAAGAACTAGATCACCCTCTTTCTCATGGGACAGAGACATGCAGTAACACTAAAGCCTGGCATTCAGAGGCCTCAAAAAATCATTAGGGGGGCTTAAAAATCATGATATTTCATTGTTTAAAACAGTACATTTGGGGTTCTTTTTCTTTGCCTTCTGGTTTTTAAGCCATTTGAATCCATTTCAGGGCATGTTTTCAAGCTTTTCTTTGCAGCTGGACTAGAAACTTCTTAAAAAAAAAAACAAAGAAAGAAAGCTGAAGGTCGTAATCACATGACTCCTGGAGCTGGAACTTTAAGAAAAACACCAGCTATCGCAAGAGTTAACAACACTGAGGGCTTGTCTACACTTGAAAGTTAATGCAAATTAAGAGAGATTGTGAATGTAAAGCGCAGTAGCTGCTCCTGACCAATGGACACTCGTATTCTTGAACAAGAGTGCCTTGTTTCTGATTAGTTTAACTCTGACAGTTGCAGAGTAGCAGCCGTGTTAGTCTGTATCCGCAAAAATAACAGGAGTACTTGTGGCACCTTAGAGACTAACAAATTTATTAGAGCATAAGCTTTCGTGGGCTACAACCCACATCCGAAGAAGTGGGTTGTAGCCCACGAAAGCTTATGCTCTAATAAATTTGTTAGTCTCTAAGGTGCCACAAGTACTCCTGTTATTTTTGCGGATACAGACTAACACGGCTGCTACTCTGAAATCTGACAGTTGGTTAAACACAAACAAGGCATTCTTGTTCTGGAATAAGAATCTCCACACACGCCGCTGATCAGGAACAACTCTAAGGGCTTGTTTTCACTGTAACAGTTGGTGTGAGTTAATACACTCAAGTTACTGCATACTTGACCTAGCCTAGGTGGAGTGAAAGCAACTGATCACACTTCACCACAGTACTCTAACTAAACAGGGTGATATGGTCTTAGCAGAGGGATTGGATTTGCTGTTACATTCCCCCACACTGCATTACTAGCTTCAACCCCTCCTCCCAATGGGCTAGTTAGTTCAAATTTAAGCACCACTTAACTTGAGCTACAGATTTTTATGTATGGACAGGAATCAAATTAGGGGTAACAGTCAAGTTATAACTCGAGCTAACTGTGCTGTTAAAACACATCCTAGTGTAGGCATGCCCTGAGCCTGCTGAAGGTAGAAGAATTGTTCCCAAAGCTATCTGCTTTGCAGCAGCTTTCAGCCCGACGTCCATCAGGGATAGGGTTAAATGCGACATGGAGTTGGGGGTGGTGGCTTCTAAAGGGGAGGCGGCTCTTTGGCCTTGGTGTTTTCCAGGCTTGCAATAGCATTGATCAGTAACTGGCTGCATTGTTTTCCAAGCAGTGCGCTCACCTCTGCCTGATTTTTAGCTTAAACACCAAACATGGATACAGAGAAGCTGAACCCCAGACCGGAGTGAGTCTAACCCACTCCCCTTTCTCTCACTAACACAGCGGGAGCGGCTGGCTCAGTCGCGCTCTGTCTGCGTGTGGGTCTGGGTGTTTTGCGGGGCAGGTTTTAGGGGTGTGTGAACAACAGAAAGAGAAAGCAAACTGCTGAAGCAAAATGAACTAGAAACATGCATCGTCAGAGAAATGAGGATGCATTTGTTTGAAGTTTATTCCTATCAGTGTCAGGATGGCCGAGTGGTCTAAGGCGCCAGACTCAAGGCTCTGTCTTCCCCTCACCTGGGTGTTCTGGTCTCTGTATAGAGGCGTGGGTTCAAATCCCACTTCTGACACATTTTTTCTTTCCTGTTTGAGCTTTTTTTTTCCCATGAAGGGAGATTTAGTTACATTGAATTAAAAAATGGGAAAAAACAGACAAGGGAACCATTTCTCTCTCACTCACTTCTCATTGTTTCTTTCTTTCCATGTAGGGGTTGATGTTTTGGAGAGAACTCACCATTATATTCTTTTATGCCACAAAATAACAATCCTGAAAATACAACATATTAAAATAATTAGCGTAACAATAATTCAGGCAATTGTCCCTTGCCTCTGTTTGCCAGAAGCTGGGAATGGGCGACAGGGGATGGATCACTTGATGATTACCTGTTCTATTCATTCCCTTTGAAGCACCTGGCATTGGCCACTGTCAGAAGACAGGATACTGGGCTAGATGGACATTTGGTCTGACCTAGTATGGCCATTCTTATGAGAATTCTGGGAAACAAATTGTTAGTCACAGGTATAATACGTTTTCTTTGGGACATGACATTACAATTGTCAAAAAACCAAACCAAAACCTTCACTGGTTTGCATAGGATTTTTCCTTGAAGAGTCAGGACTGCAGACCTGGGGTAAGCGACAGAGTGTGCCCCTGGGTCCACACTTTACACATGATGGCAATACTCTTTGTACAAAGTATGTCTTGTAAGGTATTGTTTGAAAATTCATAATTTGCTGCTCATTATTGTCCTGCTAAAATGTGTGTGGCAATATTGTATTTGAAGTTATAAGATTCCACTGTATGTTGTTATTAACACATGTTCCAAGCTGAGCATGGCAAACAGGTCTGGAATCTGTGCCCAGCTTAATTTGTATTGAAGCAGTAAACAGAATCATCAAGCAGGAAGGGTAGACAAAGAAACCTCAAACAGGTGAGGAAAGCAGCAGGGAACACCCTTTTTTGTAGACTCTGTCCCCTGAATCTCATCTGGAACTGACACTATAAAAAGGGGACAAACATCCTAAGGTACCCCCACCTCTTCCTCTCTCTGTCCATTGATTCACTACACCAGAAGGAACAAAGGAAGCAACCATTAAAGAGGAGCAGAGGTCCAAACCTAAGGACTGCTGAGAGCTTGTGGTGAGAAAACCTTTGCTTTGAATTTAATGTACTTTGTTAAGTTAGGCACCAGTTCCATTTTATCTTTATTTTTCTGGTAACCGTTTCTGACTTTTTATGTCTCATTACTTGTATTCGCTTAGCATCTAGCTCTTTGTGCTTACTAAACTTCTTTTGTTGTTTTTGTAATCCAGTGTGTTTAAATCAAAGTGTCCAGGAAACTCCATTTGGGGTAACAAGATGTATACATATCATTTCTTTTAATAAAATAATGATTTTATATAAGCTTGTATTGCCCAGGAGAGGGCAGTGCAGTACAGGACATATATATTTTGGGAGAAATCTAGGACTAGGGGTGCATTGGCATCAACTTCTTCCAATATAACCAAGGCTGGTAAGAGCCAAGGTGTGGCTGGTTGGTTGCAGCAGGCACACAGACATAGCTGGGAGTGACTTGCATCCTGGAGACTGTCTGTGAGCAGTCCAGACTGGAGGTGACAGCAACAAAGCCGTGTAAAGGTCACCCCAGGGTAGATGGCAGGGGTAACATAGCTACTCATCAGTCTGGATTCTGAATTGGGTATATCACAGGGGAGGTGTGCTTTCACCCCCAGAGTATAAAGGCAAAAAACGGGAGGAGAAAAAGAAAGCAAAGTTGCCTTCCAATGGCTGAGGCCTGCCACAAGCCTTCTGCGGCTGCTTCTTTCCAGCCCATCTGGATGCCCCCTTCTGTCCTTAGAGGGGTTGGGGCACTGCCCCTGAGCGGTGGGCAGATGGGGTCCAACAATCCCTGGCCTCACACTGAAGAGGCCGACATTTAAGCCTCTCCCCTAACTTGAGGTGTTGACTCTTAAACCTCCCCACCTGCTGCTGCAGCTGGAATCTTCAGCCTTCTTGTGTGGCTTCTCCTGCTGGGGAAAACAGGCACTGCTGGTCTCCATTTGAGGAGGAAACCTTGGCTGGAAAGAATTGCGGCCAGCAGGTCAACCTCTTGAGCACAAAGGGCTGAGCTGGAGGCCCTGCCCCATAGTCCCCAGCCAAGCAGCTCAGGCCGGTGCTCTCATGAGTGGGGGAGTCAGCTGCAGTGGGTGGCAGGCCCGTAGCCCTGGGCCTCAGGCCTGTTGGGTCACCGGCTCATCCCAGGACCCCAGAGAGGGGAAGAGAGGGGGTGGCCAGACTTTAAAGAATCCTTATTGAGGTTGCAGGAAAAAAACATCCCGATGTGTAGAAAGAATAGTAAATATGGCAGGCAACCAGCTTGGCTTAACAGTGAAATCCTTGCTCATCTTAAACGCAAAAAGGAAGCTTACAAGAAGTGCAAGATTGGACAAATGACCAGGGAGGAGTATAAAAATATTGCTCAGGCATACAGGAGTGAAATCAGGAAAGCCAAATCACACTTGGAGTTGCAGCTAGCAAGGGATGTTAAGAGTAACAAGAAGGGTTTCTTCAGGTATGTTAGCAACAAGAAGAAAGTCAAGGAAAGTGTGGGCCCCTTACTGAATGAGGGAGGCAACCTAGTGACAGAGGATGTGGAAAAAGCTAATGTACTCAATGCTTTTTTTGCCTCTGTCGTCACGAAAAAGGTCAGCTCCTAGACTGCTGCACTGGGCAGCACAGCATGGGGAGGAGGTGACCAGCCCTCTGTGGAGAAAGAAATGGTTCGGGAGACTATTTAGAAAAACTGGACAAGCACAAGTCCATGGGGCCGGATGCGCTGCATCCGAGGGTGCTAAAGGAGTTGGCGGATGTGATTGCAGAGCCATTGGCCATTATCTTTGAAAACTCATGGCAATTGCGGGAGGTCCCGGATGACTGGAAAAAGGCTAATGTAGTGCCCATCTTTAAAAAAGGGAAGGAGGAGGATCCGGAGAACTACAGGCCAGTCAGCCTCACCTCAGTCCCTGGAAAAAGCATGGAACAGGTCCTCAAGGAATCAATTCTGAAGCACTTAGAGGAGAGGAAAGTGATCAGGAACAGTCAGCATGGATTCACCAAGGGCAAGTCATGCCTGACTAACCTAATTGCCTTCTATGAGGAGATAACTGGTTCTGTGGATGAGGGGAAAGCAGTGGATGTGTTATTCCTTGACTTTAGCCAAGCTTTTGATACGGTCTCCCACAGTATTCTTGCCACCAAGTTAAAGAAGTATGGGCTGGATGAATGGACTATAAGGTGGATAGAAAGCTGGCTAGATCGTCAGGCTCAACGGGTAGTAATCAACGGCTCCATGTCTAGTTGGCAGCCGGTTTCAAGCGGAGTGCCCCAAGGGTTGGTCCTGGGGCCGGTTTTGTTCCATATCTTCATAAATGATCTGGAGGATGGCGTGGACTGCACTCTCAGCAAGTTTGCAGATGACACTAAACTGGGAGGAGTGGTAGATATGCTGGAGGGTAGGGCTAGGATACAGAGGGACCTAGACAAATTAGAGGATTGGGCCAAAAGAAACCTGATGAGGTTCAACAAGGACAAGTGCAGAGTCCTGCACTTAGGACAGAAGAATCCCATTCACTGTTACAGACTAGGGACTGAATGGCTAGGAAGCAGTTCTGCAGAAAAGGACCTAGGGGTTACAGTGGACGAGAAGCTGGATATGAGTCAACAGTGTGCCCTTGTTGCCAAGAAGGCTAACGGCATTTTGGGCTGTATAAGTAGGGGCATTGCCAGCAGATCGAGGGACGTGATCATTCCCCTCTATTCGACATTGGTGAGGCCTCATCTGGAGTACTGTGTCCAGTTTTGGGCCCCACGCTACAAGAAGGATGTGGAAAAATTGGAAAGAGTCCAACGGAGGGCAACAAAACTGATTAGGGGTCTGGAGCACATGACTTATGAGGAGAGGCTGAGGGAACTGGGATTGTTTAGTCTGCAGACGACAAGAATGAGGGGGGATTTGATAGCTACTTTCAACTACCTGAAAGGGGGTTCCAAAGAGGATGGATCTAGACTGTTCTCAGTGGTAGAAGATGACAGAACAAGGAGTAATGGTCTCAAGTTGCAGTGGGGGAGGTTTAGGTTGGATATTAGGAAAAACTTTTTCACTAGGAGCGTAGTGAAGCAGTGGAATGGGTTACCTAGGGAGGTGGTGGAATCTCCTTCCTCAGAGGTTTTTAAGGTCAGGCTTGACAAAGCCCTGGCTGGGATGATTTAGATGGGAATTGGTCCTGCTTTGAGCAGGGGGTTGGACTAGATGACCTCCTGAGGTCCCTTCCAACCCTGATATTCTATGATTCCTCCCACCAGGCTCACCCTGCCCACCTCCTCTGCCAGATGGGCCATCCTCCTGCCAGAGTAGCCGTGCCTGCTCCTGGCACCTGGACCCTAATGCCGGGATCACCCTCCCCACCTCCCGAGCAGGGAAACCACCTGCGCCAGGCTCTGCAGGGCCCTTTCCTAGCCTGCTGGAGGGGCCCTCTAGAGCACAGGTTTTGGGGGAAAAGGCAAAGGCTTGTCTCAAAGGCTGATTTTTAGGAGATGGCAGTCAGGGAGCTTCTCTGCTTGGCACCAAGGCCCCATCTCTATTGAGAGTGAAGAAGATGAAGCCAGCTTAAGCCCTTCTGCTCTGTGGAATGTTTCTGTACACCTTGAGCTGGCCTTAGGACACCTGGGCTAGGATTTGCCCAGTGTAGCGCCCAGTCAAAGTCCCCCCGTGACGCTGTCCCCTGAGCAGGCGGCAGCCGGCCTGCGTCGATTGCTTGGAACCAGCCGCCAGAGCCCCTGAGGGGGGAAGTGAAAAAACCCGCAGTGTTGACGACTCAAAACCCTCCAGAGCCATTTTGGCTGCGTTCTGGCTGAAGAGAGGTTCTAAGTAATGCATCTTCTTGGGCCCTGAAGGCCTTCAGGAGGGTAGCATTGGTGGAGTTGCAGTTAACATAACTGCTTTCCAAGCTGTTCATCTGGGTTCAATTCACAGCCAGGGCAGGGTTTTCCTGAGCTCTTCCCCTTCCTTTACTTCAGCAATTGCAGTGTTGCAAAGTAGAGAGAGGAGAGGAGGTCACTTGCTGTGCAATGGATAGTGTGTTGGACTTCTGAGAAACAGTGCTTTGCATGGGTTAAGACACTGATTCAAATCCCACCAGAGTCACTCTGGCTGCCATTGCACCTTTTACAGAATAGGCAGCCACTTGAGTGCCCCCAGGGGGCCAAGACAAGGGCAGAAAGGCATCCCTGGCTACCAGGAGGTAGAAGCCTCTACCTGCATCTTGGGAGGTGGGTTTTCCCCCTTAGAGTATTAAGGAAAAAATGGAGAGTAGAAAAAGAAACCAAATCTCCCTTCTAGTGGCTGAGGCCTGCCACAAGCCTTCTGCGGCTGCTTCTTTCCGGCCCATCTGGGTGCCCTCTTCTGTCCTTAGAGGGGTTGGGGCACTGCCCCTGAGTGATGGGCAGACAGGGTCCAGCAATCCCTGGCCTCACACTGAAGAGGCTGACGTTTAAGCCTCCTGTAGGGGACCATGGGCCCCGCTGGGCTCCATTTGAGGAGGAAACCTGGTTCGGAAAAATTGAGGCCAGCAGGTCAACCTCTTGCATCCAAAGGTCTGAGCTGGCGGCCCTGCCTCTTAGTCCCTGGCCCAGCAGCTCATGCCTTGGGCCCCAGACCAGTTCAGCCACTGTCTCATCACAGGACCCCAGAGAGGGGAAGAGAGGAGGTGGCCAGTGTGACGTTCCCCTCTGGTGTTATCTGTACTGGTGATCTGCTAAGTCACACCAATCCTTGACTCTGGGAGCCAGCCTTACCCTGCTCTGCTGTGAGAACCCCAACTCCTGGGCTGTTCATGCACAGTCTCTGGCATATAAGCTGCTCCTTGGATTGTACAACCGAATGACACTAGCCAACTGGTCCCAGACACAACCCTAGGAACCTCCATCTTGCAATGCCCAGTTATGCCCGCTGGACGCTGCAAGCTCATATGAGTTCTTCAATTTAACAAAGAAATTGATATGTACTAGGCTTGTTATCCCAAGCGGAGTCTCTGACACACTTCAAACCAAACGCACTGCTTCAGGTAGAATAAACAAACAAATTTATTAACTACAAAGATAGATTTTAAGTGATTATAAGCGATAGGCAAAAAGTCAGAGTGGTTACCAAAAGAAAAGAAAATATAAGCACGCAGTCTAAACTCTCAACCCTATTAGACTGTGTGGCGATGAGAGAAGAAAGGAAACAGAACGCCTGGTCTGTGGTAGCCAGAAAGCCAACCCCCCCCCCCCCCCAGGAACTTTTCCCTGAGGTTTTTATTCTTTCTACTTCCCTGCTTACAACACTTCTAACTGGTTAAATTCTTGCGCATAGAAGAAGCATACAGTGTACAACAACATAAGATAACAAACCCATATCTTGTGCACGTGAAAGCCAGCTGCGAGGGTGATGATCAAGTCAGCCAGTAAATTTCCTAATCACAGACGCTGGGGTGAAGGCCACTCCTGCCTCGTAGCCACAGACACAGTGTGCCGCACCTGTGAGCTGACGATTCGGGAGCTATGCGTCCCTACATCCCCCCCTATTCTATTTTATATGCGGTGTTTAGACGGAGCACCCTCGCAGGGTTGCATGCACAATGCCATCAGACTGGGTATACACTAAACAAAACAGCAAAGCAAAACGCCAATCCCATAAGGCTTAACCAGTTGCCAAACACCTCCCATGGGGCTTGTAAATGGAACAATTAACTACTTAGGCACAAGTGTTATTGGCATAATTTGCTACAAAGGGGGTACAAGGCTGTACCGCCTGCAAGGGGAGGCAATAAATAGCCTCTTCCCAGCGGAGAATAGTGAGGTATTGTATGGCAAATTTATTAATAATATTATTAAGGCCTAACCATATATCTACTGGTATGTCGCTGGGTGGTTTGCAGACAGGAACAAGGCAGGTACTTAACAGACCTTGCATTTCCGGGGCAACGGCCAGGCAGAAATCAAATTGATTCAATACTTGTGTCAGACGGACCCAGATGTTAAACTGCAGCCGCTGTTCCATCTGGGATTCGCCTTGGCAGCCAGGGGCCAGCAAGAAACCTCCCAATACACACAAAATAAGGAGTGAGTTAGCATTAAGACAGGCTAACAATGTCACAAGATAATTTTCCGCGGTAGGTTCCAGCTGCTGCTGCACTCGCAACTGCTCAGCCTGCAATGAGAGGGCTTTAACCTGTCCCCAGGTCATGCGCTGTGGGGGCTCCCGCGGGGGGCGCTGGCGAGGACGCTCGGGATCCTGTAGATGTAGGTTGAACTGCGGAATGGGGTTCGACAGTCCCTGGTGCCAGGCCATCGCCGTGCCACGGGCAGACGTTACGCGCCGGGACCCACAACGGACCTGTAGGAAGAGAAACGGCAGCATGACCCCGTCCCCACGTTATAAGGGGCGCTGGGCCATGCCACTGAGGATCCGGGGCCTTGCGGTATTTAACAAGGGGGCGGGGCAAGGCCTGGTGGCTGTGGAAATGACGTTCTGCCGCAGAGTAATTGTCAGTCAAACTCAAATGATTCAGGGTAAAAAGCACTGCAGCCAACCATTCCTGGCGGGGAGGAAGACCTACCGGAATCCCCCCTTTTTGTTTTTGGCGGGCCAGGGCCTGTTTGAGCGCACGGTTGGCCCGTTCCACAATGGCCTGGCCTGTGGGGTTATACGGGATACCAAACGTGTGGACAACGTCCCACGTGGTACAAAAGGAGGCAAAGGCCGAGCTACAATAGGCGGGGCCGTTGTCGGTCTTAAGATGGGACGGGTGACCCATGATCGCCATGGCGCGAATCATGTGATTAATGGCATGACAAGAGGCCTCACCCTTCTGGGGGGTGACCCACACATAATGGGAAAAGGTATCTACACACACGTGAAGATACTGCCAGGGGGCAAAAGAAGGAAAGTGTGTAACATCCATTTGCCAGAGCTGATTGGCCGAGGTTCCACGAGGATTAACCCCCAACTCCGGGCTATTGGATAAAGAAGCACAAAGGTCACACTGGCGAACAATGGCCTGCGCCTGATGTAACGGGAGAGTGAACTGCTTGGCAAGGGCTTTGGCGGACTGATGGAAGAAGGCGTGGCTTTCGAGCGGAGAGGAAAAAATCGAGGCCACCGATTTGACCGCCTGGTCGGCCACCGCGTTACCCTCTGTCAATAGGCCCGGTAGTGTGGTGTGACTGCGAATATGTGCCACAAACAGTGGGCTAGAGCGGGAGGAAAGGAGCTGTTGCAGGGTGAGAAAAAGGGCCAACAAATTGTCATCACAGGAGGGCGACACATAGGAACCTGGAAGAGACTTAAGAACATTAGTAACATAAAGACTATCAGTAATAAGATTAAAAGGGTCATCCTGGAAGCATCGGCAGGCCAGGATGACAGCGGCCAATTCTGCGCGCTGGGGGGAACGCTGAGGCAGGGTAAAGCGGACTTGCCAAGTGCCCTGCGCCTGCCAGCTGACCGCACCTCGCGTTGGGCCGCCGTCCGTAAAGAGGGTAAGTGCATCCTCAATGGGGACGGTGGACAAAGACGATCGGAGGTTGAGGCAACGTTGTTGCAAGAGCGAGAGACGGGGGTCAGGGGGAATGTGATATTTAACTTCCCCGACATAGTCGGCAAAAGACAACTGGAGGGTGGCACTGCAAGAGACAGCGTGTTCCCAGTCTTTAGCCGGGATGGGGACAATAATGGCAGCGGGATCGCAACCCAAGAGGGTGCGGGACCGTTCCCGCACTTTAAAAATCAGCTCTGCGGCCTGTTGAGGTAGTGTTTGGATAGTATGCGGAGGGGAGTGGGTCAAATAAATCCATTCAATTAAACGAAGACGCGCTGCCGCCCCCTCCTGGGCGAGGACAGCTGTCGGTTGTGAAAGTGTGGGAAGCAGAATGGCAAAAAGGGGCTGTTCCCTTTCTCGGCGGTCGACCCACACTTGGGCCAGGGTCCGGTTAATGAGGGTGACTGCTTGGCGCTGTTCCTGGGAAACGGAAATAACATCCCCGGGGAGGCGGCCCTGCCGAAGGCCAGAAAAAAGAGGGGACAGCATGGAGGTAGTCAGAGGGCAAAAAGGGCGGATCCAATTGAGGGACCCTAATAACTGTTGGAGCTGTACAAACGTAAGAGGGTCGGGCAACACCAGCTCGGGACAAACTGGGCGGGCATATGACTGGAGCATACGGTGACCAAGATACAAAAAGGGTGGCTGGCGCTGGACTTTGTCCGGTGCTATAACCAGGCCACACGCCGCAAGCTGGTGGTGCAGTTCGTCCAGCCAGTCATCAGGAAGGATGGGGTGAGCCACCAGGATGACGTCCATATAGTGATAAATTAAAGCATCCGGGTGTGCTGCGCGAAACGGCCGTAAGGCTTGCGCAACAAAATGCTGACACAAGGTGGGGCTGTTCAACATGCCCTGAGGGAGCACATTCCACTGATAGCGTGGAGTGGGCTGAGAATGATTTAAGACCGGAACGGTAAAGGCAAAACGCGCCCGGTCCTCAGGGTGCAGGGGGATGGTAAAAAGACAATCTTTTAAATCTATTACAAATAACCGGTAATCACAGGGAATAAGATTGGGATTGGGGGTACCACACTGCAGGGGACCCATAGGCTGTATAATTTTATTAATGGCGCGAAGATCCTGCAGAAGGCGCCACTTACCAGATTTCTTTTTAATTACAAACACGGGGGTATTAAAGGGGCTAGTGGACTCCTCCAAATACCCTGCCCGTAGCTGGTCATTGACCAAGTGCTGGAGGTCCTCCAGCTTTTCCAAAGGAAGCGGCCACTGCGCAACCCATATGTGACGTTATTGACATAAATTGGGACCATATAGATCATTGTTGCAACCAAGGTCCTGTAGTGGCACCCAAATCTTGTATAAAGGGGGTCAAATGGGGTGTCTTAGACAAGGTCAGGGTTTACTGGTTATGATTATGCTGTCTATATGTGTGTAACAGTTTTGTAGTTGAAGTTATGAATCTTGGCACTATACTGTCTGTATGGCAAACTTATGCTATGCTTCTGGGTGACATCCCAGACAAGCTGGGATTAGCTCTGCCTAGCCTCCTTGATGGCCCATTAAGGACCATCAGCTATACAATGGACCCATGGAGAGAAGGCAGATACGCCTTGTAACTCAGCAAAGTATGCAGGAACTGGCCCATATGACTCCAGACTCCATGTTGCTGTAATTTTCCACAGTAAGAACAAAGAGGTGTTCTTACACCTGGAAAAGACTATAAAAGGCTGATGCCTCATCTCCATTTGGTCTTCAATCCTGCTTCAGACCTCTGGAGGAACTTTACTACAAGCTGAAGCTTTGAACAAAGGACTGAGGACCCATCCCAGTGGGGGTGTATTCCAGAGACTTGATTTGAACCTGCAGTTTATTCCATCGCTGCTGCAAGCCTGAACCAAGAACTTTGCCATTACTGTATGTAATTGATTCTAGTTAACCAATTCCAACTCTCATCTCTATCTTTTTCCCTTTTATGAATAAACCTTTAGTTTTTAGATTCTAAAGGATTGGTAACAGCGTGATCTGTGGGAAAGATCTGATTTGTATATTGACCTGGATCTGGGGCTTGGTCCTTTGGGATCGAGAGAACCCTTTTTGTGTATATTGGGATATTGGTTTTCATAACCATTTATCCCCATAACGAGCGGCACTGGTGGTGATACTGGGAAACTGGAGTGTCTAAGGAAATTGCTTGTGAGGTTGCGGTTACCCAGTGGGGTGAGACCGAAGTCCTCTTAGTCTGGCTGGTTTGGTTGCCTTAGAGGTAGAGAAACCCCAGCCTTGGGCTGTAACTGCCCCGTTTTAGCAATTTGTCCTGAGTTGGCACTCTCAGTTGGGTCCCGCCAGAACCGCATTGTCACAGTGGCGTAGTCGTGCTTGGATCCACAGAACCAGGTCAATTAAGCTTTGGGTCAGAACCCCACGCTATCCAAATTGGAATTTCGGGATTGAGAGTTTTGTGGGTTAAAGAGCTGCTGCAATGGCTGAGCAAAGAGCATATGAGGGACTTGGCAAAAAAGCCCTGGAAAATTTGTGCTCAGAAAAGAGGATAAGCTTTAGAAAGAAAGCTTCAAATCAAGAACTGAGAAATCTGTTAATAGCCAGTGATCAGGGGGCGAGAGCACAGCCCTTACCTGAGGCTACAGAAGATGCAGAAAAAATTAGAGTGCAAAAGGCAACAAGTAAACTGCAACTTGAGCATGAACAGAAGCTAGCAGATCTTCGATTGCTGGAGAAGCAAAAAATAGCAGAATTAGAAAGAGGGAGAGAGAAAGAGGCTGCTGAGAGAGAAGAGAGAGCTCGTAAGGGTCGTCTAGAGCTGCTCGCTGCTGAACAGGAGACTCGCAGGATGGAACAGGAGACTCACAAGATGGAACAGGAGACAGCCAGACTTCAGCTCCAAGTAATGGAAGAGCGGAGAAAGTCATCCCCACCTGGTACTCCACTTCCCCACCGCCATGAGAAAAACTGGGAAAGGATGTGTCCCATTTACAATGATACTGAGGATATAGAGGAGTTTTTATCTACCTTTGAACGCCTCTGCAGTCTCTACCAGATCCCCGAGGGTCAGCGAATGCCTATCCTGCTGACCAGACTGACTGGAAAAGCCAGGGAGGTATTTAATGAATTGGGGGAAGAAGAAGCCTTGGATTATGAGCGGTTTAAGGATTCTGTGTTAAGGCGGTTCAGGGTTACTCCTGAATCTTACAGAGTTAAGTTTAGAAAGTTTAAGATGTCTAATGATTGTACTTTTGTAGAATGTGCTCATAAGCTGATGGGTTTTGTTAAAAAGTGGGTTATGGGAGCCAAGGCACATGGGAATTTTGAAAAACTGCTGGATTTAATAACTTTGGAACAGTTCTTAGACATTGTGCCTGACCATGTGAGAGCAGCTGTGTGTGACAGGGACCCCGAGTCGGTCCTACGGGCAGCAGAGATTGCAGATGCCCACACCCAAAACAGGGCTCGGGAAGGGTGTAAAACCCCGGGGAAAACTAATCCCCATTCTCCCCAGTTCAAAAGGAGGGAAGGATTTAAAAGCAAACCTGACTCTTCTAAAGGAGTTCAAGGGGGCCCGGAGGGTAGGAACTCACATCTCAGGACGGAACAGGTTACATGCTATCACTGTGGTATGCTGGGCCACATGAGACCAGACTGCCCGACCCTGAAGGGCAGCCCAAAACCAGCAACCCCAAATGCCACGGCAAATGCTAACCCTGTTGTTGTAGACTCACAGGCAAGCTACACAGAGCCCAGCTCTATTGCCCTGTATGCAAATGCTGTTTCTGTGGTCTCTGAAGAATTTGACCTTAAAACTCACATTAAAGCTAAATATGGGGAAAATAATGCAGAGTTTATTAGCAGTGCAGAAGTGAATGGAGTGAGGAGTATGGCATGGAGGGACACCGCAGCAGATATTACTCTGGTTAAAGCAAGTCTTGTCAGGAAGGAAGATTATTTTCCAGGTGAAGATGTAACTGTTGTAGCCTTCTCTGAGTATTTTGTCAGGGTGCCTTTGGCTAAAATCCACCTGAAATGGGAGGGATTTGAGGGCACCATGGTTGTGGGAGTAAAAGACACAATCCCTAAGGATATTATGATTGGAAATGATATTAAAGCTATGGTCAGTCAAGTTAATGCAAACCAGGCACAGGAGAGGATTGATCCTAAGGTTGTGCCTATGGAGGGTTTCTCCAAAAGTTTGTCTTTGGGAAGTAGCTGTTTGGCTGTGAATGAAGTTTCTGAATGTCTATCTAATGTCTCAGAAGTAAATCTGGAATTAGATCAAGCAAAGGGAGAGGAGAACAAGGAGGTTTTGGAGGAGCCTAGGCAGTCTTGCGAGCTGATGGCTTTTTCTAGTCAGCAGTTTGGGAAGGCAAGGAGAGTGGAAGATGAGTGTCCCTATCCCTTACCTGTGTCCTGTGTGAAGAACAGGGATAATGAAGGGAATGTGCCTGTGTCTGTCAGGGGTATTGACTTGCCTATGGAGGAAGCTACCCCAGTCTCCAAGCAGTTGTCTGGGAACAGCCCTGTGTGCTGGGACAAAGGAAATGAAATCCCAAACTGTGTATCTAGTAAAGGAAAATGTGTCTCCAGCTCTTCTTTGTCTGTGGAGCAGACAGAAGGTGCCTTTCAGCCTGTGATGGTTGAGAGTAATTCAGTTGTCTCAGAGATGGTTCTGGATTCAACTAAAGCCCAGGAAGGGAGTGGTCCTAAGTTTGTGTCTGCTGGGGAGAATGGCACTGTAACTAGGTTGCATCCAATTAGTGTCTTAGCAAAATCCCAGAGACCAGACAATTCTGGTGCTTGTATTTTGCCAGTTGCTCGTGTGTGGTTGGAGAAGGGGGTAACAACTCTGTCTGATCAGGGTGATACCCTAGCCAGGGCACAAGGAGAGCGAAAAGGTAATTTGGTTGTGGTACCTACTGACAGTTTAACAACTTGTAGCAAAAAGGAAAAAATTCCTACGCTTGCGTGTGGCAAAGGAAAGAAGGATGCTTCTAACCTTTCATCTAGTGAGTCTAGGGGTTTGCCTGAAAGGGGATTGTGTAGAAATTGGCCTGGTGGGCCAAAGGTGATCCTGGATGTGAGTAAGACCCAGACAGAGTCTGTTGTTGCTCAGGGAAGTGTTCCTTTAGAGCAAGCCCTAGGTGAAGAGGGTAAGGGCAGAATTTCTGTGAGGGGTGAATTGCTGCTTAGAAAAGCTCCTGGGGAAAGGAATCCTCATGGTAATCTGTGCAAGCAGTTCCCTGCAACTGAGGGGTGTAAGAGTGATGTAATCAAGGAAGTTTCAGTTCCTAGCAGCCGGAAGTTGTCTGTTGTGAATGGATCCACTGACTGTCCTTTTAAAAGATCCAGTGTGGGTAGCTTTGAGAAGGTCTCAGAGGAAGTAAAAGTTGTTAAGGAATTGAGGCAGCCCTATGACCAAGTGGCTGTGTGGGGCCAACTTGTTGGAAAGACAATGGTGTTGGAACAGGAATGTCTCCATTCTGATTCTTTCAATGAGCAGTTTGTGCTTCAGGGTCTAAGAACAGATTTGGTTACTGATGTGACAGAGCAGAGCAGTTTTATGGCTAAAGGCTTGAGGATGCAGGGGAGAGCAAGCAAACTCTCCCCGTCAGACTCTTTGGGTTTGTGTGGTATCTCTTTAAGACAGAGTCCAGCCTTGGAAATGATAGCAGTTAAGGATATGAAAACTGGTGGACTGGCTCCTGTCTGTGGTAATGCAAATTACTTGCCTGGCTGGGAGAGGAAGGACTTGCTAATAGCTGTTAGCACAGAGAGCCCACCCCATCAGCCAGGGAATTCTGTTAAGCAAGAGAAATCAGGGTTTAATCCTGCAGGACAAGGAGGAAAAAGAAAACTAAATTTGGCAAAGGGAAGCCACAGGCTAACCCTAGAATGCCCAAACTCCAGTGGTATTGAGCCAAAGATGGGGCATGACAAACATGATTGTAAATGGACATTCGCAATGAATTTGTTGTTATTGCTGATGGCAATTTTTGTAACACATGTGTTGCTATTACCACAAACTGTAAAAGTGTACAATGCGCATAATCTTTTGGAGAATCCCTTGAACATGTTAAAAGGAATACCTGAGAACACAATTTATGTTAAAAGGCCTTGTTATGCTGATGTTTCACAGTTAATGCCTGTAAACAATATTGGAACTTTTCACAGGGGAAAAGACATTCCAGACCTAATGTGCTATATGAAAAGGAAAACTGAGGCACAATACCATATTGCTTTCAGGGATAAATGCCAAGATTCCTGTGCTATGAAGAACATTAATATCTGCATTTATTTGATGTTAATTGGGTTCCAAACATTTGCCCGAGCATGTATGAATAAAGTAGCTGTTTTCTTTAGCTCTTGGCAAGATCGCATGAGACATACAGGAACCATACTGCGAGAGCAAATCCAATCCACTATTGTTCTAACTAAGTTTTACCTTGAGTTTGTAAAGAGGTTCAGTCATGTTGTTAAACATGACTTTGATAAACCATTTCTGTTATACACTGGTACGGCTTCTATCCCAATACTAGCTGTAGTGAGACAGAACCCAGGATGGGGAGCTCTTGGGATGCAGTCAGTGATGTTTGTGTCATCCCTTCCTGCATCCATTTTGCGTCAGGGGTGTGACGTTATTGACATAAATTGGGACCATATAGATCATTGTTGCAACCAAGGTCCTGTAGTGGCACCCAAATCTTGTATAAAGGGGGTCAAATGGGGTGTCTTAGACAAGGTCAGGGTTTACTGGTTATGATTATGCTGTCTATATGTGTGTATCAGTTTTGTAGTTGAAGTTATGAATCTTGGCACTATACTGTCTGTATGGCAAACTTATGCTATGCTTCTGGGTGACATCCCAGACAAGCTGGGATTAGCTCTGCCTAGCCTCCTTGATGGCCCATTAAGGACCATCAGCTATACAATGGACCCATGGAGAGAAGGCAGATACGCCTTGTAACTCAGCAAAGTATGCAGGAACTGGCCCATATGACTCCAGACTCCATGTTGCTGTAATTTTCCACAGTAAGAACAAAGAGGTGTTCTTACACCTGGAAAAGACTATAAAAGGCTGATGCCTCATCTCCATTTGGTCTTCAATCCTGCTTCATACCTCTGGAGGAACTTTACTACAAGCTGAAGCTTTGAACAAAGGACTGAGGACCCATCCCAGTGGGGGTGTATTCCAGAGACTTGATTTGAACCTGCAGTTTATTCCATCGCTGCTGCAAGCCTGAACCAAGAACTTTGCCATTACTGTATGTAATTGATTCTAGTTAACCAATTCCAACTCTCATCTCTATCTTTTTCCCTTTTATGAATAAACCTTTAGTTTTTAGATTCTAAAGGATTGGTAACAGCGTGATCTGTGGGAAAGATCTGATTTGTATATTGACCTGGATCTGGGGCTTGGTCCTTTGGGATCGAGAGAACCCTTTTTGTGTATATTGGGATATTGGTTTTCATAACCATTTATCCCCATAACGAGCGGCACTGGTGGTGATACTGGGAAACTGGAGTGTCTAAGGAAATTGCTTGTGAGGTTGCGGTTACCCAGTGGGGTGAGACCGAAGTCCTCTTAGTCTGGCTGGTTTGGTTGCCTTAGAGGTAGAGAAACCCCAGCCTTGGGCTGTAACTGCCCCGTTTTAGCAATTTGTCCTGAGTTGGCACTCTCAGTTGGGTCCCGCCAGAACCGCATTGTCACACATACGGGCTCGTCAGTGAGCCAACGGAGGGGGAGGGCCGTATGCCTAATCATCAATATGGATGGTGGCAGTGAACTGTGTTAATAAATCACGGCCCCACAGGTTGAGGTGAACGGGGAGAATAATAGGCCGGATACGGGCGCGGCGGGTGCCCTGGGGCGCCCTAACCTCCAACCATCGGGCACTCCGTTGCGAGTCCTGCGCCCCGCCCACACCCCAGACAGCCGGAGCCTGCTCCGTGGGCCAATGGGCGGGCCACTGCGCGGCGGCGATGACGGTGATGTCTGCCCCAGAGTCGATAACACCCTCGAACGGCTGATCGTTGAGGCAATAAATGCGTTTAGGTTGGGGTGATCCAATATCTTTAACAACCGCTGCCACTTGCGGGTGAACAGTGCGCTGGCCGGTGGACCCGAAGCCTCCGGTTCGGGGAACGTTTCTTCCCCCTGCCGGAAGGGAGTAAGGCACAAGTATGAGTTGCGCCCAGGCATCTCCCTGAAACAGCTGTTTCGGGAGATGACTCCACAGCTGAACATAAATAATTCCACCATAGTCCGAATCCACCACCGCAGGCACCACAAACAAGCCCTGCTTGCTGGCGGACGAGCGGGGTAGGACAAGGCCCACCATGCCCTCCGGCAGCGGGCCCTGGATCTGGGACGGCATGAGGAGGACCTCCCCGGGGAGAATTATATCCATATCTTCCTGATTAACAAGGTCAATCCCCGCACTGCCCCTTGTGGCGGCGGGGACGTCGTGCACGGAGAGGGGCGCGGCCTTGGGCCTCGGGCTGGTCGCAGGCCCAACTACTAGTTTCCTGGGGGGTTATCTTGGCTGGCAGCCAAGACCCGATTGTCAGCCCCGGCTGAGCGACACTGCGCGGCCCAATGGTAGCCCTTTTTGCATTTTGGACACAGCGTGCGGGGCCTCTGGTCTGTTCGGGGCTTGTTTTTGCATGCCCCCCCCCCCCCCCAGGGGCCCGGCACTCCCGCCGAAAATGCCCGGGCTTTTGGCAGTTAAAGCAGTTCCCCTGAGGCTTCTGCCCCCTGTGGAGGGCAGCCGCCAGCAGGGCCATTTGATGGGTCTGAGTGCCCACATCAGCACACGCCTGCAGCAATTCTGCCAGGGTATACCCCGGGCGCCCAACTACTGCCTGCATGGCTCGGCGGCAATCTGCATTGGCATTTTCGTAAGCCAATTTTATCATTAGTTCAGTTTGGGCCTGCGGGTTATCAATCTGCCTCTGGACTGCCTCGTGGAGGCGGTCAACAAACTGGTGGAACGGTTCGGCGGCACCTTGCCGAGTAACCGCAAAGGACTTAGAGGACTCGCCCGCAGCGGGGACCCTGCGAAACGCCCGACGGACACACTGGCCAATGATGGGATAAGCTGCCTGGGGCGTGCCCACCGCCTGCTCGGGGATGCCCGAAAACTGCCCCGCGCCATATAACTGCTCAGCGAAATAAGCCCCCCCACCTTGTGCTGCTGCCGCAAGCGCCTCTCGCTGGTACTCGCTATCCCACACAACGTATTGCGCGGGAGACAGCACCATGCGACACATGTCTTTCCAATGTTGCGGGAGCAAGAAATAACCAGTTGACACACCTTCCAAGATCCCCAGGGTGAAAGTGGACCGCACCCCGGTCTCACGAACCGCCTTGCGGAGCTCGCGCAGAACCGAGTAGGGGAGAGCCTCCCAGTCCACGATCTGCCCCCCGTTACCATTATCCCGCCAAGAGACGGGGAACGCCTCGAACCCACAGCTGGATTCCTCGTTGGTCAAGAGACCGGCCTCACGCGCTCGCCGCACCGCCGCGGCGACAGCACCCTCCCGCCCGACCGGTGGGCAGGGGGGCGCCGCCGCGGGCGGCGGTGCAGGGAGGGTCAGCTGCGGGTAGGAGGGGGGTGGCCCATCACCTGGGGGCAAGAGGGAAACCGGCCTGGGACCGTCGGGGCCGACCCCCTCCAGCGCCTCCTTGCAACGCTGCCAGAGCAGCAGGTGCTGGACTGGGGCACGGGGTTCACTATACAAGGTGGTCCCAATCCGTATCCAATCAAGAAGCCATAACGACCCGCAGTCCGGATACCAGGGGCACTGGCGATCTATCTCCCTTAGAAGGTCCTCAATATGAGCGACCGAGACAACGACACATGATCGCTGCCGTATAATCTTTTGTAACTCTCTTGCGTGCTCCTTCTGGGCACTGGAAAGTCCCCCCCCCCATACTCACGAATCAGGGGCGGCAAACGGCCGCGGGGGTGCACTCGGCATATCCAGCCGGTGAGCAGGGGGTTATCACGTCGGGGTCACCAGCTGTGGCGACGAGAGAAGAAAGGAAACAGAACGCCTGGTCTGTGGTAGCCAGAAAGCCAAAAAAAAAACCCCAGGGACTTTTCCCTGAGGTTTTTATTCTTTCTACTTCCCTGCTTACAACACTTCTAACTGGTTAAATTCTTGCGCATAGAAGAAGCATACAGTGTACAACAACATAAGATAACAAACCCATATCTTGTGCACGTGAAAGCCAGCTGCGAGGGTGATGATCAAGTCAGCCAGTAAATTTCCTAATCACAGACGCTGGGGTGAAGGCCACTCCTGCCTCGTAGCCACAGACACAGTGTGCCGCACCTGTGAGCTGACGATTCGGGAGCTATGCGTCCCTACAAGACTGGTCAACAACTAGACTACGCAGTTTTTCTCACCCCACTGGATGTTGCAGTCCTTAATATACAGGTTTGTTCCATAAACCTGGGCCAATCTCCTGTGTTGGAGTCTTGTCTTCTTCTCAGTGTCTTAGTTGCTTGCAGCAAAGGTGGGGCAGGAGAAGGGCCCAATATGTGTCCACTCTGTCTGTTTTATACCCTCAGTCCATGTGCTTTGGGAGCACAAGTCCAAGCATGTCTGGGGGGCATTGCTGAGTCTCTCCAAGCAAGGTTGAGCAATTCCCCTGGTGTGGCCTCATGCAGGTGAGTCATTGCATTGTAGCTCCCTTGCTGGACAATGGCTGGTGATGGGTTGTTTGACACCCCGCCCGGGCGTTGGTTATTTTCCTTGCTGTTGCCTCTGGCGAGCTAATATCTGCTGATTCCCCCAACTTACAGCATGTTTTAGTGACAACCATACTACACAATTCTCATAACTTCATATGCATTATTGCTATACATATATGGATAGAGAAATGACTTTCAGCAGATCATAACCTTTCCCCTGATACCTTACAAGGCATGCTTTATATGTAAGATCACGATTATATGAAAATGAGGAATATGGGGGTTACAGTACGCTCCCCCAAGGTACAGAATGTCACAGCCAGACACTCCTCCTTCCAGGATCGCCCTGCCCACCTCCTCTGCCAGCTGGACCCCTCCTTCCATCAGAGTGGCCATGCCTGCCTCTGGCACCTGGACCCTCCCACCTGGATCACCCTCCCCACAGTCGGAGCAGGGAAGCCCCTCCCTCTAGGGTGCAGGTGTTGTGAGAAAAGGCAGAGGCTTGTCTCAAAGGTTGAGACAGAGAGGTACATAGATGAGACTTTCCGGGACACAGTAGAGCAGTCCTACCCCCGGTCTCACAGCCTCTGTGCTGTTGAGGGGAATGAAAGTCTCAGGGAAGGAGAGCATCCAACTGGAGCACAGTGAAACGATCCCATAGTTGGGACCCTCTGTGATGGGTTCAGTCACAGAGACCCCCTTGGGACTGTCCCCTGACATGCTGAAGTTATCTCTGAGCCTGTTTTCCCTGCCAGCTTTGGACTCCAGAACCCTGCCTTATTGAGCCAGACAATCTAGCCTGCTGCACCACAGACCCAGGTCTGGCCCATGCCCCCAAAGCTGCAGACATTAACCAAAAACTGCTCAGCAGGTCACCTATCTCCAGCACCCAGACACACAGTTCCCAATGGGATCCAAACCCCAAATAAATCCGTTTTACTCTGAATAAAGCTTATACAGGGTAAACTCATAAATTGTCCACCCTCCATAACACTGATAGAGAGATTTGCACAGCTGTTTGCTCCCCCAGTTATTAATCACTTACTCTGGGTTAATTAATACACAAAAGTGATATTATTAAGTACAAAAAGGAGGATTTAAGTGGTTTCAAGTAATAACAGACAGAACAAAGTAAGTCAACAAGCAAAATAAACAAAAACACGCAAGTCTAAGCCTAATACATTAAGAAACTAATTACAGATAAAATCTCACCCTCAGAGATGTTCCAATAAGCTTCTTTCACAGACTAGACTCCTTTCTAGTCTGGGCCCAATCCTTTCCCCTGGTACAGTCCTTGTTAGTTCCAGCAGACATCTTAGGTGGAAACTAGGGGTTTTCTCTTGACTGGCAGCCTCCTTTGTTCTGTTCCCCCCTGTTATAGCTTTGGCACAAGGCGGGAATTTTTTGTCTCTCTGGGTCCCCACCCCTACTTCTAAACGGAAAAGCACCAGGTTTAAGATGGATTTCAGTATCAGGTGACATGTTCACATATCCTGTGAGACCCGAGCCTCCATTCTTTCAGGGCTGGCCTGCAGATACCCAGGAAGGTTTGCAAGTAAACAGAGCCATTTACAGGTCATTGATTCTGAACCACCTTTAATGGCTTCCACTTAATATGTTTACATCAGTAATTCAAATTTATATCTTATTCTCCTAACTCCAGACATAGAAATAATACATGCAAACAAATAGGATGAACACACTCAGTAGATTATAAGCTTTGTAATGATACCTTACAAGAGACCTTTTGCATAAAGCATATTTCAGTTACATCATATTCACACTCATAAGCATATTTCCATAAAACATGGAGTGCAACGTCACACCCTCCTTCCAGATGATGTTGTGGTCATCTCTTGCACTGAGGATACCTCTCCGGGGGAGGGAACTCCAGTTATTAGGAAGAGACAGGTATTAGTAATGAGCGAGTCGATCACTAGAAACAAAGATAGCTGGGTTTGCAATGACTGGGAGCACTGCATGGTGACTTTCCCGCCTGGTGCGAAGGTTGCAGATCTCTCAAGACATCTAGATAGACTTATGTGTAGTGCTGGGGAAGAGCTGGTGGTCATGGTACATGTAGGTACCAAAGACGTAGGGAAGGATAGGAGAAAGTTCCTGGTGGCCAAATTTAGGCTGCTAGGTAAGAGACTGATGTCCAGGACTTCCATGGTAGCATTCTCTGAAATGCTTCCAGTTCGACGCGTGGGGCCAGTTAGACAGGCAGAACTGCAGGGTTTCAATGCGTGGATGGGACGATGGTGTAGGGAGGATGGGTTTAGATTTATTAGGAACTGGGTAAACTTTTGGGAAAGGGGGAGCCTATACAAGAAGGATGGGCTCCATCTAAACCAAAATGGAACCAGATTGCTGGTACTTAAAATTTAAAAAGTTTTTAAACTAAGGGCTGCGGGAAATCTGATGGGTGCAGAGGAGCACGTGGTTCGGACATCCCTTGGGGAGGATCTATTAATGGAGCTTCTCTATGTCCTAGTAAGGAGGAGAGGATGGAAGATGAAAAAATACAGGTAGGATCTGATGAGAAACAGTCATATGAAAAAAGTCCCAGTTAATTACATCATGTAATGGCAGACAGCTAAAAAGTGACAAGTTTTTAAAGTGCTTGTATACCAATGCTAGAAGTCTAAATAATAAGATGGGTGAACTAGAGTGCCTCATATTAAATGAGGATGTTGATATAATAGGCATCACAGAAACTTGGTGGAATGAGGATAATCAATGGGACACAGTAATACTAGGGTGCAAAATATATCAGAAGGACAGAACAGGTCATTCTGGTGGGGGAGTGGCATTATATGTGAAAGAAAGCATAGAATCAAATGAAGTAAAAATCTTAAATGAACCAAACTGTACTGTAAAATCTCTATAGACTGAAATTCCATGCTCTAATAATAAGAATATAGCAGTAGGGATATAATACTGACCACCTGACCAGGATGGTGATAGTGACTGTGAAATGCTCCGGGATTAGAGAGGCTATTAAAATAAAAAACTCAATAGTAATAGGGGAATTCAACTATCCCCATATTGACTGGGTACATGTCACCTCAGGACGGGCTGCAGAGATAAAGTTTCTTGACACCTTAAATGACTGCTTCTTGGAGCAGCTAATCCTGGAACCCACAAGAGGAGAGGCAATTCTTGATTTAGTCCTAAATGGAGCACACGATCTGGTCCAAGAGGTGACTATAGCTGTACTGCTTGGTGATATTCACCATAATATAATGTGACAAAGTTCCTCCTCTATCTTGGTGGGTCCTGCGCTTATTGGCGGATTTTCTTGCCTCAGAGATTCACCATGTGGGTTGGGGAACAGCCCAGAGGCCTTCCCCTCTGGAAGAACCCACAGTCCAGGTCAATTGGGAGGTTTGGGGGGAACCCTGGCCCGCCCTCTACTCCGGGTTCCAGCCCAGGGCCCTGTGGACTGCAGCTGTCTATAGTGCCTCCTGTAACAGCTGCATGACAGCTACAACTCCCTGGGCTACTTCCCCATGGCCTCCTCGAAACACCGTCCTTATTCTCACCACAGGACCTTCCTCCTGGTGTCTGATAACGCTTGTGCTCCTCAGTCCTCCAGCAGCACACCCTCTCACTCTCAGCTCCTTGCGCCTCTTGCTCCCAGCTCCTCACACTCGCACCACAAACTGAAGTGAGCTCCTTTTTAAAACCCAGGTGCCCTGATTAGCCTGCCTTAATTGATTCTAGCAGCTTCTTCTTAATTGGCTCCAGGTGTCCTAATTAGCCTGCCTGCCTTAACTGGTTCTAGCAGGTTCCTGATTACTCTAGTGCAGCCCCTGCTCTGGTCACTCAGGGAACAGAAAACTACTCATCCAGTGACCAGTATATTTGCCCTCTACCAGACTCCTGTACCCCACTGGTCTGGGTCTGTCACAATAATTAAATTTAACATCCCTGTGGTGGGGAAAACACCACAGCAGCCCAACACTGTAGCATTTAATTTCAGAAAGGGGAACTACACAAGAATGAGGAAGTTAGTTAAACAGAAATTAAAAGATACAGCACCAAAAATGAAATCCCTGCAAGCTGCATGGAAACTTTGTAAAGACACCGTAATAGAGGCTCAACTTGAATGTATACCCCAAATTTAAAAACACAGTAAGAGAACCATAAAAGTGCCACCGTGGTTAAATAACAAAGTAAATGAAGCAGCGAGAGGCAAAAAGGCATCTTTTAAGAAGTGGAAGTTAAATCCTAGTGAGGAAAATAGAAAGGAGCATAAACACTGGCAAATGAAGTGTAAAAATATAATTAGGAAGGCCAAAAAAGAATTTGAAGACCAGCTAGCCAAAGACTCAAAAAGTAATAGCAAAAATTGTTTTAAGTACATCAGAAGCAGGAAGCCTGCTAAACAACCAGTGGAGCCACTGTACGATCGAGATGCTAAAGGAGTACTCAAGGACGAAAGGGCCACTGCAAAGAAACTAAATGAATTCTTTGCATTGGTCTTCATGGCTGAGGATGTGAGGAAGATTCCCAAACCTGAGCCATTAGTTTTAGGTGACAAATCTGAAGAACTGTCCAAGATTGAGATGTCATTAGAGGAGGTTTTGGAACAAACTGATAAACTAAACAGTAATAAGTCACCAGGATCAGATGGTATTCACCCAAGAGTTCTGAAGGAACTCAAATGTGAAATTGCAGAATTACTAACTGTAGTCTGTAACCTCTCATTTAGATCAGCTTCTGTACCAAATGACTGGAGGACAGCTAATGTGACACCAATTTTTAAAAAGGGCTCCAGCAATGATCCCAGCAATTACAGAAGCCTGACTTCAGTACCGGGTAAACTGGTTGAAACTATAGTAATGAACAAAATTGTCTGACACATGGATGAACATAATTTATTGGGGAAGAGTCAACATGGTTTCTGTAACGGGAAATCATGCCTCACCAATCTACTAGAATTCTTTGAGGGGGTCAACAAGCATGCGGACAAGGGGGATCCAGTGGATACAGTGTACTTCGATTTTCAGAAAGCCTTTGACAAGGTCCCTCACCAAAGGCTCTTAAGCAAAGTAAGCTGTCATGGGATCAGAGGGAAGGTCCTCTCATGGACTGGTAATTCGTTAAAAGATAGGAAACAAAGGATAGGAACAAATGGTCAGTTTTCAGTATGGAGAGAGGTAAATAGTGGTGTTCCCCAGAGGTCTGAACTGCGATCAGACCTATTCAACATATTCATAAATGATCTGGGAAGGTAAACAGTGAGGTGGCAAAATTTGCAGGTGATACAAAACTACCCAAAATAGTTAAGTCCCAGGCAGATGGCGAAGAGCTACAAAAGGATCTCTCAAAAATAGATGACTTGGCAACAAAATGGCAGGTGAAATTCAATGTTGATAAATGCAAAGTAATGAACATTGGAAAACATAATCTCAACTATACATATAAAACGATGGGGTCTAGATTAGCTGTTACCACTCAAGAAAGAGATCTTGGAGACATTGTGGATAGTTCTCTGAAAACATCCACTCAGTGTGCAGCAGTTAAAAAAGTGAACAGAATGTTGGGAATCTTAGGAAAGGAATAGATTATAAAACAGAAAATATCATGCCTCTATATAAATCCATGGCACGTGCACATCTTGAATACTACGTGCAGATGTGGTTGCCCCATCTCAAAAAAGATCTATTGGAATTGGAAAAGGTACAAAAAATGGCAACAAAAATGATTAGGGGTATGGAATGGCTTAGGGGTATGAGGTAAGATTAATAAGACTGGGACTTTTCAGCTTGGAAAAGAGACAACTAAGGGGAGATATGATAAAGGTCTATAAAGTCATGACGGGTGTCGAGAAAGTAAATAAGCAAGTGTTATTTACTCCTTCTCCTAACACAAGAACTAGGGGTCACCAAATGAAATTAATAGGCAGCAGGTTTAAAATGAACAAAAGGAAGTATTTCTTCACACAATGCACAGTCAACCTGTGGAACTCTTTGCCAGAGGATGTTGTGAAGGCCAAGACTATGGCAGGGTTCTAAAAAGAACTAGATAAATTCATAGAGGATAAGTTCATCAATGGCTATTAGCCAGGATGGGGAGGGATGGTGTCCCTAGCCTCTGTTTGCCAGAAGCTGGGAATGAGCAACACTTGATGATTATCTGTTCTGTTAATTCTCTCTAGGGCACATGGCATTGGCCACTTTCGAAAGAGAGGATACAGGGCTAGATGGACCTTTGGTCTGACCCAGTATGGCCATTCTTATGTTAGCATGGCTGTTTTCTAAGCAGTCATTGAGTGTTGAAAACCAAACGACCTCTTTACCTTCTCTTTCTTGGGCAATGCTGTCTTTCAAAGTAGAGAAAGCTGTGACATATAGCTTATCTTTGGTGATCAGAGAGTGTATTGGCTTTCTAGAAGGCAGAAGTTACCCTTGTTTGGTTGTTTTAAATTCTAGACTTTGAAAGGTTTGCTTGTTCCAATACCACCATCCCCTCTTCGGCTCTTTACTGTGTGAAAATAGAGGAGATTCTTAATGCACAATCTTGTGGTTTGGGTGCCTTCTGTTTCAAGCATCAGTGATGTAGTGGGTGTACACCATTGTGAAAAAGTACTGTAATGCGGCCAGTAGAGGCAAAAAGGCATCCTTAAAAACATGGCAATAAAATCCTAATGAGAATTATAGGGAGGGGCCCAAACTCTGGCAGGTTGAGTGTAAAAGTATAATAAGGAATGGCAAGCAAGAGTTTGAGAAGCAACTTGCTAAAAATGCAAAAACTAACGGTAAGGTGATTTTTAAGTACAGTGGAAGAAGGACGCCTGCAAGCAGGCTACTAGATGCGTACGTTGTGAAAAGGAAGACAAAGCCATTGCAGAGAGGCTAAATGAAGTCTTTGAATAGGTCTTCATTGCAGAGAACGTGGAGGAAATAGCCCCATCAGAGCTATCCTTCTTGGGTAACGAATGTGAAGTACTTTCCCACGGTGATGTGTCAGAAGAAGAGATTTTAGAAGAAATTGAAAAATCAAACAATAAAAAGTCACCAGGACCAGATGGCCTTCACCCAAGAGTTCTGATGGAATGCAAGTATGAAAGTGAAGGGCTACTAACTGTGGTATTTAACCTAGTGCTGAAACAATCCTCTGTACAAGTGTCAATAGTGCAGCCCAGTTGCACATTTGCAGAATCTGATCAAGTGTGGGTGTGTTTTAGCAGGTCAGAGGGGGTGATTTTGAGTCATTGTCAGCTGTGTGAGTTGAATTGAATTGCAAATTTTGCAGAGCTTGTTATGACTCTAGACTTCGCCTTTCCAAATTCCAAGTTGCTTCTTAGGCTATTGTCTGCTCTAGTGAACTTACAGCAGCACGGCTGTACCAATGCAGCTGCGCCACGGTAAGGTCTCCTGTGCAGCCGCTCTATGCCAACGGGAGAGAGCTCTCCCGTCAGCATATTAACACCCCCCCCCATGAGCGGCGGTAGCTGTGTTGGTGGGAGAGCTAGTGTAGACATAGCCTGACTCCTTGCAAATGGCACTACTGTCGCTAAAGTCAAGTCTATGCTACCTAATTATGTTGACCTAAGTTACGGTGTTGTACAGCCACCGCAGTAATTAAATCACTTTTGCACGTCCATACTACACTCCTTGTGCTGGCGGTGCACATCCTCACCAGGAGCGCTTGCACCGATTTAACTGCCCGTGTGCAGCATTGTGGGAAGGCTTCTGAAAGCCATTAACAGTCGATGTAAGCAACGCAGTGTCTACACTGACACTGAGTCGACCTAACTGCATCGACCTAGCACTACGCCTCTTGCGAAGGTGCATTATTACGTCGGAATAACGGGCGAGTTACATCGGTGGGAGTGACATTTTTGTGTAGACTCTTACAGAGTCAGGTCGACGGAAGATGCCTTGCCCCATGGCAAGTGGAATGGATGTTCCCACCCTACAAAACCCCTATAGGTGAAAAAAGTGTTAGCACCTGTGTCTTTACTGCAGAGATGCATCAAAGTTTGTTTACCATCCAGCTCCAGTTCTGAAGCACGACTGGAGTAGTGCCTGCTTTTCATTCCTCTCCCCTTCATCTCACCCCCCACTGGGAGCAAAACCCACTCATCATCACACCACTCCCGGACCTCAAGTGCCTCCCACGATCGGGGTTCCCTCTTCATCCTCAAGGAAGAGTGCCCGTACTCCACTCTGATGCAGCAGTGCGACTGAGGAAGTAGATTGGGTGGACGCTACCCCAGTGGATGGGCCTGGCCCATCCACTTTTTGTCGGGGCGGTAACCTTTTTTTCCCTCTTGATTCTGGTTCAAGTTCAGTTGATAGACCAAAATTATGGTGCAGGTTTGGTTCTGGTTCAAGTAAAAAATACCAGTTTGAACAGGATCTCCAGTTTGCTTCTGGTTCGTGTATAAGACTTTTCCTTTTAAACAAAATTACCCTCTCTGTTCTCTCACTCTAGAATTGTCCAAACATTTATTGAACAATTTAAACTTCTGCTAAACAAGTTCTCACAGAGTAACAGCACCTGATATTTGGTTACTGGTGCCAGCGAGAGAGCAGGAAATGTCAAATGAAGTCCTGATATCTTGAATTACCCCATGGTTGACTCAAAGAAAGGAAAATCTGCTGAAGACCTATTTTATGCGACACAGAGCAAGGTATGCAGGTTGTTGTGTTGTAAAAAAGGCCTGATACTGCCAGGTGTTGATAGTTTCCTGGAGCTGCCACTGATCTGAAGTTGGACTCAAATCAATAGGAGCAGAGTGTGCTCAGCACGTAGCAGCAGCATCCCTATACAGAGGGCTAATTATGCTGCATGTACACCTGCTTTGCATCCATGAAGTGGCCCGAAGCTGTCAAAACATCTCAGTCAGTCTGGCCCACAACTGTAGTGAATCTGTAATAGGGACTGAATGTGCTTTCATTAAGATGATGTTAAAAAAAATAGTGAACAGAGTTTGAGCATAGAAGTTTCTGGTTATCAGGGAATAACATACAGATTATCGAGGGTGCAAAGTTTGGTTTAAGATAAGGTGGCATGAGGAATACATAATCTGCAATATCCCCGATTGGGGGTAAAAGGTTGATGGGTCAAAGTACAGACATTGAGATATGAGGGTATGAAGTTCATAAAGTGGCTATGTTCGGGTGTGGATAATAATGAGTGGATATGATGATGAGGATGGATTGACCCTCATTTGGTGAGATTTAATGTTCAGGGAGTTTATGGTTCCAGTTCATATGATCCAACGGAGAAGGTCACTTGGTCCCTTTCTCGTAGTGGGAGAACGATGTAGTACTTGCAGTGCTTTTACACTGACATGACTCTAACAAGCTCTGTGTAGTTCGAAAGCTTGTGTCTTTCACCAAGAGAAGTTGGCCCAGTAAAAGCTATTCCCTCACCCACCTTGTCTCTGCAATATCCTAGGACCAACACGGCTACAACTACACTGCAAATAACTCCACTGTGTTTTGAGCACTTCAGCTGAGCCTGAGGACTTGTCAGTCCAGCCTCCAGGCAGATTAATGAGCTCTGCTGAGTTGCAGTAGGGCCACCGGACAGGCTGCCTGATTGGCTAGGGGGAGCAAACAGGCTTGCTTTTAAGCTCAGCAGCAGCAGCAGATTGCTGGCTGGGCCATGCTTTGGCTTCTAGCTGTGACGGCTCTTGCCTCTGTCCTGCATCAGCTCAGGTTGTGTTCCTGGTTCCTGGCTCTGGTTTCGAGGCTTGGCTCTGATGCCAGGTTCTTGTCTCTGGCTCCCATCCTTGGCTCTGGTTGCTTGGTCCTGACTCCAGATCTGACCATTGAATCTGATTCCTGACTCTGGCTCTGACCCCTGGGTCCAGTTGCTGACCCCACTCAGCCGGGTTCTAACCATTGAATGGGACTGCCAGGCCTGGGCCTGACTCAACGTGATTATTCTTGATATACAGCAGAGTGAATAGGAGGGAAATCAAGCCCAGTGACTCCAAGGAGGTCATCCCTGATTTACACCAGTGTGAGAGAAATGAGATCCTTTCCTAGTCCTAGCAGGGGATCCACCTCCCATGCTGCAGACGAAGGCAACAAAACAAAAGAAAACAAAACAAGGGTTCAATGGGCACTAACTCAAATACCATTGAGGATATTTTAAATCATTACCCTGGGCAGTGCATGAACTCCTCCTTTGGGGAGGCCAGCCCTCTGGCCCCTGCCCTTCCACCTGAGCTCCCCCCCCAGCTGGAGGAGCCCTAGCCTGCCTGCCCCAGCTGCCCTAACCCCCGGGCTGGCCCAAACCACCCCGAGCCACCTGCCGGCCTAAACCCCGAGCTCCAGGCCGTTGGCTGGAGCTGAGCCCCAGCCGGCTTCAGGGAAGGAGGGGAGCGAGGGCGGGGCCTCAGGGTGGAGCGTGGGTGGGGCCACGGTCTGGATTAGGTGAGGTTTAGCCTCCCCTGGCCTATTATACCCAGCGCCCTCAAGTAGTCCTTTCTCAGCAAGTAAATCCTATTTACCCATGAGAGTAAGGTTTAGCAGGACGATGCACAGGCGCTGTCTCCATGGGTGCTCCAGGGCTCAAGCACCCATGGACAAAAATAGGGGGTGCTCAGCACTCACCAGCCACAGTGATTCAGGTGGGGCCCCGGGGCTGGCCACCAATCAGCTGTTCATTGGGCCCCAGGTCCGGCTGCCGATCAGCTGTTCAGTGGGCAGGGGGAAAAGAAAGGGCTGGGGCAGGGGACAGTGGGGAGAGGAAAGGAGAAGGGATGTGGAAGAGGGGGGACCTCAGGGGAGGGAAGAGGCAGAGGAAGGGTGGGGCCTCAGGGCGGAGCAGGGGTATCTGTTATCTCAATGGAAAAGCTGTCAAAGTTATTCCAGAAGTATCTGCAGCCAGAGTTGAATACTATCTTCGCTATCTGTGTAGGAATCATGAATACATTCACATACAGAAAGATACACAGGAAATTGCTGAGAAAGACAGCAGGTCAAATTCTAGTCTCCCATTCATTATACTCCATTGAATGCAGTGTAATAGCAGTGGTATAAAAATACAATCCTTTATGCCTGACACGCAGAATTTGATCAATCCTGTGCATGAAACTAAGCCCTGAAAAAACATACACCTGCAAGTTCATGGAATTCCCAGAGCTTTTCATCACTTGGATTTAGAACCTTAGGGTATGTCTACACTGAGCGTGATGCCACAGATGCCAGCTTTCAACTTTCCCCACGGGTCTCAACCCCCGCTCAGCCCGAGGCCCCACCCCCACAACACCCCTTCCTCCAATCCTTGACCCCCTGCCTCTTCCTGCCCCCACCCCGCCTCTTCCTGCCCAGTCCCATCCCCTCCCCTGAGCGCGCCCCATCCCTGCTCCTCCTCCTCCCTCCCAGAGCAAGGTGCTGATTGGCACGGCCTCCAGTGGGTGGAAGGTGCTGGGAGGGAGGGGAGGAGTTGATCTGTCGGGCCGCCAGCAGGCGGGAGTCACTGGGGGGGGGGGAGGTGGAGCTGGTTGCTGGTGGGTGCTAAGCACCCACTAATTTTTTTCCATGGGTGCTCAAAGTGTATAGCCTTGCCTTTTCCAGCTCCACCAGAGCCAAAGAATGACCACTTGACCATGTGATAGACTATTTGATCTTGTTGACACCTGGCTGAGACATAAGTTTGACTTTTGTTTCTGAGGAACTGGTTTGATGCAGTCTCCCCAGATTTGGAATATGTCTTAGTAACAACATACAGTAGAATCTTATATATTTACATACAATGTTGCTATGCATATTTTACTAGGACAATAATGATCAGCGAATTATGTGTTTTCAAATGATACCTCACAAGGCATACTTTTTACAAAGTTTATCATAGCCTTGTACATAGATGAACATAAGGGTATAGACTGTCACAGTAGTTAACTCACCTCTCTGAGAAGCAGTAGATATGTACAAGTCTACACTTATAATGGTTTCATCGGCGCAGCTGTGCCATTGTAGCGCTTTAGTGAAGTCGCTCTATGCCGACAGGAGAGAGCTCTCCCATTGGTGTAGTTAATCCACCTCCCTGAGAAGTGGTGGATATGTTGGTGGGAGAAGCTCTCCTGCCAACAGAGCCCAGTCTACACCCGGGGTTAGGCTGGTATAACTACCTCGCTCAGGGGTGTGGATTTTTCACACCCCTGAGAGATGCAGTCATACCAATATAAGTTTCTAGTGTAGACCTGGCCCCATTACAGGCTCTTGGCAGGAGCGATAGGCATAGTGCCCTGCACTCTGTATCCCATCTCTGTCATTATCTGAGGGATAGCTTAGTGGTTTGCACATTGGTCTACTAAACCCAGGGTTTTGAGTTCCATCCTTGAGGGGGCCACTTAGAGATCTAGAGCAAAATCAGTACTTGGTCCTGCTACTGAATGCAGGGGGCTGGACTTGATGACCTTTTGGGGTCCCTTCCAGTTCTATGAGATAGGCATATCTCCACATATTATTATAAACATGCTCCCTTCACTTGTAGAGCCAATGTAAATCTCTTAAACCAGGTCACTACCAGCTTAGAGGTCCCCTTCTTGAGGTTGTGGCAGTTTAGGAGAAACTGCTGAGACAGTAACAGGGCTAGAGGAAACCACACAAGTAAGGAAAATTTCAAAAGTTACAGGCACTTCAGATTGTCTTACCAGCCTGTGTGGTCACTTTTGTGTTTCACTGACATAAATGGGAAGCAAAGAGGTCTGGGAGGTGCTCAGACTCATAAACTCAGAAGGAAAGTGAAGGAGGAAGTGGGGCCCAGGCAAGGGGAGAAACATCAGCTATTACAACATATACAAATATTCCAGTAAAGTGAAGTTCTGACTGTGGTCGCAGATCAGCAGGTTGAGAGCATGTTACATTTCAAGAATCTTAGGATAAAAAAAAAATCTAAACAGCCTCGCTAAACCTTGAACATTTAAAAATCTGGGGAGTGCCAATTTAAAGTTACACTTCTCAGATGAAGTGAACCTTAATTTACTTATTTAGGAGCATGGGTGGTGCGTGAAAAAACGGTTACTCACCTTCTTGTAACTGTTGTTCTTTGAGATGTGTTGTTCATGTCCATTCCAATCAGGTGACTCCCAAGCCCAAGTTCAGGAGGCAGGGTTGGAGTCTTCCACTGATTGGAGTACTGCTCGTCTGAAGGCCACATCGTCCCTGGCCTGCTGGGTAATCTCATAGTGCGTGGCGAAAGTGTGTATGGAGAACCATGTCGCCGCCCTGCAGATTTCTTGAGTGGGGACCTGAGGCAGGAACGCTGTAGATGAAGCCTGTGCCCTGGTGGAGTGTGCAGTGATTGGAGGTGCAGGAACACCTGCCAGGTTGTAGCACTCATGAATACAGGATGCTATCCATGACGATATGCATTGGGATGACACAAACTGACCTTTAATCCTGTCCGCCACTGCCACGAATAACTGGACCGATTTTCTGAATGGTTTCGTTCTCTTGATGTAAAAGGCCAGTGCCCTGCAGACATCCAGAGAGTGGAGCCTCTGCTCCCTGCCTCTGGAATGCGGCTTAGGGTAGAAGACCGGGAGAAAGATGTCCTGGTTGATGTGAAACTGCGACACAACCTTCGGGAGGAAAGGGTGAGGTCTGAGCTGAACCATGGTTTATGGAGGCTCTGAATTCAGGGCCCTGAGCTCAGACACCCTCCTGGCCGAGGTTATCACTACCAGGAACGTGACCTTGTAAGAGAGGTAGAGCAGGGAGCATGAGCCTAAAAAGGACCAAGTTGAGGTCCCAGGCCAGGACAGGCTGACGGACGTTAGGGTATAGCCTGTTGAGCCCTTTTAGGAATCAGCTGACCATGGGGTTAGCAAACACAGATTGGCCCTGCACGCCCGAGTGGAAGACCGAGATGGCGGCTAAATGCACCCTTATTGAAGACATCGAGAGTCCCTCCTGCTTCAGATGGAGGAGGTAGTCCAGAATGAGCGGTACTGAAGCTAGCGTTGAAAATCAGATTGAAAATCTCTTCACTTGTCAAGGTATGTGGCTCTCGTAGAGGGTTTCCTACTGCCAAGGAGGACCTGTCTAACCTGGTCTGAACAGGAAAGCTACAACAGATTTAACCATGGAGCTTCCATGCTGTGAGATGAAACGATTGGAGGTTCATGTGTTGGAGACACCTGTGATCTTGTGTGGGAAGGTCTGGGAAGAACAGCAAGGTAATCGGGGCTCCTAAGGACATGTCTAGGAGAGATGTGTATCAGGGCTGATGGGGCCAGGCTGGTGCTACCAGTATGACCTGAGCCCGATCTCTGCGGCTCTTGAGAAGCACCTTGAGAATGAGCAGTGTGGGTGGAACGGCATATAGGAGAGAGCCTCCCCAATGGAGGAGGAACGCATCCACGCTGGAGCCCGGGCTGTGATTCTGGAAGGAGCAGAATTGCTGGGACTTCCTGTTGTGTCGTGTGGCGAAAAAGTCTACCTGGGGAAAACCCCACCTCTGGAAGATTGAAATTGCAACATCCGGGTGAAGGGATCACTCATGGCTGTGAAACGACCTGCTGAGGTGGTCCCCAGCTCGTTATGTACCCCGGGGAGGAATGATGCCTGCAGGTGTATTGATTGTTCTATGCAGAAGTCCCAAAGCCAGAGGGCTTCCTGGCACAGTGAAGAGGAGAGCGCACCCCCCGTTTGTTGATATAGGACATTGCTGTTGTATTGTCCGTCATTACTGATACACATTGTCCAGTTAGGTAAGGACGGAAGGTCTGACATGCTAGGCGCACCACTCTCAGCTCTCTGACATTGATGTGGAGACCCAGATCTGCTTGAGACCAGAGGCCTTGAGTCCTGCCATCTCCCAGATGAGCTCCCCAGCCCAAGTCTGACGCGTCTGCCATCAGTGACAGGGACGGTTGTGGGGCGGCAAAGGGAACCCCTGAGCACACCTCCTGAGTGTCGATCCACCACAGGAGGGAGTTGAGGACAGGGCGAGGCAGGATCACGATCCTGTCCAAGCTGTCCCGGGCTGGGTGATACACTGACGTGAGGCACGACTGAAACGGTCGAAGCCTGAGTCTGGCATGCTGCACCACGTAGGTATAGACAGCCATGTGTCTCAGAAGTTTCAGGCAGTTCCTTGCTGTAGTGGTGGGGAACTGTCTGAGGCCTCAAATTATATCATTGAGGACATGAAACCTTGCCTGTGGCACGTATGCCCTGGCTTGAGTCGAGTCCAGTACTGCCCCTATGAACTCTATCCTCTGGACAGGGGACAGAGTCGATTTTGCTTCATTTAGAAGTAGACCCAGGCTGTCGAAGGTGTCTCTGATGAATCCAACCTGAGCTTCCACTTGGGTCCTGGAGCGGCCTTTAATCAGCCAATCGTCGAGGTACGGAAATACCTGTACCTGGTGCCTTCGCAAGAACACGGCGACGACTGCCATGCACTTGGTGAAGACTCCAGGTGCTGCTGACAGACCGAATGGGAGGACAGTAAATTGGTAGTGGATACCGTTAACCACAAACCTGAGGTACTTCCTGTGGGGCTGAGTGACTGCAATATGAAAATATGCATCCTTCAAGTCAAGGGCAGCATACCAGTCTCCTGGATCTAGTATGGGGATGATGGAGGCCAAGGAGACCATGTGGAACCTGAGTTTCTTCACAAACTTGTTGAATTCTCACAGGTCCAGGATAGGCCTGAGACAGCCTTTGGCTTTCGGTATTAGGAAATACCGGGAATAAAAGCCCTCACCCCGTGTTCCTGAGGAACCTCCTCCACTGCCCCTAGCGATTGGAGCGACTGCAACTGCTGGATAAGGAGCTTCTTGTGAGAGGGGTCCCTGAAGAGGGATGGGGAAAGAGGGTGGAAAGGCAGGAGGGCACAGAATTGGATGGAGTAATCTCTCACTACCATGCAGACCACCCAGCGGTCCGAAGTGATATGGAACCATGCACTGTAGAAAAGGGACAGTCGGGAGGAAAAGGTAAGGTGGGGTAGATCCAGTCTCTGATCTGGTGCACCGTCCTCGACCGCACCTTCAAAAGGCTGGGTTAGGGCTAGAAGGCGGTTTGGGTTGGCCAGAACCCTGGCCTGAAGACAGGTGTTGTCTCTTCCTGCCACTCCTGTTCCTCCTCTGAGAACTTTCTTGGCGGTTCTGCTGATGGAATCTTGGAGGAGGTTGCAGGCGGAAGTGTCTCGGCTGTGTGGCGGGAGTGTGTAGGCCCAAAGCCTTGAGGGTGGCTCGTGAGTCTTTCAGGCTGTGCAGCCTCTTGTCTGTCGAGTCACACCCCCAAATGGGAGGTCCTGAATGGTCTATTGGACCTCGTAAGGGAGCCCTGAGACTTGGAACTAGGAGCCCTTTCTCATTGCCACCCCAGTAGCCATGACCCTAGTGGCAGCATCTGCACCATCCAACACAGCCTGGAGGGAATCCCAGGAGACTAGTTTCCCCTCCTCCACCAAGGCCGAGAACTCAGCTCGGGAGTCCGAAGGGAGGAGCTCTGGAAATTTGTCCCATCACTGCACAGGTGTTATACGAGTACCTGCTGACGGTGGCATGCTGGTTCAAAGTATGGAGCTGCAGTCCCCCTGTAGAATAGTCCTTTCTGCCAACAAGGTCTATTCGCTTAGCCTCCCTGTTTTGGGGGGAAGGCCCTTGGAATCCCTGCCGCTCACGGTGCTTAGCAGCGTCCACAACAAGAGAGTCAGGGTGTGGGTGAGAGTATAAATGTTCGTACCCTCTGGAGGTCACGAAATAATGCCTCTCATTGCGCTTGGCAGTGGGCAGCAAGAGAGCAGGGGTCTGCCACAGGGTCTTGGTGGTGTCCACAATAGTTTTAATCAGTGGAAGGGCAATACAAGAAGGTCCTGAGGGGGCGAGGATGTCCACCATGGGATCAGCCTCCTCGACTACGTCCTTGGCTTAATGCCCAGACCCTAATCAGCCCTACACAGCAACTGCTGCAGTACCCTGTTGTCCTCAAGCACTGGGGCTACCGCTGTGCCCGACAATGCCTCATCTGGCGATGATGAGGAGGAAGCGCTTATAAGGAGCAGATACTCCCTGCCATCCGCCTCCACGAGATCCCACGACTCTCGGAGTAGTGTGGGTGCCAATGGGGCGCTTGTCGGCGCTGGGGCTATAGATGACAAACCCGGTGTTGGTGCCACCATCAGGGAGACCGGAGGAACCATCGATGTAGCCGGTGCCGATCTTCCTGTCTGCACCGACGAAGATGGTGGGCCTGTCGCCGGCATCAGGGCCAGGGTCATTGGTGCCTGCGCTGTAGTCGGCTTTGATATCAGTGCCTGCGCCGAAGTCAGATGAGTCAGTGATGCCGAGATAGATGCTGAGGTTGATGACAAGTGGGCTGGTGCCGAGGGACATGGAGGGGGGAGCGCCTGGACATCATAGCTGGTTTCCCTCTTAACTGCACCTGGGGGCAGGGTGAGCCAGCACTGGAGGTTCTTTCCTCCTCGGGGGCGAAAACGGCACTGTAAGGTGCAGCAGGTCCCAAGCAGCTTCGAAAGCCTCCAGCATTAAAGGGAGCGGTAGCTGCTGGCCTGTAGGGACCGGTGAGCGTGAGGGACCTGGACTCAACTGCCTCGCCTGAGCAGGAGTCGACGCAGTCCTAGTAGGGGATCTGGACCTGTGGCCTGCCTGGGGTCTCACTTCTCTGGATTTAGCCGGAGGTGACTGGCTGTCTGGCTTCTTTTTCTTCTGAGGCACTGGAGAGTGGGATGGGTACCTGCTCTCCGCCGGGCCTCCTGAGGTGCCGTGCCGAGTGTCCTGGGACGAGTCTTTTCCCAGTGCCAAGCTTGACAATGGTGCTGGGGCACTCCGCAGCGAGGACGATGTGTTAGGAGCCGAGTCCCCTGAGCCCGAGTCGAAATGGGGGCATAGAGCTGACTCCATGAGGATCACCTTACGCCACGGTTTCCTTTCTTTAAGAGTTCTAGGGCGGAACTCATGGCAGATCTTACAGCGATCCTTCTGGTTACCCTCCCCTAGGCACCGTAAACACGAGGAGTGTGGATCACTCTTCGGCATGTGCTTTGCGCAGGCCACACAGTTTTCAAACCCCAAGGATCATGGCATACCATGGCTCTGGGGAGTCGGAATGGGCAGGGGGACTCCCAACAACTCTAATTACTAAAAACTCTAATTACTAATAATAACTACGGTAACTATATACAGAGAACTATAGAATGTGCTTGCTAAGCAAGAGCTACAGGAAGTTCGAGCTAACCGCCACTGGCAGTAAGAAGGAACTGAAGGGGTGGTGCATCGGCAGGGCTGTATATTAGGTGCCATGAAGGCGTGACTCCAGGGGATGCCCAGACCGACCCAACAGATGCTGCTATGGGAAAAATCATCCGGCCACCATGCACGTGCGTGCACACACACCTGACTGGAATGGACAGGAACAAGCACTCAAAGAAGAACCCCCGCTTTGGGGAGGCTAGACCCTTGGCCCCACCCCTTCTGCCCAAGGCCCCGCCCCTACCCCCCTTCTACTCTCCTTCACCCACTGGAGTCCGAACCCCACCCCCTCACCCACCGTACCCTGGACGAACAGGCCCGAGCACCAGCTGGCCTACCCCAGCTGCCCTGAGTCCGAGGCCACCGGCACCTTGAGTCCTGGACCGCCGGCTGGCCTGAGCACCGGCCCACCCGCCCCAGCTGCCCTGAGCTCCAGGCCACTGGGTTGAGCTAAGCCCCTGCCAGCTTCAAGGGAGAGGGGGAATGAGGGTGGGGCCTTGGTTGGGGCGGCGCATGGGCCGGATCCCGGCCTGGGTTAGGGTAGGCTTAGCAACCCCTGGCCCATTATACCTGCTGCCCATGATTTCCTTGAGAGGAAGGGGGCGGGAAAGAAAAACAATGAGTAAACCAGGCTCATCAAGGACAAAGGCCCAGATCCTTAAAGGTATTTAGGCTTCTAGCTCCCATTGATTTCAGTTACAGTTAGGACCCGAAATACCTTTGAGGAACCTGCACCAAACCCAATGAGGGCTTGTCTACAAAGGAACCTATGTAAATTAAAGTGTGAATTTAAGCTGATCTATTTATATCAATATAACTGCCCCATAGTCACTCTTATTACAGAATAAGAGTAACTTTATCCAGTTTAGTGCTTTGGAAGGGGTTTAAACTAAACCATAACAAGCCATTCTGATTCTGGACTAAGCATGTCCACTTGGGAAGTTATACCGGTATAACTATTTTGATTTAAACTATACAGATATAAATACACCGGTATAACTGGCCAAATTTTCCCATGCCTACAAGCCCTACACATCATGTGAGGAAGACATGGGGTAAGTGGCTGTCTGTAGTGTGTGTTTGTGTTTGGGGGTTACTTGATGTGTGCTGAGCTTGTGTTTGTTTGTCTGTTTGTTAGTTTGTTTGTTTGTTTGTTTGAAGACAGTGTGCTGTGGCCGGCAGTTGGAAGCTGTGAGTTTCTAAACAAGGTTTGATATCTAGTAGCCTTTGTTCATTGGCTGAGCCTTAGTCATGGGGTGGGGCTATCAGGAAAGCCAGGGCTTCATAAAGCAGCGAGTCAGCGACCAGGGGCTGCTAACAGGGAGTTTCGAGAGGGAGTTTGGAAGGGGAGTGGGAAGGGGGCGAGGTACACTTGCCATTCTTTAAAACCTTTAAACTAAACTATAATCAAAACTTCTTGATGTAAACAAAAACCCTATCATTAACCTAGGTAGCTGCAGGAGAGAATGCAGGCAGAAGCCCAGCAGCAGATTGGGGGCTATCCTGTTTATTGCGCTGAGTGCAGCATGTATGATTACCTGCCCTGTGGGCGGGTGGCGTATGTGTGCATTCTGTGCAAGGAGCGCCTGGCCCTCAGAGACCGCGTACAGGCTTTGGAGGCCAGGGTGGTGGAACTGGAGGAGCTAAGGGAGGCAGAGAGGTATGTTGATGAGGCTTTCCGGGACACTGTAGATTTGTTCCACCTCCGGTCAGACAGCCCCTGTACAGTCAGACTGTAGCTGGAAAGTGCAATTCCCAGCTGTGGCTGGCCACCTGAGCCCAATTCCTCCTGACACCCTGGGTATATATGTGCATAGCTAGTCAAAGCCACTGCCTATGCTGCTGTGGCCACACAAGTGCGGAGATAGAGCATGTGTGTCTACCCAAACTGGGAATGATGCCTTCCAGCTGCTGTGTGGATGAGTTTCTTTTTTTTTTTTACGAGTACTAGATGGGAACCAGTCATGGGAGTAAGGATTGCAGATATTAGTTATAGTCTGTGAAGGGCTCTGAGTTCTTTTGGAATGAAAGATATGAAAGATGTTATACTGGTTGATTTTTTTTGAATTCCTAAATGATAACAAACATTTTAATGGACATTTTGAATTTCCATTAAAAGATGAGGGCAAAAGATCTTATGAAATTTTCCTGAAAATTCTCCCAGCTGTAAACTTGGTTGAAAATATTTCAATGGAAAATGTCCTGGATTTTTTGAATTTCAACCTAATTTTCATGAAATTCCCCTCTGCCTTCTCCCAGTTTTTGTCCACCTGTAATAAGTATTGAATAATGTTAATGATAATTTAAAAAAAAGTTAAATAAGACCTTGATCCTGCCAACACTTACAGTCATGTGTAACTTGAATTTAGTGGGACTACTCACATGCATAAAGTTATGCACATATTATTGTTGTTGTCGTTGTTGTAGTGCATAGAGTGCTAGTCATAGAATCATAGAATCATCGAATATCAGGGTTGGAAGGGACCTCAGGAGATCATCTAGTCCAACCCCCTGCTCAAAGCAGGACCAATTCCCAACTAAATCATCCCAGCCAGGGCTTTGTCAAGCCGGGCCTTAAAAACCTCCAAGGAAGGAGACTCCACCACCTCCCTAGGTAACGCATTCCAGTGCTTCACCACCCTCCTAGTGAAATAGTGTTTCCTAATATCCAACCTAGACCTCCCCCACTGCAACTTGAGACCATTACTCCTTGTTCTGTCATCTGCCACCACTGAGAACAGCCGAGCTCCATCCTCTTTGGAACCCCCCCCCCCAGGTAGTTGAAAGCAGCTATCAAATCCCCCCTCATTCTTCTCTTCTGGAGACTAAACAATCCCAGTTCCCTCAGCCTCTCCTCATAAGTCATGTGCTCCAGCCCCCTAATCATTTTTGTTGCCCTCTGCTGGACTCTTTCCAATTTTTCCACATCCTTCTTGTAGTGGGGGGCCCAAAACTGGACACAGTCATAGAAGGGCAGGGCTGGATTTACATCTTATGTGTCCCTAGGCCCACCCCCACCCCCAACCCCCTGCCTACAGCTGACCTTCATGTTTTCCATTAAAAATGAAACAAAAAGAAATATAAGCACAGCCTCTCCGAGATGGCACGAGACCATCTGCCACGCACGGTGCTCCCAGCCCAAGCTGGGGCGCAGCCCACCTGCCTCAAGCGAGGTGCAAGGGGGGGAGTGTACCTCTCCCCACAGTTAGCAGTCCCCGAGTGCCTTCCATTCCTCCTGTGGCCCAGCATGGGAGCTGCACTCCTGCTCTGCCTGTACAAGTAAATGTGTGCTGTCCATGCCCCTTCCTCTCCCTCCCCGGCATGGGGTGGAAGCAGTGGGACAGCCGAGATTGGGAAGGGACTGGGACATTCCCAGCACCTTCAGCAGCCGCCCCGCCTGGCCATAGCTCACAGCGCCCTCTACGTGGGCTGACCCGGACGCTCACTCTGCTCCAGCCCCAGATGCTGGCCGGCCACCAACCCATGTCAGGAGCCCGCCCATCTGCAGGGGAGCTGTGTGCATTAACTTTAACTTTTAACCCACTTTTAACTTTTAGGTGCCCCTAGAACACCTGCGCCCCTAGGCACGTGCCTACTGTGCCTAATTGGAAATCTGGCCCTGCAGAAGGGACTGTCTGACCTCCTGCATGTTGCAGGCCACAGAACTCACCCACCAACTCCTGTAATAAACCCCAATCCTCTGGCTGAGTTACTGAAGTCCTTAAATCATGGTTTAAAGATGTCAAGTTACAGAGAATTTACCATTTACACTAGTTTTAACCTGCAAGTGACACATGCCCCATGCTGCAGAGGAAAGTGAACCCCCCACAGGGTCTCTGCCAATCTGATCCAGGGGAAAATTTCTTCCTAACCCCATATATGGTGGTCAGTTGGACCCTGAGTATTTTGGCAAGACCCAACAGCCAGACATCAGGGAAAGAATTCTCTGTAGTAACTCAGAGGCCTTCCCATCTAGTGTCCCATCACCAGTCATTGGGGACATTTGCTAATAACAGTTGCAGATTGGCTACATGCCGTTGTAGGCAGTCTCATCATACCGTCCCCTCCATAAATTTAGCGAGCTCGGTCTTGAAGTCAGTTAGGTTTTTTTGTTCCTACTGCTCCCCTTGGAAGGCTGTTCCAGAACTTCACTCCTCTGATGGTTAGAAACTTTTACCTAATTGCAAGCCTAAACTTGTTGATAGCCAGT
The DNA here is from genome assembly GCF_028017835.1 of Emys orbicularis. Lineage (NCBI taxonomy): Eukaryota > Metazoa > Chordata > Testudines > Emydidae > Emys > Emys orbicularis. The sequence continues at coordinate 17,502,559 of NC_088695.1, read as the reverse complement.
TTATATTCATTTATTCTTGTGTCCACATTGGCTTAACTTAAATAACTCCTCTCCCTCCCTTGTATTTATCCCTCTGATGTATTTATAGACAGAAATCCTATGTCCCTTCAGCCTTGGTTAGGCTAAAAAAGCCAAGCTCTCTGAGTTTCCTCTCATAAGGACCAGCACCTCATTATGAGAGGTGCTGTATAAACATAGAACAAAAAAGACATCTGTGATGAAGCGGGGTGGGGTAGGGGTCCTGTTTTTCAATGGTTTGCATGCAGAGGGTTTGTGACTCAGTTTCTCTGTGTGTTACTGGTTTAACAAGGCAGTGGGAGAGGGAGTTTGTTGTTATAGAGGGCCAGTGAACAGCCTGGAGAATGGATACCCCGGTGACTGATGACCTGATGACTGGGAGGCCCAGCTTGGGAGTCACAGCTGGTTCTGGCCAGTGGGAGGACAATGGGCTATGGAGAGAGGACCCTGGTGACCTGACCAGCCTGTTCCAACCAGTGAGGAAACAAACGACGGATGAGAGGAGAGGCTGAGAGGAGAGGAGGCCTAAGCAGCCTGTTTACCTGGCACAGAAGACAAAGGACAGAGGCAGGACTTGGGAGATGGTGATATCAGATGCCCAGCTGGAAGGAGGGATTTTTCTGGGCTGGGAGGAGAGAGCAGCCAGACCTAAGTATCAGAGGAGTAGCCGTGTTAGTCTGTATCCACAAAAACAACGAGAAGCCAGAGCTAAGGTTGCCAATATTCTAATTGCACAAAACTGAACACCCTAGCCCTGCTGTGACATTCTGTACCTTGGGGGAGCATACTGTAACCCCCATATTCTTCATTTTCATATAATTGTGATCTTACATATACAGCATGCCTTGTAAGGTATCAGGGGCAAGGTTATGATCTGCTGAAAGTCATTTCTCTACCCATATATGTGTGTATCATTAATACATATGAAGTTATGAGAATTGTGTAGTATGGTTGTCACTAAAACATGCTGTAAGTTGGGGGAATCAGCCAGATATTAGCTCCCCAGAGGCAACAGCAAGGAAAATAACCAATGCCCAGGCGGGGTGTCAAATAACCCATCAACAGCCATTGTCCAGCAAGGGAGCTACAATACAATGACTCACCTGCATGAGGCCACACCAGGGGAATTGCTCAACCTGTCTTGGAGAGACTCAGTAATGCTCACCTGACTCTGAAGGATGGACGGGGGTGGGGCAAAGCCAAGAGGGAGGAAAGGTCATGATAAAAGGAAGAGACATTTGCCATGTTCTTCTTCTCTCTTTCACCTACACCTACAGACACCACCAGGCGACTGAAGCGCTGATCAAAGGGGAGAATCTGGCTGAAGAGCAACCAGCCAGCCTGTGGTGAGAAGCATCTAAGTTTGTAAGGACACTGAAAGTGTTAAGATCAGGTTAGAATGCGTTTTGCTTTTATTTCATTTGACCAAATCTGACTTGTTATGTTTTGACTTATAATCACTTATAATCACTTAAAATGTATCTTTATAGCTAATACATCTGTTTGTTTATTCTACCTGAAGCAGTGCATTTGGTTTGACGTCAGAGGCTCCCCTTGGGATAACAAGCTTGGTACATATCAATTTCTTTGTTAAATTGACAAACTCATATAACTTGCAGTGTCCAGTGGGCATTACTGGACACTGCAAGACAGAGGTTCCTAGGGTTGTGTCTGGGACCAGAGATATTGGCTAGTGTCATTCAGTTGCACAATCCAAGGAGCAGCTTACATGCCAGAGGCTGTGCATAAACAGCCCAGGAGTGGGGGTTCTCACAGCATAACTGGGTAAGACTGGCTCCCAGAGTCAAGGATTGGAGTGACCTAGCAGATCACTGGTCCAGATAACACCAGAGGGGAATGTCACACCTGCCCCTTCCCCGAGGCCTCATCCCCCAACTCATTACATTCCCCCTCCCTCAGTGGCTCGCTCTGCCCAACCCTCACTCACTTTCACTGGGCTGGGGCAGGGGCTTGGGGTGAGGGAGGGGGTGAGGCCTCCAGCTGGGGGTGCAGGCTCTGTGGTGGGGCTGGGGATTAGGAGTTTGAGGTGCAGGAGGGGGTTCCAAGCTGAGGGATTCGGAATGTGGGAGGGGGCTGCAGGTTGAGGCAGGGGGTTGGAGTGTGGGGGAGGGTAGGGGCTCTGGGCTAGGGGTCTGGGCTCTGGGGTGGGGCCAGGGATGAGGGGCTTGGGGTTCAGGAGGGGGCTCCAGGTTTTGGGGACCCAGGGCTGGGGCAGAGAGCTGGGGTGCAGGAGGGGGTATGCTCTCTGGGCTAGGGGTGTGGGCTCTGGGGTGGGGCTGGGGATGAGGGCTTTGGGGTGCAGGAGGGGCTCCGGGTTTGGTGGGGAGGTTCAGGGCTGAGGCAGGGGGTTGGGGCTCGGGGTTGGGACATGGGTTTACCTCGGGCGGCTCCTGGTCAGCGGCACAGCGGGGCTAAGGCAGGCTGCCTGCTTGTCCTGACACCGCGTTGCATGTGCCCTGAAAGCAGCCAGCAGGTTCGGCATTAGTAGGCGGGGGCACTGCTCCCACAGCTCCTATTGGCCAGTTCCCAGCCAATGCGAGTGTGGAGGCGGTGCTCGGGCAGGGGCAGCGCGCGGAGCCCCATGGCCCCCCCCGCCTAGGAGCCGGACCTGCTGGCTGCTTTCGGGACGCAGCGTAGTGCCAGGACAGATAGGGACTAGCCTGCTTTAGCACCGCAGCATTGCCAACCGGACCTTTAATGGCAGGTCGGCAGTGCTGACCGGAGCCTCCAGGGTCCCTTTTTGACCGGATGTTCCGGTCGAAAATTGGACACCTGGTCACCCTAGCCGGAGCCCGGCTGGAGAGACCTAGATGTACTGTGCTGAGGGATGGTAGGCCTGAGACCTAGATGTACTGTGCTGAGGGATGCTACAAAGAGTTTACAATCTAAGCATAAGACAAGGGGCAAGAGATGGTTACAAGCAGACAACCAGGGGAGTACAAGAAAATTATTGAACTGGTCAGCATGACAGGCTGCTGTCTAACCATTGTCAGCTTTTTTTTAGGCATTACAGCAAAGGAAATTTGTAAGGAGGGTTTTGAAAGAGGATAATGAGCTAGCCCTGTGGATGTTTATGAGGGGCTGCTAGCAAACACAAGAGGCAGAATGGGAGAAAGCACACAGGTGCTTCTCTGAAAACAAGTAGCCAAGGAGGCTGGTATCATGGGCCCGATCAAAGCCAGGTGCTGACATTTAGATATCAAATGAGAGATTATAGGTGGAGTGGGGATGGGCCTTGACAGGGAAGAGAAGGGGATTCAATGGAGGGATGCAAAGTGAGGGATGTTTAATTGCTTGCAGGAGTATAGCATAAATATCCACAGAAATTTTATCAATTTTCCCCTGTGCCTTGCACAGATTTCTTCAGATTTAGGGGAGCAATAGGCAGAAAAATCCATAGAGATTTTGCCAAATTACAGAATTAGGCATTGTACTATGTCTGCTGAGAGGAAGGCAGATAAATGTGTAACCTGGATGTATACAGGGGACTTACCAGAAAAATAACTAACTTGTGTTCAAGTCACTTTGTGTCAACTGATCAAAGGATGGGACAGAAAGATACACAGAATTGTGTCAGACTAGAAATTCATTTCCCCTAGAATTATTAATTACATCTCTCTCAGTATTTGGAACATACTGATTGGTAGGAAGTTTTGAACCACTTTTTTTTTTTCTGAGACCAGCTGGTTCAGGCTATAAAATGAAAGTGCTCACTAGATGACAAGAGCTGCTGGTGGAAACATGGACAGATTCTGTAAGTGAAACTGCTGCGCTGGGATAATTGCTTTGGGGCTAGGAAAGGATGTGTGTTAGTCCATCTTCAGCTGCTTTCTTGTTTTGCATCTTTCTCTTTCTTTTAACCTCTCACTTTTTTTCACTCTTATTTAGATGAATATGTCTTGGGCTTTGTTTTTCAGTGCCCCTTTCTGCTGCCTTGAAGTTGATTCCCACTGATTTCAATGAGCCTTGGATCATGCCCGCTTGGTGGCAATGTGATTTTTTAAAAAGAGGATGCATACCCACCTTTGTGGGTATTTTATGGAAAAATTTGGTCACACTAAGGGCTTGATCCTGAATGATTGAAAGCAATGGCAATTTTGCTTTTAACTTCAATGGCAGAAGGATTAGACTGTAGGACTTTACATGAATCGATTGCTGTTAATTCCGTGTAACCCTCTGAGAAAGTGCCATCCAATAATATGCTGGCGGGTCCCACTTACAACTGTTCCAATGCCAACAATGGTTCCATGAGATTCCTCATGTGAGTCAGGCTTGTTGGATCAGGGTTTAAAGCAAGTCACGTTGTCCAAAGGAAATTTTTGGTACTGTTTAGTTTCTTGAGTGAAACTGGTGCCTGTTTGAGAAGGGAAGAGAAAAAAAAAAAATCTTATTCTGTGGTTCTTTGGGTAATAGCTTCCGCCTGAAACTGGAAACTCTTGAACTGTGTTTTTCTTCACTGTGAACTGAATTTATATGCATTGCTGGTGAATCTGTGTATAGTTTAAAGGATTGTTCTGAATGGGCTGTGATCTACCCTGCTGTTTCTCACGGCATTTCTAGAAAAATAAATTTATTTGAGGAGCACAGAGAGGTCTAATCACCAAAATAGCCAATCGAGTAAAAGCACTGTAGCAGTGTGGAGATTCAATGACTTTAGTGGGAGCAAATTTAGGTCAACACTGAGCCCTTTTGAAAATCTCACCGAGTGTGCCTTAAAGTTTTATTTAAATGTCTTTAATATTCCTTGTTATAAATACTTTTGAACTTTACAGTTAAGTAGCACCCTTCACTACAATCTTGTCCACACTGGGGAAATGTATTAAAAGATTCAAACTGGTTTTAAAATCAGTTTGAAACTAGTTAGAGCCACAATGTAGACAAGGCTCAAGCAGCCAGATTCATTCTTATAATTGGTTTACTTAAGCGTCCTGATAGCCAAATTATTTAAACTGATTGTAAATATGATTATGGCCAACAACAAACTTATCAGCTCTGTGGCTTCAACTGATTTTGAAACTGATCTGAATTTTTTGGGAAAAGATCTGCAATGTGGACAAGACCTTAAAGTTAACAAAGATTTTGTGTCTATTGGGCCAAGACTTTTAACAATGGCTAGTGATTTTGCATGCCTTATTATTTCACAGACCCTAAGTCCAGAGGGGACCATTGTGACCTTCTAGTCTGACACCTGCCTAATTCAAGACATAGAATTTCATCTTCTAATTCCTGCATCAAGCCCATGTCTTGTGGTTTAGCTACAGGGTAAAGAGCAATTTCAGTGTGCCCTAGTTGAGGCATCTTAAAGGAGCTTCATTTTTCAGAAAAGGCTGGACACCTGTTATCTGAAAATGTGCCCCTTTCAAGTGTCCCATGCTGATGTCACACAACATCACTTCTGAAACTCTTGCCCATTATGTTCATTACATTGCAGCTCCTCTCCCCAGGTTGCTACCCTGTCCCTAGGGCTGAGGTATGGCACATCACGGGTGGGACTGACAGACACTCTACCAGCGATGAGTTACATATTTGAGCTTCTCTATCTAGGCTGTCGACGACTCCATGTGTGGTGGATCCAAGAGGTCTCACCCAGGCCTCTCACCTTCATTGTGCTAGGCACTGTGCAAAGATGTTTTAAGTGACAGCCCATTTCCCAAAGATCTTATAATCTGAGGGTAACCATGGTGGGGTGTGAGCAGCAGGAAGGGGTACCTGCCCCTAACACGATTCTGTCCAAGATCCTAGGAATATACTCCTCCCCACCCCATGCTTCCACTGCTGTGGATACCATTCTATTTTTAGCATGCTAGCTCAATAAGAGGGAGCACAGGTCTGTCTACTCAAGCTGGAAATGACACATCCATCTCCAGTGTAGACATACCTTAAAATGATCGTCTTTGTATACTGGTAACGTTAGGAGCTGGTTTGCTCTTATGTATCATCTGGCAATACTCAAGGCTGGTTTGCTGCACACCCTTTGTCAAGGCTGTATCCCTACTTTGAACTTTAGGGTACAAATGTAGGGGCCTGCATGAAAACTGCTAAGCTTATCTACCAGCTTAGCTCTGGTCCGCCGCTGCCACCATCTTAAGAATTCCCTCCCTGGGAAGCCTTGAGAAACCTTTCACCAATTCCCTGGTGAATACAGATCCAAACTGCTTGGATCTTAAACAAGGAGAAATTGACCCTTCCCCCCTCCTTCCTTTCACCAACTCCTGGTGAATACAGATCCAAACCCCCTTTGGATCTTAAAAACAAGGAGAAATTGACCCTTCCCCCCTCCTTCCTTTCACCAACTCCTGGTGAATACAGATCCAAACCCCCTTTGGATCTTAAAAACAAGGAGAAATCAATCAGGTTCTTAAAAAGGAGGCTTTTAATTAAAGCAAAAGGTAAAAATCATCTCTGCAAAATCAGTATGGAAAATAACTTTACAGGGTAATCAAACTTAAAGAGCTCAGAGGAATCCCCTCTGTCTTAGGTTCAAAGTATAGCAAACAAGGAAAGCACTCTAGTAAAAGGTACATTTACAAGCTGAGAAAACAAAGTAAATCTAAGACGCCTTGCCTGGCTTTTACTTACAATTTTGAAATAAGAGAGACTTGTTTAGAAAGATGGGGAGAACCTGGATTGATGTCTGGTCCCTCTCAGTCCCAAGAGCGAACAACCCCTTAAACAAAGGACACACACAAAAGCCTTTCCCCCCCCCCAAGATTTGAAAGTATCTTGTCCCCTTATTGGTCCTTGGGGTCAGGTGTCAGCCAGGTTACCCGAGCTTCTTAACCCTTTACAGGTAAAAGGATTTGGAGTCTCTGGCTAGGAGGGATTTCATAGCACTGTACACAGGAGAGCTGTCACCCTTCCCTTTATAGTTATGACACGCCCCCCAAATCACAGATAGTGTTGGACGTCCGGTTCCACACTGGCTGTGATTTCTTCCTGGAGCTCTAGGAGAAAACAGAGTTAATAAAACACATGTACCTTTAGACATACTAGTGATTATATAAAAACTAACAATATGTTTTATTTCAAGAACAATTGTTAACCAGTTAACTCTGGGAAACTTTCCCGGGAGAGTGCATCAGCCACTTTGTTAGAAGCTCCCGAAATGTGTTGTATTTCAAAATCAAAATCTTGGAGAGCTAAACTCCACCGAAGAAGTTTTTTGTTATTTCCCTTGGCGGTATGAAGCCACTGTAGCGCAGCATGGTCTGTTTGTAGTTGGAAACGTCGTCCCCAAACATATGGGCGTAACTTTTCCAGCGCGTACACAATGGCGTAGCATTCCTTTTCGCTGATTGACCAGTGGCTTTCCCTCTCAGACAGTTTCTTGCTGAGAAACACGACAGGATGGAATTCTTGATCCGGTCCTTCCTGCATTAAAACTGCTCCCACGCCTCGCTCGGAAGCATCTGTGGTTACTAGGAACGGTTTGTCAAAGTCTGGGGCCCTTAGCACAGGGTCAGACATGAGTGTTGCCTTAAGCTGGTTAAAGGCCTTTTGACACTTATCAGTCCACTGAACTGCATTTGGCTGTTTCTTTCTGGTTAGGTCTGTCAGCGGGGCGGCGATTTGGCTGTAGTGTGGTACAAATCGCCTATAATATCCGGCCAAGCCTAAGAAGGATTGGACCTGTTTCTTTGACTTTGGAACCGGCCACTTTTGGATAGCATCCACTTTGGCCTGTAGGGGATTTATAGTTCCTTGACCCACCTGGTGCCCCAGGTATGTCACTCTGTTTTGGCCTATTTGACACTTTTTAGCCTTAACAGTTAGTCCTGCCTGCCGGATGCGCTCGAAGACTTTTTTCAGGTGCTCCAGGTGTTGTCCATGAATCAGAAAAAATGGCCACATCATCGAGATAGGCAACTGCAGATTCTCCCAATCCCGCTAAGAGACCATCTACAAGTCTTTGGAAGGTGGCGGGTGCATTTCGCAACCCGAAAGGGAGTACATTGAATTCATACACCCCTGCCTGGGTGACGAAGGCGGACCTTTCCTTAGCGGGTTCATCTAGTGGTACTTGCCAGTACCCCTTGGTTAAGTCTAAAGTAGAGATGAATTGGGCATGTCCCAATTTCTCCAATACCTCATCTGTGTGTGGCATTGGATAGTTGTCAGGACGAGTTACAGCATTTAGCTTACGGTAGTCCACGCAAAAGCGTATTTCCCCATCTGGTTTGGGAACGAGAACCACTGGAGATGCCCATGCACTGGTAGAGGGGCGGATTATACCCATCTGTAGCATGTCCCGGATCTCCCTTTGTATAGCCGCTTGGGCATGAGGTGACTCCCGGTAGGGTGGGGTTCTAATTGGGTGAGCATTACCTGTGTCAATGGAGTGGTATGCCCGTTCGGTCCGTCCTGGAGTGGCTGAGAAAATCGGTGCAAAGCTTGTGCACAGCTCCTTTATCTGCTGTCGCTGCAGACGTCCCAGGGTCGTGGAGAGGTTCACCTCTTCCACGCCACCATTCCTTTTTCCTTCATAGTAGACACCTGCAGGCCACTCCGCGTCATCAGTTTCCTGGGCTGTAAACTGGCAAACGTTTAATTCTCTAGAATAAAAGGGCTTAAGAGAATTAACATGGTATACCTTAGGCTTTATGTTGGAGGTGGGGGAGGCTATGAGATAGTTAACAGCTCCTAGGCGCTCCTGGACCGTGAATGGTCCTTCCCACGACGCTTCCATTTTATGGGCCTGGAGCGCCTTTAAGACCATGACTTGGTCTCCTACTTTGAAGGACCGTTCTCTGGAATGTTTATCATACCAGGCCTTTTGCTCTTCCTGAGCATCCTTTACGTTTTCTTTAGCAAGGGCTAAAGAGTGTCGGAGGGTGTTTTGTAGGTTGCTTACAAAGTCTAGAATGTTAGTTCCTGGAGAAGGCGTAAACCCCTCCCATTGCTGCTTCACCAACTGTAATGGCCCCTTAACCTCGCGGCCATACACAAGTTCAAATGGTGAAAACCCTAAACTGGGATGTGGTACAGCCCTGTAGGCAAAAAGCAACTGCTGCAACACTAGGTCCCAATCATTGGAGTGTTCATTTACGAATTTACGTATCATGGCCCCCAAAGTTCCATTAAACCTCTCCACCAGACCATTGGTTTGATGGTGATGAGGGGTGGCAACCAAGTGATTCACCCCATGAGCTTTCCACAGGTTTTTCATGTTCCCTGCCAGGAAATTAGTTCCCGAATCTGTAAGTATGTCGGAGGGCCACCCTACCCTGGCAAAAATGTCTGCCAATGCCTGGCACACACTTTTAGTCTTGGTGTTGCTTAAGGGTACAGCTTCCGGCCATCGGGTAGCAAAATCCATGAAAGTCAGTACGTACTGCTTTCCTCTGGGTGTCTTCTTTGGGAAAGGACCCAGAATATCCACAGCTACTTGCTGAAATGGGACCTCAATTATGGGTAGTGGCTGGAGAGGGGCTTTAACCTGGTCTTGGGGCTTTCCCACTCGTTGGCACACCTCACAAGACCGGACATAATTAGCAACATCCTTGCCCATTCCCTCCCAGTGGAAGGACTTCCCCAACCGGTCTTTGGTTCTGTTCACCCCAGAATGGCCACCGGGATGATCATGGGCTAAGCTCAAGAGTTTTACCCGATACTTAGTGGGAACTACCAGCTGTCTTTGAGGATGCCAGTCTTCCTGGTGCCCACCAGAAAGAGTCTCCTTGTATAAAAGTCCTTTTTCTACAACAAACCGGGATCGGTTAGAAGAGCTGAGAGGCGGTGGGGTGCTCCGTGCCGCCGCCCAAGCTTTTTGAAGGCTGTCATCTGCTTCCTGCTCGGCCTGGAACTGTTCCCTTGATGCTGGAGACATCAGTTCCTCCTTGGACTGTGGACTGGGGCTTGGTCCCTCTGGAAGCGATGCAGGTGTTGGGGCTTTTTCCATTGACTGTGAACCGCTGTCCGCTGGTGCACTATGTGGTATTTCAGGCTCTGGCTGAGCCTCTTGGGTAGGGTTATCTGCTGCTTCCGCCAGTTTAGGCTCGCTGGTGCCCTCTGGCATTGGAGTTGTAGACGGGGCTGCAAGCGCTGGACTCAGTGCTGGCAATGGTTCTGGTGCTGGTTGCGTTGCCAGTTCCGGTTCTGGGACTGGCTTTGGCTGGGTCTCTGGGATTGGATCCATTACGGCTGTTGCAGTCGTTGGCAGGGGATCCGGTTCCACCACCTGTGTTTGGGTCTCCGGTAACACAGACGGGGTCCTGGTGGACGGCTCAGGAACAGGGATGGGGGTGAAAGCTTGCTTAGTCTGGCTGCGGGTGACTATTCCCACCCTCTTGGCTAGCTTCACATGGTTGGCCAAGTCTTCCCCCAGCAGCATGGGAATGGGATAATTGTCATAGACTGCAAAATTCCACATTCCTGACCAGCCCTTGTATTGGACATGCAACTTGGCTGTAGGCAAGGTTACAGACTGTGACACGAAGGGTTGAATTGTCACTGTAGCCTCCGGGTTGATGAGTTTGGGGTCCACTAGGGATTGGTGAATAGTTGACACTTGTGCCCCAGTGTCCCTCCAAGCGATAACCTTCTTTCCGCCCACTCTCAAGGTTTCCCTTCGCTCCGAGGGTATGAGAGAGGCATCTGGGTCTGGGGTTCTTTGGTGTGATTGGGGTGTAATGAACTGTAATCGGTTGGGGTTCTTGGGGCAGTGAGCCTTTATATGCCCCAGTTCATTACATTTAAAACATCGCCCTGCTAAGGTATCACCGGGGCGATGTTGGTTGATGGAGACTGGTGTGGTGGGGTGAGAAGGCGTCTGGGGTTTCCCTTGGGATGTGGGTGGGGCCTTGGGTTGTCCCCGGTGATAAGGTTTTGTTTCGGCTTGCCCCTTCTGATATTCGCTCCAACTGCTACTAGCTTTTTTCTTTTCTGTCACCTCCACCCATTTGGCTCCAATCTCCCCCGCCTCGGTTACAGTTTTGGGCTTCCCATCTAGGATGTACCTTTCTATTTCCTCAGGAACACCCTCTAAAAACTGCTCCATTTGCAATAGGAAGGGCAACTCTTCCGTAGATTTAACATTTGCTCCTGATATCCAGGCATCCCAATTTTTCCCAATGTGGTAGGCATGTCGGGTAAATGACACATCAGGTTTCCACCTTAGGGCTCTGAACCGCCGACGGGCATGCTCAGGTGTTAGCCCCATTCTGATTCTGGCCTTGTTTTTAAAAAGTTCATAACTGTTCATGTGTTCCTTAGGCATTTCAGCCGCCACCTCTGCTAAGGGTCCACTGAGCTGCGGCCTCAGCTCTACCATGTACTGGGTTGAAGGGATGTTGTATCCAAGGCAGGCCCTTTCAAAATTTTCTAAGAAGGCCTCAGTATCATCGCCTGCCTTGTAGGTGGGGAATTTCCTGGGATGGGAAGTGGTACCTGGAGAGGAGTTGTTAGGATGGTCTGATGCACCCTGCCTAGTCCTGGCTGCTTCCAGTTCCATCTCTTTTTCTCTCAGCTCCATCTCTCTTTTATGGGCCTCCTGTTTGGCTTTTTCTTCTCTTTCTCTCAGCTCCATCTCTCTTTTATGGGCCTCCTCTTGGGCTTTCTCTTCTCTGTCTCTCAGCTCCATCTCTCTCTTGTGGGCCCCCTCTTTGGCTTTCTCTTCTTTGTCTCTCAGCTCTATCTCTTTTTCTTTCAGCTCCATAGCTCTCTTGTGGGCCTCCTCTTTAGCTTTTTCTTCTTTGGTAGTCATTTTCCTGGTTTTCTTGTGCTGGGTCACACCCCTCTGCAGTTGACTGAAACTGGGATGTATTTAGCTCAGGCTCCTGCTGAGTGCTGCTGAGTTAACAGAGACTTTCTAACAAGCTACTCCCGAGGATGTAAAAAGAAAAAAAACACAATTCAGATTGTAAATTACCTTTACCAGATCAAAGTTTGCTCACTGATTGAACCGTTCTCTTAACAAAGGACCTTGTTAAAAAAAACTTAACACCTCTGCCTTCAGGCAAGGAGAGATAAGATATGCATCTACCTTCAGCTCTGCTTTCCAAGCAGCTAGAAGGAAAAAAAAATCTCTTCCTGGCTTTTGGGTTTAAAACGATCTCCACCGCTGTGCCACCATGTCAAGGCTGTATCCCTACTTTGAACTTTAGGGTACAAATGTAGGGGCCTGCATGAAAACTGCTAAGCTTATCTACCAGCTTAGCTCTGGTCCGCCGCTGCCACCATCTTAAGAATTCCCTCCCTGGGAAGCCTTGAGAAACCTTTCACCAATTCCCTGGTGAATACAGATCCAAACTGCTTGGATCTTAAACAAGGAGAAATTGACCCTTCCCCCCTCCTTCCTTTCACCAACTCCTGGTGAATACAGATCCAAACCCCCTTTGGATCTTAAAAACAAGGAGAAATCAATCAGGTTCTTAAAAAGGAGGCTTTTAATTAAAGCAAAAGGTAAAAATCATCTCTGCAAAATCAGTATGGAAAATAACTTTACAGGGTAATCAAACTTAAAGAGCTCAGAGGAATCCCCTCTGTCTTAGGTTCAAAGTATAGCAAACAAGGAAAGCACTCTAGTAAAAGGTACATTTACAAGCTGAGAAAACAAAGTAAATCTAAGACGCCTTGCCTGGCTTTTACTTACAATTTTGAAATAAGAGAGACTTGTTTAGAAAGATGGGGAGAACCTGGATTGATGTCTGGTCCCTCTCAGTCCCAAGAGCGAACAACCCCTTAAACAAAGGACACACACAAAAGCCTTTCCCCCCCCCCCAAGATTTGAAAGTATCTTGTCCCCTTATTGGTCCTTGGGGTCAGGTGTCAGCCAGGTTACCCGAGCTTCTTAACCCTTTACAGGTAAAAGGATTTGGAGTCTCTGGCTAGGAGGGATTTCATAGCACTGTACACAGGAGAGCTGTCACCCTTTCCTTTATAGTTATGACACCCTTGTATGGATTTTAGCTCTGCTGTGGGCTGATTGGTGTCATTTCAGGGATGCCACCTGCCATCTGGGTTTCAGAAAATGAGTTTGCTTCCCTGACTGCATCATTCATTAACTACACCTCACTTCTCTTTGTCCATATGTCCCCAGCACTTTCCAGGCTGTTTCTCCTTGTGGCTGTACTATGGTCTGAGAGTTTCTCTAGTTTTCTTGAAACTTGCCTTGATGATCCCGACTACGATGAGCTGGTGAAGATTGCAGAAAACGGGCTTGGAAAGGCAGCTCATCCAGTGAAGGTGGTCATTGTAGGGGCAGGCATAAGTGGACTCACTGCTGCCAAACTGCTCAGAGATGCCGGTCACATGGTAATTCTATGCACAGAGACGTGTCAGAGCCAGGCAGGGAGTCAGTGCTGGCTTGAGTATTTTTCATTATTTCTTTTCTGAGGAATAAAGGTTATTAGGCTAAAGAATGGTTAAAATGAAACAAGGGGAATTCACAAGAACTAAGAAAGAAAGAAAGAAAAGGCTCATTAACAAAGGAAGAGATTTTTCAAAGGCAATAATGGGACTTTAAGTGCCCAACTCCCATTGTATTTCAATAGGATTTAGGCTCCCTCTTCCCATTTCTATCTTGGAACATTTCCCTGAACCTTCGTTAATTAAAAGCTGGAGGAGTTACAGTAACTATCGTAAGAAACAGGAAAAGGAACAAATCCCCCAAAAGCTACAGTTTCAAAATTACCCTATCCATTCGAAAGTGGCAAGTCACAGGAATAACTTTGAAATTTCAATATCCGTACGGAGGATACATTCTCTCACAGAAATCTAAGCATGTGAACATTGATATGCTATTGGTAGCCTTCAGTCTGCCTTCTTTTTATGTTCTTTTCAGGCCAGAAATAACAGGGGTGAATTTCAGCCCAGTGGAGACATACCTTTAAATGATTTTCATCCCTGTTTACAGAGGAGTCAGTGCAAGACTTATGACCTATTTAACTCCCACATAAATCCATTTTTCTTTAAGGCCAGGATGTGTGTAGAAGCCTAAGGAGTTGAAAATCCCAGTCCCAGTTATTTGTGAATTCTGAGGACCCTGATGCTTTGGAAAACTTACAGGCAAAATGTACAAACTTGGGTGCTTAAAGTTAAGCACTTACAGGAAGGTTTTCAAAAGCACAGTGATAGTTACATACAGCTTGAGAAAATCTTCCCTCAAAATCCTTATGCCGACGTGTAAGGCTCACTATAAATTCTTTGCCAGGATAGCTATTCCAGCACAGCCGCCTAGGTTAGATGTAGCTTATGCTGACAGAAAGAGTTTTTTCTGTCAGTATGGTAACTCCACCTCCCCAAATGGCGTTAGTTGTGTCAACAGAAGCACTCTTGTGTTGTCCTAGCTATGTTTACACTGGGGGTTTTGCCAGCATACTTACGTTGCCTGGGGTGTGTGGTTTTTCATGCCCCTGACAAACACAGCTAGGCCGACAAACCCTGGTACTGTAGAACTGGCTCTCAGATTTTCAGATGCACTCAGAGTTGGCATCACTCTGCTCCCATTGACTGCAGTGGGTGCAGTTCAACCAAGATGGAGTGCTTTTGAAAATCCCACCTTAAAAGGGTGCAATTTTCAGAGGTACAATGTACATAATGTTAGGAACTGGTGGGTGCAGAGCCATCAGGACACTTATTTAGGTGCCTGAATGTAGATTCAGTTACCTAATTTTAGTCACCAAGGTTTGAAAGTTTTGTCCTTTGTGCCTAAAATTGTGCAGGTGCCACATAAGTGAGTGGAAATGATGTTCCATGCTTGTTCCTAGGTTACAGTTCTGGAAGCCAGTGGTCGTGTGGGAGGACGAGTCAGGACCTATCGAGATGAGACACAAGATTGGTATGTGGAGTTGGGAGCCATGCGTTTGCCAAGCACCCACAGGTAATACAGTTTCTACTCCTCAGCCATGTAAGTTGTTTGGTAAAGGAACAACCCAGTTTTGCAGAATTCTGCTATGGTTAGGGATAAGATCAAACATCCTAAAAGAACTTGCTGCTAGATGTAATATTTCCTGCCGTAACTAGTCTCAGTGACCTGGGTAGGATTATGGCCAATAGTAAATAATGAACTGAGCAATAAGTGTTTTCAGGAACAGGGCCTCGTTATGGAACTGGCGGCTTGTGAGTGCATGGTCGAACTTCCATGAAACCAATGGAAAAATTCCAATTTACGTTAATGGAAGTTGTATCAGGCCCTGAGTCAAAAGAAAGCCAGACAATAGATATGGGCTCTTCATTAGCCAAAGTGATTTGAAATGAGTTGCATTGTTTCATAAAACACTGCACCCAATTGTTTTGTGAGGAAGTATAAGAACAAGAATAGAATAGAATAGCATAGAATAGAATCTTTTTCAGCACAATTATATGGTACAAAAGCTTATTAAAACAAACAAACAAACACAAAAAGCTGTATCATAAATATACCCTAACTACAAAGGAAACTACCATGAACTGAGACTACAATTTAGAAGCAGAACAACTAGATGAGATTATTATAGACAACATCTGTGGTTACCAGTCAATATGCCAAGCCCTCAGCTACTATATAGCTGGTAGCCCCCTTGTAGTCAATGGAACTACATCAGTTTACATCAGGATCAGGATCTAGATCTATCTATCATATTCCTACAGCATTAATAACAGTAGTTGGAATCAGGAAAGTTCAATAAGGGAATGACATCAATAACATACTTACAACTGTATTATTTGTATAGCCAGTAGAGAGTATAATTTATTTTCTTATTTTTGACTCTCTCTTTTCCCCTTTTCTCTCCCCTTTCTTTCTTTTGCAGTATTGTTCGTGCATTTATTAGTCAATTCTCCCTTAAGCTAAACAAGTTCTCTGAGACGGATGACAACGCCTGGTATTTGGTTAATGGTGTCAGGACAACAGCTGGGAATGTCAAAAAGAACCCAGATATCTTGAGTTATACTCTGGCTCCCTCAGAGAAAGGCAAATCTGCCAAGGAACTTTATAAAGAAATTCTGCATGAGGTATGTTTATTGGTCAATTGTATAAAGGAAAGTAAATTACCAGGCCTGATTCTGAAAAATGGCCCTAACTTCTACTGCAGCACAGGGGGTCTCTTCTTCTGTAGTATGTGCTGGTCTCCTCGTCTCTTTTCCCAACACAACCCTTCTCAACACCATTCCAATCCAGAATACATCCGGTGTTAGGAGAATCTGAGCTATAATTCCCCTTGTTGTGGTATGAAGGGGATTTACCAGGGCAGATTATCTGGCCCTGGTTCTCTTTTCACTTTCACCCATGTGAATCAGGAGTAACGACATGTGATCTCTCTCCCCCCTCCCCCCCCGGAGCTGTGGGTGCTTGCCACTTCTGAAAAGAAACACTTGTTTTTGATTCCTACACAGTGAACTCGGGATCAAATCCTGCCATTTAACTACAGCAGGGCTGGAGACTATGCCATGCAACTCAGTTCCATTCACTGGGGTCTCATGGATACACACAGGAATTAGGGTCTAGTAGATAGGGCATTGCATTAGGACTTTGGGATCAGTTGCTGCTATAGCTATGTGCTCTGTGAAATGGAGCTGATTCTTCCCTACCTCAAAAGAATATTTTGGGAATAAAATCCATCAGTGATTATGAAGTCTGCAGATATCATGCAAGTATCTGCCTAGATAGATAGGAGAACAGAATTTGGTCCAGTGTTTTTGTGAACATATTTCTCTTTCTGTCTATGAATGTTTCCATGCATGGTTCCAAAACAGGCCATAGAGAAGTTCCAGAGCAGAGATTGTGAAAAGTTGCTGGATCGGTATGACAGCTTTTCCACCAAGGTAATGGATATGGGCCTTCGAGTACCTTTAAATCCAAATATTTAGGGAAAGTCTGAAATTATTGCTCTGAGCAGGGCCGACTCCAGGCACCAGCCAACCAAGCACGTGCTTGGGGCAGCATCTTGTAAGGGGCGGCCATTCTTGGTTTGGCAGGGCAGCGCTCGTTTTTTTTTTTTTTTTTTTGGTTCGGTGGGGTGGCGCTCATTTTTTGTTGTTGTTGTTGTTGTTGTTTTTGTTTCAGCGGGGTGGCGCTCCGGGGGGGGGGGGGTTGATTTTCTTTTTGGTTCGGTGGGGCGGCGCTCGGGGGGGGTTGTTTTTGGTTTGGCGGGGCGGCACTTTTTTTTTGCTTGGGCACCAAAAACGTTAGAGCCGGCCCTGGCTCTGAGAGTGGTGTAAAATGCACCTGTTTATCCCAATGAAACCTAATGATACCAGTTTTCATGTCGAGGCTGTCCTTTATTCAAAGCACCAATAAAGGAATGAGGGAAAACATCATATTATGAAGCTCTGCACAGTCTATTAGGATTAGCGTTTCCTTTTGGCAGCCTCAGTGGGCAGGGTTTTGTTTGTGCCAAGATTATGGAAAATAAAGGACTAAGTGCCAGAAATTTCATATTTCCTTCAATTATTATTTTCATATTTTTATGCTGGAAGGTGTTAATGGTGGCGATCAAACATATCTTTAGTCTATAGGTTATCCACAGACCTGGTTAAAGTCGATGGGCATGCTAAACACATTTCATTCAGGTAAAATGGAAGAAGCAATTCAGCTCCTTTCTGGAGTTAGATAGTTGGAGGCAGTGGAAGCCACTGCGCAAGGCACTATCAGGCTGCATGGGTAGGCCAATCATAAGCTAAGCTGTGGGGGTTGATGGTTTCCCTAGGATTGATTGCAGAGGTTAGGTGGTTGATTGTTTGCAGCTGAGTCTGTGTGTGAGACGGGGAGAAAGCCAGGAGAAAAAGAGAGTAGCAGTGGTTAACATGGCCGTTTGAGACAAGGATAGAGCTTCTTTGGGTCACAGTATTTGCTGGAAATGCAGACTTTGATTGCTGAGCAGGGACATTGCCTCCTGTTGACTGTTTCTACTGTGTTCAGGAAAACAGGACTCTGTATCCATTCTTTTTAAATTGGCAGGATTGCACCAAAGAAAGACCTGACTCACATCCTCAATCTCTTTTTCAAACAGAAAGAACCAAGCAAGGCCTTGGATATTGGCAATGGCTCAGGCCAAAAAAGGGCAACAGTATCATCACAATATAAAACTTGAAAATAACCCTTTATCTTCTCCTTCCTCATGAAAGTCAAATCTTTCCCCAATGATACCTCCATAAATGTGCTTCTTGTGCCTAAAGAGAGAACAACTTTCCTCCCTTTCCTCCCCTCCCAGGAGTACTTGATTAAAGAAGGGAATTTAAGCCATGGGGCTGTACAGATGATCGGAGACTTGATGAATGAGGATGCTGGATTCCACATGTCATTTCTTAACTCTCTCATGGAGTTTAATATCTTCTTTCATGAAGACGGGTGAGAAACAAATGTACTTATATTGCAAGGTCTTTGGGGCATGGCTACATCTTTTATTCTACATGTGTGTACTTTACCTAGGACAATGGGGCCCTCCATTGTTGGCCTCTGGGGGTACATCTATATTGCCAGTAGGTTGCCCATGGCAATGAGTCTCCTAGGTCAGGCTGAGAGACTTAGGCTAGTGGCGATTTTACTAGCACTGTACAAATAGCTGTGTAGACAGCACTCTGAAGTTGCAGCTTGGGCTGGAGCTTGGGCTCTGTAGCCTCGGGAGATGGGCTGGCTTGAGAGCCTGAGTTCTAGCCCAAGCCGCAACCTCAAAGCACTGTCTACACAGCTATTTCTACAGCGCTTCTGCAAACCCCGCTACCCCAAGCCTCTCGACCCGGGCTGGGAGTCTTGATACCACTGGCAGTGTAGATGTACCCTTTGTTGGACGATTTGGGTGGTGGCAGCATACTGATCTAAGCTGGTAATTAAGCTTAGGGGTTTTCATGCAGGTCCCCACATCTGTACCCTAAAGTTCAGAGCGGGGGTGAAACCTATGACATCCCCCTTCTCTAAAATGACAATAATAAACCTTTTTTGGTCTGTCTTGTCTAGCTGGAGCATAAACTCTTTGAGGCAGGATCTGTCTCAGACACAGACCCTACCTCCAAGGGGGCCCCACTTTATTGTCCCTAAAAGCAATCGTAATACTGCTACTAATGTAATTCTTTCACATGTCACCTCTTATTTCTTTCAGTTTTGATGAGATCACAGGGGGATTTGACCAATTGCCCCTTGCCTTCTACCAGTCTATGCCTGGAGTTCTCCACCTGAACTGCACAGTAGAGAAGATAATATCCAAGGATAACAAGGTCCAAGTATTATACTGTGGTGCACATGACACATGTAGCCCCTCCTCAGTGATGGCTGACTATGTCCTTGTCACAGCCACAGCAAAAGCCACGAGACTTATCAAATTTCTGCCACCGCTTTCCTCCAATAAGACCCATGCTCTGCGCTCCATTCACTATGCCACCGCTACCAAGGTTGCCTTGGCCTGCACTGAAAAGTTCTGGGAGAAGGATGGGATTCGAGGTGGGCCATCAGTCACAGATCGTCCTTCTAGATTCATCTACTATCCCAACCACAACTTCTCTAGTGGGGTGGGGGTGATTGTGGCTTCCTACACGTGGAACGACGACGCTGAATTCTTTCTTTCCATGAGTGACGAGAAGTGCATTGATGTGGTACTGGAGGACCTGGCAGAAATCCACAACAAATCCACAAAGTATCTCCGGTCTGTCTGTAATAAACATGTGATACAGAGATGGAACCTGGACAAACATTCCATGGGAGCATTTGCCTCGTTCACCCCCTACCAGTTTGCTGACTATTCCGGGCCTTTGTTTCAGAATGAAGGGAGGGTCCACTTTGCAGGAGAACACACAGCCCAGCCTCACGCCTGGATCGACACTGCTATGAAATCTGCTGTGAGAGCAGCAAGGAACATCCACTTGGCTAGCAATCTGTCGTGGGGGAAACATCAGCTGCAGAAGCAGCAAGAACAACAAGAGCAGAAGCAGGAAAGGGATGACTGGGTTCAAAAAGTTGAACTTTAATTGCTTTATGGGTGTTTAAGGAAGGCACAACTGAGGAGGGAATTAGAAACTGCACTGCTAATCTCCTTCAGGGGGCCAGATCCTCAACTGGTGTAAATTGGTGTATTTCCATTGAAGTCAATAGAGCTAAACCACTCAACACCAGTAGATGATCTGGTCCCAAATCCGGTGTATGTAAATTGAGATTGTTCTGTCTCCTTTGAAATATTAAATAAAACTACTACAGTATACAAATCATTGGTTTCATTAATCAAAATCATTACTGATCAAATACAAAGCACTAACCTGTTCTTTATAAATAGAAAAAATAATTGTTCTTTAGCATCCTATCAACAAAGGAATAGATGGAAATAATCCAATATTGCTTTTATTTTGTTCATTAGTTGTAAAGTATGATAATTTGCAGTAGTGATGCTATGGAATAGGTAAGGCTGAGAGAACAGCTTATTCCTAAACCAATTCTAGTCAGTTACACTTTTCAAAACATGTTTCTAACAGTGCAAATAAACAAAACCAGGCATGCACTGATGGCCTTAAACCCTAGGCCCTGTCTAGACTAGAATTGTTGGTCATGTCATCACTAAGGTTGATTGACATGTGGGGTGAACTCACATGATGCTGAATGCAAATATAGATACTCCCCAGATGTATGTATGTTGGTCATGGTTCAATTTAGGGCTCAGGAACCAGATCGGGAAACTATGTTTGTGTCACTGAACAAACAAGGACACAAATTTTCATCTAGACAGGGCCCTCTGGGTGATTTCTTTTCAAAGAAAATGTGAATTAAACCCCCCACACACCCTTCTATCTGGGCAGGAACTGTACCTTTCTTAGGTGGGCCACACACTTTAAAACAATAGGCATGAGAAGCGGATGAAACCCCCCTTCAGGGGGGCTATCCCTCCAGCCCCACCCCTTCTGCCTGAGGCCCCCACCCTTCCCCCCCAGCTCAACCCCTGGAGCTGCAAGGCCCCCCCAACCCCCGCGATTGGAGGAGCCCCGGCCGAACTGCCCCGACCCCCGGGCCGTCCTGAGCCGCCCCGGCCCGGGCCACCCTGAGCTCCGGGCCACAAGCTGGCCTGAGCCCCAAGCTCCGTGCGACCAGATGGAGCTGAGCCCCTGCCAGCTTCCAGGGAGAGGCGAGTGAGGAGGGATGCAGCAGGCAGCCTCACGGAAGAGGGAAGTGGAGGAGAGGAGGGACTCACCAGGCAGCAGCAGGCGATGCGGGTCTCAGGGAAGGCGGGGAGGAGGAGAGGAGGGACACAGCGAGCAGTGGGGACTTCTGGGAGAGGGGATTGGAGTGGAGGAGAGGAGGGACTCAGCCAGGCAGTGACGAGTGGTGGGGGATTTGGGGCAAGGGGCGGAGCATGGACAGGAAGAGGCGGAGCACAGGCGGGGCCACCACGGCCCAGGTGTCTGGCGGCAGCTCTGCCAGGGGAGGCTTAGCCTTCCTTGGCCTATTATACCTGTCGTGCATAGCCATAGGCATAGTTTGACTTCTATATTTGGGGGGGCAGCTCCAGTCAGGCAACATAAAAGAGGACAGGTCACTCTTATAGAGTGATCTGGATTGCTTATTAAGTTGGGCCCCAGCAAACAATTTGCACTTCAATATGACCAAATGTAAACTCATACAATTAGGCACAGAATGCAGGCCAAAGTTATAGGATGATCACCCAGTGGGATCTGTGCTGGGGAGAGGCCTTCATAAAAGCTCCCTCTGTGGCCAGCCAAGGTGTGGACTTTCGCTGTTGGCTTGAACTAGCCCCCTAAGTCAGTGTGTGTATGGGGGTGCAGCTATTTACCTGTCTTCTACGTAAATTAAGCATGGTGGAACAAAAAACAATGGAAGCTCTATTTGCATAGAAATCACTGGATGGATGCTAGAGGGGAGAGCTCTTACAGGCTGAAAAAGAGGGGTCCTTCAACTAAGATGGGGGCTGAAGTTGCTGGGAATTGAATATGGGTGAGAAACCTGCTTGATCAAAGCATGCATTTTGCTAGATTAAGTTTTAGACTTTTAGAAGCATGTTTTGCTTGTAACTCTTTCTAGCTTTATTCCTTATACTTGAACTCACTTAATCCTATGTCTATTTTGTTAGTAAATTATTTTCATTCATGCCATAAACCGACTCATTGGTATGTTTAAAGGCAAGGGTGTATTTACGCCCATTTAAGTTAGTAAGCTGTGATGTGCTTTTGTGTCTTCAAAGCAACAAACAAACCTGATTATTTCTCTGAACTATCCGGGAAAGGGCTGGACATTACGGGGCATACGGTTTGGGGGAAATTTGGCACTGGGAGTGTGTTGGAGTCGTCTTGCTGGTTGTAACCAAGCCTGGTGGATGCCAGAGCGTAACTGGTGTGCTGCTAGCAGACGGCTGGGGTCAGTGTCTGTGGGACCAGGGCTGCAGCTATACACAGACACTCAGGGTGTGACCTCACACACACACACACACACGTGCTGTCTCTCACATACACACACTCTCACACACATGCTTTCTCAAACACATGCCCCTAACCCACAAGCATTCTCTCACACAATCCTTCAAGCCCCACCCCACACTCTGTTTCTCACATACACACAATCTCTCACACACTTCCCCAACACACTCTTACGCACATGCACACACACAGTCTATGTCACCCCCCCCAATGGAGAGACACTCACACTCTTTCTCACACACACACGCACAGTCTCCATCACAGTCCCCCAAACACTCACACACACTCTCTCTCTCACACACACACACACACACACACACACACACACACACTTGTATTATTATTTTTGTTGTTATTTCTTGTTACTTCCTGTTGCAATGCACAAGGCACATATAGTCTTTGTAATTTTATTCTTTCAAAGTTTGTTGAGGATTACAGTGCTGTTATTTTAGTTTTTCAACTGGTCTGTTCATTTCATCATTTTATTTCTCTTATGCTTAAATTTAATTCTTTGAGTAGTGAGTTCTAAAATGCCTAACCTGTCCTGGTTAGAGAAATAATCATTATTACTTTTATTACCATATTGTGCTTTGTCATTCATTATTTAAAATGGTATAATCAACTAATAGTATCCTTCTAGAATGTGAATTTAGCTTATACAAACCTTAGCAATGCCAGTTTAAAAAACAATTAATTAAACACACACTGGGCAGATGAAGGTTACTTATTTTCAAATTGTACTTTTAGTTATATCTATAAAATAGCTTAAAATTTGTATGAAAATAAATGCAGTTCCAAGTCTGATACTAATAGTAATGATTGAGTTAAATGTTAGTGAGTCACGCACATGATTGTGCTCAGTAAACATAAATGCTAAAATAATTAGAAAAATAAATTCCCCCTTCTTAATAAAAGAGGGGAAAAACCTTAATTGCGTATGTTAAAGTTTAGTAAATATGTTTTTAGTGAAGTGAAAAACAATTCACTAAACTAGAGCAGACAATGGCAGTAACACAGAGTGTGTCAGAGAAAGTAAGGAGGTTTTATTTGTCTCTCCTAAAGATTGTGCACAAAGTACCAAACATGTGTTGCTGATATCTGTGTTAAGATCCAGAACTGATCCCCCAAGGATTGGGATTGGGAATATCTTGCTGTATTATCTCTTGATTGTTCTAAATTCTTTAACAATCTGAGATTTTTGATAACAATTTTTGAGAACGGCCGTTATCAGAACATCCCATTGTCCAATACATTTTGTGAAGGCCAAGATTATAACAGGGTTCAAAAAAGAACTAGATAAATGAATGGAGCATAGGTCTCATCAATGGATATTAGTCAGGATGGGCAGGGATGGTGCTAGCCTCTGTTAGCCAGAAGCTGGGAATGGGTGACAGGGGATGGATCAGTTGATGATTGCCTGTTCTGTTCATTCCCTCTGGGGCACCTGGCATTGGCCACTGTTGGAAGGCAGGATACTGGGCTAGATGGATCTTTGGTCTGACCCAGTAAGGCCGTTCTTATGTTCTATGTGAGTAACTGCTCAATCTTGTCCCCCATGAGGATAATCAGAAAATGTCTTGTCTGCCCTTGAAATGCTACTGCGGGATCTCTGTAGCTCTTATCTGTAGACATAATTTATGCCAAATGGAGGGATTCCCTCATTGGTGTACATAAACCCCCTCCCTGAGAGGTGGTAGCTAGGTCAACAGAAGAATTCCTCAGTCGCCCTAGTGCTGCCTACTCGGGTACTTGGGTCGGCTTAACTAAACCAATCAGGAGTGTGGATTTTTCACATGCCTGAGTGACTTATTTATGATGACCTAATTTTCTAGAGCAGACCAGGACTTAGATATTACATAAGACAAGGAAGTGTGGTAGAATCAGGCCTGGAGTGACAAACTATTTCATGGGAGGATGAGTGGCTGGATTACATGCCCAGTTTCAGGATGAACCTGTTCTCAAAACAAATCCCACAATGGCAGAGAAATGGCTTATTTCACACTCATGTACTTCATCAACATCTGAAAATGTTTAATTCACATTTTCTTTGAAAAGAAATAACCCAGAGGGCCCTGTCTAGACAAAAATTCGTGTCCTTGTTTATTCAGTGACACAAACATTGTTTCCCGAGCCCTGGATTGAACCATGACCAACATACATACATCTGGGGAGTATCTATATTTGCATTCAGCATCTTGGGAGTTCACCCCACATGTCAATCAACCTGAGTGACGAAATGATCAACAATTCTAGTCTAGTCAGGGCCTAGGATTTCAGGCCATCAGTGCATGCCTGGTTTTGTTTATTTGCACTGTTAGAAACATGTTTTGAAAAGTGCAACTGACTAGAATTGGTTTAGGAATAAGCTGTTCTCTCAGCCTTACCTATTCCATAGCATCACTACTGCAAATTATCATACTTTACAACTAATGAACAAAATGAAAGCAATATTGGATTATTTCCATCTATTCCTTTATTGATAGGATGCTACAGAACAATATTTTTTTCTATTTATAAAGAACAGGTTAGTGCTTTGTATTTGATCAGTAATGATTTTGATTAATGAAACAAATTAATTCTGTGGAGGTTTCTATACTGTAGTAGTTTTATTTAATATTTCAAAGGAGATAGAACAAGCTCAGTTTACATACAATGGATTTGGGGCCAGATCCTCTACTGGTGTTGAGTGGTTTAGCTCTATTGACTCAATGGAAATACACCAATTTACACCAGTTGAGGATCTGTCCCCGTGAAGGAGATTATCAGTGCAGTTTCTAATTCCCTCCTCAGTGTCCAGTGCAGTTGTGCCTTCCTTAAACACCCATAAAGCAATTAAAGTTCACCTTTTTGAACCCAGTCAACCCTTTCCTGCTCCTGCTCTTGTTGTTCTTGCTGCTTCTGCAGCTGATGTTTCCCCCACGACGGATAGCTATCCCTGTGGATGTTCCTTGCTGCTCTCACAGCAGATTTCATAGCAGTGTCAATCCAGCCGTGAGGCAGGGCTGTGTGTTCTCCTGCAAAGTGGGCCCTCCCTTCATTCTGAAACAAAGGCCCAGGATAGTCAGCAAACTGGTAGGGGGTGAATAAGGCAAATGCTCCCATGGAATGTTTGTCCAGGTTCCATCTCTGTATCACGTGTTTATCACAGACAGACCGGAGATGGTCCTTAGATACATTGTGGATTTCTGCCAGGTCCTCCAGCACCACATCGATGCACTTCTCCTCACTCAGGGGAAGAAAGAATTCAGCGTCGTCGTTCCACGTGTAGGAAGCCACAATCACCCTCACCCCACTAGAGAAGTTGTGGTTGGGATAGTAGATGAATCTAGAAGGACGATCTGTGACTGACGGCCCACCTCGAATCCCATCCTTCTCCCAGAACTTTTCAGTGCAGGCCAAGGCAACCTTGGTAGCGGTGGCATAGTGAATGGAGCGCAGGGCATGGGTCTTATTGGAGGAAAGCGGTGGCAGAAATTTGATAAGTCTCGTGGCTTTTGCTGTGGCTGTGACAAGGACATAGTCAGCCATCATGAAGGAGGCGCTACATGTGTCATGTGCACTACGGTACAATACTTGGACCTTGTTACCAATGTATTTTATCTGCTCTACTGTGCAGTTCAGCTGGACAACTCCAGGCATAGACCGGTAGAAGGCCAGGGGCAATTGGTCGAATCCCCCTGTGATCTCTTCAAAACTGAAAGAAACAAGAAGTGATGGGTGAAAGAATTACATAAGTAGCAGTACTATGATTGCTTTTAGGGACAACAAGAAAGTGGGGCCCCTTTGAGGTACGGTCTGTGTCTGAGACAGATCCTGCCTCAAAGAGTTTTTGCTCCAGCTAGACAAGACAGATAAAAAAAAAAGTTTATTATTGTCATTTTACAGAAGGGGGAACTGAGGCTTAATGACACACAGACCTGGGGCCCGGAGGGGAATTTCAGCCAATGCTGGGGAATTCAGATTGTGCTGCACAGGGTGAGTCAAAATTATGGCCCAGATTAAGGAATCAAGGACTATATTGCTGACAATATGACCCATTTGATGACAGAGAGTGCTGTCATTTGGGGGGGGAGGGATAGCTCAGTGGTTTGAGCATTGGCCTGCTAAACCCAGGGTTGTGAGTTCAATCCTTGAGGGGGCCACTTGGGGATCTGGGGCAAAATCAGTACTTGGTCCTGCTAGTGAAGGCAGGGGGCTGGACTCAATGACCTTTCAAGGTCCCTTCCAGTTCTAGGAGATAGGATATCTCCATTAATTTAATTTATTCTCTCCACACATTCTAACTGCCGCAAGGGGTGTTTGCCATTGGTAATCTGGAGTGTCTGCCTCTAGCAACTACAAGAAGAAGGATATTATTTATTTAGTTATTTACTCACATTGCAGTCACACAAAGGGTACATCTACACTGCCGGTGGCAGCAAGACTCCCAGCCCAGGTCGAGAGATTCAGGTTAGTGGGGCTCTCAGTAGCGCTGTAGAAATAGCTGTGTAGACAGTGCTTTCAAGTTGCTGCTTGGGCTGGAACTCAGGCTCTCAAGCCCACCCGTCTCCCAAGGCTACAGAGCCCGAGCTCCAGCACAAGCTGCAACTTCAGAGTGCTGTCTACACAGCTATTTGTACAGTGCTAGTAAAATCCCCAGTAGCCTAAGTCACTCAACCTGTCCTAGGAGACTCATTGCCATGGGCAGTGCACTGACAATGTAGACACCCCCAAAACCTCGCAATTTAAGTACATTCGTTTCTCACCCGTCTTCATGAAAGAAGATATTAAACTCCATGAGAGAGTGAAGAAATGACGTGTGGAATCCAGCACCCCCATTCATCAAGTCTCCAATCATCTGTACAGCCGCATGGCTTAAATTCCCTTCTTTAATCAAGTACTCCTGGGAGGGGAGGAAAGGGAGGAAAGTTGTTCTCTCTTTAGGCACAAGAAGCACATTTATGGAGGTATCGTTGGGGAAAGATTTGACTTTCATGAGGAAGGAGAAGATAAAAGGTTATTTTCAAGTTTTATATGGTGATGATATTGTTGCCCCTTTTTGGTCTGAGCCATTGCCAATATCCAAGGCCTTGCCTGGTTCTTTCTGTATGAAGGAGAGATTGAGGATGTGAGTCAGGTCTTTCTTTGGTGCAATCCTGCCAATTTAAAAACAATGGATACAGAGTCCTGTTTTCCTGAACACAGTAGAAACAGTCAACAGGAGGCAATGTCCCTGCTCGACAATCGAAGTCTGCCTTTCCAGCAAATACTGTGACCAAAAGAAGCTCTATCCTTTTTTTCCTCAAAGGGCCATGTTAACCACTGCTACTCTCTCTTTCTCCTTGATTTCCCCCCCTCTCACACACAAGCACAGCTGCAAACAATCAACCGCCTAATCTCTGCAATCAATCCTAGGGAAACCCTCAACCCCCACTGCTTAGCTTATGATTGGTCTACCCATGCAGCCTGATAGTGCCTTGGGCAGTGGCTTCCACTGCCTCCAGCTATCTAACTCCAGAAAGGAGCTTAATTGCTTCTTCCATTTAACCTGAATGAAATGTTTTTAGCATGCCCATTGACTTTAACCAGGTCTGTGACTAACCTATAGACTAAAGATATGTTTGATCGCCACCATTAACACCTTCCAGCATAACAATATTAAAATAATAATTGAAGGAAATATGAAATTTCTGGCACTAAGTCCTTTATTTTTCATAATCTTGGCCACAAACAAAACCCTGCCCACTGAGGCTGCCAAAAGGGGATGCCAATCCCAAAAGACTGTGCAGAGCTTCATAATATGATGTTTTCCCTCATTCTTTTATTGGTGTTTTGAATAAAGGACAACCTTGACATGAAAACTGGCATCATTAGGTTTCATCAGGATAAACAGGTGCATTTTACACCTCTCTCAGAGCAATTTTTTCAGACTTTCCATAATCATTTGGATTTAAAGGTACTTGAAGGCCCATATCCATTACCTTGGTGGAAAAGGAGTCATACCGATCCAGCAACTTTTCACAATCTGTGCTCTGGAACTTCTCTATGGCCTGTGTTGGAACAATGCATGGAAACATTCATAGACAGAAAGAGAAATATGTTCACAAAAACACGGGACCAAATTCTGTTCTCCTATCTAACTACCTAGGTACTTGCATGATATCTGCAGGCTTCATAATCACTGATGGATTTTATTCCCAAGATACTCCTTTGGCGTAGGGAAGAATCAGCTCCATTTTACAGAGCACATAGCTATGGCAGCAACTGAACTCACATCTCTTTAGTCCTAGTGCAATGCCCTAATTCCTGTGTGTATCCATGAGACCCCACTGAATGGAACTGAGTTGCATGGAATAGTCTCCAGCCCTGCTGTAGTTAAACGGCAGGATTTGATCCCAAGTTCACTGTGTAGGAAACAAAAACAGGTGTTTCTTTTCAGAAGTGCCGAGCACCCACAGCTCTGGGGAGGGGGGGCTGATCACAAGTCGTTACTCCTGATTCAGGTGAGTGAAAGTGAAAGGAGAACCACGGCCAGATAATCTGCCCTGGTAAATCCCCTTCATACCACAACAAGGGGAATTATAGCTCAGATTCTCCTAACACCGGATGTATTCTGGATTGGAATGGTGTTGAGAAGGGTTGTGTTGGGAAAAGAGAGGGGGAGACCAGCACATACTATAGAAGAAGAGACCTGTGCTGCAGTAGAAGTTAGGGCCATTTTTCAGAATCAGGCCTGGTAATTTACTTTCCTTTATACAATCGACCAATAAACATACCTTCTGCAGAATTCCTTCATAAAGTTCCGTAGCAGATTTGCCTTTCTCTGAGGGAGCCACAGTAAAATTCAAGATATCAGGATTCTGTCTGACCTTCCCAGCTTTTGTCCTGACACTATTAACCAAATACCAGGCGTTGTCATCTGTCTGACAGAACTTGTTTAGCTGAAGATAAAATTGCCTAATAAATTCATGAACAATTCTGCAAAAGAAAGAAAGGTGAGAGTCAAAAAATATGAAAACAAGTTATATGCTCCTCTGGCTATACAAATAGTAAGGTAAATATGTGATTTGCCTCGTTCCCTTCCTGAAACTTCCTGACTCCAACAGATGTTCTTAATGCTGTAGGAAGATGATAGATAGATAGATGATAGCTAGACAGATCAATTAATAGATCCTGATCCCAGTGTAAACTGATATATTTCCATTGACTGAAATGGAGATACCTGGTATGTAGTAGCTGTCTGTCTGGCCCATTAACTGGTAACTACAGCTGTTGTACATAATAATCCCATCTGGCTGTTCTGCTTCTAAATTGTAGTTTGAGTTCAGGATAGTTTCCTTTGAAGTCAGGGTGTATTTAAGGTACTGGTTTTTGTGTTTGTTTTTTTCAATAAGCTTTTGTTCCATATAATTGTACTGAAAAAATACTCTATTCTATTCCTGTTCATATACTTCCTCTCAAAACCATTGGGTAAAGTGTTTTATGAAATAGTGCCACTCAGCTTAAATCATTTTGGCTAATGAACAGCCAATATCTATTGTCTGGCTTTATTCTGACTCAGGGCTTGATACAACTTCCATTAAGATCAATGGGAGTTTTTCTGATGGTTTCATGGAAATTCAGTCATGCTCTCACTAATCATCAGTTCCATAATTAGGATCTAATCCTGAAAACACTTATTGCTGAGTACATTGTTTACTACTGGCCAGATCCCACCCATGTCAATGAGACTAGTCAGCAAGTTCTTTTGGGATGCTTGATCTCATCCTTAACCATAGTAGTAATGGTCTCAAGTTGCAGTGGGGGAGGTTTAGGTTGGATATTAGGAAAAACTTTTTCACTAGGAGGGTGGTGAAGCACTGGAATGGGTTACCTAGGGAGGTGGTGGAATCTCCTTCCTTAGAGGTTTTCAAGGTCAGGCTAGACAAAGCCCTGGCTGGGATGATTTAGTTGGGATTAGGTCCTGCTTTGAGCAGGGGGTTGGACTAGATGACCTCCTGAGGTCCCTTCCAACCCTCAGATTCTATGATTCTATGATTCATAGCAGAATTCTGCAAAACTGGGCTGTTCCTTTCCTGAACAACTTACATAGCTGAGGAGTGGAAACTGTATTACCTGTGGGTGCTTGGCAAACGCATGGCTCCCAACTCCACGTACCAATCGTGTGTCTCATCTCGATAGGTCCTGACTCGTCCTCCCACACGACCACTGGTTTCCAGAACTGTAACCTAGGAACAAGCATGGAAAATGGAATAAGCAGGTGCAAATGACAAAGCTTTCAAACCTTGGTGACTCAAATTAGGCAACTGAATCTACATTCAGGCAACTAAATAAGTGTTGTGATGTCTCTCCACTCACCAGATCCTAACTCAATCAATAAATGTGTTAGGTACATTGCACCTCTGAAAATTGCACCCACTTATTTAAGGTGGGATTTTCAAAAATGCTCCGTGTTGGTTGAACTGCACCCACTGCAGTCAATGGGAGCAGAGTGTGTCTGAAAAAACTGAGAGCCAGTTCTATGCTCCCAGGTGTTGTCAGCCTAGTTGTGTTGGTCAGGGGTATGAAAAAAGCACACACTCCAGGCAAAAAACCCAGTGTAAACATAGCTATGACAACACAACAGTGCTTCTGTTGACGTAGCTAATGTCATTTGGAGAGGTGGCAGGGTGGCAAGGGCTGAGCCTTACATGCTGGTATAAGGATTTAGAGGGAAAATTTTCTAAAGCACAAATGGTGCTGCACCTAACTGCTGCTGTGCTTTGGGGAACCTTCCTGTAGTTGCTTAACTTTAAGCACCCAAGTTTGAACATTTTGTCTAGAAGTTTTCCATAGAATCAGGGTCATCGGAGTTCACAAAGGGCTTAGACTGGGATTTACAACTCCCTAGGCTTCTATGCACATCCCGACCTTAAAGACAAATGGATTTATGTGGAAGTTCAATACTTCATAAGTCTTGCAGTGACTCCTCTGTGCAGGGGTGAAGATCATTTAAAGGTATGTCTCCACTGGACTGAAATTCACCCCTGTTGTTTGTGACATGTAAAGAACATAAAAAGAAGGAAGAGTGAAGGCTACCAATAGCATATCAATTCTCCTGTGCTTAGATTTCTGTGAGAGAATGTATGTCCTGTACAGATATTGGAATTTGAAAGTATATTCCTGTAACTTGCCACTCTCTAATGGATAGGGTTATTTTGAAAATGGAGCTTTTTGGGGATTTGTTCTGTTTTTTATTTCTTACAATAGTTACTGTAACTCCTCCAGCTTTAAATTAACGAAGGGTCAGGGAAATGTTCCAAGACAGAAATGGGAAGAGGGAGCCTAAATCCTATTGAAATACAATGGGAGTTGGGCACCTAAAGTCCCATTATTGCCTTTGAAAAATCTCTTCCTTTGTCAGTTTTCTTTCTCTTTCTTTCGTGTGAATTCCCCTTGTTTTATTTTTAACCATTCTTTAGCCTAATAACCTTTATTCCTCAGAAAAGAAATAATGAAAAATACTCAAGCCAGCACTGACTCCCTGCCTGGCTCTGACACGTCTCTGTGCATAGAATTACCATGTGACCGGCATCTCTGAGCAGTTTGGCAGCAGTGAGTCCACTTATGCCTGCCCCAACAATGACCACCTCCACTGGATGAGCTGCCTTTCCAAGCCCCTTTTCTGCAATCTTCACCAGCTCATCGTAGTCGGGATCATCAAGGCAAGGTTCGGGAAATCTAGAGAAACTCTCAGACCATAGTACAGCCACAAGTAGAAACAGCCTGGAAAGCACTGGGGACATATGCGCAAAGAAAAGCATGGTGCAGTGAATGAATGATGCAGTCAGGGAAGCAAACTCCTCTGAAATCTAGATGGCAAGTGGCATCACTGAAATTACACAAATCAGTCCACAGCAGAGCTAAAATCCAGACAAGGTGTGCAACAAAACAGCCCTGAATTTCAGGTACAAACGAATTACCCAAAGAACTACAGAATAACCCCCCCCCTTTTTTTTTTCTTTTGAAATGGGCATCAATTTCACTCAGGAAACAAAACAGTGTCAACAATTTCCTTTGAATAATGTGACTTGCTTTAAACACTGATCCTACAAAACTTAAGCACATGAGGAATCTCATGGAATCATCCCTGGCATTAGAACATTGTCCTTGATTTGTGCCACAGCTTTGAAGAGAGCAGAGAAATTGTAAATGTGTCCCCCAATATCTTAGTGCACTCTCTCAGAGGATTATACAAGGTTAATGACAATAAATGTATTTACAACGTCAGAGTCTGATCCTGCCCCCATTGAAGTTAATGACAAAACTCCCATTGCTTTCAATGGTTGAGGATCAGGCCCTTGTTGACCTAATTGTACCGTAAAATACACACATAGATGGGTATGCACTCTCTCTCTCTCTCTCTCAAAAAAAACCCCAAACAAACAAAAAACCCCACACACCACACTAGCTACCATTAGGGCATGATCCAAGGCTCATGGAAATTATTGGGAATCTTCTCATCAATTTCAATGGCATTTGGAATGAACCCTTACAGATCAGAAAGTGGCACTGAAAAACAAATCCAAAAACATACCTGTCTGAAAAGAAGAGGGAAAGAAAAGTATGAGGTGAGAAAGAGAAAGATGCAAAACAAGAACTCAAGTTTAAGATGGACTAATAGGCAATCTTTCCCAGCCCCAAAGCAGGGTTCCCAGCACAGTAGTTTCACTTACAGAATCTGTCCATGTTTCCACCAGTAGGACAAGTCATCAAGTGAGAACCTTCATTATATAGCCTGAAGAAGGCTGGCTCAAAAGAAAAAAGTGGTTCAAAAATTCCTACCAATCAGTATGTTCCAAATATTGAGAAATACGTAATTAAAAATTCTAGAGGAGGTGAATTTCCAATCTAAAGACCCACCTCTGTATAGTTCCCTCCCTCTTTCGGTCACACCCTTTCATCAGGAGACACCAGTTTACTAGTACCCAAGCAACTATTTTTTTCTGGAAGTCCCACACATGTATATATCCAACTCATACATATATCTGTCTTCATCTCAGCAGAGATAGTTCAAGACATAATTCAGTATGGATTCCTCTCAAAGGGGGTCTGAATCCCCTTGAGGAATTTGTTGATTTCCAACAACAATAATGTTTTGAAACATCAGATAGCTAAGGGTATTTCCCTATTTTACCTCCAGCGATGAGGGCTTCATTTATGCAAATTGCTGTGCACGTGACCCAATCAGGAAATTTTGTAGCAGCAATATCCTGGAGGGAAGGTAGCCCCTTCACAATGAAGGTTCCAATTATGGTTGACAGTTAAGGTTGCAATTATGTAGCTCAGTGTCTCTCAACCCTATCAGATGGCTGTACCCCTTTCAGGAGTCTGATTTTGTCTTGCGTACCCCCAAGTTTCACCTCACTTAACAACGGCTTGCTTTCAAAATCAGACATAAAAATACAAAAGTGTCACAGCCACACTGTTATTGAAAAATGGCTTCCTTTCTCATTGTTACCATATAATTCTAAAATAAATTGATTGGAATATAAATATTGTACTTACATTTCCGTGTATAGTATGTTGAGCAATATAAACAAATTGCTGTCTGTATGAAAGTTTAATTTGTGCTGACTTCGCTAGTGCTTTTTCGGTGTCCTGTTGTAAAACTAGGCAAATATCTAGAGGAGTTGATGTACCCCTGGAAGACCTCTGTGTATCCTCAGGGGTATGTGTACCCCTGGTTGAGAACCATTGCTGTAGATAAGCCCTAAACCATATAATGGCTCCCTCTTTTAAAATCCACAACTTGAGGAATATTGAGCTCAAAATTAATAGGTTAAGCCTATGGTTGAAGACAACTTTTTTCTGCCTAATTTTTCTGCCTGTTCATGAATAATGATAACCACAGGTACAGACTTTGTCCTTTCCTGGGGGGTGCTCGACTCCTGCTCTGCACCAGGCCCCGCCCACACTCCACCCCTTCCTGCCCCTGCCCTGCCCAGTCCCACCTCCTCCTACCCTGATCTGCCCCCTCTCCTAAGTACACCCCCCCAGCACCTCCTGCATGCTGCTAAACAGCTGGGAGGGAGGGGGAGGCACTGATCAGTGGGGATGCCTGTGGTTGCTGAGCACCCACCATTTTTTTCCCATGGGTGCTCCAGCCCTGGAGTCAGTGCCTATGATGACAACACCAACACACACACACACACACAAGACGTTTACCAGAGTTTAAAATATTGGCGGTGGGGGGGGGGGGGGGAAGGCTGTTCCAAGAAAGAAAGAAAGAAAGAAAACAGAGGAGAGAAAGTTTACTGTACTCATTTAGCCAAAATCTGATGTAAACCATCCAACTCGAGGTTAGGGATTTTTGTTTTAAAATTTTAGGTGCGGCGGCTTAGTAAAGACAGTGTCACATAGGCTGAGTCTGCCAATCAGTGCAAAGCTAGGTGGTCAGTCTGTGATGTGGGAGCTGGAACTGAGATTCACCAAACTCAACTCACACAGGGCAAACCAGATCTCGACTAGATGGGATGGGAACAGCTGTCAGTCCTTGCTGAGCTGGGCTGGATTCCAGCTGGTGACCCAGAGGTGCAGACTCTGGAATGCATTAGCCGCACCCTGAGGCATTTGGTCTCCTAGGAGGTGCTCATGGAAGTGGGGTATCCACAGCTATAATCTCCCTTACAGTACAAAGGAGAACCTTAGTTACAACCTCATGCTTCAACTGCAAACACATATCACACTGCATAGTACAGCTTGGCACACGTGTGGGCATTATAGAGTGACTAATAGCAAGCATCAGGCTGGCTGGAGTTGTCGAGACAGCAAACTCAAGGATCAGTTTTCCTCTTTCCTGTGTGCTCTCATTACAAGATAGCAGTGACTCTGAAAAAGGGACAGAATGGACAAGCAACTCTACATGAGCTCCCAGGGTGATTCTGTGGCCAGAAGGGCTAAGACAGTCCTTGGATGTGTGAAGAGAAGAGTGGGAGTAGGGAGGTTATTTTACCTGTCTATATAGCATTGGCCAGACCAACATTACAATGTTGTGCTCAGTTCTGGTGTCCACACTTCAAAAAGCTTGTTCAGGAAGGACAGGCATGGAGAAATTGGAGATGATGATGCATCATACATCAAGAATATATACACTTGTTCTGAGGTCCAGAAGGAGGTGGGAGAGAGACCAGCAGGGCCGGCTTTAGGCCGATTCAGCCGATTCGGCTGAATTGGGCCCCGCGCTAAGAGGGCCCCGCGCCGCAGCACTCCACCCCGCCCCCAGCTCACTTCCCCCTCCTCCCCTCCCCTGAACGCTCCGCCCCTTGCTCCTCCCCCTCCCCTGCTTCCCGCGAATCAGAGGTTCGCGGGAAGTCTGAAAAGAAGCAGGGGTGGGCAGGCAGCACCAGGTAACCCAGGGTGGCGGGGGGCGCGAGAAGGGCTATGGGGAGGCACGGCCTAGTCCGGCCCCGGTTCCGGCCGAGCGCGCCGGCCTCCGCGGCTTCAGGTCCGGCCCCCCGGCCCGGCCCCCGTGGCGCGGCTTCAGGACCGGCCGGCCCGGCCCAGCCCGGCCCTCGCGGCGCGGCTTCGGGTCCAGCCCGGCCCGGCCTCGCCCGGCCCGGCCCCCGTGGTGCGGCTTCGAGTCCGGCCCGGCCCGGCCCCCGCGGCGCGGCTTCGGGTCCGGCCCGGCCCGGCCCTCGCGGCGCGGCTTCGGGTCCGGCCGCCCGGCCCGGCCTTCGCGGCGCGGCTTCGGGTCCGGCCGCCCGGCCCGGCCCTCGCGGCGCGGCTTCGGGTCTGGCCGCCCAGCCCGGCCCGGCTCCGGCCGCCGAGGGGATCTGGGCTGGACCCGAGCCCGGCGAACATGGCCGGAGTGCGGCTCGATTCCTGGGGGCAGGGCTTGCCGCAAGCCCCGCCCCCATGAATCGGGCCCCGCTCTTGCTAAAGCCGGCCCTGCAGACCAGTTGAAAGTCTCTGGGTAAAGGTAAATGGGATGAAAAATAAAGGCGACATCATGGTAGGGCTCTAATATAGACCACCAAATCAGGAACTAGCTGAACAAATCTTGGAACCTTTAGCAA
This sequence comes from Emys orbicularis, assembly GCF_028017835.1. Lineage (NCBI taxonomy): Eukaryota > Metazoa > Chordata > Testudines > Emydidae > Emys > Emys orbicularis. The sequence goes on along the minus strand of NC_088695.1, from coordinate 17,466,161 downwards.
TTATCTTTGAGAACTTCTGGAGGCAGAGTAACGTCTCAGAGGACAGGAGAAGGGCAAAGATAGTACCTATCTTTAAAAAGGAGAATAAAGAGGACCCAGGAGGAAAATTGAATCCCCACCCCCCCGATTGAGAGGTCAGAAAGTCACCATCCCGCCTGACCAGTGGTGTTGTGAAGTGGTAGTGGCTTGGTGCTCGGTCCAGCACCCAGTCCAATTCCTCATAAAAGAGTCGGGCTGACAGTGAGTTCCCAGAGTCCAGTGACTCCCCAAGTTGCCAGCTTGTACCAGCGAACAGCAAACATGTGGTCATTCCTGGAACTCTCCCTAAAGTCAAACTGTTTGTTCACCTTGTACAAGACATTCACCAAATAGCCCTTTGTTCATGGTGCAATGTGGGAAAACTTGACTGTCCACTGCACACGTTACAGGAAGTTTGACCAGCCTGCCAACACATCCTGCCGAGCCATCATTTAGCTCTGTGAACTCCCAGAAACCGGAGGCAGCAACGTGGAAGAGGCGTGATTGGAAGAATTTCTTGCTTGCTCTGTAATGTATTAGGTGGGTCCTGAGGCATGTGTTTCCACAGGAGGTGCTAATGTAAACGGGGCACACAAAGATATGGTCTCATTCCCAATACAATGCAGAACCTCAGTTGCACTCTAATGCTTCTCCACCAAACATATACCATGCTGCATCATGACACACATCAAAGCTGGTGTTGCAGGGGCTGTGATAAAATATTTGGATTGTACTGTGAGGAGATTAATGTACTCTCTGTGTCTGGATTCATGACCATGCAGAGTCTGACTATCAATGCAAACATGTTGAATGGGTATTGTAATGTGGCTAGAGTTGTCTCAAGAGGAAATTCTGTCCTGGCTTTTCTTGTATGCTTTGTTTCTCAGTGGGGGTGTGGGTTCAAATCCCGCTCCTTACACATTACTAGAAAGCAGTGACTCTGAAAAGGTTTCAGGGGTCATAATGAACAAGCAGATCAACATGAGTTCCCCGTGTGATGCTGTGGCACAAGGGGCTAAGGCGGTCTTTGGATGTGTAAAGAGAGGAGATAGAGCATGGAGGTTATTTTCCCTCGCTACATGGCATTGGTCAGACCAACATTATAACATTGTATTTGGTTCCGGTGTCCACACTTCCAAATGGATGTTGGAGAACTGGAGAAGGTGCAGAAGAGAGCCACAGAAATTATTCAAGGGCTGGAGAACTTGCCTTTACTAGAAGGCTCGAGCTGTTTAGTTTATCCCAAAAGAAGATTAACAGGGGGAGAAAATATCAGGTCCTAGAGGCCTCTTTAATCTATCAGATAAATGCAGAAGAAGAACCAATGATTGGGAACCTAAAGCCACATGTATTTCAATTACAAATAAGGCATAATTTGTTAGTAGAGAGGGTGATTAACCCTTGGCACAAACTCCCAAGGGAAGAGGTGGATTCTCCATTGCTTGATGTCTACAATTCCAGACCAGACTTTCTTGAAGATGCTTTAGTCAGACACAAGTTATTGGGCTCAATACCAGAGTAAATGGGTGACATTCTCTGTCCTGTGATAAACAGGAGATCAAACGAGATGAATCATAGATTCACAAAAGATTAGGGTTGGAAGAGACCTCAGGAGGTCATCTAGTCCAACCTCCTGCTCAAAGCAGGACCAACACCAACTAAATCATCCCAGACAGGACTTTGTCAAGCCGGGCCTTAAAAACCTCTAAGGATGGAGATTCCACCACCTCCCTAGGTAAGTGCTTCACCACCCTCCCAGTGAAATAGTGTTTCCTAATATCCAACATAGACTTCTGGCCTTGATCTGCTGGCAATAGGGCACACTGCTGACTCATATCCATATTCTCGTCCACTGTAATCACCACGTCCTTTTCTGCAGAACTGCTACTTAGCCAGTCGGTCCCCAGCCTGTAGCTGTGCATGGGATTCTTCCATCGTAAGTGCAGGACTCTGCACTTGTCCTTGTTGAATCTCATCAGATATCTTTTGGCCCAATCCTCCAATTTGTGTAGGTCACTCTGGACCTATCCCTACCCTCCAGTGTATCTACCTCTCCCCGCAGCTTAGTGTCATCTGCAAACTTGCTGAGGGTGCAATCTATCCAATTGTCCAGATCATTAATAAAGATGTTGAACAAAACCGGCCCCAGGATCGACCTCTGGGGCATTCTGCTTGATACCAGCTGCCAACTAGACATCGAGCTGTTGATCACTACCCGTTGAGCCCAACAATCTAGCCAGATTTCTATCCACCTTATAGTCCATTCATCCAATCCATACTCTTTTAACTTGCTGGCAAGAATAGTGTGGGAGACTGTATCAAAAGCTTTGCTAAAATCAAGATATATCACGTCCACTGCTTTCCCCATATCCACAGAGCCAGTTATCTCATCATAGAAGGCAATCAGGTTGGTCGGGCATGACTTGCCCTTGGTGAATCCATATTTACCGTTCCTGATCACCTTCCCATCCTCCAAGTGATCTAATGCCCCCTGGCCTTCAAGTCTATGAACAAGCATTGTCTTATACCATAGCATTATCTAACTTTGAATGGTTTGTGTTGGGAGATATGAGACTTACCCAACTTTAATTGCTTTATGACAAATGTTTCTTTGTGTTAGTTTAGTGGAGCAGCAGTTTGAGAATTACTGCTGTTTGACAGACAATTTTTCTGAGTGCTATAAAATCGACCTTTACTCACATTAGCTAAAAAATTGCTGACCTTCCTGTAGCTTTGGGGTAGGAGTAAAGATCCCAATTTGGAGTACTTTGAACAGTAGGATGGGTGAGTGGAATATACCATGACTTCATTTCCAGGTTTCCAGATGTTTCAGTGTAACTGAACTCAGCGTTCTGGAAGTGTACATGGCCCACCGGATGACATTAAATCTCTGCTAATGATATTTTGGGGTGAGTCAAAATTATGGCCCAGATTAAGGAATCAAGGAGTATATTGCTGACAATATGCCCATTCGATAACAGAGTGTGCTTCTCTCCGCACGGGGTGTTTCCCATTGGTAATCTGGAGTGTCTGCCTCTTCCCCTATCAACTACAAGAAGAAGGATGTTATTTATTTAGTTATTTATTCACATTGCAGTCACACAAAGGGTACATCTACAGTGCCGGTGGCAGCAAGACTCCCAGCCCGGGTCGAGAGACTCAGGTTAGTGGGGCTCTCAGTAGCGCTGTAGAAATAGCTGTGTAGACAGTGCTTTCAAGTTGCTGCTTGGGCTGGAACTCGGGCTCTCAAGCCCACCCGTCTCCCAAGGCTACAGAGCCCAAGCTCCAGCACAAGCTGCAACTTCAGAGCGCTGTTTACACAGCTATTTGTACAGTGCTAGTAAAATCCCCACTAGCCTAAGTCTCTCAACCTGTCCTAGGAGACTCACTGCCATGGGCAGCCCAGTGGCAATGTAGACGTACTCCTAGAGGCCAACAATCAAGGGCCCCATTGTCCTAGGTAAACTCCACACATGTAGAATGAAAAGATGTAGCCATGCCCCAAAGACCTTGCAATTTAAGTACATTCGTTTCTCACCCATCTTCATGAAAGAAGATATTAAACTCCATGAGAGAGTTAAGAAATGACGTGTGGAATCCAGCACCCTCATTCATCAAGTCTCCGATCATCTGTACAGCCCCATGGCTTAATTTCCCTTCTTCAATCAAGTACTCCGTATCATTGGGGAAAGATTTGACTTCCATGAGGTAGGAGAAGATAAAGGGTTTGTTGGTGTCACTAGGCATAGCTACCAGGTAACTCGGGGGGGATGGAAGGCCATAAGTGCCGATGAAACCTCCCTGCTCTGGGTCTAAGGCCTGGTCTACACTACGAGTTTAGGTCGACTTTAGCAGCGTTAAATCGAATTAAGCCTGGACACGTTCACACGACGAAGCCCTTTCTTTCGACTTAAAGGGCCCTTTAAACCGGTTTCTTTACTCCACCTCCGATGAGGGGATTAGCGATAAAATTGGCCTTAGCGGGTCGGAATTGGGGTAGTGTGGACGGAATTCGACGTTATTGGCCTCCAGGAGCTATCCCACAGTGCTTCATTGTGACCGCTCTGGACAGCACTCTCAACTTAGATGCACTGACCAGGTAGACAGGAAAAGCCCCGCGAACGTTTGAATTTCATTTCCTGTTTGCTCAGCGTGGAGAGCACAGGTGACCACGCAGAGCTCATCAGCACAGGTAACCGTGATGGAGTCCCAGGATCTCAAAAGAGCTCCAGCATGGACAGAACGGGAGGTACAGGATCTGCTCGCCATATGGGGAGATGAATCAGTGCTAGCTGAACTCCGAAGCAGTAAACGAAATGGCAAAATATTAGAAAAGGTCTCCAAGGCCATGAAGGACAGAGGCCATAACAGGGACGCACAGCAGTGCCGCGTGAAAATTAAGGAGCTAAGGCAAGCCTACCACAAATCCAGAGAAGCAAACGGAAGGTCCGGGGCAGAGCCGCAAACATGCTGCTTCTACGCGGAGCTGCATGCCATTCTAGGGGGTGCAGCCACCACTACCCCAACCGTGTGCTTTGACTCCCTCACTGGAGAAACACACAGGGAAGCGGGTTCGGGGTACGAGGAAGATGAGGATGGAGATAATGTAGATAGCTCACAGCAGCAAGGAAGCTGAGAAACCGGTTTCCCCAACAGCCAGGATATGTTTATCACCCTGGACCTGGAACCAGTAACCCCCGAACTCACCCAAGGCGTGCTCCCAGACCCTGAGGGCACACAGGGGACCTCTGGTGAGTGTACCTTTGTAAATATTACACATGGTTTAAAAGCAAGCGTGTTTAATGATTAATGATTAATTTGCCCTGGCAATCGCGGCCAGTACAGCTACTGGAAAAGTCTGTTAACGTGTATGGGGATGGCGCAGAAATCCTCCAGGGACATCTCCAGAAAACTCTCCTGGATGTACTCCCAAAGCCTTTGCAAAAGGTTTCTGGGGAGGGCTGCCTTATCCCGTCCGCCATGGTAGGACACTTTACCACGCCAGGCCAGTAGCACGTAGTCTGGAATCATTGCTTAACAAAGCATGGCAGCGTATGGTCCCGGTGTTTGCTGCCATGCAGACAACATCCATTCCTTATTGCTCTTTCTTATCCTCAGGAGAGTGATATCATTCACGGTCACCTGGTTGAAATGGGGCGATTTTATTAAGGGGACATTCAGAGGTGCCCCTTCCTGCTCTGCTGAACAGAAATATTCCCTGCTGTTAGCCACGTGGTGGGGGGGAGGGGTGAAGTGATCATCCCAGAGAATTGGGTGTGTGTGGGGGGAGGGGAGTTAGTTGGGTTTGTGCTGCATGTTAACCCGGAAACCGCAGCCCCTCCTTTTACATTGCAAACCCATTTTAAATGGCCAACCCAACGGGTGCTTGGTATGGGAAATGAGAGCGCTACTGTTTGAAACCATTCCCACATGTTAAGAAGGTTAAAAAAGCCAAAAGACTGTGTCTTACCATGGCTGCCTGCAAGTCGAAATCTGTGGCCTGGCACTGCGTGAGTGATCTCTCACACCAAACCGGCAGGCCCTCAATATAAGAGGAAAAATGCAACCTTATAACGAAATCACATGTGCTGTGTAATGTGAACAGCAAAATTTAACGTGAAAGAGTGTACCCATTGTTCTCTAAAATGTATATTTTTTAACCACCTCTCCCTTTTCCTCCACCAGCTGCAAATGTTTCTCCTTCACACAGGCTAGTGAAGATTAGAAGGAGAAAACGGAGGACGCAGGACGATATGTTCACGGAACTCCAGATGTCCTCCCACGCTGACAGAGCACAGCAGAATGCGTGGAGGCAGTCAATGACTGACTACAGAAAAGCACAATATGAACGAGAGGAGAGGTGGCGGGCTGAATCGCGGGATGAACAGAGCAAGTGGCGGGCTGAAGATGATAGGTGGCGTCAGCTTGCAGACAGAAGGCAAGAGTCGATGCTCCGGCTGCTGGAGCATCAAACTGATATGCTCCAGCGTATGGTTGAGCTGCAGGAAAGGCAGCAGGAGCAGAGACTGCCGCTACAGCCCCTGTGTAACCAACAGCCCTCCTCCCCAAGTTCCATAGCCTCCTCACCCAGACGCCCAAGAACACAGTGGGGGGGCCTCCGGCCACCCAGTCACTCCACCCCAGATGATTGCCCTAGCATCAGAAGGCTGGCCTTCAATAAGAGTTAAAGTTTTAAACTGCAGTGTGTCCTTTTCCTTCCCTCCTCCCCCACCCATCCCGGGCTACCTTTGCAATTATCCCCCTAGTTGTGTGATGAATTAATAAAGAATGCATGAATGTGAAGTAACAATGACTTTATTGCCTCTGCAAGCGGTGCTCGAAGGGGGGACGGGAGGGTGGGGTGGTTGGTTTACAGGGAAGTAGAGTGAACCGGGTGGGGGGGCGGGGCGGAGGGTTCATCAAGGAGAAACAAACAGAAGTTTCACACCGTAGCCTGGCCAGTCAGAAAACTCGTTTTCAAAGCTTCTCTGATGCGCACCGCACCCTGCTGTGCTCCTCTAACCGCCCTGGTGTCTGGCTGCGCGTAATCAGCGGCCAGGCGATTTGCCTCAACCTCCCACCCCGCCATAAATGTCTCCCCCTTACTCTCACAGATATTGTGGAGCGCACAGCAAGCAGCAATAACAATGGGGATATTCTTTTTGCTGAGGTCTGAGCGAGTCAGTAAGCTGCGCCAGCGCGCTTTTAAACGTCCAAATGCACATTCCACCACCATTAGGCACATGCTCAGCCTGTAGTTGAACAGGTCCTGACTCCTGTCCAGGCTGCCTGTGTATGGCTTCATGAGCCATGGCATTAAGGGGTAGGCTGGGTCCCCAAGGATCACGATAGGCATTTCAACATCCCCAACGGTTATTTTCTGGTCCGGGAAGAAAGTCCCTTCCTCCAGCTTTCGAAACAGACCAGAGTGCCTGAAGACGCGAGCATCATGTACCTTTCCCGGCCATCCCACGTTGATGTTGGTGAAACGTCCCTTGTGATCCACCAGGGCTTGCAGCAGCATTGAAAAGTACCCCTTGAGGTTTATGTACTCGGTGGCTTGGTGCTCCGGTGACAAGATAGGGATATGGGTTCCGTCTATCGCCCCACCACAGTTTGGGAATCCCATTGCAGCAAAGCCATCCACTATGGCCTGCACGTTTCCCAGAGTCACTACCCTTGATATCACCAGGTCTTTCATTGCCCTGGCAACTTGGATCACAGCAGCCCCCACAGTAGATTTGCCCACTCCAAATTGATTCCCGACTAACCGGTAGCTGTCTGGCGTTGCAAGCTTCCACAGGGCTATCGCAACTCGCTTCTCAACTGTGAGGGCTGCTCTCATCCTGATATTCTGGCGCTTCAGGGCAGGGGAAAGCAAGTCACAAAGTTCCATGAAAGTGCCCTTACGCATGCGAAAGTTTCGCAGCCACTGGGAATCGTCCCACACCTGCAGCACGATGCGGTCCCACCAGTCTGTGCTTGTTTCCCGGGCCCAGAATCGGTGTTCCACGGCATGAACCTGCCCCAGTAACACCATGATTTCCACATTGCTGGGGCCTGTGCCTTGTGAGAGGTCTATGTCCATGTCAATTTCCTCGTCACTCTCGTCGCCGCGCTGCAATCGCCTCCTCGGCTGGTCCTGGTTTTGCTTTGGCATGTTCTGGCTCTGCATATACTCCAGGACAATGCGCGTGGTGTTCATAGTGCTCATAATTGCCGCGGTGATCTGAGCGGGCTCCATGATCCCAGTGCTAGCTATGGCGTCTGGTCTGAAAAAAGGCGCGAAACTAGTATCTGACGGACCAGGGGAAGGAGGGAGGGAGTGGCGAGTGACGACATGGCGTACAGGTACAGGGAATTAAAATCAACAAAGGTGGCTGTGCATCAGGGAGAAACACAAACAACTGTCACACAGAATGGCCTCCCCCAAAGATTGAACTCAAAAGCCTGGGTTTAGCAGGCCTTTGATTTCACGGAGGGAGGGGGAAGCAAATGAATACAGAACAAATCTATTTTTTACATCTTAAGCTGGCAGACGACGGTGCAGCATGACTGATAGCCCTCGGCATCTTCTGGGTGCTTGGCAGCAAATACTGGGCGCTTGGCAGTTAGTGTACTAAGACTGATAGCCACTGCCGTACGATGACGATGGATACCAATCGTAATATACTATCTACTGCCAAAAGGCAAGGGGCTGCTGCTATGTAGCAATGCAGCCCCACGTCTGCCAGCCCCACGTCTGCCAGCACCCAGATCGCCCTCGGCCTCTTCTGGGTGCTTAGCAGAAAATACTGGGCGCTTGGCAGAAAATAGCATACTACAACTGATAGCCATCATCGTCAAGACAGTTCGATAGGACTGAGCATGTCTGCCAAGGTGCCCATGATCGACAGCCACTGCAGTATGACGACGATGGATACCAGTCGTAATAAACTATCTACTGCCAAAAGGCAAAAGGCAAGGGGCTGGTGCAATGCAGCCCTACGGCTGCCAGCACCCAGATCGCCGATGAAGGCTACCAGTCATGCTGCACCGTCTACCACCAAAAGGCAGTTAGCTGCTGCTGCTGTGTAGCAATGCTGTCCCATGTCTGCCGGCAACCAGATGACATATGGTGACGGTTGAGCTGAGCTGAGCGGGCTCCATGCTTGCCGTGGTATGTTGTCTGCACAGGTAACCCAGGTAAAAAGGCGCGAATCTATTGTCTGCCTTTGCTCTGACGGAGGGGGAGGGGCCTGATGACATGTACCCAGAACCCCCCGCGACACTGTTTTGCATCATTCAGGCATTGGGATCTCAACCCGGAATTCCAATGGGCGGCGGAGACTGCGGGAACTGTGGGATAGCTACCCATAGTGCAATGCTCCGGAAGTCGACGCTAGCCTCGGTACTGTGGACGCGGTCCGCCGATTTAATGCACTTAGAGCATTTTATGTGGGGACACACACAATCGGCTGTATACAACCGATTTCTATAAAACCGGCTTCTATAAATTCGACCTAATTTCGTAGTGTAGACATACCCTAAGTGAACCACAGAACTCCATCTTGTGAACTTTCACCTACTTCCATGCTAATAGCCTATGCTGAAGCAGAATATGTAATGGTCAGCTTTTCTAGCAGACAGCTGCAGTTTTGCTCGCACTAACAGAAACGGTAGTGATAATGCGGGGGAAAGGGGGAAGGGAAAGGCCTAGTGCGTAGAGCTTGCAAGGTCAAAGATAAGCATGTGAATGGGAAAGTTTCTAACATGCACAATGTGTACCTGCTGTAACTGCTCGAGGAGGGAGGGGTAGAAGGGGTAGAGGGAAAAGTAATAGAACAGAGCTTACACAGAAACAGCTTGGAATATAAAAGGGAACACTTGCTTGTATGTGCTGTGCTTGATTTGAGACGTGCCTGTCTCCCTGCACCACTTTGAGATCTCAAATAAACTTTGTTTGCTTCTCCACCCCTGGTGTGTCTATTGGTGCGGCGCACACCGGGCAACAAACCCTGTTGCCCCCTCGGGGCCCATCTGGGCCGGCAACAGGTTGTTTTATATGGTGATGATATTGTTGTCCCTTTTTGGTCTGAGCCATTGCCAATATTCAAGGCCTTGCCTGGTTCTTTCTGTTTGAAGGAGAGATTGACGATGTGAGTCAGGTCTTTCTTTGGTGCAATCCTGTCTATTTAAAAACAATGGATACAAAGTCCTGTTTCCCTGAACATAGTAGAAACAGTCAACAGGAGGCAATGTCCCTGCTCAGCAATCCAAGTCTGCCTTTCCAGCAAATACTGTGACCAATAGAAGCTCTATCCTTTGTTTTCCTCAAATGTCCATGTTAACCACTGCTACTCTCTCTTTCTCCTGGATTTCTCCCCCTCTCACACACAAACACAGTTGCAAACAATCAACCGCCTAACCTCTGCAATCAATCCTAGGGAAACCCTCAACCCCCACATCTTAGCTTATGATTGGCCTACCCATGTAGCTTCCACTGTCTCCAGCTATCTTACTCCAGAAAGGAGTTTAATTGCTTCTTCCATTTAACCTGAATGAAATGTGTTTAGCATGCCCATCGACTTTAACCAGGTCTGTGGATAACCTATAGACTAAAGATATGTTTGATCGCCACTATTAACACCTTCCAGCATAACAATATTAAAATAATAATTGAAGGAAATATGAAATTTCTGGCACTCAGTCCTTTATTTTTCATAATCTTGGCCAGAAACAAAACCCTGCTCACTGAGGCTGCCAAAAGGAGAAGCCAATCCAAATAGACTGTGCAGAGTTTCAAAATATGCTGTTTCCCCTCATTCCTTTATTGGTGCTTTGAATAAAGGACAACTTTGACATGAAAACTGGCATCATTAGGTTTCATCAGGATAAACAGGTGCATTTTACACCTCTCTCAGAGCAATTTTTTCAGACTTTCCATAATCATTTGGATTTAACGGTACTCGAAGGCCCATATCCATTACCTTGGTGGAAAAGGAGTCATACCGATCCAGCAACTCTCCACAATCTAGACTCCAGAATTGCTCTAAGGCCTGTGTTGGAAACATGCATGGAAACAGTCATAGACAGAAAGAGAAATATGTTCACAAAAACATGGGACCAAATTCTGTTCTCCTATCTAACTACCTAGGTACTTGCATGATATCTGCAGGCTTCATAATCACCGATGGATTTTATTCCCAAAATACTCCTTTGGGGTAGGGAAGAATCAGCTCCATTTTACAGAGCACATAGCTATGGCAGCAACTGAACCCACATCTCTTTAGTCCTAATGCAAAGCCCTATCTACTAGGCCCTAATTCCTGTGTGTATCCACGAGACCCCACTGAATGAGTTGCTTGGCATAGTCTCCAGCCCTCCTGTAGTTAAACGGCAGGATTTGATCCCGAGTTACCTGTTTTTGTTTCCTAAAAAGTGGTGTGTTTTAAGAAGTGCCCAGCACCCACAGCTTCGGGAGGGTGAGGGGGGGCGGGCAGATCACATGTCGTTACTCCTGATTCATGTGAGTGAAAGTGAAAGGAGAACCAGGGCCAGATAATCTGCCCTGGTAAATCCCCTTCATACCACAACAAGGGGAATTATAGCTCAGATTCTCCTAACACCGGATGTATTCTGGATTGGAATGGTGTTGAGAAGGGTTGTGTTGGGAAAAGAGAGGGGGAGACCAGCACATACTATAGAAGAAGAGACCTGTGCTGCAGTAGAAGTTAGGGCCATTTTTCAGAATCAGGCCTGGTAATTTACTTTCCTTTATACAATCGACCAATAAACATACCTTCTGCAGAATTCCTTCATAAAGTTCCGTAGCAGATTTGCCTTTCTCTGAGGGAGCCACAGTAAAATTCAAGATATCAGGGTTCTGTCTGACCTTCCCAGCTTTTGTCCTGACACTATTAACCAAATACCAGGCGTTGTCATCTGTCTGACAGAACTTGTTTAGCTGAAGATAAAATTGCCTAATAAATTCATGAACAATTCTGCAAAAGAAAGAAAGGTGAGAGTCAAAAAATATGAAAACAAGTTATATGCTCCTCTGGCTATACAAATAGTAAGGTAAATATGTGATTTGCCTCGTTCCCTTCCTGAAACTTCCTGACTCCAACAGATGTTCTTAATGCTGTAGGAAGATGATAGATAGATAGATGATAGCTAGACAGATCAATTAATAGATCCTGATCCCAGTGTAAACTGATATATTTCCATTGACTGAAATGGAGATACCTGGTATGTAGTAGCTGTCTGTCTGGCCCATTAACTGGTAACTACAGCTGTTGTACATAATAATCCCATCTGGCTGTTCTGCTTCTAAATTGTAGTTTGAGTTCAGGATAGTTTCCTTTGAAGTCAGGGTGTATTTAAGGTACTGGTTTTTGTGTTTGTTTTTTTCAATAAGCTTTTGTTCCATATAATTGTACTGAAAAAATACTCTATTCTATTCCTGTTCATATACTTCCTCTCAAAACCATTGGGTAAAGTGTTTTATGAAATAGTGCCACTCAGCTTAAATCATTTTGGCTAATGAACAGCCAATATCTATTGTCTGGCTTTATTCTGACTCAGGGCTTGATACAACTTCCATTAAGATCAATGGGAGTTTTTCTGATGGTTTCATGGAAATTCAGTCATGCTCTCACTAATCATCAGTTCCATAATTAGGATCTAATCCTGAAAACACTTATTGCTGAGTACATTGTTTACTACTGGCCAGATCCCACCCATGTCAATGAGACTAGTCAGCAAGTTCTTTTGGGATGCTTGATCTCATCCTTAACCATAGTAGTAATGGTCTCAAGTTGCAGTGGGGGAGGTTTAGGTTGGATATTAGGAAAAACTTTTTCACTAGGAGGGTGGTGAAGCACTGGAATGGGTTACCTAGGGAGGTGGTGGAATCTCCTTCCTTAGAGGTTTTCAAGGTCAGGCTAGACAAAGCCCTGGCTGGGATGATTTAGTTGGGATTAGGTCCTGCTTTGAGCAGGGGGTTGGACTAGATGACCTCCTGAGGTCCCTTCCAACCCTCAGATTCTATGATTCTATGATTCATAGCAGAATTCTGCAAAACTGGGCTGTTCCTTTCCTGAACAACTTACATAGCTGAGGAGTGGAAACTGTATTACCTGTGGGTGCTTGGCAAACGCATGGCTCCCAACTCCACGTACCAATCGTGTGTCTCATCTCGATAGGTCCTGACTCGTCCTCCCACACGACCACTGGTTTCCAGAACTGTAACCTAGGAACAAGCATGGAAAATGGAATAAGCAGGTGCAAATGACAAAGCTTTCAAACCTTGGTGACTCAAATTAGGCAACTGAATCTACATTCAGGCAACTAAATAAGTGTTGTGATGTCTCTCCACTCACCAGATCCTAACTCAATCAATAAATGTGTTAGGTACATTGCACCTCTGAAAATTGCACCCACTTATTTAAGGTGGGATTTTCAAAAATGCTCCGTGTTGGTTGAACTGCACCCACTGCAGTCAATGGGAGCAGAGTGTGTCTGAAAAAACTGAGAGCCAGTTCTATGCTCCCAGGTGTTGTCAGCCTAGTTGTGTTGGTCAGGGGTATGAAAAAAGCACACACTCCAGGCAAAAAACCCAGTGTAAACATAGCTATGACAACACAACAGTGCTTCTGTTGACGTAGCTAATGTCATTTGGAGAGGTGGCAGGGTGGCAAGGGCTGAGCCTTACATGCTGGTATAAGGATTTAGAGGGAAAATTTTCTAAAGCACAAATGGTGCTGCACCTAACTGCTGCTGTGCTTTGGGGAACCTTCCTGTAGTTGCTTAACTTTAAGCACCCAAGTTTGAACATTTTGTCTAGAAGTTTTCCATAGAATCAGGGTCATCGGAGTTCACAAAGGGCTTAGACTGGGATTTACAACTCCCTAGGCTTCTATGCACATCCCGACCTTAAAGACAAATGGATTTATGTGGAAGTTCAATACTTCATAAGTCTTGCAGTGACTCCTCTGTGCAGGGGTGAAGATCATTTAAAGGTATGTCTCCACTGGACTGAAATTCACCCCTGTTGTTTGTGACATGTAAAGAACATAAAAAGAAGGAAGAGTGAAGGCTACCAATAGCATATCAATTCTCCTGTGCTTAGATTTCTGTGAGAGAATGTATGTCCTGTACAGATATTGGAATTTGAAAGTATATTCCTGTAACTTGCCACTCTCTAATGGATAGGGTTATTTTGAAAATGGAGCTTTTTGGGGATTTGTTCTGTTTTTTATTTCTTACAATAGTTACTGTAACTCCTCCAGCTTTAAATTAACGAAGGGTCAGGGAAATGTTCCAAGACAGAAATGGGAAGAGGGAGCCTAAATCCTATTGAAATACAATGGGAGTTGGGCACCTAAAGTCCCATTATTGCCTTTGAAAAATCTCTTCCTTTGTCAGTTTTCTTTCTCTTTCTTTCGTGTGAATTCCCCTTGTTTTATTTTTAACCATTCTTTAGCCTAATAACCTTTATTCCTCAGAAAAGAAATAATGAAAAATACTCAAGCCAGCACTGACTCCCTGCCTGGCTCTGACACGTCTCTGTGCATAGAATTACCATGTGACCGGCATCTCTGAGCAGTTTGGCAGCAGTGAGTCCACTTATGCCTGCCCCAACAATGACCACCTCCACTGGATGAGCTGCCTTTCCAAGCCCCTTTTCTGCAATCTTCACCAGCTCATCGTAGTCGGGATCATCAAGGCAAGGTTCGGGAAATCTAGAGAAACTCTCAGACCATAGTACAGCCACAAGTAGAAACAGCCTGGAAAGCACTGGGGACATATGCGCAAAGAAAAGCATGGTGCAGTGAATGAATGATGCAGTCAGGGAAGCAAACTCCTCTGAAATCTAGATGGCAAGTGGCATCACTGAAATTACACAAATCAGTCCACAGCAGAGCTAAAATCCAGACAAGGTGTGCAACAAAACAGCCCTGAATTTCAGGTACAAACGAATTACCCAAAGAACTACAGAATAACCCCCCCCCTTTTTTTTTTCTTTTGAAATGGGCATCAATTTCACTCAGGAAACAAAACAGTGTCAACAATTTCCTTTGAATAATGTGACTTGCTTTAAACACTGATCCTACAAAACTTAAGCACATGAGGAATCTCATGGAATCATCCCTGGCATTAGAACATTGTCCTTGATTTGTGCCACAGCTTTGAAGAGAGCAGAGAAATTGTAAATGTGTCCCCCAATATCTTAGTGCACTCTCTCAGAGGATTATACAAGGTTAATGACAATAAATGTATTTACAACGTCAGAGTCTGATCCTGCCCCCATTGAAGTTAATGACAAAACTCCCATTGCTTTCAATGGTTGAGGATCAGGCCCTTGTTGACCTAATTGTACCGTAAAATACACACATAGATGGGTATGCACTCTCTCTCTCTCTCTCTCAAAAAAAACCCCAAACAAACAAAAAACCCCACACACCACACTAGCTACCATTAGGGCATGATCCAAGGCTCATGGAAATTATTGGGAATCTTCTCATCAATTTCAATGGCATTTGGAATGAACCCTTACAGATCAGAAAGTGGCACTGAAAAACAAATCCAAAAACATACCTGTCTGAAAAGAAGAGGGAAAGAAAAGTATGAGGTGAGAAAGAGAAAGATGCAAAACAAGAACTCAAGTTTAAGATGGACTAATAGGCAATCTTTCCCAGCCCCAAAGCAGGGTTCCCAGCACAGTAGTTTCACTTACAGAATCTGTCCATGTTTCCACCAGTAGGACAAGTCATCAAGTGAGAACCTTCATTATATAGCCTGAAGAAGGCTGGCTCAAAAGAAAAAAGTGGTTCAAAAATTCCTACCAATCAGTATGTTCCAAATATTGAGAAATACGTAATTAAAAATTCTAGAGGAGGTGAATTTCCAATCTAAAGACCCACCTCTGTATAGTTCCCTCCCTCTTTCGGTCACACCCTTTCATCAGGAGACACCAGTTTACTAGTACCCAAGCAACTATTTTTTTCTGGAAGTCCCACACATGTATATATCCAACTCATACATATATCTGTCTTCATCTCAGCAGAGATAGTTCAAGACATAATTCAGTATGGATTCCTCTCAAAGGGGGTCTGAATCCCCTTGAGGAATTTGTTGATTTCCAACAACAATAATGTTTTGAAACATCAGATAGCTAAGGGTATTTCCCTATTTTACCTCCAGCGATGAGGGCTTCATTTATGCAAATTGCTGTGCACGTGACCCAATCAGGAAATTTTGTAGCAGCAATATCCTGGAGGGAAGGTAGCCCCTTCACAATGAAGGTTCCAATTATGGTTGACAGTTAAGGTTGCAATTATGTAGCTCAGTGTCTCTCAACCCTATCAGATGGCTGTACCCCTTTCAGGAGTCTGATTTTGTCTTGCGTACCCCCAAGTTTCACCTCACTTAACAACGGCTTGCTTTCAAAATCAGACATAAAAATACAAAAGTGTCACAGCCACACTGTTATTGAAAAATGGCTTCCTTTCTCATTGTTACCATATAATTCTAAAATAAATTGATTGGAATATAAATATTGTACTTACATTTCCGTGTATAGTATGTTGAGCAATATAAACAAATTGCTGTCTGTATGAAAGTTTAATTTGTGCTGACTTCGCTAGTGCTTTTTCGGTGTCCTGTTGTAAAACTAGGCAAATATCTAGAGGAGTTGATGTACCCCTGGAAGACCTCTGTGTATCCTCAGGGGTATGTGTACCCCTGGTTGAGAACCATTGCTGTAGATAAGCCCTAAACCATATAATGGCTCCCTCTTTTAAAATCCACAACTTGAGGAATATTGAGCTCAAAATTAATAGGTTAAGCCTATGGTTGAAGACAACTTTTTTCTGCCTAATTTTTCTGCCTGTTCATGAATAATGATAACCACAGGTACAGACTTTGTCCTTTCCTGGGGGGTGCTCGACTCCTGCTCTGCACCAGGCCCCGCCCACACTCCACCCCTTCCTGCCCCTGCCCTGCCCAGTCCCACCTCCTCCTACCCTGATCTGCCCCCTCTCCTAAGTACACCCCCCCAGCACCTCCTGCATGCTGCTAAACAGCTGGGAGGGAGGGGGAGGCACTGATCAGTGGGGATGCCTGTGGTTGCTGAGCACCCACCATTTTTTTCCCATGGGTGCTCCAGCCCTGGAGTCAGTGCCTATGATGACAACACCAACACACACACACACACACAAGACGTTTACCAGAGTTTAAAATATTGGCGGTGGGGGGGGGGGGGGGAAGGCTGTTCCAAGAAAGAAAGAAAGAAAGAAAACAGAGGAGAGAAAGTTTACTGTACTCATTTAGCCAAAATCTGATGTAAACCATCCAACTCGAGGTTAGGGATTTTTGTTTTAAAATTTTAGGTGCGGCGGCTTAGTAAAGACAGTGTCACATAGGCTGAGTCTGCCAATCAGTGCAAAGCTAGGTGGTCAGTCTGTGATGTGGGAGCTGGAACTGAGATTCACCAAACTCAACTCACACAGGGCAAACCAGATCTCGACTAGATGGGATGGGAACAGCTGTCAGTCCTTGCTGAGCTGGGCTGGATTCCAGCTGGTGACCCAGAGGTGCAGACTCTGGAATGCATTAGCCGCACCCTGAGGCATTTGGTCTCCTAGGAGGTGCTCATGGAAGTGGGGTATCCACAGCTATAATCTCCCTTACAGTACAAAGGAGAACCTTAGTTACAACCTCATGCTTCAACTGCAAACACATATCACACTGCATAGTACAGCTTGGCACACGTGTGGGCATTATAGAGTGACTAATAGCAAGCATCAGGCTGGCTGGAGTTGTCGAGACAGCAAACTCAAGGATCAGTTTTCCTCTTTCCTGTGTGCTCTCATTACAAGATAGCAGTGACTCTGAAAAAGGGACAGAATGGACAAGCAACTCTACATGAGCTCCCAGGGTGATTCTGTGGCCAGAAGGGCTAAGACAGTCCTTGGATGTGTGAAGAGAAGAGTGGGAGTAGGGAGGTTATTTTACCTGTCTATATAGCATTGGCCAGACCAACATTACAATGTTGTGCTCAGTTCTGGTGTCCACACTTCAAAAAGCTTGTTCAGGAAGGACAGGCATGGAGAAATTGGAGATGATGATGCATCATACATCAAGAATATATACACTTGTTCTGAGGTCCAGAAGGAGGTGGGAGAGAGACCAGCAGGGCCGGCTTTAGGCCGATTCAGCCGATTCGGCTGAATTGGGCCCCGCGCTAAGAGGGCCCCGCGCCGCAGCACTCCACCCCGCCCCCAGCTCACTTCCCCCTCCTCCCCTCCCCTGAACGCTCCGCCCCTTGCTCCTCCCCCTCCCCTGCTTCCCGCGAATCAGAGGTTCGCGGGAAGTCTGAAAAGAAGCAGGGGTGGGCAGGCAGCACCAGGTAACCCAGGGTGGCGGGGGGCGCGAGAAGGGCTATGGGGAGGCACGGCCTAGTCCGGCCCCGGTTCCGGCCGAGCGCGCCGGCCTCCGCGGCTTCAGGTCCGGCCCCCCGGCCCGGCCCCCGTGGCGCGGCTTCAGGACCGGCCGGCCCGGCCCAGCCCGGCCCTCGCGGCGCGGCTTCGGGTCCAGCCCGGCCCGGCCTCGCCCGGCCCGGCCCCCGTGGTGCGGCTTCGAGTCCGGCCCGGCCCGGCCCCCGCGGCGCGGCTTCGGGTCCGGCCCGGCCCGGCCCTCGCGGCGCGGCTTCGGGTCCGGCCGCCCGGCCCGGCCTTCGCGGCGCGGCTTCGGGTCCGGCCGCCCGGCCCGGCCCTCGCGGCGCGGCTTCGGGTCTGGCCGCCCAGCCCGGCCCGGCTCCGGCCGCCGAGGGGATCTGGGCTGGACCCGAGCCCGGCGAACATGGCCGGAGTGCGGCTCGATTCCTGGGGGCAGGGCTTGCCGCAAGCCCCGCCCCCATGAATCGGGCCCCGCTCTTGCTAAAGCCGGCCCTGCAGACCAGTTGAAAGTCTCTGGGTAAAGGTAAATGGGATGAAAAATAAAGGCGACATCATGGTAGGGCTCTAATATAGACCACCAAATCAGGAACTAGCTGAACAAATCTTGGAACCTTTAGCAATTATCTTTGAGAACTTCTGGAGGCAGAGTAACGTCTCAGAGGACAGGAGAAGGGCAAAGATAGTACCTATCTTTAAAAAGGAGAATAAAGAGGACCCAGGAGGAAAATTGAATCCCCACCCCCCCGATTGAGAGGTCAGAAAGTCACCATCCCGCCTGACCAGTGGTGTTGTGAAGTGGTAGTGGCTTGGTGCTCGGTCCAGCACCCAGTCCAATTCCTCATAAAAGAGTCGGGCTGACAGTGAGTTCCCAGAGTCCAGTGACTCCCCAAGTTGCCAGCTTGTACCAGCGAACAGCAAACATGTGGTCATTCCTGGAACTCTCCCTAAAGTCAAACTGTTTGTTCACCTTGTACAAGACATTCACCAAATAGCCCTTTGTTCATGGTGCAATGTGGGAAAACTTGACTGTCCACTGCACACGTTACAGGAAGTTTGACCAGCCTGCCAACACATCCTGCCGAGCCATCATTTAGCTCTGTGAACTCCCAGAAACCGGAGGCAGCAACGTGGAAGAGGCGTGATTGGAAGAATTTCTTGCTTGCTCTGTAATGTATTAGGTGGGTCCTGAGGCATGTGTTTCCACAGGAGGTGCTAATGTAAACGGGGCACACAAAGATATGGTCTCATTCCCAATACAATGCAGAACCTCAGTTGCACTCTAATGCTTCTCCACCAAACATATACCATGCTGCATCATGACACACATCAAAGCTGGTGTTGCAGGGGCTGTGATAAAATATTTGGATTGTACTGTGAGGAGATTAATGTACTCTCTGTGTCTGGATTCATGACCATGCAGAGTCTGACTATCAATGCAAACATGTTGAATGGGTATTGTAATGTGGCTAGAGTTGTCTCAAGAGGAAATTCTGTCCTGGCTTTTCTTGTATGCTTTGTTTCTCAGTGGGGGTGTGGGTTCAAATCCCGCTCCTTACACATTACTAGAAAGCAGTGACTCTGAAAAGGTTTCAGGGGTCATAATGAACAAGCAGATCAACATGAGTTCCCCGTGTGATGCTGTGGCACAAGGGGCTAAGGCGGTCTTTGGATGTGTAAAGAGAGGAGATAGAGCATGGAGGTTATTTTCCCTCGCTACATGGCATTGGTCAGACCAACATTATAACATTGTATTTGGTTCCGGTGTCCACACTTCCAAATGGATGTTGGAGAACTGGAGAAGGTGCAGAAGAGAGCCACAGAAATTATTCAAGGGCTGGAGAACTTGCCTTTACTAGAAGGCTCGAGCTGTTTAGTTTATCCCAAAAGAAGATTAACAGGGGGAGAAAATATCAGGTCCTAGAGGCCTCTTTAATCTATCAGATAAATGCAGAAGAAGAACCAATGATTGGGAACCTAAAGCCACATGTATTTCAATTACAAATAAGGCATAATTTGTTAGTAGAGAGGGTGATTAACCCTTGGCACAAACTCCCAAGGGAAGAGGTGGATTCTCCATTGCTTGATGTCTACAATTCCAGACCAGACTTTCTTGAAGATGCTTTAGTCAGACACAAGTTATTGGGCTCAATACCAGAGTAAATGGGTGACATTCTCTGTCCTGTGATAAACAGGAGATCAAACGAGATGAATCATAGATTCACAAAAGATTAGGGTTGGAAGAGACCTCAGGAGGTCATCTAGTCCAACCTCCTGCTCAAAGCAGGACCAACACCAACTAAATCATCCCAGACAGGACTTTGTCAAGCCGGGCCTTAAAAACCTCTAAGGATGGAGATTCCACCACCTCCCTAGGTAAGTGCTTCACCACCCTCCCAGTGAAATAGTGTTTCCTAATATCCAACATAGACTTCTGGCCTTGATCTGCTGGCAATAGGGCACACTGCTGACTCATATCCATATTCTCGTCCACTGTAATCACCACGTCCTTTTCTGCAGAACTGCTACTTAGCCAGTCGGTCCCCAGCCTGTAGCTGTGCATGGGATTCTTCCATCGTAAGTGCAGGACTCTGCACTTGTCCTTGTTGAATCTCATCAGATATCTTTTGGCCCAATCCTCCAATTTGTGTAGGTCACTCTGGACCTATCCCTACCCTCCAGTGTATCTACCTCTCCCCGCAGCTTAGTGTCATCTGCAAACTTGCTGAGGGTGCAATCTATCCAATTGTCCAGATCATTAATAAAGATGTTGAACAAAACCGGCCCCAGGATCGACCTCTGGGGCATTCTGCTTGATACCAGCTGCCAACTAGACATCGAGCTGTTGATCACTACCCGTTGAGCCCAACAATCTAGCCAGATTTCTATCCACCTTATAGTCCATTCATCCAATCCATACTCTTTTAACTTGCTGGCAAGAATAGTGTGGGAGACTGTATCAAAAGCTTTGCTAAAATCAAGATATATCACGTCCACTGCTTTCCCCATATCCACAGAGCCAGTTATCTCATCATAGAAGGCAATCAGGTTGGTCGGGCATGACTTGCCCTTGGTGAATCCATATTTACCGTTCCTGATCACCTTCCCATCCTCCAAGTGATCTAATGCCCCCTGGCCTTCAAGTCTATGAACAAGCATTGTCTTATACCATAGCATTATCTAACTTTGAATGGTTTGTGTTGGGAGATATGAGACTTACCCAACTTTAATTGCTTTATGACAAATGTTTCTTTGTGTTAGTTTAGTGGAGCAGCAGTTTGAGAATTACTGCTGTTTGACAGACAATTTTTCTGAGTGCTATAAAATCGACCTTTACTCACATTAGCTAAAAAATTGCTGACCTTCCTGTAGCTTTGGGGTAGGAGTAAAGATCCCAATTTGGAGTACTTTGAACAGTAGGATGGGTGAGTGGAATATACCATGACTTCATTTCCAGGTTTCCAGATGTTTCAGTGTAACTGAACTCAGCGTTCTGGAAGTGTACATGGCCCACCGGATGACATTAAATCTCTGCTAATGATATTTTGGGGTGAGTCAAAATTATGGCCCAGATTAAGGAATCAAGGAGTATATTGCTGACAATATGCCCATTCGATAACAGAGTGTGCTTCTCTCCGCACGGGGTGTTTCCCATTGGTAATCTGGAGTGTCTGCCTCTTCCCCTATCAACTACAAGAAGAAGGATGTTATTTATTTAGTTATTTATTCACATTGCAGTCACACAAAGGGTACATCTACAGTGCCGGTGGCAGCAAGACTCCCAGCCCGGGTCGAGAGACTCAGGTTAGTGGGGCTCTCAGTAGCGCTGTAGAAATAGCTGTGTAGACAGTGCTTTCAAGTTGCTGCTTGGGCTGGAACTCGGGCTCTCAAGCCCACCCGTCTCCCAAGGCTACAGAGCCCAAGCTCCAGCACAAGCTGCAACTTCAGAGCGCTGTTTACACAGCTATTTGTACAGTGCTAGTAAAATCCCCACTAGCCTAAGTCTCTCAACCTGTCCTAGGAGACTCACTGCCATGGGCAGCCCAGTGGCAATGTAGACGTACTCCTAGAGGCCAACAATCAAGGGCCCCATTGTCCTAGGTAAACTCCACACATGTAGAATGAAAAGATGTAGCCATGCCCCAAAGACCTTGCAATTTAAGTACATTCGTTTCTCACCCATCTTCATGAAAGAAGATATTAAACTCCATGAGAGAGTTAAGAAATGACGTGTGGAATCCAGCACCCTCATTCATCAAGTCTCCGATCATCTGTACAGCCCCATGGCTTAATTTCCCTTCTTCAATCAAGTACTCCGTATCATTGGGGAAAGATTTGACTTCCATGAGGTAGGAGAAGATAAAGGGTTTGTTGGTGTCACTAGGCATAGCTACCAGGTAACTCGGGGGGGATGGAAGGCCATAAGTGCCGATGAAACCTCCCTGCTCTGGGTCTAAGGCCTGGTCTACACTACGAGTTTAGGTCGACTTTAGCAGCGTTAAATCGAATTAAGCCTGGACACGTTCACACGACGAAGCCCTTTCTTTCGACTTAAAGGGCCCTTTAAACCGGTTTCTTTACTCCACCTCCGATGAGGGGATTAGCGATAAAATTGGCCTTAGCGGGTCGGAATTGGGGTAGTGTGGACGGAATTCGACGTTATTGGCCTCCAGGAGCTATCCCACAGTGCTTCATTGTGACCGCTCTGGACAGCACTCTCAACTTAGATGCACTGACCAGGTAGACAGGAAAAGCCCCGCGAACGTTTGAATTTCATTTCCTGTTTGCTCAGCGTGGAGAGCACAGGTGACCACGCAGAGCTCATCAGCACAGGTAACCGTGATGGAGTCCCAGGATCTCAAAAGAGCTCCAGCATGGACAGAACGGGAGGTACAGGATCTGCTCGCCATATGGGGAGATGAATCAGTGCTAGCTGAACTCCGAAGCAGTAAACGAAATGGCAAAATATTAGAAAAGGTCTCCAAGGCCATGAAGGACAGAGGCCATAACAGGGACGCACAGCAGTGCCGCGTGAAAATTAAGGAGCTAAGGCAAGCCTACCACAAATCCAGAGAAGCAAACGGAAGGTCCGGGGCAGAGCCGCAAACATGCTGCTTCTACGCGGAGCTGCATGCCATTCTAGGGGGTGCAGCCACCACTACCCCAACCGTGTGCTTTGACTCCCTCACTGGAGAAACACACAGGGAAGCGGGTTCGGGGTACGAGGAAGATGAGGATGGAGATAATGTAGATAGCTCACAGCAGCAAGGAAGCTGAGAAACCGGTTTCCCCAACAGCCAGGATATGTTTATCACCCTGGACCTGGAACCAGTAACCCCCGAACTCACCCAAGGCGTGCTCCCAGACCCTGAGGGCACACAGGGGACCTCTGGTGAGTGTACCTTTGTAAATATTACACATGGTTTAAAAGCAAGCGTGTTTAATGATTAATGATTAATTTGCCCTGGCAATCGCGGCCAGTACAGCTACTGGAAAAGTCTGTTAACGTGTATGGGGATGGCGCAGAAATCCTCCAGGGACATCTCCAGAAAACTCTCCTGGATGTACTCCCAAAGCCTTTGCAAAAGGTTTCTGGGGAGGGCTGCCTTATCCCGTCCGCCATGGTAGGACACTTTACCACGCCAGGCCAGTAGCACGTAGTCTGGAATCATTGCTTAACAAAGCATGGCAGCGTATGGTCCCGGTGTTTGCTGCCATGCAGACAACATCCATTCCTTATTGCTCTTTCTTATCCTCAGGAGAGTGATATCATTCACGGTCACCTGGTTGAAATGGGGCGATTTTATTAAGGGGACATTCAGAGGTGCCCCTTCCTGCTCTGCTGAACAGAAATATTCCCTGCTGTTAGCCACGTGGTGGGGGGGAGGGGTGAAGTGATCATCCCAGAGAATTGGGTGTGTGTGGGGGGAGGGGAGTTAGTTGGGTTTGTGCTGCATGTTAACCCGGAAACCGCAGCCCCTCCTTTTACATTGCAAACCCATTTTAAATGGCCAACCCAACGGGTGCTTGGTATGGGAAATGAGAGCGCTACTGTTTGAAACCATTCCCACATGTTAAGAAGGTTAAAAAAGCCAAAAGACTGTGTCTTACCATGGCTGCCTGCAAGTCGAAATCTGTGGCCTGGCACTGCGTGAGTGATCTCTCACACCAAACCGGCAGGCCCTCAATATAAGAGGAAAAATGCAACCTTATAACGAAATCACATGTGCTGTGTAATGTGAACAGCAAAATTTAACGTGAAAGAGTGTACCCATTGTTCTCTAAAATGTATATTTTTTAACCACCTCTCCCTTTTCCTCCACCAGCTGCAAATGTTTCTCCTTCACACAGGCTAGTGAAGATTAGAAGGAGAAAACGGAGGACGCAGGACGATATGTTCACGGAACTCCAGATGTCCTCCCACGCTGACAGAGCACAGCAGAATGCGTGGAGGCAGTCAATGACTGACTACAGAAAAGCACAATATGAACGAGAGGAGAGGTGGCGGGCTGAATCGCGGGATGAACAGAGCAAGTGGCGGGCTGAAGATGATAGGTGGCGTCAGCTTGCAGACAGAAGGCAAGAGTCGATGCTCCGGCTGCTGGAGCATCAAACTGATATGCTCCAGCGTATGGTTGAGCTGCAGGAAAGGCAGCAGGAGCAGAGACTGCCGCTACAGCCCCTGTGTAACCAACAGCCCTCCTCCCCAAGTTCCATAGCCTCCTCACCCAGACGCCCAAGAACACAGTGGGGGGGCCTCCGGCCACCCAGTCACTCCACCCCAGATGATTGCCCTAGCATCAGAAGGCTGGCCTTCAATAAGAGTTAAAGTTTTAAACTGCAGTGTGTCCTTTTCCTTCCCTCCTCCCCCACCCATCCCGGGCTACCTTTGCAATTATCCCCCTAGTTGTGTGATGAATTAATAAAGAATGCATGAATGTGAAGTAACAATGACTTTATTGCCTCTGCAAGCGGTGCTCGAAGGGGGGACGGGAGGGTGGGGTGGTTGGTTTACAGGGAAGTAGAGTGAACCGGGTGGGGGGGCGGGGCGGAGGGTTCATCAAGGAGAAACAAACAGAAGTTTCACACCGTAGCCTGGCCAGTCAGAAAACTCGTTTTCAAAGCTTCTCTGATGCGCACCGCACCCTGCTGTGCTCCTCTAACCGCCCTGGTGTCTGGCTGCGCGTAATCAGCGGCCAGGCGATTTGCCTCAACCTCCCACCCCGCCATAAATGTCTCCCCCTTACTCTCACAGATATTGTGGAGCGCACAGCAAGCAGCAATAACAATGGGGATATTCTTTTTGCTGAGGTCTGAGCGAGTCAGTAAGCTGCGCCAGCGCGCTTTTAAACGTCCAAATGCACATTCCACCACCATTAGGCACATGCTCAGCCTGTAGTTGAACAGGTCCTGACTCCTGTCCAGGCTGCCTGTGTATGGCTTCATGAGCCATGGCATTAAGGGGTAGGCTGGGTCCCCAAGGATCACGATAGGCATTTCAACATCCCCAACGGTTATTTTCTGGTCCGGGAAGAAAGTCCCTTCCTCCAGCTTTCGAAACAGACCAGAGTGCCTGAAGACGCGAGCATCATGTACCTTTCCCGGCCATCCCACGTTGATGTTGGTGAAACGTCCCTTGTGATCCACCAGGGCTTGCAGCAGCATTGAAAAGTACCCCTTGAGGTTTATGTACTCGGTGGCTTGGTGCTCCGGTGACAAGATAGGGATATGGGTTCCGTCTATCGCCCCACCACAGTTTGGGAATCCCATTGCAGCAAAGCCATCCACTATGGCCTGCACGTTTCCCAGAGTCACTACCCTTGATATCACCAGGTCTTTCATTGCCCTGGCAACTTGGATCACAGCAGCCCCCACAGTAGATTTGCCCACTCCAAATTGATTCCCGACTAACCGGTAGCTGTCTGGCGTTGCAAGCTTCCACAGGGCTATCGCAACTCGCTTCTCAACTGTGAGGGCTGCTCTCATCCTGATATTCTGGCGCTTCAGGGCAGGGGAAAGCAAGTCACAAAGTTCCATGAAAGTGCCCTTACGCATGCGAAAGTTTCGCAGCCACTGGGAATCGTCCCACACCTGCAGCACGATGCGGTCCCACCAGTCTGTGCTTGTTTCCCGGGCCCAGAATCGGTGTTCCACGGCATGAACCTGCCCCAGTAACACCATGATTTCCACATTGCTGGGGCCTGTGCCTTGTGAGAGGTCTATGTCCATGTCAATTTCCTCGTCACTCTCGTCGCCGCGCTGCAATCGCCTCCTCGGCTGGTCCTGGTTTTGCTTTGGCATGTTCTGGCTCTGCATATACTCCAGGACAATGCGCGTGGTGTTCATAGTGCTCATAATTGCCGCGGTGATCTGAGCGGGCTCCATGATCCCAGTGCTAGCTATGGCGTCTGGTCTGAAAAAAGGCGCGAAACTAGTATCTGACGGACCAGGGGAAGGAGGGAGGGAGTGGCGAGTGACGACATGGCGTACAGGTACAGGGAATTAAAATCAACAAAGGTGGCTGTGCATCAGGGAGAAACACAAACAACTGTCACACAGAATGGCCTCCCCCAAAGATTGAACTCAAAAGCCTGGGTTTAGCAGGCCTTTGATTTCACGGAGGGAGGGGGAAGCAAATGAATACAGAACAAATCTATTTTTTACATCTTAAGCTGGCAGACGACGGTGCAGCATGACTGATAGCCCTCGGCATCTTCTGGGTGCTTGGCAGCAAATACTGGGCGCTTGGCAGTTAGTGTACTAAGACTGATAGCCACTGCCGTACGATGACGATGGATACCAATCGTAATATACTATCTACTGCCAAAAGGCAAGGGGCTGCTGCTATGTAGCAATGCAGCCCCACGTCTGCCAGCCCCACGTCTGCCAGCACCCAGATCGCCCTCGGCCTCTTCTGGGTGCTTAGCAGAAAATACTGGGCGCTTGGCAGAAAATAGCATACTACAACTGATAGCCATCATCGTCAAGACAGTTCGATAGGACTGAGCATGTCTGCCAAGGTGCCCATGATCGACAGCCACTGCAGTATGACGACGATGGATACCAGTCGTAATAAACTATCTACTGCCAAAAGGCAAAAGGCAAGGGGCTGGTGCAATGCAGCCCTACGGCTGCCAGCACCCAGATCGCCGATGAAGGCTACCAGTCATGCTGCACCGTCTACCACCAAAAGGCAGTTAGCTGCTGCTGCTGTGTAGCAATGCTGTCCCATGTCTGCCGGCAACCAGATGACATATGGTGACGGTTGAGCTGAGCTGAGCGGGCTCCATGCTTGCCGTGGTATGTTGTCTGCACAGGTAACCCAGGTAAAAAGGCGCGAATCTATTGTCTGCCTTTGCTCTGACGGAGGGGGAGGGGCCTGATGACATGTACCCAGAACCCCCCGCGACACTGTTTTGCATCATTCAGGCATTGGGATCTCAACCCGGAATTCCAATGGGCGGCGGAGACTGCGGGAACTGTGGGATAGCTACCCATAGTGCAATGCTCCGGAAGTCGACGCTAGCCTCGGTACTGTGGACGCGGTCCGCCGATTTAATGCACTTAGAGCATTTTATGTGGGGACACACACAATCGGCTGTATACAACCGATTTCTATAAAACCGGCTTCTATAAATTCGACCTAATTTCGTAGTGTAGACATACCCTAAGTGAACCACAGAACTCCATCTTGTGAACTTTCACCTACTTCCATGCTAATAGCCTATGCTGAAGCAGAATATGTAATGGTCAGCTTTTCTAGCAGACAGCTGCAGTTTTGCTCGCACTAACAGAAACGGTAGTGATAATGCGGGGGAAAGGGGGAAGGGAAAGGCCTAGTGCGTAGAGCTTGCAAGGTCAAAGATAAGCATGTGAATGGGAAAGTTTCTAACATGCACAATGTGTACCTGCTGTAACTGCTCGAGGAGGGAGGGGTAGAAGGGGTAGAGGGAAAAGTAATAGAACAGAGCTTACACAGAAACAGCTTGGAATATAAAAGGGAACACTTGCTTGTATGTGCTGTGCTTGATTTGAGACGTGCCTGTCTCCCTGCACCACTTTGAGATCTCAAATAAACTTTGTTTGCTTCTCCACCCCTGGTGTGTCTATTGGTGCGGCGCACACCGGGCAACAAACCCTGTTGCCCCCTCGGGGCCCATCTGGGCCGGCAACAGGTTGTTTTATATGGTGATGATATTGTTGTCCCTTTTTGGTCTGAGCCATTGCCAATATTCAAGGCCTTGCCTGGTTCTTTCTGTTTGAAGGAGAGATTGACGATGTGAGTCAGGTCTTTCTTTGGTGCAATCCTGTCTATTTAAAAACAATGGATACAAAGTCCTGTTTCCCTGAACATAGTAGAAACAGTCAACAGGAGGCAATGTCCCTGCTCAGCAATCCAAGTCTGCCTTTCCAGCAAATACTGTGACCAATAGAAGCTCTATCCTTTGTTTTCCTCAAATGTCCATGTTAACCACTGCTACTCTCTCTTTCTCCTGGATTTCTCCCCCTCTCACACACAAACACAGTTGCAAACAATCAACCGCCTAACCTCTGCAATCAATCCTAGGGAAACCCTCAACCCCCACATCTTAGCTTATGATTGGCCTACCCATGTAGCTTCCACTGTCTCCAGCTATCTTACTCCAGAAAGGAGTTTAATTGCTTCTTCCATTTAACCTGAATGAAATGTGTTTAGCATGCCCATCGACTTTAACCAGGTCTGTGGATAACCTATAGACTAAAGATATGTTTGATCGCCACTATTAACACCTTCCAGCATAACAATATTAAAATAATAATTGAAGGAAATATGAAATTTCTGGCACTCAGTCCTTTATTTTTCATAATCTTGGCCAGAAACAAAACCCTGCTCACTGAGGCTGCCAAAAGGAGAAGCCAATCCAAATAGACTGTGCAGAGTTTCAAAATATGCTGTTTCCCCTCATTCCTTTATTGGTGCTTTGAATAAAGGACAACTTTGACATGAAAACTGGCATCATTAGGTTTCATCAGGATAAACAGGTGCATTTTACACCTCTCTCAGAGCAATTTTTTCAGACTTTCCATAATCATTTGGATTTAACGGTACTCGAAGGCCCATATCCATTACCTTGGTGGAAAAGGAGTCATACCGATCCAGCAACTCTCCACAATCTAGACTCCAGAATTGCTCTAAGGCCTGTGTTGGAAACATGCATGGAAACAGTCATAGACAGAAAGAGAAATATGTTCACAAAAACATGGGACCAAATTCTGTTCTCCTATCTAACTACCTAGGTACTTGCATGATATCTGCAGGCTTCATAATCACCGATGGATTTTATTCCCAAAATACTCCTTTGGGGTAGGGAAGAATCAGCTCCATTTTACAGAGCACATAGCTATGGCAGCAACTGAACCCACATCTCTTTAGTCCTAATGCAAAGCCCTATCTACTAGGCCCTAATTCCTGTGTGTATCCACGAGACCCCACTGAATGAGTTGCTTGGCATAGTCTCCAGCCCTCCTGTAGTTAAACGGCAGGATTTGATCCCGAGTTACCTGTTTTTGTTTCCTAAAAAGTGGTGTGTTTTAAGAAGTGCCCAGCACCCACAGCTTCGGGAGGGTGAGGGGGGGCGGGCAGATCACATGTCGTTACTCCTGATTCATGTGAGTGAAAGTGAAAGGAGAACCAGGGCCAGATAATCTGCCCTGGTAAATCCCCTTCATACCACAACAAGGGGAATTATAGCTCAGATTCTCCTAACACCGGATGTATTCTGGATTGGAATGGTGTTGAGAAGGGTTGTGTTGGGAAAAGAGAGGGGGAGACCAGCACATACTATAGAAGAAGAGACCTGTGCTGCAGTAGAAGTTAGGGCCATTTTTCAGAATCAGGCCTGGTAATTTACTTTCCTTTATACAATCGACCAATAAACATACCTTCTGCAGAATTCCTTCATAAAGTTCCGTAGCAGATTTGCCTTTCTCTGAGAGACCTACAGTAAAATTCAAGATATCAGGGTTCTGTCTGACCTTCCCAGCTTTTGTCCTGACACTATTAACCAAATACCAGGTGTTGTCATCCATCTGAGAGAACTTGTTTAGCTGAAGATCAAATTGCCTAATAAATTCATGAACAATTCTGCAAAAGAAAGAAAGGTGAGAGTCAAAAAATATGAAAACAAGTTATATGCTCCTCTGGCTATACAAATAGTAAGGTAAATATGTGATTTGTCTCGTTCCCTTCCTGAAACTTCCTGACTCCAACAGATGTTCTTAATGCTGTAGGAATATGATAGATAGATAGATGATAGCTAGACAGCTCAATTAATAGATCCTGATCCCAGTGTAAACTGATATATTTCCATTGACTGAAATGGAGATACCTGGTATGTAGTAGCTGGCTGTCTGGCCCATTAACTGTTAACTACAGCTGTTGTACATAATAATCCCATCTGGCTGTTCTGCTTCTAAATTGTAGTTTGAGTTCAGGATAGTTTCCTTTGAAGTCAGGGTGTATTTAAGGTACTGGTTTTTGTGTTTGTTTTTTTCAATAAGCTTTTGTTCCATATAATTGTACTGAAAAAATATTCTATTCTATTCTTGTTCATACACTTCCTCTCCAAACCATTGGGTAAAGTGTTTTATGAACAGTCAATGTCTATTGTCTGGCTTTATTCTGACTCAGGGCTTGATACAACTTCAATTAAGATCAATGGGAGTTTTTCTGATGGTTTCATGGAAATTCAATCATGCTCTCACTAATCATCAGTTCCATAATTAGGGCCTAATCCTGAAAACAGTTATTGTGGAGTGCATTCTTTACTACTGGCCGGATCCCACCCATGTCAATGAGACTAGTCAGCAAGTTCTTTTAGGATGCTTGATCTCATCCTTAACCATAGCAGAATTCTGCAAAACTGGGCTGTTCCTTTTCTGAACAACTTACATGGCCGAGGAGTGGAAACTGTATTACCTGTGGGTGCTTGGCAAATGCATGGCTCCCAACTCCACGTACCAACCGTGTGTCTCATCTCGATAGTCCTGACTCGTCCTCCCAAACGACCACTGGTTTCCAGAAGCGTAACCTAGGAACAAGCATGGAAAATGGAACAAGCAGGTGCAAAGGACAAAACTTTCAAACCTTGGTGACTAAAATTAGGCAACTGAATCTACATTCGGGCAACTAAATAAGTGCCCTGATGTCTCTGTACCCACGAGTTCCTAACTCAATCAATAAATGTGTTAGGTACATTGCACCTCTGATAATTGCACCCATTTATTTAAGGTGGGATTTTCAAAAGTGCTCCATGTTGGTTGAACTGCACCCACTGCAGTCAATGGGAGCGGAGTGATGCCAAATCTGAGTGTGTCTGAAAAATCTGAGAGCCAGCTCCACACTCCCAGGTGTTGTCAGCCTAGCTTTGTTGGTCATGGGTATGAAAAAAGCACACATCCCAGGCAACATAAGTATGCTGGCAAAAAAGCCCAGTGTAAACATAGCTATGACAACACAACAGTGCTTCTGTTGACATAGCTAATGTCATTTTGGGAGGTGGTGTTACCATACTGACCAAAAAAACCTCCTTCTGTCAACATAAGCTGCATCTAAACTAGGCGGCTCTGCAGGAATACTAATAGAATTTGTAGTGTAGGCAAGGTCTGAGCCTTACATGCTCATGTAATTTATTGATTTAGAGGGAAGCTTTTCTAAAGCACAAATGGTGCTGCACCTAACTGCCGTTGTGCTTTGGGGAACCTTCCTGTAGTTGCTTAACTTTAAGCACCCAAGTTTGAACATTTTGTCTAGACGTTTTCTGTAGAATCAGGGTCATCGGAGTTCACAAAGAGCTTAGACTGGGATTTATAACTCCCTAGGCTTCTACGCACATCCCGGCCTTAAAGACAAATGGATTTATGTGGAAATTTAATAGTTCATAAGTCTTGCACTGATTCCTCTGTGCAGGGGTGAAGATCATTTAAAGGTATGTCTCCACTGGACTGAAATTCACCCCTGTTGATTGTGGCATGTAAAGAACATAAACAGAAGGAAGAGTGAAGGCTACCAATAGCATATCAATTCTCCTGTGCTTAGATTTCTGTGAGAGAATGTATGCGCTGTCCAGATATTGGAATTTGAAAGTATATTGCTGTAACTTGCCACTTTCTAATGGACAGAGTTATTTTGAAAATGGAGCTTTTTGGGGATTTGTTCCTTTTTCTATTTCTTACGATAGTTACTGTAACTCTTCCAGCTTTACATTAACGAAGGTTCAGAAAAATGTTCCAAGACAGAAATGGGAAGAGGGAGCCTAAATCCTATTGAAATACAATGGGAGTTTGGCACCTAGAGTCCCATTATTGCCATTGAAAAATCTCTTCCTTTGTCAGTGAGCCCTTTTCTTTCTTTCTTTCTTTCTTTCTTTCTTTCTTTCTTTCTTTCTTTCTTTCTTTCTTTCTTTCTTTCTTTCTTTCTTTCTCTTCTCTCTTTCTTCCCCTTGTTTTATTTTTAATCATTCTTTAGCCTAATCACCTTTATTGCTCAGAAAAGAAATAATGAAAAATACTCAAGCCAGCACTGACTCCCTGCCTGGCTCTGACACGTCTCTGTGCATAGAATTACCATGTGACCGGCATCTCTGAGCAGTTTGGCAGCAGTGAGTCCACTTATGCCTGCCCCAACAATGACCACCTCCACTGGATGAGCTGCCTTTCCAAGCCCGTTTTCTGCAATCTTCACCAGCTCATCGTAGTCGGGATCATCAAGGCAAGGTTCGGGAAATCTAGAGAAACTCTCAGACCATAGTACAGCCACAAGGAGAAACAGCCTGGAAAGCACTGGGGACATATGCACAAAGAAAAGCATGGTGCAGTGAATGAATGATGCAGTCAGTGAAACAAAGTCATTCTCTGAAACAGGGGCAGCTCCAGGTACCATAGCAGCAAGCACGTGCCTGGGGTGGCAAGCCGCGGGGGTTGGCCTCCCGGTTGCCATCAGGGCAGCTGTTAGGCAGCTTTCGGCGGCATGCCTGCGGGGGGTCCGCTGGTCCCGCGGCTTCGGCGGTAATTCGGTGGCGGGGACGCCGAAGGCACGGCACTGGCATACCTCTACAGGCATGCCGCCGAATCTGCATGGCCAGCGGACTGCCCGCAGGCGTGCCACCAAAAGCCGCCTGACTGCCATGTTTGGGGCGGCAATAACCATAGAGCTGCACCTGCTCTGAAATCCAGATGGCAAGTGGCATCCCTGAAATTACACAAATCAGTCCACAGCAGAGCTAAAATCCAGATAAGGGTGTGCAGCAAACCAACCCTGAATTTCAGGTATAAACTAATTACCAAAAGAACTATGGAATAACCCCTGCCCCCTTTTCCTTCTGAAATGGGCACCAATTTTTCCTCAGGAAACAAAACAGTGTCAACAATTTTCTTTGAATAATGTGACTTGCTTTAAACACTGATCCTACAAAACTTAAGCACATGAGGAATCTCATGGAATCATCCCTGGCATTAGAACATTTTCCTTGATTTGTGCCACAGCTTTGAAGAGAGCAGAGAAATTGTAAATGGGTCCCCCAACATCTTAGTGCACTCTCTCAGAGGATTATACAAGGTTAATGACAATAAATGTATTTACAACGTCAGAGTCTGATCCTGCCCCTATTGAAGTTAATGACAAAACTCCCATTGCTTTCAATGGTTAAGGATCAGGCCCTTGATGACCTAATTGTACCATAAAATACCCACATAGATGGGTGTGCATTCTCTCTCTCTCTCTCTCAAAACAAACAAACAAACAAACAAACCCCCACACCACACTAGCTACCATTAGGGCATGATCCAAGGCTCATGGAAATTATTGGGAAACTTCTCATCAATTTCATTGGCATTTGGAATGAACCCTTACGGAGCAGAAAGTGGCACTGAAAAACAAATCCAAAAACATACCTGTCTGAAAAGAAGAGGGAAAGAAAAGTATGAGGTGGGAAAGAGAAAGATGCAAAACAAGAACTCAAGTTTAAGATGGACTAATAGGCAATCTTTCCCAGCCCCAAAGCAGTGTTCCCAGCGCAGCAGTTTCACTTACAGAATCTGTCCATGTTTCCACCAGTAGGACAAGTCATCAAGTGAGAACCTTCATTATATAGCCTGAAGAAGGCTGGCTCAAAAGAAAAAAGTGGTTCAAAAATTCCTACCAATCAGTATATTCCAAATATTGAGAAATACGTAATTAAAAATTCTAGAGGAGGTGAATTTCCAATCTAAAGACCCACCTCTGTATAGTTCCCTCCCTCTTTCAGTCAGACCCTTTCATCAGGAGACACCAGTTTACTAGTACCCAAGCAACTAATTTTTTCTGGAAGTCCCACACATGTATATATCCAACTCATACATATATCTGTCTTCATCTCAGCAGAGACAGTTCAAGACATAATTCAGTATGGATTCCTCTCAAAGGGGGTCTGAATCCCCTTGAGGAATTTGTTGATTTCCAACAACAATAATGTTTTGAAACATCAGATAGCTAAGGGTATTTCCCTATTTTACCTCCAGCGATGAGGGCTTCATTTATGCAAATTGCTGTGCACCTGACCCAATCATGAAATTTTGTAGCAACAATATCCTGGAGGGAAGGTAGCCCCTTCACAAAAAAGGTTGCAATTTTGTAGCTCAGTGGCTCTCAACCCTATCAGATGGCTGTACCCCTTTCAGGAGTCTGATTTTGTCTTGCGTACCCCCAAGTTTCACCTCACTTAACAACGGCTTGCTTTCAAAATCAGACATAAAAATACAAAAGTGTCACAGCCACACTGTTATTGAAAAATGGCTTCCTTTCTCATTGTTACCATATAATTCTAAAATAAATTGATTGGAATATAAATATTGTACTTACATTTCCGTGTATAGTATGTTGAGCAATATAAACAAATTGCTGTCTGTATGAAAGTTTAATTTGTGCTGACTTCGCTAGTGCTTTTTCGGTGTCCTGTTGTAAAACCAGGCAAATATCTAGAGGAGTTGATGTACCCCCTGGAAGACCTCTGTATATCCTCAGGGATACGCGTACCCCTGGTTGAGAACCATTGATGTAGATAAGTCCTAAACCATATAATGGCTCCCTCTTTTAAAATCCACAACCTGAGGAATATTGGGCTCAAAATTAATAGGTTAAGCCTATGGCTGAAGACAACTTTTTTCTGCCTAATTTGAGGTCAGTTGGACAAGGAGTTCATGAATAATGATAACCACAGGCACAGACTTTGTCCTTTCCTGGGGGGTGCTCGACCCCCGCTCTGCCTTAGGCCCCACCCACACTGCACCCCTTCCCCGAAACCCCCACCCCACCTCTTCCTGCCCCTGCCCTGCCCAGTCCCACCTCTTTCCACCCTATTCTGCCCCCTCTCCTGAGTACGCACCACCCCACTCCCCTCCCCAGCACCTCCTGCATGCTGCTAAACAGCTGGGAGGGAGGAAGGGGGAGGCACCGATCAGTAGGGATGCTGGTGGGTGCTCAGCACCCACCATTTTCCCTCCATGGGTGCTGTAGCCCTGGAGGCAGTGCCTATGATGACAACACACACACACACACACACACTCACACACACACACACACACACACACACTGTTTACCAGAGTTTAAAATATTGGGGGGTGGGGAAGGCTGTTCCAAGAAAGAAAGAAAGAAAACAGAGGAGAGAAAGATTACTGCACTCATTTAGTCAAAATCTGATGTAAACCATCGAACTCGAGGTTAGGAATTCTTGTTTTAAAATTTTAGGTGTGGAGGCTTGGTAAAGACGGTGTCACATAGGCTGAGTCTGCCAATCAGTGCAAAGCCAGGTGGTCAGTCTGTGATGTGGGATCTGGAACTGAGACTCACCAAACTCATCTCACACAGGGCAAACCAGATCTCGACTAGATGGGATGGGAACAGCTGTCAGTCCTTGCTGAGCTGGGCTGGATTCCAGCTGGTGACCCAGAGGTGCAGACTCTGGAATGCATTAGCCGCACCCAGAGGCATTTGGTCTCCCAGGAGGTGCTCATGGAAGTGGGGCATCCACAGCTATAATCTCCCTTACAGTACAAAGGAGAACCTTAGTTACAACCTCATGCTTCAACTGCAAACACAAATCACACTGCATAGTTCAAATTAGCACATGCATGGGCATTATAGAGTGACTAACAGCCAGCATCAGGCTGGCTGGAGTTGTTCAGACAGCAAACTCCAGGATCTGTTTTCCTCTTTCCTGTGTGCTCTCATTTCTCAGGAGTGTGGGTTCAAATTCCACTCCTCACATTACAAGATAGCAGTGAGTCTGAAAAAGGGTCACAATGGACAAGCAACTCTACATGAGCTCCCAGGGTGATTCTGTGGCCAGAAGGGCTAAGACAGTCCTTTGATGTGTGAAGAGAAGAGTGGGAGTAGGGAGGTTATTTTACCTGTCTATATGGCATTGGCCAGACCAACATTACAATGTTGTGCCCAGTTCTGGTGTCCACACGTCAAAAAGCTTGTTCAGGAAGGACAGGCATGGAGAAATTGGAGGACATGATGCATCGTACATCAAGAATATATACACTTGTTCTGAGGTCCAGAAGGAGGTGGGAGACAGACCAGTTGAAAGTCTCTGGGTAAAGGTAAATGGGATGAAAAATAAAGGTGACATCATGGTAGGGGTCTAATATAGACCACCAAATCAGGAACTAGCTGAACGAATCTTGGAACCTTTAGTAATTATCTTTAAGAACTCCTGGAGGAAGAGCAAGGTCTCAGAGGACAGGAGAAGGGCAAAGACAGTATCTATCTTTAAAAAGGAGAACAAAGAGGACCCAGGGAACTATAAACCAGTCATCCTAATTTCTATACCTGGAAAAAGAGTGGAACAAATTAGTAAACAAACAATTTGAAGAAACCTGGAGGATAATTGGGTTATAAGGAATAGCCAGCATGGATTTGTCAAGAACAAACCATGCCAGCAAACCTAATTTCCTTCTTTGAGAGGGTTATTGGTGCAGTGGATATGGGGGAAGCAGTACACATGATATATCTTGATTTTAGGATTTTTGATACAGTCCCACATGGCATTCTCCTAAGCAAACTAGGGAAACATGGTCTAGATAAAATTACTATAAAGTGGGTGTCACGGTTCAGGGTGACCACACCTGTATTTCCTCAACCATGTTTCTGCGAGGGCATCCACTCTTGGCTTTCAGTTCCCCAGCAGTTGCACACTCAATGTGTTCAATTGCCTTTTTATACCATTTTATACAGAAGCAGATATTTAGTATACAAAGGGTCTCTTTCCCCAGGGCTTATCTTCAAAAGGTTGGCTTCAGAGAGGGAGAATTTGCATTCTCCTAATCACTTCATCTCAAGGTATTTCCTAAGGAAATCCACTTCACACATTGTTCGAAAAATAACTTTGATAATCCTCCTACTTTCCTGATATTGTTAATCTTGTTTTTTTATAAAGATTTCCCAGTAGTACATAAATATTTCTATTACAAAATACAATGAAATCCAAATCGTGTTAACTCTAATTAATTAAGATATCATTTAAACTACATTGAATTATCTTAATTCTATCAGGTTTGTTCAAGAATTTGCACGATGTTGTCAGTCCCTCTCATCTTCCCCCTACAGAAGTGGGTGTAAATAAGGTCCCAACCAGCACCCTAGGGGAATCCAAAAACTTATTGCCTTGTCAGGTTTATTCCCTGGATGGCAGTTTTGCCATTACTTTTCACAAGTTTCCTATTTCTCCTGTTCAATTGACAAACATTCTACACGGAAGCCAGCAGACATCCTTACAAAATCCATACAGAGCTGTTTGTCAACCCTTCTGAATCAGTTCTCTCTTTAGAACCAATGGGCTTAGCTTTCACATGCCCCTTCCCCCCTCACCGCCATTACTCCAAGACATTTGGGCGTAAACTTGAGACCTGGTTCTTCCTCCTGTCCCATTCGCTTTCTAGGGAGTGTGAGTGGGTCCCTTTTTACCCCAAAGGAAGAAATCTGTTAGGACTGCCTCCCTCCATGCTCTCAGCCATGCATTGCTTTTAACAGCAAAAATGTCAGGCCAGGGAGAGTCTTCAAACCTCCCCCACAGCCAAATTCCTTTCTCCATCCCACTTCCCCTCAGGCTGGAGCCCGGGAACTCTGCTGGCCTAACCTCAGCTTTCCTGGGGGGAGGAGGAGGAAAATTGATTCCCCACCCCCCAATTCAGAGGTCAGAAATTCATCATCCCAGCTGACCAGTGGTGTTGTGAAGTGGTGGTGGCTTGGTGCTTGGTCCAGTACCCTGTCCAACTCCTCATAAAAGGGTCGGGATGACAGTGAATTTCCAGTGGTGCGGTTTTCATCCCTGGCTGT
Source organism: Emys orbicularis (assembly GCF_028017835.1). NCBI lineage: Eukaryota > Metazoa > Chordata > Testudines > Emydidae > Emys > Emys orbicularis. The sequence continues at coordinate 17,427,848 of NC_088695.1, read as the reverse complement.
CCAGTACTCAGTCTTCTCTTTATCCTCTCCCTGCACTGGTCACCAGTCCAGTGACTCCCCAAGCTGCCAGCTTGTACCAACGAATAGCAAACATCTGGTCATAAGAACATAAGAACATAAGAAAGGCCGTACTGGGTCAGACCAAAGGTCCATCTAGCCCAGTATCTGTCTACCGACAGTGGCCAATGCCAGGTGCCCCAGAGGGAGTGAAGCTAACAGGCAATGATCAAGTGATCTCTCTCCTGCCATCCATCTCCATCCTCTGACGAACAGAGGCTAGGGGCACCATTCTTACCCATCCTGGCTAATAGCCATTTATGGACTTAGCCACCATGAATTTATCCAGTCCCCTTTTAAACATTGTTATAGTCCTAGCCTTCACAACCTCCTCAGGTAAGGAGTTCCACAAGTTGACTGTGCGCTGCGTGAAGAAGAACTTCCTTTTATTTGTTTTAAACCTGCTGCCTATTAATTTCATTTGGTGACCCCTAGTTCTTGTATTATGGGAATAAGTAAATAACTTTTCCTTATCCACTTTCTCAACATCACTCATGATTTTATATACCTCTATCATGTCCCCCCTTAGTCTTCTCTTTTCCAAACTGAAGAGTCCTAGCCTCTTTAATCTTTCCTCATATGGGACCCTCTCTAAACCCTTAATCATTTTAGTTGCTCTTTTCTGAACCTTTTCTAGTGCTAGAATATCTTTTTTGAGGTGAGGAGACCACATCTGTACACAGTATTCGAGATGTGGGCGTACCATGGATTTATATAAGGGCAATAATATATTCTCAGTCTTATTCTCTATCCCCTTTTTAATGATTCCTAACATCCTGTTTGCTTTTTTGACCGCCTCTGCACACTGCGTGGACATCTTTAGAGAACTATCCACGATGACGCCAAGATCTTTTTCCTGACTCGTTGTAGCTAAATTAGCCCCCATCATGTTGTATGTATAGTTGGGGTTATTTTTTCCAATGTGCATTACTTTACATATATCCACATTAAATTTCATTTGCCATTTTGCTGCCCAATCACTTAGTTTTGTGAGATCTTTTTGAAGTTCTTCACAATCTGCTTTGGTCTTAACTATCTTGAGTAGTTTAGTATCATCTGCAAACTTTGCCACCTCACTGTTTACCCCTTTCTCCAGATCATTTATGAATAAATTGAATAGGATTGGTCCTAGGACTGACCCTTGGGGAACACCACTAGTTACCCCTCTCCATTCTGAGAATTTACCATTAATTCCTACCCTTTGTTCCCTGTCCTTTAACCAGTTCTCAATCCATGAAAGGACCTTCCCTTTTATCCCATGACAGCTTAATTTACGTAAGAGCCTTTGGTGAGGGACCTTGTCAAAGGCTTTCTGGAAATCTAAGTACACTATGTCCACCGGATCCCCCTTGTCCACATGTTTGTTGACCCCTTCAAAGAACTCTAATAGATTAGTAAGACACGATTTCCCTTTACAGAAACCATGTTGACTATTGCTCAAGAGTTTATGTTTTTCTATGTGTCTGACAATTTTGTTCTTTACTTTTGTTTCAACTAATTTGCCCGGTACCGACGTTAGACTTACCGGTCTGTAATTGCCGGGATCACCCCTAGAGCCCTTTTTAAATATTGGCGTTACATTAGCTAACTTCCAGTCATTGGGTACCGAAGCCGATTTAAAGGACAGGTTACAAACCTTAGTTAATAGTTCCGCAACTTCACATTTGAGTTCTTTCAGAACTCTTGGGTGAATGCCATCTGGTCCTGGTGACTTGTTAATGTTGAGTTTATCAATTAATTCCAAAACCTCCTCTAGTGATACTTCAATCTGTGACAGTTCCTCAGATTTGTCACCTACAAAAGCCAGCTCAGGTTTGGGAATCTCCCTAACATCCTCAGCCGTGAAGACTGAAGCAAAGAATCCATTTAGTTTCTCCGCAATGACTTTATCATCTTTAAGCGCTCCTTTTGTATTTTCATCGTCAAGGGGCCCCACTGGTTGTTTAGCAGGCTTCCTGCTTCTGATGTACTTAAAAAACATTTTGTTATTACCTTTGGAGTTTTTGGCTAGCCGTTCTTCAAACTCCTCTTTGGCTTTTCTTATTACACTCTTGCACTTAAGTTGGCAGTGTTTGTGCTCCTTTCTATTTGCCTCACTAGGATTTGACTTCCACTTTTTAAAGGAAGTCTTTTTATCTCTCACTGCTTCTTTTACATGGTTGTTAAGCCACGGTGGCTCTTTTTTAGTTCTTTTACTGGTTTTCTTAATTTGGGGTATACATTGAAGTTGAGCCTCCATTATGGTGTCTTTAAAAAGGGCCCACGCAACTTGCAGGGATTTCACTTTAGTCACTGTACCTTTTAACTTTTGTCTAACTAACCCCCTCATTTTTGTATAGTTCCCCCTTTTGAAATTAAAGGCCACAGTGTTGGGCAGTTGAGGTGTTCTTCCCACCACAGGGATGTTGAATGCTATTGTATTATGGTCACTATTTCCAAGCGGTCCCGCTATAGTTACCTTTTGGACCAGCTCCTGCGCTCCACTCAGGATTAAATCTAGAGTCGCCTCTCCCCTTGTGGGTTCCCGTACCAGCTGCTCCATGAAGCAGTCATTTAAAGTATCGAGAAATTTTATCTCTGCATTTTGTCCTGAAGTGAAATGTTCCCAGTCAATATGGGGATAATTGAAATCCCACACTATTATTGGGTTCTTAATTTTGATAGCCTCTCTAATTTCCCTTAGCATTTCATCATCACTATTACTGTCCTGGTCAGGTGGTCGATAATAGATCCCTAATGTTATATTTTTACTAGAGCATGAAATTTCTATCCATAGAGACTCTATGGAACCTGTGGATTCGCTTAAGATTTTTACTTCATTTGAATCTACACTTTCTTTAACATATAGTGCCACTCCTCCCCCTGCACGGCCTGTTCTGTCCTTCCGATATATTTTGTACCCCGGAATGATTGTGTCCCATTGATTGCTCTCAGTCCACCAGGTTTCTGTGATGCCTATTATATCTATATCCTCCTTTATCACAAGGCACTCTAGTTCACCCTTTCATTCAGGGAACTCTCCCTAAAGTCAAACTGTTTGCTCACCTTGTACAATAGATTCACCAAAATCTGGCTGCACTCCCCTGAGTTTTGCCAGCAGTGCATTTGCCACGGCTACTGACATAAAGACATCCTTTGCCACATACTGGAGAAGATTCACAGTGTTTGCAGCTCAGCGGTCAAAATAAAATGGAAAGGTTAAATATCCAGCTCCTGGACTTGAACAAGGGGGCTTGCTTACTTTACTGTTAGTCAATTGTTGGTTTGTCCTAGTATAGAGAGGACAAAGAGCACTGGCCCATGAGATTGTGGGTAACCATTGGTGGACTTTCAGAGTCTGACTCTATAGCTGTGTCCACACCATAAAACAATGGAGTTTGGACCCAAGTCCCAGCAGGGCCCTGGCTCAGGCCCAAGTCAGAATTGTGTGTAGAGAGAAAGTTGGTTTGGGCTCAAGACTATGGGTATCTACACTGATTGCCAACCCTAAGGTAAGAATTTTTTAACCCAGGCCCAAAACTGGGCTGTGGTGTCCACATTGCAGTGTGTCCCAAACTTCTTAGCACCCTGTCAAAATGTTGCTGCTCTAGCCCTTTGTTCATGGTGCAATGTGGGAAAACTTGACTGTCCACTGCACACGTTACAGGAAGTTTGACCAGCCTGCCAACACATCCTGCCGAGCCATCATTTTGCTCTGTGACCTCCCAGAAACCGGAGGCAGCAACATGGCAGAGGCGTGATTGGAAGAACTTCTTGCTGCTCGGTAATGTATTAGCTGGGTCCTGAGGCATGTGTTCCCCCAGGAGGTGCTAATGTAAATGGGGCACCCAAAGATATGGTCTCCCTCCCAATACAATGCAGAACCTCAGTTGCACTCCAACACTTCTCCACCAAACATATACCATGCTGCATCTGGACACACATCAAAGCTGGTGTTGCTGGGGCTGTGATAAAATATTTGGATTGTACTGCGAGGAGATTAATATATTCTGTGTGTCCGGATCCATGACCATGCAGAGTCTGACTATCAATGAAAACATGTTGAGTGGGTATTGTAATGTGGCTAGAGTTGTCTCAAGAGCAGATTCTTTCTTGCCTTTTCTTGTATGCTTTGTTTCTCAGTGGGGGTGTGGGTTCAAATCCCATTCCTTACACATTACACACTAGAAAGCAGTGACTCTGAAAAGGTTTCAGGGGTCATAATGGACAAGCAGATCAACATGCTTGTGATGCTGTTGCACAAGGGGTTAAGGCGATCTTTGTATGTGTAAAGAGAGGAGATAGAGCATGGAGGTTATTTTCCCTCGCTACATGGCATTGGTCAGACCAACATTATAACATTGTACTTGGTTCTGGTGTCCACACTTCCAAATGGATGTTGAAAAACAGAGGGGTGGGGACACGGGCCAGGTGCTGCTCTCAGGCCTCCCCTCCCTGGGCAGGTGGAGGGTCTGCATCTCCCCATAACTGCTGGAGCTCCCCAGGTCACTCTAACCTCAGCTGGGCTCCAGCTTCTGGCCTGCTAGGGGGTGGGTTCTCAGGGGGAAGAGGATGAACAAGGAGCTGGGCCAGTGATGAAAAGTGGGGGGGCCATGGCCCCTTGGCCCCGCCTACTCCGGCGCCCCTGACAGGTGACTAACTTAGCCTTCATCATATTCAGCTGTAATACAAGGACCCTACAGATCTGTACCCTGTAAATCATACAACACAGTTGAAAAAAGAACTAGATAAAATTCATGGAGGATAGGTACATCAATGGCTATTAGCCAGAATGTGGGAATGGGCAACAGGATGGATCACTTGATGATTACATGTTCTATTCATTCCCTCTGAAGCATTTGGCATTGGCCACTGTTGGAAGACAGGATACTGGGATAGATGGACCTTTCATCTGACCCGGTATGGCCGTTCTTATGTTCTTATTTATGCTTCTGTTCCACCTTGTATTTAGCTGTGACACTTGGAGTACCTTTCCCTGACCTGAAGAAGGGATCTGTGTATAGCTCGAAGGCTTGTCTCTCTCACCAACAGAAGTTGGCCTCATAAAAGGTATTACCTCACCCACCTTGTCTGTCTGTATTTCTAAGACACGGGTCAATATGATACCAAGTACTGTACGTATCTAGCATTCGTCACATCCTCATTAGTCTCTTCTTCCCCTGGTTCTACATTTAAAACTTTCCCCCCACCCTCAATTTCATCTTCATTCCTGTTCTGCCACCTCTTTCCTTCCTTCCTTTAACTCTATCAATGTTACCCAAAAGGGTTAAGAATTTTACAAATACATTGGACTCCCTGACAGGAGCATGGGCACCTCCTGGGGCTTTTATACCTCCGAATAAATAGTTACGTCCATACATGTAAGAGTTGGAAGGGAGGGAAGGGGGGAAGATAAATCTGAGTGAGAAAGAAGACAGGGAGGAAGATACAGTCGGTGATGGTTGTCAGAGAGCAACACTGTTTGGCCATTCTTTCAAAAATGGCTTGTGGCCAGAAAGATGAAGACAAGGAGTGGAGATAAGTAGAAATGAAAGGGACTCCTCAGCAGCACAGTTCATAGGCATTAGTTAAACTTGCTGGGTCATTGGCTATCGTTTCTGAAAAGTCGGGATGAGCCAGGGAGGGGCTGGGGGAGTGAACCTGGCAATTGCTGTCTGCCCAGTTTACCCTCAGTCCCTAACAATGTAGTGATGGCCCTGGGGTGAGGGCCACATGAGTGGAATGATGACATGGGAAGAGTCTAGAAGTGATTATGGAGAGTGAGTCAGGATGCAGAGATTTCATCCCCAATGATGGTCCAGGGAGTAAGGCCTGGGCTGAGGACTCTGGAGAGCTGGCTTCAATATCCAGCCCTGGTGCAGACTCACTGGGTAATTTTGGGCTAGTCACTTTGTCTCTCTGAGTCTGGGGTCCCATCTGTAAAGTGAGAACAATAATCTTCCTTTTCACCCGCCATTTATCTGTCTTGCCTACTTAGATTGGGGCATGGATTGTGTGTCCCTCATTCACTGTGTGTCTGTGCAGCACCCGGCACAATGGGGCCCTGATCTCAGCTGGGACAGGGACTGTCTCTTGCTCTGTGTCCGGGCAGTGCACCTATGATATAGCTTGTTTGATTCACTGAGGATGTGCTGCAGAGAGAGATTGGGGGAGAAAGAAAACTTTAGGAGGAAAGTAAAGGGGGGTAGGCAGAGGGGAGTTAAAAAGAGAACTGCTCCTGATCCTTCAGTGAGATCCACCACTGGAGTTCCATGCACCCGCCAGACTCCCACCATGGCTCTGTACAGCCATCGGTGCCGGTGGATCGAGTTCAGATTGGGACCACAGCATCTGTGCCATTGATAAGCCCATGCTGGTAACAACCCAGGAAACATCCATCCATCCTAATCAGTCTGTCTGTCTGTCCATTCATTGTGCTGTTCACGTCCCCACTCCCTTACTCTCTGTATTTCAAATCCCCTTCTCCCAAGACTCACCTCCATTCACCTCTGGCTCTGCTCTCCCCAGATCGCTCCTGCCTGGGCAGCTCCGGGCTGGTTAGATGTTCTGATGCCAGGGCAGAGTCTATGCCCTGGTCTACACTGGGGAGGGGGAGGGGAAGATCGACCTAAGATACACAACTTCAGCTACAAGAATAGCGTAGCTGAAGTCGACGTATTTAGGTCTACTTACTGCGGCGTGTGCATGGCGCTGAGTCGACTGCTGCTGCTCTCCCGTCGACTCCGCTTGTGCCTCTCATGGCAGTGGAGTACCGGAGTCGACGGGAGAGCGCTCGGGGATCGAGTTTATCGTGTCTACACTAGACGCGATAAATCAATCCCCGATAGATCGATCACGTACCCTTAGCCGTGGTCCCTGTTCCTGTGCACTGAGACCCCCTCTGTGCTTGTGGAGCCCAGGGATGAGGCAGCCCCAGGCCGAGGTGCTGAATGTCTAAGTGGTTTGGGAGGAGGGAGGTAAGGAGACCAGCTAACACTGTCCCCCTGCTGTGGGATGGCACACACATGTCTGGCTCTGGAAACCGAGAGGACGCAAGTGTCATCCCACCTGCTGCTGGGTACTGGGGAGTCCTACTGGGAGGAGAATGGGGCAAATGTGGGCAATGGTTGGACACTCAGAGTCAGCATTGTATTGTCATGGCCCCCCCATCCAGGCAGCCAGACCCGCTTGGTGTGTGAGTTAAGGGACTGGGGGTGAGATGAAGACTCCTATTACATGTGCCCCAGCTGGGTGGGGATGCCCTAAGCCTGTCTCTGCGGGAAGGGGCTCCTGAAAGCCTAGCTAATGCAGTGTTGGGAACATTAGAAATGCCAGAGATGAGAGAGAGAGAGAGTCTCTGTGTGTGTGTGGGTTGATGGAGGCTAGACATGGGTGGATGGAAATAGAGAGGGGGAGTCAGAGGGAGGGAAGGATGGATGTGGAGAAAGAAAGGAAGTCAGAGGTGAATTGGTAGAAGGACAGAGAAAGGCAGAGAGAAGGCTGGACAGTAAAGAAAGAGAAAGATGGAGAAAAGAGGAGAGAGCTGGCTAGATGGGGAAATGTACAGTGGATGGCTGGAACGACTGCTGGATAGCCAGACCCCTCTACAGAAACCTGCCCCTACTCCTGCCCTGGTATCTCCAGGCTCTATGTGCCTCGGCTGGCCGAGGTCTGAAGCTCAGCCGGAAAGGGCCCTGTGCGTCTAAGACTCGCACAGCTCAGGATCCTCATCCCTGACTCCAAAGGGGCATGGTCTGGGTGAGGGAGACAAACCTTTATGGTTGTCAGAGCTGTGGAGTGCAGGGACAGCTTTTTCCCTGCATTCTCCCCAAGAGGCCGGCACTTGGCTGGTGACATTTGGGGAGCCCCAGGGACCAGGGTTGGCAATTTTCTGGGAAAAGCTAGTACAGGTTGGGGGACTGGTAAATAACAGCTCAACTTTGGTATAAACCCAGAACCTGGGAAAGACAACTGCATCAGTGTCCAGCAGCATAAAATGAATCTTTTAAAACTTTGGATACATCCAACAGACCTCAGGAATACGCTTGTTCCACCCACTCCACCAATGCTGGGCTCTTGCCATAGAACAGCTGCGTGGCCAAATGGAGCTGGGCTGGTAGTCTGAAGTCTGCAAACTTCCGATCGCTTAATGCTTCAAGGCTATGGCATGGCCTTATTGGCGTTTTTGTCTCCTCAACTGTTTCAGAGCTTTCTTTATTTAATATTAAAAACTGAAATATGAGTCATGACGTGTGCTGTCCTTGAGGAACTACTGAACCAAAATGTACACAGACCCTCCGATGTTCAGTGTTACAATGACGTAGATTAACACTGCGCCCACCACAGTTTTACTGTATGTCTATACAACTGTAAATTAACCTGGGAATCAACGGCCTTGTGGGACCACACTTTGAATGTGTAACTAAAACTCAGTGAAATGTGGTGTGCATCAATGAACCAGTTGTTAAAATAGAAAATTCCTTAAACTGGTACTAACTTGTTTTTCCTAGAAGGGTAAAAAACCTGATATTACCTGGTAAAAACCACTTCTGGGAAATACCATGCCATCCCTGCCAGGTATGCCATGCCCTGACCAGCCCATGACACTGTTGGGTGGGAGATGGGGGGCTCTGAGGAAGTGACCCCTGACCACCCCAGCACTGCCTGTGACAGTGTGTATCTCTATGTTCACCCCTTTTTCAGAACTATGATAAATTTTGTTAAAAGCATGCGTTGTGAGGTATCATTTGAAAACTCATAATTTGCTGATCATTATTGTCCTAGTAAAATATATCTGGCAACATTGTATGTAAAGTTATAAGATATTACTGCGACATGGTCCACGTCTGGAGAGCAGTCACAAATCAGCTCTCCAGAGACAAAAGGCTAGCTAACACCTCAGCTGGGCATCAGCAAAATCAAATGGATCATCACCTAGTTAAGTGGCCATTTTTTGGCAGGAAAGAGGATGTGGGCGAAAATCTACATCGTGACAAAGAAACAGGTGGGGGTTCCCGTCCACAGACTTTCTGTATCCTAAACCTCAGGCCATGTCTACAGTAGTGAGCTTACAGTGGCACAGCTGTACTGATGCAATTGCACTGCTGTAAGATCACTCATGTAGCAGCGCTATGCGGACGGGAGAGAGCTCTCCTGTCGACATAGTGCTGTGCCCATTACTACTTACATTGGTGAAACGTATGTCACTCAGGGTGTGTTTTTTTCACACCCTAAGCGACATAAATTTTGCTGGCATAAGAGGTAGTGTAAACATGGCCTCAGCTGGAGATGATTGCCAAAGAGGAGAAAGAGCTATAAGAAGGGAGAGAAGATGCCCCAAATATTTCTCCCTTCTCTTTACCCCTGGCATCGACAATACCTGAAGAACAAAGGAAGCAACATTGGACTGGGGAAGGGATCCTGACTGAAAGAAATTCAGCCAGTACGACAGCTGAAAAATGTAGTGAGAGAGACTTTGCTTTGAATTCACGTAGCTTGTTAAGTTAGGCATCCGTTGTGTTTTACTTTTAATTTCTTTCAGAGTTGTAGCCATGTTAGTCTGTATTAGCAAAAACAACGAGGAGTAATTGTGGCACCTTAGAGACTAACAACTTTATTTGGGCATAAGCTTTCGTGGGCCAAGACCCACTTCATCAGATTCATGGAGTGGAAAATACAGTAGGAAGATATATATACATAGTACATGAAAAGATGGGAGTTGCCTTACCAATTCTAACAAGACAATTCAATTAAAGTGGGATATTATCAACAGGAGAAAAAATCACTTTCGTAGTGGTAATCAGGGTGGACCATTTCAAACAGTTGACAAGAAGGTGTGAGTAACAGTAGGGGGAAAATTAGCATGGGGAAATTAGTTTTTAGTTTTTGTAGTGGCCCATCCACTCCCAGGCTGAATTTGATGGTGTCCAGTTTGCAAATGAATTCCAGTTCTGCAGTTTCTCATTGGAGTCTGTTTTTGAAGTTTTTTTGTTTGAAGAATTGCCACTTTTAAGTCTGTTATTGAGTGTCCAGGGAGGTTGAAGTGTTCTCCAACTGGTTTTTGAATGTTATAGTTCTTGACGTCTGATTTGTGTCCATTTATTCTTTTGCATAGAGACTGTCTGGTTTGGCCAATGCACATGGCAGAGGGGCATTGCTGGCACATGATGGCACATATCACATTGGTAGATGTGCACGTGAATGAGCTCCTGATGGTGTGGCTGATGTGGTTAGGTTCTATGATGGTGTCCCTTGAATAGATATGTGGACAGAGTTGGCAACGGGGTTTGTTGCAGGGATAGGTTCCTGAGTTAGTATTTTTGTTGTGTGGTGTGTAGTTGCTGGTGAGTATTTGCTTCAGTTGTGGGGCTGTCTGTAAGTGACGACTGGCCTGTCTCCCAAGGTCTGTGAGAGTGAGGGATCGTTCTTCAGGATAGGTTGTAGATCCTTGATGATGCGCTGGAGAGGTTTTAGTTGGGGGCTGAAGGTGACGGCTAGTGGCGTCCTGTTACTTTCTTTGTTGGGCCTGTTCTGTAGTAGTTGACTTCTGGGTACTCTTCTGGCTCTGTCAATTTGTTTCTTCACTTCAGCAGGTGGGTATTGTAGTTTTAAAAACGCTTGATAGAGATCCTGTAGCTGTTTGTCTCTGTCTGAGGGATTGGAGCAAATGTGGTTGTATCTTAGGGTTTGGCTGTAGACAATGTGACATGGTCTGGATGAAAAGCTGGAGGCATGTAGGTAAGTATAGCATTCAGTAGGTTTCCGGTATAGGGTGGTGTTTATGTGACCATCGTTTACTTGCACTGTAGTGTCCAGGAAGTGGACCTCTTGTGTGGACTGGTCCAGGCTGAGGTTGATGGTGGGATGGAAATTCCCACCAGGATTTCAACAGTTTCCAGAGGACAAAGACCTGGTTCAGAAGGGTTTGGGGTACTGGAGTAACTGGACAATGACCTGGTGCAGAAGGGTATGGGGACACTGCAGTAACTGGACAATGACCTGGTGCAGAAGGGTATGGGGGCACTGAAGTAACTGGACAATGGCCTGGTGCAGAAGGGTTTGGGGTACTGCAGTAACTGGACAATGACCTGGTGCAGAAGGGTTTGGGGCACTGGTCTGGCTGGCCAAAGATCTGATGTCGAGAGATCCAGCCCCTGCCTGTGACAGAGGAAAGTCTGGGATTGGCTTGGTGTCAATTGTCTCCTGTAGAGTCAGAGCCACAAGATGTCCTATCCCAGGGCTCCTCATTAGGCTTCAGGATGCGACCACTGGGCATTGTTAGCGTCTCTGCTCCTGGTTCCAGTGGGAGATCCAGAAACTGGGGCGCTGGGGGTTATTAAAAACACGTGCTATTTGTGACGTGGCCTCTGATGAGCCCCCTGGTGGGGCTGGCAGGGCTATTAAAGAGTTTTCTGTTCCAGATTCAGAAGGGAATCTGAGTTCAAAGGGAGCTGAACTCTAGCAAGTCCCACATATGTTAATTTCACTGGAATAAGGGGAACCACATACTCACAGCTGTTAGTGTGACCCTGCCCAGAGCCATCCCTTGGGTAGGGCAAATTGGGGGCCCCATAGGCCGGTGCGATTGGTTGGCACGTTCGGTCCCAGAAGATGAATCCGTCACTTCAGCAGGGCCCGCCAACTTGTTGGCAGTTAGCAGAGTCAGCGAGTCCCCCACCCCAATCAGAGCCCTGAGCCGCCATGGCACTATGGCCAACAATAGGCTCACAGTAGGGGCCGGCAACTGCCAGCAGCAGCAGGTGGCCCAGAACCAGGCCGGATCTGTCCCGCTGGCCCAGCTGCTGATGCAGAGTGGGGCCCCCAAGCCGGCGGGGGCTGATTTGTCCCGGGCCCCGGGCCCCTCTAGGGACAGCCCTGACCCTGCCACTTGTACAACATTAAAGCTATGTCTACACTACCACTTATGTTGGCATAAGCTATGTCACTCAGGATTGTGAATAAGCCACCCCCTTGAATGATGTAAGTTACACCGACCTAAGCACCGGTGTGGACAGTGCTATGTTCGCCGGAGAGCATCTCTCACAGACATAACTACTGCTGCTCGTCGGGGGGAGGGAGATTAATTAAGTTGACAGAAGAGCTCTCTCCCACCAGCTTACAGAGGCTACAGTAGAGGGCTACAGCTACACCGATGCAGCTGCTCTGCGGACTGGAAAGGAGAGGGGTAGCAAATTATGACAGGTCAGCAAAAACGACATCCATAAATGTCAGTAACTGCTACTGGTAGCAAACTGTTGGTAGCGGTTTTTAACATCATACTGGAAAGGAGCACCTGCAGAAAGCATCGACCAGCCCTCAGTCACTGGAAGCCAGCAATAGTTTACCCTCCACATTTCTCACTTCCTTCTGTGGCAGTGAAAGCACGCCTCCCTGCACCGCTGAGATGTAGGCAACTGGTAGCCTGGCGCACCTTTTGGACTTTTTGGCCCTATTTGGAACAACTTAAGAGGCCGCATATTCCTTAAAAGCCACAGTGGTAGCAAGGGAGCAGCTGAAGTAGACTCTGCTGGAATTTGAACCCACAACCTTTGAATAACTGGCTGCAGCTATTCTAAGCACCACTTTCTAAAAAGCCAACAAGTTATCTATTGCATCACAGAGCCCTCAGCTGACACAAACACTGCCTCTCCTCACTCTACTTTGCAGCACTGCAATTGCTGTGGTAAAAGATGGGGAACAGCTGAGTAAAACACTGCACTGCCTGGAAATCAAACTCAGGCTAATTGCTTAGAAGGCAGCCATCCTAACCACCACCACTTCTTTGCCTGGCTTTTAAGATCCAGGACTATGAATTACCTAGAACCTGTCTTCAGTTACAATGCAGCCAGGATATTAATGTTCAATGAACCAAGACTTTTAAAGTGATACCTCACCAGGCATACTTTGTACAAACCACATCATAATTATATCACCATGGTAAATATGGGGAAGCCAGGTTGTTGCTTTGGGGTACAGAGTGTGACAGAGGGTTCATCTGGCAGAGGAGGCGGGCAGGGCAAGCCTTGGGGGAGGATTGTCCAGCCACCTCATCTCTTCCCCTCTCTGGGATCCTGGGTTGAGCCGGTGTCTGAACGCGCCTGGGGCCCAAGGCCTCGGGCCTGCCGCCCTCCTCAACTGCCTCCCCCACTCATAGCAGCACTGGCCTGAGCTTCTGGGCAGGGGACTAAGAGGCAGGGCCACCAGCCCTTTAAATTGCCACCAGAGCCCTGCTGCTGGAGCCCTGGGCTAGCGGCAGCGGGGCTCCAGCGGTTATTGAAAGGGCTGGGGCTCCCGCTGCCTCTACTGCCCTGGTCCCTTTAAATAGCCGCTGGAGCCCTGCTGCCGGAGCTCTGGGGTAGCAGCGACAGCTGGGGGCTCTGGCAGCAGTTTAAAGGGCCCGGGGCAGTAGCAGTGGCCAAGCCCTGGGCCCTTTAACTGCTGCCGGAGCCCCCAGCTGCCACCCCAGCGGGGGAGGGCACTTACCGGTACAGGGTGGTCCTGGGCTGGCTCTGAGCCCCCCGATCCCCGCCCCTTCCGCCTGAGGCCCTGCCCCTTCCGAGGGCCAGAGCCGGCCCCAACCCAGCCCCGTACCAGTAAGTCCCTATTTCAACTTTCACCCCTGCCACCAGGAGAAGCCACACAAGAAGGCTTCAGACTCCAGCTGTAGCAGAAGATGGGGAGGCTTAAGAGTCAACAACTCCAGTTAGTGGACAGGCTTAAACATCGGCCTCTTCAGTTTGAGGCCAGGGATTGCTGGACCTCACTTGTCCACTGCTCAGCAGCAGCGCCTCAACTCCACTAAGGTCAGAAGGGGGCACCCAGCTCAGCTGGAAAGGAGCAGCTGCAGAAGGCTTGAACCAGGCCTCAGCCATTGGAAGGCGGCTTTGGTTGCTTTGTCTCCTTCCCCTTCTTTCCTTAATTCTCTAGGGGTGAAAGGACACCTTGACGAGATGGAGGCAGAGGCTTCTACCTACTGGTAGCCAGGCGTGCCTTTCAGCCCTGGTCTTTACTCCATTTGGCTACACTGAACTGGTTGTCTATTCCCTAAAAAGCCACATTGGTGGCCAGGGAGCTGCTGAAGTGATACTAGTGGGATTTGAACCTACAACCTTTGAATGACTGTACCCAACTATTTCAGGGAGCAGTTTCTAGAAGTCCAACATGCTTTCTAGCATGTTACTGAGTGCTGAAGGTTCCTTTCTTCTCACTACTTTGCACCACTGCCATTGCCGTGGGAAAAGCAGAGGTATACAGTGCATTAGCTGGGAAGTGAAACCAAACCCATTGCTTGGAAAGCAGCAATATTAACCACTACACCATCGGTAAAAGCCCTCAAAACCCAGGAATGTGCACTATCTAGAACCTTTCTTTAACCAGAGTACAGCCACAGTGACACTGGCATGGTTCAGTCATCTACTCTGCTAGTTTTTTCACTTCCCCCTGAGGCCAGGGTCAAGCCCCCCCGAGGGGCTCTGGTGGCTGGCTCCAAGCGTCTGGCACGGGACGGCTGCTGCCCACTCTGGGGACAGTCTCAGGTGGGGACTTTCAGTGAGGCGCTACACAAGCCAAATCCAAACGCAGGTGTGTTAAGGCCAGCTCAGGGTGGACAAAACCTTCTGTGGAGCCAAAGGATTAAAGCTGGCTTCATCTTCAGTCTCAATAGAGAGGGTGAAAGCGGGGCCTTAGGGCCAAGCAGAACAGCTCTCTGGCTGTGATCTGATCAAAATCGGCTTTTGAGACAAGCTTTTGCCTCTTCCCCCCCAAGACCTGGGCTCCAGGGGGCCCCTCCATCAGCTTGGGAAAGGGCCCCCAGCGCATGACACAGGGGGCTTCCTTGCTTGGGAGGTGAGGAGGGAGGTGAGGAGGCAGGAGGGTCCAGGTGTCAGGGGTGGCCACGAACACTCTGACGGGAGGTGGGTGTGATGGGTTCCCCGGGGTGCAACTTGGAACTGGGGTACTTGTAAACCCTCTGTCTCACCAACCTGGGCTCCCTTTCACACAATGATGCTGTGATAAGCTGCAAACCCCTCCAGGTCCTGCACTTACACAGACATCCAGAGGCAGGGACACACCCAGCTGAGTTACATGAATGGATGGGAACCTGGGAGGCAGTGACCATGAGATGGTTGAGTTCAGGATCCTGACAGAAGGAAGAAAGAAAAGCAGCAGAATATGGATGCTGGACTTCAGAAAAGCAGACTTTGACTCCATCAGGGAACTGATGGGCAGGATCCCCTGGGAGAATAACACAAGGGGCTGGCTGTATTTTAAAGAATCCTTATTGAGGTTGCAGGAACAAACCATTCCGATTTGTAGAAAGAATAGTAAATATGGCAGGCGACCAGCTTGGCTTAACAGTGAAATCCTCGCTGACCTTAAACACAAAAAAGAAGCTTACAAGAAGTGGAAGTTTGGACAAATGACCAGGGAGGAGTATAAAAATATTGCTCAGGCATGCAGGAGTGAAATCAGGAAGGCCAAATCACACTTGGAGTTGCAGCTAGCAAGGGATGTTAAGAGTAACAAGAAGGGTTTCTTCAGGTATGTTAGCAACAAGAAGAAAGTCAAGGAAAGTGTGGGCCCCTTACTGAATGAGGGAGGCAACCTAGTGACAGAGGATATGGAAAAAGCTAATGTACTCAATGCTTTTTTTGCCTCTGTCTTCACAAACAAGGTCAGCTCCCAGACTATTGCACTGGGCAGGACAGCATGGGGAGGAGGTGACCAGCCCGCTGTGGAGAAAGAAGTGGTTCAGGACTATTTAGAAAAGCTGGATGAGCACAAGTCCATGGAGCCGGATGCACGGCATCTGAGGGTGCTAAAGGAGTTGGCGGATGTGATTGCAGAGCCATTGGCCATTATCTTTGAAAACTCATGGCGATCGGGGAAGATCCCAGATGACTGGAAAAAGGCTAATGTAGTGCCCATCTTTAAAAAAGGGAAGAAGGAGGATCCAGGGAACTACAGGCCAGTCAGCCTCACCTCAGTCCCTGGAAAAATCATGGAGCAGGTCCTCAAGGAATCAATTCTGAAGGATTTAGAGGAGAGGAAAGTGATCAGGAACAGTCAGCATGGATTCACCAAGGGCAAGTCATGCCTGACTAACCTATTTGCCTTCTATGAGGAGATAACTGGCTCTGTGGATGAGAGGAAAGCAGTGGATGTGTTATTCCTTGACTTTAGCAAAGCTTTTGATATGGTTTCCCACAGTATTCTTGCCAGCACGTGAAAGAAGTATGGGCTGGATGAATGGACTATAAGGTGGATAGAAAGCTGGCTAGATTGTTGGGCTCAACCGTTAGTGATCAATGGCTCGATGTCTAGTTGGCAGCTGGTATCAAGCGGAGTGCCCCGGAGGTCGGTGCTGGGGCTGGTTTTGTTCAATATCTTCATTAATGATCTGGAGGGTGGCATGGATTGCACCCTTAGCAAGTTTGCAGATGACACTAAACTGGGAAGAGTGGTAGATACACTGGAGGGTAGGGATTGGATATAGAGGGACCTAGACAAACTGGAGGATTGGGCCAAAAGAAATCTGATAAGGTTTAACAAGGACAAGTGCAGAGTCCTGCACTTAGGACGGAAGAATCCCATTCACTGTTACAGACTAGGGACCGAATGGCTAGGCAGCAGTTCTGCAGAAAAGGACCTAGGGGTTACAGTGGACAAGAAGCTGGATATGAGTCAACAGTGTGCCCTTGTTGCCAAGAGGTTAATGGCATTTTGGGTTGTATAAGTAGGAGCATTGCCAGCAGATCGAGGGACATGATCATCCCCCTATTCGGCATTGGTGAGGCCTCATCTGGAGTACTGTGTCCAGTTTTGGGCCCCACACTACAAGAAGGATGTGGAAAAATTGGAAAGAGTCCAGTGGAGGGCAACAAAAATGATTAGGGGGCTGGAGCACATGACTTATGAGTCGATGCTGAGGAAATGGGATTGTTTAGTCTGCAGAAGAGAAGAATGAGGGGGGATTTGATAGCTGCTTTCAACTACCTGAAAGGGGGTTCCAAAGAGGATGGATCTAGATTGTTCTCGGTGGAACAAGGAGTAATGGTCTCAAGTTACAGTGGGGAAAGTTTAGGTTGGATATTAGGAAGAACTTTTTCACTAGGAGGATGGTGAAATGGGTTACCTAGGGAGGTAGTGGGATCTCCTTCTGAAGAGGTTTTTAAGGTCAGGCTTGACAAAGCCCTGGCTGGTATGATTTAGTTGGGGATTGGTCCTGCTTTGAGGAGGGGGTTGGACTAGATGATCTCCTGAGGTCCCTTCCAACCCTGATATTCTATGATTCTATGATTCTCCTAGCCATTCATGAACTAACAATAGAGAGGCTTCAGCCAATTCCTCACAGCTCCCCAGCCTAGCACCCCAAGGCTGTATCATCCTGCCTTCATCAGAAACCTGAGCAGTGTAAGTTTATTACCCAGTTTGCCACTTCTACAGAGGAAAGTGGATGTGCACCAGCTTTTGTACACTAAGCGGATTCCCCAGTCACATCAAGCAAAACACACTCTTTTAGGTAAAATATAAAACAGATTTATTAACCACAGAAAGATAGATTTTAAGTGATTATAAGTGATAAGCGTACACAACAAAGTTGGTTACCCAAGAAATAAAAGTAAAATCGCAATCTGAGTTCTATAAACTAGACAGGATTTGAATCAAGCCAATCCTCACCCTGATGGTATAGTTCCTTAATACATAAGCTGGGATTCTCCTTTCCAACCAGGGACCACCTGCCCCGTTCAAAGTCTCTGTCCTCCAGATGTGTTTCCAGGTGTTGAGTTGTGGTGGGGGAGTTAGACCAAATGATGATGTCACTTCCCCTCCTTTATAGGTTCTTCCAGCTTGCTGGAACGATCTTTTGCTATGATGAGAGTCAAGCAGTTTCCATTGTCTATGTGCTCTCTCTGAGAGGTCTCCGTTGTATACAGTTCCTGGGGTAGTCCTTGTGAGTGTAGATTCCCCTTAATGGGCCAACATCCATCTCTGGCTGCTCCATTGTTGTAACTGAAAGGCTGGTTGTGTGTGTTCCCAACCTTGCACCATATTTCAGTAACACAAACATGGCAAACTGCATAACTTCCCATACAATGACAGCACATACAATCCAACAGGATATTAATGTTCAACAGGTCAAGACTTTTAAAATGATACCTCACAAGGCAGACTTTGTAGAAAACACATCATAATTATATCACCATGCTGCATATGGGGGTGCCAGGGTTTTGCTTTGGGATATAGAGTGTCACAGATAGTCAATCCGGCAGAGGAGGTGGGCAGGGAGAGCCTGGAGGGAGAAGTGTCCGGCCACTTCCTCTCTTCCCCTCTCTGGGGTCCTGGGATGAGCCAGTGGCCGAACTGGCGTGGGGCCCAGGGCTTCGGGCCTACTGCCTTTCTTAGCTGCCAACCCCATTTGTGGGAGCACTGGCATGATCTCCTGGGCCGGGGACTAAGGGGCAGGGCTGCCAGCCCAGCCTTTCAGACACAAGAGGTTGACCTGATGGCGGCAATTCTTTCCGGACGAAATGGAGCCAGCGGGGCCCGTGCTCCCCAGCAGGCGAAGCCACACAAGAAGGCTTAAGACTCGGGCTGCAGCAGAAGTTGGGGAGGCTTGAGTCAACACCTCCAGTTAGTGCTGAGGCTTAAACGTTGGCCTCTTCAGTGCCAGGTCAGGGATTGCTGGACCCCGTCTGCCCACCGCTCAGCAGCAGCGCCCCACCCCCGCTAAGGCCAGAAGGGGGCACCCAGCGAGGCACAAAAGCAGCAGCCGCAGAAGACTTGTACCAGGCCTCAGCCATTCGAAGGCAACATTGGTTTCTTTTTCTCCTTCCCCTTTTTTCCTTAATTCTCTAGAGGGGAAAGCATGTCTCCCCGCACCGCTGAGACAGAATGCAGAGAGGCTTCTACTGACTGGTAGCCATATGCACCTTTCAGCCCTGGTCTTAGGCCCCATTTGGCCACACTCAAGTGGCTGCCTCTTCTGTACAAGCCACAATGGCAGGCAGGGAGCAGCTAAAGTGACACTTGTGGGATCTGCACCCACAACCTTTGAATGATTAGCCTGCCTCATTCCACACCCTGCCTTTTAGAAGGCTAATATGCTATCCATTACACCACAGAACCCTTGGTTCAATGAAATTTCTCTCCTCTGTCTACTTTGCAACACTGCAATTGCTGTGGTAAAAGCAGGGGAAGAGCTGAGGAAAACACTGCTCTGGCTGGGAATCAAACCCAGATCAACTTCTTAAAAAAACAGCCATGTCAAGCACCACACCACCAACACTCCTTTGCCAAAAGCCCTTGAGATCCAAGAACATGTATTACCTAGAACCTTCCTTCAGCCAGAGTGCAGCCAAAGAGACCCTGGCCAGGTTCAGACATCTATTCTGCTGGTTTATTCACTTCCCCCATGAGGCCGGGGGCAAGTCCCACTGGAGAGGTTCTGGCAGCTGGTTCCGAGCATCCAGCATAGCATGGCTGCTGCCTGCTGCGGGGACAGTCTCAGGTGGACACTTTCACTGGACACTACCCCAGCCAAATCCAAACACAGGTGTCTTAAGGTCAGCTCTGGTGGACAAAACCTTCCGTGGAGCAGAAGGGCTAAAGCTGGCTTCATCTTCACTCTCAATAAAGAGGGGGAAGGAGGAGCTTTGGTGCCAAGCAGAGCAGCTCCCTGGCTGCAATCTCCTGAAAATCAGCCTTTGAGACAAGCCTTTGCCTTTTCCCCCAAGACCTGCGCTCTAGGGGGTCCTCCAGCATGTTGGGAAAGGGCCCCTCAGAGCCTGGCAGAGGGGGCTTCCCTCCTCAGGCTCCCTATGAGACACATGGCTGATGACCCTAGTGGGAGGGTCCAGGTGCTAGAGGCGGGGATGGCCACTCTGATGGGAGGAGGGTCCACTGGCAGAGGAGGTGGGCAAGGTGAGTCTGGTGGGAGGAGTGTCCAGCTATCACCTCTCTTCCCCTCTCTGGGGTCCTGAGATGAGAAGGTGGCTGAATGGGCCTGGAGCACGGGGTCATGGGCCTGCCTCCCTCTTCAGCTGCCTCCCCCACACGTGGGAGCACTGGCATGAACTGCTGGGCCAGGGACTAAGGGGCAGGGCCACCAGCTCAGCCCTTTGGACTCAAGAGGTTGACCTTCTGACCGCACCTGGACCCTCCTGCCAGGTTACCCTCCCTGCCTTCTTTGGGGAGCCCAAGCAGGGAAGCCCTCTCCACCAGAACAATGAAGGCAAGATATTGGAGATTGTTGTCTCAGGTGCACTGCCAGGACAGTCATGATTTAAACAGTGGAGGTTGAAACCCAGCTGTCTAATAGCAAGATATCTCTTTAAGAGACCTGTTGGAGGGGTAGGAATGAGTTGTGTTTGGGTCATTGTTGCTAGGCAGATTTAGTCCTCCATATCCAGAAGCTTCTGGAATTGGGTGTGGTAGTTTTAGGTATTCTCTAATACTCCATGAGGGTAAGCGATCAGGGCAGCTGCTTTACAAAGAGCCATGTGCTCTGTGAGTTAGGAGAATCTGAGCCCAGGAGCAGAAAGCAGGCTGTTTTCCTTAACTCTGAAGTATTTTGCAGCAGGGGCTTTTTAAAAAAATTCTATATACTTAACTGAGTGGTTGGTTCATCAGTTAGCTGACTAGCTAACAGTGATTTCAGCAGAGGATGGGTCTGCATTTATTCCCACCGGCGATTCCTACAAGCAAGTGGAGGGAAGATGTTGCTTTTGATTCAGCAGACTATACAGATTTGGTGATCCAAGACTCTAACTGAGACTCAGATGAATTCAACCTAAGCTTTTGGGAACTCTGAGTTTCTTCTCACTGTTTATCTGTGGGGACTGACCTGTTTAGATATACTGTGTTTTCTTTATGTATAACAGTGAAGACAAGGTATGTGGGTTATAAAATAGGTTATGTTGTAAAAAATAAATAATTATTATTATGTTTCTTCATCATAAGATTTTATAAAGTTGTTACTTAATTAAATTCATTTTTTTCCTTCCTTTCTGGACTTGAGTGTGGGGAGCTTGACCCTGTGCAATCTTTGCTGAAAATCCTTAGAGGCTGAATTCTGGGTCTCCAACTGCTCGTCTATGGGAGTTGGGGTTTTTTAAGGCCCTGAAGAAGGACAATGAAGTGAACTCTAGCCCACCCAAAGGTTACATTTACACAGCAATTTTAGCACTGTAGTGCTAAAAGTCCTCAAAGATATTTAAGTGCCTAACTCCCATGGGAGTCACATCGCCTGAGACTGACCAGCCACCTAGTATCATGTGATCAAAACAAGCCATATTACTCCTGTAGTGCTATCCTATCTCTTCTTCTCTTCTGTCTGTTTTGTTAAAGGCAGGAAAGGTAACCACTACTCACAGCCATCAATTCAAATAAAACCATTTCTTCCACACTATGGGGGATTGTTTGTCAAAATAAAAGATTCTAATCGCTATCCTCTCTGAAAAAGGCCCTTTGAAAAGTTTTGGTTACGTTTGGTTTGCAAAACCAGCCAATGGCAGATTCAAACTGATGTATGTCTTGAGCTGAAATTCTTTTTCCTCTGGTACATCTGATTCAATACATTTCCAAGCCTTGGCATGAATTTTCTAGTATTTTGCCCATGGGATTGAGCTGGCTAAGGTCTCTGCCCTCAAAACTCTGAACCACATTTCACTGCTTAGTGTTGTACAAATGACAGAGTCACACTAACACCTGAGAGTCTCTAGGTCCCCTTATTCCACTGAAATTAACACAAAAGCTCTCCCGCTGCACGTGGGACTCGCTCGAGTTCAGCTCCCTTTGAACTCACTTAGGGTATGTCTACACTACAAAATTAGGTCGAATTTATAGAAGCCGGTTTTATAGAAATCTTTTGTATACAGCCGATTGTGTGTGTCCCCACATAAAATGCTCTAAGTGCATTAAGTCGGCGGACCGCGTCCACAGTACCGAGGCTAGCGTCGACTTCCGGAGCGTTGCACTGTGGGTAGCTATCCCACAGTTCCCGCAGTCTCCGCCGCCCATTGGAATTCTGGGTTGAGATCCCAATGCCTGAATGATGCAAAACAGTGTTGCGGGGGGTTCTGGGTACATGTTGTCAGGCACCTCACCCTCCGTCAGAGCAACGGCAGACAATCGATTCGCGCCTTTTTACCTGGGTTACCTGTGCAGACAATATACCACGCCAAGCATGGAGCCCGCCCAGCTCAGCTCAGCTCACCGTCACCATATGTCCTCTGGGTGCTGGCAGACGTGGTACTGCATTGCTACACAGCAGCAGCTAATTGCCTTTTGGCAGTAGACGGTGCAGTATGACTGGTAGCCTTCATCGGCGATCTGGGTGCTGGCAGATGTGGGGCTGGCAGACGTGGGGCTGCATTGCACACAGCAGCAGCCCCTTGCCTTTTGGTAGAAGATGGTATATTACAACTGGTATCCGTCGTCATTGTACTGCAGTGGCTGTCAATCATGGGCACCTAGGCAGACATGCTCAGTCCTATCGAACTGTCTTGATGATGATGGCTATCAGTCGTAGTATGCTATTTTCTGCCAAGCGCCCAGTATTTTCTGCCAAGCACCCAGAAGATGCCGAGGGCTATCAGTCATGCTGCACCATCGTCTGCCAGCTTAAGATGTAAAAAATAGATTTGTTCTGTATTCATTTGCTTCCCCCTCCCTCCGTGAAATCAACGGCCTGCTAAACCCAGGCTTTTGAGTTCAATCTTTGGGGGGGGGCCATTCTGTGTGACAGTTGTTTGTGTTTCTCCCTGATGCACAGCCACCTTTGTTGATTTTAATTCCCTGTACCTGTACGCCATGTCGTCACTCGCCCCTCCCTCCCTCCCTCCCTCCGTCAGATACTAGTTTCGTGCCTTTTTTCAGACCAGACGCCATAGCTAGCACTTGGATCATGGAGCCCGCTCAGATCACCGCGGCAATTATGAGCACTATGAACACCACGCGCATTGTCCTGGAGTATATGCAGAGCCAGGACATGCCAAAGCAAAACCAGGACCAGCCGAGGAGGCGATTGCAGCGCGGCGACGAGAGTGATGAGGAAATTGACATGGACATAGACCTCTCACAAGGCACAGGCCCCAGCAATGTGGAAATCATGGTGTTACTGGGGCAGGTTCATGCCGTGGAACGCCGATTCTGGGCCCAGGAAACAAGCACAGACTGGTGGGACCGCATCGTGGTGCAGGTGTGGGACGATTCCCAGTGGCTGCGAAACTTTCGCATGTGTAAGGGCACTTTCATGGAACTTTGTGACTTGCTTTCCCCTGCCCTGAAGCGCCAGAATACCAGGATGAGAGCAGCCCTCACAGTTGAGAAGCGAGTGGCGATAGCCCTGTGGAAGCTTGCAACGCCAGATAGCTACCAGTCAGTCGGGAATCAATTTGGAGTGGGCAAATCTACTGTGGGGGCTGCTGTGATCCAAGTTGCCAGGGCAATGAAAGACCTGGTGATATCAAGGGTAGTGACTCTGGGAAACGTGCAGGCCATAGTGGATGGCTTTGCTGCAATGGGATTCCCAAACTGTGGTGGGGCGATAGACGGAACCCATATCCCTATCTTGGCACCAGAGCACCAAGCCACCGAGTACATAAACCTCAAGGGGTACTTTTCAATGCTGCTGCAAGCCCTGGTGGATCACAAGGGACGTTTCACCAACATCAACGTGGGATGGCTGGGAAAGGTACATGATGCTCGCGTCTTCAGGCACTCTGGTCTGTTTCGAAAGCTGGAGGAAGGGACTTTCTTCCCGGACCAGAAAATAACCATTGGGGATGTTGAAATGCCTATCGTGATCCTTGGGGACCCAGCCTACCCCTTAATGCCATGGCTTATGAAGCCGTACACAGGCAGCCTGGACAGTAATCAGGACCTGTTCAACTACAGGCTGAGCAAGTGACGAATGGTGGTGGAATGTGCATTTGGACGTTTAAAAGCGCGCTGGCGCAGCTTACTGACTCGCTCAGACCTCAGCGAAAAGAATATCCCCATTGTTATTGCTGCTTGCTGTGCGCTCCACAATATCTGTGAGAGTAAGGGGGAGACATTTATGGCGGGGTGGGAGGTTGAGGCAAATCACCTGGCCGCTGATTACGCGCAGCCAGACACCAGGGCGGTTAGAAGAGCACAGCAGGGTGCGGTGCGCATCAGAGAAGCTTTGAAAACAAGTTTTGTGACTGGCCAGGCCACCGTGTGAAACTTCTCTTTGTTTCTCCTTGATGAACCCTCCGCCCCCCCCCCACCCGGTTCACTGTACTTCCCTGTAAACCAACCACCCCACCCTCCCCTCCCCCCTTCGAGCACCGCTTGCAGAGGCAATAAAGTCATTGTTACTTCACATTCATGCATTCTTTATTAATTCATCACACAACTAGGGGGATAATTGCCAAGGTAGCCTGGGATGGGTGGGGGAGGAGGGAAGGAAAAGCACACACTGCAGTTTTAAACTTTAACTCTTATTGAAGGCCAGCCTTCTGATGCTCGGGCAATCCTCTGGGGTGGAGTGGCTGGGTGGCCGGAGGCCCCCCCACCGTGTTCTTGGGCGTCTGGGTGAGGAGGCTATGGAACTTGGGGAGGAGGGCGGCTGTTGGTTGCACAGGGGCTGTAGCGGCGGTCTCTGCTCCTGCTGCCTTTCCTGCAGCTCAACCATACGCTGGAGCATATCAGTTTGATGCTCCAGCAGCCGGAGCATCGACTCTTGCCTTCTGTCTGCAAGCTGACGCCACCTATCATCTTCAGCCCACCACTTGCTCTGTTCATCCCGTGATTCAGCCCGCCACCTCTCCTCTCGTTCATACTGTGCTTTTCTGTAGTCTGACATTGACTGCCTCCACGCATTCTGCTGTGCTCTGTCAGTGTGGGAGGACATCTGGAGCTCGGTGAACATATCATCTCGCGTCCTCCGTTTTCTCCTTCTGATCTTCACTAGCCTCTGTGAAGGAGAAACATTTGCAGCTGGTGGAGGAGAAGGGAGAGGTGGTTAAAAAAGATACATTTTAGAGAACAATGGGTACACTCTTTCACGTTAAATTTTGCTGTCCACATTACAAAGCACATGTGCTTTCGTTACAAGGTCGCATTTTTCCTCTTATATTGAGGGCCTGCCAGTTTGGTGTGAGAGATCACTCACGCAGTGCCAGGCAACAGATTTCGGCTTGCAGGCAGCCATGGTAAGCCACAGTCTTTTGGCTTTTTTAACCTTCTTAACATGTGGGAATGGTTTCAAACAGCAGCGCCCTCATTTCCCATATCAAGCACCCATTGGGTTGCCCATTTAAAATGGGTTTGCAATGTAAAAGGAGGGGCTGCGGTTTCCAGGTTAACATGCAGCACAAACCCAACTAACCCCCCTTCCCCCCCACACCCAATTCTCGGGGATGATCACTTCACCCCTTCCCCCCACCGCGTGGCTAACAGCGGGGAACATTTCTGTTCAGCAGAGCAGGAAGGGGCACCTCTGAATAAAATGTCCCCTTAATAAAATCGCCCCATTTCAACCAGGTGACCGTGAATGATATCACTCTCCTGAGGATAACAAAGAGCGATAAGGAATGGATGTTGTCTGCATGCCAGCAAACACCGGGACCATACGCTGCCATGCTTTGTTATGCAATGATTCCAGACTACGTGCTACTGGCCTGGCGTGGCAAAGTGTCCTACCATGGCGGACGGGATAAGGCAGCCCTCCCCAGAAACCTTTTGCAAAGGCTTTGGGAGTACATGAAGGAGAGCTTTCTGGAGATGTCCCTGGAGGATTTCCGCTCCATCCCCATACACGTTAACAGACTTTTCCAGTAGCTGTACTGGCTGCGATTGCCAGGGCAAATTAATCATTAATCATTAAACACGCTTGCTTTTAAACCATGTGTAATATTTACAAAGGTACACTCACCAGAGGTCCCCGTTTGCCCTCAGGGTCTGGGAGCATGCCTTGGGTGAGTTCGGGGGTTACTGGTTCCAGGTCCAGGGTGATAAACATATCCTGGCTGTTGGGGAAACCGGTTTCTCCGCTTCCTTGCTGCTGTGAGCTATCTACATTATCTTCATCCTCATCTTCCTCGTACCCCGAACCCACTTCCCTGTGTGTTTCTCCAGTGAGGGAGTCATAGCACACGGTTAGGGTAGTGGTGGCTGCACCCCCTAGAATGGCATGCAGCTCCGCATAGAAGCGGCATGTTTGCAGCTCTGCCCCGGACCTTCCGTTTGCCTCTCTGGCTTTGTGGTAGGCTTGCCTTAGCTCCTTAATTTTCATGCGGCACTGCTGTGCGTCCCTGTTATGGCCTCTGTCCTTCATGGCCTTGGAGACCTTTTCTAATATTTTGCCATTTTGTTTACTGCTACGGAGTTCAGCTAGCACTGATTCATCTCCCCATATGGTGAGCAGATCCCGTACCTCCCGTTCGGTCCATGCTGGAGCTCTTTTGCGATCCTGGGACTCCATCACGGTTACCTGTGCTGATGAGCTCTGCGTGGTCACCTGTGCTCTCCACGCTGAGCAAACAGGAAATGAAATTCAAACGTTCGCGGGGCTTTTCCTGTCTACCTGGTCAGTGCATCTGAGTTGAGAGTGCTGTCCAGAGCGGTCACAATGAAGCACTGTGGGATAGCTCCCGGAGGCCAATAACGTCGAATTCCGTCCACACTACCCCAATTCCGACCCGCTAAGGCTGATTTTATCGCTAATCTCCTCGTCGGAGGTGGAGTAAAGAAACCGGTTTAAAGGGCCCTTGAAGTCGAAAGAAAGGGCTTTGTCGTGTGGACGTGTCCAGGCTTAATTCGATTTAACCCTGCTAAAGTCGTCCTAAACTCGTAGTGTAGACCAGGCCTTAGATTCCCTTCGGAATCTGGAACAGAAAACTTTGTAATGGCCCCACCAGGGGGCTCATCAGATGCCAAGTCGCAAATAGCACTTGTTTTTCATAACACCCAAAGTCCCCAATTGCTGGATCCCCCAGCTGGAACCAGGAGCCAAGACGCTAACAATGCCCAGAGCGTCGCATCCCGAAGCCTAATGAGGAGCCCTGGGATATGATGTCTCCAGGCACTGACGCTGCGAGGGACAATTGGCACCGAGCCAATCCAGACTTTTCTCTGTAACAAGCAGGGATTGGATCTCTTGTCATGAGATCTTTGGCCAGCCAGACCAGTACTCAGGACCAGGTCATTGTCCAGTTACTATAGTGCCCCATACCCTTCTGTACCAGGTCATTGTCCAGTTACACCAGTACCCCATACCCCTCTGCACAAGGTCATTGTCCAGTTACTGTAGAGGCTAGAACAAGCTTATTCCTCAGGTGTGAATGGAGGTATCCAAAGATTTGTTCTATGCGGCAGGACAATGATACAATTGTCGTCCCCCACCCCCAGGTCTGGTTATAAATCAGGGTTAAGCTTTTATTTACCAGCCCTCTAGCCTGAATTAGCTTTTTCCAGAAAACCACCAACCCTGGTCCCTGGGGCTGCACAAACCTCGCCAGCTGAGTGCCAGCCCCTTGGGGAGAATGCAAGAGAAAGCCATCCCATCACTCCCCCATTCTGACACACATAAAGGGTTGTTTTCTTCCCCCCCACACACCCACCAGGGCATGGGCAGAGGTAGGGGCAGGTGGCTGTAGAGGTGTCTGGCTATCCAGCCACCTTTCCAGCCATTCACTGTACATCTCTACATCTATCCAGCTCTCTCCTCTTCTGTCCATCTCTCTTTCTTTACTGTCCAGCCTTCTCTCTGCCTTTCTCTGTCCTTCTACCAATTCACCTCTGACTTCCTCTCTTTCTCCACATCCTTCCTTCTCTTTCTCTGACTCCCCCCCTCTATTTCCATCCACCCATGCCTAGCCTCTGTCAGCCCACAGACATTCAGTAACTCTCTCTCTCTCATCTCTGGCTTTTCTAATGTTCCCAGCACTGCAGTCTATGGGCTTTCAGGAGTCCCTTCCCACTGAGACAGGCTTTGGGCATCCCCACCCAGCTGGGGCACATGTAGTTTGAGGCTCTGTCTCATCCTCAGACCTCTCACTTGCTCACAGAGCAGGTCTGGTTGCCTGGATGGGGGGACTCCATGACCATACTACACTGGCTCTGAATGCCCAGCTGATGCCTGCATTTGTCCCATTCTCCTCCCAGTAAGACCCCTGGAACCCAGCAGCAGGTGGGGTGATACCTGTGTCCTCTCAGTTTCCAGAGTAAGAGGTGGGTGTGCTGCCCCACAGCATTGGGACAGCGTTAGCTGATCTCCTTCCCCTGCCCCAACCCCATAGGCATTCAGCCCCTCAGCCTGGGGCTGCCTCCTCCCTGGGCTCTGCAAGCACGCAGGGGGTCTCAGCACAGTGGAGCGGGGACCGTGGCTAAGACTCTGCCCTGGCATTGGAGGGTCTGATCTGCCCGAGCTGCCCAGGCAGGAGCGGTCTGGGGAGAGCCGAGCCGGAGGTGAATGGAGGTGAGTCTGGGGAGAAGGGGGTTTGAAATAGGCAGATCGAGGGAGTGGGGAAGGGAACAGCGCAATGAATGGAGACAGACAGACAGACTGACCAGGGGAGATATGATGATTAGGATGGATGGATGTTTCCTGCCACATCTCCAAAATCTGGGTTGTTGCCAGCATGGGCTTATCGATAGCACAGACGCTGTGGCCCCAATCTGAACTTGGATTCACCCGCACCAATGGCTGGACAGAGCTTTGGAGGGAGTCCAATGGGTGCGTGGAACTCCAGTGGTGGATCTCACTGAAGGATCTGGACTAGTTCTTCTTTCTATCTCTGCTAAAGTTTTCTTTCTCCCTCACAATCTCTCTCTCAGGCAGTTCCTCAGTGGGTGCCAACAAATTATATTATGGTTGAACCTAGAAGCCACAACAGAGATGGAGGCCCTGTAGTGTCAGGCACTGCCCAGACACACGGGGGAGAAAGTCCAAGAAATGAAACTGGATATCGTAGGAATAACCGAAACGTGGTGGAATGGTAGTCATGACTGGAGTACAGGTATGGAAGGGTATGTGCTGTTTAGGAATGACCGGAAAAAAGGTAAAGGTGGGGGAGTGGCATTGTATGTCAATAATGAGGTAAACTGTAAAGAAATAATAACTGATGGAATGGATAAGACGGAGTCTGTCTGGGCAATAATTACACTGGGTAAAAGAACTACTAGAGCCTCCCCTGGGATAGTGCTTGGGGTGTGCTATAGACCGCCGGTATCTAGCCTGGATGCAGACAGAGAACTATTTAATGTTTTTAGGGAAGTAAAAACTAATAAGAACTGTGTAATCATGGGGGACTTTAACTTCCCAGATATAGATTGGGGAACAAATGCTAGTAACAATAATAGGGCTCAAATGTTCCTAGACATGCTAGCAGATGAATTCCTTCATCAAGTAGTAACTGAACCAACGAGGGGGGATGCCGTTTTAGATTTGGTGCTGGTGAGTAGTGAGGACCTCGTTGAGGAAATGGTTGTAGGGGACAACCTTGGCTCGAGTGACCATGAGCTAATTCGGTTTAAACTAAATGGAAGGATTAACAGAATTAAAACTGTGACTAAGGTTTACAATTTCAAAAAGGCCAACTTTAATAAATTAAGGCAACTACTTAGGGAAGTGGATTGGGCTAACATACTTAGGGATCTAAAGGCAGATGGCGCCTGGGATTATTTCAAATTGAAGTTGCACGAGCTGTCCGAGGCCTGTATCCCGAGAAAGGGAAAATGGTTAGTAGGCAGGAGATTTAGACCTAGCTGGATGAGCGAGCGTCTCAAAGGGGCGATTAAGAAAAAACAGAAAGCGTACAAAGAATGGAAGAGGGGAGGGATCAGCAAGGAAACCTACCTTATTGAGGTCAGAGCATGTAGGGATGCAGTGAGAAAGGCCAAAAGCCGTGTAGAGTTGGACCTTGTGAGGGGAATTAAAACCAATAGTAAGAGGTTTTATAGCCATATAAATAGGAAGAAAACAAAGAAAGAGGAAGTGGGACTGCTGAAGAATGTAGATGGAGTGGAGATTAAGGATAATCTAGGCATGGCACAATATCTAAATGAATATTTTGCATCGGTCTTTAATAAGGCTAATGAAGGGTTTAGGAATAGAGGGAGCAGGACAGAGGGGAATAAAGGAGGGGGGGTTGACATTACAGTATCAGAGGTGGAAGCCAAACTTGACCAGCTAAACGGGACTAAATCGGGTGGACCGGATGATCTTCATCCTAGAATATTGAAGGAACTGGCGCAAGAAATTGCAAGCCCCCTGGCGATAATTTTTAATGAATCTGTAAACTCGGGGGTGGTACCGTTGGACTGGAAAATAGCTAATGTGGTTCCTATTTTCAAGAAAGGGAAAAAAAGTGACCCGGGTAACTACAGGCCTGTTAGTTTAACATCTGTAGTATGCAAGGTCTTGGAAAAAATTTTGAAGGAGAAAGTAGTTAAGGACCTTGAGGTGAATGGCAATTGGGACAAATTACAACATGGGTTTATGAAAGGCAGATCGTGCCAAACCAACCTGATCTCCTTCTTTGAGAAAGTAACAGACTTTCTAGATAAAGGAAATGCGGTGGATCTAATATACCTCGATTTTAGTAAAGCGTTTGATACTGTACCGCATGAGGAATTATTGGTTAAATTGGAAAAGATGGGGATTGATATGAAAATCCAGAGGTGGATAAAGAACTGGTTAAAGGGGAGACTGCAGCAGGTAGTACTGAAAGGTGAACTGTCAGGTTGGAGGGAGGTCACCAGTGGGGTTCCTCAAGGTTCGGTTTTGGGTCCAATTTTATTCAATCTATTTATTACTGACCTCGGAACCGAATGTAGGAGTGGGCTGATAAAGTTTGCGGATGACACAAAGTTGGGAGGTATTGCCAATTCGGAGAAGGATTGGGATATCCTGCAGGGAGACTTGGATGACCTTGTAAATTGGAGTAATAGTAATAGGATAAAATTTAATAGTGAGAAGTGTAAGGTGATGCATTTAGGGATGACTAACAAGAATTTTAGTTATAAGCTGGGGACGCATCGGTTGGAAGTAACAGAGGAGGAGAAGGACCTCGGAGTCCTGGTTGACCGCAGGATGACGATGAGTCGGCAATGTGACGTGGCTGTGAAAAAAGCTAATGCGATTTTGGGATGCATTAGGCGAGGTATTTCTAGTAGGGACAAGGAGGTGCTGCTTCCATTATACAAGGCACTGGTGAGACCTCATTTGGAGTACTGTGTGCAGTTCTGGTCTCCTATGTTTAAAAAGGATGAACTCAAACTGGAACGGGTACAGAGAAGGGCCACTAGGATGATCCGAGGAATGGAAAACCTTTCATATGAAAGGAGACTCGAGGAGCTCGGTTTGTTTAGCCTAACCAAAAGAAGGCTGAGGGGAGATATGATTGCTCTCTTTAAATATATCAGAGGGATAAATACCAGGGAGGGAGAGGAATTATTTCAGCTCAGTACTAATGTGGACACGAGAACAAATGGATATAAACTGGCCGTGGGGAAGTTTAGGCTTGAAATTAGACGAAGGTTTCTAACCGTCAGAGGGGTGAAATTTTGGAACAGCCTTCCGAGGGAAATGGTGGGGGCAAAAGACCTCTCTGTCTTCAAGATTAGGCTAGATAAGTTTATGGAGGGAATGGTTTGATGGGATAACGTGATTTTAGTCAATTAGGCAATAACGTGCCATCGCTGGTAAAATGAGGGTCCGGCTGTAGAATCTTGCCCGCATGCTCGGGGTTCTACTGATCGCCATATTTGGGGTCGGGAAGAAATTTTCCTCCAGGGTAGATTGGCAGAGGCCCTGGAGGTTTTTCGCCTTCCTCCGCAGCATGGGGAAGGGGTCGCAAGCTGGAGGATTCTCTGCGACTTGAAGTCTTTAAATCACGATGTGGAGACTTCAACAGCTGAGTTAAGGGAAAGTGGGTGGGTCAGCTTTTGTGGCCTGCATCATGCGGGAGGTCAGACTAGATGACCATAATGGTCCCTTCTGACCTTAAAGTCTATGAGTCTATGAGCTGAGATCAGTGCTCCGTTTTTGCAGGCATTGCACAGACTCAGAGTGAGAAAAAGTCACTGCCCCAGATGAGATCAGGGCCCCATTGTGCCTGGAGCTGCACAGACACACAGTAAATGAGGGACACACAATCAATGCCCCAATTTAAGTAGGCAAAACAGATAAATGGCGGGTGAAAAGGAAGATTATTGTTCTCACTTTACAGATGGGAACCCAGACTCAGAGAGATGAAGTGACTAGCCCAAAATCATTCGGTCAGTCTGTGTCAGTGCTGGGTACTGAAGCCAGCTCTCCAGAGTCCTCAGCCCAGGCCCCCCCCCGACTCATCCTTGTGGGTTAAGTCTCCCCCTCACTCTCACTCCCTCTCCTTACTCTCTTCTAGATTCTTCCCTTGTCATCATTCCACTTGTGCTCCCGTCACCCCAGGGCCAACACTACATTGAGAGGGACTGAGGGTAAATTGGGCAGACAGCAATTGCCAGGTTCGTTGTTTTCCCATCACTCCCCCAACCCCTCTCCAGTTCTCAATAGCCAACAAACTAATGAGTTTAATTAATGGCTCTCAGCTGTGCTGCTGAGGAGTCTATTTCATTTCTACTTATCTCCAGTCCTTGTCTTTATCTTTCTGGCCACAAGCCGTTTTTTAAAAGAACACCCAAACAGCATTGCTCTCTGACAACCATCACCAATTGTATCTTCCCCCCATCTTCTTTCTCACTCAGACTTCTCTTCCCCGCCTTCTTCCCTTCCAAGTCTCACATGTATGGATGTAACTACTTATTCGGAGGTATAAAAGCCTCAGTAGGTGCCCATGCTCCTGTCAGGGAGTCCAATGTATTTGTAAAATTCTTAGCCCTTTTGGGTGACACTGATAGAGTTAGAGGAGGGAAGGAGAGAGGTGGGAGAACAGGAATGAAGATGAAAGTGAGGGTGGGGGAAAAGTTGAAAATGTACAGCCTGCGGAGAGAAGAGACTGAATGAGGATGTGATGAATGCTAGATACGTACCATGTTTGGTATCATATTGACCAGTGTCTTAGAAATGCAGACAGACAAGGTGGGTGAGCTGATATCTTTTATTGAAGCAACTTCCGTTGGTGTGAGAGACAAGGTTTTGAGCTTACATAGAGCAGGGAAATGTACTCTGAGTATCACAGCTAAGTACAAAGAGGAACAGAAGCCTAAATAGTTAACACATATTTCAAAGGACAGTTCAAGGTAAAGTTGCCAATTAACACCTCTCCCATCATGTAGGGGAAGGAGCAGAGGGAGAAGCTGGAGGAGGGGGCTCAGTGGATCACAGATTGCTGTAATAAGCCACAAAGTCAGTATCTCTGTTCAGTCCATGATTTTTAGTGTGCAGCAAAGTTATGAATTTACAACACATACTTGATGGGGTCCACATCCTGAAAGAAATCCTTCCTGAGTCCCTTCTTCTCGTGCTCAACCTCCCGCCCCCAACCTCGCCAAGCTCAGCTTCAGAAGCAAGCTCCCCACCGACCTTGACACATCAACTCAAAGCAACACCAGACCCTGCCAGAGCAACAGATGCAAAACCTGCAGCCCCATCTCCACTGCAACGATGATCAAAATCCATGGGTCCTACACATGCCTATCACAACATGTGCTGTACCTCATCCAGTGCACTAAATGCCCCAACAATGGCTTTGTGGGTGAAATCAGACAATCACGATGCTCTCAAATGAACTCACACAGGAAAACAAGAAAAGACAAAAACACCCTGTCAGTGGTGGGTGAACACATGATCACTCTATATCTGACCTCTCAGACCTCATCTTCAACAGAAACCTGCACAACACCTTCAAAAGATGAGCCTGGGAGCTTAAATTCATAACTCAGCTAGACACTAAAAATCATGGACTGAATAGAGATCAAACCTATATCCCACTAACCACGCTCCCTTTCACTTATTTCCCTCTCTACTTTCCCCCCATGACTAGAGGCATGTTACAGGGCACTTCAACCTTAATGGTCCTTTGAAATATATTTTAACTTCTTGTGCTAAACAATCTGTTCCACCTTGTATTTAGCTGTGACACTTTGAGTACATTTCCCAGACCTGACACTTTGAGTACATTTCCCAGACCTGAAGAAGAGCTCCATGTAAGCTTGAAAGCTTGTTTCTCTCACAAATGGAAACTGGTCTGTTAGCCTGGATTTGAGGGGTGTGTGTACCCCAGAATGTGTTCAAGCTAGTTGCAACCATATTATGTGCATTCAGCCACTCTGAATTAATAAAATAGAAAACCACATAGTTAAGGGTTAATTGGAAAACAGGCTTTTAGAGGCAAGGTGAAAACTAGCTGGTAGTTTCTTCTAATTAGAATGAGAATCGGGGAAAGAAAAGTCAAGAAGTGAGACTCAAAACCTTGGTGGATGGATGACCTGGAGTCTGGAAACCTCTGATATTAGAAGTTTATTGAAAGTTAGGAAAAGTGATGTTTTTGTAGAGGCCATTATGACCTATGTGTTTTGTAGAAGTTAGTTATAAAAGACCAGTGAATACAGTGTATTCTGGAGCAGTCCTCTGAAGCCGTTTTGAGAGATGTTTTTCTTGACACCTTTTCTCCCCAGTGGATAAGCAACTGGCCACTGAGAACCCACTGCTAATTACTCAATACCATTCCAGATTTTAGGTAAATATCTGGGATGCTCTAAACCTATTGCTTATGTCTGTATGTGCTTAAATCTAATAAACTGCAGGTTTAGATAGTGCCTGCTTACTTGTATTAATCTTTCATCAGGCAGAAATGCTGTATTCCCATTGATTTATTCCTGACACCACCTGGAGTGAAACAGTTAAGTTGCCCCTGCTGTGGGTTCTGAAAACCGTTGGTAACAGGTCCAAAAAAAAAAGATATTACCTCATCCGCTTCATCTCTCCAATATCCTGGGACCAACCCGACTACAACAACACTGCAGACAGACAGATGAGAGATTTCCCTGACCTTTGCATAAATGTATGCAGTGCTGCAGGTGGGTCAGTCCCAGGATAGATAGATTCAAGCCTTTCCCTAATCCATTCACTTATCACTTACCTGTCTTCTAGGATTAAAGGCTACCATTCCAAAAATACCCACTGCCAATCCCAGCGCTAGCACCTATTATCACAAGTCTCCTTGCT
This sequence comes from Emys orbicularis, assembly GCF_028017835.1. Classification (NCBI taxonomy): domain Eukaryota; kingdom Metazoa; phylum Chordata; order Testudines; family Emydidae; genus Emys; species Emys orbicularis. Next base: position 17,392,672 of record NC_088695.1, on the reverse strand, counting down.
GCGGGATATTTTTCACCCTTATTCTTTCTGGCCACTATAGGTGATGAGTGGCAAAGGGGCATGGGAAGATGGAAACCAAAGCTCCTTGGGGCAATTCATCTTGCTAGGGGTGTCTGACCGGCCACAGTTGGAGCTGCTGCTCTTTGTGCTCATCTTAATCTCCTACACCATGACCTTGCTTGGAAACACTACCATCATCATGGTCTCATGGCTAGACCCCCATCTCCACACGCCCATGTATTTCTTCCTCAGCAACCTCTCTTTCCTGGACCTCTGCTACACCACCAGCATTGGTCCCCAGATGCTGGTGAACTTCCACAGCGCCCACAAATCCATTTCCTTGGCCGGCTGCGTGGCCCAGCTCTACATCTCCCTCTCTCTGGGTTGCACTGAGTGCCTCCTGCTGGCTGTCATGGCCTACGACCGCTATGCCGCCGTCTGCCAACCGCTGCGCTACACAGCCATCATGAGCCGCCGCCTCTGCCTGCAGCTGGCGGCCACCGCCTGGTTGTGTGGCTTCAGCAACTCCATGCTGCAGACCATCCTGACTCTGCAGCTGCCCCGGTGTGGGCAGAACCAAATCGAGCACTTCCTCTGTGAGCTGCCAGCCCTGCTCAAGCTGGCCTGTGTCGACACCTCTGCCAACGAGGCTGAGCTCCTTGCCAGTGCATTTTTCTTTCTGCTGGTGCCACTAGGCCTCATCCTGGTCTCCTACGGCTACATCGGCGCCGCCGTGATGAGGATTCACTCGGTGAAGGGCAGGCTCAAGGCCTTCAACACTTGTACCTCCCATTTAGCTGTGGTGTCACTCTTCTATGGCACGGCCATTTCCATGTATCTACAGCCTCCGTCCAGCTACTCCCAGGACCGAGGCAAGATGGTCTCCCTCTTCTACACCATGGTGACTCCCATGCTCAACCCCTTCATCTACACGCTGAGGAACAAAGAGGTGCATGGGGCCCTGTGTAGGGTGCTGGGGAGGATCCCGACCACCCAGGGGACCTGAGCTGGGTAAGCAATTGGCACAGAACCATCTGTACCTCTCATGACTACTGTAACCTCTTCTGTGTCCATGTGGAGCCTTCTGCCTTCCCTACAGCACCAGTCCTCTCCATCCACACAAACCCTCTGTCCTCTCCCACCCCACAGAACAAACCTGCCCTACCCCCACACCCAATCTGTCTGGCCTCTCACCCCACACAACCCCTCTGTCACCCCACATGGCCCCCTTGCCCTCTGCTTTGCAATACAAACAAGCACCATCCTAGCTGCACCTCTAGGAACAATCCCTCCTCTCCTGCCTGAAGAGATTATTCTTATTGCTGTCTATTGCAGTAGCAAAGAGGATCTGACTGAGATTAGGGTTGTACCAAGTGCTGCACAGACACACAGCGAGAGGCAGTCCCTGCCCCAGCTGAGATCAGGGCCCCATTTTGCCTGGCGCTGCACATACACTGAGAATCAGTCCCTGCCCTACCTGTGATCCAGGCCATGTTCCGTGAGACAGGAAGATATATAAGTTCAATGCCTTCTGAAAAAAACTATTGGACATCACAATCAGGGCTGGTTCCAGGGTTTTTGCCGCCCCAAGCAGGGGAAAAAAAAAAAAAAAGCCGCGATCGCGATCAACTCTACCACCGCCACTTCAGTCTTCGGCAGCAATTCGGTGGCTGGTCCTTCGCTCCGAGAGGGAGTGAGGGATCCACCGCCGAATTGCCGCCGAAGAGCTGGACGTGCAGCCCCTCTCCATTGGCTGCCCCAGGCAGCTGCTTGCTGGGCTGGTGCCTGGAGCCGGCCCTGATCACAATTGAAGACTGGATTGAGTCAGTGAAGGCAGCTCTATGGGTGTTGAGAGTACCTGAAGAAGATCATGTGGATTTTGTGGAAGAACATCTCAAAGGCCAGGCCAGATCCACAGTGAAGTTCATGGCAACAGCTGATAAGCCAGACGTAGAGAAGACATTTCAGATTCTCTTAGAAGTGTATGAGACAAAGTAACCATTGGAACCAGACTCAAAGAATTCTATGAGCTGACACAGAATCCAGGTGGGACCATTCGGGCCTACTCATATGAGCTCTAGGAGAGAATGAGCTAGGTGAAACACTGGGACCTACAACAAGTTCTGGACATGGATATGGTCCAGAAAGTATAGTTAGTGCTGGGGCTCCGGGATGATTCCCTCCACTGTGAAATGAAGAAGAGGTTTAAAGAAGAGCCCAGTAAGAATTTCCATGAACTTGTGTAAGCTGCCATTACATGATCTGAATTACAGCAAGTTCCAGTGGAAGAGATGGCCAAGCCCAACCCCCATACACAAAGTGGAGGCCTAGGTAAAGGAAAAAGATTCTTCCCCAAACTCAATTAATGCTGGAAAGTTTGAAAGAAGCTGTCCAGAAACTGGCCGGCTAACAGGGGGAGATGCTGAAAATGATGACTGAGATGATGAAAGATAAACTCTCCCCTAGGATGCCAAAATATCAAAGGGCACTGGGATCCTGAAAATCGCCACCTTAAAGGCACCTGATTTTCAGAAGGCAAGTGCTCAGGGCTCCCTGAAAAACAAGCATTTAAAAATCATGTATCATGCTCCAAAAATCGTGAGATTGTCTTTAAAATTGTGAGATTTAATTACATTATAACTGTTGGGTTCTTTTTCTTTGCCTTCCAGTTTCTGAGATTTAGATCACACTTGTGTCATGTTCTGGGGTTTTTCTCCATCTCCATGAGGGCTAGAAATGTTTCTTTTTAATTGTAAGCACATTCTTCCAGGCGCTGCAGCTTTCAGGAGAAGAAGTAGCACTGTGAGACTTTCGTTGGCAACACTGCATCAAATCAGATACCTAAAATCACCAGTCACTTTTGTAAATCTTGGTCCACATGCCTCTCTAGTAGCCTGACCCTTACTAACTACAACAGTTTGTTACTGAAGCACAGCCAAGGAAGTTACGCTTTTGGTTCAATCTTCCCTTTATGCTCTGATACCTCTGGGTAGAATTGTCATTCACTGACTTTGCCTGTAGCGGCTGACCTCACCTCTGCAACCTGAAGGCTGAGTGCCTGAGTTAATAAATATGCCTCCAGCTTCACTTCAGTCTCTGGGCTCTCCGTTCTGACTGAAGTTTTAGATAGCTAGACCAGCAGGTTAGGAGGCTGGATAGGTAGATATATTTTACTGAGACAAGGTTAGTGAGATAATATCTTTTATTGGACCAACTTCTGTCGAGCTACATGGAGAAGTTAGTCCAATAAAAGATATTACCTCACCACCTTCTCTCTCTAACATCCTGAGACCAACATGGCTACAACAAAACTGCAAACAACAGGTAGGTACATAGATAGATAGAGGGGGTGTATGGGGATAGATAGGTACATAGATACATAGATAGATAGCATCAGGATTTAGACCGATGGGTATTCAGTTTATTTTTAAGTCTGGAAAGTTCCCAGTTATTTGCCCAGCACAGACACCTAAATGGAACAGAATGCTAGGATATAGACACATGTCTGAGCCAATCCCCTCAACCTGGGGCTGGATCGGAACCGGAACCCCCTAGAGAAAAAGAGGCCCCATATCGCATTCCTAGATCACTGCTGAGCTCATGGTTTTGAAAACGTCTTGGCAGGAGGAGATTCAGCACCATTGCCTGATGGTTTCATCCCTGGTTTACACTGGAAGTGAGGGAGGGAAGGATCAGTTACACTGGACAGTGTGGGCATGTTTTTGTAGAGGTGTCATTTCCTAAGGTGTAAGTCAATCATGGACTGATAGGGGTTAGTGAGAAATTTCCCAGCTGTCCACGAAGCGTGTGGTGACACTTCATCTGAAGCTGGGACTGGCCACCGTTGACGATGGGGACTGGAAGGACCCACGTGGGATCCAGTCTGGGGACTGGTATGTTCCTGTTAGTTGTCTTTGTGCTGCGCTTCTCCCGAGCACATGTAACGCTCCCTGAGGTTGGATCCCTCTTGACACACTTCGATTCACTTCTCAATCTGGCATTGAAAAAAATGTTAATGACCTGTCTGGCCCCACTGTGGGCTCGTCACCATTTTGTCACAAATAGCAAGCGTTTTTAATAAGACCCAGAGTCCCCTCTTGATGCAGCCTCCAGCTGTGAGTGGGAGCCGACGTGCTAACAATGCCTGGCATGCTGCCTCCCGACACCTAATGAAGAGCCCTGGAGCAACAGCACCCCACGCCGGGGGCCTAACTTCTCAGGGGTTGCTCCCAGACCTTCCCCTGTTGCAGGCAGGGGCTGGATCGCTCTGCACGGAGCTGCCATGGAACTGATTGAGGTGACACAGTGGAGAGTCCAGGGCTTACCAGCTAAGGGCCGGGACAGGAAGGAGAGAGGCTTGACTGAGATCACAGAAATTATCCACTGGGGCAAAAGTCCTCCCCTCTGCCTGTGCCAGACAGATCACTGGCCAGCTAGTCCAAAACTCCATATCCCTCTGCCCCAGATCAGTGGCCAGCTAGTTTATTTAATCTGCAATGAATGAGGCCATTGGCCCTTCTCGCCCTGTAGGTCAGCTCCCTCCAGCCTCCACACAAATTCATAGGCTCACAAACCCCTCCCGATAATAGCAGATCAGATTTGTTCTCCACTTGCTGTCCGAGAGTACCTGATGAAGGAATATGCAAATATTCTGCTCTCCATTGTATGGATGGGGAAACTGAGGCTTGGGGGGGCAGATGAGACTTGCCCAAAGTCAGGGGTGGAAGTGGGAAGAGAACCATGGGGCCCTCATGCCCAGTCCAGCAGTCTAACCTCTAGACCACACTGCCTTGCAGAAGGGCATACTTATCGGACTCAGGCCTGGACTATCCAATGTGCACTTGGTACACTTGCCCAGGGCCACCTGCAACTCTATGTACCAGGTTAAAACATCACTCACTCAGATTTAGCCCATCCCTCCCACCCTTCATCACCCCTGTCACAATGGAGGGTTTGGCGCGGGATTGTGTGAGTGAGGGCTAGGTGATGGGAGGAAGCGGAGTTGGATGGCCAGGTTGGGGAGAACCTCCCTTCTCTCAGGATGGGAAAAAACTGCTGAGCCAGGGGATATGCCGGTGAGTGGCCAGGAGGTGCCCAGTGGCATTGAGTGAGGAGCTGAGGTGAGTTTGGGGGTGAGTTGGGAGTGTTGGGGAGGGGCAGGAGGTGAGTGGGGAATGCTGGGGGCTGTGAGGGGAGTTGTGGAGGGGAATTGGGGATGCTGGTGATAATGGGGTGAGTGTGGAGGCTATGGAGGGAATGGGGAATGTTGGGAAGTGGGATGAGTTGGGGAGGAATGGGGGTTTTGGGGGGTGGGGTGGGATGGGGGGCTGGGATTGTAGAAACTGTGCCCGGGGAGGGGCCTGAGATGTTTGGGGATGCAGTGAATGGGATGCATGTCAGGGCTGCTGGGTGTTGACAACAGGGGGCGCTATGACCCCTGAAATGGATCTTTAATGGCTTCCGGTGGAGCAGATAACTGTCATACCAGTGAAAAAGGTCCACAGTAATTATCTTCAGTACACAGCAGTTTATTGAGATGGAATTACACAAGTGGTAAAGGGTTATATTAAGCACCTAACTCCTATATTAGACATTAAGAGCTATACATTCCTCTTAATGAGTCTCTCTCTCACAAACACACACAAACAGGCCCTATATTAGCCTCACACAGTTCCTGCCTAGCAAACAGGGAAGGTGGTTACCAATTTTATAGATGGCTTCTTCTCTCCTGGTCTGTTCTTCTCAGAACTTTGGTCTGTCTCGGATTCCCTTGAGGCAAGGCCTTGGTCGCCTTGAGACCCCTCTGGTTCACAGTCCTACTCAAGCTCACGGAGCAGAGTTTTGGCTACTCTGTCTGGCAGCATTGCTTCTTCAAGAGTCAATTAAGGAATCCCAACCACAGTAATTTACTTTGCTTGATTCTTATACTCATTTTCCTCAGAGGAGTCATATGTCTAAAAGCATGCCCAGTGGGCGTATGGTTACTAATTTTTACCTAATTAGTATTTTAGAAGGGGCTGGGGGTGTGGTACGGAACAAAGATCACCCCACGTTTACTCACTCATCAATCATTCACTCTGGCTCTCTGCGTGGTGTCCTTGCTGTAAGGTCACTACAACCATGTCGACCTGTGCTCCATGTTGGAACTTTATACATGTGATATTTACTTTTCCATGGCCCATATTTGCCGACCAATAGGTTCAATATCGATCATACACACAGACTTTGCCAGTTCTTTATCATATTTACTTCTGCTTAAAGGGAACCTGATCCCAGGATCCTCTGCAGCCCTTCAGCCATGTTTGAGTCAGGTCAAGTTATGCTCACACCATTCATTCAGTATGGCCACACTGATTTAGCACCATCCCAACACTGGGCTATGTGTGGTGGCTGTCAGGGTAAGTGGGATCTGGTGGAGGGCTGTTGGGATATATGTGGGGTAGGAGGGGAATTTGGGGGTATTTCTGTGAGGAGAAGTATGTGGGGGGAGGGGAGGAAGGGGCATCTGGGTATCTAAGTGGAGTGAGGTCTGTATCAGGCGGCGCAGGAGGGGCATCCGGGGGTCTGTGTTGGTGGAGTATGTATGGGGAGGGGGCCCCTTGCTGTTTAGTTTACAGAAGGTGGGGGGAGCCCCCAATTTCCATGGTGCTCAGAGCCCCAAAATTCTTCAGTCCAGGCCTGCTTGAACTACAACCCAAATGGCCCTTCTCTCAGTTTCAGCCTATTCACAGTTTTCCCAGGCTCCCCCCACACACATTCCTCTCCCACTTGTTGGGGGGACTGGTGGCTTTGAGACACCTATAAATGGTCCTCCAGGTTCCCATATCTGTTAGCAAAGGGAATTCTGGGTGCCTGAGCATGTCTTGACCCCACCCATTCACTTCTGGGCCTGATATTAAGTCACCAAGTATTGTTCAAAATTGATAGCTGAAGAGAAGCCAGGAGTCCTGGCTCCCAGCCCCCTGCTCTAACCCAATCCCCTCCCAGAGGTGGGAAGAGAACCCAGGTGTCCTGGGGGTCAGAGCTGTAACTTCCAGATAATGTTGCTGTGCAGTAACCCCAGCATCCTGCTGTCAGCACTGACTTGTTCTGAGAACTGTCTCTGCTTGACTCAGATGGGAAGGGACAATCCCTGCTCCATGGCCCTGCAACCTTGGCTGCCTCACAATGTTTTGCTGTTGTAGCTTCCAAAGTGGGTCACTCACAAGCAGCCTGCCAGCATGCGGGTCACACCCTGAGGGCTTGGCTACACTTACAAGTTAGAGCACATTAAAGCAGCCCAGTGCGCTCTAACTCATGGCGCATCCACATTGGCAAGGCACGTAGAGCGCTCTGACTCCATGGCTAGAGCGCTCCTGGTAATCCACCTCAGTGCATGGAATAACATTTGATGCGCCCCTGCTGGAGCACCGCGGCGCCGGTGTGGATGCCCTGGTCTGTTAATGCACTCTGATTGGCTTCCAGAAATGTCCCACAATGCCTGTTCTAGCCACTCTGGTCATCAGTTTGAACTCTACTGCCCTGCCCTCAGGTGACCAACCGCCAGATCAGCCCTTTAAATTCTCTGGGAATTTTGAAAATCCCCTTCCTGTTTGCTCAGCAAGGCATGGAGTGCTCTTAGCACAGGCGGGAGGGATAGCTCAGGGGTTTGAGCATTGGCCTGCTAAACCCAGGGTTATGAGCTCAATCCTTGAGGGGGCCATTTAGGGATCTAGGGCAAAAATCTGTCTGGGGATTGGTCCTGCTCTGAGCAGGGGGTTAGACTAGATGACCTCCTGAGGTCCCTTCCAACCCTGGTATTCTATGAATATCTTTCGAGGTGACCATGCCTCCATGTGCCAGGCGATCCCCAGTATGGAGCAATGGCAAGGTGCTGGACCTCATCAGTGTTTGGGTGGAGGAAGCGGTCCAGTCCCAGCTGTAGGAATTATGATACCTTTGGGCAGATATCAAGGGACATAAGGGAAAGGGGCCATGACCAGGACGCACTGCAGCGTTAAAGTGAAGGAGCTTCGGAATCTCTACCACAAAGCCTGTGAGGCAAACCGCTGCTCCGGTGCTGCCCCCACGACCTGTCGTTTCTACAAAGAGTTGGATGTGATACTTGGGGGTGGTGACCCCACCTCCGCTCCAAATACCACCATGGACACTTCAGAGCCCAGTTCACAAAGCAGGAGGAGGAAAGTGGGAGTGAGGGTGCTGACGAGGAGAAAGACACCCCGGAATCCCTAGATGCATGCAGCCAGGAGCTGTTTTCAAGCCAGGAGGAAGGTAGCCAATCGCAGCGGCCGGTGCTTGGGGAAGGTCAAACATCAGAGGAGGTTCCCGTAAGCGGCTTTTATTTTGGGAAGGAAGTTATTCGGTGCGGGCTCTTGGGGCGAGGAGGGTTAGGGCTGCATGCATGCCTAGTTGCGGAATAGGGCACTGATGTGCTCTCTCACATCACGGTAATTGGCCTCAGTGATCTCTTCAAAGGTCTCATCCAGAACTTGGGCAATGCGCTTGCGCAGATTTCTTGGGAGAGCCACTGTGGTCCTTGTCCCAGTCAGGCTAATAATGTCCGCGCCACTGTGCTGTGAGGGGTTGGGGGACCATTGCTGCACACAGGCAAGCTGCATATGGGCAGGGCAGAAGCCGCATTGCAGTAGAAGACCCTCCCTTGCTTCCCAGGTCACCCTCAGCAGCGAGATATCTTCCAGGATGAACTCCTGTTGAAAATGTGGGGACAGTGTTCAGTATAGGGGCCCCCTGGAGCTGTTGGCTCTCCTCAAGGCACAGAAACCCAGAGGACAGTACAGCCCTGAAACAATCAGTCCCCCTTGCCCTTGTGCTTACTCACCATTTTGGGACTCTCGTGGGTTATGTGCACTCGCTTTGGGACGGGCAAATTATGCTATTGTGTAGACTGTGCTTGCCCTCCTTAAGTACGGGGGAATCATTGCTCTGTCTGGTGTGAACACTGCTGCCTCTGTTAAGTGTTGCATTTTGCTTTTACAGATGCAACCTTGAGCTCTCAGCCGTCCGTCTTATCACCGGCTGAGAGGCTGCAAAGAATCAGGAAAAGTCCATGTAGAAGCAAAGAAGACATGCTGCATGAAGTAATACAGCAGTCACTTAATGAGAATCTAAAAGCGCAGGAGTAGCGGGAGAGTAAAAGGGGGATCCGCCAGCAGAATGAGGAGCACCAGCACAAAAGCGCGGTGCTCCGGCAGCAAAGTATGGAGCGGCTGATAAGCATCATGGAGTGCCAAGCGGACTCTATCCAGGCGCTTGTAGCTATGCAGGCGGAGTACTACCGCGCCCGCCCCCTCCCTGCAGCCCTTGTCCCAAAACTCTTTCCCTTGTGCCCCCATGTCACCTCCAACCCACTTTCCCCAACATCCGGGTTCTTATCACCACCAGCTGCCTCCAACACCTGTAGCTTCACCACCCAGCCTTGAAAACTACTACCCTTTTACCCACTGCACTCAACCCCCATCACCATGCAGTATAGCCATCCTGAAGTGCAGCACTCATTGCACAGCACACCAGACAGGAAGGCTGAGTATGATAACAGAACATACGCAAATCTGTGATTGTACCGTTCGCCCCCCCACACCCTGGCCCTTTGTGTTTCCCAAGCAGTTGTGTTTGTTTTCAATAAATGAATTTTCTTTTCAATAAATGGATTTTTTGGCTTTGAAAACATTCTTCCTTATTGCATAAAGTAAAAGATACCTTAGCCCAGGAAAGCAACAGGCACTGCAAGTCAGCATAGCAAATAGAGATTCCTACTAACATTGGAACCATTGCACTTCACTGCCGTGCAGGGCACCAAACATTACTGGTGGCTTTCAGCCTCAAATTGCTCCTTCAAGGCATCCCTAATCCTTGTAGCCCCACGCTGGGCCCCTGCTCTCTGGCTGTTAATAGCCCTGCTCTCTGGCTGTTCAAATTCAGCCTCCAGGTGTTGAACCTCCGAGTTCCATGCCTGAGTGAATCTTTCACCCTTCCCTTCACAAATGTTATGGAGAGTACAGCACACGGATATAACCACGGGGATGCTGTCATCGGCCAGGTCCAGCTTCCCATACAGAGACTGCCAGCGGGCCTTTAAAAGGCCAAAAGCACATCCCACAGTCATTCTGCACCGGCTCAGCCTGTTGTTGAACTGCTCCTTGCTGCTGTCAAGGCTCCCTGTGTAGAGTTTCATGAGCCACGGCATGAAAGGGTAAATGAGGTCTCCAAGGATCACAATGGGCATTTTGACTTCCCCTGGTGATCTTCTGGTCTGGGAAAAAAGTCCTGGCTTGCAGTTTCCTGAACAGGCCAGTGTTCTGAAAGATGCATGCGTCATGCACCTTTCCGGGCCAGCCTGCATTAATGTCAATGAAACGCCCATGATGATCCATAAGCACCTGGAGAATGATAGAGAAATACCCCTTCCGATTACCGTACTTGGAGGCTAGGTGGGCTGGTGCCAGAATTGGAATATGCATCCCACCTATCGCCCCTCCACAGTTAGGGAAACCCATTTGTGCAAAGCCAGCCACAATGTCATGCACTTCACCCAGAGTCACGGTTCTTCTGAGCAGGATGCAATTAATGGCCCTGCAAACTTGCATCAACACGATTCCAACGGTAGACTTTCCTACTCCAAACTGGTTAGCAACCGATCGGTAGCTGTCTGGAGTTGCCAGCTTCCAGATTGCAATCGCCACCTGCTTCTCCACTGTCAGGGCAGCTCTCAATCTCGTGTCCTTGCGCTGCAGGGTGGGGGCGAGATCCTCACACAGTCCCATGAAAGTGGCTTTTCTCATCCAAAAGTTCTGCAGCCACTGCTTGTCATCCCAGACTTGCAGGACGATGTGATTCCACCACTCAGTGCTTGTTTCCCAAGCCCCAAAGTGGTGTTCCACAGTGCTGAGCCTGTCCGTGAATGCCACAAGCAATCTCGTGTCTTATGCGTTATTCGAGTCGATATCATCCTCAGAGTCCTCACTGTCAGTTTGGATGTTAAAGAGTAACTCGACTGCCAGATGTGACATGCTGGTGAAACTCGTCAGCATATTCCTCAGCAGTTCGGGCTCCATTCCCGCAGATTGAAAAGGGAAGACAGAGCGCGCCACACAAAAAACGTCGAAAGATGGCGCCAAATGTGGACTGAAGCAGAGGGATTGCTGGGATGCGAAGCGATGCATCACGGGGCATTGGGACAGGACGCAGAATGCCCCGCACCCCCCGTCCCCTTCCCACAAGCCACAGTGCCAGAATGGGAAGAGATGCTCTGTGGGATAGCTGCCCATAATGCACCACTCCCAATGCCACTGCAAGTGCCGCAAATGTGGCCACGCCAGTGCGCTTGCAGCTGTCAGTGTGGACAGACTGCAGCGCTTTCCCTACTGCACTATATGAAGGCTGGTTTAACTCAAAGCGCTCTACATTTGCAAGTGTAGCCATGCCCTGAGTGTCTGTGTGTAGCCACAGCCCTGGTCCAGCAACTCTTACACCAGCAGCTTGTTTCACTGTAAGTTCCATTTTGTTTAGGCACTTTGCCATTTTGTTTGTAAGGAGTTATTGTTTGTCCACCATTTTGATGACTTTCTTCTTGAAACAATTGGCACCTTTTTCTCGCTAAGGCGGGGAAAAAACAATGGTCACATGGCCTGTGTTCTGCCTAGTAACTGGAGAGTATAAAAGACTGCCACACCCGAGAAGAGAGGCTGTCTTTCCTTGTGCTACCTCAGTACATGTCCTAGCCAAGGCTTTGAGGGATCTATGGAAGACCACAGAAGAAGATCCAAACTCCATAGCTCCCGCTATCAGTTGCTAATTGATTCTTATCATCTTACCTGAAACCCTGTGTCCTCACCTGGTGTATTCTATCCATGCCCTCTGATGTGGGTCCATTCCTCTGAACCTGGTGTAGTATGCTGTGTACCTCTGTACCTTACTTGTAGTAAATTCACCTTTGCTCTCATGTGTTTGGGACCTTGACTTTATGTTAATATGTTGTGCCAACCTGTATGAATCAAGTATCAGGGGGTAGCCGTGTTAGTCTGTATCTACAAAAACAACAAGGAGTCTGGTGGCACCTTAAAGACTAACAGATTTATTTGGGCATAAGCTTTTGTGGGTAAAAACCTCACTTCTTCGGATGCATCCACGAAAGCCTATGCCCAAATAAATCTGTTAGTCTTTAAGGTGCCACCAGACTCCTTGTTGTTTTTGTATGAATCAGAATATCAGGGTTGGAAGGGACCTCAGGAGGTCATCTAGTCCAACCCCCTGCTCAAAGAAGGGCCCATCCCCAACTATTTTTTTTTGCCCCGGATCCCTAAATGCCCCCCTGAAGGATTGACCTCACAACCCTGGGTTTAGCAGGCCAATGCTCAAACCACTGAGCTATCCCTCCCCCTATTTGTGTATTGTTTTGCTGGGGGTCCTATAAGTTACTGTTACCTGTTTGAATCACTGTTTAATGAACCAGTTTGCTTTATAGTTAATTCTGTCCTTAGTTTTCTCTCCGTTGATAGATGAGCTTTGGGGGCACGAGTCTGCTGGGTGGGGACTCTGAAGTGTGGAACCTAGAGTACATCCAGTTAACCATAGGCAAGATCTGAGCTCCTGGTTAATAGGGTGACCCCAACACATTCCTAGTCGAGAACTCCCCCTCCCCACCCCCCAAGATGTTTGTTCTGCACTGCCCAGCCCTCTCCTGGGCAGTTCAGATATTTTAGGTCTGTTGCCCTGTGAGGGGAGCACTATCCCACAGTTTGTTACTTTAAAAGGAGTTACTCACACAATTCAGTTTAAATGCATCAATGGATCAGTTTGGATTATGGAAAAAACATGTTTATTTCACTACAAATTGAGAGATTTTAAGTGAGTACAAGTATAAGGCATTAAAGTCAGAAATGGTTACAAGAGAAATAAAAATAAATCACTTCCTAGTACTAAACCTTAACAAAGTGGACTTGTTTCAAGGTGAAATCCCTTACCACATGCTCCCAGTAACATTGCTAAGCCAATCCTCAGGCCAGGATCGGCTCCCAAAGACTGTTTGTCTTGTGATATAGGAGGGCCAGGGAGCAGTGGGAAGTGGTAGAAGGGAAGTATATAAACCCTAGGTTAATTAAGGCGTGGTTCCCTGTAGACTAGGGAGGGTTGCTACAGGTTAATTGGAGCACCTGTAATCAATTAAGGCCCTGTTAGAAACCTAATGAAACCCCCTGCTTCAGGCAGTCAGGGGGAAGGAGAGAGGACTGGAACTTGGAGGTGTGCTGTTAGGCTTGGAGGAACAGAAAACCGGAGTAAGGGAGACCCTGCTCCAGCAGGACTGAAGGTACCCCACCCAAGGGAGAAGAGGGTAAGAACCTGCAGGGGTTGAGAGGGGCTGGGACTCAGAGTGAGGAGCAAACCCAGACCCCTCCCCCGCTTCCCTCCTTTACCACCTTTCTGGGCCATTAGTGGGGCCCTTGGTGCCCCAAGAGCAGGGGTAAGGGGTGGTATTTTAGCCCCCCCAACCAAGAAAAGCGCAGGACCCACCATACTATATTGACCATCTTGTCACATACCTTGGGGTGTCTCTGACCCACACTTTTATTGTCCAGTCCCCCTTTGAAATGAATTTTATTGAGGGTTATGCCTAGATAAAGTACATTCCTGCTGTGAAGATGGAGACAAGGAGTCTCATGGTGAAAGATGTGCCAGGCTGTTGTTTGTTTAAATGCAGATGGGGTTGTTCCTGCCCCCGTTCCTTGCCTAAGTCTGGCCACTCGATAGGTGATTGCCCATCGACTTTGATGACACCTGGCTAGACTCCTTTGTGTTCAAGAAACTGCAAGTAAACTCATTTCAGACCTAATTTCAGCTTATGTTTATTACTTTACATAGAATGTTGCTACACACATTTCGTCATGATAGTATTGACAAGTGTCTTATTGGTTTGCAAAGCTCTCTCCAATAGACTTAGAACAGCTGAGCCAATGCAGCCTTTTAAGTGTAGACTTGCCCTTAGAAAAATTTCTTAATAGCTAACCTGAATCTCCATTAGTACAGGCTAAGGCCATTACTTCTTGTCCCACCCTGGGTGGAGATAGAGAACCATTGATCAGGCTGAGGCTGCAGTATCTTTAGGGGGGGAGATGGAGGAGCACACCAAGTGACTAAATTTTAAAGCTTTATTAATAAAATAATTAAATAATAAAGTAACAGCGGTGAGCACTGGGAATGCTCCCATGTCTCTCAGAGGAAGAAAGAAAGCATTAGTGCCCTAGCCCTAACCCACTTTCATACTCACACCCACGCTACCTGAGGCTGGCCAAGTCTGAGTGTAACGTAAGAAGAAGAGGGGGAAGGGTGGACGGGAGTTCTTGTCCTGTGCACAGGTCATCCAGGGTCCGCTGTTGATCTCCAACTTGCTTCGGCTCTCAGGAGGGTTTTAAAGTCCTGGGTTCTTTTGGGAGCATTTCATTCAAGGACCTCTGTTCCTAGTGCTCTTTGTACCAATCCAAACTGGCCTTCCGTGGCTTTCTCAGCTTTCCCAAAACACACCAGCCTCAGGGAAGTGAAAATGGTTGTTTCCCCCTCCCTCCCGCTGGCCTTCACTGTCGCATTCATTTTTGCAGCCCCTGCAGTCCTGTTCAGCTGAATCCTCCTTTCTCATGGCTGGTCAGGGTGGAATAGGTCCCCATCTTCCTTGGCTGGCAGCCGAGAGTCAGATGTGTGCTGCAGCCTTGGGCTGGAGTCTGCGTCTTATCTTCAGACTGAGCTAGATGAAATGTCAAGTTAACCCGTTCTCTGCTCTCTCCCTCCCCCTTTGGCCTCTCGCAACCTGCAAAAGAATTTTTCACTCCACACTCACACCTTTGACCCTTCCCGACATGCTTTGCAATGCCTGCACCAGCATTAGCAACATACAAGGCTGATCTGCCTCCCCATGGGACCCCCTGAGGGAGGGGGTCCTTGGGGCTGTGACATTCTAGACACTGAAAACCCTGGACTTAACAGACACTCTGGTTTATGGCCCTGTAGTGAGGCCGAGTGGCCTCTCTCCGAGCAGGAGAGCGAGGCACCATTACACTCCCATTGGAGGATGGCTCCTAGATCGCCCTGCCCCCCTTGCCAGAACTATTGGGGTGTGGCCGGAAGTATAAAAGGCCAGCTCTGCAGCACAGTTGGGAGAGAGCTGCTGGAGGAGAAGGACGCTTTGCCTATTTGGCCGCGTTCCTGAGAGGAACATTCACCTGACTGTTCCTGATCCTCAGATGCCGACGAGGACTGGCCCGGAGTGCCTGCCGCTGTGTACCCCAAGGAGCCAGAAGAGGCCTGGAGGCTAGAGGTACTGAACCCTGGGGTGGCAAGAAGTGGCCATGGGGCAGCCATGGAGCAGCTGGATGCAGAGCTAGGGGTGGCTCAGTTGGCGTGTTGTGGCTGGATCCCCACCAACACAGGGGCAGCCAATCCTGCCCCTGCCAGGGCCCTGGGCTGGGACGCAGTGGAGTAGGGTGGGCGTGCATCCCCCTACCAGCCCACCCCTGGGTGGCTTACTCCCTACACTGTTCAGAGAAGCTCTAGCCCTGAAGAGGAGCCTCTCTGACCAGCTCCCCTATATGCTGGCTGCCAGAGCCCAGCCCAGGCTAAAGCCAGCCCAGAGACTGCTTTGCTTGCTGGCCACCTGAACCTCCTCAAGCCCAGGCCAGCTCACCTAAGACCATTTGTTTGCTGGTTGCCTGAGCTCTGCCCAAGCCAAAGCCAGCCCTGATAGACTCTGTTTAAGCTTGGGCCACCCAAAACCAGGCTAAAGCCTGATTAGAACTATTGATCGCCCAGCCCTATTGTGGGCTTGGGGCTGTCCTGCGGACTCTGGTCCTGGCCAGGCAGGACCAGCCTGAGTGGCCTCCCTCCAAGTGGAAGAGTGAGGGACCATTACAGGCCCATTACAACAATTTGTAACATACCCTGCTGCCTAATAACCTTCCATTGTCTGACAACTGCAGAGATGTTAATTTCCCATTTCATGTTTATTGCCCACTTCATTTTAAATGGGCTCCTGCAACATGTTTAATCTTCTGTCCTGTCTTGTATTTAACTTGAACACTCTCCAGAGTTCTGTGAAGCTCGAAAGTTTGTCCCTTCCATCCACATAAGTTGGTCCAATAAATGATATTATCTTATCTACCTTGTCTCTCAACTCTGTTTCTTGGCATCCAGATGTGTCAGTGTGGAATGAGCCCTTTACGAGGGAACTACTTCCATTTATCTGTGGCTCATTAACAGCCTTGACAAGGCCTGACACCTCTTACTGATAAAGAGCCAGCGGAGAAGGGAAAAGGAGGTGGAAGCTGTGAAGTTGAGCTCCAGCTTGGAAGGGCTGGAAGTGGTGGCTTTATGAAGTGGTGACTGGGACAGAAGAAGAGCCCTGGGTGTGGTAGAAGACCCCAAAGCTGAATATAAACTTTTGTGTTGCTGTGATGGGCTTTCTTTTGGGACCTGGAGGATTGTTTTGAACTGTTTCTGTTATTGAATGAGCCCCAGGTAGGGCTGCTGTTAGCCATGAGACAGACTGTATGGATTGCTTAAGGAGTCTGAAGAGGAGAAAGAGAGGCTAGGTGCCACAGACCTAACTTGGCCATGAGAGGTGTCATAACTATAAAAGGAAGGGTAACAGCTCTCTGTGTACAGTACTAAAATCCCTCCTGGTCAGAGACTCCAAAATCCTTTTACCTGTAAAGGGTTAAGAAGCTCGGGTAACCTGGCTGACACCTGACCCAGAGGACCAATGAGGGGACAAGATACTTTCAAATCTTGGGGGGGGAAAGGCTTTTGTGTGTGTCCTTTGTTTAAGGGGTTGTTCGCTCTTGGGACTGAGAGGGACCAGACATCAATCCAGGTTCTCCCCATCTTTCTAAACAAGTTTCTCTTATTTCAAAATTGTAAGTAAAAGCCAGGCAAGGCGTCTTAGATTTACTTTGTTTTCTCAGCTTGTAAATGTACCTTTTACTAAAGTGCTTATCTTGTTTGCTATACTTTGAACCTAAGACAGAGGGGATTCCTCTGAGCTCTTTAAGTTTGATTACCCTGTAAAGTTATTTTCCATACTGATTTTACAGAGATGATTTTTACCTTTTTCTTTAATTAAAAGCCTTCTTTTTAAGAACCTGATTGATTTCTCCTTGTTTTAAGATCCAAAGGGGGTTTGGATCTGTATTCACCAGGAGTTGGTGAAAGGTTTCTCAAGGCTTCCCAGGGAGGGAATCCATCGAGAATGGTGGCAGCAGGACCAGAGCTAAGCTGGTAGATAAGCTTAGCAGTTTTCATGCAGGCCCCTACATTTGTACCCTAAAGTTCAAAGTAGGGATACAGCCTTGACATGGTGGCACAGCGGTGGGATCGTTTTAAACCCAAAAGCCAGTAAGAGATTTTTTTTTCCTTCTAGCTGCTTGGAGAGCAGAGCTGAAGGTAGATGCATATCTTATCTCTCCTTGCCTGAAGGCAGAGGTGTTAAGTTTTTTTAACAAGGTCCTTTGTTAAGAGAAGGGTTCAATTAATGAGCAAACAACTGGTAAAGATAATTTACAAGCTGAATTGTGTTTTTTTTCTTTTTTACATCCTCGGAAGTAGCTAGTTAGAAACTCTCTGTTAACTCAGCAGCACTCAGCAGGAGCCTGAGCTAAGTACATCCCAGTTTCAGTCAACTGCAGAGGGGTGTGACCCAGCACAAGAAAACCAGGAAAATGACTACCAAAGAAGAAAAAGCTAAAGAGGAGGCCCACAAGAGAGCTATGGAGCTGAGAGACAGAGAAGAGAAAGCCAAAGAGGGGGCCCACAAGAGAGAGATGGAGCTGAGAGACAGAGAAGAGAAAGCCAAAGAGGAGGCCCACAAGAGAGAAATGGAGCTGGAAAAAGCCAAACAGGAGGCCCATGAAAGAGAAGAAAAAGCCAAACAGGAGGCCCATAAAAGAGAGATGGAGCTGAAAGAAAAAGAGATGGAACTGGAAGCAGCAAGGACTAGGCAGGGTGCATCAGACCATCCTAACAACTCCTCTCCAGGTACCACTTCCCATCCCAGGAAATTCCCCACCTACAAGGCAGGCGATGATACTGAGGCCTTCTTAGAAAATTTTGAAAGGGCCTGCCTTGGATACGACATCCCTCCAACCCAGTACATGGTAGAGCTGAGGCCGCAGCTCAGTGGACCCTTAGCAGAAGTGGCGGCTGAAATGCCTAAGGAACACATAAACAGTTATGAACTTTTTAAAAACAAGGCCAGACTCAGAATGGGGCTAACACCCGAGCATGCCCGTCGGCGGTTCAGAGCCCTAAGGTGGAAACCAGATGTGTCATTTACCCGGCATGCCTATCACATTGACAAAAATTGTGATGCCTGGGTATCAGGAGCAAATGTTAAATCTTTGGAAGATCTGCTTTCCCTAGTAAAAATGGAGCAGTTTTTAGAGGGAGTTCCTGAGGAAATAGAAAGGTACATCCTAGATGGGAAGCCCAAAACTGTAACCGAGGCGGGGGAGATTGGAGCCAAATGGGTGGAGGTGACAGAAAAGAAAAAAGCTAGTAGCAGTTGGAGCGAATATCAGAAGGGGCAAGCCGAAACAAAACCTTATCACCGAGGACAACCCAAGACCCCACCCACATCCCAAGGGAAACCCCAGACGCCTTCTCACCCCACCACACCAGTCTCCAGCAACCAAGATCGCCCCGCTGATACCTTAGCAGGGCGATGTTTTAAATGTAATGAACTGGGACATATAAAGGCTCACTGCCCCAAGAACCCCAACCGATTACAGTTCATTACACCCCAATCACACCAAAGATCCCCAGACCCAGATGCCTCTCTCATACCCTCGGAGCGAAGGGAAACCTTGAGAGTGGGCGGAAAGAAGGTTATCGCTTGGAGGGACACTGGGGCACAAGTGTCAACTATCCACCAATCCCTAGTGGACCCCAAACTCATCAACCCGGAGGCTACAGTGACAATTCAACCCTTTGTGTCACAGTCTGTAACCTTGCCTACAGCCAAGTTGCATGTCCAGTACAAGGGCTGGTCAGGAATGTGGACTTTTGCAGTCTATGACAATTATCCCATTCCCATGCTGCTGGGGGAAGACTTGGCCAACCATGTGAAGCTAGCCAAGAGGGTGGGAATAGTCACCCGCAGCCAGGCTAAGCAAGCTTTCACCCCCATCCCTGTTCCTGAGCCGTCCACCAGGGCCCCGTCTGTGTTACCGGAGACCCAAAACCAGGTGGTGGAACCGGATCCCCTGCCAACGACTGCAACAGCCGTAGTGGATCCAATCCCAGAGACCCAGCCAAAGCCAGTCCCAGAACCGGAACTGGCAACGCAACCAGCACCAGAACCATTGCCAGCACTGAGTCCAGCGCTTGCAAGCCCGTCTACAACTCCAATGCCAGAGGGCACCAGCGAGCCTAAACTGGCGGAAGCAGCAGATAACCCTACCCAAGAGGCTCAGCCAGAGCCTGAAATACCACATAGTGCACCAGCGGACAGCGGTTCACAGTCAATGGAAAAAGCCCCAGCACCTGCATCGCTTCCAGAGGGACCAAGCCCCAGTCCACAGTCCAAGGAGGAACTGATGTCTCCAGCATCAAGGGAACAGTTCCAGGCCGAGCAGGAAGCAGATGACAGCCTGCAAAAAGCTTGGGCAGCGGCACGGAGCACCCCACCGCCTCTCAGCTCTTCTAACCGATCCCGGTTTGTTGTAGAAAAAGGACTTTTATACAAGGAGACTCTTTCTGGTGGGCACCAGGAAGACTGGCATCCTCAAAGACAGCTGGTAGTTCCCACTAAGTATCGGGTAAAACTCTTGAGCTTAGCCCATGATCATCCCAGTGGCCATTCTGGGGTGAACAGAACCAAAGACCGGTTGGGGAAGTCCTTCCACTGGGAGGGAATGGGCAAGGACGTTGCTAATTATGTCCGGTCTTGTGAGGTGTGCCAACGAGTGGGAAAGCCCCAAGACCAGGTTAAAGCCCCTCTCCAGCCACTACCCATAATTGAGGTCCCATTTCAGCGAGTAGCTGTGGATATTCTGGGTCCTTTCCCAAAGAAGACACCCAGAGGAAAGCAGTACGTACTGACTTTCATGGATTTTGCTACCCGATGGCCGGAAGCTGTACCCTTAAGCAACACCAAGGCTAAAAGTGTGTGCCAGGCATTAGCAGACATTTTTGCCAGGGTAGGTTGGCCCTCCGACATACTTACAGATTCGGGAACTAATTTCCTGGCAGGGAACATAAAAAACCTGTGGAAAGCTCATGGGGTGAATCACTTGGTTGCCACCCCTCATCACCATCAAACCAATGGTCTGGTGGAGAGGTTTAATGGAACTTTGGGGGCCATGATACGTAAATTCGTAAATGAACACTCCAATGATTGGGACCTAGTGTTGCAGCAGTTGCTTTTTGCCTACAGGGCTGTACCACATCCCAGTTTAGGGTTTTCACCATTTGAACTTGTGTATGGCCGCGAGGTTAAGGGGCCATTACAGTTGGTGAAGCAGCAATGGGAGGGGTTTACGCCTTCTCCAGGAACTAACATTCTAGACTTTGTAAGCAACCTACAAAACACCCTCCGACACTCTTTAGCCCTTGCTAAAGAAAACCTAAAGGATGCTCAAAAAGAGCAAAAGGCCTGGTATGATAAACATTCCAGAGAGCGGTCCTTCAAAGTAGGAGACCAAGTCATGGTCTTAAAGGCGCTCCAGGCCCATAAAATGAAAGCGTCGTGGGAAGGACCATTCACGGTCCAGGAGCGCCTAGGAGCTGTTAACTATCTCATAGCCTCCCCCACCTCCAACATAAAGCCTAAGGTATACCATGTTAATTCTCTTAAGCCCTTTTATTCTAGAGAATTAAACGTTTGCCAGTTTACAGCCCAGGAAACTGATGACGCGGAGTGGCCTGCAGGTGTGTACTATGAAGGAAAAAGGAATGGTGGCGTGGAAGAGGTGAACCTCTCCACGACCCTGGGACGTCTGCAGCGACAGCAGATAAAGGAGCTGTGCACAAGCTTTGCACCGATTTTCTCAGCCACTCCAGGACAGACCGAACGGGCATACCACTCCATTGACACAGGTAATGCTCACCCAATTAGAACCCCACCCTACCGGGAGTCACCTCATGCCCAAGCGGCTATACAAAGGGAGATCCAGGACATGCTACAGATGGGTATAATCCGCCCCTCTACCAGTGCATGGGCATCTCCAGTGGTTCTAGTTCCCAAACCAGATGGGGAAATACGCTTTTGCGTGGACTACCGTAAGCTAAATGCTGTAACTCGTCCTGACAACTATCCAATGCCACGCACAGATGAGCTATTGGAAAAATTGGGACATGCCCAATTCATCTCTACTTTAGACTTAACCAAGGGGTACTGGCAAGTACCCTTAGATGAACCCGCTAAGGAAAGGTCCGCCTTCGTCACCCAGGCAGGGGTGTATGAATTCAATGTACTCCCTTTCAGGTTGCGAAATGCACCCGCCACCTTCCAAAGACTTGTAGATGGTCTCTTAGTGGGATTGGGAGAATCTGCCGTTGCCTATCTCGATGATGTGGCCATTTTTTCTGATTCATGGACAGAACACCTGGAGCACCTGAAAAAAGTCTTCGAGCGCATCCGGCAGGCAGGACTAACTGTTAAGGCTAAAAAGTGTCAAATAGGCCAAAACAGAGTGACATACCTGGGGCACCAGGTGGGTCAAGGAACTATAAATCCCCTACAGGCCAAAGTGGATGCTATCCAAAAGTGGCCGGTTCCAAAGTCAAAGAAACAGGTCCAATCCTTCTTAGGCTTGGCCGGATATTATAGGCGATTTGTACCACACTACAGCCAAATCGCCGCCCCGCTGACAGACCTAACCAGAAAGAAACAGCCAAATGCAGTTCAGTGGACTGATAAGTGTCAAAAGGCCTTTAACCAGCTTAAGGCAACACTCATGTCTGACCCTGTGCTAAGGGCCCCAGACTTTGACAAACCGTTCCTAGTAACCACAGATGCTTCCGAGCGAGGCGTGGGAGCAGTTTTAATGCAGGAAGGACCAGATCAAGAATTCCATCCTGTCGTGTTTCTCAGCAAGAAACTGTCTGAGAGGGAAAGCCACTGGTCAATCAGCGAAAAGGAATGCTACGCCATTGTGTACGCGCTGGAAAAGCTACGCCCATATGTTTGGGGACGGCGCTTCCAACTACAAACAGACCATGCTGCGCTACAGTGGCTTCATACCGCCAAGGGAAATAACAAAAAACTTCTTCGGTGGAGTTTAGCTCTCCAAGATTTTAATTTTGAAATACAACACATTTCGGGAGCTTCTAACAAAGTGGCTGATGCACTCTCCCGGGAAAGTTTCCCAGAGTTAACTGGTTAACAATTGTTTTTGGAATGAAACATATTGTTAGTTTTTATATAATCAGTAGTATGTCTAAAGGTACGTGTGTCTTATTAACTCTGTTTTCTCCTAGAGCTCCAGGAAAGAAATCACAGCCAGTGTGGAACCAAACGTCCAACACTATCTGTGATTTGGGGGGCGTGTCATAACTATAAAAGGAAGGGTAACAGCTCTCTGTGTACAGTACTAAAATCCCTCCTGGTCAGAGACTCCAAAATCCTTTTACCTGTAAAGGGTTAAGAAGCTCGGGTAATCTGGCTGACACCTGACCCAGAGGACCAATGAGGGGACAAGATACTTTCAAATCTTGGGGGGGGAAAGGCTTTTGTGTGTGTCCTTTGTTTAAGGGGTTGTTCGCTCTTGGGACTGAGAGGGACCAGACATCAATCCAGGTTCTCCCCATCTTTCTAAACAAGTTTCTCTTATTTCAAAATTGTAAGTAAAAGCCAGGCAAGGCGTCTTAGATTTACTTTGTTTTCTCAGCTTGTAAATGTACCTTTTACTAAAGTGCTTATCTTGTTTGCTATACTTTGAACCTAAGACAGAGGGGATTCCTCTGAGCTCTTTAAGTTTGATTACCCTGTAAAGTTATTTTCCATACTGATTTTAGAGATGATTTTTACCTTTTTCTTTAATTAAAAGCCTTCTTTTTAAGAACCTGATTGATTTCTCCTTGTTTTAAGATCCAAAGGGGGTTTGGATCTGTATTCACCAGGAGTTGGTGAAAGGAAGGAGGGGGGAAGGGTCAATCTCTCCTTGTTTAAGATCCAAGCAGTTTGGATCTGTATTCACCAGGGAATTGGTGAAAGGTTTCTCAAGGCTTCCCAGGGAGGGAATCCATCGAGAATGGTGGCAGCAGGACCAGAGCTAAGCTGGTAGATAAGCTTAGCAGTTTTCATGCAGGCCCCTACATTTGTACCCTAAAGTTCAAAGTAGGGATACAGCCTTGACAAGAGGGCTCTCAGGAGGCAGGGTGGGCCCTGTTACAGTATCTTATGACTGCCATCAATTGCCACAGATCCACTGCTCTGATTTAATATTCTTACGGATAAGAATAAAACTGGAGTCATAGTTAGGAGACACAGTCACAACCAGGACCTGCACAAATAAAGAACAAAAAGGTCCCTGTTGGAAAGAACTTACAATCAATTTTCAATGACAAATCCATTTCTTGGCATATGTATCATATTACTCCCAGCAACTGCCACAGATCCAGTTTTCTAAGACACTTTGATTCCCTGGCATATGGATCCTCCTTTGTCACTAAGTGCCACAGAACCACTTTTCTGTGACAAAGCCATTCCCTGGCAGAAGGATCTGACCTGCCACCCAACTGGCCCAGATTTTCTATGACAAAGTCTCAAGTGGGCATGGTTCATTCAGAGCAAATGGGGCTACTCTTGAATGTGACCCTCCTGTGTATGTCTGTTGGGGCTCCTTTCATCCTTATCTTTGCCCCTCCTACCTGCAGGAGGAAAGAGGGAATGGGAGCTCCCAGTGGGAGTTCATCCTACTGGGGGTCTCTGAACAACCACGCCTGGAGATGCTGCTTTTTGTGCTTTTCCTGGTTTTGTACATCCTGAACCTGGTGGGGAACCTGGCCATCATCGCTGTCTTGTGGCTGGAACCCACACCCCTATGTATTTCTTCCTCAGCAACCTCTCTTTCCTGGACCTTTGCTACACCGCCAGCACCGTTCCTCAGATGCTGGTGAACTTCCGCAGTGCCCATAAGTCCATCACCTGGGCAGGCTGCATATCCCAGCTCTACATCTTTCTCTCACTGGCTGGCACCGAGTGCCTCCTGCTGGCTCTCATGGCCTACGACCACTACTTCGCCATCTGCCAGCCGCTGCGCTACACAGCCATCATGAGCTGCTGCCTCTGCCTGCAGATGGCAGCCACTGTATGGTTGTGCAGCTTTGGCAACTCCATCCTGCAGGCCAATTCTGACTGTGCGGCTGCCCCGATGAAGCCGGAACTGGGTCGACCACTTCTTCTATGAGATGCTGGCCCTGCTCAAGCCGGCCTGTGTCAACACCTTTGCCAATGAGGCCCAGGCATTTGCTGTCAGTGGTCTCTTCCTCATGGTGCTGCTGGGCCTCATCCTGGTCTCCTACAGCTACATTTTCACCGCTATGCTGAGGATTCGCTCAGCCCAGGGTGAGCTCAAGGCTTTCAACACCTGCGTCTCCGACCTGGCTGTGGTGTCACTCTTCTATGGCATGGCCATTTCCATGTATCCACATCCTCCATCCAGCTACTCACAGGACGGGGCAAGATGGTCTCCCTCTTCTATGGCATTATCGCTCCCATGCTCAACTCCCCGATCTACACGCTGAGGAACAAGGATGTGCACGGTGCCCTAAGGAAGCTGCTGGGGAGGCTATTCTGGAGAAAAAGGACATGAGCCAGAGAAATGAGTTGGGACTGGCTGGCTTGGTTCTCTATGGGGCAGCAGCTCTGATCCAGCCTCATCTCAGGGAGGGAGACTGGTTGGCTCAGGGGCCCAGGCTATTGTATATGGAGCCTTTCCCATCTAGGAGCTCTGCATTTTAATCTCTCTGACCAAATGGTGCTGGGACTGGGAAACCAGAGGTCAGTCACCATGAGCCCCAGAAGGCAGAAGAGTGTGAAAAGCCCAGCAGATGGTGTTGGGCACCACACTGTGTCCTTCCTTGGCTCCATCCATGAACAAAGCTGGCTCTGCATGGAGATCACTAAGCAATAGGGGGAGGGATAAGAACATAAGAACATAAGAAAGGCCGTACTGGGTCAGACCAAAGGTCCATCTAGCCCAGTATCTGTCTACCGACAGTGGCCAATGCCAGGTGCCCCAGAGGGAGTGAACCTAACAGGCAATGATCAAGTGATCTCTCTCCTGCCATCCATCTCCATCCTCTGACGAACAGAGGCTAGGGACACCATTTTTACCCATCCTGGCTAATAGCCATTTATGGACTTAGCCACCATGAATTTATCCAGTCCCCTTTTAAACATTGTTATAGTCCTAGCCTTCACAACCTCCTCAGGTAAGGAGTTCCACAAGTTGACTGTGCGCTGCGTGAAGAAGGAAAGCTCAGTGGTTTGTGCATTGGCTAGCTAAGCTTAGGGTTGTGAGCTCAATCCTTGAGGGGCCATTTAGGGATCTGGGGCAAACATCTGTCTGGGGTTAGGTACTGCTTTGAGCAGGAGGTTGGAGTAGATGACCTCCTGAGGTCCCTTCCAGCCCTCATATTTTATGATGTGGGCATCTGAGAGTTGTCTCTCTGCACCAGATCCAGACATACACTTAACATATAATCCCTCTGATTCTCTAATATTGATCTAAAATCCCCATCAACATTGCCCCCTCTCTATTTAATTCTCGGATATGGATAGTTTTGGGGCTTCTTCCCTCTTCTCATGTTAAACTGCAGCTACTTCACCACCTGGGAAGGATGTTCACCAGAGTCACCATCCTGCACCAGGTAATTCTGCTCTCATCAATGCTCCTGCTCTTCTGGCTGCGCTGGTGGAACGGCACCGTGCCATCCACTCCTGGCAGGACCCATGTGCTCCTCCTCTCCAGCTGGCGCTTGGGCTCCACCTTCTCCAGCCAGCTCTTCAGCCAGCATCCCAAAGTCTTCCACCTGATGGAGCTGGCCAAGCATATTTTCCACCACCTGCCCAGAGGCAGCCTAGAGCTGCTGCAGGGGCCCACTTGGGATCTGCTCCATTCCCTCTTCTGGTGGGAGGTGGCCACGCTACAGGACTTCATGCTGCATATTGACATTGTGAGGCCTGCGGGGTGCCAGGCCTGCTCACAGGCCTGGAGGCACCAGCCTAGCTTCCACCAAGTGCAGGAGATCTGTAAGCTGGCCATGGAGGTCTTTTGTGTACAGGCCAGTCAGCTCAGAGGAGGAATAGAAGGACCTAGCACTTTCTTGAAAAGAGATCAAGGCCCAGACAAAGGGATGGGGTCTTTTCTTCAATCTTCACTGAGGATTTGGAGCAATGGTTGGACACTTGGATAAGGAGGAGCTGCCTCCCTGAGCAGAGAATCCACCAGGGAATAAGTCACACACTTGTCCAGTGATTTTTCCCACAAACCAGGGGGTGGATGCCAGTGGTAAAGCCACAATGGGAATCTGTACGGATCAGTCAGGAAATGCAGACCCAGCTACACGCACTTCTGTGGAGCCACAGATAGAACCCCTTTCCTACAGCACTAAATATCCAAGACCAGTTCACCTACAAGCGATCTGGTCTGCTGCTAGATCCTTTATCCTCCCTGCAGACACAGTTAGTAGACAGGACTGGGAGTCAGGGCTCCTGGGTTCTCTCCCCAGCTGCGGGAGGGGAGTGGGGAAGGTCTGGAAGTCAGGATTCTTGGGTTCTCTCCCACCTGTGGGAGGGGAATGGGGTCTAAGAAGTTAGAGCAGCATACTTGTCCTGGATGCTAAGACCGACCAGCTACCTCTTATCCAGAGATCAAGAAAAGCTGTACTGCCATCCTATCTCTTGTGTCAGTCTCTTTTGTTAAAGACAGGAAACCACCAGTCACAGCCATCAACTGAACTAAAAACCTATGAGGGATTGTCTGACAAAAGAAGAGTGTCTAATCTCTATCCTCTCTGAAAGGGGCTTTTGAAAAGTTTGGGTTATGTTTGGTTCTCAGAACCAGCTAATGGCAAATTCAAACTGATGTATGTCTTGTGTTGAAATTCTTTTTTTCCTTTGGTGCATCTGATTCAATACATTTCCAGACTTTGGCATGAATTTTCTAGTGTTTTGCTCATGGGATTGAGCCGGCTGAGGTCTCTGTCCTCAAAACCCTGAATCAGGTTTGACTGCTTAGTGTTATACAAGTGACAGGATCATGCTAATACCTGTGATCTCTGGGCCCCCTTATTCCACTGGAAATTAACACAAAAGCTCTCCCACTGCTCATGGGGCTCGCTCAAGTTTGTCTCCCTTTGGATTCACTTAGATCCCCTTCTTAATCTGAAGCAGAAAACTTTTTAATGGCCCCACAAGGGGACTCATCAGAGGCCATGTCACAAATAGCACGTTTTTAATAAGTCCCAATTGCTGGAGCCAGGAGCCGAGACTCTAACGATGCCCAGTGCGTCGCATCCTGAAGCCTAATGAGGGCACTTACTCTACCAGGGACAATTGGCACCAATCCCAGACTTTCCTCTGTCACAGACGGGCCGAATATCTTGGCACCAGATCTTTGGACAGCCAGACTAATACCACATACGCTTCTGCACCAGGTCATTGTCCAGTTACTCCAGTACCCCATTCCCTTCTGTACCAGGTAACTGTCCAGGTCCAGGTCCCTGGGGCTCTGCAAACATCACCAGCTGAGTGCCAGCCCCTTGGGGATGATGCAGGGAGGAAACTCTCCCCACACTCTCCAGCTCTGACAAGCATAAAGGTTTGTCTCCCTCCCCACACACGGCCCTTAGGAGTCTGGGACGGAGATCCTGAGCTGTGTGGGAGGAGACACCTGCAATTTCAGAGACAGGGGCCCTTCCTGGCTCACCCAGACACAGAGATACCATCCCCATAAGCTTGGAGACACAAGGATGGCTGTAGAGGGGTCTGGCTAGCCAGCCGTCCTTCTAGCCATCCACCGTACATTTCTGCATCTATCCAGCTCTCTCCTCTTCAGTCCATCTCTCTTTCTTTACTGTCCAGCCTTCTCTCTGCCTTTCTCTGTCCTTCTACCAATTCACCTCTGACTTCCTCTCTTTCTCCACATCCATCCTTCTCTCTATTGGACTCTCCCTCTCTATTTCCATCCACCCATGGCTAGCCTCTGTCAGCCCACATAGACTCAGTAACTCTCTCTCTCTCTCTCTCTCTCTCTCTCTCTCTCTCTCTCTCTCTCTCTCTCTCATATCTCTGGCTTTTCTAATGTTCCCAGCACTGCAGTCGCTGGGTTCTCAGGAGTCCCTTCCCAACGAGACAGGCTTTGGGCATCCCCACCGGGCTGGGACATATGTAGTAGGAGGCTCCGGTTCACCTCCAGGCCCCTCACTCACATACCGAGCAGGTTTGGCTGCCCAGATGGGGGACCCCATGACCATGCAAAACTGA
The DNA here is from genome assembly GCF_028017835.1 of Emys orbicularis. Classification (NCBI taxonomy): domain Eukaryota; kingdom Metazoa; phylum Chordata; order Testudines; family Emydidae; genus Emys; species Emys orbicularis. The sequence continues at coordinate 17,364,183 of NC_088695.1, read as the reverse complement.
CTCAGAGTGTCAGGCCAATGACCACATTTGCCCCATTCTCCTCCCAGTAAGACCCCTTGGGGCCCAGAAGCAGGTGGTCTGACACCTGCATCCTCTGTTTCCAGAGCCAGAGGTGGGTGTGCTGCCCACACGGCAGGTGGACAGAGTTAGCTGGTTTCCTTACCGCCCTCCTCCCAAACCCCTTAGACATTTAGCCCCTCGGCCTGGGGTGCCTCATCTTTGGGCTCCGCAAGCACAGAGTGGGTTTCAGTGAAGGGGAGCAGGGATTGCAGCTAAGACTCTGCCCTCGTATTGGAGCATCTGAACAGCTCTGAGCTGTTCAGCTTTTTGGAAACAATAGCCAATGACCCAGCGAGTTTAACTAACGCCTCTCAACTGTGCTGCTGAGGAGTCTGTTTCCTTTCAATTTATCTCCACTCCTTGTCTTCATCTTTCTGGCCTGAAGCCATTTTTGAAAGAATAGCCAAACAGCATTGCTCTCTGACAACCATCACCAACTGTATCTCCCTCCCTGTCTTCTTTCTCACTCAGATTTCTCTCCCCCCCCCCCCTTCTTCCTTCCAAGTCTCACATGTATGGATGTAACTACTTATTCAGAGGTATAAAAGCCTCAGTAGGTGCCCATGCCCCTGTCAGGGAGTCCAATGTATTTATATCATTCTTAGCCCTTTTGGGTGACACAGATAGAGTTAGAGGAGGGAAGGAGAGAGGTGGGAGAACAGGAATGAAGATGAAAGTGAGGCTGGGGGGAAAGTTGAAAATGTACAACCTGGGGGGAGAAGAAACTGAATGAGGATGTGATGAATGCTAGATACGTACAGTGTTTGGTATCATATTGACCACTGTCTTAGAAATGCAGACAGACAAGGTGGGTGAGCTGATATCTTTTATTGGAGCAACTTCTGTTGGTGAGAGAGACAAGGTTTTGTGCTTACACAGAGCAGGGAAAGGTACTCCGAGTGTCACAGCTAAGTACAAAGAGGAACAGAATCCTAAATAGTTAACACATATTTCAAGGTAAAGTTGCCAGTAAACTTGTCTCCCGTCATGGAGGGGAAGGTGGGGGGGAGAACCTGGAGGAGGAGGCTCAGTGGGTCACAGATTGTTATAATAAGCCATATATTCAGCCTCTCTGTTCAATCCATGATTTTAGTGTCTAGCAATGTTATGAATTTACAACACATACTTGATGGGGTCCACATCCTGAACCCCTTCTTCTGGCATTCAAACAACCCCCCAAGCTCACCATGCTCAGCATCATAAGCAAGCTCCCCACAGAGCAGGACACACCAACTCAAAGTGGTACCAGACCCTGCCAGAACAACAGACACAAAACCTGCAGCTATATTTCTATTTCTATGATGATCAACACCATCCACAACACGGCTTTCAAGATCCATTACATCACATGTTGTGATTGGTATGTTTTAGAGTATCTCCTCCAGTGCCCCAACAACAAATATGTGGGTGAAACCAGGCAATCACTATACTCTTGAATGAACTCACACAGGAAAATGATAAAGACAAAAACACCCTATCACCGGTGAGTGAAAACTTGACACAAAGCGATCACTGTATATATGACCTATCAATCCTCATCCTCAAAGAAAACCTGCACAAAACCTTCAAAAGACCAGCCTGGGAGCTTAAATTCATAACTTTGCTGGACACTAAAAATCATGGACTGAACAGAGACAAAATCTATATCCCACTAACTTCACCCCCATCAGCTTATTTCCCCCCCTCCTTTACCCTCTATGACTGGAAGCATGTTACAGACCACTTCACCATGAATTGTCCATTGAAATATGTTTTAAGTACTTGTGCTGTAAAATCTGCTCCACCTTGCATTTAGCTGTGACACTTTGAGTACATTTCCCAGACCTGCAGAAGAGCTCTGTCTGAGCTCAAAAGCTTCTCTCTCTCACCAATGGAAGCTTGTCTGTTACCCTAGATTTGATGGATGTGTGTACCCCAGAATGCAATCAAGGTAATTGCAACCATATTATGTGCATTGAGACGCCGTGAATTAATAAAATAGAACACCACATAGTTAAGAGTTAATTGCAAAACAGGCTTTTAGAGGCAAGGTGAAAACTAGCTGGGAGTTTCTGCTAATCAGAATGGGAGGAGGGGAACGAAAGGTCAGCAAGGGAGATTGAAAACCTTGGTGGATGGAAGATCTGGAGTCTGGGCACTTCTGATAGAAGTTTATTAAAAGCTAGGAAAAGTGATGATTTTGTAGAGGTTATTATGACCTATGTGTTTTGTAGAAGTTAGTTATAAAAGATTAGTGAATACAGTGGATTCTGGAGCAGTCCTCTGAAGCCATTTTGAGAGAGGTTTTTCTTGACATTTTTTCTCCCTGGTAGGTGAGCAACTGGCCACTGACAACTTGCTGCTAATTACTCAATACCATTCCAGTTTTTAGGTAAATATCTGGGATGCTCTAAATCTATTGCTTATGTCTGTGTGCACTTAAATCTAATAAACTGCAGTTTTAGATAGAGCCCGCTTACTTGTATTAATATTTCATCAGGCAGAATTGCTGTATTCCCATTGATTTCTTCCTGACACCACCTGGAGTGAAACAGTTAAACAGAACAAGCCTGCACTAATCTGCCCCACAACCTGCCTTCCCTTTCCCACCCCACACAACCATCTCTCACCCACACAACACCCCTGCCCTCTGCTTTCCAATTCAACTAAGCACTATCCTTGGTGGACCTCAAGAAACAATCCCTGTTCTCCTGCCCAAAGAGATTATTCTTATTCCTTTCTATTGTGGTAGCAAAGAGGCTGCAACTGAGATCAGGGCTGTGCCAAGCACGGCACAGACATTGAACAAGTTACAGTTCTTTCCCCAGCTGATATCAGGGCCCCATTGGGCCGGGCACTGCACTGACACACAGCGGTAGGCAGTCCCTTCTCCAACTGAGATCAGGGCCCCATTGTGCTGGGCGCTGCATAGACACAAAGCAAGGACAGCTGAGATCAGGGCCATCTTCTCTGGGACCAGAAGATATCTCAGTTCAGTGGCTTCTCAATGAAACAAGCACACATCTGGATAGAAGAATGGATTAAGTCAGTGAAGGCAGCTCTATGGGTGTTGAGAGTACCTGAAGAAGACCATGCAGATTTTGTGGAAGAGCATCTCAAATTCCAGGCCAGATCCACAATGAAGTTCATGGCAACACCTAACAAGCCAGACATAGAGAAGACATTTCAGCTGTATGCAGACAAAGTGGAACCAGACTCAAAGAATTCTATGAGCTGACACAGAATCCAGGTGGGACTATTCGGGTCTACTCACATGAGCTCCAGGAGAGAATGAGCCAGGTGAAGCACTGGGACCCACAACAAGTTCGGGACATGAATATGGTCCTGAAAGTATAGTTAGTGCTGGGGCTCCGGGATGATTCCCTCCACTGTGAAATGAAGAAGAGGTTTAAAGAAGAGTCCAGTAAGAATTTCCATGAACTCGTGCAAGCTGCCATTACATGGTCTGAATTAGAGCAAGTTCCTGTGGAAGAGATGGCCAAGCCCAACCCCCCTACACAAAGTGGAGGCCTAGGTAATGCAGCTAACAGGGGAAAGGCTTTTCCCCAAACACAGTTAACACTGGAAAGTTTAAATGAAACTGGCCAGCAAACAGGGGGTGATGTTGAAAACAATGACTGAGGGAATAAAAGGTAAAATCTCCCTTAGTATGCCAAAGGATCCCGAAGATCCCCACTGAAGGATATACAGGGAAGGTACATTTGCTACACTTGTGAAGAGCCAGGGCATACTAGCTGAGAATGTCCACTGAGAAAGAGTCTAGAGCCCCAGGTACTCCAAACCAAAGGGGCACCAGGAATGAGTGGCCCATCTACAGTAGAAGGCCAAGCAGTGGCAGAAGGATTCCTAGGCCTGTCCTTGATGGAAAATCAGTCTGCATACAGTGCTGGTAGGAGCTCGGACAGTGCCAGCATATCTATCGACCTGTGTGAGTGAGCATTTAGAGATTAACTGCTGAAGTACTTATAGCCGAGGTGAAGATTAGCTGTTTGTTTGATACTGGCTGTACAAGGGTTAACCGGGGCTCGACCCTCTCCGGGGCGGTGGTGAGCCACACCGGCTCACTACACACAGTTGATGTTGGGGAATTAGTCTGGCCACTGGGTCTCCCTCGGCAGCCCTTGCTGTAACAGGAACAAATACTGTAAGCCCAGGCCCTGTGTCAGGGCGGGGCAACACTGCGTCAGGTGCTCAGGCCCTCAGGCCTGGTACTATAAACAGTAGCAATAAGCCCAGGCCCTAGGTCAGGGCAGGGCAACAGATGCTGAGTCAGGGGCTCAGGCCCTCAGGCAGGGCTGAGCAGTAGCAGTAAAAACCATCGCAAGCCCAGGCCCTAGGTCAGGGCGGGGCAACAATGGGTCAGCGCTCAGGCCTGCAGTCAGGGCTGAGCAACACAGTACAATTAATAGTAAGCCCAGGCCCTATGTCAGGGCGGGTCAGTGCAGAGTCAGACGCTCCGGCCCTCAGGCAGGGCTGAGCAACAACAGTAGGCCCCAAGCCTCCAACGGCCTGGGAGAGGGGGATGCAGGCCCTCCCACTCCACTGCCACAAATTGGGTGGCAGGGGGGACGCAGGCCCTCCCACTCCACTGTGTCCCAGCCCGGGGCCCTAACAGTGGAAGAAGACTCACTGCATAGTCAGTGGGGATCCTGGCTGCAACACACTGACATGGGCTCTGGCAGTGCTGCAGCCAGACTAGGGTTGGCTGCCCCCGGGCTACTACCAGACTCCCCCTCGGGTAGTACCTGGGTCCGGGTGTTGTCCTCTAGGGGGTCCAGCACCATAGGTTCCTCTGAGTAGCGAGCGCAGGGTAAGCAAGTAGGGTGGATGGTTGGGAATGGAATATAGGGTCTTTCCCTTCTATGGGGGTGCTGACTCTAATCCAGCTCCAGTAGGATAATCATGTTCAGTAAATCATAACCTTTCCAAAGATATCTCACATGCCTTATCCTGCACAAAATACATCATAGTTATGCCATACTCGTATCATAATAATATTACTATGAAGAATATGGGGAGTAATGCCATGCTGAGCTCCCACTATTTTTTTCCATGGATGTTCCAACCCCCAAGCACCCATGGAGTCAGAGCCTATGAGATAGATTTCAGAGCGAGGAAGTGGGTGAGGTAATATCTTTTATTGGATCAACTTCTGTTGAGACACAAGCTGTTGAGCTACATGGAGAAGTTGGTCCATAGATAAATGGATAGATAGATAGATAGATAGATAGCATCTGGGGGTTCATAGAATCATAGTATCATAGAATATTAGAGTTGGAAGAGACCTCAGGAGGTCATCTAGTCCAATCCCCTGCTCAAAGCAGGACCAACACCAACTAAATCATCCTAGCCAGGGCTTTGTCAAGCCAGGCCTTAAAAACTTCTAAGGATGGAGATTCCACCACCTCCCTAGGTAACCCATTCCAGTGCTTCACCACCCTCCTAGTGAAATAGTGTTTCCTAATATTCAACCTAGACCTCACCCACTGCAACTTGAGACCATTGCTTCTTGTTCTGTCATCTGCCACCACTGAGAACAGCCGAGCTCCATCCTCTTTGGAACCCCCCTTCAGGTAGTTGAAGGCTGCTATCAAATCCCCCCTCATGCTTCTCTTCTGCAGACTAAATAACCCCAGTTCCCTCAGCCTCTCTTCGTAAATCATGTGCCCAAGCCCCCTATCATTTTTGTTGCCCTCCGCTGGACTCTCTCAATTTGTCCAGATCCCTTCTGTAGTGGGGGGACCAAAACTGGACGCAATACTCCAGGTGTGGCCTCCCCAGTGCTGAATAGAGGGGAATAATCACTTCCCTTGATCTGCTGGCAATGCTCCTACTGTTACAGCCCAATATGCTGTTGGCCTTCTTGGCAACAAGGAAACACTGCTAACTCATATCCAGCTTCTCATCCACTGTAATCCCCAGGTCCTTTTCTGCAGAACTGCTGCTTAGCCAGTCGGTCCCCAGCCTGTAGCGGTTCATGGGATTCTTCCTTCCTAAGTGCAGGACTCTACACTTGTCCTTGTTGAACCTCATCAGATTTCTTTTGGCCCAATCCTCCAATTTATCTAGGTCACTCTGCACCCTATCCCTACCCTCCAGTGTATCTACCTTAGTGTCATCTGCAAACTTGCTGAGGGTGCAATTCATCCCATCATCCAGATCATTGATAAAGATGTTGAACAAAACTGGCCCCAGGACCGACCCCTGGGGCACTCCGCTTGATACCAGTTGCCAACTAGACATCGAGCCGTTGATCACTACCCATTGAGCCCGACAATCTAGCCAGCTTTCTATCCATCTTATAGTCCATTCATCCAATCCATACTTCTTTAACTTGCTGGCAAGAATACTGTGGGAGACAGTATCAAAAACTTTGCTAAAGTCAAGATATATCACATCCACCACTTTCTCCATATCCACAGAGCCAGTTATCTCATCACCATTGCCCTTGGTGAATCCATGTTGACTGTTCCTGATCACCTTCCTCTCCTCCAAGTGCTTCAAAACGGCTTCCTTGAGGACCTGCTCCATGATTTTGCCAGGGACGGAAGTGAGGCTGACCGGTCTGTAGTTCCCCGGGTTCTCTTTCTTCCCTTTTTAAAATATGGGCACTATATTTGGCTTTTTCCAATCGTCCGAGACCTCCCACGATTGCCACAGATTTTCAAAGATAATGGTCAATGGCTCTGGAATCACATCAGCCAACTCTCTCAGCACCCTTGGATGCATTAGATCTGGACCCATGGACTTGTTCATGTCCAGCTTTTCTAAATAGTCCTTAACCTGTTCTTTGACCACTGAGGGCTGCTCATCTGCTTCCCATACTGTGTTGCCCACTGCAGCAGTCTGGGATCTGACCTTGTCTGTGAAGACTGAGGCAAAAAAAGGATTGAGAACTTCAGCTTCTTCCACATCATCTGTCACTATGTTGCCTCCCCCATTCAGTAAGTGTCCCACACTTTCCCTGACCTTCTTCTTGTTTCTAACATACCTGTAGAAACCCTTCTTGTTACCCTTCATATCCCTTGCTAACTGCAACTCCAATTGTACCTTGGCCTTCCTGATTACACTCCTTTTTGCTTAAGCAATATTTTTATACTCCTCCCTAGTCATCTGTCCAAATTTCCACTTCTTGTAAGCTTCCTTTTTGAGTTTAAGCTCACTGAAGATTTCACTGTTAAGCCAAGCTGGTCGCCTGCCATATTTGCTATTCTTTCTCCACATCAGGATGGTTTGTTCCTGCGCCCTCAATAAGGCTTCTTTAAAATACGGCCAGTTCTCCTGGACTCCTTTCTCCCTCATATTAGCCTATAGCTACTATAGTTTTGTTACCATTTTCAACAACATACTTATGCGAGAAAGCATTTTCCTCATATGCATATCTGAAAACCAAATACAGAAGCAGACTCAGGTTTGCAAAATGTATCAGGGGGTTCTCAGAAAAAATTCTGTTAACAGTGGACAGAGCTGTCCCTAGGGACCCTGGGTGCACGGGCTGGCAGCCCAAGCCCCGTGGCCATAACTTCCTGGCAGAACATAAACTTCAGTTGGATCAGTGCACTAAAACCAATATAACTGCACACCAAAAGGACTTTGCAAAACATTCAGGCAATACTTTCCAGCTGTGACAGGTGATAATGACTGGATTCGCAACCCCTTTGATGATACCACTTTCTCAACGCAGATATTGAGCACTGAGGAAAAAGAGAAATTGATTGAGATCTCCTGTGATTAAGAACTGAAAAGGAGTTTCAGAAGTCTCTCATCGATCAACTTTTGGCTGAGTTTAAGAAACGAGTCCCCCCTGCTTGTCTAAAAAGCTACTATAGTTTTGTCACCATTTTCAACAACATACTTATGCAAGAAAGCATTTTCCTCTTATGCACATCGGAAAACCAAATACAGAAGAACAAATTTAAGCTTTGTTGTAGCTGTGTGTTCTTTGCCTGGACTGCTCAAGACCTGAATGCTTGTGGGAGGAACTCTTTACTTGAGTTGGCTTCTTAAATACCTTCATGCTGTTTCATGTCTGGTACTCCTTGATGAAACATGTAGGAGCTTAATCGAAGTGATATGAGCTACAAAACTGAAATCTTGGAAGAGTGTTGCCATTTTCATAATGTAATAAAATTAATAATGTAATGATAAATAATGATGTAATACTAAATAGTGTGTAATAAGCGTGTTATAAAAAACCCAAATTCTTTCCAAGATCACTGCTTCTATAATTTATGCTCAGATAAGGAAGAAAATCCCTGGAAATATTCATTTTTAGGAGAGGGTTCGCAATATTTGATATTTTTGTGAAAGGGGTTTGCGGGTTGTTAAAGTTTGGGAACCACTGATCTAGACAGACAGGTAGTCACTTAATTTATTTTTAAGTCTGGAAAGTGTCCAGTTATTAGCCCAGCACAGACCCTAAATGGAACAGAATGCTAGAATATAGACATGTCTCAGTCAGTCCCCTCGACCTCGGGCGGGATTAGAGCCATAGTCCCCTAGAGGAAAAAAGGCCCCATATCCCATTCCTAGATCACAGCTGACCTCATGGTTTTGAAAACGTCTGAGCATGAGGAAATTCAGCACCCATGACTGATGGTTTTATCCCTGATTTACACTAGAGATGAGGGAGGGAAAGATCAGTGGCACTGAACAGCATGGACATGTTTTTTGTAGAGGTGTCATTCCCTAAGGTGTACATGAATCATGGGCTGACAGAGGATAGTAAGAAATTTCCCAGCTGTCCACTCGGAGTGTGTTGACACTTCCTTTGATTCTGGGCCACTGTTGGAGATGGGGGCTAGATGTACCCAGGTGGGATCCAGCCTGGGGACTGGTATGTTCCTGTTAGATGTCTTTGTGCTGTGCTCCTCCCCAGCATGTGGAACGCACCCTGAGGATGGGTTCCTCTTGACACACTTTGATTCACTTCTCAGTCTGGCATAGAAAAAAATGTCAATGGCCTGTCTGGCCCCGCTGTGAGCTCATCAAGATTGTTCATGTCTTTAATAAGACCCAGATTTCCCCAGACATGAGTGGAAGCCTATGTGCTAACAATGCCTGGCTCGCTGCATCCTGATGCCTAATGAAGAGACCTGGGGCAACAGCACCCTGCGTCCGGGCCCTAACTCCTCAGGGGGCACGTGGCACCAGGCAGCTCCCAGACCTTTCTCTGTTGCAGATTGGGGCTGGGTCTCTCTGCATGGAGCTGCCATGGAACTCATTGAGGTGACACAGCAGAGAGTCCAGGGCTCAGCAGCTAAGGGCTGGGACAGGAAGGAGAGATGCCTGACTGAGATCACAGAAATGAGCCATCGGGGCAAGTGTCCTGCCCTCTGCCTGTGCCAAACTGGCCAGTTACTCCAGAACCCCATGCAACCCTGCTCCAGATCATTGTCCAGTTACTCCTGTACCCCACACTCCCCTGCCCCAGATCTCTGGCTAGTTCCCCATGCACCCCGTGCCCAAGTCACTGACCAGATAAAAACAACGAGGAGTCTGATGGCACCTTAAAGACTAACAGATTTATTTGAGCATAAGTGTTTGTGGGTAAAAAACCCACTTCTTCAGATGTATGGAGTGAAAATTACAGATACAGGCATAAATATATATTGGCACATGAAGAGAAGGGAATTACGTTTCAAGCGGAGAATCAATGTTGAAGGCCAATTCAGTCAGGGTGGATGTGGTCCACTCCCAATAATTGATGAGGAGGTGTCAATACCAAGAGAGGGAAAATTGCTTTTGTAGTGAGACAGCCATTCCCAGTCCCTATTCAAGCCCAAATTGATGGTGTTAAGTTTGCAAATGAATTGTAACTCTGCAGTTTCTCTTTGAAGTCTGTTTTTGAAGTTTTTTTTATTGAAGAATGGCTACTTTTATATCTGTTATTGAATGTCCCCACTGGCTTTTGTATGTTACCATTCCTGATGTCTGATTTGTGTTTATTTATCCTTTTACATAGAGACTGTCCGGTTTGGCCAATGTACATGGCAGAGGGGCATTGCTGACACATGATGGCATCTATCACATTAGTGGATGTGCAGGTGAATGAGCCCCTGATGGTGTGGCTGCTGTGGTTGGGTACTATTACGGTGTTGCTAGAGTATATATGGGGACAGAGATAGCAACAGGGTTTGTTACAGTGATTGGTTCCTGGGTTAATGTTTCTGTGGTGTGGTGTGTAGTTGTTGTTGAGTATTTGCTTCAGGTTGGGGGCCTGTCTGTAAGCAAGGACTGGCCTGTCTCCTGTGAGAGTGGGGGATCATTTTCCAGGATAGGTTGTAGGTCGTTGAGGATGGGCTGGAGAGGTTTGAGCTGGGGGCTGTATGGGATGGGCAGTGGTGATCTGTTATTTTCCTTGTTGGGCCTGTCCTGTAGTAGGTGCAGGAGTCTAGTGGCCAATTTGGCGTGTGGGGGACCCTGGGGCTCCGCAAACCTCTCCAGCTGAGTCCCAGCTCCTTGGGGAGGCTTCAGGGAGGCACCCCACCCCAGCTCTGAAATCCATAAGGGCACTGCCTGCTCCCTCCCCCCACCCATGGCCCTATGCAGTCAGGGACAACTATCATGAGCTGCACAAGGAGGAGCCTCCTACAGTCACAGAGACACGGGGCCCTTCTCAGCTGTGCTTCAAAACTGGGGAAGCCCAGGTATAGTGTGATACTGTTCTCAGGAGCCCGAGACCCCAGGGCTGGGGTAGGATGGGGAGCAGGGACACAGGTTGGGGATCTTACCTCCTTCCATCCATTCTTCCAGCCATCCACTGTACTCTATCCAGCTCTCTGCGTCTCTCACCCACTCGCTATCTGTCTGCTCATCCATCTCTCTTTCTCTCCCTCTATATCCTTCTATCCATCTTCCTCTCCCCTCCTCCATCCTGCGACCCATCCATCTCTCTGATCTTATATCCTCTCTTTATTGTTCTTTTTATCCATCCTTCTCTCTGCCTTTCTTTCTGTCATAACAATTCACCTCTCTCTCCCTCTCTTTCTCATCCATCCACTCTCTCTCCATCTCTCTCCCTATATCCATCTCTCTCTCTCGCTCTCTCCTCCCCATCTCTGGGATTTCTTTCGTTCTATCACTGTGGACTCTGGGCTTCTAGGAGACCCTGCCAGTTGAGAGAGGCTCAGGGTATCCCTCCCAGCCTGGGGCAACCTGCCCCCCAGGTACTTCACTCACACACCAAGCGGGTTTGGTCCCTGGGATGAGGGATATTCTGTGACCATGCGAGATTAGCTCTGAACATCCAGTTTGCTCCATTCCCCTCCTTTTGAGATCCACCCCAGGGCCTCAGAAGAGTGACTCAGGACTTCCAAAGCCAGATGCAGATGGTGCTGCCCCACAGCAGGGGGCAACGTTAGCTGGTCTCCCTGACCCTGGAGACTCTTAGCCATTCAGTTCACAGCTCAGGGCTGCTTCATCCCAGGCACTGGAGGCTCAGCTCAGGGGAGCAGGGACTCCAGACTCTACCCTGGCATCCAAGCATGTGAGCCGCCCGGAGCCGTTCAAGCAGACCTTGAGGTGAACGGACGTGAGTCCGGGTTATTACTGGGGAGGGTACAGGAGCTGGGGAGCATGTGGGATGGTTAGCTTTGTTAGCTCTGTCCTATGGGTATAATAAAACTACCCTACCTCCCAGGGGTGATGTGAGGATAAACCCATTAGAGATTGTTAGGTGCTCAGCTACTGTGATGCTGAGGACCAGACAACTACCATAGATTGGTAGATTTGGTTAGGGTTGGAATCTGTCTTATCCAAGGCCCCTAACCCACAAACATATATAGGGATAACTTTCTACAGGGGAGTAGTTAATCACTTGGGTACGCGTCTGCAGGACTGGATCTTGTGTTTGTAAAGTGCTGTGTAAACCTGTTGTCCCTTGAGAGGCCCTGCAAAGATTTATGCATGTGCTTAGCTTAAGCCCACAGGCAGTTCCACTGACATCAATTGGATGTGGTTTGGGTAAAGGAGATTAAGGCATGTAGGTAGCATAGGCCCAATTTATGAATGGATTTAGGTGGCTACAGATGCAGATGGGTGCTAGGGGCCTAACTCCTATTGGAATCAATGGGAGTTAGAAAATTCTTTGGAAAATTCTACTTGGTGCCTATCTCATATTTAGCCCTATCTGAGCCCATCATCCCACTGAAAATCAGTGGGATTTGGGTGCATCATTCCTTAAAGCTCCTTTGGAAACCCCAGCTCTAACTGCTGGTAGGATCAGGGTCTAAATTATTATTATTGGTACAGGGATTATTTTATTCCCTCCCTGCGCGTTGAGACTGTGGTCCCTGTCAGTTGCACAGAGAAGTACATACAAATAATAGATTCATGTTAACAGTGGCAGTAGAATCATAGAATCATAGACATGTAGGACTAGAGGGTACTGCCAGAGGTTAAATGGTCCATACCTCCATATCGAGACAGGAATAAGATTACCTAGACCATACCTGTCCAGTATTTGTCCAACCTGTTCCTAAAAACCTCCCAGGATGGTATGGCATTCCGTGGTGCAATCCAGAGGGGTTGTGTCACCCCTGCACTGCAACCTTGGCTGCCTCACAATGTTTTCCTGTTGTAGATTCCAACATGGGTCGCTCATGGATCAGCATGAGGATCACACCCTGAGTGTCTGTGTGTAGCCACAGCCTGGTCCAGCAACTCTTACCCCAGCAGCTTGTCCACAAACACCAGCCACACTGTGGCTTCTACCAGCCTGGGTTACTATTTGTGGGGTGACCCCAACACATTCCTAGTCCAGAATTCCCCCCCACCTCAAAGATATGTGTTCTGCGCTGCCCTGGACAGTTCAGATATTTTAGGTCTGTTGCCCCTGTGAGGGGATCAATATCCAACAGTTTGCTACTTTAAATGGAGTTATTCACAAAATTCAGTTTAAACACAGCAATGGATCAGTTTGGATTAAGGAATAAAAAACGTTTATTTCACTACAAAGAGAGAGATTTTAAGTGAGTACAAGTATAAGGCATTAAAGTCAGAAATGGTTAAAAGAGAAATAAAAATAAATCGCTTCCTAGTACTAAACCTTAGCAAAGCAGACTTGGCTCAAGGTGAAATCCCTTACCACATGCTCCCAGTAATATTGCTGAGCCAATTCTCAGGCCAGGATCTGCTCCAAAGTCCAAAGGCTGTTTCTTTTGTCTTCCTAGGGGAAAGAGAGTGAGATGGATAGGGAGAGCTACCTTGGGGTGTTTCTGCCCCTCACTTTTATTATCCAGTCCCCCTTTGAAATGAATTTTATTGAAGGTTATGCTTAGATAAAGTACATTTCTGCTGTGAGGACAGAGACACCTATCAAGACTGGCCACTTGATAGGTGATTGCCCATCGACTTTGATGACACATGGATAGACTCCTTTGTGTTCAAGAAAGTGCTTTACCCAGACTTGTTTGGTAAATGCATTTAAGCTTATGTTTATTACTTTATGTAGAATGTTACTACACACATTTTGTGATGATAGTATTGACAAGTGAGTTATCAGTTTTCAAAGCTCTCTCCAATAGCTGAGCCAATGCAGCGTTTTAAGTGTAGACTTGCCCTTAGAAAGTTTTCTTAATAGCTAACCTGAATCTCCGTTAGTACAGGCTAAGCCCATTACTTCTTGTCCCACCCTGGGTGGAGATAGAGAACCATTGATCACCATCCTCTTTATAACAACTTTTCACATATTTGAACACTGTTTCCAGGTCCCCCTTCGGCCTTTTTTCCTCTAGACTAAACATGCCCAGTTGTTTCAGCCTTTCCTCACAGGTCATGTTTTCTAAACCTTTGATCATTTTTGTTGCTGTCCTCTGTACTCTCTCCAGTTTGTCCACATCTTTCTTAATGCACAATATATTATATTATTAAGTAATTAATAGCAATAATAATTGAGATAATCATTTAAAGAACCTACACACATTAAATTCTTTTAGTCTCTCCATATACTTAACTCCTTTCAGCCATAGCTCAAAGACAGATAGGTCAATAGATTTCTGTTTATCAGACAGTTTTTCAAAGTGATCTAAAATGGACACAAATAGGTAGATTACCTTGTAATTTGCCGTGCCACATCAGGGGCGGAGTGCAGTTAGAAGTGCAAATTTAGGGTTTGGTCATGGGGATCCTGACATACATCCTCCTGCAAAGAATTACCACTTAAGAATTGCCAGTGCTTATAACGTTTTCCTGAGCAGAGCTGGGGAACAAACCAGTTGCAGAAACCACATGAAATGGATGCCAGTGGACTTTCCCTGGGCTCATCTAGTGTCTCACACCAAGAACCAGATGCAAAATTGAATGGTTACAAAGCTAATGGGTTTGGATTCTGGGTCTTTAGATTGGTAGAGATGGCTGATAAAATCTCTGAAATTCAGGAAACACAGTGTTAAATGAATGCCTCTAGGTGTCACTATAGCAATTATAAATGGTTAATTGTTAATGTTTGATAATTAATTGACAACTTGAATAAACTGAAAGGCAACAAAGGTAACACAGATGAATGGAAATACTTTTTAACATGACCCAAAATTCACCTTTGTTACTCATGCTTCATGATATTACCCAGGGAAAGATTAGGCATTCATTCTAGATGTTGCTTCCTCACCGAGGTTGGTCCAGAGCTCCATGGTAAATTAGAAGGTAAATTAATGACATACAAGGTTTCTTTGACTGCTACAAAAATTACTAATAAGATGCATGACAGTTACTAATAAGAATTATTCAAAAATTTTCTAACAGATACAAAATTTGTAAATTATTTTAAGGGTCAGAGTTAAGGTTACAATTTGAGTTAAAAGCATTTTTCTTTGACGTTTCAACATTGCATGTTGAAATGACCTCATCATATACACTATTGAGGATTCAAATGTTTAAAGCATATATGTTCCTATGATTCAGGGTATAAGTCAGCCTCTAACTGTCTGCACTGAGGAAGAAATTTCTGTTATGTGTAGATTGTCTCATTGCCTATCCCCTGGCATACATATCCTAGAACTGCCACCAATTGCCACAGCTGCACTTTTCCATGACAACTTGTTTGAAGTATTGTTGTAGTCAGGTTGATCCCAGGATATGAGCAAAGTGAAGTAGGTGAGGTAATCTCTTTTATTGGACCAATTTTTATTGGCCTCTTTTGGAGGCTTCAAAAGAAAGCTGCACAACACCTTCAAAAGATGAGCCTGAGAACTTAAAATCATAAGTCTTCTGGACACTGAAAACCCTGGCCTTAAACAGAGAAATCTGATTTTATGGCCCATTACAACAATTTGTAACACACCCTGCTGCCTACTAACCTTCCATTGTCTGACAACTGCAGAGGTGTTAATTTCCTAATTTGTGTTTATTGCCCACTTTATTTTAAGTGGTCTCCTGCAACATGCTTAACCATCTGTCCCGTCTTGTATTTAACTTGAACACTCTGATTACCCTCTCCAGAGCTCTGTGAAGCTTGAAAGTTTGTCCCTTTCATCCACATAAGTTGGTCCAATAAACAATATTATCTCATTTACCTTGTCTCTCAACTCTGTTTCTTGGAATCCAGATGTGTCACAGGGTGGACTGAGCCCTTTACGAGGAAACTATTCCCGCTCACCCGTGGTTCATTAACAGCCTTGACAAGGCCTGACAGGGGACAGGTGTTCCCGATAAAGAGCCAGTGGGGAAGGGAACAGGAGGTGGAAGCTGTGGCAGAGAAGAGCAGCAGTGAGTAGGTGGCCCTTACAGGGGACCCTGATTGGGAGAGGGGATGGGGCCTGGAAGCCAGAGCCAGAAGTTGAGCTCCAGCTCGGAAGGGCTGGGAGTGGTGGCTTTATGAAGTGCTTACCGGGATGGAAGAAGAGCCCCAGGTGTGGTAGAACACTCCAAAGCTGAATATGAACTTTGGAGTTGTTGTGATGAACATTCTTTTGGGACTTGGAGGATTCTTTTCAACTGTTTCTGTTATTAAATGAACCCCAGAAAGTCATAAGAAAGACTGTGTGGATTTCTTAGGGCTCCTGAAGAGGAGAAAGAGAGGCAAGGCGCCACAGAGCCAACCCTGGCCATGAGAGGGATTTTGGGAGGTGGAGGGCCCTGTTACAGTATCCTATGACTGCCATCAATTGCCAAAGATCCATTATGATTTAATTTTGTGGCATATTATTATTATGGATAAGAATAAAACTGGAGTCACAGTTAGGAGCCCCAGTCATGACTAGGATCTGTATAAATACAGAATAAGAATCATAATAAAACACCCTATGTCCCAAAGACCTTACAATCTAAGCATCTATTTTCAATGACAAATCCATTTATTGGCACATGTATCCTATTACTCCCACAGATCCAGTTTTCTAGGATACTTTGATTCCCCGGCATATGGATCCTCCTTTGTCACTAAGCGCCACAGAACCACTTTTCTGCAACAAAGCCATTCCCTAGCAGAAGGATCTGACCTGCCACCCAACTGGCCCAGATTTTCTATGACAAAGTCACAAGTGGGAATGGTTCATTCAGAGCAAATGGAGCTGCCCTTGAATGTGACCCTCCTGTGTATGGCTATTGGGGCTCCTTTCATTCTTATCTTTGTCCCTCCTCCCTGCAGGAGGAAAGAGGGAATGGGAGCTCCAGTTTATCCTACTCGGGGTCTCTGACCAGCCATGCCTGGAGATGCTGCTTTTCGTGGTCTTCCTGGTCTTGTACGTCCTGAACCTGGTGGGGAACCTGGCCATTATCGTTGTCTTGTGGCTGGAACCCAGTCTCCACACCCCTATGTATTTCTTCCTTAGCAACCTCTCCTTCTTGGATCTTTGCTACACCACCAGCACCATTTCTCAGATGCTGGTGAATTACAAGTCCATCACCTGGGCCGGCTGCATGGCCCAAGGCTACATCTTCCTCTCGCTGGCTGGTGCTGAGTGCCTCCTGCTGGCCGTGATGGTCTACAACTGCTACGTCGCCATCTGCCACCTGCTGCGCTACACGATCGTCATGAGCCGCCACCTCTGCCTGTACATGGTGGCCACCGTCTGGTTGAACAGCTTCGGCAACTCCATCCTGCAGACCAGCCTGACCGTGTGGCTGCCCCAATGCGGAGAGGACTGGGTTGACCACTTCTTCTGCAAGGTGCTGGCCCTGCTCAAGCTGGTCTGTGTCAACACCTCTGACAACCAGGCCCAGGCATTTGCTGTCAGTGTGATCTTCCGGCTGGTGCTGCTGGGCCTCATCCTGGTCTCCTACGGCTACATCGGCACCGCCGTGCTGAGGATTAAATAATAATAATATAATATACAGAGATATACCTATCTCATAGAGCTGAAAGGGACCTTGAAAAGTCATCAAGTCCAGTCCCCTACCTCCACTAACAGGACCAATTTTTTCACCCCAAATGTCCCCTTCAAGGATTGAACTCACAACCCTGGGTTTAGCAGGCCAATGCGCAACCCACTGAGCTATCCCTCCCACAAGTCACTCAGCCTATGGCAAGCTCAAGGACTTCAACACCTGAGCCTCCCACCTAGCCATTGTGTCGCTCCTCTAGGGAACGGCCATTTCCATGTATCCACAGCCTCTGTCCAGGTACTCCCAGGACCAGGGCAAGTTGGTCTCCCTCTTCTATGGCATTATCGCCCCCATGCTCAACTCCCTGATATACACGCTGAGGAACAAGGAGGTGCACGGGGCCCTAAGGAGGGTGCTGGGGTGGCTATTCTGGGTAAGAGGACATAAGACAGAAAAATGTGCTTGGACTGGCTGGCTTGGTTCTCTGTGGGGCGGCAGCTCCGATCCAGTCTCAGGCCAGGGGACTGGCTGGCTCAGAGGGCCAGGCTATCGGATATGGAGCCTTCCCATCTAGGAGGTCTGCATTTTAATCTCTCTGTTCATGTACACATATGGTGCTGGGACTGGGAAACCAAAGGTCACTCACCATGAGCCCCAGAAGGCAGACAAGCTTGTCAAGGCCTGGTGGACGGTGTTGGGCACCGCACTGAGTCCTTCCTTGGCTCCATCCATGAACAAAGCTGGCTCTGCATGGAGGAGGCAAAGCAATGGGGGCATCTGAGAGTCATCTCTCTGCACCAGATCCAGACAGCCCCCAACATAAAATCTCTCTGATTGTATATTGATCTAAAAATGCCACCAACGCTGCCCCTTCTCTATTTAATTCTCAGATATGGATAGTTTTGGGGCTTCTTCTCCCTTCTCATGTTAAACTGCAGCTACTTTGGCTTTTGGAGGAAAATAGCTGGTGTCAATCATTGCTCCAAATACTGGACAGGGTTAGTGAAGGTGTTAAGCCCATTATAATCAACTTTCCCCTCAGATTTTGCCTCTTTTCTCTCTAATTACTGAATATTGATCTAAAATTGTCTCAGATTTTCTCTTTATTGAATATCGATATAAATTTCCCTCCATTTTGGGACACCTCGAATCAAGCACCTTTCCTGCTAAATTATGGAATATTGATATAAAATCCTGCAAGATTTGGCCATTTTTCTCTTTAATTGCTGAATATAGGCAAAGAAACTCTCTCACTTTGTGGTCTTTTTTTCCCCCCTCCCATTTTAAAATGCAGCCACATCTGCTTTTGGAGGGAAACAGTTGGCTTGAATTCTCTTCCCACATGATGAATGAAGAAAAGGAGGATGTTTACCCTCCTCTGATCAACTTTGTCCTCAGATTTGACTCAAATAGGAATCTCGCACCCTCTCAAACCTGGTCCCTTTTTTCTCAGCTGTTGAATGTTCATACGAAATGGCAGCAGATTTGGGGGTTCCCCCTCCATTTTATGCTGCAAGAAATTCTTCTGGTCTCAGGAAGAGGGGATTAGGCCAAATCAATACCCCATAGGGTGAATGATTGGGGGAAGGAGGTTAAACATCTCAGTGAACAACTTTCCCCTCCTGTATGAGAATCAAATTCTTTTTTCTTGGGTAAATAAAAAAAACTGTGTGTGTGTTGATTCATTTGACTTTCGCAATTCTTAAAATACATAAAGGCTAGTAATACAGGAAAAAAATGACCCATGCTGTTTAAAATAGCAAAGCTTTCCAGCCACTGGAGTTACCAAACCTGGGGACATGATTTACATAACTGGAATGTTAAAATCAATGGTTAGAACTTATTTAGGAACAATCAAGTGTACAACATGGGAGGGGGAGTGGCACTCTAGGTCCAAAATAACATTACTTGATTAGACATTTTCATGACAGATAAAAAGGAACTGATCACAGATTTGAAATTTAGTGGTAGCTTAAACACAAGTGATTTTGACTTGAACACATTTGTTATGTGCCAAGAGAATAAAGACACAACCAATACTTTAGATACTTGATGCTTTAAAAAGGCAAATTTCACAATTCTAAAAACAATTATGAAACAAATTAGCTGGGAGGAAGAATTTAAACAGAATAGTATAAATGATCATTGGGAACTGTTTAAGAACACAATCAATGAAAAAGGTCATACTGGTTTAAAAAACAGCAACAACAACAACATGGGCCATGGTTCTGAGGGGAAGTGAGATACAAAAAGAAGAAAATAATATATAACGAATGGAAGAAATGGAAAGTTGATAGTAATGAACATAAATTAAAAGCTAGAAAATGTGGAAAATTGATAAGGTAAACAAAAGGACACAAGGAGAAATCTACGGCCAGCAGAATTAAGAACAATAAGAAGTTTTTAAGTATTAGGAACTAAAAGAATCCTAATAATGGTATTAGACCATTACTAAATGGAAATAATAATATCATTATCAATAATAATGCAGAAAAGGCAAACGTTCAATAAATATTTCTGTTCTATATTAGGAAAAAAACCCAGATACTGTCATCATATCATATGATGATGAGACTTTCCAATAGTATCTTGTGAAGATGTTAAAGAGCAGCTACTAAAGTTAGGTGGTTTTCAGTCAACAGATGTGGAAAACTTGCATCCAAGAGATTTAAAAGAGTTGGCTGAGGAGCTCATTAGACCATTAATGGTGATTTTCTATAACTCTTGAAACACTGGAAAAATTCCAGAAGACTGAAAGTCTGCTTTAAAAAGAGTAAATGGGATCACTTAGGTAATTGTAGGCCTGTCAGCCTGACATCGATCTGGGAAATATTAATGGAGTGGCTGATACAGGACACTGTTAATAAAGAATTAAAGAAGGGTGTGAAGGAGCAGAGAGATTGCTGCTGGGCACAGCAGGGGTCAAAGAAAACCAGTGGGCTCACCTAGCCCCATCCCGTTATACCTGCAGCCAATGCCAGGCCTGGAGGGGGGAGAAAAGAAGATAGTCTGGCTCAGTCAGGAGCTGACTGGCAAAGAGGCAGGAGCTCTCTGTATACCTTTCTGAAGGCACAGACCAGCAACCGGCCTGCCAACGCAGCCACTGGAGGCAAGTAAGTCTTCCCCTGCCAAGGGGAACCTTCAGATAAGCCCCAACTGCATGAAAACTGGACTAGCTGGGCCACGCCCCAAACTCAAAGGACTTGCATGGGGAGCAGCTCAGGAAAACAGGTTCTGAACCCTCCCTCATGGATGGAAGAAAGGTCCATTTCCCCTGTTTAGGGGTTTGCGCGACACAGGTCCTCTTACAGCCCCCCAGCCAACGAGCTAGCCACTCGGCTGTCCGGCCACTGAAGGCCCTATCACAAATGGTGGAGAATGCAGGCACCGATCTAGTCCCTGCTGAAGGGAATTAAAAAAAAAAAGTCCTGAGGACAAACCCTTGAATGGAAATGAAACAGCTGCTGAAATGGATAGCCGAGCAAAACACCCACCATTAACAGCAACAACAACAACTCCTGCAGTAGATGGCCATGCAGCAGTACAGTTAGTTCGCGAATTGGCAGCCCAACAGCAGCAGTAGCTGGTCCAACAAGTCACATCCATTTTGTGACCCGCTGCTCCAGCCGAGCTGCCTAACCCTGCCCCTATTAGGCTTGCCAAAATGAGGCCCAACGATGATCCTGAGGCTTTCTTAGAGACTTTCGAGTGGGTGGCCACAGTAACCCATTGGCCCCGAGACTAATGGGTTGCAGTGCTGGCCCTATACTTAACCAGGGTGCCACAGACTGCATACCATGCGTTAGACCCCACCGCCGTTCAGGACTATGCCCAAGTTAAGGCAGCGATCCTCGACACCCTAGATATCTCAGAGGAAGCATTCCAGCAACACTTCCAGGAAGAGCGATACCTGCCAGGAGCCCGACCTTGCCTGTTGCCCAGAAGCTGCACAACTCATTCTGGAGATGGCTCAAATCAGAAGCAAAGATGGGGGCGCAGGTCACTGAGCAGGTCCTGCTAGAGCAGTTTGTCCAGATCCTACCCACTGGGGGAAGACAGTGGATGTTGTGGCATCACCCTGACACCATGACGGATGCCATCCAGCTCATGGAGAACTACCTAGCCAGCAAGTCCCCCATGATGATGCCCCCTTCAGGGTCAGCTGGAACCAAGACCCCTGTGCCCCTAAAGGATGGTACTACCCATGGACCCCAGGATCGTGAAGAATGTTGACCTCCTCCCTCCCTACCAAAGCTCCGGAGAACTCGAGGATCTAGGGATGCCAGGGCTTCCCAACCCAGAGGTCCAGAGCCGTTTACCTGCACTCCAGCTCAGGAGACCACAGGTCCACCAGAGGCCCAGACAGAGCCCTTGGTTGGCCCAGAACTCGGAGAGACCCATCGTGACCAGACCAAATGGGTATCCAGGCAGGAAACCCCATGCGCCACCCAAGATCAGGACCGGTGTTTCACATGTGGTCATTCTGGGCACTGGTTCAGAGACTGTCTGTACATGGAATGTAGCTTTGGGAAGGTCTGGACTCTGTGAGTATGAGCACCCCCCAGGGAACCAGCAAAACTGACCATCCTGCTGCGGGTAAATGGGAGAGAAGTAATGAATCTACTAGTCAGGGGTGCCCAGACCCTGGTTCGAAGTACAGTGGTGCCTAATCCCAGCCCCTAAGTGACTTTAATGGTGAGGAGATGTGAAAAGCCCCCGATGGTCGGTCTGGCCCTGACACTGGCCTACCCTAGGCAGGGACTCGAAGTATTTTGGGGAATTGTTAGCCGAACTGGTGGGATCCCTGTCCGACAGCCAAGGGCCCCTGCCTCTGGCCACCGGCCGGCCTGAAGCTGCGACCCTTGCGGGGGAGGGGGAGGTTGCTGACCCTGCTGAAGGGACTTCCCAGTCCTCAGCGTCAACCCAGGCCAACCAGACCCCTTCCCAACCAGGAGGGGAGCTCCCCCCATTACCCGAATTGGAGATCCTGACTCACCTCTCTGACTTTGTGGAGGTGCAACAGGCTGACGACACCCTGAGTTGGGCATATGCCTAGGTGGCGGCGGTGAACGGGGAGACTGTCGAACCTCACCAAGCAGGACAGTTCCCACGCTTTGAGATTCAAGGTGACCATCTGTCATAGAGAAAGACCAACCGACTGAAGAGGTTTGACATCAACTCTTGGTGCCCCGACCGTACTGGAGGGAGGTTATGCAACTCGCCCATGCCATACCCGCGGCTGGGCACCTTGGAAGGGAAAAGATGGTAGCCTGGATTTTATCCCGGTTCTTTTGGCCAGGGATCTACCGAAACATGGCAGACTTCTGTGCCTCATGACTAAAGTGCCAGCTCGTTGCACCTCGGACAGCTGAGAAAGCCCTGTTGATCCCCCTCCTGCTTGTAAGTGTACCCCTTTGCGGATACAATAGGAAACTAGAATGATACAAATCAAAACAGCACACATTAAATGGATTAAAAACTGACTGGGAGGTCTCAAAGGGTATGTCTATGCTGCAATAAAACACCCATGGCTGGCCCAGGTCAGCTGACTCAGGCATGCGGGGTTAGGGCTGCGGGGCTATAAAATTGCAGTGTCGATGTTGGGGCTAATACTGGAGCAGAAAGGATTCTCTCTGGGTCTAAGAGAGCAAGGCCGTCCCTCCCTGTCAATCTCCAAGGGAGGCCACTCCTCCTCGCTACACTGGGACATTGCCTGCATACAGCCCTGGAGTGAGCCCTTCTAGAAATCCCCCTGGCAAGAACACACCATTGTGGTTCTCTACTGAGGCAACCTGAGTACCTTTACTGGACCTGAAAAAGAGCTCTGGGTGGAAGTTTGTCTCTCTCACCAACAGAAGTCTGCCCAATGAAAGATATTACCTTGCCCAGCTTGTCTCTCTACATAACTCAAACAGAAAGAAGGGATCCCTGATCCCTTTAGGTATATCTGCACCTTGCTTCCTATGGTAGTGTAAACTCTGGCCACCTGCTGCATCTAGTCCTTCCGCCATTCAATATAGCTACATCTACCACAGTGAAGATCAGTTGTAATGAAGGCACATTACACAGGAAATGCAAATCTTTGGGACACTACACTAAGATAGATAGATAGATAAATCAGTGGTCCCCAAACTTTTCAGTAGTTTCTTATGACACTACATATCAATATGGGCAGCGCATGGCATACACCCAGATCACTAAAAATACACTTAGCACTAAAACTATACTGAACATAATTTAATCTTTCCTTGCAGGGCCTCAGGGTCATCATTATCATCAATTATCATTGTAGGTGTAGGAGATTGGGCTGAATCTGTAATGACCCTATGACACACCCTGGAAGCTGGATTTTTGAATAAATCCCTGAGATCACCTTGCTTACTTGTCTTCTGCCTCTTTTGCGTAAAAGTAGAGTGCAGAATGTGCAATTGCATAACCTCTTGGGCAGTATATTAGTCCCAGTTACTAGATTGAAGATTTGTATTGAGAGATATCAGAAATGCCGGTTAATAGAGCTTTCAGGTTGATAAAGTGATGAATAACACAGTTTTCACTGTAGATAGATAGATAGAGCGATATAAGAATGACTGTGCATGCAACAACCTGTCTATAAATAGTTGGTTGCAGTTGCACTGATAAAAATAATTACTTATCAAGTAAATTTTCCTAACCTGAATTTTATAGTGGTCAAATACATGTCATCCTGCAGTCTATTATCAACAATGGAGCATATGGAAATAAATCAGTATACTCAATGAATTGCTTGTTAGCTGTACTTTAAAAGTTAGGTACCATAATTTGCGGTAGTGAACACCTTATATAGGTAAGGCAGAGATAGCACCCTCATTGTGAGCTATAATCGAATTCCAGACAGCTTTGCCCTCCTCAAAAGGTTCTCAACAGACCAAATAAACAAAGATAAATATCAGAGGGGTAGCTGTGTTAGTCTGTATCCACTAAAACAATGAGGAATCCAGTGGCACCTTAAAGACTAACAGATTTACCTATGAAAGCTTATGCCCAAATAAAAAAGATAAATATATATCTGCAGTGTGGTAGCTGTGTTGGTCCCAGGATATTAGAGAGATGAGGTGGATGAGGTAATAGCTTTTGTTGGACCAACTTCTGTTGGTGAGAGAGACAAGTCTTCAAGCTTACACAGGACTTGAAGAAGAGCTCTGGGTGAGCTCCAAAGTTTGTATCTCTCACTGACAGATAGGGCCGGCTTTAGCAAGAGCGGGACCCGATTCCTGGGGGCGGGGCTTGCCGCAAGCCCCGCCCCCCAGGAATCGAGCCGCACTCTGGCCGGAGCTCCGGCTGGGGTCATGGGGCTTGGGTCCGTCCCGGAGCCGCTCGGTGGCCGGAACCGAGCCGGGGGGCTGGGCCGGGAGGCCGGAGCCGCGCCGGGCTGCGGGGGCCGGGCTGGGGGGCCAGAGCCGAGCCGCGGGGCCGGGCCGGGCCGGGCCGGACCTGAGCCGAGCCGCGGGGGCCGGGCCGGACCCGCGCCGCGCCGTGGGGGCCGGAGCCGCTGGGGCCAGGGGTGCTCGGTCGGGGCCAGGGGTGCTCGGCCGGGGCCAGGCCGGCACGCTCGGCCGGAACCGGGGCCAGAGGGAGCTGCTCGGCTGGGGCTGGACTGGGCCGCGCCACGCCGCGCCACTCCGGAGCCCTTCTCGCGCCCCCCGCCACCCAAGCTTACCTGGTGCTGCCTGCCCTCCCCTGCTTCTTTTCAGACTTCCCGCGAACCTCTGATTCGCGGGAAGCAGGGGAGGGGGAGGAACAGAGGGTGGAGCGTTCAGGGGAGGGGAGGAGGGGGAAGTGAGCTGGGGGCGGCGTGGAGAGCTGCGGCGCGGGGCCCTCTTAGCGCGGGGCCCAATTCAGCCAAATCGGCTGAATCGGCCTAAAGCCGGCCCTGCTGACAGAAGTTGGTCCAATAAAAGATATTACCTTACCCACCTTGTCTCTCTAAAGAGAAGTATGTTTATTGAGGTTCTAGCCTACCATATAAGAGGGCTGGATTTAAACCCCTGCTCCAATCCAGGCTTCCTTTGTATGCTTGGACAAGTCCGTTGGGGTATGTCTACACTGCTGCTGGGAACATGATTTCCAGCATAGCTAGACAGACTCACATTAGCTTCGCTCAAGCTACCACACTAAAAATAGCCACATGGCCATGGCGGCTCCAGTGGAGACTCTAGCTACTCACCCAAGCTCAGATCCTGGGGGTTAGGCAGGTTTGGACTTGGGTGCTAGCTGGAGCCTGTCCTGGTGCTGCAATGTCCATGCTGCTATTTTTAGTGCACTAACACAAGTCTGTCCACCCATTCAGGGAGGCACACTAAGGGTATGTTTCTATTGCAGTCACAGGATATGACTGAAGCATGAGCAGACCTATCTGAGATACCTTTCATCTAGCTAACTCAGGTACCGGAGCACTGAAGTCCCGACATTGTGACCTTCAGCATGGGCTAGCCCTGTGAGTAATGTCCTAGGGTTCCATCTGGCTTTGTACAGTCTGTGCTGAAACTCGCCCTGCTGGGGCGTCACTGTTCTGAAACCTGAGCTAGCCAGATTGAAGCTAGTTCAGGTATGTCCGCTCGGGCTGCATTCACACCTTGTAATTGCAGAATAGACGTACTTGCAATTTCTCTGTTTTCGGGTTCCCGATCTGTAAAATGGGGGTAGTAGCACTTCCCTACATAACAGCGATAGTGTGAGGGTAAACACATGAAAGGTTGTTGTGAGGTGCCCAAATATTATGGTCAAGGCAGCCATACAGGTACCTTAGATCGAAAGATAGAAAATCTGGCTGTTAAAAATACTGAATAAAACCGTTTTGTTTTATTTTCCTGGGTTTCTTTCTGCTTTAGCTGAAAACCCCAAAGTGCCACCTCCAAGTTTTTGTGTAACAAGAATGTTCTTAGTAACCCTTAAGACATAAAGTCTTCAGTAAGGCCCCACCAAGACCTAATTATCGTTTGTTTAACTGTATGCCTCCAAAACATTGACGTTACTAATACCCATGATTATTTATTTGGACCCAGCCAACTGCATTATTTTATTCACCAAAGAAAAGCTTCACAATGGAAACTCTGGAGAGAATGTCCCAGTTAATGAAACGTTAGTGGATGTCCTTTGTGAGATAGCTGCCCCAGGGGAATCTTTGGGATAGTTCAAGTCCCTGACAAATTTACATCCAATTGCCAAGTTATGACTGGTTTTGTTTTTTTTAACTTGATTAGATTAGCCAGTGATTTTTTTTTGCATGGGGTGATTAACCCTTTAGCTATTGCCCCTTCTAACACGGAGATGTTTCCTTCAATCTAAAATGTAAAGAAGCCAAAGTTCATAGAATCTAAGTGGGACTCAATCTCCGGGGCTCAGGATCCATTGTAAACCTTGATGGCTTGTTGCAACACAGTAAACAGCTTTAGTGCAAAAAACATTTGGCTTACTAAACATTTCTTCTCCATGGTATATATTATCTATATTAATGTAATAAATACTAAATAAGTATACCATGAGTAAGCCTAAGATATTTACATGGTTATTTTTAGTAAAGGGCAGGAACAGATCACAGGCAATAAACAAAAATTCACGGAGCCTGTGACTTGTCTGTTACTTTACTAAAAATAACCGGGGACTGGGCTAGGTAGGGGGGCGGAATGGAGTCCCGGGGGGGAGGGTCTGACAGGCTGAGCCCCCCACCATGGCAGGGGGCACAGCCATGACTCCAGTGGCCACAGCCGGGATCTCAGCCATGGGGGACACACAGCCCTTGCTCCAGAGCTGGCCCAGCTGCGGGACAGGGGTGCATGGCTCGACTGCAGCCCCTGCCAAGCCCTGGATGCAGTGGGGGGGGGAACATGGCCCTGGGAAGCCACAAGGGAGGCGCGCGGCCCCAGCTGCAGCCTCCAGAGAAAGCCGCAAGGCTGGGGCGCACAGCCCCCGGTACAGCCCCCGGCCCGGCTGCAGCCCCTGGAGGAAGCCACAGGCTGGGGCTGCAGGGTCCTTATTCCAGTCAGGCCCAATTGCAGGGCAGGGTGCACAGTCCTGCCTCCTCCTCCTGAATCCCTAGAAGTCATGGAGGTCCGGCAAAGTCATGGAATCCATGACTGCCGTGACCTCCATGACTAAATCATAGCCTTAACCATGAGTACATGATAGTGGTCTTCAAATACTTGAAAGGCTGCCATAAAAAAGATGGAGAAAAGTTGTTGTCTCTTGCCACAGAGGGCAGGACAGGAGACAATGGGATCAAACTCCAGCAGAGCAGATTTAGAGTAAATCTCAGGAAAAACTTCCTATCTGTAAGAACAGTAGGCCAATGGAAAAGACGCCCCAGGAAGTTGTTTTTTTAGTGAAAACGAGTTTTGTCTGAAAAATTTTGCCTGTGTCTATTGCTATGATTGCTATCATACCAGCTCTCTGGCCTTTTGGCAAGCATCTGTTGTGAAATGCTGGCAGCAATGGGAGATGAGATTTCTCACATTTTTGTAAGATCTGTCCCCATAATTTCTTGGCAACTGAAATTAATTAATAATAATCCAGAATAAAAGTAAGTAAAAGTAGATTAAAGAAAAACCCCTTTGAAGCAGGATGGCCTTTTGGTTAAGACACTGGGCTGGAACTCAATAAAGCTGGGTTCAGTAAGGAATATAAGAACTGATGCACTGAGTGAGACCCATGGTCCATCCACTCCTGCATCCTCTCTGCCTCCAAATCCCTGTGCTACACTGAGCAAGTTACTTCATCTCTTTGTGCCCCATCTCCCCATCTGTAACGTGAGGATAATAGCCATCTCTTTTCCTGCCTTTTCTTTGTCTTGTCGATGTAGACTAAGATCTTCAGGGCAGAGACTAAAGCAGGGCCCAGCCCAGTGTGCCTTTAGGTGTTACAATAATCCATATAATAAATGATAACCAGACAATACTCTTGAGTGGTGTCATAATTTAATTTCATCCTTCAACTCTTTCTCCTCTCCCACCTTTTGTCTGTTCTGCTTATTAAACTGTAGTTTCCCAACACAGGGACTCTGCTCAGCATCATCATCATCTGGGTTTGTACAGTGGCTTTTACAATGGGGGCTTGCTGTTGATTAAGAACCCTGTTCCACCATCTCTCTGTGCCTCAGTTTCCCCCATCTGTAAAATTTGGATAATAATCCTTACTTACCGAGCAGGTAATGGTGAAGATAAACACATTAGTATGTTTTAAGCAGTCATATCCTGGGGACATGGGGTGCAGATAAGTAACTTTTTACATTGTGTATATTTTCAGCTAACAAGTTTGTTTTAATTGAATGGCCAGAGGACAAAACCCCTGAGAGACCTGAAAAATAACAAGTTGTTTTTGCCTTTGTTGAGTTTATTTAAAAACAAACCAAAGAAAGGCCTGGGATTTAAAGCCACCTTTGAAATATCTCAAACCTTTTTGCAGGCAACCCTTGGAACCTTTGGGTTTATTCATAGGGCAGTGGACCTGAGAAGTGAACGAATCACGCTTAACCCTTATTCTTTTAGTTGGTTGATCTTTTCCACACAGTGTTATATGTTATATATAATATATATAATATTTTTTATTATTTTAGCCTTTGCTTATGTCCAGTGTATTGTGTTTACCTTTTTGAAGCTGGGACAGTGAATCAGATTCACATCATGGGACAAACAGCAAATACTCTGTAATCTGCTGAAGAAAAATAAATTAACAATTGCTATGCGTGCATACACGAACAAAACTGTGGTTCACAAAAACTCCAGCCCATTTATAGTCTAACCTAGTGAAAATCTGTAACAATGTAGCATTGTAAATTCATGCCTCCTGTATCATATCAGCTTCAGTTCAGTTAGAAACACATTTTCATTAAATTTATCATACACTGGCAAACTATTTAATTTATCTTTGTTTTATTCGTTCCCCCCCGCCCCCACCTGGAGCCAGTGAGAGGTACCCAAAAGTCTTCTACAATACCTGGCACTGTTCTGCAACTTTGCCTGAGGAATTAGCTTAAGTGATCCTTTTGATTAATAAATCCGGATCCTGTACTTTTACAACTGAAGACACTATGCTGTTCTCTCACAAATGAAGGTAAGTGGATTTTATAATGAATGTTGTGGTGATGAAAATACCACACTGAGGAATTTGCATATATATATTGGTGAGAATTAATGACCAAATGATTGGAAAGGATATAAACTCTCAAACTTTGGAACCTAAACTAACTTCTAAGTCTTGGGGTTTAGGAGGGAAACTTTCCTTGTGGGCTGGTAATTGCATAATTAACCACTAGGGGGCTTCCTACACTTTCCTTTAATTCAAAGCTGATACTGGCCACAGCTGTAGATAGGTGATTGAACGAGATGGACAAGTAGTTTGTTACAGTCTGGAAATGCCTATGTTCCTAGAAATAAGAATTAAGAGACTGGAACAAATGGACTACTGGTTAAATCCAGAATGAGGGGAGGACTAGCGAAGGTTTTGTGGCCAAAAGAACAGGAGTACTTGTGGCACCTTAGAGACAAACACATTTATTTCAGCATAAGCATTCATGGGCTAAAACTCACTTCATCAGATGCATGCAGTGGAAAATACAGTAGGAAGATATATATATACAAGGCACTGGACAGAGATTCAAAAACAGAGATAGAACAAACATGCATAGACGCAGCCCCTACCCCAAGAGCTAAAATGTGCATATTGATGCTCCGCAAACACACACTTTTGGATTGTTTGGGAATCTATATAAAATACTACATAATACCAGGGTGGAACTGATGTCCTTCTTTAGCGATCACTGTTTAAATTGGCAATGTATCAGATTTAGACTGAGATTTAATTTTGAGCTGTTGCATTCTTTTCTGCTCCATCGTGGGCCATATTAATAACTTCCTCTCACTGGTATGTTCCTGGCCAAATAAAAGAACAGTGTGCACCAGAATCACTGGTACGCTGGGTGTGCTTTACAGCACTCTGCAGCAAAACGGGGAAAGCAGCCAAGGAAGCCATACAGCTCGTTCACCTGTCTGTTTAAGCCAGGTTGATGGCTGCTTTGCACGACTGGACCAATGCAGCTCTGGACCCCACAGCATAGCAGTAAATCTGGGGAGGTGATTGTTCCACTCTGTTCAGCGCTGGTGGGGCCTTGCCTGGAGTATTGCATCCAGCTTGGGCACCACAGTTAAAGAATTTGTGAGCAAATTGGAGAGAGTCCAGAGGAGAGTAATACAAATAATAGGCTGTTTAGCAAACATGAGCTGTGAGGAAAGGTTGAAAGAACTTGTAGGCATGTGTAGTCTAGAGGATAGAAGTCTGAGGTGCGGGGGGAGCATACATAATAATGGTCTTCAAATATGTAAAAGGCTGTTACAAAAAGGACAGTGATCAGTTCTTCTCCACATCAACCTAGGATAGGACAAGAAGTAATTGGCTTAGCTTGCAGCAGGGGATATTTAGGTTGGGTATCAGGAAAAGCTTTCTGGGGCTATGGCTACACTAGAGAGCCTACAGGGGGTAACAGCAGGCAGCTAATGACTGCAGAGATAACTGCGGTGCCAAGTGGCACCAGATTACAGCATCAGCAGCATTGGTCAATGTCCTTCCCCTCTCATTTTCAGGGATGAGAGGTGAACACACCTCCGGATCTTTGCTGACCAAGGACAGCCAACCGTGAGCGGGGTGCAGCGGAGGGAAAGGGAGTGGCGTGTTAAAGGGACTTTCATTCGTCAGATTTTCTCTCCACACAGTGGGAAACTGAGGCAGAAGATACTGCCCAATGCACTGTGAGGTGGGTGTTTGCTTAGGGTTACATGCTTTAGAATCATGGTTGTGGGTGTTTCCCAAAATTAATGCCAGGTTCCCTTTCCCTTGTAATAAAAGTTCTCTTTTGTTACACACAGACTCATTGCTTGCTAGTGGGGCAGTTATTGACTTTTAGAAGTGCCCAGGGGTGGTGTTTAGTTTTCTCAGATTATTGGGTGGGGGCTGGAGCCAGCTCTGTTTTGTATTGTTAAGAGGAACCTCTAGATATTGCTGCCAACTCCACCTGGTAGAAGGGTTACATGTACAAACAGAGCCTAGTATGATGCTGCCCTGATGTTATCTGGTTAAAGAAAAGATGTCCTTGAGTAAATGACTTAATTTACCTTTTGCCTCAATTTCCCCAACTGTAAATTGGAGATAGTGTCTGCTTCCTTCATGCACAGGGCTGTCATGAGGCTAAAATCCATTGCTGACTGTGAGGTGCTCAGATACTACTGTGATGAAGATCACATATGTGTGGAGATAGATGGAACCTATGAACCTTCTGTGCTTTATCAGCCTTGAATGTGGTTTTTATCATTTGTCTCTCCCCACCCCTCTCCCCACCCCATCCCACCCCCTGTCATGTAAGACATGATGAGAAATCTTACATGGCAGAACAGAAGCTCCGTGTCAGAGTTCATCCTGCTGGGATTCTCCAGCCAGCCCGGGATGCAGATGCTGCTCTTTTCAGTCTTCCTGGCCATCTACTTAGCCATCCTCTTTGGGAACAGCCTCATCTTTGCCCTTATCAGGATCAACTCTCATCTCCACATGCCCATGTACTTTTTCCTGGCCAACCTCTCTTTCCTGGACATCAGCTACACCACCACCACTGTGCCGCAGATGCTGCTCCACCTCCTCTCCAAAAAGAAGAGCATCTCTTACACAGGTTGCATCATCCAGATGTACATCTTCCTCTTCCTGGGGATAACTGAGTGCATCCTCTATGCTGTGATGGCCTATGACCGGTACGTGGCCATTTGCCACCCGCTGCACTACACCCTCATCATGAGCAGGTCGATCTGTGTCAAGATGGCCGCCAGCTCTTGGGTGGGTGGTTTCTTCTTTGCCATGGTGCACACTGGCGTCACCATGAGGCTGCCCTACTGTGGCCCAGATGAGATCAACCACTTCTTCTGTGAGGTGCCAGCCATTTTTAAGCTGGCTTGTGCAGACACATGGGTCACTGAGGTGGTGCTTTTCGTGATGGGGGTGATACTGCTCATGACCCTGGTCTTCTTGATCCTGGTTTCTTACGTGTTCATCCTAGCGGCCAGCTTGAGGATCTCCTCAGCGGAGGGGAGGTTCAAGGCCTTCTCCACGTGCACTGCGCACATCACCATGGTTACACTCTTCTATGGTGCTGCCATGTTCATGTACATACGTCCTGTCTCCAGCTACTCACCCGAGAGGGACAAATACTTCTCTTTGTTTTACAGTGTGGTGTCTGCCCTCCTGAATCCTCTCATCTACAGCCTGAGAAACAAGGATGTCAAAGGAGCTCTGGTCAAATTGATGGGTAAAAAATGACCTTTGCATCAAGGGGGAAGAAGAATTGTCATGTGGTTCAGGACCCCTTGGGTTCTGGTCCCAGTTCTAGGACAGGAGTGGGGGATAGTGGTTACAGCCAGTAGGAGTGGAAGTCAGGACTCCTGGGTTCTTTTCCCAGCTTTTGGAGGGGAGAAGTGTCCAGTGGCTGGACCAGGGAGAGGTTGGGATTCAGGACTCCTGGGTTCTATTCACCATTCTGGGAGGGAAATGGGATCTAGTGAGTTAGAGCAGTGGGCACTAGGTATCACAACTCCTGATTTCTATCCCTCGCTGTGGCCCAGAATAACTGTGTGACACTGGGAAAGTAAGGCACAGAGAAAGGGAATGAGCTGTGTTCAAAACCCAGGACTCCCCCTGACTGCCTGCCCTACTGCCTCTCAATTTTGAGTTGTTTAAGTTAATAGAGCTGCCCTGTTATACATCAGGGAACTAATGACAAGACATTTTAAGTGAAGGCTCCTTAACTATAGAAATCACTGCTCCATCCATTGCATTTGGACTGACATCCTTAGATGGTTTAAGGCAATACAAGGTGTATCTATTCCCTAAGGTGAAATTCATTCCTGTGTAAAGATCCAGCAGAAGACCTATGTACCATGTAAGGACAGAATTTGCATTGTTTTAAAACTTGTGCAAACGCCTATGTGGACACATTTATGTTGGTTTATAAGGCAGATATATACTAATAGAATGGTGTCAATACACAAAGTTGCAGAAGTAAATGCTTCATTAAATTATGTGCCAATCAGAGCTTAATTGAACTTAAACTCTCAAAATAGGATGTAAATGGTGCATAGGTATTTTCCTGGCCCTTTGCTTGGCTGTGAGTTTCAGCCCAAATCTTTGGGAAAAGATTGATTTCGTGGAGGATAAGTGGGCCAGTTATTAGTAGGGCTGGATTGCATGGGCAGGGACACATTCATTAACAATGGACCAATCCAGTTTATGTTTGTTGGCTTGTATGTTTTTGTTAAATATGCATATAGAGACAGAGACACTTTATATAAATAAAACTAATTAATTAATATTAATGACGAGCTCCAATAGGGATTTTTTTCATCCCTACATGTCAAAGCAGGTAACCATTATTAACCACCTTTTACAGATGGGGAAATTAAGGCACAGGGCCCTGCGGTGTCTAGCTCTAGGCAAATCTACCAACCAGTCATATAGCCAGGAATAGAACCCAGGGCTGTTGAGACTAAGTTCAGTGCTCAATACATTAGGTGACTTTGCAAGTATTTACCAGTGATTGAACAATTTTGATTTATTGCCACACTTACCAAATAATTCCATTTAACTTTTCTTCAAAATTGCTGATCTCCCTTCAAATCTCTCCCCAGGCATGTCTGTTCTGCAGAGTTCACTTGAGTGACTGGCACCTGGGTCTGAGCACAATATGAAAAGTAAAATAAAAATGTAAAAAATGTAAACGTGACCCATTTTTTTTCTTTTTCACAATTTACCATTTGGAACAAAGAAAAGACGTGTGAAAGAGTATGGTTGACCTACTTTCTTACATATTTTATATATTCTACCTTTTGAAGAAGTGAAAAAAGCAAGGTAGGAGCTTGGGGGAAAATGAAAATTCAAAATCTGAAAACAGAAAACAAAAATTTGGCAGGTTCCAAAAGTCAAAATGAAATGATATTTTTAATTCCAAGTTTGGAATGTAGGACATTATTCAAAATTCACAATTCATAGCAGAGCACATATTCTCTTTCAAGAATATGAGTGCTAACAATAAAATAAAAAACATCAAATGTTTAGAAACTCAGGAAATGCAGTTTTAAAGTTGTGTTTCTCAAACAAGGCACCCAAACGGTCTAAATTCTGACCCACTAGAAATGCCTGCTGATTACATTCTCTTCTTTGTAGAAGATAAAATGTATGTATTACAGAAAATTGGCTTTGCTACTTGTTTAATATAAATTTAAACTTGTTTCATGCTGAATGTACTGCAAGTTCACTGCACTAATCTTTGTTATTTACACACATTTGCTCCACTTTCATGATCTGAATTATTGGCAGTATATGCAGCCAATCTAGCTTTTCCTCATATGACATTTAGACAATCGGAAGCATAGCGCCAGAAGGTGTGATGCAATGAGGTACTTTGTGTCATGAGCACCTTGCAGGACAGATACTTTAATAAAGACTGGGTATTGTGTGCCTTTGTTATGCTGCTCATCTAAGCAATTTCTTGTATGCTGCGTACTGTCAATGTCTGTGAGCTTGTCTACATGTACAGTGCTGCACCGGTTCAGCTGCATCGCTGTAACGCTTAGTGAAGATGCTAACTATGCTGACGGGTGACCTTCTCCCATATTCCACCTCCCTAGATTGACCAATTTAGGTTGGACATATTCCTGGAGGTTTCATCACATGACATAATCTTTAATTAAAGCTTCACCTTTAATTCCTGGAGACTCCAGGACAGACCCCGAGAGACAGTAGCTGTGTTGACGGGCGAAGCCCTCCCATAGACCTAGTGCAGTCTACACCAGGAGTTTGGTAGGTATAACTGCATCCACACCCCTGATCAATGTGGTTATACTGAGATAAATCCATATTGTAGACTAGGGCTAAGAAAAGGGCCGTAAAGCACCATGACCATTATTCAATTCAGCAAAAGTGGCGTAAAAGACTAGAGGACATGAGGAAATGGTGGGGAAAGTGAATGCTTTTCAAGGAAGAATAGAGGGCAGCCAGATTCAGATGTGTCTGATGGCAGATGAAAGGGGCAGGGCCTCCCAACACCCTGTCACAGCCGCACCAGGTCTCCCTCTGTGTCTCTTTACAGCAAGTCCAGCCAAGCCAGATGGAGGCGTATTCTGGTTTGATTATTCTGGTCTCCAATCAGCTGTCCAACCTTGTCTCCTCCCTTTGCACTCAGTGCATAGCCGTAAAAAGCACCAAAGGAAACTGAGGCACATGACTCACAAAAATATTGCCAACATTTCCACATTCATCACACACCCGTACTTCCCTTGTTCCCAAGTCCCAAGTGTCTGGAAGTTGTTGACTCCACCCAGAGCGAGCCTGGGACTGTGCTCAGCATATCCTAAAATAATGCCGATGATTCAATGTGTCAGCCAATTCCCCATATTTCATCAGTCACACAACTAGGACTTCCTTGTAGGAACACCCACACTACCTTTGTTCCCAAATCGCACTTATGCTGCACCTGGCCCCTGTTGTATTAATGACGATGGAATAAATGGGTCCGAAGAGCCAAAGGTGTCAACATGACCCTAAAACTGTCCAACATTAAACAGCTTTAAACAAGGTCTGGGGTTTGGTATATAAAGACCTTAGTTTGCTTAGCACCATGGCAAACACACCATTAAACAGCCTTTTGACTTTTTACAGCAGTATTGCAAAATATATTATCTCAGCCAGCTAAGCCAGACTTTTTATAAACAGAAGATAAAAGATGGGTAGGAAAAAGAAGAAATGAGGTGGAGAAGGTAAAGGACACACGGGAGTGAGGGTGGTCATGGGTCCACAGGATTGGTGCTACGCCCCCAGCTTTGGAACAGTCTCTAGGAGGAACCCCTTTAGTATGCCAGACCCCAAAGGGTTCTCACTCCTCCCACACAGGGTAGGCCATGTGGCCTCATTACCTCCTTGATAGAACCTCTGATCTTCAGCCCTCCTGCTTCCCCCTGTGAGCTCTGTACAGTGAGTCCAATGGAGACAGACTCCTCATCGAGACCTGTCCACTTTTTGGGGGTTAATGCACATCATCCAACATTTGCAGTGACACTCACACAGTGACACTCAAAACAGTCGGGTTTATTA
The DNA here is from genome assembly GCF_028017835.1 of Emys orbicularis. Lineage (NCBI taxonomy): Eukaryota > Metazoa > Chordata > Testudines > Emydidae > Emys > Emys orbicularis. The sequence goes on along the minus strand of NC_088695.1, from coordinate 17,327,709 downwards.
ATGAACTGGAACACAGCCTAGGAAGTCCTTAGATTAATTAAGCCAGTGCTTAATTTGTGCCAAGGCTGAACATAAGAAGAACATAAGAACGGCCATACTTGGTCAGACCAAAGGTCCATCTAGCCCAATATCCTTTCTTTCGAGAGTGGCCAATGCTGGGTGCTTCAGAGGGAATGAACAGAACAGGGCAGTTATCAAGTGATCCATCCCTTGTCGCCCAGTCCCACCTTCTGGCAAACAGCGGCTAGGGACACCATCCCTGCTCATTCTGGCTAATAGCCATTGATGGACCTATCCTGCTGAGCTCTAGGCTTGGCAGTTCATATCCCCAGCTCCTCTGGCATTGCTGCATCAGTTATGAATGTAAAAAAATTGCTTGCGTCCTGGCACCTCTTTCATTACATATGAAGCACTCATTAAAGCCTAGTCCATTCTGGTGAGCTCAGAGCCCAGACAAGCTGTAGAGAACCCCATTTTTCAAACTCTGTCTGTCTCTTCATCTGACTTCCTTGGTCAGATCCCAGGTGAGAGCCCCAACTCCTTCCAGCAGCCAACTCATCCTCTCACCTCACACCTTCATAATTCTTGAGCTGAGGGATGTTGTTCCATTTCCCTGCTGAGAGGTGGGAAAATCCATCTCCTTCTGGGTCCTTGGCTGCAAAGTGTCAATGTCCTGGTGATTGGCTTTGCCTTGTCTTCTCAGATTCTCCACTGGCAAGGGGTTGGCCTTGGCCAGTCCTTTGCAATGATTCTTTCAGTCTCAGACAGCTAGGCCTCATTCATACCTATGTCTCTTAGTCTGTCCTGAGAGCAAACCATTCCCCACCCCACATGGTAACAATGCAAAACACAGGGGAAACTGAGACATGTCTAGGATTCATAAAAAATATTACAGAAAATTTCCACTTTGTTGGTGGGGGAAACACAGGCTCACCTCACAGATGGTTTTCAGGACTTATCAGGAGCCGGTGGAGGTGGTGGTGTCATCTGGGTCCCTCTCCCTAATCTGGTCTGGTCAGGACATCTCACAGGATCTGAATGACAATGGCCCAGTGATGTTACATCTTTCAATCAGCCAGCATCCCTGACCCCGTCTTCTAATTTTCATCCCAATGTCTCTTTTTCTAAGGACCCCAAAGGCGAGTGATGGATGGAATAGCTGGTCCCCATCGTTATTTTGTCCATCAATTAGGCCTAATTTCTGACACACCAATTTTGGTTCATTGATTTCCTGTCCCAAATTTCTCTTGTTTACCAGAAATGATCTTAACACAGTCCTTGAGCTGAATCAGTATGCCTTTTCATTTGGACTAGTTCAGTCATTCCATCTCCCTTTTTGCACTGTTTCCCATCTACATATATGTGATTGGAACATTTTGTAAAGTTGTATCCACTTTTCCACAGTTGAGCTCACAATCACCTTAAATGTGTAGGCGCATTTATTACAACACATCCCCATGTCAGTCTTGGCACATTACGTACAAAGGTATGCAAGACGATTTAGATAATTAGAGAGTAAGTAGAAGACAGTAATTGTTGAGAGCATCAAAGCCTTTAGTTCAATTGCTTGGAGTTCTCACAGTGCCACTGAATATACATAACATACATTCATCATTGTGCCCAGTTGCTTGCAGAAGCTGCAGCATGGACAAAAATATTGGCATGGGACTCAAACTGAGATGGAGCAGCAAATTAAAACTGGGATGGTCAAAATTTGTTAACCCTCTGGAAAAAGAAGGGCTTGGTGAAAATGAAGTTTATCATTTTTTACTAAATATTTCAACTTTTTATTGGAAAAATTCAAAATGGAATGAAACAAAAATATCTTTTCATTTCCAATTGGCATTTTAAATATGTCAATATTTTTAATATTTCAAGAATTTAGATTAAATTCTCAGTTTGTTTTGGCTTTTAGAAACTAAAATTTTCAGTTTTCTGCCTTTGTTTTGATTGGATTTTAAATTTCTTGCTTGCTTCCCCCCTCCCTCCAGGGAAAAATTGTGGAAAAGATACAAACAAGAGAGAGGGAAGGGTAAAACCCAAATGTCTGGAAAACATTTTTTTAAAAAAATATGAGAAAGTGGTGGAAATACATTTAGCATTTTCTTTTTATTAATTGGAAAAATGAAAAAGGTTATTTTTTAAATAATAAGTTAAATAAGGTTTAAAAGACAACAAATTTAAAAAAATGTTTTCTTATCTTTTCACTTGGAAAATAGTAAAGATGTAGATGTATTTTGACCTATTTTTTAAACATTTCCTTCCTTTTGAAAAAATGGAAAAAAAGAGAGAAAGGGGATATTTTTTTTGGTCAGTTTCCAAAATCCAAAACAAAATGATATTTTAATCAAAAATGTGGTACATTATTCAAAATTCACCATTCATGGTTCTTGCATATTACCTTTCAAGAACATTAGAGTGCAACATCAAACAAAATAAAACTTAGCGTGTGCCTTTGCTATGCTGCTTGTCTGAGCAGTAATTTGTATGGTGTGTACTGTGAATGTCTACAAAGAAGGCTGTAAAACACTACAATCACTATTCAGTTAAGTAGGCATGACTTGCAGGACAGAGAGGCTATGAGTGTAGGAGGAGATGGCAGGAAATGTGGGTGATTTCCAGGGAAGAATCATAGAGTTACAGCATTTAAGGCCAGACGGGCCCACAAGATCAGCTTGTCTGACCTCCTGTATATCTCAGGCCACCAACACTACCCCTGCTCCCGCACATTAAACCCCAACGACCAAAATGACACCCAAGTATTACAGCCCTCAGGAGACTAGACTATTATGTGCCACAGGCAAAGAATAAAGGGACCAAGGTGCACGAATGCAAAGGCAGGGAAATGATTAAGTGAGATACACCCAAGTAATCCTGGGTTATGACCCACACCCACATGCTATCGAGGAAGGTGAAAAAACCCCAAGGTCACTGCCAACCTGACCTGGGGGAAAATTCCTTCCCAACCCCACATATGGCGACCAGTTAGACCTTGAGCCTGTTCACAAGAACCAGCCAGCCAAGCACCTGAGAGAGAGACAATGCTCAGTGCCAACTCAGATCCCTGGCCCACTCCACTCAAGGCCTCATCTCCAGCCATGGCCCTCTCTGATTCTTCAGAGGAAGGAGATTTTTAAAAGTCCCTTCTTGACCCCTGCCAGTGGCCATCTGAAACCCTGAAGCATGAGCTTTGGGAACAGAAGACATAAACCAGAAGTGAGTCCTGGGTTTGCTGAGCCCTGCCTCCCACCATCACATGCAACCCCATCATACAACTGCACTCTTAAATTTGGCCAGCTCTCACTTAAAACCAATTACATTGTTTGCCCCCACAACTCCTATTGGGAGGCTGTTCCAGAACCTCACCCCTTTGATGGTTAGAAACTTTCTTCTATTAGAAGTCTGCATTTCTTCATGATCAATTGATATGCATTTGTTCTTCATCCTTTAGCTTAAATAACTCTTCACCCTCCCTGGTATTTACCCTCCCCGCCCCCCCAATATATATATATATAGAGAGAGTAATCATGCCCTATCAGCCCTCTTTTTGCTAGACTAAACAAGCCAAGCTCTTCCAGTCTTGTCTCATAAAATAGGCCTGCCATTCCCCTGATCATCCTAGTAAATCTTTTCTGCACCTGTTCTAGTTTAAGTTGAACATGGATGACTAGAAATATACACTATATTTCAAATGAGGTCTTGCCAGTGTTTTGTACAATGGCATTAATACCTCTCTCTCTCTCTCTCTCTCTCTCTCTCCTGGAAATGCCTCCTCTAATGCATCGTAGGACCACATTTGCCTTTTCATAGCCACCTCACTGGTGGCTCACAGTCATCCTGTGATCAGCCCATGTACCCAGTCTCTCTCCTCCACTGTCACTTCCAACGGATGGTCTTATTATTAGGCCTAAGTGCATGAGCTCACACTTTGTACTATTGCATTTCAGCCCACTTCAGTCACTCCAGTCTTCAGGGTCATCCAAATTTTCCTGTATAATAATCCAATTCTCCTCTGTATTGATGATGCCTCCCAGTATGCATCATCAGCAAATTTCATTAGCACACTCCTACTTTTTGTGCCAAGGTCATTAACAAAAATTTGGGATAAGATTGGTCCCAAGACAGATCCCTGAAGAACTCCACTAGTAACCTCCCTCCAGTCCAATCATGTTTCAGCACAATCCGTTGACTTCTCCCCTTTAATCAATTCCTTATACTACTTACAATTCTTATACTAATCCCCATTTTCCCTAACTAATAATTTCCCATGTAGTACAGTGTCAAATGCTTTACTGATGTCCAAGTATGTTAGATCTACTGCACTTCCCTATCTAAAAAAATTAGTTATTTTCTCAAAGAAAGAAATTAGGTTAGTCTACCTTTCATAAACCCATGTTGCGTTACATCCCTTTACCTCTATGAATTTAATTATTCTTTCCTTCACAGTTGGTCCTTCAAAATTGCATACTACTGAGCTCAGACTAACATGTCTGCAATTGTCTAGATCTTTTTTTCCCCTTTTCTTAAATATAGGCACAGTGTTAGCTATTGTCCAGTCATAAGATACAACCCCCGAATAGATAGATTTATTAAAAATCCTTGCTACCATACTCATGTGCCAGTTCTTCCAGTATTCCAACATGGAAATTATCCATTGCCCTCAATTTGAGTACATTAAGTTCTTTAAGTTTTTCTTGCATCTCAGATGTAGTCATATCCAGTTGTAGGCACTCATTTCCACCAACCATACTGCCTTCATGTACATTTTCCATATTATTGAAAACCAAGGCAAAGTATTCATTTGGTTTTTGGACCATTCCTAGATTATCTTTAATCTCCTTCCCATCCATACTGCATAGCACCCCGATCTTCATCCTTCCTTTTCTTTTTTTTATTTACATAACTAAATAACTTATTATTATTTACTTTAATTTCCTTGGCAAGAGCAAATTCAGCATGACTTTAATCAATTCTCACTTTGTGCCTACATTTTATAACATACATGATGCGGCTTTCTTTGCTGGTCAACCCCTTTTTCCAGTCCCTTGAGGTTCTCTCCTTATTCCTAATAATTTTTTTTTAGATGGTTATTCATCCGTATGGGTCTTGGCCTTTCCCTACAAGTTTTTTCCCCTTGTTTGGGATGCAAATTTTAGTTGGTTTTTGCACAGTAGCTAATTTAAAGAAATTCCAAGCCTCCTCCACAGTTAAGTCCTTGAGCTCTTCAGGCCAGCTGGCTTTCTTGACTAATTCCTTCAATTTCCCGAAATCTACCCTTTTCAAATCAAAAACATAGTTGATGATCTGGGTTTGATTATCCTTCCATTTAATTTAAACTGAATCAACCTGTGAGCACTCTATCCAAGGTTATTTCCAATGGCCAGCTCATCTGTGATGTACTCACTATTTACCAAAATGAAGTCTAAAATTGCATCATGTCTTGTTGGTTCAGTGACAATTTGATGAAGAGAGCTGTCCTCTGTCACATCCAGGAATAATTGAGCCTTACCATTATTAGTTGGATGTATTTTCCAATCTATATCTAGGAAGTTAAAGTTTCCCATTATGACACAATTCCAAAAAGTATTTATTGTTCTAATTATATTAAAGAGATCACTATTCATATTGGAATCTGACCCATGAGTTCTATGAGAGAGACAAGAGACTGAAGGTGGGCGAGGTAATATCTTTTATTGGACCAACTTCTGTTGGTGAAAGAGACACGCTTTTGGGCTACACAGAGGTTTTCTTCAGGTCTGGGCTTCTATAGCAGACCCATAACGCTATCCGAGCAGAACCTCTTTTACAATCCTTCAGCGAAAAGGTTTTGATCCAAACAGTTTCTGTTTTGTCCACAGTATCACTTTGTATTTCTTTACAGTTTACCATTTCATGGATGTACGATGTCATCCCACCAACTTTGCCTTTATTGCTATTTCTCCTAAACAGCACACACCCTTCAATGCCTGTATTCCAGTCCTGAGTGCTATTACAATATGTTCCTATGATCCCTGTAATAGCTACTCTGATCTCCTGCACCAGTAATTCCAGTTCCTCCAATGTGGGGGAAGTTACCAGATTCAGAGGGCAGTAGCAAAAGATTGCAGAGGCAGAGCCTTCCAATACCAACATATTTTTTCCCCCGAGGCCAATGTGTGATTCAATCCAGAGTAACCCACAAGCTGTGCTGAGCAACTCATAGGAAGAGGTCCTATGAGTCCATATAATAGCCATCTCAGTGTCATTAGGCTCAGAGTCAACAGTTCCTACCAGGAACTAGCAGAGTGTATAAAGTGACAGGGCTCATTGATGACTTGAGCTGCCAGCTGAAACATGGACAGGTTCTGTGAGTGAAACTTCTTGTCTTAGAACTTTTGCAGTGGGATGTGATGGGTTGCAATTCTGGGCACAGAAGGATGGGACAGTTTGCCCTTTTGGGCCCATCTTACTTTATCAGTTAGCTGATGATATTCAATTAGCTTTATTATTTCACATCTTTCTCTCCCTCTCGTTACCATCATTGTCTTTTTCTTTTTCTCCCTCTTTTACAGTTGATTTTCTCCCAGAATCCTTTACTCCTTTTTAGGCGTGGAATTTGGCGAACACAACACCAATGGTGTATTTTTGTTTGTACTTGGCTTCAGCTACATATTAAGATCAATTTTATTGTCCAATGCTCCGGTACAGAGAATGTATTGGGGACAAATTAGGATTTCAGGAGATGGAGGAAGTTAGTTGTGGGGCAGCTGTTTTAGATTTGATTCAGACTAATAGAGAGGAACTGGTTGAGAATCTGAAGGTGGAAAGCTAAGTTAATTTTACAGCTGCTGGAAATGTATCATATGAAAAATAATTCATGGAAAATTTTTATTTCTATAAAAATCATTTTTAATGAAAAAATGAGAACTGAATTTTTTTTTCTAAAACCGAAATATTTTGGAAACAGCAGAAAAATTATTATTTGTGGGGCTTCTTTTTTGTTTTTGTTTTTGTTACTTTTTGCTTGCTTTTTAGTCAATAAAACAGAAAATTTCAATGAGAATTTTTGGAAAAAATGAAATCTGTGCATTTAAAAAAAATCAAAGGAAAAATACCATTTTGTGTCCAGTATTAGTTCATTTTATTTCTGCACTGGGGAATTTTTATCTGCAAAGCCTTCACTTATGTTAGATGGAAGATTCTAGCAGTCACATGACTTTTTCTGTTACTCCTCCATAGTCCAAAATACTTGACTTCATGGCATGGAATTTGGATGGGACTGATGCCAAACCCACACTGCATGGATTTAGCTGGAGGGGCTGGTTAATGAGAGACTCACGGTGTATGGTTATGAGGGAGACTGGAGAGGAAGAACATGGGGAGACTGCGAGAGCTGCAATGTGCTGGTATCTTGTTCTTTGTCAAAATTCTGATTTGCCCCTCGCAATGTAGTAGAACTGAACATCCGATGCTTGCTGGAGATCAGGGCATTTATGAGGATTAGCTGCTTGAGGTTCACTTCAGATGAGCAAAATAATGTTGGTAGATTGGAGAAAGCAATTTGAAGAATTACTGAGGCTAGGTCTACACTACCCGCCTGAATCGGTGGGTAGAAATCGATCTCTCGGGGATCGAATTATCACGTCTCGTCGGGACGCGACAATCGATCCCCGAATCGACGCTCTTACTCCACCAGCGGAGGTGGAAGTAAGCGCCGTCGACTGGGAGCCGCGGAGGTCGATTTTGCCGCCGTCCTCACAGTGGGGTAAGTCGGCTCCGATACGTCGAATTCAGCTACGCTATTCGCATAGCTGAATTTGCGTATCTTAAATCGACCCCCCCCCGTAGTGAAGACCTGCCCTGAGCCATACATCAGCCCCCACAACTGGGTGGGGCTGAGCATGATTTGAAATAAATGTTAGGGGTTTTGGTTTGATCAAAGATTACTGCTGGGTGCTCGGGGGAAGTCATCACCATGATACAAATTTCTTTCCATCTTTGGGTGAGCATTCCCACTTGCCTGCAAATTAATTTAAAATCCATCAGTAAATCCCAAATGAATGTATCACATAAGTCCCAAGTACATTAAAGGTTGTTATAAGAAGCAATGGTCTTAAATTGCAGCAAGGGCTGTTTAGGTTGGATGTTAGGAAAAACTTCCTAACTGTCAGGCTGGTTAAGCACTGGAATAAATTGCCTAGGGAGGTTGCAGAATCTCCATCATTGGAGATTTTTAAGAGCAGGTTAGACAAACACCTGTCAGGGATGGTCTAGATAATACTTAGTCCTGCCTTGAGTGCAGGTGACTGGACTAAAAGACCCTTTTAGGGGTCCCTTTCCAATCCTACACGTCTATGATTCCTCCAGGAGTTCCATGCAGTGCAGAGAGTTCCACACCCTTCTCAACACAGCTGTAGTTTTTAGGAACTGAACCAGGAGCATGGAACTCATGTGGTGTGTAGGACCTTTTCTGACCCAGGACGAATTCCACCCTAAATTGTTTTCATGACCCCAGATGAGCTTTGGAAGTGATTACCCTTGCTAACCTGTTGCTAGAGCTACCCTCTGCAAATTAATCGCTGTTTGGCATGTAACTCTATGGAAATTAACCTACAGAGAGTATTTCCTGTTCTGTAGTTTAATTGCAAAAACAGCAGGTGTGGCAACTCCTATCTCCAGCCCACGCATCCCTTTGGAAATCTTAACATATCACGTACAGAACATGCAAAAGATGTAGATAATTACAGAGGAAGAACATAGTAATTATTGAGAGCATCAATGCCTTCAATTTACTCCTTCCTGGTTTCACCTATGAAAATGCATTACATAAACATATTTCTGGTTGCGGTGATCATAAACAATTTCTGATTTCAAAAGATGGGATGGGTATTGCACTCAGGTTACTTTCAGTGATTCTGAAATATATGGCGTTGGACTCAGATAGAGTTGGGAATTTAAAGGGCAGACAGTACTGGATTTTCGGGGGGAAATAGTGTCTTATTCTTCCAACACCAGGAAAAACTACACTTTATACTTTTAAAATTATTTTTCATTTCTCCAGAAAGGTTCTTTGAATTTGGATTTCTCCCCTCAACCTACAAGGCTGTGTCTACACTACAGTTGCTACCATGTTGGGAACAAAGTTAGAATACATTTGTTCCCAGATCTGTTTGTACATAGGTCCATTTTGTACTGGAAATGGGACCTGAAATATGTCCCCTAACTTGGAACATAGGCCTCCATATCATTAGCGGCTCAGTTTTTGGACTGAGTCAAAGCTTGGACTGAGTGTAGCTTGGTCGGGTGTGAGAAAAAGGAGATTTTGCATCCCTGATCTGGGGGCTCTCTGTCTGCCAGACCAGTCACTGGTACAAATTAAAGGAGGCTCAGAGATGCTCTACTTTGTCATAGAAATCATAGAACAGTAGGGCTGAAAGGGATCTCAAGAGGTCATCTAGTCCATCCTCCTGCTGAGGCAGGAACAAATAAACCTAGACCATCCCTGACAGGTGTTTGTCTAACTTGTTCTTAAAAACCTCCAATGACGGAGATTCCACATAGTTAACCTGTTCTGGTGCTTAACTATCCTTACAGTTACACATTTTCCCCAAATATCTAAGCTAAATCTCAGTTGCTACAAATTAAGCTAATTACTTCTTGTCCTTCCCTTGGTGGATATAGAGAACAATGGCTCATCATCCCCTTGATAACAATATTTTACATATTTGAAGATGGTTATCATGTCCCCCTTCAGCCTTCTGTTCTCTAGACTAAAGATGCCCAATTCCTTCAACCTTTCCTCTTAGCTAGTCAACCAGTGGAACTCCTTGCCAGAGGATGTTGTGAAGGTCAAGACTATAACTAGATACGTTCATGGAGGATAGGTCGCATTAATGGCTCTTAGCTAGGATGGGCAGGGATGGTGTCCCTAGCCTCTATTTGCCAGGAGCTGGGAATGGGTGACAAGGGATGGATCACTTGATAATTACCTGTTCTGTTCATTCCCTCTGGGGCACCTGGCATTGGCCACTGTCAGAAGACAGGCTATGGGGCTAGATGGACCTTTGGTCTGACCCAGTCTGGCGATTCTTGTGTTCTTAGCTCATGTTTCCTAAACCTCTTATCATTGTTATTGCTCTTCTCTGGAGTGTAGTTCCTCATACTGGTCACCGTTGAGGCCACAGAGCCAAGTAGAGCAGAGGGGTTGCCTCCTGTGTCACACATACAACACTCAAGTTAATGACATTTGTCTTTTCACAACAGCAGCACATTCTTCTTTTTCCTTGCAACAGTCCCATCAAATAGGGTCAGCTCTCCGAGTCCTGTCCCTCTTGTCAGTTTATGCCATGTTTTTAATGCCAGCTGTCAGCTTGACACCAACCCTCCTCCTTTTTCAGCCAGGCTTGGGACCAGGTATGGTTGACTCATGCAATTTGTGATCCACTATTAGCTCCCAGATCCTTTTCAGAAAGACTACTTCCTAGTCAGTCATTTTGTGTTTGTGCATTTGATTTTTCCTTCCTAAGTGCAATACTTTGCATTTGTCTTTGTTGAATTCTTGTTATTCATGTTGGACCAGTTCTCCAATTTATCAAAATCATTTTCAGTTTCCAATCCTGTCCTCCAAAGTGCTTGCAACCCCTTCCAGCTTGGTCCAAGTGCTTGCAACCCCCCAGCTTAGTGACACCTACAAATTTCATACCCACATGCTCTACTCCATCATCCAAACCTTTGATGAAAATATTACATAGTACCAGACCCAGGATAGACCTCTGTCGGATACCACTAGATACATCCTCCCAGACTGACATCAAACCATTGATAAACTACTCTTTGAATAGGGTTTTTTAACCAGTTGTGCACCCACCTTATATTCATTTATCCTAAACCACATTTCACTAGTTTTCTTATGAGAATGTCATGTAGGACGGACTGTGTGAAAAACCTTACAAAAATCAAGCTATTTCATGCCATGTCTTGCAAGATATATTTATTTCAGCAGCCAGTGGCCCATAGGGGCAGTCAGAGATCTCTGGGATATAAAGTTAACCCCTTTTTTTGCCAGGCAATGCTACTTATGTTAGCATGGGAAGGAAGGGTGGTGTGGGTGCTGCTAAGGTTGCTCTGAACCATACAATAGAATTTAGATGGTGAAATTGATCTTTTAAAGCTCTAAGTGGAGTGGGAATTGATTCTGTGATGAACCACATGGTTCTCCATGTGACACTTCCATAGTTGTGCTCAACAGAAGAGACAGTGCCTTAACACTCAATGAGGGGAGAATCATGGAAAAAACAAAAATGTATTTTGTCTAATGGAAAGGAACAACATACCTGAGTTTTTGAATGACATAAAGCAGACTCTGGTTAGGTCCCTCAATTCAGCTCATGAGGCCAAATCTTGAAGACCTCATTCAGAGTCACATTGTCCACAATACAAGATTTTCTCCTGCATCATTCCCTCTGAGAATGGCCAGCCCCCAGATTGTTAGATCCCTATGGTACACACAGATCTAAGTGTATCTGAGAGGGTGGGGCCAGGACCCTTAATGGTAGATTGTGGTTTGAATAGTCCATGTGATATTTTACAGTTTATAAGACAACTGTGAGGATCTGAGTATTCACTTTGCTGCTTTCAACTTATATGCTCACTGCATTTGATCATAATAAAACTCCTTGTTTGTTAATATATCTGAGCTCCACAGCTGAGACTCTTAGCCTCTCCCTACAGCTCAGATGGATCATATCAATAACATTACTGAGCTCTGTGGTCTAAGAGAATGAGTTTGCTTCACCATTTGTGTCATCTGTTTTCTTTCCATCTCTTTCTCTCTAGTACTCCTCCAGATCTTCCTCCTGGTGGTAGTCCCAAGTTTACAGATTCTCCCTGGCATAGAGACGAAGTGGGAAAAATGCTTCATTGACCCTGACTATGAAGAACTGGTGGCTATTGCCAAAAATGGACTGGAAAATGGGTGTCGTTCAAAGAAGGTGGTGATCGTTGGGGCAGGAATAAGTGGACTCACAGCTGCCAAACTGTTGAAAGATGCTGGTTGTAAGGTAATTCCATGGGTGGCATGTAATGGAGGCTGGCGGAGGCTAAGACTCCCCAAACCTCGCATCACTGGGGGGGAGGGCAGTGGTGGATTGCCACATGGGTCCACAGGGCCCATGCCCAGGGGCCCCAACCAATTTAGGGCCACTGGAAAAATTTCCCCGACCACAACCCCAGGGGTGGAGAAGCTCTTGCTCCCCGCTGCAGCACAGAGCTTTTTTGGTCTCAGGGTCACAGTGGGGGGGAGGGTGCGGAAAGGAGCAAGTGGGTGTGGGCCCTCGGGGGGAAGACGCAGAGTGGGGGCAGGGCTGCAGGGAAAGGGGCACTCCCAGCAGGGGGTGAGAGCTTGACCCTGGCTGGGGCTGAGCTCTGAGCTGCTCCCCACCCCAGCCGGGGCCGTGGGTGGGAGGGGCTGAGCTCTCAGCCCCCTGCCCTGGCCAGGGACATGCGGGGCTGAAAGCAACGACTGGGGGTGTAGCCTCAACCAGAAAACGTGGGGCAGGGGGCTAGCCTCCCCAAGAGGAAGCTTCACCCACTGCTCACGGGTAATTCTATTAACTGAGAGGAGCCAGAGACAGGCCAGGGAGTAAGTGCTCCCTTGAAACGGTCTTATTATTTCTTTTTCATAGAGTAGACAATGCTGAAGAATAAAACAAGGTGAACTTAAGTAAGCTAACTGTGAAAGGAAGAAAGCAAGAAAGCATAGTGCAGTATATTATTGCCATTTCCAGGGGGGAAAAGTTAATTAACTTAAAGTTAAGGTTGCCAGAATATTAATAACATTACCATAAGAAAACTTAAATACCAAAAATGTTGCAGGTAAAAAAATCCCAATCCCTATATTTAATGGAAATGGTGATTAGTTAAGGGAATATTCTCAAAGGTTCATGTATTTCTAACAAAATTCTATACGCGTGAAAATTCATATTCACTATCTCACAACAACCTTAACTTTGCCCTTTGCTCTTTTTCTTTATTTTGTTTTTCCATCGAAGGTGCTACTCTCTTGGCTTGCCTGTGGGCCTTGAGAAAGACTGGAACCCATTATCCCTACCCATAGCCCATATATCCGCTACTTCCCCTCTCAGTATCACCCAAGAAATACAGCCCCCAGAGCTGCAAAAGTCAACAGAGATAGCTTGGGCACTTATCTGAGAAGGGCTTAGTTGTTGCATTAAAGACTCTCTCATTGAAAACCTGTTTTCGGTAATACACGGGAAAGGATAATATCTTCCATATTAGAATCTGTTTCTTGAGAGCCCAATTCAGGAATAAGAACAGGAGTACTTGTGGCACCTTAGAGACTAACAAATTTATTAGAGCATAAGCTTTCGTGGGCTACAACCCACTTCTTTGGATGCATATAGAGTGAAACATATATTGAGGAGATATATATACACACACATACACAGAGCACGAACAGGTGGGAGTTGTCTTACCAACTCTGAGAGGCCAATTAAGTAAGAGAAAAAAAACTTTTGAAGTGATAATCAAGATGGCTCAGTACAGACAGTTTGATAAGAAGCAAGTGTGAAAATACTTACAAGGGGAGATAGATTCAATGTTTGTAATGGCTCAGCCATTCCCAGTCTTTATTTAATCCTGTGTTGATTGTGTCTAGTTTGCATATCAATTCCAGCTCAGCAGTCTCTCGTTGGAGTCTGTTTTTGAAGTTTTTCTGTTTTAAGATAGCCACCCGCAGGTCTGTCATAGAATGGCCAGACAGGTTAAAGTGTTCTCCCACTGGTTTTTGAGTATTATGATTCCTGATGTCAGATTTGTGTCCATTAATTCTTTTGCGTAGAGACTGTCCGGTTTGGCCAATGTACATGGCAGAGGGGCATTGCTGGCACATGATGGCATATATCACATTGGTAGATGTGCAGGTGAACGAGCCCCTGATGGTATGGCTGATGTGATTAGGCTGGAGAGGTTTTAGTTGGGGGCTGAAGGTGACAGCTAGTGGTGTTCTGTTATTTTCTTTGTTGGCCCTGTCTTGTAGGAGGTGACTTCTGGGTACTCGTCTGGCTCTGTCAATCTGTTTTTTCACTTCAGCAGGTGGGTATTGTAGTTTTAAGAATGCTTGATAGAGATCTTGTAGGTGCTTGTCTCTATCTGAGGGATTGGAGCAAATGCGGTTATATCTTAGAGCTTGGCTGTAGACAATGGATCTTGTGGTGTGTCCTGGATGGAAGCTTGAGGCATGTAGGTAAGTGTAGCGGTCAGTAGGTTTCCGGTATAGGGTGGTATTTATGTGACCGTCGCTTATTAGCACAGTAGTGTCCAGGAAATGGACCGCTTGTGTGGATTGATCTAGGCTGAGGTTGATGGTGGGATGGAAATTATTGAAATCATGGTGGAATTCCTCAAGGGCTTCTTTTCCATTGGTCCAGATGATGAAGATGTCATCAATGTAGCGCAAGTAGAGTAGGGGCGTTAGGGGACGAGAGCTAAGGAAGCGTTGTTCTAAGTCAGCCATAAAAATGTTGGCATACTGTGGGGCCATGCGGGTACCCATAGCAGTGCCGCTGACTTGAAGGTATATATTGTCCCCAAATGTGAAATAGTTGTGGGTGAGGACAACCTCTCCAGCGCATCATCAGAGATCTACAACCTATCCTGAAAGATGATCCTTTACTCTCACAGATCTTGGGAGACAGACCTGTCCTCGCTTACAGACAACCCCCCAACCTAAAGCAAATACTCACCAGCAACCACACATCACTGAACAAAAACACTGACCCAGGAACCTATCCTTGTAACAAAGCCCGATGCCAACTCTGTCCACATATCTATTCAAGTGACATCATCATAGGGCCTAATCACATCAGCCATACCATCAGGGGCTCGTTCACCTGCACATCTACCAATGTGATATATGCCATCATGTGCCAGCAATGCCCCTCTGCCATGTACATTGGCCAAACCGGACAGTCTCTACGCAAAAGAATTAATGGACACAAATCTGACATCAGGAATCATAATACTCAAAAACCAGTGGGAGAACACTTTAACCTGTCTGGCCATTCTATGACAGACCTGCGGGTGGCTATCTTAAAACAGAAAAACTTCAAAAACAGACTCCAACGAGAGACTGCTGAGCTGGAATTGATATGCAAACTAGACACAATCAACACAGGATTAAATAAAGACTGGGAATGGCTGAGCCATTACAAACATTGAATCTATCTCCCCTTGTAAGTATTTTCACACTTGCTTCTTATCAAACTGTCTGTACTGAGCCATCTTGATTATCACTTCAAAAGTTTTTTTTCTCTTACTTAATTGGCCTCTCAGAGTTGGTAAGACAACTCCCACCTGTTCATGCTCTGTGTATGTGTGTGTATATATATCTCCTCAATATATGTTTCACTCTATATGCATCCGAAGAAGTGGGTTGTAGCCCACGAAAGCTTATGCTCTAATAAATTTGTTAGTCTCTAAGGTGCCACAAGTACTCCTGTTCTTTTTGCGGATACAGACTAACACTGCTGCTACTCTGAAACAATTCAGGAATATATCTCTATTCAGGAAGAATGCTTGAGTACATTCTTAACTTTAAGCACATCCTTCAGTCCCATGGAGTTCAGATTCATCTTAAGCACATGCTTACACAGGTTCCCAAATCAAGGATAGAGTGCGTCCATAAATTGTCCAAAATTACTTTTATAAAATAAGCATTTTCTTTGTGTGGTGACCGTTTGCAATAGAAATGACAGGAGATAAATCAGTTGTTATCGTTCAAGAGAGAAATATACAGTAGAGGTTTTCAAACTCTTTGTATTTGTGACCCCTTTCACACATCAAGACTCTGAGTGTGACCCCCCCTTATAAATTAAAAATAGGGGGGTAATTTAATTTAATGGGGCTCAGGGCTGTCAGCCCCACAGAGCTGACAGCTTGCAACCTCCATGTAACCACCTTGCGACCCCCTGAGGGGTCATGACCCCATGGGCAGCTGGTGACCTGGCCAGTGGGGGAGGCTAGCCCCCGGCCCCTTCCCTTCTGTCCAAGACCCTGCCCCTCCTTTTTTGCCCATCTCCCCAGCAGGAGCCCAGAGCACCCCCACCGCAGCCCTGGGGCGGCCAGGTGATGCGGCAGCAGCGCCCCAGCCCCAAAGCACCGGACAGCGCAGTCTGAGCACCGGGCAGCCAGCTCGGCCCCAGTGCCAGCCACCCTGAGTCCCCATGACAGGCCAGCGAGCCCCAGTCCCAGCCAGCATGGGCTGGGGCAGAGCACTGGGAACTGCAGGAGGGGGACTGAAGGTGGAGGGTGGGCAGGGCCACACCAAGCTGTTTGGGGAGGCACAGCCTACCCCAGCCTATGATACCCGCTGCCCGTGCATGACCCCCAGTTTTAGAACCTCTGATACAGTCACCAGGTACCAGCAAGGGATTGAAAATCATAATCTGTATTTCGTTCCCAGGTTCTCATTCTGGAAGCCAGTCACCGCTTGGGAGGACGCATCATGACCCACAGAGAACAAGATTGGTATGTGGAGTTGGGAGCCATGCGTTTGCCAGGACATCACAGGTAATATACTGTTAACCCTCCTCAGCCACTAATCTTGTTCAGAATAGGGGAAGCCCTATTTTTAAAACTTTGGTGATAATTCCTGGGGGGCGGGGGACCTCATTAAAGGCTCAAATTTGAATAGGCTAAAATGCCCCTTTACTCCATGACATCACGCTGTCAGTCTGTGTGCAGAGGGGAAAGAAATATTCATGGAGTTGTCACTTTTCCTGCATAGGTGGGCTGAGAGTAGGTGGGTACAAGTAGCTAAACCAGCCTAGAAGACACAGGGTTTAGGGCTGGACCAGATTAATTCCCCACCCCACCCCCGCAGCAAATGGGGAACTGGATATTAGAGTCATAATTAGGTCCCATGTATGTTCTTGGACTATGCAACTACACCACAATGGAGCGTTAAAGTGAAGTTATGACTGGGAGCATGTATCAGTAAATGAAGGACAAAACTCCACCTAGAACACTTCAGTCAGCAAAACAACAACAGTTTATAACCCAGGAAATCAACAGTTAAGGTTGAGCTTACAAAACCCCCCACATATTGGAAGGTTTGGACCTTATCATATAAAATACCAAGCTACCAATGCTCTGTCCCCATGGAGACCCCAGCCACCTTCCAGCCACGATTTCTTTCATACCTTCTTTGTAAAATGTGCTGTTTTTGTATTATGGATTTTTTCAAAGGGCTTTCTGAATATTTATTAGTTGGAGCTAGTCAGGGTTTCAGACTGACCAGCTGGTGACCACATAGGTCCTCCAATTTTCTGGGTCCATGTTGCTTATTGAAAAAAATGGGACTCAGGATAAGTTTTATAATTAAACAGCAAAAAACTTAAGACAGCATTGACGTTGCCCTGTGATTGCTCATGCCCTCCCAAAACATTGAGTTCCGCAAAACTCAAACCATCTAGAAACCAGAAAATACAGAGTAAAAGTAAATGCCCACAGAAACTTAACTTGGCCACTCTAGAACTGGCAATACTTACTTGGCAGTACCTGCATGCACGCCAGCTGCATTCACTGTGTTAGGTGTAGCTGTATCGTAATGGTGGAGGAATATGTTGGAGCAGGTTGGAAAAGTGGTGATTGCGACCTGAGGAGGCCGAAGGATTTGTTTCAGGAGCATCATAGAGCTGTGGTTATGATATGAGGAGATCTGGTTCCGAATCCGCCCATGTGTATTATCAAAGGAAAGAGGTGTATATGTACCTTGAAGTTCCAGACCACTTTTAAATGTTTCAAAAGGTCAAGTAGCAACTCCTGTCCCATGGGGCTGGCTGGGCTCACCTCCCTGCTCCAGACACTGCAACCTCTGGTGTCCCAGTGCCACTCAGGTTTGGCCCAGCTGTCATGACAATGGGAGTCTGGTTAGGCCAAATCTGAGTGAGTGACCCTGCAACCCCATGAGCCAGGTCACAACTCCACTCAGACAAACATGTTTTGACATTTCCGAATAGACATTGTTTGGCATTTTTCATTCCACTTTGGGGTGGAAATAATGTCAAAATCTGTTATTTTGACATTTCCCACAGGATAAAATGTACATTTGTCCAATCAGCTCTATATATGAGTCTACTACTACCTTTGGACAGCTCCATCTGGTTCTTTAGCTCAAGTACTATTGGGCTTTGTTTTAAATCCACAGGTCCCTAAATTCAATCTGTGCATTTATACTAACTAGGAGCATTGTTAAAGATGCATCTATATCACCAGCCTGTTTTTGTTTGTTTGTTTGTTTCCTGTTAAGAATTTTAGGAAGGGGCAGCTTTTGCTATCATGTCTCTTGTAATAATCAAGGAAAAGTCTGATTTTACAATTAGTAGAAGTAATACTTGCTCATGGGTTATCCTGGAAGTCAATGGGACTGTTCAGGGAGCAGACAATGTTGGGAGAGATGGTCTAAATTTCTCAAACAAAAAGTAGTTTTCATTGGAAAAAAAATGACATTTTTCCAAACGTAAACTGTTTTGTGAATTTTCAAATTTTTTTTAGTTTTGAGCAAAATTTTTCATTTCACTAAAATTTGTATTCACTAAAATTGTAAACATACTTACAATCATTACTGAAATGGTTACCAACGTGGTTCATTTTCTGCAAAACATGGTTTGCAGTAAATACATTTTTTGATATTTTGTATTAAAAAGCTTGTGAAAATGGGTCTGATGCAAATGATGCCAAACTGAAATAACTTCCGTATTTCAAAAGCTTTCACAATTAAAAAAAGTGACCAGCACTAGTTGCACGATTGACTTTTGGTAAAGTGTGGATCTGGAGTCATTACACACAAATTATTTCAGTTACATAGGTAGGAGTGTGGCATTTGTGTTAGAGGATCATATGCAAGCATATAACTTTCTTTCACATTTTTGAAATTTTCTCTTTTTTCCCCCCTTCCCTTTTTCTTTAGGCTTGTGCGTGAATTTATTAAAAAACTGAAACTGAAACTGAACCCATTCTATAATAGTAATGACAAGGGCTGGTATTTCGTTAACAACGTCAGGGCAAGAGCTGGAGAGGTAGAACGAAACCCTGATATCTTGCAATACCCCGTGCTTCCCACAGAAAGAGGAAAATCTGCCAGTGAGCTTTATAATCAGACACTGGATAAGGTATGTGTGTTGTGGAAAGAATTCGTGAATGTCGGTATGTTCTCACTAAAGAGTTAACTTGGATTCTTGCTTGGGTGTTGGCCCTAAACCCCTAAAACTTAGTAGTCTTTTCAGCCCAGACTCACTGGCAGATTGGAGCCTGGACTTTGCTTTCACTTGCACTAGTAACCCACCCACTGTGCAGTGAAGATGGAGGATAAAACCCTTGAGTGCTGATAGGCCTCCAGTGCCTTCCCACAATTCCCCCTGGGTGGCGGCGCTCAGGAGGACAAACAAGTTGCAGGGATGAAATATAAAGTGGCTTTGCCTACTGCACCATAGAGAACCATGGAACGTGCCTCTGGAAGTCCTAGCGACACACATGGGTCAACGTAGCACCATAAAGGGGACAGTCCCTTGTCTTCGCAGTGTGGCAGCTCATGCCCGTGGTAGGCTAACCAGATGCCGATTTTTTTGGTTGTTGAAAATTTGAAGTTAACCACTGTTAGAGAACTGTTAATTTGAATAGGTGGCGGCTTCTCGCTTCTGAGAGTTTCGCTAGTTTTCTTTGTCGATTTACACACACAAAATTGCTAAATTATAGTTGTACGCATGAGACGTAGGCTCTCAGGGTGTGTCTACACTGCAATAAAACACCAGTGTCTGCTGACTTGGGCTAATGGGGATATAAAATTGCAGTGTAGATTTTTGGGCTTGGGCTGGAGCCTGGGCTCTGGGAACCCTCCCACATTATGTGTTCCCAGAGCCCAGGCTCCAGCCCAAGCCCAAAAATCTACACTGCAATTTTATAGCCCAGCAACCTGAACTCCGTGAGCCCGAGTCAACTGACACGGGCCAGTTGCCGGTGTTTTATTGCAGTGTAGACATACTCTTAAAGGACAGATTTTCAAAGGTATTTACCATCTAAAGAATGCAGAGAGGCACCTGGGGCTAGATTCACAAAGGGACATAGATGCCACCAGAGCGATAGAGTGAGAATGACTCTATAGTCTAGTGCAGTGGTTCTCAACCAGGGGTATATGGAGGGTGACCAGAGGTCCCAATTTTATAGGGACAGTCCTGACATTTGGGGCTTTGTCTTATACAGGCGCCTATTGCCCCCCACCCCCTGTCCCAATTTTTCACACTTGCTATCTGGTCACTCTAGGTACATGTACCCCTGGGGGAAAGCAGAGGTCTTCCAGAGGGTACATCAACTCATCTAGATATTTGTCTAGTTTTACAACAGGCTACATAAAAAGCACTAGTGAAGTCAGAACAAACTAAAATTTCATACAGACAATGACTTGTTTATACTGCTCTATGTACTGCACACTGAAATGTAAGTGCAACATTTATATTCCAATTGATTTATTTTATAATTATAGGGTAAAAATGAGAAAGTCAGCAATTGTTCAGTAATAGTGGCTGTGACACTTTTGTATTTTTAGGTCTGATTTTGTAAGCAAGCTGTTTTCAAGTGAGGTGAAACTTGAGGGTATGCAAGAGAAATCAGCCTCCTGCAAGGGGTACAGTCAGGGTTGCTGGGACAATTCGTATAGTGGGGGTGCTGAGAGCCATTGAACCAAACTGTAAACCCGGCCAGGGAGTGCAGCAGCACCCACAGAACCTATGGGTACAGTAGTCTGGAAAAGTTAAGAACCACTGGTCTAGTGGTTAGGACATTCATGTGGGAGACTCCAAATCCAATCCCCCTGTTCCACTGATTATTTATCCAAGCTGGAACAGCTTTAACAGGAGAGACTAAGGAAGGCCCCCATGAGGTGAGGTGGGAGACTCCTCCTTATCAGCTAGAAGGGGAACATGAACTGGTGGTCTCCCACATTGTGGAAATCCCCTAACCACTGGGGTAAAAGCTATGAGGGCTGTACTGTGCTGCTTGCTAGAAATGCTGTAGGTGGGAAGAGCTCACGGCTTAGAATCCAAAGCAGAGATAGGTGCTGAACTCCCTAAAATGGGGGGGCAGAGGGGGAGCGCTTAAGAAACAACACTTTCCTTGGTGTCTCCCATTGGCTGGCTTAGGTGGTTCCGTGTGCTGGCTTTGTGGATTCTGTTCTTCAGCGCTTAGAGCACGCTATTCATTGTAGACAGCCTGAGCACATGACTCAGGCTTTGTGAATCCCAGCAGATTTCCAGGCAAAGAAAGTTAGGCATTGTGATGCTGAGTGTTGTAACTCCTAAGTCCCATTGTGAATCTAGCCCATAATATTCCATGAGATTTAGGCACTTAGGTGCTTTGGAAATCCATGTAGCTGCCTATCTGCAGCTTTAGATGTCTAAATACCTTTGAAAATCTGGCCCTTAAGTACCTAAGTCACTTCTGGAAATGGGAGTTAGGCCCTATATTCACTTTTGAAAATTTTACATTTAGTCTATTTATTTTTGTTGTTTAGAGTGTCTCAGCGAAAGCAGTTCAGTCAGCTGGAGAATTGTAGGAGCAGAAAACAAGAGCACTGTTAAAAAGATTCTGTTAACAGCTCTTTCACCTGGGCAGTCATGTCATGTCCTGCCCCCTTGTGCCTATGCCCTAGAATATTGCCTATAAGTACATTGTCACATACAGGGAAAATAATAAACTTTAAAGGTAAAGCCATCAGCATGAAACAAACAACTGTTTTCTTGTTTGCTCCCCAGGTGACAACAAACTGCAGTGCTCTGAAAGAGAAATATGATTCCTTTTCCACAAAGGTAATTGAAGTTGGCATTCCAGTATCTTTAAATCTAAAGGTGCCGATTTTCTAAATCTTTCCTCACATTAGCCAATGGAACTCCTTGTGGGATAGATCTTGCCAGGTGTACACAGTCCATGGTAGGAGATAATGCATCAGAACCCTCCTAAAGATTTTGGCTGGGCAGAGTTCGCATGCTCACTTCATGAGTCTTCCTGGGACACCGCATACTTCCCCCTTGGGTCTTCCTGGCTCTGATTTGTGGCATGGGGAGGGCAGGGACGTGGATCCATGTAATCTCTGTTTTTCCCTACCCAAAACTTCAACCCATAGAAAGTGAGCAGTCTCAGTGCTCCCATACTCCCAGTATGTGTGTCATGAAGACACAACCCTATTCCAGTCCTGTGCAACCAACTTGGCATCTCTTCTTCCTATCCCAGCTCGCTGTGTGACATCCAGCTATGAATCTTCATCCACAGTTATTTCTATGAGATAACCTTCCTCTGTGGCCCTACCAATCATTATTTTTACCCCACAGGAGATTTTGGTCTGGACCGTAGTTCTTTAATCAAAGACAATGATATCTTAGTAGGGACACTTTGGGTGAAATCCTGGCCCCATTGAAGTCAATAGCAAAGCTCTGATTGACTTCACTCGGGTCAGGCTTTAACCCGGTGACTCAAAAGGGATGAGGGATTGGGTCTTGAATGTGAGCATCAGCCTTACTTCAATGGCTGGTAATGAGGAAGAAGACAAATCACACTGGAGGGTAGTGAATGGGTTTGACACCTCCCCTGCCTCATTGATATTGAATAATTCCTGTGTTCATTTGAAATGAAATATCCCTTTGACTGTCATTTCTCAATGGGGATATAATATGCATGCGCCTTCCACCGTCTCCGCTCTTCCCCACCCAGGAGTATTTGATTAAAGAAGGAAATTTAAGTAGAGGAGCCATTGACATGATTGGTGACGTGATGAATGAAGATGGTCTATTCCACATGTCATTTCTTTACTCTGTCATGGTCTTTTCCACCTTCTCTGAGAAGAGGTGAGTAGAAAAGCATCTTTATTTACTTGCTTTGTATGTGGAAGCACAATGTGTCTATGGTTATTCAGTACATCCATCTGTCTGTCAACCTCCTACTATCTCATCCATTTGTCATCTCATCTAGCAGTACAGCTGGCTGCCTTCTCTGAAGTAGGCACTGATGGTCTGAATTGTCATAGAGGGTAGGTGCTCATTACTATAGATTTATAGCCACGAAAGGCCGGGGACACTTTCACTGGGGATGAGCTTGGCATTACTGAAAGTGTCCACAGCTACTAACTGAGTGAGTTCTGATGGGATGGCATTCAATAATTAACTCCATAGTGCGAGTATGCGTCAGGGGTATATTGGACCGTAGCTGTGTCGTATTTCAGGAAGCCCTTGGTCAAATGATCCCAAATCATGGCTCACTAATTCCACCCAGCGCCTCCATGAGGCACACCTACTTCCAAGGCAATCTGAGAACCATGGGGATTTTAGAGCGTTTAGAAGAAACAAGCTTTAAACTGAAAGCTGGCCTTAAGCTTAATTACCACAGACCTAGCATTCCGCTCTAATAAAACAAGCTAGAGTTGTACAGTCACTGGTGGCTAGATTCTCTCTCCTATTATGCAAGCTCTGCCTATTACTCTTGTGACATTCTCTCAGATAACTGTGGTCAGATGCTGTAACTGTTTGATTATCATCTTTTCCCCACCTTTCTTTCAGTTATGATGAGATCACGGGGGGATTCGATCAGCTTCCGCAGGCTTTCTACCAGGATATTCACAGGAGCGTTATATTTAACTCCCCGGTAGTGAAGATACTACAAGACAATGACCAAGTGAAAGTGTTTTACCGCAGACCACACACCTCATTCCCCTTATCTGTGACGGCCGACTATGTCCTTGTCACAGCCACGGCAAAAGCCACACGGCTCATTAAATTTTCTCCCCCTCTTTCTGCTAAGAAGACCCATGCCCTGCGCTCCATTCACTACGCAAGAGCCACTAAGATATTCTTGATCTGTTCTGAAAAATTTTGGCAGAAGGATGGAATCTATAATGGGAGGTCAATCACTGATCGCCCATCCAGAGTCATCTACTACCCCAGCCACAATTTCTCCAGTGGGGCGGGGGTGATCTTGGCTTCCTACACCTGGGTGGATGACGCTGAATTCTTCATTCCCCTCGATGATGAAAAGTGTGTTGATGTGGTGCTGGAGGACCTGGCAGAAATCCACCAGGTGCCCAAGAATTATATCCAGAAGGTCTGCAATAAACACGTAATCAAGAAATGGGGCCTGGACAAATATGCGATGGGAGGATATGTTTCATTCACCCCGTACCAGTTTGTCGACTACTCCAAAGCTTTGTTTCAGAATGAAGGGAGGGTCCATTTTTCAGGAGAACATACCGCCCAGCCTCATGCCTGGATCGAAACGTCTATGAAATCTGCTGTGAGAGCAGCCAGGAACATACATGGTGCTATAAATGCATCGCCCTGGCGACAGCAGAAGAAGCTGAAAGAAAATGAATTGTAATTAATAGTAATAATAATTATAATAAGGGTGGTTGGGGATGCATCAGCTCCTGACTGGGGAATTAGAAATTGCACCGCAAATCACTAGATTGTGACTTTATGTGCAGCCCTGAAGTGGGGGTGCATAAGATTCCTGCACCAGGAATAGACTGCTACACTCACACTGCTGCACTGCCTCTGTCACTGTGCTCAGCCACCAAAGGGTGAAACCCAGGTTGTGCCCATTCCCCTAACTCCCCCGTGCTCCAGAAAGGCAATTTGTGAGCAAATAGCCTCAGTTACTCCTAGGTGTCCTACTCCAAGGGCTGGGTAGCCCGTGTAGGAGTGTAAAGGGGGTTTCTACTCCCTCCGATTTTCCTGATCAGGCACATAATCTGAACCAGATTCTAACCTCCTGTCTAGGTTGCACGGAAACTGTTGTTCTGCCTCCCACTTCTTTTTAAATGGAGATATCCTATCTCCTAGAACTGGAAGGGACCTTGAAAGGTCATCAAGTCCAGCCCCCTGCCTTTACTAGCAGGACCAAGTACTGATTTTGCCCCAGATCCCTAAGTGGCCCCCTCAAGGATTTAGCTCACAACCCTGGGTTTAGCAGGCCAATGCTCAAACCACTGAGCTATCCCTCCCCCTGGAGCCAGCCACAATTCCAGCACCCTTGCAGATCCCGCCAGCCACCCCAGCACTCCCCAAAGCGGAGAAGGTGCAGAAGTGAATGGCTGCACAGAGCAGTCTTCATCTCCAAACAGGTGCCAAAGTCGCTGCACGGCGTTGAAGATCCCTGAGGAAAAATTGTCTCGTAGGGCTCCTCCTGAGATGGGATAGATAGCTCTGCACCCCAGCCCATTCAGGTCTGTGCCTCAAAGACACAATCAGTCCATCGGTGATATGCGGTGCCTAATAGGAAGCCATTTAGCTCATCTTCAACCTTGATTATGGTCGTGGTCATTCCATGGTCTACTTGGATGGAAGCTGGCATGATGTATATAGATGTTGACTATCCCTTGGATAGATTGTTAATAACTACATGCCATTGTAGTTTGCAAGGGTAAAATCCAAATTCATTTTCCTCTCAATGCCACAGGAAAATCTTACACACACCTCTGTTTACCCCAAAATCATGCCTCGCCACTTCTAACTCCAGATAGAAAATTAAAACTATAGGAGAACATCAATCCACATCCCAAGGTATGAATCGCATTGTCTAAGGAATCCCCCAAATTTGAAATTGCTAGCTGAAGCACCCTCCTGGAAGATTGAAAAATAAGGGTAAAAACCTTATTTCCTAAACAGATTGGCCCATTGCATCCACTGATTGAATCATGTCCCAGATATATGAGTGGAAACTGCATGATTGAACTAACTAGGGAAAACAAAACAAAAAACAAAAACCCTTGTTGTTCATCCCCAAAAAACTGAAGGATGAAGGTCTTAATACCCCCAGAATATGAACCACCTGCCTTTCACCACAAATTAAATCCCGAAAACTTGTACTCATGTCTGCCTTATGAATCTGATATACCATCTCTCTACACGTGACTAATCTGTTTTATTCCTCCAATAGTATGTCTTTTATTTTGTTGTAAACCCCAAGAGAAGGTGAAAGGAAATGTATCAAAGAATGTAAAAAACTTGTCTATGAATTGTACGGAAGAAGAAGAAAAAAAGCAAACAGTGAAAGATGTAAATATTTAATATGTATGGCTTTCGACTATTAAGAGGAATTACTTAAAAGGGGAAATTCTAAATAATAATGGGGGCTAATAGAGAAATACAATCTCTGAAATGAATAAAACCTAAAAAAAATTTCTGACAAGAAAAAAATCCGATAAGTGCCATGAAGGCCTTCTTCCAGCTACTGAAGGAAATAGCAGAGAAACTGGAGGAGCAGTAATGTGAGAGAACAATGGTAAGTTTAATTTAAAAATAAGATGATAACCATTCTCCAAAGACTGCAGGAAAGGGCATGAAACATGGGACCATTGAGTGGAACGTCTGAGGTCCTGAATGCACCAAAGAGCTGCTCATCCTCAAAAATGTGACTGGATACTTCAGACCAGCCAGTGTGGACAACCTCTCTCCTCCTTGCATGGTTACCAGGACTAAGAGGAAGTGGCAAGAGACTGTATTTCTCTTTGCTTTATTAAATATAAGTACCTGCAAAGTTAGCTGCACTGAGTCTGTGCTCTCTAACTATCCCTAGAAGAACTGAATTTTAGGATTTTGATTGAGTAATGCTACATGCTGGTTTATTCTTTACATGTCCAAACTGGTTGGCTGAAGGGAAATCTCAAAGAATAACTTTTAGGCAGGGTAGGTCAGCACAGAGTTCTATCAGAAAATGCTGGTTCTAAGGAATCAAGGTGTTCTGCAGCATAGGTGCTGGCTTCCTCATTTGCCCAGGGGTGCTTGATCCCCGCTCTCCAGACCCCGCTCCCACTCGACCCCTGCCCCCCCTCTTCCCACCCCATTCTACCCCCTCCCCTGAGCGTGCCCTGCCCTTGCTCCTCTCCCTCCCCCCAGTGCCTTCTGCATGCCACTGAACAGCTGATCATGGCAGAGGGGAGCAGTGGGAGGAAGGGGGAGGAGCTAATTGGTGGGTTGCCAGAGGGCAGGAGGCGCTGGGGGGAGGGGGAGGAGGTGATCGGCGGGGCCACCGTTGGGTGCTGAGCACCCACTATTTTTTTCCATGGATGCTCCAGCCCCAGAGCACCTACATAGTCAGCGCCAATGTTCTGCAGGAATGTATTAGTTCCATTGCCATTTTCTATGCTAGCAGACACATAGGTCAAAAACTAGGTCACCCACCAGCCAGCTAAATGGTAGGTGAGCTATCAGGGTCTCAGGGACTCCTGGTTCTGAAGCAACTTGTATGGCTGGCTGCCTGGGAGCCCCCTGAGCAGCCAGGAAAACCACTTACCTTTTCTGAACTCTTACAAGATTTATTATGAAATGGAAAATTCCATTCCCATGTAGGTCTACTTTTATGTGATTCCTTCTGATGTTTTAAACTAGTCCCTCTCAAACTAATCAGCAGGAATTAAGCATATTCATCAAAAGCAGGAGACAAAGTGGAACTTTCATTCCTTTAAGAGTTATATTATATATGTTAATTGTATTAGAAGTTCAAAAGAATTGATAACTGATTATTATAAAGTAACTGTTGTAAGAAAGAACTGTAGACAATTTGATTGTTCTGTGCTTGGCCCCAGCATTAGCCTATGTCAATTGCTTTCGCAACTGTATGTTGTATTCAGTATGTGCCTGGAACTGCTAGCATCCAAACTTAATCTACAAGCCTTCTTTAAACTGTTGATTGTATACACATAGACTTGATGGTGAATTAATAAAACTGTTTGCTTAAGAATAGCAAAATGTCCTGATTTGAGAAGAACTGTCCAAGGTAAAAGTTGTCCTGAGATGATCCTATCATTAAAATTAGTAAGGTAACCATCTCTGGATTTGGGGTGGCTTTATTAAATTTCATACACATATGAGCTATAATATTTACCAAAAATAGGCAAATCGTATTTGTTACATTTGGGCTTTAAAATCGAACTGGCACCTGGCAAATTTATAAAAGTTGACCCCCATTTATGCTTACCCCAGTAGAGACTCTTGCAGAAAACCCCTTGGCAAATAGATAGAGGGACCTTGTCACGGGCAGCACATAATGGAGACCAGGGGAGGCTAAGCCTCCCCAAATCCCATGACACTGGGGAGGGAGAGGCAGTGGCGGATTTGGGACCTCCTGAAAAATCTCCCCCACCATAGTCCCAGGGCTGGAGGAGAGCTCGCTAAGTGGCTTCAGAGCCACTTCGGGGGCACAGAGCTTTTCCAGTCTGTGGGGTCACAGCGGGGGACGGGGGAAGGAGCACACAGGGGAGGAGCCTTGGGTGGGAGAGGCGGAGTGGGGGCAGAACGGGGGCAGGGCTGCGAGGGAAGGGGCAGAATGGGGTGGGGCCATGGATGGGGCCATGGGCAAAATGGGGGAGCCCCAGCCCCAGGCAGAGCAGAGAGCTCCACTGTGGTCCCAGCTGAGGCTGAGAGTTTGACCCCAGCTGGGGCCAAGCTCTCAGCCCCCCCCCATCCCGGGGCCCCGACCAAGCTCTCATCCCCCCCCACCCCCCGTCCTGGGCCATGGGCGGGGGGGAGGGGGAGCTGAGAGCAGCAAGATAGGGCAGGGTCTCGGCCGGAAGAGGTGGGTCACGGTGGTTAGCTTCCCCAAAGGGAAGCATCACCCACCACCCATGGACCTTGTCAATAAGTTCTTGCAAATGCTCACCCCACCTATTCTGGGGAGTACAAAAGAAAGGAGTTTGGCCACAGACATTCATCCCATGTCCTGGAGTTCCCAGACAACAGAAACTTAGCCTTCAATGGGATAATCAGATAGGTCCATATTATCCCTTCAGCTAAGTATGGCTTTCCATGTCCTTCTGCACGGCCATGTAGACCCTGCCTGGATGCCAGCTCCAAGTGCAAAAGCTCCATGTTAGATTTTAGCCTTCTGGGATTCTCTCCATCTATAGGAGGATGGAGCTGCTGCTGTTTTCAGATTTCCAGGCCATCATCCTGGAAAACCTCTTTGGGACTCCCATCTGTAACAATGCTGGCTCTGGTGGAACCCAACTGAGAGTACTAATTCAGGACAAATTGCTTAAAGGTGGGCAGTTACAGCCCAAGGCTGAGGTTCCTTTGCACGCCAAGGCAAACCAAACCAGCCAAACAGAGAAGAGCTTCAGTTTGTAGCAATGTTCCTCCAGAAGTAAGAAGCAGGATTGAAGACAAGATGGAAATGAGGCAGCTGCCTTTTATAGTCTCTTCCAGGTGGTAGGACACTTCTTTGTTCTTACTGTGGAAAATTACAGCAAGATGGCTTTTGGAGTCACATGGGCAAGTCACATGTCCATGCATGACTCAGTTCTTTACAGGCCGATGCCATTGTTTACAATCTAGTTTGAACGTTCCCAGGAAAGCTCAGATGTGGATTGGCGTCTTCCAAAGTCCATTGTCCCTTAAGTGTTTCTTGATTGGGCACTTACTGAGAATAGTCCCTTCTCAAGAAGCTGACCAAATGCTTCGCTGAGGCTACTTAGAATCAAAACATATTGAGATAAAAGTACCTAGCCAATATTCATAACTTCAGCTACAAAAATGATACACACATACAGATAGCATAATCATAATCAGCAAATCATAACCTTTCCATAGACACCTTACATGACAACCTTTGTACAATATTTGCTGGAAATATATAACAGTGGTTGCAACAATGATCTATACGGTCACAGGTTATGTCAGTAACATCACACCATCTCCACATACTTCTTACTGGCTAACCAGTCATTCCTGGACATCAGCTACACCATTACCACTATGCTCCAGATACTGCTCTACCTCCTCTCCAGGAGGAAGAGTATCTCCTATGCTGGCTTCATCACCCAGATGTATATCTTCCTCTTCCTGGGGATAAGCGACTGTGTCCTCCATGCCATGATGGCCTACAACTGATACTTAGCCAATTGCCGCTTTCTGTGCTGTACCCTTATCACGAGCAGGCTGATCAATGCCAGGATGGCAACTGGCTCATGGACATGAGGTTTCCTCTTTGCCACAAGGCACATCATCTTCACACCATGAGCCTGGTCTATTGCAGCCTGAACAAGATCAACTACTTCTTCTGTGAGGTGCTGGCCATTTTGAAGCTGGCCTGAATAGACATACGGGTTAGTGAGGTGGTAGACTTCATTGAGGGGCTGATACTGCTCCTGATTCAGTTCTCCTTGATCTTGGTATCTTAGGCTTTCATCCTAATGGCCATCTTGTGGATCTATCCAACTGAGGGGAGGTCCAAGGCCTTCTCCACATGCACCTCACACATCACCATGGTGACGGTCTTCTATGGTTCTGACATCTTTGTGCCCTTGGCCTCCAGCTATTCTCATGGAGGTATAAAAATCTATCCATAACCTTCTGTTAAGTTCACCCTAAATCATTTTCGTGCTCCCAGCTGGGAGATGGAGTTAAGTACTCCTGCCTGTCTGTTGCTGGACATAATTTCTGCAAATGAATCCATGCTTGGTATTCAGATCCATGGAAGTTAATCTACAGGGAACGTTTTCAGATTTGCAGTGTGATTGCAAAAATAGCTGTGGTGGCAATTCCTCTCTCCAGCCCAATCATCCTTGCGTCTCTCTTAGCATATCACTTACAAACATTTGCAAGGAGATGAAGATAATTGCAGCGTAAAAAGAACAGAGTAATTATCAAGAATGTCAATGTCTTTAATCCAGCCTTTCCTGGTAATGCTAGGAGTTCCCACACTACCACTAAAATTCATTACATTACATACATACATACATACATGAACAGCCACCTTGTAGAGCTAGAATGTCAGAATATAGCTCCAGCCTGGCCAAAAATATTAGCTCAGACTGAGTCAGGGAAGGAAACTTTACCTAGAGCTGGTCAAAATGTGTCAACCAAACTCTTTTCCCACTGAAAACAGTGCTTGTGTTGACTACACAATTTTTAATGGGAAAATCTCTTTATTTTTTACTAAATAATTTCCATTGTCTCATGGAAAATTTACAAAATTGAATGATGAAAAAGTTTCATATGAAATAGAGATTTTCAATATTTTTTATATTTCAAGGATTTGACTCCAAATGTCAGGGTTTTTTTCTGGTTTTGGAAATTGAATGATGTCAGTATCCTCTCTTTGTTTTATTGCAATATTGGTACTTTCCCAACTTTTCTCTGCCTTTTTTTCCTTTTCTCTCTCCTTCCAATGGAAAAATTGTAGGAAAGATACAAAAGTGAAAGAAAGTAGGGAAAAACCCAAATTTGGTGGGGCTGAGGGAGGAGTTTTAGAAAGTAATGGAAAATAGGGGAAATAACATTTTTTACATATTTATTACCAACTGGAAAAGGGTGAAAAAACAAAATATGTAAAATAATTTTTTTCACAAACAAATCTTGAAAAATCTTTAAGTGATGTTTTCACAATTTATAACTTGGAATACAGTAAAGACATAATACAAAGAGTAATTCTCAACCTCCTCACTCATATGTTTTATCTTTCCTCCCTTTTGAAAGGGCATAAAAGGGAGAAATCTGGAAAATAATGAAAACTGAAAGAGGAAAACTTTTTTTCTCAGTTTCCAAAATCCAAGCCAAAATGATGTTTTAATTCAAAATGTGAGACATGAGGCAAAATTCACCATTCATTGTTGAGTGCATATTACCTTTCAAGACCATTAGAGCTCAAAATGAAGTAAAATTTCAAATATTTTGACATGGATGGCCAAGCATCTCAAACAGGTGATTAAGAGAAAACAGAAAGCTTACAAGGAATGGAAGAAGGGATGAATCAACAAAGAAAGCTACCTGGATGGATAAAGTGACAATTGCCAAAAGCCAAACAGAGGTGGACCTTGCAAAGGAAATTAAAACAAATAAGAAAGGTTATTTAGCTAGCTAAATAAAAAGAAAGCAGGAAAGAAGAAGTGGGACTGCTAAACATTGAAGACGGGTGGAGATTAAAGATAATTTAGGTATGGTCCACACCTAAATGCTTTGCCTACGTTTTTAATAAGGGTAATGAGGAGCTTGGGGGCAAGGCCAGAATGACACATGGGAACAAGAATATGGAAGTAGAAATTACCACATATGAGGTGGAACGCAGACTCAAACAGCCTGTTGGGACCAAACTAGGAGCCCCAGATAATTTCTGTGATGCTGGCATGCCAGAGGCCAGCGCTTGCCAAGGCTGCAAGCATTAGCTAAGAACTGACAAACTCATAGCTGAAGATCAGACCAGTTCACTTGCGTGTTAGTGTTGCTCAAAATAGGTATTAGTCTTATAAGAATGTATTCAGTGTTTAGACTCTATAGAATGTTTGTAAGTTGCTGCATGCATTAATCTTATTTATAATGTCTGTATTTCATGCTAGCAGGAAATATGTTAGTTTTGCTTTACGACTTTGAAAATGTTTACTCTAAACTTGTGAATCCAGATGGGAAGAGTGTTCCCCTGGCCCCCATCCAGAGGAACTATCAAAATCAAATGGGCCATCAAGGAACACAGCAATACAAAGGATTGGTTAATGTCCCTATCACACCTTGGAAATGCTACGTGCAAGGAAGCTTGTCCTGTGGACTGGGAAGCTGAAAGAAGGAAATCAAACAAAGACACAGAAACATTTTTCATCTCTTTGCTGTTTGGTCTCTCACAGGGCCAGAGGTACCAAACTGAAGCCAGACCCAGAGGCTACCTCCTGGGTCTGCTCTGAAAGATATTTTGAATTAACAAAACATTACAACTCTGTCTCTCTTAGGATTTAGATTGCAGCTCATTTTGTGTGTACGTTTGCTTGCTTTAACCTGTAAATAATGCTCTTATTTCTTTTTTCTAGTTAATAAACCTTTAGAAAGTTCATTACAGAATTGGCTACTGGTGTTGTCTTTGGTGTCAGATCTATGGTACCAATTGATCTAGAGTAAGTGACTGGTCTCTTGGGACCGGAAGCAACTTGAACGTGGTGTGATTTTTGGTGTAAGTGACCATTTATCACTAAGTCCAGTTTGCCTAGGTGACAAGACAGACTGGAGAGTCTCAGGGGACCAGTCTGCGACTCCATAGTAAAACTGTTATAGTGATCTAGGAATTCACATTTGTTATTGGCTTGTTAAAATGTGATTATAGACCATATCACCAGTTTGGGGTGTCTGCCCTGTTTTTCACAGTCTGCCCTGAGGTAGGCATGCACAGTTGTGAAACACTCCAGACAGAGTGACAATCTCTATTGAAGAATAAGAAAGGAACTGGCTCATAAAATTGAAAGCCCAATAGCAAGGATGATTAATGAATCTGTAAATTCGGGGGTCGTATCCTATGACTGGAGAATTGCAAATATAGTACCTATATTTAAGAAAGAAAACAAAGCGATCCAGGAAATGACAGGCTCGTTAGTTTGACCTCAATAGTATCCATGGTGGTAGAACAGTGGTTCCCAAACTGTGGGTCATGACCTCACATGGAGCCACTCCATGAGCAGATGGGGTTGCGGCAATCCCAAGTATGCGAAAGATGCTATTTAGTAAAACATGCAGCATGACGTTGCAAACACCAGAAGTGTGCAAGCTCACACTGTGTGGACGATGCCATTTTTCTAAAGCAACATGGTGTCCTTGATGTGGCATGACCTTGCACATATAGTGCGTGAGAAGCCAAGCTGCATGGAGGACGCTATTTTTGAATGGTATCCTCCATGCTATCTGGGGTCACAGGAAGCAATATATCCGAAAATGGGGTCATGCAGGGAAAAGGTTTGGGAACAACCATCTTAGAACAAATTTAGAAAGAGAGAGTAATTAAAGGCTTAAAAGATAAATGGCAATAGGGATAAAATACAACATGGTTTTACATGGTTTTACAAAAGGCAGATCATGCTAGACCAACCTGAATTTTTTGTTTGAGAAGATAATTATTTTCTAGACAAAGGAAATGCAGTAGATCTAATTTAACTTGATTTCAATAAAGCATTCGATACAGTTACACATGAGAAAATTTTCATTAACTTGAAGAAGCTGGGGATTAATACAAGAATTGAAAGGTGAGTAAGGATCTGGATAAAGGGGAGACTACAGCGGGTCATACTGAAAGGTGAACTATCAGGCTGGAGGAAGGTTACAAGTTGAGTTCCTCAAGGATCAGTCTTGGAACCAATCTTATTTAACTTTACCTCAATGACGTTAGCATAAAAAGTGGGAATGTGTTAATAACATTTGCAAATGACACCAAGTTGGGAGGTATTGCCAATGTGGACGAAGACAGGAATATCATACAATAAGATCTGGATTACCTTGAAAACTGGAGTAATAGAAATGGGATGAAATTTAGTAGTTCAAAGTGCAAGGTCATGCACTTTGGGGCCAACAACAAGAATTTTTTCTGTAAGCTGGAGACTTACCAGTTGGAAGTGACAGAGGGGAGAAAGACCTGGGTCTGCTGGTTGATCATAAAATGACTATGAGCTACCAATGTGATGTGGTTGTGTAAAAAGGCTAATGCAGTCCTAAGATGCATTAGCAAGGTATTTCCAGTAGAGACAAGGGAGTGTACGGGTTCTGGTATCCCATGTTTAAGAAAGATGAATTCAGGTTAGAACACGTGCAGAGAAAGGCTACTAGGATGATCAGAGGAATGGAGAACCTGCCTTATGAGAGAAGACTTAAGAAGGTTGGCTTGTTTAAAAAAATGAAAGTTGAGGGGAAATAGGATTGCTCTCTATAAATACATCAGAGGGACAAACACCAGGGATGCAGAGAAGTTCTTTAAGTTAAGGGCCAATGTCAGCACAAGAACAAAAGGATATAAACTGGCTATCAGCAAGTTAAGGCCTGAAATTAGACAACTATCATATGAATGAAGTTCAAGAACAGCCTTCCAAAGGAAGTAGTAAGAGGGAGGGGAAGCGAACTTGTTTCAAGACTGAGCTTGATATGTTTATCGAGGGGATGGTATGATAAGGTGTCCTACAGTGGCATATGGCCCATCTGTGACTGCTATTAGTGAATATCTCCAATGCCTGAAGATGGGATGCTGAAGAGGGAGGGCTCTCTGTTAGTATAAAGAATTCTTTCCCAGTTTAGCCCACATACTTAGGGTCTAACTGAACACCATACTTGGGGCCAGGAAGGAATTTTCCTCAAGGTCAGAGTGGCAGAGATCCTGGGGTGTTTGGTTTTTTCCTGCCTTACTGTTCAACATGAGGCATGGCTCACTTCCTGGTTTGAATTAGAATCAATGACGGATTCTCTGTAATTTGAAGTCTTGAAATCAAAATTTGAGGACTTCAGTAACTCAGCCAGAGGTTAGGGGTCTATTACAGGAGTGGGTGGGCAAGGTTCTGTATCCGGTGATGTGCAGGAGGTCAGACTAGATGATCATGATGGGCCCTTCTGGCACTAAAGTCTATGAGTCTATGAAACTGAAGAAATAAAGATTTGAATTGTGCTTTTCAAACAAGGCACCAAAACGACTTTAGCTCTGCCTGAATAGAAATGTCAGCCAAACATCTTCCTTTCTCTGTAGGATATAACAACTATGTATCACAGACAATTGGCTTTGCTCCTTGTGTCATGTATAACTGTCTCTGATACCAAGTGCACTGTATATTCCTTGTACTCATCCTAGTTATTTACGTGGATTTGCTCCAATTCCATTATCCGGGTGCACGGTAAAATTGGAATATGGAAACACCCGAGCCGTTTGAAATTCAGAGAACTGGGTGCTACCCAGAACCATAAGGTCTGATCTAGTGAGGTTCTGAGTGTCCTGAGCAACTTGCAGGACTGGATCCTAAATAAAGACTGGGGAGTTTGTGCCTTTGTTATGGGTCTAGTCAAAGCCATAATTTGCATGGTGATTAAAGTATATGACTATGAAAAAGGCTATAAAGTATCACATACACTATTGGGTTCAGTGGGCATGCTATGGAGCACAGAGGATCAAGGGAGGCAGAAGGAGATGAAGGGAAAAGAACATGCTTTTCAGGTAAGAATGGAGGGCTACCAGATTCAGAGGGACTTGAGGAAAGGGCAGAGCCTCTCAACACCCACACATTCTTTGATCCTGAGTCCCATGTATCCGGAACGTGCTGATTCAACCCACAAGCTGTGCTGAATACATCACAGGAGGAAGCCCTTTGATCTCCAAGCTTTATTAGACATGGAGCTAGCAGTTCCCTAGAGGCTATTTATCAGCCAGGCTAGTTGTATGTATAAAATGAGAGGGTTTCCTTGATGACTTGAGCTTCCACTTGAGACATGGACAAGTTCTGTGAGTGAAACTTCTCTTAAAACTTTTGCAGAGGGATGGGGATAGATTATCGTTTTGGGAACATCTTACTCTACCAGATATTCAATTAACTTTCCTGTTTCACATCTTTCTCATTCTCTTGTTATGGTGTCTCTCTTTTTGTCTTTTTCTTTCTCTCTCTCTCTCTCTCTTTCAGTCATTGTTCTCCCATTATCATTTACTTCTCTTTAAGTGTGGCAGACAACAGCACTAATGGCATATTTTTGGTTGCACTTGGCCTCAATTACACAGCAAAATCAATTGTATTGTGGTACGCTGGTGTAATAGCTCTGCTCTGTCCAAACTGGAAACCATTTTTTGTTTCAGAAGGTGGAGGAAGTATCTGGGGTGGGGGGCAGTTATTCTAGGCCTTGTCTACACTACATGGGGAAATTCGATCTAAGCTATGCAATTTAAGTTACGTGAATAGTGTAACTCAAATCAACATAGCTTAGACTTACTTACCACGAGGTGCACACTACACAATGTCAACGTGAGATGCTCTCCCATCGACTCCCCCTACTCTTCTCAATCTGGTGGAGTACAGGGGTCGACGGGAGAGCAATCTGCGGTCGATGCATCGATTGCTGCTTGTCGATCTCCCGGTAAGTGTAGACAAGCCCTTAGATTTGATTTTGACCAAGGAAGAGGAACGAGTTGCGAATGCAAATGTGGAAATCTAAATTAATTTTACAGCTGATGAAAATGTATCATATGAAGAATTACTCAGTGGAAAATTGATTTGCTTTCCAAATAAAAAATGTTCATGGAATTTTTTATTTGTTTAGGAAGTCATTTTTAATAAAGACTGAATGCTGATTTGTTGGCGCGCGGGGGGGGGGGGGGGGGGGGTTCTGTTTGTTTTCAAAAATTGAAATATTTTGGAAAAAAATGAAAAATGATTATTTTCCAGGGGGTTTGGCTTGGTTTTTTGTCAGTAAAACAGAACATTTCCACGAGCATTTCTGAGAAAAAAATGAAACCAGTCTATTACAAAAAAATACAAATAAATAACAAAAAAGAAGGAAAATACAATTTTCTGTCTAGCACTAATTCACTTTATTTCTGCACTGGGAAATTTTTATTTGCAAAGCCTTCACTTGTTTCAGCGGGAAAGTTCTGTCAGTCGACTGACTTCTTCTGTTACTTCTCCATAGTGCAAGATACCTGACTTGGTGGCATGAAACTTGGGAAGTGTCAATGCCAGATCCACACTTTGAGTGAGACTATTTGTATAGACTTAGTTGGAGGGGATGATTAGGCTGTGACAATGAGAGGCTCATGGTGTATGGTTACAGAGGAGAGGGAGAACATACAGCACTTGTAAGGCCTTGCTGATGATAATGTGTTGATGATAATCCCCTCTCATTTGACCCTTGACAGTGCAGTGAACCTGATGATCCCATGCTTGCGGGAGATCAGGGCATTTATGAGGATTAGCTGCTTGAGGTTCATTTCAAATAAGAGAGAAATAGCTTTGGTAGGTTGAGGGAAGCAAACATAGGAATTGTTCAGCTGTATATCACCGCCCACAACTGAATTGAGTTGGACATGACTGGAAAAAAGTAATAAAAGAAATTGCAGGTGTTTCCTTAGATCAAAGATTGCTGCTGGATGCTTAGCGGTCCAACATAGCCATTATATTTGTTTTCCTTTCCTCTTCCACCTGCTTCACTTGCCTGCAAACTAATTTCAAATCCATCAATAAAGAAAAAATGAAATTATGGTGACCATTCCCATCCCACGCATCCTTATGTCCCTTCCTCCAGGAATACCTTCTGATGTAGAGGGCTCCATACCATCCCGAAGATGGCTGTTCCTTTCAGGAGCAAGTGAACATGGAACTCATGTGGTGTGTAGGACTTTATTCTCCACCAGGATGAATTCCATCCACACTGTTTTTATGTTCCCAGCTGAGCTCTGAAGGCAAGCACTCCTGCTTGCCTGTTGATGGCTATAACCTCTGCCAAATAATCTCTGGTTGGTGTTTAGCTCTGGCAGACATCTCTAGTTCTGCAATGTAATAGCGAATATATCGCTGGCATCAGAACTTCTCTCTCCAGCCCCATCATCTCCATGTCAGTCCTATCGCAGACAAAAGATAAGGAAAAGAATGCTGATAATTTCAGAGTAAGAAGAACCTAGGTTTGACTAATATAGCAATCTCCTGCAATATCCTAGACAAACCTTACGAAATTAAGCATCAATATTTTAGGAGTTCACTGTATTAAAAATGCAAATGTTTATCTATCATTGTGGGATTGTAGGGGACATTTCTAGGGAGGAGACATGGCAAATGTCTTTGATAAGTCTTTGATAAACACTTTGATAAGTGTTATGATCTTAAAAGGACTATTTGAAACAATGTAAATGTTTAAAGTTAAGGGAATTTCCCAGGAAATCCACAGGAGGAAGGGTATGCAAATGTCACACTTCCAGTTGGGCAAGTTCCTAGCCTTTTGAAGCTAAACCCTGAGGAGAAAAGCGTTGCCTGCAAATTATCTATTTTGTAACCCTTCTGCCCATCTGAGTTGGCAGCAACAAGGGCCGGGTTCAGTATCTAGGGGTTCCGTTTCAATAACGCAATGCAAAACCGGCTCGAGCCCCCACCTAGTGACCTGGGACAATTATATACCACCCCCTGGGCGCCTCTAAGAGGCAATACTTCCCCTCTTGCAAGCACGGAGTCTGAGTGTAGCAGAAAATGTTTAATAATGAGGAAAACGACATCAGGAAAACGACATCAGCAGTAAATTGGAAAAACACCACAAACAGGATTCATAACACAAACCCTGAGCAAAAGACCCACCCCAGCAAATTGGGCCGTGTCCTTTCCCTTTGGTTCTTGAATCCAGCAACCCAAGAATCACCCAAAGTCCCAAAAGTCCAACAACCCCCAAAGTCTCTGTCCCTGGTCAGTGCAGCCCCAGAGTTCAAAGGGGGGGCACACAGGGTGTTAAGGGGCACCTTACGTGATCCGAGGCCTAACGGCTGCCTCTCCATGGGCTTCCGCTGCAGCCTTCACCACGAGCCAGTCCACTTCCACCAGCCATCCCGTGAGCCGCTCCTGCCGTCCAAAAAACTGCTCTGCTCTACCAGCTGCTCCGCTCCGTTCACCGACCTGTGAGCCACTCCAGCTGTCCCCACAAACGACTCCACTCGCCGTTCCTTGGGCCCCTCCAACTGTCTCCACAAGGCTCCGCTCCTCCAGCCATCCCCGCAAACTGCTCCGCCAGCCGCTTAGCAATATAGCTTCAGGCTCCCCCACTAGTTAACACAGTGATCTCAGCTCTTAGTAACTTTAGCTCTTTTGTGATTTCAGCTCTTAATGATTGCAGCTAGTAGTAGGGAAGCCCCAGTGCTTGTGCACCATTGGCCCAAAGTGAATTCTGCATAGCAGCCTGTAACTAGACTCTCAATAGAATCAAAATTAGCTCTGCTATTCCACAGAGGTGGTGCAATTGGTGTTTCAGGCCCTTAAAGGGGACCTATACCATCAGGTACAAATACCTTTCCTATCCTCTCTCAATTCACTGGGTTTTGGAACCCATGCCCCTTGTCTAACGAGTGCTACTTAGGTAATGGTGAGTCCCTCTGGCATACAACAATTCCACTGGCCTTGATTCACATAATCAGGGTAACAACACTTTATTCTTCCTGCCCCAATAACAGAGAAACTGGGGATCCCACACCAGCCAAAGTAACCACTTTCGGTTGCTGTGGGCTTATGCTTGGCATGTGGGTGTGCCTATGCAAACAAGATCAGCCTGAGGTTCTTTCCACACTCGCCATAATTCACCACCAGATGTCAAGGTAGAGCTCATCCTGACTCTGCTTACATCTTACAGATCAAAGACCCTGGCTGTATAAAGGAGGGACTAAACTTTTAATGAGGGTGCTTGTCCTGAGGAACAGCTGTTATGAACTTGTGATCACAGAAAGCTGCCTTGGTGGGGTTTGTAGGGCTGTTCACTTGCCCTGGCTGGAGTTAGGGTGGTCTCTGGTAAGCTTACTGGATTGCGTGTCTAAGTTCTTTTATTGTTTTTAATAGATTTTCTCTGGCTATGTCTACACTGGCAATTGCATGACAAAACTTTTGTCTTTCAGAGGTGTTTAAAAAAAAAAAATCCTGAAAGACAAAAGTTTTGGCAACGACAAGAGCCAGTGTGAACAGCACTTTGTTAGCAGGAATGCTCTCCTGCCGACAACACAAATGCCGCTCCTTGGGGATGGAAGTTTTTTGTCGGCAGGAGAGCCGACAAACAGCAGCTACGCTGCGCGACTTTTAGCGGCACGGCTGTAGCGACACCGACGTGTCGCTAAAAGCTGTGTAGTGTAGACATAGCCTCTGTAACGCTTTCACCTTAAGAATGAATGTACTTGTTTCGAAAGAGCTTTGTGGTGAGAAGTGGACAGTTATGCTGTTTATGACATCTGAGGAGAAAGCAAAGTAGGCCTGCTGGAGTAGTCTGACTTGCTAGGGAATTTGCAGTGTAGGCTGGCAGCTGTGCAGCCTGGAAATACCCCAGTCAGGAAGGAGGGAGATGCAGGTCTCCACCCAAGAGGGGTGATGGCTGGGGAGCTGTAAGCCTAAGGGTGGGGAAGGGGAAACACAGGTGCAGTTGCCCTGAACTGTGACACACAACGTTCAGTGCCTTCAATCCAGATCTTCCTGGAGTTCTCACACTGTTGCAGGAAATACATTACATACGTGCGTTTCTACCTGTGGAGACCCTATATAATTCCTGGGCTCAAAGGGTTGGATACATTTTGTGCTCAGTTACTTTCAGTCAATCTGAAATATATGGCTCTGTCCTCACCCAGAGTCGTGGATTTAATGGGCAGACCATACTGGCTTTTAAGGAAAATTTAAGAGTGCCTTATTCTTTCAATACCACAAAACAAAAATTAAACTTTCCATTTGGTACTATAAATGAGGCACTAACTATGTCTCCAGATATGGCAGATAGTCCCCCTCCATCTCTTCAATCGCTCAGTTCTTGGACTGAATTGCAGCTTGGACCAAACTTAGCTTTTTGCCTCCCTGATCTGGGGGATCTCTGTCTGCCAGTGGTGTAAACTAAAGGAGGTTCAGAGTTGCTCCACTTTATGCTGACTTCCAAAGGAAAACTAGAGGAGGCTCAGACATCCTTTACTTCATCACAGAAATTACAGAATTGTAGGGCTGGAAGGGACCGCAAGCGTTCTTCTAGTCCATCATCTCTGTGCTGAGGCAGCACCAAGTATACTTCGGCTATCCCTGATAGATGTTTGTGCAACCTGTTCTTAATAACCTACAATGATGGGGATTCCACAACCTCCCTAGGTAACCTATTTCAAAGCTTGACTATCCTTACAGTCAGGAAGTTTTCCTACTATCTAACGTAAATCTCTGTTGTGACAAATCAAGCTGATTATTTCTTGTCCTTTTCTCAGTGGACATAAGAACAATTGATCATCATCTTCTTCATAACAATCTTTTACATGTTTGAAGACTGTTATCATGTTCCCCTCAGCCTCCTCTCCTCTAGAACAAACATGCCCTGTTCTTTCAACCTTTCCTCATAGCTCATTATTTCTTAACCTCTTAGCATTCTTGTTGCTCTGCTCTGGACTCTCTCCCATTCATCCGAATCTTTCTAAAGTGTGGTGCCCAAAACTGGTCACAATACTCCAGTGGAGGCCTCACCAGAGCCAAGCAGAGCAGAACAATCGGCTCCTGTGTCATACATCCGACATGCCTGTTAATACAGACATTTGCCTTTTCACATTGTTGACTCATATTCAGTTTGTGATCCACTATAACCCCCAGATCTTGTTCTGCATTATTGCTACCTAGCCAGTTATTCCTCATTTTGTATGTGTACCTTTGATTTTTCCTTCCTAAGTATAGTACTTTGCAGTTGTCTTAATTGAATTTTTTCTGTTGATTTCAGACCAGTTCTCCAATTTACCAAGATCATTTTCAATTTCCAATCCCATCCTCCAAAGTGCTTTCAAGCCCTTCGGTTTGATGTCACCTGTCAATTTCATACGTATAATCTCTATTCCATCATCCAAATCATTGATGAAAATATTATATAGTACCAGACAAAGACCTCCACAGGACTCCACTTGATACAGCCTCTCAGTTTGACAGCAAACCATTGATAACTACACTTTAAGTACAGTTTTTCAATCAGTTCTGCACCGACCTTATATTCATTTCACCTAGACCATATTTCCCTAGGTTTTTTTTAATGAGAATGTCCTGTGGGATTTTGTCAAAAGCCTGACAAAAGTCAAGATATATTATGCCGCGTCTTGCAAGATATATTTATTTCAGTGGCCAGTGGCCCACAGGGACTGTCAGAGAGCTCTGGGGTATAAAGTTCACCTCTTTTTTGTTCAACAATGCTGCCTACACAAGCCTGGGAAGGAAGGGTGATGTGGGCGCTGCTAAGGTTGCTCTGAACTATACAATAGAATTTAGATGGTTGATTTGATCTTTTAAAGCTCTAACTGGAGTGGGAATTGGTTCTGTGATGAACCACATTGTTCGCTGTCTGACACTTAAACAGCTGTGCTCAGCAGGAGTGGGAACTCCTTTGTGCTTTGTGAGAGGGGGAATCAGGGATTTATATGTTGGAAAAACAGAAGAAAAAATTGTCCTGCACCATGGAAAGGAAAAGCAGAACTGAGTTTTTAAATGCTGTGAAGAAGACTCTGGTTAGGTTCCTCAATTCAACCCATGAGGTCAAGTCTTGAAGACCTTGTTATTGTAGTCGGCCGTGGCCCCCATCCATGGCTTGGCCTCTGCCAGGCAGGAGCAGCTCCTGCTCCATGGGGACAGCCCATGGTCCCCCTGCATCTGCCTTTTCAAGCAGTCTCTGCCTGTGTCTGTGTAGACTTCCTGTCATGTCCTTACCTTGCTTTTGAAGTGCAGTTTACACAGCTTCCTGTCTGAACCACAAACACCAGTGGAAGTCCTCGCTGATATGAGGGGCTTGCTTAAAGCTATATTACCAATTGTATTCATGCTTATGAATATGTAATTAATATGTAAGGAGTGAGTGAGATAGTATGAGTGTAAGAAACCAATTACAAGGCTTGAACCGAAATATTACCATGTAAGGATAATCAAGGTGTATATGGGACTGTATATACACCTACGGCAGTAGTGGCCAGAGAGAGATGTAACCCACGACAGCAAGAACTCAGGACCGGACCAGAAGAAGTAGAGCCCTCCCGCAGATCCAAAGGGATTCCGCGGGCTCTCATCACCTAGTGGTTCGATCTCTGGGAAGCTGGAACCTGGCCAGTCTCAGTCACCTAAGATCGAAAGCAACACTTGTGTCGAAAGCCTGTCACCAGTATGCATGGAATGTGTGTGTGAGTATAATTGTGCAAATAAGGGAAGCAAGCAATACACTAACCCTCAGTACTGCTTCAATTTGACCTTTGTTTGTGGTTATTTCTTGCCCTGAGCATTGGCCTGCTAAACCCAGGGTTGTGAGTTCAATCCTTGAGAGGGCCATTTAGGGATCTGGGGCAAAAATCTGTCAGGGATGGTACTTGGTCCTGCTGTGAAGGCAGGGGACTGGACTCGATGACCTTTCAAGGTCCCTTACAGTTCTATGAGATAGGTATAACTCCATATTAATTATCAGTTACATCATATGAATTTGTCCTGCGCCATTCCCTCACAGGACAGCCAGCCCCCATATCATCAGTTCTCTGTGGGATGCACAGATTTAAATGTATCTGTGGGGGCCAGGACCCTCAGTGTAGAAAACATTTTGAATGGGCCATGTGATATTTTAGTTTAGAAGAGTGCATCAACTGTTAGAGGATTTGAGTATTAACTTCCCTTAGCTTATATGCTCACTGCATTTGATCATAATAACTCTCCTAGTTTGTTCATACAACTGAGCTCCACATTTGAGGGTGTTAGCCTCTTCCTAAAGCTGAGGCGCATCATGTCAATAACATTACTGAGGGCTCTGTGTTCTCAGAGAAAGAGTTGCCTTCACCTGTGTCATCTGTTTTCTTTGTATATCTGTCTCTAGTATTTCTTCAGCTCTTCCTCCTTGTGGCATTCCCGAGCTTGGAGAGCCTGCCTGGCAAACTGAAGAAGTGGGAACAATGCTTCAATGACCCTGACTA
Organism: Emys orbicularis; assembly: GCF_028017835.1. Taxonomy (NCBI): domain Eukaryota; kingdom Metazoa; phylum Chordata; order Testudines; family Emydidae; genus Emys; species Emys orbicularis. Next base: position 17,283,291 of record NC_088695.1, on the reverse strand, counting down.
TGACGAACTGGTGGATATTGCCAAAAACGGATTGGAAAAAAGGTGTAGTTCAAAGAAGGTGGTGATTGTTGGGGCAGGAATCAGTGGACTCACAGCTGCCAAATTGTTGAGAGATGCTGGTTGCAAGGTAATTCTATCGACTGAGAGGAGCCAGAGAAAGGCCAGGGAGTCCGTGCTCCCTTGAAATAGTCTTATTGTTTCTTTTTCATAGCATTAACAATGCAGAAGAACCAAAGGAGGTGAATTTAAGTAAGCTGGGTGAACTAAGAAAAGAAGAAAGAAGGATGGCAGATTTTTTTTTTCATTTCCAGACAAAAAGTTAATTGACTTAAACTTAAGATTGTTAGAGAAATAACAACATAACCAAAAGAAAAAATAATAATGTTGTAACAAATAAGCCCTGGAATCACTGTATTTTATGAAGATGGTGATTAGTTAAGCAAATGTTCCAAAAGACTCAAACACTTCACCATAACCCCTTTACAGTCCACATGTTTCTAACAAAATTCTCTATGTGTGAAAATTGATATTAGCCATCCCATAACAACCTTAATTTGCAACCTGGTCTTTTTTGTTTGTTTTGTTTTTCCAAGGAGCTACTCTCTTGGTCCTCCTGTTAGCCTTGGGAAAGACTGAAATCCATTATCCCTATCCACTGCCTACACATCCACAACTCTCCCTCTAGAGAGCACCCAAGAACTACAGCCCCCCAAGGCTGGAAAAATCAACAGAGATCACTTGTGCACTTATACTTTAAGTGCTTAGTTGTTGTACTAAACACTCTCTCATTGAAAATCTGGTACTTACAATACATGGGAAAGTACATGTACTTTCTATACACTTACTATTAGTGTAAAAACTACCAGATTAGAATCTGATCCTTGAGATCTCAGTTCAGAAATACATCTCTATTTAGAAAAGCTGCTTGAGCACATACTTACTTTAAGCACATACTTATTTTGAGTACATACTTACTTTGAGCACGTGCTTAAATCCTAGGGAGTTCAAATTCAAGTTTAGCATATGCTTACTCATTTTCCTGAATCAATGCCTGAGTGCTTACTTACTGTCCAAAATTACTTTTATAAAATATTAATTTTATTTCTGTGATGACCAAATAAACCTTTACCATACAAGAGAGAAATATACCGACAAGGGATTAAAAATGATGGCCTGTGTTCCATGTTCCTAGGTTCTGATTCTGGAAGCCAGTGGCCACTTGGGAGGACGCATCGAGACCTATCGAGAACGAGATTGGTACATGGATCTGGGACCCATGCGTTTGCCAAAACATCACAGGTAATATACGGTTCACCCTGCTCAGCCACCAACCTTGTTCAGAATAGTGGAAATCCCATTTTAAAGATTTTTATGATAATTCCTAGGGGAAAAAATCTTTGGAGGTGCAGATTTGAATAGTTAAAATACCCCTTTATTCTCTCATGTGGACGACAAGCACTGCGTTGAATCATCAGCCTATCTGCAGGAAGGAGAAAAATTGGAGCTGTTACTCTTTTTGCACAAAGGGGCTGGGAGTGGGTGGGCTGAAGCAGAGAGTGGGTTAAGTAATGGCTTGCTACTGCACCAGCCAGTGCAGCTAAATGACCATAGAGATCCCAGGGCCCAGGACTACTCCAAATTAATTCCCCCAGAAGCAAAAGGGAACCAAAGATTTGGCTGTGGCTGCTCAGGCAGTCGCAGACAAACATTTCATTTCAAGTCAGCCAACCAAATTGAAACATTTTGATTTGCGAATGTCTAGATGTTTTGACATTTATGTTCAGAACCTTTCATCACACTCTGGGATGAAAACAACATGAAAATACCAGTATTTCTCTCGCAATAGAATAACAGTTTTCACAAACAGCTCTGCTTATGAGTCTGCTACTCCCTTACCCTGTAGCTCAACCACTGCAGGGTTTTGTTTTAAATCCTTAGGTCCCAGGTTCAATCCCTGCAGATACACCCCCTAGTAGTGTTATTACAAATACATGTATATATCTGATCTTTTTTTGCTCTGAAGAATTTTAGGAACGGGCCGCTTTTGCTGTCATGTGTCTTGTAATGAGTGAGAAAGAGTCTGATTTTACAATTAGTAGATGTAATACTTGATCATCATGTGTAATCATTGAAGTCAATGGGACTGTTCTGATTGGAAGAGATGGTCAAAATTTTTCAAGCAAAAAGTATTTTTCATTGAAAAATGGCATTTCCTGTTTTTACCAATGTTTTTCATGACACATTTACCTACATTTTTTATTGGAAACAAATCATTATTTAAATACTTATCAATGTTGCTCATTTACTGAAAACTTGAGCTTGTAGTACATTTCCCCCCCCCCCATTTTTTTAATTAAGAAGTTGTGAAAGTGAGTCTGATGTGAGCCCTGCAAAACTGAAATAATGTCAATATTTCAAAAAATTTCACAATTGAAAAAAGTTAACAGCACTAGTTGCATGATTGTTTTCAGGTGAAATATATCTTTAGGGTCATATACCCACAAATAATTTCAATTACATAGGTAGGAGCCATCTGATTTTTGTTAGAGGATCATATATGAGCATATAACATTCTTTCACATTTTTGACATTTTCTTTTTGTCTCCTCTTTCCTTTATCTTTAGGATTGTGCGTGAATTTATTAAACAATTTAGACTTAAACTGAATACATTCTATAATATTGATGCGAATGCCTGGTATTTGGTTAACAATGTCAGAGCAAGATATAAAGATGTGGAAAAAAACCCTGATATCTTGCGGTACCCTGTGCATCCCGCAGAGAAGGGAAAATCTGCCACTCAACTTTATGAGCAGACACTGGATAAGGTATGTGTGTTGTGGAATGGACTCATGTACTGTAGGTAGGTCTTCACTTCAAAGTTAGCATGGGCTGTTCATCAGTTTTTGGCCCTAAACCTGTCTCATCCACAGACACAAAACCATCTCGCTCAAGTTGAAGAGTCCTTTCAACCCAGGCTAGCTGGCAGAGCTTGGGTTTTAGGTGCTGACCTGCCTGAGAGACAGTGCTTAATTTGTGCCAGGGCTTGCCAAAACTGAGCCCTGGCTCCTCTAGGCTAGGAAGTTCATAACCCCGGCATTACTGGGCTTGCTACATCAGTTATGAATGTAAAAAAAATTGCTTGAACATTTCATTAAAAATTAAGCCCTGCTGAGAGGAGTAGGGCTTAGGACACACACCCCTCCTTGGCATCTCCCACTGGCTCATTTAAGTGACTTGGCATGCTAGCTTTTGTGGTTCCCATTCTTGGGTGTTATCTCCTTCCATTCACCAGGTAGGAACCTGAGCATCTAACTCAGACTTTGTGAATCCCAGTGCATTTCTAGGCACCTACTTGTTAGGTATTGCAATACTGAGCATGCAATGCCTAAGTCCCTGTGGGAATCTAGGCCCAGATGTTTAAAGATAACTGACTGAGGAGCATACATCTCATATTTAAAAGGGATTTAGGCACTTAGGATTCCCATAGACAGTCAATGGGATTGAGATGATTAAGTGTGGGATTCACAAAGATATTTAGGCTCCTAACTCCAATCAATTACAAAGGGAGTTAGGCACTTAAATCGCTTTGTCAATTGCACCATCTCAAAATGAGACTTAGGGCTGGTCTACACTAACCCCCCAATTCGAACTAAGATACGCAACTTCAGCTACGTGAATAACGTAGCTGAAGTCGACGTACCTTAGTTCGAACTTACCGCGGTCCAGACGCGGCAGGCAGGCTCCCCCGTCGACTCCGCGTACTCCTCGCGCCGAGCAGGAGTACCGGAGTCGACGGTGAGCACTTCTGGGTTCGATTTATCGCATCCAGACAAGACGCGATAAATCGAACCCAGAAGTTCGATTGCTTGCTGCCGAACCAGCGGGTAAGAATAGACGTACCCTTAGTCTCCTAAATCAGTGTGTCAATGAGCACAGCAATGTCTTTCAAAATGTGGGCCCTAGCACCTAGTGTTTTTTTCACAAGACCGACGTACCTAACTCCCACTTATTTTAATGACAATTAGATTCCTAAATGCTTTGCGAATCCCAACCCAACATGCTTTCAAAAATCCCAGCAGGTGGTTATTGGCATCTCTGGATGCCTAAATACCTTTGAAAATCTGCCCCCCCCCCCCCGAGTACCTAAGTCACTTGTGAAAATGGGAGTTAAGGCTCCAAATTAATTTAGGCACTACTGAAAGGTTTCCCTTTGGTCTATTTATTTTTTATATTTTAGAAAGTCTGAGTGAAAGCAGTTCAGTTAGCTAGAGAACCGTAGAAGTGGAAAACAAAAAGCTCCCTTACCCTTATTAAAACAATCTTGTTAACAGCTCTTTCACCTGAGCAGTCATTTCATGTCTCGCCCCCTTGTTCATATGCACTAGGATACTGTCTTTAATACGGCCCTACCAAATTCATGGTCCATTCTGGTCAATTTCATGGCCATAGGATTTGAAAATTAATCAATTTCATGTTTTCAGATGTTTACATCTGAAATTTCATGGAGTGGTAACCCTGGGGGGTCCCAATCCAAAGGAGGCCGGTGAGGATGGGGGGGTGTTGCAAAGCTGTTGAGGCGGGGTTGTGGGATTGCCACCCTCACTTCTGTGCTGCCTTCACAACAGCACCCTCTGGAGCTTTCTGCAGCTGCAAGAGGTTTCTGGAGGTGGAGCTGGGTCTGATTTCCCTGGGCTGCTGGGAGTGCCCCAGCTGGGGGCTCCTAACTGCTAGTCTCGGCCGGGCTGAGGGGGAGATCCTGGTGTAGATATCCAGAGGTGGGTCTGATCTCCCCCCCAGAGTGGCTGCACAGGAGAAGGGTAAGTCACATCCCTCCCCATCCCAGAGGAGACTAGCAACTGGAGCCGGGGGACCGGTAAGAGCCCTGTCCCTGCCTCTGATTCCACTGTCCGTGAATTTGGTAGAGCCCTAGTCTTTAAGTACATAATCACATACGGGTGTGGTGAGGTGGTGAAGGGGAACCTTTAAAGGCAGAGCCATGATCATGAAACAAATGACTGTTTTCTTGGTTGCTCCCCAGGTGACAACAGACTGCAGTGCTCTGAAAGAGAAATATGATTCCTTTTCCACCAAGGTAATGGAAGTTGGCATTCCAGCATCTTTGAATCTAAATGTTTCTAGTTTCCTAAACCTTTCATTACGTTAGCCAATAGAACTCCTTGTGGGATAGATCTTGCCACATGCACACAGTCATGGTAGAAGATAATGCATGGGACTTCTCCTAAAGATCCTGGCTGGGCAGAGGTAGTACATTCTATTCATGGGTCTTCAGGGGACATACAGGGGACTTCCCCCTTGGGTCTTCCTGGATCTGCTTTCTGGCAGGAGGAGGGCAGGGACATGGATCCACGTTATCTCTGCTTCTCTCTACCCAAAACACCAGCCCATAGAAAGCAAGCAGTCTTGGTGCTCCCATACACCCAGTGTTTGAGTCGTGAAGACAGGACTCTCCTCCACTCCTCTGTAATAGATTTAGCATCTCTTTTTCCCATCCCAGCTGACATCCAGTTTTGTATCCTCATCCACAGTTATTTGAATGAGACAACCTTCCTCTGTCTTCCTCCCACTGTTACTTTTACCCTATAAGAGGTGTTGTCTGGACCACAGTTCTCTAATCCAAGGTAATTAAACTGTGGTATGGACACTATGGATGAAATCCTGTGCTCATTGAAGTCAATGGCAAAGCTCCCATTGACTTCACTGAGATCAGGATTTCATCCTGTGAATGGAAAGGGGTGAGGGATTGTGTCTTGAAAGTGAGCATCAACCTTACTTTAATGATTGGTTATGAGGAAGCAGACAAATCACACAGGGGGGTAGTGAATAGGTTTGACCACTGCCCATCCCTAATGCATACTGAATAATTTCTGTGTTCATCTGCAATGAAATATCTCTTTGGCTGTCATTTCTAAATGAGGATATAATATGCATGCACCTTCCACCCTCTCCACTCTTCCCCACCCAGGAGTATTTGATTAAAGAAGGAAATTTAAGTAGAGGAGCCATCGACATGATTGGTGACTTGCTGAATGAAGATGGTAGATTTTACATGTCATTTCTTCACTCAGTCATGGCTCATGTTATCTTCTCCAACAACAGGTGAGAAGAAATGAATCTATTTACTTGCTTTATATTTGGAAGAACATGTGCCTGTGGTAGGATCTGTCTATCTAACCATCCATTTTTAAATACCTCTGCAACCTCATTCTATCTCATCCATCTATCATCCCTTCTATCAATGCAGCTGGTCACCTTCTTTCACAAAGGCACTGTTGATCTCAGTAGTCACAGAGGGTATGTGTATAATTCACTAGCCATGAAATGCAAAGGTCCCTTCACACAGGGTGAGCAGGACATTACTGAAAGAGTCCATGGCTTCTAGCTGGGTGGGTTCCTATGGAATTCAATAATTAACTCAAGAGTGTATGTGCTATGGGCATATTGGGGCAGAGCTCTGTTGTATCTCACGAACCCTTTTGTTAAATGACCCCAAATTAGGATCACTAATTCTACCCACAATCCTATGAAACATACCTAATTCCAAGGCAATGTGAGTAATCATGAGGTTTCCAGAGCATTTGGAAGAGTGAATCTTTAATCATAGAACTGGTCTTCACCTTAACTACAGCAGACCTGGCACTCTGCTAGACGCTGGAGCTGGAGAATCAGTGGAGGGTAGCTTGTATCTTCATCTATGAAGCTCCTTACAGCTCTCCTCATAATTATTCTTCTTGTGAAATTCATTCAGATAACTTGTCAGAGGATGTCATTGTTTTACCATAATCTCTTTTCCCTCTTTCTTTCAGTTACGATGAGATAACGGGGGGATTCGATCAACTTTCTAATGCTTTCTACCAGTATATTCATGGGAGTATTCAGTTTCACTCTCCAGTAGTGAAGATACTAACCAAGGGTGACCAAGTGAGAGTGTTTTACCGTAGGGCAAACACATCGGTCCCCTTATCTGTGACGGCCGACTATGTCCTTGTCACAACCACGGCAAAAGCCGCACGGCTCATTAAATTTTCTCCACCTCTTTCTCCTCTCAAGACCCATGCCCTGCGCTCCATTCACTACTCAAAGGACGTTAAGATTGCTTTGGCCTGTACTAAAAAGTTTTGGGAGAAGGATGGAATCCATGGCGGGAGATCAATCACTGATCGCCCATCCAGATTCGTCTACTACCCCAGCCACAATTTCCCCAGTGGCCTGGGCGTGATCCTGGCTTCCTACACTTGGGGCGATGATGCTGAATTATTTATTTCCCTTAGTGATGAAAAGTGTGTTGATGTGGTGCTGGAGGACCTGGCAGAAATCCACCAGGTGCCCAAAGATTATATCCAGAGTGTCTGCAATAAATATGTGATCAAGAAATGGGGCCTGGACAGATATTCCATGGGCTCATATGTTTCCTTCACCCAGTACCAATATGTCGACTACTCCAAGGCTCTGTTTCAGAATGAAGGAAGAATCCATTTTTCAGGAGAACTCACAGCCCAGCCTCATGCCTGGATCGACACTGCTATGAAATCTGCTTTGAGAGCAGCCAGGAACATCCATGCTGTTATTAATGCCTCACCGGGGCAGCAACATGAGCTGAAGGAAAATGAACTTTAATCGATTCAATAACTGTAATAGTGAGGGTGTTTGGGGAAGGGACAAATGAACCAGCTAGCACTTGGGGAATTAGAAATTGCACCACTAATCACCATGCACTACTCGATTGTTACTTGAGGTTCAGCCCTGAAGGGGTGGTGCATAAATTGCCTGCACCAGCATTAGACTATTACTCACATTGCTGAGCTGCCTCAATCACTCTGCTTAGCTTCCAGAGGGTGAAGCCGAGGTTGTGCCCAGTCCCTGCCCAGTCCCCTTGCACCCACATGCTCTAGGAAGATGATAAGTGAGCAAGTAGCTTCACTTAGTCCTAGGTCTGGGTGTCCCATGCAGGAGTGTGAAGGGGGTTCTGACTCCCCCTGCCTTAATCAGTCACATAATCTGAACCACAGCCTACCTAGCATGGAAACTGTGGTTGTTCTGCCTCCCTCCTCTGGAGCCAGCCACAAGTCCAGCCCTTGCTGATCCCATCAGCCACCTCAGCACTCCCCAAAGGAATAGCTGCACAGAACAGCATATGTCCTGGTCTCCAAACCAGTGGCAAAGTCTCTGCACTCCCTTGGAGATCCTTGCAGAAAAAAATGTTTCTTGCATCGCACCCCATTCAGATCTCTGCCTCACTGACCCAATCTGTCCATTGGTGAAAAGTGGTGTGATTATGGTCCTGGTCTTTCCATGATCTACCTGTGTGGAAGACTGTGTGATGTATGTAGATGTCGACTATCTCTTGAAAATATTGTTAATAACTACATGCCCTTGTGGTTTGCAAGGTTAAAATCTGAATCCATTATTCTCTCAGTGCCACAGCAAAAATTTGCACCATCCCATTTTACCCCAAAATCATGCTTAGCCACTTCTAACTCTAGCTAGAAAATTAAAACAACAGGTGAACACCACTTCACACCCCAGGGTATGAAACATATTGTCTAAGGAATCCCAGAAAAATTGAAATTGGTACTGAATCATTCTCCATTCCACCCTCAAAGATTAAAAGATGGGATATTTAATTAATATTGTCAAACTACTGTTAGTTACTGGGACAGAAGAGTCTCAGAAATTTACATATGGATGAGATTCCTTTTTCTGCCCTGTAGTTAGTTGAAACACCCTCCCTGAAGATTGACAATTAAGCGTAAAATTCTGTTTTCCTAAATATTGGCCCATTGAGTCCTCTGAATCAAAGAAGTCCCAGATATGTGAATGGGAACTGTAGATCTGAATTGACTAGAAGAAACTTGCTGTTTAACCCCAGGAAGCAGGAAGAAGATGAATAGATCAAATGTCCCGATACCCCAGAATATGAACCCCCTGTTTTTCAACACAAATTAAAAAAACAAAACAAAATAAACAAACAAAACTCTACTCTCGTCTTCCTTGTGAGTCTGATATACCAACTCTACATGTGGCTAATCTGCCTTGTTCCTCCAACAGGCTCTCTTATTCTGTTCTAAACACCAAAAGAATGTGAAATGTAATGTATCTGATATCATCTTTGTATTGGATTTTTGGCACTTCCCCTCCCTTTCTCTGCCTCCCCCACCCTTTCTTCTCAGCTTTCTAATTAAAAGATCTATGAGAAAAGTACAAAAGTGAGTACAGAAAAAAACTAATTCTGGGGGGGGGGGGGAATATTTTAGAAAGTAGAGGAAAATGGGCAAAATAATATTCTTTAACTTTGAATTACAACTTCTCTATCAGATGACTGGAGGACAGCTAATGTAACGTCATTTTTTAAAAAAAACTCCAGAGGCAATCTTGGCAATTACAGGCTGGTAAGCCTAACTTCAGTTCTGGGCAAATTGGTTGAAACTATAGTAAAGAACGGAATTTTCAGACATATCGATGAACACAACTTGTTGGGGAAGAGCCAACATGTTTTTTTGTAAAGGGAAATCATGCCTCACCAATCTACTAGAATTCTTTGAGGGGGTCAACAAGCATGTGGACAAGGGGGATCCAGTGGATATAATGTATTTAGATCTTCAGAAAGCCTTTGACAAAGTCCCTCACAAAAGGCTCTTAAGCAAAGTAAACTACCATGGGATAAGAGGGAAGGTCCTCTCCTAGATCAGTAACTGATTAAAAGATAGGAAACAAAGGGAAGGAACAAATGGTCATTTTTCAGAATGGAGAGAGGTACATAGTGGTGCCCCCCAGGGGTCTGTACTGGAACCAGTCCTATTCAACATAATCATAAATCATTTGGGGAAAGGGGTAAACAGTGAGGTGGCAACATTTGTAGATGATACAAAATTACTCAAGATAGTTAAATGCAGAGCAGACTGCAAAGAGTTGTGGAAGTGGAGAAAGGGATAAAGGGAATTTGAACATAGAGATCTTAGTCTCTAGGAATAGAGCAAGAGTCAGGCTAACAAAGTCAGGCTGACACTGACTCTAATAACACGAGACTTGAAGGCCTAGGCGAATAGAAAGCAAATGGGAACACACTGTAAGAGATACTGTTTTGACCTTGTGTTAGATAAGAATGGAATGTAGACTGTGGCAGAAATTAATGAGAAAAGTGAGATATCAGGAAGAAAAATGTATAACAAAATACAGCTGTTGCTCATTATTGTATGTAATGAAAGGTATAAAAGCTTGCCTAATTGTTTACCTAACGGAGACCTGCCCGTCGGTACTCTCCCGTGCATATTGCAATTGCTTGAAATAAACCTGCCTCTGGCTTGTTGCTCCAAACTCAGAGTGAGGACTCGTTTTTCTCCCACAATTTGGTGCCATGACTCGGAGGGCAAACGCCCAGCTGAGACAGCGACCAATTACTCAAACTGTTCCCCTGCGAACCCCATGGCACCATAATAGAGGTAAGAGACCTTTTGAAATCTCTATTGGGGTGTCGCAGGAGGACTGCCTGTGGGGCCGTCTGTCCCTTTGGGGTTCACGACATCCGAACTTATTGTTTTGCAACAAGACCAGATGCAGAGTGGTTCTGAGGAATTTGTTGCCGGCCTCAAGTAAGATTAGTCATTGTGGTTCTGAGGAATAGTTTTTTGCCGCCCTCAAGTAGGTTAGTTATTGTGGTTCTGAGGTCCTCAATAAGGTTAATGCACTGGTGCTGAGGGGTTTTTACCACCTCAAAATAAGGGAAAGGTTGTATTGAGTCCGGACATAATGAAATAAGGTTATTGTTAAATGAGATGCATCAAGATATGGGGAATGAATGTGTGTGTGTGTGAATGAATGAAGGGGGGGTATGAGCCACTGACCAGGTCTAAGACTAAGCTGGGCTCCCACATACCGAATCCTGCCGGGTCTGTGGGGAGGATGCATGTGGGATTGGATAATTCCCTGTGTTATTTGGGAAATTAAACCACCTGGTATGCCTAACCGATTTATAGTCAGTGCTCCTGGAATAACACCCGACATTTGGATAGGGATAGGGAGTCAATGGACACTTTGGCCGTTAGAACCCCCACAGCTTCAGTGCGTACATAAACTGAAGCCCGGGGAAGTTGTCACTGTTCATGACAATGTTTGTTGGGAGGGTATGGGACAAGGAACTACCCTGACAGGACACCTGCTTTTCCAAGCTAATGATAGCTGTGTGTATGTTAAGGCCACCACTTTGCAGGACATACATTTTAATCTCACCACTGCTGCAGGCAATTATATTATTTATTGGCCTATGGATAGAATTTTACAATCAGCACTTAAGTTTCAGATACCCTTTAATTGGACTGTCTTAGCACCTGATCAGTTCCAAAATTTGCTTTCACTCCTACCAGAAGTCCAGAAAATTTCTGAATTACAAGGGAAAATTCATATGCTCCAAAACATATATCAAATTTAAAAGTATGCTTTCCATACAGCCTATAGAGTGTCTATTTATGTACTAAGTATGATGTATTGTGTTTTGTGACTAAGGTTATATAACAATCCCATCATATTATTATAATAGGAATGTTAATGTTTTTAGTGTTGTTGTTTAGTTTAGGATTATGTTACTGTTGTTGTAAAGGACGTAATAATACTAGCACCTTCCATGTTCATACTAACCATGCATTGTCGTTGCATCCAACCAAAACTCATAAGACTGAACCATTTGATCTGAAATCAGAAATACAAGGTTTGATGAAAATGGAGGTTTAAGACTGATAGTTGTGCTGAAAGCACAAAAGGGTTGTGTAGAAGTGGAGAAAGGGATAAAGGGAATTTGAACATAGAGATCTTAGTCTCTAGGAATAGAGCAAGAGTCAGGCTAACAAAGTCAGGCTGACACTGACTCTAATAACGCGAGACTTGAAGGTCTAGGCGAGTAGAAAGCAAATGGGAACACACTGTAAGAGATACTGTTTTGACCTTGTGTTAGATAAGAATGGAATGTAGACTGTGGCAGAAATTAATGAGAAAAGTGAGATATCAGGAAGAAAAATGTATAACAAAATACAGCTGTTGCTCATTATTGTATGTAATGAAAGGTATAAAAGCTTGCCTAATTGTTTACCTAACGGAGACCTGCCCGTCGGTACTCTCCCGTGCATATTGCAATTGCTTGAAATAAACCTGCCTCTGCTTGTTGCTCCAAACCCAGAGTGAGGACTCGTTTTTCTCCCACAAAGTTAAAAAGGGACCTCACACAACTGGGTGGCTGGGCAACAAAATGGCAGATGAAATTCAATGTTGATAAATGCAAAGCAATGCACATTAGAAAACATAATCTGAATTATACATATAAAATGATGGAGTCTAAATTAGCTGTTACCACTCAAGAAAGAGAGCTTGGAGACATTGTGGATAGTTCTCTGAAAACATCCACTCAATGTGCAGCGGTAGTCAAAAAAGTGAACAGAATGTTGGGAATCATTAAGAAAGGGATAGATAATACGACAGAAAATATTATATTGCGTCTATATAAATCCATGGTACGCCCACATCTTAAACACTGAGTGCAGATGTGATCACCCCATCTCAAAAAAGATATATTGGAATTGGAAAAGGTTCAGAAAAGGAACAGTTTCTATATGCAGGGAGATTAATAAGACTGGTCCTTTTCTGCTTGGAAAAGAGACAATTGAGGGGGGATATGATAGAGGTCTATAAAATCATGACTGGTGTGGAGAAAGTAAATAAGGAAGTGTTATTTACTCCTTCTCATAACACAAGAACTAAGGGTCACTGAATGAAATTACTAGGCAGCAGGTTTAAAACGAACAAAAGGAAGTATTTCTTCACACAATGCAGAGTCAAACTATGGAACTCTTTGCCAGAGGATGTTGTGAAGACCAAGACTATAACAGGGTTCAAAAAAGAACTAGATACATTCATGGAGGATAGGTCCATCAATGGCTATTAGCCAGGATGGACAGGGATGGTGTCCTTCTGGCCTCTATTTGCCAGAAGCTGGGAATGGGTGACAGAGGATGGATCATTTGATGATTACCTGTTCTGTTCATTCCCTCTGAAGCACCTGGCATTGGCCAGTATTAGAAGACAGTATAATGGGCTAGATGGACCTTTTGTCAGACCCAGTGTGGCTGTTCTTATGTACCAACTGGAAAAGTGTGAAAAATGTATTTTTCCCCAAACCTAATCATAAGTATTTATAAAAGATGTTTTCACCATGTATCATTTGGAAAAAAGTAAAGACGTAATACAAAGAATAATTCTTTACCTACGTTCTTATTCTTTTTTCCTTTTCTCCTTTTGAAAGACTATAAAAGGGAGAAAGAGCAGGAAAATAAAATAAAAAAAAACTGAAAAAGCAAAATGTTTTGTCTTGGTTTCCAAAATCCAAACAGAAATGATATTTTAATTCAAAATGTGGAAATGTGAGACATTATTTAAAATTAATCATTCATTGTTGAGCGCATATTATCTTTCAAGAATGATAAAGCTAAAAATAAAATATCAAATGTTTAGAAACCAAGAAAGATTTAAAGTTGTGCTTTTCAAACAAGGCACCCAAACTACTTGAGTTCTTTCCCAATAGAAATGGCAGCCCTACATCCTGGGACTGACATGGTTACAACTACATTGCCTACAGCCACACATCCGCTCTTCTTTGTAGCATGTAACACTTGTGCATCACAGAAAATTGGCTTTGCTACTTGTTTCATATATTATTGTCTCTGATACTGAGCATACTGCTGTGACCGGGTGCCTGGATGGGCCACACTGAGAATGCTATATTCAGGGCAGACAATCCCCAAAATTGGTTCTGATGCTCATTAAAAAAATAATGCGTGAATTAAATTTGTGATTGAACTCCTTGGGGGAGAATTGTATGTCTCCTGCTCTATGGTTTTACCTGCATTCTGCCATATATTTCGTGTTATGGCAGTCTCGGATGACGACCCAGCACATCTTGTTCGGTTTAAGAACACTTTCACTGCAGATTTGACAAAACGCAAAGAAGGTACCAATGTGAGATTTCTAAAAATAGCTATGGGACTCAACCCAAGGTTTAAGAATCTGAAGTACCTTCCAAAATGACAGAGGGATGAGGTGTGGAATATGCTGTCAGACATCTTAAAAGAGCAACACTCCAATGCAGAAACTACAGAACCCAAACCACCAAAAAAGAAAATCAGCCTTCTGCTGGTGGCATCTGACTCAAATGGTGAAAATTAATGTGCATCAGCCCACACTGCTTTGGCTCATTATCGAGCAGAACCCGTCATCAGCATGGAAGCGTGTCCTCTGGAATGGTGGTCGAAGCATGAAGGGGCATACAAATGTTCAGCACATCTGGCACGTAAATACCTTGCAATGCCAGCTACAAAAGTGCCATGTGAATACCTGTTCTCATTTTCAGGTGATATTGTAAATAAGAAGTGGGCAAAATATTATCTCCCGTAAATGTAAACAAACTTGTTTGTCTTAGCGATTGGCTGAACAAGAAGTAGAACTGAGTGGACCTGTGGGCTTTAAAGTTTTACATTGTTTTATTCTTGAGTGTAGTTATGTAAAAATAATAATTCTACATTTGTAAAGTATCAGGGGGTAGCTGTGTTAGTCTGTATCTACAAAAACAACAAGGAGTCTGGTGGCACCTTAAAGACTAACAGATTTATTTGGGCATAAGCTTTCGTGGGTAAAAACCTCACTTCTTCGGATGCATAGAGTGAAAGTTACAGATGCAGGCATTATATACTGACACATGGAGAGCAGGGAGTTACTTCGCAAGTGGAGAACCAGTGTTGACAGGGCCAATTCAATCAGGGTGGATGTAGTCCACTCCCAATAATAGATGAGGAGGTGTCAATTCCAGGAGAGGAAAAGCTGCTTCTGTAATGAGCCAGCCACTCCCAGTCCCTATTCAAGCCCAGATTAATGGTGTTAAATTTGCAAATGAATTTTAGTTCTGCTGTTTCTCTTTGAAGTCTGTTTCTGAAGGTTTTTTTTGTTCAATGATAGTGACTTTTAAATCTGTAATAGAATGACTAGGGAGATTGAAGTGTTCACTTACTGGCTTATGTATGTTACCATTCCTGATGTCCGATTTGTGTCCATTTATTCTTTTGCGGAGGGACTGTCCGGTTTGGCCAATGTACATGGCAGAGGGGCATTGCTGGCACATGATGGCATATATAACATTAGTGGATTATGCATCCGAAGAAGTGGGCTGTAGCCCAAGAAAGCTTATGCTCTAATAAATTTGTTAGTCTCTAAGGTGCCACAAGTACTCCTGTTCTTTTTGAGGTATACAGACTAACACGGCTGCTACTCTGAAACCTGTCATTAGTGGATGTGTAGGTGAATGAGCCCTTGATGGTGTGGCTGATGTGGTTGGGTCCTCTGATGGTGTCGCCAGAGTAGATATGGGGACAGAGTAGGCAACGGGGTTTGCTACAGGGATTGGTTCCTGGGTTGGTGTTTCTGTGGTGTGGTGTGTAGTTGCTGGTGAGTATTTGCTTCAGGTTGGGGGGTTGTCTGTAAGCGAGGACTGGCCTGCCTCCCAAGGTCTGTGAGAGTGAGGGATCATTTTCCAGGATAGGTTGTAGATCGTGGATAATGCGCTGGAGAGGTTTTAGCTGGGGGCTGTATGTGATGGCCAGTGGTGTTCTGTTATTGTCCTTGTTGGGCCTGTCCTGTAGTAGGTGATTTCTGGGTACCCGTCTTGCTCTGTCAATCTGTTTCCTCACTTCCCCAGGTGGGTATTGTAGTTTTACGAATGCTTGATAAAGATCTTGTAGGTGTTTGTCTCTGTCTGAGGGGTTGGAGCAAATTCGGTTGTATCTTAGGGCTTGGCTGTAGACAATGGATCGTGTGATGTGTCTTGGATGGAAGCTGGAGGCATGTAGATACGTATAGCGGTCAGTAGGTTTCCGGTATAGGGTGGTGTTTATGTAACCATCACTTATTTGCACTGTAGTGTCCAGGAAGTGGATCTCTTGTGTGGACTGGTCCATCAACCTCAGCCTGGACCAGTCCACACAAGAGATCCACTTCCTGGACACTACAGTGCAAATAAGTGATGGTCACATAAACACCACCCTATACCGGAAACTGGTTCTCCACTTGCGAAGTAACTCCCTGCTCTCCATGTGTCAGTATATAATGCCTGCATCTGTAACTTTCACTCTATGCATCCGAAGAAGTGAGGTTTTTACCCACGAAAGTTTATGCCCAAATAAATCTGTTAGTCTTTAAGGTGCCACCAGACTCCTTGTTGTTTTTGTAAGTTGCACTGTCACAATAGAGATTGCACTACAGTACTTGTATGAGGTGAATTGAAAAATACTATTTCTTTTGTTTACCTTTTTTACAGTGCAAATATTTGTAATAGAAAATAATAATGTAAAGTGAGCACTGTAGACTTTGTGTTCTGTGTTGTAATTGAAATCAATATATTAGAAAATATAGAAAACATCAAAAAATATTTAAATAAATGGTATTCTATTATGGTTTAACAGTGCGATTAAAACTGTGATTAATCACGATTATTTTTTTTAAATTCGTGATTAATTGCGAGTAATTTTTTTAATCAGTTGACAGCCCTAGTACGTACACACACACACACACACACACACACACACACACACACACACACACACACACACACACACTTCTTTTGAAATTTTTTGAGGACAATACCATTTTCTGACTAGCTTTACTTCATTTTATTTCTGCACCAGGAAATTTTCTCTTTAAAAGTCTTCACCAGTGTCAGCAGAAAAATGCCACCACTCCACTGACTTCTTCTGTTACTCCTCCATTGTCCAGGATTCCTGACCTTAGTGATATGAAGTTTTCACTGCAGAACTGGAACGATTCCATGTGGTTTCATTTCCATGGATCCGAATGCCAAGCAGAGATTAATTGGCAGAGTGAGACTCTACCTGTATGTATTTACTTGGAGGGGAGAACGAGACTCAAGTGGTAGGATTGTTAGGGCTTTCCCTCACCCCCTCACTTGGTTCTTGTCATGCAGACAGAAAGCAGAAGACCAGAATCTGAAGTGCAGGCAATGTGATGTTTATTTGGGTTAATCAAGCAAGCATATCCATAGCTCTGTATGCCACAGAGCTTTTCCCTGTCCCCCTCCACTTTCTTAGCAGGCATAATTATACCTGTAGTGCATGTCCCTGGTCCTACCCCTTACCATTTATGGTCATGTTCCATTTTGGAGGGTTGTGAGTCTTGAGGGTTTGATACCACATCTTTTATACCCCATGGGAGGGGTAGGGAATAAGGTTATGTACCGGCCAGGGTCACCTTTTCTCTGGCTTCTTAGTGTTTCTTATGCCTCCCCTCCCCGCCAGCCCTCCTTGCCCCTCCTGACTGGTTGGTTGACCTTGCCTTGAGATAGGAGTCGAGGCAGTCTTCAAATGTACACTTATATATTAAACTCCCACCATACCCAGCAAGACTTTAACTCTCATCCTTATCTTTTCCCATTATACTGACAAATCCATCTGGTTGGGCAGAAGCAACACACAGCATCTTTGTTTTTTGTTCACACATGTTAGTAAGAATATAAGAATAACAAATGAGCCAACAAAATCCAAAATTCTATCTCAGACAAATATACAGGCCCGAATGTTATATTACCATCACTAACAGTGATTAGGAAGGAGAGGGAGAACATAGTGAGAATGTAAGGGTTACAATGAATTCAGCATGCTGATGATAACTTGTTTTGTCACCCGCTCATGTGATCATTGACAGTTCTGTGGTGCTAATGGTCCAGTGCTTGCAGCAGGTCAGGATATACACAATAAAGGGGCGTTTGAGGTTCATTTCAGCAAATAGAGAAATTATTTTGGTAAATTGGTGGAAGCAACCAGGGGAATTATTAAGCGTTATGTCAGGATCCAATCAGACTCATGCTCTTGTGTCGATAAGCACAGTCCCACTTGCCTGCAAATTAATTTCAGATCCATCAATAAAGCAAAAAGGAATATAAAGTGACCGTTTCCAACCCATGTGTCCTTATGTCCTTTTCATAAGGCATTCCCTATGGTGCAGCAGCATCCACACTATTCCACAAATGAATGTGCCCTTGAGAAACAACTGAACCGAGAGCATGGCATTCACCATGTGGGAAGGACCTTCTTCTGCACCAGGATGAATTCTACTCTAAATTGTAGCCATGTTCCCAGCCGGGTTCTGAAAGTGGGTGCCCTTGAAACCCTGTTGCTGGACATAACCCCTGCAAATTAATCTCTGCTTCGCGTTCAGATCCAAGGAAATGATGTAACCAAGAATAAGAGATCAGGTATATTTAGAATACTTAGGTGACATATCAAATATTAGTTAATGTTGCAACACAGGGCCTATGGGCCTCAGACCTGTAAGATATTTAGCTTAGCCAAACAAAGCCTTGGGCCTAAAAATAGACTGACATGAATAGTTAGTTGATGAATAACACTGTCACAAGATAAAACAGTCAAAGGAATAGTTGTGTTATCTGCTGATATTTAAGAAATATATGTTGCAATGTACAAGTTAAAACTGGTTAGAGTATTTGCAGACACCAGGGTGTCAGCAGTGTGCTAATCACTAGTTGTTATGGTGGCTCAGTAACATAAATGCTAATCAGTATAAGGGGACCTAACAAGTTAGCCTATGAGAAATGGGGAACCCCAAAAGTAATAGGGTGTGGAAGTTCAAATAAGGAAAAAATTGTCTGAACCCCAGTGGACATGAGTGGATCATCAACATCATGTTCCTATTACGCCTCTGGCATTTAGGGCAGTGAGGAAGCTCCTCCACTCCTATCTGTTTCTGGGAAGTTTTTCAATGGCTCCCCAGCTGGGCCCCAGGTTTTTCAGCTCAGCTTCCACAGCTCTTCACCATGTTGTTTTCAGGTGGCCTTGTTTTTGCTTGCTTCAGGCATCCATCTTATTGCTACTCTGGTGATAGAATCAGTTTCCATCCAAAGCACATTACCAATCCATCTCCAATGCCTCCTGGCAATGTTGGTGCTCAGATCCTTTTGGCTGCACAGTGTCAATAGACCTTGGTTTGAGATTTTTCTGGGCCAAAAGATACGGAGGATTTTTCTGAGCCAGGTTGTATGGAATGAAGACAGTTTGACATGTCATACTTTCTCATTCCCCAGCATTATGCACTATAAAGTAGTGTTGAAAGTACACAGCCCTGATAAATCTTGAGTTTCGTTTTGGTGTTGTTTTTTCTTGTATATGGTGTTGGGTATGTGATAGGAGAGCGACATCATCTGCGAAGTCCAGGTCTTCAAGGGATGAGAAGAGTGTTCATTTAATGCCTCTTGGCATGTCTTCTGTTGTATGCCGCATTACCCAGTCGATCGCAATGTTGAAGAGGATTGCAGACATGACACACCCCTGACGTATTCCTGTTTTGACTTCAAAACTGAGCTCACTGTGATCAACACTTCATGTAAAGTTGAAATAGAAGCTTCTGATGACATTGATTATATGGAAAGGAATTCCATATGCCCGGAGAATGCGCCATAGGCTGGTCCTGTGAATGCTATCAAAAGCCTTCTCAAAGTCTATGAAATGTATGTAGAGTTGCCGTTGCCATTCTAAGCACTGTTCTTTTATGTTTTGTAGAGTGAAGATCTGGTCTGTGCATCCAGGCCCTTTCCAAAAACCAGCTTGCTCTTTTCTGAGAATTCTATCAACCGCCTCTGATACATGCTGGACTATGATCTTACACAATAAGTTGCTTGGCACAGATAAAAGTGTGATACCTCGCCAGTTATTACAATCACTGAGAGTTCCTTTCTTTGGTATCTTCACTATAACCACATCTGGAACTTTTTGCCTTTCTCAGACTGATGTAAATAGAGGGGCCAGGATAGATGCTGCTAATTTAGGATTTACCTTGAACAATTCAGCATTCAAGTTATCCTTGCCAGGAGCTTTCCCATTTTTTAAGGATTTGATGGCTTGAATGATCTCTTCCTTAGCTGGGGTGTCTGTGTTGATATCAAGATCTTCTTCTGCCTCCTGGAGGTTTGCTTCCTCTGTAGGTGGCTCCCGGTTCAGCAATTCTTTGAAATGCTCTCTCCAGTGCATTTCTTGTTCTTTTTCGGTTGTTAGTAGGTGGCCTTGTTTGTCCCTGCTGAGAGTGTTCGTTGGTGTCTGCCGTTTACCACTGATAAGCCGCGCCATTTTGTAGACGGTTCCTTGTTCAACACAAGCAGCTGCATCCTCTGCTTGCGTTACCAGATTACCAATATAATGCCGTTTGTCTGCTCTCACAAGGCGTTTGACCTCCCAGTGTGCCTTGCTATACTGCTCATAGTATTTGTCCTCTAGCTTCTGGGATTTTGTGTCTAAAACTTTTTTCTTCAGGGCTCGTCTGGTTTCTATGGCGTTCCATGTGCTGGGTGTAATCCACTCCTTCCTTCTCCTTTGCCTGTAGCCTAGACAGGCTTCACTGCTCAGTTTATAAATTGCTGTTACTTTGTCCCACTTCTTGTTGATCTCCTCATCTGCATTCCCCTCCTCTTCATCAAGGTCTGCAAGTGCTTGTATCATTGTTCTTTAACTGCAGAACGAAGGCTTTCTGTATTTCAAAGGTCTTTAGCTTGTCAATATCATAACATCTATGTCCCTTGTTTGGTGGACCCACACTTCTCAGTTTTAGCTTGATGGAGGCTGTCACAAGGTGATGGTCCCTGCCAACATCTGCACCCTTTCACATCTGTCAGTGAGCATCACCATTTGCCATTGATCATGATATGGTCAATCTGGTTCTTATCTCTGCTATTTGGAGAACAGTGTGTCAGCTTGTGAATTTCATGATGTTCAAATAGGGTTCCGCTGATGACTAGATCATTCATATTACAGAAATCAACAAGCCTTTCTCCGTTTTCATTCATGGTGCCACACCCATGTCTTCCCATTGGTCTGTCATTATTTGTGTTATCCTTACCGACCTTGGCATTCAGGTATCCCATGACAATAGTTAGGTTGTGGCATGGTACTCTCTCTAACTCCGCCTGTAATATAAGGTAGAATTTGTCCTTTACTTCTTCATCACTGTCATTTGTCGGAGCATAGCACTGAATCAGAGTGATATTATTATGTTTCCCTTTCAGTCTAGCTCTCATAAGTCTGTTGCTGATGGATTTCTATTCAAGCAGGGAATGCTCCACTCCCTTCTTCAAAAAGATGGCAACATCCTCATGGTATTGTCCATCATCCTGTCCAGAAAACAGCAAAGTTTCTCCTGAGGCTGTTGTTAATCTTCCTGATCCCATCCATCTGCTCTCGCTGACACCCAGGATGTGTAAACTCTAGCATCTCATCTCTGCTGTGATCTGAGCTAGCTTCCCTGTTTCGTACATTGTCTGTACATTCCAAAAACCAAGTTTGGTTTTTGTCTTGGTGTTGAGCACTTCAGTCTTCATGCCAGTAGCTTCCTTTCAGCTTTCACCACTGGCAGTCATATGGATCATTGACTCCTGAAGGCCATCACACACAGTAATGGCTGATTTCTCCACCATTGTTTCCGTAACATAAGCATAACATAAAATCTGTATCCCAGCCTGCATGCCCTCAGAGGTACCAGGAGGACACCCACTGGTGAGGACGATGACAATGAAGATGATGATGATGATAAGGAAGATAAGGACTGAGACTCTGGCGTTCCACAGAATGAGATGTGAATGATGCCAGTTGTGATGCTGTATGATTAGGGCCCTACCAAATTCAAGATCCATTTTGGTAAATTTCATGGTCATAGCATTTAAAAAATCTTAAATTTCACAGTGTTATAACCAAGGGGGTCCCAAACCAAAAGAGGGTAGTGTGGGGGGTCGCAAGGCTAATGTAAGGGGGTCACAGTATTTCCACCCTTACTTCTGCACCGACTTCAGAGCTGGACAGCTGGAGAATAACGGCTGCTGGCCAGATGCCCAGCTCTGAAGGCAGCACCACCGCCAGCAGCAGAGGAGAAGGAAGGGTGGCAATACCATACCATGCCACCCTTACTTCTGTGCTGCTGCTGGTGGCAGCACTGCCTTCAGAGCCGGGTGCCCGACCAGCGCCGCCACTTTCCAGCCATCCAGCTGTGAAGGCAGAGTGGAGAGTGGAGGCTGCTGGCTGGGTGCCCAGCTCTGAAGGCTACACTGCCACCAGCAGCAGCAGAGAAGGAAGACTGGCATGGTATGGTATTGCTACCCTCCCTTCTCTGCTGTTGCTGGCAGCGGTGCTGCCTTAAGAGGTGGGCACCCAGCTAGCAGGTGCCGCTCTCTGGTCGCCCAGCTCTGAAGGCAATGCAGAAATAAAGGTGGCAGTCCTTACAATCCCCTTACAATAGCCAGATTTCATGGGTGGGGGGTGCAGATTTCACGGTCTGACACAAGTTTTTCATGGCCATGAATTTGGTAGGGCCCTATGTATGATTGAAGATGACTGTATAATTGTTGCAATTTTATAACAATGGTAGCAACAAATCTTATACTAAGCATATCATGTAAGTTGCCAATGGAAAAGTTACAATCTGTCAAGTATGATTATCCTGGTGAAATCCATGTATCATCACTATATCTGAAGTTATGAATATTGGCTATGTATCTGTATCTCAAACATGTGTTGTATGCCTGGGTGACACCCCCAGACAGACTTACTTCCAGGCTAGACAGTTATGTGTTGATGGCCCATTACGGACACTCCACTCTCACAAAGCTCCATTGAAGAAACTCATCCTACCCAGTAAGCCTTTCCCGTGGATGCCTCAGAAGGAATATGCGCAATGGCTGCCCCTGTGAGTCAGCAAAGCATGTAAGGACATGTGGTAAGGACATGTGACCCTGGAATCTATCTTGAGTCAGTAACTTTCCATACACAGAGGCTACAGGCTTTGTTTGGGACAGTAACTTTCTATGCACGTGGAAGAGGATATAAAAGACACCAGAGACATCTCCACGTTGCCTCATTCCTGGTCCAATTCTCTGGACTGTGGATTTACCACAAAAAGGAGTATTTTGAACTGTGAACTGAGGACCTTCCAATCTTCTGTCACCAGAGAGACTTTTGTAAGCCAACAGTCTATTCCATCACTGCTATGATCCTGATCTATGAACACTGACAGTCACTTGTATGTAAATGATTCTTTAATCATTCAGTAACTCCCTTATTTTATTAATAAATCTTTAGTTAGTTTACTAAGGATTGGCTGACAGTGACAGTGTGATTGATATATATATAGACCTGGAAGTAAGTCTCCAATCCTTTGGAATTGGTAGAACCTCAGATATGGTGAAATGGTTTTACAGGAACCTATGTCCATATTTGACCAATTTGTCTGTATGGGAACCAAGGACTGGAATGCTTAAAGGGGACTGTGTTTTGCTTCTGGTTAACCAGTGTGGTGTTACAGGAGCCCTTTTGGTTTGGTGAATCAAATTATAGCATAAAGCACCAGTTTTGGGGGGTTGTCTGCCCTGTTTCTTCCAGTCTGCCCTGAGTGTGGCATTTTCAGTGTGGTCCATCCCAGGCACCCGGTCACACCAGTCTTAGGGCTAAACATTTAGCCCTATCTCTATCTGCTGTTGTATTTCAGTATTTGTGGAATTATCTCTGTAGTGGTTTTGTTAACCACTTATCACAAGGGACTTGTGATAAATTGCAATTGTTTCTCATGTGCTTCTTGGGTGTCTCATTCTGATTATAACCTATCTGGTAATAACCTTCATGATGCTGTAGATGCTCAGTAGACCTAACCCTTATTGACCACTGTAGTCCAAGAAATTAATTAATACAGCAATCCATTGAGACGATGAATCTACAGGGAATATTTTCAGTTCTGCAGTGACACTGTAAAACTAGCGGCCGACAACTCCTACCTCCAGCCCACCCATCCCTGTGCCAGTCTTCACATATAACATTCAAAAATATGTAAGCAAATATAGATAATTGCAGAGTATTAAGAATGTATTAATTTGTCAGGAGAATCAATGTCTTTAAGGCCCCTTCCCTAACTATTGCACTCAGTGGGCATGATTTTAACAAATACAATTTTTGAACAATCGCTAACTTTCATAGCCTTCCCCCGCTCAATTTGAGTTCTAAGCTAATATTTTGATCGTGAAGCAGATTCTTTCTGGCAGTCCAGCCGTGCAAAATGACTGTAAATTCAGAACATCAGGCCATAGGATCAATCCCCGAACAGGGAAACCCTATGATAGTTCAGAGCCACCCCAGCAGCCTCCATAGTACCTGTCTTCCTCATACCGGCAAAGGCAGCATTGCTGGGCAAAAACAAGGTCACCTCTATATCCCAGTGATATCTGACTTCAACTGTTGGCAGCCGGTATAAAGTAGAGCAGCTCTGAGCCATCTCTAATTTATACCTGTGACTGGCCTGGAAGACAGAGGTCTTCCAGTGATTTTCTAGGCCCCTGGAAGTTAGCCACTGTTACTCAGCATTGCAACACCTAAGTCCCTTCGTAGATCCCACCCTCGGTGTTAACCCCACTTATTCCATGAAAGGATTAATTGGGGCCTGAGAGGCCAATTAACCACCCTGCTGGAGGGTGGGCCAGGCCTAATTAGAAATAAAACACAGGTGGGGGAGAGCAGGGTTGTTGCCACAAAGAGCTGTGTGAGCTCAGTTGGAGGAACGAGACCCACAAGAGAGGAGGAGGGGAGCACCGTCTCTCTGCGGAGCAGCCTGAAAGTAGGGAGAGATGAGCAGGCAGGATCGTCCCAGGGGACCAGGAAGCCTGACTGAGACAGGAACTCTGCCGAGCTACAGAGTGCTGCCTGAACCCCTGAGTGAGGGGAAGAGCATGCCAGCCCCTGGACAGTGGGGCTGTGGGAGTCAAAGGAGCCTGGGATGAGGTGTGGGGAAGGTTTGGGGTTTGTATGCGTTACTTTAGGACTTGGGGACAGGATGCTGTGGCTCCAGAAGGGCAGGACTCTATAAAGCTGTCCAGCTTGAGGGCCAGGTCCCTTCTACAGCTGGCACAGGCCAAAAGAAAGTGGAGGAAACTGAGGCAAAAGGTGCAGCCATGCTACAGCCAGCCAAGATGGGGTGTGTTGGGGCAGCAACTTTGCCACAAGCGCATACAGCGAAAGGCTATGAAGAAGGCAGTAAAGCACCAAAACCATGGGTGGTGGGTATCAAAGGCTGGAGAAGGCTGAGGCTCCCCAAACAGCCAGGGGTGGCCCTGCTCCCACTTTGCCCCCATGCACCCTCCTGCTTCCTGCTCTGCGGCTCTTCCTCCCCCATGCCAGGGGTGTGGCCTGGGCTGGTGCTGGGGCCACGGCCCGTGCCACCCACCCACCTGGCCTTCTGGGGCTGGGGGGGCTGAAGGTGCTGGGGTCAGGCTGCCGCCCACCCCGAGCTCCCAGCCTGGGGCCATGCTGCCCATCCGCCTGGTGCTCCAGGACTGGGGCCACGCCGCCAGCCTGCCCGGTGCTCCATGTCTGGGGGCGCTGGCTGGGGCCATGCCTGGGGTGGGGGACTAGTGGCCACAGTGGGGGGCTCTGGGCTCCGGCGGGGAGTGGAAGGGGTGGGGGATGAGCTTTGGGCAGATGGGGTGGGGCTGGGGGCTAGCCTCCCCAAACACGCATTTCACATGCCACCAATGACCAAAATCATGACTTATTTAAGCAGATAGGGTTTGGAGGACAGAGAGGTTAGAGGGGGCAAGAGGAGTTGGATGGAAACATGGGTGCTTTCCAGGGAAAAATGGGGAGCTACCTAATTCAGAGGTGTCTGGCATAAGATTGAGCCTCCCATTACCCACCCCTCCTTTGTTTCTGAGTCCCACATGCCTGGAAAACACTGGCTTACCCAGAGTAAGCCAGAGGCAGTGCTGATCTGCTCCTAGGATGTGGTCCTGTGATTCCTTGTGACAGTCCGTTCTCCCAGTTTCATTCGACACAGAGCCAGCAGGTTCCCCTAGGATATTTATCAGCCAGCCTAGTTCTGTGTTCAAAAGGACACAGCTCACTTAATGACTTGGGCTGCCAGTTTGAACATGGACAGGTTCTGTGAGTGAAATTTCTTCTTTTGAAACTTTTGTGGAAGAATGGGGTACTTTGCCTTTTTGGGCACATCTTACTTTGTCAATTGCTTAATATTTCACTAGTTTCTTGTTTCATAACTTTTTCCTCTCTCTCTTTTTCTCATTATTGTATTTCTGTTTTCTCTCTCTCTCTCTCTCTCTCTCTCTCTCAGTTGATTTTCTCCCAGAAACCATTACTCCTTGTTAAGTGTGGCAATGTGAATTTGGGGAAAACAGCACCAATGGTGTATTTTTGGTTGCACTGTGCCACAAAGTTACACAGAAAGACCAATTTTATCATGGGTATAATAATCCTGCTCTGACCAAAGCTCTAACATGGCTCTTGGACTCAGTTGAAATGTTAAGAGTGGACTGTATTTTCACCATATCAACAGACATCAATGTTCTAAATCAGTCCTATAATAAGGAATAGGAAAGCCCTGTAGGTTTAAAATATATTTACTCAAAACCAAGGTCCTGATCCTGCAAAACTCCTGCAAAGTGTTCTTAGAAAGAGCTCCTTTGAGTCACCATTGAGGGGTGCATTTCTGGCAAGCTAAGTTAATGTTAGAGCTGTTCAAAATGTACAGTTTGAAAAAAATGGGCACAAAATTGAATTGATTATTAATAAATATGTATGTTGAATGTATGTTGAATTTGTAATGAAAAATTCAATATTATCAGTTGGTTGGTTGGTTTGTTTTTCCTTCAAAAACTGAAACACTTTGGAAACAGCTTGAAAAAAAAACATTTTTGTCAAAAAAAAAAAAAAATCCATGAGACTTTAAAAGAAAATTGTAAACTTCTTTTGAAATATTTTCAAGGAAAACATCACTTTCTTATTAGTTCTGGCTCATTTTACTTCTGGATTGGGGAAAAAATATTGTAAAAAGATAAAGATAATGCTATCACACAACTGACTTCTTCCACAGTGGTACGTTCCCTCTCTGTTAATATAGCTAAACTCCAGAATCTGAGGTTATTAACCTCTTCCTAGACCTCAGGGGTATCGCATCCGTGATGTTACTGAGCTCCATGAAAGAATGAGTTTCTTTCTCCATTTGTGTCATCTGTTTTCTTTGTATATCTGTCTCTAGTACTTCTTCAGCTCTTACTCCTTGTGGTAGCACCAAGCTTGGAGAGTCTCTCTAGCAAACTGAAGGAGTGGGAAAAATGCTTTACTGACCCCGACTATGAAGAACTGGTGGATATTGCCAAAAATGGGTTGGAAAAAGGGTGTCGTTCAAAGAAGGTGGTGATCGTAGGGGCAGGAATAAGTGGACTCACTGCTGCCAAACTGCTGCAAGATGCTGGCTGCAAGGTAATTATAATGATTGAGAGGAGCCAGAGACAGGCCAGGGAATCAGTGCTTCTCTGAAATGATCTGATTGTTTTTACAGAGTAAACAATGCTGAAGAAAAAAACAAGGTGAATTTCAGTGAGCTTGGTGCTCTGTGCACGCAAGCAGTATATTACTCTCTTTTCCAGACACAAAGTTCATTGAGTTAAAGTTAAGGGGCTAGGTTCACAAAAGGACTAGGGAGCCTAACTGCAACTTTAGGTGCCTAACTCCCAGAATCAGGCCCCAGTGAGATTTGCAAAACCCCTGCTCAGTTGTCCCTGAACCTTCTAGATGCCTAAACTCACTTGATGCCTAAGTTTGAGGGCGCCTATATTTTTGTCTGTGAGCATGCGCATCACATTGGTCATCATTCCTCCCCCTAAGGGATCCAATCCGTGCTCAGAGCTCAGGCCACACAGATGAGTTCACACAAAAGAGCCAGAGATGGGAGGAATGGGAGGACTTCCCTCATCACTTCCAGCCCAGTGATTAGGGTATTCATCTGGGAGGTGGGAAACTCTGATTCAATTCTCCCCTGTGCATGGGGGGGGAGGGAGAGAAGAGATTTGAACAGGGATCTACCACACAGGACTGGTTTTAAGGGAAAGGGCACCCTGGGCTAACCTGTATTTTGGCACCCCTGGCTTCCACTGCCTCCCTGGGCACCCCATCCATTCCCCCATTGCCGCTGGCCCCTGCTGCCTCCCCATCCATCCCCCTCTATTGCCCCCAGGTCCTGCTGCCTCCTGCCCCCTCCCCCCCCATTGCCCCAAGCTCCTTTCTGTGGCTTCATAACCCAGGTCCACCCCGCTACTTGCCTCTTGACCACAGCGCCCCCATGACCACAGCACCCTGGGAAGTCACCTGCATCACCCACCCGTAATGCTGGCCCTGATGCCGCCTCTCAAAAGAGTGCCCTGACTACTGGGCAATGGGATAGTCTGATGTAGGTGTCCCTTTCTCTGAGCATGGCGACTGAGTTGGGCCCTGCTGATGAGCTGTGTAGAAGTACATCTATCTTCCCCCAGTTCATAGATGGCTCTGGGGCATAGGTGTTCAGATACCTAGAGGGAAGCAGCATTCCATCACATCTCTCCCTTTAAGTTTTGCATTCCTACTCATCCCCAGAGTAGAACCTTAGGTACTTAGGGAACTTTTACAGTGAAAATGTAGGCACTGAGTGACTTTAGATGCTTGAAAGATTCAGTGGCAGATGAGCGGAAGGTTTGTGAATGCCCCTACATTTGGGATTTAGGCACCTAAGTCCCTTTGTGAATCTTGCCATTAGAAACCGGCAAGTGAAAGAAAACCACGGCCTATGTTTTGTTTTTAGGTTCTGATTCTGGAAGCCAGTGATCGCGTGGGAGGACGCATCATGACCTATCACAATAAGGACAAAAGCTGGTATGTGGACCTCGGACCCATGCGTTTGCCCAAACACCACAGGTAATACATTTACCCCGTCTCAGCCACCAATACTGTTCATAAAAGGAGAAGCCTCAGTTTTAAGATTTTTATGACAATTCCTAGAAAAAAAATAATGAAGGGCTTGTATCTGATGAGCTTAAGGTGCCCCCTTCCTGCCTTGCGTGGACCATCTGCATTGTCTCACATTGTCAGTTTGTGTGCAGGGGAGAGAGATATCTTTGAGGGGCTGTTACTCTTCCAGAACAGGTGGGCTGCAAATGGGTGGGGAGAAGCAGGGAGTGGACTGGCGCTATGGCTCTCTACTCTGCCAGCCAGTGTAGCTAAACCAGCTTAGTGGGGCAGTGCCTAGGATGGGCCCAGATAAATTCCTTCTGAAGCAAAGGGTGAACCAAAGGTTAATTCCCCCTTAGGCAAAGGGGTAACCAGAAATTAGAGGTACAATTTGCTTCCTGGTATGCTCTTGGAGTACACAGCTGTCACATACCAGCTATGGACTGGTTACAGAGGTCCCACCCCAGAGAGATCCAAGAGATGTGGACCCTTCATGACAGTGATACTCAGACCTCAGTGGTTCAGAAGCCAAACTAGCGATCAACATTACCCAAAAGAGCCACAGTAGTGTGATATCATTGTTTCATTTACTATAGTACTAGTCATATTTAAACAATATGATGGGAAATATTTAGTATTTTTATATAAATTTGCTGTGAGAATTATATATATATATATAATCTTAATTCTCTCCACAAATAAGTTAATAACTTATTGCAAGTTGATAATTTAATTTGTTAATAGCATAAAATTGGTTAATAACTTAGATTGGTTAATAATTAAATCACAGTGTTTTAATATCATGTGCTGCAAAAAGCTACAGGAGACACAGTAAAGAGCCACTTGCGAGCTGCAGTCTGACTATCATTGCTTTAAGCCATCTTTAATACACTGCCAGCTATGGCTATTCTCAGCTCAGATAAGATGTGATACACATCACACCACATACTGGCTAAATATTTTAGTACAGTTTAGCATTCCAACACATCTCCCCTTTTAAGTTTTACATTCCTACCATTGCAAAATTTACACTATTGTGCTATCATTAAAGTTTGGTATGGATCAGTCTGTTATGTATCTCTGAATCATACTGGCTTTCTAATTACACAATCCAAAAGCATCACAATTTGACCATCTGGCTGTCCATAACTTGCAATGACTGGCTGTGGTTGGTTAGGTATCTTCGAGTCTTCTTTTTGTTCTGAATCTGATGAGTTTGCTCTGTTGTTTGTTCTTTCTATGGGATTAACTGTACATTTTGATGGTTTCTGTTGAACTCTCCACTGTCAGCCTCAATCACATATGATCTGGGCAATTAATTCTTTTTTTCATTTTGATAGCTGGAATTCTTCATCCTTTTCCTCTATTAAGTTCAGCCAAAATACAGTCACCAGGTTCTAAACGGGCAGTTTTCTAACTAAGTGACATATATTGTAAAAGTGTTTGCCTTTTAATCTGATTTGGCTACGTTCTTTCTGGCCATTTTGAAGACAGGTACTTTTTCAAAGTCAAAACAGTAGTTCTGAGTTGTCTTCCCATCAGGAATTGAGCTGGACTATATCCATTAGCTGTTGTTAGTGTTGATCTCTAGCTCAGAAGAGCACAGAATGGATCTTCCTGCTGTAGGATTTTCTTGGCTGTCCATACAGCTCTCTGTCTCTCTATTCACTTGTAGGCAATGTGGGCTCCTAGTAATATGATCAAAATCATATTTTGTTTTAAATTCTTTAAATTCCACAGCAGTGAATTGTAGCCCATTGTCCATCACTACTGGAATACCAAAACAAGTAAAAGTGCACTTCAGTTTTTCAATAACACTCTGACATATGTCTTTCTTTAAGTACATTATTTGTATGTACCTGGAAAAAATAGTTCACTACAACCAGATAATGATGTCCTCTAAATTTGCATAAATCTACAGCTAGTCTATTCCAAGGTCTGTTTGGTAGAAGTGCTGTTATTCTATATGATTCAGTATTGTCTCTTAAGGTTATTTGTACGGGATTTCCTTTCAAAAGTCCAATATCATCAAATACTCCGTTGAGTTCTTCCACCATTCCCACTAGGGGAGGGATAGCTCAGTGGTTTGAGCATTAGCCTGTTAAACCTAGGGTTCTGAGTTGGCCACTTAGGGATCTGGGGCAAAATCAGTACTTGGTCCTGCTAGTGAACGCAGGGGGCTGGTCTCCATGGCCTTTCAGGGTCCCTTCCAGTTCTATGAGATAGGTATATCTCCATTTATTTTATTATTATTATTTTTTTAATGGCTGCCACACTGTGGCTAAGAAGGTTGTTGGTCTTTGATCCTTTGATCACATGTAGTCTAGATGCATAGCTTTTGTCTTTGTAACTTGGTTCTGTGATGAACTGGCGCATGCAGTTTAGAATACCTCCAGGGCTAGTCAGACCTGTATCAGGTGATTTCAACTCTGAGGGGTTGAAGGTGACTGTATGTCCCTTCTGATATGACTGTCATGTGTGCTTCTGAGTCAATTTTAATGTCAATAGTCTTGCCATGAATATTCGGTTTCACTCTCAAGGCACACTCAGTGTCATTACTCATGGTAGATCCCCAGAAACACTGGTTCTTGATTGTCTGCAATACGAGTCAACTCTCTGACTGCTTTTGTGTGGCAAACAGCAGCATAATGTCCATATTTTGTGCATTTATTATATCTTGCTGTTTTGTCTGGAAATACATTTCTTGGGCTATGAAATTTTCCACGTCTTGTGTATGCAGTCATGTCATTTATCTGGAATTTGTCCCTCATATCCTTAGGATAAAGACTTGTAGCACTTATGCTGTTTACCACTTCTAAGCTATTGTGACAGGTTTCAGAGTGGTAAACATGTAGTCTCTATCAGCAAAAAGAACGAGGAGTACTTGTGGCACCTTAGAGACTAACAAATTTATTTGAGCATAAGCTTTTGTGGGCTAAAACCCACTTCACCGGATGCATGCAGTGGAAAATACAGTAGGAAGAGATATATACACAGAGAACATGAATGGGTGTTGCCATACCAACTCTAATGAGACTAATCGATTAAGGTGGGCTATTATCAGCAGGAGAAAAAAAACCTTTTGTAGTGATAATCAGGATGGCCCATTTCCAGCAGTTGACAAGAAGGTGTGAGTAACAGTAGGAGTTAAAAATAAGCATGGGGAAATAGTTTTACTTTGTGTAATGACCTATCCACTCCCAGTCTTTATTCAAGCCTAATTTAATGGTGTCAAGTTTGCAAATTAATTCCAATTCAGCAGTTTCTTGTTGCAGTCTGTTTTTGAAATTTTGTTGTTGTAATACTGCGACTTTTACGATTGTAATCTTACAACTACAATACCCACCTGCTGAAGTGAAGAAACAGTTTGACAGAGCCAGAAGAGTACCCAGAAGTCACCTATTACAGGACAGGCCCAACAAAGAAAGTAACAGGATGCCACTAGCCGTCACCTTCAGCCCCCAACTAAAACCTCTCCAGCGCATCATCTAGGATCTACAACCTATCCTGAAGGATGATCCCTCATTCTCACAGATCTTGGGAGACAGGCCATTCCTCACTTACAGACAGCCCCCAAACCTGAAGCAAATACTCACCAGCAACCACACACCACACAACAAAAACACTAACCCAGAAACCTATCCTTGCAACAAAGCCCACTGCCAACTCTGTTCACATATTTATTCAGGGGACACCATCATAGGTCCTAACCACATCAGCCACACTATCAGAGGCTCGTTCACCTGCACATCTACCAATGTGATATATGCCATCATGTGCCAGCAATGCCCCTCTGCCATGTACATTGGCCAAACTGGACAGTCTCTACGTAAAAGAATAAATGGACACAAATCAGACGTCAAGAATTATAACATTCAAAAACCAGTCGGAGAACACTTCAATCTCCCTGGTCACTCGATTACAGACCTAAAAGTCGCAATAAACCAGACTGCAACAAGAAACTGCTGAATTGGAATTAATTTGCAAACTTGACACCATTAAATTAGGCTTGAATAAAGACTGGGAGTGGATGGGTTATTACACAAAGTAAAACTATTTCCCCATGTTTATTTTTAACTCCTACTGTTACTCACACCTTCTTGTCAACTGCTGGAAATGAGCCATCCTGATTATCACTACAAAAGGTTTTTTTTCTCCTGCTGATAATAGCCCACCTTAATCGATTAGTCTCATTAGAGTTGGTATGGCAACACCCATTCATGTTCTCTGTGTATATATCTCTTCCTACTGTATTTTCCACTGCATGCATCCGATGAAGTGGGTTTTAGTCCATGAAAGTTTATGCTCAAATAAATTTGTTAGTCTCTAAGGTGCCGCAAGTACTCCTCGTTCTTTTCACTTCTAAGCTAGTTTCTCATTTTTCCCATTTGGCATGTTTGTTTTGCGGTTTTGTAAAGTCAGACTGCTTTGCTCTTTGAATAGCTATGTGTAGGGTTAACTCTGTTTTTAATTGTAGCTGCTGTGAATGACTTCACCTGTAAGCCCTGTGGTCAATCTATCTCTGATATTTTCAGGTTTTACGGTCCCCAGATCAGTTTTCTGCCAATATATGGAAAACTCTGATCAAAGATTACTCATTTTCCCCTTGTTCTTGAATTCTCTGGTGAAAATATGATCTTTCATAAGTCTCATTTCTCTGAGGTATAAAGTATGCATCAATCATAGGCAGAACCATTTCATAGTCAACTTTGCATCTGTCTTCAGTAAAGAAAAAAGATTTTATAGCTATGCTGTGCCAACTTCCTCATAGCATAAATTAAATAGGAACCATCAATATTGTCAGTTTCCTTGTGTAGTTTGGTTGCAAAGCAAAATCTTGCATCCAGTCTATCCATTCTGAAGGTTTGTCAAAGCTGAAGTTCTCCAGGGCATTGAGGAGTGACATGTTAATGTTAGTTACCCTGCAACCTTTGTTGCTGTTTCGTTTTTTTTCTTTTTTTTCTTTTTTTCTGCTTACAACTTTTGTTGCTGCTTCTGTTTTCCTCTGGCACCAGTTAGACTGCCTTAACTTCTGACCCATGTCATCTACCCAGGGGCGAGCACAGGAATTTAAATTTGACCCCTTTTGGGAGGCACAGAAGCTCGCTGCCCCCTCCCCCCCCAGCACCGGGAGGAGCCCAATGCCCCCCTTCCCCACCCAGCCATGGGAAGAGCTCGATCTTCTCTCCCTCCACCCAGCCCTGGCAAAAGCTCGATCTTCCCTGCCTCCGTGGCCCTGGGGCTGGAGAAGTTCTGTGCCCCCAATGATTATTGGGGTGGGACCTTGCCCCTGCCTCCCCCCCCTCCTTGCGCACACCCCATGTACCAGATACTGACTGGTTACAAAGCTTCCATCTCAGAGTTCCAAGAGATGTGGGCCTTTAAAGAGATCTTTAATATACTGCCAGCTATGGCTGTTCCCAGTTCTCATAAAGTATGGTACACACTTCACCACCTAGTGGTTAAACATTATAATACAGTTTAACATTCCATTAATAACAGTGGCTTTTAAACTGGGGAATGCATACCCCTAGGGCTACTCGAGCTCTTGTCATTGGGTATGGGAGAAAAAAAAATTAATGGCAGACAGACCAGGATTGGGAGGGGAGTGGAGAGATGTACACCTGCAAACTCCCCTGTGCAGGCTATCAGGCAGGGCAAGTAGATGCAGAGCTGGTCTTATGGGTGGGTGACCACCCAGGGCACCAGGGCCAGGGGCATCAGGGTCAAGAGCAATGATCCCTCTTAATTTTTCCACCCATATGTGGAATAAATTTTGTTATGTGCACCAAGGTAATGTACAGATGTGTGCCACCAGTAGAAACAAATAACCTAGATATAATATATACTTTAAAAAAGTTACCAATAGGAATAATTACACCAGACAAGACAAGTTAGGCATTTTAGAACTCACTACTCAAATAATTAACTTTAAGTGTAAGAGCGAAATAAAAATTATGAAATACATAGACCAGTCAAAACACTAAAATAACACACTTTGAAAGAATAAAATTACAGAGAACATATGTGCATTGCAGGAAGTACCAAGAATTAACAACAAAACCAGCAGTGTTGGGAGGTGTGTGACACAGACAGTGTGTGTGTGTCTGTGTGTGTGTGTGGTGACTCACAGACTGTGTGTGAGACACACAGAGACTGTGTGTGTGTGAGGCACAGTGTGTGACTGTGTGTGTGTGCGACTGTGTGTGTGTGTGTGTGTGTGCGTGCGTGCGTATGCATGCTGGCTGCTGGGGAAGTTTCTGAGAGACGCCCATCCGCTGTCTCTTTAAGGCACTCACTGAAAGCTCGCCTCCTTCTGAACCATGTCCCCTCTCCCCTGCTCTGCAGAGATGGGGTACATGGGCAGGGGGGAGGGGGAGAGACTGTGTGAGTGAGTGTGTGTGAGTGTGTGTGAGTGAGTGTGAGAGAGAGAGACCGACAGAGACAGAGATTGTGTGTGCTGGCTGCTGGGAAAGTCTCTGAGAGACTGTACGCTGTCCCTTTAAGGCACTCACTCACCCGAAGGCTTGTTCAGACCTCAGAACTGCTGCAAGTCCTGAGCCCTGTCCCCTCTACCCTGCTCTGTGGAGATGGGGTACAGGGGCTGGGAGAGGGGGACACCCTGACATCAACACCCTCCTTTCCCCACCCCCCACTCTGAACAGCCTTTGGGAGGGTCCCGGGAGCAGCTGCAGGAGCAAATGGCTGCAAAGCAGGGGGCGGGGTGAGCACCTGAACACATGCTACCAGCTGGAGGTGCACGGCTCTGCTAATCAACTGCATGGCACTTGAATCTCTCTTGGGAGGCCACCGAACTGTGTGGCTTACAGGGAACACAGGTCAAAAGGTGAGGAGTGGGGCAGGCCTGGGGTTCGAGGCTGTGGAAGGGAGCTTGCAGCAATGGGTGGGGGAATCATAGAATATCAGGGTTGGAAGGGACCTCAGGAGGTCATCTAGATCAACTCCCTGCTCAAAGCAGGACCAATCCCCAACTAAATCATCCCAGACAGGGCTTTGTCAAGCCTGACCTTAAAAACCTCTAAGGAAGGAGATTCCACCACCTCCCTAGGTAACCCATTCCAGTGCTTTACCACCCTTCTAGTGAAAAAGTTTTTCCTAATATCCAACCTAAAACTCCCCCACTACAACTTGAGACCATTACTCCTTGTTCTGTCATCTGCTACCACTGAGAACAGTCTAGATCCATCCTCTTTGGAACCCCCTTTCAGGTAGTTGAAAGCAGCTATCAAATCTTCTCTTCTGCAGACTAAATAATCCCAGTTCCCTCAGCCTCTCCTCATAAGTCATGTGCTCCAGCCCCCTAATCATTTTTGTTGCCCTCCTCCAGACTCTTTCCAATTTTTCCACATCCTTCTTGTAGTGTGGGGCCCAAAACTGGACACAGTACTCCAGATGAGGCCTCACCAATGTCGAATAGAGGGGAATGATCACAACCCTCGATCTGCTGGCAATGCTCCTACTTATACAGCCCAAAATGCCATTAGCCTTCTTGGTAACAAGGGCACACTGTTGACTCATATCCAGCTTCTCGTCCAGCAGTCACCTCACCTCCAGCAGGGGTGAGTTCTTAATTTGTGCTCTGAGGTGGCCGGAGAACAGTGACTACTGGCTGGGAGGCCAGAGGTCCTGGGTGTCCATCTGCAAAGGCAGCACTGCCACCAGCAGCAGCACAGAAGCAAGAGTGACGATCCACATACCATGCTACCCTTACTTCTGCGCTGCTGCTGCTGGCAGTGGTGCTGCTTTCAGAGCTGGGTGGCCGGAGAGACACAGCTGCTGGCCAGGAGCCCAGAGGTGCCAACAAAGATCCTTTTTATGTAATTATGCAAATTGACCTTTTAATAAAGACAAAGAAGTGAAAACCCCCAGTAAATGTAGTATTTGGGATTCACCAAACATTAGTCAATTATTATTTTTTTACTGAAGCATCAAAAGCTCTAATATGCTAAACTCTGTTTCAGAAAATATAAAAAGTCAAATTTTAATTCAGGTCTCTGCAAGTGCATAGAAAAAAACCCACACATGCATCCACATTTAAAATATTTACCAACAAGTATTAGAGTTTTCCAACAAGGGTATATTATGAACTTATCTCAGATGGGGGTAAGCAGTAGACTATAAGCGGTTCTCAAATGTCATTGCACCGTGACACCCTTCTGACAACAAAAATTACTGCATGACCTCAGGAGGGGGGAACTGAAGCCCGAGCCCATCCAAGCCACGCCACCCTGGGCGGGGTGGTCATAGCTGCCCAAGAGCTTCTGCCCTGGGGGGGGGGGCATGTAACCTTAACCCTCCTGCCCAGGGCTGAAGCCCTCAGGCTTCGGCCTCAGCCCCAAGTGGTGGGGCTCAGGCTTTGGCTTTGGCCCTGGGCCCCAGCAAGTCTAACACCAGTCTTGGCGACCCCAGTTTGAGAACCCCTGGCCTGCATTATTTGGAAAGGGGTAGGCAGCCTAAAATGGTTGAAAAGCACTGCATTATAACAACCACACCACAATTGAGATGTAAAGTGAAATTGAAGGTAGGGTGCACATATCAACAAATGAAAGTTAAAATCCAGCTAGAACATTGCAGTCAGGGGGAAAAATAATTAATAACTCAGGAAATCAATAGTTAAGGTTGAACTTACAAGAAGTCAAAGTATTTGGGACCATATAAACCAGGGGTGGGCAAACTACGGCCCGTGGGCCGGATCCTGCCTGTCAGGGCTTTGGCCGGCAACACGTCCCTGCAGACCCTGGGGAAGGAGGGACAGAGGGCTCTGTGCACATCCCTCGCCTGAAAGCACCGCCCCCCGCATCTCCCATTGGTGGGGAATGGGGAACTGCAGACAATGGGCGCTTCGAGGGAGGTACCCACAGGCAAGGGCAGTGCGCAAAGCCCTCTGCCCCTCATCCCCCAGGGGCTGCAGGGACGTGGTGCTGGCCACTTCCAGGAGCAGCATGATGTGGGGTCAGGGCAGGCAGGGAACTTGCCCTGGCCCAGGTGTGTGCTGCTGCCACCCCAGAGCCAGGTAAGTGGCGCCGGGCCAGAACCCGCACACCGAACTCCTCCTGCACCCCGCACCCCAACCCCCTGCCCTGAGCCCCCTGCCGCACTCCTCCTGCACCCCAAACCCCACGAAACCCCAAACCCCTGCCCTAAGCCCTCTCCCACACTCTGCACCCCCTCCTGCACCCCAACCCCCTGCTCTGAGCCCCTCGTAAACCCTGCACCCCTCCTCTGCCCCAACCCCTTGCCCTGAGCCCCTTCCTGCACACCGCACCCCATCCCATACCCCGCACTCCCTCCCACACCCCAACCCCCTGCCCCAGCCCTACATTCATGGCCCTGCATGCAATTTCCCCACCCAGATGTGGCCCTCGGGCCAAAAATTTTGCCCACCCCGATACAAACTCCCAAAGTACCCCTCTGGCCCCATAGAGACCCCAGCCTGCCATCTTCCAGGCATGGTTCTTTTCATACCTTCTTTGTAAGCTGTTCTGTTTTTGGATCATGGATTTTCTTGAGTGATAACCATGGATGCATCTGGTTTAAAATGCTTCCCCTGGAATAGAGCAGGAGGCATGAGCTGTTTAGGTTATGGAGATGCCTCGGATGGTAGGAAAGCACCATTAAGAACTGAGCTGGAATCAACACAGATGAGTGGGACATCCTACAGAGACAATGGGAACCTCAGTCATCGAAAATTAACCCGTAGCTTCAGAGGCAGCTGCACGTACGACCACAACATGGCTGTGTCTGTAGATCAAAGATGAGAGGTGTCAGAAACCTGTGTTGAGAGGGAGAGGACATTGCTGGGAGAGGTGGTCAAATTTTCTCAAGCAAACAGTTTTGGGGGTGTTGTTTTTTGCCTTTTTTCCAAAAGAGAATTGTGAATTCAAATTTTTTTTCAGTTTTGACATTTTTGTGTTTTCCCCCACCCCTTTCCTTTCTTTTTAGGGTTGTGCATGAATTTATTATCAAATTTAAACTTAAACTGAACCCATTCTACAATACTGATGACAACGCTTGGTATTTAGTTAACAACATCAGGGCAAGAGCTGGAGAGGTAGAAAGAAACCCTGATATCTTGCAATACCCTTTGCACCCTACAGAGAGAGGAAAATCAGCTAGTGAGCTTTATCGTCAGACACTGGATAAGGTATGTGTGTTGTGGAAAGGACTCATGCACTTTGGGTTTCTCTTCATTAAAGAATTAGCCTGGACTTTTACTCGTTGGTCCTAAGCCCCCTTCATATCCACACACACAGCTTTCTCATTCAAGTTTAGTGGTCCTTTCAACCCAGGCTAGCTGGCATGATTGGTAGTATGAGTTGTAGCCTGGGCTCTGCTTTCACTTGAGCTATTACCCTGCCCACTTGGCAGTGAAGATACAAGCTAAAAAAACACTCAAGTGATGATATTTCTCCAATGCCATCCCACAATCCCTCCCCCACCATGTGCCAAGAAGGACAAACAAAGGAAAGTTTCATAAAGCAGCTCAGTTTACTGCCTCACACAGAACCATGGAACCCGGCCCCAGAAGTCCTAGAGACATCCATGGGAGAATGCAACATCATTAAGGACACAGTACTTCAGGTTTGGCTTTGCAGTGTGGCTGCTCATGCCCGTGGTAGGCTAACCCAGGCACCTGTCAACCGAGTTAGCTCTCCAGTGAGGACATATCATGAGAAGCTGATTCTGCAAGGTGCTGAGCACATCTGGGAGATGCGCGCACGCGCACACACACACACAAGTGCAGTGTTACATCTGAACTCATGAGATTTAGGCTCTTAAAGGACAGATTTTCAAAGGTGTTCGGGTGCTCACAGACATAGGTGCTGACGCAGGGGGTGATCAGGGGCTCAAGCACCCATATGTAACCCTTCTGCCCATCTAAGTTGGCAGCAACAAGGGCCGGGTTCTGTATCTAGGGGTTCTGTTTCAATAACACAATGCAAAACCGGCTCGAGCCCCCACCCAGTGACCTGGGACAATTACATACCACCCCCCTGGGTACCTCTAAGAGGCAATACTTCCCCTCTCGCAAGCACGGAGTCTGAGTGTAGCAGAAAATGTTTAATAACATGAGGTAAACGACATCAGCATAAGATTGGAAAAAACACCACAAACAGGATTCATAACACAAACCATGAGCAAAACCCACCCCAGCAAATTGGGCTGTGTCCTTTCCCTTTGTCTCTTGAATCCAACAACCCAAAAATCACCCAGAGTCCCCAAAGTCCAACACCCCCAAAGTCTCTTGGGTCCAGCAACCACCCAAAGTCCCAAAAGTCCAACAACCCCCAAAGTCTCTGTCCCTGGTCAGTGCAGCCCCAGAGCAAAAAGGGGGGGGGGGGCACGCAGGGTGTTAAGGGGCACCTTACGTGATCCGAGGCTGGCCAGCCGTCTGTTTCTCCGTGGGGGTTCCGCCGCAGCCTTCACCACGAGCCAGTCCACTTTCCTGCCATCCCACGAACTGCTCCACTCTACAAGCTGCTCCGCTCCACTCCGCTCCGCTCACCGACCTGTGAGCCGTTCCAGCCGTCCCCGCAAACAGCTCCGCTCACCGTTCCTTGGGCCACTCCAACCGGCCCCACAAGGCTCCACACCGCTCCTCCAGTCGTCCCCACAAATTGCTCCGCCAGCTGCTGAGCAATATAGCTTCAGGCTCCCCCACTTGTTAACACAGCACTCAGTGATCTCAGCTCTTAATAACTTTAGCTCTTTTGTGATTTCAGCTCTTAGTGATTTCAGCTCAATAGTAGGGGAGCCCTAGTGCTGGTGCACCATTGGCCCAAAGTGAATTCAGCTCAGCAGTCTGTAACTAGACTTCTAATGGAATCAAAGTTAGCTCTAACATTCAACAGTGGAGAGAGGAGGTGGTGCAATTGGTGTTTCAAACCCTCAGAGGGGGCCCATACCATCAGGTACAAATACCTGTCCCCATCCTCTCTCAATTCACTGGGTTTTGTAACCCATGCCCCTTGTCAAGCAAGTGCTACTTAGGTAATGGTGAAGGACTCACTCAGTCCTTCTGTCATACAACAGTTCCACTGGCCTTGATTCACAGAATCAGGGTAACAAAACTTTATTCTTCCTGCCCCAATAATAGAGAAACTGGGGATCCCACACCAGCCAAAGTAACCACTTTCAGTTGCTGTTGTTCCATGCCAGGCGAGTGGGTGTGCCTATGCAAACAAGATCAGCCCCTGGAGTTCTTTTCCACACTCGCCATAATTCACCACCAGATGTCAGGGTAGAGCTCATCCTGACACTGCTTACACATAGAAAAAAACAGTGGGTGCTCAGCACCCATCAGCCACAGCTCTTTGTGGGTGCTGCCCATCAGCTGTTTGATGCTGGGGGAGGCACTTGGGGGAGGGCAGAGAGCAGCGAGCAGTGGGTGGGCGGGAGTCTCTGGGTTGGAGTTGGAGTGGGGACAGGAAGAGGCGGAGCAAGGGCAGGACCTTGGGGGAGGGGCGGGGTGGGGAAGGGACCTCAGGACAGAGCCAAGGTGGAGCATTCCCGGGAAGAAATAAAAGTCAGAACCTATGCTCATAGATGCAGAGGCACCTGGGGCTAGATTATAAAAAGAGATAAAGCAGGGAGCAAGTGAGCATGACTGTGTAATCCAATGGTTAAAGCACTCAGCTGGGACACCCTGGATCCAGTCCCTCTGCTCCAATGACTATCTGTTCCTCCAAAATGGAACAGCTTCAGCAAGAGAGATTGGGACTATCCACTAGCCCAGCAGTCAGGGCATTTATGTAAGAGGTGGAGAGACTCCTGTTCAAATCTCTCTACCTCAGCAGGTAGAGGGGGGACTTGAACCGGTGGTAAGAGCTGCGGGGCCAGGCAGCTGTGGGGAGCTAAGGCACAGACCCTCCACCTGCCCTAGGCAGGAAGCCTGGGGGGTGGGATCATGGGCCGGGGGGTGCTATCTCTCCCCCCCCTTGACTCACTCTAATTACTGGGGCAAAAAGCTACAAAGCGGCTGCTGGTGCGACTGCTTGCAACAAACACCTGAGGTGACCGATTCCAGGAGACGGCTCGCAGCTGAGAATCCCAAGCAGACATAGGTGCCGAACTTCCTAAGAGGGGTGGGACTTTGAATACACCCCTCTCCGTGGCATCTCCCATTGACTAATTTAGTCTGTGTGCTGGCTTTTGTGGATCTCATTCTTAGAGGCCTGTCTACCTCCACTCATTGTGCAGGGAGCCTGAGGGTATGTCTGCACTGCAAAGAAAAACCCATGGTGCCAAGTGTCAAAGCCCAGGTCAGTTGACATGGGAGCAGGGGGCTTGAGCTGTGGGCCTAAGAATATTGGTGCACACATTCCTACTTGGGCTGGAGCACATGCTCTGAGACTCTCTCCCCTCACTGGATTTCAGAGCCAGGACTCCAGGGGGAACATCTACATTGCTGTTTTTATCCCTGTGGCCCGAACCCTGCATTCCCAAGTCATGACCAGGCTCTGAGACTTGGAGCTGTGAGTTTTGGGGTTGTTGGGTTTTTTCCAGTATAGACATAACCCTGAATGCCAAATTCAACCTTTGTGAATCCCACTGATTTTCTAGGCATCTAAAAGTTAGGCACTGCGGTGCTGAGCATAAGTTCTTTTGTGAATCTAGCGGTATTTTCAAAGACTTAGGTGCCATACTCCCATGGATTTCAATGGGAATTAAGCACTTAGGTGCTTTTGAAAATCCCAGTAGGTGCTATCTGCATGTTTAGATGCCTAAATACCTTTGAAAATGCACCCCCTAAAGTACCTGTCACTTCTGAAAGTGGGAGCTAGATCCCAGATTCACTTCTCCACATTTGAACATTTAACCTTTAGTCTATTTGTATTGTTTAGAAAGCCTGAGTGAAAGCAGTTCAGTCATTTGGAGAACTGCAGGAGTGGAAAACAAAAGCTGTCCCTCGTATCCCCATTTAAAAGAGATTCTTAACAGCTCTTTCACCTGAGCAGTCATTTCATGTCCTGCCTCCTTGTGCATATGTAATAGGATACCATCTATAAGTACATGATCACAAACTGGGAAAATAACAAACCTTTAAAGGTAGAACTGTGATGATGAAACAAATGACTGTTTTCTTGGTTGCTACCCAGGTGCCCACAGACTGCAGTGCTCTGAAAGAGAAATATGACTCCTTTTCCACCAAGGTAATTGAAGTTAGCATTCCAGTATCTTTAAATCTAAAGATGCCTGATTTCCTAAGTCTTTCCTCACATTGGCCAATGGAAGTCCTTGTGGGATAGTACTTGCCATGTGCACACAGTCCATGGTAGGAGATAATGCATCCGAATCCTCCGAAAGCTACTGGTTGTGTGGAGGAAACACATTCGCCTCATGAGTCTTCATGGAGCACAGCCCTCTTCCCTCTGTGGTCCCCTGGATTCCCCTTAGTGGCAGGGGGAGGGCAGGGCCATGGATCTTCTCTGCCTCTCTCTATCCAAAACACCAGTCTGCAGAAAATGAGCAGTCTCTGTGCTCCCATATGCCTAGTGTTTGTGTAGTGCCCTCCTCCACTTTGGTGTGACTGATTTGGCATCTGTTCTTCCCACCCCAGCGCTCTGTGTGACATCCACCTATGTATCCCCATCCACAATTATTTCAGTGAGAGAACCTGCCTCCGTATACCCATCCACAATTACTTTTTACCCTGCAGGAGGTGTGGACTAGATCATGGGTTTTTAATCAAAGACAATGAAATCTTGGTATGGACACT
Source organism: Emys orbicularis (assembly GCF_028017835.1). Lineage (NCBI taxonomy): Eukaryota > Metazoa > Chordata > Testudines > Emydidae > Emys > Emys orbicularis. Next base: position 17,239,679 of record NC_088695.1, on the reverse strand, counting down.
AGGAGTGAAATCCTGGCCCCATTGAAATCAATGGCAAAGATCCCATTGACTTTGGGGGGGGGGGGGTCAGGATTGCACCCAATGAATCAAAACTGGGTGAGGGATTGTGTCTTGAAAGTAAGCATCAGCCTCACTTCAGTGATTGTTTATGAGGAAGCAGACAAATCACCAAGTAGGATAGTAGATGGGTTTGACTCCTGCTCATCCCTTATGGATATTGAATAATTCCTATGTTCAACTGAAATTAGATATCTCTTTGGCTGTCATTCTCTATGGGGATATAATATGCATGCACCTTCCACCCTCTCCACTCTTCCCCACCCAGGAATATTTGATTAAAGAAGGAAATTTAAGTAGAGGAGCCATCAACATGATCGGTGACTTGCTGAATGAAGATGGTGAATTCCAGATGTCATTTCTTCACTCTGTCATGAACCATGTTACATTCTCTGAGAAGGGGTAAGGAAAAAGGAATCTTTATTCAGTTGCTTTAAATGTGGAAGGGACATGTACTTCTGGTAGGATCTGTCTGGCTATCCATCCATCTTTCAATACATTTAACTGTCCATCAACCTCATCTTATCAATGCAGCCGGTTGCCTTCTTTGAAGTAGGCACTGATGGTCTGACTTGGAATACAGGGTAAGTGTTCGTTGCTATAGTTCTCTAGCCATTAAAAACCAGGTTCACTTTCACAGTGTCATAGCTTCTAACTGGGTCAGATCCTATGAAATTCAGTAATTAACTCCAGAGTGTATGTGTTATGGGCATACTGGGGCATCACTCTGTTGTATCTCAGAACCACCTAGTTCAAATGACGCTAAAGTAGTATCATTAATGCTTCCCAGCACCCCCATGAGGCAGAACTAATTCCAAGGAAATCTGAGTAATCATGCAGATTTTAGAGCATTTAGCAGAGTCAAGCTTTAAACAGATAGCTGATCTTAACCTTAACAGCAGCAGACCTGGCACTCTACTATAATAAAAGAAGTTGGAGTTGGGACTCAGTAGGGGCTAGATTGTATCTTCAACTATGCAGCTCCTTACAGCTCTCTTTGTTGTTCTTGTGGCATTCTCTCAGATAACTGTTGTCCAATGATGTTGTTGCCTTACCATCCTCTTTTCTCCCCCTTTCTTTCAGTTATGATGAGATCACTGGGGGATTCGATCAGCTTCCTGATACTTTCTACCAGTATATTCATGGGGGCGTTCTATTTCACTCCACAGTAGTGAAGATACTAAATGAGGATGACCAAGTGAGAGTGTTTTACCAGAGGCCAGATGCATTGGTCCCCTTGGCTGTGACGTCTGACTACGTTCTTGTCACGGCCACGGCAAAAGCCACACGGCTTATTAAATTTTCACCACCTCTTTCAACTAACAAGGCCCATGCCCTGCGGTCCATTCACTACTCAGAAGCCACTAAGATTGTTTTGGTCTGTACTGAAAAGTTTTGGGAGAAAGAGGGAATACAGGGTGGGAGGTCAATCACTGATCGCCCATCCAGATTCATCTACTACCCCAGCCACAATTTCTCCAGTGGGGTGGGGGTGATCCTTGCTTCATACACCTGGGGCGATGATGCTGAATTCTTCATTCCCCTCAGTGATGAAAAGTGTGTTGATGTGGTGCTGGGGGACCTGGCAGAAATCCACCAGGTGCCCAAGAATTATATCCAGAGTGTCTGCGATAAGCATGTGATCAAGAAATGGAGCCTGGACAGATATTCCATGGGAGCCTATGTTTCATTCACCCCGTACCAGTTTGTCAACTACTCCGAAGCTTTGTTTCAGAATGAAGGGAGGATCCATTTTGCAGGAGAACTCACAGCCCAGCCTCATGCCTGGATCGAAACTGCTATGAAATCTGCAGTGAGAGCGGCAAGGAACATCCATGGCATTATCAATGTGTCACCCAGGCAGCAGCAGCAAGAGCTGAGGAAAAATAAAATATAATTGATGATAAAATAATAATAAGGGTGCTTGGGGGAGGCACAAATGCATCAGCTACTGACTGGGGAATTTAGAAGGTGCACCGCTAATCAGCAGGCATTACAAGATTGTTACTTTAGATTTAGCCCTGGTGGGGGGAGGCATAAACTGTCTGCACTGGCATTAGACTGCTACCCTTACACTCAGAGGGTACGTCTATACTTGTCTAGACACGATAAATCGATCCCAGATCGATCCCGGAAGTGCTCGCCGTCGACAGGAGTGCTCGCCGTCGACAGGAGTACGCGGAGTCGACGGGGGAGCCTGCCTGCCGCGTGTGGACCCGCGGTAAGTTCGAACTAAGATACTTCGACTTCAGCTACGTTATTCACGTAGCTGAAGTTGCGTATCTTAGTTCGAAGTGGGGGGTTAGTGTGGACCAGGCCAGAGAGAGAAGGGGGTGAGGTAATTATCTTTTATTGGACCAACTTCTGCTGGTGAGAGAGACAAGTTTTCAAGTTTACACAGAGCTCTTCTCCAGCTCTCTCTCACCACAGAAGTTGGTCCAATCACAGGTGCTGGCTTCCTCTGGGCCGTGGAAGTGCTCAGTGCCCCTTGCTCCACCCCAGGCCCTGCCCCCACCCCACCCCTTCTCCCAAGCCCCCACTCCTGCCCTGCCTCTTCCCGCCCCTGCTCCACCCCCACTCCGCCTCTTCCTGCCCAGTTCCGCCCCCTACTCCGAGCGCGCCTAGTCCCTGCTCCTCCCCCTTACCCCCAGTACCTCCTGCACACCGCAGAACAGCTGATCCCGGTGAGTGGGAGGCACTGGGCAGGAGGGTGAGGAGCTGATCGGCAGGGCCTCCGGCGGATGGGACGCTGCGAGGGAGGGGGAGAGCTGGCTGCCGGTGGGTGCTAAGCACCCACTATTTTTTTTCTGTAGTTACTCCAGCCCAGGAACACACATGGAGTCGATGCCTATGGGTCCCATAAAATATATTACCTCACCCACCTCGTCTGTCTGTTATGCTGGGACCAACCTAGCTACAACAACTCTGCATGCCCTCACACTCAGCCACTCTGCTCAGCCCCCAGAGGGTAAAGTCAAGGCTGTGCCCAATCCACTCACCTACTCCTAAGAAGGGAAGGAATGAGTGAGTAGCCCTAGTAACACCTAGCCACCCTACCCTCAAGGTCTAGGTAGCCCATGTCAGAGTTTGAAGGCGGTTCTTGCTTCCCCGATGAGACAAATAATCTGCTTCACAATCTAGCCTCATGTCTAGATGGCAGGCAAACAGTGACTATTCTGTTTCCCGCTTCCAGGGCCAGCAAGTCCAGCCCTTGCAGATCCTATCAGCCACACCAGCATTCCTAAAATGGGAGGAGAGGCAGAACTGGAAGGATGCAGTCAGCACCACATGCCTTGATCTCCAATCTGGCAGCAGTGCTTCTGCACTTCTTCAGAGCTCCTCGAGGCAAAATTTCACAGGAGGCTTCTCCTGGGATGGGATAAGTCACTCTGCATCCCACCCTGTTCAGGGTTGTGCCTCCATTGCACAGTCTGTCCACCAGTGAAATGCAACGTGTAGCAGGAAACCAATGACCTCATCTTTGACCCTGATTATGGTCATTCCATGGTCAACATGGATGGAATCAGGTGTAATGTGTAGAGATATCAACTATCCCTTGAATATATTGTTAATTCCTATAGTCATTTCTAATCTGCAAGGTTAAAATCTGAATCAGACATGCCAAACCCGTGAAAAAAACACAGAAATTGGGCTTGTTTTTGGCTTAAGTGACTTGTGAGTTGCTTGTTGGCTAGTTTTTGGCTTTTAGCTTGTTGCTTGTTTGGCTTGTAACTTATTGCTTCTTTTTTTGACCGGCTCCTAGCAAGGAGGGGCAAGGGGGGCAAGCAGGGTCAAAGGGCAAGGAGGAGCAAGGGGGGGAGAAAGTCAGGGGTGCACAGCGGGCCCACCACTGTCCCACACTGCACATTGTGGGGATCTAATCACATAGAGTGTTGGGGTTTTTAGGGACTGGCTTGTTTTGGCCTTGTTTTGAAATGGGATTAGCTTGATTTTTGGCTTATTGTGAAAGTCTGGGTGCTTATTTACCATGTGAAAGTCAGCAACTGTGATCTGAATCCATTCTCCTCTCAGTGACACAGCAAGAAACTTGCACCCATCTCTGTTTACTCAAAATAGTGCCTATGTCCTCCCCCGCTCATCCCTGCCTGAGGAATAAAACCTGGAATGTTTAAATAAGATCATCAAACAACTGCGGCAAGACTCTCTCAGAAATTTAGGAGAATCCTTTTTCTCTTCTGTAGTTACTGAAGCACCCTCCTGGAAGATTGACAAATAAGGGTAAAAACCTTATTTCCTGATCAGATTGGCCCATTGCCTCCTCTGAGTTTACTAAATCCCTGATATGTGCGTGGAAGCTGTAGGGTTGAATAGACTAGAAATAACTCGCTGTTTAACCTAAAGAAACTGAAGGATGAACTGGTCAAATGTCCTGATACTCCCCAGAATTTGAACTACCTTTCTTTCACCACAAATTCAAAACCAAACCAAAAATAAACAAAGAAATAAAATTGTACTCTTGTCTGCCTTATGAGTCTGATATACTATCTCTCTACATGTGGATAACGTATCTTGTTCTACCAATAGGATGTCTCTTATTCTGTTAATCCCAAGAGAATGTGAAATGAAATGTCTCAGATATTATCAAAGAAAGTGTGACATGCCTACCAAATTTAGAGGAACTATAACTTTTTTTTCTTTTGAATGGTTTTCATCCCAGTGGCTGTCTTGAGGATATGCCAGGCTGAGGGGAGATTGAAGGCCTTCTCCAACTGCACCTCACCCATCACCATGGTGACACTCCTCTGTGTTGCTGCTGTGTTTATGCTCCCCCACCTCTGGCTACTGTCACCAGGAGTGGCGGCAGCTCCCTAAAAGTGAGGGGGGCACCATGGCCCTGCCCCCCATGCTGCCTCTTCCCCTGAGGCCCCACACCTCACAGCACCCCTTCTTCCTGAGGCCCCGCCCTCATGCTGTCCCTTCTCCCTGAGCCCCTGCTCTTGCACCGCCTATTTCCCCGAGGCCCTGCCCTCACACTGCCTCTTCGCCCCAAGACTCTGGCCCCGCTCACTCCTCTCCACCCGCTCCCCCCGTTGCTCACCCTTATGGCCAGTAAGAAGTGGGAGAGCATATCCCTCCCACTTTTAAAAGTGATGGGGCCATGGCCCCCTGACTCCCCCTGTTCTGGCACACCTGGCTCTCACAGAGTAATGTGAATCCCCCTATTGTTAATTTTAACCTAAATTGTTTTCATGCCCCCAGCTCAATGATGGACTTGAGCACTCCCTCTGGCCCGTTGCTGGACGTAATTCTGCAAATGAATCCCTGCTTGGCTTTGAGATTCATATAGGTTAGCTGTGATGGGGTGTCCACCCCACACAAAGGCCTCAGTGGGTTAATATGGGCCAGAAGGGGCCAATTAACCTTATATGCTGCACCTGGAGGTGAATCAGGGATTGATAATGACTAATTGCAGATGAAGCCCACCTGGGGGAGCAGCTGGGATAAGATTATAAAAACCAGGAAGTGAGGCTGCAGAAGGAGGTCTGCCGTCACTCCCTAGAGGGAAAGGGAGTTGGCCAGGGACAAGGAAGAGATTCAAGGGGAGAGTAAGCAATGGGGTCCTACCCTAGATTAGAGAGTTTACAAGAGGCCTAGAGGGGAATGTAGCCATGGGGAACAGAGGAATCTCCAGGGTTAAACCAGAGATTGGCCAGGTGATAGAGAGGTAGGGTAGGAAGGACTCCAGGGAAATAGCAACAGTGTCTGAGATTGAGCAGATCTGGAAATTCTCATTTTAGGGTCCCTGGGCTGGAATCCAGAGTAGTGGGTGGGCCTGGGCTCCACTACCAACTGCTGGAAAGTGGCACAGGATCTGGAGAGTTGGAATGGAAAACTGTCTGAGACAATGTCTGCACAGCTAGTATGGTGGGAATTTGTTACCCTGGCAGGGGGAAACGTCATAGCGACCTGACCAGAGGGCTGAGTCAAAAAGAGGGAGCATCCCAAGCAGGGCTGGATTACCCAATAGGCAGGACTAAGCACGTGCTTAGGGCACCAGCAAAGCAGGGGGCACCAAAATATGAGATTTTAACCAAAAAAATGAGATTTGATATTTCAAAAAAAGCATCAAAGTAGTCATCATGGGAAAAATCAGAACTTTGTTAGACTTCCTTACATTCCACTACACACTCTTCCCCCATTTTTCTGTTCTCTTTTTATTACTTATCCCCACCTAAACCAGGGGGGCGTCCTACTGACGTAGATCGAAATAATGCAAGGAAATCAGAGACTGTAACTGACCATCCTACTCCTGGAGTAAAACAGACATTGTTCTAGAAGGTGTGGATGTGTCAGAGACTGAACCTGCTCATGCTGTAAATAATAGGAGAAAAGATCCTGGTATGTGGGTTGATTTCAGTACCAATGATGTAGCTTACTGGATAGATCGTGGACCAAATGACTGTCAACACCACACTGGGCCATTTGAGAAATCATGTCGGACTTTTACCAATGGCAAACAAACAAGATATTGTCCAAAAAAAAAAATTTCGGCATGAAAGTGAATGGTGAGAAATACACTCAAGAATGGCTACTGGGTCTGTGTACTGTTTTGTTTGCAAACTTATTGCATATAAACCTTCAACATCCCGGTTTGCTGCAGATGGATTTAGTGACTGACGGAATACTGTTTTAATTGAACAACATGAAAATAGCACTACTCACAGAGATTCAATGTTGACATATTTAAATCGAAGACAGGGATTTGGACTGACACAAAAATTGGAAGAACAAATTAAAGGGGACCGTGAATACTGGCAACATGTCTTGCAGCATTATAGCTGTTATTCAAACATTAGCTGAACGTGGTCTGCCTTTCCGGGGATTAAATGACACATTTGGATCATTGCAGAATGGAAATTTCTTGGGATTGTTGGAGCTTGTAGCTCAGTTTGATCCATTTTTTAACAGGCCATATCTCAAAATATGGGAATGCTGGCAAAGGTAACCCATCATACTTATCCAAGACAATATGTGATGAACTCATTGGTCTAGTGAGTGACAAAGTTCGCTCAGCTATTGTGGATGAAATAAGTACTGCTGGGTACTTCAGTTTATCTGTCGACTCTACACCTGATCTTTCACATATTGAGCAATTGAGTATTGTACTAAGATATGTGTCTCCCACAGATGGAAAACCAGTTGAATGATTTATAACATTCCTCAGTTTGAAAAGCCACACTGGTGAAGAAATGGCAAATCAAGTACTGCATTATCTGTGCCAAGTTTGCAAAATAGATTTCTCAAAGTGCAGAGGTCAATCTTATGACAATGCTGCCAACATGTCAGGGTTTTATCAAGGAATGCAGAAGAAGCTTTTAGAAGAGAACAAATATGCCATAGTCATACCATGTGCTGCACACTCTCTCAATCTTGTTGGCCGCAGTGGTGTTGATTGTTGTCCAGTGGCAGTAAGGTTTTTCTCAACAGTCCAGTTACTTTATACATTTTTCTCTGCCTCAACACACTGATGGGCAGTTCTGAAAACATATTTGGGCAACGATCGTGTGTTGAAATCTCTTTCTAATACTCGCTGGGAGGCACATGCAGTGGCAACAAGTGCAATTCTGGAGTCCTACTTAAAGATTATGGCTGCAGGGCCGGCTCTAGCACCAGCGCTCCAAGCCTGTGCTTGGGGCGGCACTCTGGCTCCTTTTTTTTTTTTTTTTGCTTGTGGCGCAAAAAGCCGGGAGCTGGCCCTGAGTGGAGGTGAGCTGCGGCAGTGGGGGGCTCTGGGAGGGCCGCAGGAAGTAACCCTGGAGGGGGCAGAGGAACCGCCCCCCACCGCCACAGCTCACCTCCGCTCCGCCTGCTCCCCTGAGCACGCCGCCACCGCTCCGCTTCTCCCCCTTCCCTCCCAGGCTTGCTGCGTGAATCAGCTGTTTTGCGGCAAGCCTGGGAGGGAGGGGGGAGAAGCGGAGCAGCGGCGGCGCACTCAGGGGAGCAGGCGGAGCGGAGGTGAGCTGCGGCGGTGGAGGGGTGCGTGGAGGGCCGCAGGAAGTAACCCTGGGGGGGGGGCAGAGAAACCGCTCCCCACCCCAGCTCACCTCCGTCTCCTCCCCCGAGGGCACCTCCGCTCCGCTTCTTCCCCCTCCCTCCCAGGCAAGCCTGGGAGGGAGGGGTAGGAGGGGAAATGCGGCGCGCCCGGGGGAGAGGCAGAGTTGGGGCGGAGCCTGGGGGGGGCACAGGAAAATTTTTTTGCTTGGGGCGGCAAAAAACTTGGAGCCGGCCCTGTGTGGCTGCATTAGAAAGTATAGCTGAAGACCAATCACAAAAGGGAGAAACTATAGGAGAGGCAGAAAACATTTCAAACAAGATGCAAGAACTAGAGTTTGCATTCATGTTGACCATGTGGAATGAAATTTTACAACACTTTTACCACACAAGTCAAGCTCTCCAAGAAAAAGAATTGTATTTGAAAATATGTGCAGACCTCTGTCAATCATTAGCAGACCACTTACACACTTTGAGGAATGATTTTACGGTATAGTATTGTTTTTATTTTGAATTACATATGGGGGGGCACCATAATCTTTTCAGTGCTTAGGGCCTCTAAAGGTCTTAATCCGGCCCATTCCCAAGGCACACAGAAAGCGCGGAGCCACATCATGAGCAACCAATGAAAGGGAGTGCTAGATGGGGTGAGAGCTAATCCCCAGGCACAGCCACAAGGAGGCACATGTGCAGTGAGTGAAACCCTTTTACATTGACTGACAGAGAACGTTTCCTGTTTTGCAGTGCAATTGCAAAAGATAGCTGGGGTGTCAATTCCTCTCTCCAGCCCATTCATCCCCATGTTATTCTTGGCATATCAGGTATAAAGTTGTGCAACAAAATCTATAATTGCAGAATAAGCAAAATGAGTAACTGTTGGTAATATCAAAAGCTTTGACTAATCCCTTTCTGGCTTTCAGAGACAGTGTGAAGAGTTCCCACACTGCCTCTGAAAGCACATTCCATACAGTTAGAACCTTTTGTGTATCTGGACTAGTCTGATAATGGCCCCAGTACAGCCAAAAATATTAGCATAGAATCTGAACTATGTTGGGGAAGCAAATTATAACTAGAGCTGGTCAGAAGAGTCAAACAAACTTTTCTTCCATTGAAAAAATGCTTTTGTTGAACATTTAAATTTTTCATTGGAAAAATATTTTTTTCTGAATGTTTGTTTTTCAGGGAAAAATTTCAAAATAGAATGATAAAGTAGAAAGTTGTTTAATTTCAAATAGATTTTTTCAACATTTCAACAATGCTGAAATTTCAAGGATTTGAACTGAAACTATCAGGATTTTCCCCTTCCTCCCCCCCTCCCCCCCGACCTGCTTTTAGAAATGGCATGTCAGTGCTTGAACTTTCCTACATTGAATTTTCAGTATTTCCTCACCTGTTCTTTGCCTTTTTTCCTTTTCTGGTCTCTTTTCCAATGGAAAAACTGTGGGAAAGACACTAAAGTGAGAGAAAGTAGGGGAAAACCCAAATGTTAGGAAAGAAACATTTTTAAAAGTCTGAGAAAATGGGGGGGGGGATAACATTTTTATTACTAGCTCAAAAAGTGTGAAAAAATAATTTTAAAATATAAAATAAATTTTTAAAGTTTTCATCTTGACAGAGCTTCAAAAATGGCTTCACGGTTTGTCATTTGGGGAAAAAAAGAAAGGCATGTAATATAGAGAATATTTGTTGACCTATTTTCTTATTTACCTTTCCTCTCTTTTGGAAAAGTTTAAAAAAAAAAGGCGGTAGAGCAAGAAAATAATGAAAATTGAAAAACTGAAAATCCAAAATCCAAATTGAAATGATCATGTAATTCAAAATGTGGAAATGTGAGACATTATTCAAAATTTGCCATTTGTGACTGAGCTCTTATTACCTTACAAGAACAGAGAATTACAAATCAAATAAAATTTCAAATGTTTTGAAACCCAGGAAATAAAGATTTCAACTAGTGCCTTTGAAACAAAGCACCACCGTGGCTAACTATTGAAAGAACCATTGGGCCAGAGAAAGAAAACAAGCCTGAGAATGACTCCGTTGCCTAGTGGTTAAAGCGTTGCCGTGGGAAACCCAGCATCCAGTCCCTCTGTGCCAATGACTTTTTAAATTATTTTTTTTCCACAGGGGAACAGATTCAACAGGAGAGAGGATATGGGCTCATGAGGATATGGCGGGGAATGTGGGGTGGTTTCCAGGAAAGAATAGGAGGCTGCCAGATTCAGCAGGGTGTGGAGGAAGATAGATGGGACAGCGTCTACTAGCACCACAATTTGTTCCCACGTCCCATGTGCCTGGATGGAGCTGACTCAACTCAGAGTAACCTGCAGGCTATGAGCACATCACAGGAGGAGGTCCTATAAAACCATCTGACAGTCATCTCCCAGTTTCACTAGATACAGAGTCAGCAGTTAGGATATCAGATAGGATATTTATCAGTTGGTCTATATAAAAGGTGGGTATAAAATAAGAGCGCAACTGGATGACTCCACCCACCATCTGAAATGGACAGGTTCTGTGAGTGAAACTTTTCTTTGAGCGTTTTCAGAGCGATGGGATATATTGTTCCTTTGGGCACATCTTACTGTATCAATGGGCTTTCGTGTTTCACATCTTTCTCTCTCTCTCTCTCTCTTATTGTCTTTCTCTTTTTGTCTTTTTCTTCCTCACTTTCAATTGACTTTCTCCTGGAATCCTCAACACCTCTTTAAGTGTGAATTTAGGAGGAAACAAACACCAGTGTGGTATTTTCAGTTGCAGTTGGCCTCAGTGACACAGTAAATCAATTTGACTGTGGGACGCAGGTATAGCAGCTCTGCACTTTCCATGGCTGTGGCTCAGTGATTAGATTCAGTTTAAATGTTAAGAGAGCAAATTGTATGTTCACCAAGTGAAGGGACACCAGTGTTGTAAGTCAGTGCTGAACATATTTATTTCAATACACCAGAAAAGCCTTTGAGATTTTAAATACATTTACTCAAAAATCAAAGTACTGATGCTGCTGAAGTTCTTGCGGGGGTTCTTAGGAACTGTTCCCTTGAGTTACCATGGCAAGGGGGCTCCCAACTGCAGTCTGTTTTTCCTCACAGTATATGTTAGATGCCATGTTTATTTCTTGTCCAATGTCCATTTGGAAATGTGGATGGAAGAGAAATGAAGATGTTATTATTATTATTTATTTATTTGTAGTTCCAACACTGTCATTAAAAATACATTACATGGGTGTTTATGGCTGTGGTGACCCTGTACCATTTTTGGTTTCATGGGATAGTAATTTAGAACATAAGAACATAAGAACGGCCATACTGGGTCAGACCAATGTTCCATCTAGCCCAGTATCCTGTCTTCCGACAGTGGCCAACGCCAGGTCCCCCAGAAGGAATGAACAGAACAGGTAATCATCAAGTGATCCATTCCCTGTCACTCATTCCCAGCTTCTGGCAAACAGAGGCCAGAAGGACACCATCCCTGCCCATCCTGGCTAATAGCCATTAATGGACCTATCCTCCATGAATTTATCTAGTTCTTTTTTGAACCCTGTTATAGTCTTGGCCTTCACAACATCCTCTGGCAAAGAGTTCCACAGGTTGACTGTGCGTTGTATGAAGAAATTCTTCCTTTTGTTTGTTTTAAACCTGCTGCTTATTAATTTCATTTGGTGACTCCTAGTTCTTGTCTTATTAAAAGGAGTAACAGGATTTGTGACAGGATGTAGCCCTGTGTCCACACCGTCCACACTATGGTAATAATTTTTGTACCAAGTATGTTTTGTAAGGTATCAATTGAAAACTAATAATCTGATGATTAATATTGTCCTGATAACATACGTGTGGCAACATTGTCATGCAGTTATACGATTCCACTGTATTAACTCATGTCGCAAACTGAGGTTGGCAAACAGCTCTGTCTGAAACAGAGGCTTGTGTGCACTGCTTAATTTGCATTGAAGCAGTCAACAGAGTCATCAAGCAGGAAAGGGAGATAAAGGAAGCTCAAAAGGGTGAGAAAAAAGCAGCAGGGAACATCCTTCCATGTAGACCTTTCGTCTCCTGGTGGGGCTGGACACCATTAGAAACTCAATATAGGGGTTTGGTTAGGTCCAAGAGTGCTGGTGGATGCTCAGGATGGAGTTATAGGCCATATTAATATATCCTTTCATCTGCTTTTGCTGAGCAGAGTCACCATTGCTGTGAAATGTGGGACCTCCATGCCTTTGTCACCTTCAGTTTAGACCAGTCAGAAAATGATACTAGTGGAAAATTTGGGTGCTCACTTGGAAGGAGCTTTCCATTGAGAACACCATAATAATCTTGCTTTGAAAGCTGCACTGGCCACGTGTGAACTTCCAGACAGAATTCTGAGTGTTGATTTGAATTTTAAAGCTGTAAGGGGTTAAGGGACTGGGGATCTCAAGCACCACATATTTCTTTGTGTGATCCTTCTGTAACTACACTCCACAGGACACAGAGCTCCTTCGTGGTCATCGAGAGGGGGAATCACAGCTTTCCATTTTGAAAAACAAAAAACTTATCTTGAATTAGGGAAAGCAAAAGCAGAACTGAGGTTTTTTTAATGGCATAAAGCAGAGACTCTGGTTAGGTTCCTCAATTCACCTCATGAAGTTAAATCTTGAAGACCTTGTTCAGTCACATTGTCCACGGTAGATGAATTTCTCCTGCACCATTCCCTCAGATCATGGCTGGCTCCCAAAATCATCACATCCCTGTGGTATGCACAGATCTAAGTGAATCTGTGGGGCCCAGGACCCTCAATGGTAGACTGGGTGGTGGGCCACGTGTGGTACCAGCCACTGACAGAAGACAGGATACTGGGCTAGAGGGACTATTGGTCTGACCCAGTATGGCCGTTCTTATATTTTACAGTTTATAAGAATGCATGAACTGTGAGAGGATTTGAGAACTGACTTCCCTTCTCTGGGTTTATACGCTGATTGTATTGGATTGTAATAACATTCCTGGTTTGTTAATATAACAGAGCTCTGCATTTGAGGTTGTTAGCCTCTTCCTAGAGATGAGGAGTAGCATGCCAGTGATGTTACTGAGCTGCATGGTCTCAGAGAGTGAATTTGCTTCAACATGGGTGTTTTCTTGGCATCTCTGTTTCTAGTATTTCTTCAGCTCTTCCTCCTTGTAGCAGCCCTGAGCTCGGAGGGTCTTCCTCGCAAACTGAAGGAGTGGGAAAAATGCTTTATTGACTCTGACTATGAAGAACTGGTGGATATTGCCAAAAATGGGTTGGAAAAATCGTGTCGTTCAAAGAAGGTGGTGATTGTTGGGGCAGGAATCAGTGGACTCACTGCTGCCAAACTGCTGAAAGATGCTGGTTGCGAGGTAATTATAATGACCAAGAGGAGCCAAAGACAGGCCAGGGAGGCAGTGCTCCTCTGAAATAGTCTTATCATTCCTTTTTGATAGAGTAAACAATGCTGAAGAACAAATCGATGAGAACTTAAGTAAACTGGGTGAATTGCGAAAGAGAGAAAGAAAGAGAAGGAAAGAAATCTATTATTTTGATTTCCAGGCAACATGTTCATTGCCTTGAAGTTAAGGTTATTAGTGAAATAATAGCATAGCTGTACGAAAAATAATGCTGCAGCTAAAAAAATTCTAATCTCTACCTTTTATGGAAATGGTGATTAGTTAAGTAAATGTTCCAAAAGATTCAAATGCCCTAACAGTTCACATAATTCTGACAAAATTCTCTACCTGTGAAAACTGATATTAACTATCCCATAACAACTTAAACTTTCGCTCTTACTCATTTGTTTGTTTGTTTCTGTTTTGTTTTGTTTTGTTTTGTTTTTCCATAGAAAGAGCTACTGTCTTGGGCCATGGAAAAGACCAAAATCCATTATCCCTTTAGATTGCCTAAACATCCTCTACTCCCCCTTCTCAAAATCACCCAAGAACTACAGCCCCTGAGTCTGGAAAAGTCAACAGAGATAACTTATGTATTTATATTTGAAGTGCTTAGTTGATGTTGTTGGTTTAAAACCTCCCTCACTGAAAATCTGGTATTAATAATGAATGGAAAAATCACTATTACTATGAAAACTTCCATACTGGAATGTGTTCCTTGAGTACCCAATGCAGGAATACAGCTCGATTCTGGAAACATGCTTGAGCACATGCTTAACTTTAAGCCTATGTTTAAGTCTTATGAAGTTGAAATTCAAGTTGAGCATATGCGTACCTGCTTTCCTGAATCAAGGCCTGTATGCTTACATATCATCTGAAATTACTTTAATAAAACATTAATGTTCTTTCTTTGATGGCCATTTACAAAAGAAACGATGTGGGATAAATCAAGCCCTACCTACAGCCACTAGGTACCAGCAAGGGATTGAAAATCATGACCTGCGTTTTGCCACTAGGTCCTGATTCTGGAAGCCAGCAACCGTGTGGGAGGACGTATCTTGACCTATCGAGAAAAAGATTGGTACCTGGAGCTGGGAGCCATGCGTTTGCCGAGAGACCATAGGTAATACACAGTCCTCACCTGCCAACCTTGTTCAGAACCATAGAAGCCCCGTTTTAAAGACTTTTGTGATAATTCCAAGAAAAAAAATCTTTGAAGGCTTAAATTTGAGTAGGTTAAAATCTCCCCTTGCTTCCTTATGTGGATTAATTGCATTGCATCAAATAGTCAGTCTGTGTGTAGGGACTGAAATCTCTATGGAGCTGTAACTCTTCCTGCATAGATGGGATGGGACTGGGTGGGCGGGCGGAAGTGCAGAGTGGGTTGAGTTATGACAATCTACTCCACCAGCCAAAATGTCAAATGGCATTTTTTCAAAAGTTAATTGTTTAGTGTATTTTTTTGTTTCAGTTTTAGCAAAATGTTTCATGACACATTTAACTAAAATTTTTATTATTAACATATTTATAATTGTTATTGAAATAGTTATTCACATTTTTCATCTACTGCAAAACAAGGTTGAATGTGGATTTGGTAGAATATGGATTTGGGGTCATATGACACACAAATAATGTCATTTACCTAGGTAGGATTGGGCCATTCATGCTCGGGACCATATCCGAGCATATAACATTCTTTCTTATTTCGGAATTTTTCTCTTTTTACTCCTTCTCTTTTCTTTAGGATTGTGCGTGAATTTATTACCAAATTCAAACTTAAACTGAACCCATTCTATAATACTAATGACAATGCCTGGTATTTGGCTAACAACGTCAGGGCAAGATCTGGAGCTGTTGACCGAAATCCTAATATCTTGCAATACCCTCTGCTTCCCACAGAGAGGGGGAAATCTGCCAGTGAACTTTATGACCAGACACTGGATAAGGTATGTGTGTTGTGGAATGGACTCATGTACTGTAGAAAGATCTTCATTTCAAAGTTAGATTTTGATCCTAAACCCTGTCTCATCCACACACAAAACCATCTCGCTCAACTTAAGTGGTCCTTTCAACCCAGGCTAGCTGGCATGGCTTGAGGGCACAGGCACCGGCTTTCTCCTTTCCCTGGGCATGCTCAAACCCAGCTCAACCCCTTCCCCCAAGGTCCCACTCCTGCTCCACCACAGGCCCCACCCCAGCCCACCTCTTCCTGCCCCCACTCCATCCCCACCCCACCTCTTCTGCACCTCTTCCCACCCAGTTCCGGCCCCTCTCCCAAGCGTGTCCTGTCCCCACTCTTCCCCCTCTCTCCCAGCCCCTCCTGCATGCCGTGGAACAGCTGACCACAGCAGGCCGGAGGCACTGGGAGGGAGTGGGAGGAGTTGATCAGCTGGACCGGAGGTGCTGGGGTGTAGGTGGTGCAGCTGACTGCCGGTGGGTGCTAAGCACCCGCTAATTTTTTTACTGGGTGCTCCAGAGCTGGAGCACCCACAGAGTCGGTGCCTATGGCTGAGGGTATGAGTTGGAGCTAAGAGTCTGTGTTCACTTGAGCTAGTAGGCAACTCAGTGTGTGCAGTGAAGATGCAAGCTAAAACCCTTGAGTTCTGATAGTCCTCCAATGCCTTCCCACAATCACCATCCCCAGGTCAGTAGCGTAGCTGGGGGGGAGCAGGGAGAGCAGCCGCTCCCCCTGAGCACATTCTCCAAAAGTGGCACCTTAGGTGCCGACTCCCTGGGTGCTCCGGGGCTGGAGCACCCATAGGGAAAATTTGGTGGGTGCAAAGCACCCACCGGCAGCTCCCCGCCCTGCCCCCCCAGCCCCAGCTCACCTCCGCTCCGCCTCTGCCTCCTCCCCTGAATGCTCTGCCCTTCTCTGCTTCTCCGCCCCTCCCCCCTGGCTTCCCGCGAATCAGCTGTTCACGCAGGAAGCCTGGGAGGGCAGAGAAGCAAGCGGTGGCTTCGCGCTCAGGCCCAGGGAGGCAGAGTGGAGGTGAGCTGGGGCGGGAAGCGGTTCCCCTGTGCGCCCCCCCGGGTTACCTGCTGCAGGCAGCCCCTCCCGCCCCAGCTCACCTCCGCTCCGCCTCCACCTCTGAACGCACCGCAGCCCCGCTCTGCTTCTCCGCCCCTCCCCAGCTTCCCGCGAATCAGCTGTTCGCAGGCAAGCCTGGGAGGGCAGAGAAGCAGTGCGGCGGCTTTGTGCTCAGGCCCAGGGAGAAGGCGGAGGCGGAGGCAGAGCGGAGGTGAACTGGGGCAGGGAGCAGTTCCCCTGCGCTCCTCCCCCCCCCCGGTTACCTGCTGCTGCGTGGGCGGCCCTCCTCGCACCCTCCTGCCCCAGCTCATCTCCGCTCTGTCTCCTCCACCCCTGAGCGCGCTGCTGCTCCCCCCTCCCTCCCAGGCTTGCCACGCGAAAGCCTGGGAGAGAGGGGGGGTGTAGGGAAATGCGGCACGCCCCAGGAGGAGGTGGGGCTGGGGATTTGGGGAAGGGGTTGGAATGGCGCCTTTTTTTATGTGTTCACTCCCCCTGATGTTAGAACCTGGCTACGCCACTGCCCCGGGAGCCCAGAAATACAAACAGGTTTGGGGAAAGAATCATAGAGTGGCTCAGCTTACTATGGCACAGAGAACCATGGAAAATGGCCCCAGAAGTCCTACCAATATACACATGGGTGAATGCGTCACCAGAGAGGGCCCAGTATCTCAACTGAGAGGAACAGACCCCTATTCAAAACCCCACTGCTGATCAGATAGAGGGAAGACTTGCACTAGAGGTTTCCCACATTCTCGGTGAGTACCCAAACCCCTGGGAAAAGCTATGAGGCTGGTGCTGTTGATTTCAAGACACGCCTTAGGCTCCTGACTCCAGGAGAGGCTTCACAGCTGAGATCCCCAAGCAGAGATAGGCGTCGAACTCCCTGGGAGGGGTAGGGATTAGGACACACCCCTCTCTTCGACATCTCCCGTTGGCCAGTGTAGCTGGCTCAGCCTGCTGCCTTTTGTGGATCCCATTCTTAGGTGCCTAACCTTTCTTCCTCCCTTCATTGTGTAGGGAGCCTGAGAATGTGACTGTGTGAATCCCAGTGATTTTCTAGGCACCTAAAAGTTAGGTGTCGAGAAACGGAGCACTGCAATGTCTATATCCATTTGTGAATCTAGCCTCTTGTGATATTTCCAGAAGCTCAATGGGATTTCAATGGGATTAAAGACACTTAGGTGCTTTTTGAAAATGCCAGTAGATGCCTATCTGCCTATTTAAACAACTAAATACATTTGAAAAATTTGGTTCTCTTTTAACCTTTAGGCTATGTCTACAGGATGGATCTTACAGCAGCACGGCTGTACCACTGCAGCTGCGCTGCTGTAAGGTCTCCCGTGTAGCTGCTCTATGCCGGCAGGAGAGAGCTCTCCCATCGGCATAATGAAACCACCCCCAGTGAGCTCTCCCACTGACATAGCGCTGTCCACACCAGTGCTTTTGTTGGTGAAACTTTTATCGGTCAGGAGGGGTGTTTTTTCACACCACTGACAGACAAAAGTTTGACCAGCAAAAGTGCTACTGTAGACATTGCAATAAACTATTGATTTTATTGTTCAAAAAGTCTGAGCGAAACTTGAGTCAGCTGGAGAACTGCAGGAAAGGAAAACAAAAATTTCCCCTCCTTATCCCTGTTCATAGGCACCGACTCAGTGGGTGCTCCAGGGCTGGAGCACCCAAGTAGAAAAATTAGCGGGTGCTTAGCATAGCACCAGCAGGCAGCTCCCCCCTCCCCACAGTGCCTCCTGCCCACTGGCAGCCCCACTGATCAAGTCCTCCCCCTCCCTCCCAGCGCCTCCCACCTGCCTTGAACAGTTGTTCTGCAGCATCCAGGAGGCTCCTGGAGGGAGGGGGAGGAGTGGTGACAGGGCGCATTCAGGGAAGGGGGCGGAAAGAGGTGGGGCAGGGGTGGGAACAGGCGGAGCAGTGGCAGGGGCTTGGGGGAAGGGGTGGAGTGGAGGCAAGGCCTGGGGCGGGGGGGGGGGCAAGCACCCCCCAGCTAGAGGAGAAGTCTGCGCCTATGTCCCCATTAAAAAGATCTTGTTAACAGCTCTTTCACCTGAGCAGTCATTTCATGTCCTGCCTCCTTGGGCATATGCACTAGGATACCATCCGTAAGTACATGATTGCAAACAGGGAAAATAACCAATCTGCAAAGGTAGAGCTGTGATTGTGAAACTAGTGACTGTTTTCTTTGTTGCTCCCCAGGTGACAACAGACTGCAGAGCTTTGAAAGAGAAATATGACTCATTTTCCATCAAGGTAATTGAAGATGGCATTCCAGTATCTTGTGCCTGATTTCCTAAAGCTTTCCTCACACCAGCTAATGCAACTCCTTGTGGGACAGATTGTGCCATGTTCACACAGTCCATGGTAGGAGGTATTACATCTGAATCCTCCTACACCTCCTGGCTATGTGGCGGAAAAACACTTGCCTCATGGGGCCTTGCATACGTTCCCCTGTGGTCCTCCGGGTTCTGCTTTGTGGAAGGGGGAGGGCAGGGCCTCTCCCTACCCAAGACATCGGTCTGTAGAAAGCAAACGGTCTCTGTGCTCCCCTCTGCCCTGTATTTGTGTAGTGAAGACAGGACCCTCCTCCATTCCTATGTAACCCACTTGGCATCTCTTCTTCTCACCCTGGGTCTCTGAGTGGCATCCAGCTATGTGTCCTCATCTCATCCATGGTTATTTCAATGAGATATCTTTCCTCTGTGTACCTGCCCACCATTATTTTTACTCCGTACGACAGTTGCTCTCAACCTTTCCAGACTACTGTGCCCCTTTCAGGAGTCTGATTTTCTTGCATGCCCCAAGTTTCACCTCACTAAAAACCACTTGCTTACAAAATCAGATCTAAAAATACAAAAGTGTCACAGCACATTATTACTGGAAAATTGCTGACTTTCTCATTGTTACTATTTGATTATAAAACGAATTAACTGGAATATAAATATTGTACTTACATTGCAGTCTGTAGTATATAGAGCACTATAAACAAGTCATTTTCTGTATGAAATTTTAGTTTGCACTGACTTCACTAGTTTACCACCAGCTTCGGGCTGCATTCCCAGGCAACCAGACTGCAAGCAGACCTGGTCCCAGCGTGCCGGGGGCTGATACCAGCCTCACAGTGTCCACGGGCACTCTTAACAGTTTCATGCCCTCTTGAAGAGGTGCCCGTGGACAGTGTGAGGCCGGTAGCGGCCCCCGGCGCACCGGGACCAGGTCTTCTTGGAGTCAGGTTGCTTGGGAATGCAGCCCAAAGCTGGTGGTAAACTCCATCTAAGGCTAAATACTGGCACGAGACCCATAGTCAACAAGTACTGTAAGTGATTTCACTAGTGCTTTTTATGTAGCCTGTTGTAAATATCTACATGAGTTGATGTACCCCCTTGGAGACCTCTGCGTTCCCCTAGGGATACGTGTACCCCTGGTTGAGAACCAGTGCTGTAGGAGGTGTGACCTGGACCACGGCTGTTTAATCAAAGGCAATAAAATCTTGCTATGGACACTCTGAATTAAATCATGCCCCACTGAAATCAATGACAAAGCTCCCGTTGATTTCAGTGGAGTCAGGATTTCACGTGGTGAATCAAAAGGGATGAGGGCCTGTGTCCTGAATGGGATCATCAGCTTTACTCCAGTGATTGGTTATGAGGAAGCTGACAAATCACACAGGAGGGTAGTTGTTTGGAATGGTGTTCCAGTCATAAGAACATAAGAACATAAGAAAGGCCGTACTGGGTCAGACCAAAGGTCCATCTAGCCCAGTATCTGTCTACCGACAGTGGCCAATGCCAGGTGCCCCAGGGGGAGTGAACCTAACAGGCAATGATCAAGTGATCTCTCTCCTGCCATCCATCTCCATCCTCTGACGAACAGAGGCTAGGGACACCATTCTTACCCATCCTGGCTAATAGCCATTTATGGACTTAGCCACCATGAATTTATCCAGTCCCCTTTTAAACATTGTTATAGTCCTAGCCTTCACAACCTCCTCAGGTAAGGAGTTCCACAAGTTGACTGTGCGCTGCGTGAAGAAGAACTTCCTTTTATTTGTTTTAAACCTGCTGCCTATTAATTTCTTTTGGTGACCCCTAGTTCTTGTATTATGGGAATAAGTAAATAACTTTTCCTTATCCACTTTCTCAACATCACTCATGATTTTATATACCTCTATCATGTCCCCCCTTAGTCTTCTCTTTTCCAAACTGAAGAGTCCTAGCCTCTTTAATCTTTCCTCATATGGGACCCTCTCTAAACCCTTAATCATTTTAGTTGCTCTTTTCTGAACCTTTTCTAGTGCTAGAATATCTTTTTTGAGGTGAGGAGACCACATCTGTACACAGTATTCGAGATGTGGGCGAACCATGGATTTATATAAGGGCAATAATATATTCTCAGTCTTATTCTCTATCCCCTTTTTAATGATTCCTAACATCCTGTTTGCTTTTTTGACCGCCTCTGCACACTGCGTGGACATCTTTAGAGAACTATCCACGATGACGCCAAGATCTTTTTCCTGACTCGTTGTAGCTAAATTAGCCCCCATCATGTTGTATGTATAGTTGGGGTTATTTTTTCCAATGTGCATTACTTTACATTTATCCACATTAAATTTCATTTGCCATTTTGTTGCCCAATCACTTAGTTTTGTGAGATCTTTTTGAAGTTCTTCACAATCTGCTTTGGTCTTAACTATCTTGAGTAGTTTAGTATCATCTGCAAACTTTGCCTTCTCACTGTTTACCCCTTTCTCCAGATCATTTATGAATAAATTGAATAGGATAGGTCCTAGGACTGACCCTTGGGGAACACCACTAGTTACCCCTCTCCATTCTGAGAATTTACCATTAATTCCTACCCTTTGTTCCCTGTCCTTTAACCAGTTCTCAATCCATGAAAGGACCTTCCCTTTTATCCCATGACAGCTTAATTTACGTAAGAGCCTTTGGTGAGGGACCTTGTCCAGTCACCCGGGACTCTAAGGCCTTCTCTACACTAACACTGGAAGTTGATCTAAGTTACACTAATTAAGTTCCGTAACTTAAGTCGACGTAAATGACATCGACTTCTATTGGATCTTTGCCACGCTATGTTGATGGGAGACACACTCCCATCAACGTAGCTTCCGCCTCTCGTTGAGGTGGAGTACTGAAGTCAATAGGAGAGCGCTCTCCCATTGACTTATCGTGTCTTCACCAGGCCCGCTAAATCGATGCCGTTGTATCAATGGCAGCAGCACCGATTTAGCGCGGTAGTGAAGACAAGGCTTAAGTCACTTTGTTTCTCCCTGCCTCCAGCTCGAGGAACTCTTTGTTGTGGTAGCTGGGTGGCAGATCCCTGACACCACCAGTCACTCAAGCTCTCTCCTCTGGGCTGTGCCCAGGGCCGGCTCCAGGCACCAGCCCACCAAGCTGGTGCTTGGGGCGGCACCTGGAGGGGGGCGGCGCGGCGCTCCGGCCCGAGAGCGGGGCCGCGACTGGGCTCGCCGCCCTCCCCCGGCGCTGCCTCTGGCCGCCGGGGAGAGCGGAGCCCCGGCGGGGCTCGCCGCCCTCCCCCCGGCGCTGCCTCTGGCCCCCAGGGAGAGTGGAGCCCCGGCGGGGTTCTCCGCCCTCCCCCCGGCGCAGCCTCTGGCTGCCGGGGAGAGTGGAGCCCCGGCGGGGCTCACCGCCTTCCCCCCGGCGCTCTGGCCCCCGGGGAGAGCGGAGCCCCGGCGGGGCTCGCCGCCCTCCCCCCGGCGCTGCCTCTGGCCCCCAGGGAGAGTGGAGCCCCGGCGGGGTTCTCCGCCCTCCCCCCAGCGCAGCCTCTGGCCGCCGGGGAGAGTGGAGCCCCGGCGGGGCTCACCGCCTTCCCCCCGGCGCTGCCTCTGGCCCCCAGGGAGAGTGGAGCCCCGGCGGGGTTCTCCGCCCTCCCCCCAGCGCAGCCTCTGGCCCCCGGGGAGAGCGGAGCCCCGGCGGGGCTCGCCGCCCTCCCCCCGGCGCTGCCTCTGGCCCCCAGGGAGAGTGGAGCCCCGGCGGGGTTCTCCGCCCTCCCCCCGGCGCAGCCTCTGGCTGCCAGGGAGAGTGGAGCCCCGGCAGGGCTCACCGCCTTCCCCCCGGCGCTCTGGCCCCCGGGGAGAGCGGAGCCCCGGCGGGGCTCGCCGCCCTCCCCTGGGGGGGGGGGCGGCGAGAGGCTTTTTTGCCTGGGGCGGCAAAAAAGCCAGAGCCGGCCCTGGCTGTGCCAGTCGTAGCTTTGCCTTGCAGGTGGTTAACAGTATGTGAACCCAATCCCCGAGACTCATTCCCCTGTGATATCCAGTCCCTGCCGCTGGCTACTCACAGAAATCCCAGATCCTCTGCAGTGTACCTCAGTTTACCAGTTTTACTTTAAACCACCACTCCTGTAAACCACATAGCCCTTGTGAGCACTTAGAACAGAACGAAAGGCTTGTTTCAGAAAGAATAAGTATTTAACTAGAATTGAGAGAAAGTGATAGAAGCAAATGGCTAGAACATAAAAGCATAAAACACAAAGCTGGGTGTACCCTTCTCAATAGTTACCTTTCCAATATACTAAAGTAGGCTTCCCCTGCAAAGCTCAGTCTGCTGCAAAGTTGGCTGGGTTCACCAGAACCAGCATCAAAATATTCATGAAAGGCCCCTGCTCCTTAAGGCAGTGGTCCCCAAACTTTTTATGTCATGCTCCCCCTTACCCATAATGTAATCGTCTGCACCCCCTCGGGAGCCAGGGCCGGGAGTGGGACCAGGGGCTGGGAGCTAGGGATCAGGGCCAGAGCTGTGACTGGGGCCAGGGCCAGGAGCGGAGCCACCGCCAGACCTGGGACCATGGTTGGGAGCTGAGCTGCAGCCGGGAGCCAGGCTGTGGTCTGTGGCTGAGGCCAGGGCTGGGCCGTGGTTGGGGGCCAGAAGCCAAAGCCAGGGCCTCAGCTGGGGTTAGGGCTGGGCTGGAGCAGAGATGGGGGCAGAGTGGGGCTGGGTGGTGTTCCTTCCCTGCCCCCAATGGGGGCTGGTCTGGGCCCTATCAAGCCCCCCTCTGGGCATGCCCCACAGTTTGGGGACCTCTGCCTTAAAGGGTTTCCTCAGTGAATGAATCCCGAATGCCTTCCCTGACACTTTATTTACACTGAAAGTCTTTTGCCTTGATTCTTAGCCAGGGCAATCTCCTGGCTGTTATAATGGTCTTTTTTGTTAATTTGTTCTGGGATGTGGCCAGGGTAGGGAAAAGAACCATGCATTACCTCCTGGCTGACTGGGGGAGGGGAACAAGTCCCTCTGCTTTGAATGAGTTGTCATTCAAAGCAGAGGGACACAGTACCCCTGGTGACTAATTTTTACCCCAAGTCCATCAAGCATACTTTCAGTATAAATACTTTATTCCTTAAATATTACCCATACATACATCCCACCATGATTATGAATCTTGACAAGTTGTGAGCTTTCTGCAGATACCTTACATGTTACTCTCCATAGATAAATAGCTTGTAAGATGTGTTTGGTGTAGTCAGTTTGTCAGGTCTGAGCTGAGAGATGTTTGCAAAGAACAGGGGACTGTTTGCCAAAGGGTCTCTGTGTCCCTATGGGTGTGACCTTTGGCTAACCCTTAAGGGTACTGAATAATTCCTATGTTCATCTCTTCAGCTGTCATGTTTCAATGTGGATATGATATGCATGCACTTTCTGCCCTTCTTCTCTTCCCCAACCAGGAATATTTGATTAAAGAAGGAAAATTAAGTAGAGGAGCCATTGACATGATTGGTGACTTGCTGAATATAGATGGTAGTTTCCACATATCTTTTCTGTACTCTGTCATGGACGATATTGCTTTCAAAGAAGGGTAAGAAGAAGAGTATCTTTAATTACTTGCTTTATATGGAGAAGAACATGTATCTATGGTAGGATCTGTCTATCTATCCATCCATCTTCTGATACAATGAGGTTGATAAGCAGATAGATGTATCTCGTCCATCTATCAGTGCGGCCAGTTACCTTCGTTCAAGTAGGCACCGATGGTCTGAACTGTCATAGAGGGCAGATGTTCACTACTATATTTCTCTAGCTATACAAGGCAGGGGACACTTTCACAAGGGATGAGTTGTACATTACTGAAAGTGTCTATCTATGGCTTCTAATGGGGAGAGTTCCTATGGAATTCAGTAATTAACTTCCGACTAAGAGTACCTGTAATAGTGATATTGGAACATCACTCTGTTGTATCAAGGGAACCCTTTGGTCAAATGACCCCAAATTAGGATTACTAATCCTACCCAGTCCCCATGAGGCAAACCTAATTCTAAGGCAATCTTAGTAATCATGCAGAATTTAGATCACGTCAAAGAGTGAAGCTTTAAACAGAAAGCTGGTCTTAGCCTTAACTACCACAGACCTGGCACTTGCCTATAATAAAAGAAGCCGGAATTGAAGTAGTCACTGGAGGAAGAGGGGATGGGGGGGGGGTAAATTATATCTTCAGCTAAGCAGCTCCTTACAGAGCCGCTTATTATTTTTGTGATATTTACGCAGAGAACTGTTGACAGAAGCGGTAATTCTTCTACCATCATCTCCACCCCCACCCCCCTGCTCCTTTCTTTCAGTTTTGATGAGATCACGGGGGGATTCGATCAGCTTCCAGAGGCTTTCTACAAGGGTATGCATAGGGATATTCTATTTCAGTCCACAGCAGTGAAGATACTACACGACAATGAAAAAGTGAGAGTTTTTTATCGCAGGCCACGCACATTGCTCCCGTCCTCAGTGACGGCTGACTATGTCCTTGTCGCAACCACAGCAAAAGCCACACGGCTCATTAAATTTTCTCCGCCTCTTTCCTCCAACAAGACCCATGCCCTGCGCTCCCTCCACTACTCAAAGGACGTGAAGATTTTTTTGGTCTGCAGGGAAAAGTTTTGGGAGAAGGATGGAATCTATAATGGGAGGTCAATCACTGATCGCCCATCCAGATTCATCTACTACCCCAGCCACAATTTCTCCAGTGGAGTGGGGGTGATCCTGGCTTCCTACACTTGGGATGATGATGCTGAATTCTTCGTTCCCCTTAGTGATGAAAAGTGTGTTGATGTGGTACTGGAGGACCTGGCAGAAATCCACCAAATGCCCAAGAATTATATCCAGAACGTCTGTGATAAACATGTGATCAAGAAATGGGGCCTGGACAAATATTCGATGGGAGCATATGTTTCATTAACCCCATATCAGTTTGTCGACTACTCCAAAGCTTTGTTTCAGAATGAAGGGCGGGTCTATTTTGCAGGAGAATACACCGCTCACCCTCATGCCTGGATCGAAACGGCTATGAAAGCTGCTGTGAGAGCAGCCAGGAACATCCATGGCACTATCAATGCATCACCTAGGTGGCAACAGAAAGAGCTGAAAGAAAATGAACTGTAATGGATTTATGAGTGTTTGGTGAAGGTACAAACACATGGGGATTCTGACTGCGGAATTAAAAATTGCGCTGCTAATCATCGAGCATCATTATTGTTGTGGCTGTGCTGGTGGTAGCGCCTAGGTGTCCCGCTGTGAGTGTCACTCCAAAAACACTGAACAAAAAAGAGAGTGCCTGCCTATGATGGGGTGTACAAACCCCACACTGGGCAACAAGGAGCTAAGGGATTATTTTGGGCTCAGCCAGCCCCGCCCTGCCACACCTGCAGCAAATGCTCCATCTGCTGGAGGCATTAAAAGGCAGGGAATTAGCTCATTTGGGTGGCAGAGCTGGAGGTGAGCCCACATCTCTAGCAGCACAGAGCAGAGGGAAGCCTAAGACTCTGACACAGGTGCCCAAAGCATGCCCCCATCGCCCTCCAGAGAATAGGGAGGACCTGCCCCAGAGACAACCAGAAAGGGAAGTATCCTGTGGACCTTGGACTTTGGTAACTCCCTTTATTTATTGTGGTTTGGGTTTCCCCACCAGGGGAAGGCCTTGAACTAAGCTGACCCCGGAGGGGTGGGAATGAGAGGAAGAGGCCCAGAGAGGACAGCCTTAAGCAGCCTTGGTTGTCAGGCTACTGGTATCCCAAATGGCCCTAGGTCAGAGTTGACTAGCCCAGGCTCCCCTCCCCACAACCCCCTTGGCAGTCTGGGGTTGTGACTATGACCAGTAGGCCACGCTCCCCAACCATACTCTGAATGAGGATCATTACACTCCCCCGCAGAGCTTACAATCTAATTATAAGACAAGCTTGATACAGACAGAAGTGGGGGTGGGGGGAGAGCACAATGAGACAATGAAACAATCCGGCCCTAGATTGTTACATTAGGTGAAGCCCAGAGGGGTGGTGCAGAAACTGCCTGAACCAGCAGCAGACTGCTATGCTCTGTTGTGCTGTGACCTCAGACTCTTTTGGCTGCTTCCCCAGTGCATTAACATTATCTCCGGCCTAGCCACACCGGGAAGTTAAGACAAAGTTACTGCAGGTATGATGTTAAAGCCCATTAATATGCATTAAACAACTGTGTGGACACTCTCATTCAGAAGTAAAGTAGCGTTAGTTCACTGTAGCTTAATCCGTTTTTGTTTTTACACATTTCGGAAGGCTACTAGGTATCACTGAGCACATTAACAAAGTTTTAGAGCATTTAGTATCAGTTGAGTTTATATATATATATATGGTAAGTATAGAGAAAAATCAAGAAAATTCAATACAGATATGCTCAAAGAATGTGGGACAGCCACATTTTATAAATCTAATTACATTCATTAATAATTGTTAATACCTAGCTCTAATGAAGTGGTTTTCATACATATATCTCAAAGCCGGTAAGTATTATTAACCACATGTTACAGATGGGGACACTGAGTTACTGGGATGTGAGGTGAGGGAGCCGGGAATAGAATCTAGTTCTTGTGAGTCATGATATCTGTCCACTAGGCTACAGTGCAAATGTTTACATCTTACTGAACTTTTTTCCTCTCTCTCTATACTTACCAAATAATTTCATTTAACCTTCTTTAAAAAGTCTGGCTCTCCATTCTCTGAGTCCTGTACTAATTGCTTTCTATGCTCCTGTTTCTGACTCACCTCTGAAATATGTATAACCTATTGTTCTTCTTAGGATGTTCTCCCCTTTTCCCCACACACTGAGGTCTAAATTTTTCCCTCATTCAACTGACAACTTGCATGACACTGATCAGATGCCATTCATGACATTAAAGAACTGGAGTACACTTGATCTAATTAAGCCAGCTGAAATTCATTACCAGCTATCTAGGCGCCCCCTTGCCCTCTGCCCTTGGGCTGTTCTTAACGCACAGTTCCCAACCATGTAACGCAGGCCCCCATCTATTGAAAGGCTGGATCTTGGGCTGAGTCTGAGGCCTGGTCTGCACTAGGAAATTGGGTCAGTATAACTACTTCGCTCAGGGGTGTGAAAAATCCACATCCCTGAGTGATGCAGTTAAACCGACCTAACCCCCAGTGTAGACAACTCTAGGTCAATTGAAGAATTCTCCCATCGACCTAGATGTGGATTACCTACTCCGATGGAAGAACCCTATTCATCAGCGTAAGTAGCATCTTCACTGAAGCACTGCAGCAACACAGCTGCATTGGTGTAGATAAGCCCTGAGTTTAGCTTGGAAGGGGATTAGGACAAGTGGCTTTTTGTCTCCCTCATCTGGGGGACCTCTCTCTGCCAGGCCAGTGATGGAGTGAACTAGAGGAGGATCACACCTGCTATGCCTTATCCCAGCTGGCAATGACTCACAGGGGCATTCAAAGACCTCTGCGTTGTAGAGATCATCCCCTTTTTGCCCAGCCATGCTGCTGCCAGTAGGGGGAGAAAAAGAGCTGAAGATTGTGCTTGAGTGTCTTAGAACTATGAGAGGGTTTCCTATGCAGGGGACGATTCTGTGGCCAGATCCACTGAGTTTATAGCCATTTTGTACAGCAGGACTGCCGAAAAGTAGCTGCAGCATGGCCATAAGTATTAACTTGGAACTCCAACAGAGCTTTTCATTGACACCTTGCATAAAGCAAAGTTGGGGCATCAAATTATAACTAGAGTTTGTCAACTCACCTTTTTTTCCATTGAAAAATGAGGTTTTTCTTAAGCCCGGCCACAGCTTCATCTTGGATTAGATGAGTGAGGGAAACACACAACATGTGCTGGAACCCTGATCATATTGCAACCCAAATACAAAAGAAGTATCAAGATGAAGTTATGGCCCCAATGATCCTAACATTTCTGAGCATGCGTATAAATTCAGCGGGACAAATTTATGTCTAAAGTTACTCACCTGAGTAAGTTTTTCCCTAAAGTTGCCATCACGTATACATACATGTATACTGGAATGGCCAGTCTTAATTTTTAGAATCCTTGCGGGCCTCCTCCTTCTGCACTCGAAGTGCCAGAGTGGGGAATCAGCCTTAACATGGTGGCAGAGCAGTGGAATCATTTTGAACCAGAGGCACAGACCTCAGGATTTTAAAAGGACAAATTTTTCCTTTTCGCAGACTGCAAAGTCAGGGAGGGTTTTTTCTTTTCTTTTCTTTTCTTTTCTTTTCTGCCTGAGGGGCAACAGGCATGCAAAGGGTTCAGCCTGCAAAGCAAGGGAATCCAACAAGCAGTTTATTTTATTTTTTTTCTAACTTGGTGGCAATGAAATAGCTAGGCTAGAGTAGGGCAACCCTGTGCCTGAGGTTGTGGTTGGGCACCGAAACCCTAGAGCAACCAGTCTTCCCAAAGCAGCACTCCATGGAGAAGACAGACCCAGATCAAGCCCAGACATCCAGCTCCATGACAGAAATGCAGGGAGGGGATGAGGGACCGGAGAGTTCCCTGGAGATCTTCCAGTTAGCAACAACTGACAATAGAACAGGGAACCAACTGAAGTCAGTGGAACTGTGCCTGCTTTGATCAGAGTTGAATTTAGTTCCTGGGGTTTTTACTCTTCAACTACTCTATTTATGAAGTAAATGCCAAGTAACATTTACTTCAATGGGACTAGTCATGTGAGTATTGTTAAACAAGCATTAACATCACCTCGCTGCAGGACTGTGCATGGATGCTCCTGAATTCCACCCATCTCCCAAGATCCGTGTGAATCTCCAGAGATCTGTGAATTGGACATGTCTATGTGTGGTTGGGTGAGAGCAGACCCCTCTACTGACTCTGAAAAGGAGGACCAGTACCACTCCCCTCTTTTGGTTCTCTGAACCCAGTCTGATCTCATGGCAGAAAAATGCAAAGGATCACAAGCAGAAACTTGCCGTGTTTCAAAACATGTGCATTGGGGGAGGGGGGACAGCTCAGGGCTACATTTCCTGCTGTAACTGCAACTTAATTAAAGACTTGGTAGAGTATTCCCCAAAGCCTGGTAAAGTTTAGATACATATTTCCCCTTAGATTGTTAATTTTGAGCTACTGGGGTGATGTAATGGTCCCAACCTTAACTCAAACTATTTAAATATTGTATTTTCTTCCACCAGTTATTGTTCCTTTTTCTTCAGTAAGGTTAGAGAGTCAGATTTAAAGTGTGTCATGCAATATTTTTGGTTACCAATTACAGACTGCAGTTCTTACAGACGGGATTTCAATTTGACATTTTCTAACCTATTTTTAAAAAATCATTAAGTTTTTTTTTGTGAGAGCAGGCATGAATATTTATGGTATTATTTATTTTTTCAGTATAAATGGAATACATGTCTTAAAGATTTTTAACTAATTTTCTCCCTTAGAATAATATTATTGCCCTATGCTAAAAGAATGCCATGTTAATTGGAGCGCTCATTACATGTGCCTATTATAAGACAGTATTTTCACATTTCTCCAACAGTAAATATAAAGGTGACAAAGAAGAGATTTATGTGGATTGCTTATTTATTTACTTGTTGCAACCATTTTCAGTTCATAAATGTGTGTTGGTTATGAATGACCATATGCCAGAATTATGGGGAGGCAAATACATTCTAAAAATATAATAGAATGCAGGACAATACAACAACCGTTTGCTTTAAAATAAATCGCAGCATTTTTCCAAAAGAGGTGAACATTCTCTCCTTTCTAGATTGCTTACACAACAAGATGGGATAGATGGAGGTAAGCAGTCACTGTCTTCTTATGTTTCTAGGCTATATGTGTTCAGATTTTCAAGGCTTTGGCAGTTGTTTTGTTCTTTTGAAGAGCACCATTCTTGTACAGAAAATTTCTCGCATCAAACTAGCAGAGGCGCAAGTATACAATTTTTTTTAATCAAAAGACATTTTCAAGTTATTATTTTCATGATGATTATGATGATGTAACATACACATAACCTCAGAGATAAACCCGTTATGTTTTTGAACATTCAATATTTTTAATTATATCATTAAAAAGAGAACTGGATAAATTCATGGAGGTTAAGTCCGTTAATGGCTATTAGCCAGGATGGGTAAGGAATGGTGTCCCTAGCCTCTGTTGGTCAGAGGGTGGAGATGGATGGCAGGAGAGAGATCACTTGATGATTACCTGTTAGGTTCACTCCCTCTGGAGCACCTGGTATTGGCCACTGTCGGTAGACAGGATACTGGACTAGATGGACCTTTGGACTGACCCAGTACGGCCGTTCTTATGTTCTAAAATTAGAAATGCTACATAGAATAAATTAATCATTATAATTATCATTAATTGTAGGAGCAACTGATTACATATAGGGTCTTAAAAGATATTAAATACATATATACTACTTTTTATGATAGCATATAATACATTTTAATTTCTCATTCATTTTAAATCTGGTCCTGATGAAGGGAACACAGTGGAATTTATATGCCTTACAATTCTGCTTCTTATAGTCAGTCTGTGCTATTAGTATCTGGCTGTGTTGAAGGAGGGGCACATGGTATGCCGTTCCAGCTCCCAAAAAGTGCCGGAATGGCATTCCACATGAGTTGAGCGTTGCTTCATTACTGTCTTGTCCAAAAACTCTCTCCTCATGTTTCTAATCCAAGTGGACTCCTGGCCTCACACCCCCATGTACTTTTTCCTCAGTCAATTGCCCTTCACGGGTATCTGTCAAAGCCTGGTCATTGTCCCTAAAATGGCAATAGGCTTCCAGTCTCTGGGGAACATTATTTCACTATGTAGATGTGGACCCAGATATTTCTCATGCTGACCATGGAGGGAGCAGAGTGCCTCATTCTAGCAGCCTTGTCTTCTAAGTAAAGTTAATGAATACAATTATTGCTATTGGTGGAAGTAGTCATTGTCATAGTATATGATGTTTACATATAAGGTGTGAGTGTGACACCTTGGTCTATTGAAGTCACTGACAAATCCCCCAATTGACATCAACAGGACCAGGATTTTATTCAAGGGAATTTTAGTGCCATTAAAAATCCCAAATACATAGAGATTAATTTTTATAATATCATATCATACATTTTCATTTCCTGTGCTTCTGAAACCTTGTGCAGTTGAAGGATCACACTGTTTTGTTTTGGGTGTTTTTTTAATGTACTGTACAATATGGTGTCTAACACCCAGTCTGGGATATCTGCTCTTCAAAGGAGGGACTGGCCAAGTCTCTGATCTTGCAAAGATTTACATTTATCCTTAATTCTGCACACTGGGAGTTGTCCCATTGAACTAAACGAGTCTACTCTCATCCATAAAATTATTCATGTGCCTGGGGCTTTTCAGGATTGAGGCCACAATACAGAAAACTACATTTAGTTAACTACCTCACAGTGGGCCTGTTGGGTATATTAAAACATGTTTTTAAATGACTTTGACTTTTGTGGATAGAAAGTGTTATAGATTTGCAAAATATTATGGGCCGAACTCCACTCTGACCTATACCCCAGTCACAAACTCTTCAGGCCAAAGGATCACATTTTCTTACATGTTTCTACAAGGGGGCCCCAGTCCTGATTGGGGCCTTTTGGTGCTACAATAATAAATAATAATAAAATTTCCCCATTTGCTGTGCTGGCAGTTTGTGTATGGTTGAATCCTGGGAAGTATTTGTTGCTGAACTTCAGATAGTCTTGGGTGGTTTTATGCTCTGTTGCCTGTGGGCACTGTTGCCTGTGGAATTGATGGGAAGAACATTTCCATGTCATTCTTTCTGTACTCCTGCTAGTGCTAAGTAAATAATGGCTGTTTGAGCTCAGGGGCTTAACCAAAACATTTTTAAAAAAATCCAATTCAATGCAAACCTAAATATGTTTTTCAATTTGGGGG
Source organism: Emys orbicularis (assembly GCF_028017835.1). NCBI lineage: Eukaryota > Metazoa > Chordata > Testudines > Emydidae > Emys > Emys orbicularis. Next base: position 17,207,019 of record NC_088695.1, on the reverse strand, counting down.
GGGGGGGTCAAATCACAGATCTTGAAGAGAAAAGAATTTTGTGCCCAAATTTTTCATTTTCATTCAGGCATTTGGGGTGTTTTCACACCTTTTTGGTATTTCTTTTTAAACTTCCAAATTTCAATCAGAACACCATTTTGAATCAAAAAGTCTAAACAAAATGTTTTAAATTTTTTTCAATGAGAGATTTCAAAATGAACCAGTCAGAATGAAATGTTTCAAAATGGTCACAACAAAATGTTTTCATGCTTTCATATTTTTGTCCAGTTGAAATTTCAGACCTTCCAAAATGCATTTATCAGTGAAGACATTTAATAAAAAAATCACCCAGCTCTCTCTACTGCAGGGTTTTATCAGGCATGACATGGGTTAAATAAGTGGTTTGCTTGGCAGAAAGCTTTTGCTGCTCTGCCAGTTAACCCAGCAGGGACATTTCCTAGCATGATACAAGCCAGTGAGCCTGCCATAATTTCTCCAGTAGGAAGAGAAAATTTCTTTGTGATTTAGGCAGTTCATGTTTTAATTTTTATGGCTGCACTTTCTTTTCTTGTTGTAATGGACTTTTCCTGGGGTGCTAAGAGGAGTTTCTGTTTTATATACTGACAGGTTTCAGAGTAGCAGCCGTGTTAGTCTGTATCCACAAAAATAACAGGAGTACTTGTGGCACTAGGTGCCACAAGTACTCCTGTTGTTTTATATACAGCTAGTAGAATTATTCTGAGTGGAAATATTTTTGAGGTAAGAGGAGGTGGTTAAAATAACCATATAAAAATATATTTTTTTCTTTTTCGCTAAAAATTCAGTGGCATTTTAATTGAAATATTTATTGACATCTTTATCAAAAACATTGTACAACTATTTATCAAAACATTTTGTTGACATGATACTGGGTTTTAACAACACATCTGATAATGTTTCAATATGTAGTGAAATTTTTTTTGCAAAAATGGTAAAATTAAAATATTTCCACATAAATTTTCATGTTTTTGTCCTGCTCCAGCCTTATATTTTATTGTTTATTTATTTGTTTTCTTTATTTAATGGACCAAGCCTCACATTTGCAAATATTACCTCTGATTATAAGTGCATCAATTTTTGGGTGTCCGTGATGAGCCTGGATCTTTTGTATCTGCTGAGCACCCAACTCTCCAAAGTTCAGGTGCTTTTAAAGTGTCGCTATTTGAGCCCTTCTAAATTGAGACACTAAAAATTTGAGCTGGTGGAAAAAATTCTGTCAAAACTGTTTTTGACGGACAGTTGGGTTTTTGACTAAACAAATCTTTAGTGAAAAAAGTTTTGATTTGTTGTCAAAAAACTAAATACTTCAAAACCAAATATTACAAACAGAAAGCAAAATAGTTGAGATAACATCCGTTTTCAAGTCAAATATTTCTCTTTTTCACTGAAAATTTTCTGTATTCATATTTTCAAAGAAAAATCTAAATTATTTGTGGAAAATTTAGATGACTTGTTTTCCATTTTGGCCAAAATTTGCTGCAGAAAAAAACCCACATTTTTCAATCCATTCTACTAATGTCACTGTCAGTTTTGAAAATCTTGGCAGTTTGCTCATCAACTGGAAATGTTCATTGTGAGAATATTTTCACTGTATTTGCACCTTAAATATATATGTTGTCAAGGAAAATTCCCAGCAGTGACTATGATCCAGGAGCAAGATTTCCTATTTTTAGAATTGATTTATAAAAGGAATTGTAAGATGTTTGGGGCAAGGACTGTTTCTTATCAATGGGCATGTCTACACAGTCTGCGGCAGGAAGCCTCCCAGCCCGGATCAACAGACGCGGGCTGCTGGGGATTGTGCTCTCAAAATCGCTGTGTAGATGGTGCTTTGAAGTTGCGGCTCAGGCTGGGACTCAGACAAGGAAGCCCAGCCCCCCACCCAGGCTTCCGACCTCAAGCCAGCCCCAGCCCCAGCTGCAATGTCTTCACAGATATTTTTAGCATGGTAACATGAGCCCCGCGGGCCTAAGTCTGCCATCCTGGGCTAGGAGGCTCGCCGCCACAGGCTGCGTAGACGTATCCTGTATGTGCATTGCCTAGCACAAAAGGAACATGATTTTAGTTGGTTGTCTAGGTGCGATTATAAATAACTAAAAAAATAACTTGTAATTATTCTCATTATTATCTAATGTGACTCAGGTTGGGCTGCAGTCATTGGTCACTTTAGAAAATCTTTCCTTTGGGGCTGGTTCTCAGAGATTTTGAGCACTGGTATTCCCCAGTGATTTCAGTTGGACGTATAGATGCTTATAACATGGGAAAGTCAGGCTCAAAAGTGCCTCTGGCCTTATTTATAAATTGCACTGTTTTAACTTGAACTTGATTTAAAAGCAGGTTTGGTTGAACTGGGACAAAATGCCATGTGTACCACAGCTGGTCAGAAATGATCTGTTGAAACATTTTTTTTTCCCCAGTGGAAGATGGCTTTTTGACTGAAGGAAAATTCCCATTTTCATCTAAAGTATGCTGTACCCAGAGAAATTTCAATGAAATTTTTCAAGAAAAGCGGGAAAACAATCATTATCATCAATTTTTTATAGCAGAAAAAAATATATTCCCAACAGCCTACAGTCTGGAGACTCTTTGTTCGATTTAAACCAAGCTTATATTGCTTTAGTTATAGTTGATACCTTGCGGACTAAAGTTAAATTGACATAAAATTGTTTTAAATCAGATTAAAATTGTTCACACTGAGATTTACATCACTTTATCTAGATGATTGTAAAATCACACTTTTAGTTCAACCACGGCATTTAACTATAGAAAAGACCGGAAGCTAAATACCCTAATGCTGAGATTTCCAAAATTACATGTTATTTAAAAACCAAAGAAACTTTAGCCTCAGGCCTGGTCTACACTTAAAAGTTAGGTTGACATGGCTATGGATCTCAGGGGTGTGAAAAGTCCCCAACCCTGAGCGATATAACTATGCCAACCTCACCCACAGCACTGACACAGCTAGCCTGATGGAAGAATACTTCTGTCACCCTGCTACTATCGATCAGCGAGGTGGTTTCCTACACCATCGGAAAAACTCCTTCTGTAAGTGTAGACTGCATCAACACTACGAGACAATGCCGGCACAGCTACGTCTGCCTGTAGTGTAGACATACCCTAAAAAAATGCAACTTCCCGGGAAGTGAGAGAATTTTCATGTTAACCAAGATATTTGGCATTTCTTCCACCAAAGAGAGAAGCTGACTAGTGTATCAGACTCTGTCAGTGTTACCCCTACACACATGTGCATATTCCACACATTTTTTGTTCTAATCTCTCTTCTTGTGCCTTCAGGCCAAATCAAATGAAGGGGAAATGGAGAGGAATAACACAACATTGCCAACAGAATTTATCCTGCTGGGGCTCTTTAACCAAACGGAGACACACACCTTCCTCATGGCCATGATTTTACTTGCCTTCATTACTGCCTTGTCAGGGAATGGTCTCCTCATATTTCTAATCCAAACGGATTCCAGCCTTCACAGCCCCATGTATTTTTTTCTCAGTCAGTTGGCCTTCATGGATATCTGTCAGATCCTGATCGTTGTCCCCAAAATGGCAATGGACTCCCTGATCCCAGGGAGCACCATTTCGATAGTTGGATGTGGGACCCAGATATTTCTCACGCTGACCATGGGAGAAGCGGTGTGTCTCTTTCTGGCAGTCATGTCTTATGACAGGTATGTGGCGATATGCAATCCCTTGCAATACCATATCCGCATGAGGAAGAGAAACTGTTTAAGCATGGCAGCTGGCGTCTGGTTTGGAGCATCTTTAGATGCCTTGATTCACACAGTTTTTATTCTGCAACTGCCCTACTGCAGCTCAAAAGAGATCAACCACTTCTTCTGTGAGATCCCAGCCCTGCTGAAATTGTCCTGCTCTGACACCTCCACTTATGAGACGGTCCTCTTTGTGTCCGGCATTGTACTGCTCCTCATCCCTTCCTCGATCATACTGTCTTCTTATACGTGCATCCTCTCTTCGGTCCTGAGGATGAGCTCAGTCAAAGGAAAGCAGAAGGCACTAGCCACTTGTTCCTCACATTTGACAGTGGTGGGGTTATTCTATGGAGCAGCCATCTTCATGTACATGAGACCCACTTCCTACCACTCATTGCAGCAAGACAAGATGGTGTCTATGTTTTACACCATTGTCACCCCAGTGCTGAATCCCCTCATCTACAGCCTAAGAAACAGGGACGTTTTAGGATCCCTAAGAAAATTGGTTGGGAAATGCAGAGTCTGTCAGAAACTTTGATATGAAATGTCAATGACTGTTGTGTCCTAGGTTTGATCACTTCCTACTTGGCCACAGACTGGGTTTCCTAAAAGGTTTAGTTGTAGGGTAAATTTTTCAAAATTCCTTAAGCGCCCAAGTTCCACTGAAAATCAACGTGTCTTAGGCTTTTAAGTTTCTTAGGAACTTTTGACATTTTTGCACATGTGGCTAGAATCACAAGGGGCACCTAATTGGCCGTTAGCTGCCTGAGTCCGACATTTAAGCACAATTGAATTCACAAAACCACCTCTCAGCTGCTGCCTAATCCTGGAGGCACCTGAATTCCCTAAGCCCCAGATTTTTAAAGGTGTTTGGGCATTGCTGCACTCAGCATTGCAACCCTTACCTGATGGAGGAGCTGAAATTCCATTTTAAAAAGGGAGAGTTCTTTGAAAATGAGATTGAGACTGCAAATCTTGAATGCCTTTTTAAATCTGGGCCAAATTGATTTAGGAGCCTAAATTCTATCGACTGTGAATGAGTCTGTGCTGTTTGTGAGTGTCATTGTATTGCTCCTTGTCCCTTCCTCCATCATAGTGGCCTCTTGTGGTCACTTCCTCTCTTCAGTCCTAAGGATGAGCTCAGTCAAAGGAAAGGAAAAGGCACTGGCCATTTGCTCCTCACATCTGACTGTAGTGGGTCTATTCTATGGAGCAGCCATCTTCCCATACATGAGACCCAATTCCTACTACTCACTGGAGCAGGACAGGATGGTATCTGTGTTTTATACTATCGTCACCCCAATGTTGAATTTACTTATGTACAGCCTGAAAAACAGGGATGTCTTAGGGGCTGTAAGAAAATTGTTTGGGAAATTCATCATTTTTCGTAAAATGTTGATATGAACTTCTTAGTGTTACATTGCCCTGATTTTCATTACAGTGAGATGGATCATAACCTGGTTTCACAGAATATTTAGACTGAGCCTTCTATACTATCATAGTAGATTAAACCCAAAGTTTTATATAGTTTATATATATTCTATGCATAGAGTGAAATTCAACCCTGTGTAGAAGGCCAGCAGAAGGGCCATGTTGAAGCAGTACGGTGTCCTAGGCATATTCTTCATGGTGACCCTATAGCCCCAAACCCATGTTGTCATCCCACGCCAGGACCTCCTTTCCTAGGGAAAACCAGGACCCTATTGTGCTAGGCACTGTACAAAGACAGAACAAAAAGTTGGTCCCTGCCCTAAGGGATTTACAATCATAGATTATATCGTGTCTTGTGTCACTAATGCTCATATTTTCCTTCATTTTTTAGATCATTTATTTTTCAGTGACATTAACAAAGGCCATAGTCCTTGCTGGTGCTGGGAAGAAAACTACACTGTTATCACTGGGGTTGTGCCTTCTTATGCCAGATTTCAGTTTATCCATAGGCGTGTATGGCTCACTTTCAGCAAACAGGTGCCAATACCTTCTGCCAAGATCTATGAACATAAACATGCCACACCTTACATCTACCTGTAGCAGCTAGTTTGTTTTCCCCTGGACCTGTTTATATAATCCCATTGATACCTGTCGTGTTACACCCATAATCGCTGTTATTACATCATAGAGTATCAAACATTATTAAGGCAGCATCTCTATACAATAAATTAATTTTATTGACTTTCATTGTGGCAGCACACGTGAGTAAGTCAGATTAAAAGAGAGGAAGTGCTAGCCACCATCTATTAGTGTCTCTAAAGCACCTTTTGCCCTAATATCTAGGTTCTGTACATTGCCATTGGGAACAGTCCCTAAGGCAGTCCGTTTTACCCTCTCTTTCATACAGGAGTGGGTTACACCTAGAACTGGTTTGGGTGGATGAGATTTACAATATTTTTTTTTTAATGTTCTCCAAAATTGAGATTCTGGAGGTTTCTTTTTTGGTGGTGGTGGGAGGGGAGGGCGACAGGTAGAGGGGGGAGAAAGGGATGCATGCATGAAGGAATCAACCAGTTCTACAATTGATTGGGTTTAAAAAAAAATGAAATCTTGGTTTAAAAAGAAACAAAACATCTGCATATTTTACCTGATTTCTGTCTGCAGTTCAAAAATTATAATAAATAATAAATAATAATAATAATAAATAAAAACAGGCAAACTTCAGTTGTTCCTTGCCCTGTCCTTCTGGCTTTTTGCTCTCAAGGTTATTCAAGTTATTATGGGGGGTATAATAGGCCTGGGGAGGCTAAGCCTCCCCTAACCCAGGCCATGGCCCCACCCACGCTCCACCCTGAGGTCCCACCCTCGCTCCCCCGTGCCCCAAAGCCAATGGGGTCTCAGCTTGGGCTGGCCAGCATCCAAGGGGGGCTTGGGCCATCCTGGGGGTTGGGCCAGTGCTCGGGCCATCTGGCATCCTGGGGGTCAGGTTGGGCAGCGTCCCAGGGGTCAGGTGAGGCCAGTGTCCCAGGACTCAGTGTGGTCAGCACGGCTGGGGCTGGCCAGCTGGTGGTCCGGGGCTCAGGGCGTCTGTGGTGGGCGGGCCAGTGCTCAGGTCGGTTTGGCCGGGGCTCCTCCAGCCAATGGGGGGTGGAGAGGGCTCAGGGCTCTGGCGGGCAAAAGGGGTGGGGTAGGGGAGGGGCATCGGGTGGAAGGGGCAGGGCCAGGGGGCTAGCCTCCCCTAAGGGAGGAGGTTCATGCACTGCCCATGATACAAGTAGTATATATAGTGTGTGGATGCATCCCACATAACACATAGAGATCTGCGTATGCGGCCCACAATGGTAAATAGGTTGAGAACCACTGATCTAGTCTAACCCCCGGTATATCACAGGACATGAAGTTCCACCCAGTTACCCTTGTGGTTGGGGGTTGTGTTTATTACTTCAAAGCTAAAGTTTCCTGGAATGATTGCCATTTGTATTAAAATCCTGGTTAGGAACTACTGGAAGACAGGTTATAACTGCTTGGGTTCCAACCTTAGTTTATAGCTTCACACAAAGCCCATTAGGAGGGGCTGTGTCACCCTGCCCTCAATCCTTACATGCCTCACAATGTTTTGCTGTTGTAGATGCAAACTTGGGTCACTCACAGTCAGCCTGCCAGCATGCCGGTCACATCCTGGGTGTCTGTGTATAGCCACAGCCCTGGTCCAGCAACTCTGATCCCAGCAGCCTGTCCGCAACATACCAGACACATTCTTGCTTCCAGCAGCCTTTGTTACCACTTGCAGAGTGACCCCAACACACTCCCCATCCCAGATTTTCCCCAAAGAAGTGTATTCTGCACTGTCCAGCCCTCTCCTGGACAGTTTAGGTATATTAGGTCCGTTGCCTCTCTAAGGGGATCAACATACAGCAGTTTGCTACCTGAAATGGAGTTACCCAAACAATTCACAGCACAGGATTAGTTTTGATTAAAGAATAAAATAAGTTTATTTAAGTACAAAGAGAGAGATTTTAAGCGAGTACAAGTTGTGACGTTACACTCCATATTCTTTATGAAAATATGCTTATGATATGAATATGACATAACTGAGATATACTTTATGCAAGATGGCTCATGTGAGATATCATTGGAAACGTTATGATTTACTGAATGTGATTGTCCAATTTGTATGCCAGTATTATTTCTATATCTGAAGTTAGGAATATTAACTATGTATCTGTATTTCAAATGTGTTACTTTGGGTGTCACTCCCAACCAGCCCTTCAGGTACAACAATGAAAAAGCCAGACGGGGCTGATGGGCTATTAGCAGAGACAATGGACTGTGAAAGAGCTTAGTCTTCCTGGATGTTGGAGGCAACCTAGGAGCAATGGCTGCCACGGCCATGTAGACATGTGGGCCTGAGTCACCTGGTACTGGATACCCCTCCTCCTGTTTTGGAATGCCAGTGGTTTTCCACTAGAAGACAAAGGCTTCCTGCCTTACACAAGAGCTATATAAGACAGGGGAGTGACTTCATCATGGTTCTCCTCTGCTTCCCCACCCAAAGAGACACTGAAAAAACACCTGGAAGCAAAAACTGAACTCAGGGGAGAAGGGTTGAACCCAAGCTGGAAGGGTGCCTAGATTGTGAGTAATAATACCTGAGGTCTCAAGAGGGAGACCAGTGCAGCTGCCTTTCAAGACTTTCTGCAATCTGCCTGTAACAATATCTAGGGTGGGAAATACTATTTGTAACCAATCTCTTTAGTGAAGACTCCTCGTTAGCTTAGTTTGCGTGTTTGATTTCATTTGCTTAGTAATCTACTTTGTTCTGTCTGTTCTCTCTTATATTAACTTAAAATCCATCTTTGGTAGTTAATAAACTTATTTCTTATTTATAATAAAACCCAGTTTATGCAATTTCTAACTGAGGGGGGGGGGGGGCAAGAAGTGTGCACATCTCTCTTCACATTGAGGAAGAGGGCAGATTTTTATGAGCTTGCACTGTGCAGATTTTTCTATACAGCGCAAGACAGTATTATTTTGGGTTTATTTCCAGAAAAGGGGTGTGCAGGTGAGTGCTGGGGGAGTCCTTTCACACAGAGCTGACTTCAGTCTGTGTCTGCAGTGGGGTGTGGCCCTACCTGTGTGTGTGTGCTGCAAGGCCCTACCTGTGTGTGTGTGCTGTGTGTTCCTGGCCCAAAATGTGCTCCTCCTCATCTGGCTGGAGAAAGAGGAGAGAGAAACACTGGAGAGAGAGAAGGAGAACTTGACCCAGCTTTGCCACCAAGAGGCTACCCTGACCAAAATGATAATAGAGTTGGTGAAGAAGTACAAGCAGCAGGAACCATAATTGCTGAGGGGATGGGAGGGAGACATTCAAGGCTGGCAGCTGAAGCAAGACACATTTAGGCTTTTTATAAGGCACAATATTTTAACAGTGAGAGAATTAACCACTGGAATAACTCACCCGAGGATGTGGTAGATTGTACATCACTGAGAGTCTTTCAATCAAGACTGGATAGCTCTTCCTAAAAGATCTTCTTTAACTCGGCCATAAGTTATGGGCTAGAGACTGGGTATAACTGCCTGAAATTGTCTAGCCTGGGCTATGCAGGAGGTCAGACAAGATGATTAAAATGGTCTCTTCTGGCCTTATAATCTATGAAGAATCGGTGAGGAAAGAAAAAGTTGCTGTCTCTATGTCTTTATCTAACCCACTGATCTAGCGCATAGAATCATAGGACTGGAAAGGACCTCGAGAGGACATCTAGCCCAGTCCCCTGCACTCATGGCAGGACTAAGTATTATCTAGACCATCCTGACCATCCACCATCTAATGGATGGTCCCAAAAGAGGATAACAGCCTACAGCTGCTTCAGGCGAATGGAGTTACTCCTTCAGCTCAACGCATAGAGTTCTGTGTGGTTGGATCTAAGGCTCCATGCTAGGTTTGGAGTGTCACTGGGTGATCCCTCTTTAGCCATATAGTGCCTCACTAGACACCAGTAGGGTGATATGGATATGAAAACCTAGGTAACTAGGAGACCCTCCTATGTTAAAGGTGAGCTGCCAAGGAGACAGTGGAGGAGAGGCAGAGTGTAGTTGTGCCCATTTGTTTTTCTTCTTTATGGTGGTGAAAACAGGCCTGAGAGAAGTCATTTTAAATAAAGTTAATTTTCGTTACATCCTGGGTTATTTATATCTCTGCTCCCGGATGCTCCCTACCAGAAGCAATCAATCAAAATTCTAAAGAGAGGGGAACGTACAGGCCACCAGAGAAGGAAGCACGAGGATCCACTTTCAAATGGAAACTGAGCCCAGTAAATCCAGGGATCAAAAGTTCATTACAGGTAAGGAATGGCCTACTGTGGTTACTGGGTGTCATTGTTTTAAGGGCAACCTTCAAAGAGAGGGGGAAAGTGGGTGTTTGAGCGTGTGTGTGGATGGTGCTTTCCACATAGTGGGCCCTACTGTTCTATTGTTCCTCTATTTAGTAGTAATAGTAGAAAAGAAGGTTTGAAAGGGTCTTTTACATTTAAATATTCAGGCTTGTCCACTCTGTTTTTCCTATAGGTGACTGAAGAACTGCTAACAGAAATATTGTGCAAGTGACATATGGGGAGGCTATTTCTCCTCACATCATTTAAAATTATTTGTGCTTTTTTTAACCTTGTTTTATTGCTTTGCAACCCCGTTCAACTCAAACACCTGATGAGCAGTTGAGAGAAAAGCTTTCACTGTTGAATATTTGTCACCCCTGCTTCTTTAATTAATGTTCCCCATTCACACCTTGGAGCCAGCAAAAATTTCTCACTTTGATCGTCCTAATTTTTGTTTGTTTTTTAAAACCAGACTTTTTGGGGGAAAGGCAAAAGTTTCCATCGTAAAGAAGCACCAAAAATACAAATAAAAATGGCACAAGATTTTTTCCCTTTGCTTTCAAAGACGCTTTGAAGAATGTTCTAACTCAGGTGAATTTTTGGCTACAAATGTATAGAAATCACAGGCTGAAATTTCCAAAGCTGATTAAGGCAAGCAACAATACTGAGGAAAGCATGTAAGCACATGCTCAACTAATCATTGGAGTCAGTGGGACTTAAAAATACCCAACTCTTTTAGAGCCCTTAACAACCGTAGATCTCAAAGCACTTCACAAAGATGGAACACTATCATCACCCCCATTTTATAGGTGGGGAAACTGAGGCACGGAAAGGGGAAGTGGCTTGCCCAAAGTCATCATGTAGCTCAGTTGCAGAGCTGGGAATAGAATCCAGAATTCCTGACTCCCACTCCTGTGCTTGGCCCACTAGATCACATTGCCAGAAGCTGGGAATGGGCGGCAGGGGATGGATCACTCAATGATTACCTGTTCTGTTCATTCCCTCTGGAGCACCTGGCATTGGCCACTGTCGGAAGACAGGATACTGGGCTAGATGGACCTTTGTTCTGACCCAGTGTGGCCGTTCTTATGTTATGTTCTTATTGCCTCTCAAGCACTTGTTTTAGAGCTTTCCTGAACAGAGATGATATTGAAAATACTACGTGATGCTGAGTTTGGATGAGATGGGCCCCCAGTGCAGAGGGCCAATACACTGCCTAGGCAACCACTTAAGTCCCACATAAACTCTAGTTTGAGATCTTGAGTGGTGCAAAATTAACAAATTAATGTTGTTATTAATTTGATTTGTATTTATTATTAGGTTTTTAGGCCATTAAGCCCCACTCTGTGCAGATCAGTCTATACTTTCACCCTGTTTTATTGGTGCTTTGAAACAAATATTGGTAATGCATTTGCATGTTGCACTGCTTTTAATTTGTCTAATGGACTCATATGCTTAGGTCAGACAAGGTGACAGGGAAAGAAGGAGACGTCTTTGCTGTTAAGGATGAAAATACCCTGTCCGGCTGTGACGTTATTGACATAGTCTGGGACCATATAGAACATGGTTGCAACCAAAGTCCTGTAGTGGCACCAAATCTTGTATCAAGGGGGTCAAATGAGGTGTCTAAGACAAGGTTATCGTTTGCTGGTTATAATTATGCTGTCTATATGTGTGTATCAATTTTGTAGTTGAAGTTATGAATATTGGCTCTATACTGTCTGTATTTCAAACTTATGCTATGCTTCTGGGTGACATCCCAGACAAGTTGGTGTTAGCTTTGCCTAGCCTGCTTGATGGCCCATTAAGGACCATCAGCTATATAATTGACCCATGGAGAGAAGGCAAATACGCCTTGCAACTCAGCAAAGTATGCAGGGACTGGCCCATGTGACTCCAGACTCCATTTTGCTGTAATTTTCCACAGTAAGAACAAAGAGGTGTTCTTACACCTGGAAAAGACTATAAAAGGCTGATGCCTGATCTCCATCTTGTCTTCAATCCTGCTTCTTACCTCTGGAGGGACTTTGCTACAAACTGAAGCTCTGAACAAAGGACTGAATGACCCATCCCAGCTGGGGATGTATTCCAGAGACTTGATTTGAACCTGCAGTTTATTCTATCACTGCTACAAGCTTGAACCAATAACTTTGCCATTACTGTATGTAATTAATTCCATTTAACCGATTCTAACTCTCATCTATATATTTTTTCCTTTTATGAATAAACCTTTAGATTTTAGATTCTAAAGGATTGGCAACAGCGTGATTTGTGGGTAAGATCTGATTTGTGTATAGACCTGGGTCTGGGGCTTGGTCTTTTGGGATTGAGAGAACCTTTTTTCTTTTACTGGAGTATTGGTTTTCATAACCATTTGTCCCCATAACGAGAGGCACTGGTGGTGATACTGGGAAACTGGAGAGTCTAAGGGAATTGCTTGTGTGACTTGTGGTTAGCCAGTGAGACCAAAGTCCTCTTAGTCTGGCTGGTTTGGTTTGCCTTAGAGGTGGAAAAACTCCAGCCTAGGGCTGTAACTGCCCTGTTTTAAGCGATTTGTCCTGAATTGGCACTCTCAGTTGGGTCCCGCCAGAACCGCATCGTCACACCGGCTCCCTCCTGGTACATCTTGTACGGAATAAAATGGAGAAGAAATCCAGGAATGTTTACCCAGTTATCAACAATGCAAAGTGGTAGAATGTAGGAGGGAAGAAGGAGGGAAAGAGAAGGGAATAAGAAAAAGAAAGAAAGGAAGAAATGAGAGAGAGAGAGAGAGAGAGAGAGAGAGAGAGGAAATGAATGACTCAGTGAATGATTAGACAAATGTAATATAATCTCCCATTATAATTAAACAGAATAATTTTCAGAAAAGTTATGAGCAACCATAAACTTATCATTAAAACAAAAAAACCCTGACCTAACCTTAAACGTAGTAACAGTTAATGAAGCTAGTTTGCATCACAACTAATATCCCTGTTAAAATACCGATAGCTACAGATAGTTAGAACACGAGAGAGAGAGAGATTCTCTGCAAGCAGATTTCAGTGTGCAAATGGCTGTAGATTAAATAAATAAATAAATAAATAAATCCCAACTGATGCAATAGTCTCCAGGGATTTCAGCACTTACAAAACAGTGACACAAAAAGGCCACAAGATGGCACTCGAGGGTCATGAACAAGCAAGGGTAGGCTGTGTTATGACTTACTGTTAGCTGTTCCCATGCTATGCATATGTTTTGAAATGCAATCAGCAGTGGGAAGGGGATGGTAGGTAATGTTGCAGACCACAGCGGAGAACACTGAGAGGAATGAGTGGTTGGCGCATTCACACACATCATCATCATCATCATTGGATCGTGGGGAGCTGAGAGCACACAGGCCTGCGAGTCCACAACAACTTGGGAACAGAGAAGTGATGGCCTATCACCATCTCCTTAAGAAGGACATTGTAAACCTGTACAAAAAGAGAGGGTTACACATTGGAAAGTTCAGGAAAGCACAGTTAATCGTGCAGCTGGAGCAGTAGCCAGACATCCCCAAGACTCCTCTCCCCAACCAGAAGGGGGTCTTCACAATCCCGTTTCCCATCAAGGGATCAGAGACAGATGGGACTGGAGCTGAGTTTGAGATAGCTGGATGACAGTGAGAAGGAGTGAGAGGACTGTGAGAGACAGCGAGAGCACGAGAAAGAGCTGCAGGAGAAGCAGCAGCAGCATGAACTGGCGATGGTGGAGCGGAGAGCCATAGGGGACTTCCCAGGGGTGAGTGGAGATAGACCCCGTGGTGCCAGTTCCGCAGGGAACCTCGATACTAAATGGCTGCCCCTGGTTAAGGAGGTAGGGGATGTGGATGTCCACCTCACTGCCTTTGAGCAGGCTGGTGATTTGAACCAGGGGGACCCTGTGGAAAAGCCCCGGTATCTAGCTCCCATGCTGGATCCAAAGGCCATAGACGCCGTCAGCCAGATGGGTGGGATGGTGGAGAGTCTTCCACTCCTGGCCCCAGCCTATATGTCTGAGTGGACTCTCCTGGGCTCACACCCCTGGGACCTCCAGTGGGAGCAGAAGGTGATGGTCAATGGGGAGACATTCCTGGGGTGGTGAGATCCTGGGACAGAGAGAACTGTTGTCAGGCCCCGGGTGGTGACGCTTCACCAGATGCTGCAGGGCTGTGTGACCTGGGTGAAGGTCCCAGGAATGAAGCCCCTCATCCTGCCTATGGCTCAGATCCCTGTACAGACACATGCGGGGTTGGGCTGTCTGGTAGTTGGGGTTCTCCAAGATATCAGTGTGACAGGTTGGATCACAGAAACCCCCTTGGAAGCTGCCACCTGATGTGCCAAGACTACTTCTATCCCTGCTTTGCCTGACAGCTCAGGACTCCAGCACCCTGTCTTGCTGAGCCAGACACTCCCGTCTGCTCCAACACAGACCCAGGGTCTGAATTACTTGCCCCAAAGCTGCAGGTTTACCTGAAAGCAGCTAACAGAAGTGTGCTTGTCTTTAACACTCAGATGCCCAACTCCCAATGGGGTTGAAACCCAAATAAATCTGTTTTACCCTGTATAAAACTTATGCAGGGTAAACTCATAAGTTGTTCACCCTCTATAACACTGATAGAGAGATATGCATAGTTGTTTGCTCCCCCAGGTATTAATACATACTCTGAGTTAATTAATAAGTAAAAAGTGATTTTATTAAATACAGAAAGTAGGATTTAAGTGGTTCCAAGTAGTAACAGACAGACCAAAGTAAGTCACCAAGCAAAATACAATAAAATGCGCAAATCTATGTCTAATCAAACTGAATACAGATGAGATCCTCACCAGTTCCTGAATGCTCCCTTTTACAAACTAATCTCCTTTTAGCCTGGGTCCAGCAATCACTCACACCCCCTGTAGTTACTGTCCTTTGTTCCAATTGCTTTCAAGTATCCTGGGGGGTGGAGAGGCTCCCTCTTTAGCCAGCTGAAGACAAAATGGAGGGGTCTTCCACGGGTTTAAATAGACTTTCTCTTGTGGGTGGAGACCCCCTCCTACTTCCTATGCAAAATCCAGCTCCAAGATGGAGTTTAGGAGTCACCTGGGCAAGTCACATGTCCATGCACAACTCACAGTTTTTACAGGTAGCATCCATTGTTTACATGCTACCTTGAACGTCTTCAAGTAGACTTCTTATGTGGATTGGAGCATTCCAAGATCCATTGTCTTTTAAGTGTTTCTTGATTAGGTACTTAATTTCAACATTCCTTTCTCCAGGAACTGACCAAATGCTCTACTAAGGTTATTTAGAAACCAAGCCAGTACACAGCCAACATTCATAACATTCATACCTTCGAATAATGATACATGCATACAAATAGGATTAATACATTCAGTAGATCATAACCTTTGAGATATGTTACATGGCATATGTAGCATAAAACACATTCTAAGCATATTTCCATAAAGCCTTAGGGGAGGTACCGTCACAATCAGTTGTGATGTCCTGTTAGGGGATGACTGTGTCTCTTTGGGACAGGATCCAGGCCCTGCTCCTGTAACAGCCAAGGATTTGAATTTGAATCCAGGGAACCAATTGGCTGAGACTGAAATTGTCAGTGAAAATGCAAATGACCTGTCTGGCACGGGGGAGGAGCTGCTAAGTTCCGGATACCTGCCAGCCTGTAACCAGACCCCTGGGACTGAGTGGGACAGAGAGATGCTCCCCACCCCCTGCACACCAGAGAGGGGGCTCACACACTGGCTCTGATGCTGTGACCAAAGCAGCGAGCTTACCTGGGACAGCAAGGGCAGCGCTGAGCATGGTGGGAGCCGAGACCCGAGCTGAGTGCGGGGGGACGACACAGGCAGGGCAGGATGGCTGCCAACCAGGTTTGCCTTGCCCAGACCTGCTTCTGGGAAGTGATTCCATGGCAGGGAGAGAGCTACCAGGGACAAGGCTCAGGTTGTGACCCCAGGCCCAGGCAGCAAGAGGGAACAGGTTCCACTTCCTTCCCCAGCAGCTGAATTCCAGACCAATCTGCAGAAGGATCCCTCCTTGGAGAAGCTGAGGGAACTTGCTGGCCACAGTGCTGCAAACCCCCTTGGGGAAGGTTGCAGGGAAAGATTCCTGTGGGAGAAGGGATTCATGTACCGGGGGGCTCCCCCAGGGGAAGTAGAACTGTGGGGAATCAGGAGGCAGCTGGTGGCGCCCCAGAAGTACCACCGCAGGCTACTGTACCTGGCCCACAATGTCCCTCTCTCAGGATACCAGGGAATCCAGCGCCCCAGGCAGTGGCTGCTGCAGAACTTTTACTGGCCTGGAGTCTGTGACAAAGTCCAACAGTACTGCAGGTCCTGCGACCCCTGCCAGAGGGTGGGGAAGGTC
Source organism: Emys orbicularis (assembly GCF_028017835.1). NCBI lineage: Eukaryota > Metazoa > Chordata > Testudines > Emydidae > Emys > Emys orbicularis. The sequence goes on along the minus strand of NC_088695.1, from coordinate 17,190,611 downwards.
TGGGATAAGGGTGAAGCTCCCTTGAGACCCCTGCCCATCATAGATAAACCTTTCCAGAAGGTGACTATGGACATAGTGGGGCCCCTCAGCAAGGCAGCCTGGTCAGGGAAGAAATACATCCTGGTGGTGATGGATTTTGCCACCTGCAACCCAGAGACGGTGGCTTCATCCTCCACCGAGGTAGACACCATGGCAGATGCACTGCTGACCATCTTCAGGAGAGTGGGGTTCCCCAGTGAGGTCCTTACAGACAAGGGGTCCAATTTCATGTCAGCCCTGCTCCAGGCTTGTGGGAGAAATGTGGGGTCTGGCCCACCTGGGCCTCTGCATATGACCCTCAGTACAACAGGCTGGTGGAGAGATTTTTTGGGACCCTGAGGATGATGCTGAGGACTTTCATGAATCAGCATCTGCAGGACTGGGACAAGTACCTGCCAAACCTGCGGTACAGGGAAGTGGCCCAGGAATCCACAGTGTTCTTCCCTTTTAAGCTGCTGTATGGGAGGAGAGTGAGGGGACCCCTGGACCTGGTAAGGGACGATTGGGAGGAGAAGGGGGAAGACCCTCTGCTGGATCTCTTCCCTGAGATGGGAGCCAATCCTCCCATCAGGTGTCCCCCGTTCAGAGTCACTGGGAAAACAGTGCAGAACCTGGAGAGAGAGGTCAAGATGGGTCGATCCGATTCTGTGTGGACTATTGGAAGCTTAATGCCATCACCGTGTCCGATGCCTACCCCATGCCTAGGCCTGATGAGATTCTAGACAAGTTCGGGGCACTCATTACCTCTCTACTATGGATCTCACCAAGGGCAACTGGCAGGTGCCTTTGGACCCAGATGCCAGGTTGAAATCTGCCTTTACCACTCCTTTGGGGCTCTTTGAGTTCCTGGTCCTGTTTTTCGACCTCAAGGGGGTGTTGGCCACCTCCCAGTGCTGGGTAGATCATTTACTGAGGGGGATGCAGAACTTGGCCCTGGCATACATTGATGATATCTGTGTCTTTAGCCAGACCTGGGAGGAACACGTGTCCCAGGAGAAGAGGGTGCTGGTCTGCCTCAAGGAGGCAGGACTGACGGTAAAAGCTGGAAAGTGTAAGGTGGGGATGGCAGAGGTGTCGTACCTGGGCCACAAGGTGGGGGAGCGGCTGCCGAAGCCCAGAGCCGGCCAAGGTGGAGACGATCAGAAATTTGCCCGTTCCCCAGACCAAGAAACAGGTCCGGGCCTTTATTGGGATGGCAGGGTACTACCGGAGGTTTGTACCCCACTTTAGCTCACTGAGCTATGTAAGAAGGGTAAGCCAGATGAGGTGGTCTGGACCGAGCAGTGCCAGAAGGCTCTCTGTGCGCTGAAGGAGGCTCTAATCCAGGGCCCGGTAAATCTGGTAAACACAAACTTTGCCAAGCCCTTTACAGTGTTCACGGACGCCTCAGACGCAGGGCTGGGCGCGGTGCTGATGCAAGCCAATGCTAAAGGGGAGAAACACCCCATCGGGTACCTGAGCAAGAAGCTGTTGCCCCGGGAGCAGAACTATGTGGCCATAGAGAAGAAATGCCTGGCCATGGTGAAGGCCCTTACAAAGCTGCAGCCGTATCCATTTGGGTGGCACTTTACTGTGTATACTGACCACTCTCCCCCGACATGGCTGCATCAAATGAAAGGGGCTAATGCCAAGCTGCTGGTGACAGAGACACCTGGTCAGAGGGTGGCCAAGGTCAAGAAGGCGGCTCTTAATCAAGAGAGCCCGAATCACAGCCCTCCAGACTGGAGTGCTGGGAGAAGACCCAATCTCAGTTTGAACCCCAGAGGTTTTGAGGTGGCAAAAGGGCATGGTCCACATAAACCTTCCCACACGCAGCCTGTGCGTGCCATCAAGCACACCAGACCTAAGAGACAGCATGAAACTGGAAGGGCCTGGTGTAACTCCCACCAAGGAATGGGAGCGATGCTTGAGCATCCATGGGAATGTTGGTGGGTTCAAACTTCCCTAGGTCACCAGCTAAAGTGACCCTACTCAGTTCGGTCTCAAAGGGGGGAGAGATTTGACAAAGTGGGAATGTTCTTAATGTTTTCTCTGAATACTGTGTGGGTGCCTCAGTTTCCACTATTCATTTCTTAAGTATCTCACTCTCTCACTCATGCCCGTCACCCCAATCGGGGTATGGGCCGCCAACCACAGATCTCCAGAGTCCTTTATCCTGGGCCATTTGCTCTAGCTCGTTCCAGGTATAGCCCATTTTTATGCTATCAGCCTGAAGGTCACGTCGCCAGGTGTTTTTTGGACGGCCTCTTTTCCGCTTGCCTTGGGGGTTCCACTGCAATGCCTGTCTAGTGATGTTGGTTGGCTGCTTGCGTAGTGTGTGTCCTATCCAGCCCCACCTTCTCCTTCTAATTTCTTCCTTTGCTGGAAGTTGACGGGTCCTCTCCAAGAGGTAGATGTTGCTGATGGTGTCTGGCCAGCGGATCCGGAGAATCCTTCTAAGGCAACTATTTATGAAGGTCTGGATCTTCCTGATGGTTGTTTTAGTTATCCTCCAGGTTTCAGCTCCATACAATAAGACTGATTTCACGTTGGAGTTGAACAGTCTAATCTTTGTTGCCAAAGACAGCTCTCTGAAGCTCCAGATGTTCTTGGGCTGTAAGAAAGCTGCTCTTGCCTTACCGATCCTTGCTTTGATGTCTGCGTCCGTGCCACCCTGTTGGTCGATGATGCTGCCTAGGTAGGTGAAGGACTGCACTTCTTCCAGAGGGCTTCCATTCAGTGTGACTGGGTCATTACTGATGGAGTTAATCTTGAGGATCTTGGTCTTGTCCTTGTGGATGTTGAGGCCAACCTGTGATGACGTGGCTGCCACTACGTTGGTCTTCTCTTGCATTTGCTGTTTGCTATGCGAAAGGAGTGCAAGGTCATCGGCAAAATCCAGGTCATCAAGCTGGGTCCACAACGTCCACTGGATTCCGTTCTTATGCTCATAAGTGGATGTCTTCATAATCCAATCAATGACAAGGAGAAAGAGAAATGGTGACAACAAGCATCCTTGTCTGACTATGGTTCGCACCTGGAAGCTATTTGTAAGCTGCCCTCCATGGATCACTCTACAGTGTATGCTGTCATATAGGTTCTTAATCAGGTTGACCACCTTTACTGGGATGCCATAGTGCCGAAGGAGCTTCCAGAGAGTCTCTCGATCCACGCTATCGAATGCTTTCTCATAGTCAACAAAGTTGATGTACAACGAGGAGTTCCACTCCATAGACTGCTCGACTATGATGCGGAGCGTTGCTATCTGGTCCGTGCATGATCTATTTTGCCGGAAACCTGCCTGCTCATCTCGTAGCTGTAGATCGACGGCATCCTTCATTCTCTCTAAGAGGACTCAGTTGAAGACCTTCCCTGGCACCGACAGAAGTGTGATTCCTCTGTAGTTGGCACAATTGCTGAGGTCTCCTTTCTTGGGGATTTTAATAAGATATCCCTCTTTCCAGTCTGCCGGAATCACTTCTTCTTCCCATATCTTCTCAAAGAGGGGGTACAGCATTTCCACTGAAGCATCCAGATCTACTTTCAGGGCCTCTGCTGGAATATCGTCAGGTCCAGCCGCCTTCCTGTTCTTCATCCTAGTGATGGCTTTTCTGAGCTCATCTCTGGTTGGTCTGTCACAATTGATTGGAAGCTCTTCGTTGGCTGGGTCAATGTCTGGTGGATTTAGTGGTGCTGGTCTATTCAGGAGTTCCTCAAAGTGCTCCACCCATCTATTCATCTGTTGTTCTATTTCTGTTATAGACTTTCCCTGCTTGTCTTTGACGGGAGGCTCTGGCTTGCTGAACTTTCCAGACAGTCGCTTGGTGATGTCATACAGCTGTTTCATATTACCGTTGTATGCTGCCTTCTGCTGCCAGTCCATCCACATAATCTCTCTTATCCTTCCTAATATTCCTCTTCACTACTCTATGGGCTTCAGCATACTCTTTTTGCGCTTTAGCCTTTGCTGCTCTAGTCCTGCTGTTATTAACTACTGCCTTCTTCTTCTTTCTATCTTCTATCTTAGTCAAGGTCTTTGCTGTGATCCACTCTTTCTGCTGGTATTTCTTGATTCCAAGCACTTCCTGGCATGCTGACCTAAGTGTCTCTCTCACTTTCTGCCATCTGTTGGGTACACTGTCTTCCTCTTCCTCAGACCGATCCTGTAGTACTGAAAACTTATTCTTCAGCATCAGTCCAAAATCTTCCTTGATCTTATGATCCTTCAAAAGGCTGACGTTGTACTTCGCTCTTCTATCTGACGCGTCTATCCAGTTCTTCTTCAGCTTCAGCTTCAATCTGGCCACCACCAAGTGATGGTCGGACGCTACGTCTGCTCCTCTTCTAACTCTAACGTCCTGCAAAGATCTTCTGAACTTCTTGCTAATACAGACATGATCGATCTGGTTTTCTATCATGCCCGCTGGCGATACCCAGGTACTCTTGTGGATCCGCTTGTGAGGAAAGATGCTACCTCCTATGACCAAGTTGTTAAGTGCACACAGATCCACAAATCTCTCTCCATTCTCACTCATCTCTCCCAGAGCGTGGGTCCCCATGACTTGTTCATATCCTGTGTTGTCAGGTCCAATTTTGGCATTAAAGTCTCCCATAAGGATGGTGATGTCTTTGTCTGAGAGAATCTCTAATATTTTCTGAAGTCTATTATAAAAATAGTCTTTGTCCCCCTCTTCACTGTCATTGGTTGGAGCATAGCACTGTACAACATTCATCTTAATCCTCTTCATTTTAGTTCTGAAGGATGCTGTGATGATCCTGGAACCATGTGCCTCCCAACCAATCAGTGCTCTCTGTGCCTGCTTGGACAACATGAAGCCTACTCCCTGTGTGTGGGGTGCGTCGCTCTCTTCATGTCCAGAATACAGCAACAGCTCTCCTGTCAACAGTCGTCTCTGTCCAGCTTGCGTCCATCTTGTCTCGCTAATGCCTAGTAGGGTCAGGTTGTTGCTCCTCATCTCTGCTGCGACCTGCGCCGTCTTTCTTGACTCGTACATGGTCCTCACGTTCCATGTACCGATGGTAATCCTCCTGGTTGCAAGAAGGGTAATCGGCTTAGTGGCTTCCTTTTCACGACTTTCACCACCCAGCGTCATGCGTCTTCGAGTTGAAGACCCTTCTTTTTCCAGGCTAAAAGTCTCTGTTATCTCTATTGTTGGCGTTTCTGTAGCAAGTTGATTTTTTACGGAGTGGAGTTGCTAGCCCGACGCCCAACCCTCCTCCTTTATCCTGACTTGGGACAGGCAGATGGCCCCAAAGGACCTCTCTGGTGGAGTTTCTTAAGTATCTAGGTGGTGGGATAAGGGTGTCTGATTGTTGCAGAGCCCTAGGCAGGTGTGATGCTGTCTGCACAGAGAATGGCCAACACCCTGTCTCCTGGCAACTGATGGTCTGGACCCCTCCCCTGCAAGGTGCCAACTGGAGGTGTTAGAGAACAAAGAGATCAAGTGGCCTCCTGGCCAGGGAAAGAGACAAAGACCAGAGGAGGGGCTGGAGGGGGTTTCAGTTTGGAGCTGGCTGGAGAGACGGGAGGAGGCCCAGAACCTGGGTCTGGGCTTCCCCCCCAAGATGGACCTGACTGAGGAATCCTGTTTTCTGTACCTACAAGCTCTGTTTTAGACTGTGTTCCTGTTGTCTAATAAACCTTCTGTTTTACTGACTGGCTGAGAGTCACAGTGAATCGCAGGAAGTGGGGGTTGCAGGGCCCTGATTCTCCCACACTCTGTGACAATTGGGACTTTGGGTAAGGCCCTCAGAACAAAGCTTTCCCACCAAAATTAGAGTGATAATAGACAGGAGACAATATCTGTATCTGTCTATCAAATGAACATGCCTGTAGTGATTCCAGAGTTAAGAAAGATGACAAAGGCCCCAGTCCAGATCAGGACCCCCTTATGCTAGGCACTTTACAAGAACATAGAAAGAGCCAGTCCATGCTCCGAACACATCACAGACTCATTCTCTGTTAACCTCTCTAGGGTTTTAGTTTAATTTCTCTAGAATCTTATTTGATATCTAGTTTCAAACAAAAAAAATCTATTGGTTTCATTCCTGTATTTCCCCATCCCCAAAAGACTTAATCATCCTTATTTAAGAAGGGAAATACAGGTGATTTTTAAAAAAAAGAACGAGGAGTACTTGTGGCACCTGAGAGACTAACAAATTTATTTGAGCATAAGCTTTCGTGGGATAAAGCCCACTTCATCAGATGCATGCAGTGGAAAATACAGTAGGAAGATATATATACACAGAGAACATGAATGGGTGTTGCCATACCAACTCTAATGAGACTAATCGATTAAGGTGGGCTATTATCAGCAGGAGAAAAAAAAACTTTTGTAGTGATAATCAGGATGGCCCATTTCAAACAGTTGACAAGAAGGTGTGAGTAACAGTAGGGAGGGAAATTAGCATGAGGAAATAGTTATTAGTTTGTGTAATGACTCATCAACTCCCAGTCTTTATTCAAGCCTAGTTTAATGGTGTCCAGTTTGCAAATTAATTCCAGTTCTGCAGTTTCTCGTTGGAGTCTGTTTTTGAAGTTTTTTTGTTGGAGTATTGCGACTTTGAGGTCTGTAATTGAGTGTCCAGGGAGGTTGAAGTGTTCTCCGACTGGTTTTTGAATGTTATAATTCTTGACGTCTGATTTGGGTCCATTTATTCTTTTACGTAGAGACTGTCCGGTTTGGCCAGAGGGGCATTGCTGGCACATGATGGCATATATCACATTGGTAGATGTGGAGGTGAATGAGCCTCTGATAGTGTGGCTGATGTGATTAGGTCCTATGATGGTGTCCCCTGAATAGATAAAATCAGACGTTTTTTCATGTTCTCTGTATATATATATATCCTCCTACTGTATTTTCAACTCTATGCATCCGATGAAGTGGGCTTTAGCCCACGAAAGCTTATGCTCAAATAAATTTGTTAGTCTCTCAGGTGCCACAAGTACTCCTCGTTCTTTTTGCTGATACAGACTAACACGGCTACCACTCTGAAACAGGTCATTTAGTCCCCTTCCCCAGCCCTAATCATTGAGGATGATTTTCCTCTCACACTGACTTCTAGATGGTAAGTTCTTTGGGGGCAAGAACTATTTGTTTTGTGGGAGACAAGGTGGGGGAGGTGATCTCTTTCATTGGACCAACCTCTGTAGGTGAGAAAGCCATGCTTTTGCGCTTACACAATCTGACGAAGAGCTCTGTATAAACTCCAAAGCTTGTCTCTCTCACTACTACAAGTTGGTCCAATAAAAGATATTACTTCACCCACCTTGTTCTCTAATATTCTGGGACCAACACGGCCACAGCAACACTATTTGTTCTGTGTTTACCATACCTAGCACTGGTCGTGAGTTGGGCTACTAGACCTATGATGATGACTAGTACTATTACTACTACTACAAATACTAAATGGAAAGCCTAATAATTTAGCCCAGTGTAAATGAGATCGTAATCTGTCCCAAAGGCCCTTTTTTTTACAATGTATTTCTTAGCCACCTTTTCTTTTGCAACATTGTAATCTAAATATATATGTAAACAATTTTCCAGGATATCACTGTGGCAAGATAACTTTGGCTTATCTGTTGTAACTTGATTGAGCCCATTTTATAAGTTCAAACAACTCTTGAGATTGCATAAAAAAGAATATTTTGTAGGCTCTTAAAAAATAAATGTTATTACTTTAAGACACAAGTAAAATTACTTCTGCAAAAAGGAAGTGATGTGTGTGTTTCTGCCTGGTTTTGAACCAGGGACCTTTTGCGTGTTAGGCAAATGTGATAACCACTACACTACAGAAACCCACCTGTTTTTTGTTTGCACCCCCTCTGTCGTCTAACCTTTTGTTAATGGAATAGGTTAAGCTTAACATTTGTGTGTGTATTGCCTCCTTCTGGATGAAGTTAGACCTTGCATCTGTTAGCATGTGAAATCCTGTGGCCCTCTCTTTTTTTGAGTTTTGATTGTATTCTTTCTCCAGGTGTAGTTTGTGTGAGCATGATTCTGAGAGTGCATGACTTCAGGTGCATTTCCAGGGAGACAGATGAGACTATGTGAGATGAGGTGTTGACACTCTGGAGATTTAGCTGCCTGCTCTTTGCTTCTGTATTTTCCTGAGTATCTGTGCTGGAGTGGGTGTGTTTGTGTGGGTAGGGTATTTTGCATATTTAGGACTCTTTGGGTGTGTGTTTTGTATTTTGGGGTGTTTTCTGAACACTCACAGATGACTGGGATATTATATTTTGCTCCCACTGTGACATTGAGGTTTCTTTGATTAATTCCCTGATCAGTGATTGCCTCATAATAGGAATAGGTTTGGGATCTCCTCATGCCCATGGTATCATATTTAATTCCAGCATTTCTTACACTAGTTTTTTCTGCCACAGGGAGTTTATGTCCCTGAACTCTCTTTGCATACCCCCCACCTCACCCCACCCTATCCCTGTGCTCCTTGGAGCACCATAACCTCTCACCCCTAAAGGGCACTTCACTAAACTCATTGATGTGTTCCCTCAGCACCTCCCCTGGTGTTCCATGCAGCACCCCCTCACCCTCCTTCCCTGTGATCTCTGCACCTCAAAATCTAGGCCCAGCTCTAGTGCCCCCCTGTAGGCTCCCAGGAGCACAACAACTTGCTACGAGCTTCTTAACGGCCTGCACCTTCTGTACAATGCTTCTCCTTAAATCGTGTGTCCACCCAAACTGCTCCCTTATGTCTGCAGCACCGATGAATGACTCACAAATCTGCCTTCAGAACTTAGTGTCTTCTGCCTTGATACACCCCCCTTGTCCACCAGAGCCCACAGAACCCCCTCAATCCTGCTGTTGTGCCACAAAACCCCATCCTCTCCAATCCTCTGCTCTCCCCTTCCAGCATCCCCACTCCTATACCCTACCTAGACCCCCTAATCCTCTGCACCCTGGGAAACCCCCTGACACCTCATGGCCTCTTCTCCCTGATGTGATCCAGCCCCCAGTTCTATTCACCTTGCATAGGCCCCATCTGCTATACTGTGATGATTAGGGCCCTACCAAATTCACGGCCCATTTCGGTCAATCTCATGGTCATGGAATTTTTAAAATTGTAAGTTTCATTATTTCAGCTTTTTAAATCTGAAATTTCACAGTGTTGTAATTGTAGGGGTCCTGACTCAAAAAGGAGTTGGGGGGGTCACAAGATTATTGTGGGGGGGGGGGGGGTTGCAGTGCTACTACCCTTACTTCTACGCTGCTGGTGGTGGTGATGCTGCCGTCAAAGCTGGGTGGCTGGAGAGTGGCAGCTGCTGGCCAAGAGCCCAGCTCTGAAGGCAGAGCCGCCGCCAGCAGCAGTGCAGAAGTAAGAATAGCATGGTATGGGATTGCCACCCTTACTTCTGTGCTGCTGTCTTCAGAGCTGGGCCTTTGGTCAGAAGCCAACACTCTCTGACTGCCCAGCTCTGAAGGCAGCAACGCAGAAGTAAAGGCAGCACTCTACACTGCTGCTGGGGGGTTGCTGCCTCCAGAGCTGGGTGCACAGCCAACAGCTGCTGCTCTCTGGCCACCCAGTTCTGAAAGCAGTGCAGAGGTAAGGGTAGCAATACCGCGACACCCCTACAATGACCTTGCAACCCGCCCTACAACACCCTTTTGGGTCAGGTCCCACAACTTGAGAAACATTGGTCTCACCCATGGAATCTGTATAGTATAGGGTAAAAGCACACAAAACCAGATTTCATGGTCCATGACACATTTTTCATGGCCATGAATTTGGTAGGGCCCTACCGATGATGCAGCATCCCTGTGTCCACCCACTTCCTCCAGAACCCCAGAACTCTCCGCTTCATCTCCCCCCCCTGGCCTTTTTCTACAGCCTGCTTGCATAATTCCTCCATAGTATTCAACATAAAAACAGAAGAACTGCCATACTGGGTCAGATCAATGGCCCATCTAGTCCAGTATCCTGTCTCCTGACAAAAAGAACGAGGAGTACTTGTGGCACCTTAGAGTCAAACAAATTTATTTGAGCATAAGCTTTCATGAGCTACAGCCCACTTCATCGGCTGCATAGAATGGAACATATAGTGAGGAGATATATGGCCAATGGCAGGTGCTCCATAGGGAATGAACAGAGCAGGTAATCATCCAGTGTGCTTCATCTTAAGTTTTGTAAGGTGCTGTTCTAAAGCATCCCCATCCACTGCAATGGGTTGTGGCTGAGGTACCTCTCTCGCAGCTGCTCTTTCCCTGTTCTAACCCTCTCTCCCCCATCTGTGCATTTTATGGTGGGGGAGACACCCCCCTCCCCCTGCCCCAATCCCACAGGTTCTGAAACAAAAAGGAATGGCCAGGTCACACCAGCAGGCAGCTGGCTTCTATAAGAAGAGCCACACTGGGTAAGACCAAAGGCCCATCTAGCCCAGTATCCTGTCCTCTGACAGTGGCCAACGCCAGGTGCTTCAGAGGGAATGAACAGAACAGACAATCATGTCGCCTCTGTCTATTTTACAATCCCCTGTTCGGCAGTGGGAGTAGCAGATGACTAGCAAGCCGTGGCAAAGGGCCAGCAACTGAGCGAAACAGGATCTTGCAAGGCACCAGGAAACTCAACCAGGAGAACAAACAGCTGCTCCTTTCTCGGACAGGGCTTGAAACCCCAGTCACTTTTAGCTGTGTGCAGGCTGGGAACATTTCACTTTTTTAAAGCCCCAAATCACGGCTCATGTAACTTGCACTGAACAGACACACTGCTCCTGTATTGTCACTATCAGCCCACTAGGTTTTATGGTAATAGGGATTGTCGAAAGCTGAGCTGATCAGTTAGAAAATAGCAAAAGAGAAAATGTTTGAAAGAACGGGATTTTTTTTTATTTTAAGGAAAAGAGGGCTCGTCCGGGATTTGAACCCGGGACCTCTCGCACCCAAAGCGAGAATCATACCCCTAGACCAACGAGCCAGCTGTTTAACGAGTCTAGCTGAACGGCTCTTGTCTCTTAGGACTATTGTAGTTTTTGTTGATCTTAACTTGTAAGAGTGATAATTTGGTTGAAGTAGTCTCTTTTATTGGACCAACTTCTGTTGGTAAAGGACTTGAAGAAGAGCTCTGTGGAGCTCAAGAGCTTGTCTCTTTACCAACAGAAGTTGGTCCAATAAAAGGAATTACCTTACCCACCTTGTCTCCCTCTTACTTATGCCTTTCTGTGACTTCAGTTGTCTCTTTTCCATGTTAAGGGTAAGAGAAAGCTCAACTTTCTACTGCCGTTTATTTCTTTTTGCCTAATTGGCACCATTCTCTGGTGAGATTTGCTTTTCCTAGAACCTGCCTTCTCTTCTCTAGCTTCTCCTCCATCATTCAAAAATGCCCAAGTCCTTCAGGACTAGAAAGTATCTTCACTTTCTGAACCTCTTCTATAGTTCTTCGTTTAGACGTGTCTTTTCAATTTCAGCTTTACCCCCACAGCCCAAAAGCACACACAGGGTCTGTGAAGAAGCCTAAGTGGTGCTCCAGAATTTGCATTCTGTGGATTAGTAAATAAGACACTTTCATGGGATCCCTTTCGCTTCCAACACACCACCTCCCAACGGGTTCATCCTCATATAAAATCTATCCATCGATAGATGGGTAAAGTGATAGACAGTGTAGAATGGCAAATCAGTTTTCAATACAAGTCCATATTTGTCTCTCTAATTAAAATCTACCAAAGATAGAGATGGGTTCCTGGAATCATATTTTTTTAAACTGGCAGGAACTGAGGAAACAAAGGAAAATAGGAGATTTGTTTCACTGAAGAACTAAGCTACCTTGAGTACCTTAAAATTTACAGACTTTTTTGTACTTTTAATTTTAATGCACAATTTCCCTGTCTTTTTAGTGCTTTAAAAGTCCAATAGTCATGAAAGAATCTTATAATCTTATATCTGCAATTCCTAATTCTTTCTTTCTTTCTTTCTTTCTTTCTTTCTTTCTTTCTTTCTTTCTTTCTTTCTTTCTTTCTTTCTTTCTTTCTTTCTTTCTTTCTCCCTCCATTGTTCTTACAGGGCCTTTAATACATTATGGGACCACATTAGAATAAAGCAGTGATGTTACAACAGTATAAAATTGGAACCAGCAAAAGGAGAATGATGTCCAGGCATTTTCAAATTTAGCTTCGATTTAATTATTTTATTTCATTTTGTTTGTTTGAATTAACTTTCTGTTTTTGTTTGTTTGTTTGTTTTGTTGGGGTAAGAGAGGGTTGGGTTTTCTTTATATGGATTTTTATTTATATGGATTATAAGGATTCAGTGCAAAGTCAGTCACTGTCACACTTATAAGAGCAATTTGTTTTTGCATAACATAGTAGAAGCTTTGAAACGAACTTTTGTTGAGCTGTTATTGTCACAATGGCTTGTCAGTTTTCTTACGAAAGTGGACAAGAGCTACTAGTACTGTATTGTAGCCTGTCATTTTTTGAAGTCAAATTACTGTAAATTTGCATCTTCCACGAGCCTACTAGTTACAATATTGTCTGCCTAGAGTACATTATCCCATTTTATCACAGCTGGTGCTAACTGTAGTTTACAACATAAATCCACTCAAAAACATCACAACTATTTTTTCTTTTGGACAGGAATAAACTATGTTCTTGGAGTTGCTGTGCTTTATGTTGAAGAAAAATGCACCAGTTTCATAGTCTTTGTATGTATATAATGCCCTACTATAGCTACAAATTTGTTCACTCTATCTATCTAGCTAGCTAGCTAGCTAGCTACCTATCTATCTAATCCACTCCTCCTTCACCCCAACAAAACAAAACAAAACAAACAAAAAGAAAATTCATTATGTGGAGTTAAATTTGCAATTGCAAGGACATCATTCTCTTTTTACTGATAGATAGATAGATAGATAGATAGATAGATAGATAGATAGATAGATAGATAGATAGATAAACTTGCAGTATACATATAGATAAACTACAAGACCTTCATTTCTTAGTCTTCAGGGCATAAGCTCCCCAGAATGTATCACCTCCTCAATTGTCCTTAGAGTTTTTCCTCTGATTGATTTGGGGATTTAAAGGGTTACAAACACAGAAGTCTCAGTCTTCCAGATTCCACAGAGCGAAGCCAGCAAAATGCCACTTGGACACTCAATAACCAAGAGGTCTTCTTGTTCCCTGAGGCTGCCCCCTAGAACCTGGGGCCTAAGTCACCCTGCTGGGAACTTTCAGGGCACCTGGGACCCAATTCATGCCTTAAGCAGACATTACTCAAACTCTTGGCCATTGGTGTCCCCATCACATCAACAATCAGAGGATTTCCAACAGAATAAAATACACTAGGATGCCTGACACTTAAAAAAAAAAAAAAAAGTCAAATTAAACCTGTCAGTCACACTAAGGAGCTGGCTCTAGTCCAATAAAGTGAAGGGTAGAAAGAATCTCTCAGCTAAAGATAGTATAACATGATAACTATCAGCGCAACTTGCCAACAGACAGTTACTTGAGCCCATGTGCTTACATCTATGCCTAGCTGTAAGGCCAGGAATGGAGGGTAGCATAAGAAGAGGGATCTAAGTAATAACAACAATAATAGAAGACGTGGAGGGGGTAGAGAAGAAAGTGTGTGTAGGGAGGGGAAAGGCTATTTAGAATGTGGGTGAGTGGAGGATAGCGGATAGCGTAGGGGGCATGTGAATCCATTCAGAGTGTGAATGGATTGGCTGCAGATAATGGTGAAAAGGAGAGGAATTTCTCCCAATTTTTCGTGTAGTTACCATTTAGCAAAATCATTCAGGTATTAAACTAGTTTGCCATTGATATTTTAGATAATTTCTACTGGAGGGGAGAAAGAGAGAGACCCAGGATGAGAGTGGATATCACTCAGTTCTGGAGGAAAATCTGTAGTAATAGTAGTAGTAGTAGTAATAATAATACTAATACATTACTATTATTTTATTTATCTGCTCTCTCTTCTTCTTCTTTTAAATACAGTCAGGTAATAATTATGTCAAAAGACAGATCACTGCCCTTCTAGTTCAATAGTAAGCTCTCACATCTGAAGGAATGTAACTATGGGTTAGCAAGGAAATCTTTTATTTGCTTCAGTTTGGTTTTCTTTGTGTGCCAATTTTTGTGCCAATCTACCTTACACACGAGCAGGGGTATAGGCAGCAGAGGTTTGACATTAAAAGAAGAGTAATAAATGGATGTTGTAATTAGAACTATACTTTTTTTAATTGTGCATGAAAAATGAGAAGCATGCAGCGCGCTGTCAGATTGCTTTTAACACTTACATTACACATAATGTACACTTTTCCAGCAGTGCGTATACTCACTGGCAAGGAAAGAGGTATACACACGAGCAAGTTTTCAGTGAGGTAGCGTGGCCGAGCGGTCTAAGGCGCTGGATTAAGGCTCCAGTCTCTTCGGGGGCGTGGGTTCGAATCCCACCGCTGCCAGAAACCTTTTATACCTTTCCCTCAGGATCCAATTTTTTAAATAGCTAAGCGGAGACTTTTAATTTCGCGGTGCTAATTAGCAGCTATGCTTTTGCACTTGCCTGATAGCCCCCTCCCATAGAACACTGACCTTAACTGAAGAGAGGGTCAATTTTCAGGAAGGTCCTGTTTGTAGACGGTTTTCACAGCTCTAAAAATAACCGAAGTGGAATATCCCTCTGCATGACAGCTGTGGATTTAGTCTCCAGCCCAGAGAGCAAAGCCAGCAACTATTCAGGACATTAGCAGGGGGAACCTGTAGGTATCCTTGCAAAGCTGCTCTGTCTGTCACTTCTTCATGACAAAAGGGGCTTGCAAATTAGGAGAATGTGGATCTCAAACCAGCAAATACTCCCTCCCTTTGGCATTATAGGCAAAGCAATTCACTGCAAGATAAATGCACCAGGGATGACTGAGTTTTACTTGTCCACCCCCCAAAATATCTAAATACAAATTGCCAGGATTTATGTAGTTGGTGTGTTAGTCACAGGATATTAGAGAGACGAGAATCAGCGGATGTGCGACAAGCGTTTAGCCTTACTCTTCTCCAAAACGGGTTTCTATTTAACCTACTTTGGAAACACTACCCTATGACACAATATTCACCACATCAAAATCATTACACTTGTTTCTGCCCGGTTTCGAACCGGGGACCTTTCGCGTGTTAGGCGAACGTGATAACCACTACACTACAGAAACATATATAAAACTTGTGTGCTCTCGGATTGTCTAGATATTTCTAATCAATCAGCAGTGCTACTTTGCTGATATTTTCATGCAAGTGTACTGGTTTTTCTTAATCAGTGGTTTTGTGTTTGCAGATGGTTGTGACTGTATGTGTGTTTGTGTATGGTGAAACTGTGTGTCCACAAATCCCCCCTAACTAACTGCTGTGATATTTGTCAGCTTATGTTCTAATAAATTTGTTAGTCTCTAAGGTGCCACAAGTACTCCTGTTCTTTTTGTGATATTTGTAAATGTTTGTGTGAGCGCAAGATTGTGTGGTTTGTTTGTGAATGTGTACATACATACATGAAGCTTTGTGAATACTTATGTATGACAATGCTTCTGTTTGTGTATGTGTGTTCATTTTAAACGTGTGTTCATTTTAAACGTGTGCATACATGTGTAAGTTCATGTGATTTATGTGCCTATTTATGATTTAGCTTTTTGAAAAATGTCTCTGGGCTCGTTTGTGTTTCTTAATCTGTGGCTTATACCTTCCTGTGTGTTTATGTATGACTGTGATGTCTATGTCTCCGATAGCTGTGTGCACACCTCCACGTGCGATTTTTGTGTAGGCATGCTTGTGTGATTTTTGTATTTTCATGTGTGTTGATGAATATGACAGTTTTAGGATTACTGTTATCCTCTACTACAGGGGTGGGCAAACTACGGCCCGCGGGACGCTTCAGGTGTAGCGGCACAAACAGCTCCTGCTCGCGTTTCGTGTCGTTACACCGGCCGTGGGACGTTTTTAATTAGCCGTCGAGCTCCGGCCGGGGGAGCGGGACCGCGGGATTGCCGCGCTCCCACAGGTGTAACGCTCCGGACGGGGGAGCGGGACCGGGGATTAGCCGCGCTCCGGCCGCGGGAATGGGACCGGGGGCTTCCCGCGCTGTGCCCGGCGCTCCGGCCGGGGAAACGGGACCGGAGACTTGCCGCGCTCCGTCCGGGGGAGCGGGACCGGGGACTTGCTGCGCTCTGCCAGTTGTGTGATCTGTGTGCCTGCACTTCTATGAGCTTAATTAGGCTCTGCAGGTCTCCATTCAAGCAACCCAAATTCCTCCCTCCTTCCCGTACCAAGCAGCCCGTTAAGGCACCCCCGCATCCCTTTCCCAAAAATAACCCTGCTATTGACTGTGCTCCTCTTTAACCCCCCCGGCCGCCGCCGCCGCACTCTTTGCTAGGAGCCCTGAAAACAATTCCCACCGCCCGCGAATTCCCTTCTTACAGAGCTCCCCCCAGGAAACCCCAGTTGTTTCCCATCCTGGAAGGGATGTTTCCCATCCCATCCCATCCCCTCAGTCCCCTGATACTATGCCCTGCTGTTATGCCACTTCTAGCTTTTCAACCCCCCCCTTTGGGGAGCTATCAGTCCCTTGGGTGACTTGCAGGGAGCCCTGCACTGCGGCGTACATGTCACCCTGGGTTACCCTATAGGGAATGTTTTATTTACAGCCTCCTGACATCGCTTCTTTACCCCCCCCCCCCTTGATCTCTTCTTCCCCACTTCCCCATCAGCTTGGTTCTCCCAGGTTAACTCCTCCCCTGTTTGTTTTATTTTTCTTCCTGCTATTCCGTTTAATCCCTCCTTGTGCTGCCTGGCTCAGCAAAAACTCATCAGACCATGTGGCAAGTTTCCAATGTGAAGCAGCCACTGCAACAGTACAAGCTAAGGACGTCACTGCCCTGTCCCTGTGCATTTGTACAGCTCACCTCGAGAAAAGATCTCCTACACGGTAGAATTAAGTCAGGGCATATTTTGTACTGTCCAGAGGCAAACTGTTGAATGTTTTTTAGAGTGCCAATAATTATTTAAAAAAAATAAAACCAAGGGCTCGTCCGGGATTTGAACCCGGGACCTCTCGCACCCAAAGCGAGAATCATACCCCTAGACCAACGAGCCACATAGAAAAACTACAGCTGAATAAGTACTTGAGAGCTGTGCTTAGATAACGTACTGCATGAGGGTTTTGCTTTTTCAGAATCATTCACACCTTTCTTCCATTCTCTTGCTCCAACTCACTTTCGTCTCCCTCTGCCAACACTTCAGCGCCCAGTCCTGCTCAGGGATTCAGCTTTCAACGAGAGAGAATTGACTTTAATTCATTTTTTCCCTTTAATCCCTTCCCCGCTCCAGTCATTCATTCTTTCTTTCCAACAACATAAGTGAAAAAACTTATCACCCATCTGATCTGCCAGTGGTTCCTAAATTTCTGGTAACAGC
This sequence comes from Emys orbicularis, assembly GCF_028017835.1. NCBI lineage: Eukaryota > Metazoa > Chordata > Testudines > Emydidae > Emys > Emys orbicularis. Next base: position 17,173,171 of record NC_088695.1, on the reverse strand, counting down.
TGTAGAGAGCAGCAGATTTGTATCCTACTGATTTCCCTCCCCCCCTCCCATTTTTTTTTTTTTTTTTTTTTTGGTAATGTAAACTGAGGCAGCAACTGCTTCCAGTTAAAAACCTTCTTCCAAAGGAAAAGGGATTATAAGGTACTACTTTTTAAAATCCATGATTGCAGGTGCTTAGATGATCCAACATTATATCTCTCTAGCCTTTCTAAGAATTTACCATTTGCAGTGTTGCCCCAAGGATATTAGAGTGACAACATGGGTGAGGTAACATCTCTTGTTGGACCAACTTCTGTTGGTGAAAGTGACATGAAGAATAGCATTGCTTCAAAGTTTATCTAGTCACTTTGCTTGTTAACTGGTGGTTCATCAAGACACCGGTTGACATTTGAAAAAAGTCAAGGAATGTGACTGATCTCCTGGAAAGCGAGGTAAAAGCTTTTGTTGAAATAAATAAATAATTTTTAAAAAAGAAATGAAGGGAGAAAAAAAAGACAACACCAGGCCCCAGCGAGATTTGAACTCGCGACCCCTGGTTTACAAGACCAGTGCTCTAACCCCTGAGCTATGGAGCCTGTAGCTGAAAAACCTTCTTCTGGATTGCCCAGAATGGTAAAGATCTTTTGACCTGTGCTTTGTTCAGGATCTGGATCAACGTTCTGACCCCAATTAAAAGTATCTTGATTCACCAGGAGTCGATAGCAATGTAAAGAGTGTGATCACTGCACCTAGATTTGCATAAAAAGTCTCCTTTGGATCGTCCTCCAAGCGCTGCAGCCAGCTTTAAGAAACAAACAGGAAAAGGGACTCGCCACATGCACACTGCTGGCCAGCTGGTCCTATCCCTGGAAAACATGTGTGGTAACGCTACCACCTGCTGTACTGAATATGTATTGCACCCTGAAGGTTGTCTAAGTTAAATACAGTTTGCCAGAAGTGGAAATCAATAGTTTGCAGTGTTGCTGTGTGTTCACTGCACTTTATTTGCATACAACAAATGCAGCAGATCATATGCCATCCCATTAATTGCTTGGCACTTTTCTTTTTTTCCCCATAGCACTAACCAAACTTTGATTAAAGAATGTATTAAATGGATTAGATGTATTAAATTGGTGATGGATAATGTCATTGTGATAGCCAGGAATAAAATCCAGGATCCTGTTTCCCACTCCCCTTTTCTAACCCACATACAATACTGCCTTTGCCTAGATGTTTGCTGCATATGCATGGTGTAATCAATGGCCTCCAACATGGAATGCACTTACATTTCTACATTGTGCAATAATGAGAAGCAATATACTCTGAGTACTGTAATATACTCTAAGAACTCTGTCTGAGTTCTACCACATCAGAAGAACCAGAAGTTGAGTATTATTATATAGAATTTACATTACAGTAGGTTTAAAAAAACCCAGGATCAGGACCCATGTGTGCTGGGTGCACTGTACCTCACTGAGAGCCTTTACTTGATGCAAAGAAGAAGAATCAAGTCCACAAAATCCATGCAGTTATTTCGTCTCGCTCCCCTTTCTTGTAGACGAGCACCATCATAGACTTCTTCCAGGAGCTGGGAGTACAGAGGAACTGTTTGCATTTGTTGAAAATGGCAGTTAGTACCAGGCAGCCAGGGTCTCATTTTTTCAGGAAGTTGTAGCGAATGCCATCTTTCTCCTGAAATAGCGTGACTCTGGGCAGGTAGATGGGGCTTTGGCACAACATCCAGTATCCATAGGCGCCGACTTCTGCTCCCGCCGTGGGTGCTCAACCTGCCTCTGCCCCCAGCCCTGCCCAGACTCTACCCCTTCCATGAGGCCTGGCCCCTGCCCCACCCCCTCCCACCTCTGCCCCACCCCCATTCCAACCCCTTCCCCAATGTCCCCGCCCCAACTCCGTCCCCTCCCTGCCCCTATTCCGACTACTTTCCCAAATCCCCGGCCCGGCCCCGCCTCTTCCCTGCCTCCTCCCCTGAGCGCACCACGTTCCCGCTCCTCCTCTCCTCTCCTGGAGCAGCCAAACAGCTGTTTGGCAGCAGCAGGGCGGGAAGCGCTGGGAGGTAGGCGGAGGAGGCGGCGGTGGCGGTGGGGGGGGAGGGGAGGGGAGCTTGGCTGCCGGTGGGTGCAGAGCACCCACTAATTTTTCCCCATGGTTGCTCCGGGGCTGGAGCACCCACAGAGTCGGCGCCTATGCCAGTATCAGCAGACTGGTGATAAGATCACAAGCATTGGCAACCTTGGGAACTCCAACTCATTGCTTTCCACTTGAGAAGAGCTTGAATGCTCATTGGATTCATGCTTCGCTAATAGACTTTCTGGATGTCAGTAATGAGTGAAAAATCATTGTAAACATTATCATTGCCAGTCTCTTCTCAATTGGCCTTTGTTTTGAATGACTTTGTCCAATTCTGTCCCATACGTCTCTCTGTAGTCATAGAGCTTGTCTAAGGTTATTGGGCCTTGTTCTTATTTTGGTTTTTAGTCAAGTTCTTCATCTCTCTAGTACAGAATGATGATGATCTTTTGACCTGTGCTTTGCTCAGATTGCGATCAATGTTCCGAACCCAACGAAACATATCCTTATTCACCAGGAGTTGATGGAAATATACGGAGAGTGATCTTTGCACCTAAATACACATAAAAAGCATTTGTTGGATCTTCCTCCACGCTCTTCAGCCAGCTTTAAAAAAGAAACAAGAAAAGGGACTTACGCCAGCTGCAGTCGGCCCACCAGCTGGGTCTTTCCTTGGAAAAAATAAGTGGAAATGCTACAAGCTGCTGCACTGAGTGTGTTTTGCACCCTGGAGGTTGGTTAAGTTAAATATATCTCCCCAGAAGTGGAAATTAAGTTTGCAGTGTTGTGTGTTTGCTGGACTTTATTTGCATACATCAACTACAGCAGATCATATGTCATCATATTCATTGCTTGGCACTTTACTTTTTTTTCCAAAGCACTAAGCAAACTTTTATTAAGGAATGTATTAAATGCATTAGATGCATTAATTGGTGAGAGATTATGTCATTGTGATAGCCATGAATGGAATCCAGGATCCTGTTTCCAAATCCCCTTTTCTAACCCATACACAATACTGCCTCCACCTAGATGTTTGCTGCATACGCATGGTTTACTCAGTGGCATCCTTCATGGCATGCACTCACATTTCTACATTGTGCAATAATGAGAAGCAATATACTCTGTCAGATTCATTTAGGATTTTATAGCATGCTGATCACTCAAGATAAATCTGAATAACACTTTTCTGAGGGACCAAAAATTGAAATTAATACCATTCCCCACATCCCTAATTTTCATTCATCTCTTCTCTCCTTGGCTCTAGCTAGCACCAGTGTGACAACCACAGAAATACTATGAAAGATAATATTCCCCTATCTGTCATATATGGTCCCCATTAACATAGTATCCAAATACCTCTCAATCGTCAATGTATTTATCCTCAGAGCACTACTGTGAGTTCAGTATTATTGCCTCTTTACAGATTGAGAACAGTAACACAGAGAGATTGAGTGGTCCAAGTTCACAAGAGGAGTTTGTAGCAGAGCAGATAAGGGCTGCCATGTCTCTTTCATTTCATGCTAGTGTTCTTATAACTGCACCATCCTCCCTTATGCTCCTAGGGCTATTTTCAACCTGTCTTGGAGCCTGAAATACTGAGGAAAGTCTATTTGCATGAAACTCATTACCCAGGTTTTCAGATTCAGGTTGTTAGTCTCTATAAAGTTACAACATAACAAGGTGTTTTCCAGACAGAACTTCTCACCGTGCTGAAGTTTTCCTGTATAAATACATAAGTCTGGGGGCTTCTAATAAAAATAAATTATGAGAGATATTCCCCCCACGGAAGAAAGCCAGCACAAGACCGAAATATCACTTTCATCCCATTTAAGCCCAGTTTTAAATGGTGTATAATCCTTGGGTCTGGGCTTGACTTGATCGTATGGAAAATATATGAGGCCAATTCTGAATAATATCAAATGAAAGCAAAATAAACGTTCATAGAGCGCCTTCAGATTTTATTTCTACTACAAGGCCTTTTGATAATCAGTGAGCTTCCAAACCCCATCATGCAAAGAATTATTTGCCATTGACTTTCAAACAACTTACACATCAAGAGATACAGAAGAGGTGCATGGGTCACACAAATAGGACTAGCATCTAGCCTTCAAATAAAGACAACAATCAGAGGCTCTCACTAAGGCCTCCGCTACTATAGGGAAACTGTTAAGCAATTGCTGGACTGGTGCAGCTCCAGTGATGGAAGCACCAGTTTAGACAAGGCTCAGCTGTTTCCAGCAGTGTTAGACCTGGCTTGTATTAGAAAAGTTGCAACAGCTTAACTATATGGATTTACGATTGATCTTGTTAGACCAGAGCAAAACCCCCAGTATTGATGCATATAAACCAGAGCAGTCCTTATTTAAATTGGTTTGGCTTAAATGTGGTAATTTACAAGTCCTTAGACCGGGTCATATTGCTTTTGCCCTGCTAATCTTTGTCTACACTGGCAGTTTTCTGAAAATCTCCCCTCATTGCACCCGCCCTGGGGCCTGATACAAAGCCCACTTAAATCAACTGGAGTCTGTTTATTGATTTTAAGGAGCTTTCGGCCCAACCTCACGGATTGCAAATGTACATCAACTGCCATGTTGTCTGGACCTGTTCTGGTCAGGGCTAGATCACCTGATCGTGAAAACACAAGCAACTGCCTAGGCTAGCTAGCTAACTACCTAGCTATTGCATTAATGCCATGCTCATCTTCATGGTTTCTGGCTGCTTTTTCTGTGAGGGGCACCTGGGTAAGTCTTCAGTGAATTGTTTTGCAAGTTTCAGGGACACAGTTTAATGTAGGTGATTGTGGAGCAGACGGAAAAGAGGGGGAACACCCTCTCATTGAAGGCAACATTAAAGGTAAACATGTGCTGCATGTTCTCAGCGTTGTAGAATGACACTTCTTCCCCTTCATAGTCTAGGTAAACTCGGACCTTACTGAGCCTCTCACCAGTGCAAAGCGGGGTGCGTTGAGGGGAGGTGACAGCCCAGTAGCGCCCTCCGTTTTGCTGCACTGCCCAGATCCCCTCCTCGGGGGAAAACTGAGTCAGACCTTTCCTCCTCACCGACTCCCTGGCCACCCCAAAAGCCCAGCCGTCTGAGGCCCCCACTTCCACCTCCCAGTAATGCCTTCCCGACTTGAATCCTTCCAAAGCCAGCACCCGGGAGTTAGTGTCGAATCGCTTGGGGTTGTCAGGCAGCTCCTGTTTTCGGCATCCCATCCTCACACTCTTGAGATCTGTGGATAGGATGAGCAGCTGGTTGGCTGTATCCGGATCCAGAGTCAGGTCCTCTGTGGATAATAATAACAACAATGTAGAATTACTAGCAGAAGGAGAAATGATGCAAACCCCATGCAAATGATTAGCAATTTTATATCTGCACTGGAAGCTTGATTTCATAGGTGCCGACTCCATGGGTGCTCCAGCCCTGGAGCACCCACAGAAAAAAAACAGTGGGTGCTCTGCACCCACTGGCAGTCCCATGGGTCAGTGCCTCCCGCTCTCCCCAGCACCTCCTGCCTGCCGGCAGCCCCTCCCATCAGCTCCTCTCCTGTCCTCCCAGTGCCTCCCGCCTGCCATGGATCAGCTGTTCTGTGGCATGCAGGAAGCGCTGGGAGAGAGGGGGAGGACTGGGGGCAGAAAGAGGTGGGGCAGGGGTGGAAAGAGGAGGGGGAAAGGCTTGGAGGAAGGGGTGGAGTGGGGCAGGGCCTGGGGCAGAACGGGGGTCAAGCACACCCCAGCAACTCGGCAACTACACTTGATTTTATGAATGACCATTTTTCCCAATGAGGGTAGAAGCGGGAAATCCCATTATGATGGTGATGTCAATGAAGAGCTTGTCCTTGTATGTTCTGATGCCTTCAGTGCTCTGGAAATCACTCTGCTGTGGTTTGAAGGACTAGAAGAAAGCAATGAAGTGCCCCCTGTTCCATCTTTTGAGAGGTGCATTTTTATGAACTTTTCGATGTTATGAATGCCTCACTCCCTAATTAGTTTGTAAAACAAGGGTTCTGCTGTAATAAAAAGCAACTGATACTTAGGTCAAGTTTTTCAAATTTGGGGTGCCTCCAGTTCCTGGAGCCTCCAGTCCAAACCGGTTCCTAGTTGAGACGATTCAGATCTGAATTTGCAGCTCCCACTGGCTTCAGCTGGATTTGTGGTGGCTCCGCACTTCTAAAAATGAGGCCACTTACATATTTAGGTGCTCAACATGAGACGCCTAAGGTGCTTGACACCCCATCTTCTAAAAACCAGAACCTCTTAAAAACTGAGTATCCTTAGAATACCTACCAGTTGGTGTTGAAAATCTTGGCCTAAACATATCTCAACCTCAGATTGGATTCAGATGGGTCTTAAGGAAGAGGGTAGATAAAATGATGCTTTATTCACAAAGTCAGGCTTAAAACAATCAGATAGATTAAGGGTATGTCCACACAGCACAAAACCTGTGGCTGGCCCATGCCAACTGACTTGGCCTCGTGGGGCTTGGGCTGTTTCATTGCTGAGTAGATTTCTGGCCTTGGGCTGGAGCACGAATTCTGGAATCCTCCCACTTCACAGGGTTCTAGACCCCTGGCTCCAGCCCAAGCACAGATGTCTACACAGCAGTGAAACATCCCCGCAGCCTGAGCCCTGCGAGCCTGAGTCGTCTGGCATGGGCCAGCCGTGAGTGTCTAGTTGCTGTGCAGACGCACCCTGTCACCTGAAATTGTGACTATAGCCAGCAAAGTTGTGAGGTGAAAATGGCATGTTCTCAAGCAATACAGCTTCCTCTCATGAACTGTCAAGTTGTGTTAGCATAAGAACATAAGAACGGCCGTACTGAGTCAGACCAAAGGTCCATCTAGCCCAGTATCCTGTCTTCCGACAGTGGCTAATGCCAGGTGCCCCAGAGGGAATGAACAGAACAGGCAATCATCAAATGATCCATCCCCTATCACCCATTCCCAGTTTTTGGCAAACAGAATCTGGGGTTTTAGGAGCATTAGGGATTTGGCTTCCAAGGCCTAAATTCCCTCACGCTTCACTGAAAATCCCAGCTTTTCAGTACCACAAAAAAGGGCCTGAAATTTCCCAATGAATTTAAATAGGCTTCATCTTTGTCCTCATGAATGAAACCTTGGCCCCACTGAAGTCAGTTACAAAACTGCCATTGACTTAAACAGAGGCTGGATTTTGCCTCATGGTTTTATGCCCATTGGCCCAGCCAATGTGGCTTCTGTTTTGCCTCCCCCAAACTGCCTCAAATTTAAGAGCGTTCAGCTCTGGCTTCCCAGATCCGGCCGCTCCCATTGGCTTCAGTTGGATTTGTGGCTGCTCAGCGCTTCTGAAAGCAAGGCCCTTAGAGATCTAGCTGCCCAGTTATGAGTTGAGGAGCCCCACTTTAGGAACCCAGGCTTGAAAACCTCAGCCTAGGACCTCTGGGGCTTTGCTCAGGCCCTCAGCTGCGCCTGCAAAAGGTCAAGACTTTGTGGCAGCACCACAGAGATGGGTGTGAAAGCTGGTGGCGTGGCAGCCGTGAAAGTGATGTGGACTAGAACAGAATGAGGGTGAAAGGCCTGTTTGTTAACAGAGGGGGTCTGTATTAGGCAGAGGGTGTAGCCCCAAAATATCTGAGCCATGAAATCACCTGGATTCATTTAAAGGGCAATATTGATTTTATGCACTTTTAAAAAATGATTGCAGTCTTGATTCTGCCTCTCCTATTGTCACTGGATGAAATTCACACCTTTGCAGAGATCACTACAAGGCTTAGGGATCATTTATCTCAAGCTTCGGCCTCCAAAATAGGCCTTGAGTAGGACTAAGGTGGTGGGTGGGCCATGTGCTGTTATTTACTCCTTCTCATAACACAGGAACTAGGAGTCACCAAATGAAATTAATAGGCAGCAGGTTTAAAACAAACAAAAGGAAGTATTTTGTCACACAATGCACAGTCAACCTGTGGAACTCTTTGCCAGAGGATGTTGTGAAGGCCAAGACTATAACAGGGTTAAAAAAAGAACTATATAAGTTCATGGAGGATAAGTCCATCAATGGCTCTTAGCCAGGATGGGCAGGGATGGTGTCCCTAGCCTCTGTTTGCCAGAAGCTGGGAATGGGCCACAGAGGATGGATCACTTGATGATTACCCATTCTTTTCATTCCCTCCAAAGCACCAGGCATTGACCATTGTCAGAAGACAGGATACTGGGCTAAACGGACCTTTGGTCTGACCCAGTGTGGCCATTCGTATGTTCTCTGCACCTGCGTGGATTTTACCCCTGGCAAGTTTGTGAACCCCAAATGTTCGAAAATCACAAGTCTGACCCCCATCCCTACAGAAATCTTGAGATTGGCTTAAACATCCCAAGGTTTTAAAAAACCAATGAGAAATGAGGGGTTATTTGTTAGCTGGTTTCTGAGCCTTTGGGATGCCCTCAGGTCACATTTTTCCAGTCTTTCCACAGACAACAGGGCTGGGAACTTATTCTTTTTTTAAAAAAATGAAAGCTGAGATTCTCTCGAATCACATGATTCCTGGTACTGGGGCTTTAAATAAAACATCAGCTATCGTGAGACATGTGATAAGATTTTGAGAGTTGACAACATTGCTGTGAATTATAACTTAGGGTCTGATCTAAATCCTGTTGAAAAGAAAATTGGACAGCAATTTGCTTTGGATCAGTCCCTTCTTCACAGTGTGCTCTCTTGATTTCTCATGGAGTAAAGGCCCAATTTGGTCTTGTTTACACTTAAAAGGGTTTGCTATCAGTAAGGTATAGCAGCATAGCTAATCATAGTGGAGATGCAGCTGAGTTCTTTTGCTGGTATAGCTTAAACCATTTCCCTGAACGGAATAAGCTGTACCAGCAAGGTATTTTTGCTGGCATAATTACATCTACACAAGGGCTGTTACCAGCACAGATACAGTAGAACCTCAGAGTTACGAACACCTCAGGAATGGAGTTTGTTAGTAACTCTGAAAGGTTCGTACCTCTAAACTGACGATTCTCAAACTGTGGGTTGGGACCCCAAAGTGGGTTGCAACCCTGTTTTAATGGGGTTGCTAGGGCTGTCGTTAGACTTGCTGGGGCCTGGGGCCCAAGCCAAAGCCTGAGCCCCACCACCTGGGGCCAAAGCCAAAGCCCCAGGGCTTCAGCCTCTGGTTACAGCCCCCCCACCTGGGGCTGAAGCCCTTGAGCTTTGGCTTTGCCAGCCCCATACCTCCACGCCCAGGGTGGTGGGACTTGGGCAGGTTCAGGGTTCAGTCCCTGCTCCTGGGGTTGTGTAGTGATTTTTGTTGTCAGAAGGGGGTTGCGGTGCAATGAAGTTTTGGTAGTAGTTTACGTTTAACACAGTACTGTCCTGTATTTGCTTTTCTTTGGTCTCTGCTACTGCCTGATGGCATACTTCTGGTTCCAAATGAGGTGTGTAGTTGACTGGTCAGTTCATAACTCTGGTGTTCGTAACTCTGAGGTTCTACTGGATATCCATAGAAGTATGATTTTTTTTCACATTTCTGACATAGCTATGCCAGTCAAACTTTCTAGACCAGACCTCAGTGTAAGTTTGGCAAAATCGGGACCTTAATTTGCTGTTTGAAATGCCTGAGGAACCAGAGGGAATTGGATGAAACCAGAGTAAGTTAAAATCGCTGTGCTTTCCATTGCAAGCTGCAGGCTGGTGTGTGTAACAGGCAGAAAGGATCCAGCTTGACTTGCAGACCCTCAGTGAGAAAACCCATCTTTTGACTCTTGAACTGAGGGCTTGTCTACATTTGAAATGCTACAGCTGCAGCTGGGCCACTGTAGTGCTTCAGTGTAGACACTACCTATGCTAACAAGAGGAGTTCCCGTCAATGTGGGTAATCCACCACCACAAGAGGCAGCTAGGTCAACAAAAGAATTCTTCTGTTGACCTAGTGCAGTCTACCTGGAGAATTAGGTTGGCTTAGCTTTGTCGCTATGGGGTGTGGATTTTTTACACTCCTGAGCGACACAGCTGGGTCAAATTCACTTTTTAGTGTAGACCAGGCCTAAGCCAACTGCATCTGGAAACCATTGAGAGAGAAGAAAATTAAAATTGTCATTTTTCCTCCACCAAAACCCGTAAGTGCCGACTCCATGGGTGCTCCAGTGTGGAAAAAAAAATAGTGGGTTCAGCACCCACCAATCAGCTGTTTAGTGGACTCTGCCGATCAGCTCTTCAGCAGTGGGCAGGGGGCGCTGGGGAGAGGGAGCGGAGTGGGGGCAGGAAGAGACAGAGCAAGGGTGGGGCCTTGAGAGAAGGGGCGGAGTGGGGGCGGGGCCTCAGGGCAGAGGGGGTTGGAGCACCCACCCGGAAAGAAGAAAGTTGGCACCTGTGCCAAAACCCCATGTAACTTACAACCACAATGTAAAGACTACGTTCCTTTTACCTTTTTCACCTTTTCCCAGTTCATCCTGCAGAGTCTCTGAAAGAAGAAGAAAGTCAGTTAGTGCCGATGCCGAGGGGCAGAACCTCAGGGGAAGAGGCGGAGTGGGGGCAGAGTGGAGCCCAGGCCCCACCCCCCACTTCTATGGAGCTTCACTTCCGGTGCTTCAAAGGTGGTGTCTGGCTGGCGTGCCTCCGGAGGGGTGACCTGCACCACATCCACGGCATTTCCACCCTGCATGGCTGGCCTTTTTTGGGGAGGCTTAGATTCCCCTGGCCTCTTATACACACCGCCCAGGATGGCCAATCCCTAGCTCTCAAAAATCATGAGTCACCCTCCCCCCCCCAAAAAACAATCATGAGATTGGCTTAAAATATTAATACTTTTCTTATTATTTTTCTGTGCTGTCTGGTTTCTGAGACTTTAGGCTACACTCTCGGGCCATGTTCTCAAGCTTTTCTGTGCAACCACATGGTCTAGAAACTTCCTTTTTAAAAACATGACAGCGGAGATTCTCGTGAAATAGCCTGACTCTGGGAAGCGGGGGCTTTGAGCACAATGCCCAGTGTCAGCAGACTGGTGATAAAAATGAGAAGCGTTGGCAACCTTGGGAAATCTACCTCATTGCTTTCGACTTGAGAAGAGCCTGAATACTCAGCGGAGTCACCCTTAGCTAACAGACTGTTTTGGGGTGTCAATAATGAGTGAAAAATCATTGTAAACATTATCATTGCCAGTCGCTTCTTGACTGGCCTTAATGTTTAATGTCTCTCTCAAATTCTGTCCCATGGGTCTGTCTGTAGTCACTAGGGTTATCATATTTAAAAAATAAAAAAAGAGGACACTCCACGGGCCCTGGCCCCGCCGCTTTCCCACCCCCGCCCCAACTCCGCCCCTTCCCCAACCCAACTCCGCCCATTCCCCACCCCTTCCCCAAAGTCCCCGCCCTAACTCCCCCTCCTCCCTCCCAGCCACGCGAAAAGGGCTGCCCTAGCGCTACCGGCTTCACAGTTTGCCGGGCAGCCTCCAGACCCTGTGCCCCCAGCTGGCGCTTCCCCAGCGCAGCTGGAGTCCGGGAGGGGAAGCGCCCAGCTGGGGGCGCAGGGTCTGGAGGCTGCCCAGCAAACCGTGAAGCCGGTAGCGCTCGGGCTTCGGGCAGCCCCCATGCCTCCGGACCCTGCGCCCCCGGCCGGGCACTTCCCCTCCCGGGCTTCGGCTGCTGTGCTCCTCCCCTGACTCTTCGGCCCTGTTTAAGAGCCGAGCTGCCCGAGCGCTACCGGCTTCGGGCAGCCCCCATGCCTCTGGACCCTGCGCCCCCGGAGCCCGGGAGGGGAAGTGCCTGGCCGGCGGCTCAGGGTCCGGAGGCATGGGGGCTGCCTGAAGCCGGTAGCACTCGGGCAGCTCGGCTCTTAAACAGAGCCGAAGAGTCAGGGGAGGAGCACAGCAGCCGCGGGAGGGGAAGTGCCCAGCCGGCGGTATTTTTCCCGGACATGTTCGGCTTTTTGGCAATTCCCCCCGGACGGGGGTTTGATTACCAAAAAGCCGGACATGTCCCGGAAAAACCGGACGTATGGTAACCCTAGTAGTCACAGAGCTCTACAGAGCTTCTCTAATGTTGTTGGGCCTTGTTCTTATTTTTGGTTCTTAGTCAAGCAAATTGTCCACTGAAGTCAGTAGGTGAAATTCCCCCTTCTGCAGAGGTCTAGGCACCACTTAAAACCTCAAAACCGGGCTTCAGTGGCAAAGACCCTTGGTTCAGGAGTGAATTTCATCTCATGGGATTTTCATCTAAGAAAGGCCCTGTTATTTTTAGTTTCACTAATTTCTCATGCTTTTGAAATCTCTTAGCACCATCTACTGGCTGTTCTTGGTTGGTGCAATGATCTGTTAACAAAAAGGCTAAAAAAGACACGCACAAAGAATCATTATCTTTTCCCTTGGGCACTGAACATATCAAGGACCTCTTTAGCACTAAAATCCATAGAAAACATTACCAAAGGCCAAGTATATTTTAAAATAGAGGTTTTCCTTCCACTCACCTTTGAATTTCTTTAACACTCCCTTGAGGACAACAGTCTTGAGAGAGAAATTGCTGATAGAGCTTTTCATATCAGAAGAGACAGGAACCGGCTTCTGAAACTTCAGACCATTGCTTCTGAAGAAAAAATGGAAATTGTTCTATATTATGATGATGATCTATAGAGCTGCTCCAATGCTCACAAATATTCACCAAAGTATCCAATTCATTTTGTGTTAGCGCTTGAGAGTGAAATTCACCTCTTGGGCAGAAGGGCCAGCACAAATTTTAAGCCCCACTTATGTCTTCCACCACAAAACTGGGCTAGTCAGACTGAAGTGGTGTTGATTAATAGTATTTCTCCAGCTATAGTGCTAGCTGAATATGTTCACTGAAAAAAAATGACAATATTCTGCAAATAATGAATTCAATGTATAGTATTCATCAAGATCTATCTATACCCACACGCTCTATCTATCTCACTTATTTCTCAGGGGAGCATGTGTAGTAAACCATGGACTTAGCACACCTGTCCTCACATCTTCTCTGCTGCTTGGATGTGATCCATTGATGTCAATGGAAAGAATCCAATTAACTTAACTGGGCATTGAATCAGTGCCCTACCCTATCCTCATCCCATCAGCTCGTCATAGACAGATCCCCAACCACTCAGGGGACCAGGAGAAGCATGTACAATGCTGCAGAGATAGGTGACTCCCTGCTCCTCCGGGTGGATGTGGGGATATGCCTGCGGGGAGAAGACGCTCAAGCCCTTTCTGTTAATGTCATGGTTTGTTTTTAATTATTTAACACCCCAACTGGAGGACTCAGCCCAGAGATAAAGGACCGAACAGCCCAAGGAGACCAACCCTTCTTCTCACCCTTTGAGTGGGACCTTCTCAGGCACTGTATAAAATAGATTGAAACAGGAGAGGGAGATTTCCCCATGCCAGACAAAGTGGAAAGGAGTGGACTGCTGACCCAAGCCAGAGAAAGGAGGGGGAGCTATCCCCTACTTTTAATTATATATAGCTCTTCTCATCAGCAGACTTCAAAGGAGGTCAGTATCATGATCCCCATTCACAGAGGGGGAAACTGCGGCTCAGATCAGGGAAGCGACTTGCCCATCATCCCCCCTGCAGTTACTGGCACAGCCAGGAATAGAATCCACACCTCCTGAAGCCCACAGTTGCCAATTTTCATGTGGTAAATAAGTAGGGTGACCAGATGTCCCAATTTTATAGGGACAGTCCTGATATTTGGGTCTTTTTCTTATATAAGGTCCTATTACCCCCCACCCCCTGTCCTGATTTTTCACACTTGCTTTCTGGTCACCTTATAAATAAACCAAACCTCAAGCTATTCCCACTTCAAAACAAGGCCAAAACAAGCCAATCCCTAAGAACCCCAACTCTCTATGTGACTAGATCCCCCCGGAGTGCAGTCTGGGCCTGTGGTGGGCCCACTGTGCACCCCTGACTCTCCCCCCACCCTTGCCCCTGCTTGCCCCTGCTTGCCCCTTGCCCCTGCTTGCCTGGAGCCGATCAAAAGAAAGAAGCAATAAGCTACAACAAGCAAAAAGCTACAAGCCAAACAAGCAACAAAAACTAGCCAACAAGCAACTCACAAGCCAATTAAGCCAAAAACAAGCCCAATTTCTGCATATTTTTTGTGGGTTTGGCATGTCTGCTGAAGCCACATCTAATGCTCGGATCACTAGGCCAAACTGCCTCCTTTAAACAACAAGCAGCAGCCCAACTTCTTTGAGCCCGAGTCAGCTGGCACAGGCAGGGCCGGCTCTAGGTTTTTTGCCGCCCCAAGCAAAAAAAATTCCGCTCCCTCCCGGGCTCTCACCCCCACCCCACCCGCACCCCCTGCCGCCCCAGCCCTGGGCTCTACCCTCCACCCCCTGCCGCCCCAGCCCTGGGCTCCCCCCACCAGTGCTGACTCCACCTGCTCCCCCCTCGCCTCCTGCCGGTCTGGCGCTGGCAGGGTCGGGGTAAGCAGCAGGGCTCCTGGGCCGCGCCTCAGCCCAGGGTCCCTCCAGCCAGGGCTCCCACCTCCAGGACCGGCCGGGACCCGGGAGGGCAGAGCCAGGGGACCTCCCTGGCAGGGGACTGAGGAGCCGGGGCAGGGTAGCCCCAGAGGGAGCGGAGCCCCGGAGAACGGGATGTGGGCCCTGCACGGCAGCGCCCCGCCCTCTATGGCCCCGCTGCTGCTTCTGGCTGCCCTGCTGCAGTCCCTGGGCGGCTCGGGCCGCTTCGCCCAGCCCCGGCTGCCGCCTGGGGGGGCGGTCGTCCTGCGGCATCTGCAGGCAGCTCCGTGTGCCCTGAGGGGCGGCCCCCAGCCCGAGTGTCCCCCGCTAGAAGCCTGCCCAGCCCACCCACAAGGTGCGGGTGCTGCTCCCCCGTGGTGCGAACCGCAGCGGCCCCAGGGTGATGTGCTGCTGCTGCCAGGGCCGGCTCTAGGCTTTTGCCGCCCGAAGCAAAAAAAGAAAAAACAAATCAATCAGTAAATACATAAAAGATGGCCAGAATGCCGCCCTTGAAAATGTGCTGCCCCAAGCATGTGCTTGGTTTGCTGGTGCCTAGAGCCGGCCCTGGGCACCGGCCAGCCTTAGGTTTTTCTTTGCCATGTGGACATACCCTAAGAGACTTGTCCAATATCCCCCAAGAAGTCCCTGGCAGAGCAAGGACTTAACCCCAGAATTTGAAAGTCCTCCACTAGCATCCTGGTTATTGTGCCATACTTCAGGGCAGGATTATGTTACCTTGGTGGGGAAGGCTGTCACTGACTCTGGGTAAAATCTGTCTCAGTGCCGAGGGCCTGCTGATGGAACTATGTAATGGATCTCGGGTCTGCCAATGGAATTATGTGACGCAACTAGGGCCTGCCGACGGAACTATGCAACACTGGAGTCCCACATCAAGGTCTTAAGAGAAAGGCCATCGAAGTCACTGTAAAGATGCCCAGTGACCTCAAAGGGCCTTGGATCAGGCTATAGGTGAGGCTTAAGTAGTGGTGCGCCACGCCATGTCTGAGCCACCGTGCCAAGCTGAATTTTATCCTAAGGGTTTAAATCAGTGGTCCTCAAACTTTTCAGGGCTGGGAGCAGGGCCACAGCTTCCAGTGGAGGGGGTGTGTGTGGACAGGGGTAAGGGGGCCAAGGCTGGGCCACAACTGGGGGCAGGTCTGAAGCCGGGAATGGCTGGGGGGCAGGGCCGGGGCTGGGAGCGGGGCCTGAGCAGAGCTGGGGGCAGAACAGAGCTGGGTGGTGTTTCCTCCCCGCTGCTCCCCCCCAAAGGTTCCTCCACGCCCCACAGGTTGGGAATCACTGACATAAATGGTGCTCATGGGATATGTAAAGGGTGAATTGTATGTTACACAGATAAATAAAAGGAGGACTCCAGTCTCCATAGTTTTCAATCTGGTGCTTGATTGAGCTCCCTGGTAGGAAAAGGAAATCTGAGAGTTTCTGAGGGTTTCTAAATTTCCACAGAAGACGCTAGAAGGAGCCCAGGGTTTGTGTGGAGTGGCAGGCACCCTTTCTGTCCCAGTGTGCCCACGTGTCCCTGATTATCTCTGAAGGGCTAACACTGACCGTTCAGCAGCACTCGTGAGAAAAGCATGAGGGAGTGTAAAAAGAATGCGGCTCCGTACCTGTTCAAGATGCTCGTCACATCCTAGAAGGGGGGAAAGAAAGAGATACTCCCTTGCATTCATGTCACTCACTGGACAGGGTGTGTTCTTCATTCCCACCCGCTCTGTGGACTACCCACCAAACGCAAGTCTATAAGTGCTCCTATGCATTAGTCCTTATCCTTGACTTCAAACTCATACTTTAGCTCTAAGTATCAGTATTAGCTCTAAGTACCCACAAAATCTTATGCCTAAATAAATCTGTTAGTCTTTAAGGTGCCACCGGACTCCTCGTTACTCTTTTCTCTTTTCAATCCCCAGTCATGGCCAAAATTAAGTTCCTCTGGCACTGACTTCCTTTTTTGCTGGTGGGTGCTCCACCCTTGCTCTGCCCCGAGTCTCCACTCCCGCTTGGCCTCTTCCCCCAAAGCCACACCCCCACTCCATCTCTTCCCACCCTCGCACTTCCCCCTCCCCAAAGGCTGCCCCCGCCCGCCGGCGGCTCCCTCGCTCTTCTCTGCTCCCTCCCCTGAGCACCTCCCACCTGCTCCTCTTCACCTCCTCCCCCCGACGCCCCCCCCACCCACTCACCACTTGCTCCTCTCCACCCCTCAGCCAAGTGCCTCCTGCCCACTGTGCTGCTTGCTCCTTTCTGCCCCCTCCTCCATTAAGGGTGAGTGATGGAGGGAGGGAGTGGAGAGGGGCCCTCAGGGGAAGAGGTGCAGCAAAGGCAGGGCCACCCGAAAAGAGGCCAAGTGCTGGTGTGGCCATGGTCCATGGGTTCTGAGCACGCCCTATATTTTTTCCGTGGGTGCTTGAGCCCCGGAGCACTCACGGAGTCAGTGCCTATGCCTACACTGACATTCCCCACATTGATAATTCCGGATAAGACATTCCCCTCGTTCCTTACATTTTATAAGAGCTGAGGGCCAGATACCCATCCTGTGTGTATATCAGCACAGGTGACTTCAATGGATCTGTACCAATTTTCAAACAGCTGAGGATTTGGCTCTATGGATGAAATGGACCCTTGTGCAGAGAGCCCAACACAAGATACCACTGAAATCCTCCAACCAGCGCTTCAGTGGAGGGTTGTGGTTTGGACAAAATGTCATTGAAGCTAGAGGAGAATGTCAGATACCTGCAAAAAACACTTAAGCTCGTTTATTGCAGCCCCCACCTAAAACATAGGGATATGCAAGTTTGCCCAGGAATTAGAACTATATGGGCTGGTTACTGGGTGAGGGTGTGTGGGTGAACCACACAGGAACAGGCTGGAAGAGACACTACAGATACACCCTGGACAATCACGATGTACTGCTAGTGAAAGGAGGCTTGGAGCTGTGAGCAAAGATATGATCTCCTGTTGTTTGGGTCCTTCTGTGTTCTGGGAAACAGGACTTGTAAATGAATTAGATTGCATGAAAGGTCTCTGACTCCACCACCAATTTCTCCTCCCAGCTGGAACGACCCGCAAGGCATAAGAACATAAGAATGGCCCTGTTGGGTCAGACCAAGGGTCCATCTAGCCCAGTATCCTGCCTTCTGACAGTGGCCAGTGCCCCAGAGGGAATGAACAGAACAGGTAATCATCAAGTGATCCATCCCCTGTCGCTCATTCCCAGCTTCTGGCAAGCAGAGGCTAGGGGCACCATCCCTGCCACAAATGTTTTAGCTAGCTGCTTGGGCTAAAAGGAATAACATGGAGCAGCGGGGATGAATTCCCCCATGACACACTCTCTTTTGTGTACCAATCCCAATAGCTTTGAATGCAGCCATCATTCAGAAGTAGAGCTGGTTGGACATTTTTCAAATCAAAATTCCCATCCACGCCCCACACTCGGCCATTCATTTTTATTTATGTATGTATTCTGTTGGGGGAAATGGCTGCCATTATTGAGGCGTCTTATTTTTGTGATGCTGATGGGTACAGGCCTTCTCCTTCCATGCCCAAGAGCTCATGGCTCCAGCCTTACCTTGAGCAACTCAAGCACCGGCTGTTGGATTTTCTCTTTCAAGTCTGTTATCAGTTGGTTGAGGAGTGAAATCTCCTTGGAGAGCTCGGTGAGGTTCTCATTCTGCTTCTTGGCGATGCCCTTCTCCATCTTCTCCAGCTGGCTCAGGAGGAGATGCTCCTGGTCATGCAGAAACTGGCGCAGACCCTCGAATTCAGAGATGAGCATCTGCCGCTCCAACTCTATAGTTTTCTTCAACAAAAATAAATGACCAGGTAGAGGGCAGGTCAGTAAACTCATTTGATGGATTGTACATCGCTGAATGCAATGGCAGCATAAGGTAGTGAATAGAGCTAGCCAGAAATTTTTGCTGAAACAGGTTCCCACTGACGAATACCAATTCAACCAACCCCCCCAAATTTCCATAGATTCCGGTGCCAGAAGGGACTGTTGAGATCATCTAATGTGACCTCCTGAATAACACAGGACTTAGAACTCACCCCACAAAAAGAATTCCTTTTGTTACTAGAGCATATCTAAAATAAATAAGCTAGCCCTCCCACTTTTTACCTGCCTTAAGGGCAAGAGATGGGGGGAGGGGGCAGAGAGGAGCGAGCAGGGGCCGGGATCTCAAGAGGATGAGGTGGTGCAAGGGAGGGGTCTCGGGGGGTAGAGACATCGCAGGGCAGGGTCTCAGGGAGAAGAGGTGGTGTGGGGGTGGGGCCTCTGGGGGAAGAGGCAGCACAGAGGCGGGGCCTTGGGGAAGAGGCAGAGTGAGGGGCCGGGCTATGGTTCAGGCGCTGGTGCCCCCCTCCACACTTCTAGGAAGCTTCCAACGCTCCTGCCTCAGGGTCTGACCCTAAACCCATTAAAGTCAATGGGAGTCTTTCCACACACTTCAGTGGGCTTTGGCTCAGGCTTTTGTCTTTCTGGGCCTCTGTTCTCCATCTGTAAAATGGGGGTAGTAGCACAGCCCTGCCTCACAGGAGTGCCGTGAGGATGAAAACATTAAAGACTGTGAGGTGCTTAGATATTATGGTAATGGTGGGCTGATAAGAACCTTAGATTGCCTATAAACTTGTGAAGAACATGAGTGAATTTCCGCCTTATGTGATCTCTGAACTATAAGTAAATTCACACAACCAGTTAGTTACGCTCTCATTTAACCCAGTTCCAACCAACTAACTACATATTGACTACATCATTTATATATTGAAGGGGGACTTCAAGGCCCAAAGAGCTTAAAAACTAAGCCCTGGTCTACACTACAGAGTTAGGTCAACGCAAGGCAGCTTACATCGACCCAGCTCTGTCAGCGTCCACACTAAAATTTCGCTCCCACTGACGTAACTCACCCACTACACCGACTTAATAACTCCACCTCCACAAGAGGCGTAGAGTCAATGTGGATGTAGTTAGGTCGACGCAGTGTCAGTGTAGACGCTGCGTTGCTTACATTAACTGTTACCGACCTTCAGAAGCTGCCCCACAGTGACAATACAATCGGTGGAAGCGCTCCCAGTGAGGACATGCACCACCGAGACAAGCTGCAGAGTGTAAACACACCCAAGTGATGTAATTACTGCAGCGACTGTACTCTGACGTAAGTTAGGCCAACTTCATTTTGTAGTGTAGACGTGCCCTAAAAGGCAAAATGGGAGAGGCGGATGGATGAGACCAGCAAATGGGGAGGGAGCGACAGGGTGACAAATGTGGGTGTGCCTTTCTGTACGCGCCCAGAAGAGGGGAGTTTTGAGAAGGGACGTGCGATGATGGCTCTACAGATGTTGATGGGGCCCTTCTGCTACTTTAAGGGGCAGACTGGGAGACAGTGCAAAGACTAGGGCCTGTGGCCATGGGTGCCACCTTCCTCCTGTCCCCGGGGGTGCTGAACCCCCGCTCAGCCCCAGGCCCTGCCCCCACTCCACCCCTTCCCCAAGCCCTACCCCCACCTCGCCTCTTCCTGCCCAGTTCCACCCCCTCCCCTGAGTGGACCCCATCGCCACTCCTCCCCCTGGAGCACCCCTGGAGTTGGTGCCTATGCCTGTGGCTGCTGGTTGTGTGCACATGGTAGTTTTATCACCACACCGCTGGGGCTGAAGTGCATTTGTGCACGCACAGCCATCACACAGCATGGCTGTGCTTGTATCGGTGTATTCTGGACAAATATGTATGTGACTCAGCAAGGTGAAAGTAATTTACAGGATTTACCAGTACTGCTGGAGTCCTGAGGGGGGCGTGGCCTCATCCGGAAGAGGCGTGGCCTCAACCAGAAGAGGCGGGGCCTCTCAAGATTTAAAGGCCCTGGGGCACTGGCTGTGGCTGGGAGCCCCAGGGCCTTTAAATCAACCCGGGGCTCCCAGCTGCAGAGGTGGCTGGGAGCCCCTGGGGCTCAGGGGCAAATTAAAGGGCCCAGAGCTCCCGCGGCTGCGGGGAGCCCCGAGCCTTGCCGGGCTGGGACCGGGATTTAAAGGGCCCGGAGCTCCCGCCGCGGCAGGGAGCTCTGAGCCCTTTAAATCCCAGCCCCTGCCCGGCCACAGGAGCTGCGGGCGGGATTTAAAGGGCTCTGGGCTCCCCACCGCGGCGGGGAGCCCAGATCCCTTTAAATCCCCGCTGCGGGAGCCAGTGCGGTCCGGCACGGCGTACTGGCTCTTGCCGGTACGCCGTACCGGACCGTACCAGCCTACTTTCACCTCTGAATAAAGTGCTCAGATGCTAACACAGTGTGGAACAATGCACTCTGGGATATCCAGTCACACAGAAAGCCAGGAGAAAGACCAGGCAAACTGGTTAGACAAGCGTGGTTAGGTGACCCCGGCCACAGGTCACAAAAATAATTGCTGGGACAGTTATCTAACCATCTGCCAGCCTGGCTTTTGGCTAGGGGTGAAATGTCATCAGAATTATTAACAAGTGTTGCCAGCTCTCATGATTCTATCATGAGTCTCACCGCGTTTAGTGTGCAATACTCTCCCTTTTATCTGAATGGCCTGGGGGGACATCCAAAACTTTCGAACAACTTGGAAGTGCTATTTTTGAGCTGTGTTCTAGCTGCAAACTGGCAGGCAGTCATGGTCCAGGTTCAGCTGGGAATAACTTTACCTGACTGGCTGCTGTCATTGCCATTTTCCAGGCTATCAACCAATGAATGGCAGAATTCTGCCTGTCAGCCTCTCCCCTGCCAGCCCTGTGGCTGTCCCAGATTACTTCTACTCTGCAGGCTAAGGGTATGTCTACACTTAAGCCACTACAATACTGTTTGATTGGCAGGGAGAAAGTACTCCCGGGGCAGGGACTTTTAGTTGTGTGTTAGTACAGTGCCTAGCACAATGGAGTCTTGGTCCATGACAGGGGCTCCTAGGAACTGTAATAATAATAATAATAATCAATAATTAATAATAGCAAGATAATAAACAGAAGGGGGAAGGGCAACAAATTTTAGCTTTGAAGGAATGACATGAAATGGGCACTAGATAGCAGCAGAGGATAAGGAATGAAATGTATTGCTCTAATGCAATGTATGGTCAAAAACTTCCCCTAGGTTCTTTTTCTCCTTTCACCTAGATTTGGGTTGCATGAATTTTCCGAGTTAAATCTGGATTCCCCTCCCCTCTCCATTGTTTATTTTCTCTAAATCAAGCATTTATGTTCCACTCCCTTGTGACATCCTCCTCTCACACCCCATCTCCCCTCAATCTTGAATCGAGCAGGCTGATATAATACTAAACAGGGGAAACTGTGTAAATCTGTGTAGAAGTTTGCATGGTACTCGAGGTCTCTGAGGATGATCAGAATACATGAGGCTCGGCGGGGCATGACCAGTGACAGAGGAATGGGAACATGGGGCTTGATCCAGCCCTGTGGCGATTTGCACAGCTCCCACCAAAGTTACACAGGTTCAACGCCTCTGTATTTGCTCAGCACCAGAGGAACGTCTCAAGTTATCAACAGCTCCCCTTTCCTTCTACCGAGACAACAGCTGGTGATCCAGCGGGAGTCCAGAGCCAGCAGTCAATAAATGTTGACTTAAATAGCATTTTGCACTGCTTGCTATGTAGTTGTGTTGCACTTTGACTAGACAAGAACTACCGTACTTTTGCACTGGAAAATCTCTCTGTTGTTGCTGCTGACCTATATTCTCAAATGCGATCAATGATTTTGGGGGGGTTCCATTTTGAAGGGTCCAGTTTGAGACACCACAAAGAGTCCAGGATTTCAGCAAGTGCTGAGCTCACATCCCCTGAAAACTAAGCCCCTTTAACTCACACTAGAAATGAGGGGCCCATTTTTGACCGGGTAATTAACCTTCGGAACAACTCCCGCAGGCATGTGGTCAGTGCTGAATTTTGTAATGAAAGAGGTGCCAGGGCTCAAGCAATTTTCTTACATTCCTAACCAAAGCAGCAAGCCCAGAAGTGCTGGGGTTACGAACTGCCAAGGCTAGAGGTGCCAGGGCTCAGCACTGGTACAAATTAAGCACCAGATGTGGTGGATTCTCCATCCCTGAAGTCTGTAAATAAAGATCGGATGCCTTTCTAAAAGCCACGCTATGGCTCAAACTGGGAAGATGGGCTTGTTGCAGAAATTACTGGGTGGGGGGCTCTGGGTCTGTTTTGCAGGAGGTCAGACTGGCCTCTAAAATCTAGGGTTCCATGACTCTAAGGTGTCTTAAATAGGGCAAGGGCACCAAAAAAGTGGGGGCGGGGGAGGAGCATCAAAAATCACAAGTCCCTTTTCAGATTTTAGGTCAGTTTTAGTATTTCTATGACACCTATCTTCGTAATAACCCAATGGGAATCAGGAGCAGCGGAAGCGCCCTAAAAGTGGTGGGGGGCTACAGGTGCCTGGATCATGGCTCTGCCCCCTGCTGCACGCCACCCCCTGAGGCACCACCCCTGCACTGCCCCTTCTCCCTGAGCCCCCTCCTTCATGCCACCAGTTCCCCCAAGGCCCAGCCCTTGCACTGCCCTTCCCCCAAGATCCTGCCCCCCGCTCGCTCCTCTCTGCCCCCTCCCACTGTCGCTCACCCTTACAGCCGGTAAAAAGTGTGGGGCTATGGCCCCCTGGTCCCACCTGTTCCGGCACCCCTGATGGGAATACAGTGTTACATACTAAAAAGAATCAAGTTTACCACCGTGCAGACATAAATGTCAACAAGAGTTAGGCTCCTAACTCATTGCTATCTTGTCATTAATAGCAGGCACCCACCAGTAGCTCTTGGCTTTTCTTATCATCCTTTGATTTAAATTCCAGCAATTCTTGTCTCTCTTTCTTCAGGAAATCCAAACGGCTCTTAATTTGTTCCTAGGAACAAGGGGAAACATTCTATTTGATTATTATTATTTGTTTTTGTTGGGGTCTTATTGTGTTGGTGTATTTTGTTCTCCGTGCACAGAGACAACACAAGAGAAAAAACTCAGGGTTACTCACACAAACACTCATACAAATGAAACGATCGTGTTCGCACACAAAAAGAGGCAGACCTATGCATACATACAAACAGACAGACAGACAGACATACACAGAGAAGGAAAGCAGTCATATATGTGCATGCGCACACACACACACACACACACATACACACACACACACACACACACAGAAGAAACTCACATACATATTCATATATACATGAGAGGACATTCTCACACACACAATACTGCTGCATTTATCAGCTGTAAATTCCATTTTAATTAAACTTAGCCCCGGCTCAGGAGAACCAGTGTCTGCAAAAGACCTTATTCATTCTTGGGAATTCTCCCTTGCCAAAAATAGATCGGGAGACTCTCACTCATTTAACCCTTCGTTTTCTAACAAGGCAACTGAGTAAGTAAGCGTTTGCAGCGTCAGGCTCCTTCAGTCACATGGCTTAAATTCAATATACTTATGGAAGACTAACTGGAGCCAGCATTCTCCAGCTTTCCCATAGTATGCACCATATCTTGACAGAGAGATTGTCTTCTAGACTTATGATCCTACACCCTCCCTCCCCATTTGCAATCACATAACATCTTGGTAGCGGCCACAGCAATTGCTTACACAGAAAGGTAATGGTAGGAAAGTATTTTGTGTGTTTTTAGATGTCTTTTAGTGCAGCTGGAGAAAATGGAGAGACCAGTAGTTTATGATGTGCCAGCTCCCCTCAGAAGAGTGCTCTGTGGAAAACCTCTGAACTAGGTGATTGCAATGTGCTTTCATGGCGTAGATCAGTGACTCTCAACCTTTCCAGACCACTGTACCCCTTTCAGGAGGCTGATTTGTCTTGCATTGCCCCCAAGTTTCACCTCACTTAAAAACGACTTGCTTACAAAATCAGACCCAAAAATACAAAAGTGTCACAGCCTCACTATTACTGAACAATTACTGACCTTCTCATTTTTATCATATAATTATAAAATGAATCGACTGGAATATAAATATTGTACTGACATTTCAGTGTACAGTATATACAGCAGTATAAACAGGTCACTGTCTGTAGGAAATTTTAGTTTGCACTGACTTCGCTAGTGCTTTTTATGTAGCCTGTTGTAAAACTAGACAAATAGCTAGACGAGTTGATGTACCCCCTGGAAGACCTCTGCATACCCACAGGGGTTTGTATACTCCTGGTTGAGAACCACTGGTGTAGCTAGAGACACAGTGGGGGATGTAGATGATAGAGGGGGAGAGGGAGACTTGATAAATACAAATATAGATAGACATACAGATCTGATGATAGACAGACAGACAGACAGATACCTTGTACTCCTGGGCAGCCTCCTCTATGGGCACCACAGTGTGAGGCCGGTGCTCCCGGGATCTGTCACACACCACGCAGATTGACCTCTGATCATCCCTGCAGAAGAGTTTGAATGCTTCCCTGTGTTTCTCACAGAGCCCCTCCTCCGGAGCCTCTTTCGCTCCAGGTACTGCAAACTGGCTGATGATCTCGCACATGTTGGCCAGCTGCCTGTTGGGCCTGAAGTTCTTCTGCTGGAAGATCTCCCGGCACTGAGGGCAGGGGAAATCCATCTCCAGGCCTCTCCAGCTCTTGGTGATGCAGGCTCGGCAAAAGTTGTGGCCGCACTCTATGGACACGGGGTCTTTGAAGAACTCCAGGCAGACCGAACAAGTCGCCTCGTCTTGGAGGTTCCCGGGGAGGAAGACAGCAGCCATGGCTCTTTTCCCTGAGAGCAGGAACTGATTTCACTTTAATGAATGCTTGGCACTGAATGGGATGTGGGTGTTCCCATTCTGAGACCAGCTGGTGTCACAGGGTCATATCTGCAGTGTCAAATTTCTTAAACTGGTAATGAGTCATTCATCAGGGCTTCAGCCAGCGGAGGAGACTCGGATGGAAAACATAGGCAGAGAGATGCCCGACCCCCCCCGATCTGGGCTTGATCATTCTTAGCAATAGGAGGTTGGAAGAGGATGGGATGCCACTCCAGATCTGAATTCCAGAGCTAGATCTAGACCTGAATGTCATCGCTCCCTAGTGGGCCCAACTCAGAACTCTGGAGCTGAATTCTGGATCTGTACTTCATAGCTCTTACAGGCCTCCATTCAGGATATCACTTGAGTGCCTGCTTAAGACCCATTGACTTCAGTGCTTAAGTGCTTTGTTGATTAAGGATGCTTTCTTGAACTGCAGCTATGACAAATGTAAGCAGGGTCTGAATGAGCTCTCCCCTGACATCTTGTGATGAGCTGTGGAAGAGGACTTCAGGAGCTGCTCTCCTTTGCACTGTCTCACCCACTCTGCCTCGGTGCTCAGCATGATGGGATTGCTTTGCCCAAGCAGAGTGCCTGAGGGGTCGGTCCTGGGCCGGTTTTGTTCAACATCTTTATTAATGTTATGGACAATGGGATGAATTTCACCCTCAGCAAATTAGTGGATGACACTAGGCTGCGGGGAGAGGTAGATACACTGGATGGTAGCGATAGGGTCCAGAGTGACCTAGACAAATTGGAGGATTGGGCCAAAAGAAATCAACAAGGACAAGTGCAGAGTCCTGCACTTAGGATGGAAGAATCCCATGCATCGCTACAGGCTGGGGACTGACTGGCTAAGCAGCAGTTCTGCAAAAAAGGACCTGGGGATTACAGTGGATGAGAAGCTGGATATGAATCAGCAGTGTGCCCTTGTTGCCAAGAAGGCTAATGGCATATTGGCTGCATTAGTAGGAGCATTGCCAGCAGATCGAGGGAAGTGATTATTCAGAAAGGATGTGGACAAATTAGAGAGAGTCCAGCGGAGGGCAATGAAAATGATCAGGGGGTTGGGACACATGACTTACGAGGAGAGGCTGAGGGAACTGGGCTTGTTTAGTCTGCAGAAGAGAAGAGTGAAGGGGGATTTGAAAGCAGCCTTCAAGTACCTGAAGCGGGGTTCCAAAGGGGATGGAGCTTGGCTGTTCTCAGTGGTGGCAGATGACAGAACAAGGAGCAATGGTCTCAAGTTGCAGTGGGGGAGGTCTAGGTTGGATATTAGGAAACTTTATTTCACCTGGAAGGTGGTGAAGCACTGGAATGGGTTACCTAGGGAAGTGGTGGAATCTCTATCCTTAGAGGTTTTTAAGGCCCGGCTTGACAAAGCCCTGACTGGGATGATTTAGTTGGTGTTGGTCCTACTTTGAACAGGGGGTTGGACTAGATGACCTCCTGAGGTCTTCTATGATTCTATGAAATGATCACTTTTGGCTGGTGTTGGATCACAAGTCACTTTGTTATTGGAGGCAGGGGCACTAAAGGGTGGTTATCTTTGTTGTGTGAATCAAGGGCAGTAGAACTGTGCTTGGTATACCCTGACTGAGGGACTCATCCTCAACTAAACTGAATGCGCTAGACAGGGGACATAGGTGCTGAAGCCCAGTGCAATTGCAAGACGGTTGGCGTAGGTACTTGTACTGGGTGGTGTTGGTGCTGACCAAGGGTCTTAGGCATCATTTTATCCTTCCTCTTTTCTCTGTGTAGTAACAGAGCTGCTTGAGGCTCAACTGAGAGTCCTATAACACACCAACAGAGCTAAAATCACTGCTGTGGGACAGTGTGCATTGCCATAGCATCTTCCCCCACTAACTGAAGTCACTATGAGCTGTGTTAAGTGGTGGGATCACTGAAAGGGGGTCTTGGCCCTCCCACTTTTTGCCATGGGCCTGCCTCCCGCTAAGTCCCCCACAGCCAGGCTGACAGCTGGAGCCTGGCTGGGCAGCATGGGGCACCGTGCTGCAGACCCTCCACCTGCCTGGGGTGGAGGTGCCAAGAGCAGCCCCTGGCCCATATCCTGGCCCCCCCACCCAGGGCAGGTGGAGGGTCTACTGCGGTTCCCCACAGCTGCCGGGTCACACGGCTCTTACCCTGGCTGGGCTGCAGCTCTGAGGCCCCATCCCCCATGGGGGGCCCACAGAGTAGGGACACAGGCCAGGGGCTGCTCTCGGCCCCCCCCCCACCTTGGGCAGGTGGAGGGTCTGCAGCTCCCAGCCTGCTCCAGCTTCCAGCTTGGGACAGGGGTAGGGCGGGGTCACGAAGGGAGCAGGGTCCCTGCCCCCTCCCCCCCACACTTTTGAGAAGGCTCCGCCACCGCTGGATCACAAGGCGTCCCAGAGTGCTGAGCAGCTGGTGGAGAGTGCAAGGTGCCTTCTTTCCCTTCCCCCAAGCTGGGGTCGGGGGTGAGCTCTGCAGATGCACCTCTGAATTCTGGGTCTGCATTGACCAAGGACAGCAACTGTGAGTAAGGTGCGGTGAAGGGAGGGGCACATTAAACGAACTTTTAGTTGCCGGATTTAAGAACCTAAGGCAAAAAGACCCTGCCCAATGTACTCTGGGGTGGGTGTCCTGTTCATGGGTTTATGTTTATGAATCCTGCTTGTGGCCCTCCTTTTTATTAAAAGTTCCTTTTCTACACTTGGACTGTGTGCTTGCGAGTGGGAAGTATTGCCTCTTAGAGGCACTCAGGAGTGCTGTGTAATTGTCCCAGGTTACTGGGTATGGGCTCAAGCCGGTTTTGTGTTGTATCTTGTATTGTTGGCAAGGAACCCTTGATATTGAACCCAGCCCTTGTTGCTGCCGACTCCAACTGGCAGAAGGGTCACACAAGCAGTGGGGAAAGAAAAAAACCCAGATCTGAATTCCATACCCAGCTCTAGACCTGACTTTTATTGCGCCATAGTGGACACAACCCAAAACTTCAGAGGCAAATTCTGCATCCAGGGTTGGATGTGAACTCCATAAGTGGTAAACAATTCTGGCTCTGAGTTATGGAACAAAGATTTGATCTGAACTTCACAGCTTTATAATGGGCAGAAACAAATCTCTGGTTATGAATTCAGAAAGCTTAGATCTACTGTGGATAGAAACAAAACATCAGATCAGGACACACCTGTACATTGGGATATGAAATCCAGATCTGATTCCAAACTTTTTGAAAGTTTGAAGACAAATGGGAGAGAGATTCAGATTGGAGGTTGGACACAAAGCCAGATCCAGACCCAAGGTTCTTATCTGATATTTAGGTTGTATGTTCTGTCCAGACTTGTGTATAACTTTTGTCATAACTGCACCAGCATGGACTCAGAGCTAAATTCTCCTCTTGGATCCTCAGAGAAGATGAGGATATGTCTGTGCTGATGAGTCTATGGTTTATAGCTGGCTATTTTCAGTGTGTCCACAAGGTGCCAATCTTTCCTTAGTTTTGCAAGAATTGCTTGGGATAATTAATGATTAAAAATAGTATTTTGGGGGGGAAAAAAGTACAGTGTTTGGTGGCAAAAATACAAAACCCCACAAATAATACTATTCCCACTGACCAACTTCAGAAGAGCCTCTAGAATGTGTTTTATTTTGGCACAGATGCCATGAGGCTCCAATAAACATTGTTTTTCATGAAAAAATCAAAATGTTGGTTGTTTATATTTCATAGTGTTCAAAACTGGATCCATTTGTAATGTTTTTGAACGTTTTTGTAACTCTTTTATTTATCAGACACTTTTTTGAAAAAAAAAATATATTCACTGAAAAGCATTTTAGGGGGGAGGGAAAAGGCCAGTTTTCCTGGGGAGGAAAATATTCACTTGCAAAAATTGCAATGGATTTTAGTCTGGAATGATCAAATTAATGTCAAGTATCAGAGGGGTAGTCGTGTTAGTCTGGATCTGTAAAAAGCAACAGAGAGTCCTGTGGCACCTTTAAGACTAACAGATGTATTGGAGCATAAGCTTTCGTGGGTGAATGCCCACTTCGTCGGATGCATGCATGCATCCGACGAAGTGGGCATTCACCCATGAAAGCTTATGCTCCAATACATCTGTTAGTCTTAAAGGTGCCACAGGACTCTCTGTTGCTTTTTACAAATTAATGTCAGTGATTTACTTCCCATGGGGTTCTGATAAACATCTTTCCGCTTGGTCTGTGATGAAATCCATGTACCAATATCTGCAGAGGATTTGAATCTATCTGTGTGTGAAGGACTGCGGACCGGTGTTGAAATAGTTTGTCATTAACATACTCTCCAAGAACAAAGGCAAGAAACTTCACCTTGCTAGTTATCTTTACTCTGGATGGATGGATGGATAGATAATCGCCTCATCCCATATGTGCCATGCAAAGACAGATAGAAAAACAGACAGGCTGACAGATAATTCAACTGTCCAGATGCATCACAGAGAGGAGACATTATGGCATCTACAAAAGTCTCAGAACAGCTGTCTGGCATCAGAGCACCCCTCAGTGACACTGAGACCCTGTTTCCCCACACACTGCCCTCTCCTCTGTTTTCCTTCCCACTTCTTCACACTCCCCCACCATCCCAGCCTCCCACTCCTTCGCTTGTTCTCCCCCACCCCCCATGCTGTTTTCCTCTCCCCCCAGCATTTTTCTCTCCACTCCCGCTCCTCTCTCCACTTCCCTCCTTCCCCCTTGTCTGGACTGTCCCTTGGCAGAGATTCTCAGCTGGAAGGACAGAGAGGGACCCTCTGGGGCAGAGAGATCCAGCACCCTTTCTCCCTTCCCCCATCTGTCTCCCAGCTCCATCCCCATCCAGAGGGGGTGCTGATGAGTTTAACCCCAGGGGGAGGGATAGCTCAGTGGTTTGAGCATTGGCCTGCTAAACCCAGGGTTGTGAGTTCAATCCTTGAGGGGGCCACTTAGGGATCTGGGGCAAAATCAGTACTTGGTCCTGCTAGTGAAGGCAGCGGGCTAGACTCGAGGACTTCTCCAAGGTCCCTTCCAGTTCTAGGAAATAGGATATTTCTATTAATTAAATTACCCCTCCCCTTGTTGCTCATTTCAACTCTAACATACATAAGAATGTTCACACTGGCTCAGACAAAAGGTCCATCTAGCCCAGTATCCTGTCTTCTGACAGTGGCTGATGCCAGGTGCCCCAGAGGGAATGAAAAGAACCATCAAGTGATCCATCCTGTGTCACTCATTCTCAGCTTCTGGCAAACAGAGGCTAGCACCATCTCTGCCCATCCTGACTAATAGCCATTGATGGGACCTATCCTTCATGAACTTATCTAGTTCTTTTTTGAACCCTGTTATAGTCTTGGCCTTCACAACATCCTCTGGCAAAGAGTTCCAAGCTGAAAAGTCCCAGTCTGATTAAAGATTTATCTTTCTAAAAAGAGGCACCCTTGTCAGTCACCTGGTACAGGGTAGAGTGCCCCTTTCTGCAGCCTGTTGTGAAAGCCCCTCCCCCCCAGTGAATCAGTCCTCCCTTAGGGGATGTTTCACTTATGTGGGAGCAATGGCTTAAATTCTCTAAAGTATTTCCTAGAGCTGCCCATGCCACCCCCAGCATGCTATCGAAATTCTTGGGGGTTGAAAACGTTTACCAGAGCTCTGCTCTGGACAGCTCCATCTGAATTTAAGGCCTGGTGGGAGCTGAAAGTGCTATAACGGCATGGATGCAAAGCAGGGGAGCCCAAACATTGTCCCACTGAGGGAGTACATTGCACCTCACCTAGTGCCCAAGACCTCAAATGATATCGCCTTTCATAGGAGCGCAGGACTTGACAGACCAGGTTAGACCCATGATCCATCTCGTCAGTTATTCTCCTGCTTCCAACAATGACCAGTTGCTTTAGGACTGCCCAGTAGATGGAACAAACAAATCTTTATTATTAAAGAAAAGTATCCATAAGCAGTGATTGGTTACTTACAAGTGGGAAGCAGATTGGGAAATGGGATGGTACCACCACAGTCACCTCCAGGACGAGTCAATTCACGGCTTCCTTGATCCTTTGTTATGCCAACTATATATAACTTTCTACTACCTTTCCTTATACATATGGATTAGCCTCTAATTTTTGCATTAGCTCTCTTCCCCGATTTGTTTTGTGCTAGTTCAAACTGTTCTCTTCCAGCTTTGTGCCTCCTTGTATCTTTTATTTGCTCACAGACAGGCTTACTTGCATTTTCTTGCACGTACACAATTTTACTTGTGCTAGAGTGTCAGACCGTTAGACCATGGCAGTTAAGCCTGAATATGTCTTTGCTCCCAACCAGAATAAGGTAAAAGTAACGCCCTAAAGGGCAACTATGCCCACAGAAGTTTCTCCCTGAGCTCTCCCAGTTGTATGGCTTATGCCCCAAAGAATCAGAATTTATATCCATCAATTTTTTTCTTGTCTGATGTAACTGTGGATGGTCTCATTATCTATATAAACGTCTAATCCTTTTTACACGCTCTTGACCTCAGTGACACCTTGTGGTACTGAGTTCCACAGGCGAGTTATGGATTATGTTTAAAATATCTTCCTATTGACTTTCCATTTTTAAACTGTTTTGCCTTCCAGTTTCATAGAATAATACCTGTCATGTTTGGCACTTCTCCAGTGGGGAATCCTGACGTGGTCTACAAACATTAATGGATTTAGCCTCCAAACCCCTGGCATGGTACGTGAGTATGTTATCCCTGTTTTACAGAGGGTGAAAATGAATCACAGAAAACTGAAGTGGCTTCACATTTGAATGATTTATTTAGCAATTTAAATACGCATGGCTGGTGTGTGTATTTCTTCCTTGAAAGATTATCATTATTATTATGTATATTGCAGTAGCATCTGAGACCAGGACCTTATTTTGCAGCATACTACACAGAAGCAAAGCAACAGATAGTCCTAAATCATGAGCACACAATCTAAATAGACAGTAAATTGAGCGGAATATTCTTGTTGATTTAAGATCCTCAGCACCAAAAATCTGTTTGCTCCCTGCCATAACACAGAGATCATGTTATTATTATTATTATTATTTATTTTTATTGTGGTAGTGCCCAGAGGCCCCAGACAGGGGCCCAGGTCCCATTGTGCTAGACACTGTACACGCACATAACAAAAAGATAGTCCCTGCCCTGAAGCACTTACCATCTAAGTTTAGGAAGGAGACACCACAAGTGGATACAACCAATAGATGGGGGGAGTACAAGGCAAAAGCGAGGTGACTCCGATCAGTGTGCTAAGCAGCCATTACAGCATCAGACCTGCCAAGTTTAGACCTCGATAAATAAGACCAGCTGGAGAAGAAAATATAGACACATGGCTAGGTTCTACTGTTAGTTACATGAGTACAGTCCCATTGACTTTAGTGGATCATGGATTCCTAAAGACCCTATGACTTTGGAACGAAGAAAATTTATTATGAGTAAAATGGAAAGTTAGTGGGACTTAGGTGCTATATTCATGGCATACACATGGAGAAGTTAGATCAGAACATAAATACTCTTGCTGGAAGGTTGCAACGTAACACAACTTGATTTCTTAAAATTCTGAACGATAAGACACACAAGAACTCTGAAACAGAGAGAGACAAAGCAGGCTGCTCCCTACAACCAGAAAGGCGCAACTCACCCCACCTGGTTGTCTGTTAACTGACTCAGACAACCCAGATCACGTTTCCTTCAGAGCTCCCTAGCCTGGCTGCAGGCCAGGCAACCCCCTCACACATAAAGTGACAGTATGTCATTTTGAACACAGTTTCCAATATTCCACATTAGGCTTCTGACAGTGACACTTTAGAGCATTTTACCCCAAGCCTCATCACTATGAGACATGATCCCTGCTTTAAAGACAACAGGAAAGCAGGTGTTTTCCTGGAAGAATGGAAATATCTCTGAATCTTAAAAAAAACACCTGAATTTAAAAGAAACATAGAAAAAGAGGCTCATGATCCGTTCTCCTTCCCTGCACTGCAGAAGAAGAGAGACAGCAAATGTAAGAGCTGAACTGATTCACTGACACTGACCCCCCACACACACACACACACCTTCCTCCCCTCCAACTCAATTGCAGAAATCAGTGTTGCAGCAGGTGTAGTCATAAGTAAGGTGAGATTCGTCGGGTGCCCTCACTTTGCCGCAATTTAACACTGAGGTGCAGTTCAGCCGGTAGTAGAGAGGTAATTTCCCTGAGGAGAGAGATAGAAAAGGGGCGTGGTTAGAAAAATATACATTCAACTTGATTACAGTCTATAAGTACTTACGTGGGGAACAAATATTTGATAATGGGCTCTTCTATCTAGCAGAGAAAAGTCTAAAGCAGCGGCTCTCAACCTTTCCAGAGTACTGTACCCCTTTCAGGAGTCTGATTTGTCTTGCGTACTCCCAAGCTTCATCTCACTTAAAAACGACTTGCTTACAAAATCAGACATGAAAATACAAAAGTGTCACAGCCACACTACTACTGAAAAATTGCTTCCTTTCTCATTTTTACCACATAATTATAAAATAAAGTAGTTGGAATATAAATATTGTACTTACATTTCAGTGTATAGTACAGCGGCAACACCGGGGACTCCAACGCAGGGCAGGATAAGCAGTAGCTATGGCGGGGGTGGGGAGGACAGCTCAGCTAGCAGCCAGCCACCCTGCTACTTCCTCCCTCCATGAGCTGCAGGAACACATGGAGATTTGGGGGAGTGCACCCCTTTGCCCCCCCTTGTGCACACCCCTCACTGGCAAATACCACTGGGAGCTTATGTAGCATCTCCTATTCAAGAATCTCTAAAGGATTTAGGGAGCAAAATGTTGTTCTTCTCACTTTATGCCACACAGCGGAGCTGAGCCACAGTTCTCCAAGAGAACAAAATGTCATTGAAATGTTAGGTCTGTTATTAAAAAAATGAATTTTTCATGGACGTGTTTATTTAACTTTCTCACTTTCTGAAGATTTCTGATAGAGCTAAAGAGAAGAAAAGAAATGTGTGTGTGTGTGGGGGGGAAGTCTGTTGGTTGTTCTGTAATTTTTCCCCATTTTTTTGTTGTTTTCATTGTACGTATTTCTGTATTGTCAATTTTAGTCAACTGATGAAATACCTATATATATGGTATGAGTAGTTTCATTTTGCTGTGAGTAATTTTACCGACTTTGGGATTGTGAATATATATGATCTCTCAGTCCTTAACAAAACAAAACAGAACAACTCTGGATTTAGAGAGAGAAAGAGAAAAGGAAATTAATCTTTTAAAAAAATAAATAGCTTTGAAAATTCTGCCGTGAAAAGAGACAGATTAAAAATTGTTATTTGTGATATTGTTATACCTGTGTTGGTCCAAGGATATTAGAGCAAGAAGGTGGGTGAGGTAATATCTTTTATTGGACCAACTTCTGTTGGTGAAAGACACAAGCCTGGGCCATCCTTACCCATCCTTACCCCTGCCCCTGCTCTGCCCAAGCCCTGCCTCTTCCCACCCCTGCTCCGCCCCAACCCCGCCCCACTCCACCCCTTCCCCAAAGCCCCCACCCCTGCTCCACCCCAGCCCCGCCCCCACTCCACCCCTTCCCCTGAGGACTGCAGCAGGGGTTGGGCCTGCACTCACCAGGCAGCGATAAGTGGAGCGACCCGGCCCCAGCCCACTCTGTGCCACCGGCTCCCAGCCGCGCCGCCGGTGAATGCTGGGGGGTGGTTCCCCCTGCCCCCCAAGCCCCAAGGCTGGGAGCCAGGGGAGCAGAGCAGAGCGGGCTGGGGCCGGGTCAATTCACTTCCCGCCGCCCCGTGAGTACGGGGTCGGGCCTGCTCTGCACTCACTGGGTGGCAGGAAGTGGAGTGACCCAGCCTCAACCCACTCCGCTCTGCCGGCTCATGCTGGGGGATGGTTTCCCCCCTGCCCCCCAAGCCTGCTCCTGCCTCCCCGCGGAGGCATGGGGCCAGCCCCCCCCCCGCCCCGCAGAGGCCTGGGGCCACACACCCCTGGGGGTGGGGGGTGGCTGCGTAGGGCACCAAAACGACTAGGGACGGCCCTGACACAAATTTTCAAGTTTCAACAACTTCAACAACCACCATCCATCCATCAAACTCTCTCTAGAATAGTGGATCTTAACGAGGGGTACTCGTACCCCTGGGGGTAAACAGAGGTCTCCCAGAGGATACATTGACTCATCTAAATATTTGCCCAGTTTTACAACAGGATACATAAAAAGCACTGGCAAAGTCAGTACAGACTAAAATTTCATACAGACAATGACTTATTTATACTACTCTATATATTACACACTGAAATGTAAGTACAATATTTATATTCCAATTGATTTATTTAAAAATTATATGGTAAAAATGAGAAAGTCAGCAATTTTTCAGTAATAGTGGCTGTGACGTTTGTATTTTTACATCTGATTTTGCAAGCAAGTAGTTTTTAAGTGAGGGGAAACTTGGGGGTAGGCAAGACAAGTCAGACACCTGAAAGGGGTACAGTAGTCTGGAAAGGTTCAGAGCCACTGGTCTAGAACACTCCCACACCAGCATCACCTTCTGCAGTTGAAAATAAATATTTTGACCAGCTCTGCTACACACAGTTCCAGACAACGGTGTGTAGCAGAAAGCACAGAAAGACAAGTGACTTCTAAGTGACAGAGCAAGACCCCAGGCCTGCAAAAAATACACCCATGGGCTCTACTTCATGCACAATTGATGTTGTTATTATCATCACACCTAGAAGGCCGAGTCATTAACCAGGACACCAGTGTGCCATGAGTATTTCTGTTGAGTCTGAGATTGTGGGTTGAATTTGGAGTTGTGGGCAATACTTAAGAAGAAAGCAATTGCTGCTTTCTTTCAACTTGCCCCCTCCCCATATCCCAATCTGACTGTTGCTCCCCGTCCATCAAGTCTGTGGTGCACAACTTTTGCTTCAGGGATAACCCCACTATAAGTACACAGTTCGATGTCGGTAGTCCTTGAAATCCATACATACCAAGAGAAGCTTTAATATTCACACATCTCTCCCTCCATCCACACGTCGTTTCACCTGATCCCTGGACGCATCCAAAGAGGAGAAACTTGCGTTTGCAGACATTGCAGCGCAGAGCCTCCCCTACGTCAGATAAACAGAAGAAACAACTCAGGGCTTCATCTGACAATGAGTTGGGTGGCATAATGGAGCACTGGCTATTGAAGTCAGTGGGTGTAGGAGCAGACCCACAGCACAAGACCTGGTACTGCTCCAAAGAAAAACAATATTTGGTGGGATGTAGACAGCATTTCACACTTTGTCCACTAGGGGGACCCATTAAAAGTGTCATCAGTTTGTTGGTCCCTGTCATATATCTTATACTTCCTGGAGGTTGAGCAGATACAGCTCTCTCTCTAGATATCTTAGGAATTTATATGGGTCCCATTACCATACTGTCTGAGTACCTCAAGTCTTTAATTCATTTATCCTCACAACACCCATACAAGGCAGGGAAGTGCTGTTTTACCAATGGGAAACAAGCCTAGAGAGACAAGGGCCTGGTCTACACTAGCTAGGGTTGCCAATTTTGGTTGGATGTATTCCTGGAGGTTTCATCCCAGGACATAATCTTTATTGAAAGATTAAACTTTAGGTGTCTTATTCCCATTGTTTTCAATTTCTTTCTTTGAGTGATTCCAATATCTTTGAGCAGGGGTGTGGGATATCCACACCTCAGAGGAGCGTAGTTAAGACGATCTAAGTCCCCGGGTAGGCAGCACTGGGTCAACAGAAGAATTCTCCTGGCGACCTAGCTACCACCTGTCATGGAGGTGGATTACCTTTGCCAATGGGAGAACCCCTCTTGTTGGCATAGGTAGTGTACTACAGTGGCACAGCTGCCATGGCACCAGTGTAGCATTTTAAGTGTAGACAAGCCCTAGAGCTGTGTCTTCCGCTGTCTAAACCGGAGTTTCGGTTGGCTTAACTACATCTCTGAGGGCTGTGTATTGTTCAGTGTAGACCAGCCCTAAGACCCGGAGCCTCCAAGGCAGGGATTAGATTCTGCCAGAGCTCTTCGGAGCAGAGCTTTGGTAAATATTTTCAAGGCCTGAGCCTTGGTGCTTCCTGTGGAGCTGAAGCCCTGAGCCCTGGAGCGCCATAGAAGCCCCAAACCCTGGCACACCCACGAGGCTAAAGCCCCAAGTTACCTGCTCAGGGGTGCCAGAACAGGGTGGGCCAACGGGCCATGGCCCATCCACTTTTCGCCCTGGCCCCCTGCCCCTCCTCTTCTCCCTGAAGCCTAGCCCCTAGGCCAGGCCAGAAGCCAGAGCTGGGTCGGGGTAAGAACCACATGAGCAGCTGTGGGGAGCTGTGGACTCTCCATCTGCCCTGGGCAGGGAGTCCGGAGGGTGGAGACATGGGCTGGGGGCTGCTCTTGGGCCCCCCCACCTCAGGCAGGTGGAGGGGCCTGGGCTCCCTGGCAGGGCTCAGGGGTAAAGGTGCGGGGCCCTGGAGTGGGCAAGGCATCGTGGATCCCCCAACACTTTTAGGAAGAATCTGTCGCCCCTGACCCTGACCCACAACTGAAACCCAGAGCCCCAAATTGGGGGGGGGGTTTGGAAATGGGGGCTCCGGGAAATACTGTGTGAGAATTTATGCCCTGCTCAAAGGTATTGGAATCAATCTATCAAAGAAATAAAATGAAAACAATGGGAATAAGATACCTAAATACCTTTGAGGAACTGGGGCTAAGGCATGGAGAGAACATGGAATTGAACCCAAGCCAATGGACCAGCCTTTCTTTATAAGCTAAACAAACCCTTGTTCTGCAGTGTCTAACAACCAGCCCATTGGAAATTCATATCTGAATTCTGTTCTAGCATCTGGATGTTGTCCTTTTAAAAATTCAATTTAATTCAACTTTTGTCCTGGACTTACCTCCTGCAAAGCACAAGAGAGTGGCCAGTCCCACGAAAAAAACCTTCATGTCAGCAGAGAAAGAGGTAAGATGAACTGGACAGCCTGAGCGTGCTTCAGCAGAACACTACCAGGGATATCTCCAGAACTGGCTGTGGTGGAGCAGAGATTCAGTCTTGGTTTCTCTGAGCCTGTCGGTTTATGCGGTGCCTTCCCTACTGTAGGGTGGAAAAAATGAGTTTGAAAATTGCTCTACAGTAAAGAGTACAAATTGCCTGCTCAAGG
The DNA here is from genome assembly GCF_028017835.1 of Emys orbicularis. Taxonomy (NCBI): domain Eukaryota; kingdom Metazoa; phylum Chordata; order Testudines; family Emydidae; genus Emys; species Emys orbicularis. The sequence continues at coordinate 17,134,752 of NC_088695.1, read as the reverse complement.
GACCTTCTGACTTCCCCAAGAAAAAACTCAGTAGTCATCACATTTCCAAAAAGGTGGTGAAGGAAGCCGCCAAGGAACACACACAATAGCCAGGCCTGTCTGCCTTTATATTTTCTTTCATTAACAATCTTTTCGAATAGGCATGAAGCTGAGGCTCTGACCACATGAATGTAATTAACGATCTGTGGACAATTTTTGCAACAACAGCTATTTTTCTTTTGCAGCTCTATCCCAATTGCAAATCAGCCAACAAAGCAGGATAAAATGCTGCTGACGAATATAATCTGGGGCCATGTGTCTCATTCTGATCAGCTCCCTTTAAGAAAGATGTAGCTGAGATTCAGATTTTAAGGGGAGAAGGGATGTTTGTGATCATTCTAGTCTGACCTCCAGCATAGCACAAGATGTAGAGTTTCACCCAGTGATTCCTTCACTGGAGGGATTTATTCTTGGCTTGGAAAAGGTCCAGAGTAGGTCAGCAAAACTGGTCAGAGTAATATGATGAGAGATTTCAGGGACTAGAATTTTTTTAGCCTGATAGCGAGAAGATCTGGAGTTAGATTGGGAGTAAATCTGTTTTTCATATTTTCCATACTGGAAAGTTTGCTGGTATGTTTCATTTGAAAGAAAGAAAGAAAGAAAGAAAGAAAGAAAGAAAGAAAGAAAGAAAGAAAGAAAGAAAGAAAGAAAGAAAAAGAAAAGCGAATACGGTCACAGGCACATAGGGCAGAAAGTACACGGATGGGTGCTCTCTTCTGGCTCAGATCCTCAGTGCTGTAAATCAGCGTAGCTCCTTTGAAGTCAATGGTCCTAAATTTGTTTAGGTCAGTTAAGGATCTGGCCCTCCTTGTTTTGTAATTCATCTTCCTGGGGCTCATGAGTGCCCTGGCTTGAATCATCTTTACTTTGCTATTCAGTCATCTCTTATGATAAACACCCTCCTGCTCCCTTTGGCTGAGCTCCAAGCCCTGAAGCAAACACAAAAGCCACGTTCAATGCCAATAGTGTAGCTGCTGACCTCCATGCTACAAGTAGAAAACAATGTTCTCTTATGAGTTACTGGACTTCATGCAAGACAAAGGACTTGCTAGAACCACAGGTTTCCTCTTTCTCTGGATCTGCTACCAAAGAAGGGATTTTGACTACGCTTGAAATTACGAGTCTAAGCTTCCACTACTGGAGGGGACGACAGGACCTGCCAACAAATGAGCTGTCACCAGGGCACATTTATAAGACCAAAGACAGGCGAGTGCATGAATGTGCAGAATATTGGGGGCGCAGCCCACTGGAAAATTTGTATTGAGCTGGGAATGATTAAACACCTTTGACCCAACACAGGACTTAATGCTACAAACTTTATATTAAAAGTTCTATGCTTTACCAACTGAGCTAAGCAGGCTCATAGAGAACACGCTAGCTGATCCTGTACTTAAATAGCTGCCTATGAAATATCACCTTCTGTAATAAAGGTGTGTCTTGACCTATAAAAGCAACACAGAACAGTCGGACCCGTGTTCTGCTCTCACTGATTTTAGAGGGTGAATCTTGTGCAGTTAATATTCTTTAAACAGGTCTAATGAAAGCTACAGGTGTTAGCTGAAGCCCAGCATAGGAAGAAGAAGAAGAAAGATGATGAACACTTTATGTAGAAAAGTCAAATGCAATTCAAATCTTATTGGGGGATCTCTTACCAGGCGATATCCAGCCAAGCAGCCTGCTGGCAAACTGAAGTCCGAGGGTCTGCCGTCTCAAGGTCTCCGCCTGCCTTCTCACAAGATCCACCTCAGTTCCACATGCAAAATAATTCTGTTTGAACCAATGGTCACAGGTTGTTCAGTCCCCAGGGTGGGGGTGGGGATATTGTTTCCCTGGAACAATGCTTTCCCCCACGCACTCTGCACCTGAGTAAACAGACGCCTCACCCTCCTTTCCAGCACTGTGCTTCCCGAACACAGATAAGTTAACTCAATGTATGTCTACACTGCCGTGTAAGCCCAGGGTTAGTAGAACTCCGTTGGTGCTCCAGGGTTGGAAAATGAGCGGGTGCTTAGCACCCACCAGCAGCCAAGCTGCCCTCCTCTTCCCCCTCCCTCCCAGCACACCATGGAACAGTTGTTCAGTGGTGTGCAGGAGGAGCTGGGTGGGAGGGGAGGAGTGGGGATGTAGACCAGGGATGGGGCCAGCATTAGGTGTAGCAAGCAGGACAATTGCCCAGGGCCCCATGCCACAGGGGTCCCCACAAAGCTAAGTTGCTCAGGCTTTAGCTTCAGCCCCAGGTGGCAGGGCCCCGGGTTTCAGCCCAACACTGCAAGGCTTCAGCTTTCTGCCCTGGGCCCCAGCAAGTCTAACATTGGCTCTGCTTTGTGGCCCCCCTGAAACCTGCTTGCGGCCCCCTAGGGGTCCCCAAACTCCTGGTTGAGAACCACTGGGCTAAACCACTTGAGTCCACTTGAGTCCTGCATATTTAGCTCCCAGCCGGCAGTTTCCCCCTTTTCTGTTTCTTTTGAGCTAACTACAAACAGCCTCATGGCCCCTTTTCATGTCAGAAACATCTATTGACCGATGATCACATTTCCCCTGCTTTCCTGTCTAGGCAGTGTCGGGGTGTGAGGAATCAGAAAATAATCATTGGAAATTTCTAAGCCAGCCTTTTAACATACAACATCACTTTCCCCTTTTAAAATAACATTTTTTCTATAACACTTTTGTAGACTCAACACAGTGTTCTTCTTCAAACGATGTTAACACAAGCTCTGAGCTACTAATTTCCTTACTGTTCCCTTAATATTTTTAGCAGAGTACATTGACATAAAAGATAAACAGAAAACAAATTAAAACAATTTTCAATATTATTAATTGAGGACACATCTTTTTTTAAAAAACAATCCGTTTATTACCTTCTTGTTTTACTCTCAAGCCTGTTTTTATAAATCATTACTGATGAAGTAACAAGGAGTTACAGAAATGTACAAGGAATGAATACAATGTGGTCGGAATCTTCAGCCTGAAAAAATCTCTATGAAAATAAATAGGGCTGTGTGGAGACTATGAAAGGGAAGTAGTTATATGCAGCCCTGTGCAGAGCTGAAGACAATGTAAAAAGAAGTAGAGACGCTACTGATCGCTGAACGGGGACAATCAGCTGCTGAAGGGTTATTTTTTCTCTCTCTCTTGTCTGGGGTTGAACAGAAAAGGAGAAAAATCATCTCTCACTCTCATAGGAATATGGTACTGTGAATTTGTCCTCTTTTCATGTTGTGTTAAAGTTCAGAGACAGGAAAAGTCATAGACTCATAGACTTTAAGGTCAGAAGGGACCATTATGGTCATCTAGTCTGACCTCCCGCATGATGCAGGCCACAAAAGCTGACCCACCCACTTTCCCTTAACTCAGCTGTTGAAGTCTCCAGATCGTGATTTAAAGACTTCAAGTCGCAGAGAATCCTCCAGCCTGCGACCCCTGCCCCATGCTGCGGAGGAAGGCGAAAAACCTCCAGGGCCTCTGCCAATCTACCCTGGAGGAAAATTCCTTCCCGACCCCAAATATGGCGATCTGTAGAACCCCGAGCATACAGGCAAGATTCTCCAGCTGGACCCTCATTTTACCAGCGATGGCACGTTATTGCCTAATTGACTAAAATCACGTTATCCCATCAAACCATTCCCTCCATAAACTTATCTAGCCTAATCTTGAAGCCAGAGAGGTCTTTTGCCCCCACCGTTTCCCTCGGAAGGCTGTTCCAAAATTTCACCCCTCTGACGGTTAGAAACCTTCGTCTAATTTCAAGCCTAAACTTCCCCACGGCCAGTTTATATCCATTTGTTCTCGTGTCCACATTAGTACTGAGCTGAAATAATTCCTCTTCCTCCCTGGTATTTATCCCTCTGATATATTTAAAGAGAGCAATCATATCTCCCCTCAGCCTTCTTTTGGTTAGGCTAAACAAACCGAGCTCCTCGAGTCTCCTTTCATAGGAAAGGTTTTCCATTCCTCGGATCATCCTAGTGGCCCTTCTCTGCACCCGTTCCAGTTTGAGTTCATCCTTTTTAAACATAGGAGACCAGAACTGCACACAGTACTCCAAATGAGGTCTCACCAGTGTCTTGTATAACGGAAGCAGCACCTCCTTGTCCCTACTAGAAATACCTCGCCTAATGCATCCCCAAATCGCATTAGCTTTTTTCACAGCCACGTCATTTCCTGCCTAAGATCATCGTGAGAACAGAGAATGTATTTCAATTCAGGCCGAGACAATAACCAAAATAATGGTACTGTAGCAGCAAAACTCACTACCCAACGTGGGGCTCAAACCCACAACCCTAAGATTAAGAGTCTCATGTTCTACCAACTGAGCTAGCCGGGCTGTGCTTGTAAACAAGTCCCATGCATCGTGACAACCGGGAAGGAACCCTAGGGAAGTTTGTACTCTGAAGTTCCTTTTCTGATAGTAACCTTCTTCTGGTTCTTTCACCCTCCAGCTACGAAATCGGAGTGTTACAAGGGTCCAGATGCTGGGGGAGGTCACCACCTGATAACCACAGCATGCTGGATCACCCCCACCTCTCTGCTTTACACACCGCAAGCCAACTCCCGCCTTAAATAGGGGTGCCAATGTAATGAAAGCCAGTTTCACTTTCTGCTTCTCTTCATTCACAAACCTGACACCCCCTAAAAGGTACATTCCTCTATCCTCCTTTAGTCAACCTTATAAGAACAGTAAAGAGAATAAGAAGAACTCAGTTCATTCATTAAACTAGCACAGTTTTCCCTGTGGTTATGTTAACACGAGAGATCTCTCAATGGAATAACGTCTCCAAGCAGCAGCTGTGGGGCCTTCGGGTGTAGCAGATAAAACTTTTTGTCAAAAGGATTTAGGAAATAAAAACAACTTCAACACTGAGCTGCCCCTTTCCGTCTCCCTCACGCCCAGGGAAATCGTCCCTCTCGTCTCTAACCAAAACAATTCGGAAATCTCTCAGACCAGCGCTCCTGGTGCTTTCCCAGGGGAAATGGGCTGGTTTTGGATTCGAACTATATGCAATGGGATAAAACTTTAATAATGCAAAACAGCTAACAGAATTAGTTTCATTTCACCTGTTTTTCACTGCAGACATTAAAAGACGTGATCTCCGCTGCTAAGGAAAGAGTAAGACAACCTTTTGGGCCACTGAGAGTCATTATTCACTTGCTCAAGTGGTGTCGAGTCATTTAACTTTCCCCCCCATCATCCTGTTGAGACGCAGTTTAATGTGAAATGACCCCTTCGTTCTGTGCTGTTAGTATCATGACCTAGAAATAGATGAACTTCTGGAGAAGGGAATTTAGTGTTCTTCTACCAGTGGGAGAGGCTGTTTGACTGATCTAATGTGGGAAAGTCATCGCTTCCCGAGAGGGGGCAGACAAGCCGGTTCCCCCCACTCCACACACATTTTTGCAGGGCATCAGGTCCCCTTGGGAAGAAACTCCTCAAAGGAGACCTGGTCCCAGGAGTGTCAGAGAAGGGGGTGACTGTTTGCCTTAGGAGGTGGGTGAGGGAAACCTGCATGTACTTGGGTCACTCCAGCTTCTGATGAAGGTATTTGTGGGGAAGGGCCTGGGATACCTGATGAGGCCAAGGAGCGAAGAGCAGGGGTGTTCAGCCCTTTGGCTGCTTCCTGAGTGCATGGAATTGACAAATTAGGAGCAGGGCTAGGGGGCAGACAAAGCTCAGGGCTTTGTTACACAGAATCAAACTCCTGTCAGCTTCTGTGAGGTGGTATCAAAACCCCTCCCTTGCTTTTAGGACAGAATTACTGTCAGCCCCATGTGTCTTCCTGGAAGAGGCTCTAGGTAGGCAGAAGAAGAAGCAGAGAGGGCTGCACCGGGGTAAATGAAAGCAGACGAGGCTTGTTCCTCTTGAGATTTGTTTGTGTTGTTCTTGTAATCCTGGTGTAGGAGGCTGAAGCTTAAGTGGAGTTTGTTTCAGTAGCCTTTGGGTGGGCTCAGGGCAGGCTGTGACCCTGAGGTTCCTTCATTCCCTCTTCTTGTCCCTTCTGGGCAACGGAGAATGGACCAACTTCAGAACTTGGAGATAAGGTAGACTGCGTAGGCCTAGAACAGGAAACAAAAGCTTGTTGTAGAACTTCCCTGGTGGTCTAGTGGTTAGGATTCGGCGCTCTCACCGCCGCGGCCCGGGTTCGATTCCCGGTCAGGGAAGGAAACTTTTTCAACTTCCAATCGAAAGAAAAACAGGATTCTTCATGATGCTGGGAAGGTCTTTGGAGACCATTTCAAAATCAAACCTTCCAGGTTCCTCAGAGCAGAATGTGGAGGCCTCTTCCCACTGAGGACCTTTCATACAAATAGAGCTGTGCAAATCACTTATTCTTTTGCTTGCTAGCTAGCCTAACCAAAATTATAATAACAATAATAATAACAATCTAGGTTGACCCAAGATGAATTTTTTTCAGTTTTCTTGTTGAAACAAAACTAAAACAAAAAGTTATTTTTGTCAATCAAAATATTTCAGTAAATAAAATATTCATGCAAAAACCTTTCACACAGCTCTATAGACAAGTCTTCAAAATTAACCATCTGGAGAGATTCAGGATCATTGGCCTCTTCCATTCCTGAGGTCTAACTGCTGAAGGGTTCTGAGGGTGAACAATAGTGCATAGCCGTCCACCTGTAGAATACTGGCTACCATCTTGCTCAGGGGGCTACTCATGCAAGGCAATGTGGGTTAGTGTCATATATATTTCTTTTTCTTTGTCCAAATGTCTACAGAGAGGTGTTTGTTTCACATTGCATATAAAAACAAAATCAATTTTGTTGAAACCTGGGATCAAGGTGAAACATTGTGATTGTAAGTCAAGGACAACATCTCTACTTTTCTCATCATGTTCCAGAAAATGTTAAAAGCTGTGATGGTTCTTAGAGCTTCCAGACACATTGACCAGAATTTTCAAAAGATCTCACTCCCACCACTAGGGCCAGATTTTCAGAAAAACTCAGCTCCCCGTTAGGCACCTAAATTTCTGGCCAGTTTTTCAGAAGGTCTCAACACACTCAGTGCTGAGCTATTTTGAAAAAAAAAAATGGTACAGTTGGTGGATGCTGACTACTTGACTATCTAGCCCACATTGCAGGAGTTTGAGGTTCACCATTGTTTTCTCATAATGCTGTGTCTGTATTCTGCCTCAGTTCTGGTGTCCATCTTTTATTCTCATAATAAGTCAGCAGGGAGACTAAAACACCTCAGAACTCACAAGGCTCCAGAAAACCTGCAAATTTGGCTCAGGGTGAATGTGTCTACAAATCATCTGTGCTGTAGAAGGGCTCTAGGAGTTGTAAGATGTACCATCTTGGCCTCCCTGAACAGCCCATAATATGCTAAAGAAAACTAGGGTGGATAAGGTGCATTCCTTGTAATGTCAGGAGGGCTGAGTGGTCTGAGGTGCCAGACTTAAGGCTCTGCCTTTCTGTCTGTTGGGTGTTCTGGTCTCTGTATGGAGGCCTGTGTTCAAATCCCAGAACTGTTTTCTTCTACCTGAAGAAATGGCCTCATTTCTATCTCCCTTGGAACATTACAACACCAACTGCTCAGCATTTCTAATAGAGTTGTTGTAAAAGAAGTTTGAAAGCAGGCACACACGGTGCCTTTTGTTTCTACTGATCAATATTTGTCTTCCTTCATTCCAAGCCCTTTTCTCAAATACACCTGTATTTCCCACACATTTTGTTCATTATTCTTTCCCTTTATGAAACTTTAGATTCTTAATTTAATTGCCACACAACTCTGCTCATGAATGATGGTGAAACATGGCCTTTTACAGCCCTTTCCTAGGCCCTCCTTCCTCTCACGTACATGAGTTTTCTTAGGGGACTATTCACTGATTTATTGCACTTCGCATTTCAAAGGAAATTTCAGAATCATTTATGTCGGGTACACTTTCTTGATTTCTTTATAATTTTTTATTTCACACAGATGGGAAAGTCTGTTTTTCAGCAGTTTAGTGCAGGAGTTCTCAACCTTTTTTCTTCTGAGGCATCCTTCAACATGCTAGAAAAATCCAGGGCCCAGTGGGTGGGGGGCAACTTGGGGCTCTAGGTGGAAACTCTTGGGCATAGGCATAGTTTGACTTCTATTTTAAGAGTGCTGGGGAAGGCCTGGCCGGACTGACTAGCTCTGGGCCCAGGGAAGGAGTGCCACCTCCACCCCCTGACTCACCTCAGCAGGCCACCCACCTATCTGGGGCTGTGTCAGAGCTCTGTTGGGCCCAGAGCTGCCCCGGTAGCTCTGACCAGCTGTGTGAGCAGTCAATGGGGACTGGGAGCTGAGAAGTAGCCATAACCCCTGGCAGGAGCAGCAGATGGGGAAATGCCATGGCTGCCCACTCCATGGCCCCACCAGCTTTTACAGTCCTTTCCTATGTCCTACTTCCTCTCACTTACATCAGTTCACTTATGGGACTACTAACTTATTTATTGCACCTCACATTTCAAAGGAAAGTTCAGAATCATTTATGTTGGATATACTTTCTTCATTTCTTGCTAATCCTTTCTTTCATAGAGATGAGGAAATGTGTGTTTGAGCAATTTAGCTTACCACTCTCTCTTTCTAGGCTGAAACAGGCACAATTAAAATTTTCCCTATATGCAAATGTCTATGTGCAAATATTTTCTAAAGTAAGGCAGAGATGGGAGTTAGCCATGGGGCAGATTAATAATCGGCTGTTTTTTATGTTGGTGCTTGCTAATTGGCCATTTGGAATTTTAATCAATGATGACATTACACTCAAAAGGTAACCTCAAAATGTGGAGAAGAAATGGTATGTGGGCTAATAAGTGATGCATGTGAGTGTGAAAGAAGAACTTGATCATGTTTTATGGGCGTTTGCGATGTCATTGTAGCCATGTAGCTCCCAGGAAAGCTTGTGTCTCTCCCCAACAGAAGCTGGTCCAATAAAAGCTATTACTTCACCCACCTTAGCCTTTGGTAGATGCTCTACCAAAGCAACAGATAAAATGGAACAAAGACATTTAATTCCTAGCAGAAAAATGAACAGTGCCCCTTTGTCAGTAACAACCAATCTCTGACAAATCTGTGACCTCTGCGGAGATGGCTGTTTTCCAAAAAAGCCACCTATTAGTTAGACAATACTGCTTCAGGTATATGCATGGAATTAGATTTATGCTGTAGTATTGTTGGGCATCCCAGAAACGGAAAGATTCCTTGAGTTCTACACACAAGTGACATGACAGGGGCGGTTAGTCAGCTCTGCCCCTTCTTATAATCCTTACTTTTTCTTCATGTTCATAGAGAGAGCAGAAAACAACCATATAATAATACATTTTGGGAGAGGGGAGCTATATTTCTTTCAACTGAGAGTGATAATTGAAGAAATTTAATAGCTGTGCTCCCTGACCAGGAATAGAACCCTAGCATGGCCAAAGCCTAACCACTAGGTAAGTAAGAGCAAGGACTCCGTTTTTTGGAGCTATGCTGGGCTTCCTAAGGTTTGCTGGCTACTTCAGGAGGCTGATCCAGTCTCCATTGCACTGAGGAGACAAGACCAGATAGTGGAGGATTCCCCTGTACTCAGGGTCACAAGCTGAGCCCAACCAAAGGCACTAAAAGAGCTCATATTATGCTCCAGATTCAGCAGTCAGGATCACTAGAGAAACACAAAGAAAACTCAAGAGGAACAATCCTCCTCTGCTTTCTTTTATCCCAGTGCAACTCTTTCCACCTCTTCTTCTGCCTAGCTAGATGCTCATCCAGGAAGAACACTCAGCTGGTAGGAATTCGCTTCTCTAACAGTTCTGGGGCCACATTTCCTTTGAGGAGTTTTTTCCCTAGGGAGACCTGATTCTCTGTGAAAATGTGTGTCTGGTGGGGTGGGGTGGGGTGTGGGAAGGCTTGTCTGCCCCCTCTCTGAGAGCTCTAAACCTTTCTCTGACTTTTGCCCACTAAATGAATCAAACAGCACCTCCCCCTGGTGGGAGAACACTAAATTCCACCCTCCAGGATAGGGGTGAGCAAACTACGGCCCGCAGGCCGTTTTTATCCGGCCAGGGGAGCGGGGCCGGGGGTTTCACTGTGCTCCGCCTGGCACTCCGGCTGGGGGAGCGGGGCAGGGGGCCAAGGCCGGCTCCAGCATTTCTGCCGCCCCAAGCAAAAAAAAAAAAAAAGGCCGCGATTGGCGGCGGCAATTGGGAAAAAAAAAAAAAAAAAGCCGAGATCGGCGGCGGCAGTTCAGCGGCAGGTCCTTCGCTCCTAGAGGGAGAGAGGGACCTGCCGCCCCCGAATTGCCCCAGGTGCCGCCCCTCTCCCTTGGCCGCCCCAAGCACCTGCTTGTTAAGCTGGTGCCTGGAGCCGGCCCTGCCGGGGGTTTCCCCGCACTCCGCCTGGCACTCTGGCCGGGGGAGCAGGGACATGGGTTTCCCCGTGCTTCGCCTGGTGCTCTGGCCGAGCGAAGGAGGCCAGGGGTTTCGCCGCACTCCGCCTGGCTCTGGGCCGGGGGTTTTGCGCACTTCACCTTTCTGTAACTGTTGTTCTTCGAGATGTGTTGCTCATATCTATTCCAGTTAGGTGTGTGCACACGCAACGTGCACGGATGTCAGAAACTTTTTCTCTAGCAGCTACCTGTCAGGCCGGCTGGGGAGCCCCCTGGAGTGGTGCCGATATGGCGCTCTATATAAGACCCTGCCAGCCCGACCCCCCGCTTCAGTTCCTTCTTGCCGGCTACTCCGACAGAGGGGAAAGTGGCGGGAATGGAATAGATATGAGCAACACATCTTGAAGAAAAACAGTTACAGAAAGGTGAGTAACCGTTTTTTCTTCTTTGAGTGATTGCTCATATCAATTCCAGTTCGGTAACTCCCAAGCCTTACCTTGGAGGTGGGGTCGGAGTCAAGGTACCGCAAACTGAAGAATCGCTCTGCCAAAGTCCGCATCATCACGAGAGTGCTGGACGATGGCGTAGTGGGACGTGAAGGTGTGCACCAAGGCCCATGTGGCAGCTCTGCAGATTTCCTGGAGGGGAACGTTTGCCAGAAAGGCTGCTGACAAAATGCCTGAACTCTTGTGGAGTGAGCCGTGACAGCAGGTGGAGGGACGTTTGCCAAGTTGTAGCAGGTACAGATATACGTGGTGATCCATGAAGATATCTGCTGGGAGGAGACCGGTGCACCTTTCATCTGCTCCGCGATGGCAATGAACAACTGGGTTGTCTTACAGAATGGCTTTGTGCAGTCTATATAGAAGGCAAGCACCCTCCTAACGTCCAGCGAATGGAGGCATTGTTCCCAAAGGTCAGCCTGTGGTTTTGGGTAAAAAAACAGCAGGAAAATGTCCTGACCTACATGGAAACGGGACACCACTTTTGTCAGGAAAGCTGGATGAGGTCTCAGCTGAAATTTATCTTTATGAAATATGGTATAAGGTGGTTCACACGTGAAAGCCTGTAGCTCGGACACCTGAAGTGATGGCCACTAGGAAGGTGACCTTCCAGGAAAGATAGAGGAGTGAGCAGGAAGCCAGCGGCTCGAAAGGAGGGCCTATAAGGCAGGAAAGAACCAAGTTAAGGTCCCATGCAGGCACAGGGGGCTTCGTTGGAGGATGGATTTTTTCCAAGCCTTTGAGGAAACGCTGCACGACCGGGTGTGCAAACACCGAGTGCCTAGCCGCTCCTGGGTGGAATGCAGAAATGGCTGCAAGGTGAACCTTAAGGGATCCAAAAGCTAGGTGCTGGTCCTTCAAGAACATGAGGTAGTCCAGGATGCTTGGGATTGAAGCCTGGAGCAGGGGCACCTGCCGCTGAGCGCAGCAGCTGGAAAACCCTTTCCATTTAGCTTCGTAAGTAAGCCTAGTCGAAGGCTTGCGACTTTCCAGGAGCACCCACCTTACCGAGTCCAAACAGGCATGCTCAGCCTGGTTCAACCATGGATCCTCCAGGCCGTGAGGTGAAGCGACTGAAGGTCCGGGTGTAGGAGACGACCGTGGTTCTGCAAGATGAGGTCGGGGCTGAGAGGTAGACGTAGGGGAGCCTGAATTGACACTGGTGCAGCCAGGCAGGGGTCACCAGTATGACGTTTGCCTTGTCCCTGCGGATCTTGAGGAGCACCTTGTGGACCAGCGGAAATGGTGGGAAGGCGTAAAGTAGTTGGTCCGAGCACATGATCAGGCAGGCGTCTGCGATCGAGCCTGGGCTGTGACCCTGGAAGGAGCAGAAGGCTGGGCACTTCCTGTTGGTCCGCAAAGCGAACAAATCGATTCGGGGAAACCCCCAGATGCGGAAAACAGCGTGAATGATGTACGGGCAAATTGACCATTCGTGCGTGAGAAAACGCCTGCTCAAGCTGTCTGCCAGTATGTTCTGGATACCCGGCAGGTACGAGGCTTGAAGGGTGATGGAGTGGGCTAAACAGAATTCCCACAGAAGAAGGGCTTTTTGGCAGAGCGGCGATGACTGGGCTCCGCCTTGTTTGTTCAGATAGAACATGGCCGTGGTGTTGTCTGTTAGGACTGCTATGCAGTGGCCTTTAAACGGGGAAGGAATGCTTGGCACGCAAGGTGAATCGCCCTGAGCTCCTTGATATTGATGTGCAGGGTTAGCTCATTTTTGTGCCATGAGCCCTGCATTGTCAGGCTTCCGAGGTGCGCCCCCCCCATACCAGCGCGGATGTGTCCGTAACCAGGGTCAGGGTGGGTTGAGGGGGATGGAACGGGACCCCGGCACACACCATATGGGGATCCAGCCACCAGCACAGGGAGCGTGTGGCTTGGGACCGTGAGCACCATATCTAGATTGTCACAGCCTGGTCGATATACCGATGCTAGCCACATCTGAAGAGGCCTGGGTTTTAGTCTGGTGTATTGCACCATGTAGGTGCAGGATGCCATGTGACCCAGCAACCTGAGACACTGCCTCGCTGTGGTTGTGGGAAACCTGCAGAGGTTGGTGATTATGTTTGCTAGAGCCAGGAGCCGGGCCTCCAGGAGGAAAGCCTGCACTTGGTTTGCGTCCAGGACTGCCCCGATGAACTCTATTGTCTGAGTAGGGGAGAGGACAGATTTGCTGACGTTCAGCATGATGCCCAAGCAACTGAACATGTCCATGACCAGTTGCACTTGACAACGAACTTGTTGGTGAGATCGGCCCCGTATAAGCCAGTCATTGAGGTACGGGAAGACGTGCACATGATGTCGATGAAGAAAAGCTGCCACGACCGCCATGCACTTGGTGAAGATGCGAGGGGCTGTGCACAAGCCAAACGGGAGGGCTGTGAACTGATAGTGCATCTTGTTTACCATGAAACGGAGAAAACGTCTGTGGGGCGGGGTAATTGAAATGTGAAAGTAAGCGTCTTTCATATCGAGGGTGGCATACCAGTCTCCCGGATCCAGTGGGGATAATTGTGGCTAAGGAGACCATGCAGAACTTCAGGTTGACGATGTGCTTGTTGAGCAACCTGAGGTCCAAGATGGGCCTTAGACCTCCTTTTGCCTTGAGGACGAGGAAGTAGCGGGAGTAGAACCCCTTGCCCCTGAGCTCTTGAGGCACTTCCTCCACTGCCCCTAGGGCGAGGAGGGTTTGTACCTCCTGGATGAGGAGTTGCTCGTGAGAAGGGTCCCTGAAAAGGGACGGAGAAGGAGGGTGAGAGGGCGGGGTGGAACGGAAATGGATAGAATATCCCGCCTCTACCGTGCGGAGGACCCAACGGTCCGATGTAATAAGGGACCAAGCATGGTAGAAACGGGATAGATGGTTCAGAAAGGGATAACTGTCCGGGATGTGAGCTGGTAGACTGTCCTCGAGCGTACCTTCAAAATGGACGCTTAGGGCCCGGAGGTGGCTTGGATTGCCCTTGACCCTGCCCGGGGAGGGACGGGACGTGATGGTCTACGTCAAGGGTACCTGCTTCTCCTACGGGAGAAGTCCTGCCTTGGTCTAGGTGGGAAGGGGTGTTGTTGGGTGGTCTGGGGTTTAAACGGCTTCCTTTGAGTAGCCAGGGTATGCATGCCCAAGGATTTAATAGTGTTTAATAGTGTTTCTTGTGTCCTTCAGGCCCTGGCCATCAAAGGGGAGATCCCGTATGGTGTGCTGCACTTCAGGAGGAAGACCTGATGACTGGAGCCAGGCATTTCAATGCATGGTGATGCCGGATGCCAAAGTGCATGCTGCCGTGTCCGCAGCATCGAGGGAACCCTGAAGGGAGGTTCGAGCTACCAACTTGCCCTCCTCAGCAATGGCCCCCAGTTCCGTACGGGCCTCCGCTGGAAGAAAGTCTTGGAATTTAAGGACCGCAGATCACGAGTTGAAATTGTATCTACTGAGGATCGCAAGTTGGTTCGCGATCTGTAGTGAAAGGCCGAAAAGGTCCAACCACTTAGCGTCCTTTGATCTGGGGGTGGGCCCTTGCTGGCCCTGTCTCTCTTTTACATTCACTATGTCTACCACAAGCACACATGGGGCTAGGTGGGTAAAAAGGTATTTGTATCCCCTGGTGGGGACAAAGTACTTTCTTTCCACCCCTTTGGCTGTGGGGGGGATGGAGGCCGGAGTTTGCCAGAGAGCTTTGGCATTGGTTTGGATGGTTTTGTTCATGGGAATGTCCACCCTGGAAGGCCCTTCTGGGCCTAAGATGTCCACCATAGGATCCTCCTCCTCCACAACCTCCTCAACTTGGAGGTTCATATTTAGGACTATGCGCCTAAGTAGTTCTTGCAGGACTCTAAAGTCCATCGGGGGTGGGCCAGATGTGGACGTGCCGGTCATGGCCTCGTCAGGGGAAGACGAGGACGACACCACCGGGAGAGCCAGATCGGAAGTGGCCCCTTAGTCTGCTGTGGCCAGATCTTTCTGGGCGCCTGGGGTAGCTTCTACCACAGGGTTGCTCCAGGTCTGGAGGAGGGCGGCTGAGGGTTGCCTCAGGAGGCTGGGCGCCTGATCGTGTTGACAGGCGGGCAACGGAAGGGGCGCCCTGGGCCTGATGATATGCCCAGGGGGTCCAAAATTGCCACTGGGGTTGCCAGTGGGATGCCAACCTGGGGAGCGGGGCCAGGGATTTCACCACGCTCCGCCCTGCGCTCCGGCCGGGGGAGCGGGGGCTGGGGCTTGCCACACTCGCCCGGCACTCCGGTCGCGCTCCGCCTTGGGGCGGCACTTCTCAAGGGGCAGCATTCTGGCCCTTTGGGGCGGCACCTTTGCTTCAGCGGCGGCACTCCAGCTTTTTTTTTGCTTGGGGCGGCAAAAAACCAAGAGCCAGCCCTGCTTGCTGCGCTCCGCCCAGCTCTCCGGCCCGGGGAGCGGAACCGCGGGTTTGCTGCTCTTCGCCTGGGGCTCCAATGGAGCGGGACCAGGGGCTTGCCGTGCTCCGTCTGGCGCTCCTCAGTGATGAGCGGTCATTTTCAGCACCATCTTCAGGGAAGATTCTGTATGCAAAAGGCCACATTCCTCAGGTATGACCTCTCCACCCCTACACAGCAGCAGCGTGCGAAATCCCCTCCCTGTTTCCTATGGCCCCACCCTCGAGTGGAGGGAAACCACCCAGGGCAGCAGCTGCTCCTGTCTGGGTTCCTCTGCACATGGCACAGCTGCGTTGGTGTCACACTGCCAGCAGACCCTGTAGGAGTCCCTGGTACCACTACGTGAAGCCCCCCGTGCACCACCCCTCATGAGTCCTCTCGCCACACCGCAGTAATATCCCTTATTATATACAAACTTTTAATGAACACAACGTGCAAACAGGATTCAAAGAACTTTTTTGGGGGGAGGATGGGGCATAAAGTTACAGATGAGTTTACACCTCCCTCTTCTTTTCTACATGGATTCTGGGATAGAGCGCCATGGGTCAAAATTGTCAGGGGCACTGACACCCGACAAATCCAGGCTAGAGAGAGGGCCCAGTTTTTCCCCAGTGCTGCCATCTTGTAAAACAGCAGTTCGAAATAAGGGCAGCAGTTAGGATTTTCTTTTCCCTTTCAAAAATGAGTGCTGCAAAAAAAGAAAAGAAAAGTGGACAATGAGTGTCGGGTTTTCAACAAAGAATGGAATACAAAATATTTTTTCACAAACGTGAACTCGAAGGCTGTATGCCTGATTTGTCAAGAGAGCATCGCGGTGTTCAAGGAGGACAATTTGAATCGCCATTTTTCAAGGAAACATCCTAATTGTGGCAGCAATTTAACAACTGAGGAAAGGGCAAGAAAAGCTGAGCAACTTGCCACAAACTTAAAAACTCAGCAAAATATTTATGTGCGATGGTCTGCAATTCAGGAAGCCACTACAAAGGCAAGTTACGTTCTGGCGTTTAAAATCGCTAAACAAAATGAGCCTTTTGCTGAAGGGGAGTTTTTGAAAGAATGCATGGTTGATGTTTCTGGCATGCTGTGCCCGGAATACCAAAACAAATTTGAGAACATTAGTTTGTCACGAAGAACTGTTACTCACCGTGTAGAAGTGATTGATGAACATTTGGCTTCTGAGTTGAACAAGAAAGCACAGGGCTTTACATTGTTTTCATTAGCTCTCGATGACAGCACTGACATTAAGGACACAGCACAGTTACTGATTTTTGTCAGAGGAATTGACGACAAATTTGAAATCACAGAGGAATTTTTATCAATGGAATCAATGAAAGGCACAACTAAGGGATCGGATTTATACGAGAAGGTGTCTGGGTGCCTTGAACATCTGAAGCTCCCCTGGAGTAAACTGGCAAATGTAACCACAGATGGATCACCAAATTTAACAGGGAAAAACGTAGAACTTTGTCCTGAATTCTTTTTAAAAGTAAAAGAAGATGACCCTGATAAAGAGGTGATTTTTCTGCATTGTATTATACATCAGGAGGCCCTTTGCAAAAATGTCCTGGACATTGATCATGTTGTTCACACAGTAGTGAAAATAGTGAACGACATAAGAGTGAGGGGACTTAACCATTGGCATTTCATTTCCTTTCTTGAAGACACTGATGCCGAACACCAGGACTTACTTTATCATACAAATGTCTGCTGGCTCAGCCTAGGAAAAGTATTGCAGCGAGTGTGGGAGCTCAGAGATGAAATCTGCACTTTTCTGGAGAAAGAAAATGATTTCCCTGAATTAAAGAATTCAAACTGGGTGTGCGACCTCGCTTTTGGTGTGGATATCTTGGCACATTTAAATGAACTTAATGCAAACCTGCAAGCAAAGAATGTGTTTGTACACATTTTGTATTCTGTATGACAGCTTTCAAAGCCAAGTTAGTCTTGTTTTCAAAACAAATTAAGGACAAAGTGCAGAGCAGAGAGAAAAGTAGAGCAAAATTTTGAGTGATTTGCACGGAGAATTTTCTCGTCGATTCTCTGACTTTGAGAAGATAGAGAAGACACTGGAGCTGGTGTCATGCCCACTGTCATTTGACTACAAGAAAGCCCCACAAGAATTACAACTGGAGCTCATTGATCTCCAGTGCGATTCCACCTTGAAGGAAAAGTACAATTCAGAAAAACTGGATTAGTTTTATGTCTCCTTGAGTGAAACAAAGTTCCCAAATATCTGCAAGGTGGCACAGAAAATCCTTGTTTTGTTTGGCTCCACCTATGTGTGCGAACAAACATTTTTCCTGATGAATTACAACAAATCTCGCTACAGATCCCAGTTAACTGATCAAGTATCAGGGGGTAGCCGTGTTAGTCTGTATCTACAAAAACAACAAGGAGTCTGGTGGCACCTTAAAGACTAACAGATTTATTTGGGCATAAGCTTTTGTGGGTAAAAACCTGATCAGTTAACTGATCAGCATCTCAGCTCGGTATTGCGGATTTCCACAACAAGAATGACACCGGACTTTAATGCCATTGTAAAAAAAGGGTGACCAGCTGCATTGTTCACATTAATCAAAGAGGGTGTGGAAAGGGGTTAAGTTTGGTTTAATTATTGTAATACGTTGTTATGATGGTATATTTATTATAATAAGTAAGGTTTTATGTTTATTTCCACTAAAATGTATCTTTATTAAATAGAGTTTATTTGAATATCTCTGAATTGTTAATTTTGTGAGCGTTCATGGCCTGCCATGAGGCAGTCAAGGGGCGGGAAGTGGGAGGGGGCAGGGGCCAGGCTGTTTTGGGAGGCGCCTTCCCTACCCGGCCCTCCATACAGTTTCACAATGCCGATGTGGCCCTCGGGCCAAAAAGTTTTCCCACCCCTGCTCCAGGAGTTCGGCTAATTCTAGGGCATGATGTTGTCAGGAGAAGGAAAGGGCTGGTTTTGTTCTTGTCTTTTAAATCTCAAGCACTCTTTCTTTCACACTCAAGAATACATCAGGATAGTTTTGTGTGTGTGATTTTTTAGGGTTGACTTGATGTAGCTGCTAAGTTTGAGGGGAGGACCCCGAAAGTGTCTGGTGCCAGTGTGGAGGGTGTTTTCCTTGTCACTTAGTTGTCACACTCTGTTTCCCCTGAGAATTCCAGCTGCTTTGGTAGTTAGTGTGGGTCTATCTTCCTAGACATTTCTGTCGTTGGATGACATAAAAGGGCACCTGAAGGGGACGGTGGAGGAAAAGTTGAGTAACTAGATATCCTTTGAAAGAGTGAATAACAAATCTCAGTGCCACAAAAGAGTCATTGTCTTATTCTTTCCTTGGCAGCCTAGATCACATCTTTTAATGTCTAAAGTGAAGACCTAGTCCAACAGGTGAAATGAAGATGATTCTGCTAGCTGAGTTTAAATGGCTTTGCATTTCAAGGAGCCCAAAATGTAATCAAGACCAGATCCAAAAGCAGATGAATACAACAGAGACATGGCTCTGAGAGAGTCTATCTGTCTTAGAAAGCACTCGGAGCGCTGTCTGGGACTTTATCATTGCTTTTGTTAGAAAGGAGAGATATGATTTGCATGGGTTGTGTGAGTGAAAAAGTTAGGAGCAGCTGAGAATGCGGCTGATGTTGTATTTCCTAAATACTTTCCCAAAAGTGTTTGGCCTGCCAGGCCCATAAGGACTTGAGAATGTTCTTGGAGACACTATTGTCTTGAGAGCTCGCTCATCTTTAGGGGTACAAAAGGGTGACTTGGTAGTTTAATGAATGAACTCAGTGATTGTTGGTGATGATGATGGTGGTGATGGGGTGGAATAAATGAGAAATGAGGGTGTAGCACATAGAGCAATGTTCCTATTAGTTCGTGCCAATTTTGTGAATAAAAGGACCAGTAAAGAAGAAGCGATACTAGTGAGAAAGAAGAAGATAGGTAAACCTACAGTACAGTATGTAACAAGATAAGTGTAGCAAATTGGCTAGGTCAGTCCAGTGCTTAATCTCATGTATGTGAGTTGGAAGAGCCCCAAATCGGGTGCCCTCCCTACTCTGGTTAGTGAGGTGTGTTCTCACAGTATCTCCTTGCTTTCCATGTAAGCTCAGAGAAGGATATTATAACCTAGTATTGTGGCATTAAATGGCAAACTTTTCTCTTTTAAAGGTCTCTTCCCAGTCAGTGAAACCTGTGGTGAAAAACTTTCCCTTGATTTTACTGCATTTGGGTTTCTTGTCTTGTAATGGGTTGCTAGGAGCTGTCAGGGAACTGTCCATGGAAAAGTGGAGTGGATGTGAGCAGTGGCTACTAAGAAAGCCTTAGAGAAGGGCCCAGAAAGTGGCAGTAGCTGGTTTCTGTAGTAGAGTGGTTAATGTGTTTGCCTGATATGCAAAAGGTCACTGACTTGAAACCCAGCAGAAGCAGTGTTGGTTTCTAACTCCAACTGTAGCTATTACGTTTTCTTCCTCATTAGTTTCTCCTTTCATGAGACTTTAAGATCTAAAGAAAAAATAACAGGAGTACTTGTGGCACCTTAGAGACTAACAAATTTATTAGAGCATAAGCTTTCGTGGGCTACAACCCACTTCTTCGGATGCATCCGAAGAAGTGGGTTGTAGCCCACGAAAGCTTATGCTCTAATAAATTTGTTAGTCTCTAAGGTGCCACAAGTACTCCTGTTATTTTTGCGGATACAGACTAACACGGCTGCTACTCTGAAACCTAAGATCTAAAGGAAGCAATTAGCCTACATGTTGAGGGAAGGAATGACCATCATTTGGAAGATTGCCAGCTACATAACAAATATGAGCGTAGAAGAATACCAACCCTTAGTTCTGCAGATTTAGCTCCCAGCCAGCAGTTTTCCTCTCTTCTGTTTCATTTGTGCTAACTAGAAAACCATGTAATTTTTTTTTAAAGCATGAAACAATATATATTTTAAAAATTAAACATGCTGAAGCAGATGCTTTCAGATAGCAAGGGAGATTGAAATGAGGCCATTTCCTCAGGTAGAGAAAAAGGGAAGTATCATGGGTGGGATTTAAACCCCCTCTTCCCAGAACACCCAAGTGAAAGGAAGACAGACCCTTGGATCTGGCACCTTAGCCCACTCAGCCACTGTGTAGACAGAAAGAACAAGGAGTACTTGTGGCACCTTAGGCGTGGTCTACACTGGTGTGTGTGGGGGGGGATCGATCTATGATATGCAACTTCAGCTACGAGAATAGCCGACTCCGCTTACGCCTCTCGCCGTGGTGGAGTTCCGGAGTCGATGGCAAAGCGATCGGGGATTGATTTAACTGCGTCTACACTAGACGCGATAAATCGATCCCCAATAGATCGATCACTACCCGCCAATCCGGCGAGTAGTGTAGACGTAACCTTAGAGACTAACAAATTTATTTGGGCATTAGCTTTCATGGGCTAAAACCCACTTCATCTGATGCATGCAGTGGAAAATACAGTAGCAAGATATATATACACACAGAGAACATGAAAAAATGGGTGTTGCCATACCAACTATAACAAGAGTAATCAATTAAGGTGGGCTATTATCAGCAGGAGAAAAAAAACCTTTTGTAATGATAATCAGGATGGCCCATTTCCAACAGTTGACAAGTAGGTGTGAGTAACCATAGGGGAAAAATTAGCATGGGGAAATAGTTTTTACTTTGTGTAATGATCCATCAACTCCCAGTCTTTATTCTGCTAGGGCCTGGTTCTTTGCATCCAGCCTGTGTGAGTGTAGTGAAAGTGGTTGGTTTGCAGAGGGCTATGATGGTAATAAGCACAATTTCAGGGGTGGCAGATTTCCCAGGCTTATGTCCCCATCTATGCTGCACAAGGAGTTACTATTTTTATTGTCCAAACATTTATTTTGATCAAAAATGGCTTTTTTACAGATCTAAAAATTGGTTAAAATTTTGTTTCCATTCTGCCTAGTGCCCAATTAATAACTCCATGATGGGAACCTGGTTATGGCCACCTCCCTCCCTGGTCCTTCCACTGAGATAGACAACACTGAGTGCTGAGATTTTCACTGGGACTTTTCAACTTAATTTTAATGGGGGCTGATTGCTTAAATCACCCGGACAGCTTTGAAAACCTCAGGCTAAGTTATTATCTTGTAATCTCTGCACATTTTTGTGAAAGCCACATTTACTGACTGCTTTGCTAAAGGCTTCCTTGACCTCTCTGTTTCTCAGGCTGTAGATGAGGGGGTTTACCAAGGGAGTCAGGACAGTGTAGAAAAGAGAGAGCACTTTCTTCAGGTCTCTCAGTGTATCACGTTTTGGTAGCATGTAAACAATCATTATGGTTCCATAGAAAATTGTCACCACAATGAGGTGAGAGGAGCAGGTGGAAAAGGCCTTTTGTCTCCCAGTGGTGGAATGGATTCTCAGGATGGTGGCAATGATACACATGTAGGAAGTCAGGGTTAGTAGGAATGGAGGCAGGGTGAATACAGAGACTATTATGAAATCCAGCAATATGACCTGGTGGGTGTCACTGCAGGAGAGTTCCATGAGTGGGATGGAGTCACAATAGAAATGGTCAATTTCATTCGGGCCACAGAATAATAACTGTGATAGGAATGAGATTAAGATAATTAAAACCAAACAACCATTTAACCATGACCCAGTAGCCAATTGGAGGCAAAACCTGATATTCATAAGAGTTGAATAGTGCAGGGGTTTACATATCGCTAAATACTGATCATAAGACATCGCTGCTAGGAGATAGCATTCTGTACATGCCAGAGAACCACAGAAATACAGTTGCGTGAAGCAGCCACTGACTGAGATGGTTTTGTCCCCAGTCAGGAGACTGGCCAGCAACCTGGGCAGGATGGTTGAGGTGTAACAGGTCTCCAGGCAGGACAAATTCCCCAGGAAGAAGTACATGGGGGTGTGAAGGTGCTGGTCAGCCACAATGAGCACCACGATGAGGGTGTTCCCAGCCACGGTTGCCATGTAGATCACTTGGAAGAGAAGAATTTGCAGGTCAGGGAGATCCCCGAATCCCAGGATGATGAATTCTGTGATTGCCATTTGGTTTCCCCAGTCTCTGTCTGCCATGGTTTGAGTCCAGGAACAATAAAACAAGCTGTGCAATTGAATTGGAAGAACATAGAGTTAAAAGTTAATCAAGTCTCATGAATTAATTCCAGAAATATTTGGAAAATCCCCTTCCTGTCCTGATTACATTTAGGCTTAAAATTTCAGCCTGTAGAGTTCAGAGCAAAGTTCCAGAAGTCTCAATTCATTTCTTAGGGTTTGAGACAAGGTGGGTGAGGTAATACCTTTTATTGGACCAACTTCTGATGGTGAGAGACAAGTTTTCGATTACACAGAGCTCTTTAGGGTTTGGGAGACAGGACTCCGGTTCCACTGAGGTTCTTGTCTTTCATCATTCTGCAGAAACGGGACTTTCTCATTAAAGAGACCTGCAGTTACCTGAAGGGATGAGCTGGTGCATGTGATCTACCTTTGGAAAATGGGCTTTCCCTTCGATTTAATAAATGTAAATGCTCTCTCATATTTGTATTCTTTCTTCATGCTTTTCAATATGATCCCACTTCAACCTTTCTCCCACTTGGTTCATTTTGTGCCTTCAAAGCTTTGTAGCTAACAATGCTCTGTGTGACTTGTAATTATACAAGTCTATTGTATATAATTTTTTAGTCTAATGATCCTTTGTGGAAAATATTTTAGATCATGGACAAACACCAGCTTACATGTTTTGGAAGATGCCTGTCCAAGGTGATGGCCAGTAATAATGTACAGTAGAACCTCAGAGTTACAAACATCAGAGGTACGAACTGACCGGTCAATCACACACCTCATTTGGAACCAGAACTACGCAATCAGGCAGCAGTAAAGACCAAAAAAAAAAAAAAAAAAAAAATTAAAAGCCAATACAGTACAGTACTGTGTTAAACGTAAACTACTAAAAAAAATAAAGGGAACGTTAAAAAAAAAAAAGATTTGACAAGGTAAGGAAACTATTTCTGTTCTTGTTTCATTTAAATTAAGATGGTTAATAGCAGCATTTTTCTTCTGCATAGTAAAATTTCAAAGCTGTATTAAGTCAATGTTCAGTTGTAAACTTTTGAAAGAACCACCATAACATTTTGTTCAGTTACAAACATTTCAGAGTTACGGACAACCTCAGTTCCTGGGGTGTTTGTAACTCTGAGGTTCTCCTGTACTTGCACCGCCCCTTTATTAGTATTCAAGATATGCTGCCATCTAGTGGGTATTTCTGAAAATAGTTGCTCATATCTCACCCTTACACCATGCTGCTGCCTAGTGGCAGTTTTACAGTATAACTTTCCCATTAGTATATTGGCCGCTGAAATCTATTGGTCACTAGTCAGTATTTCTGACCTCCCCCCTCCCTCACTTCCTGTACTCTGCTGCCATCTAGTGTCCATTTCCCAGCATGACAGCCTGTTACTCTGCTATCCTATAGTGCATTCTTCTTTTTGCTTTCCCATTCTTAGCTCTTATGTCACCTGGTGCCCATTATTTAGTATAACAGCCCATTTCTCACTACTTAACATCTGCTACTATCCACAGTTCATTAGAAGGCATCAAGGTCCTTTTCTCTTCAGTCCTCTTTACTCACCACTTATACACCATGATACAGCTTCACCTCCCTTTCCACTTCCCTCGGTTGGTCATTTGGCAACATAACATCTCCTTTCTTGCCCTTCCACTTTGGCTGCTGTCCATTGGGCAGCACCACTACACCTTTCCCATTCCTCTGCCCTCTAGTGGCCCTAGACAGCATAATCTCATCTCTCCTCATTTCTTACCTACTGCTAGGTGTGCACTGTTCCAAATTATAGCCGCTAGGAACCAAATCACACAACATCATGATTGCAACATTAGTGGCTACGAGAGCACGTACAAAAGCAGTGGCTTTCAAAGTATTAGCAGGGGTTTCCTATCCATCCACTGCATTTGTGTTGATGTGGGGTCTGCTTCCAATGGAAATGCATCGATTGAATCTACAGTGACAGAATTCCCATTGCTCTCCAGGGTGAGATTCTCAGAGGCGTCTAAGGAAGTTAAGAGTCCAACTCCCATTTCAAAGTGATTTGGGTGCCTAACTCCATTAGGTCCCTTGGAAAATCATTTCCACAGTGTTGGAGCCCTACCGTTCTCACCATTGCCCAGGTCCCCTACCTCTGGCCAAGCCCTGACGTGCTCCCAGTGACTGAGCCAGCACTGCCATGTTAGGCATCACAGAGGTTCTGCCCATTGGTAGGTGGCAGCTGCTTCCTCTCACCATAGGTTGCATCATGCCCCGAGGAGAGGGCCCTGCATGTAGCAGAGCTGAGTAAGGCACCTGGGGCTGACTAGACACTGGGCCCTGAGAACTAGCCCTCTCGAGACATGTGCTTGTTGCAGTGAGTTTTGGGGACACTCATTGAAACAGGTCCCCTCCCTTTGAACTGCTCTGTACAGTTGGTGGCAGAAGAGCAGCTGCTGCCCTGAAGGGCTGCAGGAAGAGTCCCTCGTCAGGGACCGTTTGACAGACCCAACTGCAGAATTGGCCTCAGTTCTATGTGTGCCCTGGCAAAACCCCAGGTAGGTCTGGACAGTCCCAGTGGACCTGGCGTGTGCATCTACTTCTCTGTGGTTGCCCAACCTCCCAGCCTCAAAGGGCCCAGTGAGCCTGGAGCAGTTGCTTTGCCGGAGCTGGTCACAGCTGGGCGTAGCCCAGGTAAGAGCTATAAAGCTGTTCCTGGTGAAGTGTCCAGAGGTCACTGCTGGGGCCTAGTTGTTTGCGTCTGGCCTGGGAGCGCAGTGAAGGTGGTTGATCTGCAGAGGGCTATACTGGCAATGAGTCCAATTTCAGGGGTGGCAGATTTCCCAGGCTTACGTCCCCACATATGCTGCACCAGGAGTTACTATTTTTATTTTCCAAACATTTATTTTGATCATAGATGGCTTTTTCACAGATCTAAAAAATTCATTAAAATTTTGTCTCCATTCTGCCTAGTGCCCAATTAATAACTCCATGATGGGAACCTT
Organism: Emys orbicularis; assembly: GCF_028017835.1. NCBI lineage: Eukaryota > Metazoa > Chordata > Testudines > Emydidae > Emys > Emys orbicularis. Next base: position 17,109,428 of record NC_088695.1, on the reverse strand, counting down.
CTTATGGCCACCTCCCTCCCTGGTCCTTCCACTGAGATGGACAACACTGAGTGCTGAGATTTACAAAGAGAGTTTTCAACTTAATTTTAATGGGGGCTGATTGCTCAAATCACCCAGGCAGTCTTGAAAACCTCATGTTACATTATTATGTAGGTGTATCTGCAAGTTTTTGTGAAAGCCACATTTACTGACTGCTTTGCTAAAGGCTTCCTTGACCTCTCTGTTTCTCAGGCTGTAGATGAGGGAGTTTACCAGGGGAGTCAGAACTGTGTAGCAAAGAGAGAACACTTTGTTCAGGTCTCTCAGTGTATCACGTTTCGGTAGCAGGTAGACAATCATTATGGTTCCATAGAAAATTGTCACCACAATGAGGTGAGAGGAGCAGGTGGAAAAGGCCTTTTGTCTTCCAGTGGTGGAAGGGATTCTCAGGATGGTGGTGATGATACACATGTAGGATGTCATGGTTAGTAGGAATGGAGGCAGGGTGAATACAGAGACTAATATGAAATCCACCAATATGACTTAGTGGGTGTCACTGTAGGAGAGTTCCATCAGTGGGATGACATCACAATAGAAATGGTCAATTTCATTTGGGCCACAGAATATTAACTGTGATAGCAATAAGACAAAGATGGTAATAGCCAAAAAAACCCAACATTTAACTGGAGCCATAAGCCAATTGGAGGTAAAACCTGGTATTCATAAGAGTTGAATAGTTCAGGGGTTCATGTATTGCTAAATACTGATCATAAGACATCGCTGCTAGGAGATAGCATTCTGTACATGCCAGAGAACCAAAGAAATACAGTTGTGTGATGCAGCCACTGACTGAGATGGTTTTGTCCCCAGTCAGGAGACTGGTCTGCATCCTTTGCAGGATGATTGAGGTGTAGCAGGTCTCCAAGCAGGACAAATTCCACAGGAAGAAATACATGGGGGTATGAAGGTGCTGATCAGGCACAACGAGCACCACGATGAGGGTGTTCCCGGCCACGGTTGCCATGTAGATCACTAGGAATATCAGGAAGATGCTGTCCCTGAACTCAGAATTTAGAAGTAATCTGGCATGTGTGATCCGGGCTAGTAAGACTCTATCACCACTCGCCACCCCATTGAAATGTCATGGAGGACAGGAGACATTCCAGAAGACTGGAAAATGGCTAATATAGTGCCCATCTATAAAAAGGAAAATAAGGACAACCTGGGGAATTACAGACCAGTCAGCTTAACTTCTGTACCCAGAAAGATAATGGAGCAAATAATTAAGCAATCAATTTGCAAACACCTAGAAGATAATTAGGTGATAAGCAAAAGTCAGCATGGATTTGTCAAGAACAAATCGTGTCAAACCAACCTGATAGTTTTCTTTGACAGGGTAACAAGCCTTGTGGATAGGGGGGGTAAGTGATAGATGTGGTATATCTTGACTTTAGTAAGGCTTTTGATACTGTCTCACATGACCTTCTCATAAACAAACTGGGGAAATACAACCTAGATGGAGCTATTATAAGGTGGGTGCATAACTGATTGGAAAACTTTTCCCAGAGAGTAGTTATCAGTGGTTCACAGTCATGCTTGAAGGGCATAACGAGTAGGGTCCCGCAGGGATCGGTTCTGGGTCCAGTTCTGTTCCATATCTTCATCAATGATTTAGATAATGGCATAGAGAGTACGCTTATAAAGTTTGCGGATGATACCAAGCCCGGAGGGGTTGCGAGTGCTTTGAAGGATAGGATTAAAATTCAAAATGATCAGAACAAACTGGAGAAATGGTCTGAAGTAAATAGGATGAAATTCAATAAGGACAAATGCAAAGTACTCCACTTAGGAAGGAACAATCAGTTGCACACATACAAAATGGGAAATGACTGCGGAAGGAAGGAGTACTGCGGAAACGGATCTGGGGGTCATAGTGGATCACATGCTAAATATGAGTCAACAGTGTAACACTGTTGCAAAAAAAAGCAAACGTAATTCTGGGATCTATTAGCAGGAGTGTTGTAAGCAAGACAGGAGAAGTAATTCTTCCGCTCTACTCCATGCTGATTAGGCCTCAACTGGAGTATTGTGTCCAGTTCTGGGCGCCACATTTCAGGAAAGATGTGGACAAATTGGTGAAAGTCCAGAGAAGAGCAACAAAAATGATTAAAGGTCTAGAAAACATGACCTATGAGGGAAGATTAAACAAACCCAATTTTTTCAGTCTGGAGAAGAGAAGACTGAGAGGGAACATGATATCTGTTTTCAAGTACAATAAAGGTTGTTACAAGGAGGAGAGAGAAAACATATTCTCCTTAACCTCGGAGGATAGGACAAGAAGCAATGGGCTTAAATTGCAGCAAGGATAGTGTAGGTTGGACATTAGGAAAAACTTCCTAACTGTCAGAGTGGTTAAGCACTGGAATAAATTGTCTAGGGAGGTTGTGCAATCTCCATCATTGGAGATTTTTAAGAGCAGGTTGGACAAACACCTGTCAGGGATGGTGAAGATAATACTTAGTCCTGCCTTGAGTGAAGAGGACTGGACTAGATGATCTCTCAAGGTCCCTTCCAGTTCTTCGATTCTATGATTCTATGATTGGGGCTCACACTGAGCCAGATCCTCAGCTGGTGTAAATCAAAGTAGTGCCATTTGTGTCAGTGAGACAGATCCTCAACTGAGGACCCTGTAACAAGAAATGGATCTCATGCTCCATCTCTGTGAAAAGGTGCTATGAACGCTGACTGACACTGCGGTGGGAAGGTGAGGCTAAAACTCTTAATATTCACCTGAAGAAGAGCTCTGTGTAGCTCAAAAGCTTCTCTCATTCACCATGACAAGTTGGTCCAATAAAAGATATTACCTCACCCACCTTGTCCCTCTAATATTCACAAAGCAAATTCATGCCTCTGTTTAGAAGGTGATATAGAAATGCAGTCAGGAAGACGGTGCTCACCTGTAACCACAGGACAGCCCAAGCTTGAAGTGATGAGCTCTTATTTCTCAGGGTTCGGCGGCCAGGACTCAGGATTCTCAGCTAAGGTTCTTGTCGCTCCTCTTTCTGCAGAAACTGGGAGAGGTAGAATGGTGAACTTCTGTTTTCCCTGCCCCTTACTCCAAGAATAAGGGGGACATACAACAAAATTTAAAGGTGGGCAACTTAAAATCTAGAAAACTAAGTACTTGTTCATCCAATGTGTAATTAAACTGTGGCACTCACTGTGATGCTGGCAGATCAAGGGCTAGCTCATGCCAAGGTCCTCCCTGTCTCAGCAGGACACTAAGAGATACAAAGGTGGAATCAGACTCACTCACTTGTGGGTTAATATTGATAAAATGGGTACTAGAATTATAAGGAAGTGTTTAATGTTTGGACTCTGTTGAATGCTTTTCAGTAGCTGCTTGCATTAATCTCCCCTGTAATGTCTGTTCCATATTGTAATTTAACATTTGAGTGGTTGTAGTGAGCTTCTGTGAGTATGAACCTCCACACAGGAGAGGGACGTTAATGAGTGTGAAGAGTTGCTCTTCCACAGACATTAAGCCTCTCCTGAAAAAGGAAACCCATCATTACCAGTTAGGATGACCAGATAGCAAGTGTGAAAAATCAGGACAGGGAATGGGGGGTAAGACAAAGCCCCAAATATCAGGACTGTCCCTATAAAATTGGGACATCTGGTCACCCTAATACCGGGTGGGCTATGGGTGGATATTGCAACTGGAATCTCCCTACAACTGGATTGAGAAACAATCAACAAAAGGACTAGATACTTATTGTTCTGCTCTCCTCCCTATGAAGATGAGTCATGCGAGTGGATTGAGTTTGCAGCTGAGAGCAGATGGCAGGAGAGGGATAAAAACCCCAAACAAAAGGAACTAGGGATCTCTAGGCTGCTTGGATGCTCGGGGCAGGGCGTTTCTAGGCATTTGCAAGAGCTCCCCAGCTGCTTAGCCTGGGTTAGCCCTAAAGGTCAAATACAGCTTGCTGCTGAGAGAAGCCTGTATTACCTTTTGAAACCTGAGACTGTGACTCATTCATGGGTCTGTTTTCTTGCTTTAACCTTGCAAATAACTCTCATTTCCTTTTCCTATTTAATAAATCTTCCTATACAGTAGTTCACTATAGGATTGGCTCCAAGTGTCATCTTTGGTGTGAGACCTAAAGTGCAATTGACCTGGGGGAAGTCAGGAGTAACCTGAATATTGCTGTGATTCTTGGCGTAAGGGGTCATGTACCACAGATACGCTCACCTGGGGGGCAGGACAGACCGGCACAACCAAGGGGACTTTCTGGGGAGACTCTGTCAAGGCTGTTTAAGTGCCTGAGGAGTTTGTACTCGGTGCAGTTGGTTGGTGAAATCTAAGTTTAGACCTGACAACCAATGAGGGGTTTGTGCCCTGGTTTGTAACTGTCTGTCCTGAGTTTGGCACTCATACTCTTGCATCTCCATTGGGAGCATCACACTCACTGCCACAGGAAGTCCTTGATATGAAGGACTTAACTAGATTCCAGAAGAGATTGGATGTTCCTGATAGCCATATAAATATCCAGAGTTATCATAATTAATGGCAACAATAGAGATTGGCTTAACCCCCAAAACATGAGGTTTAATATCCATTCCAAAACTAACTATTATAGACCAACAGGACATATGTGAGGGGAGATTATCCCAGTACTGCTATTGCAGTGTTCTTACATTTGCCTCTGAAACATCTAGTCCTGCTCACTCTCGGAGAATTATACTGGACAGGATGGCCCTTGGGTCTGGTCTAATCTGGCAATTCCTATATTACTACGTTCTCCTAAAGTGATAGAGAGAAACCCCAAATTCCAGTTAGTTCAAGAATCTACTCTTTTGATATTTCAGCCTCTGACAGGCTGTTTCCTGAAAAAAGTTGACCTGGCGCAGATTACTTCGTAACACTTTTTGGTGAAGATCGATACAAACAAATCATTTGAGAAGAGGTTGTCAAACTGTCTATAGGATTGCGACATTAATTCTAATAGGAGATTAGGACACCCAATTCCTAGGCGGCTTTAAAAATCTCAACCATAGCACCTCTGCAATGTCTATATCTTGTTTATTCCCGGGGTTCAGCTGACTGATGGATTCTCTTGCAACCTGCCTGACTGAGATATAGTGAAACAGTTTTTGTTATTTACTTTTAACTAAAACCATTTGTTCTTCAAATTCCCTCTCATCCTCCTAATTTCATTCTTACACTTTACCCACCTAACATGCCATTTTAATGTTCCTTTTTATCAGCTTCACTTAGTTTTGATTTCCATTATTCTATTTCAGGCTTCACCCTAGTTATCCTGAGCCAGATCCTTAGCTGAGAACCTTTCACAAGACATATATCTCAATTTCCCTATTGTTAAATGGTGCTATTAACACCGACTGGCACTGGTGTGGGAAGGTGAGGCTAAAACTGCTAATATTCACAGAGACAAGGTGAGTGAGGTAATATCTTTTATTGGACCAACTTCTGCTGGTGAGAGGGACAAGCTTTTGAGAGCTAGAAAACTTGTGTCTCTCTCCAACAGAACTTGGTCCAGTAAAAGATATCACCTCACCCACCTTGTCTCTCTAATATCCTGGGACCAACACGGTTACAACAACACTGCCAACAATTTTCACAAAGCACATTCGTGCCCCTGTTTGGAAGGTGGTATAGAAACGCAATCAGGAAGAGGGTGCTCACCTGTAACCACAGGACAGCTCAAGCTTCGAGTGATGACCTCTTATTTCTCAGGGTTTGGCGGCCAGGACTCGGTTTCCACCACTGAGGTTTTTGGGTCTCATCATTCAGTAGAAACTGGATCTGTTCAGTGAAGACACCTGCATTTACCTGAATGGATGAGCAGCTGCTGCGATTTGTCTTAGAACATGCTCTTCCCCCTCCATTTACAAAGCGCAGAGTCCTCATATTTGTATCCTTCTCCATGGAAGACTGCATTTCCCTTGATTCCACCTCTGAAGAGGTTGAGCCTGGGGAGTTAGCGCTGTGTTTTCTGTGCAGACAGTACAAACAACTGTCCTGATGCAACCAACCTCCCACGCCCAGAGGAATTGCCTTTCTGCTACCAGCTGTATGAGGTCATTGCTCTGCATGGCTGAAATGTAATGCAGCGTCCCTGGAGTGCTTGGCCATGCAGAGACTGAGGCTACTCAGCAATCTTTGCTCATGTCAATTGTCCCATTGCCTTCAGTGGAACAATTGCATAAGAAACAATGGCTAAGATGACTCAGGCCTGCCAGATTGGGTGATGAAGCCCCACAGTTTAACAGACACACAGGAAACTGAATGTAAAGTAAATTTAATCCATAGTTTGCAAGTGAAAGATTTGGATGAAAGAATCTCTCTCTGCTACTCACACCCCCAATGGAAATATTTCTCCCAAGGAACTTTGATGTTATCAGTCATTACTAATGTTGATTTATTTAACAATATTCTCACCCTTCTGCTGAGCGGTAGCAGAATTCAGGGTTTTGCAGATTGATTTGATTTCCCATTGGAAAACCAGTGATGTGGAGTCTGGGTAATTTCTTAGCATAACTTGTTTGTTTTTACATTATATACATCAGTCCTGGAGCAGAGGTGACCACACACAACATGCCGGAATCCTCCTTTTAGGGATCTCAGCCCATACGTCAGGAGCAGGACTAGCATGCAAGGACCTTCCCCCACACAGTACTTTCAGCCCAGAACCCTAAGGGTGAAAGGTGGGTTATTGCCAGTGCGTGGGAGCTGGGCTGGGCAGGGTACTTCTCTGTATGACGTCTCTGACAAGTGTAGCTGTGATTCTCTCTAATGCTGTTGCATCATGAACTAACTTCACATATTTTCCATGCAACAGCCCTCAGGTCTGTATCCTAATAGCTATTGCAATAGCTTCTCTATAGTTCCAGTGTCATTCCTGGGATGTGCCCTGTGGGTTGCCTGACCATTCTGTTTGTTGGATTCTCATTTCTGAGAGATTCCTGCCTCTCCCAAAGGAACAGAAAGTACCAGACTGGGAGAACTAGTGGTAAGCCACCAGAGAGGTGGGAAGCACAATGTTCTGTTTCCATAGGAACATAGGAATTGCCAGACTGGATCAGACACATGGTCCATCTAGTCCAATATCCTGACAGTGGCCAGACCCAGATGTTTAAGAGGAAGGTGTAAGAACGCCACAGGAGGCAGAGGTGGGATAATCTGCCCCCCATATAGCTCTCACCTGGATCTCTAATACTTAGAGATTGGCTCAAGCCCTGAAGCATGAGGTTTAGTATCATTTCCAGAATGTTGGTTGTCATTAATTAGGATAACTCTGAACATTATCCATGTAAATTTCCAATCCCTGACATTCCAAATGTGTTAAACCAACCTGATAGCTTTCTTTGACAGGGTAACAAGCCTTGTGGATGGGGGGAAGCGGTGGATGTGGTATATCTTGACTTTAGTAAGGCTTTTGATACTGTCACGCATGACCTTCTCATAAACAATGAGACCATTGTTTCTTATTCTGTCATCTGCCACCACTGAGAACAGCCTAGCTCCATCCTTTTTGGAAACCCCCATTCAGGTAGTTGAAGGCTGCTATCAAATCCCCCTCACTCTTCTCTTCTGCAGACTAAATAATCCCAGTTCCCTCAGCCTCTCCTCATAAGTCATGTGCCCCAGCCCCTAATAATTTTCGTTGCCCTCTGCTGGACTCTCTTCAATTTGTCCACATCCCTTCTGTAGTGGGGGGCCCAAAACTGGACACAGTACTCCAGATGAGGCTTCACCAATGTTGAATAGAGGGGAATGATCACGTCCCTCGATCTGCTGGCAATGCCCCTACTTATACAGCCCAAAATACAGTTATCCTTCTTGGCAACAAGGGCATACTGTTGACTCATATCCAGCTTCTCATATCCAGTGTCCTGGAAGGTGCATCATAGAGAAAGAGTGTGTGAGCATTAAGGGAGCCTTAAGCCAGTTCTGAGCAGACTCCATGTCCCCAACTCAAACTGAGCATGAACCAGTGATGCAGCATTGTATTTCCCGGGTTGGCAGACAACTTGAAATTCTAGCCCCAAGACAGCTCACCCCGGCTCCCTTAGCCATAGTTGTCCCCTGCCTGAGCGCACCCCACCTCAGCCAGAGCCCCCCTGCCCCACCTCACCCAGAGCTCCTATCTCTCATTTCCAGGCCCTTCCTCAGCGTGCCCCGCCTCAGTCTGATCTCCTGTAATTCACCCTGGGGCCTTTCCTCAGTGCCCCCACCTTTGCTAGAGTCCATCTGTCTCTCACCCTCCCCTCCTCAGCACTTCCTGCCTCAGAGAGATCCCCCCATCTCTCTCACCTCCTGCTCCTGCCTCTGGCTTCCCACCTCAGCCACAGCCCCATGTGCCTCACCTCATCTCCCCCCCCCCCATCTCTAACCTCCCACTTCAGTGTGACCTGTCTCTCACCACCCGCCTCAGGGCTACCTGCCTTTGCCTGAGCCCCCCCACCTCTCACTTCCCGCATCAGCCCGAGCCCCCATGTCCCTCGCTTCCCACCTCAGCCTGAGTTCCCATCTCTCACCCCCACCTCACCCTGAGCTAACTTATCACCCGCCCGCCTAAACAAGAGCCCCCCGCCTCTCCCTTCCCGCCTCAGCCTAAGCCCCCCTGCCCCTCGCTTCCCGCCTCAGCCCAAGCCCTCCTGCCCCTCGCTTCCCCCTCAGCCCGAGCTAACCTATCACCCTCCAGCCTAAACAAGAGCCCCCCCACCTCTGACTTTCCCCTTAAGCCCCTCGCTTCCCACCCAACCTCAGCGCTTCCCACTGCATCAGTGGAGCTGCCTCAGCGCTTTGCATCTGGCCTGAGCCCATCAGCTCCCTGACTCAGACATAGCCCTGCCCGCAGCTCTGCCCCTCCACTACTCTACCCTTCTTGCCCCACCTCAGACACAGACCCCACCCTCCTCTGGCTAGGCCCCACCCCTACGCTTCTCTGTATTGCCGCCCCTTCCCCACCCCTCATCCTCTGCTGCCCCTAGTGCCCATTCTACAGTATATCTGCCTCTTCCCAACCCCTCACCCTCTGCTGCCCTAGTGCTCATTGTACAGTATAGCCGTCCCTTCCCCGCCCCTCACCCTCTGCTCCCTATGAGCTGCCCCCTCCATTAACATTTGTGAGGTGCTCAGATGGCACAGTGATGAGGGACCTACACAGAGAAAGAGCTCTGTACGCCATTGTGTTCCATGATACAGCTCCCGGGCTGGGAGGTTTCAGCACTGAGCTGGTTAAATAGAGTGGGATTTTCCAAAAGCCACTAAACTGTTGAGGAGACCAAGTCTCAATGACGCTAGCAATGAGAATTATGTGCCTAGATCACTTAAGTGCTTTTGAAAATCCCACCCTGATGGCCAGATTTCCAACAGCTTGGCACCCACAATTGAGGACAGAAATTTCCAGAAAGCTCAGCTCCCATTTGGGAAATGAAAAGTGCCAGGTTTTCAAAAATGCCCATCAGTCAGCAACTTCTGGGTGGCACTTACTGTCAGATTTTTGACAGCGTTCATCACCCCCCATGCTGAGCTGTTTTGGAAATATAGCCCTTAATTTTTGCCCTCCGTTTGCTGGACCTAGCTGGCTGCTCTCCCACTCTCTTCCTCTGCTCTGCCTCTCCATCCTGGTCTGAGAGTTCAGGCCTAAATGTGCAGATTACCCACCCACCAGATCCCTTGTCTCTCTGGGAATGCTGGGGAAAGGCTCACTCATCCTTTCCTCCTATTTCCTCAGACTGGAACCTGAAAGCTACTTCTCTGCTGAGGGATTAACCTAAATGTAAGGGGACTGTTGCCCCCTTACTAACATTCAGTGGGGATGTTTTGGTTGGCTAGCTCCCAGCACTAAAAGGGGAAGGGTCGATGGCAAATCAGGAGCCTGAGACTGACAGGGTATGTCTACACTACAGGATTAATCTGAATTTATATAATTCGAATTTGGGAAACAGATTGTATAAAGTCGAATGTATGCGGCCACACTAAGCACATTAATTCGGCGGTGTACGTCCATGTATCAGGGCTAGCGTCGATTTCTGGAGCATTGCACTGTGGGTAGCTATCCCATAGTTCCCGCAGTCTCCCCCGCCCATTGGAATTCTGGGTTGAGATCCCAGTGCCTGATGGGACAAAAAACATTGTCGCAGGTGGTTCTGGGCACAGCCTCACCCCTCCCTCCCTCCCTCCCTGCATGAAAGCAACGGACGGCAGACAACCATTTCGCACCTTTTTTCCTGGGTGAACACTGCAGACGCCATACCACGGCAAGCATGGAGCCCGCTCAGCTCAAGACAGCAGTCATGAACATTGTAAACACCTCACACGTTCTCGTGGAGTTTATGCTGAGCCAGGATCAGAAAAACGAGGCGAGGAGGCGGTGGCAGCGCAGTGACAAGCGTGATGAGGACATGGACATGGACACGGACACAGAATTCTCTCAAACGGCGGGCCCCGGTGCTTTGGAGATCATGTTGTTAATGGGGCAGGTTCTATCCATGGAACGCCGATTCTGGGCAAGGGAAACAAGCACAGACTGGTGGGACCGCATAGTGTTGCAGGTGTGGGATGATTCCCAGTGGCTGCGGAACTTTCCCATGCGTAAGGGCACTTTCATGGAACTTTGTGACTTGCTGTCCCCTGCCCTGAAACGCCAGAATACCAAGATGAGAGCAGCCCTCACAGTTGAGAAGCGAGTGGCGATAGCCCTGTGGAAGCTTGCAACGCCAGACAGCTACCGGTCAGTCGGAAATCAATTTGGAGTGGGCAAATCTACTGTGGGGGCTGCTGTGATGCAAGTAGCCAAAGCAATCACTCAGGTGCTGCTACGAAAGGTAGTGACTCTGGGAAATGTGCAGGTCATAGTGGATGGCTTTGCTGCAATGGGATTCCCTAACTGTGGTGGGGCGATAGATGGAACCCATATCCCTATCTTGGCACCGGAGCACCAGGGTACCCAGTACATAAACCACAAGGGGTACTTTTCAATGGTGCTGCAAGCACTTGTGGATCACAAGGGACGTTTCACCAACATCAACGTGGGATGGCCGGGAAGGGTTCATGACGCTCGCGTCTTCAGGGACACTACTCTGTTTAAAGGGCTGCAGCAAGGGACTTACTTCCCGGACCAGAAAATAACCGTTGGGGATGTTGAAATGCCAATAGTTATTCTTGGGGACCCAGCCTACCCCTTAATGCCATGGCTCATGAAGCCATACACAGGCAGCCTGGACAGGAGTCAGGAGCTGTTCAACTACAGGTTGAGCAAGTGCAGAATGGTGGTAGAATGTGCATTTGGCCATTTAAAAGGTTGCTGGCGATCGTTACTGACTCGCTCAGACCTCAGCCAAACCAATCTCCCCATTGTTATTTCTGCTTGCCGTGTGCTCCACAATCTCTGTGAAAGTAAGGGGGAGACCTTTATGGCGGGGTGGGAGGCTGAGGCAAATCGCCTGGCTGCTGATTACACACAGCCAGACACCAGGGCGATTAGAAGAGCACACCAGGAAGCGCTGTGCATCAGAGAAGCTTTGAAAACCAGTTTCATGACTGGCCAGGCTACAGTGTGAAATATCTGTTTGTTTCTCCTTCATGAAAACCCGCTGCCTTTATTGACTCATTCTCTGTAAGGAACCCACCCTCCCCCTTCCCCCAGCTTGCTTTCAAACCAAATAAAGTATCAGAGGGGTAGCCGTGTTAGTCTGAATCTGTAAAAAGCAACAGAGGGTCCTGTGGCACCTTTAAGACTAACAGAAGTATTGGGAGCATAACCTTTCGTGGGTAAGAACCTCACTTCTTCAGATGCAAGTAATGGAAATCTCCAGAGGCAGGTATAAATCAGTATGGAGATAACGAGGTTAGTTCAGTCAGGGAGGGTGAGGTGCTCTGCTAGCAGTTGAGGTGTGAACACCAAGGGAGGAGAAACTGCGTCTGTAGTTGGATAGCCATTCACAGTCTTTGTTTAATCCTGATCTGATGGTGTCAAATTTGCAAATGAACTGGAGCTCAGCAGTTTCTCTTTGGAGTCTGGTCCTGAAGTTTTTTTGCTGTAAGATGGCTACCTTTACATCTGCTATTGTGTGGCCAGGGAGGTTGAAGTGTTCTCCTACAGGTTTTTGTATATTGCCATTCCTGATATCTGACACATGTCCATTTATCCTCTTGCGTAGTGACTGTCCAGTTTGGCCAATGTACATAGCAGAGGGGCATTGCTGGCACATGATGGCATATATAACATTGGTGGACGTGCAGGTGAATGAGCCGGTGATGTTGTAGCTGATCTGGTTAGGTCCTGTGATGGTGTTGCTGGTGTAGATATGTGGGCAGAGTTGGCATCGAGGTTTGTTGCATGGGTTGGTTCCTGAGTTAGAGTTGTTATGGTGCGGTGCGTGGTTGCTGGTGAGAATATGCTTAAGGTTGGCGGGTTGTCTGTGGGCGAGGACTGGCCTGCCTCCCAAGGTCTGTGAAAGTGAGGGATCATTGTCCAGGATGGGTTGTAGATCACTGATGATGCGTTGGAGAGGTTTAAGCTGAGGACTGTAGGTGATGGCCAGTGGAGTTCTGTTGGTTTCTTTTTTGGGCCTGTCTTGTAGTAGGAGGCTTCTGGGTACACGTCTGGCTCTGTTGATTTGTTTCTTTATTTCCTTGTGTGGGTATCGTAGTTTTGAGAATGCTTGGTGAAGATCTTGTAGGCATTGGTCTCTGTCTGAGGGGTTGGAGCAGATGTGATTGTACCTCAGTGCTTGGCTGTAGACGATGGATCGTGTGGTGTGTCCGGGGTGGAAGCTGGAGGCATGAAGGTAGGACCAAATAAAGTCACTATTGTTTAAAAATCATTTATTCTTTATTAATAGATTATAAAAAGAGGGAGGGAACCCGGGTGGGGTTTGGGAGGAGGATCGGCGGGAAGGAAAAGGCCACTAAAAATGGTTAAAAAAAATGACAGCCTTTTGCTTGGGCTGTCCACTGGGGTGGAATGGGAAGGTGTACGGAGCCTCCCCCCCCCCGCGTTCTTACACGTCTGGGTGAGGAGGCTATGGAACATGGTGAGGGGGGAGGGGGGTTATACAGGGGCTGTAGCGGCACTCTGTTATCCTGCTGCCGTTCCTGAAGCTCCACCAGATGCCGGAGCATGTCTGTTTGCTCACGCAGCAGCCCCAGCGTTGCATCCTGCCTCCTCTGATCTTCCTGCCGCCACCTCTCATCTCGAGCGTCTCTCCTATCCTCACGTTGGTCCCTCCTGTCCTCACGCTGGTCCCTCCTGTCCTCACGTTCACTGGCTTCTTTCCTATACTTTGAAACCGTGTCCTTCCACTCATTCAGATGAGCTCTGTCACTGCGGGTGGATTCCATGTTTTCTGCGAACATATCGTCTCGCGTCTTCTTTTTCCGACGCCTTATCTGTGATAGCCTTCAGGACGGAGGAGGGAGGCTTGAAGAATTTACAGCTGCTGGAGGGAGTGAAAAAAGGAGATAATTTTTTTAAAAGATACATTTTACAGAACAATGCTTATACTCTTTCACGGTGACAAATACTATTCACATTACATAGCACATGTGATTTCTGTGCAAGGTCGCATTTTGCCTCTTAATATTGAGTGCCTGTGGCTTTGCTGCTAGAGATCACAGACGCAGGTCTGGGCAACAGAATTCAGCTTGCATGCGGCCATGGTAAGCCATTGTCTTTCGGCTTCTGCGCCCTCCTTTCCCACATACCAAGCAAAGCCCATTGAGTGCTGCGGTTTTCCTGTTAACGTTCAGCAGCAGAAAACAAACTAACCCCCCCCATCCAATTCTCTGGATGATCGCTTTAGCCCTCCCCCCACCGCGTGGCTGGTATCAGGGAAGATCCCTGCAGGAACCAAACTAACACCCCCCACCCCGCCATGAATTCTCTGGGATGATCGCTTTACCCCTCCCCCCACCACGTGGCTGGTATCAGGGAAGATCCCTGCTAGCCAAACGCGAAAAGCTCTGGGCCAATTCCCCCCCCCCCCGCGCTTGGCTAACTGCAGGGAAGGATTTCTTTTCAGCCACAGGCAAACAGCCCAGTAGGAACGGCCACCTCTGTCCCCTTAATTAAATTCCCGTATTTCAACCAGGTTACCATGAGCGATATCACTCTCCTGAGGATTACACAGCAAGATAAAGAACGGATGTTGCTTGAATGCCAGCAAACACTGGGACCATACGCTGCCAGGCTTTGTCATGCAATGATACCAGATTACTTGCTGCAAGCATGGCGCGGTCAAGTGTCCTACCCTGGAGGACGGAATAAGGCTGCACTGCCCAGAAACCTTGTGGCAAGGCTTTTGGAGTACCTCCAGGAGAGCTTCATGGAGATGTCCCTGGAGGATTTCCGCTCCATCCCCAGACACATTAACAGACTTTTCCAGTAGCTGTACTGGCTGCGAATGCATCCCAAGTCCTCAGGGCAAAGTAATCATTAAAAACCCTTGCTTTTAAAACAAGTTTTATATTTTAAAAGGTAAACTCACCTGAGGTCCCTTCCATGGGGTCGTGGTCTTGGATACTGGGTTGGGAGGGTACTTCAGTCAGGCTGAGAAAAAGATCCTGGCTGTTGGGGAGAACAGAGTGCTGGGTGCTCTCTGCAAGCTCATCCTCCTCCTCCTCCTCTTCCCCGTCCGCAGAATCCTCAGGTGTAGCTGATGAGATTATCCCCGCCTCAGAATCCACGGTCAGAGGTGGGGTAGTGGTGGCGGCCCCCCCTAGAACTGCATACAGATCGGCGTAGAAGTGGCATGTCCGCGGCTCTGACCCGGAGCGACCGTTTGCCTCCTTTGTTTTTTGATAGGCTTGTCTGAGCTCCTTGACTTTCACGCGGCACTGATCTGAGTCCCTATTGTGGCCTCTCTCCATCATGCCCTTGGAGATTTTTTCAAAAGTTTTGGCATTTCGTCTTTTTGAACGAAGTTCTGCTAGCACTGAATCCTCTCCCCATATAGCGATCAGATCCAGTACGTCCCGTACGGTCCATGCTGGTGCTCTTTTTCGATTATCGGCCTGCATGGTTACCTGTGCTGATGAGCTATCTGTGGTCACCTGTGCTCGCCACGCTGGGCAAACAGGAAATGAAATTCAAATGTTCGCGGGGCTTTTCCTGTCTACCTGGCCAGTGCATCCGAGTTCAGATTGCTGTCCAGAGCGGTCACAATGGTGCACTGTGGGATAGCTCCCGGAGGCCAATACCATCGAATTGCGGCCACACTAACCCTAATTCAAAATGACAAAATCGATTTTGGCGCTACTCCGCTCGTCGGGGTGGAGTACAGAAATCGATTTTAAGAGCCCTTTATTTCAAAATAAATGGCTTCGTTGTGTGGACGGGTGCAGGGTTAATTCGATTTAACGCTGCTAAATCCGAATTAAAGTCATAGTGTAGACCAGGCCACAGTCCCCAGGAACAATGGGGAGAGGCCAATGCTCCATATCAGCCTGATTGACAGGACAGGCAGGCTAATCAGAGAGTCAGGAGGCCAGGGGGGTCCCGTCCTCCCTGTGAACTGGAATTGCCTGAGTCAGACAGAGTGGGGCCGAGCTAAGGAGAGAGAGGGGGCCCGAGCTAAGCTGCTGGAAGCAGAGCTGCAGCCCCAAAGCCAGAGCACAGCCCAGATTGAGCAGACCTGCCCTGGGAGGAGAGCTGCAGCAACCAGAGCCAGAGAGGCCAGAGAAGCAGCCCAGGGAGCTGAAGGCAGAGCAGCAGCAGCAGCCATGCTGAGGCAGAGTGGAGCTGGGGCTGGAGCCGGGGCTGGAGCAGTCCGGAGCTGGGTGCGGTGAGCACCTGGGGAGAGTGAGGGGGACCCTGGGCAGTGGGCCCAGCACAGGGAGACGCCTCAGCCAAGAGGCTCTGCAGGCCAGACTTGGAGGGGGATCGTAACCCCGACAGGGCGGGGGCGACGCTGGGAAGAAGGGTCCTGCCACCTAGAGCCTGAGAGCGTGTGGCCACCTCCAGAGCAAGTGTCCAACCCACAGCGTCTCTGCAGCACATCCAGGGCCTGAGAAGGAGGCCTGGGACCTACAAGGAACAGACTGTGAACTGCCCTGACGTTCCAGAGACACTGTTTGTGATGTTCCCTGCCACAGAGCAGGGTGATGTGTTTTCCTTTAACCTTTTCCATTTTTCCTTATTCTTTTTTAAAATTAATTGTTAATTAAACAACTTGTATTTGCTTTAAATTGTATAAAATGATCAGTGGGTCAGGAAGGTGCCCAGTGCAGAGAGAGTACCCTGGAGTGGGGACACCCTAGCCCTTGTCCTGGGTGACCACAGCAGGGTTGGGGGTCGAGCCCCCCAGGAATCCTGGGCCCAGCCTTGTCGGGGTTTACGAGGACTCTGCCAGCCAGGAGAGTGGAAGGGGAGTCCTCAAAGGCAGGGAGGCCTCTGGGTAAAGGAAGTGGGAGCAAGGACTCAGATCCTTTCGCTAGCCTACTTCACCGGGGTAGTGCAGAAGCCAGGAAAGTTCCCCACAATAGCGGGACCATTGCCCCGCTTACATAAATTTGAATTAAGACACAAGCACAAAAGGGCCTGGATTCAAGTGGTTACAGCAGAATCTCAGCTTCCATTTAAAAATCAAGCTTCTAGGTTTCTTGTTTATGAAGAAAAGCTTGAAAAGGTCTCCCAAGTGCAACTGAGACAGCAACATCTGCCTGAGTGGGCAGAGAGCCTGAGACTATAGCTCTCAGAGGGGGGAGCTGCACCATTCATCTCAATGGAGTGTTGGACCCACTGCCCCCTGGGGACCCCAACAACCTCACCTCAGCAGGGGATAATGTGTGTGTAGCTGGAGTTGAAGAACACAATCCCAGTGCATCACACCTGTTGTATGTTAATGTTTCTCTGTGTCAGAGTGCAACACCTTTAGAGCAAATTAATGAAAAAATAAAACTAGTTTACACAAAGGGCTGAATTTCCATGGAGTTTCTGCCTATAAATCTTGCTTTGTGCCATTAAAAACGCATTTTCAGAGACAGTCACAACTTCGGTGGTTGTCAGCGGTGGCCAGGCGATGTACAGGTTTAGGGGCACAACAAGAAAAATATTCCATCATGGAGTCTTCAAATAGATACAAACTTGTGCAGAGACTCAAATCTCTTGCACCTCAAATTGTCACCATAGCTGTGAACTGAAAAATTAGGGTTTCACTATTTGGGGGCGCTGTTTGTGATCCCAGGCTCACTAGCTTCAGAATGGCAAACACCAGACATATCCCTTCCACTTCTTTCCTATCAGTTTGAGAGATTAATAGGCCAAAAGGGACAATTAGTAGTAGTAGTATTTATGTCTGACAGCTGTGCTTTCATGTCCTATCCAAGATCACAGCCTTATTGTGCTCGCATGGCTTCAACACTGTACAAGAAGATCCCTGACTTGATGGCCTTACATTCTAAATACATAAACCGGATATAAGGTGGGAATAGAAACAGATGAACAGCGAAGCAATGTGACTTTCCACAGGCCACCCAGCAAATAAGTGGCAGATCCAGGAAGCAAATGTGCCCTTAGCCTGGGAAGGAAGGGGAGAGCTATACTGTCTAACTGCTGCTGCATAGGATTACTGATGAGAACTTAGCATGGATACTGTTCTGGATGAGTGATATGCATAACGGAGGTCAGATGTCAGCAGAATCTCTGGGGTGGGAAAGCGGCTGATATATTATAGAAAGACCTCTCTAGATGGCTGCAGAAACCGCAGGATAAAAAAGGGTCAGCTATAGAGCAAGACTCTCAGCTCTGGCAAAACTTGAATAGTTCTGTTTATTTCAATGGGGCAACACCGAGGTACACCAGCAGGGAATCTGGCCCACTGTCTCCATCAGAGCTACGGCAGTTTACACCAGAGTAGAATATGGCCTGTAATGTTTTATTGGAGAGCACAAAGAAAGGGATGTTATACTTCACAATGACCACTAGGTGGCAAAAAAGTGTATGAGGGGGAAGGAGGGAGAAAAATAGTCAGCTATATTGGCCACTAGATATCCGTCCAGGATTCCTAATGGAAAAGAGATTTATTCTTTGAGGTGTTCGGTAGATGACAGTACTGTCAGGAATTAATAATGGACAGCTATTCCATGAAATAACCATTACAAGGCAGCAGAGGATGAATAATAGCAAAAAGCAGTTGATTGTAATGCACCATCATACTGCACAGTCATTGCTCAAAAAGGTAAACTAGCGCTTCATGATGATGTGAAGCATTTCCCCCCCAGAGACTCATTAGGCAGTTTCTCTAAATGCAATTACATTTGGGGAAAAACAAGTCAAGACACACCAGGAGACACAAAATTATCCATTATGGTGATGAGTTGAAGAGAGACGTTATTAAAAAGTTTTGGAACCAAATTGTACTTATTTAAAAATTTGGAATTGGATAAGAAACAACAATCTCCCACAGAGATCTGTAATCAGAAATAAGTGGATGGTCTTATTCATGCACCAAAACACAAGTTTAATTCAGGTCAAAATAGAACAGCTGTCATCTGAAAGAAAACTTACTGATAGAAATGCCAACTTTGGGGAATATGGACAATACACTGTGATGCACAAATACAGTGGTTACACAGACTATACCACAATATTTACATTGATTGATGTGTGTACACACATCTGTACATGTGTAAATTGTGCCTTTGCACAAACCACTCTCCTCTTCTGTATGGTTTTAGATAGCCTCAAGTTTGCTCTTTTCTACACCTCGTAGAGCAAGTTCTCTTGAGTTCAAGTGATAGCCAGCAGGATAACCTTGAATGGCAAACAGGAAGGCTGAGATTTCCAAAGGAGCCTAAGGTAATTACACACCCAAATCCCAGTTGGATATGGGTGCCTAACTCCATTGGGCTCCTTTGAAAATTTCAGCCAAATTTAAGGTGGTCAAGGATTAGTTCCTGTGCAGTGCCAAGATA
The DNA here is from genome assembly GCF_028017835.1 of Emys orbicularis. NCBI lineage: Eukaryota > Metazoa > Chordata > Testudines > Emydidae > Emys > Emys orbicularis. The sequence goes on along the minus strand of NC_088695.1, from coordinate 17,090,503 downwards.
TTTAGGATTGAGAGGTGGGACTCAGTACAAACTTCTTCATAGTTGCCTTACCCTCCCTCCAACCATGAATACTTGGTCATGCACAAAGCTTTTTCTGAGTGTTCTGCTTTATTGGAAGGTGCTCTGTGCAGGTAAAGGTGGGGAGGAGGAGCTGATAGTGTGTGTGTGTGTGTGTGTAGGAAATACTGAGAGGGAACTCAAATATCTCAGAAACATCTAAGGCACCAAAGTTTAATGTCCACATTTCATTTTCCAACCATGCAAAGACACTTCAAACCCAGCTGGACAATAAAGGCCCCAGTTATAAAAGTCCCTTCTCTAATTTCCTGACCAAAATGTCTCCTGAATGTTTTCAGGCCCAGCTTTGAGAAATCCTGAATGACACTGTGGAAGAATATAGGCCCAGTCAAAGAGATCGTTAACAAGTCCATTAAAGACTGTAGGCTATCCTTGTAAGAGGAGACCATGAATGATCAACAGGACTCAAGCCTAAGGACCTTTCAGACTTCTCCTGTGCATTTGGGAGAGGTAGGAGCATTTTGGGAATGAGAATCTCAACAGGCAGATGTGGTCAAACACTTTTTGTAGAATGAGTTCCAGCAAATGACACTTGTACTTCTCCTGTAGCAAGAGGCTATCACAATAGTGACCAGCAGGGGATGAAATGTGTGTCCAGTTAAGAAACGCAGCAGTGATCAAGGTGAAGAGAGACACTCAGGGGTCTAACAAACACCCTGCTCAGCTCCCATCCACTGGTGATGACCCAAACTGGAGATTGCTGATTGGCCCTGGTTGGCCCTGGTGTTGTCCTCACTAAATGACTGGTGGGTCCCAGTTCACTGGCTCAAACCATCGATCTGGACTGTGTGTCATCCATTCCCTACCTACATTTTGCTGGTGTTACTGTCTGGGCTGCTAGTTTTCAATGGGAGCCAGGCGTCCTGTCCGGGGCTGTCTTGAGTTACACTTTGGGCTCAGCTCCCCGTCTTGTGCTCTCGCTTTTCTGCCAGGTCAGGGTTCTTGCCTAGCTCTCAGACCCTGTGCACCTTTGTTTTGTTTCATTTTTTGTGGTCTGCCTCACTGCTTGCACCTTGGCCTATTGGACCTGTTTATCGAAAATTCCTCTTGCATCTCAGGGTTCTGTCCTCTCTTCACATTTGATCCAGAAGGATCATTTCCTTTTCTGCCCTGGTCTGTCTCCATCCTGGCCTGAGGATCCTGGCCTCGCTGCTCATCTATCAGTCTTCAAGATTGCAAGGAAGGCAAGAGACACAGATAAAACTCTGTCCTCAGTCCATACCCTGCCCCTGGGAGTGATGTGATACAGCTCACGGCAGCCGTAGACCTCTTTCAACTCTCATGTCTCTGGTTTCCTAATAAATCTTCATTTGGGCATACCACCTGAGTCCCTTTAGGGTACTTCACAGGGTTGTAAGGTGGCCATGTGGATGGAGACTTGAGCTCATTTCAGGTGGCAGCTGGTGCATCCCTCTGTCCCGTGAGGAGGAAGTGGGAGACAGGATGGAGTTGGATGTTCAAAGCTATCTCAAGGAATAGGACGTCCAATTCTCATTAAAATGTAATGGGATTTGGGCTTCAGATCTCTTAGGCAGCTTTGAAAACTCTCAGGCTGGATGTGAATGTTCTAACTTCTGGCCATTAATAATCCTCATCGTTCCTCTAGTGGATGAGGTGCACAAGGAATGATGCACTGGGCCTTTAAAATTCTCCTGCTTCAACCGATGGGGTGTTTTTTTCCACAGTACTAGAGTGGTCTGAAAACATCCTTTGAGTTTGCTTTCCCTTTGAGATTGGAGATATCACTCCATTAACGAGGTTTCCACTGTTGAAGAAAAATGTAATGACCATATATTTTTTCCGACTATGATGCTCATTATTAGACATATCAAGGGAAACTTCATCTTCTCATATGAAGGGTGAACAAAAAATCAGAAGACACATTCATTGTCTGGTAAGAGATACAAAACTAAACATACCAAGGATCTCACCAGAACTAGAGAGTTCCTTCAAGTATCTGCAGCTATCTTATTGAATGAAGTGAAGTATATGAAAGAGGTATGGTTAGATGACAGACTAAGAATCCCATAGCCTGGTCTCCAAACTCCTGACTCCAGAGATCACATCAGAGACTCAACTTTGTTTTACGTCAGGTAAACAAACCTTTCCCAGTCCTTTAGATTAAAATTTGAATCATTATCTACTTCCATGGTGTCCATCATCATAGAATGACATCGTTTCACCATCGCTCCTCTCCTAGTTTCAATCCACTAGGAGATTAACTTCTCCATTTCTCCAGCCCAACTCAGGATTTTTCTACTGCTTGGCTGAATTTCCATCATGGCATTATTGAGGAGAGTTGGCTGGAATATTTATTTATTTATTTATTTTTTACAATTGTATTTGATAATTATATTTTGTTTGGTTGTGTGGTGGTTGGTTTTCATTTCAGACTTTCATTTCAATTTTTTTTTTTAATATTCTGTAAAATAATGGTTTGGGAACAAGTTATGTTAGGTAGGTAGGTAATCTCATTTCAATTTATCATCAAAATAAAATAAAAATGTGGGTTTTGAGCATCCTGTGATATTTTCAAATGAGTAGAAATGGAATTTTTTTTCAGTTAAAATTTTTCTCTTTTGGAAAACCTTTTTTTCCATCTTTTTGCAAAAACATGTGAAAAAAATTCATGGAAAATTTTGGAAGGAAACAAAATTAAAATTTTCCATGAAAGTAATAGGCATTTTTTAATCAGATTTGGTATCTGTAGTAAAGTGTTTTGAATGTGCAAAATGGTCTATAAATATCAATCTTCATCATCCCCTCTGATACCAACTACTCACAGCATAACCCCAGAGTAGGTGGGTTCTACTCAGGGCCGCCCGGGGGGGGGGCAAGTGGGGCAATTTGCCCCAGGCACGGGCCCTGCAGGGGTCCCATGAGCCCTGGCCCAGCGGCAGTCTGGGTCTTTGGCGGCGGAGACCCCGCGAGCCCTGGCCCGGCAGTGGTCCGGGTCTTCAGCGGCGGGGGGGGGCCGCGAGCCCTGGTCCTGGGGCGGTCCGGGTCTTCGGCAGCGAGGGGCCCTTTAGTGCTGCCAAAGATGCGGAGCGACTGAAGGGCCCCCCCGCAGCCGAAGACCCGAACCGCCGCCGGGTGAGTACAGTCACCGCAGCTCCCCTGCTTTGCCCCAGGCCCCCTGAATCCTCTGGGTGACCCTGGTTGTACTTCTGCCCTAAGAGGTGGGATACCTCAATAGATGAAACAATGACCAGATATTTTTTTTTAAAAAACACACAGGTGGTTGGTTTCTGCATTAATGGATACTTTCTTTGGATATTGAGATAGTGAAATATCAGGCTGAGATCTGAAAGGGACCTAAGGGTTTTAGGCACTGTGACAAAGTTCCTCCTCTGCCTTGGTGGGTCCTGCGCTTTTTGGCGGATTTGCTCACCTCAGAGGTTCACAGCAGCCCTCAGTTTGGCAGCTTCTGCTAGAGGCTCAAACCTGCCGTTCACTCAGCTAACCTCATCACTGGCCAGCATGGGGGGAATGGAGAACAATCCCCGCAGTCGCTGTGTCCCACCTAGTGGGTTGGGGACAGGCCAGATCCCTTTGCAAATTAAACCTGCCCTCTGGTGTTTCTCACAGACCAGGTCAACTCCTCCTGTGTCTGATCAGGAGTTGGGGGATGGGGGGAACCCGGGCCCACCCTCTACACCGGGTTCCAGCCCAGGGCCCTGTGGATAGCAGCTGTTTACAATATCCCCTGTATCAGCTGCGTGACAGCTACAACTCCCTCGGCTACTTCCCCAAGGCCTTCCCCCAGCACCTTCTTTATCCTCACTGCAGGATCTTCCTCCTGAAGCCTGATCACACTTGTACTCTTCAGTCCTCCAGCAGCACACCTTCTCACTCCCTGCTCCTTGCACGCCCCCCCACTAACTGATGGAAGGTCCTTTTTAAACCAGGTGCCCTGATTAGCCTGCCTGCCATAATTGATCCTAGTAAGTTCTTAATTGGCTCCAGGTGTCTCAATTAACTTGTCTGTCTTAATTGTTTCTAGCAGGTTCCTGATTGCTCTAGGGCAGCCCCTGCTCTGGTCACTCAGGAACAGAAAACTATTCATCCAGTGGCCAGTATATTTGCCTTCTACCAGACTCCTGTACCCAACTGGTCTGGGTCTGTCACAGCACTTAAATGCTATTGAAACATCAAAGATCTGGTTATGGGGCCATTAGGTAAACAGAATTAGGTTATGGCATTTAATTGACAAGTCTACAATAATTGTTAAGTTTATCTTCTCCAAATTGTGGTGGGATCATAGAATATCAATAATCTATTTCAGCTGTTAAGATTCACAGATACACATTCTAAGGCCAGAAGGGGCCATTATGACCATCCAGTCTGATCTCCAGTATAGCACAGCTAAGAACTTCCCAGACAAAAAATCTCCCTAGTCTGTGGAGATGCAACTGTGAGGCTCATAGAATCTTGGCTTTAAATATTATCAAGTTATATTGATTACTATGTCCCCAAATTTCACTTTAGTATTATTTTTATATTGAAGAATTTGCTTAGTTTCCCCTAGATACACCGAATGGCAAACACAGACTGGAGAAATCAAACATCCATCACCAATTTCATCCTCCTGGGATTTGGGAATGTCCTTGAACTGCAGATCCTTCTCTTCCTGGTCTTCCTGGTGATCTACATCATGACCATGTCCAGGAACATCCTCATTGTTGTCCTAGTTGTAGCTGATCAGCACTTTCATACCCCCATGTACTTCTTCCTGGCAAACTTGTCCTGCTTGGAGACCTGCTACACATCCACCATCCTGCCCAGAATGCTGGGCAGTTTCCTGACTGGGGACAGAGCCATCCCATTTAGTGGCTGCATCACACAATATTACTTTTTTGTTTTTCTGGCATCTACAGAATGCTATCTCCTAGCAGCAATGTCTTATGATCGGTGTTTAGCGATATGTAAACCTCTGCACCAGGGCTGGTTCTGGCTTTTTTGCCGCCCCAGGCAAAAAAGCCTCCCGCCGCCCCCCCCCCCCCCGCAGGGGAGGGCGGTGAGCCCCGCCGGGGCTCCGCTCTCCCCGGCGGCCAGAGCGCCGGAGGGAGGGCGGCGAGCCCGGCCGGGGCTCCGCTCTCCCCGGCGGCCAGAGGCAGCACCGGGGGGAGGGTGGCGAGCCCGGTCGCGGCCCCGCTCTCGGGCCGGAGCGCCGCGCCGCCCCCTTCCAGGTGCCGCCCCAAGCACCAGCTTGGTGGGCTGGTGCCTGGAGCCGGCCCTGCTCTGGACTATGCAGCCCTTATCAACAGCAGATCCTGTCTCTGGCTAACAGCTGGGTCTTGGATAAGCGGATTCCTATCTGGCATCATATCAACATTATCAATGTGTCAGTTAATTTTCTGCGGTCCCAATGAAATTGACCATTTCTTTTGTGATTTTGTCCCAATGATGAAGCTCACATGCAGTGACATTCATCTGATGAAAGTTTTGGCTTCTACACTATTCTTGATTTTCTCTCTGATCCCATTTCTTTTAACTGTGACATCCTACATTTATATCATCCTCACCATCCTGAGCATCCCTTCCATCACCGGGAGGAAAAAAGCATTTTCCACCTGCTCCTCTCACCTCATCGTGGTTACACTTTTCTATGGGACCATAACTGTTGTCTATATGTTTCCAGCAACCCATAGGCTGAAAGACCTAAGCAAAGTGTTCTCTGACTTCTTCACAGTCCTGACTCCCATGGTCAATCCTCTCATATACAGCCTGAGAAACAAAGAGGTGAAGGAGGCCATGAGGAAAGCTCTTAAGAAATATATAACTTTCCAGAGTTCAAAAATTGTGTTTTTTTTAGGTTAACATGAACTAGATACACAAATATGTAAAAAATTATCCACATGAAATGGTTTCCCTGAGGAGATGGAGAGAAAGAACCACATCCTTACTAATCACATTGCTCAATGTATTGCTAGAAGCTGCTCATTTATAGGCTTGGATGGATTTAGATTTTTTCGGTAAGCATTGGTAAACATCGATTTCACGGTACACACAAACCGCTGAAAAAATATTTCTATCAACACCAATCAAAATTTACAGATGGACAAAGTAAGAAAAATGCTTCTTGAGGACATATTAGAGTTTGATTTACAGATATTTACTTTGTGTATTTTGACATGTAATGTTGACAATTTGTATTTTAAGTATTATAAAGCTTTAACTTCATGAATATCAGTGTCTGTCATTAAATAATTGTTTGACACCCCTAGTCTGACACACACCCCATAATTTTGGGGAACAGTGAACATTAAATCAATGAAAATAAAAACAATAAAATGCTTAAAAACAAAGTGATATTCTCCATTGTAATTATTGAAAAAAAATCAAAATTTAATTCTGCCAAGCCTACTCAGATACCATGGTGATGGGTGTGGTATAAACAGATGACTAGACTAGAACGGATTAGAACAAACAAATCTTGTATAGGTTGCGTCAGAAAACACCCCTGCTACCCCATACTCTATAAGTGTGGAAATTAGAAGGTCAAGGAAAAGCCCCCTGATGTCCCTTGCTACATACACATTGCCTGCAATGCTGTGGGTAAAATACATCATCACACTGGGAGGCTTTTGCTTCCATCTCCAACTCACACTGAAGTGCAATACATACCCCACCTTCATCACACTCGCCCTCCAACCCAACACCCCAATGGTGACCTCGGCAGCATTATGGCAGAACGATTTCCAACTGCATGGATCATGTGACTGATGTGCTGATCTGTTGATACAAGGGTGCCTGAGGTCACCATTGTACTTTAGTAAACTGGTGCTGCGGGGTACGGGGAAGCCAGGAGGGCTGGGGGCAGAGTGGGAAAGGAAAGGAAGGGGTCAGGAAGCTGGTGCAGCAGGGTTTGTGGAATCATGAGGGGTTTGGGAAGGGCTAAAGGTAGTGAGGGGAATGGATTTATTTGGGCAGGATGTCCCAGTAGTAGGAGAGAGAAATTAAATCTAATCCTACAGTCAAAGTGTCAAATGCCTGGTTAACAGAAAGGAATCTACTGGGTTGAAAATGCCATAGATTTAAGCACAGCTGGTAACATCAGCGTTCTGGGTCATTTCTTCTCTGCTGGGGTGAGGGGGTCTGGAAAAAAAGTGAGATACTCCCTAGAAAAAAGTTTTGAAAGCAACAATTTTTAGATCTTTTATTAGCAAACATTCCCACACTTCAAATGATAAAAAAAAACCACCAAAATTCCTTCTTTTCCCAAACCTGATTTTACACAATCAACTCAGGGCTAAATAGGGATTGGGAATAGCTGAGCCATTACAAACATTGAATCTATCTCCCCTTGTAAGTATTTTCACACTTGCTTCTTATCAAACTGTCTGTACTGAACCATCTTGATTATCACTTCAAAAGTTTTTTTTCTCTTACTTAATTGGCCTCTCAGAGTTGGTAAGACAACTCCCACCTGTTCATGCTCTCTGTATGTGTGTGTATATATATCTCCTCAATATATGGTTCACTCTATATGCATCCGAAGAAGTGGGTTGTAGCCCACGAAAGCTTATGCTCTAATAAATTTGTTAGTCTCTAAGGTGCCACAAGTACTCCTGTTATTTTTACACGGTTAGTTTCTCTTTAATGTACACACCAGTAGTAGATAGTCCATCACAATGCTTTCCACTATCAAAAGGAATCTGTAGCACAGCCTTCATGATCACAACATTATCAGACCTGAGAACAGGCATATAAAATTTCAGCTGAAATGGTTAAAGTGGTCCTGGAGGTCACTGATTCTGGTATTTTTACATGACCTCCGCAATTTCAGCCCCGGGCTTCTGTGATTTATTGTTTATTGCCTACGTCCTGCCTGTGACTTTTTCTAAAAATAGCTGTGACAAAATCATAATTTTAATCATAAGCAATGGAAAGCTGGGTGTTCTAATTAGAAGTGTAGAAGGTTTTAACAACATGCAGTGTATATAGCACATAGCAACATCTACAGTTCAGGTTGCTTGACACTTCCCAGATGAGATTTTCAGCTGCTTATAACTTTTGCAAATTTTAACTAATTCAGCTGAAATTTCCCATGGAGAGTCTCTGATAAGAATGTGTGTGTCTGTCTCTTTCACTCCCTCTTGCACTTACAAAAACGTTCTTTGCACCCTGTCTTTTTTCTCCATCATCCTCTCACTCATTTCATTCCCCACAATCACAGTATGCTTCCTTCATCACTTGCTCCTCTTCCTCCCCCCCACGCACCTTACTGCATGACCCTGTGCCCTGTCCATCTCTTTTGACCGGATTCTGAGTCCAACTGCATCCCGAAGCATTAGTGCAATGAGACAGCCCATCCAGCCCTGCCCAGCCGCAGAACAACCAATGAAAGAGAAGACCCTGCCCAGACCAATAAGATCATGGCCCAGACTGGGGAATTAAACCCACACACAGAGCAGCAAGAGTCGTGGCCAACCTGCCAACCCAGAGCATCTGTCCATGGACCAGCTGCCTCAAATCCTTAGAAATTCAATAAAAATTCACATCCCTGCCCCCATCTTTGCTGTTCTCTCTCTTCTCCCCCATTTTGTCTGTTTTCTGACAAGCAGGAAAAGTGACCATAAAACTCACAGCTGAGTAAAAAATCCAAGAACACAACTAACTCTGTCTTCCCCACTAAGGACTCTGACAAAAGAAGAGCTTCAAACCAATAGCCGGTCTCTGAAAGAGGCACTTAGATAAGTTTTAATCGAGATGAGTGGTTATACAAAACAAATTCCTGATTCAAAATGCTTTATAACTTGTACACTAATCAATACAATTCCAATATTTTGTATGAATTTTCTAGTGTGCTTGTCATGAGTCTAAGCAGGCTGAGGTTTCTGTATTCCAAACCCCAAACCAGATTTAACTATTTAATGTTGTACACTGACAAGGTCATGTTAACAGCTTTGACTCTGTGGGCTCATTGATTCCATTAAAATTGAGAACATTTCCTAGCAGCTATAATATGGAATAGACCATACATGGCCAAAAGTAAGAAATGAGAGGTTGTGTTCTTAGGCGTCTAGAGGGCAGAGGACGTAAGGAATGGGAAAGGTGTGGTGATGCTGTTCAGTGGCCAATGGATAGCACCAGAAATGGAAGGGCAAGAAAGGGGCAGTCACACTGCCAAATGACCAGCAGAGGGCAGTGTAAAGAGGTAAAGCTGTATAATACAGACTAGAAGGCATCAGTGTAAATGGTGAGGAAAGAACTTTGTGGAGCAATGGACCTCTATGCTACGTAATGAACTGGAAAAAAATCTTTAGAAACCAAAGAGAGGAATATGTGAGTGAGCAATGTATAAATGAAGATATTGAGGAACTCTGTAGTCATGTTAATAAGGGAATCAGAGGCAGACAGCCAAGCCATTCCTAGGATACCAACATTACCTAAAGTCAGGAAAAGTGTACCACAGTGGAACAAGGAATGTGAAATGGTAGCAGATGTTAAGGGACGAGAAATGGACTGTTATACTGAATGATGACCAATGGGGACACAAGAGCGTCAAGGATGGAGAGAGGCAGCTAGCAGCATCCACTGGAGCTAACTCTAGAAGAGAGGAGAAGGTAAGAACAGAGCAATAGACTGTCATGCTGCGTAATCAACACTAAGAGCAGCAGATTGGAAGAAATGAGGAAGGGTCAGGAATATTGACCAATAGATTTCAGAACAGGATAAAGTAATGTGGAAAGGTCAGTGACGCTTCAAAGTTGTCCACTAGAGGGCAGCATATTCTAAGCAGGAAAAATGGGCAGCTATTTTCTGAAATGACCACTAGATGGCAGCAGATATAGGCTTATTATTAATTATTATTGGGACAGTACATTATAACAGGCCACCACCTTGGACAGGTATCTCTGAAAAATTTAAACTAGTTATTTCCTATGTGAAGTATTTTCCCCCATGGGATTTTCCCTTCATTTTATAAGGAATCAATAAGGCTCTGTAGTAGGGTTGAGCTCTACCCTCCGAGATGGAGGGGTGCCACACCGGCTCACTAAAGTGCAGACAGTCCAACCTCAGGTCCCTTTACGCAAGGGCTGAGCGGCTCACAGTTCAGGAGCTCAGGCCCTTAGGTAGGGGCTGAGCGCTAACTAACCGTCTAAGCAGGCCCAGGCCCTGGATCAGGGCGGGGCAGAAACAGTCACAGCTCAAGCCCTTTTGGGGCAGGGGTTGAGCAAACAAACAGTTAAGGAGCCCAGGCCCTCCGGTGCAGGGGCTGAGCAGACAAGCAGTCAAGGCGCCGAGGCCCTGGGTCAGGGCGGGGCACAAACAGTCCCAGCTCAGGCCCTTGGATGCAGGGGCTGAGCAGACAAGCAGTCAAGGAGCTCAGGCCCTCTGGCGCAGGGGCTGAGCAAACAAACAGTTAAGGGGCTCAGGCCCTCTGGTGCAGGGGCTGAGCAGACAAGTGGTTAAGGGGCCCAGGCCCTGGGTCAGGGCGGAGCACAAACAGTCACAGCTCAAGCCCTTGGATGCAGGGGCTGAGCAGACAAGCAGTCAAGGGGCTCAGGCCCTCTGGTGCAGGGACTGAGCAGACAAGCGGTTCAGGGGCCCAGGCCCTGGGTCAGGGCGGGGCACAAACAGTCACAGCTCAAGCCCTTGGATGCAGGGGCTGAGCAGACAAGCAGTTAAGGGGCTCAGGCCCTCTGGTGCAGGGACTGGGCAGACAAGCGGTTAAGGGGCCCAGGCCCTGGGTCAGGGCGGGGCACAAACAGTCACAGCTCAAGCCCTTTGGGGCAGGGGTTGAGCAATCCAGCAGTTAAGGTAAGCCCAGGCTCCCACACCTGAGCGTCGGGTGAGGGGGAAGCCTGCCACCCGTGCGTGGTGGCAGGGGGGAACGCAGGCCCACCCACTCCACTGCGTTCCAGCCCGGGGCCCTAGCAGCGGTTACTGTCGCTGCCGGTCAGTGGGGTATCCTGACCGAAATACACTGACATCGGCTCACAGGCCTCTGCAGCCTGACCGGGGTCGGCTACGCCCGGGCTACTTCCATGTTCCCCCTCGGGGCCTACCTCCTTGGTGATGCCGGGTTCGGGCCAGTCCAGGAGCATCGGTTCCTCGGGTGCGGGGCTTGGGGGCCGGTCCGGCAGCTCTCCCCCAGGGTAGCTGGCAGGGGCAGGCTTGACTCCTCCTCGGGGCAGCTGGTCCAGGGCAAGCTTGGCCAGTCCTCCTCAGGGTAGCTGGCACGGGGCAGGCTGGGCCAGTCCTCCTCAGGGTAGCTGGCACGGGTCAGGCTGGGCCAGTCCTCCTCGGGGTAACGGGTCCGGGGCAGGCTGGGCCAGTCCTCCTCGGGGTAACGGGTCCGGGGCAGGCTGGGCCAGTCCTCCTCGGGGTAACGGGTCCGGGGCAGGCTGGGCCAGTCCTCCTCGGGGTACCTGGCGAGAGGGAGGCTTGACCGGCGCGGGGCGTTAGCAGGCGGCTCGCGGCCTGCGGCTGTCTCCCAAGTGGGAGCTCGGCCCGGGACGTCTGCTCTCTCTGGCGGTCTGGCTCTCACTGAGCTCTGCTGGCGGGCTTTTGTACTTCTGGGTTGGGGCCGTGACCTCGGAGGGGTGGGCCTCGGACCCGGTGGCTCCGCCCACGCTGGGGTTGGAGGAAGCTCGGCCCTGTCAGAGACGGTGGGGTGCCACACCGGCTCACTACAGGCTCATTGGGCAATTTCGCAAAAAAAAGCTTTGGAGATAGAAAATTAGTCAGCTGGGAGATAGGTTAAAGTGGGACCCTTATTACAAAGTTCAAAAATCATCACCATAAAAATGAACAAAGCCTAAAAGGGTCTGAGAATATTGTTTTCCCAATCAATTTTGCAATCAAGCTAATAATAAATAAAGTGGTTTGTCGCCCAAAGGCTGAAACAAACAATTTTATTTGGGTTCATATGAGATTTTTTTTTTAAAAACCAAAAAGGACTTTGTGCTTGTATACCATCTTCTGGAATGCAGGTGTGTGGAGAACTGTGTAATGCAGAAACAGAATGGATCTATAGACAATATCAAAATAACTTAAGCAACTGTGTGTGGGGGGGTGGGAGGGGGGAATGCCATCTAGTGGATGGAGCTAGACCTTGTCAAATGTGCCCTCGTCTGCTAGTGTCTAATTCAAGTATCCCAGAACTCAGATACTGGTCTGTGCTTTGAGCAGGATGACCCCAGTTTCACCTATTCTGTTTCCATAGGAACATAGGAATTACACTGCTCTACAGCCAAAATGCTTCTGAAATAAATGTAGTCAAACTTTACTAATTCTGGGTCACTGAGAACGAAAATGATGCTTAAAATTGTTGATTGGCTCTAGTTTTCAAGATATGCTATTGGGTCAGTATATACGACCCTTGACTTGGGAATGGCGGAGGATAAGTGAGTTATAAAGGGAAGGGATCTCAATTTAAACCAGAAATGACTAAAATACATCTTTGACTGGATCTATGAATAAATCTATGACTGGGTTTGGACAGTACTTGCTTTTTAGGCAAAACAATGAATGATGCAATCTGAAGCTGGTATTGCATCATACAAGATATGAATTGCATCATGTTATTCCTAGAAGTCATGGATGATGCAATCATAACGAAGCTTACATCACTCTGCTGAACAAATTGCCCTATATCAGCTCTAGAAATCATACAGTGTCGTGCTCTCATATTTGTCAGTGTTTGATTTTGCAAAGGGACACATTTTTGTTTAGCCAAAGTGAGCAGAGATGCCTCGTACTTGTGTGAACGGTGCAGATAACTTCTGCTATGTTTGTGGTGAAGTGACTTTTGCATCACAAAAGCGCAGTATAACCACTATGGTTAAGAAAGCCTATCACCTTTATTTTGGCTGCAAAATTGGAGATCAGGACAATAGGTGGGCCCCACACATATGCTGCAACACTTGTGCAACAAATCTTCACCAGTGGTTGAACAGGAAAAGGAAATCTATGCCTTTTGCAGTGCCAATGATTTGGAGAGAGCCAACAGATCATACCAGCAATTGTTACTTCTGCATGGTGCCTCCAGTTGGGAAAGGTGTGTCAAAGAAGAAAAAAAGTGGACTGTGCATTATCCAAACATTCCATCAGCTATACGCCCAGTACCCCACGGAGAAGGACTGCCTGTTCCTGATGCACCAGAATCATTCTCACTTGAGTCAGACGAGGAAGAGGAAGAGGATGAAACTTCTGGTCCTGAACCATCAATGTCACAGGACCCACATTTTCTCCCATCCTCCTCCTCTGAACCACACCTCATAACACAAAGTGAACTGAATGACCTTGTCAGGGATTTGGAACTACCCAAGAGTAAGGCAGAGCTGTTGGGCTCCAGACTACAGCAGTGGAATCTCCTGGCAGGTGATGTTAGGGTTTCCATGTTCCATGACAGTCAAAAGGATCTTGTCCCATTCTTCTTCATGAAAGGTGATCTTGTAGCCTGCAACAACATCGATGGTGTGATGGCAGCCCTCAACATCGTTCACAATCCAGATGAGTGGAGACTGTTCATTGATTCATCGAAGACGAGTCTTAAAGCTGTTTTACTGCATAATAGCAATGTTTTGCCATCAATTCCAGTTGGTCATGCAGTCCATATGAAGGAAACCTATGACAACATGAAACAACTTTTGAGGTGCATAAACTATGACCAACATCAGTGGCAGCTTTGTGGCGATTTGAAGGTTGTTGCTCTCTTGCTTGGTCTGCAGATTGGATACACAAAGTACTGCTGTTTTCTCTGCGAATGGGATAGTCGTGCAAGAGATTCCCACTACATCAAGAAAGATTGGCCACTCCGACAGTCATTGGAGCCTGGGAGGAAAAGTGTTCAGCATCCACCACTTGTTGAATCAAGGAAGATTTTGTTACCACCCTTACACATCAAGCTGGGTCTGATGAAGAACTTTGTCAAGGCCATTGACAAAACACAAGCAGCTTTCAAGTACCTCCGTGGAAAATTTCCAAGGTTAAGTGAAGCTAAGATAAAGGAAGGTGTCTTTGTTGGTCCTCAGATTCGTGAACTTCTTCGAGATGATGCATTTGACCATGCACTGCGTGGCAAGGAAAAGACGGCATGGAAAGCCTTCCAGTTAGTGGCAATAAATTTTCTCAGAAACAACAAGGCAGACAACTACAGGTTGTTGGTGGAAAACCTCCTCAAGGCATACAAAAGCCTTGGTTGCAACATGTCTCTAAAGATACATTTTTTGCACTCTCATCTAGATTTTTTTCCACCGAACTGCAGAGCAGTGAGCGATGAGCACGGCGAGCAATTTCACCAGGACATTGCAACAATGGAGAAACGCTATCAGGTCAAATGTAGCCCATCAATGCTTGCAGACTATTGCTGGACAGTGACAAGAGATGCTCCATTTAATGAATACAAGAGGCAAGCCAAGAAGCGCCGAGTAGACCCTGAATAGGACTAAACTATGTACAGAATAGTTTTTTGCCTTTTGTTTCATAATAAATTTTATTTATATAACCCTTTTGCTTAAGTGTTACATAAACAGGACTGGTGAAATATTATCATGTAAAGCAACCATAAACACATGAAAAGACCTAGGTGTACAATTTATGATTAAAACTCTACTATCTACACAATATACATAGACATAAAATGTAAAAACTTAAATATCTTAGAAACAGTAGCCAATCAGTTGTTTTAATTGTCATATTTGAATTCAGCACATCAAAATACATAATAAATAGCACATTTTATCTCTGAAGCAGACGACTTCTCAAAAATTGTAGACCAGTGTTACCAGACTGGATCAGACACATGGTCCATCTAGTCCAATATCCTGACAGTGGCCAGACCCAGATGTTTAAGAGGAAGGTGTAAGAATGCCACAGGAGGCAGAGGTGGGATAATCTGCCCCCCATATAGCTCTCACCTGGATCTCTAATACTTAGAGATTGGCTCAAGCCCTGAAGCATGAGGTTTAGTATCTTTTCCAGAATGTTGGTTGTCATTAATTAGGATAACTCTGAACATTATCCATGTAAATATCCAATTCCTGACATTCCAAACAGTGATGCTTTTCAGCTTAGTAATAACCATGACATGCCCACAGGTTAGTTCCCTTAGAACAACCCCTGTGCAGTGACTCTGTACTTAGTGCTGCTTTTCACACCCCAGATATTTCCATCTAGGACGTGAGTTCGAATACACTGTCCCACTCCCTATCTCTTGAGTCAGTAAGACCAGGGATAGGGGAGACTAGTTAGGCAGCCTCCAAATGTCCAGGTTCCATTCTATAACCAGGGAGGGGCTCAAAAAGAACTGAATATAAAAAGGACACATTTATGGAAAACCCTTTCCAAACTGTCATCTCTACAATCTCTCTGGCACTTTCGAAGGTACAGATTTGAGAACTCAGTGACGCTTGGGATGAACATTGGCCAAAGCAAAGATCAGAAAACCTAAGAAGTTTACTTTAAAACAGGGGTGCCCAAAAAAGTGGGCACTGTGCATCACCCCAGTAGATGGAGAATCCTGGACATTTCCTTTCCCATTTCAAATGATTTATTTTCTGTTCCTTTGGGAGAGGCAGGAATCTCTCAGAAATAAGACTCCAACACACAGAATGGTCAGGCCACTGTTACCAGATGTGCCCATTACTTTGGGGTATGCTCATTTATTCGGGTTACTCCTCTGGGGAAGGGGGTTCTGTAATCCTGTCAATGTACTGCTTGTGTTACTTGTGTTTTCATATGGAGCTCTACTTCTCCCTTCTGGAGCTATCCTGATGGACCTAGGGTCCCTAGGGCTGGGTTACTCCCACCCCAGAACCGGATGAACACACCCACACCCACACGTACATTAACAGAGCAAGTCTGAGCAGACCGGGTCAATCAGCACTGTCAAGCTGACCCCTTATATGTCTCTGGACTCACTGGGCTGGAGGAAGCAGCACTTTCAAGCTGACTCTCCTTATATGCCCCTGGGCTCCATGGACTGGGTCAAGCAGCACTTTCAAGCTGTTACCCTTATGCGTCCCAGTTTCAGCACGTCCCTATCCCCACTCCCCCAACACAATTGTACTGGCAGTAACCTACTCGATGAGCAAACCCCACAGTATTTTGGGCGCTGCAGGGATCTTTAGCTTAGGTAAAAGAAGTGTTGCTGTAGAGTGAATGGGGGAAGCTAAAAACACTAACGAGTAAAGTTCAGCAAGAGAGAGAGAAGCAACCAACTTAACCATAGAAGTTATTTATTGAATAATAGTGATAACTACACAAGGAGGACTAAACCAACCTAACATACATGATTAAAGGTTAATACCTAAGGTGGAAAGGAAAACAGAGAGAGAGAAAGAGGGGGGGGATCTCACCCACTCCATGAGGCTTGAACTGGTCGGGGTTCCCAGGTGATGGTGGTAGCTGAGGGTCCTGAATGCTGGAGACAGGCAGAGCCCCCAGCACGATCAGTCAGAAGATGGAGTTCCAGTGGAACTAATGCATAGTTTGGATCTAAGCATCAGAACCCTGACTAGAGGGTGAGTAGGGATTGTTGTAGAGAAATTATAATGGTTCAAGGGAGAACACTAGATTTGTTTATAGGTAAGCTGATGACTCAAGGATTTTCTTTAGACTAGACAATAGGAGCTGATCACTCTTGGCTATGGGTGGTGTTTTCTTCCAGGGAGCTCACAATGCAACTAGGCCACTTCAGTATTTGGATATCAATTAAGGATTCATTACTAGAATTGGTCTGATAATTGCTGAGCTGGGTGTGTGCAGACATAGGTTCATTAGCATCTGGAGCAGAGATTCCCATGATGCAGCGCTTCCCTGCTTTTTCTGGTCCCAGAATTCAGTGTGGTTCTCTGTTCTCCATTCTGTATGTAAATTGAAATGTCTTCCTGTCCCATCTTTCATGCAGATGAGGCTAGGGGAGTTGTCTCTGCTCTCCATTCTGTATGCTAATGGAGATGTCTTAATCTTGTCACCCTTGTCAGGAGGGGTCTAGGTGTGTCTCCCAACACCCTTCACTGGTCTCTGCAAGTTTTTTTCTCTGATGGGTTTTGGTTTAAGCAGAGGCTGGGGGTGGGGTGTGTCTTTCAGGAGTCAGGCTGGATATTGCACCCTGGTTCCCCAAGAACACAGAGGTGTCTGGTATCACCACCCACAGGGCACATCCCAGGAATGACACTGGAACTATAGAGAAGCTATTGCAATAGCTATGAGGATACAGACCGGAGGGCTGTTGCATGAAAAATATGTGAAGTTAGTTCATGATGCAACAGCATAAGAGAGAATCACAGCTACACTTGTCAGATAGGGGATACAGAGAATTACCCTGCCTTGCCCAGCTCCCACTCACTGGTGATGACCCAGCTTTCACCCTTAGAGTCCTGGGCTGAAAGTATTGTGTGGGGGAAGGTCTTTGCATGCTAGTCCTGCTCCAGACGTATGGGCTGAGATCCCTAAAAGGAGGATTCCGGCATGTTGTCTGTGGTCACCTCTGCTCCAGGACTGGTGTATATAGTGTAAAAACAAACACGTTACACTAAGAACTTACCCAGACTCCACATCACTGGTTTACCAATGGGAAACCAATCTGCAAGACCCTGAATTCTGCTACCGCTCAACAGAAGGGTGAGAATATTGTTAAATAAACCAACATTAGTAATTACTGATAACATCAAAGTTCCTTGGGAGAAATATTTCCATTGGGGGTGTGAGTGGGAGATTCTTTCATCCCAATCTTTCATTTGCAAACTATGGATTAAATTTTCTTTACATTCAATTTCCTGTGTGTCTGTTAAACTGTGGGGCTTCATCACCCAATCTGGTCGGCCTGAGTCATCTTAGCCATTGTTTCTTATGCAATTGTTCGACTGAAGGCAATGGGACAGTTGACATGAGCAAAGATTGCTGAGTAGTCTCAGTCTCTACATGGCATGCACTCCAGGGGTGCTACATTACATTTCAGCCATGCAGAGCAGTGACCTCATACAGCTGGTAGCAGAAAGGCAATTCCTCTGGGCGTGGGAGGTTGGTTGCATCAGGACAGTTGTTTGTACTGTCTGCACAGAAAACACAGAGCTAACTCCCCAGGCTCAACCTCTTCAGAGGTGGAATCAAGGGAGATGCAGCCTTCCATGGAGAAGGATACAAATATGAGGACTCTGCACTTTGTAAATAGAGGAGGAAGAATATGTTCCAAGACAGATCGCAGCTGCTGCTCGTCCATTCAGGTAAATGCAGATGTCTTTGCTGAGCAGATCCAGTTTCTACTGAACGATGAGACCCAAAAACCTCAGTGGCAGAAACTGAGTCCTGGCCAAACCCTGGAAATAAGAGGTCACCACTCGAAGCTTGAGCTGTCCTGTGGTTACAGGTGAGCACCATCTTCCTGACTGCATTTCTATACCACCTTCCAAACAGGGGCATGAATGTGCTTTGTGAATATTGTTGGCAGTGTTGTTGTAGCCATGTTAGTCCCAGGATATTAGAGACACAAGATGGGTGAGGTGATATCTTTTACTGGACCAACTTCGGTTGGAGAGAGAGACAAGTTCTCTAACTCTCAAAAGCTTGTCTCTCTCACCCACAGAAGTTGGTCCAATAAAAGATATTGCCTCACCTTCCCAAAGCAGTGCCAGTCAGTGTTAATAGCACCATTAACAATGGGGAAATTGAGCTATATGTCTTGTGAAAGGTTCTCAGCTAAGGATCTGGCTCAGGATAACTAAGCCTCGAATAGAAAAATGGAAATCAAAACTAAGTGAAGCTGATAAAAAGGAACATTAAAATGGCATGTTAGGTGGGTAAAGTGTAAGAACGAAATTAGGAGGATGAGAGGGAATTTGAAAAACAAATGGTTTTAGTTAAAAGTAAACAAAAACTGTTTCACTATATCGGAGTCAGGCAAGATGCAAGAGAATCCATGATTCAGCTGAACTCAGGGAATAAACAAGATATAGACATTGCTTAGGTGCCCTAATCTCCTATTAGAATTAATGTCCCAGTCCTATAGACAGTTTGACAACCTCTTCTCAAATGATTTCTTTTTATTGATCTTCACCAAAAAGTATTACAAGTTATCTGCGCCAGGTCAACTTTTTTCAGGAAACAGCCTGTCAGAGGCTGAAATATCAAAAGATTAGATAATTGAACTAACTGGAATTTTGGGTTTCTCTATCACTTTAGGAGAATGTAGTAATATAGGAATTGCCAGATTAGACCAGACCCAAGGGCCATCCTGTCCAGTATCATTCTCCGAGATCGAGCAGGACTAGATGTTTCAGAGGCAAATGTAAGAACACTGCAATAGCAGTTCTGGGATAGTCTCCCCTCACATGTGTCATGTTGGTCTATAATAGCTCGGTTTGGAATGGATATTGAACCTCATGTTTTGGGTGTTAAGCCAATCTCTATTGTTGCCATTAATTATGATAACTCTGGATATTTATATGGCTATCAGGAACATCCAATCTCTTCTGGAATCTAGTTAAGTCCTTCATATCAATGACTTCCAGTGGCAGTGAGTGTGATGCTCCCAATGGGGATGAAAGAGTGTGAGTGCCAAACTCAGGGCTGATAGTTACAAACCAGGGCACAAACCCCTCATTGGTTGTCAGATCTAAACTTATATTTCACCAACCAACTGCACCGAGTGCAAACTCTTCAGGCACTTTAACAGCCTTGATAAAGTCCCCCCAGAAAGTCCCCTTGGCTGTGCCGGTCTGTCCTGCCACACAGATGAGCATATCTGTGGTACACGACCCCTTACGCCAAGAATCACAGCAATATTCAGGTTACTCCTGACTTCCCCCAGGTCAATTGCACTTTAGGTCTCACACCAAAGACGACGCTTGCAGCCAGTCCTATAGCGAACTACTGTATAGGAAGATTTATTAAATAGGAAAAGGCAATGAGAGTTATTTACAAGGTTAAAGCAAGAAAACAGACCCATGAATGAGTCACAGTCTCAGGTTTCAAAAGGTAACACAGGCTTCTCTCAGCAGCAAGCTGTATTTGACCTTTAGGACTAACCCAGGCTAAGCAGCTGGGGATCTCTTGCTAATGCCTAGAAACACCCTGCCCCAAGCATCCAAGCAGCATAGAGATCCCTAGTTCCTTTTGTTTGGGGTTTTTATCCCCCTCCTGCCATCTGCTCTGAGCTGCAAACTCAATCCACTCGCATGACTCATCTTCATAGGGAGGAGAGCAAAACAATAAGAGTTTCTAGTCCTTTTGTTGATTGTTTCTCAATCCAGCTGTAGAGAGATTCCAGTTGGAATATCCACCTATAGCCCACCCGGTATTAGGGTGACCAGATGTTCCAATTTTATAGGGACAGTCCCGATATTTGGGGCTTTGTCCTATACAGGTGTCTATTACCCACCCCGCCATCTCCTGTCCTGATTTTTCACACTTGCTATCTGGTCACCTGATCTGGTACAGATGGGTTTCCTTTTTCAGGAGAGGCTTCATGTCTGTGGAAGAGCAACTCTTCACAGTCATTAATGTCCTTCTCCTGTGTGGTGATTCATACTCACAGAAGCTCACTACAACCGCTCAAATATTAAATTACAATATGGAACAGACATTACAGGGGAGATTAATGCAGGCAGCAACTGACAAGCATTCAACAGAGTCCAAACATTCAACACTTTCTTATAATTCTAGTACCCATTTTATTAATATTAACCCAAAAGTGAGCCAGACTGATTCTACCTTTGTATCTGTTAGTGTCCTGCTGAAAAAGGGGGGACCTTGGCATGAGCTAGCACTTGGTCTGCCAGCATCACAGTGAGTGCCACAGTTTAATTACACTTTGGATGAACAAATATTTCATTTTATAGATTTTAAGTTGCCCACTGTGGGGGGGCAATGACTTACCAGCGCGGTGTCTCCTGCTGGTTGTCTCGGGAATTAGCTCTTCCAGCCCAGAGTGCCCTCTGCAGGCTGGTGTCTCACCTGCCGCTAGCCCCGTGTCCCTCTCGGACCCCGGTGCCCCTTTATCTTTGGGTGCTGCCCCCTGGCAGTGCCCCCACACTCTGGGTCTCCCCTCCCAAAGGAACCCCTACCCTCTATCCCCACCTTGCCTCAATGGCTACTGCCAGTCATCGTCTAGCCCCCATTTCCTGGGGCAGACTGCAGTCTGTAAACCACTCATCATCGGCAAGGGGGTTAGGACATGCTGCCTTTGTCTATCTCTGGGCTGCCCCACTGCAGCCCCAGTACCTATTTGGCCCTTTTAGCAAGGCCTGCAGCATGGGGTTTTACCTGGTTGGAGTTCCCCAGCACTGATCTACCTCAGGTCCCCTTGTCAGCTCCCAAGCAGCCAGGTCCTTCTCTCTCAAGAAGCTAGAGAGAGTGGGTGTTTTGCTTCTGGCCCACAGCCCTCTTATAAGGGCCAGCTGGGCCCTGATTGAGCTGGCCACAGCTGTGGTCAGCTACTCACTCAGCTTCCCCAGCTGTTCTTAATCCATTTTACCCAGCCACAGCCCTCTCCAGGACAGTTTTTAACCCCTTCAGGGCAGGAATGGGGCAGCCGCCCCACTACACCCAACTTTTAATTTTGTTGTATGTTCCCCTTCTTCTTGGAGTAAGGGGCAGGGAAAACAGAAGTTCCCCATTCTACCTTCTCCCAGTTTCTGCAGAAAGAGGAGCGTCAAGAACCTCAGCTGAGAATCCTGAGTCCTGGCTGCCGAACCCTGAGAAACAAGACCTCATCACTTCAAGCTTGGGTTGTCTTGTAGTTACAGGTGAGCATTGTCTTCCTGAATGCATTTCTATACCACCTTCTAAACAGGGGCATCACTTTGATTTGTGAATATTAGAGGGACAAGGTGGGTGAGGTAACATCTTTTATTGGACCAACTTCTGGTGGTGAACGAGAGACACTTTTGAGCTACACAGAGCTCTTCTTCAGGTGAATATTAACAGTTTTAGCCTCACCTTCCCACTGCAGACCTAGTCAGCGTTCATAGCACAATTTCACAGAGATGGAGCTTGAGATCCATGTCTTGTGACAGGTCCTCAGTTGAGGATCTGCCCCACTGACACAAATGAAGCTACCTTGATTTACACCAGCTGAGGATCCGGCTTAGTGTGAGTCCCAGTCATAGAATCATAGAACTGGAAGGGACCTCGAAAGGTCATCTAGTCCAGTCCCCTGCACTCAAGGCAGGACTAAGTATTATCTAGACCAGTGGTTCTTAACCTGGGGTGCATGCATCCCCTGGGGGTGTGAGATGCCCTTTCTGGGGGTGCGATCCATGCCAGATTTTTTTAGAAGGTAAATCATCAAAAATACAAATTAAGCCCAGGCACGTAAGTACAACTACTTTGTTTCATCAAACCTATGGATTTATTAACATTATCCCTTTATTAACGATTACTGTAATATACAAACAAAAATTTATTTTCAAGTTTTTAAGCTAATTGCAGTGAAATTATTGAGACAATGAAGCTTGACAATTTCTTGTGTGCTCAACTAGCACTGTTTCCACAATTGGCGAAGACAGCGCTGGAGATCCTTGTGCCATTTGCGACTACATACTTGTGTGAGAGAGGATTTTCATCACTCTTACACATCAAAACAAAGGCCAGAAACCGCCTAAATGCGAGTGATGACATGCGTGTGGCTATTTCAAAAAAAGTTCCTTGTTTCTCAAACATCATTGAACAAAAGCAACAGCAGAAGAGTCACTGAACTGATAAACTTAAAAAAAAGTGTGTTATTTTTCATGTATTCTTAATTTTACTGCGAAATTAAAATAAATATATAATTCTCTTTCATTCTATAGTTATGATACATCTAGGTTTAAAGAATTGACCTACTTCAACGATTTTTGATAAGGGGTGCGAGAATATATTTTGAGAACCAAAGGGGTGCGGGCTGCAGTAAAGGTTAAGAACCACTAATCTAGACAATCCCTGAGAGGTGTTTGTCCAATCTGCTCTTAAAAATCTCCAATGATGGAGATTCCACAACCTCCCAAGACAATTTATACCAGTGCTTAACCACTCTGACTGTTGGGAAGTTTTTCCTAATGTCGAACCTAAACCACCCTTGCTGAAATTTAAGATCATTGCTTCTTGTCCTATCCTCAGAGGTTAAGGAGAACCATTTTTCTCCATCCTCCTTGAAGCAACCTTTTAAATACTTGAAAACTGTTATGTCCCCTCTCAGTCTTCTCTTCTCCAGACTAAACAAACCCATTTTTTTTCAATCTTCCCTCATAGGTCATGTTTTGTAGACCTTTAATTATTTTTGTTGCTTTTCTCTAAACTTTCTCCAGTTTGTCCACATCTTTCCTGAAATGTGGCACCTAGAACTGGACACAATACTCCAGTTGAGGCCTAATCAGCGTGGAGTAGAGCGGAAGAATTACTTCTCGTGTCTTGCTTACAACACTCCTGCTAATACATCACAGAATGAGGTTTGCTTTTTTTGCAACAGTGTTACACTGACTCATATTTAGCTTGTGATCCACTATGATCCCCAGATCCCTTTCCGCAGTACTCCTTCCTAGGTAGTCTTTTCCCATTTTGTATGTGTGCAACTGATTGTTCCTTCCTAAGTGGAGTACTTTGCATTTGTCCT
Organism: Emys orbicularis; assembly: GCF_028017835.1. Classification (NCBI taxonomy): domain Eukaryota; kingdom Metazoa; phylum Chordata; order Testudines; family Emydidae; genus Emys; species Emys orbicularis. The sequence continues at coordinate 17,066,883 of NC_088695.1, read as the reverse complement.
TATTGAATTTCATCTGATTTACTTCAGACCATTTCTTCAGTTTTTTCCAGATCATTTTGAATTTTAATCCCATCCTCCAAAGGACTCGCAACCCCTCCCAGATTGGTATCATCCGTAAACTTTATAAGCGTACTCTCTATGCCATTATCTAAATCATTGATGAAGGTATTGAACAGAACCAGACCCAGAAGTGATCACTGCAGGACCCCACTCATTATGCCCTTCCAACATGACTGTGAACCACTGATAACTGCTCTCTGGGAAAAGTTTTCCAATCAGTTATGCACCCACCTTATAATAGCTCCATCTAGGCTGTATTTCCCCAGTTTGTTTATGAGAAGGTCACGTGAGACAGTATCAAAAGCCTTACTAAAGTCAAGATATACCACATCTACTGCTTCCGCACTTTCCACAAGGCTTGTTACCCTGTCAGAGAAAGCTTTCAGGTTGGTTTGACATGATTTGCTCTTGACAAATCCATGCTGACTGTTACTTATCACCTCATTATCTTCTAGGTGTTTGCAAATTGATTGCTTAATTATTTGCTCTATTATCTTTTTCCAGGTACAGAAGTTAAGCTGACTGGTCTGTAATTCCCCAGGTTGTCCTTATTTCCATTTTTATAGATGGGCACTATATTTGCACTTTTCCAGTCTTCTGGAATGTCTCCCATCTTCCATGACTTTTCAATGGGGTACTGAGAAGTGATACAGTCCTACTAGCCTGGATCACACGTGCCAGATTGTTTCTAGACTCTGAGTTCAGGGACAGCATCTTCCCCCACCCCCACCCCAGTGCCTTTCTTGCTCCTCTATTATCACCCCACATTTATTATGGAGTGAGGAGGGTCACTCCCCAGTTAGGATTGCATATCAGCCTGGTTCTGCCCCTTCCTAAGACCCACCCTCCAAAGAGCTGTATTTTATTACTGCTACATAGCTAATGTCGGGAAACAGAAAAGGTATTGTCATTCACTCACCACATCACCATCACAGGAACTAAGGGAGAATTTACTCCACTTCATAATTTATGGCATAAACTGATCTCTTGTGAGGGGGTGAAAATTGTTCTTTTTCCTACAGGGCATAGAAATGCTGAATATACCAGGATATATTTTTAGAATTTATGGAAATAAATCTAACAGAAGGTCGGTGCCTAAGAACTCTAGACAGCATTGAAAAACCTCAGTCCAAGATTTTAGTTGTTTGATTTTGACTCCTAAGATAATAGCATAATTCTAGTCAGTGCCAGAAATGAAATACAGCATTTAAGCATCATTGTTAAGCTCTAAGATGTCACTAAAGGGATATAATGGTAGATAAAGAAATAGTCTGATCCGTTATATCAGTACTTGGCTACCAGAGATATGGGCTGTCACAGTAGTGATTGCTCTGATCATGGCAGAGGCTGGTCTACATGGATACAAATGTTCTGTTCTCAAATTGAGACTTCTGGCACTTTGCTCTGAACTCTACATTTAGGTTTAAAATTTCAGCCTCTAAAATGAAACTTGACTTACGTTTAACTCTATGTTCTTCCAATTCAATTGCACAGCTAGTTTTATTGTTCCTGGACTCAAACCATGGCAGACAGAGACTGGGGAAACCAAACGGCCATCACAGAATTCATCATTCTGGGATTCGGGGATCTCCCTGACCTGCAAATTCTTCTCTTCCTGATGTTCCAAGTGATCTACATGGCAACCGTGGCCGGGAACACCCTCATCGTGGTGCTCATTGTGGCTGACCAGCACCTTCACACCCCCATGTATTTCTTCCTGGGCAACTTGTCCTGCCTGGAGACCTGCTACACCTCAACCATCCTGCCCAGGTTGCTGGCCAGTCTCCTGACTGGGGACAGAACCATGTCAGTCAGTGGCTGCATCACACAATTGTATTTCTTTGGTTTTCTGGCATGTACAGAATGCTATCTCCTAGCAGTGATGTCTTATGATCGGTATTTAGCGATTTGTAAACCCCTGCACTATTCAACCCTTATGAATATCAGGTTTTGCCTCCAGTTGGCTGCTGGGTCATGGTTAAATGGTTGTTTGGCTACTGCCATCTTTGTCTTATTCCTATCACAGTTAATATTCTGTGGCCCAAATGAAATTGACCATTTCTATTGTGATTCCAACCCAGTGATGGAACTTTCCTGCAGTGAAACCCACCAGGTCATATTGCTGGCTTTCATAATAGTCTCCATATTCACCCTGCCTCCATTCCTACTAACCCTGACATCCTACGTGTGTATCATCACCACCATCCTGAGAATCCCTTCCACCACTGGGAGGCAAAAAGCCTTTTCCACCTGCTCCTCTCACCTCATTGTGGTGACAATTTTCTATGGATCCATAATGATTGTCTACCTGCTACCGAAACATGATACACTGAGAGATCTGAACAAAGTGGTCTCTCTTTGCTACACGGTCCTGACTCCCCTGGTAAACCCCCTCATCTACAGCCTGAGAAACAGAGAGGTCAAGGAAGCCTTGTGCAAAGCAGTCAGTAAATATGTTGCTTTCACCAGAACATGCAGAGACTCCTAGAGAATAACTTAGCCTGAGGTTTTCAAAGCTGCGTGTGTGATTTAAGCAATCAGCCCCCATTAAAATTAAGTTGAAAACTCCCATTGGAAATCTCAGCAGTAATGTGAAAAAGAAATGGCGATGATCTGCATGGAGTTACTGAGACAGTCTTTATGGTCCCCCGTTGTGTCTATGTAACACATCTTCCAGGAAAGTGAGGATGTTGACAGGTGTGTCACTCTCTCATGTTCAGCACTGATACACACAGTATGATGGTATTTTTCTCCAGGGTGTTGTCTAAATGTTCACCCTCTGTGAGGAGTGTGTACAGCCTCTGAAACTGCACAGAGCTGACATTGTGTAAGACACAAAATCCAATAACGATGAAAGTAAACCCCTGGGTATATCCCCTGTTCATTGTTTCTCTATGTAAGATAATAAAGTCTTGTAATCAAATTCAGACAGTCTAATACAAACAAAACACAATGGATGACATCATCATATTTGTTGCTACAGATCGTTTCTTATGCCCCTAAGGATACAAGGCAGAATCCAGCCAGAGCTCAGGTCACTGTTGTCCATCTAAGTGGAAGGACCAGGGAGGGAGGTGGCCATAACCGTGGTACCATCATGGACTTTTTAACTGGGCACCAGGTGGAGCGGAGAACAATTTTTAATATCCATAAAAAAGCCATTTTTGATCAAAATAAATGTTTGAACAATAAAAATAGTAGCTCCTGGTGCAGCATAGGTGGGGATGTTGCCTGGGAAATCTGCCACCCCCGAAATTGTGCTTCTTGCCATCATAGCCCTCTGCAAACTGTTGTCAGTCAGCGTGCTTGCCTGCTCTCTCCGTATGCTGTCCCAGCCCTGTGCAGACAGTTGGTTCAGCAGACCTCGATAGTACTACCCAGAAAGAAAGACCACAGGCATGGTTTGGTGACAAAGCCACTCAGCCAAGTTTATTGCCCTCAAGGCACAGTTCTAGCCGAGTGCCCAGTGCCAAGGAGCAGCTCAGTCAGCAGCGGGCATTTCTGCTGTCCCCTGGGCCACACAAACGGTTAAATTGAGGTACCCCGACATTTATAGACTGAGACAAACAACTTACATACCACCTCATGTGTTTCATGACATCTGCTTGTTACCTCCCCTTGTACCTTGCTCCAGGTGTCTCAGGCAAAACATCCCTATTCATCACTTCTGTCAAGCCCTCTTATCTGGTGTTAGGTCAGGAGGATGTGCCTGGGCTAATCTCCCGGAGTGAGTTCACACACATACCCAGTGTCTGTTGCTTCTTAGGAGTGCCTGTATGTTAGCAGTGATAGTAATACCTTTGCCTAGGTCATGTATCGGACAGTGAAGTTGTAAGCATCTGCTGTAATACATGGCCTGACTTTGGTTCACGGCATGGCCGGTGACAACACAAAAATCTCCCTCTCAGAATTCCCTACTGAGCATGCTCACCCAAACTGAGCAGGTGCAGTAACATCCGCTGTTGCATCTGCCCTTACTTGGAGTCAGACTTTGCTGCCTGGTCTTTGGAGGTATTAAAATGGGGCAAAGGGGGAAAATCACAGCAGGCGGTTGGGGTGGTGAGGGTCTGAGCAGGATCTGAGGAGGGGGCAGAAATTTACTGGCTGGTGGGATCAAGATACTGTAGGTAGCAGCAGAAGAGGGGCTGGAGGGAAAATATCGGGATGGGGGGTGGGAGCCTCGGTTAAGCCCATGGGGGAGACGCTGCCAGACCCTGTGAAGGGACAAAACCCCCATCAAGGGAAGGGGAGAGGGGCTAACAGTTACCCTGTGGGATGAGCCACCTGCTGTGCTTGCAAATATAGGGGTGTGCAGGGGGCAGAGGCTTTTTTAGTTCTCCTCACAGGACACTGCATGTCAGTGCTGGAGAAGAGGGCAGATTCCTGGGGATGTGTTCTTAAAGGCGCAGGCATCCCAATTCCTAGACTGTCAATGCTTAGACACTGCAACTTCTCTCTATCTGCTGAGGTGCCACTTTACTGTTACAGCCAGGAGACTTAATGCTGTGCAATATTGTACATACACTCCCTCCCTCAAACTCTGCCTCACACATTTTGAGTATTCTATCAGTTTCTATGTCTATATGAAGTCACTGCAGCTCCTTTCTCTTATATAATGTGCTGAGGTGCTAAACTCCCTCCCAGAGCCCACATGTCTGCACCCCCTCCTGCACCCCAATCCCCTGCACCCCTCACCCAAACTCACTCCCAGAGCCTGCACCTCAAACCCCCTCCCACAGCAAAATTCACTTGGTCCTCTTCTGGATGTCACCAAAAAATATACAAACCTGCTGCCCCTGGTGCTACTTTACTGCTACAGGAGACGATGCAGGGAAATATTTAACCTACATTCCCTCAAACTCTGCGTCACACATTTTGAGTATTTAAAAGAGTCTTATCATTATATGTCTACATGAAGTCTTATAACAGTTCACAAATTTGTCTTATCTGCTACTGTGATTCCCTGCTCTCTTCCTTGTAATCCATTTTAATGATAGTTTTGCTCCTTTAAAAATGTTATTTCTATTATGCTTATTACTCTGAACACTTTGTCATTTATCTGTATTATCATTGTGTAATGCATGTCATTGTGCTGTTTATTTTTTATTTGAATAGCTAATGCTCATAAAAAAAATTGAAGTAAGTAGTTGTAATTAGTTTTAGCAATTCCATCTGTGTTTCTATTATAGCACTTGCTATGATTTTTGTACTTTGATTTGTAATTTGGAGTTTTTAATTCTACCTTTTTTTCTTTTTCTTTTTATAGCACAAGTTTATTTTGTTGGGTCATGTGACTTCCAGTATGACTGATTTCCTGTCCTGTTTTCAGCAATTCCTTTGCATTTGATCCACCAATGAGGATTGCCTTTTGCTGCATTTATCTTGCCTGTGGATCCAACCCTTAGTGTCCCATGTTCACACATCATTGCTTGTGTGTAGAAGCGGATTCACAAATATTCAGTAAGTGTATTCTATTGTGTCATTGTGTCATCTTACATCCTTCCAAAGGCCAAAAAATCTTCTGCAACAATGAAGGTTTGGACTGATGATCAGTGGCTGCAGAACTTTTGGATGCGCAAGTCCACATTTCTGCATCTGTGTGCAAAACTCACCAAAATAAAAGCTGCACTGACAATGGAGAAGCAAATATAGATTGCACTATGGGGACCTGCAACACCAGATTCTTATTGGTCAATCAGAGGTCTCTCTACTAAACCAAGGTGGAATGGATTTCTTCAATGCAAGTAGTCAGAACATATTCGTAAAGATCATTTAATGTTCAATGCCCTGTTAACACGTCGACAGTCAAAGAACAACTAAGTAGTGTTACTGGGTGAGACTGTTGTCTCTTACAACTGTAAGCAGAGTCAGGATAAGCTCTACCCTGACATCTGGTGGTGAATTATGGCGAGGGTGGAAAAGAACTTCAGGGGCTGAACTTGATTGCATAGGCACACCCACCCGCCTAGCCTGGGAGAACAACAACTGAAAGTGGTTACTTTGGCTGGTGTGGGATCCCCAGTTTCTCTGTTATTGGGGCAGGAAGAATAAAGTGTTGTTACCCTGATTCTGTGAATCAAGGCCAGTGGAACTGTTGTATGACAGAGGGACCCACCAGTAACTAAGTAGCACTCCTCCAATTTGTCTTGGTCACTCTGAATCCTATCCCTACCCTCCAGTGTATCTACCTCTCCTCCTAGCTTAGTGTCATCTTCAAACTTGCTGAGGGTGCAATCCCTCCCACTGTCCAGATCATTAATTTTTTCACAGATATTTATAGTAAAAGTCAGGGACAGGTCCCAGGCAATAAAATATTGTGACAATGTGGAGGCACTGTGCAGCTGTTGAGCTGGCTCTGGGGCCCCCACCACTGTTGGGGGCTTGGAGGTCCAGGGTCTCCCTCCACTCATGTCTGGCAGGTTCCACCTGCCACTCTGCCCCCCGCCCCCATCCCACAGTGTCAAGCTCTGCAGTCTGACTCACGAAGGCCCCCTCCCCCAGCCTCTTCTTGAACCAAAACTGATCAGAAGAAAGACTTACAAAAAGCAATAAAAAGGCAGTGGGAGACAAACCTAAGCCCCTCCAGATAAGCGTGATATGATTAAGGAAACTCCCTAGCCTCATTTGCTTCAAAGATGGAAAGGGAGGCATCTCAATTAGCATACAGAATGGAGAACAGAGATTCCAAGGCAAGAACCACACTGAACTCTGGGATCAGGAAAGCAGGAAAGCATTGCATAATGGTAAATCTCTCTTCCAGATGGTAATTAACCCATGCCTGTACGCACCCAGCTCAGTAATTATCAGACCAATTCTAGTAATAAATCCTCTATTGATATCCACAATACTGAAACAACCTGTCAAGGCTGTATCCCTACTTTGAACTTTAGGGTACAAATGTAGGGGCCTGCATGAAAACTGCTAAGCTTATCTACCAGCTTAGCTCTGGTCCCGCTGCCACCATTCTCGATGGATTCCCTCCCTGGGAAGCCTTGAGAAACCTTTCACCAATTCCCTGGTAAATACAGATCCAAACTGCTTGGATCTTAAACAAGGAGAGATTGACCCTTCCCCCCTCCTTCCTTTCACCAGCTCCTGGTGAATACAGATCCAAACCCCCTTTGGATCTTAAAACAAGGAGAAATTGACTCTTCCCCCCTCCTTCCTTTCACCAACTCCTGGTGAATACAGATCCAAACCCCCTTTGGATCTTAAAACAAGGAGAAATCAATCAGGTTTTTAAAAAGAAGGCTTTTAATTAAAGCAAAAGGTAAAAATCATCTCTGCAAAATCAGTATGGAAAATAACTTTACAGGGTAATCAAACTTAAAGAGCTCAGAGGAATCCCCTCTGTCTTAGGTTCAAAGTATAGCAAACAAGATAAGCACTTTAGTAAAAGGTACATTTACAAGTTGAGAAAACAAAGTAAATCTAAGACACCTTGCCTGGCTTTTACTTACAATTTTGAAATAAGAGAGACTTGTTTAGAAAGATGGGGAGAACCTGGATTGATGTCTGGTCCCTCTCAGTCCCAAGAGCGAACAACCCCTTAAACAAAGGACACACACAAAAACCTTTCCCCCCCCAAGATTTGAAAGTATCTTGTCCCCTTATTGGTCCTCTGGGTCAGGTGTCAGCCAGGTTACCCGAGCTTCTTAACCCTTTACAGGTAAAAGGATTTTAGAGTCTCTGACCAGGAGGGACTTTAGTACTGTACACAGTATGGCTGTCACCCTTCCCTTTATAGTTATGACACGCCCCCCAAATCACAGATAGTGTTGGACGTTTGGTTCCACACTGGCTGTGATTTCTTCCTGGAGTTCTAGGAGAAAACAGAGTTAACAAGACACATGTACCTTTAGACATACTACTGATTATATAAAAACTAACAATATGTTTCATTACAAGAACAATTGTTAACCAGTTAACTCTGGGAAACTTTCCCGGGAGAGTGCATCAGCCACTTTGTTAGAAGCTCCCGAAATGTGTTGTATTTCAAAATCAAAATCTTGGAGAGCTAAACTCCACCGAAGAAGTTTTTTGTTATTTCCCTTGGCGGTATGAAGCCACTGTAGCGCAGCATGGTCTGTTTGTAGTTGGAACCGCCGTCCCCAAACATATGGGCGTAGCTTTTCCAGCGCGTACACAATGGCGTAGCATTCCTTTTCGCTGATTGACCAGTGGCTTTCCCTCTCAGACAGTTTCTTGCTGAGAAACACGACAGGATGGAATTCTTGATCCGGTCCTTCCTACATTAAAACTGCTCCCACGCCTCGCTCGGACGCATCTGTGGTTACTAGGAACGGTTCGTCAAAGTCTGGGGCCCTTAGCACAGGGTCAGACATGAGTGTTGCCTTAAGCTGGTTAAAGGCCTTTTGACACTTATCAGTCCACTGAACTGCATTTGGCTGTTTCTTTCTGGTTAGGTCTGTCAGCGGGGCGGCGATTTGGCTGTAGTGTGGTACAAATCGCCTATAATATCCGGCCAAGCCTAAGAAGGATTGGACCTGTTTCTTTGACTTTGGAACCGGCCACTTTTGGATAGCATCCACTTTGGCCTGTAGGGGATTTATAGTTCCTTGACCCACCTGGTGCCCCAGGTACGTCACTCTGTTTTGGCCTATTTGACACTTTTTAGCCTTAACAGTTAGTCCTGCCTGCCGGATGCGCTCGAAGACTTTTTTCAGGTGCTCCAGGTGTTCTGTCCATGAATCAGAAAAAATGGCCACATCATCGAGGTAGGCAACTGCAGATTCTCCCAATCCTGCTAGGAGACCATCTACAAGTCTTTGGAAGGTGGCAGGTGCATTTCGCAACCCGAAAGGGAGTACATTGAATTCATACACCCCTGCCTGGGTGACGAAGGCTGACCTTTCCTTAGCGGGTTCATCTAGTGGTACTTGCCAGTACCCTTTGGTTAAGTCTAAAGTAGAGATGAATTGGGCATGTCCCAATTTTTCCAATAGCTGATCTGTGCATGGCATTGGATAGTTGTCAGGACGAGTTACAGCATTTAGCTTACGGTAGTCCACGCAAAAGCGTATTTCCCCATCTGGTTTGGGAACTAGAACCACTGGAGATGCCCATGCACTGGTAGAGGGGCGGATTATACCCATCTGTAGCATGTCCTGGATCTCCCTTTGTATAGCCGCTTGGGCATGAGGTGACTCCCGGTAGGGTGGGGTTCTAATTGGGTGAGCATTACCTGTGTCAATGGAGTGGTATGCCCGTTCGGTCCGTCCTGGAGTGGCTGAGAAAATCGGTGCAAAGCTTGTGCACAGCTCCTTTATCTGCTGTCGCTGCAGACGTCCCAGGGTCGTGGAGAGGTTCACCTCTTCCACGCCACCATTCCTTTTTCCTTCATAGTAGACACCTGCAGGCCACTCCGCGTCATCAGTTTCCTGGGCTGTAAACTGGCAAACGTTTAATTCTCTAGAATAAAAGGGCTTAAGAGAATTAACATGGTATACCTTAGGCTTTATGTTGGAGGTGGGGGAGGCTATGAGATAGTTAACAGCTCCTAGGCGCTCCTGGACCGTGAATGGTCCTTCCCACGACGCTTCCATTTTATGGGCCTGGAGCGCCTTTAAGACCATGACTTGGTCTCCTACTTTGAAGGACCGTTCTCTGGAATGTTTATCATACCAGGCCTTTTGCTCTTCCTGAGCATCCTTTAGGTTTTCTTTAGCAAGGGCTAAAGAGTGTCGGAGGGTGTTTTGTAGGTTGCTTACAAAGTCTAGAATGTTAGTTCCTGGAGAAGGCGTAAACCCCTCCCATTGCTGCTTCACCAACTGTAATGGCCCCTTAACCTCGCGGCCATACACAAGTTCAAATGGTGAAAACCCTAAACTGGGATGTGGTACAGCCCTGTAGGCAAAAAGCAACTGCTGCAACACTAGGTCCCAATCATTGGAGTGTTCATTTACGAATTTACGTATCATGGCCCCCAAAGTTCCATTAAACCTCTCCACCAGACCATTGGTTTGATGGTGATGAGGGGTGGCAACCAAGTGATTCACCCCATGAGCTTTCCACAGGTTTTTCATGTTCCCTGCCAGGAAATTAGTTCCCGAATCTGTAAGTATGTCGGAGGGCCACCCTACCCTGGCAAAAATGTCTGCTAATGCCTGGCACACACTTTTAGTCTTGGTGTTGCTTAAGGGTACAGCTTCCGGCCATCGGGTAGCAAAATCCATGAAAGTCAGTACGTACTGCTTTCCTCTGGGTGTCTTCTTTGGGAAAGGACCCAGAATATCCACAGCTACTCGCTGAAATGGGACCTCAATTATGGGTAGTGGCTGGAGAGGGGCTTTAACCTGATCTTGGGGCTTTCCCACTCGTTGGCACACCTCACAAGACCGGACATAATTAGCAACGTCCTTGCCCATTCCCTCCCAGTGGAAGGACTTCCCCAACCGGTCTTTGGTTCTGTTCACCCCAGAATGGCCACTGGGATGATCATGGGCTAAGCTCAAGAGTTTTACCCGATACTTAGTGGGAACTACCAGCTGTCTTTGAGGATGCCAGTCTTCCTGGTGCCCACCAGAAAGAGTCTCCTTGTATAAAAGTCCTTTTTCTACAACAAACCGGGATCGGTTAGAAGAGCTGAGAGGCGGTGGGGTGCTCCGCGCCGCCTCCCAAGCTTTTTGAAGGCTGTCATCTGCTTCCTGCTCGGCCTGGAACTGTTTCCTTGATGCTGGAGACATCAGTTCCTCCTTGGACTGTGGACTGGGGCTTGGTCCCTCTGGAAGCGATGCAGGTGCTGGGGCTTTTTCCATTGACTGTGAACCGCTGTCCGCTGGTGCACTATGTGGTATTTCAGGCTCTGGCTGAGCCTCTTGGGTAGGGTTATCTGCTGCTTCCACCAGTTCAGACTCGCTGGTGCCCTCTGGCATTGGAGTTGTAGACGGGCTTGCAAGCGCTGGACTCAGTGTTGGCAATGGTTCTGGTGCTGGGTGCGTTGCCAGTTCCGGTTCTGGGACTGGCTTTGGCTGGGTCTCTGGGATTGGATCCACTACGGCTGTTGCAGTCGTTGGCAGGGGATCCGGTTCCACCACCTGTGGTTGGGTCTCCGGTAACACAGACGGGGTCCTGGTGGACGGCTCAGGAACAGGGATGGGGGTGAAAGCTTGCTTAGCCTGGCTGCGGGTGACTATTCCCACCCTCTTGGCTAGCTTCACGTGGTTGGCCAAGTCTTCCCCCAGCAGCATGGGAATGGGATAATTGTCATAGACTGCAAAAGTCCACATTCCTGACCAGCCCTTGTACTGGACATGCAACTTGACTGTAGGCAAGGTTACAGACTGTGACACGAAGGGTTGAATTGTCACTGTAGCCTCAGGGTTGATGAGTTTGGGGTCCACTAGGGATTGGTGGATAGTTGACACTTGTGCCCCAGTGTCCCTCCAAGCGATAACCTTCTTTCCGCCCACTCTCAAGGTTTCCCTTCGCTCCGAGGGTATGAGAGAGGCATCTGGGTCTGGGTTTCTTTGGTGTGATTGGGGTGTAATGAACTGTAATCGGTTGGGGTTCTTGGGGCAGTGAGCCTTTATATGCCCCAGTTCATTACATTTAAAACATCGCCCTGCTAAGGTATCACCGGGGCGATGTTGGTTGATGGAGACTGGTGTGGTGGGGTGAGAAGGCGTCTGGGGTTTCCCTTGGGATGTGGGTGGGGCCTTGGGTTGTCCCCGGTGATAAGGTTTTGTTTCGGCTTGCCCCTTCTGATATTCGCTCCAACTGCTACTAGCTTTTTTCTTTTCTGTCACCTCCACCCATTTGGCTCCAATCTCCCCCGCCTCGGTTACAGTTTTGGGCTTCCCATCTAGGATGTACCTTTCTATTTCCTCAGGAACACCCTCTAAAAACTGCTCCATTTGCAATAGGAAGGGCAACTCTTCCGTAGATTTAACATTTGCTCCTGATATCCAGGCATCCCAATTTTTCCCAATGTGGTAGGCATGTCGGGTAAATGACACATCAGGTTTCCACCTTAGGGCTCTGAACCGCCGACGGGCATGCTCAGGTGTTAGCCCCATTCTGATTCTGGCCTTGTTTTTAAAAAGTTCATAACTGTTCATGTGTTCCTTAGGCATTTCAGCCGCCACCTCTGCTAAGGGTCCACTGAGCTGCGGCCTCAGCTCTACCATGTACTGGGTTGGAGGGATGTTGTATCCAAGGCAGGCCCTTTCAAAATTTTCTAAGAAGGCCTCAGTATCATCGCCTGCCTTGTAGGTGGGGAATTTCCTGGGATGGGAAGTGGTACCTGGAGAGGAGTTGTTAGGATGGTCTGATGCACCCTGCCTAGTCCTTGCTGCTTCCAGTTCCAACTCTTTTTCTTTCAGCTCCATCTCTCTTTTATGGGCCTCCTGTTTGGCTTTTTCTTCTCTTTCTCTCAGCTCCATCTCTCTTTTATGGGCCTCCTGTTTGGCTTTTTCCAGCTCCATTTCTCTCTTGTGGGCCTCCTCTTTGGCTTTCTCTTCTCTGTCTCTCAGCTCCATCTCTCTCTTGTGGGCCCCCTCTTTGGCTTTCTCTTCTCTGTCTCTCAGCTCTATCTCTTTTTCTTTCAGCTCCATAGCTCTCTTGTGGGCCTCCTCTTTAGCTTTTTCTTCTTTGGTAGTCATTTTCCTGGTTTTCTTGTGCTGGGTCACACCCCTCTGCAGTTGACTGAAACTGGGATGTACTCAGCTCTGGCTGCTGCTGAGTTAACAGAGACTTTCTAACAAGCTACTCCTGAGGATGTAAAAAGAAGAAGAAAAAAAAACAATTCACCTTGTAAATTACCTTTTACCAGTTGTTTGCTCATTAATTGAACCCTTCTCTTAACAAATGACCTTGTTAAAAAAAACTTAACACCTCTGCCTTCAGGCAAGGAGAGATAAGATATGCATCTACCTTCAGCTCTGCTTTCCAAGCAGCTAGAAGGAAAAAAAAAAAATCTCTTACTGGCTTTTGGGTTTAAAACGATCTCCACCGCTGTGCCACCATGTCAAGGCTGTATCCCTACTTTGAACTTTAGGGTACAAATGTAGGGGCCTGCATGAAAACTGCTAAGCTTATCTACCAGCTTAGCTCTGGTCCCGCTGCCACCATTCTCGATGGATTCCCTCCCTGGGAAGCCTTGAGAAACCTTTCACCAATTCCCTGGTAAATACAGATCCAAGCTGCTTGGATCTTAAACAAGGAGAGATTGACCCTTCCCCCCTCCTTCCTTTCACCAGCTCCTGGTGAATACAGATCCAAACCCCCTTTGGATCTTAAAACAAGGAGAAATTGACTCTTCCCCCCTCCTTCCTTTCACCAACTCCTGGTGAATACAGATCCAAACCCCCTTTGGATCTTAAAACAAGGAGAAATCAATCAGGTTTTTAAAAAGAAGGCTTTTAATTAAAGCAAAAGGTAAAAATCATCTCTGCAAAATCAGTATGGAAAATAACTTTACAGGGTAATCAAACTTAAAGAGCTCAGAGGAATCCCCTCTGTCTTAGGTTCAAAGTATAGCAAACAAGATAAGCACTTTAGTAAAAGGTACATTTACAAGTTGAGAAAACAAAGTAAATCTAAGACGCCTTGCCTGGCTTTTACTTACAATTTTGAAATAAGAGAGACTTGTTTAGAAAGATGGGGAGAACCTGGATTGATGTCTGGTCCCTCTCAGTCCCAAGAGCGAACAACCCCTTAAACAAAGGACACACACAAAAACCTTTCCCCCCCCAAGATTTGAAAGTATCTTGTCCCCTTATTGGTCCTCTGGGTCAGGTGTCAGCCAGGTTACCCGAGCTTCTTAACCCTTTACAGGTAAAAGGATTTTAGAGTCTCTGACCAGGAGGGACTTTAGTACTGTACACAGTATGGCTGTCACCCTTCCCTTTATAGTTATGACACAACCTAATTGCATTAGGAGCTCCCTCGAAGGAACACCGCCCATAGCCAGGAATGATCAGTTCTTATTTTGTAGCCTGGACCAAAATAACTTTGTTATACTCCCTTAAATCATTGGTTTACCCATAAACAAATCTAGTGTTCATTGTTATTTCCCTACAAAAACCCCTTACCCCTGCCCAAGTAAATGTTCTGATGCCTGGATCCAAACTCTGCATCAATTCCATTGGAACTTCATCTTTCTAATTGATTGTGCTGTGGGCTCTCTACCTGTCTCCAGCACTCCGGCCCCCCACGACCAACACCACCTGGGAACCCTGAGATTCAAGCTTCACAGAGTGGTGAGATATTCTCTCTCTCTCTCTCTCTTGCCTCCTGACCCTACTGTATGTGATCAGTTATGGTTTGCTTGCCCTAATTTTTGTAATCAAATGTAAGTTAGATTTAATATTGTAACTGTTTTGTTTGTTTGGCTCCCCTTGTATGGTTGCTACCTGGAAATAAATATCTTTCATGGTTAAGCTGGTTGTTTCTCTTTCTCTCTCTTTTCTTCACCCACCCCCCATTGGGTGTTTTTGGTGTCCCTATTTGCTCTGTAGCAACGCTCCTTGTAGCTAAACTAAAAGATCCCTGCAGCTCCCAAAAACCTGTGAGGTTTGCTCATCCAGTGGGTTACTAGCAGAACAGTTGTGGCATGAAAGGGGGTTCTGTGCTGAAACTGCTGAATCTGGGGGCATATGAGGGTTGCAGCTTGAAAAGTGCTGTTTAGCCCACCCTGCTGAGTCCAAGGGAATATGAGGGTAACAGCTTAAAACTGCTGTTCAACCCAGCCTACTGAGTCCAGGGACATATAAGGGGCTTGTGAGTGCGGATTACCTGGTTCTCTCAGACATGCTCTGTGTGTGTGTGTGTGTGCGCACGCATCTGATTTGGAGGGTGGAAAGAACCCAGCCCTGGGGAACCTGGGTGCAGGATAGCTCCATTGGGAGGGATCTGACAGAAGGGAAAAGTAGAGCTCTAAGAACACAAGTGACACAAGCAGCACATTAATAGAATTATTGAACCCCACCCCCCCAGACAAGTAACCCCAATAAATGAGCATACCCCAAGTAATGGGCAAATTTGATAACAGTACCCAAATACTAAGGGTCTTCCTGGCTAAGTGCATGAATAATCAAGAATCTTTACAAAAACTGTATAGTCATTTCTTAAATGGTTTGCATGTCTGTAATCATGGTGATTTCTTTATTGTTTTGTCTTTATGGTCCCCATTTCTCTACTGTTTATCTGTATGGTCTCTGTCTGGTTCTTTGATTTTTTTTGTCTGCTGTATAATTAATTTTGTTGGGTGTAAACCAATTAAGATGGTGGGATATAATTGTTTAGATAATCAAGTTATAATATGTTAGGATTGGTTAGGTAAATTTCGGTTAAATGATCGGTTAAAGGCATAGCTGAGAATATTATTATATAAATTGGGGGCAAACAGGACGTCAGTTGGGGGAAATAAGGAAAAAAGGAAATTGGAATCATTGCTTGCTGGAAGCTCTCCGCAATAAACATCGAATTGTTGGCCTCTTTGGACTTTGGGTATTGTTGCTCTCTGTTCACGTGAGAAAGACCAGGGGAATGGGAGGGTGAAGGAATAAGCCCTCTAACAGGTAATACTGAAATGTGTATGTGTATGTTATAGGGCTTTCTTTATTTCAGATTCTTCAGAATTGCAGAAAACTATTTTCTCCCAAAATGTTGCACCAAGCAAAAAATTACCTGTACTACAAAAATCATTATGGCAGTTAAGTAGAGCATTTCTATGTGTATTCATTTGTTTTCTGAACCCATTATCTTCAAGCACCTCTGCTTGTGTTTTGTTAAAGTTACATTTCCTCCCTTGAGTTACTATGACGATATACCAATCTCACAGAGCTGGAAGAGACCCCGGAAAGGTCATTGAGTCCAGTCCCCTGCCTTCACTAGTAGGACCAAGTACTAATTTTTGCTCCCGATCCCTAAGTGGCCCCCCTCAAGGATTGAACTCACAACCCTGGGTTGAGTAGACCAATGCTCAAACCACTGAGCTATCCCTCCCCTTATGCTTGGTTACAATCTTGTAGGTGATCTCATTATCTCAAATAACATTCAATCTGCACTGATCGAATATAGGCATATTTTGTAAGCCACAAATACTTCAAAATAATGCACATAGCTGCAATTTATTTATGTCTGTCTTGTGACTGGCCTATGATTTTGGCTTACCCTGCTTACATGTCCGCAATGTACATCTCATACCTTCTAACTGAACTTTGAGACTTATATGGATGATACTGCCTGTTTCCACTTAAGTAACTGTTTTCTGTTGTGAACAATTCTCAGGGAAATCTTTTGAGGAAAAAATTGCAAATGTTTTGACATATATAAGGAGTAACACATATCCTGAAGCAATGAATAAAGCAGGCAGACTGAACCTGTGTCGATTTGCTGTCAACTTTTCTTTGAAGGCAAGGAATTCTTTTTTTTCATATAATACTGACACATTACACTGGACACTTCAGCCTGTAAATGATGGCCTTGATGTCCCAACATTGTGATTATTTGGAGTGTTAACCTTACCTTCAATGGGACCGGGATTGGGATCACTAGTTTTATTCAGATTTTCCAGAAAATGTCCTTTGCTATCTATGCAGGTGGTGCAACAAACGTCTTGGGAAGTTACATGAGAAATGAGTATACATGCTAAATGTTACCAAAAAACCCTATGAGTTTGCTTCATTTCTCAAGTATGCTATCCAGTGTGCTGCAAACACCAACAACAATCACGATACGTTCACTGAGCAATGATTTCTAATGAAAAGAAACCAACAGCTAGTTCTAACCATACACTGAAATTCTCCCCTTGTACTCAAGCCATTATGAACCATACTGTATATAGATGTCTTTGATATGCATATGCCTTATAATTAATGAATGGCTTTGAAAATAACTGGTCATAGCTTAAGTGCAACACTTGATTTCATCATCATGTCTCCCTCAGTGGTGGATTAGCCACTGTGACTACTGGGCCCAGGCCGAGGGGCCGCAGCCAATGGGGGGCCCCCGTCTTCTGCCCGGTAGGTGGATCGAGGGAAGCCCTCCCACGTCACCCCCACCCCAGCCCTTGCAGAAGTCATGGAGCAGCAGGGGAAGCCCCTATGCCCGACCCCGTCTCCAGCAGAAGTGCCGGGTGGGGCAGGAGAAGCCCCAGCACCCCACTCCTGGTCCCCAAAAGAAGCACACCACCCGAACCATCGCTGCAGCCCTGGGACTGGAGGAGCTCTCACTCCCTGGTACAGCCCCGGGGCTGGAACACAGGGACAGAACTTCTCCAGTCCTGGGGCTGTGTGGGAGAGCGGGGTGGGTGGGAAATGAGCAAAGGAGTTGTGAGGCAGGTGGAATGGCGGGGAGCCTAGGTGGAACATGGCTGGGATCCTGAGGAAGAGGATGAAAGGGGTAGGGCCATGGGTGGTGCAGCAGGCGGACAGGGTGTGTAGGGGCCCAACAATTGCTCAGGCCCAGGGCCCAGAGAAACCTTAATCATCCTCTGTGCTCCATTTTCTATGATCAACAGAAGGGACATTGTTCCATTCTGCAAAAAGAAGAAAGGTTGTTGTTGTGCATACCATGAAACAAGCTCTGCAACTCTTTGAAATGTATCATGACAGTCCACGTGGTGGACATCAAGGAATATTCAAAACAAGAACTGTGCTGACATCAAAATACTGTTGGCCAGAGATGACAAAAGACATTGTGGATTGGGTATGTAAAGTAATGAAACTAACTCCCGAAGAATGCTATTTACAATTGAAATACAAGTTCAAAATTTATAAAAGAAATATAAAAATATATTTGGTGTGCAAATGTGAACTCTGTTCCCTTGCAATACTATTTCCATAATGAAATGTTAATGTCATCATATTGGTCCATCCAAACTAGGTTGCACAATGTCTGACTTGCCAGAAAGAGGGAAAGGAATTAAATCTGGATACCACCTTGAAAAGCATAAAGGTGAATTTCGGAATCAGACATATTATGGTTTATTATTATGCATTGTTATTACTGCTATACACAATGAGGCCTTGATTTTGAGGTGGCAAACAGCATGTACAAAATGGTTTTGATTATGTATTACGCCTTTTTGATTATGTATAATCTGTTTCAGTCAAGACTGTATGTGTGCTTCTCCCCCCTCCCCCACAAACAAATTAATCATTATTTGTTACAGAGCATTGCGGAAGATGGTTGATAACACTGTGAGTAATTGGGATGAATTACTTGAGCCCATTTTGTTTTCTTTGCGAACTAAAGTACATGCAACAACAAAAATTTCACCCTTTCAACTAATGTTTTGCAATGATCCAGTGTTTCCAGAAGAAGTCTCAGAGAGTTACACGGTAAGTGTATGTTAGTACCAGCAGCTTTCATGCACCTATGGCATTCTGTGTGTCTTCATTTTACAAATACAACCCCTTCTCCATTTGTTTATAAAGATCCCAGATATAAATAAATTCAGGGAAGATTTCTGCAAAGCGTACAGCACAAATATGAAATCTAGACATGATGCTGACATTGCACTGGCTCTTCTTAACATTTCTAAAACACAAGAAAAAGAACCAAGACATTATGCTAAAAGAAAGACTTCTAAATATGGGTAAATAACACAAGTCCATGGGGCCGGATGCGCTGCATCCGAGGGGATGTGATTGCACAGCCATTGGTAATTATCTTTGAAAACTCATGGTGATTGCGGGAGGTCCCGGATGACTGGAAAAAGGCTAATGTAGTGCCCATTTTTAAAAAGGGAAGGAGGAGGATCCGGGGAACTATAGGCCAGTCAGCCTCACCTCAGTCCCTGGAAAAATCATGGAGCAGATCCTCAAGGAATCAATTCTGAAGCACTTAGAGGAAAGGAAAGTGATCAGGAACAGTCAGCATGGATTCACCAAGGGCAAGTCATGCCTGACTAACCTAATTGCCTTCTATGATGAGAGAACTGGCTCTGTGGATGAGGGGAAAGCAGTGGACATGTTATTCCTTAAATTTAGCAAAGCTTTTGATACGCTCTCCCACAGTATTCTTGCCAGCAAGTTAAAGAAGTATGGCCTGGATGAATGGACTATAACGTGCATAAAAAGCTGTCTAGATCATTGGGCTCAACAGGTACTGATCAATGGCTCCATGTCTAGTTTGCAGTCGGTATCAAGTGGAGTGCCCCAAGGGTTGGTCCTGGGGCCGGTTTTGTTCAATATCTTCATTAATGATCTGGAAGATGGCGTGGACTGCACCCTCAGCAAGTTTGCAGATGACACTAAACTGGGACGAGTGGTAGATACACTGGAGGGTAGGGATAGGATACAGAGGGACCTAGACAAATTAGAGGATTGAGCCAAAAGAAATCTGATGAGGTTCAAGAAGGACAAGTGCAGAGTCCTGCACTTAGGATGGAAGAATTCCATGCAGTACTACAGACTAGGGACCGAATGGCTAGGCAGCAGTTCTGCAGAAAAGGACCTAGGGGTTACAGTGGATGAGAAGCTGGATATGAGTCAACAGTGTGCCCTTGTTGCCAAGAATGCAAACGGCATTTTGGGCTGTATAAGTAGGGGCATTGCCAGCAGATCGAGGGATGTGATCACTCCCCTCTATTCGACATTGGTGAGGCCTCATCTGGAGTACTGTGTCCAGTTTTGAGCCCCACACTACAAGAAGGATGTGGAAAAATTGGAAAGAGTCCAACGGCGGCAACAAAAATGATTAGGGGTCTGGAGCACATGACTTATGAGGAGAGGCTGAGGGAGATGGGATTGTTTAGTCTGCAGAAGAGAAGAATGAAGGGGGATTTGATAGCTGCTTTCAACTACCTGAAAGGGGGTTCCAAAGAGGATGGATCTAGACTGTTCTCAGTGCTAGCAGATGACAGAACAAGGAGTAATGGTCTCAAGTTGCAGTGGGGGGGTTTTAGGTTGGATATTAGGAAAAACTTTTTCACTAGGAGGGTGGTGAAGCACTGGAATGGGTTACCTAGGGAGGTGGTGGAATCTTCTTCCTTAGAGGTTTTAAGGTCAGGTTTGACAAAGCCCTGGCTGGGATGATTTAGTTGGGGATCGGTCCTGCTTTGAGCAGGGGGTTAGACTAGATGACCTCCTGAGGTCCCTTCCAACCCTGATATTCTATGATTCTATGAACAAGGAGTACCGCTGCAATCTACCTATCAGGGACCATACAAAATTAAGATTGTTGAGGGTAAGAAAGTTAAATTGCAAACCATCTCAGGGAAACTGTTTGGAACCATGTACAGTATTGCACACTTAAAACTATTTAAGGAGCCACCAACATTATCTGCTGAAAACAGATCAGAGGAAAACATCAAAATTGAAATTGTTGTTGGTGACACTGAACAAAAAACACCCTCAGAAGAGATTGAAAAAATGGATGGCAGTGTATCTCACAAGTCTCATGACGGCACAGTGAAAAATACAGCAATGGAAGAAGAGGAGTATATAGGGCAAGATGTTTCAAGCAATGATACAAGTGATGATGATGACGATGTGGATGACATGCTTATGGAGGATGGGGAGGACAAACAATTGTTTCTGAAAGGTAATTTGTTACCACACCTTTTTTAAACAGGTTTTTAACATACTTCATAAATGGAACTATGTTAAAAGTTTTCATGTACAAAGTGGCGGCATTCACAGGAGTAAATGAGGGAAAAGGGAAACTGTATTACAATGCATGTAGTATGTGTTACTTTTTTTTCTAGTCAAATTTGTAATGACCGGCAAACACAGAGAGTCTGGAGGCCAAAGTGAGAAAAATCAAATTGTATGGCTCTATTTCATTGCCTGAAACCAAGAAGCTGGATAAGTGATGAGGTACATTTAAGTACCACTAAACATTTATGGTAACATGATTGATTCATCAAATATTATTTAAATTGTTCCCTCTCTTTCATCATGTGTTGTAGGTTATTGATACGTATTTGAGCTGTGTGGTCAAGAAAGCAGGTGGAAAGGTAGGCCACTTACAATTTATACTTTCATGTACCATCACAGTATCAATAAGTAAACAATCACATGAATATGTGGTACAACATATTTAAGTCCAAATACCCTTGAAATATCAATATAAACCTGAAATTGCAACATTTCAGTGTATTTACTGCTGCCAAACATGTATTGAAATGTATTTGGAGGTGCATATCTGACATACAATCCTTGACACATTGAGGGCCACATTAGTTTTGCTATACAGTTCAGTGGGTCCATGAATTAAACACAAGTATGCAAACATCTTAGTCAGCTTTTACATTAAGTAAGACAGAGCACATTGATTACAAATCTTTTTGCTTTTACATGACTCTCTTACATATCTTATTAGTAACACTAGGGATACCTTGCATGTCTGTCTATATGAACTTCATTATGTTCTTTATGTGCCAGAATTATTAAAGAATTAATAACGTGTTTGACTGTCAACAGGTACAAATCATCTCATCAGGACTTTCTGCTGTCATTCTCTCAGGCAGAGCAACAAAAATGAAAGTGAAGGTAAATGCTTTCAAGCTTTCATACATAGCATGAGCAAAGCACATTTTCATTCAATCAGTTAAACACACTGTGAACCAGCAAATACAATGCTATGTTTGATGTGGAATGAGTATTGTAATAGTAATCCAGGTAATGAAATTGGGAAATACAGTATAATCTACATTTCATGGTTTGCTTCACTGGAAACTATAATTGCATTTCTAAAATTTTTTCCCAATGAATACAGAGTGGAATTCTTCAATATGATATATTATTGCTTCCTTACCACACACCAGGTCATTGGGTTCTTGCGGTAAGATGTTTTCTATTGTACCTGGGATTATGGGCACTAAATGTAGTATTATATAAGAGATTTGTAACACAGCTGGATAGCAGTGATATAATTTCCCATGTTGTGGGTTTTCAGTGAGTTCAGTGCATGCAAAGGAAAGTGGAATGTGAATATAACTCTTGAGATTCCAAGCACTGAGTTTTAAAAAATAAAATGCTACTGTGAAGACTGTGAAATTCTGTTTTTAATGTAACTTGGAAGAATACAGTCTGTAATGATTTGATCAATGAATTCGCAATATGCTTTTCTCTTCTGTGTTAGTGAGACATTACAAATGAGAATGTTAATGGAATGTTTTTTGAGAAATCATTACAAAATTGTTTAAATCATCCCATTACCAATATAATTTGTACATATATTTACACTTACAGATAGCATTGATGAAAACAAAAGAATTGTTAATAATTGACTCCTTGTGTGATGAGAAGAGATATGAAAGAACATGCTTGAGGAACTGGAGGTGATTTTTTAGATACTTACTTTTACAATGTACATGAACTGTTACTGTGAAAACATTTTCAGGAAATATAACAATAGTGAGACGAATATCTTCCTGTTAGCTACAAAGAAAAATTGAAACAGTATGTACTTAATATGCTTACTAATGGACTTTGAGTGAACTTGTGTGATTTGAGTCTAGCTAACTACTTCATAGAATGTGGACACGAAACAGTAGCATGTTGCATGAGTGAGAAGGTGTTATTAGCAACATGGGGCACAGCAAATCAGGTGATACATTGTGTAAGAGTGAGACAATAATACGAAAGCAAGTGTGTATATGACATATATATATATAAATATAAAAGCAATAAGTCATTGCAATCATTAATTAAATAGAGATAGAAAGGATTTCTAAACATGTACAGAAACTGTAAAAAAAAGAAAAGAAAAGAAAAGCTCATTTATACAGTCCACTACTGTACTCTCTATGAATTTCAGATACTTCCTCAAATGATTAACTAGCAAATCCTCATCTGATTGGAAGAGTAAAATTGTTCAGCATACCAGACAAAGCGATGGCCACAACTGCGGACCACTCATCTTAAAAGTATTGAATACCAAATTGCCATTATCATTTGTTATGTATGTGTAATTATCAGGGGTGAAATTAAATGCCAGATTACCAGTGTGCACTGCGCCGGCATCCTTGCCAAGGTGTGTGGGGTGGGCTTGTGGGCCCTAGAAGAGATAGGGTCTCAGGCAGAAGGTGTGGGGCTGGGGGTCAGATTCCCCCAGCCAGCCCTTCCTGACAGCTGCTGCTGCAGTGGCCAGGCGCTCCAGGCCCTTTTAAATTGCCAGCCCCCAGGGCAACTGCCCCTTTTGCTCCCCCACTGTTGGCGGCCCTGCCGGTAGCATCCAGCAGCACTGCCAGACCCCACGGCAGGGCCGCTGATGCGGGGGGAGTTAACGGGGGCAGCGACGTTAAAGCATAAAGCACTGCCACAGCAGCACTGTAACATCAGCTGTGTACGGGCCAGTACCGGTGGCCGGTTCTTACCGGTATGTTGGTAATTATGATGTTATATCACCTCTGGTAATTATGATGTTTTTTCTAAACAGAAGTGTTGTTAGTTTGCAGAAACATATTTGCAGCAGAAAGAGATCAGTACGGTAGAAATAACAAGAGGTTAATACTGCATTTAGAAGACAAATAGCAATTGTTCTAATGAAGGAGTCAGGTAATAACTTTCTCCCATGTACTATGGACTCATTAGGCACATCTGAAGATAACAGGAAGACTGGAATTATGTCACGTAACAGACAGTTATCTTAAAACCCCTAAAGTGGGGAATTTCACAGGTTTGGTTCTGTAATGGGGACTCTGCATCAATAATATCTTTAAGTACCAAAAATTTTGAATGGGGTGAATGGTTGCTATTGATAGACCAGTTAAATGAAATTGGATATTTTTATATCCAGCTGCAGTAAAGTAAAACTCTGAGAAAATATGACTCACAAAAAAGAAAAAAAATGTGCAAACCAGTGACTGAATTAAGATATTGACAGTAATTAATAAATCAAGATTTGAATTTAGAGTGTTGGTCGTAACGTAATCAGCATTTCATTGTGCTATATTGATTTTTCAGAAAGTTTGGAGGACCATTGAATATACTGCAACCGTGTCAATTATGGAAAGGAAAGTGAGGATTGCATGATGGTAAAAAACATAGAATTGTATCAGAAACACATGCCATAAATGGCCTAAGGATCAGGATTCTTGTAAAAATTCCACAACAGTAAACATTTTCATCATGCTGATAGGCATATCTTAGGTCAGTGATCTCTAAACTTTTTTGATTGCGCACCCCTATCAGTAAAAATTTTTTGAGCACGCACCCCCTGTCGTGCCGCAGGGCTGGCGCTACCATTTTTGCCGCCCCAAGCACGCAAAAAAAAAAAAAAAAAAAGGCCGCTCGGACTCCTGCCTGAACTGCCGAAGCAAAAAAAAAGCCGCAACCCACTTTGGAGACCACTGTCTTAGGTAATGCTTACATGTGGAAGGAATAGCATGAGTGAATAACATTATAACTTCTGTGATTTCATTTTCTCAATAGTTACTTATCAAAACTTCAGTGAGTCTTGCAAGAAGTGGGCACATATTCCCTGCATTCCAGAAGAAACCAATCAAGAAAACATGACTGATGAGAAGAACGAATACAAGTTCAAAAAAATGTGCATTGTTCAGTTCTTTAAAAAAAAATACATTGTGTAAATGCTTGTTGTTCAAAACATCTTGGAACAAAACTGTTTTTATTTATATACCAGATTATAATAATAAAGTTTTTAAAATCTGAAAAATACTTCTCTGTATTTGTGTCCATGTGTATAATGCAAATTATACAGGTTTCAGAGTAGCAGCCATGTTAGTCAGTATCCGCAAAAAGAACAGGAGTACTTGTGGCACCTTAGAGACTAACAAATTTATTTGAGCATAAGCTTTTGTGGGCTACAGCCCACTTCTTCGGATGGATAGACTGGAACACATATTGAGGATATATATACACACATACAGAGAGCATGAAAAGGTGGGAGTTGTCTTACCAACTCTGAGAGGCCAATTAAGTATGAGAAAAAACTTTTGAAGTGATAATCAAGATAGCCCAGTACAGACAGTTTGATAAGAAGTGTGAAAATACTTACATGGGGAGATACAAACATTGAGCTGATAGCAAAGGAGGGAGGGATAGCTCAGTGGTTTAAACATTGGCCTGCTAAATCCAGAGTTGTGAGTTCAATCCTTGAGGGCGCCACTTGGGGATTTAGGGCAAATTCAGTACTTGGTCCTGCTAGTGAAGGCAGGGGGCTGAATTCAAGGTCCCTTCCACTTCTAGGAGATGGGATATCTTCATTTATTATTATTAATTAGCATTCTGACTCCATGTAACAGGGCTCTGAGCTTTGCCATGTTTTGAGTTCTGTGCCCTCAGGAAGCAGCCGAAGTGGTGATCCCCCCTGCTTCACTTGGGCCACGGTGTTTGCACAGTCATAGAGTATCAGGGTTGGAAAGGAATCTCAGGAGGTCATCTAGTCCAACCCCCTGGTCAAAGCAGGACCAATCCCCAGACAGATTTTTACCCCAGTTCCCTAAATGGCCCCCATCAACAATTGAACTCACAACCCTGGGTTTAGCAGGCCAAAACTCAAACCACTGAGCTATTCATGCTGCAAGCCTTTCTTTCCTGTCTTTGTCTTCCTCAGCTACCCCAGCCTCTTCCCCAAAAATGGTTTAATCAGGTGCTGGAGGGACCTAAGGACCTGCAGGTTTCCGTCACCCACCTCCTAAGGCAAATAGTCATTCCCTTCTCTGACACTCCTGGAGCTGCGCATCCTTAGAGGAATTTTCCCCCAGGAGGATCGGATTCCCTGCGAAAATATGTGTTTGGCGGCCAGCGGGGAACCGTCTTGCCTGCCCCCTGTTTGGGAGCTGAGAAGCTTTTTCTGACTCTCCCCCACTGGATGAATCCAACAGCACCTCCTCCTGGTGGGAGAATCCTAAATTCCACCCTCCTGCACAGGTTTCTCTGAGCAGCTGCTAGATGAACCCTATTTCTCTTATCTAGACACCAGCATCTCAAGCCAGAATGAAATCCACTCTCTGTCCCCTCAATGATCAGAGGCAGGAAATGAGCTGATCCCTACCAAAGGCACTAAGGAGACAAGGAGAGAAAGTGGAGGATTCCCCTGTACTCAGAGTCACAAGCTGAGCCCAGCCAAAGGCACTAAACGAGCTGGTTCAACAAGGACAAGTGCAGAGTCCTGCACTTAGGATGGAAGAATCCTATGCACTGCTACAGACTAGGGACCGAAGGGATAGGTAGCAGTTCTGCAGAAAAGGACCTAGGGGTCACAGTGGACGAGAAGCTGGATATGAGTCAACAGTGTGCTCTTGTTGCCAAGAAGGTTAATGGCATTTTGGGCTGTATAAGTAGGTATATGAAGGTAGGCGTAGCGGTCGGTGGGTTTTCGGTATAGGGTGGTGTTAACGTGGCCATCGCTTATTTGTACTGTGGTGTCTAGGAAGTGGACCTCCTGTGTAGATTGGTCCAGGCTGAGGTTGATGGTGGGGTGGAAGCTGTTGAAATCACGGTGGAATTCTTCCAGGGTCTCCTTCCCATGAGTCCAGATGATGAAGATGTCATTGATGTAGCGTAGATAGAGAAGGGGCGTCAGTGGACGAGAGCTGAGGAATCATAGAATCATAGAATATCAGGGTTGGAAGGGACCTCAGGAGGTCATCTAGTCCAACCCCCTGCTCAAAGCAGGACCAATTCCCAACTAAATCATCCCAGCCAGGGCTTTGTCAAGCCAGGCCTTAAAAACCTCCAAGGAAGGAGATTTCACCACCTCTCTAGGTAACGCATTCCAGTGCTTCACCACCCTCCTAGTGAAATAGTGTTTCCTAATATCCAACCTAGACCTCCCCCACTGCAACTTGAGACCATTGCTCCTTGTTCTGTCAACTGCCACCACTGAGAACAGCCGAGCTCCATCCTCTTTGGAACCCCCCCTCAGGTAGTTGAAAGCAGCTATCAAATCCCCCCTCATTCTTCTCTTCTGGAGACTAAACAATCCCAGTTCCCTCAGCCTCTCCTCATAAGTCATGTGCTCCAGACCCCTAATCAGTTTTGTCGCCCTCCGCTGGACTCTTTCCAATATTTCCACATCCTTCTTGTAGTGTGGGGCCCAAAACTGGACACAGTACCCCAGATCAGGCCTCACCAATGTCGCATAAAGGGGAACGATCACGTCCCTCGATCTGCTGGCAATGCCCCTACTTATACAGCCCAAAATGCCATTAGCTTTCTTGGCAACAAGAGCACACTGTTGACTCATATCCAGCTTCTCGTCCACTGTGACCCCTAGGTCCTTTTCTGCAGAACTGCTACCTAGCCATTCGGTCCCTAGTCTGTAGCAGTGCATAGGATTCTTCCATCCTAAGTGCAGGACTCTGCACTTGTCCTTGTTGAACCTTATCAGGTTTCTTTTGGCCCAATCCTCCAATTTGTCTAGGTCCCTCTGTATCTGATCCCTACCCTCCAGCGTATCTACCACGCCTCCCAGTTTAGTGTCATCTGCAAACTTGCTGAGAGTGCAGTCCACACCATCCTCCAAATCATTAATAAAGATATTAAACAAAACCGGCCCCAGGACCGACCCTTGGAGCACTCCGCTTGAAACCGGCTGCCAACTAGACATGGAGCCATTGATCACTACCCGTTGAGCCCGACGATCTAGCCAGCTTTCTATCCACCTTACAGTCCATTCATCCAGCTCATACTTCTTTAACTTGGCGGCAAGAATACTGTGGGAAACTGTATCAAAAGCTTTGCTAAAGTCAAGGAATAACACATCCACTGCTTTCCCCTCATCCACAGAGCCAGTTATCTCATCATAGAAGGCAATTAGGTTAGTCAGGCACGACTTCCCCTTGGTGAATCCATGCTGACTGTTCCTGATCACTTTCCTCTCCTCTAAGTGTTCCATAATTGATTCCTTGAGGACCTGCTCCATGATTTTTCCAGGGACTGAGGTGAGGCTGACTGGCCTGTAGTCCCCGGATCCTCCTTCTTCCCTTTTTTAAAGATGGGCACTCCATTAGCATTTTTCCAGTCATCCGGGACCTCCCCCGATCGCAATGAGTTTTCAAAGAGTTTTCAAGGAAGCGTTGTTCCAGGTCAGCCATAAAAATGTTGGCATATTGTGGGGCCATGCGGGTGCCCATAGCGGTGCCACTGGTCTGGAGGTATATATTGTCACCAAATTTGAACTAATTGCGCGTGAGGATAAAGTCACAGAGCTCAGCAACAAGCTGTGCTGTGTCATCATCAGGGATACTGTTCCTGACAGCTTGTATTCCATCTGTGTGTGGGATGTTTGTGTAGAGAGCTTCTACATCCATGGTGGCTAGGATGGTCATCTGCTACCACAGATTTCCTGAGAAAACTACAATGCATTGGTGACCTCCCAGAAAACACCAGTCTTTGCCCACAGAAAACCCGCCAACCTTAAACATATTCTCAGCAGCAACCACGCACCGTACCATAACAACTCTAACTCAGGAACCAACCCATGCAACAAACCTCGATGCCAACTCTGCCCACATATCTACACCAGCAACACCATCACAGGACCTAAGCAGATCAGCTACAACATCACTGGCTCATTCACCTGCACGTCCACCAATGTTATATATGCCATCATGTGCCAGCAATGCCCCTCTGCTATGTACATTGGCCAAACTGGACAGTCACTACGCAAGAGGATAAATGGACACAAGTCAGATATCAGGAATGGCAATATACAAAAACCTGTAGGAGAACACTTCAACCTCCCTGGCCACACAATAGCGGATGTAAAGGTAGCCATTTTACAGCAAAAAACTTCAGAACCAGACTCCAAAGAGAAACTGCTGAGCTCCAGTTCATTTGCAAATTTGACACCATCAGATCAGGATTAAACAAAGACTGTGAATGGCTATCCAACTACAGAAGCAGTTTCTCCTCTCTTGGTGTTCACACCTCAACTGCTAGCAGAGCACCTCACCCCCCCTGATTGAACTAACCTCGTTATCTCCATACTGATTTATACCTGCCTCTGGAAATTTCCATTACTTGCATCTGAAGAAGTGAGGTTCTTACCCACGAAAGCTTATGCTCCCAATACTTCTGTTAGTCTTAAAGGTGCCACAGGACCCTCAAGAGGAACAATCCTCCTCTGGTTTCATTTATCGCAGTGCAACCCTTTCCACCTCTTCCTCTGCCTAGCTAGAGGCTCATCCAGGAAAAAACACTCAGCTGGCAGGAATTCTCTTCTCTAGTACTTCTGGGGCCACATTTCCTTTCAGGAGGTTTTTTCCCTAGGGGGACCTGATTTGCTGTGAAAATGTGTGTCTATACGAGGCCCCGGATTGATAAGCTCCTCGACCGTCTTGGAACTGCCAATTATATCATCACTCTTAATCTCACAAAAGGGTATTGGCAGATCCCCCTGGACCCACCTTCCAGAGCGACGAGGGTGTTGGCCACCTCGACGGGGCTGTATCAATTTGTCCGGATGCCCTTTGGCCTCTATTCTCTACATTAGTCAGAAGCTCTTCCCCAGAGAACGCCACTATGGGGTGATAGAAAAGGAGGCCCTTGCCATCAAATGGGCGATTGATGCCCTCAGATACTACCTTTTTGGAAAACCCTTCTTTCTGATAACCGATCATGATCCCCTAAGGTGGTTGGGCACCATGAAAACTGCCAACTCTCAGCTGATGAAATGGTACCTCACCTTGCTGCAGTGTGTCTTCAGTATCCGACACCGCACGGGGAAACAGAATGCTAATGCGGACTTTCTTTCCTGCCTAGGGGAAAGCCAAGAGCCCAGCCCCGAAGATCGGGAGCTGGACTTAAGGGTGTGTGTGTGTAGTGAGGCGGGGTGGCTCCCGAGGACTCGGAGTGGGAGGAGACCTGCACTGAGCCCTGATGGGCAGAACCAGGGCCTAGTTGCCCCTCCCCCAGGAAGTGGGTGAGAGGGAGGAGCAGGAAGTATAAAAGTTGGCTCAGAAAGCTCAGTAGGGAGGCAACCACTGGAGGGAACAGATTCCTCCTGAGCTGGGAAGTGGCGGAGGGTGCTGAGGACTGGCTCGGCCACTGGAGCCATTAGCTGATTCAGACCTCGAAGAAGCAGACAACTTCAGAGAATGCTACCATGGAGGTCCTGGACTTTAACCTCTTTCCTAGAAGCCTAAATTTGGCCTCCGGGACACCTCTCCTACCTTTTCCTGTGTCATTGGTACCTACGTGTACCATGACCGCCAGCTCCTTCCCCGCACTGCACATATGCCTGTCTAGATCTCTCGAGACATCCGCAACCTTTGCACCCAGAAGGCAACTCATGATGAGGTTCTCCTGATCATCGCAAACCCAACTATCTATATTTCTAATAATCAAATCCCACATTACTATTACCTGTCTCTTCCTTCTAACTGGGGTCCTCTCCCCCGGAGGGGTGTCCTCAGTGTGAGAGGATACTGTGGTATCATCTGAAAGGAGGATCTCAGTCATAGGTGCCAACTTTCTTGGTGCCGGTGGGTGCCCGCGCCCCCTCTCCCCTGGCCCGGTCCTGACTCCACCCCATCTCCACCCCTGGCCCCACCCCCATTCCAACCCCATCCCCAAAGTCCCCGCCCTAACTCTGCCCCCTCCCTTCCCCTATTGGATCCCTTCCCCAAATCCCTGCCCTGGCCCCGCCTCTTCCCCCAGTGCACTGCGTTCCCCCTCATCCGCCCTCCCTCCCTGCCGTGCGAATCAGCTGTGTCGCAGCGCAAGCGCTGGGAGGGAGAGGGGAGAAGCAGGACGTGGCAGCGCGCTCGCGGAGGAGGTGGAGGTGAGCTGGAGCAGGGGGGCGGGGCGGGGCTATGGGGAGCTGCCAGTGGGTGCTGAGCACCCACCAATTTTTTTCCGTGGGTGCTCCATCCCCAGAGCACCCACGGAGTCGGCGCCTATGATCCCAATTATGGGATCCTTTCCCTCTTCTCCAATTTGGAGTTCTCCTTCCCTGAGACTTTCATCCTCCTCAACAGCACAGAGACTGGTCTTGCTGCTTAAGGTGTTAAAAGAGGCCTATCCCTTCCCTAGGAAAAAAGGGACAAGATCTAAACCCTCGCATAAAGATAAATATATCTATGTAGACCATTCCTTTTCTGATTCTGGGAAGAGTAACGAAAAAATGCTGCAGCGATTTAAAAAGGAAACTTAAAAATCACCTTTCATGCCCACACGTCACATTCTCTGAAAAACACATACATCCCATCAAAGGAAGACTTCCCAGAACAGAAAAAGAATTTGTCATGACAGGACATTTAACCCGCTGTCTTAAGTGGGACCAATTCTGTTCCTCTCCAACAGGGAAAGAGGGATGAGTCCTGGTCCCAAATGAAAAGGAGGACTCAAACAGAGTAGCCTAACAACCCAAAGCAGCAAAAGGGAAAAGACTTAAACCCTAGAGGAAGGGAGGTCCATCACAGCGAAGGCGGTCCTAATTTTCCTGTAGGAAAATGGGGCCGTGACCTGAACCTTAATGACAGAGCGGTCACTCATCTTATCTGTTTAAGGGAATAATCACCATTTGAAAGAAAAAAGGTGGAGACCTGAACCCTAGTTACAGGGTGGTCAGGCTGGTCATGGTACCAAACTGGCCCCACGCCCTCATCACCAGATAAGATTTGACCTACACCCTAGTTACAGGGTGGTCACAGTGGCCAGACTGCCAACGGGCCATAATGCCAAAAGGGCAAAGACCTGAACACAAATTACAGGGAGGTTGCAGTACCATTGGCACTAAGAGAGCTCTAAATCCCTTCTAAGACAGAGGGATTCCACCTGCCCCTGAATTACAGGGTGGTCCATTTACATTAGCTGGCTACAGGGGCCCAATGCCGTGAGACAAAAGGCAGAGACTTTGCCCTGAATTACAGGGAGGTCCCAGAGCTCAGGGTACCAAAAGCCTCAATCTATCCCATAAAAGAGAGAGAGGCTTGTGACATGCACCCTAACGACAGGGTTGACACGCTGACTAGACTGCCAAGAGGGCATAATGCCAAAAGGGCAAGGGGGCAGAGACCTTACCCTGGATTACAGGGCGATCAGGCTGCTCAGGGTTCCAAGGAGCTCACTATCCTCCAGAAGTGACAGGAACGTGACTTGCACCATAATTTCAGGGACGTCACTCTCACTAGCCAGCTGAAGGAACATAATGCCAAGAGGCAAAATGAGCTGAGACCTTAACCTTGGTTTAGGTATTAAAAGCCCCACTATTCCTACAGCTACATGACCCAAGCCCTAATTACAGGGTGCTCACTCTTCCCAGAGTTCCTTTCCTTCTCCTCCATCTTTGGTGGCTTGTTTTCTCTGAGGAGCTCTCTGTTTCTTAGATGCTTCCTTCTTCTTGTCCATTTGTCCTGGGAGGTGCTGGAAACAGAGAGAGAGAGACAGTGTGTGTTCAGGTAGCCTTAGGATAGCCTTTTCTGGCAGAGCAAACTACAAAAGAAATCCTATTCTAAAGCCAAGAGGTCCAGATTTGGCCTAGACTCACTGGCTAGTCTGCCAACAGGCCATAATGCCAAAAGGGCAAAGACCTGAATCCAAATTACAGGGACATTTCAGTACCATCGGTACTAAGATGCCTTTAAATGCGTGGGATTCCACGTGCCCCTGAATTACAGGATGGTCCATTCAGATTAGCCAGCTAAAGGGGCCTAATGCCATGAGACCAAAGGGCAGAGACCTTACCCTGAATTACAGACAGGTCCCAGAGTCAAGGTACCAAAGGCCTCAATCTATCCCATAAGAGAGAGAGAAGCTCCTGACATGCACCTTAACGACAGGGCAGTCACTCTCATTAGCCTGCGAAAGAAGCATGATGTGAAAAGGCTAAAAGAGTACAGACCTTAACCCTGGTGATAGTGAGGTTACACTGCTCAACATATTAAAAGTCTTTATATCCACACAGACTCTAGGTACGTGATGGGAACCCTAATTACTAGAGACTCACTCTGCCCAGAGTCTGCTTCCTTCTCCATCTGCTAAATAAATTAATGGAGATGTCCTATCTCCTAGAACTGGAAGGGACCCCGGAAAGGTCATTGAGTCCAGCCCCCTGCCTTGCCTAGCAGGACCATGTACTGATTTTTGCTCCAGATCCCTAAGTGGCCCCCTCAAGGATTAAACTCACAATCCTGGGTTTAGCAAACCAATGCTCAAACCACTGAGCTATCCCTCCCTCCCCAGCTGACTTGCTTTCCTCTGGTGTGCTTTCCATTTCTTCGTTGCTTCCTTCTTGTCCATGTGTCCTGGAAGGTGCTTCAGCGAGAGAGTGTGTGAGTGTTAAGGGAGCCTTAAGCCCAGGGGCGGCTCTATGTATTTTGCCGCCCCAAGCATGGCAGTCAGGCAGCCTTTGGCAGCATGCCTGTGGGAGGTCCGCTGGTAACGCAGATTCGGCGGCATGCCTGCGGGAGGTCCGCCAGTCCCGCGCCTTCAGCGTACCCACTGCCAAATTGCCGCCAAAACCGCAGGACCAGCGGACCTCCCACAGGCATGCCGCCGAAGGCAGCAGGACTGCTACCCTCATTGCGACCGGCAGGCCGCCCCCCGTGGCTTGCCGCCCCAGGCACGCGCTTGCTGCGCTGGTGCCTGGAGCCGCCCCTGCTTAAGCCAGTTCTGAGCAGACTCCATGTCCCCAACTCATACTGAGCATGAACCAGTGATGAAGCATTGTATTTCCTGGGTTGGCAGACAACCTGAAATTCTCGCTCCAAGACAGCTCATCCCCCCATCTCCCATAGCCATAGTTGTTCCCTGCCTGAGCGCACCCCACCTCAGCCACAGCCCCCCCACCCCACCTCACCCAGAGCTCCTATATCTCATTTCCAGGCCCTTCCTCAGCGTGCCCCACCTCAGTCTGATCTCCTGTAATTCACCCCGGGGCCTTTCCTCAGTGCCTCCACCTTAGCTAGAGCCCATGAGGGTACCTACACAGAGAAAGTGCTCTGTACTCCATTGTGTTCCATGATACAACTCCTGGGCTGCAAGGTTTCAGCACTGAGCTGGTTAGATAGAGTGGGATTTTCCAAAAGCCACTAAACTGTTGAGAAGACCAAGCCCCAATGACGCTAGCAATGAGAACTATGCTCCTAAATCACTTAAGTGCTTTTGAAAATCCCACCCTGCGGGCCAGATTTCCCAACAGCTTGGCACCCACAATTGAGGACAGAAATTTCCAGAAAGCTCAGCTCCCATTTAGGCAATGAAAAGAGCCAGGTTTTCAAAAATACCCATCAGCCAGCAACTTCTGGGTGGCACTTACTGTCAGATTTTTGACAGCGTTCATCACCCCCCATGCTGAGCTGTTTTGGAAATATAGCCCTTAATTTTTGCCCTCCCTTTGCCTCTCACCCTCCGTTTGCTGGACCTAGCTGGCTGCTCTCCCACTCTCTTCCTCTGCTCTGCCTCTCCATCCTGGTCTGAGAGTTCAGGACTAACTGTGCGGATTATCCAGCCACCAGCTCCCTTGGCTCTCTGGGAAGGCGGGGAAAGGCTCACTCATCATTTCTGCCCATTACCTCAGACCGCAACCTGAAAGCTACTTCTCTGCTGGGGGATTAACCTAAATTTGAATTAAGATACAAGCACAAAAGGGCCTGGATTCATGTGGTCACAGCAGAATCTCAGCTTCCATTTAAAATCAAGCTTCTAGGTTTCTTGTTTATGAAGAAAAGCTTGAAAAGGTCTCCCAAGTGCAACTGAGACAGCAACAGAGAGCCTGAGATTATAGCTCTCGGGGAGGAGCTGCACCATTCATCTCAATGGAGTGTTGGACCCACTGCCCTCTGGGGCCCCCAACAACCCCACCTCAGAAGGGGATAATGTGGGTATAACTGGAGTTGAAGAACAAAATCCCAGTGAATTACACCCGTTGTATGTTAATGTTTCTCTGTGTCAGAGTGCAACACCTTAAGAGCAAATTAATGCAAAAATAAAACTAGTTTACACAGAGGCCTGAATTTCCATGGAGTTTTTGCCTATAAATCTTGCTTTGTGCCATTAAAAACACATTTTCAGAAACAGTCACAACTTCGGTGGTTGTCAGCGGTGGCCAGGCGATGTACAGGTTTAGGGGCACACAAGAAAAATATTCCCATCATGGAGTCTTCAAATAGATATAAACTTGTGCAGAGACCCAAATTTCTTGCACCTCAAGTTGTCACCATAGTTGTGAAATGAAAAATTAGGGTTTCACTATTTGCGGGCGCTGTTTGTGATCCCAGGCCCACTAGCTTCAGGATGGAGAACACCAGACATATCCCTTCCACTTCTTTCCTATCAGTTTGAGAGATTAATAGGCCAAAAGGGACAATTAGTCGTAGTAGTCTGACAGCTGTGCTTTCATGTCCTATCCAAGATCACAGCCTTATTGTGCTTGCATGGCTTCAACACTGTACGAGACGATCCCTGACTTGATGGCCTTACATTCTAAATACATAAACCGGACGAAAGGTGAGAATGGAAACAGATGAACAGCGAAGCAATGTGACTTTCCACAGGCTACCCAGCAAATAAGTGGCAGATCCAGGAAGCAAATGTGCCCTTAGCCTGGGAAGGAAGGAAGGAAGGAAAGAAGGGAAGAGCTATACTGTCTAACTGCTGCTGCATAGGATTACTGATGAGAACTTAGCATGGATACTGTACTGGATGAGTGATATACATAACGGAGGTCAGATGTCAGCAGAATCTCTGGGGTGGGAAAGCGGCTGATATATTATAGAAAGACCTCTCTAGATGGCTGCAGAAACTGCAGGATAAGAAAGGGTCAGCTATAGAGCAAGATTCTCAGTTCTGGCAAACTTGAATAGTTCTGTTTATTTCAATGGGGCAACACCGAGGTACACCAGCAGGGAATCTGGCCCACTGTCTCCATCCGAGCTATGGCAGTTTACACCAGAGTAGAATATGGCCTGTAATGTTTTATTGGAGAGCACAAGGAAAGGGGTGTTATACTTCACAATGACCAGTAGGTGGCAAAAAGTGGGGGTGGGGGCGGAGTGGGGGGATAAAAAGGGTCAGTTACAGCCTATATTGGCCACTAGATATCGGTCCAGGATTCCTAATGGAAAAGAGATTTATTCTTTGAGGTGTCCGGTATATGGCAGTACTGTCAGGAATGAGTAAAGGACAGCTATTCCATGAAATAACCATTACAAGGCAACAGAGGATGAATATTAGCAAAAGGCAGTGGATTGTAATGGACCATGATACTGGACAGATTGCTCAGAAAGATAAAGTAGTACTTCATCATGATGTGAAATATTCCCCTCTCCTCCCCACCCCCCCCCCCCACGAGACTAATTAGGCAGTTTCTCTAAATGCAATTACATTTGGCGAAAAACAAGTCAAGACACACCGGGAGACACAAAATTATCCATAGTGATGATGGGTTGAAGTGAGACCTTATTAAAAAGTTTTGGAACCAAATTGTACTTATTTAAAAATTTAGAATTGGATAAGGAACAACAATCTCCAAAAGGGATCTGTAATCAGAAATACGTGGATAGTCTTATTCATGCCCCAAAACACCAGTTTAATTCAGGACGAAATAGAACAGCTGTCATCTGAAAGAAAACTTACTGATAGAAATGCCAACTTCGGGGAAATTGGACAATACACTGTGATGCACAAATACAGTGGTTACACAGACTATACCACAATATTTACATTAATCGATGTGTGTACACACATCTGTACATGTGTAAATTGTGCCTCTGCACAAACCACTCTCCTCTTCTGTATGGTTTCAGATAGCCTCAAGTTTGCTCTTTTCTACACCTCGTAGAGCAAGTTCTCTTGAGTTCAAGTGATAGCCAGCAGGATAACCTTGAATGGCAAACAGGAAGGCTGGGATTTCTAAAGGAGCCTAAGGTAATTACACACCCAAATCCCAGTTGGATATGGGTGCCTAACTGCCTTGGGCTCCTTTGAAAATCTCAGCCAAATTTAATGAGGTCAATATAAGACCCTCATCTACGCAGTGCCAGGATATTTAGGATTGAGAGGTGGAACTCAGTACTAACTTCTTCACAGCAGCCTTACCCTCCCTCCAACCATGAATACTTGGTCATGCATGAAGTTTTTTCTGAGTGTTCTGCTTTATTGGAAGGTGCTCTGTGCAGCTAAAGGTAGGGAGGAGGAGCTGATAGTGTGTGTGTGGAGGAAATACTGAGAGGGAAATCAAAGATCTGAGAAACATCTTAGGCACCAAAGTTTAATGTCCACATTTCATTTTCCAACCATGCAAAGACACTTCAAACCCAGCTGGATATAAGGGCCCCAGTGATAAAAGTCCCTTCTCTAATTTCCTGATCAAAACGTCTCCTGAAATTTTTCAGGCCCAGCTTTGAGAAATCCTGTGTGACACTGTGGAAGAATAGAGGCCCAGTCAAAGAGATTGTTAACAAGTCCATTTAAGACAGTAGGCTATCCTCATAAGAGGAGACCATGGAATGATCAACGGGACTCAAGCCTGAGGACCCTTCAGACTATCTCTTGTGCATTTGGGAGAGGTAGGAGCATTTTGGGAATGAGAATCTCAACATGCAGATGTGGTCAAACATTTCTTGTAGAATGAGTTCCAACAAATGACACTTGTACTTCTCCTGTAGCAAGAGGTTATCACAATAGTGACCAGCAGGGGATGAAATGTGTGTCCAGTTAAGAAACGCAGCAGTGATCAAGATGAAGAGACACACTCAGGGATCTAACAAACACCCTGCTCAGCTCCCATCCGCTGGTGATGACCCAAGCTGGAGATAATTTATGGTGGCAGTTCCGTGCTGATTGGCCCTGGCATTGTCCTCACTGGTGGGGCCCAGTTAACTGGCTCAAACCATCGATCTGGACTGTGTGCCATGCATTCCCTACCTACATTTTGCTGGTGTTACTCTCTGGGCTGCTAGTTGTCAATGGGAGACAAGCCTCCGGTCTGGGGCTGTCTTCGGTTACACTTTGAGCTCAGTTCCCCGTCTTGTGCTCTCGCTTTTCTGCCATGTCAGGGTTCTTGCCTTACTCTAAAACCCTGAGCACCTATGTCTTGTTTCGTTTTTGTGGTCTGCCTCACTGCCTGCACCTTGCCCTTTGGACCTGTTTATGGAAAATTCCTCTTGCATCTCAGGGTTCTGTCCTCTCTTCACGTTTGATCCAGAAGGATCCTTTCCTTTTCTGCCCTCGTCCATCTCCATCCTGGCCTGAGGATACTGGCCTCGCTGTCCACCTACCAGTCTTCAAGATTGCAAGGAAGGCAAGAGACACAGATAAAACTCTGTCCTCAGTCCATACCCTGAACCAAACACTACTTTCCTGCCCCTGGGAGTGATGTGATACAGCTCACGGCAGCCGTAGACCTCTCTCAGCTCCCATGTCTCTGGTTTCCTAATAGATCTTCATTTGGGAATGCCACCTGAGTCCCTTTAGGGTACTTCACAGGGTTGTAAGGTGGCCATGTGGATGGAGACTTGAGCTCATTTCAGGTGGCAGCTGGTGCATCCCTCTGTCCCGTGAGGAGGAAGTGGGAGACAGGATGGAGTTGGATGTTCAAAGTTATCTCAAGGAATAGGACATTCAATTCTTATTAAAATGTAATGGGATTTGGGCCTCAGATCTCTTAGGCAGCTTTGAAAACTCTCAGGCTGGAGGTGAATGTTCTAACTTCTGGCCATTAATAAACCCTCATCATTCCTCTAGTGCAGGCCTGCACAACTCGTAAAGCGGTGAGGGCCATATTACTCCAAAGAAAACAGCTGAGGGCCGAAACCCCCCCCCCCCAGCGCCACCGAACCCCCCCCCCGCCCCCTCAAAACACAACAGCCCCCCCAGCGCCGCCCAGCTCCCCCGGGAACCCCCCCCCAGCGCTGCCCGCCCCGTGGAAAAAAACCTTCCTTCCCCAGCGCCGCCCTGCTGAAACAGCAGTATTGAACCTTGGTAATATGTTATAGCTGGCCCTAAGGTAGTATAATTAAGGTAAAAGAAAAATGTCTTTTTGCTAGAAGTAGAATAAGATCTTCCCCCCACTTTGCAATCAATTGCCCTGTTGAATGAATGAGGTGTCAATGAGGAAGGCGTGGAAGGCAGGCACCTTCAGACAGCTGCAACCCTTGGAGAGGGGTTGGGAGCCAGACCAGATCAGTAGAACAGGTCAGCTACCGACTCGCCACTCGCCTCCTCAGACTCCCTCCCCCAGCTCGCCTACTCACCCCCCGCCACTGCCCGCCCGCTTGCCTCCTCAGCCCCCCCTCCCCTGCCGCCAGCTCACCTGCCCCCCCGCCACTGCCCGCCTGCCTACTCAGCCCCAGTGGCATAGCTTCTCAGTGCAGGGGGAGCAACCATAAAAAAGGCGCCCCCCCCCGGCTCCTCCTCTGGCCACGCCCCTCCTTGGCTCCTCCTCCGGCCGCTCCGCACCCCCCCCCTTGGCCTCTCCGGCCACACTGCGGCCATGCTGCGCCCCCCCCTTGGAGGGACTCGGGGGGGGCAGGTGCGGGGGAAGGGGTGGCGGGTGGGCGCTGCTCGCTTCTCCCGGGGGCTGGGGGGAGCGGAGCAGTGGGGCGGGCAGCAGCTGGCGGCCAGATCCCCTCTCCCCGGCAGCTTCCTGGTTCCCTCGCCCGGGCAGCCCAGCAATTTTTTCAAAAGCGGAGCCTGCTGGGCCGCCGCTGGGCTCCTGCAGGCAAGGGGGTGGGAGAGGCAGCACGGCCGGACTCCGGAGGAGCCATTGGGGGGGGGCGGCGGGCACGGCCGGAAGAGCGAAGCGGCTGGCTCCTCGGCCATCGCACCCCACGCTCAGCGTGGCCGCCTCCTGCGGCGGCTAAGGGCTCAGAGGCCGAGCTTCCTGCTTCCCTCGGACCGGAAGCAGGAAGCTGCCAGGGAGAGGGGATCTGCCCGCCAGCTGCGGAGCGCTCGGCCGCCGAGCCCTGAGCCGCCGCAGGAGGTGGCCACGGCGGCGATGTTGGGGCTGTGCTGAGCGTGGGGCGCGATGTCCGAGGAGCCGGCCCCTTCGCTCCTCTGGCCTCGCCCGTCGCTCCCCCCCCAATGGCTCCTCCGGAGTCCGACCGTGCTGCCCCCCCCACTTGCCTGCAAGACCCCAGGGGCGGCCCAGCGGGTGCCGCTTTTGAAAAATGTACTGAGGGGAAGCGGCTGCTTCCCCTGAACTCCCTAGCTACGCTGCAGCTCAGCCCCCCTCCCTCACCCGCCGCTTGCCTACTCACGCCCCGCGGGTCGCACAGTGAGCATGTTGTGCAGGCCTGCTCTAGTGGATGAGGTGTACAAGGAATGATGCACTGGGCCTTTAAAATTCTCCTGCTTCAACCGATGGGGTGTTTTTTCCACAGTACTAGAGTGGTCTGAAAACATCTTCTGAGTTTGCTTTCCCTTTGAGATTAGAGATCTCACTCCATTAATGATGTTTCCAGTGTTGAAAAAAATATATGATAATTACATTTTTCTTCCCACTATGATGATCATTATTAGATATATCAAGGGAGACTTCACCTTCTCATATGAAGGGTGAACAACAAATCAGAAGACACATTCATTGGCCTTGGCTACACTTGCGAGTTGCAGCGCTGTAAAGCCACCCCCAGCGCTGTAACTCACTCCCCGTCCTACTCAGGACTGGCAAGGCATTTGCAGCACTGTATCTCCGTGGTTGCAGCGCTGCATGTACTCCACCTCCCCGAGAGGAATAGCGTGTATTGCGCTGCCGCTGCAGCGCTGCGACGCCAGTGTAGCCGCCCAATGCGCTGTGACTGGCCTCCAGAAGTATTCGGCAGTATCCCACAATGCCTGTTCTAGCCACTCTGGTCATCAGTTCAAACTCTACTGCCCTGGCCTCAGGTAACCAACCATGTGACCCACCCTTTACATTCCCCAGGAATTTTAAAAATCCCCTTCCTGTTTGCTCAGCCTGGCGTGGTGTGGAGTGCTATCAGCAAATCTTTCCAGGTGACCATGCCTCCACGCGCCAAGCGAGCCCCAGCATGGAGCAGTGGCGAGTTGCTGGACCTCATCAGTGTTTGGGGGGAGGAAGCTGTACAGTCCCAGCTGCGCTCCAGCCGTAGGAATTACGATACCTTCGGGAAGGTATCAAAGGACATGATGGAAAGGGGCCATGACCAGCATGCCCTGCAGTGCAGGATTAAAGTGAAGCAGCTGCGGAGTGCCTACCGCAAAGCCCGCGACGCAAACGGCCGTTCGGGTGCTCCCCCCGCGACCTGCCGATTCTACAAAGAGCTGGATGCGATACTTGGGGTTAACCCCACCTCCACTCCAAGCACCACCATGGACACTTCAGAGCCGGTGTGTGTGGGGGGAGGAGTAGGAGGAAAACGGGAGTGAGGGTGTGGGGTGGATGGAGACACCCCGGAGTCCCTGGAGCCATGCAGCCAGGAGCTCTTCTCGAGCCAGGAGGAAGGTTGCCAGTCGCAGCGGTTGGTACTTGGTGGAGGACAAAGAGAAGAGCAGGTTCCCGGTAAGCGTTTTTTTTTCGGAAAGGAATTTTTTCAGTGCGGGCTCTTTGGGAGAGGAGGGTTAGGCATGCATGCCTAGATGCGGAATAGTGCATTGATGTGGTTTATCACATCGCGGTAAACGTCCTCGGTAATCTCCTCGAATGTCTCATCCAGAACATGTGGAATGCGCTTGTGCAGGTTTATCGGGAGAGCCACCGTGGTCCTTGTCCCAGCCAGGCTAACGTGTCCGCGCCACTGTGCCACGAGGGGCGGGGGGACCATTGCTGCACACAGGCAAGCTGCATATGGGCCAGGGCGGAAGCCGCATTGCAGTAGAAGACCCTCCCTTGCTTCCCAGGTCACCCTCAGCAGCGAGATATCGTCCAGGACGAACTCCTGTGGAAAATGTTGGGACAG
The DNA here is from genome assembly GCF_028017835.1 of Emys orbicularis. Lineage (NCBI taxonomy): Eukaryota > Metazoa > Chordata > Testudines > Emydidae > Emys > Emys orbicularis. Next base: position 17,025,077 of record NC_088695.1, on the reverse strand, counting down.
TGTTCAGTGTAGGTGCCCCCTGAAGCTGTTGGCTCTCCCCAAGGCACAGAAACCCAGAGGACAGTGCAGCCCTGAAACAATCAGTCCCCCTTACTCACCATTTTGAGGCTCCCGTGGGATATGTGTGCTCTGTTTTGGACGGGAAAATTATGCTATTGTGTAGACCCTGTGTGTTTTCTACTCCTTAAGTGCGGGGGGAATCATTACTCTGTCTGGTATAAACAATGCTGCCTCTGTTAAATGTTGCATTTTGCCAAGCTGCATCAACCTTGAGACCTCAGCTGTCCCTCTTATCGCCTGCTCAGAGACTGCAAAGACTCAGGAAGAGACCGCGAAAAAGCAAAGAAGACATGCTGCAAGAAGTGATGCGGCAATCTATTAAAGAGAATGAGAAAGCACAGAACTGGAGGGAGAGAGAAAGCAGGATCTGCCAGGAAAACGCAGCGCATCGGCGGCAAAGCACGGAGCACCGGCAGCAAAGCACGGATCGGCTCATAAGCAGCCTAGAGCGCCAAGCAGACACTATCCAGGAGCTCGTAGCCATGCAGAAGGAGCAGTACCGCAAGCGCAAACGCCACCCCCCCACAGCCCTTTTCCCAAAACTCTTTCCGTTGTGCACCACTGTCACCTCCAACCCACTTTCCTCAACTTCCGTGTTCTTCACACCACCAGCTGCCTCCAACACCAGTATCTTCACCACCCAGCCCTGAAAACCACAACCCTTACCTCTGCACTCAACCCCCATCACCATGCAGTATAGCTATCCTGAAGTGCAGCACTCACTGCACAGCACAGCAGACAGGACATACGCGAATCTGTAATTCTACTGTTCCCCACTCCACCCCCTTGTTTCTTTTCAATAAATGGATTCTTTGGCTTTGAAAACATTCTTTATTATGGCATAAAGTAAAAGACTCCTTAGCCCAGGAAATAAACAGGCACTGCAAGTCTGCTTGTCTGCTTAGCAAACACTGATTCCTAAAGATTGGAACTACTGCACTTCACTCCCGTGCAGGGCACCAGATATCACTGCTGGTTTTCAGACTCAAATTGCTCCCTCTAGGGATCCCTAATCCTTGCAGCCCCGCGCTGGGCCCCTGTAATAGCCCTGCTCTCTGGCTGTGCAAATTCAGCCTCCAGGTGTTCAGCCTCGGAGGTCCATGCCTGAGTGAAGCTTTCACCCTTCCCTTCACAAATATTATGGAGGGCACAGCACGTGGAGATAACCGCGGGGATGCTGTTTTCGGCCAAGTCCAGCTTCCCATACAGAGATTGCCAGCGGCCCTTTAAACGGCCAAAGGCACACTCCACAGTCATTCGGCACCGGCTCAGCCTGTAGTTGAACCGTTCCTTGCTGCTGTCAAGGCTCCCTATGTAGGGTTTCATGAGCCACGGCATTAAGGGGTAAGCGGGATCTCCAAGGATCACAATGGGCATTTCAACTTCCCCTACCATGATCTTCTGCTCTGGGAAAAAAGTCCCAGCCTGCATCTTCCTGAACAGCCAAGTGTTTCGAAAGATGCGTGTGTCGTGCACCTTGTCGGGCCAGCCTGTGTTAATGTCAATGAAATGCCCACGGTGATCCACAAGCGCCTGGAGAACCATAGAGAAATACCCCTTCCGATTAACGTACTCGTATCCTAGGTGGGGTGGTGCCAGAATAGGAATGTGCATCCCATCTATCGCCCCTCCGCAGTTAGGGAACCCCATTTGTGCAAAGCCATCCACTATTTCCTGCACATTATCCAGAGTCACGGTTCTTCTGAGTAGGATGCGATTAATGGCCCTACAAACTTGCATCAACACGATTCCAACGGTCGACTTTCCCTCTCCAAACTGGTTTGCGACCGACCAGTAGCTATCTGGAGTTGCCAGCTTCCAGATTGCAATAGCCACCCGCTTCTCCACTGGCAGGGCAGCTCTCAATCTCGTGTCCTTGCGCTGCAGGGTGGGGGCGAGCGCCTCACACAGTCCCATGAAAGTGGCTTTTCTCATCCGAAAGTTCTGCAGCCACTGCTCATCATCCCAGACTTCCATGACGATGTGATCCCACCACTCGGTGCTTGTTTCCCGAGCCCAAAAGCGGCGTTCCACGGTGCTGAGCATGTCCGTGAATGCCACAAGCAATTCCATGTCGTACGCATTACGCGGCTCGATAGCATCGTCGGACTCCTCACTCTCACTGTCACTTTGGATCTTAAGGAATAGTTCGACAGCCAAACGTGACGTGCTGGCAAGATAAGTCAGCATACGCCTCAGCAGTTCGGGCTCCATTTCCCGCAGACAACAGATCGCGCTGCACAGAAACCGTTGAAAGATGGTGCCAAAGGTGGACGGAAACAAAGGGATTTCTGGGATGCGAAGTGATGCATCACGGGGCGTTGGGACAGGACCCAGAATGCCCCGCACCCACGCCCCCTTCCCACAACCCATGGTGCCAGAATGGGAAGAGGTGCTTTGTGGGATAGCTGCCCATAATGCACTGCTCCCAATGGCGCAGCAAATGCTGCAAATGTGGCCACGACAGTGCACTGGGCAGCTGTCAGTGTGGACAGACTGCAGTGCTTTCCCTACTCAGCTATACGAAGTCAGGTCTAACTCACAGCGCTGTACATCTGCAAGTGTAGCCAAGGCCCAAGAATCCCATAGCCTAGTCTCCAAACTCCTGAGTCCAGAGATCACATCAGAGACTCAACTTTGTTTTACATCAGGTAAACAAACCTTTCCCAGTCCTTTAGGTTAAAATTTGAATCATTATCTATTTCCATGGTCTCCATTGTCATAGAATTAAATCATTTCACCATCACTCCTCTCCTAGTTTCAATCCACTAGGGCCTTGGCTACACTTGCAGCTGTACAGCACTGTGAGGTAAACCTGTCTTCGTACAGCTGAGTAGGGAAAAGCGCTGCAGTCTGTCCACACTGACAGCTGCCAGCGCAGTGGTGTGGCCACACTTGTAACATTTGCAGCTGTGTTGGGAGCGGTGCATTATGGGCAGCTATCCCAGCATTCATGTGGCTGCAACGTGCTTTTCAAAACGAGGGGGTGGGGTGGATTGTGACAGGGAGTGTGGGGGGAGAGAGAGTGCTTTTTGGGACATGTCAGCTCTCTATTTTGCAAGTTCTGAACTCCCGGCCCCCTGCTCATTTATTTACTCACTCAAAGCAAGCTGCAAACTGTTTGCTTTTCTCTGTGGTATGAGCTTTGAAACCGGCACTTCCGCATTCCTGCAGCCGGTCACAACAATGGAGAGGATTGGCCACTTGAAAAGGTGATTAGTACAGCGCTGCAAGCGTTTACGCTTACACCCGTGAGTCGTAGCCACTCCACTGCAGCTGTTATTCCTCTCGGAGATGTGGAGTACCTGCAGCGGTGTACCCAGGGAGATACAGCGCTGTAAGTGCCCTGCCAGTGTGGACGGGGAGTGAGTTACAGCGCTGGGGGAAGCTTTACAGAGCTGTAACTTGCAAGTGTAGCCAAGGCCAAAGAGATTAACTTCTCCAATTCTCCAGCCCAATTCAGGATTTTTCTACTGCTAGGCTGAATTTCCATCATGGGATTATCGAGGACAATTGGCTGGAATTTTTTCTTTTTTACAATTGTATTTGATAATTATATTTTGTTTGGTTTTGTGGTGGTTGGTTTATCCTTTCAAAAAGTATATATATATATATATATATATATATATATATATATATATATATATATATATATATATATATTTAATATTCAGTAAAATAATGGTTTGGGAGCAAGTTACGTTAGGTAGCAAGTAATCAAATTTCAATATTTCATTAAAAAAAAAATGTGGGTTTTGAGCATCCTGTGATATTTTCAAATAAGTAGAAATGGAATTTGTTTCAGTAAAAAAAAAATTGTTTTGTAAAACCTTTTTTCCATCTTTTTGGAAAATGTATGAAAAAAATTCATGGCAAATTTTAATTTTGTTTCCTTCCAAAATCTTCCATGAAAGTAATAGGCATTTTTTATCAGATTTTGTATCTGTAGTAAAGTGTTTTCAATGTGGAAAAGTGGTCTATAAATATCAATCTTCATCATCCCCTCTGCTACCAAATACAGCAGAACCCCGGAGTAGGGGGGTTGTACTTCTGCCCTAAGAGGTGGGATACCCCAATAGAGGAAACAATGACAGATTTTTATTTATTTATTTAATTATTTTTTACAGAGGCAGTGGGTTTCTGCATTAATGGATATTTTCTTTGGATGGTGAGATAATGAAAAATCAGGCTGAGATCTGAAAGGGGCCTTTGGGTTTTAGGCACTTAAATGGTATTGAAACATCAAAGATCTGGTTATGGGGCCATTAGATAAACAGAATTAGGTTATGGCATTTAATTGACAAGCCTACACTAAATTTTAAGTTTATCTTCTCCAAACTGTGTTGGGATCATAGAATATCAATAATCTATTTCATCTGTTAAGATTCACAGATACACATTCCAAGGCCAGAAGGTACCATTGTGAGCATCTAGTCTGATCTCCAGTAAAGGACAGCCAAGAACTTCCCAGACAAAAAGTCTCCCTATTCTGGGGAGATGAGCCTCACAGTTGCATAGGATCTTGGCTTTAAATATTATCAAGTTATATTGATTACTATGTGCCCAAATTTCACTTTAGTGTTATTTTTATATTGAAGAATTTACTTAGTTTCCCCTAGATACACTGAATGGCAAACACAGACTGGAGAAATAAAATGTCCATCACCAATTTCATCCTTCTGGGATTTGGGAATGTCCTTGAACTGCAGATCCTTCTCTTCCTGGTGATCTACATCGTGACCATGTCCAGGAATATCCTCATGTTGTGCTTGTTGTACCTGATCAGCACCTTCACACCCCCATGTATTTCTTCCTGGCGAACTTGTCCTGCTTGGAGACCTCCTACCCCTGCACCATCCTGCCTAGGATGCTGGGCAGTTTCCTGACTGGGAACAGAACCATCTCATTTAGTGGCTGCATTACACAATATTACTTTTTTGTTTTTCTGGCATCTACAGAATGCTATCTCCTAGCAGCGATGTCTTTCGATCGGTGTTTAGCGATATGTAAACCTCTGCACTATGCAGCCCTTATGAACAGCAGGTCCTGTCTCTGGCTAGCAGCTGGAGCTTGGATAAGCGGATTCCTATCTGGTATCGTATCAACATTATCAATGTGTCAGTTAATTTTCTGTGGTCCCAATGAAATTGACCATTTCTTTTGTGATTTTGTCCCAATGATGAAGCTCACGTGCAGTGACATTCACCTGATGAAAGTTTTGGCTTTTACACTATCCTTGATTTTCTCTCTGATCCCATTTCTTTTAACTGTGACATCCTACATTTATATCTCTAAAATCCTGAGCATCCCTTCCACCACCGGGAGGAAAAAAGCATTTTCCACCTGCTCCTCTCACCTCATCATGATTACACTTTCCTACGGGACCATAACTGTTGTCTATATGTTTCCAGCAACCCATAGGCTGAAAGACCTAAGCAAAGTGTTCTCTGTCTTCTACACAGTCCTGACTCCCATGGTCAATCCTCTCATATACAGCCTGAGAAACAAAGAGGTGAAGGAGGCCATGAGGAAAGCTCTTAAGAAATATATTACTTTCCAGAGTTCAAAAATTTTACCTAACTGGTTTTTTTTTTTTTTTTTTAGGTTAACATGAACTAGATACACAAATATGTAAAACATTATCCACATGATGTCAAGTATCAGGTGGTAGCCGTGTTAGTCTGTATCTACAAAAACAACAAGGAGTCTGGTGGCACCTTAAAGACTAACAGATTTATTTGGGCATAAGCTTTCGTGGGTAAAAACCTCACTTCTTCGGATGCATAGAGTGAAAGTTACAGATGCAGGCATTATATACTGACACATGGAGAGCAGGGAGTTACTTCGCAAGTGGAGAACCAGTGTTGACAGGGCCAATTCAATCAGGGTGGATGTAGTCCACTCCCAATAATAGATGAGGAGGTGTCAATTCCAGGAGAGGAAAAGCTGCTTCTGTAATGAGCCAGCCACTCCCAGTCCCTATTCAAGCCCAGATTAATGGTGTTAAGTTTGCAAATGAATTTTAGTTCTGCTGTTTCTCTTTGAAGTCTGTTTCTGAAGGTTTTTTTTGTTCAATGATAGTGACTTTTAAATCTGTAATAGAATGACCAGGGAGATTGAAGTGTTCACTTACTGGCTTATGTATGTTACCATTCCTGATGTCCGATTTGTGTCCATTTATTCTTTTGCGGAGGGACTGTCCGGTTTGGCCAATGTACATGGCAGAGGGGCATTGCTGGCACATGATGGCATATATAACATTAGTGGATGTGCAGGTGAATGAGCCCTTGATGGTGTGGCTGATGTGGTTGGGTCCTCTGATGGTGTCGCCAGAGTAGATATGGGGACAGAGTAGGCAACGAGGTTTGCTACAGGGATTGGTTCCTGGGTTGGTGTTTCTGTGGTGTGGTGTGTAGTTGCTGGTGAGTATTTGCTTCAGGTTGGGGGGTTGGAGCAGTCCTATATAGCACATAGCAACATCTACAGTTCAGGTTGCCTGACACTTCCCAGATGAGATTTTCAGCTGTTTATAACTTTTGCAAATTTTAACTAATTCAGCTGAAATTTCGCATGCAGAGTCTCTGGTAAGAATGTGTGTGTCTGTCTCTTTCACTCCCTCTTGCACATACAAACATGTTCTTTGCACCCTGTCTTTTTTCTCCATCATCCTCTCACTCATTTCATTCTCCATAATCACAATATGCTCCCTTCATCACTTGCTCATCTCCCCCCACCACGCACTTTACTGCATTGCCCTGTGCCTTGTCCATCTCTTTTGACCTGATTCTGAGTCCAACTGCATCCCGAAGCATTAGTGCAATGAGACGGCCCATCCAGCCCTGCCCAGATTCAGAACGACCAATGAAAGAGAAGACACTGCTCAGACCAATAAGATGATGTCCCAAACTGGGGAATTGAACCCACACACAGAGCAACAGCACTCGTGGCCAACCTGCCAACCCAGAGCATCTGTCCATGGACCAGCTGCCTCAAATCCTGAGAACGTCAATAAAAATCCACCATCTCCCCATCTTTGCTGTCCAATCTCTTCTCCCCCATTTTGTCTGTTTTCTGACAAGCAAGAAAAGTGACCACAAAACTCACATCTGAGTAAAAATCCAAGAACACAACAACTCTGTCTTCCCCACTAAGGACTCTGACAAAAGAAGGGATTCAAACCAATATCCCGTCTCTGAAAGAGGCACTTAGATAAGTTTTAATTGAGATGAGTGGTTATACAAACAAATTCCTGATTCAAAATGCTTTATAACTTGTACACTAATCAATACAATTCCAATGTTTTGCATGAATTTTCTAGTGTGCTTGTCATGAGTCTAAGCAGGCTGAGGTTTCTGTATTCCAAACCCCAAACCATATTTAACTCTTTAATGTTGTAGAGTGACAAGGTCATGTGAACAGCTTTGACTCTGTGGGCTCATTGATTCCATTAAAATTGAGAACATTTCCTAGCAGCTATAATATGGAATAGACCATACATGGCCAAAGGTAAGAAATGAGAGGTTGTGTTCTTAGGCGTCTAGAGGGCACAGGAGGTAAGGAATGGGAAAGGTGTGGTGATGCTGTTCAGTGGCCACTGTATAGCAGCAGAAATGGAAGGGCAAGAAAGGGGAAGTCATACTGCCAAGTGACCAGCAGAGGGAAGTGGAAAGAGGTAAAGCTGTATAATACAGACTAGAAGGCATCAGTGTAAATGGTGAGGAAAGAACTTTGTGGAGCAATGGACCTCTATGCTACGTAATGAACTGGAAAAATCTTTAGAAACCAAAGAGAGGAATATGTGAGTGAGCAATGTATAAATGAAGATATTGAGGATCCCTGTAGTCATGTTAATTAGGGAATCAGAGGCAGACAGCCAAGCCATTCCTAGGATACCAACATTACCTAAAATCAGGAAAAGTGTACCACAGTGGAACAAGGAATGTGAAATGGTAGCATATGGTAAGGGATGAGAAATGGACTGTTATACTGAATTATGACCAACGGGAACACAAGAGCATCAACGATGGAAAGAGGCAGCTAATAGCATCCACTGCAGCTAACTCTAGAAGAGAGGAGAAGGTAAGAACAGAGCAATAGACTGTCATGCTGCATAATCGACACTAAGGGCAGCAGATTGGAAGAAATGAGGAAGGGTCAGGAATATTGACCAATAGATTTCAGAACAGGATAAAGTAATGGAGAAAGGTCAGTGATGCTGCAAGATGTCCACTAGGGGGCAGCATATTCTAAGCAGGAAAAATGGCAGCTATTTTCTGAAATGACCACTAGATGGCAGCAGATACAGGCTTATAATTAATTATTTTTTATTATATTTATTATGTTACATTTTAACAGGCCACCACCTTGGACAGGTATCTCTGAAAAATTTAAACTAGTGTTTCGTTATGTGTAGTACTTTCCCCCATGGGATTTTTCCTTCATTTTATAAGGAATCAATAAGCCACTTTGGGCAATTTCGCAAAAAAATCTTTGGAGACAGAAAATTAGTCAGCTGGGAGATAGGTTAAAGTGGGACCCTTATTACAAAGTTAAAAAACCATCACCATAAAAATGATCAAAGCCTAAAAGGGGTTGAGAATATTGTTTTCCCAATCAATTTTGCAATCAAGCTAATAATAAATAAAATAAATAAATACATATAAAGTGGTTTGTCGCCCAAAGGCTGAAACAAACTATTTTATTTGGGTTCATGAGAGTTTTTTTTTTAAAAAACCAAAAAGAACTTTGTGCTTGTATACCAGCTTCTGGAAGGTAGGTGTGTGGAGAATTGTGTAATGCAGAAATGGAATGGATCTATAGACAGTATCAAAATAACTTAAGCAACTCTGGGGGGGGGGGGGGGGGGAGAACTGGATGGAGCTAGACCTTGTCAAATGTGCCCTCTTCTGCTAGTGTCTGATTCAAGTAGACCAGAACTCAGATTCTGGTCTGTGCTTTGAGCAGGATGACCCGTTTCACCTATTCTGTTTCCATAGGAATTGCAGGACTGTATCTGACACATGGTCTATCTAGTCCAATATCCTGACAGTGGCCAGACCCAGATGTTTAAGAAGAGGGTGTTAGAACACCACAGGAGGCAGAGATGGGATAATCTGCCCCCCCATATAGCTCTCACCTGGAGCTTTAATACTTAGAGATTGGCTCAAGCCCTGAAGCATGAGGTTTAGTATCTTTTCCAGAATGTTGGTTGTCATTAATTAGGATAACTCTGAACATTATCCATGTAAATATCCAATTCCTGACATTCCAAATGGTGATGCTTTTCAGCTTAGTAATAACCATGACATGCCCACAGGTTAGTTCCCTTAGAACAACCCCTGTGCAGTGACTCTGTACTTAGTGCTGCTTTTCACACCCCAGATATTTCCATCTAGGACATGAGTTCACATACATTGTCCCACTCCCTATCTCTTGAGTCACTAAGACCAGGGAGAGGGGAGACTAGTTAGGCAGCCTCCAAATGCCCAGGTTCCATTCTGTCACCAGGGAGGGGCTCAAAAAGAGCTGACTATAAAAGAAAACATTTATGGAAAACTTTTCCAAACTGTCATTTCTACAATCTCTCTGGCACTTTTGTAGGTACAGATTTGAGGACTCAGTGATGCTTGGGATGAACATTGGCCAAAGCAAAGATCAGAAAACCTAAGAAGTTTACTTTAAAACAGTGTTTCCCCCAAAAGTGGGCACTGTGCATCGCCTCAGTAGACTGAGAATCCTGAAGATTTCCTTTCCCATTTCAAATGATTTATTTTCTGTTCCTTTGGGAGAGGCAGGAATCTCTCAGAAATGAGAATCCAACACACAGAATGGTCAGGCCACCCACAGGGCACATCCCAGGAATGACACTGGAGCTATAGAGAAGCTATTGCAATAGCTATTAGGATACAGACTGGAGGGCTGTTACATGGAAAATATGTGAAGTCAGTTCATGATGCAACAGCATTAGAGAGAATCACAACTACACTTGTCAGAGAGGTCATACAGAGAAGTACCCTGCCTTGCCCAGCTCCCACTCAATGGTGATGGCCCAGCTTTCACCCTTAGGGTACTGAGCTGAAAGTATTGTGTGGGAGAAGGTCCTTGCATGCTAGTCCTGCTCCTGACGTATGGGCTGAGATCCCTAAAAGGAGGATTCCGGCATGTTGTCTGTGGTCACCTCTGTTCCAGGACTGGTGTATATAGTGTAAAAACAAAAACGTTACCCTAAGAAATTACCCAGACTCTACATCACTGGTTTTCCAGTGGGAAACCAATCTGCAAGATCCTGAATTCTGCTACCACTCAGCAGAAGGGTGAGAATATTGTTAAATAAGCCAACATTAGTAATTACCGATAACATCAAAGTTCGTTGGGAAAAAATATTTCCATTGGGGGTGTGTAGGCTGTTCGGTCAGGGCTCGTCCCTCTCTGGGGTGGCGGGGAGCCAGACCGCCTCGCTACTTTGGTCAGGTGTGTCAGAGAATTAGCTTGGCTGTGCAGCAAACAGTCAGCAGCTCTGGCTGGGGCTGAGCAAACAATTCAATAGTAGCAAGCCCAGGCCCTGGATCAGGGCGGGCAACAAACAGTCAGTAGCTCAGGCCCTCAGGCAGGGGCTGAGCAAACAGGTTCAAAAGCAAACCCCAGTCTTCTGGCTCTGAGCAGCCAGGGAGAGGGGGAGACTGCCACCTGCAAGGTGGGTGGCAGGGGGGACGCAGGCCCACCCACTCCATTGCCACCCAGCCTGGGGCCTTAGCAGCGGCAGAAGACCCGCTGCTGTGTCAGTGGGGATCCTGGCCGCAACACACTGACATTGGCTCTGGCAGTGTTGCAGCCAGACTTGGGTCGGCTGCCCCTGGGCTACTTCCTATCTCCCCCTCTAGAGGTACCTGGGTCCGGAGGGCATCCTCCATGGGGTCACACACCATGGGCTCCTCGGGGTAGCTGGCGAGCGGTAGGCTTGGCAGCGTCTCTGGGCTCGGGCTACCATCAGGCATTGGCTAGTCTGGCCAGTTCTCGTGTTGGCCGCCAATCGCCGTGGTCTCCCCACCGGGAGCTACGCCACAAGCGTCTGGTCACTCCGGTGGTTGAGTTCCAAGTGAAATTTGGGGTCGGGCTTTTATACTTCCTGTCCTGTGCCCTGATCTCTGAGGGGTGGGTGCAGGGTTTGCTGGCTCCGCCCACTTTGGTGTCCAGAGAGGCTCGTCCCCCTCCGGAGTGGCAGGGAGCCAGACTGCCTCGCTACAGGGTGTAAGTGGGAGAGAGAGATTCTTTCATCCAAATCTTTCAATTGCAAACTATGTATTAAATTTACTTTACATTCAGTTTCCAGTGTGTCTGTTAAACTGTGGCTTCAGCACCCAATCTGGCAGGCTTGAGTCATCTAAGCCATTTTTTCTTATGCAATTGTTCCACTGAAGGCAATGGTACAGTTGACATGAGCAAAGATTGCTGAGTAGTCTCAGGCTCTGTATGGCCAAGCACTCCAGGGGTGCTACATTACATTTCAGCCATGCAGAGCAATGACCTCATACAGCTGGTAGCAGAAAGGCAATTCCTCTGGGCGAGGGAGGTTGGTTGCTTCAGGACAGTTGTTTGTACTGTCTGCACACAAAACACAGAGCTAACTCCCCAGGCTCAACCTCTTCAGAGGTGGAATCAAGGGAGATGCAGCCTTCCATGGAGAAGGCTACAAATATGAGGACTCTGCACTTTGTAAGTGGAGGGGGAAGAACATATTCTAAGACAGATCACAGCAGCCGCTCATCCATTCAGGTAGATGCAGGTGTCTTTGCTGAGAAGATCCAGTTTCTATCGAATGATGAGACCCAATTACCTCAGGGACAGAAACCGAGTCCTGGCCACTAAACCCTGAGAAATAAGAGGTAATCACTCAAAGCTTGAGCTGTCCTGTGGCTACAGGTGAGCACCGTCTTCCTGACTGCGTTTCTATACCACCTTCCAAACAGGGGCATGAATGTCCTTTGTGAAAATTGTTGGCAGTGTTGTTGTAACCGTGTTGGTCCCAGGATATTAGAGAGACAAGGTGATATCTTTTACTGGACCAAGTTTTGTTGGAGAGAGACAGAAGTTCTCTAACTCTCAAAAGCTTGTCCCTCTCACCAGCAGAAGTTGATCCAATAAAAGATATTACCTCACTCACCTTGTCTCTGTGAATATTAGCAGTTTTAGCCTCACCTTCCCACAGAAGTGCCAGTTGGTGTTAATAGCACTATTTAACAATGGGGAAATTGAGATACATGTCTTGTGAAAGGTTCTCAGCTAAGGATCTGGCTCAAGTTAAATAGGGTGAAGCCTGGAATAGAATAGTGGAAATCAAAACTAAATGAAGCTGATAAAAAGGAACATTAAAATGGCATGTTAGGTGGGTGAAGTATAAGAATGAAATTAGGAGGATGAGAAGGAATTTGAAGAACAAATGGTTTTAGTTAAAAGTAAATAACAAAAACTGTATCACTATATCTGAGTCAGGCAAGTTGCAAGAGAATCCATGAGTCAGCTGAACCCAGGAATAAATAAGATAGACATTGCAGAGCTGCTGTGGTTGAGATTTTTAAGACACCTAGGAATTGGGTGTCCTAATGGCCTATTAGAATTAATGTCCCAATCCTATAGACAGTTTGACAATCTCCTCTCAAATGATTTGTTTGTATCGATCTTCACCAAAAAGTGTTATGAAGTAATCTGCGCCAGGTCATCTTTTTTCAGGGAACGGCCTGTCAGAGGCTGAATATCAAAAGAGTAGCTTCTTGAATTAACTGGAATTTGGGGTTTCTCTGTATCACTTTAAGAGAACGTAGTAATATAGGAATTGCCAGATTAGATCAGACCCAAGGACCATCCTGTCCAGTATCGTTCTCCGAGAGTGAGCAGTACTAGATGTTTCAGAGGCAAATGTCAGAACACTGAAATAGCAGTTCTGGGATAGTCTCCCGTCACATGTGTCATGTTGGTCTACAATAGCTTGGTTTGGAATGGATATTAAAGCTCATGTTTTGGGGGTTAAGCCAATCTCTATTGTTACCATTAATTATGATAACTCTGGATATTTATATGGCTATCAGGAACATCCAATCTCTTCTGGAATCTAGTTAAGTCCTTCATATCAATGACTCTGTGGCAGTGAGTGTGATGCTCCCAATGGGGATGCAAGAGTGTGAGTGCCAAACTCAGGGCAGACAGTTACAGACCAGGGCACAAACCCCTCATTGGTTGTCAGGTCTAAACTTAGATTTCACCAATCAACTGCACTGAGTGCAAACTCCTCAGGCACTTTAACAACCTTGACAGAGTCCCCCCAGAAAGTCCCCTTGGTCTGTCCTGCCACCCAGGTGAGCGTATCTGTGGTACATGGCCCCTTACGCCAAGAATCACAGCAATATTCAAGTTACTCCTGACTTCCCCCAGGTCAATTGCACTTTAGGTCTCACACCAAAATGACGCTTGGAGCCAATCCTATAGTGAACTACTGTATAGGAAGATTTATTAAATAGGAAAAGGAAATCAGGGCCGGCTTTAGGCTGATTCCCCGGAATTGGGCCCCGCACCTGAGAGGGCCCCGCTCCCCCGGCCTGAGCCCGGCAAGCTCCATGGCCCCGCTCCCCCACGCGGGAGCCCAGCGGCCCCGCTCCCCTGGCTGGAGTGCTGGCCCAAGCCCTGCAAGCCCCGCGGACCCGCTCCCCCGGCCGGAGCACCGGCCGGAGCCCAGCAACCCCATGGCCCCGCAACCCCGGCCGGAGCGCAGCAATCCGAAGTGCCGCTGAAGACTGGGAGCGCCGCCCGGTGAGTACAAGCCCCACGAATCGGGCCCCCACACTTGCTAAAGCCGGCCCCCTTCTCTCTCTCTCTCCCACCCACTCCCTCCCTCTCCCCCCGCTAGCTGGTCCCCCTGCACCCGCGCTCCATTTTTTTTTTTGCTTTGCCGTTCTGGCCGCCACGGTTTTTTTTTTTTGCTTGGGGCGGCCAAAAAGCCAGAGCCGGCCCTGGTCTTATACAGGTGTCTATTACCCCCCCCCCCCATCTCCTGTCCTGATTTTTCACACTTGCTATCTGGTCACTCGATCTGGTACGGATGGATTTTTCAGGAGAGGCTTCATGTCTGTGGAAGAGCAACTCTTCACACTCATTAATGTCCCTCTCCTGTGTGGTGATTCATACTCACAGAAGCTCACTACAACTGCTCCAATATTAAATTACAATATGGAACAGACATTACAGGGGAGATTAATGCAGGCAGCAACTGACAAGCATTCAAAACTTTCTTATAATTCTAATACCCATATTATTAATATTAACCCACAAGTGAGCCAGACTGATTCCTGCTGTGTATCTGTTAGTATCCTGCTGAGACCGGGGGACCTTGGCCTGAGCTAACACTTGGTCTGCCAGCATCACAGTGAGTGCCACAGTTTAATTACACTTTGGGTGAACAAGTATTTCATTTTATAGATTTTAAGTTGCCCACCTTTTAATTTTGTTGCATGCCCCCCTTGTTCTTGGAGTAAGGGGCAGGGGAAACAGAAGATCCCCATTCTACCTTCTCCCAGTTTCTGCAGAAAGAGGACCGTCAAGCTGAGGATCCTGAGTCCTGGCCCCTGAACCCTGAGAAACAAGAGCACATCACTTCAAGCTTGGGCTGTCTTGTGGTTACAGGTGAGCACTGTCTTCCTGACTGCATTTCTATATCACCTTCCAAACAGAGGCTTGAATGTGATTTGTGAATATTAGAGGGACAAGGTGGGTTAGGTAATATCTTCTATTAGACCAACTTGTGGTGGAGAACGAGAGAAGCTTTTGAGCTACACAGAGCTCTTCTTCAGGTGAATATTAACAGTTTTAACCTCACCTTCCCACTGCAGTGCCGGTCAGCGTTCACAGCACAATTTCATAGAGATGGAGTGTGAGATCCATGTCTTGTGACAGGTCTTCTGACACAAATGAAGCTACCTTGATTTACACCAGCTTTACATATGGCTTGTTACCCTGCAAAGAAAGCTATCAGGTTGGTTTGACATGATTTGTTCTTGACAAATCCATGCTGACTGTTACTTATCACCTAATTATATTCTAGGTGTTTGCAAATTGATTGCTTAATTATTTGCTCTATTATCTTTTTCCAGGTACAGAAGTTAAGCTGACTGGTCTGTAATTCCCCAGGTTGTCCTTATTTCCATTTTTATAGATGGGCACTATATTTGCCCTTTTCCAGTCTTCTGGAATGTCTCCCATCTTCAATGGGGTGGTGTCAAGGCTGTATCCCCACTTTGAACTTTAGGGTACAAATGTAGGGGCCTGCATGAGGACTTCTAAGCTTAACTACCAGCTTAGTTCTGGTCCGCTGCCACCATTCCCTACCCTGGGAAGCTTTTAGAAAACCTCTTACCAATTCCCTGGTGAATACAGATCCAAACTCCTTGGATCTTAAACAAGGAGAAATTGACCCTTCCCCCCTCCTTCCTTTCACCAACTCCTGGTGAATACAGATCCAAACCCCCTTGGATCTTAAAACAAGGAGAAATTAATCAGGTTCTTAAAAAGAAGGCTTTTAATTAAAGAAAAAGGTAAAAATCATCTCTGTAAAATCAGTATGGAAAATAACTTTACAGGGTAATCAAACTTAAAGAGCTCAGAGGACCCCCCCCCTCTGTCTTAGGTTCAAAGTATAGCAAACAAAGATAAACACTTTAGTAAAAGGTACATTTACAAGTTGAGAAAACAAAGTAAATCTAGGACGCCTTGCCTGGCTTTTACTTACAATTTTGAAATAAGAGAGACTTGTTTAGAAAGATGGGGAGAACCTGGATTGATGTCTGGTCCCTCTCAGTCCCAAGAGCGAACAACCCCTTCAAACAAAGAGCACACACCAAAGCCTTTCCCCCCCCAAGATTTGAAAGTATCTTGTCCCCTTATTGGTCCTTTGGGTCAGGTGTCAGCCAGGTTACCCGAGCTTCTTAACCCTTTACAGGTAAAAGGATTTTGGAGTCTCTGACCAGGAGGGATTTTAGTACGGTACACAGGAGAGCTGTTACCCTTCCCTTTATAGTTATGACAGGTGGTGAGTGGTGATACTTACTAGCCTGGATCAAACATGCAAGATTGTTTCTAGACTCTGAGTTCAGGGACAGCATCTTCCCCCCCCACTCCAGTGCCTTTCTTGTTCCTGTATTATCATTATGGAGTAGGGAGGGTCACTCCCCAGTTAGGGTTGCACATCAGACTGGTTCTGCCCCTTCCTAAAACCCACCCTCCAAAGAGCTGTATTTTATTACTGCTACGTAGTTAATGTCGGGAAACAGAAAAGGCACTGCCAGTCCCTCACCACATAACCATCACAGGAACTAAGGGAGAATTTACTCCACTTCATAAATTATGACAAAGTGATTTCTTGTGAGGGGGTGAAAATTGTTTCTTTTCCTAAAGAGAATTGAAAAGCTGAATATACCAGGATATATTGTTAGATTTATTTCCATTAATTCTTACAGAAGATTGGTGCCTAAAGACACTGGACCGCATTGGAAATGTCAGTCCAAGATTTCAGTTGATGTATTTATTGATTTTGACTCCTAAGACATGGCATGATTCTGGCCATTGTCAGAAGAGAAATACTGCATTTAAGCATCATTGTTAAGCTCTGGTATGTCACTAGATGGTATATGATATGACAGTTCAGATCATTTCTCTGTTTATTAGTATTGGCTACCAGAGAAACGGGCTGTTATAGTAGTCATTGGTATCCACATACAACACCCTTTTCCCCATCAGAGCAATGTTCTGTCCTCAGATTGAGACTCCTGGCACTTAACTCTGAAATCTACATTTCGTCTTAAAATTTCAGCCTGTAACCAGGAGAGAGAGGGAGTTTCTGAATATTTATGGAATTAATTCATGAGATTTGATTAACTTTTAACTCTATGTCCTTCTGTAACAAGGTTGGGACTCACCACCGCGGCACCTCCTACTGGTTACTCCGGGAATTAGCTCAGTCCAGTGGAGCGTCCCCTCTCGGTGGTATCCTGCCCGTTGTCTTGTCCTCGGTTGGCTTCTGAGCCCACGTCGCTCACCAACTCGCGACGTCCTCTTCCGGACCACTGCCCTCCGGCAGTGCCCCTTAGTCCAGCCACACCCCCTTCCGGGGGGAGGTAGGGAGGTCAATCAGCAGTCTCTATGTCCAGCCACCGTGGTCAACCACACACCTCAAAGTCTAATCCCTCCTGTCAGGGATCTGGCGTGGTCTATAATGGCCGCTCCCTACGGCTGGGTGTACTTCAAGGGGAGAAGGGGGGACCCAGGCCCACCCTACTCTGGGTCCCGGCCCAGGGACCCTCTAGTGGCAGCATCGCTGTCCTCCTTCTCTCCCCTTGTCTGTCTGCTTCCCTGGGCCGCTTCCCCTACGGCCCCTCGCACCGTCTAGGTCCTTCCCCTCAGTGCCTGCAGCCTGGCAGACACCGGGCTGGAGTTTCCTTCTGCTCCCCAGGGCCTGCCCAGCACTGCACTGTCCCGGGTGCTAGTCTCCCACCCTGGAGACAGACCTTCCCCTGTTGAAGGCCTGGGACAGACTGACTGCTCCTTTCCAAAGCAGCCTTCTTATAGGGCTGAGCCTGGCCCTGATTGGCTCCCTCCAATCTGGGCCCTGATTGGCTCTCAGTAAGCCCTTTCTTGATAGGCTGCCAGCCTGCGCAGCCTCTCTAGCCCCCTCTCACATGGGGGTGGGGCACTTGCCCCACCACACACCCTCCCCCTTAAGAATGCTCCCCGGGGGAGGGAGGAGGAAGGAAAGGGGTCTTATCGACCCCGCTTCCCTCGCAGCTGGGCCCGTAAGGCATCCCTTTGCTCCCGCAGGCCCTCCACTGTCTGGAGCAGCCTGCTTCCCACTACTAGGTCTGAGTCCCCACCGTAGACCTCTCTGGTCCTACATGGGTTCGAACATCCATTTGGGTTCCCACATCGGTCCTCCCGGCCCCTATGTGGGTTCCCTCTTTTAGGTGGGGCCTCTCTACCCCAGCCCCCTTCTCTCTGGGGGCCTCAGCCTGCACTACCCCTTCCTGGCGGCTATTCGCAGACCGAGCCTTAGCTTCTTCTGGCACCCCCCCTTTTTGGCTCAGGGGGCAATTCCTCTTTATGTGGCCCTTGGTGTGGCAGTGGAAGCACCCTCGGCACCTTCCCCCTGCCACGGCCCTAGTCCTGCTTGTGTGGGCTCTAGCCCTTCCTTCTGGGCTGGTCCGGGCCTTGGGAGCCCTGTAGGGGCACTCTCTCTTTAGGTGTCCCCGCTCCCCACAGACCCAACAAGCTCAGGGCCCCCCTGTTCCTCTCACAGGAGGTGCCTTGTCCAGGTGAGGCTTCTCTGCCCTCTCCCAGTAGGGACACTCCCACCTGAAGTGCCCCATTCGCCCACAGGCGTAACATTCTTGAGCCCAGGCCCAGGCCCTGGCCTCTCGCCCTTGGCGCCTGGTCTCCTATACGGTCTGGGTGCCCACCCCCGCAGCAGCCAGAGCCCCTCACTCTGCTGCTCGACAAGCCGAGCCACCCAGGCCCTCCAGTATAAGTCCTTGTTCTCCACCATCTTCGTCTCTGTCTTAGTCTCTCAACTTGGCACAAACTGCCTAGTCCTTTGCTCTGCCCCTTGTGTCGGGGCGGACCGTGGTGCCCACGTTCTCCACCAAATGTAACAAGGCTGGGACTCACCACCACTGCGCTTCCTACTGGTTACTCCGGGAATTAGCTCAGTCCAGTGGAGCGTCCCCTCTCAGTGGTATCCCGCCCGTTGTCTTGTCCTCGGTTGGCTTCTGAGCCCACGTCGCTCACCAACTCGTGGCATCCTATTCCGGACCACTGCCCTCCGGCAGTGCCCCTTAGTCCAGCGACACCCCCTTCCAGAGGGAGGGGAGGGGGGTCAATCAGCAGTCTCTATGTCCAGCCACCGTGGTCAACCACACACCCCAAAGTCTAATCCCTCCTGTCAGGGATCTGGCGTGGTCTATAATGGCCGCTCCCTATGGCCAATGGCTGGGTGTACTGCAAGGGGGGGAAGGGGGAGACCCAGGCCCACCCTCTACTCTGGGTCCCGGGCCCAGGAACCCTCTAGCAGCAGCATCTCTGTCCTCCTTCTCTCCCCTCGTCTGTCTGCTTCCCTGGGCCGCTTCCCCTACGGCCCCTCGCACAGGCTAGGCCCTTGCCCTCAGGACCTGCAGCCTGGCAGACACCGGGCTGGAGTTTCCTTCTGCTTCCCCAGGGCCTGCCCAGCACTGCGCTGTCCCGGGTGCAAGTCTCCCACCCTGGAGACAGACCTTTCCCTGTTGAAGACCTGGGACAGACTGACTGCTCCTTTCCAAAGCAGCCTTCTAATAGGGCTGAGCCTGGCCCTGATTGGCTCCCTCCAATCTGGGCCCTGATTGGCTCTCAGTAAGCCCTTTCCTGATTGGCTGCCAGCCTGCGCAGCCTCTCTGGCCTACTCTAGCCCCCTCTCACATGGGGGTGGGGCACTTGCCCCGCCACACCTTCCCATTCAATCTAGGAAAAGATTTATTGTTCCTAGACTCAACCCATGGCAGACAGACTGGGGAAACAAAACAGCCATCAAAGAATTCACCAGCTCATTCCTTCAGGTAACTGCAGGTCTCTTTAATGAGAAAGTCCCGTTTCTGCAGAATGATGAAAGACAAGAACCTCAGTGGAACTGGAGTCCTGTCTGCCAAACCCTGAAGAGCTCTGTGTAGTTGATCCAATAAAAGGTATTACCTCACCCACCTTGTCTCAAACCCTGAGAAATGAATTGAGATTTTTGGCACTTTACTCTGAACTCTACATTTAGGCTTAAAATTTCAGCCTGTAATCAGGACAGGACGGGAGTTTCCAAATATTTATGGAATTAATTCATGAGACTTGATTAAATTTTAACTCTATGTTCTTCCAATTCAATTGCACAGCTTGATTTATTGTTCCTAGACTCAAACCATGGCAGACAGAGACTGGGGAAACCGAACGGCCATCACAGAATTCATCATTCTGGGATTCGGGGATCTCCCCGACCTGCAAATTCTTCTTTTCCTGATGTTCCTAGTGATCTACATGGCAACCATGGCCAGGAACACCCTCATCGTGGTGCTCATTGTGGCTGACCAGCACCTTCAAACCCCCATGTACTTCTTCCTGGGCAACTTGTCCTGCCTGGAGACCTGCTACACCTCAACCATCCTGCCCAGGTTGTTGACCAGTCTCCTGACTGGGGACAAAACCATCTCAGTCAGTGGCTGCTTCATGCAACTCTATTTCTGTGGTTCTCTGGCATGTACAGAATGCTATCTCCTAGCAGCAATGTCTTATGATCGGTATTTAGCGATATGTAAACCCCTGCACTATTCAACTCTTATGAATATCAAGTCTAGGAGAGGTCTTTTGCTGCCCCAAGCAAAAAAATTTTTGGCTGCCCCCCCCAGCCCGGGGCTCTCTCTCTCTCCCCACCCCACAACTGCACCCTCCTGCAGCCCCAGCCCTGGGTCACTCGTAACTCGCTCCCAGGGATTCAGCAGGAATTTTGAATGTGCACAGAACCCAGACAGGATTGGTTCCCATATGGTTACAGAACTGCAGTAAAGTGGAACAATTTTCAGCTTGTGTGATTGAAGGCTATCTGGATGCATATTATAAGACTGTCCTACATAAATGAGGAAAAGTTGAGGTGCCTTTATTATTCTTTTGTTCCATTCTTTGTTTCTATGGGGAATTTGCCAATGCAATATCACTGTCTTCCTTTTAAACAAATAAAACTAAAATAATAATAATAAAAAAGCAATGGCTGTTGAAAATAGCAATTCCAGTCCTATTAACCACTGGGAAGCATTTTTTGGAAAATTTATTCTACTTTTTCTACAGCAAGTTACAGTGGATCAGTATATTTGATATGGGAGAAATGAAGTAACAGCTGCCCAAACTGAGCTTGAGCACTCCTGAATTTTGAGGGTGTTCAAATCTGGAAGGCAGGTGCTAGATTCCCTTTCTGAATATTAGCTAAATCTGGAAAAGAAAAGTCAATTTCTGCTTCCATGGCTCAGAAGTGTAAATACTCCTATGTGCCTGGTACTGTATCTAAAGCTGCCCAGGTCCTAGTAGAGCCTCCCCTCCCTTACTTTTCATTTTAAATTCGAGTAGGATCCAAGTACCTCCCTTGCTAGGCTTCAGATAGAGAGATGCACTGTCCATTTAGTCCACCCAATTCTTTCTTTGGGGGAGAGCCCAGGGCTGGGGTGGGGGGGGGGCAAAAAACCTAGAGCTGGCTCTGTCCCTACCATTCACAGCAAGCTGCAGCATGAGGTTTCAGTTCCACACTCCTTCCCCCTCCCTTTCCTGTTAATTGCGGCCGAGGGAATGCTGGGAAATATAGTTCTTTCCCTGCTCCAGGGCTGGCTCTATAGGCAGGGAGCTAACCAAGGAACTACAGCTCCCAGGGCCCCCTGTTGGTTCTCAGCTCCCATGCTGGATTCTTGCGCCCTTGCAAATTTGCCACCCCAAGCAACTGCTTCCTTTCTTGGTGCCTAGAGCCGGCCCTGTTTGCCTCCAATTGGCTGCTGGGTCATGGTTAAATGGTTGTTTGGCTGTAATTATCTTAATCTCATTCCTATCACAGTTATTATTCTGTGGCCTGAATGAAATTGACCATTTCTATTGTGATGTCATCCCAGTGATGGAACTCTCCTGCAGTGACACCCACCAGGTCATATTGCTGGATTTCATATTAGTCTCTGTATTCACCCTCCCTCCATTCCTACTAACCCTGACTTCCTACATGTGTATCGTCGTCACCATCCTGAGAATCCCTTCCACCACCGGGATACAAAAGGCCTTTTCCACCTGCTCCTCTCACCTCACTGTGGTGATAATTTTCTATGGAACCATAATGATTGTGTACCTGCTACCGAAAAGTGATACACTGAGAGACCTGAACAAAGTACTCTCTCTTTGCTACACGGTCCTGACTCCCCTGGTAAACCCCCTCATCTACAGCCTGAGAAACAGAGAGGTCAAGGAAGCCTTGTGCAAAGCATTCAGTAAATGTGGCTTTCACAAAAATGTGCAGATACACCTACATAATAAAATAACCTTAGGTTTTCAAAGCTACCTGAGTGATTTCAGCCATCAGCCCCCATTAAAATTAAGTTGAAAACTCCCTTTGAAAATCTCAGCACTCAGTGTTGTCCATCTCAGTGGAAGGACCAGAAGGGAGGTGGCCATAACCGTGGTACCATCATGGAGTTTTTAACTGGGCACTAGGCAGAGTGGAGACCAAATTTTAACCAATTTTTTTATCCGTAAAAAAGCCATTTTTGATCTAAATAAATGTTTGGACAATAAAAATACTAACTCCTGGTGCAGCATGTGTGGGGACGTAAGCCTGGGAAATCTGCCACCTCTGAAATTGTGCTTATTGCCAGCATAGCCCTCTGCAGACCAGCCACCTTCACTGTGCTCACACAGGCCGGATGCAAACAACCAGGCCCCAGCAGTGACCTCTGGACACTTCACCAGGAACAGCCTCATAGCTCTTATCTGGGCTAAGCCCGGTGGTGACCAGCTCCAGCAAAGCACCTGCTCCAGGCTCACTGGGCCCTTGGAAGCGGGGAGGTTGGGCAACCACAGAGAAGTAGATGCACATGCTAGGTCCACTGGGATTGTCCATACCCAGCAGGGGTTTTGCCAGGCACACATAGAACTGAGGCCAATTCTGCAGTTGGGTCTGTCAAACAGTCCCTGAAGAGGGACTCTTCCTGCAGCCCTTCAGGGCAGCAGCTGCTCTTCTGCCACCAACTGCACAGAGAAGTTCAAAGGGAGGTGACCTGTTACAAAGAGTGTCCCCAAAACTCACTGCAACAAGCGCCCGTCCCGAGAGGGCTAGTTCTCAGGATACTGTGTCTAGTCAGCCCCAGGTGCCTTACAAAGCTACTGCCTACCAATGGGCAGAGCTCCTTTGGTGCCTAACACGGCAGTGCTGGCTCAGTCACTAGGAGCATGTCAGGGCTTGGCCAGAGGTAAGGGAGCTAGGCAACAGTGAGACCGGTAGGGCTCCAACTCAATGGAAAGGATTTTCAAAGGGACCTAATAGAGTTAGGCACCCAAATCACTTTGAAATGGGAGTTGGACAGTTAGATTCTCAGAGGCGTCTATGGAAGTTCAGCCTGGAGAGCAATGGGGATTCTGTCACGGTAGGTTCAATCTATGTGTTTCCATTGGAAACAGACCCCACATCAACACAAGTGCACTGGATGGAGGGGAAACCCTTGCTAATACATTGAAAGCCGCTGCTGTTGTACGTGCTCTCGTAGCCACTAATATTGCAATCATGATGTTGTGTGATTTGGTTGCTAGTGGCTAGAATTTGGAACAGTGCACACCCAGCAGTAGGTCAGAAATGAGGAGAGATGCAATTATGCTGTCTAGGGCCACTAGAGGGCAGAGGAATGGGACAGGTGTAGTGGTGTTGCCCAATGGACAGCAGCCAAAGTGGAAGGGCAAGAAAGGAGATGTTATGTTGCCAAATGACCAACCGAGGGAAGTGGAAAGGGAGGTGAAGCTGTATCATGGTGTATAAGTGGTGAGTAAAGAGGACTGAAGAGAAAAGGACCTTGATGCCTTCTAATGAACTGTGGATAGTAGCAGATGTTAAGTAGTGAGAAATGGGCTGTTATACTAAATAATGGGCACCAGGTGACATAAGAGCTAAGAAAATGGGAAAGCAAAAAGAAGAATGCACTGCAGGAGAGCAGAGTAACAGGCTGTCATGCTGGGAAATGGACACTAAATGGCAGCAGAGTAGAGAAAAGTGAGGGAGGGGGAAGGTCAGAAATACTGACTCGTGACCAATAGATTTCAGCGGCCAATACAATAATGAGAAAGTGGGTAGCAGCATGTTGTAAGGGTGACATATGGGCAGCTATTTTCAAAAATGCCCATTAGATGATGGCATATCTTGAATACTAATTAAGGGGCGGTGCAAGTCCATGAGAACCTCAGAGTTATGAGCGCCCTCGGGAACAGAGGTTGTTCGTAACTCTGAAATGTTCATAACTGAACAAAACGTTATGTTGGTTCTTTCAAAAGTTTACAACTGGACATTGACTTAATGCATCTTTGAAACTTTACTATGCAGAAGAAAAATGCTGCTTTTAACCATCTTAATTTAAATGAAACAAGCACAAAAACAGTTTCCTTACCTTGTCAAATCTTTTTTTCTTAAATGTTCCCTTTATTTTTTTTTACTAGTTTATGTTTAACATAGTACTGTACTGTATTGGAATTAAAAAAAATAAATATTTTTTTTTGGTCTTTACTGCTGCTTGATTACATAGTTTGAAACCTTACTATGCAGAAGAAAAATGCTGCTTTAAACCATCTTAATTTAAATTAAACAAGCACTGAAACACTTTCCTTACCTTGTCAAATCTTTTTTTTTAATGTTCCCTTTATATTTTTAGGAGTTTACATTTAACACAGTACTGTATTGGATTTAGTTATTATTATTATTATTTTGGTCTTTACTGCTGCTTGATTGCATAGTTCTGGTTCCAAATGAGGTGTGTGGCTGACCGGTCAGTTCGTAAATCTGAGGTTCTACTGTACATTATAACTGCCCACCACCTTGGACAGGCATCTTCCAAAAATGTAAGCTGGTGTTTGTTCATGATCTAAAATATTTTCCACAAAGGATCATTAGACTAAAAAATGATGTACAATGGGACTTGTATAATTGCAAGTCACATGGGGCATTGTTAGCTACAAAGCTTTGGAGACACAAAATGAACCAAGTGGGAGAAAGGTTAAAGTGGGACCATATTAAAAAGCATGAAGACAGAATACAAATATGAGGGAGCATTTACACTTTGTAAATCAAAGGGGAAGCCCCTTTTCCAAACGAAGATCAAATCCACCGGTTCATCCCTTCAGGTAACTGCAGGTCTCTTCACTGAGAAAATCCAGTTTCTGCAGAAAGAGGAGAGAGAAGAACCTCTGCTGAGGATCCTGAGCCTTGGCCGCTGAACCCTGAGAAATAAGAGCTCATCACTTCAAGCTTGGACTGTCCTGTGGTTTCAGGTGAGCACTGTCTTCCTGATTGCATTTCTATACCACCTTCCAAACAGGGGCATGCATGTTCTTTGTGAATATTAGAGGGACAAGGCGGGCGAGGTAATATCTTTTATTGGACCAAGTCCTGTTGGTGAACAAGAGAAGTTTTCGAGCTGCACAGAGCTCTTCTTCAGGTGAATATTAACAGTTTTAGCCTCACCTTCCCACAGTAGTGCCAGTCACTGTTCACAGCACCTTTTCACAGACATGGAGCGTGAGATCCATGTCTTGTGACAGGTCCTCAGTTGGAGATCTTCCCCACTGACAAAAATGGAGCTGCCTTGATTTACACCAGCTGGGGATCTGGCTCATGTGTGCCCCAATGGGGTGGCGAGTGGTGATAGAGTCTTATTACCCCAGATCACGCATGCCACAATGTTTCTAGACTCCAAGTTCAGGGACAGCATCTTCCCCCGCCCTGAGTGCCTTTCTTGTTCCTGTATTATCATCCCACAATCATTATGGCGTGGGGAGGGTCACTCCCCAGTTAGGGTTGCATATGAACATGCTTTTGTCCCTTCCTAAGATCCACCCTACAAAGAGCTGTTTTTTATTACTGCTACATAGTGAACATTAGGAAACAGAAAAGGCATTGCCAGTCACTTACCATGTCACCATCACCACCAGAGAAACTAAGGGAAAATTTACTCCACTTCATAATTTATGGCATGAACTGATCTCTTGTGAGGGGGTGAAAATTGTTCTTTTTCCTACAGGGCACTGAAATGCTGAATATACCAGGATATATTTGTAGAATTAATAGAAATAAATCTAACAGAAGGTCATTGCCTAAGGACTCTAAACTGCATTGAAAAATCTCAGTCCAAGATTTTAGTTGTTTGATTTTGACTCCTAAGACATGGCATGATTCTGGTCATTGCCAGAAATGAAATACAGCATTTAAGCATCATTGTTAAGCTCTAAGATGTCACTAGAGGGAATATCATAGTAGATAAAGAAATATTCTGATCCGCTATATCAGTACTCGGCTACCAGAGATATGGGCTGTTTCAGTAGTGATTGCTCTGATCATGGCAGACGATGGTTTACATGGATACAAATGTTCTGTTCTCAAATTGAGACTTCTGGCACTTTGCTCTGAACTCTACATTTAGGTTTAAAATTTCAGCCTGTAATCTGGAAAGGAAGGGGAGTTTCTGAATACTTATGGAATTAATTAATGCAACTTGACTAACCTTAAACTCTATGTTCTTCCAATTCAATTACACAGTTTTATTGTTCCTGGACTCAAACAATGGCAGACAGAGACTGGGGAAACCAAACGGCCATCAAAGAATTCATCATTCTGGGATTCGGGGATCTCCCTGACCTGCAAATTCTTCTCTTCCTGATGTTCCAAGTCATCTACATGGCAACCATGGCTGGGAACACCCTCATTGTGGTGCTTATTGTGGCTAACCAGCACCTTCACACCCCCATGTACTTCTTCCTGGGCAACTTGTCCTGCCTGGAGACCTGCTACACCTCAACCATCCTGCCCAGGTTGCTGGCCAGTCTCCTGACTGGGGACAAAACCATCTCAGTCAGTGGCTGCATCATACAACTGTATTTCTTTGGTTCTCTGGCATGTACAGAATGCTATCTCCTAGCAGCAATGTCTTATGATCGGTATTTAGCGATATGTAAACCCCTGCACTATTCAACTCTAATGAATATCAAGTTTTGCCTTCAGTTGGCTGCTGGGTCATGGTTAAATGGCTGTTTGGCTACTGCTATCTTTGTCTTATTCCTATCACAGTTAATATTCTGTGGCACAAATGAAATTGACCATTTCTATTGTGATTCCATCCCACTGATAGAACTCTCCTGCACTGATACCCACCAGGTCATATTGCTGGCTTTCATATTAGTCTCTGTATTCACCCTGCCTCCATTCCTACTAACCCTGACATCCTACATGTGTATCATCGCCACCATTCTGAGAATCCCTTCCACCACCGGGAGGCAAAAAGCCTTTTCCACCTGCTCCTCTCACCTCATTGTGGTGACAATTTTCTATGGATCCATAATGATTGTATACCTGCTACCGAAACATGATACACTGAGAAACCTGAACAAAGTGCTCTCTCTTTGCTACACGGTCCTGACTCCCGTGGTAAACCCCCTCATCTACAGCCTGAGAAACAGAGAGGTGAAAGAAGCCTTGTGCAAAGCAGTCAGTAAATATGTGGCTTTCACCAAAACTTGCAGAGACTCCTAGAGAATAACTTAGCCTGAGGTTTTCAAAGCTTCCCGGGTGTTTTAAGCAATCAGCCCCCCATTAAAATTAAGTTGAAAACTCCCATTGAAAATCTCAGCACTAATGTGAAAAAGAAATGGAGATGATCTGCATGGAGTTACTGAGACAGTCTTTGTGGTCCCCCGCTGTGTCCATGTAACACAATTTTCAGGAAAGTGAGGATGTTGACAGCTCTGTCACTCTCTCATGTTCAGCACTGATACGCACAGTATGATGGTATTTTTCTCCAGGGTGTTGACTAAATGTTCACCCTATGTATGTACAGCCTCTGAAACTGCACAGAGCTGACATTGTGTAAGGCACAAAATCCACTAACAATGAAAGCAAATCCCTGGGTATATCCCCTGTTCACTGTTTCTCTATGTAAGATAATAAAGTCTTGTAATCAAATTCAGACAGTCTAATACAAACAAAACACAATGGGTGACATCATCATATTTGTTGCTACAGATCGTTTCTTATGCCCCTAAGGATACAACGCAGAATCCAGCTAGAGCTCAGGTCACTGTTGTCCATCTAAGTGGAAGGACCAGGGAGAGAGGTGGCCATAACCATGGTAGCATCATAGAGTTTTTAACTGGGCACCAGGTGGAGCGGAGACCAATTATTAACCATTTTTTTATATGCATAAAAAAGCCATTTTTGATCAAAATAAATGTTTGGACAATAAAAATAGTAACTCCTGGTGCAGCATAGGTGGGGATGTAAGCCTGGGAAATTTGCCGCCCCTGAAATTGTGCTCCTTGCCATCACAGCCCTCTGCAAACTGTTGTCAGTTGGCGTGCATGCCTGCTTTCTCCGTATGTTGTCCCAGCCCTGCACAGACAGTTGGTTCAGCAGACCTCGATAGTACTACCAAGAAAGAAAGACCACAGGCACAGTTTGGTGACAAAGGCACTCAGCCAGGTTTATTGCCCTCAAGGCACAGTTCTAGCATCCTGATTCTGTGGTTACAGATACACTAATACACGAGTGCCCAGTGCCAAGGAGCAGCTCAGTCAGCAGTGGGAATTTCTGCCTTCCCCTGGGCCGCACAAAGGGTTAAATTGAGGTACCCCGACATTTATAGACTGAGACAAACAACTTACATACCACCTCATGTGTTTCATGACATCTGCTTGTTACCTCCCCTTGTACTTTGCTCCAGGTGTCTCGGGCAAAACATCCCTATTCATCACTTCTGTCAAACCCTCTTATCTGGTATTAGGTCAGGAGGATGTGCCTGGGCTAATCTCCTGGAGTGAGTTCACACACATACCCAGTGTCTGTTGCTTCTTAGGAGTGCCTGTGTGTTAGCAGTGATAGTAATACCTTTGCCTAGGAAATGTATCGGATAGTGAAGTTGTAAGCATCTGATGTACTACATGGCCTGACTTTGGTTCACGGCGTGGCCGGTGATGACACAAAAAGCTCCCTCTCAGAATGCCCATCAGAACTGAGCAGGTGCAGTAACATCCGCTGTTGCAGCTGCCCTCACTCTGCCCTTACTTGGAGTCAGACTTTGCTGCCTGGTCTTTGGAGGTATTAAAAAGGGGCAAAGGGGGGAGAGGGGCTAACAGTTGACCCCCTGCTGTTCTTGCAAATATAGGGGTGTGCAGGGGGCAGAGGCTTTTTTAGTTCTCCTCACAGGACACTGCATGTCAGTGCTGGAGAAGAGGGCAGATTCCTGGGGCTGTGTTCTTAAAGGTGCAGGCATCCCAATTCCTAGACTGTCAATGCTTAGACACCGCAGCGTCTCTCTGTCTTATATAAATGCTGAGGTGCTACTTTACTGTTACAGCCAGGAGACTTAATGCTGTGAAATATTGTACATACACCCCCTCCCTCAAACTCTGCCTCACACATTTTGAGTATTCTATCAGTTTCTATGTCTATATGAAGTCACTGCAGCTCCTTTCTCTTATATAATGTGCTGAGGTGCTAAACTCCCTCCCAGAGCCCACACGTCTGCACCCCATCCTGTACCCCAATCCCCTGCCCCAGGTCAGAGCCTGCACCCCTCACCCAAACTCACTCCCAGAGCCTGCACCTCAAACCCCCTCCCACAGCAAAACTCCCTTGGACCTCTTCTGGATGTCACCAAAAAATATACAAACCTGCTGCCCCTGGTGCTACTTTACTGCTACAGGAGACTTGATGCAGTGAAATATTTTACCTACAGTCCCTCAAACTCTGCGTCACACATTTTGAGTATTTAAAAGAGTCTTATCATTATATGTCTACATGAAGTCTCATAACAGTTCACACATTTGTCTTATCTGCTGCTGTGATTCCCTGCTCTCTTCCTTGTAATCCATTTTAATGATAGTTTTGCTCCTTTAGAAATGTTATTTCTATTACGCTTATTACTCTGAACACATCGTCATTTATCTGTATTATCATTGTGCAATGCATGTCATTGTGCTGTTTATTTTTTATTTGAATAGATAATGCTCATCAAAAAATGTTAAGTAAGTAGTTGTAATTAGTTTTAGCAATTCCATCTGTGCTTCTATTATAGCACTTGCTATGGTTTTTGTACTTTGATTTGTAATTTGGAGTTTTTAATTCTACCTTTTTTTCTTTTTATAGCACAAGTTTATTTTGTTGGGTCATGTGACTTCCAGTATGACTGATTTCCTGTCCTGTTTCAGCAATTCCTTTGCATTTGATCCACCAATAAGGATTGCCTTTTGCTGCATTTATCTTGCCTGTGGATCCAGCCTTTAGTGTCCCATGTTCACACGTCATTGCTTGTGTGTAGAAGTTGATTCACAAATACACCTCTACCCCGATATAACACTGTCCTCGGGAGCCAAAAAATCTTACCGCATTATAGGTGAAACTGTGTTATATCGAACTTGCTTTGATCCACTGGCGTGTGCAGCCCTGCCCCCCCAGAGCACTGCTTTACCAAGTTATATCTGAATTCATGTTATATCGGGTTGTGTTATCATAGAATATCAGCGTTGGAAGGGACCTCAGGAGGTCATCTAGTCCAATCCCCTGCTCAAAGCAGGACCAATCCCCAGACAGATTAATTTTACCCCAGTTCCCTAAATGGCCCCCTCAAAGATTGAACTCACAACCCTGGATTTAGCAGGCCAATGCTCAAACCACTGAGCTATCCCTCCCCCCCCATGGGGATAGAGGTGTATTCAGTAAGTGTATTCTATTGTGTCATCTTACATCCTTCTCAAGGGCAAAAATCTTCTGCAACAATGAAAGTTTGGACTGATGATCAGTGTCTGCAGAACTTTTGGATGCGCAAGTCCACATTTCTGCATCTGTGTGCAAAACTCACCAAAAGAAAAGCTGCACTGACAATGGAGAAGCAAATATAGATTGCACTATGGGGACCTGCAACACCAGATTCTTATTGGTCAATCAGAGGTCTCTCTACTAAACCAAGGTGGAATGGATTTCTTTAATGCAAGTAGTCAGAACATATTGTTAAAGATCATTTAATGTTCAATGCCCTGTTAACACCTCTGCAGTCACAGAACAACAAAGTAGTGTTACTGGGTTTCAGACTGTTGTCTCTTACAACTTTCTTAAGTTTCCATAGCAATATTTCTGAGTAAGGCTAAGGTTTCACAGAATCATAGAAGTTTAGGTTTGGAAGAGACATCAGGAGGTCAACTAGTCCAACCCCCTGCTCAAAGGAGGACCAACATCAACTAAATCATCCCAGCCAGGGCTTTGTCAAGTTGGGCCTTAAAAACCTCTCAGGGTGGAGATTCCACCACCTCCCCAGGCAACCCATTCCTGGGCTTCACCACCCTCCTAGTGAAATAATGTTTCCTAATATTCAGCCATTGCTCCATGTTCTGTCATCTGCCACCACTGAGAACAGCCGAGCTCCATCCTCTTTGGAACCCCCCTTCAGGTAGTTGAAGGCTGCTATCAAATCCCCCCTCACTCTTCTCTTCTGCAGACTAAATATGCCCAGTTCCCTCAGCTTCTCCTCAGAAGTCATGTGCCCCAGCACCCTAATAATTTTCATTGCCCTCTGCTGAAGTAACTCTCTCCAATTTGTCCACACTCTTTCTGTAATGAGGGGCCTAAACTGGATACAATACTCCAGATGTGGCCTCACCAGTGCCAAATAGAGGGGAATAATCACTTTCCTCAATCTGCTGGCAATGCTCCTACTAAAGCAGCCCAATATGTCGTTAGCCTTCTTGACAACAAGGGCACACTGTTGACTCATATCCAGCTTTTCGTCCACTGTAATCCCCAGGTCCTTCTCTGCAGAACTGCCACTTAGCGAGTCAGTCCCCAGCCTGTAGTGGTGTATGGGATCCTTTCGTCCTAAGTGCAGGACTCTGCACTTGTCCTTGTTGGACCTCATCAGTTTTCTTTTGGCCCAGTCCTCCAATTTGTCTTGGTCACTGTGGACCCTATCCCTACCCTCCAGTGCATCTACCTCTCCCCCTAGCTTAGTGTCATCTTCAAACTTGCTGAGGGTGCAATCCCTCCCATTATCCAGATCATTAATTTTGTCACAGATATTTAGAGTAAAAGTCAGGGACAGGTCCCATGCAATAAAGAAGAATTCATGGAAGCCCGTGACCTGTCCCTGACTTTTACTATAAACACTGTGACAAAGTGGAGGCACTGTGCAGCTATTGAGCTATCTCTGGTGCCCCCACCACTGCTGGGGGCTTGCAGGTCCAGGGTCTTCCTCCACCCATGTCTGGCAGGTCCACCCTGCCACTCTGCCCCCCGCCCTCATCCCACAGTGTCAAGGAGCTCTGCAGTCTGACTCATGAAGGCCCCCTCCGCCAGCCTCTGCTTGAGCCAAAACTGATCAGAAGAAAGACTTACAAAAAGCAATGAAAAGGCCATGGGAGACACACCTAAGCCCCTCCAGACAAGGGTGATAGGATTAAGGAAACTCCCTAGACTCATTTGCTTCAAAGATGGGAAAGGGAGGCATCTCCATTAGCATACAGAATGGAGAACAGAGATTCCAAGGCAAGAACCATCAGGAAAGCAGGGAA
Organism: Emys orbicularis; assembly: GCF_028017835.1. NCBI lineage: Eukaryota > Metazoa > Chordata > Testudines > Emydidae > Emys > Emys orbicularis. The sequence goes on along the minus strand of NC_088695.1, from coordinate 16,992,644 downwards.
GCATTGCATGATGGGAAATCTCTGCTCCAGACGGTAATTAACCCATGCCTGCACACACCCAGCTCAGTAATTATCAGAGCAATTCTAGTAATAAATCCTCTATTGATATCCACAATACTGAAACAACCTAATTGCATTAGGAGCTCCCTCGAAGGAACACCGCCCATAGCCAGGAATGATCAGTTCTTATTGTGTAGCCTGGACCAAAACAACTTTGTTATACTCCCTTAAATCATTGGTTTAAACATAAACAAATCTAGTGTTCATTGTTATTTCCCTACAAAAACCCTTTACCCCTGCCCAAGTAAATGTTCTGATGCCTGGATCCAAACTCTGCATCAATTCCATTGGAACTTCATCTTTCTGACTGATTGTGCTGTGGGCTCTCTACCGGTCTCCAGCACTCCGGACCCCGCATGACCAACACCACCTGCAACCCTGAGATTCAAGCTTCACAGAGTGGTGAGATTTCTCTCTCTCTCTTTCTCTCTGTATAGCATCCTGAGCATAGACATGTGCAGCACATTTCATTAGGGCGTGCACCCAGGGATTTTTTTTTTAAGGCGAACATTTATTGAATACTCAGTCATAAAGGACATTATTTTTATTCATCAAACAAACTAAAAAAACCAAAACTTAACTAAACTTATTTTTTTTAAATTAACAACTAAACTTTACTTAAAAAATACAAACTTAAAAAATGAGACACAAAATACCAAATTTTTGCTGTAGTGATAACCAGGCGTATACAAAGATACAGTAAATTTTCATGATTTTTATCTTTAACCAGATAATGAGCTAACCCAAATTGACCAAAACAGATTAAGGTTTCTTTATCTTCCTGTCCTAGAGAATGAGACATCGCTCACCAGGTGTTATGGACTTAATTCTTCAATCACATCATTGTAATCAACTGACGAAGCCAATTCTTGTTCAATATGCAAAATCATGAGTGAGTCGAGGCACTGTTGGGACATTGTACTTCTTATTTTCTTTTTTACATGTGCTAGTTTCGAAAAGGCTTTCACATGAACAACTTGTAACAGGTAAAACTGCAAAGTATTGAATAGATTTGTAAATGGCCTGGAACATGAACGACTGATCCGATTCCTTTAGCCAATCAAGCCACTCTCTGGTGGTGTTCGTAGTGCTACCTTTACGAACAGATCTGTCATAACCCCAAAGTAATCCGACTTCAGCTTCCAACTCATCCAAGGACACTTTACATTTGTTGGCAATGATTCTCATATAGTCCCTGCCAATGTCTAAGCTCAGCAGTTTTCCCATTGCTGTCACAATTTTACTAGTCTCCTGTTCAAATCGCTGGTCAATGCCAGTAATCACTGAGACTAGAAGCGTGTAAAATGAAGTTATTCTCTCCTGCTCCTCTTTTGTATCAAAGTGATGCTGGGACTCAAACGCGTCATCAATACGAGTGAACGTTTTTCTCTTCTTAACTGGGGGAATCGATATCATTCTCTACACACATTTTCACACTGTCATTGAAAATAGATTGAAAATATTCTGGGCCACTTCTCATCGCAGCCAAAGAGTTACGCAAGCTTTTCACCCCTGTCATTGCAGTAAGTAAGTTGAGATCGGGAGCTTGAAGAGCCTTACTCACTTTTACCACCATCTGGAGAATAGGGTGCATCATGTGAAGGGCAAAGATGAACTTGAATGAATTTAGTTCATGGATAAGGCCCCTGGCTTTTATTTTAGCATCAGCTAGGCGAGTTGTTTTGATAATCTCTTGTAAAGCTTGTAAAATGATGGAGTAGTTTTGTTTTACAGCAGCCACTGCTTCTGCTCTGCATGCCCATCTTGTGTTTGACAATGACTTCAAAGTCTTTCAACTGGGATCCTACTTCTTTGAAATCTTCTCCATTACTGCATGTCACATAGGACTCCCCTCCATGAAGGCATAAAGAGTCTGAATAACACACACACACACAAAAGAGAGAGTTCTGTTTTGTTTACTTGAAGTGCATGCATCTACTAGGACAAGGTTCAAACAATGCGCATAGCAGTGTACATAGAGTATTTCACTGTTTCTTTCTTTATATTTCATTTGAACTCCCGCAGTACATCCAGACATAGTAGATGCGCCATCAAAACAGACTGACATCACTGATGACCAGTCAATTTTAAGAATGCCAAGGACGTCATTTAACTGGTCAAAAATAGACTGAACATCAACTGTTAATAGTCTCTGAACAGACACAAAATGTTCAGTTGGACTATGTTTTTCATTGTCAAAATACCGCACCACAACAGACATCTGTTCATGGTGTCCACAGTCAGTAGTGTCCTCGGCAATTATTGAGACCATTTTTCCATTTAGTGAAGACACAATCTTTTGTTGCATAACGTTATGCAAGGCCACAATTCAATCATTTTGGATGCAATTACTCAGATAGGTAACGTTTCGAGGAGATTGTTGCACATGCTTTGCCATTACGGGATCATATTTTTGGAACATATTGACAAGATTTAGAAATAAACCTCTCTCTAAACTGTCAGCTTTTTCATTGTGACCCCTGAATGGTCTCCCATCTTTCGCCAAACACAGAACAATGTCAATTAGTCGCTCTATTACACTTAGGTTATGGCACCATTCTTCTTGTTTAGACAAATAAGCCTGCTTGCCCTCATCCAACAATACATCAATAGGTTTCCCTTCATTAAAACTTGACCATGAAGAACAGCTCAACACATGAGATTTTGACAGTTGGTGGTTTTTAAAACATTCATTAGCCCTATGCCAGTTTCTGAATCCCTTATCAATAAATGCTGGATCAGTGTGAACTTTGTTTGCTGCATCATTAGAGGAGAAGAAATGGCAGTAAAAGCAAAATGCTGTGTCCTCTGAGGGGCTATATTCTAACCACCTATACTTTTCATACCATACTAATGATATTTAACAATATGTTCTGACTAATCATACTAATCTCCTGGAGTGAGTTCACACACATACCCAGTGTCTGTTGCTTCTTAGGAGTGCCTGTGTGTTAGCAACGCTAGTAATACCTTTGCCTAGGTCATGTATCGGACAGTGAACTTGTAAGCATCTACTGTAATACATGGCCTGACTTTGGTTCACGGCGTGGCCAGACTTTGCTGACTATGGTTCAGGCCTCAGGTTTTACACCAGGCCCAGTGCCCCAAGCTCTCTCTCTCACCTACACAAACCAACCACCTCCATTGCACTCACACAGGCCGGATGCAATCTGCTAGGCCCAGCAGTGACCCCTGGACACGTCACCAGGAACAGCTTCATAGCTCTTATCTTGGCTACGCCCAGCTGTGACCAGCTCCAGCAAAGCAATAGCTCCAGGCTCCCTGGGCCCTTGGAGGTGGGGAGGTTGGGCAAACAAAGAGGTAGACTCACAAGCCACGGGCACAGGGACTGCCCAGACCGAAGGATAGGTTAATGGAGGATAGGTCCATCAATGGCTATTAGCCAGGATGGGCAGGGATAGAGTTCCTAGCCTATGGCACTGTCCACTGTCGGAAGACAGGACACTGGGCTAGATGGACCATTGGTCTGACCCAGAACAGCTGTTCTTATGACCCAGCTGGGGGTTTTGCCAGGGTAACTGAGGCTGTTCCTAGAGTCAGGTCTGTCAAACAGTCATCAGGAGGTTTTTTTATGGATATAAAAAACTGGTTAAAATTTTGTCTCCACTCCGCCTGGTGCCCAGTTAAAAACTCCCTGATGTGACCATGGTTATAGCCACTTCTGTCCCTGGTCCTTCCACTTAAACAGACAATACTGACCCAATGGACACCAGCCAAAGTGGAAGGGCAAGAAAGGAAACATTATGCTGCCAAATGACCAACAGAGGGAAGTGGAAAGGGAAGTGAAGCTGTATAATGGTGTATAAGTGTTGAGCAGACAGCACTGAAGAGAAGAGGACCTCCATGCCTCTATGCTGTGTAACACTGGTCTACAATTTTTGAGAAGTCGTCTGCTTCAGAGATAAAATGTGCTATTTATTATGTATTTTGATGTGCTGAATTCAAATATGACAATTAAAACAACTGATTGGCTACTGTTTCTAAGATATTTAAGTTTTTACATTTTATGTCTATGTATATTGTGTAGATAGTAGAGTTTTAATCATAAATTGTAAACCTAGGTCTTTTCATGTGTTTATGGTTGCTTTACATGATAATATTTCACCTGTCCTGTTTATGTAACACTTTAAAAATCAGCAAAAGGGTTATGGAAATAAAATTTATTATGAAACAAAAGGCAAAAAACTATTATGTACATAGTTTAGTCCTATTCAGTGTCTACTCGGCGCTTCTTGGCTTGTCTCTTGTATTCATTAAATGGAGCATATCTTGTCACTGTCCAGCAACAGTCTGCAAGCATTGATGGGCTCCATTTGCCCTGATAGCGTTTTTCCATTGTTGCAATGTCCTGGTGAAATCGCTCGCCGTGCTCATCGCTCACTGCTCCGCAGTTCGGTGGAAAAAAATCTAGATGAGAGTGCAAAAAATGTATCTTTAGTGACATGTTGCAACCAAGGTTTTTGTATGCCTTGAGGAGGTTTTCCACCAACAACCTGTAGTTGTCTGCCTTGTTGTTTCCGAGAAAATTTATTGCCACTAACTGGAAGGCTTTCCATGCCGTCTTTTCCTTGCCACGCAGTGCATGGTCAAATGCATCATCTCGAAGAAGTTCATGAATCTGAGGACCAACAAAGACACCTTCCTTTATCTTAGCTTCACTTAACCTTGGAAATTTTCCATGGAGGTACTTGAAAGCTGCTTGTGTTTTGTCAATGGCCTTGACAAAGTTCTTCATCAGACCCAGCTTGATGTGTAAGGGTGGTAACAAAATCTTCCTTGATTCAACAAGTGGTGGATGCTGAACACTTTTCCTCCCAGGCTCCAATGACTGTCGGAGTGGCCAATCTTTCTTGATGTAGTGGGAATCTCTTGCACGACTATCCCATTCGCAGAGAAAACAGCAGTACTTTGTGTATCCAGTCTGCAGACCAAGCAAGAGAGCAACAACCTTCAAATCGCCACAAAGCTGCCACTGATGTTGGTCATAGTTTATGCACCTCAAAAGTTGTTTCATGTTGTCATAGGTTTCCTTCATATGGACTGCATGACCAACTGGAATTGATGGCAAAACATTGCCATTATGCAGTAAAACAGCTTTAAGACTCGTCTTCGATGAATCAATGAACAGTCTCCACTCATCTGGATCGTGAACGATGTTGAGGGCTGCCATCACACCATCGATGTTGTTGCAGGCTACAAGATCACCTTCCATGAAGAAGAATGGGATAAGATCCTTTTGATGGTCACGGAACATGGAAACCCTAACATCACCTGCCAGGAGATTCCACTGCTGTAGTCTGGAGCTCAAGAGCTCTGCCTTACTCTTGGGTAGTTCCAAATCCCTGACAAGGTCATTCAGTTCACCTTGTGTTATGAGGTGTGGTTCAGAGAAGGACGATGGGAGAAAATGTGGGTCCTGTGACATTGATGGTTCAGGACCAGAAGTTTCATCCTCTTCCTCGTCTGACTCAAGTGAGAATGATTCTGGTGCATCAGGAACCGGCAGTCCTTCTCCGTGGGGTACTGGGCGTATAGCTGATGGAATGTTTGGATAATGCACAGTCCACTTTTTCTTCTTTGACACACCTTTCCCAACTGGAGGCACCATGCAGAAGTAACAATTGCTGGTATGATCTGTTGGCTCTCTCCAAATCATTGGCACTGCAAAAGGCATAAATTTCCTTTTCCTGTTCAACCACTGGCGAAGATTTGTTGCACAAGTGTTGCAGCATATGTGTGGGGCCCACCTATTGTCCTGATCTCCAATTTTGCAGCCAAAATAAAGGTGATAGGCTTTCTTAACCATAGTGGTTATACTGCGCTTTTGTGATGCAAAAGTCACTTCACCACAAACATAGCAGAAGTTATCTGCACGGTTCACACAAGTACGAGGCATCTCTGCTCACTTTGGCTAAACAGAAATGTGTCCCTTTGCAAAATCAAACACTGACAAATATGAGAGCACGACACTGTATGATTTCTAGAGCTGATATAGGGCAATTTGTTCAGCAGAGTGATGTAAGCTTCGTTATGATTGCATCATCCATGACTTCTAGGAATAACATGATGCAATTCATATCATGTATGATGCAATACCAGCTTCAGATTGCATCATTCATTGTTTTGCCTAAAAAGCAAGTACTGTCCAAACCCAATCATAGATTTATTCATAGATCCAGTCCAAGATGTATTTTAGTCATTTCTGGTTTAAATTGAGATCCCTTCCCTTTATAACTCACTTATCCTCCGCCATTCCCAAGTCAAGGGTCATATATACTGACCCAATAGCATATCTTGAAAACTAGAGCCAATCAACAATTTTAAGCATCATTTTCGTTCTCAGTGACCCAGAATTAGTAAAGTTTGACTACATTTATTTCAGAAGCATTTTGGCTGTAGAGCAGTGTAATGAATTGTGGATAATAGCAGATGTTATGGAGTGAGTTATGGGCTGTTAGTTATACTTAGGGTGACCAGATGTCCCGATTTTATCAGGACTGTCCCGATATTTGCTTATTTGTCCCGCGTCCCAACCTACCTTTGGACGCGACACAAATGGTCCCAATATTTTGCCTCCGTTCACAGGCGGAGCAGAGCCAGGAGGAGGCTTGCACCCCCCCGCCCCGACTCCGCCCCTTCCTTCCTCCATTGGATCCCTCCCCAAATCCCCACCCCAGCTCCGCCTCCAGTCCCCCCCCTCACTGCCCCATTGGATCCCTCCCCAAATCCCCGCCCTGGCCCCGCCTCTTCTGCAAGCACGCCTCATTCCTCCTCCTCCCCCCTCCATCCCAGGCTTGCGCTGATCAGCTGTATGGCGGCGGAAGCGCTGGAGGGAGGGGGGAGGTGGAGACAGAGCGCAGGCCAGCTGGTGGGTGGGGCAAGGAGCTCCAGTGGGCCTTTTTTTTTTTGCTCTGCCCCTCTCCCCCCGCCTCCCAATATTTCACCTGTGTGATCTGGTCACCCTAGTTATACTAAATAATGGCTACCAGGTGACATGAGAGTCAAGAACGGGTACGAGACAGCTATAGCATGAAGAATCCATTAGAGGAGCGGAGAGCAACAGACTGTCATCCTAGGAAATTGACACTAGATGGCAGCAGAGTAGAAGAAATGAGAGGGTGACATCAGAAATACTGATTAGTGACCAAGAGTTCAGTAGCCAAAACAATAATGGGAAAGTTATACTGTAAAATGGCCACTAGGTGGCAGCATGTTGTAAGAGTGAGATATGGGCAGCTACTTTCAAAAATGTCCATTAGATGGCAGCATAACTTGAATACTAATAAAGGGGTAGTGCAAGTACATTATAACTGGCCATCACCTTGGACAGTCATTTCCCAAAAATGTAAGCTGGTGTTTGTTCATGATCTAAAATATTTTCCTCAAAGGATCATTACATTAAAAAAATGATGTACAATGGGAGTTGTATAATTGCAAGTCACACTGGGTATTGTTAGCTACAAAGCTTTGGAGACACAAAATGAACCAAGTGGGAGAAATGTTGAAGTGGGACTGTATTGAAAAGCATGAAGAAAGAATACAAATATGAAAGAGGATTTACACTTATTAAATTGAACGGGAAGCCCATTTTCCATCCCTTCAGGTAACTGTAGATCTCTTTACTGAGAAAGTCCCATTTCTGCAGAATGATGAAAGACAAGAACCTCAGTGGAACCGGAGTCCTGTCTGCCAAACCCTGACAAGCTCTGTATAGTCAAAAACTTGTCTCTCATCAACAGAAGTTAGTCCAATAAAAGGTATTGCCTCACCCACCTTGTCTCAAATCCTGAGAAATGAATTCATCAACTCAAGTGTGAGCTGTCCTATGAATAGAAGTGAGCATCCAATTCCAAACTGCTGCCACTTTGCATTTATATATCACCTTCCAAACCGGTGTATTAATGTGCTTGAGTAATTAAGTATTAGCAATATAAGATTCACCTTCTGTGAAGAATGTGGGAGGTATCAGTATTCATTTTTATGGTACATAATCTGTGTCTGGATGCTGGACAAAGGTAGGTAGGACAAGTTCTAGGAGCTGGAGATCCCGGAACTTAAGTCAGGGGTCAGAGTCAGTATCAGGGTCAAGAGTCAAGCCGAGGGTCGGAGACTGAGACAGAATGAGGAATTGGGCTGAGGATCAATACCAGCTATCACAGTTGGTGCCATGTTTCCAAGGGTCAATCGGGAGTCAGAATCCAAGTCGGAGCCAAAGTAAGTACCGGGAGTCCAAGAAGAACGCAGCAGGGCAGACGTGGCAGATAGCTAGGGATCTGCACTGTTGCCTGGACACTTCTTGGGATTTGTGACATAGCAGACTCGCTTCCTGAATCTACGACTTCCATGACCTGTACTTTGCGAACAGGGAGTTTCGCAAGGGAGTTCTCCAGGTGAAGGAGGAGCTAATACAGCATCTGTGGGGTAAGTGACTGTCTGTAGTGTGTGTTTGTTTGTGTTTGGGGGTTACTTGCTGTGTGCTGAGCTTGGGTTTGTTTGGTTGGTTGTTTGAGGGAGCGTGTGCTCTGGCTGGCAGTTGGAGGCAGGTTTGAAAGCTCGAAGCCTCTGGTAATTGGCTGAGCCTTAATCAGTGGGCGGGGCATTCACTCAGGCCAGGGCTTTATAAAGCCGCGCACAAGCGACCAGGGGCTGCTAACAGGGAGTTTCGCAAGGGAGTTTAGAAGGGGAGTGGGAAGGGAGTGGGAGTCCCTCGCCAGCCGTAACCCCATCCCCGTGGGCCTCCCCTAAAACCTATAAACCAAACCACATTCCAAAACTCCCTTCTGTAAACCACCCTTTCACTAACTAGGATACAATGCAGGCAGAAGCCCAGCAGCAGAGTGGGGGCTATCCAGTTTATTGCGCCGACTGTTGCATGTATGATTACCTGCCCTGTGGGTGGGTGGCGTATGTGTGCAGTCGGTGCAAGGAGCTCCTGGCCCTCAGAGACCATGTACGGACTTTGGAGGCCAGGGTGGCGGAACTGGAGGAGCTGAGAGAGGCAGAGAGGTATGTTGATGAGGCTTTCCGGGACACCTTCGCTTAGACAGCACCTGTGCTGTTAAGGAGGAAGAAGGGCCCAGGGAAGTAGAGCAGTCAATGGGAGCAGAGGGAAACTTTCCCGTAGTTGGGACCCTCCTTCCAGATGGTTCTGGGGTTGCCTCTCGCACTGAGGTTGCCTCTCCGGGGGGGGGGAACTCCAGTTTCTAGGAAAGGGCAGGTGTTAGTAATGGGAGATTCGATTATTAGAAATGTAGATAGCTGGGTCTATGATGACCGGAAGAACCGTATGGTGACTTGCCTGCCTGGTGCGAAGGTTGCGGATCTCTCGAGGCATCTAGATAGACTTATGTGTAGTGCTGGGGAGGAGCCGGTGGTCGTGGTACATGTAGGTACCAATGACATAGGGAAGGGTAGGAGAGATGTCCTGGACGCCAAATTTAGGCTGCTAGGGAAGAGACTGAAATCCAGGACCTCTATGGTGGCATTTTCAGAAATGCTCCCAGTTCCACGCGCAGGGCCAGGTAGGCAGGCAGAGCTTCAGAGTCTCAATGCGTGGATGAGACGATGGTGTAGAGAGGAGGGGTTCACGTTCATTAGGAACTGGGGAAACTTCTGGGATGGGAGGAGCCTATACAGGAGAGATGGGCTCCACCTAAACCAAAGTGGAACCAGACTGCTGGCACTAAACATTAAAAAGGTTGTAGAGCAGTTTTTAAACTAGGAGATGGGGGAAAGCCGACTGCTGCAGAGGAGCGTGTGGATCGGACACAGACTTCTCTTAGGGGAGAGTCTGATGATAGAGAATCTCCAGGTTATAGTCAGGAGCAGAGGACTGAAAAGTATAATGTAAGGGCCGGATCAGATGATAAACAGTCACATAAAAAAGAATCTGGCACATCAGAAAAAGGCAGGCTAATAAACAGGGACAAGTTTTTAAAGTGCTTGTATACAAATGCCAGAAGTCTAAATAATAAGATGGGTGAACTAGAGTGCCTTGTGATAAAGGAGGATATAGATATAATAGGCATCACAGAAACCTGGTGGACTGAGAGCAATCAATGGGACACAATCATTCCGGGGTACAAAATATATCGGAAGGACAGAACAGGCCGTGCAGGGGGAGGAGTGGCACTATATGTTAAAGAAAGTGTAGATTCAAATGAAGTAAAAATCTTAAGCGAATCCACATGTTCCATAGAGTCTCTATGGATAGAAATTTCATGCTCTAGTAAAAATATAACATTAGGGATCTATTATCGACCACCTGACCAGGACAGTAATAGTGATGATGAAATGCTAAGGGAAATTAGAGAGGCTATCAAAATTAAGAACCCAATAATAGTGGGGGATTTCAATTATCCCCATATTGACTGGGAACATTTCACTTCAGGACGAAATGCAGAGATAAAATTTCTCGATACTTTAAATGACTGCTTCATGGAGCAGCTGGTACGGGAACCCACAAGGGGAGAGGCGACTCTAGATTTAATCCTGAGTGGAGCGCAGGAGCTGGTCCAAGAGGTAACTATAGCGGGACCGCTTGGAAATAGTGACCATAATAGAATAGCATTCAACATCCCTGTGGTGGGAAGAACACCTCAACTGCCCAACACTGTGGCCTTTAATTTCAAAAGGGGAAACTATACAAAAATGAGGGGGTTAGTTAGACAAAAGTTAAAAGGTACAGTGACTAAAGTGAAATCCCTGCAAGTTGCGTGGGCCCTTTTTAAAGACACCATAATAGAGGCTCAACTTCAATGTATACCCCAAATTAAGAAAACCAGTAAAAGAACTAAAAAAGAGCCACCGTGGCTTAACAACCATGTAAAAGAAGCAGTGAGAGATAAAAAGACTTCCTTTAAAAAGTGGAAGTCAAATCCTAGTGAGGCAAATAGAAAGGAGCACAAACACTGCCAACTTAAGTGCAAGAGTGTAATAAGAAAAGCCAAAGAGGAGTTTGAAGAACGGCTAGCTCAAAACTCCAAAGGTAATAACAAAATGTTTTTTAAGTACATCAGAAGCAGGAAGCCTGCTAAACAACCAGTGGGGCCCCTTGACGATGAAAATACAAAAGGAGCGCTTAAAGATGATAAAGTCATTGCGGAGAAACTAAATGGATTCTTTGCTTCAGTCTTCACGGCTGAGGATGTTAGGGAGATTCCCAAACCTGAGCTGGCTTTTGTAGGTGACAAATCTGAGGAACTGTCACAGATTGAAGTATCACTAGAGGAGGTTTTGGAATTAATTGATAAACTCAACATTAACAAGTCACCGGGACCAGATGGCATTCACCCAAGTGTTCTGAAAGAACTCAAATGTGAAGTTGCGGAACTATTAACTAAGGTTTGTAACCTGTCCTTTAAATCGGCTTCGGTACCCAATGACTGGAAGTTAGCTAATGTAACGCCAATATTTAAAAAGGGCTCTAGGGGTGATCCCGGCAATTACAGACCGGTAAGTCTAACGTCGGTACCGGGCAAATTAGTTGAAACAATAGTAAAGAACAAAATTGTCAGACACATAGAAAAACATAAACTCTTGAGCAATAGTCAACATGGTTTCTGTAAAGGGAAATCGTGTCTTACTAATCTATTAGAGTTCTTTGAAGGGGTCAACAAACATGTGGACAAGGGGGATCCGGTGGACATAGTGTACTTAGATTTCCAGAAAGCCTTTGACAAGGTCCCTCACCAAAGGCTCTTACGTAAATTAAGCTGTCATGGGATAAAAGGGAAGGTCCTTTCATGGATTGAGAACTGGTTAAAGGACAGGGAACAAAGGGTAGGAATTAATGGTAAATTCTCAGAATAGAGAGGGGTAACTAGTGGTGTTCCCCAAGGGTCAGTCCTAGGACCAATCCTATTCAATTTATTCATAAATGATATGGAGAAAGGGGTAAACACTGAGGTGGCAAAGTTTGCAGATGATACTAAACTACTCAAGATAGTTAAGACCAAAGCAGATTGTGAAGAACTTCAAAAAGATCTCACAAAACTAAGTGATTGGGCAACAAAATGGCAAATGAAATTTAATGTGGATAAATGTAAAGTAATGCACATTGGAAAAAATAACCCCAACTATACATACAACATGATGGGGGCTAATTTAGCTACAACGAGTCAGGAAAAAGATCTTGGCGTCATCGTGGATAGTTCTCTAAAGATGTCCACGCAGTGTGCAGAGGCGGTCAAAAAAGCAAACAGGATGTTAGGAATCATTAAAAAGGGGATAGAGAATAAGACTGAGAATATATTATTGCCCTTATATAAATCCATGGTACGCCCACATCTCGAATACTGTGTACAGATGTGGTCTCCTCACCTCAAAAAAGATATTCTAGCACTAGAAAAGGTTCAGAAAAGAGCAACTAAAATGATTAAGGGTTTAGAGAGGGTCCCATATGAGGAAAGATTAAAGAGGCTAGGACTCTTCAATTTGGAAAAGAGAAGACTAAGGGGGGACATGATAGAGGTATATAAAATCATGAGTGATGTTGAGAAAGTGGATAAGGAAAAGTTATTTACTTATTCCCATAATACAAGAACTAGGGGTCACCAAATGAAATTAATAGGCAGCAGGTTTAAAACAAATAAAAGGAAGCTCTTCTTCACGCAGCGCACAGTCAACTTGTGGAACTCCTTACCTGAGGAGGTTGTGAAGGCTAGGACTATAACAATGTTTAAAAGGGGACTGGGTAAATTCATGGTGGCTAAGTCCATAAATGGCTATTAGCCAGGATGGGTAAGAATGGTGTCCCTAGCCTCTGTTCGTCAGAGGATGGAGATGGATGGCAGGAGAGAGATCACTTGATCATTGCCTGCTAGGTTCACTCCCTCTGGGGCACCTGGCATTGGCCACTGTCGGTAGACAGATACTGGGCTAGATGGACCTTTGGTCTGACCCAGTACGGCCTTTCTTATGTTCTTATGTTCTTATGTTTGGATCGTGTTCATGACTTAGTCTCGCACCCTTTCCAGTATTCTTAAAGAATTGCAGAAAAGCTGATTTTATTGGTCCCCATTGTCCTTGTACTCTTGATAGATGTTGCAAGGAAAATTGTTACTTTAAGGCCATTGAGTTTCTAAGAAAATACCTCATTTCATTGATAGAGTCTTAACAATCCCAAAGGATTGGATCTATTGTTTCCTGTACCTCTTATATGTTGCACATAAGCCACCTTTATGCTTGTTAATTAAAAGTAAATGACTATTTAATCCGCAATGTGCTGTTTAGAATTCTAAATAAAGCCACTTTGCTGCTCCTCTCAGGATCTGGGACTATATCAAGATTTTCAACTGTTGGGCTTCCTTCCTGGAATTTTTCCCCCTTCATTTCATTAGCTCACAGTTCTTGCCATTTCTTCCTTAGCTCACTTTTGATTAGGTGTTTAAATTCCAGTTTGCTTAAGGGATCCTGAGGTCAATTTGTTTGTGATTAATAGCACTTTTTGCCAGCCAATTCATTGCCTGCTATCCCTGCCTGCATCAGGATCCATGTGATTACCTTGGTTATATCCAATTTCACCAGTCTGGCTGTTAGCAGTAATATTTTATTAAGAAAATCATTTCTGCTGTCAGACTCACCACTGTGAGTTGCCTGCAGCCCTGATAAGGAGTCAGACAGGATGGCCACAGCAGCTGGCCGCACATCTAAAGCACGATTTAGTGCTAGCATAATCCTTGTGTATCTCAGCCATAAAGACGGATACAAAGTTAGTTAGCCATACAGCTTTCTTGAGTCCGAGTGAGGGCACGCAGGAAGCTGTTCCCACTCTGTTCTTTCCTTTTTGGAACCCTCTGTATGTATTTGTCAATATTGACCCCACTTAAAGCAAATCAATATAATTCTGACATCTTGTCTATCATTCTTTTATTTATTTCATTATATAACTCCATGTCTCTCTCGACGGGGGGTGATTTTCTAGTGATAGAGTATTTTCCCATACCTATACATTTTGGTCTCTTTCAATTCCTTCTTTTCATTACAATCTGTTATCCACTTCTGTATCCTATTTACATGGGGAATATGGAGGTTTTGTCCTAACCGGTTAGCTTAGTGATATCTTCACTATTACCTAGTACTTTGGCCCAAAAGGTTAAGTCTGGGAGCTTCATTCTAAGAGTTATAGGCATTTCCACCAGCTGCTGCTATCTGTAGTACAGAGATACAGTAATGAAGGCACCACCTGATATGGACTGCGTGTTCGTGGATATAATTTAGTTCAGATTTGTATTCATTGCTGACCCAAAGGCCTGGCATCCATACTCAATAACTGGTCTAATTAGTGCTCTGTATAGCATTACCACCATTTTCATATCCACTCCCTAGGATGTTCCAGAGGTATTTTACTTTTGCACTTTCTTTTCCTTATTCCCTTCTCTTTCTCTCCTTCTTCCCACCCTTTTTTATTGTTGATAACTAGGTAAACATTCCTGGATTTCTTCTCCATTTTCTTTAGAACAAGATGTGCCAGTGATTGATGATGATGATGATGGGGCGGAATAAATGAGAAATGAGGATGTAGCACATAGAGTGATGCTCCTATTAGTTCGTGCCAATTTTGTGAATAAAAGGACCAGTAAAGAAGAAGTGATACTAACGAGAGGGAAGAAGATAGTTAAACGTACAGTACAGTATGTAACAAGACAAGTGTAGCAAATTAGCTAGGTCAGTCCAGCGCTTAATCTCATGTTTGTGGGTTGGAGGAGCCCCAAATTGGGTGCCCTCCCTACTCTGGTTAATGTGATGTGTTCTCACGGTTATCTCCTTGCTTTCCATGTAAGCTCAGGGAAAGATATTATAACCTAGTATTGTGGCATTAAATGGCAAAACTTTTCTCTTCTAAAGGTCTCTTCCCAGTCAGTGAAACCTGTGGTGAGAAACTTTCCCTTGACTTTACTGCATTTGGGTTTCTTGTCTTGTTGAATGGGTCGCTAGGAGCTGTCAGGGAAATGTCAAAATGTGAAAGAGGAGTGGATATGAGCTTGGCTGTTTCATAGGTTTGCCTGTGTTTTGTCTCATTGTAAGATGGGGAAATTGGAGGAGCTATTGCAGGATTTGAGATGATTGTTTGAGTTAAATCATACGTTCTTGTTGCACTTCATTTTAATGTTCCTCATAAGGAAACTGATTGAGGTGATGCAGTGGCTACTAAGAAAGCCTTAGAAAAGAGCCCAAAATGTGACAGTAGCTGGTTTCTGTAGTATAGTGGTTATCATGTTTGCCCAACATGAGAAAGGAACCTGGTTTGAAAGCAGGCAGAAGTAGTGTTGGTCTCTGGTTTCTTTTAGTCCAAGGCCTTTCTCAAATACATCCATAGCTTCTATGCTTTCTTCCTCAATAGTTTTTCCTTTCATGAAATTTTAAGATCTAAAGGAAGTGATTAGCCTGTATGTTGAGGGAAGAAATAGACTATCATTTGGGAGCTTGCTGGCTACACAACAAATATGACTGTAGAAGACTATCAACCCTTAGTTCTGCCGATTTAGCTCCCAGCCAGCAGTTTCCCCCTCTTCTGTTTCTTTTGAGATGACTACAAACCACCTCATGTACCCTTTTCATATCAGAATCATCTATTGACTGTTGATCACATTTACCCTACTTTCCTGGCCAGGCAGGACTGGTGTGTGAGGAATCAGAAAAGAATATCTGACAATATCTAAGCCAGCCTTTTAACACAGAACATCACTCCCCTTTTTAAATAATATTTCCCCCATAACACTTTTGAACACTCAACCTCTTGTTCTTATTCAAAGGATGTTAACACAAGCTCTCAGCTACCCATTTCCTTATTGTTCCCTTAGTATTTTTAGCACAGTGTATTGATATAAAAGAGAAAAAGAAAACAAATTAAAACAATTTCCAATATTAAAAAGGCATCCAATATTATAAGGACGACTCAGCCTGAAACAATCTCCATGAGACTAAAGAGGCCTGGGGAGGCTATGAAATGGAAGTAGTTATATGCCCAATGCAGAGCTGGAGATAATGTAGAAAGAAGTAGAGATGCTACTGATCGCTGAATGGGGGCAGTCCGTTCCTTAAGGGTTATTTTTCCCCTCTCTTGGCTGGGGTAGAATAGAAGTGGAGAAAATCCTCTCTCACTCTCAAAAGAGGATGGAAATGTCAATTTGTTCTCTCTTCATCTTCTACTAAATCTCAGCAACAGGAAGAGACATTTCCTGCCTAAGATTGTGGAGAGAACAGAGGGTGGATTTCGCTTTGGGCTGAGAATATAAGCAAAGGAATGATACCTAAGCCTGCAAGAACTACCGGCCAATGAGCCCCACCACCCAGAGATTAAGAATCTCATGCTCCACCGACTGAGCTAGCCAGGCTGAGTTTGTGCCGTTTGACTGCACAGTCACAGTGTAGTAGCAGTCCTAGGGAGTTTCTTTGCTAGCTGAGGAGCCTTTTCTGACAGTAGCCTTCATGGTTCTGTCCTGCTACTTTCACTCCCGACTAGCAAACAGGAGCTGTTCCAAGACTCTGGGTGCTGGTTTCTTTCACCACCGGATAGACACAGCATGCTGGATCAACCCCACCTCACTGCTTTAGACACTACAAGCCAACTCCAGCCTTAAATCTGGTTATTGGCTAATAAAAACATTTCTTTTTCTTCAAGGTCTGCTACTTTCATACACAAACTGACCTAATGTGCCTAAAAGGCACATTACTCTACCCCTCAACCCTCCTTTATTCAATCCCATAGGAATAGTAAGAAGAAGAAGAACTCAGTTCATTCATTAAACTAGTACAGTCTCCTTTTTGGCTATGTTAACAGGAAAGATCTCTCAATAGATTAATGTCTCCAGGGAACACTTGCAACATCTGTGGGGACCTCAGGGTGTAGCAGATAAAACACTTTGTCAAAAGTATGTAGGAAATAAAAACATCACCAACACAATCTGTTGGGGAAGAGTCAACAGCGTTTTTGTAAAAGGAAATCACGGCTCCCCAATCTACTGGAATTCTTTGAGGGAGTCAACAAGCATGAGGATAAGAGGGATCCAGTGGATGTAGTGTACTTAGATTTTCTGAAAGCCTTTAACAAGGTCCATCACCAAAGGCTCTTAAGCAAAGTAAGCTGTCATGGGATAAAAGGGAAGGTCCTCTCATGGATCATTAACTGGTTAAAAGATAGGAAACAAAGGATAGGAATAAATGGTCCATTTTCAGAATGGAGAGAGGTAAATAGTGGTGTCCCCCAGGGGTCTGTACTGGGACCAGTACTGTGCAACATATTCATAAATGGTCTGGAAAACAAGGGGTAAACAGTGAGGTGGCAACATTTGAAGATGACACAATATTACCCAAGATAGTTAAGTCCAAAGCAGACTGCAAAGAGCTACAATGGGATCTCACAAAAGTAGGTGACTGGGCAACAAAATGGCAGTAAATGGTGGTAAATGCAAAGTAATGCACAATGGAAAACATAATCGCAGCTGTACATATACAGTGATTAGGTCTAAAATAGCTATTACCATTCACGAAAGAGATCTTGGAGTCATTTTGAATAGATCTATGAAAACATCAACTCAATGTGCAGCGGCAGTCAAAAAAGCAAACAGAATGTGGGAGTCATTAGGAAATGGATAGATAAGAAGACAGAAAATATCCTATTGCCTCTATACAAATCCATGGCACGCCCACATCTTGAATACTGTGTGGAGATGTGGTCACCACATCTTAAAAAAGATATATCAGAATTGGAAAAGGTATAGACAAGAGAAACAAAAATAATTAGGGGTATGGAAAAGTTTCCATATGAGGAGAGATTAACAAGACTGGGACTTTTCAGCTTGGAAAAGAGACCACTAAGGGGAGATATGATAGAGGTCTATAAAATCATGACTGGTGTGGAGAAAGTAAATAAGGAAGTGTTATTTATGACATTTCATAACAAAAGAATGAGGGGACACCAAAGAAAATTAATAGGAAACAGTTAAAAAAAAAAAGGAAATATTTTTTCACACAATGCACAGTCAACCTGTGGAACTCCTTTCCAGGGGATGTTGTAAAGGCCAAGAGAGAAAAGGCCAAGAGAGGAAAAGCTGAGAGGATCTGGTATGTCTCCATTGTTATTTCCAATGTATTTCCTTGTGCGAGTGAGGGTCTATGACTCAGTACACTGGAAAAATGTATCGTGGCTAGCAATGTTTGTTTTCTCTCTGTAACATGCAGCATCTCTGGGGTAGATGGACCATTGGTATCACCACATCCAGAGAGGGGGCAGACCGAGCCGGTTCACCACAAACATTTTTACAGGGCATCAGATACCCCCAAGGAGAAGCTCCTCAAAGGAAGCATAGCCCCAGTAGTGTCAGAGAAGGGAATGACTGTTTGCCTGAGGAGGTAGGTGAGGGAAACCTGCAGGTACTTAGATCCCGAGTCCAGCTTCTGATTTAACTATTTGTGGGAAAGGGCCTGGGACACCCGATGAGGCTAAGAAGAGGAGAGTAGGGGTGTTCAGCCCTTTAGCTGCTTCCTGAGCGCATCAAGTAGACAAATTAGGAGAAGGCCTAGTGGGGCAGGCAAAGCTCAGGGCTCCGTTACATAGAATCAAACTCCTGTTAGTGGTTAGGTGTCAGCACTTCAGCAGAAGGGTTTTATTGTCAGTCTGGGAAGGAAGGGTTTTTTTTGTTTTTTTTTTTTAACAATTATCTCCCCAATTGAAACTTCATGATGCTGGGAAGGGCTTTGGAGACCATGTGAAAATCAGACCTTCCTAGTACCTCAGAGCAGAAAATAAGTATGTTCCCACTGTGGGCCCTTTATACAAATAGAGTTCTGCAAATCATTTATGTTTGTGCTTGCTAGCTAGCTAAACCAATATTATTATAATAATCCAGGCTGACCCAAGATGACATTTTTTTCAGTTTTCTTGTTGAAACAGAATTTAAAAAAAATCATTTTTGATCAACCAAAATATTTCAGTAAATAAAATATTAATCCTAAAAACTTTCACCCAGCTCTATAGACAAGTCTTTGGAATTAACCATCTGGAGAGAAGGATCATTGGCCTCTTATATTCTTGAGGTCTAGCTGTGAAGACTTCTGAGCATGGACTATGTAGGCCACTGGTTACCATTTTGCTCAGGTGGCTAATGATGAAAGGCAATGTGGGTTAGTGGCAGACCTACTTCTAGCACTTTGTTCAAATATCTACAGAGAGGTGTTTGTTTTGCATTGCATCTAAAAATAAAAGCAACTGTGTTAAAACCTAAACCTGGGATCAGGGTGAAACATGGTGATTGTAAGTCATGGACAAAATCTCTACTGAGTTCAACAGAAGGAAGGTTTTTTCATCAGATTCTAGCAAATGCTAAATTTTGTGATGGTTCTTAGAGCTTAGAGACATTGTCCAGAATTTTCAGTAGATCTCACACCAACCACTAGAGCCAGATTTTCAGAAGAACTCAATTCCCAGTCAGGCATCAATCTTTGTTGCAAGATTTCCAGAAGGGCTCAACATACGAGTGCTGAGCTATTTTGAAAACAAAAAAGAAAAGCCGGTACAGATTGTGGGTGCTGTCTGTTTAACTATGTGGTCCACAGTGCAGGAGTTTGAGGTTCTCATAAAGCTGTGTGTCTGTATTCTGCCTCTATCCTAGGGTCCATCTTTTATTCCCCTACTAAGTGAGCAGGGAGACTACAACACCTCAGAACTCACCGGGTTCTAGGAAACCTGCAACTTTAGGTGGGGGTGATTGTTTTTAAAAACCAGGTGTGCTCTAGGTGTTGCAAGAGAGATGCTGTCTCCCCGAGCGGCTCATCAAATATTTAAGAAAACTAGCATTGTGAGAAGGAACTTTTGTACTGTGTCAGGATGGCTGAGTGGTCTAAGGTACCAGCCTCCAGGTTCTGTCTTTCCTACAATTGGGTGTTCTGGTCTCTCTGTAAAGATATGGGTTCAAATCCCACTCCTAATATAGCCTTTTTATTCTACCTGAAGAAATGGCCTGATTTCAATCTGTGGGAAATATGGAAGTATTTGAGAAAGGGCTTGGAATAAAAAGAGACAAAAAATGATTGGTAGAGAGAAAAGGCACTCTTTCTGCCTGGTCTCA
The DNA here is from genome assembly GCF_028017835.1 of Emys orbicularis. Taxonomy (NCBI): domain Eukaryota; kingdom Metazoa; phylum Chordata; order Testudines; family Emydidae; genus Emys; species Emys orbicularis. The sequence goes on along the minus strand of NC_088695.1, from coordinate 16,972,494 downwards.
AGTTTCTTCAGCTTCAGCTTCCTGCCTCAGGATCACAAGAGCAACACAAAGAAAACTCAAGAGGAACAAGCCTCCACGGCTTTCATTTACCCCAGCTCCACCTTCTCAGCAGCCTAGCTGCACCCTCTTCTGCGAAGGACACTCAGCTGGTAGGAGCTCTGGCATAGAAACTAAGGGAGAGGTATTGCTCCCCCTTGCTGTGAGCTGATAGCATTCTGACTCCGTGTAATGGGGCTCTGAGCTTTGCCATGTTCTGAGTTCTGTTCCCTCAGGAAGTAGCCAAAGTGCTGAACCCCCATGCTTCTCTTGGGCCGCTGGGAACATGGTGTTTGCACAGCAGTTGCAAGCCCTTCATTCCTGTCTTTGTCTTCCTCAGCTACCCTGGCCCCTTCTCCAAAAATGGTTTAATCAGACTCCGGAGAGACCTAAGGACCTGCAGGTTTCCATAACCCGACTCCTAAGGCAAACAGTCATTCCCTTCTCTGACACTCCTGGAGCCATGCATCCTTGGAGGAGTTTTCCCCCAGGGGAATCTGATTCCCTGTGAAAATGTGTGTCTGGCGGGGAACCATCTTGTCTGCCCTCTGTTTGGGATCTGATAAGCTTTTTCTGACCCCTCCCCCCCCGGATGAGTCCAACAACACCTCCTCCTGGTGTGAGAATCCTAAATTCCACCCTCCCACACAGGTTTCTCTGAGCAGCAGCTAGATGAACCCCAGGCACCAGCATCTAATCATTGTAACAGGCCCTGTTTGCTAGCTGGAGAGAAAAGGAATCAGGAAACAAGGCAAATGTCAGAAAACAAATCTTAGCTGGCAAAGAAAGTTATTTAGGGCTCCTTGTACCATGTCTGTGCCTTTGAGGAACTTTCAAGCACAGCCCAACTAGCTCAGTCAATAAAGCATGAGACTCAATCTCTGGGTCATGGGATTGAGTCCCATGGCGAGCAGTTTATCTTGGAGCCTTAAATATTACTCTTCTCCTTATATTCTCAGGCCAGAATGAAATCTACTCTCTGTCCTTTCAGTGATCTGAGGCAGGAAATGTGTCTTCCTGTCTCAGACCTTTAGTAGAACATGAAGAGAAGACAAATTGACAATTCCATTGTGCTGCGAGAGTTGAGTCTCTTCTAGCGCAGCCAAGAGAGGGGAGAAAAAACCTTTCAGGAACTGATTGCCCCCCTTCGGCAATCTGTAGCTTTACTACTTCTTTCTACATCTTCACCAGCGCTCGGTAGTTCAGGTAACTGCTTCTTTCTCAAATCTTCCTCAGCCCTCTTCATTTTCATGGAGATTGCTTGAGGCTCACGATTCTGACCACATCTTATTCATCCCTTGTACATTTCTGTAACCCCTTGGACAGTAAAAGAAGATAGCAATAAAACTATTTTTTTTAAAGACATGGCCTCAATGTATAATACTGTTAATTGTTTTAATGTTTTCTTTTTCTCTTTTATATCCATTTACTGTGCTAAAAGTATTAAGGGAACAGTAAGGAAATGCGGAGCTCACAGCTTGTGTTAACATTCCTTTGAAGAACAAATTTCCTTATTTGGACATAAAGTAGCTCTAGAAAGCCAAGCCCAACATTTCAAACCCAGTCTCTCTAGTGGTTAAGAGTTGGTGCTTTTACTGCTACAGCCCATGTTCGATTCCCGCTCAGGGAATTATACTCTTCAACAAAAATCTCCCTTCCATTCCTAACTTGCAATTTAATGGCAAAAATGCAACTCCCTGTCCTTCTTTATGATGCTGGAGAACTGTTTGGCAGCCACATGAAAACCAAAACTTCACTGTACCTACTAGTAAAATGTGGGCAACTTCCCACTCTGCACCTTAGAGTGCTTCCAGACACATCGTCCAGAACTTTCAGAAGGTCTCACACCCACTACTAGAGCCAGATTTTCAGAAGAACACAGCTCCCTGTTGAGCCCTTCAGAAAATCTGGCTAATGATTTTAGTGCCTAACACACTGTGTGCTGAGTTATTTTAGAAAAAAGCTTGTAAAGATTGTGGGTGCTGGTTATTTGTCTATATGGCGCACACTGCTGGAGTTTGAGGTTCACCATTGTTCTCATAATGCTGTTTCCGTATTCTGCCTCAGTTATGGTGTCCATCTTTTATTCTCATAATAAATCAGCAGGGAGACTAAAACACAATAGAACTCCAGTAATAGCTTTTATTGGACCAGCTTCTGGTGGGTAGAGACACAAGCTTTCCTGGGAGCCACATGGCTACAATGACAAATGGGCAAATGCCCATAACATATGAACAAGTTCTTCTTTCACACTCAAATGCATCACTTTTGGTGTTACACCAAGAAGCTTATTAGCCCGCATACCATTTCTTCTCCACATTTTGAGGTTACCTTTTGAGTGCGTCATCATTGATTAAAATTGCAAGTGGCCAGTTAGCAAGCGACAACATAAAGAAGAGCCAATTATTAATCTGCCCCACCGCTAACTCTGACCACCATCTCTGCCTTAGTTTAGAAAATAGGGGAGGTTTTAATTGTGCCTTATTGTTCTGAATTCATTCATTCTGTATTGATTAAAAAAATACTTGAGATCATTGACGATGCTGACTAGTAAAAGGAAGGTCGGGTGTACAAACCGTTTGATAATGGGTGGGGTAGGGGAGGAGGGAAGGACAAGGCCACATTGCTTATTGTAGCCACACCACAAATCAAAGCTGTTTAAATGCCAGCCTTCTGTCACTAGGGTCATCCCCTGGAGTTGAGTGGCAGTGTGCCTGGAGCCTCACCCCTGCCCCACATTCTTGGGCATCTGGGTGAGGAGGATATGGAACTTGGTGAGAAGGGCAGGCAGTTACAGAATGGCTGCAGCGGTGGTCTGTACTCTAGGTGCCTTTCCTGCAGTTCTACCAGATGCCCCATCATGTCTGTTTGCTCCCCAATTAGCCTCAACATCTTCTCCTGCATGTTCCGATCACATTCACTGTATGCTTTCCTGGCCTCTGCCACCGAATGCCTCCATGCATTAAGCTGTGCCTTATCAGTGCAGGAGCATTGCATAAGCTCTGAAAACATGTCATCGTGAGTGCGTTTTTTCACTTTCTAATGTGTGATAACCTCAGGGATGGAGTTGATGCAGGGAGCATAGTAACATTTGCAGCTGTATGGGGGGGAAGGGAGAGTAGACTTTTAAGAAGATACATTTCTGAGAACAAAATGAAGACTCTTTCACAGTGAATCAAGCAATTCACAGCAGACAGCACATGTGTTTTAGGTACAAGGTCACATTTTGCCTTTTATACTGAGCGCCTGCCGGTATGGTGACACATCAAACATGGCTGTCAACAGAAGTCGGTTTGCAGGCAGCCATGGTAAGGCAAAGGGCACGTGGGGTTGGCTTCTTCCACGTTCATAACATGTGAGAATGGTTTAAAAATGCAGCACCCTCCTGTCCCATAGCAACTAATGCCGGTTGTGTTTGCCGTTTAAAAGGAGGGGCAGCAGTTTTGGGTTGGATGTGCAGCACACCCCTCCCCCCCACATGACTATTCTCCGGGATGATCCCTTTTAGCCAAGCGCAAACAGCCAAGCATGCTCGGGGTCTAATGTGTCGGGGATCAGCAAACAGAGGGGAATACTGTTCCCTTACAAAATGATACTCTCCTGAGGCTGACACAGAAAGATAAAGACCAAATGTTGCATGAATGCGTCCAAAACCCAGGACCATTTGTTCCATGTTTTGTGCTGAAATGATTCCAGACCACTTCCTACTGGGTTGGTGTGATAAAGTGTCCTACTGTGGAGGACGAAACAAGGCAGCCCTCCTCAGAAACCTTCTTCAAAGGCTTTCAGAGTACCTCCAGGAGAGCTTCATGGAGCTGTCCCTGAAGGATTCCCACTCCATGCTCAGAAACGTTAACAGACTTTTCCATTAGTTGTACTGGCCGCAAATGTATCCCAATTGCTCAGGGCAAATCAAACATTAACACAATTGCTTTTAACCCCTGTAGTATCGTTACAAATGTGCACTCACCAGAGGTGCCTTCTTTGCCTTCAGGATCTGGGAACAATAGGCCCTGGGAGGGTATTTGCTCCCGGCTGAGGAAAAGGTCCTGGCTGCCGGGGAGCATGGATTATCCTCTTGCCTGCTGCACATTCTCTTTCTCTTCCTCATCCACAAGATCCTCATCCATGTTGTGTGAGACTGTCACCTTGCAGGTGTCCACAGAGAGTGTTGGGGGTACTGACAGGATCCCCTCTAGAATGGCATGTAGCTGATAATATAAGCAGCATGTCTGGGGCTCTCACCCGGAGCAACCATTTGCCTCCTTTGTCTTTTGGTAGGCTTGCCTGAGCTTCTTAATTTTAACACAACACTGCTGTGCATCCCTGGTGTAGCCTCTTTCCACCATGCCCTGTGAGATTTTGGCATATATATATCAGCATTTCTTCTGCTGGATCAGAGTTCTGCCTGCACAGATTCTTCTCTCCATACAGCAGTCAGATCCAGTGTCTCCTGTTTGCTCCATGCTGGAGCTTCTTTATAATTCTGGGACTGCATGGTCACCTGTTCTGCTGACCTCGCCATGCTCACCAAACAGGAAATGAAATTCAAAAGTTCCTGGTGCATTTCCTGTGTACCTGACTAGTGTATGGGAGGTGAAAGTACTGTCAGAGCAGTCACATTGGAGCACTCTGGAATAGCTCCTGGAAGCCAATACCATCAAATTGCACAGCGCTGCATCTACACTACCCCAAATTAGACTCAGGAAGATCAATTTTAGTACTACTCCCCTCACCGATTTTAAGAGCCCTTTAGGTTGGAGGAAAGGGGTTGGTTGTGTGGATGCTTTCGTTATAAAATCGACCTAACACAGCTAAATTAGACCTCACCTCATAGTGTAGACCAGGCCTATGAGACTTTTGCAGGCTATTTTATCTCTAATTTTGTTACCTGGTCCATTCTCCATTGCACTGAGGGCAAAAACAGAGGGCGAAGGAACCTCTGTGCTCAGGATCACAACCTGAGCCCAAGCCAACGCATTGACAGAAACTCAAATGATGCTTCAGCTTCCTCCACCAGGATCACAAGAGCAACACAAATAAATCCCAAGAGGAACAATTTTCCTCTCCTTTCAATTACCCCAGGACAACCCTCTCTGCTTCTTCTTCCACCTACCTACAGCTTCTTCCAGGAAAACACACGGGGCCCACAGTATTTCTGTCCTAGAAACCAAAGGAGGGGTTTTGATACCACCTCACAGGAGCTGACAGGAGTTTGATTCCGTGTAACAGAGCCCTGAGCTTTGCCTGCCCCCTATGCCTTCTCCTAATTTGTCTACTCAAGGCACTCAGAAATCAGCTAAAGGGCTGAACACCCCTACTCTCCTCTCCTTGGCCTCATTGGTTGTCCCATGCCCTTTCCCACAGATAGGTCCTGAGTCCCGCTTCTGATAAAACTAAGTACCTGCAGGTTTCCCTCACCCACCTCCTAAGGCAAACAGTCATTCCCTTCTCTGACACTACTGGGGCTATACTTCCTTTGAGGAGCTTCTCCTCAGGGGGATCTGATGCCCTGCAAAAATGTGTGCGGTGATCCGGCTCGGTCTGCCCCCTCTCTGGACACTTTGATACCTATGGTCCATCTACCCCAGAGATGCTGCATGTTACAGAGAGGGAACAAACATTGCTAGCCACGATATATTTTTCCAGTGTAGTGAGTCATAGACCCTCACTTGCACAAGGAAATACATTGGGAATAACAATGGAGACATATCAGATCCTCTCAGCTTTTCCTCTCTCTGATCAGTTTAGATTCCAGAAGTAAGACTCTTTTCTTCTTCAGAGCCTCCATATGAGTCTGAATTGCTTGCTGTGTCAAGAAAAGATGTTTGGGTTATATGTTTTGCTTAAGAACATAATAGTCATACGAGGTGAGACAAAAGGTCCATCTAGCCCAGTCTGACAGTGGCCAATGCCACGTGCTTTGGAGGGAATGAATAGAATAGGGCAATTATCAAGTGATAAATTCCTTGTCGAACATTCCCAACTTCTGGAAAACAGAAGCCGCCCATCCAGACGGATAGCCATTGATGAAACTATCCTCCATGAACGTATCTAGTTTTTTTTAATCCTGTCATAGTATTGGCCTTAACAACATCCCTTTGCAAGAAGTTCCACAGGTTGACTGTGTGTTGTGTGAAGAAATACTTCCTTTTGTTTGTTTTAAAACTGCTACCCATTAATTTCCTTTGGTGACCGCACATTCTTGTGTTAGAAGATATCATAAATAACACTTCCTTAATTACTTTCTCCACACCAGTCATGATTTTTATAGACCTCTATCATATCTCCCCTCACTGGTCTCTTTTCCAAGCTGAAATGTCCCAGTCTTGTTAATCTCTCCTCATATGGAAACTTTTCCATACCCCTAATTATTCTGATATATCTTTAAGATGTGGCGACCACATCTGCACACAGTATTCAAGATGTGGGCATGCCATCGATTTATATAAAGGCAATAGGATATTTTCTGTCTTCTTATCTATCCATTTCCTAATGACTCCCAACATTCTGTTTGCTTTTTTGACTGCCGCTGCACATTGAGTGGATGTTTTCATACAACTATTCACAATGACTCCAAGATCTCTTTTGTGAACGGTAATAGATAATTTAGACCTAATCACTGTATATGTACAGCTGTGATTATGTTTTCCAATGCGCATTACTTTGCATTTACCACCATAAAATTTCATCTCCCGTTTTGTTGCCCATTCACCCACTTTTGTGAGATCGCATTGTAGCTCTTTGCAGTCTGCTTTGGTCTTAACTATCTTGGGTAGTATTGTGTCATGTGCACATGTGGCCACCTCACTGTTTACCCCTTGTTTTCCAGACCATTTATGAATATGTTGCACAGTACTGGTCCCAGTACAGACCCCTGCGGGACACCGCTATTTACCTCTCTCCATTCTGAAAATGGACCATTTATTCCTATCCTTTGTTTCTTATCTTTTCACCAGTTAATGATCCATGAGAGGACCTTCCCTCTTATCCCATGACAGCTTACATGCATCAGTATGCCTTCACTATATGACACCACGCGGGGAAACAAAATGCTAATGCGGACTTTCTGTCCCACCTAGGGGCTGCTCCTCTTGACCTGCTGCTTACAAACAGGGAAGAATTAGTAGGCGAAGTAGAAATGGGTGGCAACCTAGGCAGCAGTGACCATGAGATGGTTGAGTTCAGGATCCTCACAAAAGGAAGAAAGGAGTGTAGCAAAATATGGACCCTGGACTTCAGAAAAGCAGACTTAGACGCCCCTAGGGAACTGAAGGGCAGGATGTCTTGGAGGCTAATATGAGGGGGCAAGGAGTCCAGAATAGCTGACTGTATTTTCAAGAAGCCTTATTGAGGACGCAGGAACAAACCATCCCGAAGTGCAGAAAGAATAGCAAATATGGCAGGCGACCAGCTGGGCTTAACAGTGAAATCTTCAGTGAGCTTAAACTCAAAAAGGAAGCTTACAAGAAGTGTAAATTTGGACAGATGATTAAGGAGGAGTATAAAAATATTGCTTGAGCATTCAGGGGTGCAATCAGGAAGGCGAAGGCACCATTGGAGTTGCAGCTAGCAAGGGATGTGAAGGGTAAAAAGAGGGGTTTATACAGGTATGCAACTCCCTGCTTTCCTGATCCCAGAGTTCAGTGTGGTTTTTGCCTTGGAATCTCTATTCTCCATCTTGTATGCTAATGGAGATGCCTCCCTTTCCCATCTTTGAAGCAAATGAGGCTAGGGAGTTTCCTTAATCATATCACCCTTGTCTGGAGGGGCTTAGGTGTGTCTCCCATGGCCTTTTCATTGCTTTTTGTAAGTCTTTCTTCTGATCAGTGTTGGTTCAAGCAGAGGCTGGGGGAGAGGGCCTTTGTGTGTCAGACTGCAGAGCCCCTTGACACAGTGGGATGGGGGTGGAGGGCAGAGTGGCAGGGGGCACCTGCCAGACATAGGTGGAGGGAGACCCTGGACCTCCGAGCCCCCAACAGTGGTGGGGGCCCCAGAGCCATCTCAACTGCTGCACAGTGCCTCCACATTGTCACAATATTTATAGTAAAAGTTAGGGACAGGTCACGGGCTTCCATTAATTTTTCTTTATTGCCTGTGATTTGTCCCTGCCTTTTACTATAAATGTCTGTGACAACATTAATGATCTGGATAATGGGAGGGATTGCACCCTCAGAAAGTTTGCAGATGACACTAAGCTAGAAGGAGAGGTAGATATGCTGGAGGGTAGGGATAGGGTCCAGAGTGACCAAGACAAGTTGGAGGATTGGGCTAAAAGAAATCTGATGAGGTCCAACAAGGACAAGTGCAGAGTCCTGCACATAGGAAGAAAGGATCCCATGCACCACTACAGGCTGGGGACCGACTGGGTAAGGGGTAGTTCTGCAGAAAAGGACCTGGGGATTACAGTGGACCAAAAGCTAGATATGAGTCAACATGTGCCCTTGTTGCCAAGAAGGCTAATAGCATATTGGGCTGCTTTAGTAGGAGCATTGCCAGCATATCGAGGAAACTGATTATTCCCCTCTATTTGGCACTCTTGAGGCCAAATCTGGAGTATTGCATCCAGTTTGGGACCCTCACTACAGAAAGGATGTGGACAAATTGGAGAATGTTAGTTCAGCAGAGACAATGAACATAATTAGGGTGCTGGGGCACATGACTTCTGAGGAGAGGCTGAGGGAAACTGGGCTTATTTAGTCTGCAAAAGAGAAGAGTGAGGGGGGATTTGATAGCAGCCTTCAACTACCTGAAGGGGGGTGCCAAAGAGGATGGAGCTCGGCTGTTCTCAGTGGTGGCAGATGACAGAACATGGAGCAATGGCTGAATATTAGGAAACATTATTTCACTAGGAGGGTGGTGAAGCCCAGGAATGGGTTGCCTAGGGAGGTGGTGGAATCTCCACCCTTAGAGTTTTTTAACGCTCAGCTTGACAAAGCCCTAGCTGGGATGATTTAGTTGGTGTTGGTCCTGCTTTGAGCTGGGGGTTGGACTAGAGGACCTCCTAATGTCTCTTCCAACCCTAAACTTCTATGATTCTGTGAAACCTTAGCCTTACTCAGAAATATTGCTGTGGAAATGTCAGAAAGTTGTAAGAGACAACAGTCTGACCCAGTAACACTACTTACTTTGTTGTTCTTTGACTGCAGAGGTGTTAACAGGGCATTGAACAGTAAATGATATTTAACAATATGTTCTGACTACTTGCATTAAAGAAATCCATTCCACCTTGGTTTAGGAGAGAGACCTCTGATTGACCAATAAGAATCTGGTGTTGTAGGTCCCCATAGTGCAATCTATATTTGATTCTCCATTGTCAGTGCAGCTTTTATTTTGGTGAGTTTTGCACAGAGATGCAGAAATGTCGACTTGCGCATCCAAAAGTTCTGCGGCCACTGATCATCAGTCCAAACCTTCATTGTTGCAGAAGATTTTTGCCCTTTGGAAGGATGTAAGATGGCACAATAGAATACACTTACTGAATATTTGTGAATCAACTTCTACACACAAGCAATGATGTGTGAACATGGGACACTAAGGGCTGGATCCCCAGGCAAGATAAATGCAGCAAAAGGCAATCCTCATTGGTGGATCAAATGCAAAGGAATTGCTGAAAACAGGACAGGAAATCAGTCATACTAGAAGTCACATGACCCAACAAAATACATTTTTGCTATAAAAAGAAAAAGGTAGAATTAAAAACTCCAAATTAAAAATCAAAGTACAAAAACCATAGCAAGTGTGTAAGGGGGTCGGACTCACCCCTGCAGCACCTCCTGCTGGTGATCCTGGGAAATAGCTCAATCCAGCCCAGAGCGCCCTCTGCAGGCCAGTGATCCACCTTGTCCTCTGCTGGCTCCTGTGTCCCTCCCAGGACCCCAGTGCCCCTTGCTCTGGGTGCTGCCCCCTGGCAGTACCCACACATGCTGGGTCACCCCTCCCAGGGGAACCCCCACCCACTATCCCCACCTCCCCTCAGTGTAAGGCTACTGCCAGTCATCGTCTAGCCCCACACCCAGGGGCAGACTGCAGTATCAGCCTACTCATCATAGGCAAAGGAGAGTTTGGACCTGCTGCCTTGGCCTACCTCTGGGCTGCCCTCTGAAACCCCCAGTATCCCTTGCCTTATACTAGGTGTGACGTTATTGATATAATCTGGGACCATATAGATCATTGTTGCAACCAAGGTCCTGTAGTGGCACCCAAATCTTGTATAAAGGGGGTCAAATGGGGTGTCTAAGACAAGGTTATGGATTACTGGTTATAATTATGCTGTCTATATGTATGTATCAGTGTTACAGTTGAAGTTATGAATATTGGCTCTATACTGTCTGTGTTGCAAACTTATGCTATGCTTCTGGGTGACATCCCAGACAAGCTGGTGTTAGCTCTGCCTAGCCTGCTTGATGGCCCATTAAGAACCATCAGCTATACAATGGACTCATTGAGAAAAGGCAAATATGCCTTGAGACTCAGCAAAGTATGCAGGGACTGGCCCATGTGATTCCAGACTCCATTTTGCTGTAATTTTCCACAGTGAGAACAAAGGGGTGTTCTTACACCTGGAAAAGGCTATATAAGGCTGATGCCTCATCTCCATTTGGTCTTCAATCCTGCTTCACACCTCTGGAGGAACTTTGCTACAAGCTGAAGCTTTGAACAAAGGACTCAGGACCCATTCCAGCGGGGGATGTATTCCAGAGACTTGATTGGAACCTGCAGTTTATTCTATCGCTGCTGCAAGCCTGAACCAAGAACTTTGCCATTACTGTATGTAATTGATTCCATTTAACCAATTCCAACTCCCATCCCTATCTTTTTCCTTTTATGAATAAACCTTTAGATTTTAGATTCTAAAGGATTGGCAACAGCGTGATTTGTGGGTAAGATCTGATTTGTATATTGACCTGGGTCTGGGGCTTGGTCCTTTGGGATCAGGAGAACCTTTTTCTTTTACTGGGGTCTTGGTTTTCATAACCATTTGTCCCCATAACGAGTGGCACTGGTGGTGATACTGGGAAACTGGAGTGTCTAAGGAGATTGCTTGTGAGACTTGCGGTTAGCCAGTGGGGTGAGACCGAAGTCCTCTTAGTCTAGCTGGTTTGGTTTGCCTTAGAGGTGGAAAAACCCCCAGCCTTGGGCTGTAACTGCCCTGTTTGAGCAATTTGTCCTGAGTTGGCACTCTCAGTTGGGTTCCGCCAGAACCGCATTGTCACACTAGGCCACACCCTGGGGCTTTCCAAGCTGGAGCTCCCCAGCTACTCAGCCTTTCCCCAGCCCTGCTCCACCCAGGTAGTCTGTCTCAGCTCCCTACAGCCAGGCCTTTCTCTCTCTGAGAGTAGAGAGAGACTCTTGAGCTCCTGGCTCCCAGCCTCTTTATAGGGCCAGCTGGGCTCTGATAGGGGCATGGCCCAGCTACAGCTACTTCCCCAATCAGCCCAGTCTTCCCTGCCCCAGCCTTTTCCCAGGGCTTTTCCAACCCCTCAGGGCAGGAGCGGGTGTCCACCCTGCTACAGAGCATGCTCCGCCCCGCCCACCCTCCCCCCTGGCCCTCCAGACCTTTTCATCGGGCCCCTGCCCTGTGGACCCAACCGGCCCCCCCGCCCCTTCTCCGTGAGCCGGCTGCACGACTTGCAGCTGGTTCGTTTCCTGACCGCACCAAGGAAGCATCTATACACGCTCGTGCTCCACACCCTTCACTTTCTCACCCTCGTGTCCCGCCCCGATACAAAATGGCGGGACCTCCTACCATCTGTTGAGGGTGAGAAGCCCCGGTGGGCCAGCCTATATTCCACCCTGGTTCCGAGGCCCGCCGGGGATATCAGCTGGCGGCTCCTTCATGGGTCCGTGAGCACGGGCGTGTACTTGGCGCGGTTTACCCCTGTCCCCGACACCTGTCCTTTCTGCGGCGTGAGGGAAACCCTGGCTCACATTTACTTAGAGTGCGCCAGGTTGCAGCCCCTTCACCGGCTCCTCACCAATATTCTGTTGCGGTTTTGGTTGCACTTTTCCCCTCACCTTCTCATTTATGCACTCCCCATCCATGGCCCCACAAAGTCGCGGGACCTCTTGGTCAACTTCCTCTTGGCCCTGGCTAAACAGGCCATATATAAAACCAGGGAGAGGAGGTTGGCTGATGGAGGCTCCTGTGACTGTGGGGCCTGTTTCCGATCCTCTGTCCGTTCACGTATCCGGGCAGAGTTCCTCTGGGCGGCGTCCACTGGCTCCCTTGACACTTTTGAGGAGCAGTGGGCGCTGTCCGGGGTTCTCTGCTCGGTGTCCCCGTCAGGTTCCCTTCTTTTGACCCTTTGACCGCACTCCTGTCCCTGTTTTTACATTAGTTGTCCCCCGTAATCATTTGAGTTTCAGGCCCTGTGGGTCCTCCCCTTAGGCTGGGGGGGATCCTTTAGCGGTGGGCGGGCTTACGCCCACCCACTTCCTGAAGCCCAATAGGTACAAAGTGCTATAATAGAAACACAGATGGAATTGCTAAAACTAATTACCACTACTTAATTATTTTTTGATGAGCATTAGCTATTCAAATAAAAAATAAATAGCACAATGACAAGCATTGCACAATGATAATACAGATAAATGACAAAGTGTTCAGAGTAATAAGCACATTAGAAATAACATTTTTAAAGGAGCAAAACTATCATTAAAATGGATTACAAAGAAGAGAGCAGGGAATCACAGCAGCAGATAAGACAAATTTGTGAACTGTTATGAGACTTCATGTAGACAAGTAATGATAAGACTCTTTTAAATACTCAAAATGTGTGATGCAGAGTTTGAGGGAATGTAGGCAAAATATTTCACTGCATCGTCTCCTGTAGCAGTAAAGTAGCACCAGGGGCAGCAGGTTTGTATATTTTTTTGTGACATCCAGAAGAGGTCCAAGGAAGTTTTGCTGTGGGAGGGGGTTTGAGGTGGAGGCTCTAGGAGGATGTTTGGGTGAGGGGTGCAGGCTCTGACCTGGGGCAGGGGACTAGAGTGCAGGAGGGGGTGTAGACGTGTGGGCTCTGGGAGGGAGTTTAGCACCTCTGAACATTATATAAGAGAAAGGAGCTGTAATGACTTCTTATAGACATAGAAACTGATAGAATACTCAAAATGTGTGAGGCAGAGTTAGAGGGAGGGAGTGTCTGTACAATATTTCACAGCATTAAGTCTCCTAGCTGTAACAGTAAAGTAGCACCTCAGTACTTACATAAGATAGAGAGAAGCTGCTGTGTCTAAGTATGTCTACACTACAGGATTAATTCGAATTTATATAATTCGAATTTAGGAAACCGATTTTATAAATTCGAATGTATTCGGCCACACTAGGCACCATTAATTCGGTGGTTTGCGTCCAAGCTACCATAGTAGCATCGATTTCCAGAGCGTGGCATTGTGGGTAGCTTTTACATAGCTATCCCATAGTTCCCGCAGTCTCCACCCCCCTTGGAATTCTGGGTTGAGACCCCAGTGCAAAAAACATTGTCGCAGGTAGTTCTGGGTACAGCCTCCCCCTCCCTCCCTGAAAGCAACGGCAGACAACCATTTCGCGCCTTTTTTCCTGAGTGAACTCTGCAGACTCCATTCTGCATCAAGCATGGATCCCGTTGTGCTCCAGAACGCAGTCTTGAACATTATAAACACCTCGCGCTTTCTCGTGGAGTTTATGCTTACACAGGACCAGAAAAAAGAGGCGAGGAGGAGGAGGCGGCGATTGCAGCGCAGCGACCAGCGTGATGAGGACATGGACACGGACACAGAATTCTCTGAGACCGCGGGCCCCGGTGCTTTGGAGATTATGATGTTAATGGGCCAGGTTATAGGCTTGGAACGCCGATTCTGGGCCCGGGAAACAAGCACAGACTGGTGGGACCGCATAGTGTTGCAGGTCTGGGACGATTCCCAGTGGCTGAGAAACTTTCGCATGCGTAAGGGCACTTTCATGGAACTTTGTGACTTGCTTTCCCCTGCCCTGAAGCGCCAGAATACCAAGATGAGAGCAGCCCTCACAGTTGAGAAGCGAGTGGCGATAGCCCTGTGGAAGCTTGCAACGCCAGACAGCTACCAGTCAGTCGGGAATCAATTTGGAGTGGGCAAATCTACTGTGGGGGCTGCTGTGATGCAAGTAGCCAAAGCAATCACGGAGGTGCTGCTACGAAAGGTAGTGACTCTGGGAAATGTGCAGGTCATAGTGGATGGCTTTGCTGCAATGGGATTCCCTAACTGTGGTGGGGCAATAGATGGAACCCATATTCCTATCTTGGCACCGGAGCACCAGGGTACCCAGTACATAAACCGCAAGGGGTACTTCTCAATGGTGCTGCAAGCACTTGTGGATCACAAGGGACGTTTCACCAACATCCATGTGGGCTGGCCGGGAAGGGTTCATGACGCTCGCGTCTTCAGGAACACCAATCTGTTTAAACGGCTGCAGCAAGGGACTTACTTTCCGGACCACAAAATAACCGTGGGGGATGTTGAAATGCCAATTGTTATTCTTGGGGACCCAGCCTACCCCTTAATGCCATGGCTCATGAAGCCATACACAGGCAGCCTGGACAGGAGTCAGGAGTTGTTCAACTACAGGCTGAGCAAGTGCAGAATGGTGGTAGAATGTGCATTTGGCCGTTTAAAAGGTCGCTGGCGATCCTTATTGACTCGCTCAGACCTCAGCCAAACCAATATCCCCATTGTTATTACTGCTTGCTGTGTGCTTCACAATCTCTGTGAGAGCAAGGGGGAGACCTTTATGGCAGGGTGGGAGGCTGAGGCAAATCGCCTGGCTGCTGATTACTCGCAGCCAGACACCAGGGCGATTAGAAGAGCACACGATGAAGCGCTGCGCATTAGGGAAGCTTTGAAAACCAGTTTCATGACTGGCCAGGCTACAGTGTGAAATTTATGTTTGTTTATCCTTCCTGAAAACCCGCCCCCTTTATTGACTCATTCTCTGTAAGGAACCCACCCTCCCCCTTCCCCCAGCTTGCTTTCAAAGGAAATAAAGTCAGCATTGTTTAAAAATCATTTATTCTTTATTAATTGATTATAAAAAGAGGGAGAGAACCTGAGTGGGGTTTGGGAGGAGGATCAGCGGGAAGGAAAAGCCCAGTAAAAAAAGGTTAAGAAAATGGCAGCCTTTTGCTTGGGCTGTCCACTGGGGTGGAATGGGAGGGTGTACGGAGCCTCCCCCCCCCGTGTTCTTACACGTCTGGGTGTGGAGGCTATGGAACATGGTGAGGAGGTAGGGGGGTTATACAGGGGCTGTAGCGGCACAGAACCTGAGTGGGGTTTGGGAGGAGGATCTGCGGGAAGGAAAAGCCCAGTAAAAAAAGGTTAAAAAAATGGCAGCCTTTTGCTTGGGCTGTCCACTGGGGTGGAATGGGAGGGTGTACGGAGCCTCCCCCCCCGTGTTCTTACACGTCTGGGTGTGGAGGCTATGGAACATGGTGAGGAGGTAGGGGGGTTATACAGGGGCTGTAGTGGCACTCTGTTCTCCAGCAGCCGTTCCTGAAGCTCCACCAGACGCCGGAGCATGTCTGTTTGCTCACGCAGCAGCCCCAGCGTTGCTTCCCGACTCCTCTGATCTTCCTGCCGCCACCTCTCATCTCGAGCGTCTCTCCTCTCCTCACGTTGGTCCCTTCTGTCCTCACGGTCACTGGCTTCTTTCCTATACTTGCAAACCGTCTCCTTCCACTCATTCAGATGAGCTCTTTCATTCCTGGTGGATTGCATGATTTCGGAAAACATCTCCTCTCTCGTCTTTTTTTTACGACGCCTTATCTGGGATAGCCTTCGGGAAGGAGGAGGGAGGCTTGAAACATTTGCACCTGCTGGAGGGAGTGAAAAAAGGAGAGAATTTTTTTAAAAGATACATTTTTCAGAACAATGCTTATACTCTTTCACGGTGTATACTATTCACATTACATAGCACATGTGATTTCTGTGCAAGGTCGCATTTTGCCTCTTAATATTGAGTGCCTGTGGCTTTGCTGCTAGAGATCACAGACGCAGGTCGGGGCAACAGAATTCACCTTGCATGCTGCCATGGTAAGCCACTGTCTTTAGGCTTCTGCGCCCTGCTTTCCCACATACCAAGCAAAGCCCGTTGTGCTGCAGTTTTCCTGTTAGCTTGTTTTCTGCTGCTGAAGGTTAACACCCCCCCCCATCCAATTCTCTGGGATGAGTGCTTTCTCCCTCCCCCCACCGCGTGGCTGGTATCAGGGAAGATCCCTGCAGGAACCAAACTAACACCCCCCCCCACCCGCCATGAATTCTCTGGGATGAGTGCTTTCTCCCTCCCCCCACCGCGTGGCTGGTATCAGGGAAGATCCCTGCAGGAACCAAACTAACACCACCACCCCCCACCCGCCATGAATTCTCTGGGATGAGTGCTTTCTCCCTCCCCCCACCGCGTGGCTGGTATCAGGGAAGATCCCTGCAGGAACCAAACTAACACCCCCCCCCCCCCGCCATGAATTCTCTGGGATGAGTGCTTTCTCCCTCCCCCCACCGCGTGGCTGGTATCAGGGAAGATCCCTGCAGGAACCAAACTAACACCCCGCCCCCACCCGCCATGAATTCTCTGGGATGAGTGCTTTCTCCCTCCCCCCACCGCTTGGCTGGTATCAGGGAAGATCCCTGCTAGCAAAACGCGAAAAGCTCTGGGCCAATCCTCCCCCCCCCTTTGCACTTGGCTAAATGCAGGGAAGGATTTCTTTTCAGCCACAGGCAAACAGCCCAGTAGGAACGGCCACCTCAGTCCCCTTAATTAAATTCCCTTATTTCAACCAGGTTACCCTAAGCGATATCACTCTCCTGAGGATTACACAGCAAGATAAAGAACGGATGTTGCTTGAATGCCAGCAAACACCGGGACCATACGCTGCCAGGCTCTGTCAGGCAATGATACCAGATTACTTGCTACTAGCATGGCGTGGTCAAGTGTCCTACCATGGAGGACGGAATAAGGCTGCACTGCCCAGAAACCTTGTGGCAAGGCTTTTGGAGTACCTCCAGGAGAGCTTCATGGAGATGTCCCTGGAGGATTTCCGCTCCATCCCCAGACATGTTAACAGACTTTTCCAGTAGCTGTACTGGCTGCGAATGCATCCCAAGTGCTCAGGGCAAATTAATCATTAAAAATGCTTGCTTTTAAACCATGTTTTATATTTTAAAAGGTAAACTCACCTGAGGTCCCTTCCATGGGGTCATGGTCTTGGGTGCTGGCTTGGGAGGCTTGGGAGGGTACTTCAGTCAGGGTGAGAAACAGTTCCTGGCTGTTGGGGAGAACGGAGAGCTGGGTGCTCTCTGCCAGCTCGTCCTCCTCCTCCTCCTCTTCCCCTTCCACGGAATCATCAGGTGTACCTGATGAGATTATCCCCAGCTCGGAATCCACAGTCAGAGGTGGGGTAGTGGTGGCGGCCCCCCCTAGAAATGCATTTAGCTCAGCGTAGAAGCGGCATGTCCGCGGCTCTGACCCGGAGCGACCGTTTGCCTCCTTTGCTTTTTGATAGGCTTGTCTGAGCTCCTTGACTTTCACGCGGCACTGATCTGTGTCCCTATTGTGGCCTCTCTCCATCATGCCCTTGGAAATTTTTTCATAAGTTTTGGCATTTCGTCTTTTCGAACGCAGTTCAGCTAGCACTGAATCCTCTCCCCATATAGAGATCAAATCCAGTACCTCCTGTACGGTCCATGCTGGTGCTCTTTTTCGATTATCAGCCTGCATGGTTACCTGTGCTGATGAGCTCTCTGTGGTCACCTGTGCTCTCCACGCTGTGCAAACAGGAAATGAAATTCAAATGTTCCCGGGGCTTTTCCTGTCCACCTGGCCAGTGCATGCGAGTTCAGATTGCTGGCCAGAGCGGTCACAATGGTGCACTGTGGGATAGCTCCTGGAGGCCAATAACATCGAATTGCGGCCACACTAACGCTAATTCGAATTGACCGTCTAGGAATTGGGATGTCTGCGCCTTTAAGAACACAGCCCCAGGAATCTACCCTCTTCTCTGGCACTGACACGCAGTGTCCTGTGAGGAGAAATAAAAAAAGCTTCTTCCCCCCGCACACTCCTAGATTAGCGAGCACAGCAGGTGGCTCATCCCACAGGGTAACTGTTAGCTCCTCTCCCTCTCCCTGGATGGGGGTTTTGTCCCTGCACAAGGTCTGGCAGCATCTACCACATGGACTTAACCCATGCTCCCACCCCCACCCCGATTTTTTCCTCTCCAGCCCATCTTCTGCTGCTACCTACAGTAGCTTGATCCCACCAGCTGGTAAATTTCTGCCCCCTGCTCAGACCCTGACCCCCCCAACCCCCTGCTGCGATTTGCCCCCTTTGCCCCTTTTTAATACCTCCAAAGACCGGGCAGCAAAGTTTGACTCCAAGTAAGGGCAGAGTGAGGGCAGCTGCAACAGCGGATGTTACTGCACCTGCTCAGTTCAGGTAAGCATGCTCAGTAGGGAATTCTCATGAATTAATTCCATAAATATTCAGAAACTCCCTCTCTCTCCTGGGTACAGGCTGAAATTTTAAGACTAAATGTAGATTTCAGAGCAAAGTGCCAGGAGTCTGAGTTTGAGTACAGAACATTGCTCTGATGGGGAAAAGGGTGTTTTACGTGGATACCAATGACTACTATAACAGCCCGTTTCTCTGGTAGCCAATACTGATAGACAGAGAAATGATTTGATCCGTCATATCATATCCCATCTAGTGACATACCAGAGCTTAACAATGATGCTTAAATGCTATATTTCACTTCTGACAATGGCCAGAATCATGACATGTCTTAGTAGTCAAAATCAATAAATACATCAACTGAAATCTTGGACTGAGATTTCCAATGTGGTCTAGTGTCCATAGGCACCAATCTTCTGTAAGAATTAATGGAAATAAATCTAACAATATATGCTAGTATATTCAGCCTTTCAATTCTCTGTAGGAAAATAAACAATTTTCACCCCCTCACAAGAGATCACTTTATCATAATTTATGAAGTGGAGTAAATTCTCCCTTAGTTACTGTGATGCTGAAATGACAATGCCTTTTCTGTTTCCCGACATTAACTATGTAGCAGTAATAAAATACAGCTCTTTTGAGGGTGGGTCTTAGGAAGGGGCAGAACCAGACTGATGTGCAACCCTAACTGGGGAGTGAACCTCCCCACTCCATAATGAGTGTGAGATGATAATACAGGAACAAGAAATGCACTAGGGTGGTGAGAGGAAGATGCTGTCCCTGAACTCAGAGTCTAGAAACAATCTTGCATGTGTGATCCAGGCTAGTAAGTATCACCACTCACCACCCCATTGAAGATGGGAGACATTCCAGAAGACTTGAAAAGGGCAAATATAGTGCCCATCTATAAAAATGGAAATAAGGACAACCTGGGGAACTACAGACCAGTCAGCTTAACTTCTGTACCCGGAAAAAGATAATAGAGCAAATAATTAAGCAATCAATTTACAAACACCTAGAAGATAATGAGGTTATAAGTAACAGTCAGCATGGATTTGTCAAGAACAAATCATGTCAAACCAACCTGAGAGCTTTCTTTGACAGGGTAACAAGCCTTGTGGAAAGCGGGGAAGCAGTAGATATGGTATATCTTGACTTTAGTAAGACTTTTGATACTGTGTGACATGACCTTCTCATAAATAAACTAGGGAAATACAACCTAGATGGAGCTACTATAAGGTGGGTGCATAACTGATTGGAAAACTTTTCCCAGAGAGTAGTTATCAGTGGTTCATAGTCATGGTGGAAGGGCATAATGAGTGGGGTCCTGCATGGATCAGTTCTGGGTCTGGTTCTGTTCAATATGTTCATCAATGTTTTAGATAATGGCATAGAGAGTACACTTATAAAGTCTGCGGATGATACCAAGCCGGGAGGGGTTGTGAGTGCTTTGGAGGATAGGATTAAAATTCAAAATGATCTGGATAAACTGGAGAAATAGTCTGAAGTAAATAGGATGAAATTCAATAAGGACAAATGCAAAATACTCCACTTAGGAAGGAACAAGCAGTTGCACACATTCAAAATGGGAAAAGATTGCGGAAGGAAGGAGTACTGTAGAAAGGGATCTGGGGCTCATAGTGGATCACAAGCTGAATATGATTCAACAGTGTATCACTGTTGCAAAAAAAAGCAAACCTCATTCTAGGATGTTGCAAGAAGACAGGAGAAGTAATTCTTCCGCTGTACTCTGTGCTGATTAGGCCTCCACTGTAGTATTGTGTCCAGTTCTGGGCGCCACATTTCAGGAAAGATGTGGACAAATTGGAGAAAGTCCAGGGCATTGCAACAAAAATGATGAAAGGTCTAGAAAACATGACGTACGAGGGAAGATTGAAACAATGGGTTTTGTTTAGTCGGGAGAAGAGACGTCTGAGAGGGGACAAAACAGTTTTCAAGTATTTAAAACGTTGTTACACGGAGGAGGGGAAAAATTGTTCTCCTTAACCTCTGAGGACAGGACAATGAGCAATGGGCTTAAATTGCAACAAAGGCGGTTTAGGTTCGACATTAGGAAAAACTTCCTAACTGTCAGAGTGGTTAAACACTGGAATAAATTGCCTAGGAAGGTTGTGGAAGCTCCATCATTGGAGCAGATTGGACAAACAACTCTCAGGGGTTATCTAGATAATACTTAGTTCTGTCTTGAGTGCAGGGGACTGAACTAGTTGACCTCTCGAGGTCCCTTCCAGTTCTACAATTCTATGATTGGGACTCACACTAAGCTGGATCCTCAGCTGGTGTAAATAAAGGTAGCTTCATTTGTGTCAGTGGGCCAGATCCTCAACTGAGGGCCACTCAGAAGACATGGATCTCAAACTCCAACTCTGAAATGGTGCTATGAACGCTGACTGGCACTGCGGTGGGAAGGTGAGGCTAAAACTGTTCATATTCATCTGAAGAAGAGTTCTGTGTAGCTCAAAAGCTTCTCTTGTTCTCCACCACAAGTTTGTCCAATAAAAGATATTACCTAACCCACCTTATCTCTCTAATATTCACAAATCGCATTCAAGCCCCTGTTTGGAAGGTGGTATAGAAATGCAGCTAGGAAGATGGTGCTCACCTGTAACTACAAGAGAGCCCAAGCTTGAAGTGATAAGCTCTTGTTTCTCAGGGGTCAGGACTCAGGATCCTCAGCTTGACGGTCCTCTTTCTGCAGAAACTGGGAGAAGGTAAAATGGGGATCTTTTGTTTCCCCTGCCCCTTAATCCAAGAACAAGGGGGGCATGCAACAAAATTAAAAGGTGGGCAACTTAAAATCTATAAAATGAAATACTGGTTCACCCAAGTGTAATTAAACTGTGACACTCACTGTGATGCTGGCAGACCAAGTGAACATGGTGTTTGCACAGGTGCTGCAAGCCCTTTTTTCCTGTCTTTGTCTACCCTGGCCCCTTCCCCCCAAATGGTTTCATCGGACGCTGGAGGGACCTAAGGACCTGCAGGTTTCCCTCACCCACCTCCTAAGGCAAACAGTCATTCACTTTTCTGACATTCCTGGAGCTGCGCATCCTTGGAGGACTTTTACCCCAGGGGGGGCTCTCATTCCCTGCGAAAATAGGTGTCTGGAGGCCGGCGGGGAACTGTCTTGTCTGCCCCTTGTTTGGGCGCTGAGAAGCTTAATCTGAGAAACAGCACCTCCTCCTGGTGGGAGAATGCTAAAGTCCACCCTCCCACATGGGGTTCATCTAGCAGCTGCTAGATGAACCCCACTTTTCTGGTCTAGACACCAGCATCTAACTAGCCTTGTAACAGGCCCGGTTTGCTAGCTGGAGAGCGAAGCAACCAGGAA
Source organism: Emys orbicularis (assembly GCF_028017835.1). Lineage (NCBI taxonomy): Eukaryota > Metazoa > Chordata > Testudines > Emydidae > Emys > Emys orbicularis. The sequence continues at coordinate 16,950,646 of NC_088695.1, read as the reverse complement.
AGAAGACAAATGTCAGAAAACGAATCTCAGCGCCCAAAGAAACTTCCTTAGGTCTCCTTCTGCACAGTCTGTGCCTTTGCGATGCCTTCAAGCATTGCCCGACTAGCTCAGTCGGTAGAGCATGAAACTCTTAATCTCACGGTCGTGGGTTCGAGCCCCACGTTGGGCGTTTGATCTTGCGGTCTTAGACATCACTCTTTCCCTTATATTCTCAGGGCAGATGGAATCCACTCTCTGTCCTCTCGACGATCTTAGGCTGTCTCAGATCTTTAGTAGACCATGAAGAGAAGACAAATTGACAATTCCGTGGTCCTAAGAGAGTTGAGTCTCTTCTAAACCAGGCAAGTGAGGGAAAAAATAACCTTTCAGAGGCTGATTGGCAACCCCCCAACAGGGATCTGTAGCTTCTCTACTTCTTTCTCCATCTTTGCCAGGGCTCAGTAGTTGAGATAACTGCTTTTTCCTCAAATCCTCCACCAGCCCTCTTCATTGTGATGGAGATGGCTTGAGGCTGAAGATTCCAACCACATCTTATTGATCCCTCGTACATTTCTGTGAGCCCTTGGAGAATAAAACAAGATAGCAATAAAAGAATTAAAACAATAAAAAAAGACGTGGCTTCAATGTATAATAATACTGGAAATTGTTTTAATATGTTTTCTGCTTCTCTTTTATATCAATTTACTGTGCTAAAAATATGAAGGGAACCGTAAGGCAACGAGGAGCTCAGAGCATGTGTTAACCTCCTTTGAAGAAGAAGGAATGTCCTCAGTTGGACGGGAAGTTGGTCTAGAAAGTCAAGCCCAACACACCCAGCGCAATCTCCCTGGTTGTCCAGTGGTTAGGATTTGGCACTTTCACCGCCACGCCCAGGGTTCGATTCCCGGTACAGGGAATTACTCTCTTCAACAACAGTCTTCCTTTCCTTCCTAACTTGCAATTCAACAGGAAAAATGCAACTTGCTGGAAAATTATTTGGAGGCCATGGGGAAAGCAAAACTTCCCTCTACCAACTAGTACGATATGGCTATCTGCACCTTAAAGCCTAGCCTTTCAGACAAATACACTTGTGCAAACAATTTATTTTTTCCTTGTTACCTAGCCTAACCCAAATTATAGCAACATTGCAGTTTGACCCAAGATCTTTTTTTTCTTTCACTTTTCTTGGTGAAACAAAACAAAACAATCATTTTGGGTCCACCAAAATATGTCACTAAACATAATATTCATCGAAAAATCTTTCACCCAGCACTATATATAAAAGTCTTTGGAAGTAACCACCCCGGAGAAAGATCATTAAGCTCTTCCATTCCTGAGATGTAGCTGCTGAAGGCTTCTGAGCATGGGCCATGGGCCTTTCACCTCTAGGCCAGTGGTTACCCTGTTGCTCAGGTGGCTACTGATGAAAGGCAAGGTGGTTTAGTGGTAGGTCCATTTCAGTCTCCCTCTTCAAATGTCTAAGGAAGGGTGTTTGTTTCACATTGCATCTAAGAATAAACTCAATGTGGTTGAAACCTAAACCTGGAATCAAGGTGATTGTAGGACAAGGAAGGAAGGTTTTTTTCATCCTGTTCGAGTAAATGCTCAAAGTTGTGATGGTTCTTGGAGCTTCCAGACAGATTGCCCAGAAATTTCAGAAGGTCTCACACCCACCACTAGGGCCAGATTTTCAGAAGAACTAGGCTCCCAGTTAGGCACTAAAATCTTTAGCCAGATTTTCAGAAGGGCTCAAGATACTTGTCCAAAATAGGAGTTATTTTGGAAAAAAGCTTGTAAAGATTGTGGGTGCTGGTTACTTGTCTATGTGGCCCACACTGCTGGAGTTTGAGGTTCACCATTGTTTTCTCATAATGCGGTGTCCGTATTCTGCCTCAGTTCTGATGTCCATCTTTTATTCTCCTAATAAATCAGCAGGGAGACTAAAACAACATAGGACTCACAGGGCTCCCGGAAACCTGCCAATTTGGCTCAGGGTGAAGGTGTATACAAATCATCTGTGCTGTAGAAGGGCTCTGGGAGTTGAAAGATTGTGAATTTAACCCTCTAGGTTTCAGGCGTAATCTGAAACTGTTTCAAACCCAATTCCTTAAATATACCATAGTTTGAAGCATCAGGAATAGACAAATTTCCAAACCAAGTAAGCTCATGTCCATGGAAAAGTGGAGAGGATATTTCCTTGCCAGCTCCCAGGCACAACAATACAACACTCTGAAATGCAGTAAAATAAAGATGAATGAGGGAAAGCTGCAGGTTCTTAGGTCACTCCAGCTTTGGATGAAACCAGATTTGGGAAAGGGTCCGGGTCACTGAGGAGGACAAGGAGATGAAAGATGGACTCGCCGATGCTGTCCAAACACCATGAACCTGGAGGCCGGGCGGGGGATGGGGATTAGCAATTTGCCTGCTTCCTGCCTGCCCAGATTTGACAAACTGGGGAAGCGAAAGCTGAGAGACCACTTAGATGAAGTCAGAATGCAATCCGCTCACATCGAGGGGGAGCACAATCCCTCCCAGGGTTTCTCTGCTAATGATTTTAGTGCCCAACGCACTGCATGCTGAGTTATTTTAGAAAAAAGCTTGTAAAGATTGTGGGTGATGGTTACTTGTCTATATGGCCCACACTGCTGGAGTTTGAGTTTCACCATTGTTTTCTCATATTGCTGTTTCTGTATTGTGCTTCAGTTATGGTGTCCATCTTTTATTCTCCTAATAAATCAGCAGGGAGACTAAAACACAATGAAACTCCAGTAATAGCTTTTATTGGACCAGCTTTTGGTGGTTAGAGACACAAGCTTTCCCGGGAGCTATATGGCTACAATGACAAATGGGAAAATGCCCATAATACATGAACAAATTCTTCTTTCACACTCAAATGCATCACTTTTGGTGTTACACCAAGAACAGCTTATTAACCCGCATACCATTTCTTCTCCACCTTTTGAGTGTGTCATCATTGATTAAAATTGCAAATTGTTAGTTAGCAAGCGACAACATAAAGAAGAGCCAACTATTAATCTGCTCCACCACTAACTCTGCCCACCATCTCTGCCTTAGTTTAGAAAATAGGGGAGGTTTTAATTGTGCCTGCTTCAACCTAGAAAGAGAGAGTGGTAAGCTAAATTGCTCAAACACACATTTCCTCATCTCTATGAAAGAAAGAAATGAAGAAAATATAGCCAACATAAATGATTCTGAACTTTCCTGTGAAATGCGAGGTTTAATAATTTAGTAGTCCCATAAGTGAACTGATTTAGGTGAGAGGAAGGACGGCATAAGAAAGGGCTGTAAAATGTCTATTAGAAAGGTTTTTCAGAAAGCTGCAAGAAGGAACTTTCTTCCCAGACCAGAAAATTACCGTTGGGGATGTTGAAATTCCAATAGTTATCCTTGGGGATCCAGCCTACCCCTTGCTCCCATGGATCATGAAGCCGTACACAGGCAGTCTGGACAGCAGTAAGGAACAGTTCAACTATGGACTAAGCAAGTCCAGTATAGTGGTAGAATGTGCCTTTGGACATTTAAAGGGGCGCTGGTGCAGTTTGCTGAGTAGGTTAGAGCTCAGCAAAAGCAATATTCCCATTGTTATTGCTGCTTACTGTGTGCTCCATAATATCTGTGAGAGTAAGGGGGAAACATTTATGGTGGGGTGGGAGGTTGAGGCAGATCGCCTGGCAGCTAATTTTGAACAGCCAGACACCAGGGGAATTAGACAAGCACACCGAGGCGAGCTGCACATCAGAGAGGCTTTGAAAAACAGTTCATGACTGATCAAGCTATTGTGTGACAGTTGTGTGTGTTTGTTCTCGATGCAAACCCGCCCTCTTTGGTGAATGTACTTCCCTGTAAACCAATTCTCCTTCCCCCCTTCAACCACAGCTTGCACAGGAAATAAAGTCCTTATTGTTATGAATCCATTCATTCTTTATTGATTAAAAAATACTTGAGATCATTGACAATGCTGACTAGTAAAAGGAAATCCATTTGTACAAAGTATTTGATAATGGGTGGGGTGGGGGAGGAGGCCACATTGGTTATTGTATCCACACCACAAATCAAAGCCCGGTGGCAAGGCCCGTATGAAATCGTCCGGCAGGCCTGTCACCTATGAGGTTCACCAGCCCGACCAGAGGAAGAAGAAACAGGTGTATCACGTGAATCTCTTGAAACCCTGGAAAGCCCGGGAATGATTGCTAATCACCTCTTACCAACCCTAACCAGTCCTAGGGCCCCAAGTGCCTGAGTTGGACAAGACGGAGGAGCCCCAATTGGTGACACACTGTCGGCTGATCAGCAGAAAAAACCTCAGTGCCTCTTGGAACCCTTCCAGAAAACTTTCACCACATGCCCCAGCCAGACTACCATTGTATGGCACACGATTCAAGCAACCCAGGACAGGTGGTCCGGGAAACGACCTGCCCCCTCCCACGGCAGACATGAGAGATGGTGGGGAAGGAGGTCCAAACAATGGTAGAATTGGGAGTCATCGAGTGGTCATGAATTGAGTAGTGCAGCCACATTGTAGTGGTCTCAAAACCCGATGGGAGCCATCACTTCTGTATCGATTTTCGGAAGGTAAATGTGATCTCACAGATTGATGCTTATCTGATGTCCCAGATTGATGAGCTCCTCGACTGTCTTGGAACTGCCAATTATATCACCACACTTGATCTCACAAAAGGACATTGACAAATACCCCTAGATTCACCTTCCAGAGAGAAGACGGCATTCGCCACCTCATCAGGGCTGTATCAATTTGTCCAGATGCCCTTCAGCCTCCATGGGGCTCCGGCTACCTTTCAGTGCACGATGGATCGCCTCCTAACTCTGCATATCACCTACGCATCCACTTACCTAGAAAAGGTTATCTATAGTCACCATTGGGAAGAAAACTTACTCCAGGTAGCAGCTGCCGTGTGGACCATTCAGAAAGCGCACCTCATGGCCAACCCAAAGAAATGTTGAATTGAATGGCAGGAAACTACCTACCTGGGATATATCCGAGGTTGAAGCCTTGTACAGCCCCTCATAGGGAAAGTCCAAGCCCTTCAGGCCTACCCATTGCCAACTACAAAGCAGTTTTGGGGAAAAGCAGGATACGATTGACACTTCATCCCCCATTTCACATCTATCACGGCTCCCCTCACTGCTCTTTTAACTAAGGACAGCTCACATCAAGTACGATGGTCAGTGGAATACGAAGAGGCATTCCAAAACCTCAAGGAGAGCTTGTGTCGGGAACCTGTACTGTTCAGCCCCAATTTTGACCATGAGTTCCTGGTCCATATGGATGCTAAGGAGGTGGGCCTAGGGGCCTTCTTGTCCAGGAGGTAGATGCAGAGGAGCACTCCGTACTCTACATTACCCGTAAGCTCTTCCCCAGAGACCACCACTATGGGGTTATAGAAAAGGAGGGCTTCACCATCAAATGGGCAATTGAGGCCCTCAGATACTATTTTTTTGGAAAACCCTTAATTATGATAATTGATCATGAGCCCCTAAGGTGGTTGGGCAACATGAAAACCACCACCACTCGGCTGATGAAATGGTACCTCACCTTGCAGCAGTATGCCTTCACTATCCGACACCATGTGGGGAAACAGAATGCTAATGTGGACTTTCTGTTCCACGTAGGGCCTGTGCTCCTCTTGACCTGCTGCTTACAAATGGGGAAGAATTAGTAGGCAAAGTAGAAATGGGTGGCAACCTAGGCAGCAGTGACGATAAGATGGTTGAGTTCAGGATCCTGACAAAAGGAAGAAAGGAGAGTAACAAAATACGGACCCTGGACTTCAGAAAAGCAGACTTATACTCCCATAGGGAACTGATGGGAAGGATCCCCTGGGAGGCTAATATGAGGGGGAAAGGACTCCAGAAGAGCTGGCTGTATTTCCAAGAAGCCTTATTGAGGGTGCAGGAAAAAACCATCCCGAAGTGCAGAAAGAATAGCAAATATGGCAGGTAACCAGCTGGGCTTAACAGTGAAATCTTCAGTGAGCTTAAACTCAAAAAGGAAGCTTACAAGAAGTGTAAATTTGGACAGATGATTAGGGAGGAGTATAAAAATATTGCTTGAAGATGCAGGGGTGTAATCAGGAAGGCCAAGGCACGATTGGAGTTGCAGCTAGCAAGGGATGTGAAGGGTAACAAGAAGGGTTTCTATAGGTATGTTAGTAACAAGAAGGTCAGGGAAAGTGTGGGACCCTTACTGAATGGGGGAGGCAACCTAGTGACAGATGTTGTGGAAAAAGCTAAAGTACTCAATGCGTTTTTTGTCACCATCTTCACAGAAAAGATCAGCTCCCAGACTGTTGCACTGGGCAACACAGTAGGGAAGGACATGAGCAGCCCTCAGAGGTGAAAGAACGGGTAAAGGACTATTTAGAAAAGCTGGATGTGCACAAGTCCATAGGTCTGGATCTAATGCATCCACGGGTGCTGAAGGAGTTGGCTGATGAGATTGCAGAGATTGACCAATATCTTTGAAAATTTGTGGCGATTGGGGGAGGTCCCGGACAATTGGAAAAAGGGAAATATAGTGCCCATATTTAAAAAAGGGAAGAAAGAGAACCCGGAGAACTACTGACTGGTCAGCCTCACTTCAGTCCCTGGCAAAATCATGGAGCAGGTCCTCAAGGAATCCATTTTGAAGCACTTGGAGGAGAGGAAGGTGATCAGGAACAGTCAACATGGATTCACCAAGGGCAAGTAATGCCTGACCAACCTGATTGTCTTCTATGATGAGATAACTGGCTCTGTGCATAAGGGGAAAGTGGTGGAAGTGATATATCTTGACTTTAGCAAAGCTTTTGATACGGTCTCCCACAATATTTTTGCCAGCAAGTTAAAGAAGTATGGGCTGGATGAATGGACTATAAGGTGGTGTGACAGACCCATACCAGTGGGGTACAGGAGTCTGGTAGAGGGCAAATATACTGGTCACAGGATGAGCAGTTTTCTGTTCCCTGAGTGACCAGACCTATTGAAGCCCGCCCACTGCTAAAGGATCCCCCCAGCCTAAGGGGGGTCCACAGGACCTGGAGACCAAAACATTACGGGGGACAACTAATAAAAGAACAGGGACAGGAGTGAGGTCAAAGGGTCAAACGAAGCGAACCAGATGGGGACACCGATCAGAGAACCCCGGACAGCGCCCACTGCTCCTCGAAGGCATCAAGGGAGCCAGTGGACGCCGCCCAGAGGAACTCTGCCCGGATACGTGAACAAACGGAGGACCTGAAATACGCCCCACAGTCACAGGAAACTCCATCGGCCAACCTCCTCACTCTGGTTTTATAGATGGCCAGTTTCACTAGGGCCAGAAGGAGGTTGACCAGGAGGTCCCGCGACTTTGTGGGGCGACGGATAGGGAGTGCATAAATAAAAAGGTGAGGAGAAAAGTGCAACCAAAACCTTAATAAAATATCTGTGAGGAGCCGGAATAGGGGCTGCAGCCTGACGCACTCCAGGTAAACATGCGCCAGGGTCTCCCTCACGCCGCAAAAGGGGCAGGTGTCTGGGATAGGGGTAAACCGCGCCAAGTACACGCCCGTGCTCACGGCTCCGTGAAGGAGCCGCCAACTGATGTCCCCGGTGGGCTTCGGGATCAGAGCAGAATAAAGGCTGGCTCACCGGGGCTCCTCACCCTCCAGAGGTGGCAGAAGGTTCCGCCACTTCGTATTGGGGCGGGACGCGAGGGTGAGGACATGAAGAACATGGAGCATGAGCGTGTATAGATTTTTCCTTGGCACGGTCCGGAACAGAACCGGCTGCAGATGGTGCAGCCGGCTCATGGCAAATGGACGGGGAAGGGGGCTGGTTGGGTCCACGGGGCAGGGGCCCGATGAAAAAGTCTGGAGGGCTCGGAGTGTAGGGTGGGCGGGGCGTGCCCTCTCGCAGGACCCAGTCGAGATAGTCCCGAGCAGCGGGGGGCAAAGTGGCCCTCACCTCCTGAAGTACGCACCGGGGAGTACGAGGTCTGGAGAGCCCCATGCGCTGAGCGAGTGTCAGGGGATCCAGCCAGTCTCCCCGGTCGTAGTCCAGGAGGTCTCCGACTTTGGTGACTTCTGCCAGGACCAACCTCTGGCGCACCATGGGGGACTCCGCCACCTGCACACGAAGCTGGGGGTTGTGTAGCAGGGGCTCCGCGAGGAGATCTGCCCCCACGGTGGCCGCCACAGACCTGGTCACTGAAAACAGTTTCCAGGTCCGGAAGAGGTCCTGGTAGAAGACCGGCAGCTCGGAGAGGCCTCGCGGAAGACCTCTCGGATGGAGACAAAGGAGCTGCCGGTCACATCGGAGCCCTCGGAAGCGGCGCAGGAGGGCGTGTGCCAATACGCTCCATGCCGGACTACCTGCACCATAAAGGAGCCTCTGCAGGGCCTGGAGGCGGAAGACGTGGACCTGAGCGTGCAGACACTTCAGGCCCTGCCCTCCCTCCTCCAGGGGTAGATGGAGAACCCCCGCAGAGACCCAGTGCAGTCCTGACCAAAAGAACTCCAGAATCAACGTCCGGAGGGTGGTCAGGAAGCCCGGGGCAGGGACCAGGGTGTTGAGCCGGTACCAGAGCATGGACAGGACTAGTTGATTGAGCACCAGTGCTCTCCCTCGAAGGGAGAGACATCGGAGCAGTCCTGTCCATTTCCGGAGCCGCTCCGACACCCTGCCCTCTAAACCTAGCCAGTTCTCCGGCGGAGACGGATGCGTGGCAGAAAGGTAAACGCCGAGATAGAGCAGCGGACCCGCGCTCCACCGGATGGCCTGAAGTGCGGATGGGAGGGAGCTCGCCTGCCACCCGTCCCCTACCACCAGGCCAGAGCTCTTGACCCAATTGACCTGGGCGGAGGAGGCCGCCGAATAGATGGTCTGGCAAGCCTCCACCCGCACCAAGTCGCCCGGGTCCTGGACCACGAGGAGCACGTCGTCGGCGTACGCCGACAGGACCAGCCGCAGCTCCGGCTCCCGCAGCACCAACCCTGCCAACCTCCTACGGAGGAGACAGAGGAAGGGCTTGATGGCCAGAGCATACAGCTGGCCCGAGAGGGGGCACCCTTGATGTACTCCTCGCCCGAAGCTGACCGGTTCGGTCAGGGTCCAGTTGAGCCTGACCAAACACTCTGCGGAGGCGTACAGCACCTGGAGAAAACCCACAAACTGGGGCCCGAAGCCAAACGCTCGCAGAGTGCCCAGGAGATACCCGTGGTCCACCCTGTTGAACTCCTTCTCCTGATCCAGGGACAGGAGGGTGAACGACAGACCATGCCTACACCCAAGTTCCAAGAGGTCCCGGACCAGATTCAAGTTGTCGAAGATGGTGCGGCCCGGGACAGTGTAGGTCTGGTCTGGGTGGATCACGTCCGCCAGCACGGACCCTAGCCGCAGCGAGATGGCATTCGCTACGATTTTATAATCCGTGCTGAGGAGTGAGATGGGACGCCAATTCTGTAAATCGCGGAGGTCCCCCTTCTTCGGCAATAAGGCGAGCACGGTTCGCCTGCACGAAAGAGGGAGGACCCTGCCCTGCAAGGACTCGGCCCAGACGGTGACAAGGTCTGGGCCGAGGACGTCCCAAAACACGCGGTAGAACTCCACGGTCAGCCTGTCCATGCCTGGAGATTTATTGGTGGGCATGCGGCGGAGGGCTTCCGAGAACTCGGCCAGAGTGAGAGGTAGCTCCAGCCGGTCTGGGTCGCCCGCGCTGACGGTAGGGAGTTCATCCCAGAGCATTCTGCAAGGGTTAGGATCGGTCGGATCCGGGGAGAAAAGGCCTGCGTAGAAGGCCCTGGCCCTCCCGCACATTTCCGCCGGATCCGTGAGGGGGGTGCCATCCTCTGCTAGAAGGCAGGTGACGTGCTTCTTGGCCCCCCTCTTTTTCTCCAGGGCATAGAAGAAGCGGGAGCCGCGATCCATCTCCCGAAGGAGGCGGATGCGGGATCGAACAAAGGCACCTCGGGCCCGATGGTCCTCGAGGGTCCGGAGCTCTTCCCGCTTCTCCCGGCATGCTCCGCAGAGGGATGGATCACCGGGGCTGGCGGCCAGACGCCTCTCCAGCTCTAAGACCTCCTGTTCCAACTGCCCTATCGCCGCATCCCTCCGTCGGCTGGCGCCCCGGGTGTAGTCACGGCAGAAGAGCCGGGCGCGCACCTTCCCCAGGTCCCACCACCGCCGCGCCGAGGGAAAGGCACGCCGCTGCCTTCGCCAGGCCAGCCAGAACTCCCGGGAGGACGCCACGAAGCCCACATCCTCCAACAAGCTATTATTAAAATGCCAATAGGCCGGCCCCGGCCTCTCCGCGCAGAGAGAGGCTGTCACGGTGGCTAGATAGTGATCTGAAAAAGGGGCCGGCCGGACGCTGGAGGAGTGGGCCCGGGAAAGATGGAAGCGTGACATATAGATGCGGTCCAACCGGGAGTGGTACGACCGATGGACCTCCACCCGGACAAAAGTGAATGTCGAAACGTCATCCGGGTAGTGGTCGCGCCAGACGTCCACCAGGGAGTGATGTTCGACGATCTCCCGGAGGACATCCGTGGCGGCCGGGTGCTGCTCGGTCCCCGAGCGGTCCCATTCCTCAAGGGTGGTGTTAAAGTCCCAGCCCAGGACCAGGCACTCGCGAGGATCCAAGGTGCCGAGGAAGGCGGACGCCTGCTGATAAAAACACAACCTCTCCGGGCCCAATGTCGGGGCGTAAACGTTGACGAGATTAACCACAAGCCCCTCCATGCGGACCCGGAGGTGCAGCAGGCGGCCTGGCACAGCCTCGGCGACCCCCAGCACCTCGGGCCGTAGGTCAGGGGAGAACAGGGTCGCCACTCCAGCCGTACGAACTGTGAGGTGGCTAAAATAGACCCTGTCCCCCCACTCCAGCCGCCAGCTAGCTTCAGCGGCCGGATCCGTATGGGTCTCCTGCAGGAAAATCACAGAGTACCCCCCCTCCCGAAGAAAGGAGAGCACCTCGCTCCTGCGGAGACCCATCCTACAGCCCTGGGTGTTTAATGTTGCAAAGATGATCGGTGCCATGAGGAGGGCTGGGGGGGATCCTCGCCGGCAGAGATGCTCACGGCCTCCGTCGGGCCGCGCAACAATTCGTGACCTACCCCGTGGGCGATTAAGGAGTCACGGAAGAGGCGGACCCGTTGGTAGGCCGCAGCGGCCTGCCTCCCGGTCCTCTTACCCTCCCCCATGAGGGCCCTCGCGGCCCGGAGGATCTGATGAAAATCCCCCCCATCGCTGGAGTGCAAGCTGTACCTTGTTGCGGGAGGCACGGATGTCCTCAAGGAACTCCCGTAGCTCCTCTCTCAGCGTATGGGGGGGTGGGGTTACTGATCTAAGGCTTTCCCCCAGTGGGGCCCCTGTTACAGCCCCGTGGCCCACCGAGACGGGCAAACAGGGGGCAGACCCTCGACGTGGCGTCCGATGGGCCGACGCCACGTGGCCTGCCTCAGATCCTGGCTCACTGGGGGGCGGCGGAGGGAAACTAGCAGCCCCTGGTGGGTCGGGACAGGGAAAAACAAAGGCCGCTCCTTGGAGGTCATCCTCTGGGATAAGGAAGGAGACAGCCCCAGGGGCGGCAAAAGCATCACGGGAAGTGGAGGGGACAGGGACAGGGTCGGTGTCAAGGGTAGGGCTGGAATCAGGAATAGGGACAGGGGAAGGGGTGATATTGGAATCGGGGGTCCCAGCAGCCAGGCCACTGGGTGGGGGGGGTAACACCCCGCAAATGGGCTCAGGGATTTGCGGGGAGGGAGATGGGCCCTCCGCGATGCCAGGCTCGTGCTCCAAGGCAGATGGTAAGGCCACGGCATCTGTAGGTGGAGAAACAACGATGGGGCCCCCACCCGGGAAGGAGGTCGGCTGCCCCTCAGCCATGAGGGAGTCCCCTTGTGACTCAGGTCCCGGTTGCATGGCACTGGCCGTCGCCTCAAGAGGCTCGGCGACTGCTAGCGGGGTGCCATCTGCAGCCGGGTTGGTGGAAGAGACCAGGGGCTCCTCGGAGGCGGGAGCGGAAGCAGTGGGTAAGGGGACGGAACATGGGGAAAGGGGGGCTGAGGCGAGGTCGCTCATATCGAGGCCCGCTGGCAGAGGGTCGTCCTCCCCCTGGGTAACCGGGGTCAGACCCAGGGCCTCGATCTCCTCATAAATGGAGGGGAGATCACCTTCCACCACCCCAGGGCTCTCCCCGTCTGCACCCGAAGCGACGCTCACCTTGGTGCATACAGGGGCTTCAGATTGTAAGGGGGACGAGAGGGGCTCCATCAGGGGCTTCCATAGGAAGGGACACCGGAGGAGGGGTAGTGCTTTCTTCCGATGCTGCCACGTCTTCCCTAGCCGGTAATGGTGGACAAAACCCACCCGGGGGCAAAGCGGAAGGCTCAGCATCGGTGCCCCCCTTCCTGGTCTTCCGGGGGGCTACCGCATCAGATGGGAGGAGCGGAGTTCGAGCCTTCCGCTTGCCCCGCTTCCCCTGTACTAAGGACCAGCCCTCCATGGCATCATCTGGGGGCTGGCTAACAGGTGTTGGGTCAGGGAGCAAGGACCAAAGCTTAGGGACTCGGGGAGGTAATGGTGGGGTAACATGTAGGAGGGAGGATTCTCCCTGGGGCGTGCCCTCTTCTAAGCCCGGCGGTATCCCTACCTCACCCTCCTCTACAGGCCCTGCCAGATCGCAGGAGGCAGAGGCGGGGCCCTCCCGCTCGTCTAGGCGCACTGGGGGAGATACCCCTTGGGCCCGAGCGGGAGCTTTGGTGGGCCGGAAAGGAGGAGGGGCGGCTTCGGGCGCCAGGCAGCTAGGGGCGCCGGCGATGACGGGGCCGGCGCCCTGCCGGGGCTCGGGGGTCTCGGATGTCCCTCCGTGCCGGGCCAAGGGGCAGTCCCTCCGGACGTGTCCCATCGCCCGGCAGAGGTAGCACCGGGCCTCCCCCGTTGAATAATGTACCCGGTAGCGGGACCCCTGGTAGGGGACCAAAAAGGACCCCTCGAGCGCCTCACCATCACGTGCCGCCGGCGGCAGTTGTAACTGTACCTGCCGGCAGAACGAGAGGACGTGACGGAGGGCGGGGTCTTTGCAGCCCAATAGGAGAGGGCTGACCACAGAGATCGGCCTCCCCAGGGTAGAGAGGGCGGGTAACAGGGCGGCATTTGGAAGGAAGGGAGGGACAGAAGTCAGGACCAGTCGGGCGCCCAGGTCTTCTAGCGGCTCCAGGGGGACGTACACGCCCCCCACCGCCAGGCCCTTCTCCACTGCCTCCTGGGCGGTGGCCTCCGATGCTAGGAAGAAGACGACCTTTCCGTACATCTTGGAGGCCGCCACAATGGCCGTGGGCCCCACCACCCACGCCAACGCCCGCATGTAGGTCTCCACGTGGGGCGAGGCGGGTACCAGGAGGCAACGGACGCCGTGCTTCCTGGTCAAGGTGGGGAAGGGGCCCCGGCCGCTATAGATGGTAGCAGAGGCGGTGGATGGGGGAGATGACGTAGCGGCAGGCGGGGGGGCCGCCGCCACCTGGGCGTATGCCCTGGGGGCCGGGGGAGGGACACCCACAGAGCTGGTGGAGGGAACAGCAGGGAGGGATGCCGTGGCCGGTTGTAGGGCCGTGGCAGTGGGGGCACCCCCTGCCATGGAGGGCCTGGCTTTTTTAGCGGGGCCTTTACCCTTCTTTGTGCCCTGGCCCTTCCTGCCGGTTGGAGGGACTCCCCTAGAGTCAGAGGGGGCGAGGGACGTGTCAGCAGCGGAGGTCACCTCGTTACCCACCGCTGCTGGTGCTCCAGCAGGGGTGGTAGTAGGTGGCTCGGCAGCGGCGGTTGAGGTAGAGGCCAGGGGGGACGATGGTGGGGCGGGTGGAGGAGGGGCAGCAGGGTCTGCCCAAGGGGTCTCAACTCTCCTCGTCCCCTGCCATAATGAGGACGGGGGGAGAGCAAACACTGGAGGGGGGGTAGGGAAGGGGGAAGCAGGTTGACCACTCCTCCCCGCTAGGCTGTAGGCAGGGGAGGAGGGCGCCAAAAAAAAAAAAAAAAAAAGAGGTGGGTGGATGGGGGGGCTATCAAGGGCTAGGGGTCAGTCACCGACTCAGGGAAGGTTTCTGGCTCCTCTTGTTACACCAAGGAAGGGAGGATATAACAGCATTGGGGGGTGCAGTGAGACAGAAGCAAACTAAAATGGGGAGGGGTACAAGCGCATAGGAGGGGACATGGGCGCATGAAGGAAGGGGCTAATCAGGGCAAGGGGACCGCAGGGGGAAGGGAGCAACCAGGCAGTAAATGGGGCAGAGGAACCACGGGGCTAGCTTCAGAGGCTGGGGTGGGTCAAACAAAGGCTGCAGAGGGAAAGGGCGGGGCAGGCAAACAAACTGGAGCTAGCGAGGGGCTGGGGTAAGGGGGAGGGGCAAAAGGCAGTAAGGGGCAAACGGGTAGGTAACAGGGGCAAAGCTGGGGACTTGCTGTAGGGGGGTGGGGGTCAGTCCAAAAGGGGGGGCACGTGCACCCACGTGCGCTTGCAACAAAAAAGAAAGTCCTTGTAAACTGGCTGCTGTATCAGGCCCAATGGTGGCAACAGGCCGTGGCAAGCATTGGGGAGCAGCTGAGTTCCAGAGGCAGGAGCCCAAGGCAGATGGTGAGTAGCCAGTGGGGGTGGTGGAGGGGGCAATGATGATGGTGGTGGTGGGGGTTGGGGGGGGGACACAGATGGACCAGGGGGCAGGCTCCACATCACACCCCCTGTGTCTCCACAAACACAGTCTAGATCCCCACCACAAGAGCACAGTTCAAAAGTTACTCAGTCCGGGAGGGCCCCCTCCACGGTGGTCTGTAGAATTGCTACGCGCTCCCCCACTGGCAGATGGTCCTCTTCTTCTCCTCAGGGCTCCAGCAGCAAACGCAGCAGCTCCAGGCGGCAGTCTGGTGGCCAGCAGGAAGGACCCCTCTCAGGTGGAGGTGGTGGTGGCAGCAGGAGAAATGGCTGGGGTCTCTCCCTCCCCTGGGGAGTGGGCCAGCAGCCCCCCCCAAGGGGCTGTAGCTGGAGCAGCAACAACCAAGGGTGTGGGTGGGTCTAGCAGCCAGCCAGCAAGCAAGTAGCAGAGAAAAAGGAGGAGCAGCCCCCTTCCTCCAGGCCAGAGGGCTACAGGAGAGTGATCTATTAATCCCAGGTCAGACAGGGTTTCTGTTTCCTGAGTGACCAGAGCAGGGGCTGTACTGGAGTAATCAGGAACCTGCTAGAACCAGTTAAGGCAGGCAGGCTAATTAGGACACCTGGAGCCAGTTAAGAAGAAGCTGCTAGAATCAATTAAGGCAGGCTAATCAGGGCACCTGTCTTTTAAAAGCAGCTCACTTCAGTTTGTGGTGTGAGTGTGAGGAGCTAGGAGCAAGAGACACAAGGAGCTGAGAGTGAGAGGATGCGCTGCTGGAGGACTGAGGAGCACAAGCATTATCAAACACCAGAAGGAAGATCTTGTGGTCAGAATAAGGAAGGTGTTTGGAGGAGGCCATGGGGAAGCATCCCAGGGAGTTGTAGCTGTCATGCAGCTGTTCCAGGAGGCACTCTAGACAGCTGCAGTCCCCAGGGCCCTGGGCAGGAACCCAGAGCAGAGGGTGGGACCGGGTTCCCCCTAAACCTCCCAATTGACCTGGACTGTGGGTTCTACTAGAAGGGAAGGTCTCTGGGCTGTTCTCCAACCCACATGGTGAATCTCTGAGGCAAGAAAATCTGCCAATAAGCGCGGGACCCACAAAGATAGAGAAGGAACTTTGTCACACTGGATAGAAAGCTGGCTAGATTGTCGGTCTCAGCCCGTGGGGATCAATGGCTTGATCTCTACTTTGCAGCTGGTATGAAGTGGAGTGCCCCAGGGGTCAGTCCTGGGGCTGGTTTTGTTCAACATCCTTATTAATGATCTGGATGATGGGATTAATTGCACTCTCAGCCAGTTCGCAGATGGCACTAAGCTGGGGGGGAAAGGTAGATATGCTGGAGGGTAGTAATAGGGTCCAGTGTCACCTAGACAAATTGGAGTATTGGGCCAAAAGAAAATGGATGAGGTTCAACAAGGACAAGTGTAGAATCCTGCACTTAGGACAAAAGGATCCCATGCAGTGCTACAGGCTGGGGACCGACTGGCTAAGCAGCAGTTCTGCAGAAAATGACCTTGCGATTACAGTAGATGAGAAGCTGGATCTGAGTCAGCAGTGTGCCCTCGTTGCCAAGAAGGCCAATGGCATATTGGGCTGCATTAGTAGGAGGATTGCCAGCAGATTGAGGAAAGTGATTACTCCCCTCAATTTGGCACTGGTGAGGCCACACCTGGAGTATTGTGTCCAGTTTTGGTCCCCTCACTACAGAAGGGATGTGGACAAATTGGAGACAGTCCAGTGGAGGGCAATGAAAATTATTAGGGGGATAGGGCACATGACATATGAGGAGAGGTTGATGGAACTGGGCTTATTTAGTCTGTAGAAGAGAAGAGTGAGGGGGGATTTGATAGCAGCCTTCAACTACCTGAAGGGGGGTTCCAAAGAAGATGGAGCTAGGCTGTTCTCAGTGGTGGAAGATGACAGAACAAGAATCAACGGTCTCAAGTTGCAGTGGAGGAGGTCTAGGTTGGATATTAGGAAACACTATTTCACTAGAAGGGTGATGAAGCACTAGGGAGGTGGTGGAGTCTCCATACTTAGAGGTTTTGAAGGGCTGGCTTGACAAAGCCTTGGCTGGGATGATTTAGTTGGTGTTGGTCCTGCCTTGAGCAGGGGATTGGACTACATGACCTCCTGAGGTCTCTTCCAACCCTAATATTCTATGATTTATCCTGGTGTAGCTCTGTGAGGTGGATTATCCACTCTCCAGCAGAATGTGCATCACTTCTCATCTAGGGCTGGCCTACACACTGTGTTTTTAACAATATACAGATTGTTAAATTTTATCTAATCAGCATTTTCCAGCAGAAAACTTCCATCAGAAAATGTTTAGCCATCTTTCCTGTTGTGCTTGAACACTGCTCAATCTTCCTGCCATGTCCAGCTGCTCGGGATATGATACGTAGCTGTGTGTTCCTCCGCACCTGTCAGTTTTCCCCCAGCCCTTAGTTCACAAGCTCCTCTATGACCTTTTTAATTTTATATGCCAGCAATCTTGGTCTCTTTTGGTTTAGGTGGAGCCCATGCTTCCTGTATAGGCTCCTCCTTTCCCAAAAGGTTCCCCAGTTCCTAATAATACCCTCCTTCCTACACCATTATCTCATCCACACTTTGAGACCCTACGGTTCTGCCTGTCTACCTGGGCCTGTGTGTGGAACTGGGAGCACTTCAGATAATGCTACCATAGAGGTCTAGGACTTTAACTTCTTTCTTAGCAGCCTAAATTTGGCCTCCAGGACACCTCTCCTACCTTTTCCTGTGTCATTGGTACCTACGTGTACCAGGACTGCCAGCTCCTTCCCTGCACTGCACATATGCCTGTCTAGATCTCTCGAGAGATCCGCAACCTTCACACCCAGCAGGCAACTCACCATGCGTTTCTCCTGGTCATCACAAACCCAACTATCTGTATTTCTAATAATCAAATACCACATTACTATTACCTGTCTCTTCCTTCGAACTGGGATCCTCTCCCCCGGAGAGGTGTTCTCAGTGTGAGAAAACAGGAGTACTTGTGGCACCTTAGAGACTAACAAATTCTCAGTGTGAGAGGATACTGTGATGTCATCTGAAAGAATTATGGGATCCTTTCCCTCTGCTCCAATTTGGTGTTCTCCTTCCCCAAGACTTTCATCCTCCTCAACAGCACAGAGGCTGGTCTTGCTGCTTAAGGTGTTAAAAGAGGCCTATCCATTCCCTAGGAAAAAAGGGACAAGATCTCAACCCTTGCATAACCCTTCAGATTTGGAGGGGAAAGATAAATATATCTGTGTAGACATAATTCTTTTTCCGATTCTGGGAAGAGTAATGAAAAAACACTGCAGCGATTTTAAAAAGGAAACTTAAAAATCACCTTTCATGCCCACACATCACATTCTCTGACAAACACATACATCCCATCGAAGGAAGACTTACCAGAACAGAGAATTTTTCATGACCGGATATTTAACCTGCTGTCTTAAGTGGGACCAATTCTGTGCCCCTCCAACAGGGAAAGAGGGATGAGTCCTGGTCCCAAATTAAAGGGAGGACTCAAACAGAGTAGCCTAAAAACCCAAAGCAGCAAAAGGGAAAAGACTTACTCTAGAGGCTTGGAGGTCCATCACAACCACTGCAGTCCTAATATTCCTGTAGGAAAATGGGGCTGTGACCTGAACCCTAACGACAGAGTGGTCACTTATCTTATCTGTTTCAGGGATTAATCACCATTTGAAAGGAAAAAGGTGGAGACCTGAACCCTAGTTACAGGAGGCACATCTCTAGCAGGACGGCTAGCAGGACAGCTCGCAGAGAGGTGCGGTTAGCAGGGCGGCTAGCAGAGAAGCACGGTTGGCAGTGAAGACTGCAGCAGAACCCCACAGAGGGACATGGCAATCGGCCTTCGACCCGAGCAACGGAGCATGTAAGGTGCCCCCCATACCTCCTCCCCACTTCCACTCAGGCTGGGAGGTAAACTCTGCAGATGAATTTCTGAACTCTGGGGCTGCACTGACCAAGGACAGAAACTGTGGGTGGGGTGACTTTTGCGTTGCTGGACTCAGGAGCCTGAGGGGAAAAGAACACTGCCAGACTTACTTGGGGGTGGGTCTTTTGCTCATGGTTTGTGTTATGAATCCTGTCTGTGGTGTTTTCCCGCATAATGCCGCATTTCCCCCCTCCTTTATTAAAATACTTTTGCTACACTCTCTGTGCTTGTGAGAGGGGAAGCATTGCCTCTTAGAGGCACCCGGTGGGTGGTATTTAATTGTCCCAGGTCACTGGGTGGGGGCTCGAGCCAGTTTTGCCTTGTGTTATTGAAAAGGAACCCCCAGATACTGAACCTGGCCCTTGTTGCTGCCAACTCTGATGGGCAGAAGGGTTACAGATGTGTGTACACATCTGTACGTGTGTAAATTGTGCCTCTGCACAAACGACTCTCTTCTTCTGTATGGTTTTAGATAGCCTCAAGTTTGCTCTTTTCTACACCTCGAAGAGAAAGTTCTCTTGTTCAAGTGATAGCCAGCATGATAACCCTGAATGGGAAACAGGAAGGCTGGGATTTCCAAAGGAGCCTAAGGCAATTACACTCCCAAATCCCAGATGGATATGGGTGCCTAACTCCCTTGGGCTCCTTTGAAAATCTCAGCTAAATTTAATGTGGTCAATATAAGACCCTCATCTATGCAGTGTCAGGATGTTTAGGATTGAGAGCTGGGACTCAATACAAACTTCTTCACAGCTGCCTTACCCTCCCTCCAACTATGAATACTTGATCACGCACAAAGTTGTTTCTGAGTATTCTGCTTTATTGGAAGGTGCTCTGTGCAGGTAATGGTAGGGAGGAGGAGCTGATAGTGTGTGTGTGTGGAGAACATACTGAGAGGGAAATCAAACATCTCAGAAACATCTAAGGCACCAACGTTTAATGTCCACATTTCATTTTGCAACCATGCCCAGGCCCAGACAAAGAGACAGTTAACAAGTCCATTTAAGACTGTAGGCTATCCTCATAATAGGCAACCATGAATGATCAACGGGACTCATGCCTGAGGACCCTTCAGACTATCTGCTGTGCATTTGGGAAAGGTAGGAGCATTTTGAGAATGAGAACCTCAACATGCAGATATGGTCAAATGCTTTGGTGGTGACTGCAGATGTGGTCAAACGTTTTTGTAGAATGAGTTCCCCTGTAGCAAGAGGCTATCACAATAGTGACCAGTAGGGGATGAAATGTGTGTTCGGTTAAGAAACGCAGCAGTGATCGAGATGACTTTTTCTAACAATAGCTGTGACAAAATCATAACCTTAATCATAAGCAATGGAAAGCTGGGTGTTCTAAGTAGAAGTGTAGACATTTTAACAACATGCAGTGTATATAGCACATAGCAACATCTACAATTCAGGTTGCCTGACACTTCCCAGATGAGATTTTCAGCTGCTTATAACTTTTGCAAAGTTTAACTAATTCAGCTGAAATTTCCCATTCAGAGTCTTTCACTCCCTCTTGCACGTACAAACACGTTCTTTGCACCCTGTCTTTTTTCTCCATCATCCTATCACTCATTTCATTCCCTGTAATCACAATATGTTCCCTTTCATCACTTGCTCATCTTCCTCCCCCCCCACGCACCTTACTGCATGACCCTGTGCCCTGTCCATCTTTTATGACCTGATTCTGAGTCCAGCTGAATCCCGAAGTATTAGTGCAATGAGACGGCCCACCCAGCCCTGCCCAGCCTCAGAACAACCAATGAAAGAGAAGACACTGCTCAGACCAATAAGATCCAGTCCCAGACTGGGGAATTAAACCCACACACAGAGCAGCAGAGTCATGGCCAACCTGCCAACCCAGAGCATCTGTCCATGGACCAGCTGCCTCAAATCCTGAGAAATTCAATAAAAAAACCACATCCCTCCCCCCATCTTTGCTGTTCTCTGTCTTCTTCCCCATTTTGTCTGTTTTCTGACAAGCAGGAAAAGTGACCATAAAACTCACAGCTGAGTAAAAACTCCAAGAACACAATTAACTCTGTCTTCCCCACTAAGGACTCTGGCAAAAGAAGGGATTCAAACCAGTAGCAGGTCTCTGAAAGAGGCACTCAGATAAGTTTTAATTGAGATGAGTGGTTATACAAAACAAATTCCTGATTCAAAATGCTTTCTGACTTGTATACTAATCAATGCAATTCCAATATTTTGCACGAATTTTCTGAGTCTAAGCAGGCTGAGGTTTCTGTATTCCAAACCGCAAACCAAATTTAACAATTTAATGTTTTACACTGACAAGGTCATGTTAACAGCTTTGACTCAGTGGGCTCATTGATTCCATTAAAATTGAGAACATTTCCTAGCAGCTATAATATGGAATAGACCAAACATGGCCAAAGGTAAGAAATGAGAGGTTGTGTTCTTAGGCGTCTAGAGGGCAGAGGACGTAAGGAATGGATAAGGTGTGGTGATGCTGTTCAGTGGCCAATGGATAGCACCAGAAATGGAAGGGCAAGAAAGGGGCAGTCACACTGCCAAGTGACCAGCAGAGGGAAGTGGAAAGAGGTAAAGCTGTGTAATACAGACTAGAAGTCATCAGTGTAAATGGTGAGGAAAGAACTTTATGGAGCAATGGACCTCTATGCTACGTAATGAAGTGGAAAAAATCTTTAGAAACCAAAGTGAGGAATATGTGAGTGAGCAATTTATAAATTAAGATATTGAGGAACTCTGTAGTCATGTTAATAAAGGAATCAGAGGCAGACAGCCAAGCCATTCCTAGGATACCAACATTACCTAAAGTCAGGAAAAGTGTACCACGGTGGAACAAGGAATGTGAAATGGTAGCAGATGTTAAGGGACGAGAAATGGACTGTTATACTGAATGATGACCAACGGGGACACAATGTCAAAGATGGAAAGAGGCAGCTAACAGCATCCACTGGAGCTAACTCTGGAAGAGAGGAGAAGGTAAGAACAGAGCAATAAACTGTCATGCTGCATAATCAACACTAAGAGCAGCAGATTGGAAGAAATGAGGAAGGGTCAGGAATATTGACCAATAGATTTCAGAACAGGATAAAGTAATGTGGAAAGGTCAGTGATGCTGCAAGTTGTCCACTAGAGGGAAGCATAGTCTAAGTAGGAAAAATGGGCAGTTATTTTCTGAAATGCAGACTAGATGGCAGCAGATATAGGCTTATTATTAATTATTATAGGGACAGTACATTATAACAGTCCACCACCTTGGACAGGTATCTCTGAAAAATGCAAACTAGTTGTTATGTGAAGTATTTTCCCCCATGGGATTTTTCCTTCATTTTATAAGGAATCAATAAGTCACATTGGGCAATTTCGCAAAAAAAAGCTTTGGAGACAGAAAATTAGTCAGCTGGGAGATAGGTTAAAGTGGGACCCTTATTACAAAGTTCAAAAATCATCACCATAAAAATGAACAAAGTCGAAAAGGGGTTGAGAATATTGTTTTCCCAATCAATTTTGCAATCAAGCTAATAATAAATAAATAAAGTGGTTTGTCGCCCAAAGGCTGCAACAAACAATTTTATTTGGGTCCATATGAGATTTTTTTTTTAAAAACCAAAAAGGACTTTGTGCTTGTATACCATCTTCTGGAAGGCAGGTGTGTGGAGAATTGTGTAATGCAGAAACAAAATGGATCTATAGACAATATCAAAATAAATTAAGCAACTGTGTGTGGGGGGGGGGGGGGGGGGGGAAGGAACTGCCATCTAGTGGATGGAGCTAGACCTTGTCAAATGTGCCCTCTTCTGCTGGTGTCTAATTCAAGTATTCCAGAACTCAGATACTGGTCTGTGCTTTGAGCAGGATGACCCCAGTTTCACCTATTCTGTTTCCATAGGAACGTAGGAATTACCAGACTGGATCAGACACATGGTCCATCTAGTCCAATATCCTGACAGTGGCCAGACTCAGATGTTTAAGAGGAAGGTGTAAGAATGCCACAGGAGGCAGAGGTGGGATTATCTGTCCCCCATATAGCTCTTACCTGGATCTCTAATACTTAGGCCAGGTCTACACCCAGCCGTTAGTCGGTGGCTGGGAATCGAAGTTCTGGGTTCGATTTATCGCGTCTGGTCTGGACGCGATAAATCGATCCCGAAAGCGCTCGCCGTCGACTGCGGTACTCCAGCTCGGCGAGAGGAGTACCGCGGAGTCGACGGGGAGCCTGCCTGCCGCGTGTGGACCGCGTCTGAACCGCGGTAAGTTCGAACTAAGGTATGTCGACTTCAGCTACGTTATTCACGTAGCTGAAGTTGCGTACCTTAGTTCGAATTTGGGGGGTAGTGTAGACCAGGCCTTAGAGATTGGCTCAAGCCCTGAAGCATGAGGTTTAGTATCTTTTCCAGAATGTTGGTTATAATTAATTAGGATAACTCTGAGCATTATCTATCTAAATATCCAAATCCTGACAATCCTTTTAGCAAGGCCTGCAGCATGGGGTTTTACCTGGTTGGAGTTCCCCAGCACTGCTCAAC
This sequence comes from Emys orbicularis, assembly GCF_028017835.1. Lineage (NCBI taxonomy): Eukaryota > Metazoa > Chordata > Testudines > Emydidae > Emys > Emys orbicularis. The sequence goes on along the minus strand of NC_088695.1, from coordinate 16,927,544 downwards.
CTCAGGTCCCCTTGTCAGCTCCGAGGCAGCCAGGTCCTTCTCTCTCAAGAAGCTAGAGAGAGTGGGTGTTTTGCTTCTGGCCCACAACCCTCTGATAAGGGCCAGCTGGGCCCTGATTGAGCTGGCCACAGCTGTGGTAAGCTACTCACTCAGCTTCCCCAGCTGTTCTTAATCCCTTTTACCCATCAGCAGCCCTCTCCAGGACTGCTTTTAACCCCTTCAGGGCAGGAATGGGGCAGCCGTCCCACTACACTACCTTTTAATTTTGTTGTATGTTCCCCTTGTTCTTGGAGTAAGGGGCAGGGAAAACAGAAGTTCCCCGTTCTACCTTCTCCAAGTTTCTGCAGAAAGAGGAGCGTCAAGAACCTCAGCTGCGAATCCTGAGTCCTGGCTGCCGAACCCTGAGAAACAAGACCTCATCACTTCAAGCTTGAGTTGTCTTGTAGTTACAGGTGAGCATTGTCTTCCTGAATGCATTTCTATACCAACTTCTAAACAGGGGCATGACTTTGATTTGTGAATATTAGAGGGACAAGGTGGGTGAGGTAATATATTTTATTTGACCAACTTCTGGTGGTGAACGAGAGACACTTTTGAGCTTCACAGAGCTCATCTTCAGGTGAATATTAACAGTTTTAGCCTCACCTTCCCACCACAGAGATAGTCTGCGTTCATAGCACAATTTCACAGAGATGGAGCTTGAGATCCATGTCATGTGACAGATCCTCAGTTGGGCATCTGCCCCACTGACACAAATGAAGCTACCTTGATTTACACCAGCTGAGGATCTGGCTTAGTGTGAGCCCCAATCATAGAATCCTAGAACTGGAAGGGACCTCAAGAGGTCATCTAGTCCACTCCCCTGCACTCAAAGCAGGACTAAGTATCTAGACCAGTGGTTCTTAACCTGGGGTGCATGCATCCCCTGGTGGTGAGATGCCATTTCTGGGGGTGCGACCCTAATTAGCACTGTTTCCAAAACTGGCAAAGACAGCACTGGAGATCCTTGTGCCATTTGCGACTACATACTTGTGTGAGATAGGATTTTCATCACTTTTACACATCAAAACAAAGACAAGAAATGGCCTAAATGCAAGTGATGACATGCGTGTGGCTATTTCAAAAAAAGTTCCTTGTTTCTCGAACATCATTGAACAAAAGCAACAGCAGAAGAGTCACTGAACTGGTAAACTTAAAACAAAGTGTGTAATTTTTCATGTATTCTTAATTTTACTGCGAAATTAAAATAAATATATAATTCTCTTTCATTCTATAGTTACGATACATCTAGGTTTAAAGAATTGACCTACTTCAACGATTTTTGATAAGGGGTGCGAGAATATATTTTGAGAACCAAAGGGGTGCGGGCTGCAGTAAAGGTTAAGAACCAGTAATCTAGACAATCCCTGAGAGGTTTGTCCAATCTGCTCTTAAAAATCTCCAATGATGGAGGTTCCACAACCTCCCAAGTCAATTTATTCCAGTGCTTAACCACTCTGACTGTTGGGAAGTTTTTCCTATTGTCGAACCTAAACCGCCCTTGCTGAAATTTAAGATCATTGCTTCTTGTCCTATCCTCAGAGGTTAAGGAGAACCATTTTTCTCCGTCCTCCTTGCAGCAACCTTTTAAATACTTGAAAACTGTTATGTTCCCTCTCAGTCTTCTCTTCTCCAGACTAAACAAACCCATTTTTTTTTCAGTCTTCCTTCATAGGTCATGTTTTCTAGACCTTTAATTATTTTTGTTGCTCTTCTCTAAACTTTCTCCAGTTTGTCCACATCTTTCCTGAATTGTGGCACCCAGAACTGGACACAGTACTCCAGTTGAGACTTAATCAGCGTGGAGTAGAGAGGAAGAATTACTTCTCGTGTCTTGCTTACAACACTCCTGCTAATACATCCCAGAATTAGGTTTGCTTTTTTTGCAACAGTGTTACATTGACTCATATTTAGCTTGTGATCCACTATGATCCCCAGATCCCTTTCTGCAGTACTCCTTCCTAAGCAGTCTTTTCCCATTTTGTATGTTTGCAACTGATTGTTAGTTCCTAAGTGGAGTACTTTGCATTTGTCCTTATTGAATTTCATCTGATTTACTTTAGACCATTTCTCCAGTTTGTCCAGATCATTTTGAATTTTAATCCCATCCTCCAAAGGACCCCTCCCAGATTGGTATAATCCGTAAACTTTATAAGCGTACTCTCTATGCCCTTATCTAAATCATTGATGAAGGTATTGAACAGAACCAGAGCCAGAAGTGATCACTGCAGGACCCCACTCATTATGCCCTTCCAACATGACTGTGAACCACTGATAACTACTCTCTGGGAAAACTTTTCCAATCAGTTATGCACCCACCTTATAATAGCTCCATCTAGGTTGTATTTCCCCAGTTTGTTTATGAGAAGGTCATGTGAGACAGTATCAAAAGCCTTACTAAAGTAAAGATATACCACATCTACTGCTTCCCCGCTTTCCACAAGGCTTGTTACCCTGTCAGAGAAAGCTCTCAGGTTGGTTTGACATTATTTGTTCTTGACAAATCCATGCTGACTGTTACTTATCACCTCAATATCTTCTAGGTGTTTGCAAATTGATTGCTTAAATATTTACTCCATTATCTTTTTCCAGATACATAAGTTAAGCTGACTGGTCTGTAATTCCCCAGGTTGTCCTCATTTCCATTTTTATAGATGGGCACTTCTAGACCTGCTGCTCACAAACCGGAAAGAATTAGTAGGGGAAGCAAAAGTGGATGGGAACCTGGGAGGCAGTGACCATGAGATGGTCGAGTTCAGGATCCTGACACAAGGAAGAAAGAAGAGCAGCAGAATACGGACCCTGGACTTCAGAAAAGCAGACTTTGACTCCCTCAGGGAACTGATGGGCAGGATCCCCTGGGAGAATAACATGAGGGGGAAAGGAGTCCAGGAGAGCTGGCTGTATTTTAAAGAATCATTATTGAGGTTGCAGGAAAAAAACATCCCAATGTGTAGAAAGAACAGTAAATATGGCAGGCGACCAGCTTGGCTTAACAGTGAAATCCTTGCTGACCTTAAACGCAAAAAAGAGGCTTACAAGAAGTGGAAGATGGGATAAATGACCAGGGAGGAGTATAAAAATATTGCTCAGGCATGCAGGAGTGAAATCAGGAAGGCCAAATCACACTTGGAGTTGCAGCTAGCAAGAGATGTTAAGAGTAACAAGAAGGGCTTCTTCAGGTATGTTAGCAACAAGAAGAAAGTCAAGGAAAGTGTGGGCCCCTTACTGAATGAGGAAGGCAAACTAGTAACAGAGGATGTGGAAAAAGCTAATGTACTCAATGATTTTTTTGCCTCTGTCTTCACGAACAAGGTCAGCTCCCAGACTGCTGCACTGGGCAGCACAGGATGGGGAGAAGGTGAACAGCCCTCTGTGGAGAAAGAAGTGGTTTGGTACTATTTAGAAAAACTGGACGAGCACAAGTCCATGGGGCCGGATGCGCTGCATCCAAGGGTGTTAAAGGAGTTGGCGGATGTGATTGCAGAGCCATTGGACAGTATCTTTGAAAACTCATGGCGATCGGGGGAGGTCCCGGATGACTGGAAAAAGGCTAATGTAGTGCCCATCTTTAAAAAAGGGAAGAAGGAGGATCCTGGGAACTACAGGCCAGTCAGCCTCACCTCAGTCCCTGGAAAAATCATGGAGCAGGTCCTCAAGGAATCAATTCTGAAGCACTTAGAGGAGAGGAAAGTGATCAGGAACAGTCAGCATGGATTCACCAAGGGCAAGTCATGCCTGACTAACCTAATTGCCTTCTATGAGGAGATAACTGAGTCTGTGGATGAGGGGAAAGCAGTGGATGTGTTATTCCTTGACTTTAGCAAAGCTTTTGATACGGTCTCCCACAGTATTCTTGCCGGCAAGTTAAAGAAGTTTGGGCTGGATGAATGGAGTATAAGGTGCATAAAAAGCTGGCTAGATCATCGGGCTCAACGGGTAGTAATCAATGGCTCCATGTCTAGCTTGCAGCTGGTATCAAGCGGAGTGCCCCAAGGGTTGGTCCTGGGGCCGGTTTTGTTCAATATCTTCATTAATGATCTGGAAGATGGCGTGGACTGCACCCTCAGCAAGTTTGCATATGACACTAAACCGGGAGGAGTGGTAGATACACTGGAGGGTAGGGATAGGATACAGAGGGACCTAGACAAATTAGAGGATTGGGCCAAAAGAAATCTGCTGAGGTTCAACAAGGACAAGTGCAGAGTCCTGCACTTAGGATGGAAGAATCCCATGCACTGCTACAAACAATGGACCGAATGGCTAGGCAGCAGTTCTGCAGAAAAGGAGCTAGGGGTTACGGTGGATGAGAAGCTGGATATGAGTCAACAGTGTGCCCTTGTTGCCAAGAAGGCTAATGATATTTTGATCTCAATAAATAGGGAGATTGCCAGCTGATCGAGGGACCTGATCATTCCCCTCTATTCGACATTGGTGAGGCCTCATCTGGAGTACTGTGTCCAGTTTTGAGCCCCACACTATAAGAAGGACGTGGAGGGCAATAAAAATGATTAGGTGGCTGGACCACATGACTTATGAGGAGAGGCTGAGGGAACTGGGATTGTTTAGTCTGCAGAAGAGAAGAATGAGGGGGGATTTCATAGCTGCTTTCAACTACCTGAAAGGGGGTTCCAAAGAGGATGGATCTAGACTTTTCTCAGTGGTACCAGATGACAGAACAAGGAGTAATGGTCTCAAGTTGCAGTGGGGGAGGTTTAGGTTGGTTATTAGGATAAACTTTTTCACTAGGAGGGTGGTGAAACACTGGAATGGGTTACCTAGGGAAATGGTGGAATCTCCTTCCTTAGAGGTTTTTAATATCAGGCTTGACAAAGCCCTGGGTGGGATGATTTAGTTGGGGATTGGTCCTGCTTTGAGCATGGCGTTAGACTAGATGACCTCATGAGGTCCCTTCCAACCCTGATATTCTATGATTCTATGAACAGGGAGGACCGCAGCAATCTACCTATCGGGGACCATACAAAATTAAGATTGTTGAGTGTAAGAGAGTTAAATTGCAAACCATCTCAGGGAAACTGTTCGGAACCATCTACAGTATCACACACTTAAAACTATTTAAGGAGCCACCAACATTATCTGCTGAAAGCAGATCAGAGGAAAACATCAAAATTGAAATTGTTGTTGGTGACACTGAACAAAAAACACCCTCAGAAGAGATTGGATAAATGGATGGCAGTGTCATGTCTCATGACAGCACAGTGAAAAATACAGCAATGGAAGAAGAGGAGTATATAGGGCAAGATGTTTCAAGCAATGATACAAGTGATGATGATGATGTTGATGACATGCTTATGGAGGATGGGGAAGACAAACAATTGTTTCTGAAAGGTAGTTCATTACCACACCTTTCTTAAACAGGTTTTTAACATAGTTCTATTTATGAAGTATGTTAAAGGTTTTCATGTACAAAGTGGCGGCATTCACAGGAGTAAATGAGGGAAAAGGGAAACTGTATTACCATGTATGTAATATGTGTTACTTTTTTTTCTAGTCAAATTTGTAATGACCGGCAAACACAGAGGGACTGGAGGCCAAAGTGAGAAAAATCAAATTGTATGGCTCTTTATTTCATTGCCTGAAACCAAGAAGCTGGATAAGTGATGAGGTATATTTAAGTACCTGTAAACATGTATGATAAGAGGATTGATTAATCAAATATTATTTAAATTGTTCCCTTTCTTTCATCATGTGTTGTAGGTTATTGATACGTATTTGAGCTGTGTGGTCAAGAGAGCAGGTGGGAAGGTAGGCCACTTACAATTTATTCTTTCCTGTACCATCACACTATCAATAAGTAAACAATCACATGAATATGTGGTACAACATATTTAAGTCCAAATACCCTTGAAATACCAATATAAACCTCAAATTGCAACATTTCAGTGTATTTACTGCTGCCAAACATGTACTGAAATGTATCTGGAGGTGCATATCTGACATACAATCCTTGACATTTTGAGGGCCACATTAGTTTTGCTATATAGTTCAATGGGTCCATGAATTAAACACACGTATGCAAACCGCTTACTCAGTTTTTACATTAAGTAAGACAGAGCACATTGATTACAAATCTTTTTGTTTTTACATGACTCTCTTACATATCTTATTGGTAACACTAAGGAGCCCTTGCATGCCTGTCTATACGAACCTCTTTATGTTCTTTATGTGCCAGAATTATTAATGAATTAATAACGTGGTTGACTGTCAACAGCCATCTCATCAGTACTTTCCGCTGTCATTCTTTCAGGCAGAGCAACACAAATGAAAGTGAAGGTAAATGCTAACAAGCTTTCATACATAGCATGAGCAAAGCAGAATCAGTTAAACACACTGTGAAACAGCAAATACAATGCTTTGTTTGATGTGGAATGACTATTGTAATAGTAATCCATGTAATGAAATTTGGACATATAGTATAATCTAAATTTCATGGTTTGCTTCACTGGAAACTATAATTGCATTTCTAATTTTTTTTCAATGAAATACAGAGTGGAATTCTTCAATATGATATATTATTGCTTCCTTACCACACACCAGGTCATTGGGTTCTTGCGGTAAGATGTTTTCTATTGTACTTTGGGATTATGGGCACTAAATGTGGTATTATATGAGATTTGTAACACAACTGGGTAGCAGTGATAGAATTTCCTGTGTTGTGGGTTTTCAGTGAGTTCAGTGCATGCAAAGGAAAGTGGAATGTGAATATAACTCTTGAGATTCCAAGAACTGAGTTTTAATAAATAAAATGCTACTGTGAAGACTGTGAAATTCTGTTTTTAATGTAACTTGGAAGAATACAGTCTATAATGATTTGATCAATGAATTCGCAATATGCTTTTTCTCTTGTGTGTTAGTGAGACATTACAAATGAGAATGTTAATGGAATGTTTTTTGAGAAATCATTATAAAATTGTTTATATCATCCCATTACCAATATACTTTGTACATATATTTACACTTACAGATAGCATTGATGAAAACAAAAGAATTGTTAATAATTGACCCCTTGTGTGACGAGATGAGATATGAAAGAACATACCTGAGAAACTGGAGGTGATTTTTTAGATACTTCTTTTTACAGTGTACATGAACTGTTACTGTGAAAATATTTTCAGGAAACATAACAATAGTGAGATTAATATCTTCCTGTTAGCTACAAAGAAAAATTGAAACAGTATGTACTTAATATGCTTACTGATGGACTTTGAGTGAACTTGTGTGATTTGAGTCTGGCTAACTACTTCATAGAATGTGAACACGGAACAGTTGCACGTTGCATGAGTGAGAAGGTGTTATTAGCAACATGGGGCACAGCAAATCAGGTGATACATGGTTTCGTATTATTGTCTCACTCTTACACTAAGTGTGTATATGACTGATTGCAATGACTGATTGCTTTTATATATATAAAAGCAATCAGTCATTGCAATCATTAATTAAATAGAGATAGAAAGGATTTCTACACATGTACAGAAACTGAAAAAAAGAAAAAGAAAAAAAAGCTCATTTATACAGTCCACTACTGTACTCTCTACAAATTTCAGATACTTCATGAAACGATTAACTAGCAAATCCTCATCTGATTGGAAGAGCAAAATTGTTGAGCATATCAGACAAAGCGATGGCCACAACTGAGGACCACTCATATTAAAGGTATTGAATACCAAATTGCCATTATCATTTGTTATTTATGTGTAATTATCAGGGGTGAAAGTAAATGCCAGATTACCAGTGTGCACTGCGCCGGTGTCCTTTCCAAGGTGTGTGGGGTGGGCTTGTGGGCCCTAGAAGGGATAGGGTCTCATGCAGAAGGTGTGGGGCTGGCGGGCCAGATTCCCCCAGCCAGGCCTTCCTGACAGCTGCTGCTGCAGTGGCCAGGAGCTCCAGGCCCTTTTAAATCGCCAGCCCCCAGGGCAGCTGCCCCTTTTGCTCGCCCACTGTTGGCGGCCCTGCCGGTAGCATCCAGCAGGACTTCCAGACCCCATGGCAGGGCCGCTGATGCGGGGGGAGTTAAAGGGGGCAGCGATGTTAAGGCATAAAGCACTGCCACAGAAGCACTATAACATCAGCCATGTACCGGCCAGTACCGGTGGCTGGTTCTTACCGGTATGTTGGTAATTATGATGTTTTTTTTCTAAATAGAAGTGTTGTTAGTTTGCAGAAACGTATTTGCAGCAGAAAGAGATCAGTACGGTAGAAACAACACAAGAGGTTAATACTGCGTTTAGAAGACAAATAGCAATTGTTCTAATGAAAGAGTCAGGTAATAACTTTCTCCCATGTACTATGGACTCATTAGGCACATCTGAAGATAACAGGAAGACTGGAATTATGTCACGTTACAGACAGTTATCTTAATACCCCTAAAGTGGGGGATCTCACAGGTTTGGTTCTGTAATGGTGACTCTGCATCAATAATATCTTTAAGTACCAAACATTTTGAATGGGGTGAATGGTTGCTATTGATAGACCAGTTAAATGAAATTGGATATTTTTATATCCAGCTGCAGTAAAGTAAAACTCTGAGAAAATATGACTCACAAAAAAGAGAGAAAATGTGCAAACCAGTGACTGGATTAAAATACTGACAGTAATTAATAAATCAAGATTTGCATTTAGAGTGTTGGTCGTAATGTAATCAGCATTTCATTGTGCTATATTGATTTTTCAGGAAGTGTGGAGGACCATTGAATATACTGCAACCTTGTCAATTATGGAAAGGAAAGTGAGGATTGCATGATGGTAAGAAACATAGAATTGTATCAGAAACACATGCCATAAACTGCCTAAGGATAAGGATTCTTGTAAAAATTCCACAACAGTAAACATTTTCATCATGCTGATAGGCATATCTTAGGTAATGCTTACATGTGGAAGGAATAGCATGAGTGAATGGAAATTATGTGTAACATTATAACTTCTGTGATTTCATTTTCTCAATTGTTACTTATCAAAGCTCCAGTGTGAGTCTTGCAAGAAGTGGGCACATATTCATTGGTTCCTTCTGGAATGCAGGGAAGAAAACATGACTGATGAGAAGAACGAATACAAGTGCAAATAATGTACATTGTTCAGTTCTTTAAAAAAATATATTGTGTAAATGCTTGTTCAAAACATCTTGGAACAAAAAGCAAACCGTTTTTATTTATATACCAGATTATAATAATAAAGTTTTTAAAATTTGAAAAATACTTCTCTGTATTTGTGTCCATGTGTATAATGCAAATTATACAAGCACCCCTCCCTCCGAATTCTCTACCTCTGGATCAGAGGATGCGAAAGGCACCCCTGGACCGGTGACAGGTGCATGGGTAGCAAAGTCTGATGGATTCCCACAATTTGCTACCCTCTGTATCCCAAGTCTCACTTCACTTTAGACTTAGTCACAGACAAAATGAGACATATAAAATGCAAATATGACTCAGCACAACACACCATCATTGAATGCAAAAGTGTGTCTCATTCTTACCCTACAATAATCAAAGAAATCAATTGCAAATTGTCTCAGGTAAACCCCCATCCCTCCGAATTCTCTCCCCTGGACCAGGTGGTAGCAAGTTCTGACGGGTAGCCAAAAAAGGCCATATTGGCATGGAAGAAGCTGCTACTGGAAGCAAAACTGGATGGATGCTTTTTCTGCTGCTACACTTGACTTTGCTGACTATGGTTCAGGCACCAGGTCTTACACCAGGCCCAGTGCCCCAGGAACTTTCTCTCACCTGCACAAACCAACCACCTCCATTGCACTCACACAAGCCGGATGCAAACAGCCAGGCCCAGCAGTGACCTCTGGACACTTCACCAGGAACAGCTTCATAGCTCTTATCTGGTCTACACCCGGCTGTGACCAGCTCCAGCAAAGCAAGAGCTCCAGGTTCACTGGGCCCTTGGAGGCAGGGAGGTTGGGCAAACAAAGAGGTAGACTCACAAGCCAGGGGCACGGGGACTGCCCAGACCCAAGGGTAGGTTCATGGAGGATAGGTCCCAATGGGTATTAGCCAGGATGGACAGGGATGGTGTCCCTAGCCTATGGCATTGGACACTGTCAGAAGACAGGATACTGGGCTAGATGGACCATTGGTCTGACCCAGTACGGCCGTTCTTATGACCCAGCTGGGGGTTTTGCCAGGGTACAAGTAGAACTGAGGCTGTTCCTGGGGTCAGGTCTGTCAAACGATCACCAGGAGTTTTTTTACGGATATAAAAAATTGGTTAAAAAATTGTCTCCACTCCGCCTGGTGCCCAGTTAAAAACTCCATGATGGGACCATGGTTATGGCCACTTCCATCCCTGGTCCTTCCACTTAGACAGACAAAACTCACCCAATGAACACCAGCCAAAGTGGAAGGGCACAAAAGGAGATGTTATGTTGCCAAATGATCAACAGAGGGAAGTAGAAAGGGAGGTGAAGCTGTATAACAGCATACAAGTGAGGAAAGAGCACTGAAGAAAAAAGGAACTCTATGCTATATATTGAGCTGTGGATTATAGCAGATGTTAAGGAGTGAGGAATGGGCTGTTATATTAAATAATGAGCACCAGGTGATGTAAGAGCCAAGAATGGGAAAGCAAAAAGAAGAATCCATTAGAAGATAGAAGAGTACCAGGCTGTCATGCTGGTAAATTGACACTAGATGGTAGCAGAGTAGAGACAGTGTGTGGAGGAGGGGAGGTCTAAAATACTGACTAGTGACCAATAGATTTCAGTGGTCAATACAATAATGGGAAAGCTATACAGTAACTCCTCACTTAAAGTTGTCCCAGCTAACGTTTCGTTGTTACGTTGCGGATCAATTAGGGAACATGCTCGTTTAAAGTTGTGTAATGCTCCCTTCTAACGTCTTGGCAGTCTTGTGCTTTGTCTACTGCTTGTGGGAAGAGCAGCCCATTGCAACTCGCTGGTGGGGGCTTGGAACCAGGATGGACCAGCAGCCTCCAGCAGCTCCCCCATCAGCTCCCTGCTCCCATAAGTTCCCTGTGCAGCAGCTGCCTGCAATTCAGCTGTGTCCATCCCCCCACTGCCATGTGCTGCTCCCGCCCTCTGCCTTTGAGCTGCTCTCCGAGAATCCTGCTTGCTATGCAGGGGGGAGGGAAGGAAGAGGGGTGCTAATGTCAGGGTACCCCCCTGCACCCCGCTTACCCTATCTTCCATATAGCAGGCAGGACACACCAGGGCTCAGGAGGGAGGGAGTTTGAAGCAGCTGCAGTCTCAGCAAGCTTATCTAATTAACAAGACATGCACATTTCCCTTAAGTACACTATCTCCCTCCATTCCTGCTACCTTGTCGAGTGAGAGAGTTAACCCTTGAGGGCTCAGCCAATTGCTAGTTCATCATTTAGCAGTAAGGAAACATCCCACCCTCTGACTCCTCCACCTCAACCAAGTTTAACAATCATCACTGTGTACCAGTATTAAACAGTTTGTTCAAAACTTATACTGTGTGTGTGCGTGAATATATATATATAATACAGTCTTTTGTCTGGTGAAAAAAAATTCCCTGGAACCTAACCCTCTCATTTACATAACATTGTTGTCCATAAGTCACATTTTTCAGGAACGTAACTACAATGTTAAGTGAGGAGTTACTGTACTGTAAAATGGCAACTAGGTGGCAGCATGTTGTAAGGGTGAGATATGGACAGCTATTTTCAGAAATGCCCATTAGAGGGCAGCATATCTTGATTAATTAAGGGGTGGTGCAAGTACATTATAACTGGCCATCGTTTTGGACAGGCATCTCCTGAAAATGTAAGCTGGTGTTTGTCCATGATGTAAAATATTTTCCACAAAGGATCATTAGACTAAAAATGATGTACAATGGGACTTGTATAATTGCAAGTCACACTGGGCATTGTTAGCTACAAATCTTTGGACACACAAGATGAACAAAGTGGGAGAAAGGTTGAAGTGGGACCCCATTAAAAAGCGTGAAGACAAAAGAAATATCAGGGAGCATTTACACTATGTAAATCGAAGGGGAAGACCCTTTTCCAAATGAAGATCAAATGCACTAGCTCATCCCTTCAGCTAACTGCAGGTCTCTTCACTGAGAAAATCCAGTTTCTTCAGACAGATGAGAGACAAGAACCTCAGCTGAGGAACTGGAGTCATGGCTGCCCAACCCTGAGAAATAAGAGTTCATTGCCTCAAGCTTGGGCTGTGCTGTGGTTACAGCTGAGCACTGTCTTCCTGGCTGAAGTTCTATACCACCACCAAACAGGGGCATGAATGCGGTTTGTGAGTATTAGCGGGACAAGGTGAGCAACATAATATCTTTTATTGGACCAACTTCTGGTGGTGAAAAAGAGATGCTTTCGAGCTACACAGAGCTCTTCTTCAGGTGAATATTAACAGTTTTAGTCTCACCTTCCCACAGCAGTGCCAGTCAGCGTTCATAGCACCATTTCACAGAGATGGACCATGAGATTCCTGTCTTGTGACAGGTCCTCCGTTGGGGATCTGCCCCATTGACAGAAATGGAGCTACCCTGATTCACACCAGCTGAGGATCCAGCTCAGTATGTGTCCCCCAATGGGATGGGGAGTAATGACAGAGTTTTACAAGCCCAGATCACACATGCCAGATTGTTTCTAGACTCTGAGTTCAGGAACAGCATCTTTCTTTCATCCAGTGCCTTTCTTGTTCCTTTATTATCCCACACTCATTATGGAGTGGGGAGGGTCACTCGCTAGCTAGGGCTGCACATCCGCCTGGTTTTATCCCTTCCTAAGATCCACCCTCCAAAGAGCTGTATTTTATTACTGCTACATAGTTAACATTGGGAATCAAAGAAGGCATTGCCAGTCCCTCACCACGTCACCATCACCACCACAGGAACTAAGGGAGAATGTACTCCACTTCATAATTTATGGAATAAACTGATCTCTTGTGAGGGGGTGAAAATTATTCCTTCTCCTACAGGTCATTGAAATGTGAATATACCAGAAAATATTGTTAGATTTAATGGAAATAAAGCTAGCAGAATATCGGTGTCTAAGGACACTAGACTGCATCGAACATCTCAGTCCAAGATTTCAGTTGATGTATTTATTGATTTTGACTCCTAAGACATGGAGAGAAACGGGCTGTTATAGTAGTCATTGTATCCTCGTAGAACACCCTCTTACCCATCAGAGCAGTGTTCTGTCCTCGGACTCAGTTTCCTGGCACTTTGCTCTGAAATCTACATTTAGTCTTAAATTTCAGCCTGTAACCAGGAGAGGGAGGGAGTTTCTGAATATTTATGGAATTAATTCACAAGATTTGATTAACTTTTAACTCTGTCCTTCCGATTCAATCGCACAGATTTATTGTTCCTAGACTCAACCTATGGCAGATGGCAGAAACCAAATGGCCATCATGGAATTCATCCTCCTGGGATTCGGGGACCTCCCTGACTTGCAAATTCTTCTCTTCCTGATATTCCTAGTGATCTACATGGCAACCAGGGCCGGGAACACCCTCATCATGGGGCTCCTTGTGGCTGATCTGGCTCTCACACCCCATGTACATCTTCCTGGGGAATTTGTCCTGCCTGGAGACCTGCTACATCTCAACCATCCTGCCCAGGATGCTGTCCAGTCTCCTGACTGGGGAAAAACCATCTCAGTAAGTGCATCATACAACTGTATTTCTTTGGTTCTCTGGCATGTACAGAATGTTCTCTCCTAGCAGCGATGTCTTATGATCGGTATTTAGCAATATGTAAACCCCTGCACTATTCAACTCTTATGAATATCAGTTTTTGCCTCCAATTGGCTGCTGGGTCATGGTTAAATGGTTGTTTGGTTATAATTATATTAATCTCATTCCTATCACACTACTTATTCTGTTGCCCAAATGATGTCATCCCACTGATGGAACTCTCCTGCAGTGACACCAACCAGGTCATATTTCTGGATTTCATATTAGGCTCTGTATTCACCCTGTCTCCATTCCTACTAACCCTGACATCCTACGGGTGTATCATTGCCCCCATCCTGAGAATCCCTTCCACCACCGGGAGGTAAAAGTCCTTTTCCACCTGCTCCTCTCACTTCATTGTGCTGATTATTTTCTATGGAATCATAATGATTGTCTACATGCTACCAAAATGTGATACTGTACACTGAGAGACCTGAACAAAGTGCAGTCTCTTTGCTACACGGTCCTGACGCCCTTTGTAAACCCCCTCATCTACAGCCGGAGAAACAGAGAGGTCAAGGAAGCCTTGAGCTAAGCTGTCAGTAAATATGTGGCTTTCACAAAAACGTGCAGAGACTCCAAGATAATAACTTAGCATGAGGTTTTCAAAGTATGGTTATGCAATCAGCCCACATTAAAATTAAGTTGAAAAGTCCCAGTGAATATCTCAGCACTCAGTGTTGTCTATCTCAGTGGAAAGACTAGGGAGGGAGGTGGCCATAACCACGTTCCCATCATGGAGTTATTAACTGGGCACTAGGCGGAATGGAGACAAAATTTTAACCAATGTTTTAGATCTGTAAAAAAGCCATTTTTGATCAAAATAACTGTTTGGACAATAAAAATAGTAGCTCCTTTTTCAGCGTAGATGGGGACATAAGCCTGGGAAATCTGCCACCCCTGAAATTGTGCTTATTACCATCATTGCCATCTGCAAACCAACCAGTTTCACTGAACTCACACAAGCCGGATGCAAACGAACAGGCCCCAGCAGTGACCTCTGGAAACTTAACCAGGAACAGCTTCATAGCAATTATCTGGGCTACAACCAGCTGTGACCAGCTCCGGCAAAGCAACAGCTCCAGGCTCACTGAGCCTGTCATAACTATAAAGGGAAGGGTAACAGCTCTCCTGTGTACAGTACTAAAAATCCCTCCTGGCCAGAGACTCCAAAATCCTTTTACCTGTAAAGGGTTAAGAAGCTCAGGTAACCTGGCTGACACCTGACCCAAAGGACCAATAAGGGGACAAGGTACTTTCAAATCCTGGGGGAGGGGAAGCCTTTTGTTTGTGCTCTTTGTTAGAGGGGGTTCGCTCTTGGGACTAAGAGGGACCAGACATCAATCCAGGCTCTCCAAATCTTTCTGAACAAGTCTCTCATATTTCAAACTTGTAAGTAAACAGCCAGGCAAGGCGTGTTAGTTTATCTTTGTTTTCTCAACTTGTAAATGTACCTTTTGCTAGAGTGTTTATCTCTGTTTGCTGTAACTTTGAACCTAAGGCTAGAGGGGGGTCCTCTGAGCTCTTTAAGTTTGATTACCCTGTAAAGTTATTTTCCATCCTGATTTTACAGAGATGATTTTTACCTTTTTCTTTAATTAAAAGCCTTCTTTTTAAGAACCTGATTGATTTTCCTGTTCTTTTAGATCCAAGGGGTTTGGATCTTCATCCACCAGGAGTTGGTGGGAGAGAGGAAGGGGGAAGGTTAATTTTTCCATGTTTTAAGATCTAAGGGGTTTGGATCTGTATTTCACCAGGGAATTGGTGAAGAGGCTCAAGGCTACCAAGGGAAGGGACTAGTATCGAGAATGGTGGCAGCGGACCAGATCTAAGCTGGTAGTTAAGCTTAGAAGTTTTTATGCAGGCCCCCACAGTTTGTACCCTAAAGTTCAAAGTGGGGAAACAGCCTTGACATGGTTGGCAGCACGGTGGGATAAGTTTAAACCCAAAGCCAGTAAGATTTTTTTTCTCCTTTCTAGCTGCTTGGAAAGCAGAGCTGAAGGTAGATGCATATCTTATCTCTCCTTGCCTGAAGGCAGAGGTGTTAATTTTTTTTTAACAAGGGTCTTTGTTAAGAGAAGGGTTCAATCAGTAAGCAAATACTTGTTGAAAGGAATTTACAAGCTGAATTGTTTTTTTTTTTTCTACCTCTCGGGGATACCTAGTTAGAAAGTCTCTGTTACCTTAGCAACCCTGAACTGAGTGCATCCCAGTTCAGTGAATTGCAGGGGTGTGTGGCCCAGCACAAGAAAGCAGGAAAATGACTACCAGTGGAGCAGCTAACAAAATAGAACTGGCCAGACTACAAGCAGAAGAAAATGAAAGACAACAACAGAGACTACTTCAAATTAAAAAACTCGAGAAAGAAGCTGCTATGGAGCTGAAAGAAAAAGAGATGGAGGAGAGAGAAAAAGAGAGGAAGCATGAACTGGAAGTAGGAAGGGCTAGGCCGGATACGCCAGCCAATCCTAGCAACCCCTCTCCAGGTACCACTTCCCATCCCAGAAAATTCCCCACCTACAAGGCAGGCGAGGATACTGAGGCCTTCTTAGAAAATTTTGAAAGGGCCTGCCTTGGGTACAGCATCACTATAGACCAGTACATGGTAGAGCTGAGACCGCAGCTCAGTGGACCCTTAGCAGAGGTGGCGTCTGAAATGCCTAAGGAACACATGAACAGTTATGAACTTTTTAAAAACAAGGCCAGAATCAGAATGGGGCTAACACCTGAGCATGCCCGTCGGCGGTTCAGAGCCCTAAGGTGGAAACCAGACGTGTCATTTACCCGACATGCCTACCACATTGACAAAAATTATGATACATGGGCATCAGGAGCAAATGTTAAATCTCTGGAAGATCTGGTTTTCCTAATAAAAATGGAGCAGTTTTTAGAGGGTGTTCCTGAGGAAATAGAAAGGTACATCCTAGATGGGAAGCCCAAAACTGTAACCGAGGCAGGGGAGATTGGAGCCAAATGGGTGGAGGTGGCAGAAAAGAAAAAAACTAGTAGCAGTTGGAGCGAATATCAGAAGGGGCAACCCGAAACAAAACCTTACCACCGGGGACAACCCAAGGCCCCACCCACATCCCAAGGGAAACCCCAGATGCCTTCTCACCCCACCACACCAGTCTCCACCAACCAACATCGCCCCGGTGATACCTTAGCAGGGTGATGTTTTAAATGTAATGAACTGGGACATATAAAGGCCCACTGCCCCAAGAACCCCAACCGATTACAGTTCATTACACCACAATCACACCAAGGATCCCCAGGCCCAGATGCCTCTCTCATACCCTCGGAGCGAAGGGAAACCTTGAGAGTGGGCGGAAAGAAGGTTATCGCGTGGAGGGACACTGGGGCACAAGTGTCGACTATCCACCAATCCTTAGTGGACCCCAAACTCATCAACCCGGAGGCTCCGGTGACAATTCAACCCTTCATATCACACTCTGTAACCTTGCCTACAGCCAAGTTACATGTCCAGTACAAGGGCTGGTCAGGAATGTGGACTTTTGCAGTCTATGACAATTATCCCATCCCCATGCTGCTGGGGGAAGACTTGGCTAACCATGTGAAGCTAGCCAAGCGGGTGGGAATAGTCACCCGCAGCCAGGCTAAGCGAGCTTGCACACCCATCCCTGTTCCTGAGCCGTCCACCAGGGCCGCGTCTGTGTTACCAGAGACCCAGACAAAGGTGGTGGAACCGGATCCCCTGCCAACGACTGAAACAGTCGTAGTGGATCCAGTCCCAGAGACCCAGCCAAAGCCAGTCCTAGAACCGGAACTGGCAACACAACCAGCTCCAGAACCATTGCCAGCACTGAGTACAGCATTTGTAAACCCATCTACAACTCCAACGCCAGAGGGCACCAGCGAGCCTGAACTGGCAGAAGCAACAGATAACCCTACCCAAGAGGCTCAGCCAGAGCCTGAAATACCACATAGTGCACCAGCGGACGGTGGTTCACAGTCAATGGAAACAGCCCCAGCACCTGCATCGCTTCCAGAGGGACCAAGCCCAAGTCCACAGTGCAAGGAGGAACTGATGTCTCCAGCATCAAGGGAACCATTCCAGGCCGAGCAGGAAGCAGATGACAGCCTTCAGAAAGCTTGGGCAGTGGCACGGAGCACCCCACCGCCTCTCAGCTCTTTTAACCAATCCCGGTTTGTTGTAGAACAAGGACTTTTATACAAGGAGACTGTTTCTGGTGGGCACCAGAAAGACTGGCATCCTCAAAGACCATTGGTAGTTCCCACTAAGTACCGGGTAAAGCTCTTGAGCTTAGCCCATGATCATCCCAGTGGCCATTCTGGGGTGAACAGAACCAAAGACCGGTTGGGGAAGTCCTTCCACTGGGAGGGAATGGGCAAGGATGTTGCTAATTATGTCCGGTCTTGTGAGGTGTGCCAACGAGTGGGAAAGCCCCAAGACCAGGTTAAAGCCCCTCTCCAGCCACTACCCATAATTGAGGTCCCATTTCAGCGAGTAGCTGTGGATATTCTGGGTCCTTTCCCAAAGAAGACACCCAGAGGAAAGCAGTACATACTGACTTTCATGGATTTTGCTACCCGGTGGCCGGAAGCAGTACCCTTAAGCAACACCAGGGCTAAAAGTGTGTGCCAGGCATTAGCAGACATTTTTGCCAGGGTAGGTTGGCCCTCTGACATCCTTACAGATTCGGGAACTAATTTCTTGGCAGGGGCCATGGAAATCCTGTGGGAAGCTCATGGGGTGAATCACTTGGTTGCCACCCCTTACCACCATCAAACCAATGGCCTGGTGGAGAGGTTTAATGGAACTTTGGGGGGCATGATACGTAAATTTGTAAATGAACACTCCAATGATTGGGACCTAGTGTTGCAGCAGTTGCTTTTTGCCTACAGGGCTGTACCACATCCCAGTTTAGGGTTTTCACCATTTGAACTTGTTTACGGCCGCGAGATTAAGGGGCCATTACAGTTGGTGAAGCAACAATGGGAGGGGTTTTTGCCTTCTCCAGGAACTAACATTCTAGACTTTGTAAGCAACCTACAAAGCACCCTCTGACACTCTTTAGCCCTTGCTAAAGAAAACCTAAAGGATGCCCAGGAAGAGCAAAAGGCCTGGTATGATAAGCATTCCAGAGAACGGTCCTTCAAAGTAGGAGACCAAGTCATGGTCTTAAAGGCGCTCCAGGCCCTTAAAATGGAAGCGTCGTGGGAAGGACCATTCACAGTCCAGGAGCGCCTAGGAGCTGTTAACTACCTCATAGCCTACCCCACCTCCAACATAAAGCCTAAGGTATACCATGTTAATTCTCTTAAGCCCTTTTATTCTAGAGAATTAAAGGTTTCCCAGTTTACAGCCCAGGAACCAGATGACGTGGAGTGGCCTGAAGGTGTCTACTACGAAGGAAAAAGTAATGGTGGCGTGGAAGAGGTGAACCTTTCCGTGACCCTTGGATGTCTGTAGCGACAGCAGATCAAGGAGCTGTGCACCAGCTTTGCACCAATATTCTCAGCCACTCCAGGACGGACCGAACGGGCATACCACTCCATTGACACAGGTAATGCTCACCCAATTAGAACCCCACCCTACCGGGAGTCACCTCATGCCCAAGCTGCTATACAAAGGGAGATCCAGGACATGCTACAGATGGGTATAATCTGCCCCTCTAAAAGTGCATCTCCAGTGGTTCTAGTTCCCAAACCAGATGGGGAAATACACTTTAGCGTGGACTACCGTAAGCTAAATGCTGTAACTCGTCCAGACAACTATCCAATGCCACGTTCAGATGAGCTATTGGAGAAATTGGGACATGCCCAATTCATCTCTACTTTAGACTTAACCAAGGGGTACTGGCAAGTACCACTAGATGAGCCCGCCAAGGAAAGGTCAGCATTCGTCACCCAGGCAGGGGTGTATGAATTCAATGTACTCCCTTTCGGGCTGCGAAATGCACCCGCCACCTTCCAAAGACTAGTAGATGGTCTCCTAGCGGGATTGGGAGAATCTGAAGTTGCCTACCTCGATGATGTGGCCGTTTTTTCTGATTCATGGGCAGAACACCTGGAGCACCTGGAAAAAGTCTTCGAGTGCATCACGCAGGCAGGACTAACCATTAAGGCTAAAAAGTGTCAAATAGGCCAAAACAGAGTAATTTACCTGGGGCACCAGGTGGGTCAAGGAACTATAAATCCCCTACAGGCCAAAGTGGATGCTATCCAAAAGTGGCCGGTTCCAAAGTCAAAGAAACAGGTCCAATCCTTCTTAGACTTGGCCGGATATTATAGGCGATTTGTACCACACTACAGCCAAATCGCCACCCAGCTGACAGACCTAACCAGAAAGAAACAGCCAAATGCAGTTCAGTGGACTGATGAGTGTCAAAAGGCCTTTAACCAGCTTAAGGCGACACTCATGTCTGACCCTGTGCTAAGGGCCCCAGACTTTGACAAACCATTCCTAGTAACCACAGATGCATCCGAGTGGGGCGTGGGAGCAGTTTTAATGCAGGAAGGACCGGATCAAGAATTCCATCCTATCGTGTTTCTCAGCAAGAAACTGTCTGAGAGGGAAAGCCACTGGTCAATCAGCGAAAAGGAATGTTATGCCATTGTATACGCGCTGGAAAAGCTACGCCCCTATGTTTGGGGATGGCGTTTCCAACTACAAACAGACCATGCGGCGCTACAATGGCTTCATACCACCAAGGGGAATAACAAAAAACTTCTTCGGCGGAGTTTAGCTCTCCAAGATTTTGATTTAGAAATACAACACATTTCAGGAGCTTCTAACAAAGTGGCTGATGCCCTCTCTCGGGAAAGTTTCCCAGAATCAACTGGTTAAAAATTGTTCTTGGAATGTGGGACATATTGTTAGTTTTTATATAATCAGTAGTATGTCTAAAGGTGCATGTGTCTTATTAACTCTGTTTTCTCCTAGAGCTCCAGGAAGAAATCACAGCCAGTGTGGAACCGGCTGTCCAACACTATCTGTGATTTGGGGGGCGTGTCATAACTATAAAGGGAAGGATAACAGCTCTCCTGTATACAGTACTAAAAAGGCCCCCACAGTTTGTACCCTAAAGTTCAAAGTGGGGAAACAGCCTTGACAGAGCCCTTTGAGGCAGGGAGGTTGGGCAAACAAAGAGGTAGACTCACTCACCAGGCCCACTGGGATTGCCCAGACCCAGCTGGGGGGTTGTGAGAGCACATGTAGCACTGAGGCCATTTCTGCGGTGGGGTCTCTCAAACGGTCACTGACAAGGGACTCTGCACATGGCCCTGCAGGGCACCAGCTGCTCTGCTTTCACGAGCTGCACAGAGTCGTTCAAAAGGAGTGGACCTTTTACAATGAACATCCCCAAAACTGACTGCAACAAGTGCAATGTTCAAGAGGGCTAATTCTGAGGGCATGGTGTCTAGTCAGCCCCAGATACCACAGACTGCTGTGCTCCATGCAGGGCCCTCTCCTCAGGGGGTGAGGCAACCTATGGTGAGAGGAAGTGGCTACCACCTACCAAAGGGCAGAACTCTTGTGATGCCAAACACGGCAGTGCTGGCTCAGTCACTGTGAGCACGTCAGGGCTTGGCCAGAGGCAGGGGAGCTGGGCACCAGTGAGAATTGTAGGGCTCCAACTCTGCGGAAGTCATTTCCCAAGGGACCTAACCGAGTTAGTCACCCAAATCCCTTTGAAATGGGAGTTGGATGCTTTTCTCTCTTAGACCCCTGTGAGAATTTCAGCCTGAAGAGAAACAGGGATTCTGTCACAGTAGCTTCAATCTATGCATTTCTATTGGAAAGAGACCCCACATCAACAGAAAGGCACTGGATGGATGGGAAACCCCTTCTAAACCTTTGAGAGCTGCTGCCATTGTATCTGCTCTTGCAGCAAATAGTGTTGCAATGTGCAATCATTGTTTTGTATGATTTTCTTCCCAGTAGCTATAATTTGGAACAGCGCACACCTAGCAGTAGGTAAGAAATGAGGAGAGATGCGATTATGGTGTCTATGGTCACTAGAGGAAAGCGGAATGGGACAGGTGCAGCCGTGCTGCCCAATGAAGAGTAGCCAAAGTGGAAGGGCAAGAAAGGAGAAGTTATGTTGCCAACTGACTGATGGAAAGGGAGGTGAAGCTGCATAATGGTGTGTAAGTGTTGAGTAGAGAGTACTGAAGAGAAGAGAACCTTTATGCTGCATAATGAACTGTGGATAGTAGCAGATGTTATGGAGTTATGGGCTGTTATACTAAATAACGGCCACCAGGTGACATGAGAGTCAAGAATGGGAAAGGTTTCAGAGTGGTAGCCGTGTTAGTCTGTATCAGCAGAAATAACGAGGAGTACTTGTGGCACCTTAGAGACTAACAAATTTATTTGAGCATAAGCTTTTGTGGGTTAAAACCCACTACATCGGATGCATGCAGTGAAAAATACAGGAGGCCGATATATACACAGAGAACATGAAAAAATGGGTGTTGCGATATTAACTATAACGAGAGTGATCAATTAAGGTGGGCTATTATCAGCAGGAGAAAAAAAAACTTTTGTAGTGATAATCAGGATGGCCCATTTCCAACAGCTGACAAGAAGGTATGAGTAACGGTAGGGGAAAAGAATTAGCATGGGGAAATAGTTTTTACTTTGTGAAATGACCCATCCACTCCCAGTCTTTATTCAAGCCTAATTTAATGGTGTCCACTTTGCAAATTAATTCCAATTCTGCAGTTTCTCGTTGGAGTCTGTTTTTGAAGTTTTTTGTTGGAGTATCATGATTTTGAGGTCTGTAACTGAGTGACCAGAGAGGATGAGGGAAAGCGGCAGCTATAGCAAGAAGAATCCACTAGAGGAAAGAAGAGCAACAAGCTGCCATTTTCTTTACTGCCATTGACCCTAGATGGCAGTAAAGAAAATGAGAGGAGGGTGTCAGAAATACTGACTAGTTACCAATAGGTTCAGTAGCCAATACAATAATGGGAAAGTTATACTGTAAAATGGCCACTAGGTAGCAGCATGTTGTAAGGGTGAGATATGGGAGCTATTTTCAAAAATGTCCATTAGATGGTAGCATATCTTGAATACTAATAAAGGGGGGTGCAAGTACACTATAACTGTCCATCACCTTGGACAGGCATCTCCGAAAAATGTAAGCTGGTGTTTGTCCATGATCTAAAATATTTTCCACAAAGGATCATTACACTAAAACATGATGTACAATGGGAGTTGTATAATTGCAAATCACACTGGGCATTGTTAGCTACAAAGCTTTGGAGACACAAAATGAACCATATTGGGACCGTTTTGAAAAGCATGAAGAAAAAATACATATATGAGAGAGCATTTACACTTATTAAATAGAAGGCGAAGCCCATTTTCCAAAGGTAGATCACATGCACCAGCTAATCCCTTCAGGTAACTGCAGGTCTCTTTACTGAGAAAGTCCCATTTCTGCAGAATGATGAAAGACAAGAACCTCTGTGGAATCGGAGTCCTGTCTGCCAAACCCTGAAGAGCTCTGTGTAGTCAAAAACTTGTCTCTCACCAACAGAAGTTGGTCCAATAAAAGGTATTACCTCACCCACCTTGTCTCAAACCCTGAGAAATGAGTTCATCAACTCAAGTGTGAGCTGTCCTATGAATAGAGGTAAGCACCCAGTTCCAAACTGCTGCTGCTTTGAATTTATATATCACCTTCCAAACCAGGGTATTAAAGTGCTTGAGTAATTAAGCATTTGCAATTTAAGATTTGCCTTCTGTGAAAAATGTGGGAAGTATCTGTATTCATTTTTATGATAGATAGTCTGTGTCAGGATGCTGGGCAAAGGTGGGTAGGACAAATGGTAGGAGCTGGAGATCCTGGAACTGAAGCCAGGGGTCAAAATCAGTATCAGGGTCAAGAGTCAAGCCGAGGGTCAGAGACGGAGACAGAATCAGGAATTGGGCTCAGGGTCAATACCAGGTATTACGGTTGGTGTCGTGCTTCCAAGGGTCAATTGGGAGTCAGAATCCAAGTCGGAGCCAAGGTAAGTACAGGGAGTCCAGGAAGAAAGCAGCAGGGCAGGCGTGGCAGATTGGTAGGGATCTGCATTGTTGCCTGGATACTTCTTCGGTTTTGTGATGTAGGAGACTTGCTTCCTGAGTCTATGGCTGCCATGCCCTGTATTCCGTATCCTGTTCATGACTTAGTCTCGCACCCTTCCCAGTATTCTTAAAAAATTGCAAAAAAGCTGATTTTATTGCTCCCCATTGTTCTTGTATTCTTGATATATATTGCAAGGAAAATTGTTACTTTAAGGCTGCTGAGTTTCCAAGAAAATAGCTCATTTCATTAATAGAATCTTAACAATCCAAAAGGATTGGATCTATGGTTTCCTGTACCTCTTACATGTTGCACATAAGCCACCTTTATGCTTGTTAATTAGAAATAAATGACTAATTAATCCGCAATTCCCTGCTTAGAATTCTAAATAAAGCCTCTTCACTGATCCTCTCAGGGTCTTGGATTATATCAAGATTTTCAACTGTTGGGCTTTCTTCATGGAATTTTTTCCCCTTCAGTTCATTTGCCCACAGATCTTGCCATTCCTTCCTTAGCTCATTTTTGATTAGGTGTTTAAATTCCAGTTTGCTTAAGGGGATCCTGAGGTCCACTCATTTGTGATTAATAGCACTTTTTGCCAGCCAATTTGTTGCCTCCTATCCCTGCCTGCACCAGGATCCATGTGATTACGTTGGTTATATCCCATTCCACCAGTCTGGCTCTTAGCAGTAATATTTCATTAAGAAAATCATTTCTGCTGTCAGACTCACCACTGTCAGTTGCCTGCAACCCTGATAAGGAGTCAATCGGGATGGCCACAGCAGCTGGCCGCACATCTAAAGCATGATTTAGTGCTCGCATAATCCCAGTGTATCTCAGCCAAAAAGACAGATACAAAGTTAGTTAGACATACAGCTTTCTTGATTCCAAGTGAGGGCACTCAGGAAGCTTTTCCGACTCTGTTCTTTCCTCTTTGGAACCCTCTGAATGTATTTGTCAATAGTGTCCCCACTTATAGTAAATCAATATAATTGTGACATCTTGTTTATCATTCTTTTATTTATTTCATTATATAATTCCATGTCTCTCTCGACAGGGGGTGATTTTCTAGTGAAAGAGTATTTTCCCATAGCTATACATTTTGGTCTCTTTCAATCCCTTCTTTTCTTAAGATCCGTTATCCACTTCTGTACCCTACTTCCATGGGGAATTTTGAGTTTTTGTCCTAACTAGTTAGCTTAGTGCTGTCTTCACTATTACCTAGTACTTTAGCTCAAAAGATTAAGTCTGGGAGCATGATTCTTAGAGTTAGCAGCAGCCGATGGAAACGCCTATATCTGTAGTACAGAGATGCAGTAATGAAGGCACCACCTGTTATGCAAGGCATGTGCATGGATATAATCTAGTTCAGATTTGTATTCATTGCTGACCCAAAGGCATGGTAATCATATGCAATAATTGGTCTAATGAGCGCTCTGTATAGCTTTACCACCATTTTCTTATCCAACCCCCAGGATGTTCCAGAGGTATTTGACTTTTGCACTTATCTAATGTTTTCAGTATGGTCTCTCCAGGCGAGCTTGTTATCAAATGTCACACCTAAGAATTTATAATTTCAGTACATTTATCTGTTGGTCATATAGCTATAACTTTACACCTTTTTGGCTTTTCCTTGTTGTGAGGATCATTCCCTTAGTTTTGTCTATGAGAATTTGAAGCCCCACCTCTTTCCTCATTCTGCACTTCTCTTAAATGCATCATCATTCTTTTGGTGGCCCTTTCAAGGTTGCTGCTTTTGATCCAAATGGCACAATCGGCAAACAACATGATCCCTATTCCTATACTCGTCTCCTCAGGGCGATCCTTTATCATGGTGTTGGTGTAACTACACTGCCCTGTGGAGTTTCACTTGCAATTGACTATACGTTGGAAAAAGCTTTCCCTAATTGAATTGGACTTGTACAGTTCTTTTGCCTAAGAAGTCCCTTATCCATCCGTACATTCTTCCTATATTACCCACTGAGGCCACTTTATGAAGTAGTTCCTCTCTCCATAACACATTATAGACTTTTTCTATGCCCAGGAAGATTAGTATCATTAATTCTATGATTCTCATGTTTTTTTATGCTTCTGTCTCTATCCTGACAATGTGGTCAATCAGGCTCCTACCTTACTGGAGTCCACTTTGTGTTTCATCTATGAATCTACTTCTTTGTAGGTGTGCTACTGATTTCTCCCTTACTATTCTTTCCATGGTTTTACCTAAGCCACACTAAAGTTTACATTTAAAATATCCACATCCTCCCTCCCATCCCACGTCTTCATCTCATAATTATCCTTAGTGTTCTTTTCTCCTCCCTAACTTGTATCCTCTGATAGTTATCATTACTGAGTATTTGAAACAGGGTGGCCAGAATTTCTGCTTTTCTTTTGTTAGAGCTTATTACTCCATGCCCCACAACTGGAAGGCTTGGTGTTACGTGACTCTTCCTTTTTATTTCATTAATTTCCTTATTATTTAGTATAACAGCACATAACTCCTTGTTCCATTATGGTACACTTTTTCCTATCTTTAGGCAGTGTTGGTATCCTAAAAATAGCTATGCTAGCTGTCTTTATGATTCCCTTATTAATATTATTAAAGAATTCCTCTATATCTTCACAGATACATTACTTATTCACATATTCCATTTTGATTTAAGATTCCAAGTTGGGATATTATCCTCATCTTCAGTATTTCCTTTTCCTTGAGATGTAATTAATGTCAGGAAGTGGACACTAGCCATTCCCTCCCCTCTGTGTATTTCACAGCTGCATTCACTCCCTTTTTGTCCCAGATCTAGACATGAGAAGCTTCCATCAGCAGTACTGAATCTGGTAGGTGCTTCATCATTTATTCTCTTCTAAGATTTGCTCTAAACATTTTCCATGTTTTTCTTACTTCTCCACAATCTGTTGTGACTATTCAGATCACCACAGATAATGAATGGGCATGTGACGCCTGCAATTAATTCTTTCGGGTCCATAACCTATAGTTTCCTGCATGGGTTATAAACATTATAAAGTCTTAGAGATGCAGAATTGTTTTGTATTGGTATTTCAATAGCTTTATACTTGATATTTAGCTCTCTAATCTCTACTTCAAGGTAGCTGAGATTCTCCTTAGTGAAGGGGTATGAACCCCCACCTTTTCCATTTCTCTATCGTGTCTATATAGACCAAAGCCTGGGATTTTATAGTCTCATTTTTCTATTAGCCAACTCTTGTATGCATATTATATCAGGCTTTGTTTTCATATAAAAATATTGGTCTTTAATTCCTGCTCATGTGCTATTAAGCTGTGGGCATTTCAGCTGAAAATAGTCACCCCTGTTTTTAACCCTCAATAGTCGTTTCACCTAGGAAAGTATGAAGTTGTTTCACTGACAGGTTGCTAGCCTGCGGCTTTAATTAAAATTCTCATTTTCTGTTTTTTTTTCCTGTTTGAGAACTACAATTTATTACAACAACCATTAATGCAATGAATCTCTTTTCACCCCAATGTTACATATTACCTCCCATTAATTTGCTGCAGTCTATTGCCGTTCCCTGCATCTGGTTCTCTTTTAGGTATCTTCTAACAGCTTCTGCACAGGAGATGTTATTAGTGACTTGAGGTTTTTGTATTTCTCTAGCTTGCTTCCCTCCATACAGCCTGCATATTCTGAGCTGTATTTCCCTCCACAGCTGCAACATTTTTTGATCTGTCCCTTCCTCACATTCATCATATGAATGGTCACCTCCACACTTACTGCACTGTACTTTCCCATTGGAATTATTTGCTACATGACCAAATCTTTGGCAGCAAGCATTTGCTGTTACTTCCTCTTCTGCTAATTAGCCGCTTAGCACTTATCACCACCTATTCCTCGATTTCTTTCCTGACATTTCATTTGGCATCCCCAAATACTACTCTTCTTGTTTCTGTGAGGAATTTGGATAGCTGAGAGCTTATTTTTATTTTACTAGCACCTTTGTCTTAAGGAGTGTCCCTACAAGGTCTTTGTTTTTACATTCCACTAATGAGTCTCCAGCATCTTAGCTCTTACTAAGAGACTTGGTGGGATAACTCAGATGACTGGAGTACTGTCATGGATGGATATAAACTGTTCAGGAAGGACAGGCGGGGCAGAAAAGGTGGGGGAGTTGCATTGTATGTAAGAGACCAGTATGATTGCTCAGACCTCCAGTATGAAACTGAGAGTCTCTGGATTAAGTTTAGAAGTGTGAGCAACAAGGGTATTGTCGTGGTGGGAGTCTGCTATAGACCACCAGACCAGAGGGATGAGGTGGACGAGGATTTCTTAAGGCAACTATCAGAAGTTACTAGATCACAGGCCCTGGTTCTCATGGGGGACTTCAATCACCCTGATACCTGCTGGGAGAGCAATACAGCGGTGCACAGACAATCCAGGAAGTTTTTGTAAAGTGTAGGGGATAATTTCCTAGTGCAAGTGCTGGAGGAACCAACTAGGGGAAGAGCTCTTATTGACCTGCTGCTCACAAACAGGGAAGAATTAGTAGGGGAAGCAAAAGTGGATGGGAAGCTGGGAGGCAGTTCAGGATCCCCTGACACAAGGAAGAAAGAAGAGCAGCAGAATACGGACCCTAGACTTCAGAAAAGCAGACTTTGACTCCCTCAGGGAACTGATGGGCAGGATCCCCTGGGAGAATAACATGAGAGAGAAAGGAGTCCAGGAGAGCTGGCTGTATTTTAAAGAATCCTTATTGTGGTTACAGGAACAAACCATCCTGATGTGTAGAAAGAATAGTAAATATGGCAGGTGACCAACTTGGCTTAACAGTGAAATCCTTGCTGATCTTAACACACACAAAAACAAGTCCACAAGAAGTGGAAGATTGGACAAATGACCAGGGAGGAGTATAAAAATATTGCTCAGGCATGCAGGAGTGAAATCAGGAATGGGGAGGGTCTTTCCCCAGTTAGGGTTGCACATCAGCCTGGTTTTACCCCTTCATAAGATCCACCCTCCAAAGACCTGTATTTTATTACTGCTACATAGTTAATGTTGGGAATCAGAAAAGGCATTGCCAGTCCCTCACCATGTCACCATCACCACCACAGGAACTAAGGGAGAATTTACTCCACTTCAGAATTTATGGCATAAACTGATCTCTTTTGAGGGGATGAAAATTATTCCTTCTCCTATAGGGCACTGAAATGCTGGATATACCAGGATATATTGTTAAATTTAATGGAAATAAACATAACAGAAGATTGGTGTTTAAGGACACTAGACTGCATTGAAAATCTCAGTCCAAGATTTCAGTTGATATATTTATTGATTTTGACTCGTAAGACATGGCATGATTCTGGGCATTGCCAGAAGTGAAATACAGCATTTAAGCATCATTTTATGCTTTGGTATGTCACCAGATGGGATATGATAGACAAAGAAATGATCTGATCTATCATATCAGTATTTCGCTACCAGAGAACCGGGCTGTTATAGTAGTCGTTGGTATCCACGTAGAACACCCTCTTCCCCATTAGAGCAATGTTCTGTCCTGGGACTCAGTTTTCTGACACTTTGTTCTGAAGTCTAAATTTAGTATTAAAATTTCAGCCTGTAACCAAGAGAGGGAGGGAGTTTCTGAATATTTATGGAATTGATTCACAAGATTTGATTAAATTTTAACTGTATGTCCTTCCAATTTAATCGTACAGTTTTATTATTCCTAGACTCAACCGATGGCAGACGGCAGAAACCAAACGGTCATCATGGAATTCATCCTCCTCGGATTCGGGGATTTCCCTGACTTGCAAATTCTTCTCTTCCTGATGATCTACCTGGCAACCATGGCCGGGAACACTCTCATCATTGTGCTCGTTGTGGCTGATCAGCACTTTCACACCCCCATGTACTTTTTCCTCGGGAATCTGTCCTGCCTGGAGACCTGCTACACCTCAACCATCCTGCCCAGGTTGCTGATCAGTCTCCTGACTGGTGACAAAACCATGTCAGTCAGTGGCTGCATCATACAACTGTATTTCTTTGGTTCTCTGGCAGGTACAGAATGTTGTCTCCTAGCAGTGATGTCTTATGATCGGTATTTAGCAATATGTAAACCCCTGCACTATTCAACTCTTATGAATATCAGGATTTGCCTCCAATTGGCTGCTGCATCATGGTTAAATGGTTGTTTGGCTGTAATTATCTTAATCTCATTCCTATCACAGGTATTATTCTGTGGCCAAAATGAAATTGACCATTTCTATTGTGATATCATCCCACTGATGGAACTCTCCTGCAGTGACACACGCCTTATAATATTGGTGGACTTCATACTAACCTGTGTATTCATCCTGCCTCCATTCCTACTTACCCTGATATCCTACGTGTGCATCATCGCCACCATCCTGAGAATCCCTTCCACCACCGGGAGAAAAAAGGCCTTTTCCACCTGCTCCTCTCACCTCATTGTGGTGACAATTTTCTATGGAACCTTAATTGTTGTCTACATGCTACCGAAACGTGATATACTGGGAGACCTGAAGAAAGTGCTCTCTCTTTGCTACACGGTCCTGACTCCCCTGGTAAACCCCCTCATCTACAGCCTGAGAAACAGAGAGGTCAAGGAAGCCTTGTGCAAAGCAGTCAGTAAATGTGGCTTTCACAAAAACGTGCAAAGACTCCGAGATAATAACTTAGCCTGAGGTGTTCAAAGCTGTCTGGGTGATTTAAGCAATCAGCGCCCATTAAAATTAAGTTGAAAAGTCCCAGTGAAAATCTCAGCACTCAGTGTTGTCCATCTTAGTGGAAGGACCAGGGAGGGAGGTGGCCATAACTATGTTCCAATCATGCAGTTATTAACTGGGCACTACGCAGAATGGAGACAAAATTTTAACCTATTTTTTGATCTGTATAAAAGCAGTCTATGATCAAAATAAATGTTTGGACAATAAAAATAGTAACTCCTTGTGCAGCATATGTGGGGTCGCAAGCCTGGGAAATCTGCCACCCCTGAAATTGTGCTTATTTCCATCATAGCCCTCTGCAAACCAACCACTTTCACTGCACTCACACAGGCCGGAAGCAAATAACTAGGTCCCTGCAGGGACCTCTGGACACTTTACCAGGAACAGCTTTATAGCTCTTATCTAGGCTACACCCAGCTGTGACCAGCTCTGGCAAAGCAACTTCTCCAGGCTCACTGGCCGTTTGAAGCAGGGAGGTTGGGCAAACAAAGAGGTAGACTCACACCCCAGGTCCACTGGGATTGCCCAGTCCCAGCTGGGGGGTTGCCAGGGCACACGTAGAACTGAGGCCATTTCTGGAGTCAGGTCTGTCAAACGGTCACTGATGAGGGACTCTGCATGTGGCCCTGCAGGGCACCAGCTTCTCTGCTTCCAGCAGCTGCTCAGAGCAGTTCAAAGGGAGGGGACCTGTTACAATGAACATCCCCAAAACTAACTTCAACAAGTGCAATGTCTGAGAGGGCTAGTTCTGAGGGCACAGTGTCTAGTCAGCATCAGATACCACAGACAGCTGTGTTCCATGCAGGGCCCTCTCCTCAGGGGGTGAGGCAACATATGGAGAGAGGAAGCGGCTACCACCTACCAAAGGGCAGAACTCTTGTGATCCCAAACAGGGCCATGCTGGCTCAGTCACTGTGAGCATGTCAGGGCTTGGCCAGAGGCAGGGGAGCTGGGCACCAGTGAGAATGGTAGGGCTCCAACTCTGTGGAAGCCATTTCCCAAGGGACCTAACCGAGTTAGTCACCCAAATCTTTGAAATGGGAGTTGGACACTTTTATCCCTTATACGCCTGTGGGAATTTAAGCCTGAAGAGCCACGGGGATTCTGTCACAGTAGCTTCAATCTATGCAGTTCCATTGGAAAGAGACCCCACATCAACAGAAAGGCTCTGGATGGATGGGAAACGCCTGCTAAACCTTTGAGAGTTGCTGCCATTGTATGTGCTTTTGTATCAACTAAAGTTGCAATCGTTTTTTCTATGATTTTGTTCCCAGTGGCTATAGTCTGAAACAGTGCACACCTCACAATAGGTACGAATGAGGGGAGATGCAATTATGCTGTCTAGGGCCATTAGAGGGCAGAGGAATGGGACAGGTGCAGCCCTGCTGCCTAATGAAAATCAGCCAAACTAGAAGGGCAAGAAAGGAGAAGTTATGTTGCCAAATGACCGATGGAAAGGGAGGTGAAGCTCTATTACGGTGTGTAAGTGTTGAGTAGAGAGCACTGAAGAGAAGAGAAGAGCAGATGTTATGTAGTGATTTATGGGGTGTTATACTAAATAACGGCCACCAGGTGACATGAGAGTCAAGAACAGGAAAGACGCAGCTATAGCAAGAAGAATCCACTAGAGGAGAGAAAAGCAACAGGCAGTCATGCTAGGAAATCAACACTAGATGGTAACAGAGGAGAGGAAATAAGAGGGGGGGGGGCGTCAGAAATACTGACTAATGACCAATAGAGTTCAGTAGCCAATGAAATAATCGAAAAGTTATACTGTAAAATGGCCACTAGGTGGCAGCATGTTGTAAGAGTGAGATATGGGGAGCTATTTAGAAAAAAATGACAATTAGAAGACAGCATATCTTGAATACTAATAAAAGGGCAGTGCAAGTACACTATCACTAGCCATCACGTTGGACTGCCATCTTCTAAAAATGTAAGCTGGTGTTTGTCCATGATCTAAAATATTTTCCTCAAAGGATCATTAAATTAAAAAATGATGTACAATGGGAGTTGTATAATTGCAAGTCACACGGGCTATTGTTAGCTACAAAGCTTTGGAGACACAAAATGAACTTAGTGGAAGAAAGGTGAAGTGGGACTGTACTGAAAAGCATGAAGAAAGAATATAAATATGAGAGAGCATGTACACGTGTACCAGGACTGCCAGATCCTTCCCTGCACTGCACATATGCCTGTCTAGATCTCTCGAGAGATCCGCAACCTTCACACCCAGCAGGCAACTCACCATGCGGTTCTCTCGGTCATCACATGGAGGAGAAAAATAAATATATCTGTGTAGACATAATTCTTTTTCCGATTCTGGGAAGAGTAACGAAAAAACGCTGCAGCGATTTAAAAAGGAAACTTAAAAATCACCTTTCATGCCCACACATCACATTCTCTGACAAACACTTACATTCCATCAAAGAAGACTTCCCAGAACAGAAAAATAATTTTTCATGACAGGATATTTAACCTGCTGTCTTAAGTGGGACCAATTCTGTTCCCCTCCAACAGGGAAAGAAGGATGAGTCCTGGTCCCAAATTAAAGGGAGGACTCAAACAGAGTAGCCTAAAACCCCAAAGCAGCAAAAGGGAAAAGACTTAAACCCTAGAGGCAGGGAGGTCATCACAACCGAGGCAGTCCTAATTTTCCTGTAGGAAAATGGGGCTGTGACCTGAACCCTAACGACAGAGAGGTCACTCATCTTATCTGTTTCAGGGAATAATCACCATTTGAAAGAAAAAAGGTGGATACCTGAACCCTAGTTACAGGGCGGCTGGCGGAGGCACATCTCTTGCAGGACGGCTATTAGGACAACTCGCGGAGAGGTGCGGCTAGCAGGACAGCTAGCAGAGAAGTGCGGCTCTCAGTGAAGACTGCAGCAGAACCCCACGGATGGACGTGGCAATCGGCCGTCGACTCGAGCAGCGGAGCATGTAAGGTGCCCCCCATACCTCCTCCCCACTTCCACTCAGGCTGGGAGGTAAACTCTGCAGATGAATTTCGGAACTATGGGGCTGCACTGACCAAGGACAGAAACTGTGGGTGGGGTGACTTTTGTGTTGCTGGACTCAGGAGCCTGAGGGGAAAAGAACACTGACCAACTTACCTGGGTTTGGATCTTTTGCTCATGGTTTGTGTTATGAATCCTGTTTGTGGTGTTTCCCCACATAATGCCGCATTTCCCCCCCTCCTTTATTAATAGGCTTTTGCTACATTCTCTGTGCTTGCGAGAGGGGAAGCATTGCCTCTTAGAGGCGCCTGGGGAGTGATATGTAATTGTTCCAGGTCACTGGGTGGTGGCTCGAGCCAATTTTGCCTTGTGTTATTGAAAAGGAACCCCTAGATACTGAACCTGGCCCTTGTTGCTGCCAACTCTGATGGGCAGAAAGGTTACAGATGTGTGTACACATATCTGTACGTGTGTAAATTGTGCCTCTGCACAAACCACTCTCCTCTTCTGTATGGTTTTAGATAGCCTTAAGTTTGCTCTTTTCTACACCTCGAAGAGCAAGTTCTCTTGGGTTCAAGTGATAGCCAACATGATAACCTTGAATGGGAAACAGGAAGGCTGGGATTTCCAAAGGAGCCTAAGGTAATTACACACCCAAATACCAGTTGGATATGGGTGCCTAACTCCCTTGGGCTCCTTTGAAAATCTCAGCCAAATTTAATGTGGTCAATATAAGACCCTCATCTATGCAGTGTCAGGATGTTTAGGATTGAGAGCTGGGACTCAGTACAAACTTCTTCACAGCTGCCTTACCCTCCCTCCAACCATGAATACTAGATCATGCACAAAGTTGTTTCTGAGTATTCTGCTGTATTGGAAGGTGCTCTGCGCAGGTAATGGTAGGGAGGAGGAGCTGATAGTGTGTGTGTGGAGAAAATACTGAGAGGGAAATAAAAGATCTCAGAAACATCTAAGGCACCAAAGTTTAATGTCCACATTTCATCTTGCAACCATGCCCAGGCCCAGTCAAAGAGATAGTTAACAAGTCCATTTAAGACTGTAGGCTATCCTCGTAATAGGCAACCATGAATGGTCAATGGGACTCAAGCCTGAGGACCCTTCAGACTATCTGCTGTGCATTTGGGAAAGGTAGGAGAATTTTGAGAATGAGAATCTCAACATGCAGATATGGTCAAATGCTTTGGTGGTGACTTCAGATGTGGTCAAACGCTTTTGTAGAATGAGTTCCAGCAAATAACATTTGTACTTCCCCTGTAGCAAGAGGCTATCACAATACTGACCAGCAGGGGATGAAATGTGTGTTCGGTTAAGAAATGCAGCAGTGATCGAGATGAAGAGACACAGTCAGGGGTCTAACGAACACCCTGCTCAGCTCCCCTCTGCTGGTGATGACCCAAGCTGGAGATTGCTGATTGGCCCTGGTGTTGTCCTCACTAAATCACTGGTGGGTCCCAGTTAACTGGCTCAAACCATCGATCTGGACTGTGTGCCATGCATTCCTACCTACGTTTTCCTGGTGTTACTGTCTGGGCTGCTAGTTTTCAATGGGAGCCAGGCCTCCTGTCTGGGGCTGGCTTGGGTTACACTTTGGGCTCAGCTCCACATCTTGTGCTCTCGCTTTTCTGCCAGGTCAGGGTTCTTGCCTAGCTCTAAGACCCTGAGCACCTTTGTCTTGTTTCGTTTTTTGTGGTCTGCCTCACTGCCTGCATCTTGCCCTATTGGACCTATTTATGGAAAATTCCTCTTACATCTCAGGATTCTGTCCTCTCTTCACATTTGATCCAGCAGGAACCTTTCCTTTTCTGCCCTGGTCTGTCTCCATCCTGGCCTGAGGATCCTGGCCTCGCTGCCCAACTACCAGTCTTCAAGATTGCAAGGAAGGCAAGAGACACAGATAAAACTCTGTCCTCAGTCCATACCCTGAACCGAGCACTACTTTCCTGCCCCAGGGAGTGATGTGATACAGCTCCTGGCAGCCGTAGACCTCTCTCAGCTTCCATGTCTCTGGTTTCCTAATAAATCTTCATTTGGGCATGCCACCTGAGTCCCTTTGGGGACTTAACAGGGTTTTACGGTGGCCATGTGGATGGAGACTTGAGTTCATTTCAGGTGGCAGCTGGTGCAGCCCTCTGGCCCATGAGGGGGAAGTGGGAGACGAGATAGATTTGAACATCAAACTCCATCCTAAGGAATAGGACGTCCAATTCTCATTAAAATGTAATGGGATTTGGGCTTCAGACCTCTTAGGCAGCTTTGAAAACTCTCAGGCTGGATGTCAATGTTCTAACTTCTGGCCATTAATAAACCCTCATCGTTCCTCTAGTGGATGAGGTGCACAAGGAATTACACACTGGGCCTTTCAAACTCTCCTGCTTCAACCGATGGGGTGTTTTTTTTCACAGTTCTAGAGTGGTCTGAAAACATCCTTTGAGTTTGCTTTCCCTTTGAGATTGGAGATCTCACTCCATTAATGATGTTTCCACTGTTGAAAAAGAAATATGATAATTACATTTTTCTTCCCACTACAATGCTCATTATTAGATATATCAAGGGAGAGTTAATCTTCTCATATGAAGGGTGAACAACAAATCAGAAGACACATTTATTGTCTGATAAGCAATACAAAACTAAATGTACCACGGATCTCACCAGAACTAGAGAGTTCCTTCAAGTATCTACAGCTCTCTTACTGAATGAAGTGAAGTATATGAAAGAGGTATGGTTAGATGACAGACTAAGAATCCCATAGCCTGGTCTCCAAATTCCTGAGTCCAGAGATCACATCAGAGACTCAACTTTGTTTTACATCAGGTAAACAAACCTTTCCCAGTCCTTTAGGTTAAAATTTGAATCATTATCTACTTCCATGGTCTCCATTGTCATAGAATTAAATCATTTCACGAGCGCTCCTCTCCTAGTTTCAATCCACTAGGAGATTAACTTCTTCAATTCTCCAGCCCAACTCAGGATTTTTCTACTGCTAGGCTGAATTTCCATCATGGCATTATTGAGGACAATTGGCTGGATTTTTTTTTTTTTTTACAATTGTATTTGATAATTATATTTTGTTTGGTTTTGTGGTGGTTGGTTTTCATTTCAGACTGTCAGAAAGTGTGTATATATTGTGACAGACACAGACCAGTGTGGTACAGGAGTCTGGTCCTATTGGGATCCAGGATGTGGGTGGGCAAAGCCCGCCCACTGCTAAAGGATCCCCCCCAGCCTAAGGGGGGTCCACAGGGCCTGGAGACCAAAAAATTATGGGGAACAACTAATAAAAGTACAGGGAAAGGAGTGAGGAGAAAGGGTCAAATGAAGGGAACCAGACGGGGACACCAAGCAGAGAACTCCGGACAGCTCCCACTGCTCCTCAAAGGCGTCAAGGGAGCCAGTGGACCCCGCCCAGAGGAACTCTGCCTGGATACGTGAACGAACGGAGGACCGGAAATAGGCCCCACAGTCACAGGAGACTCCATCAGCCAACCGCCTCACTCTGGATTTATAGATGGCCAGTTTTGCTAGGGCCAGGAGGAGGTTGACCAGGAGGTCCCGTGACTTTGTGATGCAACGGATAGGGAGTGCATAAATAAAAAGGTGAGGGGAAAAGTGCAACCAAAACCTTAACAAAATATCCTCGAGGAGCCGGAATAGGGCTGCAGCCTGGCGCACTCCACGTAAACATGTGCCAGGGTTTCTCTCACGCTGCAGAAGGGGCAGGTGTCTGCGATAGGGGTAAACCGTGCCAAGTACACGCCCGTGCTCACGGCTCCGTGAAGGAGCCGCCAACTTATGTCCCCGGTGGGCTTCGGGATCAGAGTAGAATAAAGGCTGGCCCACCGTGCCTCCTCACCCTCCAGAGGTGGCAGGAGGTCCCGCCACTTAGTATCGGGGCGGGACGCGAGGGTGAGGACATGAAGAACATGGAGCACGAGCGTGTATAGATGTTTCCTTGGCGCGGTCCAGAACAGAACCGGCTGCAGATCGTGGAGCTGGCTCATGGCGAAGGGACGGGGGGGGGGGGGGCGATTGGGTCCACGGGGCAGGGGCCCGATGAAAAGGTCTGGAGGGCTCGGAGTGGAGGGTGGGTGGGGCGTGCTCTCTCACAGGACCCGGTCGAGATAGTCCCGAGGAGCGGGTGGCAAAGCGGCCCTCACCTCCTGAACTACGCGCCGGGGAGTACGAGGTCTGGAGAGCCCCATGCGCTGAGCAAGCATCAGGGGATCCAACCAGTCTCCCCAGTCGTAGTCCAGCAGGTCTCCAACTTTGGTGACTTCTGCCAGGACCAACCTCTGGCGCACCATGGGGGACTCCGCCACCTGCACACGGAGCTGGGGGTTGTGTAGCAGGCGCTCCGTGAGGAGATCTGTCCCTCCGGTGGCCGCCACGGACCTGGTCACTGAGAACAGTTTCCAGGTCTGAAGGAGGTCCTGGTAGAAGACCGGCAGCCCGGAGAGGTCTCGCGGAAGACCTCTCGGATGGAGACAAAAGAGCTGCCGGTCATAGCGGAGCCCTCGGAAGCGGCGCAGGAAGGCGTGCGCCAATACGCTCCACGCTGGACTACCTGCACCATAAAGGAGCCTCTTCAGGGCCTGGAGGAGGAAGACGTGGACCTGATCGTGCAGACAATTCAGGCCCTGCCCTCCCTTCTCCAGGGGTAGATGAAAACCCCCGCAGAGACCCAGTGCAGTCCTGACCAAAAGAACTCCAGAATCGACGTCCGGAGGTTGGCCAGGAAACCCGGGGCTGGGACCAGGGTGTTGAGCCAGTACCAGAGCATGGACAGGACCAGTTGATGGAGCACCAGTGTTCTCCCTCGAAGGGAGAGACACCGGAGCAGTCCTGTCCATTTCCGGAGCCGCTCCGACACCGTGCCCTCTAAACCTAGCCAGTTC
Organism: Emys orbicularis; assembly: GCF_028017835.1. Taxonomy (NCBI): domain Eukaryota; kingdom Metazoa; phylum Chordata; order Testudines; family Emydidae; genus Emys; species Emys orbicularis. The sequence continues at coordinate 16,889,145 of NC_088695.1, read as the reverse complement.
TCCAGCAGAGACGGATGCGTGGCAGAAAGGTAAACGCCGAGATACAGCAGCGGACCCACGCTCCACTGGATGACCTGAAGCGCGGGTGGGAGGGAGCTCGCCTGCCACCCGTCCCCTACCACCAGGCCAGAGCTCTTGACCCAGTGGACCCGGGCGGAGGAGGCTGCCAAATAGATGGTCTGGCAAGCCTCCACCTGCACCAAGTCGCCTGGGTCCTGGACCATGAGGAGCACATCGTCGGCGTACGCTGACAGGACCAGCCGCAGCTCTGGCTCCCGCAGCACCAACCCCGTCAACCTCCTACGGAGGAGACAGAGGAAGAGCTCGATCGCCAGAGCATACAGCTGGCCTGAGAGGGGGCACCCTTGTTGTACTCCTCACCCTAAGCTGACCGGTTCGGTCAGGGTCCAGTTGAGCCTGACCAAATACTCTGCGGAGGCGTACAGCACCTGGAGAAAACTCAAAACTGGGGCCCGAAGCCAAACGCTCACAGAGTTCCCAGGAGATACCCGGTTGAATGCCTTCTCCTGATCCAGGGACAGGAGGGCAAACGACAGACCATCCCTACACCCGAGTTCCAAGAGGTACCGGACCAGATACAAGTTGTCAAAGATGGTGCGGTCCCGGACGGTGTAGGTCTGGTCTGGGTGGATCACGTCCGCCAGCACGGACCCTAGCCGCAGCGAGATGGCCTTCGCTACGACTTTATAGTCCGTGCTGAGGAGCGAGATGGGATGCCAATTCCGTAAATCGCGGAGGTCTCCCTTCTTCGGCAATAAGGCGAGCACGGCTCGCCTGCACGAAAGAGGGAGGACACCGCCCTGCAAGGACACGGCGTAGACGGTGACAAGGTCCAGGCCGAGGACGTCCCAAAACACGTGGTAGAACTCCACGGTCATCCCGTCCATGCCCGGAGATTTATTGGTGGACATACGGCGGAGGGCTTCCGAGAACTCGGCCAGAGTGAGAGGCAGCTCCAGCCGGTCTCGGTCACCCACGCTGACCATCGGGAGTTCATCCCAGAGCATTCTGCAAGCATTAGGATCGGTCGGATCCGGGGAGAAAAGGCCTGTGTAGAAGGCCCTGGCCCTCCCGCACATCTCCACCGGATCCGTGAGGGGGGTGCTGTCCCCTGCTAGAAGACAGGTGACATGCTTCTTGGCCCCCCCTCTTTTTCTCCAGGGCATAGAAGAAGCGGGAGCTGCAATCCATCTCCTGAAGGAGGTGGATGCGGGATCGAGCACAGGCACCTCGGGCCCGATGGTCCTCGAGGGTCCGGAGCTCCTCCTGGTTCTCCCAGCATGCTCCACAGAGGGATGGATAACCGGGGCTGGCGGTCAGACGCCTCTCCAGCTCTAAGACCTCCTGTTCCAACTGCCCTATCGCCGCATCCCTCCGTCGGCTGGCGCCCCAGGTGTAGTCACGGCAGAAGAGCCAGGCGCGCACCTTCCCTATGTCCCACCACCACTGCGCCGAGGGAAAGGCACGCCGCTGCCCTCACCAGGCCAGCCAGAACTCCTGGAAGGACGCCACAAAGCCCACATCCCCCAACAAACTATTGTTAAAGTGCCAATAGGCCGGCCCCGGCCTCTCCGCGCAGAGAGAGGCTGTCACGGTGGCCAAATGATGATCTGAAAAAGGGGCCGGCCGGATGCTGGAGGAGTGGGCCCGTGAAAGATGGAAGCGTGACAAATAGATGCGGTCCAACCGGGAGTGGTGCGACCGATGAACCTCCACCCGGACAAAAGTGAACGAGGTAACTATAGCAGGACCACATGGAAATAGTGACCATAATACAATAGTATTCAACATCCCTGTGGTGGGAAGAACACCTCAACTGCCCAACACTGTGGCATTTAATTTCAAAAGGGGGAACTATACAAAAATGAGGGGGTTAGTTAGACAAAAGTTAAAAGGTACAGTGACTAAAGTGAAATCCCTGCAAGTTGCATGGGCCCTTTGTAAACACACCATAATAGAGGCCCAACTTCAATGTATACCCCAAATTAAGAAAAACAGTAAAAGAACTAAAAAAGAGCCACTGTGGCTTAACAACCATGTACAAGAAGCAGTGAGAGATAAAAAGACTTCCTTAAAAAAGTAGAAGTCAAATCCTAGTGAGGCAAATAGAAAGGAGAACAAACACTGCCAACTTAAGTGCAAGAGTGTAATAAGAAAAGCCAAAGAGGAATTTGAAGAACGGCTAGCCAAAAACTCCAAAGGTAATAACAAAATGTGTTTTAAGTACATCAGAAGCAGGAAGCCTGCTAAACAACCAGTGGGGCCCCTTGATGATCAAAATACAAAAGGAGCGCTTAAAGACGATAAAGTCATTGCGGAGAAACTAAATGGATTCTTTGCTTCAGTCTTCACGGCTGAGGATGTTAGGGAGATTCCCAAACCTGAGCTGGCTTTTGTAGGTGACAAATCTGAGGACACAGATTGAAGTGTCACTAGAGGAGGTTTTGGAATTGATTGATAAACCCAACATTAACAAGTCACCGGGACCAGATGGCATTCACCCAAGGGTTCTGAAAGAACTCAAATGTGAAGTTGCGGAACTATTAACTAAGGTTTGTAACCTGTCCTTTAAATCGGCTTCAGTACCCAATGACTGGAAGTTAGCTAATGTAACGCCAATATTTAAAAAGGGCTCTAGGGGTGATCCTGGCAATTACAGACCGGTAAGTCTAACGTCGGTACTGGGCAAATTAGTTGAAACAATAGTAAAGAATAAAATTGTCAGACACATAGAAAAACATAAACTCTTGAGCAATAGTCAACATGGTTTCTGTAAAGGGAAATCGTGTCTTACTAATCTATTAGAGTTCTTTGAAGGGGTCAACAAACATGTGGACAAGGGGGATCCAGTGGACATAGTGTACTTAGATTTACAGAAAGCCTTTGACAAGGTCCCTCACCAAAGGCTCTTACATAAATTAAGCTGTCATGGGATAAAAGGGAAGGTCGTTTCATGGATTGAGAACTGGTTAAAGGGCAGGGAACAAAGGGTAGGAATTAATGGTAAATTCTCAGAATGGAGAGGGGTAACTAGTTGGGTTCCCCAAGGGTCAGTCCTCGGACCAATCCTATTCAATTTATTCATAAATGATCTGGAGAAAGGGGTAAACAGTGAGGTGGCAAAGTTTGCAGATGATACTAAACTACTCAAGATAGTTAAGACCAAAGCAGATTGTGAAGAACTTCAAAAAGATCTCACAAAACTAAGTGATTGGGCAACAAAATGGCAAATGAAATTTAATGTGGATAAATGTAAAGTAATGCACATTGGAAAAAATAACCCCAACTATACATACAACATGATGGGGGCTAATTTAGCTACAACGAGTCAGGAAAAAGATCTTGGCGTCATCGTGGATAGTTCTCTAAAGATGTCCACGCAGTGTGCAGAGGCGGTCAAAAAAGCAAACAGGATGTTAGGAATCATTAAAAAGGGGATAGAGAATAAGACTGAGAATATATTATTGCCCTTATATAAATCCATGGTACGCCCACATCTCGAATACTGTGTACAGATGTGGTCTCCTCACCTCAAAAAAGATATTCTAGCACTGAAAAAGGTTCAGAAAAGGGCAACTAAAATGATTAGGGGTTTAGAGAGGGTCCCATATGAGGAAAGATTAAAGAGGCTACGACTCTTCAGCTTGGAAAAGAGAAGACTAAGGGGGGACATGATAGAGGTATATAAAATCATGAGCGATGTCGAGAAAGTGGATAAGGAAAAGTTATTTACTTATTCCCATAATACAAGAACTAGGGGTCACCAAATGAAATTAATAGGCAGCAGTTTTAAAACAAATAAAAGGAAGTTCTTCTTCACTCAGCGCACAGTCAACTTGTGGAACTCCTTACCTGAGGAGGTTGTGAAGGCTAGGACTATAACAATGTTTAAAAGGGGACTGGATAAATTCATGGTGGCTAAGTCCATAAATGGCTATTAGCCAGGATGGGTTTAAGAATAGTGTCCCTAGCCTCTGTTCGTCAGAGGATGGAGATGGATGGCAGGCGAGAGATCAGTTGATCATTGCCTGTTAGGTTCACTCCTTCTGGGGCACCTGGAATTGGCCACTGTCGGTAGACAGATACTGGGCTAGATGGACCTTTGGTCTGACCCGGTACGGCCATTCTTAAGTTTTTATGTTCTTATCCGGGTGGTGGTCGCGCCAGACATCCGCCAGGGAGTGATGTTCAACGATCTCCCGGAGGACGTCTGCGGCGGCCGGGTGCTGCACGGTCCCCGAGCGGTCCCATTCCTCGAGGGTGGCATTAAAGTCCCCGCCCAGGACCAGGCACTCGCGAGGATCCAAGGTGCCGAGGAAAGCGGACGCCTGCTGATAAAATCGCAACCTCTCCAGGCCCGATGTCGGGGCGTAAACGTTGATGAGATTAACCACAAGCCCCTCCATGCTGACTCGGAGGTGTAGCAGGCGGCCTGGCACAACCTCGGCGACCCCCAGCACCTCGGGCCATAGGTCAGGGGAGAACAGGGTCGCCACTCCAGCCGTACGAACTGTGAGGTGGCTAAAGTAGACCCTGTCCCCCCATTCCAGCCGCCAACTAGCTTCAGCGGCCGGATCCATATGGGTCTCCTGCAGGAAAATCACAGAGTACCCTCCCTCACGAAGGAAGGAGAGCACCTGGCTCCTGCGGAGACCCATCCTACAGCCCCGGGTGTTTAATGTTGCAAAGATGATCGGTGCCATAAGGAGGGCTGGGGGGGATCCTCGCTGTCAGAGACACCCACGGCCAATCCGTGACCTACCCCTTAAGCAATTAAGGAGTCACGGAAGAGGCGGACCCATCGGTAGGCCGCGGCGGCCTGCCACCCGGTCCTCTTACCCTCCCGCTTGAGGGCCCTCGTGGCCCGGAGGATCTGATGGAAGTCCCCCCCATCGCTGGAGTGCAAGCTGTGCCTTGTTGCGGGAGCCACGGACGTCCTCAAGGAATTCCCGTAGCTCCTCTCTCGGCATATGGGGGGGGGGTTACCGATCTATGCCTATCCCCCAGTGGGGCCCCCGTCACAGCCCCGTGGCCCACCGAGACGGGCAAGCAGGGGGCAGACCCTCGACATGGCGTCCGATGGACTGACGCCACACGGTCTGCCCCATTCCCCGGTTCAACGGGGGGCGGCGGAGGGAAGATAGCAGCCCCTGGTGGGTCGGGACAGGGAAAAACAAAGGCCGCTCCCTGGGGGTCATCCGCTGGCATATGGAAGGAGAAAGCCCCAGGGCTGGCAATAGCATCACGAGAAGAGGAGGAGATAGGGATGGGGTCGGTGTCATGGGCAGGGCCGGAGTCAGGAATAGGGGCAGGGGAAGGGGCGATAGTGGGATTGGGGGTCCCAGCAGCCAGGCTACTGGGTGGGGGGGGGTGGTACCCTGCAAATAGGCTCAGGGGTTTGCGGGGAGGGAGGTGGACCTTCAGCGATGCCGGGCTCATGCTCTAGGGCAGAAGGGAAGGCCACGGCATCCGTAGGTGGAGAGTCAACGATGGGGCCCCCACCTGAAAAGGAGGTCTACCGCCCCTTAGCCATGAGGGAGTCCCCTGGCGACTCGGGTCCCGGCTGCATGGCACTGGCCGTCGCCTCAAGAGGCTCGGTGGCTGCTAGCGGGGTGCCATCTGTGGCCGGGTTGGTGGAAGAGTCCAGGGGCTCCTCGGAGGCGGGAGATGAAGCAATGGGTAGGGGGACGGAACATGGGGAAAGGGGGGCCGAGGCGAGGTCGCTCAGATTGAGGCCCGCTGGCAGAGGGTCCTCCTCCCCCTGGGTAACTGGGGTCAGACCGCGGGCCTTGATCTCCTCATAAATGGCTGGGAGATCACATTCTACCACCCCAGGGCTCTCCCCGCCAGCACCTGAAGTGACGCTCTCGTTGGTGCTTGCAGGGGCTTCAAATTGTAAGGGGGCCAGAGGGGCTCCATCAGGGGCTTCCATAGGAAGGGACTCTGGAGGAGGGGCAGTGCTATCCTCCGATGCTGCCATGTCTTCCCCAGCCGGCAATGAACAAAATCCACCCGGGGGCAAAGCGGAAGGCTCAGCATCGGTGCCCCCCTTCCTGGTCTTCCGGGAGGCTACCGCATCAGATGGGAGGAGCGGAGCTCGAGCCTTCCGCTTGCCCCGCTTCCCCTGTACTAAGGACCAGCCCTCCATGGCATCATGCAGGGGCTGGCTAACAGGGGTCGGGTCAGGGAGCAAGGACGAAGGCTTAGGGACTCGGGGAGGCAATGGTGGGGCAGCATGTAGGAGGGAGGATTCTCCCCGGGGCATGCCCTCTTCTATGCCCGGCAATATCCCTACCTCACCCTCCTCCACAGGCCCCGCCAGATCACAGGCGGCAGAGGTGGGGCCCTCCTGCTCCTCTGGGCGCACTGGGGGAGATACCCCTTGGGCCCGAGCGGGAGCATTGGTGGGCCGGAAAGGAGGAGGGGCGGCTTCGGGCGCCGGGCAGCTAGGGGCGCCGGCGATGACGGGGCCGGTGCCCTGCCAGGGCTTGGGGGTCCCGGATGCCCCTCCGTGCCGGGCCAAGGGGCAGTCCCTCCGGCCGTGTCCCATCACCCCGCAGAGGTAGCACCGGGCCTCCCCCATTGAATAATGCACCCGGTAGTGGGCCCCCTGGTAGGGGACCAAGAAGGACCCCTTGAGTGCCTCACCATCACGTGCCGCTGGCAGCAGTTGTAACTGTACCTGCCGGCGGAACGAGAGGACATGACGGAGGGCGGGGTCTTTGCAGCCCAATGGGAGAGGGCTGACCACAGAGATCGGCCTCCCCAGGGTAGAGAGGGCGGGTAACAGGGCGGCATTTGGAAGGAAGGGAGGGACAGAAGTCAGGACCAGTTGGGCGCCCAGGTCTTCTAGCGGCTCCAGGGGGACGTACACGCCCCCCACCGCCAGGCCCTTCTCCACTGCCTCATGGGTGGCAGCCTCCGATGCTAGGAAGAAGACAACCTTTCCGTACATCCTGGAGGCCGCCACAATGGCCGTGGGCACCACCACCCTCGCCAATGCCCGCACATAGGTCTCCACGTGGGGCGAGGTGGGTACCAGGAGGCAACGGACACCGTGCTTCCTGGTCAAGGTGGGGAAGGGGCCCCGGCCGCTATAGATGGTAGCAGAGGCGGTGGATGGGAGAGATGACAAAGCGGCAGGTGGGGGGGCTGCCGCCACCTGTGCTTATGTCCTGGGGTCCGAGGGAGGGACACCCACAGAGCTGATGGAGGGAACAGCAGGGAGGGACGCTGCAGCCAGTTGCGGGGCCGCGGCAGTGGGGGCACCCTCTGTCATGGAGGGCCTGGCTTTTTTAGCGGGGGCTTTACCCTTCTTTGTGCCCTGGCCCTTCCTGCCAGCTGGGGGGACTCCCTCAGAGTCAGAGGGAGCGAGGGACATGGCAGCAGCGGAGGTCACCTCGTTACCTGCCGCTGACGGAGTTCCAGCAGGGGTAGTAGCAGGTGGCTCAGCAGCGGCGGTTGAGGTAGAGGCTAGGGGGGACAATGGTGGGGAGGGTGGAGGAGGGGCAGCAGGGGCTGCCATAGGTGTCCCACTCGCCTCGTCCCCTGCCATAATGAGGATGGGGGAGAACAAACACTGGAGTGGGGGGTAGGGAAAGGGGAAGCAGGTTGACCACTCCTCCCCACTAGGCTGCAGGCAGGGGAGGGGGTGCCAAAAAAGGGAGTGGGCTGGATCGGGGGGGATATCAATGGCTAGGGGTCAGTCACCGACTCGGAGAGGGTTTCCGGCTCCTCTAGTCGCACCAAGGAAGGGAGGATATAACAGCATTGGGGGGTGCAGTGAAACAGGGTCAAACTAAAATGTGGAGGGGCACAAGCGCGTGGGAGGGGACATGGGCGCATGAGGGGAGGGGCTAATCAGGGCAAGGGGACGCAGGGAGAAGGGAACAACCAGGCTGGGAATGGGGCAGGGGAACCACGGGGCTAGCTTCAGAGGCTGGGGCGGGTCAATCAAAGAAAGGCTGCAGAGGGAAAGGGCGGGGCAGGCAAACAAACTGGAGCTAGCGAGGGGCTGGGGCAAGGGAGAGGGGCAAAAGGCTGCAAGGGGCAAATGGGTAGGCAGCAGGGGCAAAGCTGGGGGCTTGCTGCAGGGAGGAGGGAGTCAGTCCAAAAGGGGGGAACGTGCACCCACGTGCGCTTACAACAAAAGGAAAGTCCTTGTAAGCTGGCTGCTGTATCAGGCCCAATGGTGGCAACAGGGCATGGCAAGCCTACGTGAGCAGCTGAGTCCCAGAGGCAGGAGCTTAAGGCAGATAGTGAGTGTCCGGTGGGGGTGCTGGAGGGGGCAACGATGATGGTGGGGGGGGTCAGTGGGGATATAGATGGACCAGGGGGCAGGTTGCACGCCACACCCCCTGTGTCCCACAAACACAGTCTAGACCCCCACCACAAAAGCAAAGTTCAAAAGTTACTCAGTCTGTGAGAACCCCCTCCACGGTGGTCTGTAGAATTCCTACACGCTCCCCCACTGGTAGATGGGCCTCTTCTTCTCCTCTTCCTCAGGGCTCCAGCAGCTCCCCAGTAGCAAACACAACAGCTGTAGGCAGCAGTCTGGTAGCCAGCAGGAGGGACCCCTCTCAGGTGTTGATGATGGTGGTGTCCACAGCAGCTGGAGCAATGGCTGGGTCCCTCCCTCCCCTCCTCTGGGGAGTGGGCCAGAGGAGAAGGTCTCTGGGCTGTTCCCCAACCCACATGGTGAATCTCTGAGGGAAGAAAATCCGCCAATAAGCGCAGGACCCACCAAGATAGAGGAGGAACTTTCTCACACTGGTGTTAGGGGTGGGATCTTTGGAGTGTACAGCGCGACGGAAGAAGGAGGGTGATTAAAAAAACCAACAACAACAACAAAAAACAAACAAAAAAAAGGAGAGGGTTTATTTTTTTCACCACAATGGATGACATAGTGCGAGCACTGATACAAGCTACGGTGGCCCAGAAGGAAGCTACCCGTGTCCAGGCAGCCGCCCAACAGGAGGCAGTGCGGCTGCAGCAAGATACTAATTGCCTGCTGATGGACCAGGCTGCCCAAGACCGAGCTATGTTGCGGGAACTGGTAAACCAAGTAAAGTCCCTTACAGAGCTGAATCGCGGCCATGATGGGATGCGGCTCATATGGGCCAGCCATTGGCTACAGAAAATGACATGGGAGGATGATGTAGAGGCATACCTTCTGGCCTTTGAGAGGCCTACAGGAGGCCTGGCCTCGAGATCAGTGGTCTGGCATCCTTGCCCCATTCCTGTGTGGGGAGGCCGAGAAGGCCCACCATGATCTGCCTGAAGAGGCTGCGGCAGACTACCCCCAGCTGAAAGCAGAGATCCTGGCCAGATCTGGGGTAATGACAGCAGTGCGGGACCAGCAGTGTCATGGTTGGAGGTACCAGGAAGACAAAACCCCGCGGTCCCAATTGTATGACCTCATCCATCTCGCACGAAAGTGGTTGCAAACAGAGTCCCAGAGTCCGGAAGAGATACTAGCGGTTCTGGTCATCGACCGATACATGAGGGGACTACCACCAGACCTTTGTGCCTGGGTAAGCGAGAACAAACCCTCCACCTATGACGAGGTTGTCACCCTGGTAGAGAGGCGAAGGACAGCGAGGGAGCTGACCCGACCAGTTAAGGAAGAGGCACCCCGGGTTAAACAAGCAGCACCAAGCCCTAAAGTTTGGGTGACTGGGACACCAGGAGGGCCCAGGTGTTAAAAGAGAGAGGCTGAAGGCCCATCAGAGGCCACAAAGAGTCGGAGCACTGAGGGAGAAGAGGATCGTGATGTTAAACTGCCCAAACCAAGAGACCGGGGAACGCCTAGGGCTCCATACAGATGTTATGCCTGCGGGGAGTGGGGACACATAGCTGCACAGTGTCCCAGTGCTGAGGATCCTATGCAGTGTAACCTGGGGAACTGGGCAGATCCATGCTCCCTAATCCACCTTGTGGGGGTCTCACTAACCCTACACGAACAAGGTCAGCTCCCAGACTGCTGCACTGGGCAGCACAGTATGGGGAGAAGGGGACCAGCCCTCTGTGGAGAAAGAAGTGGTTTGGTACTATTTAGAAAAACTGGATGAGCACAAGTCCATGGGGCCGGATGCGCTGCATCCGAGGGTGCTAAAGGAGTTGGCGGATGTGATTGCGGAGCCATTGGCCATTATCTTTGAAAACTCATGGCGATCGGGGGAGGTCCCGGATGACTGGAAAAAGGCTAATGTAGTGCCCAAATTTAAAAAAGGGAAGAAGGAGGATCCTGGGAACTACAGGCCAGTCAGCCTCACCTCTGTCCCTGGAAAAATCATGGAGCAGGTCCTCAAGGAATCAATTCTGAAACACTTAGAGGAGAGGAAAGTGATCAGGAACAGTCAGCATGGATTCACCAAGGGCATGTCATGCCTGACTAACCTAATTGCCTTCTATGAGAAGATAACTGGGTCTGTGGATGAGGGGAAAGCAATGGATGTGTTATTCCTTGACTTTAGCAAAGCTTTTGATACTGTCTCCCACAGTATTCTTACCAGCAAGTTAAAGAAGTATGGATTGGATGAATGGACTATAAGGTGCATAGAAAGCTGGCTAGATCATCGGGCTCAACGGGTAGTGATCAACGGCTCCATGTCTAGTTGGCAGCTGGTTTCAAGTGGAGTGCCCGAGGGGTCAGTCCTGGGGCCGGTTTTGTTCAATATCTTCATTAATGATCTGGAGGATGGCGTGGACTGCACTCTTAGCAAGTTTGCAGATGACACTAAACTGGGAGGAGTGGTAGATACACTGGAGGGTAGGGACAGGATACAGAGGGACCTAGACAAATTAGGGGATTGGGCCAAAAGAAACCTGATGAGGTTCAACAAGGACAAGTGCAGAGTCCTGCACTTAGGACGGAAGAATCCCATTCACTGTTACAGACTAGGGACCGAATGGCTAGGAAGCAGTTCTGCAGAAAAGGACCTAGGGGTTATAGTGGATGAGAAGCTGGATATGAGTCAACAGTGTGCCCTTGTTGCCAAGAAGGCTAACTACATTCTGGGCTGTATAAGTAGGGGCATTGCCAGCAGATCGAGGGACGTGATCGTTCCCCTCTATTCGACATTGGTGAGGCCTCATCTGGAGTACTGTGTCCAGTTTTAGGCCCCACACTACAAGAAGGATGTGGAGAAATTGGAAAGAGTCCAGCGGAGGGCAACAAAAATGATTAGGGGGCTGGAACACATGACTTATGAGGAGAGGCTGAGGGAACTGGGATTGTTTAGTCTACAGAAGAGAAGAATGAGGGGGGATTTGATAGCTGCTTTCAACTACCTGAAAGGGGGTTCCAAAGAGGATGGATCTAGACTGTTCTCAGTGGTACCAGATGATAGAACAAGAAGTAATGGTCTCAAGTTGCAGTTGGGGAGGTTTAGGTTGGATATTAGGAAAACCTTTTTCACTAGGAGGGTGGTGAAGCACTGGAATGGGTTACCTAGGGAGGTGGTGGAGGCATCCACAGCAGACTGTCAACCCCCAATCTTCTCTGAAATATCCCCAGATTTGTTCTCCACTCCCAGACAGGGTAGAAAGACAAAAAGGGAAAGAAGGGCAGCTAAGGCCTTGGGAACCCGAATACTGACCCAAAGCCAGAGGGTCGCTCTTGTAGGTAAGCAGACTCGCGCAGCTGAAAAGGAGGCCACCCAGGAGGAAGAAGCACCTGAGTCTGACCCCCACCCTAATGCTCCTGAACCAGTAGAGGCAACAGAGACTGGGCCCCTAGATCTTGGGCAGATTAGCCCTGAGAAAGGAAATTTTGGACGGGACCAGGCAGAAGACCCAAGGCATGACAACATTAGGAAGGAGGTGACTGAAATAGATGGGGTCCCCATGGAAGGGAAAACCCAGGGATCAGGACGCTACTTCATAATGAAGAAGGATCTCTTATACCGGGTTCCACCAGTACAGGGGCAGAAGGTACAGCAGATCCTAGTACCTCAAAAACACCAGAATGCTGTATTATGTCTTGCTCATAGTCATCTTTTTGAGGGGCATTTGGGGATAGAGAAGACCCTGGCACGAGTCCTATGACGGTTCTTCTGGTCCGGAGTACATGAAGAAGTGCGGAGGTACTGTGCCTCCTGCCCGGAGTGTCAGCTGCACAGTCCCCATCCCCACTTGAGGGCACCTTTAGTACCCCTTCCCATCATAGAGGTCCCCTTCAAGCGAATAGCCATGGACCTAGTGGGACCCCTGGAGAAGATGGCTCGGGGCCACCAATATATACTTGTTGTTTTAGACTATGCTACTCGCTACCCAGAAGCTGTCCCCCTGAGGAACTATAGCCAAAGAGGTGGTGGGGATCTTTGCCCGAATGGGGCTACCGAAGGAGATATTAACTGACCAAGGAACCCCATTTATGTCGAAGCTGATGAAGGACCTCTGCACGCTGCTCCATATACATACCCTGAGAACTTCGGTCTACCATCCGGAGACTGATGGGTTGGTAAAAAGGTTTAACTGAACCCTCAAGGCTATGATAAGGAAAGTGGTCAGTCGGGACGGGAAGGATTGGGACACCCTACTACCCTACCTTTCACTATCCAGGAGGTACCTCAGGCCTCAACTGGGTTTTCCCCCTCGAGTTATTATACGGGCGTCACCCCCGGGACATACTAGATATCGCCAAAGAGATCTGGGAAGAGGAACCCAATGAGAGGAGAAATATAATAGAGCATGTAATGCAGATGTGAGACCGGATAGCCCGCGTTATCCCTATTGTACAGGAACATTTGGAGAAGGCACAGGAGGCCCAGCGAACCCATTACAATCACCAGGCAAAAGTGTGACAGTTCCAACCAGGGGATCGGGTTATGGTGTTGGTACCCACGGCAGAAAGCAAGCTTCTGGCCTAATGGCAGGGGCCCTATGAGGTGGTTGAACCCGTGGGGGAAGTAACCTACAAGGTGCGGCAGCCAGGACGCAGAAAACAAGAACAGATTTATCACGTTAACCTGCTCGAAACCCTGGCATGCACAAGAGGCATGCACAACGGTCCAAAAAGACCTAACCCAGGAAAACAAGACTTCCAAACAGGTGAGAGTGTCTCCCGATTTAACACCAGACCAGAAGAAGGAGGTGTCTGAGGTGATCTTTCGGAACCAAGATGTGTTCTCAACAAAACCGGGTCAAACAACCGAGACATATCACCACATCGTCACGAACCCTGGGGCCAGAGTAACAATGAGGCCCTATTGGGTGCCAGCGGCAAAAAGGGAGGAAATAAAAGCAGAAGAAAAAAAAATGCTGCAGTTGGGGATCATCAAAGAATCCCACAGTCAGTGGTCCAGCCCAATCGTGCTGGTGCCCAAACCTGATGGCACCACAAGATTTTGCAACTACTTCCGGTGACTAAACGAAGTATCCCAGTTCGACGCGTACCCCATACCTCGCATAGATGAGCTAGTGGACCGTCTGGGTAATGCCCAGTACTTGACTAACCTAGACTTGACAAAGGGGTACTGACAGATTCCCCTTGCAGAAGACGCAAAGGAAAAGACTGCGTTCTCTACACCAGAGGGTCTTTTTCAATATACTGTCCTCCCTTTTGGACTACATGGGGCCCAGCTACCTTCCAGCGCCTCATGGACAAGCTATTACACCCACATAACAGTTATGCTGCTGCCTACTTGGACGATGTGGTCATTCATACCCCAGACTGGGAAACCCACCTGGAGAATCCCCCCATACCTCCCAATTGACCTGGACTGTGGGTTCTTCCAGAGGGGAAGGTCTCTGGGCTGTTCCCCAACCCACATGGTGGCAGTCCTCGATACCTTCAGACGAGCTGGCCTTACAGCAAACCCTGCCAAGTGCGCTGTAGGGTTTACGGAGGCCAAATATCTTGGCTACATTGTGGGAAAAGGTCTGGTAAAACCCCAAGTGAACAAGTTAGAAGCCATCCAAAATTGGCCCCAAGCAAGTCGCAAGAAACAAGTCCGGGCAATCCTAGGTGTGGTGGGGTATTACCGACGATTTATCCCCCACTTTGCCACAAGGGCAAGCCCCCTGACAGACCTAGTGAAAGCCCGTGGACCTGATCTGGTGAGATGGTCTGACGCAGCAGAGGAAGCATTCACAGACCTACGGATTGCCCTCTGCAGTAACCCCGTACTGATAGCCCCTGATTTCACCAAGGAGTTTATCCTGCAGATGGATGCATCGGAAGTAGGGTTGGGGGCCGTTCTATCACAGATGGTCGGGGAGGAGGAACACCCAATTCTATACCTCGGTCGGAAACTCCTTCCAACGGAACAAAAATATGCAGTGGTGGAGAGAGAATGACTCGCTGTAAAATGGGCCATGGAAACATTGCGCTACTACCTGCTCGGGCACAGATTTGTCCTCGTGACCGACCATGCCCCTCTTCAATGGATGCAGCGGAACAAGAAGGAGAACACAAGGGTGACCAGATGGTTCTTATCCCTCCAACCTTTCCAGTTCCGTATGCAACACAGAGCAGGGAGCTGGCATGGCAACGACGATGGCTTGTCACGTGTGCACTGTCTGGCGTCCCAAGCTGCCCAACCCCTTGGCGTTGAGCAGGGGGGAGGGATATGTGACAGACCCAGACCAGTGGGGTACAGGAGTCTGATAGAGGGCAAATATACTGGTCACTGTGTTGCCAGCCCAAAGGGCCCGAGGGGGCAACAGGGGGGTTCGTTGCCCGGTGTGCTTTGCACCAATGAAGACACCAAGGGGAGAAGCAAGCCAAGTTTATTCGAGATCTCAGAATAGGCACTAGGAGACCAGCATGTCTCAAATCAAGCGCAGCAAATACAAACAAGTTTCCCATTTTATACCCCAGGTTGTTTGTATGCAAGCCTTTGTTTCACCCTCCACCCTTACCCCTCCCAGACAACAGTTACAATAGACACTACATAAGCTTGTGAGAAAAATTCTTCTTTGTCTATTATCTGCGACCTTGTGAAGTTAGACGCCTGTCCCCTCCCTCTTTCCCCCGCTTTTATCTCTACTTCTGTGAGCAACACTGCAGCTGTCTGTGTTACAGGCTTTGCTTTCTAGGCTGTCAGCATTTTAGGTAGGTTAAGGTTCACCAGATGGAGTTACTGTGGCTCACACAGACCCAGAGCAAGAGAGCTTCATCGGCACTTATGGCCTTCCACTCTCCCGAGTTACCTGGTAGCTATGCCTAGTGACACCAACAACTGGATGAGTAGTTTTCTGTTCCCTGAGTGACCAGAGCAGGGGCTGCACTAGAGTAATCAGGAACCTGCTAGAACCAGTTAAGGCAGGCAGGCTAATTAGGACACCTGGAGCCAATTAAGAAGCTGCTAGAATCAATTAAGGCAGGTTAATCAGGGCACCTGGGTTTTAAAAGGAGCTCACTTCAAGTTTGTGGAGCGAGTGTGAGGAGCTGGGAGCAAGAGGCACAAGAAGCTGAGAGTGAGAGGGTGTGCTGCTGGAGGACTGAGGAGCACAAGCGTTATCAGACACCAGGAGGAAGGTCCTGTGGTGAGAATAAGGAAGGTGTTTGGAGGAGGCCATGGGGAAGTAGCCCAGGGAGTTGTAGCTGTCATGCAGCTGTTATAGGAGGCACTATAGACAGCTGCAGTCCACAGGGCCCTGGGCTGGAACCCGGAGTAGAGGGCGGGCCCGGGCTCCCCCCAAACCTCCCAATTGACCTGGACTGTGGGTTCTTCAAGAGGGGAAGGTCTCTGGGCTGTTCCCCAACCCACATGGTGAATCTCTGAGGCAAGAAAATCCGCCAATAAGCGCAGGACCAATCAAGATAGAGGAGGAACTTTGTCACAATATATATATATATATATACTTAATATTCAGAAAAATAATGGTTTGGGAGCAAGTTATGTTAGGTAGCTAGGTAATCTCATTTCAATATTTCATCAAAACAAAGTAAAAATGTGGGGTTTGAGCATCCTGTAATATTTTCAAATAAGTAAAAATGAATTTTTTTCAGTTAAAAAATTGTGTTTTGGAAAACTTTTTTTCCATCTTTTTGCAAAACGTCTGAAAAAATTCATGGCAAATTTTAATTCTGTTTCCTTCCAAAATCTTCCATGAAAGTAATAGACATTTTTTTATCAGATTTGGTATCTATAGTAAA
Organism: Emys orbicularis; assembly: GCF_028017835.1. NCBI lineage: Eukaryota > Metazoa > Chordata > Testudines > Emydidae > Emys > Emys orbicularis. Next base: position 16,873,019 of record NC_088695.1, on the reverse strand, counting down.
GTGTTTTGAATGTGAAAAGTGATCTATAAATATCAATCTTCATCATCCCCTCTGATACCAAATACTCATAGCAGAACCCCAGAGTAGGTGGGTTGTACTTCTGCCCTAAGAGGTGGGATACCTCAATAGATGAAACAATGACCATATTTCCCCCCCCCCCACACACACAGACACACAGGATGGTGAGATAGTGAAATATCAGGCTGATATGTGAAAGGGGCCTAAGGGTTTAGGCACTTAAATGCTATTGAAACATCAAAGATCTGTTTATGGGGCCATTAGGTAAACAGAATTAGGTTATAGCATTTAATTGACAAGTCTACAATAATTTTTAAGTTTATCTTCTCTAAATTGTGGTGGGATCATAGAATATCAATAATCTATTGTAGCTGTTAAGATTCATAGATACACATTCCAAGGCCAGAAGGGACCATTGTGACCATCTAGTCTGATCTCCAGTAAAACACAGCTGAGAACTTTCCAGACCAAAAAATCTCCCTAGTCTGGGGAGACGCAACTGTGAGGCTCATAGGATCTTGGCTTTAAATATTATCAAATTATCTTGATTACTATGTCCCCAAATTTCACTTTAGTATTATTTTTATATTGAAGACTTTGCTTAGTTTCCCCTACATACTCTGAATGGCAAACACAGACTGGAGAAATCAAACGTCCATCACCAATTTCATCCTCCTGGGATTTGGGAATCTCCCTGAACTACAGATTCTTCTCTTCCTGGTTTTCCTAGTGATCTACATCGTGACCATGTCCGGAAACATCCTCATAGTTCTGCTAGTTGTGGCGGATCAGCACCTTCACACCCCCATGTACTTCTTCCTGGGGAACTTGTCCTGCTTGGAGACCTGCTACACCTCCACCATCCTGCCCAGGATGCTGGCCAGTTTCCTGACTGGGGACAGAACCATCTAATTTAGTGGCTGCATCACACAATATTACTTTTTTGCTTTTCCGGCATCTACAGAATGCTATCTCCTAGCAGCGATGTCTTTCGATCGGTGTTTAGCGATATGTAAACCTCTGCACTATGCAGCCCTTATGAACAGCAGATCCTGTCTCTGGCTAGCAGCTGGGTCTTGGATAAGTGGATTCCTATCTGGTATCATATCAACATTATCAATCTGTCAGTTAATTTTCTGCGGTCCCAATGAAATTGACCATTTCTTTTGTGATTTTGTCCCAATGATGAAACTCACATGCAGTGACATTCACCTGATGAAAGTTTTGGCTTTTACACTATCCTTGATTTTCTCTCTGACCCCCTTTCTTTTAACTGTGACATCCTACATTTATATCATCTCCACCATCCTGAGCATCCCTTCCACCACAGGGAGGAAAAAAGCATTTTCCACCTGTTCCTCTCACCTCATCATGGTTACACTTTTCTACGGGACCATAACTGTTTTCTATATGTTTCCAGCAACCCATAGGCTGAAAGACCTAATCAAAGTGTTCTGTCTTCTACACGGTCCTGACTCCCATGTTCAATCCTCTCACATACAGCCTGAGAAACGAAGAGGTGAAGGAGGCCATGAGGAAAGCTCTTAGGAAATGTATTACTTTCCAGAGTTCAAAAATTTTACCTAACTGGGGGTTTTTCAGGTTAAAATGAACTAGATACACAAATATTTAAAAAAATTATCCACATGAAATGTTCTCCCTGAGGAAATGGAGAGAAAGAACCACATACTTACTAGTCACATTGATCAATGCATTGCTAGAAGCTGCTCATTTATAGGCTTGGAGGGATTTAGATTTTTTCAGTAAACACAAACCACCAAAAATATATTTCCAGCAACACCAATCAAAATTTATAGATGGACTAAGTAAGAAAAATGCTTCTTGAGGACATATTAGAGTTTGATTTAGGGATATTTATGTGTGTATTTTGACATGTGATGTTGACAATTTGTATGTTAAGGATTATAAAGCTTTAACTTCACGAATCTCAGTGTCTGTCACTAAATAATTGTTTGATACCCATAGTCTGACACACACCCCATAATTTTAGGGAACAGTGAACATTTAAAACAATAAAAAAATGCTTCAAAACAAACATTGGTATTCTCCACTGAAATTATTTAAAAAATATCAAAATTTAATTCTGCCAAGCCTACTCATTTACCATTGTGATGGGTGTGGTATAAATAGATGACTAGACTAGAATGGAATAGGACAAACAAATCTTTTATAGGTTGCATCAGGACACACCTCTGCCACCCCATACCCTATAAGTGTGGAAATCGGAAGGTCAAGGAAAAGCCCTCCGATGTCCCTTGCTACAGACACATTGCCTGCAATGCTGTGGGTAAAACACATCACCACACTGGGAGGCTTTTGCTTCCATCTCCAACTCACCCTGAAGTGCAATACATACCTCACCTTCATCACACTCACCCTCCAACCCAACACCCCAGTGGTGACCTCGGCATCATTACGGCAGAACGACTTCCAACTGCATGGATCATGTGACTGATGGGCTGATCTGTTGATACAAGGGTGCCTGAGGTCACCATTGTGGTTCAGCAAACTGGTGCTGCGGGGCAGGAGGAGCCAGAAGGGCTGGGAGCTGAGTGGGGAAGGGGTCAGGGAGCTGGTGCAGCAGGGGTTGTCGATTCATGAGGGGCTGGGGAAGGGCTAAAGGTAGTGAGGGGGATGGATTTATTTGGATAGGATGTCCCGGTAGTAGGAGAGAGAAATGTAATCTAATCCTACAGTCAAAGTGTCAAATGTCTGTTTAACAGAAAGGAATCTACTGGGTTGAAAATGCCATAGATTTAAGCACAGCTGGTAACATCAGATTTCTGGGTCATTTCTTCTCTGCTGGAGCGATGGGGTCTGGAAAATAAGTGAGATACTCCCTAGAAAAAAGTTTTGAAAGCAACAATTTTTAGATCTTTTATGAGCAAACATTCCCACACTTCAAATGATAAAAAAAAACACACCAAAATTCCTTCTTTACCCAAACCTGATTTTACACGTTTAGTTTATCTTTAATATACACACCAATAGTAGACAGTCCGTCACCATTCTTTCCACTGTCAAAAGGAATCTGTAGCACAGCCTTCATGGTCACAACAGTATCAGACCTGGGAGCAGGCATATAAAATTTCAGCTGAAACAGTTAAAGTGTGTCAAAACCATAGGTAATGCTACAAGTTGGTCCTGGAGGTCACTGATTCTGGGATTTTTACATGACCTCCGCAATTTCAGCCTCGGGCTTCTGTGATTTATTGTTTATTGCATACGTCCTCTCTGTGAGTTTTTCTAAAAATAGGTGTGACAAAATCATAACCTTAATCATAAGCAATGGAAAGCTGGGTGTTACAATTAGAAGGGTGGATGCTTTTAACAACATTCAGTGTATATAGCACATAGCAACATCTACAGTTCAGGTTGCCTGACACTTCCCAGATGAGATTTTCAGCTGCTTATAACTTTTGCAAATTGTAACTAATTCAGCTGAAATCTCCCATGCAGAGTCTCTGGTAACAATGTGTGTGTGTCTCTTTCACTCCTGCTTGCATGTACAAAGACATGTTCCTTTCACCCTTGTCTTTTTTCTCCATCATCCCCTCACTCATTTCATTCCTCGTCATCATAATATGCTCCCTTCATCACTGGCTCATCTCCCCCTGCCCCACACTTTACTGCATTTCCCTGTGCACTGTCCATCTCTTTTGACCTGAAGCATTAGTGCAATGAGATGGCCCATCCAGCCCCGCCCAGCCTCAGAATGACCAATGATAGACAAGACACTTCCCAGACCAATAAGATGATGTTTTAGATTGAGGAATTGAACCCACACACAGCAACAGCAGTCGTGGCCAACCTGCCAACCCAGAGCATCTGTCCATGGACCAACGGCCTCAAATCTTGAGAGCTTCAATACAAAGCCACCCACCCCCCATCTTTGCTGTTCTCTCTCTTCTCCCCCATTTTCTCAGTTTTCTGACAAGCAGAAAAAGTGACCATAAAACTTACAGCTGAGTAAAAACTCCAAGAACACAATTAACTCTGTCTTCCCCACTAAGGAGACTGACAAAAGAAGGGATTCAAACCAATAGCCGGTCTCTGAAAGAGGCACTTAGATAAGTTTTAATTGAGATGAGTGGTTATACAAAACAAATTCCTGATTCAAAATGCTTTATGACTTGTATACTAATCAATACAATTCCAATTTTTTGCATGAATTTTCTAGTGTGCTTGTCATGAGTCTAAGCAGGCTGAGGTTTCTGTATTCCAAACCCCAAACAATATTGAACTATTTAATGTTGTACAGTGACAAGGTCATGTGAACAGCTTTGTCTCTGTGGGCTCATTGATTCCATTAACATTGAGAACATTTCCTAGCAGCTATAATGTGGAATAGATCATACATGGCCAAAGGTAAGAAATGAGAGGTTGTGTTTATAGGCGTCTAGAGGTTAGAGGACGTAAGGAATGGGAAAGGTGTGGGCCGCTGTTCAGTGGCTAATGGACAGTATCAGAAATGGAAGGGCAAGAAAGGGGAAGTCATACTGCCAAATGACCAGCAGAGGGCAGTGTAAAGAGGTAAAGCGGTATGACACAGACTAGAAGGCATCAGTGTAAATGGTGAGGAAAGAACTTTGTGGAGCAATAGACCTCTATGCTATGTAATGAACTGGAAAAATCTTTAGAAACCAAAGTGAGGAATATGTGAGTGAGTAATGTATAAATGAAGGTATTGAGGAACTCTGTAGCTGTGTTAATAAGGGAATCAGAGACAGACAGCCAAGCCAGTCCTAGGATACCAATATTATATAAAGGCAGAAAAAGTGTACCATGGTGAAACAAGTAATGTGAAATGGTAGCAGATGTTACGGGACAAGAAATGGGCTGTTATACTGAACGCTGACCAACAGGGACACAGGAGTGTCAAGGATGGAAAGAGGTAGCTAACAGCATCCTCTGGAGCTAACTCTAGAAGAGAGCAGAGGGTAAGACCAGAGCAATAGACTGTCATGCTGCGTAATCGACACTAGGGGCAGCAGATTGGAAGCCTGGAGATTGTAATAAGGATCCCACTTTAACCTAATTTCAAAAACCATCACCATAAAAATGAACAAAGCCTAAAAGGGGTTCAGAATATTGTTTTCGCAATCAAGCTAATAATTAATAAATAAATAAATAGGTTTCTCACCCAAAGGGTGAAATAAACAATTTTATTTGGGTTCATATGAGAAAATGTTTGTTTAAAAAAAAAAAAAAACGAACAGCATGCTTCTATACCAGCTTCTGGAAGTCAGGTGTGTGGAGAACTGTGTAATGCAGAAACGGAATGGATCTATAGACAATATCAAAATAACTTAAGCAACTGTGTGTGTGGGGGGGGAGGGGACTGCCGTCTAGTGGACGGAGCTAGACCTTGTCAAATGTGTCCTCTTATGCTAGTGTCTAATTCAAGTAGTCCAGAACTCAGATACTGGTCTGTGCTTTGAGCAGGATGACTCCAGTTTCACATGCTCTGTTTCCATAGGAACATAGGAATTTCCAGACTGGATCAGACACATGGTCCATCTAGTCCAATATCCTGACAGTGGCCATATCCAGATGTTTAAGAGGAAGGTGTAAGAATGCCACAGGAGGCAGAGGTGGGATAATCTGCCCCCCATATAGCTCTGAACTGGATCTCTAATACTTAGAGATTGGCTCAAGCCCTGAAGCATGAGGTTTAGTATCTTTTCCAGAATGTTGGTTGCCATTAATTAGGATAACTCTGAACATTATCCTTTAAATATCCAATTCCTGACTTTCCAAAGAGTGATGCTTTGCAGCTTAGTAACAAGCATGACATGCCCACAGGTTAGTTACCTTAGAACAACCCCTGTGCAGTGACTCTATACTTAGTTTAGCTGCTTTTCACCACCTCAGATATTTCCATTTAGGACGTGAGTTTGAATACATTGTCCTGCTCCATATCCATATCTCTTGAGTCAGTAAGACCAGGGATAGGGGAGACTAGTTAGGCAGCCTCCAAATGTCCAGGTTCCATTCTGTAACCACGCAGGGGCTCAAAAAGCACTGAATATAAAAAGGATACATTTATGGAAAACCCTTTCCAAACTGTCATCTTTACAATCTATCTGGCACTTTTGCAAGCACAGATCTGAGAACTCAGTGATGCTTGGGATGAACTTTTTTTTTTTTTTTTTTTTTGCGAACAGGGGCTGCTAACAGGGAGTTTCGCAAGGGAGTTCTCCAGGTGATGGAGGAGCAATACAGCACCCTCGGGGTAAGTGACTGTTTGTAGTGTGTGTTTGTTTGTATTTGGGGGTTACTTGCTATGTGCTGAGCTTGTGTTTGTTTGTTTGTTTGTTTGTTTGTTTGTTTGTTTGTTTGAAGGACCGTGTGCTGTGGCTGGCAGATGGAAGCTGTGAACTTCAAAGGAAGGTCTGAAAGCTAGAAGCCTCTGGTAATTGGCTGAGCCTTAATCAGTGGGCGGGGCATTCACACAGGCCAGGGCTTTATAAAGCAGCGCACAAGCAACCAGGGAGCTTTTCCAAACAGGGGCTGCTAACAGGGAGTTTCGCAAGGGAGTTTGGAAGGGGAGCGGGAAGGGAGCGGGAGTCCCTTACCGGTTCTGTCTGTTTCCCTTTATTCCCCTTAAAACCTATAAACCAAACTACATTCAAAACTTCTTCCTTACACAACCCTTTCAGTGGACAGGGGGCTGCAGACAGGGGAGTTTGAGAGGGAGTTTGACAGAGGGAGGCTTACGATGGTTAGGAAGAGCCACAACACCTGTGCCAGCACTGCTTCTGTCTCCTCCACCTGCGCCTGTAGCCAGACAGAGCGCCTGAGCATGGATGCTTCTACCCAGATCCTGGTGTGGTTTTGCAAAGACTGTAACTTGCAATTTCCACTTACTGATATCCAGGCTGGGGGGACCATCCAATGTGAAAGGTGCCTGCTGGTGGAATCTCTAAGGCAGCAGGTGGGAGAGCTACAGGAGGAGGTGGCTAGGTTGAGGAGTATCCAAATCCATGAGCAATTCCTGGACAGTGTCCATGTGGAGACAGCTGAGGTAGCTGTCCCAGTACACAGGACTGCTGATACACCACTGGTGGAGGAGGTGATGGCTCAGGGTGGACACTAGCAGCTGCTTACTTCTGGCAGCAGGCAGTGCTCCACCCCTGCTCTGAACCCTCCCGCCATGGTAATAGGTAACCCTTATGCTCTTCTTGATATAGGAGAGAAGGAATCATCCCCTACAGTAAAGGAGGAGAAGCCTTGTACCCAGAAGGCTGGGAGGTCTGCTGCCACCACTGCGAATAGGAAACGTAGGGTAGTGGTGGTCGGAGACTCTCTGCTGAGGGGGACGGAGGTGCCCATCTGTCGCCCTGACATTTCATCTTGGGAGGTATGCTGCCTGCTGGGGGCCCATATCCAAAATGTTACGGAGGCATTGTCGAGGATTATCCAGCCCTCTGACTACTACCCCATGCTACTCATCCATATGGGCACAAATGATACTGCAAAATGTGACAGTGAGCAGATCAAGAGTGACTACAGGGCTCTGGGAGTACAGGTGAAGGATTTTGGATAATAAATAACAATGCAGGGCACAGACTATCCAACAAATTCTTGGACTGCATTGCAGACAACTTTTTATTTCAGAAGGTTGAAAAAGCTACTGGGGGGAAGCTGTTCTAGACTTGATTTTAACAAATGGGGAGGAACTCATTGAGAATTTGAAAGTAGAAGGCAGCTTGGGTGAAAGTGATCATGAAATCATAGAGTTTGCAATTCTAAGGAAAGGTAGAAGGGAGTACAGCAAAATAGAGACAATGGATTTCAGGAAGGTGGATTTTGGTAAGCTCAGAGAGCTGACAGGTAAGGTCCCATGAAAATCAAGACTGAGGGGAAAAACAACTGAGGAGAGTTGGCAATTTTTCAAAGGGACACTATTAAGGGCCCAAAAGCAAGCTATTCCACTGGTTAGGAAAGATAGAAAATGTGGCAAAAGACCACCTTGGCTTAACCACAAGATCTTGCATGATCAAAAAAATAAAAATGGAAACTAGGACAGATTACAAAGGATGAATATAGGCAAACAACACAGGAATGCAGGGGCAAGATTAGAAAGGCAGAGGCACAAAATGAGCTCAAACTAGCTACAGGAATAAAGGGAAACAAGAAGACTTTTTATCAATACATTAGAAGCAAGAGGAAGACCAAAGACAGGGTAAGCCCACTGCTCCGTGAAGAGGGAGAAACAGTAACAGGAAACTTGGAAATGGCAGAGATGCTTAATGACTTCTTTGTTTCGGTCTTCACCGAGAAGTCTGAAGGAATGCCTAACATATTGAATGCTAATGGGAACGAGGTAGGTTTAGCAGATAAAATAAAAAAAGAACAAGTTAAAAATCACTTAGAAAAGTTAGATGCCTGCATGTCACCAGGGCCTGATGAAATGCATCCTAGAATACTCAAAGAGCTAATAGAGGAGGTATCTGAGCCTCTAGCTATTATCTTTGGAAAATCATGGGCGACGGGAGAGATTCCAGAAGACTGGAAAAGGGCAAATATAGTGCCCATCTATAAAAAGGGAAATAAAAACAAACCAGGAAACTACAGACCAGTTAGTTTAACTTCTGTGCCAGGGAAGATAATGGAGCAAGTAATTAAGGAAACCATCTGCAAACACTTGGAAGGTGGTAAGGTGATAGGCAATAGCCAGCATGGATTTGTAAAGAACAAATCATGTCAAACCAATCTGATAGCTTTCTTTGATAGGATAACGAGTCTTGTGGATAAGGGAGAAGCGGTGGATGTGGTATACTTAGACTTTAGTAAGGCATTTGATATGGTCTCGCAAGATATTCTTATCGAGAAACTAGGCAAATACAATTTAGATGGGGCTACTATAAGGTGGGTGCAGAACTGGCTGGATAACCGTACTCAGAGAGCTGTTATTAATGGTTCCCAATCCTGCTGGAAAGGCATAACAAGTGGGGTTCCACAGGGGTCTGTTTTGGGACCAGCTCTGTTCGATATCTTCATTAATGACTTAGATATTGGCATAGAAAGTATGCTTATTAAGTTTGCAGATGATACCAAACTGGGAGGGATTGCAACTGCTTTGGAGGACAGGGTCATAATTCAAAATGATCTGGACAAATTGGAGAAATGGTCTGAGGTAAACAGGATGAAGTTTAACAAAGACAAATGCAAAGTGCTCCACTTAGGAAGGAAAAATCAGTTTCACACATACAGAATGGGAAGAGACTGTCTAGGAAGGAGTACAGCAGAAAGGGATCTAGGGGTTATAGTGGACCACAAGCTAAATATGAGTCAACAGTGTGATGCTGTTGCAAAAAAAGCAAACATGATTCTGGGATGTATTGACAGGTGTGTTGTGAGCAAGACATGAGAAGTCATTCTTCCGCTCTACTCTGCGCTGGTTAGGCCTCAACTGGAGTATTGTGTCCAGTTCTGGGCACCGAATTTCAAGAAAGATGTGGAAAAATTGGAGAGGGTCCAGAGAAGAGCAACAAGAATGATTAAAGGTCTTGAGAACATGACCTATGAAGAAAGGCTGAAAGATTGGGTTTGTTTAGTTTGGAAAAGAGAAGACTGAGAGGGGACATGATAGCAGTTTTCAGGTATCTAAAAGGGTGTCATAAGGAGGAGGGAGAAAACTTGTTCACCTTAGCCTCTAAGGTTAGAACAAGAAGCAATGGGCTTAAACTGCAGCAAGGGAGGTTTAGGTTGGACATTAGGAAAAAGTTCCTAACTGTCAGGATGGTTAAACACTGGAATAAATTGCCTAGGGAGGTTGTGGAATCTCCATCTCTGGAGATATTTAAGAGTAGGTTAGATAAATGTCTATCAGGGATGGTCTGGACAATATTTGGTCCTGCCATGAGGGCAGGGGACTGGACTCGATGACCTCTCGAGGTCCCTTCCAGTCCTAGAATCTATGAATCTATGAATTGGTCAAAGCAAAGATAGAAAACCTAAGAAGTTTACTTTAAACCAGAGTTTCCCCCAAAAGTGGGCACTGTGCATCACCCCAGTAGACTGAGAATCCTGGTCATTTCCTTTCCCATTTTAAATGATTTATTTTCTGTTGCTTTGGGAGAGGCAGGAACTGCTCAGAAATGAGAATTAAACACACAGAATGGTCAGGCCACCCACAGGGCACATCCCAGGAATGACACTGGAGCTATAGAGAAGCTATTGCAATAGCTATTAGGATACAGCCCAGAGGGCTGTTGCATGGAAAATATGTGAAGTTAGTTCATGGTGCAACAGCATTATTGAGAATCACCGCTACACTTGTCAGAGAGGTCATACAGAGAAGTACCCTGCCTTGCCCAGCTCCCACTCACTGGTGATGACCCAGCTTTCACCCTTAGGGTCCTGGGCTGAAAGTATTGTGTGGGGGAAGGTCCTTGAATTGCTCCTGCTCCTGACATATGCGCTGAGATCCCTAAAAGGAGGATTCTGGCATGTTATCTGTGGTCACCTCTGCTCCAGGACTGGTGTATATAGTGTAAAAACAAACACGTTATGCTAAGAAATTACCGAGACTCCACATCACTGGTTTTCCAATGGGAAATCAAATCAATCTGCAAAACCCTGAATTCTGCTACTGCTCAGCAGAAGGGTGAGAATATTGTTAAATAAACCAACATTAGTAATGACTGATAACATCCAAGTTCCTTGGGAGAAATATTTCCATTGGGGGTGTGAGTAGCAGAGAGAGATTCTTTCATCCAAATCTTTCACTTGCAAAGTGTGGATTAAATTTACTTTACATTCAGTTTCCTATGTGTCTGTTAAACTGTGAGGCTTCAGCACCCAATCTGGCAGGCCTGAGTCATCTTAGCCATTGTTTCTTATGCAATTGTTCCACCGAAGGCAATGGGACAATTGACATGAGGAAGGACTGCTGAATAGTCTGTCTCTGTATGGCCATGCACTCCGTGGGCGCTGCATTACATTTCAGCCATGCAGAGCAATGAGCTCATACAGCTGGTAGCAGAAAGGCAATTCCTCTGGGCGTGGGAGGTTGGTTGCATCAGGACAGTTGTTTGTACTGTCTGCACAGAAAACAGAGTGCTAACTCCCCAAGCTCAACTTCTTCAGAGGTGGAATCAAGGGAGATGCAGCCTTCCATGGAGAAGGATACAAATATGAGGACTTTCCGCTTTGTAAATGGAGGGGGAAGAGAATTTTCTAAGACAGATCGCAGCAGCTGCTCGTCCATTCAGATAAATGCAGGTGTCTTTTCTGAGCAGATCCAGTTTCTGCAGAATGCAGGTGTCTTTTCTGAGCAGATCCAATTTCCTCAGTGGTGGAAACCGAGTCCTGGCCACCAAACCCTGAGAAATAAGAGGTCACCACTCGAAGCTTGAGCTGTCTTGTGGTGACAGGTGAGCACCATCTTCCTGACTGCATTTCTGTACCCCTTCCAAACAGGGGCATGAATGTGCTTTGTGAATATTGTTTGCAGTGTTGTTGTAGCCATGTTAGTCCCAGGATATTAGAGAGACAAGGTGGGTGAGGTGATATCTTTTATTGGACCAACTTCGGTTGGAGAGAGACAGACAAGTTCTCTAACTCTCAAAAGCTTGTCTCTCACCCACAGAAGTTGGTCCAATAAAAGATATTGCGTCACCTTCCCAAACCAGTGCCAGTCAGTGTTAATAGCACCATTAACAATGGGGAAATTGAGATATATGTCTTGCGAAAGGTCCTCAGCTAAGGATCTGGCTCAGGATAACTAGGGTGAAGCCTGGAATAGAATAATGGAAATCAAAACTAAGTGAAGCTGATAGACGGGAACATTAAAATAGCATGTTAGGTGGGTAAAGTTTAAGAATGAAATTAGGAGGATGAGAGGGGATTTGAAGTACAAATGTTTTTAGTTAAAAGTAAATAACAAAAACTGTTTCACTATATCTGAGTCAGGCAAGATGCAAGAGAATCCATGAGTCAGCTGACCCCAGGGAATAAACAAGATATAGACATTGCAGAGGTGCTATGGTTGAGATTTTTAAGCCACCTAGGAATTGGGTGTCCTAATCTCCTATTAGAATTAATGTCCCAATCCTATAGACAGTTTGACAACCTCCTCTCAAATGATTTCTTTGTATCAATCTCCACTAAAAAGTGTTACAAGTTATCTGCACCAGGTCAACTTTTTTCAGGGAACAGCCTGTCCGAGGCTGAAATATCAAAAGAGTAGCTTCTTGAACTAATTGGAATTTGGGATTTCTCTTTATCACTTTAAGAGAACGTAGTAATATAGGAATTGCCAGATTAGATCAGACCCAAGGGCCATCCTGTCCAGTATCGTTCTCCGAGAGCGAGTAGTACTAGATGTTTCAGAGGCAAATGTAAGAACACTGCAATAGCAGTTCTGGGATAATCTCCCCTCACATATGTCGTGTTGGTCTATAATAGTTAGTTTTGGAATGGATATTAAACCTCATGTTTTGGGGGTTAAGCCAATCTCTATTGTTGCCATTAATTATGATAACTCTGGATATTTATATGGCTATCACGAACATCCAATCTCTTCTGGAATCTAGTTAAGTCCTTCATATCAAGGACTTTTTGTGGCAGTGAGTGTGATGCTCTCAATGGAGATGCAAGAATGTGAGTGCCAAACTCAGGGCTGACAGTTACAAACCAGGGCACAAACCCCTCATTGGTTGTCAGGTCTAAACTTTGATTTCACCAACCAACTGCACCGAGTGCAAACTCCTCAGGCACTTTAACAGCCTTGACAGAGTCTCCCCAGAAAGTCCCCTTGGCTGCGCCGGTCTCTCCTGCCCCCCAGGTGAGCGTATCTGTGGTACACGACCCCTTACGCCAAGAATCACAGCAATATTCAGGTTACTCCTGACTTCCCCCAGGTCAATTGCACTTTAGGTCTCACACCAAAGACGAATCTTGGAGCCAATCCTATAGTGAACTACTGTATAGGAAGATGTATTAAATAGGAAAAGGAAATGAGAGTTATTTACAAGGTTAAAGGAAGAAAACAGACCTATGAATGAGTCACAGTCTCAGGTTTCAAAAGGTAATACAGGCGTTTCTCAGCAGCAAGCTGTATTTGACCTTTAGGGCTAACCCAGGCTAAGCAGCTGGGGATCTCTTGCTAATGCCTAGAAACACCCTGCCCTGAGCATCCAAGCAGCCTCGAGATCCCTAGTTCCTTTTGTTTGGGGTTTTTATCCCCCTCCTGCCATCTGCTCGGAGCTGCAAAGTCAATCCACTCGTATGATTCATCTTCATAAGGAGGAGAGCAGAACAATAAGTCTCTAGTCCTTTTGTTGATGGTTTCTCAAACCAGCTGTAGGTAAATTCCAGTTGGAATATCCACCCATAGCCCATCCGGGATTAGGGTGACCAGATGTCCCGATTTTATAGCGACAGTCCCGATATTTGCGGCTTTGTCTCATACAGGTGTCTATTACCCCCCTATCCCCTGTCCTGATTTTTCACACTTGCTATCTGGTCACCCTAACTGGTACTGATGGATTTCTTTTTTCAGGAGAGGCTTAATGTCTGTGGAAGAGCAACTCTTCACACTCATTAACCTCCCTCTCCTGTGTGGTGATTCATACTCACAGAAGCTCACTACAACTACTCAAATGTTAAATTACAATATGGAACAGACATTACAGGGGAGATTAATGCAGGCAGCAAGTGACAAGCATTCAACAGAGTCCAAACATTAAACACTTATTTATAATTCTAGTACCCATTTAATAAATATTAACCAACGGGTGGAGGAGTGGTAGATACGCTGGAAGGTAGGGATAGGATACAGAGTGACCTAGATAAATTAGAGGATTGGGCCAAAATAAATCTGATGAGGTTCACAAGGACAAGTGCAGAGTCCTGCACTTAGGACGGAAGAATCCCATGCACTGCTACAGACTAGGGACCAAATGGCTAGGCAGCAGTTCTGCAGAAAAGGACCTAGGGGTCACAGTGGAGGAGAAGCTGGATATGAGTCAACAGTGTGCCCTTGTTGCCAAGAAGGCTAACTGTATTTTGGGCTGTATAAGTAGGGGGATTGCCAGCAGATCGAGGGATGTGAACATTCCCCTCTATGCAACATTAGTGAGGCCTCATCTGGAGTACTGTGTCCAGTTTTGGGCCCCACACTACAAGAAGGATATGGAAAAATTGGAAAGAGTCCAGCGGAGGGCAACAGAAATGATTAGGGGGCTGGAACACATGACTTATGAGGAGAGGCTGAGGGAACTGGGATTGTTTAGTCTGCTGAAGAGAAGAATGAGGGGGGATTTGATAGCTGCTTTCAACTACCTGAAAGGGGGTTCCAAAGAGGATGGATCAAGGCTTTTCTCAGTGGTAGCAGATGACAGAACAAGGAGCAATGGTCTCAAGTTCTGGTGGTGGAGGTTTAGGTTGGCTATTAGGAAAAACTTTTTCATTAGGAGGGTGGTGAAGCACTGGAATGGGTTAACTAGGCAGGTGGTGGAATCTCATTCCTGAGAGGTTTTTGAGGTCAGGCTTGACAAAGCCCTGCTGGGATTATTTAGTTGGGGGTTAGTCCTGCTTTCAGCTGGGGGTTGGACTTCCTGAGTTCCCTTAAAACCCTGATATTCTATGATTCTATGCCACATCGTTTCTAGACTCCAAAGTCAGGGGCAGCATCTTTTCCCCCTTCCCCTATACGCCCCAGTACCTTTCTTGTTCCTGTATTATCATCCTACAATCATTATGGAATCGGGAGGGTCACTCCCCAGTTAGGGTTGCACATCAGCCTAGTTTTACCCCTTCCTAAGATCCGCGCTCCAAAGAGATGTATTTTATTACCGCTACATAGTGAACGTCGGGAAACAGAAAAGGCATTGCCAGTCCCTCACCACATTACCATTACCTCCAGAGGAACTAAGAGAGAATTTACTGCACTTCATAATTTATGACATAAACTGATCTCTTGTGAGGGGGGAAATTTTGTTCTTTTTCCTATAGGGCAGTGAAATGTGAATATACCAGGATATATTGATAGAATTAATGGAAATAAATCTAACAGAAGGTCAGTGCCTAAGAACTCTAGACTGCATTGAAAAATCTCAGTCCAAGATTTTAGTTGTTTGATTTTGACTCCTAAGACATGGCATGATTCTGGTCATTGCCAGAAATGAAATACAGCATTTAAACATCATTGTTCAGCTCCAAGATGTCACGAGTAGGGATATGATGGTAGAGAAAGAAATATTCTGATCCGCTATATCAGTACTCGGCTACCAGAGATATGGGCTGTTTCAGTAGTGATTGCTCTGATCATGGCAGAGGGTCGTCTACATGGATACAAATGTTCTGTTCTCAAATTGAGACTTCTGGCACTTTGCTCTGAACTCTACAATTAGGCTGAAAATTTCAGCCTATAATCGGGACAGGAAGGGGAGTTTTCGAATACTTATAGAATTAATACACGAGACTTGATTAACTTTTAACTCTATGTTCTTCCAGTTCAATTGCACAGCTTGTTTTATTGTTCCTGGACTCAAACCATGGCAGACAGAGACTGGGGAAACCAAACAGCCATCACAGAATTCATCATTCTGGGATTCGGGGATCTCCCTGACCTGCAAATTCTTCTCTTCCTGATGTTCCAAGTGATCTACATGGCAACCGTGGCTGGGAACACCCTCATCGTGGTGCTCATTGTGGCTGACCAGCACCTTCACACCCCCATGTACTTCTTCCTGGGCAACTTGTCCTGTCTGGAGACCTGCTACATCTCAACCACCCTATCCCGAATACTGGCCAGTCTCCTGACTGGGGACAAAACCATCTCAGTCAGTGGCTGCTTCACGCAACTGTATTTCTGTGGTTCTCTGGCATGTACAGAATGCTATCTCCTAGCAGCAATGTCTTATGATCGGTATTTAGCGATATGTAAACCCCTGCACAACTCTTATGAATACCAGGTTTTGCTTCCAGCTGGCTGGTGGGTCATGGTTAAATGGCTGTTTGGTTACTGCCATCTTTGTCTTATTCCTATCACAGTTAACATTATGTGGCCCAAATGAAATTGACCATTTCTATTGTGAACCCATCCCACTCATGGAACTCTCCTTCAGTGACACCCACCAGGTCATATTGCTGGATTTCATAATAGTCTCTGTATTCACCCTGCCTCCATTCCTACTAACCCTGACTTCCTACGTGTGTATCATTGCCACCATCCTGAGAATCCCTTCCATCACTGGGAGACAAAAGGCCTTTTCCACCTACTCCTCCCACATCATTGTGGTGACAATTTTCTATGGAACCATAATGATTGTGTACCTGCTACCAAAACATGATACACTGAGAGATCTGAACAAAGTGCTCTCTCTTTGCTACACTGTCCTGACTCCCCTGGTAAACCCCCTCATCTACAGCCTGAGAAACAGAGAGGTCAAGGAAGCTTTGTGCAAAGCAGTCAATAAATATGTGGCTTTCACCAAAACATGCAGAGACTCTGAGATAATAACTTAGTCTGAGGTTTTCAAAGCTGCCCGGCAATCAGCCCCCATTAAAATTAAGTTGAAAACTCCCATTGAAAATCTCAGCACTAATTATGAAAAAGAAAAGGAGATGATTTGCATTGAATTACTGAGATAGTCTTTATGGTCCCCTGCTGTGTCCATGGAACACATCTTCCAGGAAAGTGAGGATGTTGACAGCCCTGTCACTCTCTCATGTTCAGCACTGATACACACAGTATGATGGTATTTTTCTCCAGGGTGTTGGCTAAATGTTCACCCTCTGTGAGGAGTGTGTACAGCGTCTGAAACTGCACAGAGCTGACATTGTGTAAGGCACAAAATCCACTAGCGATGAAAGTAAATCCCTGGGTATATCCCCTGTTCATTGTTTCTCTATGTAAGATAATAAAGTCTTGTAATCAAATTCAGACAGTCAAATACAAACAAAACACAATGGGTGACATCATCATATTTGTTGGTACAGATCATTTCTTATGCCCCTAAGGATACAAGGCAGAATCCAGCCAGAGCTCAGGTCACTATTGTCCATCTAAGTGGAAGAACCAGAGAGGGAGGTGGCCATAACCTTGGTACCATCATGAAGTTTTTAACTGGGCACCAGGTGGAGCGGAGACCAATTATTAACCATTTTTATATGCATAAAAAGCCATTTTTGATCAAAATAAATGTTTGGACAATAAAAATACTAACTCCTGGTGCAGCATAGGTGGGGATGTTGCCTGGGAAATCTGCCACCCCTGAAATTGTGCTTCTTGCCATCATAGCCCTCTGCAAACTGTTGTCAGTCGGCATGCTTGCCTGCTCTCTCCGTATGCTTTCCCAGCTCCGCGCAGATAGTTGGTTCAGCAGACCTCAATAATAATACCCAGAAAGAAAGACCACAGGCACAGTTTGGTGACAAAGGCACTCAGCCAGGTTTATTGCCCTCAAGGCACAGTTCTAGCATCCTGGTTCTGTGGTTACAGATACACTAACATACGAGTGCCCAGTGAGAAGGAGCAGCTCAGTCAGCAGTGGAAATTTCTGCTGTCCCCTGGGCCAGACAAAGGGTTAAATTGAGGTATCCCAACATTTATAGACTGAGACAAACAACTTACATACCACCTCACGTGTTTCATAACATCTGCTTGTTACCTCCCCTTGTACCTTGCTCCAGGTGTCTCGGGCAAAACATCCCTATTCATGACTTCTGTGGTGTTAGGTCAGGATGTGCCTGGGCTAACCTCCTGAAGTGAGTTCACACACATACCCAGTGTCTGTTGCTTCTTAGGAGTGCCTGTGTGTTAGCAATGCTAGTAATACCTTTGCCTAGGTCATGTATTGGACAATGAACTTGTAAGCATCTGCTGTAATACATGGCCTGACTTTGGTTCACGGCATGGCCGGTGACAACACAAAAAGCTCCATCTCAGAATTCCCTACTGAGCATGCTCACCCGAACTGAGCAGGTGCAGTAACATCCGCTGGTGCAGCTGCCCTCACTCGGCCCTTACTTGGAGTCAGATTTTGCTGCCTGGTCTTTGGAGGTGTTAAAAAGGTGGAAAGGGGGCAAATCGCAACAGGGGGTTGGGGGCGTTAGGGTCTGAGCAGGGGGTAGAAATTTGCTGGCTGGTGGGATCAAGCTACTGTAGGTAGCATCAGAAGAGGAGCTGCAGGGGAAAAATCAGGCTGGGGGAGGTGATCCTTGGTTAAGCCCCTGCGGGAGACGCTGCCAGATCCAGTGCAGGGACAAAAAGCCCATCCAGGGAGGGGGAGAGGGGCTAACAGTGACCCTGTGGGATGAGCCACCTGCTGTTCTCACTAATCTAGGGTTGTGAGGGGGGGGGGAAGAGGCTTTTTTAGTTCTCCGCACAGGACACTGCATGTCAGTGTCAGAGAAGAGGGTAGATTCCTGGGGCTGTGTTCTTAAAGGCGCAGGCATCCCAATTCCTACACTGTCAATTCTTAGACACCGCAGCTTCTCTCTGTCTTATATAAGTGCTGAGGTTCTACTTTACTGTTACAGCCAGGAGACTGAATGCTGTGAAATATTGTACATACACCCCCTCCCTCAAACTCTGCCTCACACATTTTGAGTTTTCTATCAGTTTCTATGTCTATATGAAATCACTGCAGCTCCTTTCTCTTATATAATGTGCTGAGGTGCTAAACTCCCTCCCAGAGCCCACACGTCTGCACCCCCTCCTGTACCCCAATCCCCTGCCCCAGGTCAGAGCCTGCACCCCTCACCCAAACTCACTCCCAGAGCCTGCACCTCAAACCCCCTCTCACAGCAAAACTCCCTTGGACCTCTTCTGGAAGTCACCAAAAATATATATAAACCTGCTGCCCCTGCTGCTACTTTACTGCTACAGCAGACGATGCAGTGCCATATTTTACCTACATTCCCTCAAACTCTGCGTCACACATTTCAAGTATTTAAAAGAGTCTTATCATTTCATGTCTACATGAAGTCTCATAACAGTTCACAAATTTGTCTTATCTGCTGCTGTGATTCCCTGCTCTCTTCCTTGTAATCCATTTTTATTATAGTTTTGCTCCTTTAAAATGTTATTTCTATTATACTTATTACTCTGAACACTTTGTCATTTATCTGTATTATTATTGTGCAATGCATGTCATTGTACTGTTTACTTTTTATTTGAATAGCTAATGCTCATCAAAAAAAATAATTAAATAAGTAGTTGTAATTAGTTTTAGCAATTCCATCTGTGTTTCTATTATAGCACTTGCTATGGTTTTTGTACTTTGATTTCTAATTTGGAGTTTTTAATTCTAACTTGTTTTCTTTTTCTTTTTATAGCACAAGTTTATTTTGTTGGGTCATGTGACTTCCAGTATGACTGATTTCCTATCCTGTTTTCAGCAATTCCTTTGCATTTGATCCACCAATGAGGATTGCCTTTTGCTGCATTTATCTTGCCTGTGGATCCAGCCCTTAGTGTCCCATGTTCACACATCATTGCTTGTGTGTAGAAGTTGATTCACAAATATTCAGTAAGTGTATTCTATTGTGTCATCTTACATCCTTCTCGAGGGCAAAAATCTTCTGCAACAATGAAGGTTTGGTATTGATGATCAGTGGCTGCAGAACTTTTGGATGCATAAGTCCACATTTCTGCATCTGTGTGCAGAATTCACCAAAATAAAAGCTGCACTGACAACGGAGAAGCAAATATAGATTGCACTATGGGGACCTGCAACACCAGATTCTTATTGGTCAATCAGAGGTCTCTCTACTAAACCAAGGTGAAATGGATTTCTTTAATGCAAGTAGTCAGAACATATTCTTAAAGATCATTTAATGTTCAATGCCCTGTTAACACCTCCGCAGTCAAAGAACAACTAAGTAGTGTTACTGGGTGAGACTGTTGTCTCTTACAACTGTAAGCAGAGTCAGGATAAGCTCTACCCTGACATCTGGTGGTGAATTATGGCGAGGGTGGAAAAGAACTTCATGGGCTGATCTTGTTTGCATAGGCACACCCACCCGCCTAGCCTGGGAGAACAACAACTGAAAGTGGTTACTTTGGCTGGAGTGGGATCCCCAATTTCTCTGTTATTGGGGCAGGAAGAATAAAGTGTTGTTACCCTGATTCTGTGACTCAAGGCCAGTGGAACTGTTGTATGATAGAGGGACCCACCAGTAACTAAGTAGCACTCGCTAGACAAGGGCCATGGGTTACAAAGCCCAGTGAATTGAGAGAGGTTGGGGACTGGAATGGGTCCCCTTTGAGGGCTTGGAACACCAATTGCACTATCTCCTTTCTCCACTGTTGAATAGCAGAGCTATGTCTGTTTTCATTAAGCATATAGCTAGAAGTTACTGAAGTGAATTCACTTTGGGCCAAGGGTGTACCAGCACTGGGGCTCCCTTACTACAAGCTGAAATCACTAAAAAAGCTAAAATTGCTGAGCTGAGATCACTAAGTGCTGCGTTAAGCAGTGGGGGAGCCTGAAGATATATTGCTAAGCAGCTGGCAGAGCTGAACAGTTTGTGGGACGGTTGGAGCAACCCATGGACCAGCGAGCGGAGCGGCGTGGAGCTGAGCCATTTGCGGGGGCAGATGGAGCTGTTCATGGGATGGCTGGTGAAGTGGAGTGGCTGGCAGAGCTGAGCAGTTTTCGTGGACGGCTGGAGGAGCAGAGCGGCGCGGCATGGCTGGTAGAGCGGAGCCATTTGTGGTTAAAGGCAGCAGCAGAACTCCACAGAGAGGTGGGGCAGTCGGCTTCAGACCACGTAAGGTGCTCCTTAACATCCCGTGTGCCCCCCCCATTTCCGCCCAGGCTGGGAGGGGGGGGGGTAAAACTTTGCAGATAAACTTTTGAACTCTGGGGCGGCACTGACCAGGGACAGAGACTTTGGGGTTGTTGGACTTTGGGGTGATTGGACTTAAGACCCTAAGGGGAAAAGGACACTGCCAAACTTACTTGGAGGTGGATCTTTTGCTCATGGTTTGTTTTATGAATCCTCTTTGTGATGTTTCCACAACATATGCCGCATTGTTTCCCTCCTTTATTAAAAGGCTTTTGCTACACTCAGACTCCGTGCTTGTGAGAGGGGAAGGATTGCCTCCTTGAGGTGCCCAGGGGGTGGTATGTAATTGTCCCAGGTCCCTGGGTGGGGGCTGGAGCCGGTTTTGCATTGCGTTATTGATACACAACCCCTAGATACTGAACCTGGCCCTTGTTGCTGCCAACTCAGAGGGGCAGAAGGGTTACAAAACTTTCTTAAGTTTCCACAGCAATATTTATGAGTAAGGCTAAGGTTTCACTGAATCATAGAAGGTTAGGGTTTGAAGAGACATCAGGAGGTCATCTAGTCCAACCCCCTGCTCAAAGCAGGACCAACAACAACTAAATCATCCCAGCCAGGGCTTTGTCAAGCTGGATTTTAAAAACCTCTCAGGGTGCAGATTCCACCACCTCCCTTGGTAACCCATTCCTGTGCTTCACACCCTCCTAGTGAAATAGTGTTTCCTAATATTCAACCATTGCTCCATGTTCTGTCATCTGCCACCACTGAGAATAGCCGAGCTCCATCTTCTTTGGAACCCCCCTTCAGGTAGTTGAAGGCTGCTATCAAATCCCCCCTCACTCTTCTCTTCTGGAGACTACATAAGCTCAGTTCCGTCAGTCTCTCCTCAGAAGTCATGTGCCCCAGCACCCTAATTATTTTCATTGCCCTCTGCTGAACTAACTCTCTCCAATTTGTCCACATCCTTTCTGTAGTGAGGGGCCCCAAACTGGATGCAATACTCCAGATGTGGCCTCACCAGTGCCAAATAGAGGGGAATAATCACTTTCCTTGATCTGCTGGCAATGCTCCTACTAAAGCAGCCCAATATGCCGTTAGCCTTCTTGGCAACAAGGGTACACTGTTGACTCATATCCAGCTTTTCGTCCACTGTAATCCCCAGGTCCTTCTCTGCAGAACTGCTGCTTAGCCAGTCGATCCCCAGCCTATAGCGGTGCATGGGATCCTTTCGTCCTAAGTGCAGGACTCTGCACTTGTCCTTGTTGGACCTCATCAGATTTCTTTTTGCCCAGTCCTCCAATTTGTCTTGGTCACTCTGGACCCTATCCCTACCCTCCAGCGTATCTACCTCTCCTCCTAGCTTAGTGTCATCTTCAAACTCGCTGAGGGTGCAATCCCTCCCATTATCCAGATCATTAATTTTGTCACAGATATTTATAGTAAAAGTCAGGGACAGGTCACAGGCAATAAAATATTGTGACAATGTGGAGGCACTGTGCAGCTGTTGAGCTGGCTCTGGGGCCCCCCCCACTGTTGGGGGCTTGGAGGTCCAGGGTCTCCCTCCACCCATGTCTGGCAGGTTCCACCTGCCACTCTGCCCCCCACCCCCATCCCACAGTGTCAAGGAGCTCTGCAGTCTGACTCACGAAGGCCCCCTTCCCCAGCCTTTGCTTGAACCAAAACTGATCAGAAGACTTACAAAAAGCAATAAAAAGGCAGTGGGAGACAAACCTAAGCCCCTCCAGATAAGCGTGATATGATTAAGGAAACTCCCTAGCCTCATTTGCTTCAAAGATGGGAAAGGGAGGTATCTCCATTAGCATACAGAATGGAGAACAGAGATTCCAAGGCAAGAACCACACTGAACTCTGGGATCAGGAAAGCAGGAAAGCATTGCATAATGGGAAATCTCTCTTCCAAACGGTAATTAACCCATGCCTGTACGCACCCAGCTCAGTAATTACAAGACCAATTCTAGTAATAAATCTTCTATTGATATCCAAAATACTGAAACAACCTAATTGCATTAGGAGCTCCCTCGAAGGAACACCACCCATAGCCAGGAATGATCAGTTCTTATTGTGTAGCCTGGACCAAAACAACTTTGTTATACTCCCTTAAATCATCGGTTTACCCATAAACAAATCTAGTGTTCATTGTTATTTCCCTACAAAAACCCATTACCTCTGCCCAAGTAAATGTTCTGATGCCTGGATCCAAACTCTGCATCAATTCCATTGGAACTTCATCTTTCTAATTGATTGTGCTGTGGGCTCTCTACCTGTCTCCAGCACTCCGGCCCCCCATGACCAACACCACCTGGGAACCCTGAGATTCATGCTTCACAGAGTGGTGAGATATTCTCTCTCTCTCTCTTTCTAGCCTCCTGACCCTACCGTATGTGATCAGTTATGGTTTGCTTGCCCTAATTTGTGTAATCAAATGTAAGTTAGATTTAATATTGTAACTGTTTTGTTTATTTGGCTCCCCTTGTATGGTTGCTACCTGGAAATAAATAACTTTCATGGTTAAGCTGGTTGTTTCTCTTTCTCTCTCTTTTCTTCACCCACCCCCCATGGGTGTTTTTGGTGTCCCTATTTGCTCTGTAGCAACGCTCCTTGTAGCTAAGCTAAAAGATCCCTGCAGCTCCCAAAAACCTGTGGGGTTTGCTCATCCAGTGGGTTACTAGCAGAACAGTTGTGGCATGAAAGGGGGTTCTGTGCTGAAACTGCTGAATCTGGGGGCATATGAGGGTTGCAGCTTGAAAAGTTCTGTTTAGCCCACCCTGCTGAGTCCAAGGGAATATGAGGGTAACAGCTTAAAACTGCTGTTCAGCCCAGCCTACTGAGTACAGGGACATATGAGGGGTCAGCTTGTGAGTGCGGATTACCCGGTCCTCTCAGACGTGCTGTGTGTGTGTGTGTGTGCATGCATCTGATTTGGAGGGTGGAAAGAACCCAGCCCTGGGGAACCTGGGTGCAGGATAGCTCCATTGGGAGGGATCTGACAGAAGGGAAAAGTAGAGCTCTAAGGACACAAGTGACACAAGCAGCACATTAATAGAATTATCAAACCCCACCCCCCCAGACAAGTAACCCCAATAAATGAGCATACCCCAAGTAATGGGCAAATTTGGTAACAGTACCCAAATACTAAGGGTCTTCCTGGCTAAGTGCATGAATAATCAAGAATCTTTACAAAAACTGTATAGTCATTTCTTAAATGGTTTGCATGCCTGTAATCATGGTGATTTCTTTATTATTTTGTCTTTATGGTCCCCATTTCTCTACTGTGTATCTGTATGGTCTCTGTCTGGTTCTTTGATTTTTTATTGTCTGCTGTATAATTAATTGTGTTGGGTGTAAACCAATTAAGATGGTGGGATATAATTGTTTAGATAATAAAGTTACAGTATGTTAAGATTGGTTAGGTAAATTTCAGTTAAATGATCGGTTAAAGGCATAGCTGAGAATATTATTATATAAATTGGGGGCAAACAGGACGTCAGTTGGGGAAAATAAGGAAAAAAGGAAATTGGGATCATTGCTTGCTGTAAGCTCTCCCCAATAAACATCGAATTGTTTGCCTCTTTGGATTTTGGGTATTGTTGCTCTCTGTTCACGCAAGAAAGACCAGGGGAATGGGAGTGTGAAGGAATAAGCCCTCTAACACGTGATATTGAAATGTGTATGTTATAGGGCTTTCTTTATTTCAGATTCTTCAAAATTGCAGAAAACTATTTCCTCCCAAAATGTTGCAACAAGCAAAAAATTACCTGTACTACAACCATCATTATCGCAGTTAAGTAAAGCATTTCCATGTGTATTCATTTGTTTTCTGAACCCATTATCTTCAAGCACCTCTGCTTGTGTTATGTTAAATTTACATTTCCTGCCTTGAGTTACTATGGCGATATACCAATCTCATAGAGATGGAAGGGAACCCAGAAAAGTCATTGAGTCCAGCCCCCTGCCTTCACTAACAGGACCAAGTACTTATTTTTGCCCTAGATCCCTAAGTGGCCCTCTCAAGGCTTGAACTCACAACCCTGGGTTGAGTAGACCAATGCTCAAACCACTGAGTTATCCCTCCCCTTATACTTGGTTACAATTTTGTAGGTGATCTCATTATCTCAAATAACATTCGATCTGCATTGATCAAATATAGCCGTATTTTGTAAGCCACAAATACTTCAAAATTATGCACATAGCTGCAATTTATTTATGTCTGTCTTGTGACTGGCCTATGATTTTGGCTTACCCTGCTTACATGTCCGCAGTGTACATCTCATACCTTCTAACTGAGCTTTGAGTCTTATATGGATGATACTGCCTGTTTCCACTTAAGTAACTGTTTTCTGTTGTGAACAATTCTCAGGGAAATCTTTTGAGGAAAAAATTGCAAATGTTTTGACATATATAAGGAGTAACACATATCCTGAAGCAATGAATAAAGCAGGCAGACTGAACCTGTGTCGATTTGCTGTCAACTTTTCTTTGGAAGGCAAAGAATTCTTTTTTTCATATAATACGGACACATTACACTGGAAACTTCAGCGTGTAAATGATGGTCTTGATGTCCCAACATTGAGATTATTTGGAGTGTTAACCTTACCTTCAATGGTTCCGGGATTGGGATCACTAATTTTATTCAAATTTTCCAGAAAATAGCCTTTGCTGTCTATGCAGGTGGTGCAACAAACATCTTGGGAAGTTACATGAGAAATGAGTATACATGCTAAATGTTACCAAAAAACCCTATGAGTTTGCTTCATTTCTCAAGTATGTTATTCAGTGTGCTGCAAGTACCAACAACAATCACCATACGTTCACTGAGCAATGATTTCTAATTAAAAACAACAACAGCTAGTTCTAACCGTACACTGAAATTCTCCCCTTGTACTCAAGCCATTATGAACCATACTGTATATAGATGTCTTTGATATGCATATGCCTTATAATTAATGAATGGCTTTGAAAATAACTGGTCATAGCTTAAGTGCAACACTTGATTTCATCATCATGTCTCCCTCAGTGGTGGATTAGCCACTGTAACTATTGGGCCCAGGCCGAGGGGCCGCGGCCAATGGGGGGCCCCCCGTCTTCTGCCCGGTAGATGGGTTGAGGGAAGCCCTCCCACGTCACCCCCACCCCAGCCCTGACAGAAGTCGTGGAGCAGCAGGGGAAGCCCCTATGCCCGACCCCCTCTCCAGCAGAAGTGCTCGGTGGGGCAGGAGAAGCCCCAGCACCCCACTCCTGGTCCCCAAAAGAAGCACAGCACCCGAACACCCGCTCCAGCCCTGGGTCTGGAGGAGCTCTCACTTGCTCGTGCAGCCCTGGGGCTGGAACATAGGGACAGAGCTTCTCCAGTCCTGGGGCTGTGTGGGAGAGTGGGGTGGGTGGGAAATGAGCAAAGGAGTTGTGAGGCAGGCGGAATGGCAGGGAGCCTAGGTGGAACATGGCTGGGATCCTAGGGAAGAGGACAAAAGGGATAGGGCCATGGGTGGTGCAGCAGGCGGACAGGGTGGGTAGGGGCCCAAGAATTGCTCTGGCCCAGGGTTCAGAGAAACCTTAATCATCCTGTATGCTCCATCTTCTATGCTCAACAGAAGGGACATTGTTCCATTCTGCAAAAGGAAGAAAGGTTGTCATTGTGCATACCATGAAACAAGCCCTGTAACTCTTTGAAATGTATCATGACAGTCCCCGTGGTGGACATCAGGGAATATTCAAAACGAGAACTGTGCTGACATCAAAATACTATTGGCCAGGGATGACAAAAGACATTGTGGATTGGGTATGTAAAGTAATTAAACTAAATCCCGAAGAATGCTATTTACAATTGAAATACAAGTTCAAAATTTATAAAAGAAATATAAAAATATATTTGGTATGCAAATATGAACTCTGTTCCCTTGCAATACTATTTCCATAACGAAATGTTAATGTCATCATATTGGTCCATCTAAACTAGGTTGTGTGATTTCTGCATTTCCAGAAAGAGAGAAAGGAATTAAATCTGGATACCACCTTGAAAAGCATAAAGGTGAATTTTGGAATCAGACATATTGTGGTTTATCATTATGCATGTTATAACTGCTATACAATGAGGCCTTGATTTTGAGGTGGGAAACAGCATGTACAAAATGGTTGTTCGACATGGATGCCCACGGCAGATACTGACAGATCTCGGTCCTGAATTCAATAATATGGTAATGACTGTTTTATTTCAGGTTATTTTTATTATGTATTCAACTTCACTACCAGGTCACAGATAGCTAACAGTGAACATTGGTTTCATCACCCTTGTGTTTTTTTTTTATTAAAGGCACATTGTTGTTGACAACTGTTTGAGAACAATCACCATACTTTTTTTTTGATAAACTGCTGTTGATCACCATCAGGGTTGCTATAACATTTTTTGTGGGTATTTTCATATCTACCAAAAAACCCACAACTTGTTTCCAAAAGCAATAGTAAAAGATGGGCTATTCCTGTTGCTAATTACACATAAAAGTAATGGCAAATAAGTTACACCATAAACTTACATACAGACTTGTCTTCACCTATTTTCTTTCAGTTTAACCCATATAGTTGCAAAAGATTGGGAATGGAACATAGCTTCACCAGCCAGTACCACCCACAAATCTATGGCTTGGCTGAAAACGCTAATAAATCCATCAAAAGGTAAGTGAATGGGTGGGAATATTACAGTAATAATGGCAAGTAGAGTGTACTATGACAGAAGATGCAACTCACTACAAAGTCTTCAAAATCAATGTGTTAATTGAAAGTATTTTTGATTATGTATTATGCCTTTTTGATTATGTAAAATCTGTTTCAGTCAAGACTGTATGTGCGCTTCCCCCCCGCCCCCGCAAACGAATTAATCTTCATTTATTACAGAGCATTGCGGAAGATGGTTGATAACACTGGGAGTAATTGGGATGAATTACTTGAGCCCATTTTGTTTTCTTTGTGAACTAAAGTAAATGCAACACCAAAAATTTCACCCTTTCAACTAATGTTTTGCAATGATCCAGTGTTTCCAGAAGAAGTCTCAGAGAGTTACACAGTAAGTGTATATTAGTACTAGCGGCTTTCATGTACATATGGCATTCTGTGTGTCTTCATTTTACAAATACAACCCCTTCTCCATTTGTCTATAAAGATCCCAGAGATGAATAAATTTGGGGAAGATTTCTGCAAAGCATACAGCACAAATATGAAATCTAGACATGATGCTGACATTGCACTGGCTCTTCTTAACATTTCTAAAACACAAGAAAAACAACAAAGACATTATGCTAAAAGAAATACTTCTAAATATGGGTAAATAACACAAGTACATGGGGCCAGATGCGCTGCATCCGAGGGTGTTAAAGGAGTTGGCGGATGTGATTAGTAGGGGAAGCAAAAGTGGATGGGAACCTGGGAGGCAGTGACCATGAAATGGTCGAGTTCAGGATCCTGACACAAGGAAGAAAGGAGAGCAGCAGAATACGGACCCTGGACTTCAGAAAAGCAGACTTTGACTCCCTCAGGGAACTGATGGGCAGGATCCCCTGGGAGAATAACATGAGGGGGAAAGGAGTCCAGGAGAGCTGGCTGTATTTTAAAGAATCATTATTGAGGTTGCAAGAAAAAAACATCCCAATGTGTAGAAAGAACAGTAAATATGGCAGGCGACCAGCTTGGCTTAACAGTGAAATCCTTGCTGACCTTAAACGCAAAAAAGAGGCTTACAAGAAGTGGAAGATGGGATAAATGACCAGGGAGAAGTATAAAAATATTGCTCAGGCATGCAGGAGTGAAATCAGGAAGGCCAAATCACACTTGGAGTTGCAGCTAGCAAGAGATGTTAAGAGTAACAAGAAGGGCTTCTTCAGGTATGTTAGCAACAAGAAGAAAGTCAAGGAAAGTGTGGGCCCCTTACTGAATGAGGAAGGCAAACTAGTAACAGAGGATGTGAAAAAAGCTAATGTACTCAATGATTTTTTTGCCTCTGTCTTCACCAACAAGGTCAGCTCCCAGAATGCTGCACTGGGCAGCACAGTATGGGGAGAAGGTGACCAGCCCTCTGTGGAGAAAGAAGTGCTTTGGTACTATTTAGAAAAACTGGACGAGCACAAGTCCATGGGGCCGGATGCGCTGCATCCGAGGGTGCTAAAGGAGTTGGCGGATGTGATTGCAGAGCCATTGGCCATTATCTTTGAAAACTCATGGCGATTGGGGGAGGTCCCGGATGACTGGAAAAAGGCTAATGTAGTGCCCATCTTTAAAAAAGGGAAGAAGGAAGATCCGGAGAACTACAGGCCAGTAAGCCTCACCTCAGTCCCTGGAAAAATCATGGAGCAGGTCCTCAAGGAATCAATTCTGAAACACTTAGAGGAGAGGAAAGTGATCAGGAACAGTCAGCATGGATTCACCAAGGGCAAGTCATGCCTGACTAACCTAATTGCCTTCTATGAGGAGATAACTGGGTCTGTGGATGAGGGGAAAGCAGTGGATGTGTTATTCCTTGACTTTAGCAAAGCTTTTGATACAGTCTCCCACAGTATTCTTGCCAGCAAGTTAAAGAAGAATGGATTGGATGACTGGACTATAAGGTGGATAGAAAGCTGGCTAGATTGTTGGGCTCAACCATTAGTGATCAATGGCTCCATGTATAGTTGGCAGCCGGTTTCAAGTGGAGTGCCCCAGGGGTCGGTCCTGGGGCCGGTTTTGTTCAATATCTTCATTAATGATCTGGAGGATAGCGTGGACTGCACTTTCAGCAAGTTTGCAGATGACACTAAACTGGGAGGAGTGGTAGATCCACTGGAGGGTAGGGGCAGGATACAGAGGGACCTAGACAAATTAGAGGATTGGGCCAAAAGAAACCTGATGAGGTTCAACAAGGACAAATGCAGAGTCCTGCAATTAGGACGGAAGAATCCCATGCACTGTTACAGACTAGGGACCGAATGGCTAGGAAGCAGTTCTGCAGAAAAGGACCTAGGGGTTATAGTGGACAAGAAGCTGGATATGAGTCAACTGTGTGCCCTTGTTGCCAAGAAGGCTAACTACATTCTGGGCTGTATAAGTAGGGGCATTGCCAGCAGATCGAGGGACGTGATTGTTCCCCTCTATTCGACATTGGTGAGGCCTCATCTGGAGAACTGTGTCCAGTTTTGGGCCCCACACAACAAGAAGGATGTGGAGAAATTGGAAAGAGTCCAGCGGAGAGCAACAAAAATGATTAGGGGGCTGGAGCACATGAGTTATGAGGAGAGGCTGAGGGAACTGGGATTGTTTAGTCTACAGAAGAGAAGAATGAGGGCGGATTTGATAGCTGCTTTCAACTACCTGAAAGGGGGTTCCAAAGAGGATGGATCTAGACTGTTCTCAGTGGTTCCAGATGATAGAACAAGGAGTAATGGTCTCAAGTTGCAGTTGGGGAGGTTTAGGTTGGATATTAGGAAAAAACTTTTTCACTAGGAGGGTGGTGAAGCACTGGAATGGGTTACCTAGGGAGGTGGTGGAATCTCCTTCCTTAGAGGTTTTTAAGGTCAGGCTTGACAAAGCCCTGGCTGGGATGATTTAGTTGGGAATTGGTCCTGCTTTGAGCAGGGGGTTGGACTAGATGACATCCTGAGGTCCCTTCCAACCCTGATATTCTATGATTCTATGATTGCAGAGCCATTGGCCATTATCTTTGAAAACTCATGGCGATTGGGGGAGATCCCGGATGACTGGAAAAAGGCTAATGTAGTGTCCATTTTTTAAAAAGGGAAGAAGGAGGATCTGGGGAACTACAGGCCAATCAGCCTCACCTCCGTCCGTGGAAAAATCATGGAGCAGAGCCTCAAGGAATCAATTCTGAAGCACTTAGAGGAAAGGAAAGTGATCAGGAACAGTCAGCATGGATTCATCAAGGAGGGTGGTGAAACACTGGAGTGGGTTACCTAGGGAGGTGGTGGAATCTCCTTCCTTAGAGGTTTTTAAGGTCAGGCTTTACAAAGCCCTGGCTGGGATGATTTAGTTGGGGAATGGTCCTGCTTTGAGCAGGGGGTTTGACTAGATGACCTCCTGAGGTCCCTTCCAACTCTGATATTCTATAATTCTATGAACAAGGAGGAAAGCTGCAATCTACCTATCAGGGACCATACAAAATTAAGATTGTTGAGGGTAAGAGAGTTAAATTGCAAACCATCTCAGGGAAACTGTTCGGAACCATCTACAGTATCGCACACTTAAAACTATTTAAGTAGCCACCAACATTATCTGCTGAAAGCAGATCAGAGGAAAACATCAAAACTGAAATTGTTGTTGGTGACACTGAACAAAAAACACCCTCAGAAGAGATTGAAAAAAATGGATGGCAGTGTCATGTCTCATGACAGCACAGTGAAAAATACAGTAATGGAAGAAGAGGAGTATATAGGGCAAGATGTTTCAAACAATGATAAAAGTGATGACGACGATGTTGATGACATGCTTATGAAGGATGGGGAAGACAAACAATTGTTTCTGAAAGGTAATTCGTTACCACACCTTTCTTAAACAGGTTTTTGACATAGTTCCATTTATGAAGTATGTTAAAGGTTTTAATGTACAAAGTGGTGGCATTCACAGGAGTAAATGAGAGAAAAAGGAAACTGTATTACCATGTATGTAATATGTGTTACTTTTTTTTCTAGTCAAATTTGTAATGACCGGCAAACACAGAGGGACTGGAGGCCAAAGTGAGAAAAATCAAATTGTATGGCTCTTTATTTCATTGCCTGAAACCAAGAAGCTGGATAAGTGATGAGGTACATTTAAGTACCACTGAACATGTATTGTAACAGGATTGATTCATGAAATATTATTTAAATTGTTCCCTTTGTTTCATCATGTGTTGTAGGTTATTGATACGTATTTGAGCTGTGTGGTCAAGAAAGCAGGTGGAAAGGTAGGCCACTTAAAGTTTATACTTTCATGTACCATCACAGTATCAATAAGTAAACAATCACATGAATATGTGGTACAACATATTTAAGTCCAAATACCCTTGAAATATCAATATAAACCTGAAAATACAACATTTCAGTGTATTTACTGCTGCCAAACATATACTGAAATGTATTTGGAAGTGCATATCTGACATACAATCCTTGACATGTTGAGGGCCACATTAGTTTTGCTATACAATTCAGTGGGTCCATAAATTAAACACAAGTATGCAAACATCTTAGTCAGCTTTTACATTAAGTAAGACAAAGCACATTGATTACAAATCTTTTTGTTTTTACATGACTCTCTTACATATCTTATTAGTAACACTAGGGATCCCTTGCATGTCTGTCTATATGAACTTCATTATGTTCTTTATGTGCCAGAATTATTAAAGAATTAACAATGTGGTTGACTGTCAACAGGTACAAACCATCTCATCAGTACTTTCCGCTGTCATTCTCTCAGGAAGAGCAACACAAATGAAAGTGAAGGTAAATGCTTACAAGCATGAGCAAAGCACATTTTCATTCAATCAGTTAAACACACTGTGAAACAGCAAATACAATTCTATGTTTGATGTGGAATGAGTATTGTAATAGTAATCCAGGTAATGAAATTGGGAAATACAGTATAATCTACATTTCATGGTTTGCTTCACTGGAAACTATAATTGCATTTCTATTTTTTCCCCCAATGAATACAGAATGGAATTCTTCAATATGATATATTATTGCTTCCTTACCACACACCAGGTCATTGGGTTATTGCGGTAAGATGTTTTCTATTCTACCTGGGATTATGGGCACTAAATGTAGTATTATATAAGAGATTTGTCACACAGCTGGGTAGCAGTGATATAATTTCCCATGTTGTGGGTTTTCAGTGAGTTCAGTGCATGCAAAGGAAAGTGGAATGTGAATATAACTCTTGAGATTCCAAGAACTGAGTTTTAATAAATAAAATGCTACTGTGAAGACTGTGAAATTCTGTTTTTAATGTAACTTGGAAGAATACAGTCTGTAATGATTTGATCAGTGAATTCGCAATATGCTTTTCTCTTGTGTGTTAGTGAGACATTACAAATGAGAATGTTAATGGAATGTTTTTTGAGAAATCATTATAAAATTGTTTAAATCATCCCATTACCAATATAATTTGTACATATATTTACACTTACAGATAGCATTGATGAAAACAAAATAATTGTTAATAATTAACTCCTTGTGTGATGAGAAGAGATATGAAAGAACATACTTGTGGAACTGGAGGTGATTTTTTAGATACTTACTTTTACAATGTACATGAACTGTTACTGTGAAAACATTTTCAGGAAATATAACAATAGTGAGACTAATATCTTCCTGTTAGCTACAAAGAAAAATTGAAACAGTATGTACTTAATATGCTTACTAACAGACTTTGAGTGAACTTGTGTGATTTGAGTCTGGCTAACTACTTCGTAGAATGTGGACACGAAAGAGAAGCATGTTGCATGAGTGAGAAGGTGTTATTAGCAACATGGGGCACAGCAAATCAGGCGATACATTGTGTAAGAGTGAGACAATAATACGAAAGCAAGTGTGTATATGACTTATTGCATATATATATATATATATATATATATATATATATATATATATATATATATATATATATATATATATATATATATATATATATATATATATAAATAAAAGCAATACGTCATTGCAATCATTAATTAAATAGAGATAGAAAGGATTTCTACACATGTACAGAAACTGTAAAAAAGAAAAAGAAAAAAAAGAAAAAAAAGCTCATTTATACAGTCCACTACTGTACTCTCTATGAATTTCAGATACTTCCTCAAATGATTAACTAGCAAATCCTCATCTGATTGGAAGAGTAAAATTGTTCAGCATACCAGACAAAGCGATGGCCACAACTACGGACCACTCATCTTAAAGGTATTGAATACCAAATTGCCATTATCATTTGTTATGTATGTGTAATTATCAGGGGTGAAATTAAATGCCAGATTACCAGTGTGCACTGCGCCGGCATCCTTGCCAAGGTGTGTGGGGTGGGCTTGTGGCCCCCAGAAGGGATGGGGTCTCAGGCGGAAGGTGTGGGGCTGGGGGTCAGATTCCCCCAGCCAGCCCTTCCTGACAGCTGCTGCTGCAGTGGCCAGGAGCACCAGGCCCTATTAAATCGCCAGCCCCCAGGGCAACTGTCCCTTTTGCTCCCCCACTGTTGGCGGCCCTGCCGGTAGCATCCAGCAGCACTGCCAGACCCAATGGCAGGGCCGCTGATGTGGGGGGAGTTAATGGGGGCAGCGACATTAAAGCATAAAGCACTGCCACAGCAACACTGTAACATCAGCTGTGTACGGGCCAGTACCGGTGGCCGGTTCTTACCGGTATGTTGGTAATTATGATGTTATATCACCTCTGGTAATTATGATGTTTTTTCTAAACAGAAGTGTTGTTAGTTTGCAGAAACGTATTTGCAGCAGAAAGAGATCAGTACGGTAGAAATAACACAAGAGGTTAATACTGCATTTAGAAGACAAATAGCAATTGTTCTAATGAAGAAGTCAGGTAATAACTTTCTCCCATGTTCTATGGACTCATTAGGCACATCTGAAGATAACAGGAAGACTGGAATTATGTCACGTAACAGACAGTTATCTTAAAACCCCTAAAGTGGGGAATTTCACAGGTTTGGTTCTGTAATGGGGACTCTGCATCAATAATATCTTTAAGTACCAAAAATTTTGAATGGGGTGAATGGTTGCTATTGATAGACCAGTTAAATGAAATTGGATATTTTTATATCCAGCTGCAATAAAGTAAAACTCTGAGAAAATATGACTCAAAAAAAAGAAAAAAAAATGTGCAAACCAGTGACTGGATTAAAATATTGACAGTAATTAATAAATCAAGATTTGAATTTAGAGTGTTGGTCGTAACGTAATCAGCATTTCATTGTGCTATATTGATTTTTCAGAAAGTTTGGAGGACCATTGAATATACTGCAACCTTGTCAATTATGGAAAGGAAAGTGAGGATTGCATGATGGTAAAGAACATAGAATTGTATCAGAAACACATGCCATAAATGGCCTAAGGATCAGGATTCTTGTAAAAATTCCACAACAGTAAACATTTTCATCAGTGATCTCTAAACTTTTTTGATTGCGCACCCCTATCAGTAAAAATTTTTTGAGCACGCACCCCCTGTCGTGCCGCAGGGCTGGCGCTACCATTTTTGCCGCCCCAAGCACGCAAAAAAAAAAAAAAAAAAAGGCCGCTCGGACTCCTGCCTGAACTGCCGAAGCAAAAAAAAAAGCCGCAACCCACTTTGGAGATCACTGTCTTAGGTAATGCTTACATGTGGAAGGAATAGCATGAGTGAATAACATTATAACTTCTGTGATTTCATTTTCTCAATAGTTACTTATCAAAACTTCAGTGAGTCTTGCAAGAAGTGGGCACATATTCCCTGCATTCCAGAAGAAACCAATCAAGAAAACATGACTGATGAGAAGAACGAATACAAGTGCAAAAAATGTGCATTGTTCAGTTCTTTAAAAAAAAATACATTGTGTAAATGCTTGTTGTTCAAAACATCTTGGAACAAAACTGTTTTTATTTATATACCAGATTATAATAATAAAGTTTTTAAAATCTGAAAAATACTTCTCTGTATGTGTGTCCATGTGTATAATGCAAATTATACAGGTTTCAGAGTAGCAGCCATGTTAGTCGGTATCCGCCAAAAGAACAGGAGTACTTGTGGCACCTTAGAGACTAACAAATTTATTTGAGCATAAGCTTTTGTGGGCTACAGCCCACTTCTTCGGATGGATAGACTGGAACACATATTGAGGATATATATATACACATACAGAGAGCATGAAAAGGTGGGAGTTGTCTTACCAACTCTGAGAGGCCAATTAAGTATGAGAAAAAACTTTTGAAGTGATAATCAAGATAGCCCAGTACAGACAGTTTGATAAGTGTGAGAATACTTACATGGGGAGATACAAACATTGAGCTGATCATAAAGGAGGGAGGGATAGCTCAGTGGTTTGAACATTGGCCTGCTAAACCCAGAGTTGTGAGTTCAATCCTTGAGGGGGCCACTGGGGGATTTAGGGCAAAATCAGTACTTGGTCCTGCTAGTGAAGGCAGGGGGCTAGACTCAATGACCTTTCAAGGTCCCTTCCAGTTCTAGGAGATGGGATATCTTTGTTAATTATTATTAATTAGCATTCTGACTCCATGTAACAGGGCTCTGAGCTTTGCCATGTTTTGAGTTCTGTGCCCTCAGGAAGGAGCCAAAGTGGTGATCCCCCCTGCTTCACTTGGGCCACAGTGTTTGCACAGTCATAGAGTATCAGGGTTGGAAAGGAATCTCAGGAGGTCATCTAGTCCAACCCCCTAGTCAAAGCAGGACCAATCCCCAGACAGATTTTTACCCCAGTTCCCTAAATGGCCCCCCTCAACGATTGAACTCACAACCCTGGGTTTAGCAGGCCAAAACTCAAACCACTGAGCTATTCATGCTGCAAGCCTTTCTTTCCTGTCTTTGTCTTCCTCAGCTACCCCAGCCTCTTCCCCAAAAATGGTTTAATCAGTTGCTGGAGGGACCTAAGGACCTGCAGGTTTCTGTCACCCACCTCCTAAGGCAAACAGTCATTCCCTTCTCTGACACTCCTGGAGCTGCGCATCCTTAGAGGAATTTTCCCCCAGGAGGATCGGATTCCCTGCGAAAATATGTGTTTGGCGGCCGGCGGGGAACCGTCTTGCCTGCCCCCTGTTTGGGAGCTGAGAAGCTTTTTCTGACTCTCCCCCACTGGATGAGTCCAACAGCACCTCCTCCTGGTGGGAGAATCCTAAATTCCACCCTCCTGCACAGGTTTCTCTGAGCAGCTGCTAGATGAACCCTACTTCTCTTATCTAGACACCAGCATCTCAAGCCAGAATGAAATCCACTCTCTGTCCCCTCAATGATCAGAGGCAGGAAATGAGCTGATCCCAACCAAAGGCACTAAGGAGACAAGGAGAGAAAGTGGAGGATTCCCCTGTACTCAGAGTCACAAGCTGAGCCCAACCAAAGGCACTAAAAGAGCTGGTTCAACAAGGACAAGTGCAGAGTCCTGCACTTAGGACGGAAGAATCCTATGCACTGCTACAGACTAGGGACCGAATGGCTAGGTAGCAGTTCTGCAGAAAAGGACCTTGGGGTCACAGTGGACGAGAAGCTGGATATGAGTCAACAGTGCGCTCTTGTTGCCAAAAAGGCTAACGGCATTTTGGGCTGTATAAGTAGGGGCATTGCCAGCAGATCGAGGGACGTGATCGTTCCCCTTTATTCAACATTGGTGAGGCCTGATCTGGAGTACTGTGTCCAGTTTTGGGCCCCACACTACAAGAAGGATGTGGAAAAATTGGAAAGAGTCCAGCGGAGGGTGAGAAAAATGATTAGGGGTCTGAAGCACATGACTTATGAGGAGAGGCTGAGGGAACTGGGATTGATTAGTCTCCAGAAGAGAAGAATGAGGGGGGATTTGGATAGCTACTTTCAACTACCTGAAGGGGGGTTCCAAAGAGGATACTGCAGTCTGCCCCAGTGACTGGGTGCAAGATGGAGACTGGGCAGTAACCAAAGACTGAGGCGAGGTGGGGATAGGGGGTGGGGGTTCCCCTGGAAGGGGGAGACCCCGAGACAGTGGGGTTACTGCCAGGGGGCAGCACCCCAGTGGAAAGGCGCACTGGGGTCCGGGACGGACACGGGGGCCCAGCAGCAGCAAGATGTCGGCCTGCAGGGGGCGCTCCAGGGCTGGAAGAGGAGCTAATTCCCAGTAGGCCAGCAGGAGGCACCACAGGGGTGAGTCCCGCACCGTTACATAATGATTATAAAGCTTTAACTTCACGAATCTCAGTGTCTGTCATCAAATAATTGTTTGACACCCCTAGTCTGACACACACCCCATAATTCTGGGGAACAGTGAACATTTAAAATCAATGGACTTTTACTAAAAATAGCTGTGCTAAAATCATAACCTTAATCGTAAGCAATGGAAAGCTGGGTGTTCTAATTAGAAGTGTAGACATTTTAATAACATGCAGTGTATATAGCACATAGCAACATCTACAGTTCAGGTTGCCTGATACTTCCCAGATGAGATTTTCAGCTGCTTATAACTTTTGCAAATTTTAACTAATTCAGCTGAAATTTCGCATGCAGCGTCTCTGGTAAGAATGTGTGTGTCTGTCTCTTTCACTCCCTCTTGGACGTACAAACACGTTCTTTGCACCCTGTCTTTTTTCTCCATCATCCTCTCACTCATTTCATTCTCCATAATCACAATATGCTCCCTTCATCACTTGCTCATCTCCCCCCACCACACACTTTACTGCATTGCCCTGTGCCTTGTCCATCTCTTTTGACCTGATTCTGAGTCCAACTGCATCCCGAAGCATTAGTGCAATGAGACGGCCCATCCAGCCCTGCCCAGCTTCAGAACGACCAATGAAAGAGAAGACACTGCTCAGACCAATAAGATGATGTCCCAAACTGGGGAATTGAACCCACACACAGAGCAACAGCACTCGTGGCCAACCTGCCAACCCAGAGCATCTGTCCATGGACCAGCTGCCTCAAATCCTGAAAACGTCAATAAAAATCCACCATCTCCCCATCTTTGCTGTCCAATCTCTTCTCCCCCATTTTGTCTGTTTTCTGACAAGCAAGAAAAGTGACTACAAAACTCACATCTGAGTAAAAATCCAAGAACACAACAACTCTGTCTTCCCCACTAAGGACTCTGACAAAAGAAGGGATTCAAACCAATATCCCGTCTCTGAAAGAGGCACTTAGATAAGTTTTAATTGAGATGAGTGGTTATACAAACAAATTCCTGATTCAAAATGCTTTATAACTTGTACACTAATCAATACAATTCCAATGTTTTGCATGAATTTTCTAGTGTGCTTGTGATGAGTCTAAGCAGGCTGAGGTTTCTGTATTCCAAACCCCAAACCATATTTAACTCTTTAATGTTGTACAGTGACAAGGTCATGTGAACAGCTTTGACTCTGTGGGCTCATTGATTCCATTAAAATTGAGAACATTTCCTAGCAGCTATAATATGGAATAGACCATACATGGCCAAAGGTAAGAAATGAGAGGTTGTGTTCTTAGGCGTCTAGAGGGCACAGGAGGTAAGGAATGGGAAAGGTGTGGTGATGCTGTTCAGTGGCCACTGTATAGCAGCAGAAATGGAAGGGCAAGAAAGGGGAAGTCATACTGCCAAGTGATCAGCAGAGGGAAGTGGAAAGAGGTAAAGCTGTATAATACAGACTAGAAGGCATCAGTGTAAATGGTGAGGAAAGAACTTTCTGGAGCAATGGACCTCTATGCTACGTAATGAACTGGAAAAATCTTTAGAAATCAAAGAGAGGAATATGTGAGTGAGCAATGTATAAATGAAGATATTGAGGATCCCTGTAGTCATGTTAATTAGGGAATCAGAGGCAGACAGCCAAGCCATTCCTAGGATACCAACATTACCTAAAGTCAGGAAAAGTGTACCACAGTGGAACAAGGAATGTGAAATGGTAGCATATGGTAAGGGATGAGAAATGGGCTGTTATACTGAATGATGACCAACGGGAACACAAGAGCGTCAAGGATGGAAAGAGGCAGCTAATAGCATCCACTGCAGCTAACTCTAGAAGAGAGGAGAGGGTAAGAACAGAGCAACAGACTGTCATGCTGCGTAATCAACACTAAGGGCAGCAGATTGGAAGAAATGAGGAAGGGTCAGGAATATTGACCAATAGATTTCAGAACAGGATAAAGTAATGTGGAAAGGTCAGTGATGCTGCAAGATGTCCACTAGGGGGCAGCATATTCTAAGCAGGAAAAATGGCAGCTATTTTCTGAAATGACCGCTAGATGGCAGCAGATTCCGGCTTATAATTAATTATTTTTTATTATATT
Organism: Emys orbicularis; assembly: GCF_028017835.1. Taxonomy (NCBI): domain Eukaryota; kingdom Metazoa; phylum Chordata; order Testudines; family Emydidae; genus Emys; species Emys orbicularis. The sequence continues at coordinate 16,833,259 of NC_088695.1, read as the reverse complement.
TATTATGAAGAATATAAACTAAATATTTATTTAGAGAAACTAAATGGATTCTTTGCTTCAGTCTTCACGGCTGAGGATGTTAGGGAGATTCCCAAACCTGAGCTGGCTTTTGTAGGTGACAAATCTGAGGAACTGTCACAGATTGAAGTATCACTAGAGGAGGTTTTGGAATTAATTGATAAACTCAACATTAACAAGTCACCGGGACCAGATGGCATTCACCCAAGAGTTCTGAAAGAACTCAAATGTGAAGTTGCGGAACTATTAACTAAGGTTTGTAACCTGTCCTTTAAATCGGCTTCGGTACCCAATGACTGGAAGTTAGCTAATGTAACGCCAATATTTAAAAAGGGCTCTAGGGGTGATCCCGGCAATTACAGACCGGTAAGTCTAACGTCGGTACCGGGCAAATTAGTTGAAACAATAGTAAAGAACAAAATTGTCAGACACATAGAAAAACATAAACTCTTGAGCAATAGTCAACATGGTTTCTGTAAAGGGAAATCGTGTCTTACTAATCTATTAGAGTTCTTTGAAGGGGTCAACAAACATGTGGACAAGGGGGATCCGGTGGACATAGTGTACTTAGATTTCCAGAAAGCCTTTGACAAGGTCCCTCACCAAAGGCTCTTACGTAAATTAAGCTGTCATGGGATAAAAGGGAAGGTCCTTTCATGGATTGAGAACTGGTTAAAGGACAGGGAACAAAGGGTAGGAATTAATGGTAAATTCTCAGAATGGAGAGGGGTAACTAGTGGTGTTCCCCAAGGGTCAGTCCTAGGACCTATCCTATTCAATTTATTCATAAATGATCTGGAGAAAGGGGTAAACAGTGAGGTGGCAAAGTTTGCAGATGATACTAAACTACTCAAGATAGTTAAGACCAAAGCAGATTGTGAAGAACTTCAAAAAGATCTCACAAAACTAAGTGATTGGGCAACAAAATGGCAAATGAAATTTAATGTGGATAAATGTAAAATAATGCACATTGGAAAAAATAACCCCAACTATACATACAACATGATGGGGGCTAATTTAGCTACAACGAATCAGGAAAAAGATCTTGGCGTCATTGTGGATAGTTCTCTAAAGATGTCCACGCAGTGTGCAGAGGCGGTCAAAAAAGCAAACAGGATGTTAGGAATCATTAAAAAGGGGATAGAGAATAAGACTGAGAATATATTATTGCCCTTATATAAATCCATGGTTCGCCCACATCTCGAATACTGTGTACAGATGTGGTCTCCTCACCTCAAAAAAGATATTCTAGCACTAGAAAAGGTTCAGAAAAGAGCAACTAAAATGATTAAGGGTTTAGAGATGGTCCCATATGAGGAAAGATTAAAGAGGCTAGGACTCTTCAGTTTGGAAAAGAGAAGACTAAGGGGGGACATGATAGAGGTATATAAAATCATGAGTGATGTTGAGAAAGTGGATAAGGAAAAGTTATTTACTTATTCCCATAATACAAGAACTAGGGGTCACCAAAAGAAATTAATAGGCAGCAGGTTTAAAACAAATAAAAGGAAGTTCTTCTTCACGCAGCGCACAGTCAACTTGTGGAACTCCTTACCTGAGGAGGTTGTGAAGGCTAGGACTATAACAATGTTTAAAAGGGGACTGGATAAATTCATGGTGGCTAAGTCCATAAATGGCTATTAGCCAGGATGGGTAAGAATGGTGTCCCTAGCCTCTGTTCGTCAGAGGATGGAGATGGATGGCAGGAGAGAGATCACTTGATCATTGCCTGTTAGGTTCACTCCCTCTGGGGCACCTGGCATTGGCCACTGTCGGTAGACAGATACTGGGCTAGATGGACCTTTGGTCTGACCCAGTACGGCCTTTCTTATGTTCTTATGTTACATTTTAACAGGCCACCACCTTGGACAGGTATCTCTGAAAAATTTAAACTAGTGTTTCGTTATGTGTAGTACTTTCCCCCATGGGATTTTTCCTTCATTTTATAAGGAATCAAGAAGTCACATTGGGCAATGTTCGCAAAAAAAGCGTTGGAGACAGAAAATTAGTCAGCTGGGAGATTGTAATAAGGGTCCCACTTTAACCTAAGTTAAAAAACCATCACCATAAAAATGATCAAAGCCTAAAAGGGGTTGAGAATATTGTTTTCCCAATCAATTTTGCAATCAAGCTAATAATAAATAAATACATATAAAGTGGTTTGTCGCCCAAAGGCTGAAACAAACTATTTCATTTGGGTTCATGAGAGTTTTTTTTTTTTTTTTAAACCAAAAAGAACGTTGTGCTTGTATACCAGCTTCTGGAAGGCAGGTGTGTGGAGAACTGTGTAATGCAGAAACAGAATGGATCTATAGACAATATCAAAATAACTTAAGCAACGATGTGGGGGGGGGGGGGGGGTGAGAACTGGATGGAGCTAGACCTTGTCAAATGTGCCCTCTTCTGCTAGTGGACTCAGATTCTGGTCTGTGCTTTGAGCAGGATGACCCCAGTTTCACCTATTCTGTTTCCATAGGAATTGCCAGACTGTATCTGACACATGGTCTATCTAGTCCAATATCCTGACAGTGGCCAGACCCAGATGTTTAAGAAGAGGGTGTTAGAACACCACAGGAGGCAGAGGTGGGATAATCTGCCCCCCCATATAGCTCTCACCTGGATCTTTAATACTTAGAGATTGGCTCAAGCCCTGAAGCATGAGGTTTAATATCTTTTCCAGAATGTTGGTTGTCATTAATTAGGATAACTCTGAACATTATCCATGTAAATATCCAATTCCTGACATTCCAAACAGTGATGCTTTTCAGCTTAGTAATAACCATGACATGCCCACAGGTTAGTTCCCTTAGAACAACCCCTGTGCAGTGACTCTGTACTTAGTGCTGCTTTTCACACCCCAGATATTTCCATCTAGGACGTGAGTTCGAATACACTGTCCCGCTCCCTATCTCTTGAGTCACTAAGACAAGGGAGAGGGGAGACTAGTTAGGCAGCCTCCAAATGTCCGGGTTCCATTCTGTCACCAGGGAGGGGCTCAAAAAGAGCTGACTATAAAAGGACACATTTATGGAAAACTTTTCGAAACTGTCATTTCTACAATCTCTCTGGCACTTTTGTAGGTACAGATTTGAGGACTCAGTGATGCTTGGGATGAACATTGGCCAAAGCAAAGATCAGAAAACCTAAGAAGTTTACTTTAAAACAGTGTTTCCCCCAAAAGTGGGAACTGTGCATTGCCTCAGTAGACTGAGAATCCTGAAGATTTCCTTTCCCATTTCAAATGATTTATTTTCTGTTCCTTTGGGAGAGGCAGGAATCTCTCAGAAATGAGAATCCAACACACAGAATGGTCAGGCCACCCACAGGGCACATCACAGGAATGACACTGGAGCTATAGAGAAGCTATTGCAATAGCTATTAGGATACAGACTGGAGGACTGTTACATGGAAAATATGTGAAGTTAGTTCATAATGCAACAGCATTAGAGAGAATCACAACTACACTTGTCAGAGAGGTCATACAGAGAAGTACCCTGCCTTGCCCAGCTCCCACTCAATGGTGATGGCCCAGCTTTCACCCTTAGGGTACTGGGCTAAAAGTATTGTGTGGGAGAAGGTCCTTGCATGCTAGTCCTGCTCCTGACATATGGGCTGAGATCCCTAAAAGGAGGATTCCAGCATGTTGTCTGTGGTCACCTCTGTTCCAGGACTGGTGTATATAGTGTAAAAACAAAAACGTTACCCTAAGAAATTACCCAGACTCTACATCACTGGTTTTCCAGTGGGAAACCAATCTGCAAGATCCTGAATTCTGCTACCGCTCAGCAGAAGGGTGAGAATATTGTTAAATAAGCCAACATTAGTAATTACCGATAACATCAAAGTTCCTTGGGAAAATATATTTCCATTGGGGGTGTGTAGGCTGTTCGGTCAGGGCTCGTCCCTCTCTGGGGTGGCGGGGAGCCAGACCGCCTTGCTACTTTGGTCAGGTGTGTCAGGGAATTAGCTTGGCTGTGCAGCAAACAGTCAGCAGCTCTGGTGGGGGCTGAGCAAACAGTTCAATAGTAGCAAGCCCAGGCCCTGGATCAGGGCGGGCAACAAACAGTCAGTAGCTCAGGCCCTCAGGCAGGGGCTGAGCAAACAGGTTCAAAAGCAAACCCCAGGCTTCTGGCTCTGAGCAGCCAGGGAGAGGGGGAGACTGCCACCTGCAAGGTGGGTGGCAGGGGGGACGCAGGCCCACCCACTCCATTGCCACCCAGCCCGGGGCCTTAGCAGCGGCAGAAGACCCGCTGCTGTGTCAGTGGGGATCCTGGCCGCAACACACTGACATTGGCTCTGGCAATGTTGCAGCCAGACTTGGGTCGGCTGCCCCCGGGCTACTTCCTATCTCCCCCTCTAGAGGTACCTGGGTCCGGAGGGCATCCTCCATGGGGTCACACACCATGGGCTCCTCGGGGTAGCTGGCGAGCGGTAGGCTTGGCAGCGTCTCTGGGCTCGGGCTACCATCAGGCATTGGCTAGTCTGGCCAGTTCTCGTGTCGGCCGCCAATCGCCGTGGTCTCCCCACCGGGAGCTACGCCACAAGCGTCTGGTCACTCCGGTGGTTGAGTTCCAAGTGAAATTTGGGGTCGGGCTTTTATACTTCCTGTCCTGTGCCCTGATCTCTGAGGGGTGGGTGCAGGGTTTGCTGGCTCCGCCCACTTTGGTGTCCAGAGAGGCTCGTCCCCCTCCGGAGTGGCAGGGAGCCAGACTGCCTCGCTACAGGGTGTAAGTGGGAGAGAGAGATTCTTTCATCCAAATCTTTCAATTGCAAACTATGTATTAAATTTACTTTACATTCAGTTTCCAGTGTGTCTGTTAAACTGTGGCTTCAGCACCCAATCTGGCAGGCTTGAGTCATCTAAGCCATTTTTTCTTATGCAATTGTTCCACTGAAGGCAATGGTACAGTTGACATGAGCAAAGATTGCTGAGTAGTCTCAGACTCTGTATGGCCAAGCACTCCAGGGGTGCTACATTATATTTCAGCCATGCAGAGCAATGACCTCATACAGCTGGTAGCAGAAAGGCAATTCCTCTGGGCGAGGGAGGTTGGTTGCTTCAGGACAGTTGTTTGTACTGTCTGCACACAAAACACAGAGCTAACTCCCCAGGCTCAACCTCTTCAGAGGTGGAATCAAGGGAGATGCAGCCTTCCATGGAGAAGGCTACAAATATGAGGACTCTGCACTTTGTAAGTGGAGGGGGAAGAACATGTTCTAAGACAGATCACAGCAGCCGCTCGTCCATTCAGGTAGATGCAGGTGTCTTTGCTGAGAAGATCCAGTTTCTATCGAATGATGAGACCCAATTACCTCAGGGACAGAAACCAAGTCCTGGCCACTAAACCCTGAGAAATAAGAGGTAATCACTCAAAGCTTGAGCTGTCCTGTGGCTACAGGTGAGCACCGTCTTCCTGACTGTGTTTCTATATCACCTTCCAAACAGGGGCATGAATGTCCTTTGTGAAAATTGTTGGCAGTGTTGTTGTAACCGTGTTGGTCCCAGGATATTAGAGAGACAAGTTGATATCTTTTACTGGACCAAGTTTTGTTGGAGAGAGAGATAAGTTCTCTAACTCTCAAAAGCTTGTCCCTCTCACCAGCAGAAGTTGATCCAATAAAAGATATTACCTCACTCACCTTGTCTCTGTGAATATTAGCAGTTTTAGCCTCAACACCAACTGGCACTTCTGTGGGAAGGTAATAGCACTATTTAACAATGGGGAAATTGAGATACATGTCTTCTGAAAGGTCCTCAGCTAAGGATCTGGCTCAAGTTAAATAGGGTGAAGCCTGGAATAGAATAGTGGAAATCAAAACTAAATGAAGCTGATAAAAAGGAACATTAAAATGGCATGTTAGGTGGGTGAAGTATAAGAATGAAATTAGGAGGATGAGAAGGAATTTGAAGAACAAATGGTTTGTTAAAAGTAAATAACAAAAACTGTATCACTATATCTGAGTCAGGCAAGTTGCAAGAGAATCCATGAGTCAGCTGAACCCAGGAATAAATAAGATAGACATTGCAGAGCTGCTGTGGTTGAGATTTTTAAGGCACCTAGGAACTGGGTGTCCTAATCGCCTCTTAGAATTAATGTCCCAATCCTATAGACAGTTTGACAATCTCCTCTCAAATGATTTCTTTGTATCGATCTTCACCAAAAAGTGTTATGAAGTAATCTGCGCCAGGTCAACTTTTTTCAGGGAACAGCCTGTCAGAGGCTGAATATCAAAAGAGTAGCTTCTTGAATTAACTGGAATTTGGGGTTTCTCTGTATCACTTTAAGAGAACGTAGTAATATAGGAATTGCCAGATTAGATCAGACCCAAGGACCATCCTGTCCAGTATCTTTCTCCGAGAGTGAGCAGAACTAGATGTTTCAGAGGCAAATGTCAGAACACTGCAATAGCAGTTCTGGGATAGTCTCCCCTCACATGTGTCATGTTGGTCTACAATAGCTCGGTTTGGAATGGATATTAAAACTCATGTTTTGGGGGTTAAGCCAATCTCTATTGTTACCATTAATTATGATAACTCTGGATATTTATATGGCTATCAGAAACATCCAATCTCTTCTGGAATCTAGTTAAGTCCTTCATATCAATGACTCTGTGGCAGTGAGTGTGATGCTCCCAATGGGGATGCAAGAGTGTGAGTGCCAAACTCAGGGCAGACAGTTACAAACCAGGGCACAAACCCCTCATTGGTTGTCAGGTCTAAACTTAGATTTCACCAATCAACCGCACCGAGTGCAAACTCCTCAGAGTGCAAACCGCACCACTTTAACAACCTTGACAGAGTCCCCCCAGAAAGTCCCCTTGGTCTGTCCTGCCACCCAGGTGAGCGTATCTGTGGTACATGGCCCCTTACGCCAAGAATCACAGCAATATTCTGGTTACTCCTTACTTCCCCCAGGTCAATTGCACTTTAGGTCTCACACCAAAATGACGCTTGGAGCCAATCCTATAGTGAACTACTATATAGGAAGATTTATTAAATAGGAAAAGGAAATCAGGGCCGGCTTTAGGCTGATTCCGCCGATTCCCCGGAATTGGGCCCTGCACCTAAGAGGGCCCCGCTCCCCCGGCTGGAGCCCGGCAAGCTCCGCGGCCCCGCTCCCCCGGCTCGAGCCCGGCAAGCTCCGCGGCCCTGCTCCCCCGGCCCGAGCCCCGCAAGCTCCGCAGCCCCGCTCCCCCGGCAGGAGCCCAGCGGCCCCGCTCCCCCGGCCAGAGCGCTGGCCCAAGCCCTGCAAGCCCCGCGGACCCGCTCCCCCGGCCGGAGCGCCGGCCGGAGCCCAGCAACCCCATGGCCCCGCAACCACGGCCGGAGCGCGGCAATCCGAAGTGCCGCTGAAGACTGGGAGCGCCGCCTGGTGAGTACAAGCCCCACGAATCGGGCCCCCACACTTGCTAAAGCCGGCCCTGAAGGAAATGAGAGTTATTTACAAGGTTAAAGCAAAAAAACAGACCCATGAATGAGTCACAGTCTAAGGTTTCAAAAGGTAATACAGGCTTCTCTCAGCAGCAAGTTGTATGTGACCTTTAGGGCTAACCCAGGCTAAGCAGCTGGGGATCTCTTGCTAATGCCTAGAAACACCCTACCCTGAGCATCCAAGCAGCCTAGAGATCCCTAGTTCCTTTTGTTTGGGGTTTTTATCCCCCTCCTGCCATCTGCTCTGAGCTGCAAAGTCAATCCACTCGTATGATTCATCTTCATAAGGAGGAGAGCAGAACAATAAGTCTCTAGTCCTTTTGTTGATGGTTTCTCAATCCAGCTGTAGGGAAATTCCAGTTGGAATATCCACCCATAGCCCACCCGGTATTAGGGTGATCAGATGTTCCAATTGTATAGGCACAATCCCGATATTTGGGGCTTTGTCTTATACAGGGCCGGCTCCAGGCACCAGCTGAGCAAGCTGGTGCATGGTGGCACATTGTTCGAGGAGGCATCCGCCCAATCCTAGGGCGGCACGGCCGCTTTTTTTTTGTTCCGCTCCCGCCGCCCTGTAGGGGGCGGTGGCGCGGAGGACCGGAGCACCCTGCAGCAAGCCCGGCAGGCAGTCCTCGTCCTTCCCTCCCCGCCGACCGGAGCGGAGCCCTTCTGGCATGCAGCAGGAGGCGGCGCGGCGGGAGGTGCCGCGTGGCAGCGCCCCTGCTGTAGCCCTGGCCGCCCCCCTTCTCTCTCTCTCTCACCCACTCCCTCCCCCTCCCCCCGCTAGCCGGTCCCCCTGCACCCGCGCTCCATTTTTTCTTTTTTGCTTTGCCGTTCTGGCCGCCCCAGTTTTTTTTTTTTTTGCTTGGGGCGGCCAAAAAGCCAGAGCCGGCCCTGGTCTTATACAGGTGTCTATTACCCCCCCCCCCCCCCCATCTCCTGTCTTGATTTTTCACACTTGCTATCTGGTCACTCGATCTGGTATGGATGGATTTTTCAGGAGAGGCTTCATGTCTGTGGAAGAGCAACTCTTCACACTCATTAATGTCCCTCTCCTGTGTGGTGATTCATACTCACAGAAGCTCACTACAACTGCTCAAATATTAAATTACAATATGGAACAGACATTACAGGGGAGATTAATGCAGGCAGCAACTGACAAGCATTCAAAACTTTCTTATAATTCTAATACCCATATTATTAATATTAACCCCCAAGTGAGCCAGACTGATTCCTGCTGTGTATCTGTTAGTATCCTGCTGAGACCGGGGGACCTTGGCCTGAGCTAACACTTGGTCTGCCAGCATCACAGTGAGTGCCACAGTTTAATTACTCTTTGGGTGAACAAGTATTTCATTTTATAGATTTTAAGTTGCCCACCTTTTAATATTGTTGCATGCTCCCCTTGTTCTTGGAGTAAGGGGCAGGGGAAACAGAAGATCTCCATTCTACCTTCTCCCAGTTTCTGCAGAAAGAGGACCGTCAAGCTGAGGATCCTGAGTCCTGGCCCCTGAACCCTGAGAAACAAGAGCACATCACTTCAAGCTTGGGCTGTCTTGTGGTTACAGGTGAGCACTGTCTTTCTGACTGCATTTCTAGATCACCTTCCAAACAGAGGCTTGAATGTGATTTGTGAATATTAGAGGGACAAGGTGGGTTAGGTAATATCTTCTATTGGACCAACTTGTGGTGGAGAACGAGAGAAGCTTTTGAGCTACACAGAGCTCTTCTTCAGGTGAATATTAACAGTTTTAGCCTCACCTTCCCACTGCAGTGCCGGTCAGCGTTCACAGCACAATTTCATAGAGATGGAGTGTGAGATCCATGTCTTGTGACAGGTCTTCTGACACAAATGAAGCTACCATGATTTACACCAGCTGAGGATCCGGCTTAGCGTGAGTCCCAATCATAGAATCATAGAACTGGAAGGGACCTCGCGAGGTCATCTAGTCCAGTCCCCTGCACTCAAGGCAGAACTAAGTATTATCTAGATAAACCCTGAGAGGTGTTTGTCCAATCTGCTACAATGATGGAGATTCCACAACCTCCCTTGGCAATTTATTCCAGTGCTTAACCACTTAAGTGTTTTTCCTAATGTCCAGTCTAAACCACCCTTGCTGCAATTTAAGGCCATTGCTCATTGTCCTGTCCTCTTAGGTTAAGGAGAACAATTTTTCCCCCTCCTCCCTGTAACAACCTTTTAAGTACTGAAAACTGTTATGTCCCCTCTCAGTCTTCTCTTCTCCAGACTAAACAAACCCCATTTTTTCAATCTTCCCTCGTAGGTCATGTTTTCTAGACCTTTCATCATTTTTGTTGCTCTTTCCTGGACTTTCTCCAATTTGTCCACATCTTTCCTGAAATGTGGCACCCAGAACTGGACACAATACTACAGTTGAGGCCTAATCAGCACAGAGTAGAGCGGAAGAATTACTTCTCCTGTCTTGCTTACAGCACTCTTGCTAATACATCCCAGAATGAGGTTTGCTTTTTTTGCAACAGTGATACACTGTTGACTCATATTTAGCTTGTGATCCACTATGATCCCCAGATCCCTTTCCGCAGTACTTCTTCTTAAGCAGTCTTTTCCCATTTTGTATGTGTGCAACTGATTGTTCTTTCCTAAGTGGAGTACTTTGCATTTGTCCTTATTGAATTTCACCCTATTTACTTCAGACCATTTCTCCAGTTTGTCCAGATCATTTTGAATTTTAATCCTATTCTCCAAAGCACTCACAACCCCTCCCGGCTTGGTATCATCTGCAGACTTTATAAATGTACTCTCTATGCCATTATCTAAATCATTGATGAAGATATTGAACAGAACAGGACCCAGAACTGATCCCTGCAAGACCCCACTCGTTATGCCCTTCCATCATGACTGTGAACCACTGATAACTACTCTCTGGGAATGGTTTTCCAACCAGTTACGCACCCACCATATATATAGTAGCTCCATCTAGGTTGTATTTCCCTAATTTGTTTATGAGAAGGTCATTCAAGACAGTATCAAAAGCCTTACTAAAGTCAAGATATACCAACTACCACTTCCCCCCTATCCATATGGCTTGTTACCCTGTTAAAGAAAGCTATCAGGTTGGTTTGACATGATTTGTTCTTGACAAATCCATGCTGACTGTTACTTATCACCTAATTATCTTCTAGGTGTTTGCAAATTGATTGCTTAATTATTTGCTCTATTATCTTTTTCCAGGTACAGAAGTTAAGCTGACTGGTCTGTAATTCCCCAGGTTGTCCTTATTTCCATTTTTATAGATGGGCACTATATTTGCCCTTTTCCAGTCTTCTGGAATGTCTCCCATCTTCAATGGGGTGGTGAGTGGTGATACTTACTAGCCTGGATCACACATGCAAGATTGTTTCTAGACTGAGTTCAGGGACAGCATCTTCCCCCCACTCCAGTGCCTTTCTTGTTCCTGTATTATCATTATGGAGTAGGGAGGGTCATTCCCCAGTTAGGGTTGCACATCAGACTGGTTCTGCCCCTTCCTAAAACCCACCCTCCAAAGAGCTGTATTTTATTACTGCTACGTAGTTAATGTCGGGAAACAGAAAAGGCACTGCCAGTCCCTCACCACATAACCATCACAGGAACTAAGGGAGAATTTACTCCACTTCATAAATTATGACAAAGTGATTTCTTGTGAGGGGGTGAAAATTGTTTCTTTTCCTACAGAGAACTGAAAAGCTGAATATACCAGGATATATTATTAGATTTATTTCCATTAATTCTTAAAGAAGATCGGTGCCTAAAGACACTAGACCGCATTGGAAATCTCAGTCCAAGATTTCAGTTGATGTATTTATTGATTTTGACTCCTAAGACATGGCATGATTCTGGCCATTGTCAGAAGTGAAATACTGCATTTAAGCATCATTGTTAAGCTCTGGTATGTCACTAGATGGTATATGATATGACAGATCAGATCATTTCTCTGTTTATTAGTATTGGCTACCAGAGAAACGGGCTGTTATAGTAGTCATTGGTATCCACATACAACACCCTTTTCCCCATCAGAGCAATGTTCTGTCCTCAGATTGAGACTCCTGGCACTTAACTCTGAAATCTACATTTCGTCTTAAAATTTCAGCCTGTAACCAGGAGAGAGAGGGAGTTTCTGAATATTTATGGAATTAATTCATGAGATTTGATTATCTTTTAACTCTATGTCCTTCTGTAACAAGGTTGGGACTCACCACCGCGGCACCTCCTACTGGTTACTCCGGGAATTAGCTCAGTCCAGTGGAGTGTCCCCTCTCGGTGGTATCCTGCCCGTTGTCTTGTCCTCGGTTAGCTTCTGAGCCCACGTCGCTCACCAACTCGCGACGTCCTCTTCCGGACCACTGCCCTCCAGCAGTGCCCCTTAGTCCAGCCACACCCCCTTCCGGGGGGAGGTAGGGAGGTCAATCAGCAGTCTCTATGTCCAGCCACCGTGGTCAACCACGCACCCCAAAGTCTAATCCCTCCTGTCAGGGATCTGGCGTGGTCTATAATGGCCGCTCCCTACGGCCTATGGCTGGGTGTACTTCAAGGGGAGAAGGTGGGGACCCAGGCCCACCCTCTACTCTGGGTCCTGGACCCAGGAACCCTCTAGCGGCAGCATCGCTGTCCTCCTTCTCTCCCCTCGTCTGTCTGCTTCCCTGGGCCGCTTCCCCTACGGCCCCTCGCACCGGCTAGGCCCTTCCCCTCAGGGCCTGCAGCCTGGCAGACACCGGGCTGGAGTTTCCTTCTGTTCCCCCGGGCCTGCCCAGCACTGCGCTGTCCCGGGTGCTAGTCTCCCACCCTGGAGACAGACCTTCCCCTGTTGAAGGCCTGGGACAGACTGACTGCTCCTTTCCAGAGCAGCCTTCTAATAGGGCTGAGCCTGGCCCTGATTGGCTCCCTCCAATCTGGGCCCTGATTGGCTCTCAGTAAGCCCTTTCCTGATTGGCTGCCAGCCTGCGCAGCCTCTCTGGCCTACTCTAGCCCCCTCTCACATGGGGGTGGGGCACTTGCCCCACCACACCTTCCCATTCAATCTAGGAAAAGATTTATTGTTCCTAGACTCAACCCATGGCAGACAGAGACTGGGGAAACAAAACAGACATCAAAGAATTCACCAGCTCATTCCTTCAGGTAACTGCAGGTCTCTTTAATGAGAAAGTCCCGTTTCTGCAGAATGATGAAAGACAAGAACCTCAGTGGAACTGGAGTCCTGTCTGCCAATCCCTGAAGAGCTCTGTGTAGTTGATCCAATAAAAGGTATTACCTCACCCACCTTGTCTCAAACCCTGAGAAATGAATTGAGATTTTTGGCACTTTACTCTGAACTCTACATTTAGGCTTAAAATTTCAGCCTGTAATCAGGACAGGACGGGAGTTTCCAAATATTTATGGAATTAATTCATGAGACTTGATTAAATTTTAACTCTATGTTCTTCCAATTCAATTGCACAGCTTGATTTATTGTTCCTAGACTCAAACCATGGCACACAGAGACTGGGGAAACCAAACGGCCATCACAGAATTCATCATTCTGGGATTCGGGGATCTCCCCGACCTGCAAATTCTTCTTTTCCTGATGTTCCTAGTGATCTACATGGCAACCATGGCCATTGTGGCTGACCAGCACCTTCACACCCCCATGTACTTCTTCCTGGGCAACTTGTCCTGCCTGGAGACCTGCTACACCTCAGCCATCCTGCCCAGGTTGTTGACCAGTCTCCTGACTGGGGACAAAACCATCTCAGTCAGTGGCTGCTTCATGCAACTGTATTTCTGTGGTTCTCTGGCATGTACAGAATGCTATCTCCTAGCAGCAATGTCTTATGATCGGTATTTAGCGATATGTAAACCCCTGCACTATTCAACTCTTATGAATATCAGGTTTTGCCTCCAGGGCCGGCTTTAGGTTTTTTGCTGCCCCAAGCAAAAACATTTTTGGCTGCCCCCCCAGTCCGGGGCTCTCTCTCTCCCCCCACCCCCCAACTGCACCCTCCTGCAGCCCCAGCCCTGGGTCACTCGTAACTCGCTCCCAGGGATTCAGCAGGAATTTTGGATGTTCACAGAACACAGACAGGATTGGTTCCCATATGGTTACAGAACTGCAGTAAAGTGGAACAATTTTCAGCTTGTGTGATTGAAGGCTATCTGGATGCATATTATAAGACTGTTCTACATAAATGAGGAAAAGTTGAGGTGCCTTTATTATTCTTTTGTTCCATTCTTTGTTTCTATGGGGAATTTGCCAATGCAATATCACTGTCTTCCTTTTAAACAAATAAAACTAAAATAAAAAAAAAAAGCAATGGCTGTTGAAAATAGCAATTCCAGTCCTAATAACCACTGGGAAGCATTTCTTGGAAAATTTATTCTACTTTTTCTACAGCAAGTTATAGTGGATACGTATATTTGATATGGGAGAAATGAAGTAACAGCTGCCCAAACTGAGCTTGAGCAGTCCTGAATTTTGAGGGTGTTCAAATCTGGAAGGCAGGTGCTAGATTCCCTTTCTGAATATTAGCTAAATCTGGAAAAGAAAAGTCAATTTCTGCTTCCATGGCTCAGAAGTGTAAATCCTCCTACGTGCCTGGTACTGTATCTAAAGCTGCCCAGGTCCTAGTAGAGCCTCCCCTCCCTTACTTTTCATTTTAAATTCTAGTGGGATCCACGTACCTCCCTTGCTAGGCTTCAGATAGAGAGGTGCACTGTCCATTTAGTCCACCCAATTCTTTCTTTGGGGGAGAGCCCAGGGCTGGTGTGGAAGGAGGTGCGGGGGGCGGGGGGAGAGCCCAGGGCTGGGGCAGCAGGGACGTGCAGGTGGGGGCCAGAGCTGGGGCAGCAGGGGGTGTGGGCGGGGGAGAGTCCAGGGCTGGGGCAACACGGGGGAGCGGGGGGAGCCCAGGGCTGGGGTAGGGGGGGCAAAAAACCTAGAGCTGGCTCTGTCCCTACCATTCACAGCAAGCTGCAGCATGAGGTTTCAGTTCCACACTCCTTCCCCCTCCCTTTCCTGTTGATAGCTGCTAAGGGAATGCTGGGAAATGTAGTTCTTTCCCTGCTCCAGGGCTGGCTCTATAGGCAGGGAGCTAACCAAGGAACTACAGCTCCCAGGGCCCCCTGTTGGTTCTCAGCTCCCATGCTGGATTCTTGCGCCCCTGCAAATTTGCCACCCCAAGCAACTGCTTGCTTTGCTGGTGCCTAGAGCCGGCCCTGTTTGCCTCCAATTGGCTGCTGGGTCATGGTTAAATGGTTGTTTGGCTGTAATTATCTTAATCTCATTCCTATCATAGTTATTATTCTGTGGCCCGAATGAAATTGACCATTTCTATTGTGATGTCATCCCAGTGATGGAACTCTCCTGCAGTGACACCCACCAGGTCATATTGCTGGATTTCATATTAGTCTCTGTATTCACCCTCCCTCCATTCCTACTAACCCTGACTTCCTAGGTGTGTATCGTCGTTACCATCCTGAGAATCCCTTCCACCACCGGGAGACAAAAGGCCTTTTCCACCTGCTCCTCTCACCTCATTGTGGTGACAATTTTCTATGGAACCTATGGAACCTGCTACCGAAAAGTGATACACTGAGAGACCTGAACAAAGTGCTCTCTCTTTGCTACACGGTCCTGACTCCCCTGGTAAACCCCCTCATCTACAGCCTGAGAAACAGAGAGGTCAAGGAAGCCTTGTGCAAAGCATTCAGTAAATGTGGCTGTCATAACTATAAAGGGAAGGGTAACAGCTCTCCTGTGTACAGTACTAAAAATCCCTCCTGGCCAGAGACTCCAAAATCCTTTTACCTGTAAAGGGTTAAGAAGCTCGGGTAACCTGGCTGACACCTGACCCAAAGGACCAATAAGGGGACAAGATACTTTCAAATCTTGGGGCGGGGGAAAGGCTTTTGTGTGTGCTCTTTGTTTTAAGGGGTTGTTCGCTCTTGGGACTGAGAGGGACCAGACATCAATCCAGGTTCTCCCCATCTTTCTAAACAAGTCTCTCTTATTTTCAAAATTGTAAGTAAAAGCCAGGCAAGGCGTCTTAGATTTACTTTGTTTTCTCAACTTGTAAATGTACCTTTTACTAGAGTGTTTACCTTTGTTTGCTATACTTTGAACCTAAGACAGAGGGGGGTCCTTTGAGCTCTTTAAGTTTGATTACCCTGTAAAGTTATTTTCCATACTGATTTTACAGAGATGATTTTTACCTTTTTCTTTAATTAAAAGCCTTCTTTTTAAGGACCTGATTGATTTCTCCTTGTTTTAAGATCCAAGGGGGTTTGGATCTGTATTCACCAGGAGTTGGTGAAAGGAAGGAGGGGGGAAGGGTCAATTTCTCCTTGTTTAAGATCCAAGGAGTTTGGATCTGTATTCACCAGGGAATTGGTGAGAGGTTTTCTAAAAGCTTCCCAGGGTAGGGAAAGGTGGCAGCGGACCAGAACTAAGCTGGTAGTTAAGCTTAGAAGTCCTCATGCAGGCCCCTACATTTGTACCCTAACGTTCAAAGTGGGGATACAGCCTTGACATGGTGGCAGAGCGGTGGGATTCGTTTTAAACCCAAAAGCCAGTAAGAGATTTTTTTTCCCTTCTAGCTGCTTGGAAAGCAGAGCTGAAGGTAGATGCATATCTTATCTCTCCTTGCCTGAAGGCAGAGGTGTTAAGTTTTTTTTAACGAGGGCCTTTGTTAAGAGAAGGGTTCAAAGCGAGCAAACTTTGACTGGTAAAGGCAATTTACAAGCTGAATTGGTTTTTTTTTCTTTTTACATCCTCGGGAGTAGCTTGTTAAAAAGTCTCTGTTAACTCAGCAGCAGCCAGAGCTAAGTACATCCCAGTTTCAGTCAACTGCAGAGGGGTGTGACCCAGCACAAGAAAACAGGAAAATGACTACCAAAGAAGTAGCTAACAAAATAGAACTGGCCAAACTAGAAGCAGAAGAAAATGAAAGAAAACATCAGAGACTGCTTCAAATTAAAAAACTTGAAGAGGAGGCCCATGAAAGAAGAGAAAGCCAAAGAGGAGGCCCATAAAAGAGAAGAGAAAGCCAAAGAGGAGGCCCACAAGAGAGAGATGGAGCTGGAAAAAGCCAAAGAGGAGGCCCAAGAGGAGGCCCACAAGAGAGAGATGGAGCTGGAAAAAGCCAAAGAGGAGGCGAGAGAAAAAGAAAGGAAGCATGAACTGGAAGCAGCAAGGGCTAAGCAGGATGCATCAGACCATCCTAGCAACTCCTCTCCAGGTACCACTTCCCATCCCAGAAAATTCCCCACCTACAAGGCAGGCGATGATACTGAGGCCTTCTTAGAAAATTTTGAAAGGGCCTGCATTGAATACAGCATCGCTGCAGACCAGTACATGGTAGAGCTGAGGCCGCAGCTCAGTGGACCCTTAGCAGAGGTGGCGGCTGAAATGCCTAAGGAACACATGAACAGTTATGAACTTTTTAAAAACAAGGCCAGAATCAGAATGGGGCTAACACCTGAGCATGCCCGTCGCCGGTTCAGAGCCCTAAGGTGGAAACCTGATGTGTCATTTACCCGACATGCCTACCACATTGGGAAAAATTGGGATGCCTGGATATCAGGAGCAAATGTTAAATCTACAGAAGAGTTGCCCTTCCTAATGCAAATGGAGCAGTTTTTAGAGGGTGTTCCTGAGGAAATAGAAAGGTACATCCTAGATGGGAAGCCCAAAACTGTAACCGAGGCGGGGGAGATTGGAGCCAAATGGGTGGAGGTGACAGAAAAGAAAAAAGCTAGTAGCAGTTGGAGCGAATATCAGAAGGGGCAAGCCGAAACAAAACCTTACCACCGGGGACAACCCAAGGCCCCACCCACATCCCAAGGGAAACCCCAGACGCCTTCTCACCCCACCACACCAGTCTCCATCAACCAACATCGCCCCGGTGATACCTTAGCAGGGCGATGTTTTAAATGTAATGAACTGGGACATATAAAGGCTCACTGCCCCAAGAATCCCAACCGATTACAGTTCATTACACCCCAATCACACCAAAGATCCCCAGACCCAGATGCCTCTCTCATACCCTCAGAGCGAAGGGAAACCTTGAGAGTGGGCGGAAAGAAGGTTATCGCTTGGAGGGATACTGGGGCACAAGTGTCAACTATCCACCAATCACTAGTGGACCCCAAACTCATCAACCCGGAGGCTACAGTGACAATTCAACCCTTCGTGTCACAGTCTGTAACCTTGCCTACAGCCCAGTTGCATGTCCAGTACAGGGGCTGGTCAGGAATGTGGACTTTTGCAGTCTATGACAATTATCCCATCCCCATGCTGCTGGGGGAAGACTTGGCCAACCATGTGAAGCTAGCCAAGAGGGTGGGAATAGTCACCCGCAGCCAGGCTAAGCAAGCTTCCACCCCCATCCCTGTTCCTGAGCCGTCCACCAGGGCCCCGTCTGTGTTACCAGAGACCCAAACAAAGGTGGTGGAACCGGATCCACTGCCAACGACTGCAACAGCCGTAGTGGATCCAATCCCAGAGACCCAGCCAAAGCCAGTCCCAGAACCGGAACTGGCAACGCAACCAGCACCAGAACCATTGCCAGCACTGAGTCCAGCGCTTGCAAGCCCGTCTACAACTCCAATGCCAGAGGGCACCAGCGAGTCTGAACTGGTGGAAGCAGCAGATAACCCTACCCAAGAGGCTCAGCCAGAGCCTGAAATACCACATAGTGCACCAGCGGACAGCGGTTCACAGTCAATGGAAACAGCCCCAGCACCTGCATCACTTCCAGAGGGACCAAGCCCCAGTCCACAGTCCAAGGAGGAACTGATGTCTCCAGCATCAAGGGAACAGTTCCAGGCCGAGCAGGAAGCAGATGACAGCCTTCAGAAAGCTTGGGCGGTGGCACGGAGCACCCCACCACCTCTCAGCTCTTCTAACCGATCCCGGTTTGTTGTAGAAAAACTACTTTTATACAAGGAGACTCTTTCTGGTGGGCACCAGGAAGACTGGCATCCTCAAAGACAGTTGGTAGTTCCCACTAAGTATCGGGTAAAGCTCTTGAGCTTAGCCCATGATCATCCCAGTGGCCATTCTGGGGTGAACAGAACCAAAGACCGGTTGGGGAAGTCCTTCCACTGGGAGGGAATGGGCAAGGACGTTGCTAATTATGTCCGGTCTTGTGAGGTGTGCCAACGAGTGGGAAAGCCCCAAGACCAGGTTAAAGCCCCTCTCCAGCCACTACCCATAATTGAGGTCCCATTTCAGCGAGTAGCTGTGGATATTCTGGGTCCTTTCCCAAAGAAGACACCCAGAGGAAAGCAGTACGTACTGACTTTCATGGATTTTGCTACCCGATGGCCGGAAGCTGTACCCTTAAGCAACACCAGGGCTAACGATGTGTGCCAGGCATTAGCAGACATTTTTGCCAGGGTAGGGTGGCCCTCCGACATACTTACAGATTCGGGAACTAATTTCCTGGCAGGGAACATGAAAAACCTGTGGGAAGCTCATGGGGTGAATCACTTGGTTGCAACCCCTCATCACCATCAAACCAATGGTCTGGTGGAGAGGTTTAATGGAACTTTGGGGGCCATGATACGTAAATTCGTAAATGAACACTCCAATGATTGGGACCTAGTGTTGCAGCAGTTGCTTTTTGCCTACAGGGCGGTACCACATCCCAGTTTAGGGTTTTCACCATTTGAACTTGTGTATGGCCGCGAGGTTAAGGGGCCATTACAGTTGGTGAAGCAACAATGGGAGGGGTTTACGCCTTCTCCAGGAACTAACATTCTAGACTTTGTAAGCAACCTACAAAGCACCCTCCGACACTCTTTAGCCCTTGCTAAAGAAAACCTAAAGGATGCTCAGGAAGAGCAAAAGGCCTGGTATGATAAACATTCCAGAGAACGGTCCTTCAAAGTAGGAGACCAAGTCATGGTCTTAAAGGCGCTCCAGGCACATAAATGGAAGCGTCGTGGGAAGGACCATTCACGGTCCAGGAGTGCCTAGGAGCTGTTAACTATCTCATAGCCTCCCCCACCTCCAACATAAAGCCTACGGTATACCATGTTAATTCTCTTACGCCCTTTTATTCCAGAGAATTAAACATTTGCCAGTTTACAGCCCAGGAAACAGATGATGCGGAGTGGCCTGCAGGTGTCTACTACAAAGGAAAAAGGAATGGTGGCGTGGAAGAGGTGAACCTCTCCACGACCCTGGGACGTCTGCAGTGACTGCAGATCAAGGAGCTGTGCACAAGCTTTGCACCGATTTTCTCAGCCACTCCAGGAAGGACCGAATGGGCATACCACTCCATTGACACAGGTAATGCTCACCCAATTAGAACCCCACCCTACCGGGAGTCACCTCATGCCCAAGCTGCTATACAAAGGGAGATCCAGGACATGCTACAGATGGGTATAATCCGCCCCTCTACCAGTGCATGGGCATCTCCAGTGGTTCTAGTTCCCAAACCAGATGGGGAAATACGCTTTTGCGTGGACTACCATAAGCTAAATGCTGTAACTCGTCCTGACAACTATCCAATGCCACGCACAGATGAGCTATTGGAAAAATTGGGACATGCCCAATTCATCTCTACTTTAGACTTAACCAAAGGGTACTGGCAAGTACCACTAGATGAACCCGCTAAGGAAAGGTCCGCCTTCGTCACCCAGGCAGGGGTGTATGAATTCAATGTACTCCCTTTCGGGTTGCGAAATGCACCCGCCACCTTCCAAAGACTTGTAGATGGTCTCTTAGCGGGATTGGGAGAATCTGCAGTTGCCTACCTCGATGATGTGGCCATTTTTTCTGATTCATGGACAGAACACCTGGAGCACCTGGAAAAAGTCTTCGAGCGCATCCGGCAGGCAGGACTAACTGTTAAGGCTAAAAAGTGTCAAATAGGCCAAAACAGAGTGACGTACCTGGGGCACCAGGTGGGTCAAGGAACTATAAATCCCCTACAGGCCAAAGTGGATGCTATCCAAAAGTGGCCGGTTCCAAAGTCAAAGAAACAGGTCCAATCCTTCTTAGGCTTGGCCGGATATTATAGGCGATTTGTACCACACTACAGCCAAATCGCCGCCCCGCTGACAGACCTAACCAGAAAGAAACAGCCAAATGCAGTTCAGTGGACTGATGAGTGTCAAAAGGCCTTTAACCAGCTTAAGGCAACACTCATGTCTGACCCTGTGCTAAGGGCCCCAGACTTTGACAAACCGTTCCTAGTAACCACAGATGCGTCCAAGCGAGGCGTGGGAGCAGTTTTAATGCAGGAAGGACCGGATCAAGAATTCCATCCTGTCGTGTTTCTCAGCAAGAAACTGTCTGAGAGGGAAAGCCACTGGTCAATCAGCGAAAAGGAATGCTACGCCATTGTGTACGCGCTGGAAAAGCTACGCCCATATGTTTGGGGACGGCGGTTCCAACTACAAACAGACCATGCTGCGCTACAGTGGCTTCATACCGCCAAGGGAAATAACAAAAAACTTCTTCGGTGGAGTTTAGCTCTCCAAGATTTTGATTTTGAAATACAACACATTTCGGGAGCTTCTAACAAAGTGGCTGATGCACTCTCCCGGGAAAGTTTCCCAGAGTTAACTGGTTAACAATTGTTCTTGGAATGAAACATATTGTTAGTTTTTATATAATCAGTAGTATGTCTAAAGGTACATGTGTCTTATTAACTCTGTTTTCTCCTAGAACTCCAGGAAGAAATCACAGCCAGTGTGGAACCAAACGTCCAACACTATCTGTGATTTGGGGGGCGTGTCATAACTATAAAGGGAAGGGTAACAGCTCTCCTGTGTACAGTACTAAAAATCCCTCCTGGCCAGAGACTCCAAAATCCTTTTACCTGTAAAGGGTTAAGAAGCTCGGGTAACGTGGCTGACACCTGACCCAAAGGACCAATAAGGGGACAAGATACTTTCAAATCTTGGGGGGGGGGGGGAAAGGCTTTTGTGTGTGCTCTTTGTTTTAAGAGGTTGTTCGCTCTTGGGACTGAGAGGGACCAGACATCAATCCAGGTTCTCCCCATCTTTCTAAACAAGTCTCTCTTATTTTCAAAATTGTAAGTAAAAGCCAGGCAAGGCGTCTTAGATTTACTTTGTTTTCTCAACTTGTAAATGTACCTTTTACTAGAGTGTTTATCTTTGTTTGCTATACTTTGAACCTAAGACAGAGGGGGGTCCTTTGAGCTCTTTAAGTTTGATTACCCTGTAAAGTTATTTTCCATACTGATTTTACAGAGATGATTTTTACCTTTTTCTTTAATTAAAAGCCTTCTTTTTAAGGACCTGATTGATTTCTCCTTGTTTTAAGATCCAAGGGGGTTTGGATCTGTATTCACCAGGAGTTGGTGAAAGGAAGGAGGGGGGAAGGGTCAATTTCTCCTTGTTTAAGATCCAAGGAGTTTGGATCTGTATTCACCAGGGAATTGGTGAGAGGTTTTCTAAAAGCTTCCCAGGGTAGGGAATGGTGGCAGCGGACCAGAACTGAGCTGGTAGTTAAGCTTAGAAGTCCTCATGCAGGCCCCTGCATTTGTACCCTAAAGTTCAAAGTGGGTATACAGCCTTGACAGTGGCTTTCACAAAAATGTGCAGATACACCTACATAATAAAATAACCTAAGGTTTTCAAAGCTACCTGGGTGATTTCAGCCATCAGCCCCCATTAAAATTAAGTTGAAAACTCCCTTTGAAAATCTCAGCACTCAGTGTTGTCCATCTCAGTGGAAGGACCAGAAGGGAGGTGGCCATAACCGTGGTGCCATCATGGAGTTTTTAACTGGGCACTAGGCAGAGTGGAGACCAAATTTTTACCAATTTTTATATCCGTAAAAAAGCCATTTTTGATCTAAATAAATGTTTGGACAATAAAAATACTAACTCCTGGTGCAGCATATGTGGGGACGTAAGCCTGGGAAATCTACCACCTCTGAAATTGTGCTTATTGCCAGCATAGCCCTCTGCAGACCAGCCACCTTCACTGTGCTCACACAGGCCGGATGCAAACAACCAGGCCCCAGCAGTGACCTCTGGACACTTCACCAGGAACAGCCTCATAGCTCTTATCTGGGCTAAGCCCGGCGGTGACCAGCTCCAGCAAAGCACCTGCTCCAGGCTCACTGGGCCCTTGGAAGCGGGGAGGTTGGGCAACCACAGAGAAGTAGATGCACATGCTAGGTCCACTGGGATTGTCCATACCCAGCAGGGGTTTTGCCAGGCACACATAGAACTGAGGCCAATTCTGCAGTTGGGTCTGTCAAACAGTCCCTGAAGAGGGACTCTTCCTGCAGCCCTTCAGGGCAGCAGCTGCTCTTC
Source organism: Emys orbicularis (assembly GCF_028017835.1). NCBI lineage: Eukaryota > Metazoa > Chordata > Testudines > Emydidae > Emys > Emys orbicularis. The sequence continues at coordinate 16,810,515 of NC_088695.1, read as the reverse complement.
TGCCACCAACTGCACAGAGAAGTTCAAAGGGAGGGGACCTGTTACAAAGAGTGTCGCCAAAACTCACTGCAACAAGCGCCCGTCCCGAGAGGGCTAGTTCTCAGGATACTGTGTCTAGTCAGCCCCAGGTGCCTTACAAAGCTACTGCCTACCAATGGGCAGAGCTCCTGTGGTGCCTAACACGGCAGTGCTGGCTCAGTCACTAGGAGCATGTCAGGGCTTGGCCAGAGGTAAGGGAGCTGGGCAACAGTGAGACCGGTAGGGCTCCAACACAATGGAAAGGATTTTCAAAGGGACCTAATAGAGTTAGGCACCCAAATCACTTTGAAATGGGAGTTGAACACTTAGATTCTCAGAGGCGTGTATGGAAGTTCAGTCTGGAGAGCAATGGGGATTCTGTCACGGTAGGTTCAATCTATGCGTTTCCATTGGAAACAGACCCCACATCAACACAAGTGCACTGGATGGAGGGGAAACCCTTGCTAATACATTGAAAGCCGCTGCTGTTGTACGTGCTCTCGTAGCCACTAATATTGCAATCATGATGTTGTGTGATTTGGTTGCTAGTGGCTATAATTTGGAACAGCGCACACCTAGCAGTAGGTAAGAAATGAGGAGAGATGAGATTATGCTGTCTAGGGCTACTAGAGGGCAGAGGAATGGGACAGGTGTAGTGGTGTTGCCCAATGGACAGCAGCCAAAGTGGAAGGGCAAGAAAGGAGATGTTATGTTGTCAAATGACCAACCGAGGGAAGTGGAAAGGGAGGTGAAGCTGTATAATGCTGTATAAGTGGTAGGTAAAGAGCACTAAAGAGAAAAGGACCTCAATGCTATCTAATGAACTGTGGATAGTAGCAGATGTTAAGTAGTGAGAAATGGGCTGTTATACTAAATAATGGGCACCAGGTGACATAAGAGCTAAGAATGGGAAAGCAAAAAGAAGAATGCACTGCAGGAGAGCAGAGTAACAGGCTGTCATGCTGGGAATTGGACACTAAATGGCAGCAGAGTAGAGAAAAGTGAGGGAGGGGGAAGGTCAGAAATACTGACTCGTGACCAATAGATTTCAGCGGCCAATACAATAATGAGAAAGTGGGTAGCAGCATGTTGTAAGGGTGACATATGGGCAGCTATTTTCAAAAATGCCCATTAGATGATGGCTTATCTTGAATACTAATTAAGGGGTGGTGCAAGTCCACGACAACCTCAGAGTTATGAGCGCCCTCGGGAACAGAGGTTGTTCGTAACTCTGAAATGTTCATAACTGAACAAAACGTTATGTTGGTTCTTTCAAAAGTTTACAACTGGACATTGACTTAATGCAGCTTTGAAACTTTACTATGCAGAAGAAAAATGCTGCTTTTAACCATCTTAATTTAAATGAAACAAGCACAGAAACAGTTTCCTTACCTTGTCAAATCTTTTTTTTTTAAATGTTCCATTTATTTTTTTTACTAGTTTATGTTTAACATAGTACTGTACTGTATTGGAATTTAAAAAAATAAATATTTTTTTTGGTCTTTACTGCTGCTTGATTACATAGTTCCGGTTCCAAATGAGGTGTGTGGTTGACTGGTCAGTTCGTAACTCTGAGGTTCTACTGTACATTATAACAGCCCATCACCTTGGACAGGCATCTTCCAAAAATGTAAGCTGGTTTTTGTTCAAGATCTAAAATATTTTCCACAAAAGATTGTTAAACTAAAAAATGATGTAGAATGGGACTTGTATAATTGCAAGTCACACGGGACATTGTTAGCTACAAAGCTTTGGAGACACAAAATGATTCAAGTGGGAGAAAGGTTAAAGTGGGGCCATATGAAAAAGCGTGAAGACAGAATACAAATATGAGGGAGCATTTACACTTTGTAAATCAAAGGGGAAGCCCCTTTTCCAAACGAAGATCAAATCCACCGGTTCATCCCTTCAGGTAACTGCAGGTCTCTTCACTGAGAAAATCCAGTTTCTGCAGAAAGAGGAGAGACAAGAACCTCTGCTGAGGATCCTGAGCCTTGGCCGCTGAACCCTGAGAAATAAGAGCTCATCACTTCAAGCTTGGACTGTCCTGTGGTTTCAGGTGAGCACTGTCTTCCTGATTGCATTTCTATACCACCTTCCAAACAGGGGCATGAATGTTCTTTGTGAATATTAGAGGGACAAGGCGGGCGAGGTAATATCTTTTATTGGACCAAGTCCTGTTGGTGAACAAGAGAAGCTTTCGAGCTGCACAGAGCTCTTCTTCAGGTGAATATTAACAGTTTTAGCCTCACCTTCCCACCGTAGTGCCAGTCACTGTTCATAGCACCTTTTCACAGACATGGAGTGTGAGATCCATGTCTTGTGACAGGTCCTCAGTTGGAGATCTTCCCCACTGACAAAAATGGAGCTGCCTTGATTTACACCAGCTGGGGATCTGGCTCATGTGTGCCCCAATGGGGTGGCGAGTGGTGATAGAGTCTTATTACCCCAGATCACACATGCCACAATGTTTCTAGACTCCAAGTTCAGGGACAGCACCTTCCCCCGCCCTGAGTGCCTTTCTTGTTCCTGTATTATCATCCCACAATCATTATGGCGTGGGGAGGGTCACTCCCCAGTTAGGGTTGCATATCAACCTGCTTTTGTCCCTTCCTAAGATCCACCCTACAAAGAGCTGTTTTTTATTACTGCTACATAGTGAACGTCAGGAAACAGAAAAGGCATTGCCAGTCACTTACCATGTCACCATCACCACCAGAGAAACTAAGGGAGAATTTACTCCACTTCATAATTTATGGCATGAACTGATCTCTTGTGAGGGGGTGAAAATTGTTCTTTTTCCTACAGGGCACTGAAATGCTGAATATACCAGGATATATTTGTAGAATTAATAGAAATAAATCTAACAGAAGGTCATTGCCTAAGGACTCTAAACTGCATTGAAAAATCTCAGTCCAAGATTTTAGTTGTTTGATTTTGACTCCTAAGACATGGCATGATTCTGGTCATTGCCAGAAATGAAATATAGCATTTAAGCATCATTGTTAAGCTCTAAGATGTCACTAGAGGGAATATCATAGTAGATAAAGAAATATTCTGATCCGCTATATCAGTACTCGGCTACCAGAGATATGGGCTGTTTCAGTAGTGATTGCTCTGATCATGGCAGACGATGGTTTACATGGATACAAATGTTCTGTTCTCAAATTGAGACTTCTGGCACTTTGCTCTGAACTCTACATTTAGGTTTAAAATTTCAGCCTGTAATCTGGAAAGGAAGGGGAGTTTCTGCATACTTATGGAATTAATTAATGCAACTTGACTAACCTTAAACTCTATGTTCTTCCAATCCAATTACACAGCTTGTTTTATTGTTCCTGGACTCAAACCATGGCAGACAGAGACTGGGGAAACCAAACGGCCATTAAAGAATTCATCATTCTGGGATTCGGGGATCTCCCTGACCTGCAAATTCTTCTCTTCCTGATGTTCCAAGTCATCTACATGGCAACCGTGGCCGGGAACACTCTCATCGTGGTGCTCATTGCGGCTGACCAGCACTTTCACACCCCCATGTACCTCTTCCTGGGCAACTTGTCCTGCCTGGAGACCTGCTACACCTCAACCATCCTGCCCAGGTTGCTGGCCAGTCTCCTGACTGGGGACAAAACCATCTCAGTCAGTGGCTGCATCATACAACTGTATTTCTTTGGTTCTCTGGCATGTACAGAATGCTATCTCCTAGCAGCAATGTCTTATGATCGGTATTTAGCGATATGTAAACCCCTGCACTATTCAACTCTTATGAATATCAGGTTTTGCCTCCAGTTGGCTGCTGGGTCATGGTTTAATGGCTGTTTGGCTACTGCTATCTTTGTCTTATTCCTATCACAGTTAATATTCTGTGGCACAAATGAAATTGACCATTTCTATTGTGATTCCATCCCACTGATGGAACTCTCCTGCACTGATACCCACCAGCTCATATTGCTGGCTTTCATATTAGTCTCTGTATTCACCCTGCCTCCATTCCTACTAACCCTGACATCCTACATGTGTATCATCGCCACCATTCTGAGAATCCCTTCCACCACCGGGAGGCAAAAAGCCTTTTCCACCTGCTCCTCTCACCTCATTGTGGTGACAATTTTCTATGGATCCATCATGATTGTGTACTTGCTACCGAAACATTATACACTGAGAAACCTGAACAAAGTGGTCTCTCTTTGCTACACGGTCCTGACTCCCCTGGTAAACCCCCTCATCTACAGCCTGAGAAACAGAGAGGTGAAAGAAGCCTTGTGCAAAGCAGTCAGTAAATATGTGGCTTTCACCAAAACATGCAGAGACTCCTAACTTAGCCTGAGGTTTTCAAAGCTTCCTGGGTGTTTTAAGCAATCAGCCCCCCATTAAAATTAAGTTGAAAACTCCCATTGAAAATCTCAGCACTAATGTGAAAAAGAAATGGAGATGATCTTCATGGAGTTACTGAGACAGTCTTTGTGGTCCCCCGCTGTGTCCATGTAACACAATTTTCAGGAAAGTGAGGATGTTGACAGCTCTGTCACTCTCTCATGTTCAGCACTGATACACACAGTATGATGGTATTTTTCTCCAGGGTGTTGGCTAAATGTTCACCCTCTGTGAGGAGTGTGTAGAGCGTCTGAAACCGCACAGAGCTGACATTGTGTAAGGCCAAAATCCACTAACGATTAAAGTAAATCCCTGGGTATATCCCCTGTTCATTGTTTCTCTATGTAAGATAATAAAGTCTTGTAATCAAATTCAGACAGTCTAATACAAACAAAACACAATGGGTGACATCATCATATTTGTTGCTACAGATCGTTTCTTATGCCCCTAAGGATACAATGCAGAATCCAGCTAAAGCTCAGGTCACTGTTGTCCATCTAAGTGGAAGGACCAGGGAGGGAGGTGGCCATAACTGTGGTATCATCATAGAGTTTTTAACTGGGCACCAGGTGGAGCGGAGACCAATTATTAACCATTTTTTTATATGCATAAAAAAGCCGTTTTTGATCAAAATAAATGTTTGGACAATAAAAATAGTAACTCCTGGTGCGGCATAGGTGGGGATGTTGCCTGGGAAATTTGCCACCCCTGAAATTGTGCTCCTTGCCATCATAGCCCTCTGCAAACTGTTGTCAGTCAGCGTGCTTGCCTGCTCTCTCCGTATGCTGTCCCAGCCCTGCGCAGACAGTTGGTTCAGCAGACCTCGATAGTACTACCCAGAAAGAAAGACCACAGGCACAGTTTGGTGACAAAGGCACTCAGCCAGGTTTATTGCCCTCAAGGCACAGTTCTAGCATCCTGATTCTGTGGTTACAGATACACTAATACACGAGTGCCCAGTGCCAAGGAGCAGCTCAGTCAGCAGTGGGAATTTCTGCTGTCCCCTAGGCCGCACAAAGGGTTAAATTGAGGTACCCCAACATTTATAGACTGAGACAAACAACTTACATACCACCTCATGTGTTTCACGACATCTGCTTGTTACCTCCCCTTGTACTTTGCTCCAGGTGTCTCGGGCAAAACATCCCTATTCATCACTTCTGTCAAACCCTCTTATCTGGTATTAGGTCAGGAGGATGTGCCTGGGCTAATCTCCTGGAGTGAGTTCACACACATACCCAGTGTCTGTTGCTTCTTAGGAGTGTCTGTGTGTTAGCAATGCTAGTGATACCTTTCCTAGGTAATGTATCGGATAGTGAAGTTGTAAGCATCTGATGTACTACATGGCCTGACTTTGGTTCACGGCATGGCCGGTGATGACACAAAAAGCTCCCTCTCAGAATGCCCATCAGAACTGAGCAGGTGCAGTAACATCCACTGTTGCAGCTGCCCTCACTCTGCCCTTACTTGGAGTCAGACTTTGCTGCCTGGTCTTTGGAGGTATTAAAAAGGGGCAAAGGGGGGAGAGGGGCTAACAGTTGACCCCCTGCTGTTCTTGCAAATATAGGGGTGTGCAGGGGGCAGAGGCTTTTTTAGTTCTCCTCACAGGACACTGCATGTCAGTGCTGGAGAAGAGGGCAGATTCCTGGGGCTGTGTTCTTAAAGGTGCAGGCATCCCAATTCCTAGACTGTCAATGCTTAGACACCGCAGCGTCTCTCTGTCTTATATAAATGCTGAGGTGCTACTTTACTGTTACAGCCAGGAGACTTAATGCTGTGAAATATTGTACATACACCCCCTCCCTCAAACTCTGCCTCACACATTTTGAGTATTCTATCAGTTTCTATGTCTATATGAAGTCAGTGCAGCTCCTTTCTCTTATATAATGTGCTGAGGTGCTAAACTCCCTCCCAGAGCCCACACGTCTGCACCCCCTCCTGTACCCCAATCCCCTGCCCCAGGTCAGAGCCTGCACCCCTCACCCAAACGTCCTCCTAGAGCCTACACCTCAAACCCCCTCCCACAGCAAAACTCCCTTGGACCTCTTCTGGATGTCACCAAAAAATATACAAACCTGCTGCCCCTGGTGCTACTTTACTGCTACAGGAGACTTGATGCAGTGAAATATTTTACCTACAGTCCCTCAAACTCTGCGTCACACATTTTGAGTATTTAAAAGAGTCTTATCATTATATGTCTACATGAAGTCTCATAACAGTTCACACATTTGTCTTATCTGCTGCTGTGATTCCCTGCTCTCTTCCTGGTAATCCATTTTAATGATAGAAATAACATTTCTAAAGGAGCAAAACTATTATGCTTATTACTCTGAACACATCGTCATTTATCTGTATTATCATTGTGCAATGCATATCATTGTGCTGTTTATTTTTTATTTGAATAGATAATGCTCATCAAAAAATGTTAAGTAACTAGTTGTAATTAGTTTTAGCAATTCCATCTGTGCTTCTATTATAGCACTTGCTATGGTTTTTGTACTTTGATTTGTAATTTGGAGTTTTTAATTCTACCTTTTTTCTTTTTCTATAGAGGTGTATTCAGTAAGTGTATTCTATTGTGTCATCTTACATCCTTCTCAAGGGCAAAAATCTTCTGCAACAATGAAAGTTTGGACTGATGATCAGTGGCTGCAGAACTTTTGGATGCGCAAGTCCACATTTCTGCATCTGTGTGCAAAACTCACCAAAAGAAAAGCTGCACTGACAATGGAGAAGCAAATATAGATTGCACTATGGGGACCTGCAACACCAGATTCTTATTGGTCAATCAGAGGTCTCTCTACTAAACCAAGGTGGAATGGATTTCTTTAATGCAAGTAGTCAGAACATATTGTTAAAGATCATTTAATGTTCAATGCCCTGTTAACACCTCTGCAGTCACAGAACAACGAAGTAGTGTTACTGGGTTTCAGACTGTTGTCTCTTACAACTTTCTGAAGTTTCCATAGCAATATTTCTGAGTAAGGCTAAGGTTTCACAGAATCATAGAAGTTTAGGTTTGGAAGAGACATCAGGTAAACTAGTCCAACCCCCCGCTCAAAGGAGGACCAACATCAACTAAATCATCCCAGCCAGGGCTTTGTCAAGTTGGGCCTTAAAAACCTCTAAGGGTGGAGATTCCACCACCTCCCTAGGCAACCCATTCCTGGGCTTCACCACCCTCCTAGTGAAATAATGTTTCCTAATATTCAGCCATTGCTCCATGTTCTGTCATCTGCCACCACTGAGAACAGCCGAGCTCCATCCTCTTTGGAACCCCCCTTCAGGTAGTTGAAGGCTGCTATCAAATCCCCCCTCACTCTTCTCTTCTGCAGACTAAATAAGCCCAGTTCCCTCAGCCTCTCCTCAGAAGTCATGTGCCCCAGCACCCTAATAATTTTCATTGCCCTCTGCTGAACTAACTCTCTCCAATTTGTCCACATCCTTTCTGTAATGAGGGGCCTAAACTGGATGCAATACTCCAGATGTGGCCTCACCAGTGCCAAATAGAGGGGAATAATCACTTTCCTCAATCTGCTGGCAATGCTCCTACTAAAGCAGCCCAATATGTCGTTAGCCTTCTTGACAACAAGGGCACACTGTTGACTCATATCCAGCTTTTCGTCCACTGTAATCCCCAGGTCCTTCTCTGCAGAACTGCCACTTAGCCAGTCGGTCCCCAGCCTGTAGTGGTGTGTGGGATCCTTTCGTCCTACGTGCAGGACTCTGCACTTGTCCTTGTTGGACCTCATCAGTTTTCTTTTGGCCCAGTCCTCCAATTTGTCTTGGTCACTGTGGACCCTATCCCTACCCTCCAGTGCATCTACCTCTCCCCCTAGCTTAGTGTCATCTTCAAACTTGCTGAGGGTGCAATCCCTCCCATTATCCAGATCATTAATTTTGTCACAGATATTTAGAGTAAAAGTCAGGGACAGGTCCCATGCAATAAAGAAGAATTCATGGAAGCCCGTGACCTGTCCCTGACTTTTACTATAAACACCGTGACAAAGTGGAGGCACTGTGCAGCTATTGAGCTGGCTCTGGTGCCCCCACCACTGTTGGGGGCTTGCAGGTCCAGGGTCTCCCTCCACCCATGTCTGGCAGGTCCCCCCTGCCACTCTGCCCCCCGCCCTCATCCCACAGTGTCAAGGAGCTCTGCAGTCTGACTCATGAAGGCTCCCTCCCCCAGCCTCTGCTTGAGCCAAAACTGATCAGAAGAAAGACTTACAAAAAGCAATGTAAAGGCCATGGGAGACACACCTAAGCCCCTACAGACAAGGGTGATAGGATTAAGGAAACTCCCTAGCCTCATTTGCTTCAAAGATGGGAAAGGGAGGCATCTCCATTAGCATACAGAATGGAGAACAGAGATTCCAAGGCAAGAACCATACTGAACTCTGGGATCAGGAAAGCTGGGAAGCATTGCATGATGGGAAATCTCTGCTCCAGACGGTAATTAACCCATGCCTGCACACACCCAGCTCAGTAATTATCAGACCAATTCTAGTAATAAATCCTCTATTGATATCCACAATACTGAAACAACCTAATTGCATTAGGAGCTCCCTCGAAGGAACACCGCCCATAGCCAGGAATGATCAGTTCTTATTGTGTAGCCTGGACCAAAACAACTTTGTTATACTCCCTTAAATCATCAGTTTAAACATAAACAAATCTAGTGTTCATTGTTATTTCCCTACAAAAACCCCTTACCCCTGCCCAAGTAAACATTCTGATGCCTGGATCCAAATTCTGCATCAATTCCATTGGAACGTCATCTTTCTGACTGATTGTGCTGTGGGCTCTCTACCGGTCTCCAGCATTCCCCCCATGACCAACACCACCTGCAACCCTGAGATTCAAGCTTCACAGAGTGGTGAGATTTCTCTCTCTCTCTCTTTCTCTCTGTATAGCATCCTGAGCATAGACATGTGCAGCACATTTCACTAGGGCGTGCACCCAGGGATTTTTTTTTAAGGAGAACATTTATTGAATACTCAATCATAAAGGACATTATTTTTATTCATCAAACAAACTAAAAAAAACAAAACTTAACTAAACTTATTTTTTTTTAAATTAACAACTAAACTTTACTTAAAAAAAACAAACTTAAAAAATGAGACACAAAATACAAAATTTTTGCTGTAGTGATAACCAGGCGTATACAAAGATACAGTCAATTTTCATGATCTTTATCTTTAACCAGATAATGAGCTAACCCAAATTGACCAAAACAGATTAAGGTTTCTTTATGTTCCTGTCCTAGAGAATGAGACATCACTCACCAGGTGTTATGGACTTAAATTCTTCAATCACATCATTGTAATTAACTGACGAAGCCAATTCTTGTTCAATATGCAAAATCATGAGTGAGTCGAGGCACTGTTGGGACATTGTACTTCTTATTTTCTTTTTTACATGTGCTAGTTTCGAAAAGGCTTTCACATGAACAACTTGTAACAGGTAAAACTGCAAAGTATTGAATAGATTTGTAAATGGCCTGGAACATGAACGACCGATCCGATTCCTTTAGCCAATCAAGCCACTCTCTGGTGGTGTTCGTAGTGCTACCTTTACGAACAGATCTGTCATAACCCCAAAGTAATCCGACTTCAGCTTCCAACTCATCCAAGGACACTTTACATTTGTTGGCAATGATTCTCATATAGTCCCTGCCAATGTCTAAGCTCAGCAGTTTTCCCATTGCTGTCACAATTTTACTAGTCTCCTGTTCAAATCGCTGGTCAATGCCAGTAATCACTGAGTCTAGAAGCGTGTAAAATGAAGTTATTCTCTCCTGCTCCTCTTTTGTATCAAAGTGATGCTGGGACTCAAACGCGTCATCAATACGAGTGAACGTTTTTCTCTTCTTAACTGGGGGAATCGATATCATTCTCTACACACATTTTCACACTGTCATTGAAAATAGATTGAAAATATTCTGGGCCACTTCTCATCGCAGCCAAAGAGTTACGCAAGCTTTTCACCCCTGTCATTGCAGTAAGTAAGTTGAGATCGGGAGCTTGAAGAGCCTTACTCACTTTTACCACCATCTGGAGAATAGGGTGCATCATGTGAAGGGCAAAGATGAACTTGAATGAATTTAGTTCATGGATAAGGCCCCTGGCTTTTATTTTAGCATCAGCTAGGCGAGTTGTTTTGATAATCTCTTGTAAAGCTTGTAAAATGATGGAGTAGTTTTGTTTTACAGCAGCCACTGCTTCTGCTCTGCATGCCCATCTTGTGTTTGACAGTGACTTCAAAGTCTTCAACTGGGATCCTACTTCTTGTGAAATCTTCTCTATTACTGCATGTCACATAGGACTCCCCTCCATGAAGGCATAAAGAGTCTGAATAACACCCAAAAAAAAAAAAAAAAAAAGAGAGTTCTGTTTTGTTTACTTGAAGTGCATGCATCTACTAGGACAAGGTTCAAACAATGCACATAGCAGTGTACATAGAGTATTTCACTGTTTCTTTCTTTATATTTCATTTGAACTCCCGCAGTACATCCAGACATAGTAGATGCGCCATCAAAACAGACTGACATCACTGATGACCAGTCAATTTTAAGAATGCCAAGGACGTCATTTAACTGGTCAAAAATAGACTGAACATCAACTGTTAATAGTCTCTGAACAGACACAAAATGTTCAGTTGGACTATGTTTTTCATTGTCAAAATACCGCACCACAACAGACATCTGTTCATGGTGTCCACAGTCAGTAGTGTCCTCGGGAATTATTGAGACCATTTTTCCATTTAGTGAAGACACAATCTTTTGTTGCATAACGTTATGCAAGGCCACAATTAAATCATTTTGGAAGCAATTACTCAGATAGATAACGTTTCGAGGAGATTGTTGCACATGCTTTGCCATTACGGGATCATATTTTTGGAGCATATTGACAAGATTTAGAAATAAACCTCTCTCTAAACTGTCAGCTTTTTCATTGTGACCCCTGAATGGTCTCCCATCTTTCGCCAAACACAGAACAATGTCAATTAGTCGCTCTATTACACTTAGGTTATGGCACCATTCTTCTTGTTTAGACAAATAAGCCTGCTTGCCCTCATCCAACAATACATCAATAGGTTTCCCTTCATTAAAACTTGACCATGAAGAACAGCTCAACACATGAGATTTTGACAGTTGGTGGTTTTTAAAACATTCATTAGCCCTATGCCAGTTTCTGAATCCCTTATCAATAAATGCTGGATCAGTGTGAACTTTGTTTGCTGCATCATTAGAGGAGAAGAAATGGCAGTAAAAGCAAAATGCTGTGTCCTCTGAGGGGCTATATTCTAACCACCTATACTTTTCATACCATACTAATGATATTTAACAATATGTTCTGACTAATCATACTAATCTCTTGGAGTGTGTTCACACACATACCCAGTGTCTGTTGCTTCTTAGGAGTGCCTGTGTGTTAGCAACGCTAGTAATACCTTTGCCTAGGTCATGTATCGGACAGTGAACTTGTAAGCATCTACTGTAATACATGGCCTGACTTTGGTTCACAGCATGGCCAGACTTTGCTGACTATGGTTCAGGACTCAGGTTTTACACCAGGCCCAGTGCCCCAAGCTCTCTCTCTCACCTACACAAACCAACCACCTCCATTGCACTCACACAGGCCGGATGCAATCTGCTAGGCCCAGCAGTGACCCCTGGACACGTCACCAGGAACAGCTTCATAGCTCTTATCTTGGCTACGCCCAGCTGTGACCAGCTCCAGCAAAGCAATAGCTCCAGGCTCCCTGGGCCCTTGGAGGTGGGGAGGTTGGGCAAACAAAGAGGTAGACTCACAAGCCACGGGCACAGGGACTGCCCAGACCCAAGGATAGGTTAATGGAGGATAGGTCCATCAATGGCTATTAGCCAGGATGGGCAGGGATAGAGTTCCTAGCCTATGGCACTGTCCACTGTCAGAAGACAGGACACTGGGCTAGATGGACCATTGGTCTGACCCAGAACAGCTGTTCTTATGACCCAGCTGGGGGTTTTGCCAGGGTAACTGAGGCTGTTCCTAGAGTCAGGTCTGTCAAACAGTCATCAGGAGGTTTTTTTATGGATATAAAAAACTGGTTAAAATTTTGTCTCCACTCCACCTGGTGCCCAGTTAAAAACTCCTTGATGTGACCATGGTTATAGCCACTTCTGTCCCTGGTCCTTCCACTTAGGCTTTGTCTTCACTACCCGCCTTCTAGATAAAGGAAATGCGGTGGATCTAATTTACCTAGATTTTAGTAAAGCGTTTGATACTGTGCCGCACGAGGAATTACTGGTTAAATTAGAAAAAATGGGGATCGATATGAAAATCCAGAGGTGGATAAAGAACTGGTTAAAGGGGAGACTGCAGCGGGTAGTACTGAAAGGGGAACTGTCGGGTTGGAGGGAGGTCACCAGTGGGGTTCCTCAAGGTTCGGTTTTGGGTCCAATTTTATTTAATCTATTCGTTACTGACCTCGGAACCGAATGTAGGAGTGGGCTGATAAAGTTTGCGGATGACACAAAGTTGGGAGGTATTGCCAATTCGGAGAAGGATCGGGATATTTTGCAGGGAGACTTGGATGACCTTGTAAATTGGAGTAACAATAATAGGATGAGATTTAATAGTGGGAAGTGTAAGGTGATGCATTTAGGGATGACTAACAAGAATTTTAGTTATAAGTTAGGGACGCATAGGTTGGAAGTGACGGAGGAGGAGAAGGACCTCGGAGTCCTGGTTGATCGCAGGATGACTATGAGTCAGCAATGTGACGTGGCTGTGAAAAAAGCTAATGCGATCTTGGGATGCGTTAGGCGAGGTATTTCTAGTAGGGACAGGGAGGTGCTGATTCCGTTATACAAGGCGCTGGTGAGACCTCATTTGGAGTACTGTGTGCAGTTCTGGTCTCCTATGTTTAAAAAGGATGAACTCAAACTGGAACGGGTACAGAGAAGGGCCACTAGGATGATCCGAGGAATGGAAAACCTTTCCTATGAAAGGAGACTCGAGGAGCTCGGTTTGTTTAGCCTAACCAAAAGAAGGCTGAGGGGGGATATGATTGCTCTCTTTAAATATATCAAAGGGATTAATACCAAGGAGGGAGAGGAATTATTTCAGCTTAGTAGTAATGTGGATACGAGAACGAATGGATATAAACTGGCCGTGGGGAAGTTTAGGCTTGAAATTAGACGAAGGTTTCTAACCGTCAGAGGGGTAAAATTTTGGAACAGCCTTCCGAGGGAAACGGTGGGGGCGAAGGACCTCTCTGGCTTCAAGATTAGGCTTGATAAGTTTATGGAGGGAATGGTTTGATGGGATAATGTGATTTTAGTCAATTAGGCATTAACGTGCCATCGCAGGTAAAATGAGGGTCCGGCTGTAGAATCTTGCCTGTATGCTCGGGGTTCTGCTGATCGCCATATTTGGGGTCGGGAAGGAATTTTCCTCCAGGGTAGATTGGCAGAGGCCCTGGAGGTTTTTCGCCTTCCTCCGCAGCATAGGGCAGGGGTCGCAGGCTGGAAGATTCTGTTGTAGGTGGGTCAGCTTTTGTGGCCTGCATCATGCGGGAGGTCAGACTAGATGACCATATTGGTCCCTTCTGACCTTAAAGTCTATGAGTCTATGAGTCTATGTATTTTGATGTGCTGAATTCAAATATGACAATTAAAACAACTGATTGGCTACTGTTTCTAAGATATTTAAGTTTTTACATTTTATGTCTATGTATATTGTGTAGATAGTAGAGTTTTAATCATAAATTGTAAACCTAGGTCTTTTCATGTGTTTATGGTTGCTTTACATGATAATATTTCACCTGTCCTGTTTATGTAACACTTTAAAAATCAGCAAAAGGGTTATATAAATCAAATTTATTATGAAACAAAAGGCAAAAAACTATTATGTACATAGTTTAGTCCTATTCAGTGTCTACTTGGCGCTTCTTGCCTTGTCTCTTGTATTCATTAAATGGAGCATATCTTGTCACTGTCCAGCAACAGTCTGCAAGCATTGATGGGCTCCATTTGCCCTGATAGCGTTTTTCCATTGTTGCAATGTCCTGGTGAAATCGCTCGCCGTGCTCATCACTCACTGCTCCGCAGTTCGGTGGAAAAAAATCTAGATGAGAGTGCAAAAAATGTATCTTTAGTGACATGTTGCAACCAAGGCTTTTGTATGCCTTGAGGAGGTTTTCCACCAACAACCTGTAGTTGTCTGCCTTGTTGTTTCTGAGAAAATTTATTGCCACTAACTGGAAGGCTTTCCATGCCGTCTTTTCCTTGCCACGCAGTGCATGGTCAAATGCATCATCTCGAAGAAGTTCACGAATCTGAGGACCAACAAAGACACCTTCCTTTATCTTAGCTTCACTTAACCTTGGAAATTTTCCATGGAGGTACTTGAAAGCTGCTTGTGTTTTGTCAATGGCCTTGACAAAGTTCTTCATCAGACCCAGCTTGATGTGTAAGGGTGGTAACAAAATCTTCCTTGATTCAACAAGTGGTGGATGCTGAACACTTTTCCTCCCAGGCTCCAATGACTGTCGGAGTGGCCAATCTTTCTTGATGTAGTGGGAATCTCTTGCACGACTATCCCATTCGCAGAGAAAACAGCAGTACTTTGTGTATCCAGTCTGCAGACCAAGCAAGAGAGCAACAACCTTCCAATCGCCACAAAGCTGCCACTGATGTTGGTCATAGTTTATGCACCTCAAAAGTTGTTTGATGTTGTCATAGGTTTCCTTCATATGGACTGCATGACCAACTGGAATTGATGGCAAAACATTGCCATTATGCAGTAAAACAGCTTTAAGACTCGTCTTCGATGAATCAATGAACAGTCTCCACTCATCTGGATCGTGAACGATGTTGAGGGCTGCCATCACACCATCGATGTTGTTGCAGGCTACAAGATCACCTTCCATGAAGAAGAATGGGATAAGATCCTTTTGACGGTCACGGAACATGGAAACCCTAACATCACCTGCCAGGAGATTCCACTGCTGTAGTCTGGAGCTCAAGAGCTCTGCCTTACTCTTGGGTAGTTCCAAATCCCTGACAAGGTCATTCAGTTCACCTTGTGTTATGAGGTGTGGTTCAGAGGAGGACGATGGGAGAAAATGTGGGTCCTGTGACATTGATGGTTCAGGACCAGAAGTTTCATCCTCTTCCTCGTCTGACTCAAGTGAGAATGATTCTGGTGCATCAGAAACCGGCAGTCCTTCTCCGTGGGGTACTGGGCGTATAGCTGATGGAATGTTTGGATAATGCACAGTCCACTTTTTCTTCTTTGACACACCTTTCCCAACTGGAGGCACCATGCAGAAGTAACAATTGCTGGTATGATCTGTTGGCTCTCTCCAAATCATTGGCACTGCAAAAGGCATAGATTTCTTTTTCCTGTTCAACCACTGGCGAAGATTTGTTGCACAAGTGTTGCAGCATATGTGTGGGGCCCACCTATTGTCCTGATCTCCAATTTTGCAGCCAAAATAAAGGTGATAGGCTTTCTTAACCATAGTGGTTATACTGCGCTTTTGTGATGCAAAAGTCACTTCACCACAAACATAGCAGAAGTTATCTGCACGGTTCACACAAGTACGAGGCATCTCTGCTCACTTTGGCTAAACAGAAATGTGTCCCTTTGCAAAATCAAACACTGACAAATATGAGAGCACGACACTGTATGATTTCTAGAGCTGATATAGGGCAATTTGTTCAGCAGAGTGATGTAAGCTTCGTTATGATTGCATCATCCATGACTTCTAGGAATAACATGATGCAATTCATATCATGTATGATGCAATACCAGCTTCAGATTGCATCATTCATTGTTTTGCCTAAAAAGCAAGTACTGTCCAAACCCAATCATAGATTTATTCATAGATCCAGTCCAAGATGTATTTTAGTCATTTCTGGTTTAAATTGAGATCCCTTCCCTTTATAACTCACTTATCCTCCGCCATTCCCAAGTCAAGGGTCATATATACTGACCCAATAGTATATCTTGAAAACTAGAGCCAATCAACAATTTTAAGCATCATTTTCGTTCTCAGTGACCCAGAATTAGTAAAGTTTGACTACATTTATTTCAGAAGCATTTTGGCTGTAGAGCAGTGTAATGAATTGTGGATAATAGCAGATGTTATGGAGTGAGTTATGGGCTGTTAGTTATACTTAGGGTGACCAGATGTCCCGATTTTATCAGGACTGTCCCGATATTTGCTTATTTGTCCCGCGTCCCAACCTACCTTTGGACGCGACACAAATGGTCCCAATATTTTGCCTCCGTTCACAGGCGGAGCAGAGCCAGGTGGAGGCTCGCACCCCCCCGCCCCAACTCCGCCCCTTCCTTCCTCCATTGGATCCCTCCCCAAATCCCCACCCCAGCTCCGCCTCCAGTCCCCCCCCTCACTGCCCCATTGGATCCCTCCCCAAATCCCCGCCCTGGCCCTGCCTCTTCTGCAAGCACGCCTCATTCCTCCTCCTCCCCCCTCCATCCCAGGCTTGCGCTGATCAGCTGTATGGCGGCGGAAGCGCTGGAGGGAGGGGGGAGGTGGAGACAGAGCGCAGGCCAGCTGGTGGGTGGGGCAAGGAGCTCCAGTGGGCCTTTTTTTTTTTTGCTCTGCCCCTCCCGCCCTGATAGATAGTCTGTGTCAGGATGCTGGGCAAAGGTGGGTAGGACAAATGGTAGGAGCTGGAGATCCTGGAACTGAAGCCAGGGGTCAAAGTCAGTATCAGGGTCAAGAGTCAAGCCGAGGGTCAGAGACAGAGACAGAATCAGGAATTGGGCTCAGGGTCAATACCAGGTATCACAGTTGGTGCCATGTTTCCAAGGGTCAATCGGGAGTCAGAATCCAAGTCGGAGCCAAAGTAAGTACCGGGAGTCCATGAAGAACGCAGCAGGGCAGACGTGGCAGATAGCTAGGGATCTGCACTGTTGCCTGGACACTTCTTGGGATTTGTGACATAGCAGACTCGCTTCCTGAATCTACGACTTCCATGACCTGTACTTTGCGAACAGGGAGTTTCGCAAGGGAGTTCTCCAGGTGAAGGAGGAGCTAATACAGCATCTGTGGGGTAAGTGACTGTCTGTAGTGTGTGTTTGTTTGTGTTTGGGGGTTACTTGCTGTGTGCTGAGCTTGGGTTTGTTTGGTTGGTTGTTTGAGGGACCGTGTGCTCTGGCTGGCAGTTGGAGGCAGGTTTGAAAGCTCGAAGCCTCTGGTAATTGGCTGAGCCTTAATCAGTGGGCGGGGCATTCACTCAGGCCAGGGCTTTATAAAGCCGCGCACAAGCGACCAGGGGCTGCTAACAGGGAGTTTCACAAGGGAGTTCTCCAGGTGAAGGAGGAGCTAATACAGCATCTGTGGGGTAAGTGACTGTCTGTAGTGTGTGTTTGTTTGTGTTTGGGGGTTACTTGCTGTGTGCTGAGCTTGTGTTTGTTTGGTTGGTTGTTTGAGGGACCGTGTGCTCTGGCTGGCAGTTGGAGGCAGGTTTGAAAGCTCGAAGCCTCTGGTAATTGGCTGAGCCTTAATCAGTGGGCGGGGCATTCACTCAGGCCAGGGCTTTATAAAGCCGTGCACAAGCGACCAGGGGCTGCTAACAGGGAGTTTCGCAAGGGAGTTTAGAAGGGGAGTGGGAAGGGAGTGGGAGTCCCTCGCCAGCCATAACCCCATCCCCGTGGCCCCCCCCTAAAACCTATAAACCAAACCACATTCCAAAACTCCCTTCTGTAAACCACCCTTTCACTAACTAGGATACAATGCAGGCAGAAGCCCAGCAGCAGAGTGGGGGCTATCCAGTTTATTGCGCCGACTGTTGCATGTATGATTACCTGCCCTGTGGGCGGGTGGTGTATGTGTGCAGTCGGTGCAAGGAGCTCCTGGCCCTCAGAGACCATGTACGGACTTTGGAGGCCAGGGTGGCGGAACTGGAGGAGCTGAGAGAGGCAGAGAGGTATGTTGATGAGGCTTTCCGGGACACTGTAGAATTGTCCCACCTTCGCTTAGACAGCACCTGTGCTGTTAAGGAGGAAGAAGGGCCCAGGGAAGTAGAGCAGTCAATGGGAGCAGAGGGAAACTTTCCCGTAGTTGGGACCCTCCTTCCAGATGGTTCTGGGGTTGCCTCTCGCACTGAGGTTGCCTCTCCGGGGGAGGGAACTCCAGTTTCTAGGAAAAGGCAGGTGTTAGTAATGGGAGATTCGATTATTAGAAATGTAGATAGCTGGGTCTGTGATGACTGGGAGAACCGTATGGTGACTTGCCTGCCTGGTGCGAAGGTTGCGGATCTCTCGAGGCATCTAGATAGACTTATGTGTAGTCCTGGGGAGGAGCCGGTGGTCGTGGTACATGTAGGTACCAATGACATAGGGAAGGGTAGGAGAGATGTCCTGGAAGCCAAATTTAGGCTGCTAGGGAAGAGACTGAAATCCAGGACCTCTATGGTGGCATTTTCAGAAATGCTCCCAGTTCCACGTGCAGGGCCAGGTAGGCAGGCAGAGCTTCAGAGTCTCAATGCGTGTATGAGACGATGGTGTAGAGAGGAGGGGTTCAAGTTCATTAGGAACTGGGGAAACTTCTGGGATGGGAGGAGCCTATACAGGAGAGATGGGCTCCACCTAAACCAAAGTGGAACCAGACTGCTGGCACTAAACATTAAAAAGGTTGTAGAGCAGTTTTTAAACTAGGAGATGGGGGAAAGCCGACTGCTGCAGAGGAGCGTGTGGATCGGACACAGACTTCTCTTAGGGGAGAGTCTGATGATAGAGAATCTCCAGGTTATAGTCAGGAGCAGAGGACTGAAAAGTATAATGTAAGGGCCGGATCAGATGATAAAAAGTCACATAAAAAAGAATCTGGCACATCAGAAAAAGGCAGGCTAATAAACAGGGACAAGTTTTTAAAGTGCTTGTATACAAATGCCAGAAGTCTAAATAATAAGATGGGTGAACTAGAGTGCCTTGTGATAAAGGAGGATATAGATATAATAGGCATCACAGAAACCTGGTGGACTGAGAGCAATCAATGGGACACAATCATTCCGGGGTACAAAATATATCGGAAGGACAGAACAGGCCGTGCAGGGGGAGGAGTGGCACTATATGTTAAAGAAAGTGTAGATTCAAATGAAGTAAAAATCTTAAGCGAATCCACAGGTTCCATAGAGTCTCTATGGATAGAAATTTCATGCTCTAGTAAAAATATAACATTAGGGATCTATTATCGACCACCTGACCAGGACAGTAATAGTGATGATGAAATGCTAAGGGAAATTAGAGAGGCTATCAAAATTAAGAACCCAATAATAGTGGGGGATTTCAATTATCCCCATATTGACTGGGAACATTTCACTTCAGGACGAAGTGCAGAGATAAAATTTCTCGATACTTTAAATGACTGCTTCATGGAGCAGCTGGTACGGGAACCCACAAGGGGAGAGGTGACTCTAGATTTAATCCTGAGTGGAGCGCAGGAGCTGGTCCAAGAGGTAACTATAGTGGGACCGCTTGGAAATAGTGACCATAATACAATAGCATTCAACATCCCTGTGGTGGGAAGAACACCTCAACTGCCCAACACTGTGGCCTTTAATTTCAAAAGGGGGAACTATACAAAAATGAGGGGGTTAGTTAGACAAAAGTTAAAAGGTACAGTGACTAAAGTGAAATCCCTGCAAGTTGCGTGGGCCCTTTTTAAAGACACCATAATAGAGGCTCAACTTCAATGTATACCCCAAATTAAGAAAACCAGTAAAAGAACTAAAAAAGAGCCACCGTGGCTTAACAACCATGTAAAAGAAGCAGTGAGAGATAAAAAGACTTCCTTTAAAAAGTGGAAGTCAAATCCTAGTGAGGCAAATAGAAAGGAGCCCAAACACTGCCAACTTAAGTGCAAGAGTGTAATAAGAAAAGCCAAAGAGGAGTTTGAAGAACGGCTAGCCAAAAACTCCAAAGGTAATAACAAAATGTTTTTTAAGTACATCAGAAGCAGGAAGCCTGCTAAACAACCAGTGGGGCCCCTTGACGATGAAAATACAAAAGGAGCGCTTAAAGAT
Source organism: Emys orbicularis (assembly GCF_028017835.1). NCBI lineage: Eukaryota > Metazoa > Chordata > Testudines > Emydidae > Emys > Emys orbicularis. Next base: position 16,790,078 of record NC_088695.1, on the reverse strand, counting down.
GATAAAGTCATTGCGGAGAAACTAAATGGATTCTTTGCTTCAGTCTTCACGGCTGAGGATGTTAGGGAGATTCCCAAACCTGAGCTGGCTTTTGTAGGTGACAAATCTGAGGAACTGTCACAGATTGAAGTATCACTAGAGGAGGTTTTGGAATTAATTGATAAACTCAACATTAACAAGTCACCGGGACCAGATGGCATTCACCCAAGAGTTCTGAAAGAACTCAAATGTGAAGTTGCGGAACTATTAACTAAGGTTTGTAACCTGTCCTTTAAATCGGCTTCGGTACCCAATGACTGGAAGTTAGCTAATGTAACGCCAATATTTAAAAAGGGCTCTAGGGGTGATCCCGGCAATTACAGACCGGTAAGTCTAACGTCGGTACCGGGCAAATTAGTTGAAACAATAGTAAAGAACAAAATTGTCAGACACATAGAAAAACATAAACTCTTGAGCAATAGTCAACATGGTTTCTGTAAAGGGAAATCGTGTCTTACTAATCTATTAGAGTTCTTTGAAGGGGTCAACAAACAAGTGGACAAGGGGGATCCGGTGGACATAGTGTACTTAGATTTCCAGAAAGCCTTTGACAAGGTCCCTCACCAAAGGCTCTTACGTAAATTAAGCTGTCATGGGATAAAAGGGAAGGTCCTTTCATGGATTGAGAACTGGTTAAAGGACAGGGAACAAAGGGTAGGAATTAATGGTAAATTCTCAGAATGGAGAGGGGTAACTAGAGGTGTTCCCCAAGGGTCAGTCCTAGGACCAATCCTATTCAATTTATTCATAAATGATCTGGAGAAAGGGGTAAACAGTGAGGTGGCAAAGTTTGCAGATGATACTAAACTACTCAAGATAGTTAAGACCAAAGCAGATTGTGAAGAACTTCAAAAAGATCTCACAAAACTAGGTGATTGGGCAGCAAAATGGCAAATGAAATTTAATGTGGATAAATGTAAAGTAATGCACATTGGAAAAAATAACCCCAACTATACATACAACATGATGGGGGCTAATTTAGCTACAACGAGTCAGGAAAAAGATCTTGGCGTCATCGTGGATAGTTCTCTAAAGATGTCCACGCAGTGTGCAGAGGCGGTCAAAAAAGCAAACAGGATGTTAGGAATCATTAAAAAGGGGATAGAGAATAAGACTGAGAATATATTATTGCCCTTATATAAATCTATGGTACACCCACATCTCGAATACTGTGTACAGATGTGGTCTCCTCACCTCAAAAAAGATATTCTAGCACTAGAAAAGGTTCAGAAAAGAGCAACTAAAATGATTAAGGGTTTAGAGAGGGTCCCATATGAGGAAAGATTAAAGAGGCTAGGACTCTTCAGTTTGGAAAAGAGAAGACTAAGGGGGGACATGATAGAGGTATATAAAATCATGAGTGATGTTGAGAAAGTGGATAAGGAAAAGTTATTTACTTATTCTCATAATACAAGAACTAGGGGTCACCAAATGAAATTAATAGGCAGCAGGTTTAAAACAAATAAAAGGAAGTTCTTCTTCACGCAGCGCACAGTCAACTTGTGGAACTCCTTACCTGAGGAGGTTGTGAAGGCTAGGACTATAACAATGTTTAAAAGGGGACTGGATAAATTCATGGTGGCTAAGTCCATAAATGGCTATTAGCCAGGATGGGTAAGAATGGTGTCCCTAGCCTCTGTTCGTCAGAGGATGGAGATGGATGGCAGGAGAGAGATCACTTGATCATTGCCTGCTAGGTTCACTCCCTCTGGGGCACCTGGCATTGGCCACTGTCGGTAGACAGATACTGGGCTAGATGGACCTTTGGTCTGACCCAGTACGGCCTTTCTTATGTTCTTATGTTCTTATGTTTGGATCGTGTTCATGACTTAGTCTCGCACCCTTTCCAGTATTCTTAAAGAATTGCAGAAAAGCTGATTTTATTGGTCCCCATTGTCCTTGTACTCTTGATAGATGTTGCAAGGAAAATTGTTACTTTAAGGCCACTGAGTTTCTAAGAAAATACCTCATTTCATTGGTAGCGTCTTAACAATCCCAAAGGATTGGATCTATTGTTTCCTGTACCTCTTACATGTTGCACATAAGCCACCTTTATGCTTGTTAATTAAAAGTAAATGACTATTTAATCCGCAATGTGCTGTTTAGAATTCTAAATAAAGCCACTTTGCTGCTCCTCTCAGGATCTGGAATTATATCAAGATTTTCAACTGTTGGGCTTCCTTCCTGGAATTTTTCCCCCTTCATTTCATTAGCCCACAGTTCTTGCCATTTCTTCCTTAGCTCACTTTTGATTAGGTGTTTAAATTCCAGTTTGCTTAAGGGATCCTGAGGTCAATTTGTTTGTGATTAATAGCACGTTTTGCCAGCCAATTCATTGCCTGCTATCCCTGCCTGCATCAGGATCCATGTGATTACCTTGGTTATATCCAATTTCACCAGTCTGGCTGTTAGCAGTAATATTTTATTAAGAAAATCATTTCTGCTGTCATACTCACCACTGTGAGTTGCCTGCAGCCCTGATAAGGAGTCAGACAGGATGGCCACAGCAGCTGGCCGCACATCTAAAGCACGATTTAGTGCTAGCATAATCCTTGTGTATCTCAGCCATAAAGACGGATACAAAGTTAGTTAGCCATACAGCTTTCTTGAGTCCGAGTGAGGGCACGCAGGAAGCTGTTCCCACTCTGTTCTTTCCTTTTTGGAACCCTCTGTATGTATTTGTCAATATTGTCCCCACTTAAAGCAAATCAATATAATTCTGACATCTTGTCTATCATTCTTTTATTTATTTCATTATATAACTCCATGTCTCTCTCGACGGGGGGTGATTTTCTAGTGATAGAGTATTTTCCCATACCTATACATTTTGGTCTCTTTCAATTCCTTCTTTTCATTACAATCTGTTATCCACTTCTGTATCCTACTTACATGGGGAATATGGAGGTTTTGTCCTAACCGGTTAGCTTAGTGATATCTTCACTATTACCTAGTACTTTGGCCCAAAAGGTTAAGTCTGGGAGCTTCATTCTAAGAGTTATAGGCATTTCCACCAGCTGCTGCTATCTGTAGTACAGAGATACAGTAATGAAGGCACCACCTGATATGGACTGCGTGTTCGTGGATATAATTTAGTTCAGATTTGTATTCATTGCTGACCCAAAGGCCTGGCATCCATACTCAATAACTGGTCTAATTAGTGCTCTGTATAGCATTACCACCATTTTCATATCCACTCCCTAGGATGTTCCAGAGGTATTTTACTTTTGCACTTTCTTTTCCTTATTCCCTTCTCTTTCTCTCCTTCTTCCCACCCTTTTTTATTGTTGATAACTAGGTAAACATTCCTGGATTTCTTCTCCATTTTCTTTAGAACAAGATGTGCCAGTGATTGATGATGATGATGATGGGGCGGAATAAATGAGAAATGAGGATGTAGCACATAGAGTGATGCTCCTATTAGTTCGTGCCAATTTTGTGAATAAAAGGACCAGTAAAGAAGAAGTGATACTAACGAGAGGGAAGAAGATAGTTAAACGTACAGTACAGTATGTAACAAGACAAGTGTAGCAAATTAGCTAGGTCAGTCCAGCGCTTAATCTCATGTTTGTGGGTTGGAGGAGCCCCAAATTGGGTGCCCTTCCTACTCTGGTTAATGTGATGTGTTCTCACGGTTATCTCCTTGCTTTCCATGTAAGCTCAGGGAAAGATATTATAACCTAGTATTGTGGCATTAAATGGCAAAACTTTTCTCTTCTAAAGGTCTCTTCCCAGTCAGTGAAACCTGTGGTGAGAAACTTTCCCTTGACTTTACTGCATTTGGGTTTCTTGTCTTGTTGAATGGGTCGCTAGGAGCTGTCAGGGAAATGTCAAAATGTGAAAGAGGAGTGGATATGAGCTTGGCTGTTTCATAGGTTTGCCTGTGTTTTGTCTCATTGTAAGATGGGGAAATTGGAGGAGCTATTGCAGGATTTGAGATGATTGTTTGAGTTAAATCATACGTTCTTGTTGCACTTCATTTTAATGTTCCTCATAAGGAAACTGATTGAGGTGATGCAGTGGCTACTAAGAAAGCCTTAGAAAAGAGCCCAAAATGTGACAGTAGCTGGTTTCTGTAGTATAGTGGTTATCATGTTTGCCCAACATGAGAAAGGAACCTGGTTTGAAAGCAGGCAGAAGCAGTGTTGGTCTCTGGTTTCTTTTAGTCCAAGGCCTTTCTCAAATACATCCATAGCTTCTATGCTTTCTTCCTCAATAGTTTTTCCTTTCATGAAATTTTAAGATCTAAAGGAAGTGATTAGCATGTATGTTGAGGGAAGAAATAGACTATCATTTGGGAGCTTGCTGGCTACACAACAAATATGACTGTAGAAGACTATCAACCCTTAGTTCTGCCGATTTAGCTCCCAGCCAGCAGTTTCCCCCTCTTCCGTTTCTTTTGAGATGACTACAAACCACCTCATGTATCCTTTTCATATCAGAATCATCTATTGACTGTTGATCACATTTACCCTACTTTCCTGGCCAGGCAGGACTGGTGTGTGAGGAATCAGAAAAGAATATCTGACAATATCTAAGCCAGCCTTTTAACACAGAACATCACTCCCCTTTTTAAATAATATTTCCCCCATAACACTTTTGAACACTCAACCTCTTGTTCTTATTCAAAGGATGTTAACACAAGCTCTCAGCTACCCATTTCCTTATTGTTCCCTTAGTATTTATAGCACAGTGTATTGATATAAAAGAGAAAAAGAAAACAAATTAAAACAATTTCCAATATTAAAAAGGCATCCAATATTATAAGGACGACTCAGCCTGAAACAATCTCCATGAGACTAAAGAGGCCTGGGGAGGCTATGAAATGGAAGTAGTTATATGCCCAATGTAGAGCTGGAGATAATGTAGAAAGAAGTAGAGATGCTACTGATCGCTGAATGGGGGCAGTCCATTCCTTAAGGGTTATTTTCCCCTTCTCTTGGCTGGGGTAGAATAGAAGTGGAGAAAATCCTCTCTCACTCTCAAAAGAGGATGGAAATGTCAATTTGTTCTCTCTTCATCTTCTACTAAATCTCAGCAACAGGAAGAGACATTTCCTGCCTAAGATTGTGGAGAGAACAGAGGGTGGATTTCGCTTTGGGCTGAGAATATAAGCAAAGGAATGATACCTAAGCCTGCAAGAACTACTGGCCAATGAGCCCCACCACCCAGAGATTAAGAATCTCATGCTCCACCGACTGAGCTAGCCGGGCTGAGTTTGTGCCGTTTGACTGCACAGTCACAGTGCAGTAGCAGTCCTAGGGAGTCTCTTTGCTAGCTGAGGAGCCTTTTCTGACAGTAGCCTTCATGGTTCTGTCCTGCTACTTTCACTCCCGACTAGCAAACAGGAGCTGTTCCAAGACTCTGGGTGCTGGTTTCTTTCACCACCGGATAGACACAGCATGCTGGATCAACCCCACCTCACTGATTTAGACACTACAAGCCAACTCCAGCCTTAAATCTGGTTATTGGCTAATAAAAACATTTCTTTTTCTTCAAGGTCTGCTACTTTCATACACAAACTGACCTAATGTGCCTAAAAGGCACATTACTCTACCCCTCAACCCTCCTTTATTCAATCCCATAGGAATAGTAAGAAGAAGAAGAACTCAGTTCATTCATTAAACTAGTACAGTCTCCTTTTTGGCTATGTTAACAGGAAAGATCTCTCAATAGATTAATGTCTCCAGGGAACACTTGCAACATCTGTGGGGACCTCAGGGTGTAGCAGATAAAACACTTTGTCAAAAGTATGTAGGAAATAAAAACATCACCAACACGATCTGTTGGGGAAGAGTCAACAGCGTTTTTGTAAAAGGAAATCACGGCTCCCCAATCTACTGGAATTCTTTGAGGGAGTCAACAAGCATGAGGACAAGAGGGATCCAGTGGATGTAGTGTACTTAGATTTTCTGAAAGCCTTTAACAAGGTCCATCACCAAAGGCTCTTAAGCAAAGTAAGCTGTCATGGGATAAAAGGGAAGGTCCTCTCATGGATCATTAACTGGTTAAAAGATAGGAAACAAAGGATAGGAATAAATGGTCCATTTTCAGAATGGAGAGAGGTAAATAGTGGTGTCCCCCAGGGGTCTGTACTGGGACCAGTACTGTGCAACATATTCATAAATGGTCTGGAAAACAAGGGGTAAACAGTGAGGTGGCAACATTTGAAGATGACACAATATTACCCAAGATAGTTAAGTCCAAAGCAGACTGCAAAGAGCTACAATGGGATCTCACAAAAGTAGGTGACTGGGCAACAAAATGGCAGTAAATGGTGGTAAATGCAAAGTAATGCGCAATGGAAAACATAATCGCAGCTGTACATATACTGTGATTAGGTCTAAAATAGCTATTACCATTCACGAAAGAGATCTTGGAGTCATTTTGACTAGATCTATGAAAACATCAACTCAATGTGCAGCGGCAGTCAAAAAAGCAAACAGAATGTGGGAGTCATTAGGAAATGGATAGATAAGAAGACAGAAAATATCCTATTGCCTCTATACAAATCCATGGCACGCCCACATCTTGAATACTGTGTGCAGATGTGGTCACCACATCTTAAAAAAGATATATCAGAATTGGAAAAGGTATAGACAAGAGAAACAAAAATAATTAGGGGTATGGAAAAGTTTCCATATGAGGAGAGATTAACAAGACTGGGACTTTTCAGCTTGGAAAAGAGACCATTAAGGGGAGATATGATAGAGGTCTATAAAATCATGACTGGTGTGGAGAAAGTAAATAAGGAAGTGTTATTTATGACATTTCATAACAAAAGAATGAGGGGACACCAAAGAAAATTAATAGGAAACAGTTCTAAAAAAAACAAAAGGAAATATTTTTTCACACAATGCACAGTCAACCTGTGGAACTCCTTTCCAGGGGATGTTGTAAAGGCCAAGAGAGAAAAGGCCAAGAGAGGAAAAGCTGAGAGGATCTGGTATGTCTCCATTGTTATTTCCAATGTATTTCCTTGTGCGAGTGAGGGTCTATGACTCAGTACACTGGAAAAATGTATCGTGGCTAGCAATGTTTGTTTTCTCTCTGTAACATGCAGCATCTCTGGGCTAGATGGACCATTGGTATCACCACATCCAGAGAGGGGGCAGACTGAGCCGGTTCACCACAAACATTTTTACAGGGCATCAGATACCCCCAAGGAGAAGCTCCTCAAAGGAAGCATAGCCCCAGTAGTGTCAGAGAAGGGAATGACTGTTTGCCTGAGGAGGTAGGTGAGGGAAACCTGCAGGTACTTAGATCCCGAGTCCAGCTTCTGATTAAACTATTTGTGGGAAAGGGCCTGGGACACCCGATGAGGCTAAGAAGAGGAGAGTAGGGGTGTTCAGCCCTTTAGCTGCTTCCTGAGCGCATCAAGAAGACAAATTAGGAGAAGGCCTAGTCGGCAGGCAAAGCTCAGGGCTCCGTTACATAGAATCAAACTCCTGTTAGTGGTTAGGTGTCAGCACTTCAGCAGAAGGGTTTTATTGTCAGTCTGGGAAGGAAGGGTTTTTTTTTTTTTTTTTAACAATTATCTCCCCAATTGAAACTTCATGATGCTGGGAAGGGCTTTGGAGACCATGTGAAAATCAGACCTTCCCAGTACCTCAGAGCAGAAAATAGGCATGTTCCCACTGTGGGCCCTTTATACAAATAGAGTTCTGCAAATCATTTATGTTTGTGCTTGCTAGCTAGCTAAACCAATATTATTATAATAATCCAGGCTGACCCAAGATGAAATTTTTTTCAGTTTTCCTGTTGAAACAGAATTAAAAAAAAATCATTTTTGATCAACCAAAATATTTCAGTAAATAACATATTAATCCAAAAAACTTTCACCCAGCTCTATAGACAAGTCTTTGGAATTAACCATCTGGAGAGAAGGATCATTGGCCTCTTATATTCCTGAGGTCTAGCTGTGAAGACTTTTGAGCATGGACTATGTAGGCCACTGGTTACCATTTTGCTCAGGTGACTAATGATGAAAGGCAATGTGGGTTAGTGGCAGACCTACTTCTAGCACTTTGTTCAAATGTCTACAGAGAGGTGTTTCTTTTGCATTGCATCTAAAAATAAAAGCAATTGTGTTAAAACCTAAACCTGGGATCAGGGTGAAACATGGTGATTGTAAGTCACGGACAAAATCTCTACTGAGTTCAACAGAAGGAAGTTTTTTTCATCGGATTCTAGCAAATGCTAAATTTTGTGATGGTTCTTAGAGCTTAGAGACATTGTCCAGAATTTTCAGTAGATCTCACACCCACCATTAGAGCCAGATTTTCAGAAGAACTCAACTCCCAGTCAGGCATCAATCTTTGTTGCAAGATTTCCAGAAGGGCTTAACATACGAGTGCTGAGCTATTTTGAAAAAAAAAAAAAAGCCAGTACAGATTGTGGGTGCTGTCTGCTTAACTATGTGGCCCACAGTGCAGGAGTTTGAGGTTCTCATAAAGCTGTGTGTCTGTATTCTGCCTCTATCCTAGGGTCCATCTTTTATTCCCCTACTAAGTGAGCAGGGAGACTACAACACCTCAGAACTCACCGGGTTCTAGGAAACCTGCAACTTTAGGTGGGAGTGATTGTTTCTAAAAACCATGTGTGCTGTAGGTGTTGAAAGAGAGATGCTGTCTCCCCTAGCGGCTCATCAAATATTTAAGAAAACTAGCATTGTGATAACAAGCTTTTGTACTGTGTCAGGATGGCTGAGTGGTCTAAGGTTCCAGGCTCTATCTATCCCACAATTGGGTGTTCTGGTCTTCCTATAAAAATGTGGGTTCAAATCCCACTCCTGACATAGCCTTTTTATTCTACCTGAAGAAATAGCCTTATTTCAACCTTTGGGAAATATGGATGTATTTGAGAAAGGGCTTGGAATAAAAAGAGACAAAAAATGATTGGTAGAGAGAAAAGGCACTCTTTCTGCAGGGTCTCAAGTTTCTTCAGATTCAGCTTCCTGCCTCAGGATCACAAGAGCAACACAAAGAAAACTCAAGAGGAACAAGCCTCCCGGGCTTTCATTTACCCCAGCACCACCCTCTTAGCAGCCTAGCTGCACCCTCTTCTGCGAAGGACACTCAGCTGGTAGGAGCTCTGGCATAGAAATTAAGGGAGGGGTGTTGCTCCCCCTCGCTGTGAGCTGATAGCATTCTGACTCTGTGTAACGGGGCTCTGAGCTTTGCCATGTTCTGAGTTCTGTTCCCTCAGGAAGTAGCCAAAGTGCTGAACCCCACCGCTTCTCTTGGACCGCTGGGAACATGGTGTTTGCACAGCAGTTGCAGGCCCTTCATTCCTGTCTTTGTCTTCCTCGGCTACCCTGGCCCCTTCTCCAAAAATGGTTTAATCAGACACTGGAGAGACCTAAGGACCTGCAGGTTTCCATAACCCGACTCCTAAGTCAAACAGTCATTCCCTTCTCTGACACTCCTGCAGCCATGCATCCTTGGAGGAGTTTTCCCCCAGGGGAATCTGATTCCCTGCGAAAATGTGTGTCTGGCAGGGAACCATCTTGTCTGCCCTCTGTTTGGGATCTGAGAAGTTTTTTCTGACTCCCCACCCCCGGATGAGTGCAACAACACCTCCTCCTGGTGGGAGAATCCTAAATTCCACCCTCCCACACAGGTTTCTCTGAGCAGCAGCTAGATGAACCCCAGGCACCAGCATCTAACCATTGTAACAGGCCCTGTTTGCTAGCTGGAGAGAAAAGGAATCAGGAAACAAGGCAAATATCAGAAAACAAATCTTAGCTGGCAAAGAAAGTTATTTAGGGCTCCTTGTACAGTGTCTGTGCCTTTGAGGAACTTTCAAACACAGCCCAACTAGCTCAGTCAATAAAGCATGAGGCTCTTAATCTCTGGGTCATGGGTTTGAGCCCCATGGTGAGCAGTTGATCTTGGAGCCTTAAATATTACTCTTCTCCTTATATTCTCAGGCCAGAATGAAATCTACTCTCTGTCCTCTCAGTGATCTGAGGCAGGAAATTAAGAGAAGACAAATTGGCAATTCCATTGTGCTGTGAGAGTTGAGTCTCTTCTAGCCCAGCCAAGAGAGGGGGAAAAAATAACCTTTCAGGAGCGGATTGCCCCCCTTCGGCGATCTGTAGCTTCTCTACTTCTTTCTACATCTTCACCAGCGCTCACTAGTTCAGATAGCTGCTTCTTTCTCAAATCTTCATCAGCCCTTTTCATTTTCATGGAGATTGCTTCAGGCTCACGATTCTGACCACATCTTATTCATCCCTTGTACATTTCTGTAACCCCTTGGAGAGTAAAACAAGATAGCAATAAAACATTTTAAATATATATATATATATATATATATATTTAAAAAGACATGGCCTCAACGTATAATCCTGTTAATTGTTTTAATGTTTTCTGTTTCTCTTTTATATCCATTTACTGTGCTAAAAGTATTAAGGGAACAGTAAGGAAATGCGGAGCTCACAGCTTGTGTTAACATCATTTGAAGAAGAACAAATTTCCTTATTTGGACATAAAGTAGCTCTAGAAAGCCAAGCCCAACCTCTCAAACGCAGTCTCTCTAGTGGTTAGGAGTTGGTGTTTTTACTGCCACAGCCCATGTCCAATTCCCGCTCAGGGAATTATACTCTTCAACAAAAATCTCCCTTCCATTCCTAACTTGCAATTTAATGGAAAAAATGCAACTCCCTGTCCTTATTCATGATGCTGGAGAACTGTTTGGCAGCCACATGAAAACCAAAACTTCACTGTACCTACTAGTAAAATGTGGGCAACTTCCCACTCTGCACCTTAGAGTGCTTCCAGACACATCGTCCAGAACTTTCAGAAGGTCTCACACCCACCACTAGAGCCAGATTTTCAGAAGAACTCAGCTCCCTGTTGAGCCCTTCAAAAAATCTGGCTAATGATTTTAGTGCCTAACACACTGTGTGCTGAGTTATTTTAGAAAAAAAGCTTGTAAAGATTGTGGGTGTTGCTTGCTTGTCTATATGGCCCACACTGCTGGAGTTTGAGGTTCACCATTGTTTTCTCATAATGCTGTTTCTGTATTCTGCCTCAGTTATGGTGTCCATCTTTTATTCTCATAATAAATCAGCAGGGAGACTAAAACACAATAGAACTCCAGTAATAGCTTTTATTGGACCAGCTTCTGGTGGGTAGAGACAAGCTTTCCTGGGAGCTACATGGCTACAATGACAAATGGGCAAATGCCCATAACACATGAACAAGTTCTTCTTTCACACTCAAATGCATCACTTTTGGTGTTACACCAAGAAGCTTATTAGCCTGCATACCATTTCTTCTCTGCATTTTGAGGTTACCTTTTGAGTGTGTCATCATTTATTAAAATTGCAAGTGGCCAGTTAGCAAGCGACAACACAAAGAAGAGCCAATTATTAATCTGCCCCACCGCTAACTCTGCCCACCATCTCTGCCTTAGTTTAGAAAATAGGGGAGGTTTTAATTGTGCCTGCTTCAACCTAGAAATAGTGGTAAGCTAAATTGCTCAAACACACATTTCCTCATCTCTATGAAAGAAAGAAATGAAGAAAATATAGCCAACAAATGATTCTGAACTTTCCTCTGAAATGCGAGGTTTAATAAGTTAGTAGTCCCATAAGTGAACTGATGTGAGTGAGAGGAAGGATGGCATAGGAAAGGGCTGTAAAATATCTACTAGAAAGGCTGTTCAGAAAGCTGCAAGAAGGAACTTTCTTTCCAGACCCGAAAATTACCATTGGGTATGTTGAAATGCCAATAGTTATCCTTGGGGATCCAGCCTACCTTTTGCTCCAATGGATCATGAAGCCGTACACAGGCAGTCTGGACAGCAGGAAGGAGCAGTTCAACTATGGACTAAGCAAGTCCAGAATAGTGGTAGAATGTGCCTTTGGACTTTTAAAGGGGCGCTGGTGCAGTTTGCTGAGTAGGTTAGACCTCAGCGAAAGCAATATTCCCATTGTTATTGCTGCTTGCTGTGTGCTCCATAATATCTGTGAGAGTAAGGGGGAAACATTTATGGTGGGGTGGGAGGTTGAGGCAGATCGCCTGGCAGCTAATTTTGAACAGCCAGACACCAGGGGAATTAGACGAGCACACCAAGGCACGCTGCACATCAGAGAGGCTTTGAAAAACAGTTCATGTCTGATCAGGCTATGGTGTGACAGTTGTGTGCGTTTGTCCTCGATGCAAACCTGCTCCCTTTGATGAATGTATTTCCCTGTAAACCAATTCTCCTTCCCCCCTTTGACCACAGCTGGCACAGGAAATAAAGTCCTTATTGTTCTGAATTCATTCATTCTTTATTGATTAAAAAAAATACTTGAGATCATTGACGATGCTGACTAGTAAAAGGAAGCTTGGGCGTACAAACGGTTTGATAATGGGTGAGGCAGAGGAGAAGGGAAGGACAAGGCCACATTGCTTATTGTAGCCACACCACAAATCAAAGCTGTTTAAATGCCAGCCTTCTGGGGGGGTCATCCCCTGGAGTTGAGTGGCAGGGTGCCTGGAACCTCACCCCCACCCCACGTTCTTGGGCATCTGGGTGAGGAGGATATGGAACTTGGTGAAAAGGGCAGGCGGTTACAGAATGGCTGCAGCGGTGGTCTGCACTCTAGTTGCCTTTCCTGCAGCTCCACCAGATGCCCCATCATGTCTGTTTGCTCCCCAATTAGCCTCAACATCTCCTCCTGCATGTTCCCATCACATTCACTGTATGCTTTCCTGGCCTCTGCCACCGAATGCCTCCATGCATTAAGCTGTGCCCTATCAGTGCAGGACGATTGCATAAGCTCTGAAAACATGTCATCGTTAGTGCGTTTTTTCACTTTCTAATGTATGATAACCTCAGGGATGGAGTTGATGCAGAGAGCATAGAAACATTTGCAGCTGTGTGGGGGGGGGAAGGGAGAGTAGACTTTTAAGAAGATACATTTCTGAGAACAAAAGGGAGACTCTTTCACAGTGAATCAAGCAATTCACAGCAGACAGCACATGTGTTTTAGGTACAAGGTCACATTTTGCCTTTTATATTGACCTGCCAGTATGGTAATGTCTGTTACAGCTTTCCCCCTATTCCATTTTGTTTCTTACAGCTGTCCCCTTACTCCATTTTGTTTTTGTTCTCCTCCTGTGGCCGCCCCTCCCTGGTTGTTAAGTTGTTTACCAGGGCCACTGCCCTTCTCAAAGGGAGGGCCCCTTAAGTTGTTTACCAAAAGCCATTGCCCTTCTCAAAGGGATGGCCACTTGTGCTACGTGCTAAGTGGGATTACTGCCCTGTTCAAAGGGTTGGTCCTGTTATCACCTTGTTAAACCTGGGCTCGGTGTAGGGTAGGCAATGTCCAAAGCTGCAAGACCTAATGTGTTTTTAAGATCCTGGGCATGAGTCATAGGCCTCATGTGCTTTTGAGTCCTGAGGTGGGAACTCACGCCTATGGTCCAGGACTCTGCCCAGGCATGTCTCTATGCTCACCTGCAGTTTTTCCCTGTATCTCCTCCCCTGTGACAGAAGGAGCCTATCAGGATTACTGGTGGGGAAACTGCCTGAGATTGCCTTTAAGAACAGGCATTTTTGAAACAAACATCAGAAAGGTTCCTGCATTGCTACCTGGTCTGATCAGCCAGGGGTTCTGGGGGGTCCTTTCTCCGCTCTTGTTTTATTTTTGAGCGTACCCCCGTTTTTAACACCCCCCCACGAAGAACGAATTGCTGCCTGAGAGACCTCCTGATTATCAAGACCGTACCGAGCCCTCCTTGCTTCTTCTGATGTTGTTGCTGCTTCTGCCTTTGCTGCTGCCTTGGGGACTGGTAAGAATCCCTCTGTGAAACTTTCTATACTTTTATTACTTTAGCTGCTGGCTCTGTTTCCCCAGCACACAGACTAAAGCTAAACCTTGGTCTGTGTCTTAAAACCTCTCTTAAACTCCTTGGTCTGTATCTGTAATCTGTTTCTCGCTTTGCAGCGCCTTTGCTGCTAGAAATAAGCCTGTGCCTTCCTGGACTGTATCCTGGGCTGCCAGCTTGCAGCCACCACTAGTTAAATCCCCTTCCCCCCTTGGAGCTGTATCCTGGGCACACACCACTCTGCCCTCTGGAACTACCCCTAGTATAAGGTGCACCCATTAGGTTAGATTTTGTCCTTTAGTCTAGATAAGTTGTAATTTCATTTTGCATAGCTGTAGTTAAGTTAGGTTTAGAAAATTGCTTGCATTGTACCCTGTGAGTTAGGCTTAAAGAACTGTTGCATTGTGTTTTGTTACTTGCTAATTTGTGTAGTTTTGGTTAAGTTAAATCATAGATAAGATTTTGCTGTGTTTTGTATAATTGTCTCTCTTCTGTTTAAACTTGCAGCCTGTCTGCTCTCTGTGGCCTGGTCTACACTAGGAGCTTATATCGAATTTAGCGCCGTTACATCGAATTAACCCTGCACCCGTCCACACCAATAAGCTACTTAGTTCGAAATAGAGCTCTTTTAAATTCGACTTCTGTAATCCTCGAAAACGAGAGGAGTAGCGCTAAATTCGAAATGGCAATATCGAATTAGGCTAGGTGTGGATGGAAATCGACGGTAATAGCTCCGGGAGCTATCCCACAGTGCACCACTCTGTTGACGCTCTGGACAGCAGTCTGAGCTCGGATGCTCTGACCAGCCACACAGGAAAAGCCCCGGGAAAATTTGAATTCCTTTTCCTGTCTGGCCACTTTGAATCTCATTTTCTGTTTGGACAGCGTGGAGAGCTCAGCAGCACTAGCAACGATGCAGAGCTCTCCAGCAGAGTTGGCCGTGCAATCTAATAGAAAGAGGGCCCCAGCATGGACTGATCGGGAGGTCTTGGATCTCATCGCTGTGTGGGGCGATGAGTCCGTGCTTTCAGAGCTGCGCTCCAAAAGAAGGAATGCAAAGATCTATGAGAAGATCTCTAAAGCCATGGCAGAGAGAGGATACAGCCGGGATGCAACGCAGTGCCGCGTGAAAATCAAGGAGCTGAGACAAGGCTACCAAAAAACCAAAGAGGCAAACCGACGCTCCGGATCCCAGCCCCACACATCACGTTTCTACGAGGCACTGCATTCCATCCTAGGTGCGGCCGCCACCACTACCCCACCAGTGACCGTGGACTCCGAGGATGGGATATTGTCCACGGCCGGTTCCTCCTCGGAAATGTTAGGTGACGGGGAAGATGAGGAAGGAGATGAGGAGGACGAGGCAGTCGACAGCGCTTGCACCGCTGATTTCAACGACAGCCAGGAGCTCTTCATCACCCTTACCGAGATCCCCTACCAACCGTCCACAGCCCTTACCCCGGACACCGAATCAGGGGAAGGATCAAGCAGTGAGTGCTTTAAACATCTAAACATTTCATTTTAACAGAAGTGGAATATTTATATTGTTAAGAATGGGCTTTTCAGTCACTCAGTTAAACATAGAAACTTTTATTTATAACAAAACAGGAATAATAACTATATCAGTAATTTGTTGTTCATGATTTAGTTGGCTTAGTAAACTTTTTTCTACTAACTATGTATAGAAAATCAAGTACTGTCCGGATATTCATGATTAGTCCACAACACGGCCCCTCCACTCTGTAGTCCGTTATGCTCAACTTAAAGGAAAAGGCAGTCAATGTGCCCGGGAATGGACAGACAGTCCTCCTGGGATAGCTCCGCATAGCTCTCCTGGAGGTACCGCTCCAGCATGCGCACGAGGTTCAACGGCAGGGCAATCTTGTTTGGTCCCCCATGGTAGCACACGTTCCCACGCCATGAGTCCATGAGGTAGTCGGGGATCAGTGCGCGGCACAGCATGGCGGCATATGGCCCAGGCCTCTGCATGCATTCACGCAGCATCCTTCCCCTCTCGGTCTCCGAGATCCTCATGAGGGTTATGTCACACATGACGCCCTGCTTTAAATTAGGGAGGGGAATGTTAGTATTTGGACTGCTTTACAGCCACGCGGTGGAGGCGGCAGAGGGGCAGCATACAGGGATCTTTCCCGGGGACAGCCGCGAGGTGGTGGGACAGGGGCAGAGCTCATGCTTCCCTGATTGCTGCCAGCAGAGAGTGGCCTTGCATTCAGTGCGAAAGGAGCCCAGTGCTACTATTACATGTTTAAGCTGCCACAAGTCTACGGCTTACCATGTTTTCCCGCAGCAGAAGTAGAGGTGTCCTGCAACGCTTCTCTGATCGCAACTGCAGGACCCCAGACACATAAGGCGAGGGCCGAAAATTCGACCTTGTCCTGAGTGCGCATGTGAAAGGTGCAGTGCATGGTGTTGTTCACAGAGAAAGACTATGCTCTTTGTTAGCAACTTCATTTATCTGTCTCAGGAATTTACTCCCTTTTTCCCATTCCAACAGACACATCTGCGACTGTCTCCCAACCCAGCCTGGCATCACACTCCCAGAGGCTAGCGCAGATTAGAAGAAGGAAGAGAAAAACTCGTGAAGACATGTTTTATGAACTTATGGAGTGCTCACGAGAGCAGGCAGCCCAGACGACACAGTGGAGGGAGAACTTGTCACAAATGCACAGAGCAGTCATGGAACGGGAGGAGAGGTGGCGCCAGGAGGACCAGCAGGCTACTCAAACCCTGCTTGGACTAATGAGGGAGCAAACGGAGACGCTCCGGCGCCTAGTGGATGTTCTGCAAGACCGGAGGCAGGAGGACAGAGCACTGCTGCTGTCTATCTCTAACCGCCCTCCCCCGCCACCAAGTCCCACACCCCCCTCACCAAAAGTACAAAGAAGGAGGGGCGGCAAGGGCCGTTAAAACTGTCAGTCGGCCACTGCACACTGCTGCAGCAATGGAAGGCTCTCGTTCCAAAGTTTGAAAAGTCCTTTCCTACCCATCTCACACTAGCCCATGTCCAAGTTTCCTTCCCCCCGCCCTTTTTCATGTGCGGTTCGTAATAAAACATCGGTTTCTGTTAAGTACTGTTTCCGAGAGTGTCTTTTGGAGGGGATTCTGTCTGAAGGGGGGGAAGGGGTTTGTTACTTGGACAGGACAGTCACCTGTAGCAGGCTACAGAGGCGGGGGCAGGTCCAGCATCAGGACACATACACAGCACAGTCACCAGTTACCCTGGTCAGTCTGGGAGGCGGTTTTCTTGTTCTGGGGTGCGAGGGGGTTGATCTGTGACTTTGTGTCGGGGGAGGGCAGTTAGAGATCCTATGCCGCGGTCCTTATCCTGGATCACAGAGCCACGCAGCAGGGGATCTGTTACCCTCCGCCCCCTGCCAGAAAGTCACTTGGCCGACACATACATCCAGTCCCGCCCAGGACTGCTGGCAGGCTGCGTTGAAACAACCAATGCAGCACTGCGGAGCCTGTCATTCCCGGACTTTAGAAGCATCATTTGCATCAAAACAGTAAGCCCGCCCCCCGCCACAGTCTGCGTCCCCGGTTTAAAACATTCCCGCGAAAACAGTAAAAAAGAGAACCTTGTTCATTAACAGAACAGAACAGATTTTATTTGTTGGGAAGGTGGGGAAGGGGGTATGTAACTTGGAAGGATAGTCAACAGTAACTGGGTAAAGAAACGGGGGCAGGTTCAGCATCTGTGTCCACAAAGTAAAAAGTCACTGGAGACCCTGTTCAGTCAGGAACCTGGCTTTCAAAGCCTCCCTGATGCACAGTGCGTCCCGCTGTGATCTTCTAATCGCCCTGCTGTCTGGCTGGACGTAATCAGAAGCCAGGCTATTTGCCTCAACCTCCCACCCCGACATATAGGTCTCCCCCTTGCTCTCACACAAATTGTGGAGCACACAGCAAGCAGCTATCACAATGGGGATATTGGTCTCGCTGAGATCACAGCGAGTGAGTAGGCTTCTCCATCTGCCCTTGAGACGGCCAAAAGCACACTCCACCACCATTCTGCACTTGCTGAGCCGGTAGTTGAATAGTTCTTTCCCTGAGTCCAGTGCGCCAGTGTAGGGCTTCGTGAGCCAGGGCATTAGCGGGTATGCAGGGTCCCCGAGGATGACTGTAGGCATCTCCACATCCCCAACAGTTACTTTGTGGTCCGGGAAGTAAATACCTTCCTGCAGCCGTCTACACAGACCAGAGTTCCTGAACACCCTAGCGTCATGAACCTTGCCAGGCCATCCAACGTAGATATTGGTAAAACGTCCCCGATGGTCCACCAGTGCTTGCAGCACCATGGAAAAGTAGCCCTTCCGGTTGATGTACTGGCTAGCCTGGTGGTCCGGTGCCAGGATAGGGATGTGAGTCCCATCTATAGCCCCACCGCAGTTTGGGAATCCCATCTCGGCAAAGCCATCTCTGATGAGCTCCACGTTTCCCAGGGTCACTACCTTAGATAGCAGTAGCTTGACGATTGCCCTGGCTACTTGCATAACAGCAACCCCCACGGTAGACTTGCCCACGCCAAACTGGTTAGCGACGGACCGGTAGCTGTCTGGCGTTGCGAGCTTCCAGAGGGCTATGGCCACTCGCTTCTGGACAGTCAGGGCTGCCCGCATCCGGGTGTCCTTTCGCTTCAGGGCAGGGGACAGCAACTCACACAGTTCGAGGAAAGTCCCCTTCCGCATGCGAAAGTTGCGCAGCCACTGGGATTCATCCCAGACCTGCAGCACTATGCGGTCCCACCATTCCGTGCTGGTTTCACGGGCCCAGAATCGCCGTTCAACAGTATCAACAAGACCCAGTGACAGCGAGATGTCCTGGGCGCTGGGTCTCATGTTCTCAGAGAGGTCGGAGCTAGTGTCCGACTTCATGCCGTCACGGTAGTGCCGTAGCCTCCTCTCATGATTGATCTGCAGCTGCCTCTGGTACAGGTGGAGGAGAAGCTGCGAGGCGTTGAGAACTGCCACAACTGCAGCGATGGTCACAGCGGGATCCATGCTCGCACTGCTGTGGCGTCCGCGCTGTCAGTAATCAGAAAAGCGCGCGAACTGATTTCCCGCCGGCGCTTTCAGGGAGGGAGGGAGGGAGGGCTTGAGTGACGGACGGATGACGACAGGCGCCCAAAAGCACCCTCAACACATTTTTTTACCCAGAAGGCATTTGGGGCTCGACCCAGAATTCCAATGGGCAGGGGGGACTGCGGGAACTGTGGGATAGCTGCCCACAGTGCACCGCTTCCAATGTCGACGCTTGCCCCGTTAGTGTGGACTCACAAAGTCTCACAAAGTCGAATTACTGTCCTTAGTGTGGACACACACGTTCGACTTAGTAATATCGATTCCACATAGTCGAATTAACTAAAATCGAAGTACTCTCGTAGTGTAGACAAGGGCTGTGTCTCCCTGAGTTTAAATCTCCCTCCACCACGTGCTCCTCTTCCCCCATCCCCCAACCTCACTTCTCTACCACTTTCTTTCTCTCTCTCTCTCTTTCTAGCGTAAAACCCCATTGGTCACCCCTTTTCTCTCTAACACACCTCACATTTTACATTTACACTACTGTGACACATTTTTTACCTAAAGTTGTTGGTTATTTAACACATTTTACCCATACTGTTAGTTGGTTATATGCTGCTGTGACACACTCTTTACATAGAAATTGTTAGCTACCTGTTACATTTACACTTCAGTGTTAATTGGTTACCAACTGTATTGTACCCCACTGTATTGTACCCCACTATTGAAACCCCCTATCCCATTTACTAAAAGAAACCCCTCCCCAATTGTCTACTTTAACAAACCCCATACCCCTCACTATTGAATTTTCCCTGTTTTTGCATTTTCTTAATAAAGAAATTAATTGGCACCCCACCTGTGTGGTAATTGCTCCGCAAGATCCCATATACCTGCTGGCAGGGACAGGTAACACCAAACATGGCTGGTCAACAGAAGTCAGTTTGCAAGCAGCCATGGTAAGGCAAAGGGCACGTGGGCTTGGCTTCTTCCTCGTTCATAACATGTGGGAATGGTTTAAAACTGCAGCACCCTCCTGTCCCATAGCAACCAATACCGGTTGTGTTTGCCGTTTAAAAGGAGGGGCTGTGTTTAAAAGGAGGAGCAGCAGTTTTGGGGTGGATGTGCAGTACACCCCTCCCCCCCACATGACTATTCTCCGGGATGATCCCTTTTAGCCAAGCGCAAACAGCCAAGCATGCTCGGGGTCTAACGTTTCGGGGATCAGCAAACAGGGGAATACTGTTCCCTTACAAAATGATACTCTCCTGAGGCTGACACAGAAAGATAAAGACCAAATGTTGCATGAATGCGACCAAAACCCAGGACCATTTGCTGCCATGCTTTGTGCTGAAATGATTCCAGACCACTTCCTACTGGGTTGGTGTGGTAAAGTGTCCTACTGTGGAGGACAAAACAAGGCAGCCCTCCCCAGAAACCTTCTTCAAAGGCTTTCAGAGTACCTCCAGGAGAGCTTCATGGAGCTGTCACTGAAGGATTCCCACTCCATGCCCAGAAACGTTAACAGACTTTTCCATTAGCTGTACTGGCCGCAAATGTATCCCAGTTGCTCAGGGCAAATGAAACATTAACACAATTGCTTTTAACCCCTGTAGTATCGTTACAAATGTGCACTCACCAGAGGTGCCTTCTTTGCCTTCAGGGTCTGGGAACAATAGGCCCTGGGAGGGTATTGGCTCCCGTCTGAGGAAAAGGTCCTGGCTGCCGGGGAGCATAGACTATCCTCTTGCCTGCTGCGCATTCTCTTTCTCTTCCTCATCCACAAAATCCTCATCCATGTTGTGTGAGACTGTCACCTTGCAGGTGTCCACAGAGAGTGTTGGGGGTACTGGCAGGATCCCCTCTAGAATGGCATGCAGCTGATAATATAAGCAGCATGTCTGGGGCTCTCACCCAGAGCAACCGTTTGACTCCTTTGTCTTTTGGTAGGCTTGCCTGAGCTTCTTAATTTTAACACAACACTGCTGTGCATCCCTGGTGTAGCCTCTTTCCACCATGCCCTGTGAGATTTTGGCATATATATCAGCATTTCTTCTGCTGGATCAGAGTTCTGCCTGCACAGATTCTTCTCTCCATACAGCAGTCAGATCCAGTGTCTCCCGTTCGCTCTATGCTGGATCTCGTTTGCAATTCTGGGACTGCATGGTCACCTATTCTGCTGAGCTCGCCATGCTCAGCAAACAGGAAATGAAATTCAAAAGTTCCCGGTGCATTTCCTGTGTACCTGACTAGTGTATGGGAGGTGAAAGTGCTGTCAGAGCAGTCACATTGGAGCACTCTGGGATAGCTCCTGGAGGCCAATACAATCAAATTGCACAGCGCTGCATCTACATTACCCCAAATTAGACCCAGGAAGATCAATTTTAGTACTACTCCCCTTGCCGATTTAAGAGCCCTTTAGGTTGGCGGAACGGGGTAGTTGTGTGGACACTTTTGTTATAAAATCAACCTAACATGGCTAAATTAGACCTCACCTCATAGTGTAGACCAGGCCTATGAGACTTTTGCAGGCTATTTTATCTCTAATTTTGTTACCTGGTCCATTCTCCATTGCACTGAAAGCAAGAACAGAGGGCGAAGGAACCTCTGTGCTCAGGATCACAACCTGAGCCCAAGCCAACGCATTGACAGAAACTCAAATGATGCTTCAGCTTCCTCCACCAGGATCACAAGCGCAACACAAATAAATCCCAAGAGGAACAATTTTCCTCTCTTTTCAATTACCCCAGGACAACCCTCTCTGCTTCGTCTTCCGCCTACCTAGAGCTTCTTCCAGGAAAACACACGGGGACCACAGTACTTCTGTCCTAGAAACCAATGGAGGGGTTTTGATACCACCTCAAAGGAGCTGACAGGAGTTTGTTTCCGTGTAACAGAGCCCTCAGCTTTGCCTGCGCCCTATGCCTTCTCCTAATTTGTCTACTCAAGGCACTCAGAAATCAGCTAAAGGGCTGAACACCCCTACTCTCCTCTCCTTGGCCTCATCGGTTGTCCCATGCCCTTTCCCACAGATAGTTTTATCAGAAGCGGGACTCGGGACCTAAGTACCTGCAGGTTTCCCTCACACACCTCCTAAGGCAAACAGTCATTCCCTTCTCTGACACTACTGGGGCCATGCTTCCTTTGAGGAGCTTCTCCTCAGGGGGATCTAATGCCCTGCAAAAATGTGTGGTCTGCCCACTCTCTGGACACTTCGATACCAATGGTCCATCTAGCCAGAGATGCTGCATGTTACAGAGAGGGAACAAACATTGCTAGCCACGATACATTTTTCCAGTGTAGTGAGTCATAGACCCTCACTTGCACAAGGAAATACACTGGGAATAACAATGGAGACATATCAGATCCTCTCAGCTTTTCCTCTCTCCGATCAGTTTAGATTCCAGAAGCAAGCCTCTTTTCTTCTTCAGAGCCTCCATATGTGTCTGAATTGCTTACTGTGTCAAGAAAAGATGTTTGGGTTATATGTTTTGCTTAAGAACATAATAGTCATATGACGTGAGACAAAAGGTCTATCTAGCCCAGTCCGACAGTGGCCAATGCCATGTGCTTTGGAGGGAATAAATAGAATAGGGCAATTATCAAGTGATCAATTCCTTGTCGAACATTCCCGACTTCTGGAAAACAGAAGCTGCCCATCCAGATGGATAGCCATTGATGAAACTATCCTCCATGAACTTATCTAGTTTTTTTTAATCCTGTCATAGTATTGGCCTTTACAACATCCCTTTGCAAGAAGTTCCACAGGTTGACTGTGCGTTGTGTGAAGAAATACTTCCTTTTGTTTATTTTAAAACTGCTACCCATTAATTTCCTTTGGTGACCGCACATTCTTGTATTAGAAGATATCATAAATAACACTTCCTTATTTACTTTCTCCACAGCAGTCATGATTTTTATAGACCTCTATCATATCTCCCCTCAGTGGTCTCTTTTCCAAGCTGAAATGTCCCAGTCTTGTTAATCTCTCCTCATATGGAAACTTTTCCATACCCCATTTATTTTTGTTGCTCTTGTCTATACCTTTTCCAATTCTGATATACCTTTTTTAAGATGTGGTGACCGCATCTGCACACAGTATTCAAGATGTGGGCATACTATGGATTTGAATAGAGGCAATAGGATATTTTCTGTCTTCTTATCTATCCATTTCCTAATGACTCCCAACATTCTGTTTGCTTTTTTGACTGCCGCTGCACATTGAGTGGATGTTTTCATACAACTATTCACAATGACTCCAAGATCTCTTTTGTGAACAGTAATATATTATTTAGACCTAATCACTGTATACGTACAGGTGTGATTATATTTTCCAGTGTGCATTACTTTGCATTTACCACCATAAAATTTCATCTCCTGTTTTGTTGCCCAGTCACCCACTTTTGTGAGATCCCATTGTAGCTCTTTGCAGTCTGCTTTGGACTTAACTATCTTGGGTAGTATTGTGTCATCTGCACATGTGGCCACCTCACTGTTTACCCCTTGTTTTACAGACCATTTATGAATATGTTGCACAGTACAGACCCCTGGGGGACACCACTATTTACCTTTCTCCGTTCTGAAAATGGTCCATTTATTTCTATTCTTTGTTTCCTATCTTTTAAACGGTTAATGATCCATGAGAGGACCTTCCCTCTTATCCCATGACAGCTAACTTAGATTTTGACAAACATAGAATATCAGGATTGGAAGGGACCTCAGGAAGTGATATAGTCTAACCCCCTGCTCAAAGCAGGACCAATCCCCCCATAAATCCCCCTCAAGGATTGAGCTCATAACGCTGGGTTTAGCAGGCCAATCCTCAAACCACTGAGCTATCCCTGCACTGACCATGAGATGGTTGAGTTCAGGATCCTCACAAAAGGAAGAAAGGAGAGTAGCAAAATATGGACCCTGGACTTCAGAAAAGCAGACTTATACTCCCATAGGGAACTGATGGGAAGGATCCCCTGGGAGGCTAATATGAGGGGGAAAGGAGTCCAGAAGAGATGGCTGTATTTCCAAGAAGCCTTATTGAGGTTCAGGAACAAACCATCCCGAAGTGCAGAAAGAATAGAAAATATGGCAGGCGATCAGCTGGGCTTAACAGTGAAATCTTCAGTGAGCTTAAACTCAAAAAGGAAGCTTACAAGAAGTGTAAATTTGGACAGATGATTAAGGAGGTGTATAAAAATATTGCTTGAGCATGCAGGGGTGTAATCAGGAAGGCGAAGGCACGATTGGAGTTGCAGGTAACAAGGGATGTGAAGGGTAACAAGAGGGGTTTCTACAGATATGTAACTCCCTGCTTTCCTGATCCCAGAGTTCAGTGTGGTTTTTGCCTTGGAATCTCTATTCTCCATTCTGTATGCTAATGGAGATGCCTCCTTTCCCATCTTTGAAGCAAATGAGGCTAGGGAGTTTCCTTAATCCTATCACCCTTGTCTGGAGGGGCTTAGGTGTGTCTCCCATGGCCTTTTCATTGCTTTTTGTAAGTCTTTCTTCTGATCAGTTTTGGTTCAAGCACAGGCTGGGGGAGGGGGCCGTCGTGAGTCAGACTGCAGAGCTCCTTGACATGGTGGGATGGGGATGGGGTGGGGGGCAGAGTGGCAGGGGGACCTGCCAGAAATGGGTGGAGGGAGAACGTGGACCTCCAAGCCCCAACAGTGGTGGGGGCCCCAGAGCCAGCTCAACAGCTGCACAGTGCCTCCACATTGTCACAATATTTATAGTAACAGTCAGGGACAGGTCACGGGCTTCCCTGAATTTTTCTTGAATTGCCTGTGATTTGTCCCTGACTTTTACTATAAATGTCTGTGACAAAATTAATGATCTGGATAATGGGAGGGATTGCACTCTCAGAAAGTTTGCAGATGACATTAAGCTAGAAGGAGAGGTAGATATGCTGGAGGGTAGGGATAGGGTCCAGAGTGACCAAGACAAATTGGAGGATTGGGCCAAAAGAAATCTGATGAGGTCCAACAAGGACAAGTGCAGAGTCCTGCACTTAGGATGAAAGGATCCCATGGACCACTACACTCTGGGGACCGACTGGGTAAGGGGTAGTTCTGCAGAAAAGGACCTGGGGATTACAGTGGACCAAAAGCTGGATATGAGTCAACAGTGTGCCCTTGTTGCCAAGAAGGCTAATGGCATATTGGGCTGCTTTAGTAGGAGTATTGCCAGCATATCGAGGAAAGTGATTATTCCCCTCTCTTTGGCACTCTTGAGGCCACATCTGTTGTATTGCATCCAGTTTGGGGCCCTCACTACAGAAAGGATGTGCACAAATTGGAGAGTGTTAGTTCAGCAGAGACAATGAAAATAAGTAGGGTGCTGGGGCACATGACTTCTGAGGAGAGGCTGAGGGAAACTGGGCTTATTTAGTCTGCAGAAGAGAAGAGTGAGGGGGGATTTGATAGCAGCCTTCAACTACCTGAAGGGGGTTCCAAAGAGGCTGGAGCTCGGCTGTTCTCAGTGGTGGCAGATGACAGAACACAGAGCAATGGTTGAATATTAGGAAACACTATTTCACTAGGAGGGTGGTGAAGCACAGGAATGGGTTACCTAGGGAGGTGGTGGAATCTCCACCCTTAGAGGTTTTTAAGGCCCAGCTTGACAAAGCCCTGTCTGGGATGATTTAGTTGGTGTTGGTCCTGCTTTGAGCAGGCGGTTGGACTAGATGACCTCCTGATGTCTCTTCCAACCCTAAACTTCTGATTCTGTGAAACCTTAGCCTTACTCAGAAATATTGCTATGGAAACTTAAGAAAGTTGTAAGAGACAACAGTCTGACCCAGTAACACTACTTACTTTGTTGTTCTTTGACTGCAGTGGTGTTAACAGGGCATTGAACAGTAAATGATATTTAACAATATGTTCTGACTACTTGCATTAAAGAAATCCATTCTACCTTGGTTTAGTAGAGAGACCTCTGATTGACCAATAAGAATCTGGTGTTGTGGGTCCCCTTAGTGCAATCTATATTTGAATCTCCATTGTCAGTGCAGCTTTTATTTTGGTGAGTTTTGCACAGAGATGCAGAAATGTGGACTTGCGCATCCAAAAGTTGTGCGGCCACTGATCATCAGTCCAAATCTTCATTGTTGCAGAAGATTTTTTCCCTTTGGAAGGATGTAAGATGGCACAATATAATACACTTAGGGTATGTCTACACTACGAGAGTAGTTCGATTTTACTTAAATCAAATTAGTGGAACTGATATTACAAAGTCGAACGTGTGTATCCACACTAAGAACAGTAATTCGACGTTGTGAGTCCACACTAATGGGGCAAGCGTCGACATTGGAAGCGGTGCACTGTGGGCAGCTATCCCACAGTTCCCGCAGTCTCCGCTGCCCATTGGAATTCTGGGTCGAGCCTCCAATGCCTGCTGGGGCAAAAAATATGTCAAGGGTGGTTTTGGGTAACTGTCGTCATTCAACCGTCACTCCCGCCCTCCCTCCATGAAAGTGCCGGCGGGCAATCAGTTCGCGCACTTTTCTGGTGAGTGACAGCGCGGACGCCACAGCACTGTGAGCATGGAGCCCGCTGCGATCATCACTGCAGTTATCGCCGTTGTCAACACCTCGCACCTTATTGTCCACCTTTTTCAGAGTCAGATGCTGAGAAATCGGGCGAGGAGGCTACGGCAGCGCGGTGAGGTCATTAAGTCGGATAGGGCACAGTCCTCTCACAAAGCACGGGACCCTGCGCCATGAACATCATGGTGGCAATGGGTCATGTTGATGCTGTGGAACAGCGATTCTGGGCCTGGGAAACAAGCACGGACTGGTGGGACCGCATAGTGCTGCAGGTCTGGGATGAATCACAGTGGCTGCGAAACTTTTGCATTTGTAAGGGAACTTTCCTTGAACTTTGTAAGTTGCTGTCCCCTGCCCTGAAGCGCAAAGACCCCAGGATGCAAGCAGCCCTGACTGTCCAGAAGCGAGTGGCCATAGCCCTCTGGAAGCTTGCAACGTCAGACAGCTACCGGTCAGTCGGGAACCACTTTGGCATGGGCAAATCTACCGTGGGGGTTGCTGTGATGCAAGTAGCCAATGCAATCATTGAGCTACTGCTCTCAAAGGTAGTGACCCTGGGAAACGTGGAGGTCATCATAGATGGCTTCGCCGCGATGGGATTCCCAAACTGCGCTGGGGATATAGATGGAACTCACATCCCTATCCTGGGACCGGACCACCAGGCCAGCCAGTACATTAACAGAAAGGGCTACTTTTCAATGGTGCTGCAAGCCCTGGTGGACCATAGGGGACGTTTTACCAACATCAACGTCGGATGGCCGGGCAAGGTTCATGACGCTCGTGTTTTCAGGAACTCTGGTCTGTTTAGACAGCTGCAGGAAGGTATTTACTTCCCAGACCACAAAATAACTGTGCGGGATGTGGAGATGCCTATAGTGATCCTCGGGGACCCAGCCTACCTGCTAATGCCCTGGCTCATGAAGCCGTATACAGGCGCCCTGGACAGTGAAAAGGAACTCTTCAACTACTGGCTGAGCAAGTGAAGAATGGTGGTGGAGTGTGCTTTTGGATGTCTCAAGGGGAGATGGAGAAGCTTACTGACTCGTTCTGATCTCAGCGAAATCAATATCCCCATTGTTATTGCAGCTTGCTGTGTGCTCCACAATCTCTGTGAGAGCAAGGGGAGACCTTTTATGGCGGGGTGGGAGGTTGAGGCAAATCGCCTGGCTGCTGATTACGCCCAGCCAGCCAGCCGTGCGATTAGAAGAGCCCAGCGGGATGCGCTGTGCATCCGGGAGGCTTTGAAAGCTTGCTTCCACAGGAAGCAGGGTAACCTGTGACTATTACGTTTGTTTAAAGAGAAGCTGAACCTGCCCCGGTTTCTTTACCCAGTTAATGTTGACTATCCTCTCCAGTTACATACCCCCTTCACGCCGTTCCCCCCCTTCCAACACACATTTAAAAATAAAATAAATGGAACTTTGTTCATTAACACCATTTTCTTTATTAAGGATTTCGTGGTAAAGTGTTGAAACTGGGACACAGACTGTGGTACGGAGTGGGCGTAGTGATGGAAAGAACGCTTCTAAACTTGAGGAATGACAGGCTCCTGCTCCTAGAGTGGTCCTCAGTGGTGGACTGATTGTTTCAACGGAGCCTGCCACCCCTCCTTTTCGGGACTCTGTGTGTGGGGGCTATGTGACTTTGTGGCGGGGGAGGACAGTTACAGATCCCCTGCTGCGTGGCTATGTCATCCAGGCTAAGGACCGCTGCATAAGACCTCTAACCCCCCCCACAGAACATGAAAACCACCTCCCAGACTGACCAGGGTGCCTAGTGACTGCACTGTGTGTGTGATCTGCTGCTGAACCTGCACCCGTGTCTGTACCCTGTTAAAGGTGACTGTCCTCTCCAATTACCAATCCCCTTCCCCCCCTTCAAACACAATCTCCTCCAAAAGAACATGACGGAAACAGTAATTAACAGAAACATATTTTTTATTAGCAACTACACAGTTAGGGGATGAAACTGGGATGGGGGCTTGGATGAGGTGGGAAGGAAAGGACTTATCAAATTTTTGGGAATGAGAGCCTTCTTGTACTTGAGCAGTCTGCAGGGGTGGAATGACAGTTTTCACGGTCCCTGCTGCCCCTCCTTCTTGGGACTTTGGGTGAGGGGGGTATGGGACTTTGTGGCGGGGGAGGGCAGTTAGAGATAGACTGCAGCGGGGCTCTGTCCTCCTGCCTCCGGTCCTGCAGAACATCCACAAGGCGCCGGAGCATGTCTGTTTTCTCCCTCATTAGTCCAAGCAGCGTTTGAGTTGCCTGCTGGTCTTCCTTCCGCCACCTGTCCTCCTGTTCGCTGTGTGATCGCTGGTATTGTGACATGTTCTCCCTCCACTGGGTCTGATGGGCCGCCTTGGCTCGGGAGCAGCCCATAAGTTCTGAGAACATCTCGTCCCGTGTCCTTTTCTTTTGCCGCCTAATCTGCGCCAGCCTCTGGGAGGAGGATGCCGGGGTAGGTCGGGAGACAGTCGCAGCTTTGGGATGGGAAAAAGGGAGTGAATTCCTCACAAAGATACATTTTTGCAAACAATGAACATAGTCTTTCTCTGTGAACAAGACCATGCCCAGCACCTATCACGTGCGCACTCAGGACAAGGTCGAATTTTCGGCCTTCGCATTCAGTGCCTGGGGTCTTGCAGTAGAGATCACACAAGCGGGGCAGGACAGCAGAATTTGTGTAGCAGGCTGACATGGTAAGCCTTAGACTTTTGGCTGCTTAAAGCTTAATTTATAGCAGTGCCCTCCTTTCACATTCAAAGCAATGCTCCTAGCGTTGGCCAGTTCCTGCTGCCGGCAATCCGGCCAGCATGAACTCTGCCCCTGTCCCACCCCCATCGCAGCTGTCCCCGGGAAAGATCCCTGTATGCTGTCCCTGTCCCGCCTCCACCGCATGGCTGTAAACTGCCGGTTACAGTTATGTAAAGGAACAGGCAAGCAGTCCCAATACTAACATTCTCCTAATTCAAAGCAGGTCACCATGAGCGATATCACTCTGATGAGGATTTCGGAGACAGAGAAAGACCGCATGCTGTGTGAAAGCCAGCAAAAACCAGGGCCGTATGCCACCATGCTGTGCGAGGCAATGATCCCAGAGTACTTGCTGATAGCCTGGCGCGGAAAGTGCCTCCTACCACGAAGTTTCCTACCACGGAGGACGCAATAAGGCCACTCTCCCCAGGAACCTGATGCAAAGGGTTTCAAATTACCTCCAGGAGAGCTTAGTGGAGATGTCCCAGGAGGATTACTGCTCTATCCCCGGACATATTGACCTTAATTTCCAGTAGCTGCACTGGCAAGGACTAAAAAGTAGAGCGCCTAGGGCAAACTAATCATGAGATACCGGACATTTTGAGATACTTTTGCAGTAGTTGCACTGGCAAGGACTAAAAAGTAAAGCACCTAGGGCAAACTAATCATGAAAAACCCATTGTTAATATTCCATTCCTGTTCTGTTCAAAATAAATGTTTACATGTTTAAAACACTTACCGACTGATCCTTCCCCTGATTCAGGGTCTGGGTTAACGCCTTGGGAGGGTTGGTAGGGGATCTCTGTGAGGGTGATGAAGAGATGAAGAGATCCTGGCTGTCGGGGAAATCAGCGTTGTAAGCCCTGTCGACTGCCTTGTCCTCCTCATCTCCTTCCTCATCTTCCACGTCCGCGAACATCTCTGAGGAAGTGGCCATCGACAATACCCCATCGTCAGAGTCCACGGGCAGTGGTGGGGTAGCGGTGGCGGCCGCACCTAGAATGGAATGCAGTGCCTCGTAGAAACGGCATGTCTGGGGCTGGGATCCGGAGCGTCCGTTTGCTGCTTTGGTCTTCTGGTAGCCTTGTCTCAGGTCCTTGATTTTCATGCGGCACTGTGTTGCATCCCGGCTGTATCCTCTCTCCATCATGACTTTTGAGATCTTCTCGTAGAGCTTCGCATTCTGTTTTTTCGATCGCAGCTCCGAAAGCACGGACTCATCGCCCCACACAGCGATCAGATCCAACACTTCCCGATCAGTCCATGCTGGAGCCCTCTTTCTATTCTGCGATTGCACGGTCACCTCTGCTGGAGAGCTCTGCATCGTTGCCAGTGCTGCTGAGCTCGCCACGATGTCCAAACAGGAAATGAGATTCAAACTGGCCAGACAGCGAAAGGGATTCAAATTTTCCCGGGGCTTTTCCTGTGTGGCTGGTCAGAGCATCCGAGCCCGGACTGCTGTCCAGAGCGTCAACAGAGTGGTGCACTGTGGGATAGTTCCCGGAGCTATTAGTGTTGAATTCCATCCACACCTACCCTAATTCGACATGGCCATGTCGAATTTAGCGTTACTCCCCTCATCGGGGAGGAGTACAGAAATCGATTTAAAGAGACCTCTATGTCGAACTAAATAGCTTCGTTGTGTGGACGGGTGCAGGGTTAATTCGATTTAACGCTGCTAAATTCAACATAACCTCCTAGTGTAGACGAGGCCTTACTGAATATTTGTGAATCAACTTCTACACACAAGCAATGACGTGTGAACATGGGACACTAAGGGCTGGATCCACAAGCAAGATAAATGCATCAAAAGGCAATCCTCATTGGTGGATCAAATGCAAAGGAATTGCTGAAAACAGGAGAGAAAATCAGTCATACTGGAAGTCACATGACCCAACAAAATAAATTTTTGCTATAAAAAGAAAAAGGTAGAATTAAAAACTCCAAATTAAAAATCAAAGTACAAAAACCATAGCAAGTGTGTAAGGGGGTCGGACTCAACCCTGCAGCACCTCTTGCTGGTGATCCTGGGAAAGAGCTCAATCCATCCCGGAGCGCCCTCTGCAGGCCGGTGATCCACCTTGTCCTCTGCTGGCTCCCGTGTCACTCCCAGGACCCCGGTGCCCCTTGCTCTGGGTGCTGCCCCCTGGCAGTACCCACACATGCTGGATCACCCCTCGCAGGGGAACCCCCACCCACTAACCCCACCTCGCCTCAGTGTAAGGCTACTGCCAGTCATTGTCTAGTCCCCACACCCAGGGGCAGACTGCAGTATCAGCCTACTCATCAAAGGCAAAGGAGATATTGGACCTGCTGCCTTGGCCTACCTCTGGGCTGCCCTCTGCAACCCCCAGTACCCCTTGCCTTCTACTAGGCCGCAGCCTGGGGCTTTCCAAGCCGGAGCTCCCCAGCTACTCAGCCTTTCCCGAGCCCTGCTCCACCCAGGTACTCTGTCTCAGCTCCCTAGAGCCAGACCCTTCTCTCTCTGAGTGTAGAGAGAGACTCTTGAGCTCCTGGATCCCAGCCTCTTTGTAAGGCCAGCTGGGCTTTGATTGGGGCATGGCCGAGCTGCAGCTACTTCCCCAATCAGCCCAGTCTTCCCTGCCCCAGCCTTCTCCCAGGGCTGTTCCAAACACCTCAGGGCAGGAGCGGGTGTCCACCCCGCTACAGAGAGTGCTTCCTGCGGCTGGTCCTGTCAGCGTTCGCCGACGATGTGCTCCTCGTGGTCCAGGACCTGGGTGACTTGGTGCGGGTGGAGGCTTGCCAGACCTTCTACTCAGCGGCCTCCTCCGCCCGGGACAACTGGGTCAAGAGCTCTGGCCTGGTGGTAGGGGATTGGTGGCAGGCGAACTCCCTCCCACCCGCGCTTCAGGCCATCCGGTGGAGTGCGGGTCCGCTGCTCTATCGCGGCGTTTACCTTTCTGCCACTCATCCGTCTCTGCCGGAGAACTGGCACAGTTTACAGGGCAGGGTGATGGAGCGGCTCCAGAAATGGACAGGACTACTCTGGTGCCTCTCCCTTAGAGGGAGGGCACTGGTACTCAATCAACTAGTCCTGTCCATTCTCTGGTACCGGTCCCGGGCTTCCTGGCCGACCTTCGGAGGGCAATACTGGAGTTCTTTTGGCCAGGACTGCACTGGGTCTCTGCAAGGGTCCTCAACCTACCTCTGGAGGAGGGAGGGCAAGGCCTGAAGTGCCTCCACACTCAGGTCCATGTCTTCTGCCTCCAGGCCCTGCAGAGGCTCCTTTATGGTGCAGGTAGCGTGGGCAGTACTGGCGCACGCTTTCCTGCGCCGATTGTGAGGGATCCGATATGACCGGCAGCTCCTTTATCTCGATCCGAGAAGTCTTCCGCGAGACCTCTCCGGGATGCCGGTCTTCTACCAGGACCTCCTCCGGACCTGGAAACTGTTCTCAGTGACCAGGTCGGTGGCGGCCACTGGGGGGGCAGATCTCCTCGCGGAGCCCCTGCTACACAACCCCCAGCTCCGTGTGCAGGTGGCAGAGTCATCCGCGGTGTGCTGGAGGTTGGTCCTGGCAGAAGCCACCAGAGTCGGAGACCTCCTGGACTACGACCGGGGAGACTGGCTGGATCCCCTGATGCTCGCTTGGAGCATGCGGCTCTCCAAGCCTTGTACTCCCTGGCGCGTACTTCAGGAGGTGAGGGCCGCTTTGCCGCCCGCTGCTCGGGTCTACCTCGACCGGGTCCTGCAGGAGGGCACGCCCCACCCACCCTCCACCCATGGCCCTCCGGACCTTTTCATCGGGCCCCTACTCCGTGGACCCAACCGGCCCCCTCGCCCCTTCTCCATGAGCTGGCTGCACGACTTGCAGCCGGTTCGTTTCCTGACCGCGCCAAGGAAACATCTATACACGCTCATGCTCCACACCCTTCACTTCCTCACCCTCGTGTCCCGCCCAGATACAAAGTGGTGGGACCTCCTACCACCTGTTGAGGGTGAGAAGCCCCCGTGGGCCAGCCTATATTCCATCCTGGTTCCGAGGCCCGCCGGGGATATCAGCTGGTGGATCCTTCATGGGGCCGTGAGCACGGACGTGTACTTGGCGCGGTTTACCCCTGTCCCGGACACCTGTCCTTTCTGCAGCGTGAGGGAGACCCTGGCTCACGTTTACTTAGAGTGTGCCAGGTTGCAGCCCCTACACCGGCTCCTCACCAATATTATATTGCGGTTTTGGTTGCACTTTTCCCCTCACCTTCTCATTTACGCACTCCCTATTCATGGCCCCACAAAGTCACGGGATCTCCTGGTCAACTTCCTCTTGGCCCTGGCTAAACTGGCCATCTATAAAACCAGGGAGAGGAGGTTGGCCGATGGAGGTTCCTGTGGATGTGGGGCCTGTTTCCGATTCTCTGTCCGTTCATGTATCCGGGCAGAGGTCCTCTGGGCGGCGTCCACTGGCTCCCTTGACACCTTTGAGGAGCAGTGGGCGCTGTCCGGGGTTCTCTGCTCAGTGTCCCCATCAGGTTCCCTTCTTTTGACCCTTTGACTGCACTCCTGTCCCTGTTTTTACATTAGTTGCCCCCCCCCCCGTAATCATTTGAGTTTCGGGTCCTGTGGATCCTCCCCTTAGGCTGGGGGGGGGGACCCTTTAGCAGTGGGCGGGGTTATGCCCACCCACTTCCTGAAGCCCAATAGGTACAGAGAGTGCTCGGTATCCTCAGACTGCCTTGTTGGCTGGAGCTCTCCCTTCTCCTCTCTAGCTGCCCTGCTGGCTGGAGCTCCTTCACCCTCCCTTCCTCCCTGGGCTACTGCTGCTGGCTGGAGTGCTCCTTCCCTGGACTGCAGTTGCTGCCACTGCTGCTGAGCAAGGGGTGGGGGGGCCTTGCCGGCCAGCCCCCCCTCTCCACCATCTCTGGAGGGAGGAGCCAGGACCCCACCTTCACCACCGTTGCTACTACCTGTGAGGGGTCCTCCTGCCTGGCTGCTGGGGTTGCTGGAGCTGATGCTGCTGCTGCTGTTGCTGCATTTTTCCTGGGGAGCTGCTGGAGCGTGGAGGAGGAAGAGGACTATGCGGACCATCGGCTGCTGGGGGAGCGCAAAGGACTCTGGAGACCACTGTGGAAGGGGCCATTCAGGACTGAGTCATTTTCGAACTGTGCTCTAGTGGTGGGGGTCTAGACTGTGTCTGTGGGGACACAGGGGGTGTGGCATGGAGCCTGACCCATGGTCCATCTGTGTCCCCCCCCGAACTCCCACCACCACCGTTGCCCCCTCCACCGCCCCCACAGGCCATTTACTATCTGCCTCCGCTCCTGCCTCTGGGACTCTGCTGCTCTCCTGGCCTGCTGCACCCTATTGCCATCATTTGGGCCTGCAGCAGCAGGCAGCCCGCACGTTGACTTTTGGTGCAAGTGCTCATGGGTTCACCTACCCCCCCAGGACTGACTCCTTCCCCTTTGCAACAGGTCCACCAGCTTTGCCCCTTGCTGCCTACCCCATTTGCCCCCTGTAGCCTTTTGCCCCTCCCCAGCTTCAGTTTGTTTGCCTGCCCCGCCCTTTTCCCTCTGCAGTTTGGTTCCTTTGTCCCACCCCAGCCCTATGGTTAGCCCCTTGGTTCATCTGCCCCATTCCCAGCCTGGTTTCTCCCCTTACTTTGCGCCCCCCTTGCCCTGATTCACCCCTCCCCTCATGTGCCCATGCCCCCTCCCATGCGCTTGTGCCCCCCACTCTGGTTTGGTTAATCACTGCACCCCCTGATATTCTTGTGACCTTCCCTCCCCTAGTGCAGCTAGAGGAGCTGGTATCGGTGACTGTCCCTCCCCCCCGAAACCTTGATACCCCCCATCCCCCCTCCACCTCCCGTTTCGGCACCCTCCCCCCCTGCCTGCAGCCTAGCGGGGAGGAGTGGTTGACCTGCTTCCCCTCCCTCCCCCCCTTCTCGCCGGTGTGCTTTCCCCTCCCTCCCTGCTCATTATGGAGGGGAACACGGCGAGCGACACCCCCCAAGTAGACTACACCGCTGCTCCCCTGCCTGCCCCCCGACAACCCCCTTAGCCTCTACCTCCACCGCTGCTGCCAAACCACGTGCCACCGCCCCCGCTGCGGCATCGGCAGCGGCAGGCGACGGGGTGACCTCCACTGCTGCCACATCCCTCGCCCCCTCCAATTCTGGGGGAGACACCCCAGCCGGCAGGAAAGGCCAGGGCAAGAAGAAGGGAAAGAGCCCCGCTAAGAAGACTGGGCCCTCCATGGCAGGGGCTGCCCCCACTGCCGCAGCCCCACCACCGGCCACGGCGTCCCTTCCCGCTGCTCCCTCCACCAGCTCTGCGGGTGCCCCTCCCCCGGCCCCCAGGGCATATGCCCAGGTGGCGGCGGCCCCCCCACCTGCTGCTACATCATCTCATCCATCCACCGCCTCTGCTTCCATCTATCGTGGCCAGGGCCCCTTCCCCACCTTGACTAGGAGGCATGGCATCCATTGCCTCCAGGTGCCCGCCTCGCCCCATGTGGAGACCTACGTGCGGGCATTGGTGTGGGTGGTGGGGCCCACGGCCATCGTGGCGGTCTCCAAAATGTATGGCAAGGTTGTCTTCTTCCTTGCCACGGAGGCCGCCGCCCAGGAGGCAGTGGAGAAGAGCCTGGCCGTGGGGGGCGTGTTCGTCCCCCTGGAGCCGCTGGAGGATCTGAGTGTCCGTGTGGTCCTCACCTCCATTCCTCCTTTCCTCCCCAATGTCGCCCTGCTACCCGCCCTTTCTACCCTGGGGAAACCAATCTCCATCATCAGCCCTCTCTTGCTGGGCTGCAAAGACCCCGCTCTCCGTCACGTCCTCTCATTCCTCTGGCACGTGCAGCTTCAACTGCTGCCTGCGGTGCGAAGCGGAGAGGCGCTCGAGGGGTCTTTCCTGGTCCCCTATCAGGGGGCCCATTACCAGGTGCACTACTCTACGGGGGAGGCCCAGTGCTACCTCTGCCGAGCGATGGGGCATGTCCGGAGGGACTGTCCCCTGGCCCGGCACGGAGGAGTGTCCGGGACCCCCGAGCCCCAGTAGGGCGCCAGCCCCATCATCGCCGGTGCCCCTGGCTACGCGGTACCCGGAGCCGCCCCTCCTCCTTCTCAGACCACCACTGCGCCCGCTCGGGCCCGAGGGGTACCTCCCCCAACATGCCCAGACGAGCAGAAGAGCCCCACCTCTGCTGCATGCACTATGGCGGGGCCTGTAAATGAGGGTGCAGTGGGGGTGTTGCTGGGCATGGGAGAGGGCCCTCCCCAGGGGGAATCTGCCCCCGCTCCTGCTGCCCCATTGTTACCTCCTCAGGTCCTCGAGCCATCATCTCTGCCCCCCGACCCAATCCCTGTCACCCAGCCCACAGACAATGCCATGGAGGGCTGGACCCTAGCACAGGGAAAGCGGGGCAAGCGGAAGGCTCACGCTCCACTCCTGCCATCCGGTGCGGAGGCCCCCCAGAAAACCAGGAAGGGGGGCACCACTGCCGAGCCTTCCGCTTTGCCCGCGGGTGTATTACATCTACCGTTGACGGCTGGGGACGATGTGGTAGCACTGGAGGATACCACCATCCATCCCCCGCAGTTCCTCCTCACGGAGGCCCCCGTTGAAGCCCCTCCTGACCCCTTGCCACGTACACCCCCTGCAATGCCCGAGGCAAGCGTCACCTCGGGTGCTAGTGGGGAAGACCCCGGGGTGGTGGGAGGTGAGCTCCCTTCTATCTATGAGGAGATCGAGGCCCTGGGTCTGACCCCGGTGACCCGGGGGAGGATGACCCTCTGCCAGCGGGCCTTGATCTGGCCGACCTCACCCCAGCCCCCTTTTCTCTGTCTTCCGTGCCCCTAACCGCTGCTCCTGCTCCTGCCTCAGAGGAGCCCCTGGACTCTTTGACCTGCCCGGCTGCGGGTGCCACCCAGCTGACGGCCACCAAGCCTGTTGAGGTGACGGCCGGTGCCTCGCGGCCAGGACCCGAGTTACCAGGGGTATCCCTCGTTGGCGTGGGGCAACCGAGTTCCTTCCCGGGTGGGGGCCCCGCTGAAGATTGTCCACCTCCTGCTGCCATGGCTGATACATCTGCCGTTGAGCCTGTGCCCGGCATCCCTGGGGACCCCCTCCCTACCCTTCAGACCCCTGAGCCCAACCAAGAGGAGCCACCTTCCAGCAGTCCAGCTCCTGGGGCCCAGGATCACGCCTCTGTCCCTCTTCCTGACCCTACTCCTGCCCCCGGTCCTGCCCACTCCTGACCCCGTCCGTATCCCCTCCACCTCCCGCGATGCCATTGCTGCCCCTGGGGACATCTTCTCTTTCCCAGAGGATGACCCCCAGGGAGCGGCCTTTGTGTTCCCCAGTCCCATCCCATGAGGGGCTGCTATCCTCCCTCCACTGCCGCCCCCCGTTGAGCCAGGGTCTGAGGCGGGCCATGTGGCACCGGCCCATCGAGCGCCACGTCGAGGGTCCGCCCCTTGCCTGCCCGTCTTGGTAGGTCATGGGGCTGTGCCAGGGGCTCCAGCAGAGGATGAGCAGAAGCCAGTGACCCCATCCCCCCATACGCTGCAAGAAGAGCTGCTGGAGTTTTTAGAAGACGTCAGTGGCTCCCCCAATAAGGTGCCACTCGCTCTCCAGCGATGGGGGGATTTCCATCAGATCCTCCGGGTCATGAGGGCCCTCATGGGGGAGGGTAAAAGGACCAGGAAGCAGGGTGCCTTGGCTTACCAGCGGGTCCGCAGCTTCCGTGATGCTTTGCTCAACTTTGGGGTGGGTCATGGTTTGCTGCGCTGCCCAATAGGGGCCGTGAGCGTCCCTGCCGGCAAGGATCCCCCCCGGCCCTCCTCATGTCACCTATCACCTTTGCAACATTGAACACCCGGGGCTGTAGGGTGGGTCTCCGCAGGTGCCAGGTGCTCTCCTTCCTTCAGGATGGGGGGTACTCTGTGGTTTTCCTGCAGGAGACCCAAACGGATCTGGCCGCCGAAGACAGCTGGCGGCTGGAGTGGGGGGACAGGGTCTATTTTAGCCATCTCACAGTTCGTACAGATGGAGTGGCTACACTGTTCTTCCCCGACCTACGGCCCGAGTTGCTGGGGGTTACGGAGGCTGTGCTGGGCCGCTTGCTGCACCTCCGGGTCCACATGGAGGGGCTTCTGATCAACCTTGTCAACCTCTATGCCCCGACATCGGGCCCGGAGTGGCTGCCTTTTTATCAGCAGGTGTCATAACTATAAAGGGAAGGGTAACAGCCCTCCTGTGTACAATACTATAAAATCCCTCCTGGCCAGAGACTCCAAAATCCTTTTACCTGTAAAGGGTTAAGAGGCTCAGGTAACCTGGCTGACACCTGACACAAAGGACCAATGAGGGGACAAGATACTTTCAAATCTTGGTGGGGGGAAGGCTTTTGTTTGTGCTCTTTGTTTGGGAGGTTGTTCGCTCTTGGGACTAAGAGGGACCAGACATCAATCCAGGCTCTCCAAATCTTTCTGAACAGGTCTCTCATATTTCAAACTTGTAAGTAAACAGCCAGGCAAGGCGTGTTAGTTTATCTTTGTTTTCTCAACTTGTAAATGTACCTTTTACTAGGGTGTTTACCTCTGTTTGCTGTAACTTTGAACCTAGAGGGGGGTCCTCTGGGATCTTTAAGTTTGATTACCCTGTAAAGTTATTTCCCATCCTGATTTTACAGAGATGATTTTTACCTTTTTCATTAATTAAAAGCCTTCTTTTTAAGAACCTGATTGATTTTCCTTGTTTTTAGATCCAAGGGGGTTGGATCTTGAGCCACCAGGAGTTGGTGGGAGAAAGGCGGGGGAATGGTTAATTTCTCCTTGTTTTAAGATCCAAGGGGTTTGGATCTGTATTCACCAGGGAATTGGTGAAGAGTCTCTCAGGGCTACCCAGGGAAGGGAATTAGCACATTGGGAGTGGTGGCAGCGGACCAGATCTAAGCTGGTAGTTAAGCTTAGACGTTTTCATGCAGGCCCCCACATCTGTACCCTAAAGTTCAGAGTGGGGAAGTAGCCTTGACAGCAGGCGTCCGCCTTCGTTGGCTGCTTGGATCCTCGTGAGTGCCTGGTCCTGGGCGGGGACTTCAATGCTACCCTCGAGGAGCGGGACCGCTCGGGGACCGAGCAGTGCCCAGCCACCGTGGACATCCTCCAGGAGATTGTGAACGAACAGGGGGAGGGATAGCTCAGTGGTTTGAGCATTGGCCTGCTAAACCTAGGGTTGTGAGTTCAATTCTTGAGGGGGCCACTTAGGGATCTGGGGCAAAATCAGTACTTGGTCCTGCTAGTGAAGGCAGGGGGCTGGACTCAATGACCTTTCAAGGTCCCTTCCAGTTCTAGGAGATGGGATATCTCCATTAATTTATTTATCACTCCCTAGTGGACATCTGGCACGACCACCACCCAGACGATGTCTCCACGTTCACCTACGTCTGGGTGGAAGCCCATCGGTCGTGCCACTCCCGGTTGGACCGCATTTACTTGTCACGCTTCCATCTTTCACGGGCCCACTCCTCCAACGTCCGGCCAGCCCCTTTTTCAGATCACCATCTAGTCATCGGGATGGCCTCTCTCTGTGTGGAGAGGCCGGGGCCAGCCTATTGGCATTTTAACAATAGCTTGCTGGAGGATGTGGGCTTCGTGGCGTCCTTCTGGGAGTTCTGGCTGGTCTGGCGCGGGCAGCGGCGTGCCTTTCCCTCGGCGCGGTGGTGGTGGGACCTAGGAAAGGTGCGTGCCCAGCTCTTCTGCCGCGACTACACATGGGGCGCCAGCCGACGGAGGGATGTGGCGATAGAGCAGTTGGAACGGGAGGTCTTAGAGCTAGAGAGGCATTATGCCGCCAGCCCTGAAGTTCCATCCCTTTGCGGAGCATTCAAGGAGAAGCGGGAGGAGCTCCAGGCCCTCGACGATCATCGCTGCCCGGGGTGCTTTTGTTCGATCCCGCATCTTCCTCCTTCGGGAGATGGATCATGGCTCCTTCTTCTTTTTCGCCCTGGAAAAAAAGAGGGGGGCCAAGAAGCACGTCACCTGCCTCCTAGCAGAGGACGGCATCCCCCTCACGGATCCAGTGGAGATGTGCGAGAGGGCCAGGGCCTTCTACGCAAACCTTTTCTCCCCGGATCTGACCGACCCTACCGCTTGCAGAGTGCTCTGGGACGGACTCCCGACAGGTCAGCGTGGGTGACTGGGACCAGCTAGAGTTGCCTCTCTCTCTGGCCGAGTTCTCGGAAACCCTCCGCCACATGCCCACCAATAAATCTCCGGGCATGGACGGGCTGACCGTGGAGTTTTACCGCATGTTCTGGGACGTCCTCGGCCCAGACCTAGTCACTGTCTGGGATGAGTCCTTGCAGAGCGGGGTCCTCCCTCTTTCGTGCAGGCGAGCCATGCTTGCCTTCTTGCCAAAGAAGGGGGACCTCCGTGACTTATGGAATTGGCGTCCCGTCTCGCTCCTCAGCATGGACTACAAAATCGTAGCCAAGGCCATCTCGCTGCGGCTGGGGTCCGTGCTGGAGGACGTGATCCACCCAGACCAGACCTACACCGTCCCTGGCCTTAGCATCTTTGATAACCTCTATCTGGTCCGGGATCTCTTGGAGCTTGGGTGTAGGGATGGTCCGTCGTTTGCCCTCCTGTCCCTGGATCAGGAGAAGGCTTTCGACAGGGTGGGCCACGGGTATCTCCTGGGCACTCTGCGAGCGTTAGGCTTCAAACACCAGTTTGTGGCTTTTCTCCAGGTGCTGTACGCTTCCGCGGAGTTTCTGGTCAGGCTCAATTGGACCCTGACCAAGCCGGTCAGCTTCGGGCAGGGAGTGTGGCAGGGGTGCCCCCTCTCAGGCCAGCTGTATGCTCTGGCGATCGAGCCCTTCCTCTGTCTACTCCGCAGGAGGTTTATGGGGTTGGTGCTTTGGGAGCCGGAGCTGCGGCTGGTCCTGTCGGCGTATGCTGACGATGTGCTCCTCGTGGTCCAGGACCCGGGTGACTTGGTGCAGGTGGAGGCTTGCCAGACCGTGTACTTGGTGGCCTCCTCTGCCCGGGTCAACTGGGTCAAGAGCTCTGGCCTGGTGGTAGCGGACGGATGGCATGCAAGCTCCCTCCCACCCACGTTTCAGGCCATCCGGTGGAGCGCAGGTCCGCTGCTCTATCTCAGTGTTTACCTTTCTGCCACGCATCCGTCTCCACCGGAGAACAGGCTAGGTTTAGAGGGCAGGGTGACGGAGCGGCTCTGGAAATGGACAGGACTACTCCGGTGCCTCTCCCTTCGAGGGAGGGCACTGGTACTCAATCAACTAGTCCTGTCCATGCTCTGGTACCGTCTCAACACCCTGGTCCTGGCCCCGGGCTTCCTGCCTGACCTCTGGAGGGTGATTCTGGAGTTCTTTTGGCCAGGACTGCACTGGGTCTCTGCAGGGGTCCTCCATGTACCCCTGGAGGAGGGAGGGCAGGACCTGAAGTGCCTCCACACTCAGGTCGATATCTTCTGCCTCCAGGCACTGCAGAGGCTCCTTTATGGTGCAGGTAGTCCGGCGTGGAGAGTACTGGCGCACACTTTCCTGTGCCGATTCCGAGGGCTCCGATACGACCGGCAGCTCCTTTATCTCAATCCGAGAGGTCTTTCGCGAGACCTCTCCAGGCTGCCGGTCTTCTACCAGGACCTCCTCCGGACCTGGAAACTGTTCTCAGTGACCAGGTCCGTGGCGGGCACCGTCGGGGGGGGCAGATCTCCTCACATAGCCCGTGCTACACAACCCCCAGCTCCGTATGCAGGTGGCGGAGTCTCCCGCGGTGCACCAGAGGTTGGTCCTGGCAGAAGTCACCGAAGTCAGAGACCTCCTGGACTACGACCGGGGAGACTGGCTGGATCCCCTGACGCTCACTCAGCGCATGGGGCTCTCCAGACCTCGTACTCCCCGGCGCGTACTTCAGGAGGTGAGCACCGCTTTGCCGCCCGCTGCTCGGGTCTACCTCGACCGGGTCCTGCATGAGGGCACGCCCCGCCCACCCTCCACCCCGGCCCTCCGGACCTTTTCATCAGGCCCGTGCCCCGTGGACCCAACCGGCTCCCCCACCCCTTCTCTGTGAACTGGCTGCACGACTTGCAGCCAGTTCATTTCCAAACCACGCCAAGGAAACATCTATACACGCTCGTGCGCCACATCCTTCACTTCCTCACCCTCGTGTCCCGCCCCGATACAAAGTGGCGGGACCTCCTACCACCTGTTGAGGGTGAGAAGCCCCCGTGGGCCAGCCTATATTCCACCCTGATCCTGAGGCCCGCCGGGGATATCAGCTGGCGGCTCCTTCATGGGGCTGTGAGCACGGGCGTGTACTTGGCGCGGTTTACCCCCGTCCCAGACACCTGTCCTTCCTGGCTCACGTCTACTTGGAGTGCACCTTGTTGCAGCCCCTACACCGGCTCCTCACCAATATTATGTTGCGTTTTTTGTTGCACTTTTCCCCTCACCTTCTTATTTACGCACTCCCTATCCGTGGCCCCACGAAGTCGCGGGACCTCCTGGTCAACTTCCTCTTGGCCCTGGGTAAGCTGGCCATTTATAAAACCAGGGAGCAGAGGTTGGCCGATGGAGGCTCCTGTGACTGTGGGGCCTGTTTCCGGTCCTCTGACTGCTCATGTATCCGGGTGGAGTTCCTCTGGGTGGCATCCACTGGCTCCCTTGACACCTTTGAGGAGCAGTGGGCGCTGTCCGGGGTTCTCTGCTCGGTGTCCCCATCAGGTTCCCTTCTTTTGACCCTTTTACCGCACTCCTGTCCCTATTTTTACACTAGTTGTCCCCTGTAATCATTTGAGTTTCAGGCCATGTGGGTCCTCCCCTTAGGCTGGGGGGGACCCTTTAGCCCACCCACTTCCTGGAGCCCAATAGTTACAAAGTGCTATAATAGAAACACAGATGGAATTGCTAAAACTAATTACCACTACTTACTTAATTATTTTTGATGAGCATTAGCTATTCAAATAAAAAATAAACAGCACAATGACATACATTGCACAATGATAATACAGATAAATGACAAAGTGTTCAGAGTAATAAGCACAATAGAAATAACATTTGTAAAGGAGCAAAACTATCATTAAAATGGATTACAAGGAAGAGAGCAGGGAATCACAGCAGCAGATAAAACAAATTTGTGAACTTTTATGAGACTTCATGTAGACATATAATGATAAGACTCTTTTAAATACTCAAAATGTGTGACACAGAGTTTGAGGGAATGTAGGTAAAATATTTCACTGCATCAAGTCTCCTGTAGCAGTAAAGTAGCATCAAGGGCAGCAGATTTGTATATTTTTTGGTGACATCCAGAAGAGGTCCAAGGGAGTTTTGCTGTGGGAGGGGGTTTGAGGTGCAGGCTGTGGGAGTGAGTTTGGGTGAGGGGTGCAAGCTCTGTCCTAGTGCAGGGGATTGGGGTGCAGGAGGGGGTGCAGACGTGTGGGCTCTGGGAGGGAGTTTAGCACCTCAGAACATTATATAAGAGAAAGGAGCTGTAATGAATTCTTATAGACATAGAAACTGATATAATACTCAAAATGTGTGAGGCAGAGTTAGAGGGAGGGAGTGTCTGTAAAATATTTCACAGCATTAAGTCTCCTAGCTGTAAAAGTAAAGTAGCACATCAGCACTTATATAAGATAGAGAGAAGCTGCTCTCTCTAAGTATTGACCGTCTAGGAATTGGGATGTCTGCACCTTTAAGAACACAGCGCCAGGAATCTACCCTCTTCTCTGGCACTGACATGCAGTGTCCTGTGAGGAGAACTAAAAAAGCCTCTGCCCCCCCCCACAACCCTAGATTAGCGAGCACAATAGGTGGCTCATCCCACAGGGTAACTGTTAGCCCCTCTCCCCCTCCCTGGATGTGGGTTTTGTCCCTGCACAGGGTCTGTAAATGTCTCCCCCATGGACTTAACCCAGGCTCCCACGCCCCACCCCGATTTTTTCCGCTCCAGCCCCTCTTCTGCTGCTACCTACATTAGCTTGATCCCACCAGCCAGTAAATTTCTGCCCCCTGATCAGACCCTGACCCCCCGCAACCCCCTGATCCGATTTGCCCCCTTTGCCCCTTTTTAATACCCCCAAAGACCAGGCAGCAAAGTCTGACTCCAAGTAAGGACAGAGTGAGGGCAG
The DNA here is from genome assembly GCF_028017835.1 of Emys orbicularis. Taxonomy (NCBI): domain Eukaryota; kingdom Metazoa; phylum Chordata; order Testudines; family Emydidae; genus Emys; species Emys orbicularis. The sequence goes on along the minus strand of NC_088695.1, from coordinate 16,745,771 downwards.
CTACAACAGCGGATGTTACTGCACCTGCTCAGTTCCGGTGAGCATGCTCAGTAGGAAATTCTGAGAGGGAGGTTTTTGTGTCATCATCAGCCATGCTGTGAACCAAAGTCAGGCCATCTATTACAGCAGATGCTTAAAAGGTCACTGTCCGATACATGACCTAGACAAAGGTATTACTAGCATTGCTAACACACAGGCACTCCTAAGAAGCAACAGACACTGGGTATGTGTGTGAACTCACTCCAGGAGATTAGCCCAGGCACATCCTTCTAACCTAACACCAGACAAGAGAGTTTGACAGAAGTGATGAATAGGGATGTTTTGCCTGAGACACCTGGAGCAATGTACAAGGCGAGGTAACAAGCAGATGTCATAAAACACATGAGGTTGCACATAATTTGTTTGTCTCAGTCTATAAATGTCGGGGTACCACAATTTAACCTTTGTGTGGCCCAGGGGAGAGCAGAAATTCCCACTGCTGACTGAGCTGCTCCTTGTCACTGGGCACTTGTGTGTTAGTGTATCTGTAACCACAGAACCAGGATGCTAGAACTGTGCCTTGAGGGCAATAAACTTTGCTGAGTGCCTTTGTCACCAAACCATGCCTGTGGTTTTTCTTTCTGGGTAGTACTATCAAGGTCTGCTGAACCAAATGTCTGCACCGGGCTGGGAGAGCATACAGAGAGAGCAGACAAGCACACCGACCGACAACAGAGGGCTATGATGGCAAGAAGCACAATTTCAGGGGTGGCAGATTTCCCAGGCTTACATCCCCAACTATGCTGCACCAGGAGTTAGTATTTTTATTGTACAAATATGTATTTTGATCAAAAATGGCTTTTTTATGAATATAAAAATGGTTAATAACACTGGTTTTCAATTTTTGAGAAGTCGTCTGCTTCAGAAATAAAATGTGCTATTTATTATGTATTTTGATGTGCTGAATTCAAATATGACCGTTAAATGTCTTAGAAACAGTAGCCAATCAGTTGTTTTAAGTTTTTACATTTTATGTCTATGTATATTGTGTAGATAGTAGAGTTTTAATCATAAATTGTAAACCTAGGTCTTTTCATGTGTTTATGGTTGCTTTTCATGATAATATTTCACCTGTCCTGTTTATGTAACACTTTAAAAATCAGAAAAAGGGTTATATAAATAAGATGTATTATGAAAGAAAAGGCAAAAAACTATTATGTACATAATTTAGTCCTATTCAGTGTCTACTCGGCGCTTCTTGGCTTGTCTCTTGTATTCATTACATTATGAATATAATAATATAATGGAGCATATCTTGTCACTGTCCAGCAACAGTCTGCAAGCATTGATGGGCTCCATTTGCCCTGATAGCGTTTCTCCGTTGTTGCAATGTCCTGGTGAAATCGCTCGCCGTGATCGTCGCTCACTGCTCTGCAGTTCGGTGGAAAAAAATCTAGATGAGAGTGCAAAAAATGTATCTTTAGTGACATGTTGCAACCAAGGCTTTTGTATGCCTTGAGGAGGTTTTCCACCAACAACCTGTAGTTGTCTGCCTTGTTGTTTCTGAGAAAATGTATTGCCACTAACTGGAAGGCCGTCTTTTCCTTGCCACGCAGTGCATGGTCAAATGCATCATCTCGAAGAAGTTCACGAATCTGAGGACCAATAAAGACACCTTCCTTTATCTTAGCTTCACTTAACCTTGGAAATCTTCCATGGAGGTACTTGAAAGCTGCTTGTGTTTTGTCAATTGCCTTGACAAAGTTCTTCATCAGACCCAGCTTGATGTGTAAGGGTGGAAACAAAATCTTCCTTGATTCAACAAGTGGTGGATGCTGAACACTTTTCCTCCCAGGCTCCAATGACTGTCAGAGTGGCCAATCTTTCTTGATGTAGTGGGAATCTCTTGCACGACTATCCCATTTGCAGAGAAAACAGCAGTACTTTGTGTATCCAGTCTGCAGACCAAGCAAGAGAGCAACAACCTTGAAATCGCCACAAAGCTGCCACTGATGTTGGTCATAGTTTATGCACCTCAAAAGTTGTTTCATGTTGTCATAGGTTTCCTTCATATGGACTGCATGACCAACTGGAATTGATGGCAAAACATTGCTATTATGCAGTAAAACAGCTTTAAGACTCGTCTTCGATGAATCAATGAACAGTCTCCACTCATCTGGATCGTGAACGATGTTGAGGGCTGCCATCATACCATCGATGTTGTTGCAGGCTACAAGATCGCCTTCCATGAAGAAGAATGGGACAAGATCCTTTTGACGGTCACAGAACATGGAAACCCTAACATCACCTGCCAGGAGATTCCACTGCTGTAGTCTGGAGCCCAACAGCTCTGCCTTACTCTTGGGTAGTTCCAAATCCCTGACAAGGTCATTCAGTTCACCTTGTGTTATGAGGTGTGGTTCAGAGGAGGAGGATGGGAGAAAATGTGGGTCCTGTGACATTGATGGTTCAGGACCAGAAGTTTCATCCTCTTCCTCTTCCTCGTCTGACTCAAGTGAGAATGATTCTGGTGCATCAGGAACCGGCAGTCCTTCTCCGTGGGGTACTGGGCGTATAGCTGATGGAATGTTTGGATAATGCACAGTCCACTTTTTCTTCTTTGACACACCTTTCCTATCTGGAGGCACCATGCAGAATTAACAATTGCTGGTATGATCTGTTGGCTCTCTCCAAATCTTTGGCACTGCAAAAGGAATAGATTTCCTTTTCCTGTTCAACCACTGGCGAAGATTTGTTGCACAAGTGTTGCAGCATATGTGTGGGGCCCACCTCTTGTCCTGATCTCCAATTTTGTAGCCAAAATAAAGGTGATAGGCTTTCTTAACCATAGTGGTTATACTGCGCTTTTGTGATGCAAAAGTCACTTCACCACAAACATAGCAGACGTTATCTGCACTGTTCACACAAGTACAAGGCATCGCTGCTCACTTTGGCTAAACAGAAATGTGTCCCTTTGCAAAATCAAACACTGACAAATAAGAGAGCACGACACTGTATGATTTCCAGAGCTGATATAGGGCAATTTGTTCAGCAGAGTGATGTAAGCTTCGTTATGATTGCATCATCCATGACTTCTAGGAATAACGTGATTCAATTCATATCATGTATGACGCAATACCAGCTTCAGATTGCATCATTCATTGTTTTGCCTAAAAAGCAAGTACTGTCCAAACCCAGTCATAGATTTATTCATAGATCCAGTCAAAGATGTATTTTAGTCATTTCTGGTTTAAATTGAGATCCCTTCCCTTTATAACTCACTTATCCTCCGCCATTCCCAAGTCAAGGGTCATATATACTGACCCAATAGCATATCTTGAAAACTAGAGCGAATCAACAATTTTGAGCATCATTTTCGTTCTCAGTGACCCAGAATTAGTAAAGTTTTAATACATTTATTTCAGAAGCATTTTGTCTGTAGAGCAGTGTTACAGGTAATATCTCACCCTCAGAGGTGTTCCAATCAGCTTCTTTCAAAGACTAGACTCCTTCCTAGTCTGGGCCCAATCCTTTCCCCTGGTACAGTCCTTGTTACTTCCAGCAGACATCTTAGGTGATAAGCAGGGGTTTTCTCATGACTGCCAGCCCCTTTGTCCTGCTTCACCCCCTTTTATAGCTTTGGCATAAGGCGGGAATCTTTTGTCTCTCTGGGTCCCCACCCTTCCTTCTAAATGGAAAAATACCAGAATTTAAGATGGATTCCAGTATCATGGTCACTCTAAGACCCCTAGTCTCCATTCTTTCTGGGTTGGCCCACACGTACACAGGAAGGTTTGCAGGTAAATAAACCATGTACAACCAATTGTCTGGGTCAATGGGAGACATCAAGGTTTGAAACCACCATTAGTGGCCCATGCTTTGCATAATTACTATAGCACCTCGGAGTTATATTTCATATTTCTAGCTTCAGATACAAGAATGATACATGCATAGAAATAGGAGGAATATATTCACTAGGTTAGAACCTTTGTTATGATACCTTACCAGAGACCTTTTGCATAAAGCATATTCCAGTTACATCATAACTCACACTTATAAGCATATTTCCATAAAACGTATGGAGTGCAGCCTCACAGGGTTCCCTACCTACACTGCTTTTGCTGCTTCCTGAAGGCACAGAATTGAGAACAAAGGAGAACATAAGAACATAAGAACATAAGAAAGGCAGTACTGGGTCAGACCAAAGGTCCATCTAGCCCAGTATCTGTCTACCGACAGTGGCCAATGCCAGGTGCCCCAGAGGGAGTGAACCTAACAGGCAATGATCAAGTGATCTCTCTCCTGCCATCCATCTCCATCCTCTGACGAACAGAGGCTAGGGACACCATTCTTACCCATCCTGGCTAATAGCCATTTATGGACTTAGCCACCATGAATTTATCCAGTCCCCTTTTAAACATTGTTATAGTCCTAGCCTTCACAACCTCCTCAGGTAAGGAGTTCCACAAGTTGACTGTGCGCTGCGTGAAGAAGAACTTCCTTTTATTTGTTTTAAACCTGCTGCCTATTAATTTCATTTGGTGACCCCTAGTTCTTGTATTATGGGAATAAGTAAATAACTTTTCCTTATCCACTTTCTCAACATCACTCATGATTTTATATACCTCTATCATGTCCCCCCTTAGTCTTCTCTTTTCCAAACTGAAGAGTCCTAGCCTCTTTAATCTTTCCTCATATGGGACCCTCTCTAAACCCTTAATCATTTTAGTTGCTCTTTTCTGAACCTTTTCTAGTGCTAGAATATCTTTTTTGAGGTGAGGAGACCACATCTGTACACAGTATTCGAGATGTGGGCGAACCATGGATTTATATAAGGGCAATAATATATTCTCAGTCTTATTCTCTATCCCCTTTTTAATGATTCCTAACATCCTGTTTGCTTTTTTGACCGCCTCTGCACACTGCGTGGACATCTTTAGAGAACTATCCACGATGACGCCAAGATCTTTTTCCTGACTCGTTGTAGCTAAATTAGCCCCCATCATGTTGTATTTATAGTTGGGGTTATTTTTTCCAATGTGCATTACTTTACATTTATCCACATTAAATTTCATTTGCCATTTTGTTGCCCAATCACTTAGTTTTGTGAGATCTTTTTGAAGTTCTTCACAATCTGCTTTGGTCTTAACTATCTTGAGTAGTTTAGTATCATCTGCAAACTTTGCCGCCTCACTGTTTACCCCTTTCTCCAGATCATTTATGAATAAATTGAATAGGATAGGTCCTAGGACTGACCCTTGGGGAACACCACTAGTTACCCCTCTCCATTCTGAGAATTTACCATTAATTCCTACCCTTTGTTCCCTGTCCTTTAACCAGTTCTCAATCCATGAAAGGACCTTCCCTTTTATCCCATGACAGCTTAATTTACATAAGAGCCTTTGGTGAGGGACCTTGTCAAAGGCTTTCTGGAAATCTAAGTACACTATGTCCACCGGATCCCCCTTGTCCACATGTTTGTTGACCCCTTCAAAGAACTCTAATAGATTAGTAAGACACGATTTCCCTTTACAGAAACCATGTTGACTGTTGCTCAAGAGTTTATGTTTTTCTATGTGTCTGACAATTTTGTTCTTTACTATTGTTTCAACTAATTTGCCCGGTACCGACGTTAGACTTACCGGTCTGTAATTGCCGGGATCACCCCTAGAGCCCTTTTTAAATATTGGCGTTACATTAGCTAACTTCCAGTCATTGGGTACCGAAGCCGATTTAAAGGACAGGTTACAAACCTTAGTTAATAGTTCCGCAACTTCACATTTGAGTTCTTTCAGAACTCTTGGGTGAATGCCATCTGGTCCCGGTGACTTGTTAATGTTGAGTTTATCAATTAATTCCAAAACCTCCTCTAGTGATACTTCAATCTGTGACAGTTCCTCAGATTTGTCACCTACAAAAGCCAGCTCAGGTTTGGGAATCTCCCTAACATCCTCAGCCGTGAAGACTGAAGCAAAGAATCCATTTAGTTTCTCCGCAATGACTTTATCATCTTTAAGCGCTCCTTTTGTATTTTCATCGTCAAGGGGCCCCACTGGTTGTTTAGCAGGCTTCCTGCTTCTGATGTACTTAAAAAACATTTTGTTATTACCTTTGGAGTTTTTGGCTAGCCATTCTTCAAACTCCTCTTTGGCTTTTCTTATTACACTCTTGCACTTAAGTTGGCAGTGTTTGTGCTCCTTTCTATTTGCCTCACTAGGATTTGACTTCCACTTTTTAAAGGAAGTCTTTTTATCTCTCACTGCTTCTTTTACATGGTTGTTAAGCCACGGTGGCTCTTTTTTAGTTCTTTTACTGTTTTTCTTAATTTGGGGTATACATTGAAGTTGAGCCTCTATTATGGTGTCTTTAAAAAGGGCCCACGCAACTTGCAGGGATTTCACTTTAGTCACTGAACCTTTTAACTTTTGTCTAACTAACCCCCTCATTTTTGTATAGTTCCCCCTTTTGAAATTAAAGGCCACAGTGTTGGCCAGGATAGGAGGACAAGGAGATGAAAGATGGACTCGCAGATGCTGTCTAAACACCATGAACCTGAAGGCCGGGCGGGGTGTGGTGGAATTAGCACTTTGCCTGCTTCCTGCCTGCACAGATTTTACAAACTAGGGAAGCCAAAGCTGAGAGACCCCTTAGATGAAGTCAGAATGCAATCCACTCACATCGACGGGGAGCACAAGCCTTCCCTGGGTTTCTCTGCTAATGATTTTAGTGCCTAACACACTTTGTGCTGAGTTATTCTAGAAAGAAAGCTTGTAAAGATTGTGGGTGCTGATTACTTGTCTATATGGCCTACACTGCTGGAGTTTGAGGTTCACCAGTGTTTTCTCATAATGCTGTTTCTGTATTCTGCCTCAGTTATGGTGTCCATCTTTTATTTTCATAATAAATCAGCAGGGAGACTAAAACACAATAGAACTCCAGTAATTGCTTTTATTGGACCATCTTTTGGTGGTTAGAGACACAAGCTTTCCTGGGAGCTACATGGCTACAATGACCAATGGGCAAATGCCCATAACACATGAACAAGTTCTTCTTTCACACTCAAATGCATCACTTTTGGTGTTACACCAAGAACAGCTTATTAGCCAGCATACCATTTCTTCTCCACCTTTTGAGTGTGTCATCATTGATTAAAATTGCAAATGGCCAGTTAGCAAGTGACAACATAAAGAAGAGCCAATTATTAATCTGCCCCATCGCTAACTCTGCCCACCATCTCTGCCTTAGTTTAGAAAATAGGGGAGGTTTTAATTGTGCCTGCTTCAACCTAGAAAGAGAGAGTGGTAAGCTAAATTGCTCAAACACACATTTCCTCATGTTTATGAAAAAAAGAAATGAAGAAAATATAGCCAACATAAAGGATTCTGAACTTTCCTGTGAAATGTGAGGTTTAATAAGTTAGTAGTCCCATAAGTGAACTGATGTAAGTGAAAGGAAGGATGGTATAAGAAAGGGCTGTAAACTGTCTACTAGAAAGGCTGTTCAGAAAGCTGCAAGAAGGAACTTTCTTCCCAGACCAGAAAATTACCAGTGGGGATGTTGAAATGCCAATAGTTATCTTGGGGATCCAGCCTACCCTTGCTCCCATGGATCATGAAGCCGTACACAGGCAGTCTGGACAGGAGTAAGGAGCAGTTCAACTGTGGACTAAGCAAGTCCAGAATAGTGGTAGAATGTGCCTTTGGACATTTAAAGGGGTGCTGGTGCAGTTTGCTGAGTAGGTTAGACCTCAGCGAAAGCAATATTCCTATTGTTATTGCTGCTTGCTGTGCCTCCATAATATCTGTGAGAGTAAGGGGGAAACATTTATGGTAGGGTGGGAGGTTGAGGCAGATCGCCTGGCAGCTAATTTTGAACAGCCAGACACCAGGGGAATTAGACGAGCAGACCGATGCGAGCTGCACATCAGAGAGGCTTTGAAAAACAGTTCATGACTGATCAGGCTATGGTGTGACAATTGTGTGTGTTTGTCCTCGATGCAAACCTGCCCCCTATGGTGAATGTACTTCCCTGTAAACCAATTCTCCTTCCCCCCCTTCGACCACAGCTGGCACAGGAAATAAAGTCCTTATTGTTATGAATCCATTCATTCTTTATTGATTAAAAGAAATACTTGAGATCATTGACAATGCTGACTTGTAAAAGGAAGTCCGGGTGTAGAAAGTGTTTGATAATGGGTGGTGTGGGGGAGGAGGGATTGGCCACATTGGTTATTGTATCCACACCACAAATCAAAGCCCGGTGGAAAGGTCCGTATGAAATCGTTCGGCAGGTCTGTCACCTATGAGGTTCACCAGCCCGACCAGAGAAAGAAGAAACAGGTGTACCATGTGAATCTCTTGAAACCCTGGCAAGCCCGGGAAGGATTGCTAATCACCTCCTAACAACCCTAACCAGTCCTAGGGCCCCAAGTGCCTGAGTTGGACAAGACGAAGGAGCCCCAATTGGTGACACACTGTCGGCTTATCAGCAGAAACAAGCTCAGTGCCTCTTGGAATCCTTCCAGAAAACTTTCACCACATGCCCCAGCCAGACTACCGTTGTATGGCACACGATCCAGGCAACCCCGGGACAGGTGGTCTGGGAAACGACCTGCCCCCTCCCACAGCAGACGTGAGAGATCGTGGAGAAGGAGGTCCAAACAATGGTAGAATTGGGAGTCATCGAGTGGTCATGAATTGAGTAGTGCAGCCACATTGTAGTGGTTTCAAAACCCGATGGGAGCCATCACTTCTGTATCGACTTTCGGAAGGTAAATGTGATCTCGACTGTCTTGGAACTGCCAATTATATCACCACACTTGATCTCACAAAAGAATATTGACAGATACCCCTAGACCCACCTTCCAGAGAGAAGACGGCGTTCGCCACCTCATCAGGGCTGTATCAATTTGTCCGGATGACCTTCAGCCTCCATGGGGCTCCGGATACCTTTCAGTGCACGATGAATCACCTCTTAACTCTGCAGATCACCTACCAGTCCAAATACCTAGAAAAGGTTGTTATCTATAGTCACCATTGGGAAGAAAACTTACTCCAGGTAGCAGCTCTCCTGTGGACCATTCAGAAAGCGCACCTTATGGCCAACACAAAGAAATGTTGGATTGGATGGCAGGAAACTACCTACCTGGGATATATCCGAGGTCAAGGCCTTGTACAGCCCCTCATAGGGAAAGTCCAAGCCCTTCAGGCCTGCCCAGTGCCAACTACAAAGCAGTTTTGGGGCATAGCAGGATACGATTGACACTTCATCCCTAATTTCACATCTATCACGGCTCCCTTCACTGCTCTTTTAACTAAGGACAGCTCACGTCAAGTACGATGGTCGGTGGAATACAAAGAAGCATTCCAAAACCTCAAGGAAAGCCTGTGTCGGGAACCTGTACTATTCAGCCCCAATTTTGACCAAGAGTTCCTGGTCCAGAATGATGTTTCGTAGGTGGGCCTAGGGGCCGTCTTGTCCCAGGAGGTAGATGCAGAGGAGCACTCCATACTCTGCATTAGCCGGAAGCTCTTCCCCAGAGACCACCACTATGGGGTTATAGAAAAGGAGGGCCTCGCCATCAAATGGGTGATTGAGGCCCTCAGATACTATCTTTTTGGAAAACCCTTAATTATGATAATTGATCATGAGACCCTAAGGTGGTTGGGCACCATGAAAACCACAAACGCTCAGCTGATGAAATGGTACCTCACCTTGCAGCAGTATGCCTTCACTATCCGACACCGTGTGGGGAAACAGAATGCTAATGTGGACTTTCTGTTCCACGTAGGGGCTGTGCTCCTCTTGACCTGCTGCTTACAAACGGGGAAGAATTAATAGGCGAAGTAGAAATGGGTGGCAACCTAGGCAGCAGTGACCATGAGATGGTTGAGTTCAGGATCCTGATGAAAGGAAGAAAGGAGAGTAACAAAATACAGACCCTGGACTTCAGAAAAGCAGACTTAGACTCCCCTAGGGAACTGATGGGCAGGATCCCCTGGGAGGCTAATATGAGGGGGAAAGGAGTCCAGAAGAGCTGGCTGTATTTCCAAGAAGCCTTATTGAGGGTGCAGGAACAAACCATCCCGAAGTGCAGAAAGAATACCAAATATGGCAGGCGATCAGCTGGGCTTAACAGTGAAATCTTCAGTGAGCTTAAACTCAAAAAGGAAGCTTACAAGAAGTGTAAATTTGGACAGATGATTAGGGAGGAGTATACAAATATTGCTTGAGCATGCAGGGGTGTAATCAGGAAGGCCAAGGCACGATTGGAGTTGCAGCTAGCAAGGGATGTGAAGGGTAACAAGAAGGGTTTCTACAGGTATGTTAGTAACAAGAAGGTCAGGGAAAGTGTGGGACCCTTACTGAATGGCGGAGGCAACCTAGTGACAGATGATGTGGAAAAAGCTAAAGTACTCAATGCTTTTTTTGTCACCATCTTCACAGAAAAGATCAGCTCCCACACTGTTGCACTGGGAAACACAGTGTGGAAAGGAGATGAGCAGCCCTCAGAGGTGAAAGAATGGGTAAAAGACTATTTAGAAAAGCTGGACGTACACAAGTCCATGGGTCTGGATCTAATGCATACACGGGTGCTGAAGGAGTTGGCTGATGAGATTGCAGAGCCATTGGCCATTATCTTTGAAAACTCATGGCGATCGTGGGAGGTCCCTGATGACTGGAAAAAGTCTAATGTAGTGCCCATCTTTAAAAAAGGGAAGAAAGAGAACCCAGAGAACTACTGACTGGTCAGCCTCACTTTAGTCCCTGGCAAAATCATGGAGCAGGTCCTCAAGGAATCCATTTTGAAGCACTTGGAGGAGAGGAAGGTGATCAGGAACAGTCAAAATGGATTCACCAAGGGCAAGTAATGCCTGACCAACCTGATTGTCTTCTATGATGAGATAACTGGCTCTGTGCATAAGGGGAGAGCGGTGGAAGTGATATATCTTGACTTTAGCAAAGCTTTTGATACGGTCTCCCACAATATTCTTGCCAGCAAGTTAAAGAAGTATGGGCTGGATGAATGGACTATAAGGTGGTGTGACAGACCCAGATCAGTGGGGTAGAGGAGTCTGGTAGAGGGCAAATATATTGGTCACTGGATGAGCAGTTTTCTGTTCCCTGAGTGACCAGAGCAGGGGATGCACTAGAGTAATCAGGAACCTGCTAGAACCAGTTAAGGCAGGCAGGCTAATTAGGACACCTGGAGCCAGTTAAGAAGAAGCTGCTAGAATCAATTAAGGCAGGGTAATCAGGGCACCTGGGTTTTAAAAGCAGCTCACTTCAGTTTGTGGTGAGAGTGTGAGAAGCTGGGAGCAAGAGGCGCAAGGAGCTGAGAGTGAGAGGGTGTGCTGCTGGACGACTGAGGAGCACAAGCATTATCAGACACCAGAAGGAAGATATTGTGGTGAGAATAAGGAAGGTGTTTGGAGGAGGCCATGGGGAAGTAGCCCAGGGAATTGTAGCTGTTGTGCAGCTGCTCCAGGAGGCACTCTAGACAGCTGCAGTCCACAGGGCCCTGGGCTGGAACCCGGAGCAGAGGGTGGGACCGGGTTCCCCCCAAACCTCCCAATTGACCTGGACTGTGGGTTCTACCAGAGGGGAAGGTCTCTGGGCTGTTCCCCAACTCACATGGTGAATCTCTGAGGCAAGAAAATCCGCCTATAAGCGAGGGACCCACCAAGATAGAGAAGGAACTTTGTCACAACTGGTGTCAGAGGTGAGATTTGGGGTGCACAGCGCGGCGGAAGAAGGAGGGTGACTTAAAAAAAAAAAAAAAAAAAAAGAAGGATATGGTTTATTTTTTCCCCCCACCACCATGGATGACATAGTATGGGCACTGATACAAGGTACGGTGGCCCAGCAGGAGGCTACCCGCATCCAGGCAGCCGCCCAACAAGAGGCAGTGTGGCTGCAACAAGAGACTAATTGCCTGCTGATGGACCAGGCTGCTCAGGACCGTGCTATGTTGCGGGAACGGGTAAGCCAGGTAAAGACCCTTACAGAGCTGAACCGCGGCCATGATGGGAAGCAGATCATACTGGGCAGCCATTGGCTGCAGAAAATGACGCGGGTGGATGACGTAGAGGCATACCTTCTGGCCTTTGAGAGGACAGCCCTACGGGAGGCTTAGCCTCGAGATCAGTGGTCTGGAATCCTCGCCCCATTCCTGTGTGGGGAGGCCCAGAAGGCCTATTATGATCTGTCCGAAGAGGCTGCACCAGACTACCCCTAGCTGAAAGCAGAGATCCTGGCCAGATATGGGGTAACAACAGCAGTGCGGGCCCAGCGGTATCACGAGTGGAGGTGCCAGGAAAACAAGACCCCGTGGTCCCAATTGTATGACCTCATCCATCTTGCACGCAAGTGGTTGAAAACTGAGTCCCGGAGTCCGGAAGAGATGCTGGAGGTTCTAGTCATCGACCGATACATGAGGGGACTACCGCCAGACCTTCGCACCTGGGTAAGTCAGAACGACCCCTCCACCTATGATGAGGTTGTCGCACTGGTAGAGAGGTGAAGGACAGCAAGGGACCTGACCCGACCAGCTAAGGAAGAGTCACCCCGGGTTAAACTAGCAGCACAAAGCCCTAGAGCTCGGGTGACTTGGCCACCAGGAGAGCCCAGGTGGTAAAAGGGAGGGGCTGAAGGCCCACCAGAAGCCACAAAGAGTCAGAGCACTGAGGGAGAAGAGGATCATGATGTTAGACTGCCCAAACCAAGAGACCGGGGAATGCCTAGGGCTCCATACAGATGTTATGCCTGCGGGGAGTGGGGACACATAGCTGTACAGTGTCCCAATGCCGAGGAGCCTATGCAGTGTAACCTGGGGAATTGGGCAGATCTATGCTCCCTAATCAACCTTGTGGGGGTCTCGCTAACCCCACATATGTACACCAGACCAGTGAAACTAAATGGGGTAGAGACCACAGCACTGGTTGATTCATGGCGATCGTGGGAGGTCCCTGATGACTGGAAAAAGTCTAATGTAGTGCCCATCTTTAAAAAAGGGAAGAAAGAGAACCCAGAGAACTACTGACTGGTCAGCCTCACTTCAGGAAAGTTCATGAAGCGTAGTCAGTTGCTGCAGACTAAACGTACGAGGATAACCTGCGTCCATGGGACAGTTAGTTACTACCCAACCATCCCAGTAAAAATTGAAATCCAGGGGACCACTACTGAGGTAGCAGCAGGTGTAGTCCCTAAACTCCCATACCAGGTGCTCATAGGGAGGGACTTCCCAGGGTTTGGACACATACTCCAAGTGGGAGGATTGGAGAAAGAGGGGAACCCTGAAGTTAGTGAGGAATCCACAGTAAACTGTCAAACCCCAGTCTTCTCTAAAATATCCCCAGATTTGTTCTCCACTCCCAGACAGGGTAGAAAGACAAAAAAGGAAAGAAGGGCAGCTAAAGCCATGGGAACCCAAATACTGACCCAAAGCCAGAGGGTAGCTCTCATAGGTAGGCGAACCCGAGCAGCTGAAAAGGAGGCCACCCAGGAGGAAGAAGCACCTGAGTCTGACCCCCACCCCGCTCCTGAACCAATAGAGGCAACAGAGACTGGGCCTCTAGCTCTCGAGCAGATTAGCCCCGTGAGAGGAAATTTTGGATGGGACCAGGCTGAAGACCCAATGTACAACAACATTAGGAAGGAGGTGACTGAAATAGATGGGGTCCCCGTGGAAGGGAAAACCCAGGGACCAGGACCCTGTTTCATAATGAAGAAGGATCTCTTATACCGGGTGCACCAGTACAGGGGCAGAAGGTACAGCAGATCCTAGTACCTCAGAAACACCAGAACGCTGTATTAAGTCTTGCCCATAGTCATCTTTTTGGGGGGCATTTGGGGGTAGAGAAGACCCTGGCATGAGTCCTACGATGGTTCTTCTGGCCCGGAGTACATGAAGAAGTGCGGAGTTACTGTGCCTCCTGCCCGGAGTGTCAGCTGCACAGTCCCTGTCCCCGTTTGAGGGCACCTTTAGTACCCCTTCCCATCATAGAAGTCCCTTTTGAACGAATAGCCATGGACCTAGTGGGACCCCTGGAGAAGACAGCCCGTGGCCACCAATATATACTTGTCGTTCTGGATTATGCTACTCGCTACCCAGAAGCCGTCCCCCCGTGGAACACAGCCTCTAAAACAATAGCTAAAGAGTTGGTGGAGATCTTTGCCCGAGTGGGGCTACCGAAGGAGATATTAACCGACCAAGGAACCCCATTTATGTCAAAGCTAACGAAGGACCTCTGTACGCTGCTCCATATTCACACCCTGAGAACTTCAGTCTATCATCCACAGACCTATGGGCTGGTAGAAAGGTTATACTGAACCCTCAAGGCCATGATAAGGAAGGTGGTAAGTCGGGACGGGAAGGATTGGGACACCCTCTTACCTTACCTTATGTTCGCCATTCGGAAGGTACCTTAGGCCTCAACTGGGTTTTCACCCTTCGAGTTATTATACGGGCATCAACCCTGTGGCATACTAGATATCGCCAAAGAGATCTGGGAAGAGGAACCCAATGAGGGGAGAAATATAATAGAGCATGTAATGCAGATGCGAGACCAGATAGCCTGCGTTACCCCTATTGTACGGGAGCATTTGGAGAAGGCACAGGAGGCCCATCGAACCCATTACAATCACCAGGCAAAAGTGCAACAGTTCCAACCAGGGGATCGGGTTATGGTGTTGGTACCCACGGCAGAAAGCAAACTTCTGGCCTAATGGCAGGGGCCCTATGAGGTAATTGAACCTGTGGGGGAAGTAAACTACAAGGTGCGGCAGCCAGGACGCAGAAAACAAGAACAGATTTATCATGTTAACCTTCTGAAACCCTGGCATGCACAAGAGGCATGCACAACGGTCCAAAAAGACCTAACCCAGGAAAACAAGCCTTCCAAACAGGTGAGAGTGTCTCCCGATTTAACACCAGACCAGAAGAATGAGGTGTCTGAGATGATCTTCCGGAACCAAGATGTGTTCTCGACAAAACCGGTTCGAACAACCGAGACATATCACCACATCGTCACGAACCCTGGGGCCAGAGTAACAATGAGGCCCTATCGGGTGCCAGCGGCAAAAAGGGAGGAAATAAAAGCAGAAGTAAAAAAAAATGCTGGAGTTGGAGATCATCGAAGAAGCCCACAGTCAGTGGTCCAGCCCAATCGTGCTGGTGCCCAAACCTGATGGCACCACAAGATTTTGCAACGACTTCCGGCGACTAAACAAAGTATCCCAGTTCGACGCGTACCCCATACCTCGCATAGATGAGCTAGTGGACCGTCTGGGTAATGCCCAGTACTTGACTACCGTAGACTTGACAAAGGAGTACTGGCAGATTCCCCTTGCAGAAGACGCAAAGGAAAAGACTGCGTTCTCTATACCAGAGGGTCTTTTTCAATATACTGTCCTCCCTTTTGGACTGCATGGGGCCCCAGCTACCTTCCAGCGCCTCATGGACAAGCTATTATGCCCACATAACAGTTATGCTGCTTCCTACTTGGACGATGTGGTCATTCATACCCCAGACTGGGAAACGCACCTGGAGAAGGTGGAGGCAGTCCTCGATACCTTAAGGCGAGCTGGCCTTACAGCAAACCCTGCCAAGTGCGCTGTAGGGTTTACAGAGGCCAAATATCTTGGTTACATTGTGGGAAAAGGTCTGGTAAAACCTCAAGTTAACAAGTTAGAGGCCATCCAAAATTGGCCCGGACCAAGTCGCAATAAACAAGTCCGGGCGTTCTTAGGTGTGGTGGGGTATTACCGACGATTTATCCCCCACTTTTCCACAAGGGCAAGCCCCCTGACAGACTTAGTGAAAGCCCGTGGACCTGATCTGGTGAGATGGTCTGACGCATCAGAGGAAGCATTCACAGACCTACGGATTGCCCTCTGCAGTAACCCCATATTGATAGCCCGTGATTTCACCAAGGAGTTTATCGGAAGTAGGGTTGGGGGCTGTTCTATCGCAGATGGTCAGGGAGGAGGAACACCCAATTCTATACCTCAGTTGGAAACTCCTTCCAAGGGAACAAAAATATGCAGTGGTGGAGAGAGAATGACTCGCTGTAAAATGGGCCATGGAAACATTGCGCTACTACCTGCTCTGGCGAAGATTTGTCCTTGTGACCGACCACGCCCCTCTTCAGCGGGGCAAGGAGAAGAACAAAAGGGTGACCAGATGGTTCTTATCCCTCCAACCTTTCCAGTTCTGTGTGCAACACAGAGCACGGAGCTGTCATGGCAACGCTGATGGCTTGTCACGTGTGCAATGTCTGGTGTCCCAAGCTGCCCAAGCCCTTGGCGTTGAGCAGGGGGGAGGGATATGTGACAGACCCAGACCAGTGGAGTACAGGAGTCTGGTCCTATTGGGATCCGGGATGTGGGCGGGCTTTGCCCGCCCACTGCTAAAGGATCCTCCCCAGTCTAAGGGGGGTCCACAGGGCCTGGAGACCAAAAAATTATGGGGGACAACTAATAAAAGAACATGGACAGGAGTGAGGTCAAAGGGTCAAACGAAGGGAACCAGATGGGGACACTTAGCAGAGAACCCCGGACAGCGCCCACTGCTCCTCGAAGGCGTCAAGGGAGCCAGTGGACGCCGCCCAGAAGAACTCTGCCCGGATACGGGAATGAACGGAGGACCGGAAATAGGCCCCACAGTCACAGGAGACTCCATAGGCCAACCTCCTCATTCTGGTTTTATAGATGGCCAGTTTTGCTAGGGCCAGGAGGAGGTTGACCAGGAGGTCCCGTGACTTTGTGGGGTGACGGATAGGGAGTGCATAAATAAAAAGGTGAGGGGAAAAGTGCAACCAAAATCTTAACAAAATATCCTTGAGGAGCCGGAATAGGGGCTGCAGCCTGGCGCACTCCAGGTAAACATGTGCCAGGGTCTCCCTCACGCCGCCGAAGGGGCAGGTGTTTGGAATAGGGGTAAACCGCGCCAAGTACACGTCCGTGCTCACGGCTCCGTGAAGGAGCCGCCAACAGGTGTCCCCGGTGGGCTTCAGGATCAGAGTAGAATAAAGGCTGGCCCACCGTGCCTCCTCACCCTCCAGAGGTGGCAGGAGGTCCCGCCACGTAGTATCGGGGCGGGACGCGAGGGTGAGGACATCAAGAACATGGAGCACGAGCGTGTATAGATGTTTCCTTGACGCGGTCCGGAGCATAACCGGCTGCAGATCGTGCATCCGGCTCATGACGAAGTGACGGGGTGGGAGCCGGTTGGGTCCACGGGGCAGGGACCCAATGAAAAAGTCTGGAGGGCTCGGAGTGGAGGGTGCACAGGGCGTGCCCTCTCGCAGGACCCAGTCAAGATAGTCTCGAGCACCGGGCGGCAAAGCGGCGCTCACCTCCTGAAGTACGCGCCGGGGAGTACGAGGTCTGGAGAGCCCCATGCGCTGAGTGAGCGTCAGGGGATCCAGCCAGTCTCCCCGGTCGTAGTCCAGGAGGTCTCTGACTTCGGTGACTTCTGCCAGGACCAACCTCTGATGCACCATGGGGGACTCCGCCACCTGCACACGGAGCTGGGGGTTGTGTAGCAGGGGCTCCGCGAGGAGATCTGCCCCCATGGCGGACGCCACGGACCTGGTCATTGAGAACAGTTTCCATGTCTGGAGGAGGTCCTGGTAGAAGACCGGCAGCCCAGAGAGGTGTCACGGAAGACCTCTCAGTTGGAGACAAAAGAGCTGCCGGTCATAGCGGATCCCTCGGAAGCGGCGCAGGAAGGTGTGCGCCAATACGCTCCACGCCGGATTACCTGCCCCATGAAGGAGCCTCTGCAGGGCCTGGAGGCGGAAGACGTGGACCTGAGCGTGCAGACACTTCAGGCCCTGCCCTCCCTCCTCCAGGGGTAGATGGAGAACCCCCGCAGAGACACAGTGCAGTCCTGACCAAAAGAACTCCAGAATCGACGTCCGGAGGTTGGCCAGGAAACCCGGGGCCGGTACCAGGGTGTTGAGCCGTTACCAGAGCATGGGCAGGACCAGTTGATTGAGCACCAGTGCTCTCCCTCGAAGGGAGAGACACCGGAGCAGTCCTGTCCATTTCCGGAGCCGCTCCAACACCCTGCCCTGTAAACCTAGCCAGTTCTCCGGCGGAGACAGATGTGTGGCAAAAGGTAAATGCAGAGATAGAGCAGGACCCGCACTCCACCGGACGGCCTGAAGCGCGGGTGGGAGGGAGTTTGCCTCCACCCGTCCCCTACCACCAGGCCAGAGCTCTTGACCCAGTTGACCCGGGTGGAGGAGGCTGCCGAATAGATGGTCTGGCAAGCCTCCACCTGCACCAAGTCGCCCGGGTCCTGGACCATGAGGAGCACGTCGTCGGAGGAGACAGAGGAAGGGCTCTATCGCCAGAGCATACAGCTGGCCCGAGAGGGGGCACCCTTGACGAACTCCTAGCCTGAATATGACCGATATGGTCTGGGTCCAGTTGAGCCTGACCAAACACTCTGCGGAGGCGTACAGCACCTGGAGAAAACCCACAAACTGGGGCCCGAAGCCTAATGCTCGCAGAGTGCCCAGGAGATACCTGTGGTCCACCTGGTCGAACGCCTTCTCCTGATCCAGGGACAGGAGGGCGAACGACAGACCATCCCTACACCCGAGTTCCAAGAGGTCCCGGACCAGATACAAGTTGTCGAAGATGGTGCGGCCTGGGACTGTGTAGGTCTGGTCTGGATGGATCACGTCCGCCAGCACGGACCCTAGCCGCAGCGAGATGGCCTTGGCTACGACTTTATAGTCCATGCTGAGGAGCGAGATGGGACGCCAATTCCGTAAATCGCGGGGGTCCCCCTTCTTCGGCAATAAGGTGAGCACGGCTCGCCTGCACGAAAGAGGGAGGACCCCGCCCTGCAAGGACTCGGCCCAGATGGTGACAAGGTCCGGGCCGAGGATATCCCAAAACATGCAGTAGAACTCCACAGTCAGACCGTCCATGCCCGGAGATTTATTGGTGGGCATGCGGCTGAGGGCTTCCGAGAACTCGGCCAGCGTGAGAGGCAGCTCCAGCCTGTCTCGGTCACCCACGCTGACAGTCGGGAGTTCATCCCAGAGCACTCTGCAAGCGTTAGGATCGGTCGGATCCGGGGAGAAAAGGCCTGCGTAGAAGGCCATGGCCCTCCCGCACATCTCCACCGCATCCGTGAGGGGGGTGCCGTCCTCTGCTAGAAGGCAGGTGACGTGCTTCTTGGCCCCCCTCTTTTTCTCCAGGGCATAGAAGAAGCGGGAGCCGCGATCTATCTCTCGAAGGAGGCGGATGCAGGATCAAACAAAGGCACCTCGGGCCCGATGGTCCTCGAGGGTCCGAAGCTCCTCCCGCTTCTCCCGGCATGTTCCGCAGAGGGATGGATCACCGGGGCTGGTGGCCAGATGCCTCTCCAGCATTAAGACCTCCCGTTCCAACTGCCCTATCGCCGCATCCCTCCGTTGGCTGGCGCCCCGGGTGTAGTCACGGCAGAAGAGCCGGGCGCACACCTTCCCCACGTCCCACCACCGCTGCGCCGAGGGAAAGGCATGCCGCTGCCCTCGCCAGGCCAGCCAGAACTCCCTGAAGGATGCCACGAAGCCCACATCCTCCAGCAAGCTATTATTAAAGTGCCAATAGGCTGGCCCCGGCCTCTCCATGCAGAGAGAGGCTGTCACGGTGGCCAAATGATGATCTGAATAAGGGGCCGGCCGGATGCTGGAGGAGTGGGCCCGTGAAAGATGGAAGCGTGACAAATAAATGCGGTCCAACGGGGAGTGGCGCGACCGATGGACCTCCACCCGGACAAAAGTGAACGTCGAAACATCATTCGGGTGGTGATCGCACCAGACGTCCGCCAGGGAGTGATGTTCGACGATCTCCCGGAGGACGTCCGTGGCAGCCGAGTGCTGCTCGGTCCCTGAGCAGTCCCGTTCCTTGAGGGCGGTGTTAAAGTCCCTGCCCAGGACCAGGCACTCGCGAGGATCCAAGGTGCCGAGGAAGGCGGACGCCTGCTGATAAAAACGCAACCTCTCTGGGCCCGATGTCGGAGCGTAAACGTTGATGAGATTGACCAAAAGCCCCTCCATACGGACCCGGAGGTGCAGCAGGCGGCCTGGCACAGCCTCGGCGACCCCCAGCACCTCGGGCCGTAGGTCGGGGGAGAACAGGGTCACCACTCCAGCCGTACGAACTGTGAGGTGGCTAAAGTAGACCCTGGCCCCCCACTCCAGCCGCCAGCTAGCTTCAGCGGCCGGATCCGTATGGGACTCCTGCGGGAAAATCACAGAGTACCCCCACACGCCGAAGGAAGGAGAGCACCTGGCTCCTGCGGAGACCCATCCTACAGCCCCGGGTGTTTAATGTTGCGAAGATGATCGGTGCCATAAGGGTGGCTGGGGGGGATCCTCGCTGGCAGAGACACCCACGGCCTCCGCCCCGCCGCGCAACAATCCGTGATCTACCCCATAGGCAATTAAGGAGTAATGGAAGAGGGGGACCCATTGGTTGGCCACGGCAGCCTGCCTCCCGGTCCTCTTACCCTCCCCCATGAGGTCCCTCGCTGCCCGGAGGATCAGATGGAAGTCCCCCCATCGCTGGAGTGCAAGCTGTACCTTGTTGCGGGAGCCACAGACGTCCTCAAGGAATTCCCGTAGCTCCTCTCTCAGCGTATGGGGGGGTGGGGTTACCGATCTATGGCTATCCCCGAGTGGGACCCCTGTCACAGTCCCGTGGCCCACCGAGATGGGTAAGCAGGGGGCAGACCCTCGACGTGGCGTCCGATGGGCCGACGCCACACGGTCTGCCCCGTTCCCCGGTTCAACAGGGGGCGTCGGAGGGAAAATAGCAGCCCCTGGTGTGTAGGGACAGGGAAAATCAAAAGGCCGCTCGCTGGTGGTCATCCGCTATGATATGGAAGGAGACAGCCCCAGGGGCGGCAATAACATCACGAGAAGTGGAGGGGATAGGGACGGGGTCGGTGTCAGGGGCAGGGCCGGAGTCAGGAATAGGGACAGGGGAAGGGGCAATACTGGGATCAGGGGTCCCAGCAGCCAGGCTACTGGGTGGGGGTGGTGGTACCCCGCAAACAGGCTCAGGGGTTTGCGGGGAGGGAGGTGGGCCCTCGGCAATGCCGGGCTCGTGCCCTAGGGCAGATGGGAAGGCCACGGCATCCGTAGGTGGAGAATTAACAATGGGGACCCCACCCGGGACAGGTCAACTGCTCCTTAGCCACGAGGGAGTCCTCTGGCGACTCAGGTCCTGGCTGCCTGGCACTGGTCGTCGCCTCAAGAGGCTCGGCGGCTGCTAGCGGGTTGTCATCTGCGGCTGGGTTGATGGAAGAGTCCAGGGGCTCCTCGGAGGCAGGAGTGGAAGCAGTGGGTAGGGGGACGGAACATGGGGAAAGGGGGGCCGAGGTGAGGTCGCTCAGATCGAGGCCCACTGGCAGAGGGTCGTCCTCCCCCTGGGTAACTGGGGTCAGACCCAGGGCCTTGATCTCCTCATAAATGGAGGGGAGATCACCTTTCACCACCCCAGGGCTCTCCCCACCAGCACCCAAAGCGAGGCTCACCTTGGTGCTTGCAGGGGCTTCAGATTGCAAGGGGGCGAGAGGGGCTCCATCAGGGGCTTCCATAGGAAGGGACTCTGGAGGAGGGGCAGTGCTATCCTCCGATGCTGCCATGTCTTCCCCAGCCGGCAATGGACAAAATCCACCCGGGGGCAAAGAGGAAGGCTCAGCATCAGTGCCCCCCTTCCTGGTCTTCCGGGGGGCTACCACATCAGATGGGAGGAGCGGAGCTCGAGCCTTCCGCTTGCCCCGCTTCCCCTGTACTAAGGACCAGCCCTCCATGGCATCATCCGGGGGCTGGCTAACAGGGGTCGGGTCAGGGAGCAAGGGCGAAGGCTTAGGGACTCGGGGAGGCAATGGTGGGGCAGCATGTAGGAGGGAGGATTCTCCCTGGGGCATGCCCTCTTCTATGCCCGGCGATCTCCCTACCTCACCCTCTTCCACAGGCCCTGCCAGATCGCAGGCAGCAGAGGCGGGCCCCTCCCGCTCGGCTAGGCGCACTGGGGGAGATACCCCTTGGGCCCGAGCAGGAACGTTGGTGGGCTGGAAAGGAGGAGGGGCGGCTTCAGGCGCCGGACAGCTAGGGGCGTGGGTGATGACGGGGCCAGCACGCTGCCGGGGCTCGGGGGTCCCGGATGCCCCTCTGTGCCTGGCCAAGGGGCAGTCCCTCCGGACGTGTCCCATCGCCGGCAGAGGTAGCACCGGGCCTCCCCCATTGAATAATGCACCCGGTAGTGGGCCCCCGGGTAGGGGACCAAGAAGGACCCCTCAAGCGCCTCACCGTCACGTGCCGCTGGCGGCAGTTGTAACTGTACCTGCCGGCGGAACCAGAGGACATGACGGAGGGCGGGGTCTTTGCAGCCCAATGGGAGAGGGCTGACCACAGAGATCAGCCTCCCCAAGGTAGAGAGGGCGGGTAACAAGGCAGCATTTGGAAGGAAGGGAGGGACAGAAGTCAGGACCAGTCGGGCGCCCAGGTCTTCTAGTGGCTCCAGGGGGATGTTCCAGGGAAGACGACCTTTCCGTACATCTTGGAGGCCGCCACAATGGCCGTGGGCCCCACCACCCTCGCCAACGCCCGCACATAGGTCTCCACGTGGGATGAGGCGGGTACCAGGAGGCAACGGACGCCATGCTTCCTGGTCAAGGTGGGGAAGGGGCCCCGGCCGCTATAGATTGTAGCGGAGGCGGTAGATGGGGGAGATGATGTAGCGGCAGGTGGGGGGGCTGCCGCTACCTGGGCGTATGCCCTGGGGGTCGGGGGAGGGACACCTACAGAGCTGGTGGAGGGAACAGCAGGGAGGGACGCCGCAGCCGGTTGCGGGGCCGTGACAGTAGGGGCACCCCCGACATGGAGGGCCTGGCCTTTTTGGTGGGGCCTTTACTCTTCTTTGTGCCCTGGCCCTTCCTGCCCGCTGGGGGGGCTCCCTCAGAGTCAGAGGGAGCGGAGGACGTGGCAGCAGCGGAGGTTACCTCATTACCCGCCTCTGCCGGCGCTCCAGCAGGGGCGGTAGCAGGTGGCTCGGCAGCGGCAGTTGAGGTAGAGGCTAGGGGGGACGATGGTGGGGCGGGTGGAGGAGGGGCAGGAGGGTCTGCCCGAGGGGTCCCACTCGCCTCGTCCCCTGCCATAATGAGGATGGGGGGAGGACAAACACAGGAGGGGGGCAGGGAGAGGGACATAGATGGACCACTCGAGGTCGACCACTCCTCCCCGCTAGGCTGCAGGCCGGGGAGGAGGGCGCCAGAAAATGAGGTGGGCCGGATGGGGGGTTGCTATTAAGGGCTAGGGGTCAGTCACCGACTCGGGAAGGGTTTCTGGCTCCTCTAGTTGCAGCAAGGAAGGGGGGACATAACAGCATTGGGGGGTGCAGTGAGACAGGTTCAAACTAAAACTGGGAGGGGCACAAGCACATGGGAGGGGACATGAGCGCACGAGGGGAGGGGCCAATCAGGGCAAGGGTACCGTAGGGGGAGGGGAACAATGAGGCTGGGAATGGGGCAGAGGAAACACGGGGCAAGCTTCATAGGCTGGGGTGGGTCAAACAGACAAAGGCTGCAGATGGAAAGGGCGGGGCAGGCAAACAAACTGGAGCTTGCAAGGGGCTGGGGCAAGGGAGAGGGGCAAAAAGCAGCAAGGGGCAAATGGGTAGGCAGCAGGGGCAAAGCTGGGGGCTTGCTACAGGGAGGAGGGGGTCAATCCAAAGGGGGGGGGGACATGCACCCACGTGCGCTTGCAACAAAAGAAAAGTCAGTTTAGGCTGGCTGCTGTATCAGGCCCAATGGTGCAACAGGGCGTGGCAAGCCTAGGTGAGCAGCTAAGTCCCAGAGGCAGGAGCTCGAGGCAGATGGTGAGTAGCCGGTGGGGGTGGTGGAGGGAGCAACGATGATGGTGGGGGGAGATCGGGGGGGACATAGATGGACCAGGGGGCAGGCTCCACGTCACACCCCCTGTGTCCCACAAACACAGTCTAGACCCCCACCGCAAGAGCACAGTTCAAAAGTTACTCAGTCTGTGAGGGCCCCCTCCATGGTGGTCTGTAGAATTCCTACGCGCTCCCCTACTGGCAGATGGTCCTCTTCTTCTCCTCCTCCTCCGGGCTTCAGCAGCTCCCCAGCAGCAAGCACAGCAACTTTAGGCGGCAGTCTGGTGGCCAGCAGGAAGGACCCCTCTCAAGTGTCAATGGTGGTAGTGTTCACAGCAGCAGGAGCAATGGCTGGGTCCCTCCCTCCCCTCCTCTGGGGAGTGGGCCAGCAGCCCCCCCTCCAGGGGCTGTAGCCGGAGTAGCAGCAACCAAGGGTGGAGGGGGAGTCTAGCAGCCAGCCAGCAAGCAAATAGCAGAGATTGGGGGGGTTAGCTCAGCCAGGGGAGTAGCTGGAGCAGCAGCAACAGACAGCAGTTGTAGAGAGAACCCAGGGCCTAGTAGCAGGAGGACCAGCCCCCTACCTACCTTCCTCTAGGCCAGTGGGGTACAGGAGTCTGGTCAAACGGCAAACACCCCAGCTACTGGCTGAACAGTTTTCTGTTCCTGAGTGACCAGAGCAGGGGCTGCACTAGAGTAATCAGGAACCTGCTAGAACCAGTTAAGGCAGGCAGGCTACTTAGGACACCTGGAGCCAGTTAAGAAGAAGCTGCTAGAATCAATTAAGGCAGGGTAATCAGGGCACCTGGGTTTTAAAAGCAGCTCACTTCAGTTTGTGGTGTGAGTGTGAGGAGCTGGGAGCAAGAGGTGCAAGGAGTGGAGAGTGAGTGCTGCTGGAGGACTGAGGAGCACAAGCGTTATCAGACACCAGAAGGAAGATCTTGTGTTGAGAATAAGGAAGGTGTTTGGAGGAGGCCATGGGGAAGTAGCCCAGGGAATTGTAGCTGTTGTGCAGCTGTTCCAGGAGGCACTTTAGACAGCTGCAGTCCACAGGGCCCTGGGCTGGAACCTAGAGCAGAGGGTGGGACCGGGTTCCCTCCAAACCTCCCAATTGACCTGGACTGTGGGTTATTCCAGAGGAGAAGGTCTCTGGGCTATTCCCCCAACCCACATGGTGAATCTCTGAGGCAAGAAAATCCACCAATAAGCACTGGACCCACCAAGATAGAGAAGGAACTTTGTCACAGTGGATAGAAAGCTGGCTCGATTGTCAGACTCAACAGATGGGGATCAACGGCTTGATGTCTACTTTGCAGCCGGTATCAAGTGGAGTACCCCAGGGGTCAGTTCTGGGGCCGGTTTTGTTCAACATCCTTATTAATGATCTGGATGATGGGATTAATTGCACTCTCAGCCAGTTTGCAGATGACACTAAGCTGGGGGGAAAGGTAGATATGCTGGAGGGTAGGAATAGGGTCCAGTGTGACCTAGACAAATTGGAGTATTGGGCCAAAAGAAAATGGATGAGGTTCAACAAGGACAAGTGCAGAATCCTGCACTTAGGAAGGAAGAATCCCATGCATGGCTACAGGCTGGGGACCGACTGGCTAAGCAGCAGTTCTGAAGAAAATGACCTGGGGATTACAGTAGACGAGAAGCTGGATCTGAGTCATCAGTGTGCCCTCGTTGCCAAGAAGGCCAATGGCATATTGGGCTGCATTAATAGGAGCATTGCCAGCAGATTGAGGAAAGTGATTATTCCCCTCAATTCGGCACTGGTGAGGCCACACCTGGAGTATTGTGTCCAGTTTTGGTCCCCTCACTACAGAAGGGATGTGGACAAATTGGAGAGAGTCCAGTGCAGGGCAACAAAAATTATTAGGGGGATAGAGCACATGACTTGTGACGAGAGGTTGATGGAACTGGGCTTATTTAGTCTGTAGAAGAGAAGAGTGAGGGGGGATTTGATAGCAGCCTTCAACTACCTGAAGGGGGGTTCCAATGAGGATGGAGCTAGGCTGTTCTCAGTGGTGGAAGATGACAGAACAAGAATCAACGGTCTCAAGTTGCAGTGGAGGAAGTCTAGGTTGGATATTATGAAAAACTATTTCACTAGAAGGGTGGTGAAGCACTAGGGAGGTGGTGGAATCTCCATCCTTAGAGATTTTGAAGGCCCGGCTTGACAAAGCCTTGGCTGTGATGATTTAGTTGGTGTTGGTCCTGCTTTGAGCAGGGGATTGGACTACATGACTTTCTGAGGTCTCTTCCAACCCTAATATTCTATGATTCTATGATTTATCCTGGTGTAGCTCTGTGAGGTGGATTATCCACTCTCCATCACAATGTGCATCTCTTCTCAACTAGAGCTGGCCTACACATTGTGTTTTTAACAATATACAGATTGTTTAATTCTATCTAATCAGCATTTTCCAGCAGAAAACTTCCATCAGAAAATGTTTAGCCATCTTTCCTGTTGTGCTTGAACACTACTCCATCTTCCTGCCATGTCCAGCTGCTGGGGATATGATATGTAGCTGTGTGTTCCTCCGCACCTGTCAATTTCTCCCCAGCCCTTAGTTCACAAGCTCCTCTACGACCTTTTTAATTTTATATGCCAGCAATCTTGGTCTCTTTTGGTTTAGGTGGAGCCCATGCTTCCTGTATAGGCTCCTCCTTTCCCAAAAGGTTCCCCAGTTCCTAATAATACCCTCCTTCCTACACCATTACCTCATCCACACTTTGAGACCCTACGGTTCTGCCTGTCTACCTGGGCCTGTGTGTGGAACTGGGAGCACTTCAGATAATGCTACCATAGAGGTCTAGGACTTTAACTTCTTTCTTAGCAACCTAAATTTGGCCTCCAGGACACCTCTCCTACCTTTTCCTGTGTCATTGGTACCTACGTGTACCATGACTGCCAGCTCCTTCCCTGCACTGCACATATGCCTATCTAGATCTCTCGAGAGATCCGCAACCTTTGCACCCAGCAGGCTACTCACCATGCGTTTCTCCTGGTCATCACAAACCCAACTATCTGTATTTCTAATAATCAAATACCACATTACTATTACCTGTCTCTTCCTTCGAATTGGGATCCTCTCCCCCGGAGGGGTGTTCTCAGTGTGAGAGGATTCTGTGATGTCATCTGAAAGGAGGGTCCCAATTATGGGATCCTTTCCCTCTGCTCCAATTTGGTGTTCTCCTTCCCCAAGACTTTCATCCTCCTCAACAGCACAGAGGCTGGTCTTGCTGCTTAAGGTGTTAAAAGAGGCCTATCCATTCCCTAGGAAAAAAGGGACAAGATCTCAACCCTTGCATAACCCTTCAGATTTGGAGGGGAAAGATAAATATATCTGTGTAGACATAATTCTTTTTCCGATTCTGGGAGGAGTAATGAAAAAATGCTGCAGCGATTTAAAAAGGAAACTTAAAAATCACCTTTCATGCCCACACATCACATTCTCTGACAAACACATACATCCCATCGAAGGAAGACTTCCCAGAACAGAAAAAGAATTTTTCATGACAGGATATTTAACCTGCCGTCTTAAGTGGGACCAATTCTGTTCCCCTCCAACAGGGAAAGAGGGATGAGTCCTGGTCCCAAATTAAAGGGAGGACCCAAACAGAGTAGCCTAAAAACCCAAAGCCGCAAAAGGGAAAAGACTTAAACCCTAGAGGCAGGGAGGTCCATCACAACCACTGCGGTCCTAATTTTCCTGTAGGAAAATGGGGCTGTGACCTGAACCCTAACGACAGAGCGGTCACTCATCTTATCTGTTTCAGGGAATAATCACCATTTGAAAGAAAAAAGGTGGAGACCTGAACCCTAGTTACAGGATGGCTGGCGGAGAGGTGCAGCTAGCAGGATGGCTCATGGAGAGGTGTGGCTAGCAGGATGGCTAGCAGAGAAGCACGGCTGGCAGCGAAGACTGCAGCAGAACCCCACGCAGAGACATGGCAATCGGCCATCGACCCGAGCAGCGGAGCATGCAAGATGCCCCCATACCTCCCTCCCCACTTCCACTCAAGCGCAAACTCAAACAAAGAGGTGAAGGAGGCCATGAGGAAAGCTCTTAGGAAATGTATTACTTTCCAGAGTTCAAAAATTTTACCTAACTGGGGGTTTTTCAGGTTAAAATGAACTAGATACACAAATATTTAAAAATTTTTCCACATGAAATGTTCTCCCTAAGGAGATGGAGAGACAGAACCACATCTTTACTAGTAACATTGTTCAATGCATTGCTAGAAGCTGCTCATTTATAGTCTTGGAAGGATTTGGATTTTTTCAGTAAGCATTGGTAAACATCGATTTCACTGTACACACAAACCACCGAAAAAATATTTCCATCAACACCAATCAAAATTTATAGATGTACAAAGTAAGAAAAATGCTTCTTGAGGACATATTAGAGTTTGATTTATGGATTTTACTTTGTGTATTTTGACATGTGATATTGACAATTTGTATTTTAAGGATTATAAAGCTTTAACTTCACAAATCTCAGTGTCTGTCACTAAATAATTGTTTGACACCCCTAGTCTGACACACACCCTATAGTTTTGGGGAAGAGTGAACATTTAAATCAATAAAAATAAAAAAAATGCTTAAAAACACTGATATTCTCCACTAAAATTATTTTAAAAATATCAAAATTTAATTCTGCCAAGCCTACTCCTAATACCACGGTGATGGGTGTCATATAAACAGACGACTAAACTAGAATGGAATAGAACAAACAAATCTTGTATAGGTTGCATCAGGACACACCCCTGCCATCCCATACCCTATAAGTGTGGAAATCGGAAGGTCAAGGAAAAGCCCCCCGATGTCCCTTGCTACATACACATTCCCTGCAATGCTGTGGGTAAAACACATCACCACACTGGGAGGCTTTTGCTTCCATCTTCAACTCACACTGAAGTGCAATACATACCCCAGCTTCATCACACTCGCCCTCCAACCCAACACCCCAGTGGTGACCTCGGCATCATTATGGCAGAACGACTTCCAACTGCATGAAGCATGTGACTGATGTGCTGATCTGTTGATACAAGGGTGCCAGAGGTCACCATTGTGGTTCAACAAACTGGTGCTGCGGGGCACGGGGGAGCCAGAAGGGCTGGGAGCAGAGTGGGGAAGGGGTCAGGGAGCTGGTGCAGCAGGGGTTGTGGATTCATGAGGGGCTGGGGAAGGGCTAAAGGTAGTGAGGGGGATGGATTTATTTGGGCAGGATGTCCCGGTAGTAGGAGAGAGAAATTAAATCTACTCCTACGGTCAAAATGTCAAATGCCTGGTTAACAGAAAGGAATCTACTGGGTTGAAAATGGCATAGATTTAAGCACAGCTGGTAACATCAGCTTTCTGGGTCATTTCTTCTCTGCTGGGGCGAGGGGGTCTGGAAAAAAGTGAGACCCCCTAGAAAAAAATCTTTAAAGCAACAATTTTTAGATCTTTTATTAGCAAACATTCCCACACTTCAAATGATAAAAAAAACCACCAAAATTCCTTCTTTACCCAATCATTTGACACGGTTAGTTTCTCTTTAACGTACACACCAATAGTAGACGGTCCGTCACCATCCTTTCCACTGTCAAAAGGAATCTGTAGCACAGCCTTCATGATCTTCACATTATCAGACCTGAGAGCAGGCATATAAAATTTCAGCTGAGATGGTTAATGTGTGGCAAAACCATAAGCAACGCTACAAGTTGGTCCTGGAAGTCACTGATTCCGGGATTATTACATGACCTCCGCAATTTCAGCCCCGGGCTTCTGTGATTTATTGTTTATTGCCTACGTCCTGCCTGTGAGTTTTTCTAAAAATAGCTGTGACAAAAATCATAACCTTAATCATAAGCAATGGAAAGCTGGGTGTTACAATTAGAAGGGTAGATGCTTTTAACAACATTCAGTGTATATAGCACATCGCAACATCTACAGTTCAGGTTGCCTGAAACTTCCCAGATGAGATTTTCAGCTGCTTATAACTTTTGCAAATTTTAACTAATTCAGCTGAAATTTCCCATGCAGAGTCTTTCACTCCCTCTTGCATGTACCAACACATTATTTGCAGCCTGTCTTTTTTCTCCATCATCCTTTCACTCATTTCATTCCCCACAATCACATTGTATGCTCCCTTCATCACTTGCTCATCTTCCTCCCCCCACACGCAGTTCACTGCATGACCCTGTGCCCTGTCCATCTCTTTTGACCTGATTCTGAGTCCTACTGCATCCCAAAGCATTAGTGCAATGAGACGGACCATCCAGCCGTGCCCAGCCTCAGAACAACCAATGAAAGAGAAGACACTGCTCAGACCAATAAGATCATGTCCCAGACTGGGGAATTAAACCCACACATGGAGCAACAAGAGTTGTGGCCAACCTGCCAACCCAGAACATCTGTCCATGGACCAGCTGCCTCAAATCCTGAGAACTTCAATAAAAAGCCACATCCCTCCCCCCCCCCCATCTTTGCTGTTCTCTCTCTTCTCCCCCATTTTGTCTGTTTTCTGACAAGCAGGGAAAGTGACCACAAAACTCACAGCTGAGTAAAAATCCAAGAACACAACTAACTATGTCTTCCCCACCAAGGACTCTGACAAAAGAAGGGATTCAAACCAATAGCCGGTCTCTGAAAGAGTCACTTAAATAAGTTTTAATTGAGATGAGTGGTTATACAAAACAAAATTCCTGATTCAAAATGCTTCATGTGTTGTACACTAATCAATACAATTCCAAATTTTTGCATGAATTTTCTAGTGTGCTTGTCATGAGTCTAAGCAGGCTGAGGTTTCTGTATTCCAAACCCCAAACCAAATTTAACTATTAATGTTGTACAGTGACAAGGTCATGTGAACAGCTTTGACTCTGTGGGCTCATTGATTCCATTAAAATTGAGAACATTTCCTAGCAGCTCTAATATGGAATAGACCATACATGGCCAAAGGTAAGAAATGAGAGGTTGTGTTCTTAGGCATCTAGAGGGCAGAGGACATAAGGAATGGGAAAGGTGTGGTGATGCTGTTCAGTGGCCAATGGACAGCAGCAGAAATGGAAGGGCAAGAAAGGGGCAGTCACACTGCCAAGTGACCAGCAGGGGGCAGTGTAAAGAGGTAAAGCTGTATAATACAGACTAGAAGGCATCAGTGTAAATGGTGAAAAAAGAACTTTGTGGAGCAATGGACCTCTATATTATGTAATGAACTGGAAAAATCTTTAGAAACCAAAGTGAGGAATATATGAGTGAGCAATGTATAAATGAAGATATTGAGGAACTCTGTAGTCATGTTAATAAGGAATCAGAGGCAGACAGCCAAGCCATTCCTAGGATACCAACATTACCTAAAGTCAGGAAAAGTGTACCACCATGGAACAAGGAATGTGAAATGGTAGCAGATGTTAAGGGACAAGAAATGAACTGTTATACTGAATGATGACCAACAGGGACACAAGAGCATCAAGGATGGAAAGAGGCAGCTAACAGCATCCACTGAAGCTAACTCTAGAAGAGAGGAGAAGGTAAGAACAGAACAATAGACTGTCATGATGTGTAATTGACACTAAGAGCAGCAGATTGGAAGAAATGAGGAAGGGTCAGGAATATTGACCAATCGATTACAGAACAGGACAAAGTAATGTGGAAAGGTCAGTGATGCTGCAAGATGTCCACTAGAGGGCAGCATATTCTAAGCAGGAAAAATGGGCAGCTAGTTTCTGAAATGCCCACTAGATGGCAGCAGATAAAAGCTTATTATTAATTATTATTTATTATAGGGACAGTACATTATAACAGGCCACCACCTTGGACAGGTATCTATGAAAAATTTAAACTAGTTATTTGTTATGTGAAGTATTTTCCCCCATGGGATTTTTCCTTCATTTTATAAGGAATCAATAAGTCACATTGGGCAATTTCACAAAAAAAGCTTTGGAGACAGAAAATTAGTCAGCTGGGAGATAGGTTAAAGTGGGACCCTTCTTACACAGTTCAAAAATCATCACCATAAAAATGAACAAAGCCTAGAAGGGGTTGAGAATATTGTTTTCCCAATCAATTTTGCAATCAAGCTAATCATAAATAAATAAAGTGGTTTGTCGCCCAAAGGCTGAAACAAACTATACTTTATTTGGGTTCATATGAGATTTTTTTTGTTTTAACCAAAAATAACTTTGAGCTTGTATACCAGCTTCTGGAAGGCAGGTGTGTGGAGAACTGTGTAATGAAGAAACAGAATGGATCTATAGACAATATCAAAATAACTTAAGCAACTGTGTGTGAGGGGTGGGTGGATGGGGAACTGCTATCTAGTGGATGGAGCTAGACCTTGTCAAATGTGCCCTCTTCTGCTAGTGTCTGCAAGTCCAGAACTCAGATACTGGTCTGTGCTTTGAGCAGGATGACCCCAGTTTCACCTATTCTATTTCCATAGGAACATAGGAATTACCAGACTGGATCAGACACATGGTCCATCTAGTCCAATATCCTGACAGTGGCCCTATCCCGGTGTAAGAGGAAGGTGTAAGAACGCCACAGGAGGCAGAGGTGGGATAATCTGCCCCCCATATAGCTCTCAACTGGATCTCTAATACTTAGAGATTGGCTCAAGCCCTGAAGCATGAGGTTTAGAATCTTTTCCAGAATGTTGGTTGTCATTAATTAGGATAACTCTGAACATTATCCATGTAAATATCCAATCCCTGACATTCCAAATGGTGATGTTTTTCAGATTAGTAATAACCATGACATGCCCACAGGTTAGTTACCTTAGAACAACCAGTGTGCAGTGCTGCTTAGTGCTGCTTTTCGCACCCCAGATATTTCCATCTAGGACGTGAGTTCGAATACACTTTCCTGCTCCCTATCTCTTGAGTCAGTAAGACCAGGGATAGGGGAGACTACTTAGGCAGCCTCCAAATGTCCAGATTCCATTCTGTAACCAGGGAGGGGCTCAAAAGAACTGAATATAAAAAGGATACATTTCTGGAAAACCCTTTCCAAACTGTCATCTCTACAATATCTCTTGCACTTTTGCAGGTACAGATTTAAGAACTCCATGATGCTTGGGATGAATATTGGCCAAAGCAAAGATCAGAAAACCTAAGATGTTTACTTTAAAACAGGTTTTGCCCCAAAAGTGGGCACTGTGCATCACCCCAGTAGATGGAGAATCCTGGACATTTCCTTTCCCATTTTAAATGATTTATTTTCTGCTCCTTTGGGAGAGGCAGGAATCTCTCAGAAATGAGAATCGAACACACACAATGGTCAGGCATCCCACAGGGCACATCCCAGGAATGACACTGGAACTATAGAGAAGCTATTGCAATAGCTATTAGGATACAGCCCAGAGGGCTGTTGCATGGAAAATATGTGAAGTTAGTTCATGATGCAACAGCATAAGAGAGAATCACAGCTACACTTGTCAGAGACGTCATACAGAGAAGTACCCTGTCTTGCCCAGCTCCCATTCACTGGTGATGACCCAGCTTTCACCCTTAGGGTCCTGGGCTGAAAGTATTGTGTGGGGGAAAGGTCCTTGCATGCTAGTCCTGCTCCTGACGTATGGGCTGAGATCCCTAAAAGGAGGTTTCCAGCATGTTCTCTGTGGTCACCTCTGCTCCAGGACTGGTGTATATAGTGTAAAAACAAACACGTTACACTAAGAACTTACCCAGAATACACATCACTGGTTTTCCAATGGGAAACCAATCTGCAAGACCCTGAATTCTGCTACCGCTCAACAGAAGGGTGAGAATACTGTTAAATAAACCAACATTAGTAATTACTGATAACATCAAAGTTCCTTGGGAGAAATATTTCCATTGGGGGGTGTGAGTGGGAGAGAGATTCTTTCATCCCAATCTTTCATTTGCAAACTATGGATTAAATTTACTTTACATTCAGTTTCCTGTGTGTCTATTAAACTGTGGGGCTTCATCACCCAATCTGGCCTGCCTGAGTCATCTTAGCCATTGTTTCTTATGCAATTGTTCAACTGAAGGCAATGGGACAGTTGACATGAGCAAAGATTGCTGAGTAGTCTCAGTCTCTACATGGCCATGCACTCCAGGGGCGCTACATTACATTTCAGCCATGCAGAGCAATGATCACATACAGCTGGTAGCAGAAAGCCAATTCCTCTGGGTGAGGGAGGTTGGTTGCATCAGGACAGTTGTTTGTACTGTCTGCACAGAAAACAGAGTTAACTCCCCAGGCTCAACCTCTTCAGCAGTGGAATCAAGGGAGATGCAGCCTTCCATGGAGAAGGATACAAATATGAGGACTCTGCACTTTGTAAACAGAGGCGGAAGAATATGCTCTAAGACATATCGCAGCTGCTGCTCGTCCATTCAGGTAAATGCAGATGTCTTTGCTGAGCAGATCCAGTTTCTACTGAATGAGGAGACCCAAAAACCTCAGTGGCAGAAACTGAGTCCTGGCCAAACCCTGGAAATAAGAGGTCACCACTCGAAGCTTGAGCTGTCCTGTGGTTACAGGTGAGCACCATCTTCCTGACTGCATTTCTATACCACCTTCCAAACAGGGGCATGAATGTGCTTTGTGAATATTGTTGGCAGTGTTGTTGTACCCGTGTTAGTCCCAGGATATTAGAGACACAAGATGGGTGAGTTGATATATTTTACTGGACCAAGTTTGGTTGGAGAGAGAGACAAGTTTTCTAGCTCTCAAAAGCTTGTCTCTCTCACCCACAGAAGTTGGTCCAATAAAAGATATTGCCTCACCTTCCCAAAGCAGTGCCAGTCAGTGTTAATAGCACCATTAACAATGGGGAAATTAAGATATATGTCTTGTGAAAGGTTCTCAGCTAAGGATGTGGCTCAGGATAACTAAGCCTGGAACAGAATAATGGAAATCAAAACTAAGTGAAGCTGAGAAAAAGGAACATTAAAATGGCATATTAGGTGGGTAAAGTGTAAGAACGAAATTAGGAGGATGAGAGGGAATTTGAAAAACAAATGGTTTTAGTTAAAAGTAAATAACAAAAACTGTTTCACTATATCTGAATCAGGCAAGATGCAAGAGAATCCATGAGTCAGCTGAACCCAGGCAATAAACAAGATATAGACATTGCTTAGGTGCTATGGTTGAGACTTTTAAACCACCTAGGAATTGGGTGTCCTAATCTCCTATTAGAATTAATGTCCCAATCCTATAGACAGTTTGACAACCTCCTCTCAAATGATTTCTTTGTATCGATCTTCACCAAAAAGTATTACAAGTTATCTGCGCCAGGTCAACTTTTTTCAGGAAACAGCCTGTCAGAGGCTGAAATATCAAAAGATTAGATAATTGAACTAACTGGAATTTTGGGTTTCTCTATCACTTTAGGAGAATGTAGTAATATAGGAATTGCCAGATTAGACCAGACCCAAGGGCCATCCTGTTCAGTATCATTCTCTGAGAGTGAGAAGGACTAGATGTTTCAGAGGCAAATATAGGAACATTGCAATAGCAGTACTGGGGTAATCTCCCCTCACATGTGTCGTGTTGGTCTATAATAGCTCGGTTTGGAATGGGTATTAAACCTCATGTTTTGGGGGTTAAGCCAATCTCTATTGTTGCCATTAATTATGACTCTGGATATTTATATGGCTATCAGGAACATCCAATCTCTTCTGGAATCTAGTTAAGTCCTTCATATCAATGACTTCCTGTGGCAGTGAGTGTGATGCTCCCAATGGGGAAGCAAGAGTGTGAGTGCCAAACTCAGGACTGACAGTTACAAACCAGGGCACAAACCCCTCATTGGTTGTCAGGTCTAAACTTAGATTTCACCAACCAACTGCACTGAGTGCAAACTCCTCAGGCACTTTAACAGCCTTGACAGAGTCCCCCCCAGAAAGTCCCCTTGGCTGTGCCGGTCTGTCCTGCCACCCAGCTGAGCATATCTGTGGTACACGACCCCTTATGCCAAGAATCACAGCAATATTCAGGTTACTCCTGACTTCCCCCAGGTCAACTGCACTTTAGGTCTCACACCAAAGACGACGCTTGCAGCCAGTCCTATAGCGAACTGCTATATAGGAAGATTTATTAAATAGGAAAAGGCAATGAGAGTTCTTTACTAGGTTAAAGCAAGAAAACAGACCCATGAATGAGTCACAGTCTCAGGTTTCAAAAGGTAATACAGGCGTCTCTCAGCAGTAAGCTATATTTGACCTTTAGGACTAACCCAGGCTAAGCAGCTGGGGATCTCTTGCTAATGCCTAGAAACACCCTGCCCCAAGCATCCAAGCAGCATAGAGATCCCTAGTTCCTTTTGTTTGCGGTTTTTATCCCCCTCCTGCCATCTGCTCTGAGCTGCAAACTCAATCCACTCGCATGACTCATCTTCATAGGGAGGAGAGCAAAACAATAAGAGTCTCTAGTCCTTTTGTTGATTGTTTCTCAATCCAGCTGTAGGGAGATTCCGGTTGGAATATCCACCCATAGCACACCCGGTATTAGGGTGACCAGATGTTCCAACTTTATAGGGACAGTCCCGATATCATAGAATCATAGAATATCAGGGTTGGAAGGGACCTCAGGAGGTCATCTAGTCCAACCCCCTGCTCAAAGCAGAACCAATTCCCAACTAAATCATCCCAGCCAGGGCTTTGTCAAGCCAGGCCTTAAAAACCTCCAAGGAAGGAGATTCCACCACCTCCCTATGTAACGCATTCCAGTGCTTCACCACCCTCCTAGTGAAATAGTGTTTCCTAATATCCAACCTAGACCTCCCCCACTGCAACTTGAGACCATTGCTCCTTGTTCTGTCATCTTCCACCACTGAGAGCAGCCGAGCTCCATCCTCTTTGGAACCCCCCTTCAGGTAGTTGAAAGCAGCTATCAAATCCCCCCTCATTCTTCTCTTCTGGAGACTAAACAATCCCAGTTCCCTCAGCCTCTCCTCATAAGTCATGTGCTCCAGACCCCTAATCATTTTTGTTGCCCTCTGCTGGACTCTATCCAATATTTCCACATCCTTCTTGTAGTGTGGGGCCCAAAACTGGACACAGTACTCCAGATGAGGCCTCACCAATGTCGAATAAAGGGGAACGATTACGTCCCTCGATCTGCTGGCAATGCCCCTACTTATACAGCCCACAATGCCGTTAGCCTTCTTGGCAACAAGAGCACACTGTTGATTCATATCCAGCTTCTTGTCCACTGTGACCCCTAGGTCCTTTTCTGCAGAACTGCTACCTAGCCATTCGGTCCCTAGTGTGTAGCACTGCATAGGATTCTTCCGTCCTAAGTGCAGGACTCTGCACTTGTCCTTGTTGAACCTCATCATGGTTTTTTTGCCCAATCCTCTAATTTGTCTAGGTCGCTCTGTATCTGTTCCCTACCCTCCAGCGTATCTACCACGCCTCCCAGTTTAGTGTCATCTGCAAACTTGCTGAGAGTGCAGTCCACACCATTTTCCAGATCATTAATAAAGTTATTAAACAAAACTGGCCCCAGGACCGACCCTTGGGACACAACGCTTGAAACCGGCTGCCAACTAGACATGGAGCCTTTGATCACTACCCATTGAGCCCGACAATCTAGCCAGCTTTCTATCCACCTTACAGTCCATTCATTCAGCCCATACTTCTTTAACTTGGCAGCAAGAATACTGTGGGAGACAGTATCGAAAGCTTTGCTAAAGTCAAGGAATAACACATCCACTGCTTTCCCCTCATCCACAGAGCCAGTTATCTCATCATAGAAGGCAATTAGGTTAGTCAGGCACGACTTCTCCTTGGTGAATCCATGCTGACTGTTCCTGATCACTTTCCTCTTCTCTAAGTGTTTCATAACTGATTCCTCGAGGACCTGCTCCATGATTTTTCCAGGGACTGAGGTGAGGCTGACTGGCCTGTAGTTCCCCGGATCCTCCTTCTTCCCTTTTTTAAAGATGGGCACTACATTAGCCTTTTTCCAGTCATCCGGGACCTCCCCCAATCACCATGAGTTTTCAAAGATGATGGCCAATGGCTCCGCAATCACATCCGCCAACTCCTTTAGCACCCTCGGATGCAGCGCATCTGGCCCCATGGATTTGTTCTCATCCAGTTTTTCTAAATAGTCCCGAACCACTTCTTTCTCCACGGAGGGCTGGTCGCCTCCTCCCCATACTGTGCTGCCCAGTCCAGCAGTCTGGGGGCTGACCTTGTTTGTGAAGACAGAGGCAAAAAAAGCATTGAGTATATTAGCTTTTTCCACATCCTCTGTCACTAGGTTGCCTCCCTCATTCAGTAAGGGGCCCACACTTTCCTTGACTTTCTTCTTGTTGCTAATATACCTGAAGAAACCCTTCTTGTTACTCTTAACATCTCTTGCTAACTGCAACTCCAAGTGCAATTTGGCCTTCCTGATTTCACTCTTGCATGCCTGAGCGATATTTGTATACTCCTCCCTGGTCATTTGTCCAATCTTCCACTTGTTGTAAGCTTCTTTTTTGCGTTTAAGGTCAGCAAGGATTTCACTGTTAAGCCAAGCTGGTCGCCTGCCCCCTGGCAGTGCCCCCACACTCTGGGTCTCCCTTCCCAAGGGAACCCCCACCCCCTATCCCCACCTTGCCTCAATGGCTACTGCCAGTCATCATCTAGCCCCCACTTCCTGGGGCAGACTGCAGTCTGTAAACCACTGATATTTGGGGCTTTGTCCTATACGGGTGTCTATTACCCACCCCACCATCTCCTGTCCTGATTTTTCACACTTGCTATCTGGTCACCTGATCTGGTACAGATGGGTTTCCTTTTTCAGGAGAGGCTTCATGTCTGTGGAAGAGCAACTCTTCACAATCATTTAACGTCCTTCTCCTGTGTGGCGATTCATACTCACAGAAGCTCACTACAACTGCTCAAATATTATATTGCAATATGCAACAGACATTACAGGGGAGATTAATGCAGGCAGCAACTGACAAGCATTCAACAGAGTCCAAACATTAAACACTTTCTTATAATTCTAGTACCCATTTTATTAATATTAACCCACAAGTGAGCCAGACTGATTCTACCTTTGTATCTGTTAGTGTCCTGCTGAAAAAGGGGGGACCTTGGCATGAGCTAGCACTTGGTCTGCCAGCATCACAATGAGTGCCACAGTTTAATTACACTTTGGATGAACAAATATTTCATTTTATAGATTTTAAGTTGCCCACTGGGGGGGGGGGGGGGGGGGAAGGGAAATGACTTACCAGCGCGGTGGCTCCTGCTGGTTGTCTCGGGAATTAGCTCTTCCAGCCCAGAGCACCCTCTGCAGGCTGGTGTCTCACCTGCCGCTAGCCCCCATGTCCCTCTCGGACCCCGGTGCCCCTTTATCTTTGGGTGCTGCCCCCTGGCAGTGCCCCCACACTCTGGGTCTCCCCTCCCAAGGGAACCCTCACCCTCTATCCCCACCTTGCCTCAATGGCTACTGCCAGTCATCGTCTAGCACCCACTTCCTGGGGCAGACTGCAGTCTGTAAACCACTCATCATCGGCAAGGGGGTTAGGACATGCTGCCTTTGCCTATCTCTGGGCTGCCCCACTGCAGCCCCAGTACATATTTGGTCCTTTTAGCAAGGCCTGCAGCCTGGGGTTTTACCTGGTTGGAGTTCCCCAGCACTGATCTACCTCAGGTCCCCTTGTCAGCTCCCAGGCAGCCAGGTCCTTCTCTCTCAAGAAGCTAGAGAGAGTGGGTGTTTTGCTTCTGGCCCACAGCCCTCTTATAAGGGCCAGCTGGGCCCTGATTGAGCTGGCCACAGCTGTGGTCAGCTACTCACTCAGCTTCCCCAGCTGTTCTTAATCCCTTTTATCCAGCCGCATCCCTCTCCAGGACTGCTTTTAACCCCTTCAGGGCAGGAGTGGGGCAGCCGCTTTTAATTAACCTTTTAATTTTGTTGTATGTTCCCCTTGTTCTTGGAGTAAGGGGCAGGGAAAACAGAAGTTCCCCATTCTACCTTCTCCCAGTTTCTGCAGAAAGAGGAGCGTCAAGAACCTCAGCTGAGAATCCTGAGTCCTGGCTGCCGAACCCTGAGAAACAAGACCTCATCACTTCAAGCTTGGGTTGTCTTATAGTTACAGGTGAGCATTGTCTTCCTGAATGCATTTCTATACCACCTTCTAAACAGGGGCATGACTTTGATTTGTGAATATTAGAGGGACAAGGTGGGTGAGGTAATATCTTTTATTGGACCAACTTCTGGTGGTGAACAAGAGACACCTTTGAGCTACACAGAGCTCTTCTTCAGGTGAATATTAACAGTTTTAGCCTCACCTTCCCACTGCAGTGCTGGTCAGCATTCATAGCACAATTTCACAGAGATGGAGCTTGAGATCCATGTCTTGTGACAGGTCCTCAGTTGTGGATCTGCCCCACTGACACAAATGAA
Organism: Emys orbicularis; assembly: GCF_028017835.1. NCBI lineage: Eukaryota > Metazoa > Chordata > Testudines > Emydidae > Emys > Emys orbicularis. The sequence continues at coordinate 16,705,516 of NC_088695.1, read as the reverse complement.
GCTACCTTGATTTACACCAGCTGAGGGTCCAGCTTAGTGTGAACCACAATCATAGAACTGGAAGGGACCTCGAGAGGTCATCTAGTCCAGTCCCCTGCACTCAAGGCAGGACTAAGTATTATCTAGACCAGTGGTTCTTAACCTGGGGTGCATGCATCCCCTGGGGGTGTGAGATGCCCTTTCTGGGGGTGCGATCCATGCCAGATTTTTTTAGAAGGTAAATCATCAAAAATACAAATTAAGCACAGGCACATAAGTACAACTGCTTTGTTTAATCAAACCTATGTATTTATTAACATTATACTTTTATTAACAATTACTGTAATATACAAATAAACATTTATTTTCATGTTTTTAAGCTAATTGTAGTGAAATTATTGAGACAATGAAGCTTGAGAATTTCTTTTGTGCTCAACTAGCACTGTTTCCACAACTGGCGAAGACAGCACTGGAGATCCTTGTGCCATTTGTGACTACATACTTGTGTGAGATAGGATTTTCATCACTCTTACACATCAAAACAAAGGCCAGAAATGGCCTAAATGTGAGTGATGACATGTGTGTGGCTATTTCAAAAAAAGTTCCTTGTTTCTCGAACATCATTGAACAAAAGCAAAGCAGAAGAGTCACTGAACTGGTAAACTTAAAACAAAGTGTGTAATTTTTCATGTATTCTTAATTTTACTGCGAAATTAAAATAAATATATAATTCTCTTTCATTCTATAGTTACGATATATCTAGGTTTAAAGAATTGACCTACTTCAACGATTTTTGATAAGGGGTGCGAGAATATATTTTGAGAACCTTAGGGGTGCGGGCTGCAGTAAAGGTTAAGAACCACTAATCTAGACAATCCCTGAGAGGTGTTTGTCCAATCTGCTCTTAAAAATCTCCAATGAAGGAGATTCCACAACCTCCCAAGACAATTTATTCCAGTGCTTAACCACTCTGACTGTTGGGAAGTTTTTCCTAATGTCGAACCTAAACCGCCCTTGCTGAAATTTAAGATCATTGCTTCTTGTCCTATCCTCAGAGGTTAAGGAGAACAATTTTTCTCCGTCCTCCTTGTAGCAACCTTTTAAATACTTGAAAACTGTTATGTCCCCTCTCAGTCTTCTCTTCTCCAGACTAAACAAACCCATTTTTTTTTCAATCTTCCTTCATAGGTCATATTTTCTAGACCTTTAATTATTTTTGTTGCTCTTCTCTAAACTTTCTCCAGTTTGTCCACATCTTTCCTGAAATGTGGCACCCAGAACTGGACACAATACTCCAGTTGAGGCCTAATCAGCGTGGAGTAGAGCAGAAGAATTACTTCTCGTGTCTTGCTTACAACACTCCTGCTAATACATCCCAGAATGAGGTTTGCTTTTTTTTGCAGGAGTGTTACACTGACTCATATTTAGCTTGTGATCCACTATGATCTCCAGATCCCTTTCCGCAGTACTCCTTCCTAAGCAGTCTTTTCCCATTTTGTATGTGTGCAACTGATTGTTTCTTCCTAAGTGGAGTACTTTGCATTTGTCCTTATTGAATTTCATCTGATTTACTTCAGACCATTTCTTCAGTTTTTTCCAGATCATTTTGAATTTTAATCCCATCCTCCAAAGGACCCCTCCCAGATTGGTATCATCCGTAAACTTTATAAGCGTACTCTCTATGCCATTATCTAAATCATTGATGAAGGTATTGAACAGAACCAGACCCAGAAGTGATCACTGCGGGACCCCACTCATTATGCCCTTCCAACATGGCTGTGAACCACTGATAACTACTCTCTGGGAAAAGTTTTCCAATCAGTTATGCACCCACCTTATAATAGCTCCATCTAGGTTGTATTTCCCCAGTTTGTTTATGAGAAGGTCATGTGAGACAGTATCAAAAGCCTTACTAAAGTCAAGATATACCATATCTACAGTTTCCCCGCTTTCCACAAGGCTTGTTACCCTGTCAGAGAAAGCTTTCAGGTTGGTTTGACATGATTTGCTCTTGACAAATCCATGCTGACTGTTACTTATCACCTCATTATCTTCTAGGTGTTTGCAAATTGATTGCTTAATTATTTGCTCTATTATCTTTTTCCAGGTACAGAAGTTAAGCTGACTGGTCTGTAATTCCCCAGGTTGTCCTTATTTCCATTTTTATAGATGGGCACTATATTTGCCCTTTTCCAGTCTTCTGGAATGTCTCCCATCTTCCATGACTTTTCAATGGGGTGCTGAGAGATGATCGAGTCCTACTAGCCTGGATCACACATGCCAGATTATTTCTAGACTCTGAGTTCAGGGACAGCATCTTTCCCCACCCCCACCCCAGTGCCTTTCTTGCTCCTCTATTATCACCCAACATTTATTATGGAGTGAGGAGGGTCACTCCCCAGTTAGGGTTGCATATCAGCCTGGTTCTGCCCCTTCCTAAGACCCACCCTCGAAAGAGCTGTATTTTATTACTGCTACATAGCTAATGTCGGGAAACAGAAAAGGTATTGTCATTCACTCACCACATCACCATCACAGGAACTAAGGGAGAATTTACTCCACTTCATAATTTATGGCATAAACTGATCTCTTGTGAGGGGGTGAAAATTGTTCTTTTTCCTACAGGGCACTGAAATGCTGAATATACCAGGATATATTGTTAGAATTAATGAAAATAAATCTAATAGAAGGTCAGTGCCTAAGAACTCTAGACAGCATTGAAAAACCTCAGTTCAAGATTTTAGTTGTTTGATTTTGACTCCTAAGACATAGCATGATTCTAGTCACTGACAGAAAAGAAATACAGCATTTAAGCATTAATGTTAAGCTCTAAGATGTCACTAAAGGGATATAATGGTAGATAAAGAAATAGTCTGATCCGTTATATCAGTACTTGGCTACCAGAGATATGGGCTGTCACAGTAGTGATTGCTCTAATCATGGCAGAGGCTGGTCTACATGGATACAAATGTTCTGTTCTCAAATTGAGACTTCTGGCACTTTGCTCTGAACTCTACATTTAGATTTAAAATTTCAGCCTCTAAAATGAAACTTGACTTATGGAATACTTATGGAATTAATTAATGCAACTTGACTAACCTTAAACTCTATGTTCTTCCAATTCAATTGCACAGCTTGTTTTATTGTTCCTGGACTGAAACCATGACAGACAGAGACTGGGGAAACCAAACGGCCATCACAGAATTCATCATTCTGGGATTCGGGGATCTCCCTAACCTGCAAATTCTTCTCTTCCTGATGTTCCAAGTGATCTACATGGCAACCGTGGCTGGGAACACCCTCATGGTGGTGCTCATTGCGGCTGACCAGCACCTTCACACCCCCATGTACTTCTTCCTGTGCAACTTGTCCTGCCTGGAGACCTGCTACACCTCAACCATCCTGCCCAGGTTGCTGGCCAGTCTCCTGACTGGGGACAGAACCATCTCAGTCAGTGGCTGCTTCATGCAACTCTATTTCTTTGGTTTTCTGGCATGTACAGAATGCTATCTCCTAGCAGTGATGTCTTATGATCGGTATTTAGCGATATGTAAACCCCTGCACTATTCAACTCTTATGAATATCAGGTTTTGCCACCAGTTGGCTGCTGCGTCATGGTTAAATGGTTGTCTGGTTGTTGCCATCTTTGTCTTATTCCTATCACAGTTAATATTCTGTGGCCCAAATGAAATTGACCATTTCTATTGTGATTCCAATCCAGTGATGGAACTCTCCTGCAGTGACACCCACCAGGTCATATTGCTGGCTTTCATAATAGTCTCCATATTCACCCTGCCTCCATTCCTACTAACCCTGACCTCCTACGTGTGTATCATCGCCACCATACTGAGAATCCCTTCCACCAGGGGGAGGCAAAAAGCCTTTTCCACCTGCTCCTCTCACCTCATTGTGGTGACAATTTTCTATGGATCCATAATGATTGTGTACCTGCTACCGAAACATGAAACACTGAGAGACCTGAACAAAGTGGTCTCTCTTTTCTACACGGTCCTGACTCCACTGGTAAATCCCCTCATCTACAGCCTGAGAAACAGAGAGGTTAAGGATGCCTTGTGCAAAGCAGTCAGTAAATATGTGGCTTTCAGCAAAACGTGCAGAGACTCCTAGAGAATAACTTAGCCTGAGGTTTTCAAAGCTGCGTGGGTGATTTAAGCAATCAGCCCCCATTAAAATTAAGTTGAAAACTCCCATTGGAAATCTCAGCAGTAATGTGAAAAAGAAATGGAGATGATCTGCATGGAGTTACTGAGACAGTCTTTATGGTCCCCTGCTGTGTAATAATAATATAATAAATGGAGATATCCCATCTCCTAGAACTGGAAGGGACCTTGAAAGGTCATCGAGTCCAGCCCCCTGCCTTCACTAGCAGGACCAAGTACTGATTTTTTGCCCCAGATCCCTAAGTGGCCCCCTCAAGGATTGAACTCACAACCCTGGGTTTAGCAGGCCAATGCTCAAACCACTGAGCTATCCCTCCCCCCTATGATGATGTCTATGACATCTTCCAGGAAAGTGAGGATGTTGACAGCTGTGTCACTCTCTCATGTTCAGCACTGATACACACAGTATGATGGTATTTTTCTCCAGAGTGTTGGCTAAATGTTCACCCTCTGTGAGGAGCGTGTACAACGTCTGAAACCGCACAGAGCTGACATTGTGTAAGGCCAAAATCCACTAACGATTAAAGTAAATCCCTGGGTATATCCCCTGTTCATTGTTTCTCTACGTAAGATAATAAAGTCTTGTAATCAAATTCAGACAGTCTAATACAAACAAAACACAATGAGTGACTGTGACAGTGTACCCCATAAGGCTTTATGGGGGGGTGTTTATAAATGTATGTATGATATAACTGGAATATGTTTTGTGCTGCCTGTGCCATGTAACATATCTCGGTAAAGGTTATGGTCTATTATATCTATTCATCCTATTTGTACATGTATATCATTTTCTACTCGAGGTTAAGAATATGGGCTGTATGCTTGCTTGGTTTCTAAGGCCTGGTCTACACTACGAGTTTAGGTCGACTTTAGCAGCGTTACATCGAATTAAGCCTGGACACGTTGACACTGCTAAGTCCTTTATTTCGACTTTAAGGGACCTTTAAACTGGTTTCTTTACTCCACCTCCGACGAGGGGATTAGCGCTAAAATCGGCCTTAGCGGGTCGGAATTGGGGTAGTGTGGACGGAATTCGACCTTATTGGCCTCCGGGAGCTATCCCACAGTGCTTCATTGTGACCGCTCTGGACAGCACTCTCAACTCAGATGCACTGGCCAGGTAGACAGGAAAAGCCCCGCGAAATTTTGAATTTCATTTCCTGTTTGCCCAGCGTGGAGAACACAGGTGACCACGCAAAGCTCATCAGCACAGGTAACTGTGATGGAGTCCCAGGATCGCAAAAGAGCTCCAGCATGGACAGAACGGGAGGTACGGGATCTGCTCGCCATATGGGGAGATGAATCAGTGCTAGGTGAACTCCGTAGCAGTAAGCAAAATTGCAAAATATTAGAAAAGGTCTCAAAGGCCATGAAGGACAGAGGCCATAACAGGGACGCACAGCAGTGCCACGTGAAAATTAAGGAGATAAGGCAAGCCTACCACAAAGCCAGAGAGGCAAACGGAAGGTCCGGGGCAGAGCCGAAAACATGCCGCTACTACGCGGAGCTGCATGCCATCCTAGCGGGTGCAGCCACCACTACCCCAACCGTGTGCTATGATTCCATGAGTGGAGAAAGACACAGGGAAGATGGTTCGGAGAACGAGGGAGATGAGGATGGAGATAATGGAGAGAGCTCCCAGCAGCAAGGAAGCAGAGAAACCTGTTTCCCCAACAGCCAGGAACTGTTTGTCACCCTGGACCTGGAACCAGTAACTCCCGAGCTTTCCCAAGGCGTGCTCCCAGACCCTGAGGGCACAGAGGAGACCTCTGGTGAGTGTACCTTTGTAAATATTACACATTGTTTAAAATCAAGCGTGTTTAATGATTAATTTGCCCTGGCAGTCGCGGCCAGTACAGCTAATGGAAAAGTCTGTTAACGTGTATGGGGATGGAGCGGAAATCCTCCAGGAACATCTCCAGAAAGCTCTCCTTCATGTACTCCCAAAGCCTTTGCAAAAGATTTCTGGGGAGGGCTGCCTTATCCCGTCCACCATGGTAGGACACTTTACCACGCCAAGCCAGTAGCACGTAGTCTGGAATCATTGCATAACAAAGCATGGCAGCGTATGGTCCCGGTGTTTGCTGGCATGCAGACAACATCCATTCCTTATTGCTCTTTGTTATCCTCAGGAGAGTGATATCATTCGTGGTCACCTGGTTGAAATGGGGTGATTTAATTAAGGGGACATTCAGACGTGCCCGTTCCTGCTCGGCTGAACAGAAATGTTCCCCGCTGTTAGCCATGCGGTGGGGGGGGGAGGGGAGAGGTGATCATCCCAGAGACTTGGGTTTGTGTGGGGGGGGGGAGGGGAGAAGTGATCATCCCAGAGACTTGGGTGTGTGTGTGGGGGGGGAGGGGTACTTGGGTTTGTGCTGCATGTTAACCCAGAAACCGCAGCCCCTCCTTTTACATTGCAAACCCATTTTAAATGGCCAACCCAATGGGTGCTTGGTATGGGAAATGAGGGCGCTACTGTTTGAAACCATTCCCACATGTTAAGATGGTTAAAAAAGCCAAAAGACTGAGGCTTACCATGGCTGCTGCCTGCAAGAAGAAATCTTTTGCCTGGCACTGCGTGAGTGATCTCTCACACCAAACCTGCAGGCCCTGAATATAAGAGGAAAAATGCGACCTTGTAACGAAAGCACATGTGCTGTGTAATGTGAACATCAAAATGTAACGTGAATGAGTGTACCCATTGTTCTCTAAAATGTGTCTTTTTTAACCACCTCTCCCTTCTCCTCCACCAGCTGCAAATGTTTCTCCTTCACAGAGGCTAGCGAAGATTAGAAGGAGAAAACGGAAGACTAGGGATGATATGTTCTCGGAGCTCCAGATGTCCTCCCACGCTGACAGAGCACAGCAGAATGCATGGAGGCAGTCAATGACTGACTACAGAAAAGCACAATATGAACGAGAGGAGAGGTGGCGTGCTGAATCGCGGGAAGAACAGAGCAAGTTGTGGGCTGAAGATGATAGGTGGCGTCAGCTTGCAGACAGAAGGCAAGAGGCGATGCTCCGGCTGCTGGAGCATCAAACTGATATGCTCCAGCATCTGGTTGAGCTGCAGGAAAGTCAGCAGGAGCAGAGACCGCCACTACAACCCCTGTGTAACCAACAGCCCTCCTCCCCAAGTCCCATTGCCCCCTCACCCAGACGCCCAAGAACACGGTGGGGGGGCATCCGGCCACCCAGTCACTCCACCCCCGATGATAGCACGAGCCTGCGAAGGCTGGCCTTCAATAAGTGCTAAAGTTTTAAAATGTAGTGTGTCCTTTTCCTTCCCTCCTCCCCCACCCATCCTGGGGTACCCTGGCAATTATCCCCCTAGTTGTGTGATAAATTAATAAAGATTACATGAATGAGAAGTAACAATGACTTTATTGCCTCTGCAAGCGGTGCTCGAAGGGGGGAGGGGAGGGTGGGGTGGTTGTTTTACAGGGAAGTAGAGTGAACCGGGTGGGGGTGGGGGTGGGGAAGGTTTCATCAAGGAGAAACAAACAGAAGTTTCACACCGTAGCCTGGCCAGTCACAAAACTGGTTTTCAAAGCTTCTCTGATGCGCACCGTGCCCTGCTGTGCTCTTCTAACAGCCCTGGTGTCTGGCTGCGCTTAATCAGCAGACAGGCGATTTGCCTCAACCTCCCACCCCGCCATAAATGTCTCCCCCTTACTTTCACAGATATTGTGGAGCGCACAGCAAGTAGCAATAACAATGGGGATATTCTTTTCGCTGAGGTCACAGCGAGTCAGTAAGCTGCGCCAGCGCGCTTTTAAACGGCCAAATGCACATTCCACCACCATTCGGCACTTGCTCAGCCTATAGTTGAACAGGTCCTGACTACTGTCCAGGCTGCCTGTGTATGGCTTCATGAGCCATGGCATTAAAGGGTAGGCTGGGTCCCCAAGGATCATGATAGGCATTTCATCATCCCCAACGGTTATTTTCTGGTCCGGGAAGAAAGTCCCTTCCTCCAGTTTTCTAAACAGATCAGAGTGCCTGAAGACGCGAGCATCACGTACCTTTCCCGGCCATCCCACGTTGATGTTGGTGAAACGTCCCTTGTGATCCACCAAGGCTTGCAGCACCATTGAAAAGTACCCCTTGCGGTTTATGTACTCGGTGGCTTGGTGCTCCGGTGACAAGATAGGGATATGGGTTCCGTCTATCGCCCCACCACAGTTTGGGAATCCCATTGCAGCAAAGCCATCCACTATGGCTTGCACATTTCCCAGAGTCACTACCTTTGATATCACCAGGTCTCTCATTGCCCTGGCAACTTGCATCACAGCAGCCCCCACAGTAGATTTGCCCACTCCAAATTGATTCCCGACTGACCGGTAGCTGTCTGGCGTTGCAAGCTTCCACAGGGCTATTGCCACTCGCTTCTCAACTGTGAGGGCTGCTCTCATCTTGGTATTCTGGCGCTTCAGGGCAGGGGAAAGCAAGTCACAAAGTTCCATGAAAGTGCCCTTACGCATGCGAAAGTTTCGCAGCCACTGGGAATCGTCCCACACTTGCAAAACGATGTGGTCCCACCAGTCTGTGCTTGTTTCCCGGGCCCAGTATCGGCGTTCCACGGCATTAACCTGCCCCAGTAACACCATGATTTCCACATTGCTGGGGCCTGTGCCTTGTGAGAGGTCTATGTCCATGTCAATTTCCTCATCAATCTCGTCGCCGCGCTGAAATTCCCTCCTCGGCTGGTCCTGGTTTTGCTTTGGCATGTCCTGGCTCTGCATATACTGAAGGACAATGCGTGTGGTGTTCATAGTGCTCATAATTGCCGCAGTGATCTGAGCGGGCTCCATGATCCCAGTGCTATGGCGTCTGGTCTGAAAAAAGGCGCGAAAATTGTATCTGAGGGAGGGAGGGAGGTTCGAGTGATGACATGGCGTACAGGTACAGGGAATTAAAATCAACAAAGGTGGCTGTGCATCAGGGAGACACACAAACAACTGTCACACAGAATGGCCCCCCAAAGATTGAACTGAAAACCCTGGGTTTAGCAGGACGTTGATTTTACGGAGGGAGGGGGAAGCAAATGAATACAAATCTATTTTTTACATCTTTAGCTGGCGGACGACAGTGCAGCATGACTGATAGCCCTCGGCATCTTCTGGGTGCTTGGCAGCAAATACTGGGCACTTGGCAGAAAATAGTGTACTAAGATTGATAGCCATCACCATCAAGACGGTTCCGTAGGACTGAGCATGTCTGCCCAGATGCTCCTGATCGAACCACAGTATGAAGATGATGGATATCAATCTTAATACACCATCTACTGCCAAAAGGCAAGGGGCTGCTGCTGTGTAGCAATGCAGCCCCACGTCTGCCAGCACCCAGATAGCCATCGGCCTCTTCTGGGTGCTTAGCAGACAATACTGGGCAGCCCCACGTCTGCCAGCACCCAGATCGCCATCGGCCTCTTCTGGGTGCTTAGCAGACAATACTGGGCGCTTGGCAGAAAATGGCATACTAAGACTGATAGCCATCATCATCATCATCGTGAAGACAGCAGAATAGGGGAAGGGGGATTGGGGGACATACGGAGTTCCAGCCAGTCACTGCTGCAGTATGACGACGACGGATACCAGTCTTAATAAGCCATATACTGCCAAAAGGCAGAAGGAAAAGGGCTGGTGCAATGCAGCCCTAAGGCTGCCAGCCCCACGGCTGCCAGCACCCAGATCGCCAATGAAGGCTACCAGTCATGCTGCACCATCTACCGCCAAAAGGCAGATAGCTGCTGCTGCTGTGTAGCAATGCAGTACCAGTCTTCCGGCACCCAGATGACATATGGTGACGGTGAGCTGAGCTGAGCTGAGCGGGCTCCATGCTTGCCGTGGTATGCTGTCTGCACAGGTAACCCAGGTAAAAAGGCGCGAATCTATTGTCTGCCGTTGCTCTGATGGAGGGGGAGTGGCCTGACGACATCTACCCAGAACCCCCCGCGACACGGTTTTGCATCATTCCGGCATTGTGATCTCAACCCAGAATTCCAATGGGCGGCGGAGACTGCGGGAACTGTGGGATAGCTACCCCTAGTGCAACGCTCCAGAAGTCGACGCTTGCCTCGGTACTGTGGACGCGGACCACCGACTAGAGCACCTGGGAGCATTTTATGTGGGGACACACAGAATCGGCTGAATACAACCGATTTCTATAAAACAGGCTTCTATAAATTCGAACTACTCTCATAGTGTAGACATACCCTAAGTAAGCTCTGTGAGGCATTTGCCAGCTTCTTTAGGAAGGAATTTGACAGGTTAAGTACCTGATCAGGAAACACTTGGGGAACAATGCATCTTGGAATGCTCCAATCCACATAAGTCTTCCTGGAGACATGCAAGATACCATGTGGACAATGGCTTCGGTCTGTAAAGACTGAGTCATGCAGGGGCATGTGACTTGCCCAGGTGACTCCAAAACTCCATCTTGGAGCTGGACTTTGCATAGTTGGGAAGAGGGGGGTCTCCACCCACAAGAGAGAGTCTATTTAAACCCGTGGGAGACCCCTCCATTTTTGTCTTCAGCTGGCTAAAGAAGGAGCCCCTCCACCCCCCCGAGGATACTTGAAGGAAACTAGAATAAAGGACGGTAACTACAGGGGGTGTGAGTGATTGCTGGACCCAGGCTAAAGGGAGATTAGCCTGTAAAAGGGAGAATTCTGGAACTGGTGAGGAACTTATCTCTATTTGGTTTGATTAGAAATAGATTGCGCATTTTATTTTATTTTACTTGGTGACTTACTTTGTTCTGTCTGTTACTACTTGGAACCACTTAAATCCTACTGTCTGTATTTAATAAAATCACTTTTTATTTAGTAATTTACTCAGAGTATGTATTAATACCTGGGGGAGCAAACAGCTGTGCATATCTCTCTATCAGTGTTATAGAGGGCGAACAATTTATGAGTTTGCCCTGCATAAGCTTTATGCAGGGTAAAACAGATTTATTTGGGTTGAGACCCCATTGGGAGTTGGGCATCTGAGTGCTAAAGACAAGCACACTCCTGTGAGCTGTTTTCAGGTAAACTTGCAGTTTTGTGACAAGTGATTCAGACCCTGGGTCTGCGTTTGAGCAAACGGGAGTGTCTGGCTCAGCAAGACTGGGTGCTGGAGTCCTGAGCTGGCAGGGAAAACAGAAGCAGGGGTAGTCTTGGTACGCCGGGTGGCAGCTCCCAAGGGGGTTTCTGTGATCCAACCCGTCACAGTACAGTATGATGGTATTTTTCTCCAGAGTGTTGGCTAAATGTTCACCCTCTGTGAGGAGCGTGTACAGCGTCTGAAACCACACAGAGCTGACATTGTGTAAGGCCAAAATCCACTAACGATTAAAGTAAATCCCTGGGTATATCCCCTGTTCATTGTTTCTCTACGTAAGATAATAAAGTCTTGTAATCAAATTCAGACAGTCTAATACAAACAAAACACAATGAGTGACATCATCATATTTGTTGCTACAGATCGTTTCTTATGCCCCTAAGGATACAAGGCAGAATCCAGCCAGACTCAGGTCACTGTTGTCCATCTAAGTGGAAGGACCAGAGAGGGAGGTGGCCATAATCGTGGTACCATCATGGACTTTTTAACTGGGCACAACGTGGAGTGGAGAACAAATTTTAATATCCATAGAAAAGCCATTTTTCATCAAAATAAATGTTTGGACAATAAAAATAGTAGCTCCTGGTGCAGCATAGGTGGGGATGTTGCCTGAGAAATCTGCCACCCCTGAAATTGTGCTTCTTGCCATCATAGCCCTCTGCAAACTGTTGTCAGTCAGCGTGCTTGCCTGCTCTCTCCGTATGCTGTCCCAGCCCTGTGCAAACAGTTGGTTCAGCAGACCTTAATAGTACTACCCAGAAAGAACGACCACAGGCATGGTTTGGTGACAAAGGCACTGAGCCAAGTTTATTGCCCTCAAGGTACAGTTCTAGCATCCTGGTTCTGTGGTTACAGATACACTAACATACGAGTGCCCAGTGCCAAGGAGCAGCTCAGTCAGCAGCGGGAAATTCTGCTGTCCCCTGGGCCACACAAACGGTTAAATTGAGGTACCTCGACATTTATAGACTGAGACAAACAACTTACATCCCACCTCACGTGTTTTATGACATCTGCTTGTTACCTCCCCTTGTACCTTGCTCCAGGTGTCTCGGGCAAAACATCCCTATTCATCACTTCTGTCAAGCCCTCTTATCTGGTGTTATGCCAGGACGATGTGCCTGGGCTAATCTCCTGGAGTGAGTTCACACACATACCCAGTGTCTGTTGCTTCTTACGAGTGCCTGTATGTTAGCAATGCTAGTTAGACCTTTATCTAGGTCATGTATCAGACAGTGACCTTGTAAGCATCTGCTGTAATACATGGCGTGACTTTGGTTCATGGCATGGCCGGTGACTACACAAAAAGCTCCCTCTCAGAATTCCCTACTGAGCATGCTCACCCGAACTGAGCAGGTGCAGTAACATCCGCTGGTGCAGCTGCCCTCACTCTGCCCTTACTTGGAGTCAGACTTTGCTGCCTGGTCTTTGGAGGTATTAAAAAGGGGCAAAGGGGGCAAATCACAGGAGGCGGTTGGGTGGTCAGGGTCTGAGCAGGGTCTGAGCAGGGGGCAGAAATTTACTGGCTGGTGGGATCAAGCTAATGTAGGTAGCAGCAGAAGAGGGGCTGGGGGGGTGGAATATCGGGGTGGGGGTTGGGAGCCTCGGTAAATCCCATGGGGGAGACGGTGCCAGACCCTGTGAAGGGACAAAACCCCCATCCAGGGAGGGGGAGAGGGGCTAACAGTTGCCCTGTGGGATGAGCCACCTGCTGTGCTTGCAAATATAGGGGTGTGCAGGGGGCAGAGGCTTTTTTAGTTCTCCTCACAGGACACTGCATGTCAGTGCCTGAGAAGAGGGCAGATTCCTTGGGATGTGTTCTTAAAGGCGCAGGCATCCCAATTCCTAGACTGTCAATGCTTAGACACGGCAGCTTCTCTCTATCTTATATAAGTGCTGAGGTGCTATGTTACTGTTACAGCCAGGATACACATTTTGACACACTCTGCCTCACACTTTTTGAGTCTTCTATCAGTTTCTATGTCTATATGAAGTCATTGCAGCTCCTTTCTCTTATATAATGTGCTGAGGTGCTAAACTCCCTCCCAGAGCCCACACGTCTGCACCCCCTCCTGCACCCCAATCCCCTGCACCCCTCACCCAAACTCACTCCCAGAGCCTGCACCTCAAACCCCCTCCCACAGAAAAACTCCCTTGGACCTCTTCTGGATGTCACCAAAAAATATACAAACCTGCTGCCCCTGGTGCTACTTTACTGCTACAGGAGACGATGCAGTGAGATATTTTAATCTACATTCCCTCAAACTCTGTGTCACACATTTCGAGTATTTAAAAGAGTCTTATAATTATATGTCTACATGAAGTCTAATAACAGTTCACAAATGTGTCTTATCTGCTGCTGCGATTCTCTGCTCTCTTCCTTTTAATCCATTTTAATGATAGTTTTGCTCCTTTAAAATATTATTTCTATTATGCTTATTACTCTGAACACTTTGTCATTTATCTGTATTATCATTGTGCAATGCATGTCATTGTGCTGTTTACTTTTTATTTGAATAGCTAATGCTCATCAAAAAAAATTAAGTAAGTAGTTGCAATTAGTTTTAGCAATTCCATCTATGTTTCTATTATAGCACTTGCTATTGTTTTTGTACTTTGATTTGTAATTTGGATTCTACCTTTTTTTCTTTTTCTTTTTATTGCACACGTTTATTTTGTTGGGTCATGTGACTTCCAGTATGACTGATTTTCTCTCCTGTTTTCAGCAATTCCTTTGCATTTGATCCACCAATGTCGATTGCCTTTTGCTGCATTTATCTTGCCTGTGGATCCGGCCCTTAGTGTCCCGTGTTCACACATAATTGCTTGTGTGTAGAAGTTGATTCACAAATATTCAGTAAGTGTATTCTATTGTGCCATCTTACATCCTTCCCAAGGGCAAAAATCTTCTGCAACAATGAAGGGTTGGACTGATGATCAGTGGCTGCAGAACTTTTGGATTCCCAGGTCCACATTTCTGCATCTGTGTGCAAAACTCACCAAAATAAAAGCTGCACTGAAAATGGAGAAGCAAATATGATTGCACTATGTGGACCTGCAACACCAGATTCTTATTGGTCAATCAGAGGTCTCTCTACTAAACCAAGGTGGAATGGATTTCTTTAATACAAGTAGTCAGAACATATTGTTAAAGATCATTTAATGTTCAATGCCCTGTTAACACCTCGGCAGTCAAAGAACAACAAAGTAGTGTTAGTGGGTCAGACTGTTGTCTCTTACAACTTTCTTAAAGTTTCCATAGCAATACTTCTGAGTAAGGCTAAGGTTTCACACAACCATAGAAGTTTAGGGTTGGAAGAGACATCAGGAGGTCATCTAGTCCACCCCCCTGCTCAAAGCAGGACTAACACCAACTAAATCATCCCACCCAGGGCTTTGTCAAGCTGGGCCTTAAAAATCTCTAAGGGTGGAAATTCCACCCCCCCCCCCCCCCCAGGTAACCCATTCCTGTGCTTCACCACCCTCCTAGTGAAATAGTGTTTCCTAATATTCAACCATTGCTCTATGTTCTGTCATCTGCCACCACTGAGAACAGCCGAGCTCCATCCTCTTTGGAACATCCCTTCAGGTAGTTGAAGGCTGCTATCAAATCCCCCCTCACTCTTCTCTTCTGCAGGCTAAATAAGCCCAGTTCCCTCAGCCTCTCCTCAGAAGTCATGTGCCCCAGCACCCTAATTATTTTCATTGCCCTCTGCTGAACTAACTTTCTCCAATTTGTGCACATCCTTTCTGTAGTGAGGGGTCCCAAACTGGATTCAATACTCCAGATGTGGCCTCACCAGTGTCAAATAGAGGGGAATAATCACTTTTTTCGATCTGCTGGCAATGCTCCTACTAAAGCAGCCCAATATGCTGTTAGCCTTCTTGGCAACAAGGGTACACTGTTGACTCATATCCAGCTTTTGGTCCACTGTAATCCCCAGATCCTTTTCTGCAGAACTGCTGCTTAGCCAGTCAGTCCCCAGCCTGTAGCGGTGCATGGGATCCTTCCGTCCTAAGTGCAGGACTCTGCACTTGTCCTTGTTGGACTTCATCAGATTTCTTTTGGACTAATCCTCCAATTTGTCTAGGTCACTCTGGACCCTATCCCTACCCTCCAGCGCATCTACCTCTCCCCCTAGCTTAGTGTCATCTTCAAACTTGCTGAGGGTGTAATCCCTCCCATTATCCAGATCACTAATTTTGTCACAGATATTTATAGTAAAAGTCAGGGACAGGTCACAGGCAATAAAATATTGTGACAATGTGGAGGCACTGTGCAGCTGTTGAGCTGGCTCTGGGGCGCCCACCACTGTTGGGGGTTTGGAGGTCCAGGGTTTTCCTCCACCCATGTCTGGCAGGTTCCCCCTGCCACTCTGCCCCCCACCCCATCCCACAGTGTCAAGGAGTTCTGCAGTCTGACTCCCCCAGCCTCTGCTTGAACCAAAAATGATCAGAAGAAAGACTTACAAAAAGCAATAAAAAGGCAGTGGGAGACAAACCTAAGCCCCTCCAGATAAGCGTGATATGATTAAGGAAACTCCCTAGCCTCATTTGCTTCAAAGATGGGAAAGGGAGGCATCTCCATTAGCATACAGAATGGAGAACAGAGATCCCAAGGCAAGAACCACACTGAACTCTGGGATCAGGAAAGCAGGGAAGCATTGCATGATGGGAAATCTCTCTTCCAGATGGTAATTAACCCATGTCTGCACACACCCAGCTCAGTAATTATCAGACCAATTCTTGTAATAAATCCTCTATTGATATCCAAAATACTGAAACAACCTAATTGCAGTAGGAGCTCCCTCGAAGGAACACCACCCATAGCCAGGAATGATAAATTCTTATTGTGTAACCTGGACCAAAACAACTTTGTTATACTCCCTTAAATCATCAGTTTAAACATAAACAAATCTAGTGTTCATTGTTATTTCCCTACAAAAACCCCTTACCCCTGCCCAAGTAAATGTTCTGATTCCTGGATCCAAACTCTGCATCAGTTCCATTGGAACTTCATCTTTCTGACTGATTGTGCTGTGGGCTCTCTACCGGTCTCCAGCACTCCGGACCCCGCACGACCAACACCACCTGGGAACCCTGAGATTCAAGCTTCACAGGAGTGATCAGATATTCTCTCTCTCTCTCTCTCTCTAGCCTCCTGACCATCGGCATGTACAGCACATTTCATTAGGGTGTGCACCCAGGGATTTTTTATTTTATTTTTTTAAAGGCAAACATTTATTGAGTACTCAATCATAAAGGACATTATTTTTATTCATCAAACAAACTAAAGAAACTAAAACATAACTAAACTTATTTTTTTTTAAATTAACAACTAAACTTTACTTAAAAAATACAAACTTAAAAAATGAGTCACAAAATACCAAATTTTTGCTGTAGTGATAACCAGGTGTATACAAAGATACAGTCAATTTTCATGATCTTTATCTTTAACCAGATAATGAGCTAACCCAAATGGACCAAAACAGATTAAGATTTCTTCATTTTCCTGTCCTAGAGAATGAGTCGTCACTCACCAGGTGTTATGGACTTAAATTCTTCAATCACATCATTGTAATTAACTGACAAAGCCAATTCTTGTTCAATGTACAAAATCATGAGTGAGTTGAGGCACTGTTGGGACATTGTTCTTCTTAGTTTCTTTTTTACATGTGCTAATTTCCAAATGGCTTGTTCACATGAACAGCTTGTAACAGGTAAGACTGCAAAGCATTGAATAGATTTGTAAAAGGCCTGGAACATGGAAGACCGATCCGATTCCTTTAGCCAGTCAAGCCACTCTCTGGTGGTGTTCGTAGTGCTACCTTTAGGAACTGATCCGTCATAACCCCGAAGCAATCCGACATCAACTTCAGTGTTCCAAGACACTTTAAATTTGTTGGCAATGATTCTCATATCGTCCCTGCCAATGTCTAAGCTCAGCAGTTTTCCTATTGCAGTCACAATTTTACAAGTCTCCTGTTCAAATCGCTGTTCAAAGCTGGTAATCATTGAGTCTTGGAGTGGGTAAAATGAAGTTATTCTCTCCTGCTCCTCTTTTGTATCAAAGTGATGCTGGGACTCAAACGCTTCATCAATACGAGTGGACGTTTTTCTTTTCTTAACTGGGGGAATCAATATATCATTCTCTACACACATTTACACACTGTCATTGAAAATAGATTGAAAATATTCTGGGCCACTTCTCATCGCAGCCAAAGAGTTATGCTAGCTTTTCACCCCTGTCATTGCAGTAAGTAAGTAGAGATCGGGAGCTTGAAGAGCCTTACTCACTTTTACCACCATCTGGAGAATAGGGTGCATCATGTGAAGGGCAAAGATGAACTTGAATGAATTTATTTCATGGATAAGGTCCCTGGCTTTTCTTTAGCATCAGCTAGGCGAGTTGTTTCGATAATCTCTTGTAAAGCTTGTAAATGATGGAGTAGTTTTGTTTTACAGCAGCCACTGCTTCTGCTCTGCATGCCCATCTTGTGTTTGACAGTGACTTCAAAGTCTTCAACTGGGATCCTACTTCTTGTGAAATCTTCTCCATTACTGCATGTTGCACAGGATTCCCCTCCATGAAGGCATAAAGAGTATGAATAACACCCAAAAAAATCAAAGACACTTCTGTTTTGTTTACTTGAAGTGCATGCATCTACTAGGACGAGGTTCAAACAATGTGCATAGCAGTGTACATAGAGTATTTCACTGTTTCTTTCTTTATATTTCATTTGAACTCCTGCATTACATCCAGACATAGTAGATGTGCCATCAAAACAGAAAGACATCACTGATAACCAGTCAATTTTAAGAATGCCAAGGATGTCATTTAACTGGTCAAAAATAGACTGAGCATCAACTGTTAATAGTCTCTGAACAGACACAAAATGTTCAACTTGATTGTGTTTTTCATTGTCAAAATACCACATCACAATGGACATCTGTTCATGGTGTCCACAGTCAGTCGTGTCGTCAGTAATTATTGAGACCATTTTTTCATTTAGTGAAGACACAATCTTTTCTTGCACAACGTTGTGCAAGGCCACAATTAAAATCATTTTGGATGCAATTACTCAGATAGGTAGCGTTTCGAGGAGATTGTTGCACATGTTTTGCCATTATGGGATCATATTTCTGGAGCATATTGACAAGATTTAGAAATAAACCTTTCTCTAAACTGTCAGCTTTTTCATTGTGACCCCTGAATGGTCTCCCACCTTTCGCCAAACACAGAACAATGTAATTCAGTCGCTCCATTACACTTCAATTATGGCACCGTTCTTCTTCTTGTTTAGACAGATAAGCCTGCTTGCCCTCATCCAACAATACATCAATATGTTTCCCTTCATTAAAACTTGACCATGAAGAACAGCTCAACACATGAGATTTTGACAGTTCGTGGTTTTTAAAACATTTGTTAGCCCTATGCCAGTTTCTGAATCCCTTATCAATAAATGCTGGATCAGTGTGACCTTTGTTTGCTGCATCATTAGAGGAGAAGAAACGGCAGTAAAAACAAAATGCTGCGTTCTTTGAGGGGTTATATTCTAACCACCTATACTTTTCATACCAAATGGACTGAAAACTTCTTTGTTTATTCCGTATTTTACTTCTAGGAAACATGCTGATACATAGGCTGATAAGAACCTCTAGATCAGGGGTTGGCAACCTATGGCACATGTGCAAACACGGCACGCGAGCCGATTTTGAGTGGCACGCTGCCTGGTCCCGGCCCCCAGCCCCACTCAGCCTCCCCGCCCACCCTCTCCCCTGCGGGGGCAGGAGGCAGAAGCTTGATCCTGCGGTAGCCAAACTTCCCTCCTCCCCCGCTTCTTCCCACAGCGTGGTGCAATCCGGCCCCTCCCCTCCCCCTCCCTCTCTATGCCAGCGATGGCCCTTGAGAGGGAGAGGGAGAGGGAGAGGGAGGGGGGAAGGGGAGGAGGAAAGGAGCAGAGCCGAGCGGCAGCGTGCTTGCTGCTCCGTAGAGCAGGCAGAGAGAGGTAGGGACGGGCCTTGGGGAAGGGGGTGGAACAGGGCATATCCCTCCCATCCCCCTGCCATGAGCCGCTCAGGGCAGGGAGCACCCCCACAATCTGAGCACCCCAGCCTTCTGCCCTGCACCCCCACACCCCTCCAGCCCTCTGCCCTGACCTCCCCCCAACACCCAGCCTTCTGCCCTGCACCTCCACACACCCCTCAGCCCTCTGCCCTGACCTCGAGTCGCCCCCAACACCCAGCCTTCTGCCCTGCACCTCCACACACCCCCAGCCCTCTGCCCTAATCCCTGAACCCCCCACACATCCAGCCTTCTGCCCTGCACCCGCACACCTGCCAGCCTTCTGCCCTGACCCCTGAATCCCCCCACGCCCCCAGCCTTCTGCTCTGAACCCACCACATCCCCACTGCCCTCTGCCTTGACCTCTGAACCCCCCCACACACACCCAGACTTCTGCCCTGCACCCTCTGCCCTGACCCCTGAACCCTCCCCCAGGTCTGGGGTTCCGGCTGCCGGCCCCTTGCCAGCCGGTGTCCTGGCCACAGGCCCCGCTCAGCCCGCTGCAGGCCTAGGTGAACAGAACCCCAGTCTGGAAGCGCGCTGAGCTGGCTGGTGGCGTAAGATCAGCATTTTAATTTAATTTTAAATGAAGCTTCTTAAACATTTTGAAAATCTTGTTTACTTTACATACAACAATAGTTTAGTTATATAATATAGACTTAGAGAGAGACACCTTCTAAAAAACGTTAACATGTATTACCAGCATGTGAAACCTTAAATTAAAGTGAATAAATGAAGACTCAGCACACCACTTCTGAAAGGTTGCCTACCCCTGCTCTAGATAATTGAGACTGGCATTTTAATCTATTTTATGGAATATCACAGACCGGGTCGTCAGATGGAATGTTTGATGTTTTTGAATAGGAACTACACTGACCTGAACTAAGAGACAAACTCTGTTTCTGTTGGTCATTACTCATTTTTTTGCACGCACTGGAACTGGTGGCGGCATTATCTTCATGTAAGTTCTTAACCGAGGAGTCCGAGGTATTTGCACTACTATCAGCACATTCATTATAATTCAGTTTGACTGCTCCTTTTCTTATCTTAACAATGAACCAATCCATATTTTAAAATTAAAAGGGGGTATCATAAGATTGAATTAAAACGTAAAGCCATGGGCTTGTTATGCTATTTCAGTAGAGTACACGTGACAATGATTACAAACACTGTAGACACTGCGCTGGGCACACCTGACGCGGCCACTTATATGGGTCAAAGAATTTTCTAGAATAGTAGTCGGAGGGGGAGGGGAGGACCAATGGTAATGTGGCACCGCAGTAGTGGGGACGCATGCTGCGAGCAAACGCGGGCTTTCCATGCATTTCTACAACATCTATATTACGCAATTCCGCCCTTTTTGCATAATACAACAATCCATACTTTAAAACGAAAAGAGCGTATCATGCAATTAAATTAAAACTCAAAGCCACTTTTTTTTTGAGACATTAGGGTGTGCCTGGGCATACCCGGCACATCCCGTGCACACATCAATGCTCCTGACCCTTACTGTATGTGATCAGTTATGGTTTGCTAGCCCTAACTTTTGTAATCAAATGTAAGTTAGATTTAATATTGCAACTGTTTTGTTTCGCTCCCCTTGTATGGTTGCTACCTGGAAATAAATATCTTTCATGGTTAAGCTGGTTGTTTCTCTTTCTCGCTCTTTTCTCCACCCAACTCTCATGGGTGTTTTTGGTGTCCCTATTTGCTCTGTAGCAACGCTCCTTGTAGCTAAGCTAAAAGATCCCCGCAGCTCCCAAAAACCTGTGGGGTTTGCTCATTCAGTGGCTTACTAGCAGAACAGTTGTGGAATGAAAGGGGGTTCGGTGCTGAAACTGCTGAATCTGGGGGCATATGAGGGTTGCAGCTTGAAAAGTGCTGTTTAGCCCACCCTGCTGAGTCCAAGGGAAGATGAGGGTAGCAGCTTAAAACTGCTGTTCAACCCAGCCTACTGAGTCCAGGGACATATAAGGGGTCAGCTTGTGAGTGCGGATTACCCTGTCTTCTCAGACGTGTTGTGTGTGTGTATGTGCGCGCATGCACGCATCTGATTTGGAGGGTTGAAGGAACCCAGCCCTGGGGAACCTGGGTGCAGGATAGCTCCATTGGGAGGGATCTGACAGAAGGGAAAAGTAGAGCTCTAAGAGCACAACTGACACAAGCAGTACATTAATAGAATTATCGAACCCCACCCCCCCAGAGAAGTAACCCCAATAAATGAGCATACCCCAAGTAATGGGCAAATTTGGTAACAGTATCCAAATACTAAGGGTCTTCCTGGCTAAGTACATGAATAATAAAGAATCTTTACAAATACTGTATAGTCATTTCTTAAATGGTTTGCATGCCTGTAATCATGGTGATTTCTTTATTGTTTTGTCTTTATGGTCCCCATTTCTCTACTGTTTATCTGTACAGTCTCTGTCTGGTTTTTGGTTTTTTTGTCTGCTTTATAATTAATTTTGTTGGGTGTAAACCAATTAAGATGGTGGGATATAATTGTTTATATAATCAAGTTACAATATGTTAGGATTGGTTAGTTAAATTTCAGTAAAATGATCGGTTAAAGGCATAGCTGAGAATATTATTATATAAATTGGGGGCAAACAGGACATCAGTTGGGGAAAATAAGGAAAAAAGGAAATTGGGATCATTGCTTGCTGGAAGCTCTCCCCAATAAACATCAAATTGTTTGCCTCTTTGGACTCTGGGTATTGTTGCTCTCTGTTCACGTGAGAAAGACCAGGGGAATGGGAGGGTGAAGGAATAAGCCCTCTAACAGGTGATACTGAAATGTGTATGTTATAGGGCTTTCTTTATTTCAGATTCTTCAGAATTGCTGAAAACTATTTTCTCCCAAAATGTTGCACCAAGCAAAAAATTACCATCATTATGGCAATTAAGTAGAGTGTTTCCATGTGTATTCATTTGTTTTCTGAATCCATTATCTTCAAGAACCTCTGCTTGTGCTTTGTTAGCCACATTTTTGTGCTGTTACATTTCCTGCCCTGAGTTACTATGACTATGGAGATATACTTATCTTATAGAACTGGAAGGGACCCCTGAAAAGTCATCAAGTCCAGCCCCCTGCATTCACTAGCAGGACCAAGTACTGATTTTTGCCCCAGATCCCTACATGGCCCCCTCAAGGATTAAGCTCACAACCCTGGGTTGAGTAGACCAATGCTCAAACCACTGAGCTATCCCTCCCCTTATACTTGGTTACAATCTTGTAGGTGATCTCATTATCTCAAATAACATTCAATATGCATTGATCGAATATAGCCATATTTTGTAAGCCACAAATACTTCAAAATTATGCACATAGCTGCAATTGATTTATGTCTGTCTTGTGACTGGCCTTTGAATGATGCATTGTTGATTTTGGCTTACCTTGCTTACATGTCCGCAATGTACATCTCATACCTTCTAACTGAACTTTGAGTCTTATATGGATGATACTGCCTGCTCGCACTTAAGTAGCTGTTTTCTGTTGTGAATAATTCTCAGGGAAATCTTTTGAGGGAAAAATTGCAAATGTTTTGACATATATAAGGAGTAACACATATCCTGAAGCAATGAATAAAGCAGGCAGACTGAACCTGTGTCGATTTGCTGTCAACTTTTCTTTGGAAGGCAAAGATTTCTTTTTTTCATATAATACTGACACATTACACTGGAAACTTCAGCCTGTAAATGATGGTCCTGATGTCCCAACACTGGGATTATTTGGAGTGTTAACCTTCCCTTCAATGGGACTGGGATTGGGATCACTAGTTTTATTCAAATTTTCCAGAAAATGTCCTTTGCTATCTATGCAGGTGGTGCAACAAACGTCTTGGGAAGTTACATGAGAAATGAGTATAAATTCTAAATGTTACCAAAAAAACCCATGACTTTGCTTCATTTCTCAAGTATGTTATCCAGTGTGCTGCAAGCACCAACAGCAATCACTATACGTTCACTGAGCAATGATTTCTAATTAAAAAACAACAACAGCTAGTTCTAACCGTACACTGAAATTCTCCCCTAGTACTCAAGCCATTATGAACCATACTGTATATAGATGTCTTTGATATGCATATGCCTTATAATTAATGAATGGCTTTGCAAATAAATGGACATAGCTTAAGTGCAACACTTGATTTCATCATCATGTCTCCCTCAGTGGTGGATTAGCCACTGTGACTACTGGGCCGCCACGTCACCCCCACCCCAGCCCTTGCAGAAGCTGCGGAGCAGCAGGGGAAGCCCCTATGCCCGACCCCCTCTTCAGAAGTGCTGGGTGGCGCAGGAGAAGCCCTAGCACCCCGCTTCTGGTCCCCAAAAGAAGCACAGCACCCGAACCCCCGCTGCAGCCCTGGGACTGGAGGAGCTCTCACTCCCTGGTACAGCCCCGGGGCCGGTTCACAGGGACAGAGCTTCTCCAGTCCTGGGGCTGTGGGGAGAGCGGGGTGGGTGGGAAATGAGCAAAGGAGTTGTGAGGCAGGCGGAATGGCAGGGAGCCTAGGTGGAACATGGCTGGGATCCTGGGGAAGAGGACAAAAGGAATAGGGCCATGGGTGGTGCAGCAGGCAGACAGGATGGGTAGGGGCCCAACAATTGCTCTGGCCCAGGGCCCAGAGAAACCTTAATCATCCTCTGTGCTCCATCTTCTATGCTCAACAGAAGGGACATTGTTTCATTTTGCAAAAGGAAGAAAGGTTGTCGTTGTGAAACAAGCCCTGCAACTCTTTGAAATGTATCATGACAGTCCACGTGATGGACATCAAGGAATATTCAAAACGAGAACTGTGCTGACATCAAAATACTATTGGCCAGGGATGACAAAAGACATTGCGGATTGGGTATGTAAAGTAATGAAGCTAAAGTTCAAAATTTATAAAAGAAATATAAAAATATATTTGGTGTGCAAATGTGAACTCTGTTCCCTTGCAATACTATTTCCTTAATGAAATGTTAATGTCATCATATTGGTCCATCCAAACTAGGTTGCGCAATGTCTGACTTGCCAGAAAGAAGGAAAGGAATTAAATCTGGATACCACCTTGAAAAGCATAAAGGTGAATTTTGGAATCAGACATATTATTGTTTATTATTATGCATTGTTATGACTGCTATACAATGAGGCCTTGATTTTGAAATGAGTGCAATGCATACAAGTGGCACAGCATAGTGCAGGAATGACCTCTACTGCTCCTTTGTACTGGCTGGGCATATTTCTTCAGCTTTCCTCTTGTATCATTTTTCCGAACCCATTCCCGTACTTCTTTTTCTTTGTTTTTCTTTCTTTCTTATTCTTCTGTTTTTAAAAGTGGGCTTTACATTCTGAGTATGTGGCTGTTGTAACTATATTACATTGTGTACTCTGCTTATGAGATATGGGTTTATTGAGAACATTTTGTAAGTGTAACCCCTTTGGGGTTTAGAGAGCATGGCCCCTTTAAATCTTTTTCCTAGCGGGGAGGGGGAGAGTAAAAAAAAAGGAGGGAAACTCCAGTGGGCAGCGCTGGAGCTCCAGGGACAGAGGGAGAGAGGGAGGTAGCCTGCAGGCCCTAGAAAAGTGAAGCAGAGAGAACCTGCTTGAAGCCTGAGAAGGACAGGGCTGATCAGGGATACCTCAGGACAGGAGCCAGGAGGAGCACTGTGCCAGGGAGGAATTGCCCGAGAAGGACAGGCTGGAGCTGGACCCAGTATCACTGCTGCCCAGAGCTGCATGGGGCTGTGAGTACTAGGGCTTGGGACTCTGCATTGGGAACAAGGAGGGAGGTTGCTAGGTAGTTAAGTGGGGAGGTGGTCGCTCTGGGTGGCTTTGCAGAGAGCGGCAGAAGAGGGCACCAGAGGGGTTTGTTGGGGGAAAGTTCACTGGCGCCGAAGACGAGCAGGAGCACCCAAGACTCACCACTGGACTGGAACTTTGTTCAGGACTCCTGAACTCTGTGTGCAGACACATTGCTCAGTGTCTGCCCTGTCAGATTGTGCTACCACTGGGCCTGTGGGGCCTTGTTTTGGAGGCAACCCTGTTCTACTGCTCCCCCTATATTTCCCCTTGTTGTATTTCTCCTCTCATCCCTCTGTAAATAAATATCTCCCTTTGTTATATCCATTGTACTTTTCCTGTGGGGGTGTGTGTTCACTCTGGGGGGTTTGGAATAGGTGCCCCTGGGGTGGAAGGGATTTCCCCTGCTGCATTCCTGCGCGCGCCTTCTCTTGGCCAGAGCTGCCTGCAGAGCAGACTCCATCTTGGCCACGAGGGCGCTAAAGTTACATAAGAAAAATATGAAGTATGACTGTATCTGGTACCCGTGCATATAGGTCACTCAGATCTAGAAATTGGTGGGAATGGATTTAATAGAACCATTACCAGCAACAAAGAATGGATACCGGTATATACTGACAGCCATAGATTATCTTTCTAGATGGGTGGAAGCCTTTCCACTTCGAAAAAAGTCAGCAAATCAGGTGGCAAACAGCATGTACAAAATGGTTGTTCGACGTGGATGCCCATGGCGGATACTGACAGATCTCGGTCCTGAATTCAATAATATGGTAATGACTTTTTTATTTCAGGTTATTTTTACTATGTATTCAACTTCACTACCAGGTCACAGATAACAAACAGTGAACATGGATTTCATCACCCTTGTGATTTTTTTTATTAAAGGCACATTGTTGTTGACAATTGTTTGAGAACAACCATACTTTTTTTGATAAACTGCTGTTGGTCACCATCAGGTTTTCTATAACTTTTTTTGGGGTGTCTTCATATCTACCAAAACACCCACAACTTGTTTCCAATAGCAATATTAAAAGATGGGCTATTCCTGTTGCTAATTACACATAAAAGTAATGGCAAATAAGTTACACCATAGACTTACATACAGACTGGTCTTCACCTATTTTCTTTCAGTTTAATCTGTATATTTGCAAAAGACTGGGAATGGAACATAGCTTCATCTGCTGGTACCACCCACAAATCAATGGCTTGGTTGAAAATGCTAATAAATCCATCAAAAGGTAAGTGAATGAGTGGGAGTATTACAGTAATAATGGCAAGTAGAGTGTACTATGCCAGAAGATGCAACTCACTACAAAGTCTTCAAAATCAATGTGTTAATTGAAAGTATTTTTGATTTTGTGGGTGAAAGCTTATGCTCCAAAACATCTGTTAGTCTTAATGACAGGTTTCAGAGTAGCAGCCGTGTTAGTCTGTATCCGCAAAAATAACAGGAGTACTTGTGGCACCTTAGAGACTAACAAATTTATTAGAGCATAAGCTTTCGTGGGCTACAACCCACTTCCTAAGAAGCTTATGCTCTAATAAATTTGTTAGTCTCTAAGGTGCCACAAGTACTCCTGTTATTTTTGTTAGTCTTAAAGGTGCCACAGGACTCTCTGTTGCTTGTTACATCTCAGTAAGTGGCTGCATCATACAACTGTATTTCTTTGGTTCTCTGGCATGTACAGAATGTTGTCTGCTAGCAGCGATGTCTTATGATCGGTAGTTAGCAATATGTAAACCCCTGCACTATTCAACTCTTATGAATATCAGGTTTTGCCTACAATTGGCTGCTGGGTCATGGCTAAATGGTTGTTTGGCTATAATTATATTAATCTCATTCCTATCACACTTATTTTTCTGTCGCCCAAATGAAATCAACCATTTCTATTGTGATGTCATCCCACTGATGGAACTCTCCTGCAGTGACACCAACCAGGTCATATTTCTGGATTTCATATTAGTCTCTGTATTCACCCTGTCTCCATTCCTACTAACCCTGACATCCTACGGGTGTATAATTGCCCTCATCCTGAGAATCCCTTCCACCACCAGGAGGCAAAAGGCCTTTTCCACCTGCTCCTCTCACTTCATTGTGGTGATTATTTTCTATGGAATCATAATGATTGTCTACATACTACCAAAATGTGATACTGTACAATGAGAGACCCGAACAAAGTGCAGTCTCTTTGCTACACGGTCCAGACACCCTTGGTAAACCCCCTCATCTACAACCTGAGAAACAGAGAGGTCAAGGAAGCCTTGAGCTAAGCTGTCAGTAAATATGTGGCTTTCACAAAAACGTGCAGAGACTCCAAGATAATAACTTAGCCTGAGGTGTTCAAAGCTGTCCGGGTGATTTAAGCAATCAGCTCCCATTAAAATTAAGTTGAAGAGTCCCAGTGAATATCTCAGCACTCAGTGTTGTCCATCTCAGTGGAAGGAGCAGGGAGGGAGGTGGCCATAACCACGTTCCCATCATGGAGTTATTAACTGGGCACTAGGCAGAATGGAAACAAAATTTTAACCAATGTTTTAGATCTGTAAAAAAGCCATTTTTGATCAAAATAAATGTTTGGACAATAAAAATAGTAACTCCTTTTTCAGCATAGATGGGGACATAAGCCTGGGAAATCTGCCACCCCTGAAATTGTGCTTATTACAATCATAGACCTCTGCAACCAACCAGTTTCACTGCACTCACACAAGCCGGATGCAAACGAACAAGCCCCAGCAGTGGCCTCTGGAAACTTCACCAGGAACAGCTTCATAGCAATTATCTGGGCTACACCCAGCTGTGACCAGCTCTGGCAAAGCAACAGCTCCAGGCTCACTGAGCCCTTTGAGGCAGGGAGGTTGGGCAAACAAAGAGGTAGACTCAGACGCCAGGTCCACTGGGATTGCCCAGACCCAGCTGGGGGTTTGTGAGAGCACATGTAGCACTAATAATATGCATCCGAAGAAGTGGGTTGTAGCCCACGAAAGCTTATGCTCTAATAAATTTGTTAGTCTCTAAGGTGCCACAAGTACTCCTGTTATTTTTGCGGATACAGACTAACACGGCTGCTACTCTGAAACATGTAGCACTGAGGCCCTTTCTGCGGTGGGGTCTCTCAAACGGTCATTGACAAGGGACTCTGCACATGGCCCTGCAGGGCACCAGCTGCTCTGCTTCCACCAGCTGCACAGAGCAGTTCAAAGGGAGGGGACCTGTTACAATGAACATCCCCAAAACTGACTGCAACAAGTGCAATGTTCAAGAGGGCTAGTTCTGAGGGCACGGTGTTTAGTCAGCCCCAGGTACCACAGACAGCTGTGC
Source organism: Emys orbicularis (assembly GCF_028017835.1). Lineage (NCBI taxonomy): Eukaryota > Metazoa > Chordata > Testudines > Emydidae > Emys > Emys orbicularis. Next base: position 16,677,081 of record NC_088695.1, on the reverse strand, counting down.
TCCATACAGGGCCCTCTCCTTAGGGGGTGAGGCAACCTATGGTGAGAGGAAGCAGCAACCACCTACCAATGGGCAGAACTCTTGTGATGCCAAACAGGGCAGTGCTGGCTCAGTCACTGTGATCACGTCAGGGCTTGGCCAGAGGCAGGGGAGCTGGGCACCAGTGAGAATTGTAGGGCTACAACTCTGCGGAAGTCATTTCCCAAGGGACCTAACGGAGTTAGTCACCCAAATCCCTTTGAAATGGGAGTTGGACGCTTATCTCCCTTAGACACCTCTGAGAATCTCAGCCTGGAGAGCCACTGGGATTCTGTCATGGTAGCTTCAATCTATGCATTTCCATTGGAAACAGATCCCACATCAACAGAAAGGCACTGGATGGATGGGAAACCCCCGCTAAACCTTTGAGAGCTGCTGACATTGTATCTGCTCTTGCAGCAACTAATGTTGCAATCATTTTTTTGTACAATTTTGTTGCCAGTAGCTATAATTTGGAACAGCACACACCTAGCAGTAGGTAGGAAATGAGGAGTGATGCGATTATGCTGTCTATGGTCACTAGAGGAAAGCGGAATGGGACAGGTGCAGCCGTGTTGCCCAATGAAGAGTAGCCAAAGTGGAAGGGCAAGAAAGGAGAAGTTATGTTGCCAACTGACTGATGGAAAGGGAGGTGAAGTTGCATAATGGTGTGTAAGTGTTGAGTAGAGAGTACTGAAGAGAAGAGGACCTCTATGCTGCATAATGAACTGTGGATAGTAGCAGATGTTATGGAGTTATGGGCTGTTATACTAAATAACGGCCACCAGGTGACATGAGAGTCAAGAATAGGAAAGGTTTCAGAGTGGTAGCCGTGTTAGTCTGTATCAGCAGAAAGAACGAGGAGTAATTGTGACACCTTAGAGACTAACAAATTTAGTGAATGTGGCAGCTATAGCAAGAAGAATCCACTAGAGGAGAGAAGAGCAACAGGCTGCCATGCTGGGAAATCGACCCTAGATGGCAGTAGAAAAAATAAGAGGAGGGTGTCAGAAATACTGACTAGTTACCAATAGGTTCAGTAGCCAATACAATAATGGGAAAGTTATACTGTAAAATGGCCACTAGGTAGCAGCATGTTGTAAGAGTGAGATATGGGAGCTATTTTCAAAAATGTCCATTAGATGGTAGCATATCTTGAATACTAATATAGATGGGAGGAATAGCTCAGTGGTCTGAGCATTGGCCTGCTAAACCCAGGATTCTGAGCTCAATCCTTGAGGGGGCCACTTAAGGATCTGGGGCAAAAATCAGTACTTGGTCCTGCTAGTGAAGGCAGGGGGCTGGACTCCATGACCTTTTGGGGTCCCTTCCAGCTCTATGAAATAGGGATATCTCCATATATTATACACTATAACTGTCCATCACCTTGGACATGCATCTCCCAAAAATGTAAGCTGGTGTTTGTCCATGATCTAAAATATTTTCCACAAAGGATCATTACACTAAAACATGAAGTACAATGGGAGTTGTATAATTGCAATTCACACTGGGCATTGTTAGCTACAAAGCTTTGGAGACACAAAAAGAACCAAGTGGGACCGTATTGAAAAGCATGAAGAAAAAATACATATATGACAGAGCATTTACAGTTATTAAATAGAAGGGAAAGCCCATTTTCCAAAGATAGATCACATGCACCAGCTAATCCCTTCAGGTAACTGCAGGTCTGTTTACTGAGAAAGTTCCATTTCTGCAGCATGATGAAAGACAAGAACCTCAGTGGAATCGGAGTCCTGTCTGCCAAACCCTGAAGAGCTCTGTGTAGTCAAAAACTTGTCTCTCACCAACAGAAGTTGGTCCAATAAAAGGTATTACCTCGCCCACCTTGTCTCAAACCCTGAGAAATGAGTTCATCAACTCAAGTGTGAGCTGTCCTATGAATAGAGGTAAGCACCCAGTTCCAAACTGCTGCTGCTTTGAATTAATATATCACCTTCCAAACCGGGGTATTAAAGTGCTTGAGTAATTAAGCATTAGCAATTTAAGATTTGCCTTCTGTGAAAAATGTGGGAAGTATCTGTATTCATTTTTACGATAGATTGTCTGTGTCAGGATGCTGGGCAAAGGTGGGTAGGACAAATGGTAGGAGCTGGAGATCCTGGAACTGAAGCCAGGGGTCAAAGTCAGTATCAGGGTCAAGAGTCAAGCCGAGGGTCAGAGACAGAGACAGGAATTGGGCTCAGGGTCAATACCAGGTATCACGGTTGGTGTCATGTTTCCAAGGGTCAATTGGGAGTCAGAATCCAAGTCGGAGCCAAGGTAAGTACAGGGAGTCCAGGAAGAAAGCAGCAGGGCAGGCATGGCAGATTGGTAGGGATCTGCATTGTTGCCTGGATACTTCTTCGTTTTTGTGATGCAGCAGACTTGCTTCCTGAGTCTATGACTGCCATGCCCTGTACTCCGTATCCTGTTCATGACAGTCTCGCACCCTTCCCAGTATTCTTAAAAAATTGCAAAAAAAGCTGATTTTATTGCTCCCCATTGTTCTTGTATTCTTGATATATATTGCAAGGAAAATGGTTACTTTAAGGCCGCTGAGTTTCCAAGAAAATACCTCATTATCATTCGTAGAGTCTCAACAATCCCAAAGGATTGGATCTATGGTTTCCTGTACCTCTTACATGTTGCACATAAGCCACCTTTATGCTTGTTAATTAGAAATAAATGACTAATTAATCCGCAATTCCCTGCTTAGAATTCTAAATAAAGCCACTTCACTGATACTCTCAGGGTCTTGGATTATATCAAGATATTCAACTGTTGGGCTTTCTTCATGGAATTTTTTCCCCTTCAGTTCATTTGCCCACAGTTCTTTCCATTCCTTCCTTAGCTCATTTTTGATTAGGTGTTTAAATTCCTTTTTGCTTAAGGGGATCCCGAGGTCCACTCGTTTGTGATTAATAGCACTTTTTGCCAGCCAATGTGTTGCCTCCTATCCCTGCCTGCACCAGGATCCATGTGATTATGTTGGTTATATCCCATTCCACCAGTCTGGCTGTTAGCAGTAATATTTCATTAAGAAAATCATTTCTGCTGTCAGACTCACCACTGTCAGTTGCCTGCAACCCTGATAAGCAATCAGACAGGGTGGCCACAGCAGCTGGCCGCACATCTAAAGCACGATTTAGTGCTAGCATAATCCCTGTGTATCTCAGCCATAAAGATGGATACAAAGTTAGTTAGCCATACAGCTTTCTTGAGTCCAAGTGAGGGCACGCAGGAAGCTTTTCCGACTCTGTTCTTTCCTCTTTGGAACCCTCTGAATGTATTTGTCAATAGTGTCCCCACTTATAGCAAATCAATATAATTGTGACATCTTGTTTATCATTCTTTTATTTATTTCATTATATAATTCCATGTCTCTCTCGACAGGGGGTGATTTTCTAGTGAAAGAGTGTTTTCCCATAGCTATACATTTTGGTCTCTTTCAATCCCTTCTTTTCATTAAGATCCGTTATCCACTTCTGTACCCTACTTATATGGGGAATTTTGAGTTTTTGTCCTAACCGGTTAGCTTAGTGCTATCTTCACTATTACCTAGTACTTCAGCTCAAAAGATTAAGTCTGGGAGCATCATTCTTAGAGTTAGCAGCAGCCGATGGAAACGCCTGTATCTGTAGTACAGAGATGCAGTAATGAAGGCACCACCTGTTATGCAAGGCATGTGCATGGATATAATCTAGTTCAGATTTGTATTCATTGCTGACCCTAAGGCATGGCAACCATGCTCAATAACTGGTCTAATGAGCGCTCTGTATAGCTTTACCACCATTTTCTTATCCACTCCCCAGGATGTTCCAGGGGTATTTGACTTTTGCACTTATCTAATATTTTCAGTATGGTCTCTCCAAGTGAGCTTGTTAGCAAATGTCACACCTAAGAATTTGTAATTTCAGTACATTTATCTGTTGGTCATATAGCTATAACTTTACATCTTTTTGGCTTTTCCTTGTTGTGAGGATCATTCGCTTAGTTTTGTCTATGATAATTTGAAGCCCCACCTCTTTCCTCATACTGCACTTCTCTTAAATGCATCATCTCATCATTCTTTTGGTGGCCCTTTCAAGGTTGCTGCTTTTGATCCAAATGGCACAATCAGCAAACAACATGATCCCTATTCCTATACTCGTCTCCTCAGGGCGATCCTTTATCATAATGTTAAAGAGAGTTGGTGTAACTACACTGCCCTGTGGAGTTTCACTTGCAATTGACTATACGTTGGAAAAAGCTTTCCCTAATTGGACTTGTACAGTTCTTTTGCCTAAGAAGTCCCTTATCCATCTGTACATTCTTCCTATATTACCCACTGAGGCCACTTTATGAAGTAGTTCCTCTCTCCATAACACATTATAGACTTTTTCTACGCCCAGGAAGATTAGTATAATTAATTCTATGATTCTCATGCTTTTTTATGCTTCTGTCTCTATCCTGACAATGTGGTCAATCACACTCCTACTTTACTGAAGCCCACTTCGTGTTTCATCTATGAATCTACTTCTTTGTAGGTGTGCTACTGATTTCTCCCTTACTATTCTTTCCATGGTTTTACCTAAGCCACAGTAAAGTTTACATTTAAAAAATATCCACATCCTCCCTCCCATCCCACCTCTTCATCTCATAATTATCCTTAGTGGTCTTTTCTCCTCCCTAACTTGTATCCTCTGATATTCATCATTACTGACTTTTTGAAACTGGGTGGCCAGAATTTCTGCTTTTCTTTTGTTAGAGCTTGTTACTCCATGCCCCACAACTGGAAGGCTTGGTGTTACGTGACTCTTCCTTTTTATTTCATTAATTTCCCTGTTATTTAGTATAACAGCCCATAACTCCTTGTTCCATTATGGTACACTTTTCCTATCTTTAGGCAGTGTTGGTATCCTAAGAATAGCTATGCTAGCTGTCTTTATGATTCCCTTATTAATATTATTAAAGAATTCCTCTATATCTTCACAGATACATTACTTATTCACATATTCCATTTTGATTTAAGATTCCAAGTGGGGATATTATCCTCATCTTCAGTATTTCCTTTTCCTTGAGATGTAATTAATGTCAGGAAGTGGACACTAGCCATTCCCTCCCCTTTGTGTATTTCACCGCTGCATTCACTCCCTTTTGCCCCAGATCCAGACATGAGAAGCTTCCATCAGCAGTATTGAATCTGGGAGGTGCTTTATCATTTATTCTCTTCTAAGATTTGCTCTAAACATTTTCCATGTTTTTCTTACTTCCCTCCAATCTGTTGTGACTACTCAGATCACCACAGATAATGAATGGGCATGTGCTACCTGCAATTAATTCTTTCAGGTCCATAACCTCTAGTTTCCTGCATGGGTTATAAACATTATTAAGTCTTAGAGATGCAGAATTGTTTTGTATTGGTATTTCAATAGCTTTATACTTAATATTTAGCTTTCTAATCTCTACTTCAAGGTAGTTCAGGTTCTCCTTAGTGAAGGGGTATGAACCCCCACCTTTTCCATTTCTCTATCATGTCTATATAGACCATAGCCTGGGATTTTATAGTCTCATTTTTCTATTAGCCAAGTCTTGTATGCATATTATATCAGGCTTTGTTTTCATATCAAAAATATTGGTCTTTAATTCCTGCCCATGTGCTATTAAGCTGTGGGCATTCCAGCTGAAAATAGTCACCCCTGTTTTTAACCCGCAATAGTTGTTTCACTTAGGAAAGTATGAAGTTGTTTCACTGACAGGTTGCTAGCCTGCAGCTTTAATTAAAATTCTCATTTTCTGGGTTTTTTTCCTGTTTGAGAACTACAATTTATTACAACAACCATTAATGCAATGAATCTCTTTTCACCCCAATGTTACACATTACCTCCCATTAATTTGTTGCAGTCTATTGCCGTTCCCTGCATCAGGTTGTCTTTTAGGTATCTCCTAACAGCTTCTGCACAGGAGATGTTATTAGTGACTTGAGGTTTTTGTATTTCTCTAGCTTGCTTCCCTCCATAAAGCCTGCATATTCTGATCTGTGTTTCCCTCCACAGTTGCAACAATTTTTGTTCTGTCCCTTCCTCACATTCATCATATGAATGGTCACCTCCACACTTACTGCACTGTACTTTCCCATTGGAATTATTTGCTACATGACCAAATCTTTGGCAGCAAGCATTTGCTGTTACTTCCTCTTCTACTAATTAGCCGCTTAGCACTTATCACCTTATCTGCCCTATTCTTCGCTTTCTTTCCTGACATTTCATTTGGCACCCCAAATACTACCCTTCTTGTTTCTGTGAGGAATTTGGGTAGCTGACAGCTTATTTTTATTTTACCAGCACCTTTGTCTTAAGGAGTGTCCCTACTAGGTCTTTGTTTTTACATTCCACTAATGAGTCTCCAGCAGGTAGCATCTTAGCTCTTGCTAAGAGACTTGGTGGGCTAACTCATATGACTGGAGTACTGTCATGGATGGATATAAATTGTTCAGGAAGGACAGGCAGGGCAGAAAAGGTGGGGAGACCAGTATGATTGCTCAGACCTCCAGTATGAAACTGAGAGTCTCTGGATTAAGTTTAGAAGTGTGAGCAACAAGGGTGTTGTTGTGGTGGGAGTCTGCTATAGACCACCAGACCAGAGGGATGAGGTGGATGAGGATTTCTTCAGGCAACTATCAGAAGTTACTAGATCACAGGCCCTGGTTCTCATGGGGGACTTCAATCACCCTGATATCTGCTGGGAGAGCAATACAGGGGTGCACAGACAATCCAGGAAGTTTTTGGAAAGTGTAGGGGATAATTTCCTGGTGCAAGTGCTGGAGGAACCAACTAGGGGCAGAGCTCTTCTTGACCTGCTGCTGACAAACAGGGAAGAATTAGTAGGGGAAGCAAAAGTGGATGGGAACCTGGAAGGCAGTGACCATGAGATGGTCGAGTTCAGGATCCCCTGACACAAGGAAGAAAGAAGAGCAGCAGAATATGGACCCTAGACTTCAGAAAAGCAGACTTTGACTCCCTCAGGGAACTGATGGGCAGGATCCCCTGGGAGAATAACATGAGGGGGAAAGGAGTCCAGGAGAGCTGGCTGTATTTTAAAGAATCCTTATTGAGGTTACAGGAACAAACCTTCCCGATGTGTAGAAAGAATAGTAAATATGGCAGGTGACCAGCTTGGCTTAACAGTGAAATCCTTGCTGATCTTAACACAAATAAAGAAGCATACAAGAAGTGGAAGATTGGACAAATGACCAGGGAGGAGTATAAAAATATTGCTCAGGCATGCAGGAGTGAAATCAGGAATGGGGAGGGTCACTCCCCAGTTAGGGTTGCACATCAGCCTGGTTTTACCCCTTCATAAGATCCACCCTCCAAAGAGCTGTATTTTATTACTGCTACATAGTTAATGTTGGGAATCAGAAAAGGCATTGCCAGTCCCTCACCACGTCACCATCACCACCACAGGAACTAAGGGAGAATTTACTCCAATTCATAATTTATGGCATAAACTGATCTCTTTTGAGGGGATGAAAATTATTCCTTCTCCTACAGGGCACTGAAATGCTGAATATACCAGGATATATTGTTAAATTTAATGGAAATAAAGCTAACAGAAGATTGGTGTCTAAGGACACTAGACTGCATTGAACATCTCAGTCCAAGATTTCAGTTGATATATTTATTGATTTTGACTCGTAAGACATGGCATGATTCTGGGCATTGCCAGAAGTGAAATACATCTCTGGTATGTCACTAGATGGGATATGATAGACAGAGAAATGATCTGATCTGTCATATCAGTATTTGGCTACCAGAGAACCGGGCTGTTATAGTAGTCATTGGTATCCACGTAGAACACCCTCTTCCCCATTAGAGCAATGTTCTGTCCTGGGACTCAGTTTTCTGACACTTTGTTCTGAAGTCTAAATTTAGTATTAAAATTGCAGCCTGTAACCAGGAGAGGGAGGGAGTTTTTGAATATTTATGGAATTGATTCACGAGATTTGATTAGGTTTTAACCGTATGTCCTTCCGATTCAATCACACAGTTTTATTATTCCTAGACTCAACCCATGGCAGATGGCAGAAACCAAACGGTCATCATGGAATTCATCCTCCTGGGATTCGGGGATCTCCCTGACTTGCAAATTCTTCTCTTCCTGATAATCTACCTGGCAACTGTGGCCGGGAACACCCTCATCGTTGCGCTCGTTGTGGCTGATCATCACTTTCACACCCCCATGTACTTCTTCCTGGGGAATCTGTCCTGCCTGGAGACCTGCTACACCTCAACCATCCTGCCCAGGTTGCTGATCAGTCTCCTGACTGGGGACAAAACCATGTCAGTCAGTGGCTGCATCATACAACTGTATTTCTTTGGTTCTCTGGCGTGTACAGAATGCTATCTCCTAGCAGCGATGTCTTATGATCGGTATTTAGCAATATGTAAACCCCTGCACTATTCAACTCTTATGAATATCAGGATTTGCCTGCAATTGGCTGCTGCATCATGGTTAAATGGTTGTTTGGCTGTAATTATCTTAATCTCATTCCTATCACAGGTATTATTCTGTAGCCCAAATGAAATTGACCATTTCTATTGTGATGTCATGCCACTGATGGAACTCTCCTGCAGTGACACACGCCTTATAATATTGGTGGACTTCATACTAGCCTGTGTATTCATCCTCCCTCCATTCCTACTAACCCTGACATCCTATGTGTGCATCATCGCCACCATCCTGAGAATCCCTTCCACCACTGGGAGAAAAAAGGCCTTTTCCACCTGCTCCTCTCACCTCATTGTGGTGACAATTTTCTATGGAACCTTAATTGTTGTCTACATGCTACCGAAACGTGATACACTGGGAGACCTGAAGAAAGTGCTCTCTCTTTGCTACACGGTCCTGACTCCCCTGGTAAACCCCCTTATCTACAGCCTGAGAAACAGAGAGGTCAAGGAAGCCTTGTGCAAAGCAGTCAGTAAATGTGGCTTTCACAAAAACGTGCAAAGACTCCAAGATAATAACATAGCCTGAGGTGTTCAAAGCTGTCCGGGTGATTTAAGCAATCAGGCCCCATTAAAATTAAGTTGAAAAGTCCCAGTGAAAATCTCAGCACTCATTGTTGTCCATCTTAGTGGAAGGACGAGGGAGGGAGGTGACCATAACCATGTTCCCATCATGCAGTTATTAACTGGGTGCTAGGCAGAATGGAGACAAAATTTTAACCTATTTTTTGATCTGTAAAAAAGCCGTCTATGATCAAAATAAATGTTTGGACAATAAAAATAGTAACTCCTTGTGCATCATATGTGGGGACGCAAGCCTGGGAAATCTGCCACCCCTGAAATTGTGCTTATTTCCATCATAGACCTCTGAAAACCAACCTCTTTCACTGCACTCACACAGGCCATATGCAAATAACCAGGTCCCTGCAGGGACCTCTGGACACTTCACCAGGAACAGCTTTATAACTCTTATCTGGGCTACACCCAGCTGTGACGAGCTCTGGCAAAGCAACTGCTCCAGGCTCACCGGCCATTTGAAGCAGGGAGGTTGGGCAAACAAAGAGGTAGACTCACACCCCAGGTCCACTGGGATTGCCCAGACCCAGCTGGTAGTTTGCCAGGGCACACGTAGAACTGAGGCCATTTCTGGGGTCGGGTCTGTCAAACGGTCACTGATGAGGGACTCTGCACATGGCCCTGCAGGGCACCAGCTTCTCTGCTTCCAGAAGCTGCACAGAGCAGTTCAAAGGGAGGGGACCTGTTACAATGAGCATCCCCAAAACTGACTGCAACAAGTGCAATGCCAGAGAGGGCTAGTTCTGAGGACATGGTGTCTAGTCAGCATCAGATACCACAGACAACTGTGGTCCACGCAGGGCCCTCGCCTCAGGGGGTGAGGCAACCTATGGAGAGAGGAAATAGCTACCACCTACCAACAGGCAGAACTCTTTTGATGCCAAACAGGGCCATGCTGGTTCAGTCACTGTGAGCACGTCAGGGCTTGGCCAGAGGCAGGGGAGCTGGGCATCAGTGAGAATTGTAGGGCTCCAACTCTGTGGAAATCATTTCCCAAGGGACCTAACCAAGTTAGTCACCCAAATCTTTGAAATGGGAGTTGGACACTTTTATCGCTTAGACGCCTGTGGGAATTTCAGCCTGAAGAGCCACGGGGATTCTGTCACAGTAGCTTCAATCTATGCATTTCCATTGGAAAGAGACCCCACATCAACAGAAAGGCTCTGGATGGATGGGAAACCCCTGCTAAACCTTTGAGAGCTGCTGCCATTGTATGTGCTCTTGTATCAACTAATGTTGCAATTATTTTTTCTATGATTTTGTTCCCAGTGGCTATAGTTTGTAACAGTGCACACCTCGCAGTAAGTAAGAAATGAAGAGAGATTCAATTATGCTGTGTAGGGCCACTAGAGGGCAGAGGAATGGGACAGGTGCAGCCCTGCTGCCTAATGAAAATCAGCCAAACTAGAAGGGCAAGAAAGGAGAAGTTATGTTGCCAAATGACCGATGGAAAGGGAGGTGAAGCTCTATTACGGTGTGTAAGTGTTGAGTAGAGAGCACTGAAGAGAAGAGAAGAGCAGATGTTATGTAGTGATTTATGGGGTGTTATACTAAATAACGGCCACCAGGTGACATGAGAGTCAAGAACAGGAAAGAAGCAGCTATAGCAAGAAGAATCCACTAGAGGAGAGAAGAGCAACAGGCAGTCATGCTAGGAAATCAACACTAGATGGTAACAGAGTAGAGGAAATAAGAGGGGGGGGGGCGTCAGAAATACTGACTAGTGACCAATAGAGTTCAGTAGCCAATGCAATACTTGAAAAGTTATACTGTAAAATGGTCACTAGGTGGCAGCATGTTGTAAGAGTGAGATATGGGGAGCTATTTTCAAAAAATGCCAATTAGAAGACAGCATATCTTAAACTAATAAAAGGGCAGTACAAGTACATTATTACTGTCCATCACGTTGGACTGGCATCTTCTAATAATGTAAGCTGGTGTTTGTCCATGATCTCAAATATTTTCCTCAAAGGATCATTACATTAAAAAATGATGTACAATGGGACTTGTATAATTACAAGTCACACTGGGTATTGTTAGCTACAAAGCTTTGGAGACACAAAATGAACTTAGTGGGAGAAAGGTGAAGTGGGAGTGTACTGAAAAGCATGAAGAAACAATACAAATATGAGAGAGCATTTACACTTATTAAATCGAAGGGGAAGCCCATTTTCCATCTCTTTAGGTAACTGTAGGCCTCTTTTCTGAGAAAGTCCCATTTCTGCAGAATGATGAAAGACAAGAACCTCAGTGGAACCGGAGTCCAGTCTGCCAAACCCTACATTGCTCTGTGTACTTGAAAATTTGTCTCTCACCAACAGAAGTTGGTCCAATAAATGGTATTGCCTCACCCACCTTGTCTCAAACCCTCAGAAATGAGTTCATCAACTCAAGTGTGAGCTGTCCTATGAATAGAGGTAAGCACCCAATTCCAAACTGTTGCTGCTTTGCATTTATATATCACTTCCAAACCGGGGTATTAATGAGCTTGACAAATTAAGCATTAGCAATTTAAGAGTCGCCTTCTGTGAAGAATGTGGGAAGTGTCTATATTCATTTTTATGATACATAATCTGTGTCAGGATGCTTGGCAAAGGTAGGTAGGACAAGTGATAGGAGCTGGACATCTCGGAACTTAAGTCAGGGGTCAGAGTCAGTATCAGGGTCAAGAGTCAAGCTGAGGGTAAGAAGCGGAGAAAGAATGAAGAATTGGGCTGAGGATCAATACCAGGTATCACGGTTGGTGTCATGTTTCCAAGGGTCAATTGGGAGTCAGAATCCAAGTCGGAGCCAAGGTAAGTACCGGGAGTCCAGGAAGAAAGCAGCAGGGCAGGCATGGCAGATAGCTAGGGACACTGGACACTTTTTGGGTTTTGTGACGTAGCAGACTCGCTTCCTGAATCTATGACTGTCTTGCCCTGTACTTCGGATTTTGTCCATGACTTAGTCTAGCACCCTTCCCAGTATTCTTAAAGAATTGCAGAAAAGCTGATTTTATTGGTCCCTATTGTCCTTGTATTCTTGATAGATGTTGCAAGGAAAATTGTTACTTTAAGGCCATTGAGTTTCTAAGAAGATACCTCATTTCATTGGTAGAGTCTTAACAATCCCAAAGGATTGGATCTATTGTTTTCTGTACGTCTCACATGTTGCACATAAGCCACCTTTATGCTCCTTAATTAAAAATAAATGACTATTTAATGCGCAATGCCCTGCTTAGAGCTCTAAAGAAAGCCAATTTGCTGCTCCTCTCAGGGTCTTGGATTATATCAAGATTTTCAGCTGTTGGGCTTTCTTCATGGAATTTTTTCCCCTTCATTTCATTTGCCCACAGTTCTTTCCATTCCTTCCTTAGCTCACTTTTGATTATGTGTTTAAATTCCAGTTCCCTTAAGGGTATCCCGAGGTCAACTCGTTTGTGATTAATAGCACCTTTTGCCAGCCAATTCATTGCCCCCTATACCTGCCTGCACCAGGATCCATGTGATTACGTTGATTATATCCAATCCCACCAGTCTGGCTGTTAGCAGTAATATTTCATTAAGAAAATCATTTCTGCGGTCAGACTCACCACTGTGAGTTGCCTGCAGCCCTGAGAAGGAGTCAGACAGGATGGCTACAGCAGCTGGCCGCACATCTGAAGCACGATTTATGCTAGCATAATCCCTGTGTATCTCAGCCATAAAGACGGATACAAAGTTAATAGAACAGGAGTACTTGTGGCACCTTAGAGACTAACAAATTTCGTAGCCCACGAAAGCTTATGCTCTAATAAATTTGTTAGTCTCTAAGGTTCCACAAGTACTCCTGTTCTTTTTGCGGATACAGACTAACACGGCTACTACTCTGAAACAAAGTTAATAGTCATATAGCTTTCTTCAGTCCGAGTGAGGGCATGCAGGAAGCTTTTCCGACTCTGTTCTTTCCTCTTTGGAACCCTCTGTATGTATTTGTCAATACTGTCCCCACTTAAAGCAAATCAATATAATTGTGACATCTTGTCTATCATTCTTTTATTTATTTCATTATATAATTCCATGTCTCTCTCAACTGTGGGTGATTTTCTAGTGATAGAGTATTTTCCCAAAGCTATACATTTTGGTCCCTTTCAATCCCTTCTTTTCATTAAGATCCGTTATCCACTTCTGTACCCTACTTCCATGGGGAATTTTGAGTTTTTGTCCTAACCGGTTAGCTTAGTGCTATCTTCACTATTAGCTAGTACTTTAGCTCAAAAGGTTAAGTCTGGGAGCATCATTTATAGGCATTTCCACCAGCTGCTGCTATCTGTAGTACAGAGATACAGTAATAAAGGCACCACCTGATATGGAATGCGTGTTCGTGGATATAATTTAATTCAGATTTGTATTCATTGCTGACCCAAAGGCCTGGCATCCATACTCAATAACTGGTCTAATTAGTGCTCTGTATAGCATTACCACCATTTTCATATCCACTCCCAAGGATATTCCAGATGTATTTTACTTTTGCACTTTCTTTTCCTTATTCCCTTCTCTTTCGCTCCTTCTTCCCTCCTCCATTCCACCCTTTTTTATTGTTGATAACTGGGTAAAGATTCCTGGATTTCTTCTCCATTTTCTTTAGAACAAGATGTGTCAGTGATTGATGATGATGATGATGATGATGATGATGATGATGGAGCGGAATAAATGAGAAATGAGGATGTAGCACACACAGCGATTAAAATATCTAAGCCAGCCTTTTAACACACAACATCACTCTCCCCTTTTTAAATAATATTTCCCCATAACACTTTTGAACACTCAACCTCTTGTTCTTATTCAAAGGATGTTAACACAAGCACTCAGCTACTCATTTCCTTATTGTTCCCTTAGTATTTTTAGCACAGTGTATTGATATAAAAGAGAAAAAGAAAACAAATTAAAACAATTTCCAATATTAAAAAGGCATCCAATATTATAAGGACAACTCAACCTGAAACAATCTCCATGAAACTAAAGAGGCCTGGGGAGGCTATGAAATGGAAGTAGTTATATGCCCAATGCAGAGCTGGAGACAATGTAGAAAGAAGTAGAGACACTACTGATCGCTGAATGGGGGCCGTCTGTTCCTGAAGGGTTATTTTTCCCCTCTCTTGGCTGAGGATGGAAATGTCAATTTGTTCTTTCTTCATCTTCTACTAAATCTCATTGACAGGAAGAGACATTTCCTGCCTAAGATTGTGGAGAGGACAGAGGGTGGATTTCACTTTGGGCTGAGAATATAAGGAAAGGAATGATACCTAAGCCTGCAAGAACTACCAGCCAATGAGCCCCACCACCCAGAGATTAAGAATCTCATGCTCCACAGACTGAGCTAGCCGGACTGTGTTTCTGCCGTTTGACTGCACAGTCACAGTGTAGTAGCAGTCCTAAGGGAGTTTCTTTGCTAGCTGAGGAGCCTTTTCTGACAGTAGCCTTCATGGTTCTGTCCTGCTAATTTCACTCCCGACTAGCAAACAGGAGATGTTCCAAGACTCTGGGTGCTGGTTTCTTTCACCATGGGATAGACACAGCATGCTGGATCAACCCCACCTCTCTGCTTTAGACGCTACAAGTCAACTCCAGCCTTAAATCGGGTTATTAGCTAATAAAAAACATTTATTTTTCTTCAAGGTCATACACAAACCGACCTAATGTGCATAAAAGGCACATTACTCTACCCCTCAACCCTCCTTTATTCAATCCCATAGGAATAGTAAAAAGAAGAAGAACTCAGTTCATTCATTAAACTTGTACAGCCTGCTTAGTAGTATAAGGGCCCTACAGTCAATCAAACCCTAACCCTGCCCCTTGACCCCTTAAGCCCCGCCCATTTACCCCTTGGTCTCTCCCACCTGTCACCGGGAGTCCCAGCCCATGGGGGTATTACTTCCAGGGTCAAGGTGCCACCTGACCGGAAGCAACGTGTGTCATGTGACCCCTCTAAGAACTCCTCCCACCACCCTCTACCAATCAGGAGGGGTTTTGTCCTGATAGGACCTCCCCGAGAGGAGATTTTGACCAATCAGGGTGACTTCCGTGGCGGGGGTGTCCCATCCGGAAGTGAGTGATGTGACCCCTCTAAGAACTCCTCCCTCCACCCTCTACCAATCAGGAGGGGTTTAGTCCCGACAGGACCTCCCCAAGAGGAGATTTTGACCAATCAGGGTGACTTCCGGGTTGGGGTGAACCCTCCGGAAGTGGGTCGTGTGACCCCACTAAGAACTCCTCCCAAGGCCCTCCGCCAATCAGAGTGCAGCACCATTACCCCATAAGTCCCAGCGCTGAACAGAGAAGGCGGCCATCTCTTACCAAGGACACGTGTTTTCGAAATCATGGAAAGGCTGCTGAGAGGAAACATGGACTCCTTCACCACCCCCTTGAGAACTTCAGACTTTGTTTTAGCCCCGAGGGTCTTTGACCATCCGCAGAGAAAGCGCTACATCAGCGACAGTTCCGAGGAGGAGGAGGGAGCAACTGAGGTGAGCCCTTTGGCCCAGCCATTGCTGGATATGCCGGAACCTGACCCCGAAACTCTCGTGAGACACACCGATGAGTGTGGCAGCCTCTCTTTGTCCACCCCCTCAGAGATGAAAGGCGATTGTGGCTTGGGGGAGTCACTGGCAGACAAGGCGAACGGAAAAGATGGCGCTCAGGTAAATGAATGATTAAGAAGCGACGGTCGAGGAGGGGTGGGTAATGGGTTAGGAACCGGGGGTTGTGTAAATTAAAAAACAAGCAGTGGGGGTGCTTACACGTTTTCTTTTCTGAAAATTTCTCAACAGCTCGACGATGCCTTTCTAGAGGACCCGGAGGCCCTGGACAGCGTTGCATCAAGCAGCGAAGATGAACCAGGCCCACCATGTTTTTGCTCAACGCCGATACAAGTTGTTGAAGAGGACTCTGAGGATGATGGCTATGAGGAGTTTAGGAGGCGGCTTGGCATAGAACTAACTGAGACAGTGCCACGTTGTAAGCTTAAAAAAGTCATGTGGACTATTGTACATGTTGCTGTTTATGCTATCCTTAAACACTGCCTTAGGGAAAAGCTTTTTGAAGATTGTGAGGGCTGTGTCATAGATGCGCCAGGCCAAAGGCACCATGACTGTGCATCTTGGACTTCAGTGGATATAAACGGCAAGCTCCGGGGCCTGTGTGCTGAGCTGTGTTTGGAAAGCTTATTAAACACTGTTATTGCCATAGGTTATGCTATGCAATATCTGTGATTAACCCAAGAACATTTAGCACAAGGGGTGACCTTGATAAATGCTGTGCAATTCAGTGCAGACCTTGACCATGTTCTAAAGAAAATGACCAAACTGGAAGATGCCTGCTTACAGCGTTATATTGACCGTCTAGTCCGCACAAAGAGTTACAGAACCCTGCTTAAGAAAAAGACTATTTGTAAGAAATCTAAAAGGATTAAGTTAGAGAGTGGTGAGGGGACAAACATGTGATATAAAACTTGGTAGCTGTAAATTAAAAAAAAAATAAAAAACAGTTTTGTGACTATCTGTGTTTTGTTAGAAGGCCTTTGGCCCTTAAGTGAGCTAAAAAGTTTTAATGAAGCAGTTTGGTTTGTTTTCAAGGAGCTGTACGTCTTTTAAATAAAAAATAAATTGTTTGTGAGAATTAGCTCTTGTGTTTTTGTGTGTGTGTGTGTGTGTGTGTAAAAGAGACCCATTTATAGCAAAAAGCTGAAATGTATGTTGTGTGAGGGGGGAAATTCCTAAAAATGTGCTTACAATAAAACAAACAAGGCTTGTTCAGACAATAGAGTTAATATGGAGATATATCTATCTCATAGAGCTGCCTTTACTAGCAGGACCAAATATTGATTTTGCCCCAGATCCCTAAGTGGCCCTCTCAAGGCTTGAACTCACATCCCTGGGTTTAACCAACCAATGCTTAAACCACTGAGCTATCCTTAGTCTGTTGAACTGAATGGGTTTAATCACACACACACACACCCCTCACTGAATAGCCAGGGTGACTGCAATTACTTACCCTTGTTGCTATAGGGTTCCATTTGATGGGAGTGCACCCATAGTAAGGGGTGGGTGGGGGTGGATGGTGAATTCTGCTTAATATGAAATGAAATTAAACCTCAGGAATTCACAGATGCTATTGGACAGTTTAAATATAACCCCAGGGGTTGGTAGAGCACTATTGGACAGTTTAAATATGGCCCAGGAGTTGGTTGAATGCTATGGGTCATTCTTTCTAGGAAATAACCCCACTCCCAAACTTTAAGCATGAAAGAAACATGTTTTAAAAAACAACAAAGTCCCAAGACATTCATTGATATCTGCAAAGGGCCCCCCCCACTTGGAAATGGGTACTGTTTAATACTGTAAGAAAGCCACAAATGTATTTTAACTCAAAGGGGGTGGGGGGAAAGCCCTGCTGTGCAGACAACATGGTTTCACTACCCCAGATCACAAAAGGGAATGCTATGGGAGGGGTGATTAAATTAACCTGTTAGCAACTATATTGAAGTCTGTTTGAAACAATGGGCTAAAATGGTATAAAAACCTCAGGTATGCTAGAGCTTGTCTTTTTCAACAGAAAACTTTCTTGGATAGCTGCTGGACTGCAAAAAGAGGTAAGACTTGCTGTCTTTAACTCTGAAACTATATATTATATAATGCCACTCTTTGCCCATGCTGTCTTAGTAAATAATGGTGCCTATGTTTATTGCAGTGTGATCTGTTTAGCATGGAACCAGTAACTTTAAACTGCATTTCACCACCAGGCCAAGGTAAAAACCATTTTAACAATAGTTGTGCTTACTTTTTTTTTTTTAATTCAACAGTATTATTACACAGGCTGTATAGGGATTTGGTGGTAATACTAACTAACATTTTTGCTTGTTCTTGAACCTGAAGGCCCAAACACACACGAGGGGGAACAGAACAAGCATGTGCCTGCAACACTTTATCCCATAGTAAAAGGTAACTGTATTTTTTTTCTTTTTTGCAACTGGCTTTTAAATGCATGTGGGTTTTTGAAAAGTGTATGGCTGCAAACTTGGTTTGTGTGTGTGTGTGTGTCCTGTGCAAGGCATAGGGTTTTTTTTTAAAGTACTTGGTTTGTTTTCAAACTAACAGGGTTTTTTACTGTGCATAATATGATGGGTTTTTAAATATGGGGAGGGGGGAATGCTACTAACTAAACCAAAGGCCCCAAACACACATGGCTGGGGAACAGAACAACCATGTAGCTTTTAAATGCATGTGGGTTTATTGAAAAGTATTTGGTTGGAAACTGTGGGTTTTAATCTGGTGGTATGTGTGTTTCAAACTAACAAGGGTTTCTGTGCAAAATGGATTTTAAAAGCAGTTTTGGTTTTTATTCTGCAAAATGAGATGTATTTAAAAACCTGTTTGTTGTACAGCCTGAAATGGATTATTATGTTGTAAAGCTATGACTTTTTAAATAGAAAAACACCCGTGTGTGTGTATATGTATGTATGTATGTATGTATGTATGTATGTATGTATGTATGTATGTATGTATGTATGTATGTATGTATGTATGTATGTATGTATGTATGTATAAATATAAGTTTACAAGATGGTTTCATATGTTTTATAATAATGTTGTTTGTTCCACAGTACAGTCAAAACATGAGAGATTCTTAGAACAGAGGGAAAACAAGCTGAAAAGAAAAAGGAAAGACAGCTGAAAAGGAAAAGTCACCAGCATCAGTGACTGATGAATGGATGAAGCCCAGTAAATATATTTTGCTTATTGGTTTGATTGCTCTATGAGGTTTTGTATTTTAAGTAAATACATAGGTGTGGGTGAGAGAGATGGTAAAGTTCAGTTTTGTAAAATGATGTTGTCTTTTCCCCCTCATAGGCGTGGGCAACTTTTCTGACAATGCTGTAGTCAGAGCTGCAAGGATACCTCCTCCAGAACTGCCAACGAACTAGGAATCTGCTTTGAGACCTTTAACAACGCAAAACAGCACAAGAGTGCAGCTGAAGCATCCGGGCGGTCCAAACCTCATATACGTCAAACCCAAGGACAAAACAAAAGACTCTGGTAAAAAACAACCATGCCACCACAACTCCAGATCCTCAGCGGCCACCACCACACCAAGCCCTGAGGAAACTGAGCGAAAATGCCCACATTCACAAACCCGGAGCATGCACTCTAGGGGTTGTGGCTAAAAAACCAAGAACTGACAAACCATTCTCCCAAAACCATAAGCTCATCACAGCTCCCCCATATTCTAGTATTTGGGAAGAGCTTGATGCTTCCCTCAGAAAAGTGATGGATGCTGTATCCTCGGGGAGTCTAAAAGAACAGGATTTTAGAAAGAAGTGGGAAAAATATGATGCTTTGTTCAGAACCATGCTGAAAGACCGGAGGGCTGGAAAGGGTGGCTCTGAGCAGGCATGACTAGTTGTGGAAAGGGGCCTAGGTAAAAGGGGCACCCTCCAGGGTACACATCAGCTCATGTGTAAACAAAAGGGGAGACAGCGCTTGGGGGATAAACAGATGGCTGCCAAAAAGTTGCAGGCCAGGGTCATTGTAAAAATTTTAAAAAGGGCTAAAGAGGTAATGGGGGAAAAAAAACAAAACAAAGAGATGCCCCATACTGGAGTCTCTCAAACTGGCTTGTCTGAAAATGGGGAGGCGGAATCAGACTCCGGTTTAGCAAATTCCCCAGAGGGCTCTCTAGACTGGTCCCGTTCTACTCCCAATGACCCTCATGGAGGCGCCTCAGAGCCTGACTCTCAAATAGCATCTGATGTAGAAGACGCAGCTAATGATCCCGTAGAGGAACTCCCAAGTAACCCTGAAAATGCAGAGGTGTATATGGAGCGAGTGAGAAGCTGGCAACGTGAATGATCTAGATTTGGGGGGTCGGTGTATTGTGAGGAATCTTGTTTTGTCAATCTTGAGCAAATAAATTCAGCTCAGAAGGTTGTTGAAGCCATACACCGGGGAATACAGTTAGTGCTCGATGACATTAATGGTAGGGTAGGCCTTGATGATTATGTTCAGTTACGTTTAGAGAGCCGTAATTTAACTAACTTTGTTTTCGGTCAAAAGAACTAGGGATGAGCTATCTGCTGAGGATTTCTTAAATCGGACCTCAAAGCTGCTACAGAGCAATAGAGAGTTGCATGTCGATGGGACATTGCACCTCGTTGTGACAGTTGTAAAAAACAGGGGTGGGGCGCTTGTAGAGTTTTTTTTAAATTCTATCCTTAATAGTCAAATTATTCATAAAAAGAGACCGTGTTTAGTAGCCCTGACTTAAACCGGTACCAATTTGTGTTTTGCAGGTGGGCTCTTGGCCATCATGTCGGATCGTAAACCTATGGACGCGGAATTGTTAGCGGAGGCGAGAAAGTTACATGAGAAACTGGGGTGGTCAGATCAAAAAAAGTTTCTGCTCAGTGACATAGCAAAGTTTGAACAGCATTTAGGAGTTAACATACAGGTGGTGCTGTATACGGCGAAAGGCGGCTGGGGCTTTTTTAAAATGGGGGGCACAGTGTACCCCAAGACTTATTTTATCTTGTTGCACGATGAGCATTACTATGGGGTTCTGGATGTAAAAAAGTTGTTCGGAGCAAAAAATTATTGTGAGTTTTGCCACACGATGTACAGCCACGACCACTCTTGCAGGTATCGTTGCCGCCTCTGCTTGAGCGTAACGTGCTCAGACAGCGTGGGCGTGCAGCAGCGGTGTCCTAGCTGTAGACTGTATTGTCGGTCCAAAGAGTGTTTAGACAGATATATCGACTGTGCATCAAAAAAACAAGTTGAATGCCTGTCTAAAACTTTGTGTGAGAAGTGTCAGTCTTGCATGGATAAGCGGCATAGGTATAAAGGGAGGCGGTGTAAGCAGTTTCAGGGTTTGATTGTTGGTGATGTAGACGGTCACCTCTGTTTTATGGACAGCCTTAGCCCGAATCTTCAGAAAAGTATATATATATTTTTTTAATGATTTCGAATGCACGCAGGAGACTGGGTTACACACTCCCAATTACATTTTTGCTATGTCCCTAAAGCTAGAAAAATCCTGGGAATTTAAGGGCGATGAGTGTCTTTCTGTGTTTAAGACCTTTATTGGCAAAGACTTTTGGGACTACACGTTCCTAGCACACAATTCTAAAGGTTATGATGCGTACTTCATTGTTAGACAGTTACTCCAGGAAAAGATGGGCCTAGAACTGATCACTCAGGGTAGTAAACTAATGTGCGTGGAAGTTAAGGCCCTGGGCATTCGTTGTATAGACTCTTTAAACTTCTTGCCCATGAAGCTTATCAAGCTACCGCAGGCGATGGGGTTTGAAGGGTGCAAAGGGTATTTTCCACACTTTTTTAACACATTAGAAAATCAAAATTATGTGGGGCCTATGCCCGGTATGGAGCACTATGGTGTAGAAAGCATGATGCCCAGAGAAAAAGCAGAGTTTCTCAACTGGTATCGGGACCACAGCTCTGAGGCGTTTGACTTGCAGAAAGAGCTCGCGTATTACTGTTAGCAGGATGTAAAAATTTTGAGACAGGCCTGTATCCTATACAGAAAAGAGATTATGAAAATGACGGAGAAGGGAGATGTAGTAGAGAAAGAACCTGGTAAATTCACCGAGATAAAACTGTGTATAGGTCCATTCCGGTACATAACACTGGCATCTGTGTGCATGGCTATGTATAGGTTTATGTTTTTGGAGCCTAACACAGTAGCTCTTCTCCCTCCAGACAAATATCACAGGCAGGAAAAGTTGTTTTTTATGAAGTATGTTGGATAATGCCAAACACACACTGTCTGTTATGCCTGAGAATATCGTGTGGTGTTACAGTTGTTGGCAACCTCTGTATAAAGAACTGCTCTGTAAATATCCCTTTATCAATTTTGTGGAGGGGCTGCCTGATGCTTTTGACGATGACAGTTTGTTTCCTACTAATAAAGTAAATATGATTATCATAGACGATCTGATGAACTCTGCTTCTGAAAGCGATGAAATCGAGAGAGGCTTCACCAAGTACGTGCATCACTGAAACCTGAGCATCATGTATATAGTTCAAAACTTATTTTGTCAGGGGGAAAAAAGAGTTGCACAATTAATCTAAACACAAAGTACATGATTCTGTTCAAAAACCCCAGGGGTAAATTACAAATCACTACTCTCGCTCAGCAAATGTACCCCGGCAAAGCTCAATTCTTTCTAGAAGCTTTTGAGGATGCTACCAAAAGACCTTATGGCTACCTAGTGGTGGATTTAAATGCTTCCACACCAGAAGCTTATAGACTAAGAACTGGTCTTTTCCCTCCAGACTGGCCGGGGGTTTATACTTTGAAAAGAACAACAGCCGGGTATAAAAAGAGATGACTTATCGGCAGGCCTCTTTTTAACAGCCGGGGCTGCTGCCCGAAAACATGTCTAGCTGTGTGAAGAGAAACCTGGGCCTTTTAAAATTACTTAGCAAATCGTCCCCACAGCAAATGAGGGCTATACTGTGTTCGGCCTCTAACAATCTAGTAGCGGCCATCTCAGAAATAGCACTCTATACCTTAAAAGGAAACGTACCTTTAACACAGAACCAAGTGCATGTGCTGAAAAAGAAATGCACGCTTATAAAAACTTTGTGTAATAAAAGGGTTTCACTTAAAAGAAAAAAGCATCTGGTGAAGCAGTCTGGGGGGTTTATCGGACCTCTGTTAAGTTTTGCTATCCCTCTGATAACGGGGCTTTTAACTAATCGATAATGGAGTATGCAGAAAAAATGTTCCTGGTGCCAGGCCACCAGTTGGAGCAATTAAGGGCTCCCCCTCCGGCAGAGGAAAATATCAGAACAACCGCAACTCACTTACTGGATGCTGAAATGAAGTCTGTTCTTCAAAGAACTGACTTGGCCAAATACAAAAAGGCTAAACTTTACAGTGCCGTGCTTCGAAGGTACCTAATGTACGTGAAGCAGAGCGATGCGGATAAAGGGAAAATAAGTCTGTTTCTACCAGAACAGGAACAAAGTGTGACTGCCAAACCCCCAGAAACACCAAAGAACTCAGACTCTGTTGCTCAGGAGGTGTTGGATAATGTGAATAAGCATTATAAGAAAAAGGCAATAGTATTGCTAAATAAGCTGGGCCAGGATAAAAATCTCTCTTCATGGAGCGATAAAGGGTCTTTTGTGTACAAAGGCTCTGTGGTTAATGGTTCTAACATGCTCGACTTAGTCAGGGCCGTCACCCAGACTCGCTCTGTTCCTAGCAGACATGTACCTAAAGAATGGGCTGTGTTTATGAATGCCATGGCGGAACTGAACGTACCATCTTCCATCATGGGCAATGCGGCCAACATAGATCTTTTGGAATGCCTCAAGGCCTTGACTGCTGACACCAGGGTGGATTGAGAAACCATGACCCCTTTTTTGCCATCTAAAAAACGAAAATTGGCTAAAAGAGCCGAATGGCTCAGTGTGTAATGTTTTTCACATTCTAATTTTTTTTTTAACTGGTAATGTTTTGCTTTAAATAAAATGTTTGTATAATTTTTAAAAAAAAAATAATCTGTGTACTTTTTCTCAATTGGTCATTGTGTTTTTTGTTTGGTTTTTTTTAATTAACCCCCACCAAACATCAATTGTCTTTAAACCCCTTACCTGGGGTGCTTTATTGAGTAACATGGCTATGAAAATCATTGCAAGATACACATGTCTGGGCTTGTTGAAACATGGTTTGAGAGAGGCTAGGCATGCCCAAGAATTTAAATTTATTTTTTACAAAATTAATCACCATCTGGTCATTTTGCACTAAGTCGTTAGAATACAATTTTAAAATCCAGTCAAAAGATAAACCCTTGCTGATGTAAGCAGAGTCAGGATGACCTCTACCCTGACATCTGGTAGTGAATTATGGCGAGTGTGGAAAAGAACTCCAGGGGCTGATCTTGTTTGCACAGGCACACCCACCCGTCTGGCATGAGACAACAACAACTGAAAGTGGTTACTTTGGCTGGTGTGGGAACCCCAGGTTCTCTGTTATTGGGGCAGGAAGAATAAAGTTTTGTTACCCTGATTCTGTGAATCAAGGCCAGTGGAACTGTTGTATGACAGAAGAATTCACCATTAACTAAGTAGCACTTGCTTGACAAGGGGCATGGGTTACAAAACCTAGTGAATTGAGAGAGGATGGGGACAGGTATTTGTACCTGATGGTATGGGCCCCCTTTGAGGGCAAAAACACCAATTGCACCACCTTCTCTCTCCACTGTTGAATGCCAGAGCTAACTTTGATTCCATTAGGAGTCTAGTTACAGGCTGCTGAGCTGAATTCACTTTGGGCCCATGGTGCACCAGCACTGGGGCTCCCCTACTACGAGCTGAAATCACAAAAGAGCTAAAGTTATTAAAAGCTGAGATCACTGAGTGCTGTGTTAACTAGTGGGGGAGCCTGAAGCTATATTGCTAAGCGGCTGGTGGAGCAGTTTGCGGGGACGACTGGAGGAGCAGCGAGTGGCGCGGAGCCTTGCGGGGACGGTTGGAGCGGCCCAAGGAACGGCGAGCGGAGCTGTTTGCGGGGATGGCTGGAGCGGCTCACAGGTCGGTGAGCGGAGCGGCGTGGAGCAGCTTGTAGAGCAGAGTCGTTTGTGGGACGACAGGAAGTGGACTGGCTTGTGGTGAAGGCTGTGGCGGAACCCCACGGAGAGGCGGCCGGATGGCCTCGGATCACATAAGGTGCCCCTTAACACCCTGTGTGCCCCCCCTTTTACTCTGGGGCTGCACTGACCATGGACAGAGACTTTGGGGGTTGTTGGACTTTTGGGACTCTGGGTGATTTTTGGGTTGCTGGATTCAAGAACCAAAGGGAAAGGACACAGCCCAATTTGCTGGGGTGGGTCTTTTGCTCATGGTTTGTGTTAGGAATCCTGTGCGTGCTGTTTTTTCCAATTTAATGCTGATGTCGTTTACCTCATGTTATTAAACATTTTCTGCTACACTCAGACTCCGTGCTTGCGAGAGGGGAAGTATTGCCTCTTAGAGGCGCCCAGGGGGTGGTATGTAATTGTCCCAGGTCACTGGGTGGGGGCTCGAGCCGCTCTTGCATTGTGTTATTGAAACGGAACCCCTAGATACAGAACCCGGCCCTTGTTGCTGCCAACTTAGATGGGCAGAAGGGTTACATTTTGGGGGCTCGTCCGGGATTCCTGGGTCAGTACCCCTCGCAAGCACCTGTTGAGTGTTCCACTGCATTGGGAAACCATTGTGTTTATATTTTGAGGAAATTACTGTTTGTATAATGGCTAATATGTCGGGTTGATTGGGCCCCGGCCCTGCAGCCTCTAGCTCAGGGGCCGCAGCCTCAGCCAATGATTGGGCAAAAGCACTGGGGCAAGTATTGGAAAAGGTTGTGTTGTCCCATGCTACGTCAAACTATTGTCGTGAGTTAAGGTTATTTGCTGGGGAAGAGGAGTTTGAACCCTGGTTGGAGCATACCACTGAAATGCCGTGGGAAAGGGCCATACCCGATGCAGAAAAGTGAAGATGTCTAATAGAGAGCCTTAGTGGCCCAGCATTAGATGTGATTCGCACCCTGAAGCTCATTGACCCTGGGGTCAGTGTGAAGGACTGTCTAGAGGCCCTTGATCATACCTTTGGGAGTGTGGAGGGCCCTGAAGACAGTTACTGTAAGTTCCTTAATTCCCGACAGCAAAATGGCGAGAAGATTTCAGCCTATATACAGAGGCTGGAGAGACTGCTTCAGAGGGCTGTCATGAGGGGAGCAGTGACTGCTGAACAGATGGATCAGACCAGACTGGCTAAAATTGTAAGAGGAGCTCCGTATCAGAACCCGATTCTACTCCACCTCCGGCTAAGAGAACTATGGGAACATCCCCCAAGTTATTCCCAGCTGATAAAGGAGGTCAGAGAAGAGGAAGAAAGGCAGGCTGCCAGCGAGTTTTGGGAAGCCCAAACATTGGAGCCAGCCAGCACAACACCACTGCATACGGCCAGTGTACTGATGGTGAGCACCACAGAGGAACTTGCCCAACAAATGCAGGTCCTGACACAACGGATAGCTGAACTGCAAAGCACCATTGACTGAGCTAAGACTTCCAGGAATAAGGAGCCTCTGTGGCAATGGAGAAGTCAACATTTAGAGCCACCATCCCACCGGGGCAAAGGGGGAAAGGACAATTCTTCTGCTACTGATGTGGTGAGGATGGACACAGTGCTGCAAAGTGCCATAATGAAGAAAACCCCTCCTTAGTGTATGGAAAGCTGAGGATCAGTTGGGAGAAATCCGGTAGCTGCCAGAGGGTCCAGGGACGGGGACCACCCAGGCCTGCAGGATTTGAAGATTCCCCCAGGAAACACCGTCCAGCTGAGATCTCCGTAGGACTGATAGGGCCTCGAGCAGAGGTCACGGTGAGGATTAAAGGGGCGGAGTGTAAAGCCATGCTTGACACTGGATCTCAAGTGACTATTATATTTCAGTCATTCTACCAACAGATGCTTAGGCACCTGCCTATACAGCCACTGACTGGCATTGGTCTGTGTGGCCTCAGCAAGGATGAATACCCTTACCAAGGGTATGTCATAGTGCACCTGGAATTCCCAGAGGAGGTTGCTGGGGTAAGAGGAAGAGGTGGACACAGCCCTGATAGGGACCGACTCCAGTCTCTTCAAGGTGCTCGCGGATTACTGCAGACGAGGGGCTGGGGACCAGTACCTGAATACCCTGATGATCCATACGCTTTGTGCTGAAGCCCATAGGAAGATTGAGAGTGCTAAAAAGGAGACATCTGAGCTACCGATTGGAGCACTGAAGTACATGGGCACAACCCCCTTAGTAGTGCCTGCAAGGACGGAGCAAGAAGTGCTTGTCATGAGTACCCGGCTGAAAGGCAGTAAAGGGGCATTAGCAATGGTAGAGCAGCCGGTTGAAGGAGAACTCCCGGAAGGAGTGCTGGTCCCCAGTGGAGTCATAACCCTACCTGCTGAAGCCCAGGAAAAGGTGACTATACTGATTGCTAATGAAACAAGTCGAGATGTTGTTGTGAAGCAAGGACAAAAGATAGCAGACCTCTTCGAGCCTGAATCAATTGTAAAACCCCAGTGTGAGACTCAAGTTCCGACAATAGACCCAGCAAAGTTTGACTTTGGAGATTCACCGTTGTCCAAGGAGTGGAAAGATCGCCTGCAGAGGAAACTTTGTGAAAGATCCAAGGTGTTCTCATTGCATGAGTGGGATGTGCAAAAGGAGTAGAGCACATCAGACTACATGACTCTTGACCTTTCAGGGAGAGATCTAGGAGGATTGCCCTCTCCGAGATGAAAGATGTGCGACAACATCTTCAGGAGCTGGCTGCGAATGGCATCATTACAGAGTCCCGCAGCCCATACGCCTCACCCATTGTGGTGGTCCATAAAAAGAATGGGAAAATCCGGATGTGTATTGACTTCCGCACCCTAAACCGCCGTACTGTGGTTGACCAGTACACAATGCCCTGAGTCCAAGATGCCTTAGACTGTTTGCTGGGAAGCCAGTGGTTCTCTGTGTTGGATCTTCGGAGTGGATACTACCAGATCCCTCTGGGTGAAGAAGATAAGGAGAAGACAGCCTTCATCTGCCCATTAGGGTTTTATCAGCTCGAACGCATGCCCCAAGGGATTTCTGGAGCACCTGCCACATTTCAACGTCTTATGGAGAAAGTTGTGGGAGACATGAATTTACTGCAAGTGTTAGTTTATTTGGATGACCTGATTGTGTTTGGAAGAACCTTGGAGGAGCATGAAGAAAGACTTCTTAAAGTGCTTGATAGGTTAGAGGATTATGGGTTGAAGCTTTCAATTGACAAATGCCAGTTCTGCAGGACCTCAGTGAAGTATGTGGGTCACATTGTGTCCCAAGAGGGTGTGAGTACTGATCCCGATTAAAATAGAAGCACTCACTACATGGCCATGTCCAAGTAACTACAGAGAACTCAAGACCTTTCTTGGGTTTAGTGGCTACTACTGCAGATTTGTGAAAAACTATGCTACGATCGTAAAACCTCTGAATGATCTTACCAGGGGATACCAGTCCAGCAAGAACAATCTAAGACCAAGAATAAGGGGAGGTCCCCAAAGCCTCCTGTGCAGAGACACTATGGCCCCTTCGAACCATTTGGGCCACGGTGGGATGAGAGATGTGAAAGGGCTTTTCGAGAAATCATTACTTGCCAATCATGCTCCGGTCCTAGTCTTTGCTGACCCAAGCAAGCTGTTTATCCTGCATACTGATGCCAGTTTGGAGGGTCTGGGAGCAGTACTGTACCAGGAGGTGGAAGGCAAATGTAAACCTGTAGCCTTTGCCAGCCGAGGACTGTCTGATAGTGAAACTCAGTATCCCACCCACAAGTTGGAGTTCTTGGCCTTGAAATGGGCCATCACTGAGAAATTTTGAGACTACTTGTATGGTGCTCAGTTCCAGGTATGGACGGACAACAACCCACTGACTTATGTGTTAACAAGTGCTAAGCTGGATGCTACAGGGCAAAGATGGGTGGCTGCTTTGGCTAGCTATGACTTCAGCATTCAATACCGATCAGGGAGAAGCAATGTAGATGCAGACGCATTGTCCCGGCGTCCACAGGCACCAGGAGTTGCTGTGATACCCACAGATGGAGTGAGGGCTATTTGCAGTGTGAGTCGCCGAGAGCCAGAGGCCCATGAGAGCCTTCATGGATGTGCTGCAGAAGCTTTGGGCCTGTCCCCTGAATGCGTGCCTTCTGCTTCAGTGAACTATATTGCATTGGACCAATCTCCTTTGCCCATGCTCAATGCGGCTGACTGGCAGGAAGCCCAGCTGCAAGTTATTGACATTCGTGATACACTACTTGCCAAAAGGGAGGGGCGAAGCCCAGCTGCAGTTGTCCCACCTAACCCGGAGGGTAAACTACTGTTGAGAGAATGGACCAAACTAAAACTGATTCAGGGAGTGCTACACCGAGTGACCACAGACCCTTTACAAAAGCAACGAGCACAGCTAGTGCTGCCAAAAGAGTACAGAGCCCTGGCCATGAGAGCCCTGCATGATGACTTTGGACATTTAGGGATGGAGAGGACCCTGGAACTTATTCGTAGTAGGTTCTATTGGCCTCGGATGGCTGAAGATGTTCACAGGAAATGTGAGACCTGCGCTCGATGTGTTCAAAGGAAAACTCTGCCCACGAGGGCTGCATATCTGAAGAACATCACCAGCAACAAACCTCTGGAGCTGGTATGCACTGATTTCTTGTCTTTAGATGTAGACTAGAGGAATATTGGGAACATTCTAGTAGTGACTGACTATTATACGTGATATGCGCAGGCATATCCCACACATGATCAGAGGGCCACCACTGTTGCTCGAGTACTGTGGGAGAAATATTTCTCAGTTTATGGATTTCCAGCCTGGATACACTCGGATCAGGGGCAGGACTTTGAGAGTCACCTCCTGAAGGAGGTGCTGAGGATAGCGGGAGTTAAAAAGTCTAGGACAATGCCTTATCACCCGCAAGGTGATTCTCAGCCAGAGAGGTTCAACCGAACCCTATTAGATATGTTGGGGACTTTGCGGCCAGAGCAGAAGGCAACCGGGAGCTAACATGTTGCATTTCTGGTGCACGCCTACAATGCCACAAGGAACGATGCTACAGGAGTCACCCCATACCTCTTAATGTTTGGGCAAGAACCAAGATTACCCATAGACCTGTGCTTTGGTGTATCAGAGGATGGAGATCGCTATGAAACTCATCAGCACTATGTATCACGACTAAGAGAAAAGCTGCGGGATGCTTATCACTTAGCTACATCTGCGGCTCGGAAGAACGCAGACCGCAACAAACATTGATATGATGCTAGGGTACATCTGCAAGAGCTCCAGCCGGGGGACAGAGTCCTGCTGCGAAATTTGGGTATTGCTGGCAAACACAAGATAGCTGACAGATGGAAGGCAATACCTTATTTGGTTATGGAAAAGCTAGGAGACCTGCCGGTCTACAAGATCAAACCTGAAGAGGGTCCAGGGCAGACAAAGACAGTGCATAGAAACCTTTTGCTCCCTGTGGGGGAATTGGTAGGCACCCCTTATGAGATGGGGCCACAACAGGGCAACCAGGCAGAACTAAGGTGCTGGACCACAGCCGCCCTCCAACATGGACAACCAGCCCCCTGCAGCTATCCTACCCCTATGCAGCACATCCGAGAGTGAGTCTGAGGAGGAAGACACAACCATGGTGTATCCTGGGATGGAGACAAGATTTCAGTCCCGATCAACTGAATCAAAAGAGAGCTCCTCTTCTTCCACCCTAAACTCCATGGCAGAAGTATTTAGGCCCATTCCTGACACCCCTGAGCCACTGGTGGCACCCCCATGTGATGACACACACAGGTTATTGGACAGTGGAGACATACAGGTGGAGGATGTCCTGGGCACCTTGGACCCTCCATTGTTAGAACTAGAAATGCAGGGGCCAATGCGAGTAGCCAAGGGGCCCTCAAAGGAAACCTCTCCATCCGTCGTTCAAGAGGCTGTCCCCCCTACCACAGCAACAGAGATTCTCAATAGATGAGACAGGGTAATAAGACCAGTAAAACGGTTGACTTATGATGCACCTGGGGTGACTAGTGAGGAACCAATATGTTTAGCACACAGGCTTGTGGAAGCTAAAGTGGGCTATCTGAGGCCCTTTGGAGGGAACCAGTGAGTTGGTATAATAGGAAGTGTGATTTGTCGGGATGACAAATTCTCGGCTGGGGGGAGGATGTAAGCAGCGTCAGGATGAGCTCTACCCTGACATCTGGTGGTGAATTATGGCGAGTGTGGGGAAAAAAACTCCAGGGGCTGATCTTGTTTGCATAGGCACACCCACCCATCTGGCATGAGACAACAACAACTGAAAGTGGTTACTTTGGCTGGTGTGGGAACCCCAGGTTCTCTGTTATTGGGGCAGGAAGAATAAAGTTTTGTTACCCTGATTCTGTGAATCAAGGCCAGTGGAACTGTTGTATGACAGAAGAATTCACCATTAACTAAGTAGCACTTGCTTGACAAGGGGCATGAGTTACAAAACCTAGTGAATTGAGAGAGGATGGGGACAGGTATTTGTACCTGATGGTATGGGGCCCCCTTTGAGGGCTCAAAACAAAAATTGCACCACCTCCTCTCTCCACTGTTGAATGTCAGAGCTAACTTTGATTCCATTAGGAGTCTAGTTACAGGCTGCTGAGCTGAATTCACTTTGGGCCCATGGTGCACCAGCACTGGGGCTCCCCTACTACGAGCTGAAATCACAAAAGAGCTAAAGTTATTAAGAGCTGAGATCACTGAGTGCTGTGTTAACTAGTGGGGGAGCCTGAAACTATATTGCTAAGCAGCTGGCAGAGCAGTTTGCGGGGACGGCTGGAGGAGCAGCGAGTGGTGCGGAGCCTTGCGGGGATGGTTGGAGCGGCCCAAGAAATGGCGAGCGGAGCTGTTTGCGGGGATGGCTGGAGCGGCTCACAGGTCGGTAAGCGGCGCGGCGTGGAGCAGCTTGTAGAGCAGAGCCGTTTGTGGGACCCTGTGTGCCCCCCTGTCCTTTTACTCTGGGGCTGCACTGACCAGGGACAGAGACTTTGGGGGGTTGCTGGACCCAAGAGACTTTGGGGGTGTTGGAATTTGGGGACTCTGGGTTATTTTTGGGTTGCTGGATTCAAGAACCAAAGGGAAAGGACACAGCCCAATTTGCTCTTGAAAAAGAGGGTTGACCCCGTCGAAGCTCCCAACTTCCCCGGGGGCGTAATATATTTTCTTTAACAGAGCCGTCTGTGTAGACATGACTGTTACTCGTACCGTCTTTTACTACCACGAGTATGAAAGGGGACGCATTCATATTGACACATTTAAATAAGTTTTATTAATTGCCTGGTTTAACATGACCTTTTACAGCCACATGTAAAAATGGATGCCATGACCCCTACCATAAGGGAGTCTCAGATGGTTCATTCTTCTATTTTGTCCTTTTTGGCTTGAGATTTGTGTCTCAGACATGAGCAAAAACATCTGACGCACGATATATTTACTCCCACAGGGCTACCGATGTGTAAGTTCTTAAAGGCATCTAAAAAGGCATTGGCGAGCTGTTGAGAGATTTTCAGAGAAGAAACCGTGTAAGCACCCCCACTGCTTGTTTTTTAATTTATGCAACCCCCGGTTCCTAACCCATTACCCACCCCTCCTTGACCGCTGCTTCTTAATCATTCATTTTACCTGAGCGCCGTCTTTCATGAACAGTAATTTAGCTAATTTAGACCTAATCACTGTATATGTACAGCTGTGATTGTTTTCCAATGCGCATTACTTTGCATTTACCACCATTTACTGCCATTTTGTTGCCCAGTCACCTACTTTTGTGAGATCCCATTGTATCTCTTTGCAGTCTGCTTTGGACTTGACTATCTTGGGTAGATTTGTGTCATCTTCAAATGTCGCCACCTCACTGCTTACCCCTTTTTTCCAGACCATTTATGAATATGTTGCACAGTACTGGTCCCAGTACAGACCCCTGGGGGACACCACTATTTACCTCTCTCCATTCTGAAAATGGACCATTTATTCCTATCCTTTGTTTCCTATCTTTTTACCAGTTAATGATCCATGAGAGGACCTTTCCTCTTATCCTATGACAGCTTACTTAGATTTTCTGAAAGCCTTTAACAAGGTCCATCACCAAAGGCTCTTAAGCAAAGTACACTACATCCACTGGATCCCCCGTCCCTCAAAGAATTCCAGTAGATTTGGGAGATATGATTTCCCTTTACAAAAACTCTGTCAACTCTTCCCCAACAGATCGTGTTGTTGATGTTTTTATTTCCTACATACTTTTGACAGTGTTTTATCTGCTATACCCCGAGGTCCGCACAGCTGTTGCAAACGTTCCCTGGAGACATTCATCTACTGAGAAATCTTTCCTGTTAACATAGCCAAATAGGAGACTGTAGTAGTTTAATGAATGAACTGAGTTCTTCTTCTATCTATTCTTATGGGATTGAATAAAGGAGGATTTTTCCTCCTCAAGAGCTGCAACAGTGAGACCAGCTACTTTCGCTGTTGCTCCTGGCTAGATTCGAGCTACCCCAGTCATCCACCAAGTTCTCCCCCTTTGAACTCTTGTATGGACGCCAGCCCGGCAGGGTTCTGGATCTGATGAGAGAGGCCTGGGAGCACACCCCCTCAACTTCCCAGGTACTTCTCCAATCTATACTGTTATTGCGAGACTGGCTTGTCTGAGCCGGGACCCTCGCCTGAGAAAATCTTCAGGTGGCCCAAGAGATCCAGGAGCGGTGCTATAACCATGGGGCCCGAACAAGCAGCTTTGCACTGGGGGATTGGGTACTTCTACTCCTCCCATCAAAAGAGTAAAAGCTCCTGGCCTGGGGGCAAGGCCCGTATGAAATGGTCCGGCAGGTGGGGCCTGTCACCTATGAGGTTCACTAACCCCACCAGAGGAAGAAGAATCAGGTGTACCATGTGAATCTCTTGAAACCCTGGCAAGCCAGGGAAGGATTGCTAACCGCCCCTACCCACCTGAACCAGCCCTAGGGCCCCAAGTGCCTGAGTTGGACAAGATGGAGGAGAGCCAATTGGTGACACACTGTCGGCTGATCAGCAGAAACAAGCTCAGTGCCTCTTGGAATCCTTCCAGAAGACTTTCACCACATGCCCCAGCCAGACTACTGTCATATGGTACATGATCCAGGCAACCCCGGGACAGGTGGTCTGGGAAACTACCTGCCCCCTCCCACAGCAGATGTGAGAGATTGTGGGGAAGGAGGTCCAAACAATGGTAGAACTGGGAGTCTTTGAGTGGTCATGAATTGAGTAGTGCAGCCCCATTGTAGTGATCCCAAAACCCGATGGGAGCCATCATTTCTGTATCGACTTTCAGAAGGTAAATGTGATCTCGAAGTTTGATGCTTATCTGATGTCCCAGATTGATGAGTTCCTCGACTGTCTTGGAACTGCCAATTATATCACCACACTTGATCTCACAAAAGGATATTGACAGATCCCCTAGACCCACCTTCCAGAGAGAAGACGGCGTTCGCCACCTCATCAGGGCTGTATCAATTTGTCCGGATGCCCTTCAGCCTCCATGGGGCCCCGGCTACCTTTCAGTGCACGATGGATCGCCTCCTAACTCTGCATATCACCTATGCGTCCACTTACCTAGAAAACATTGTTATCTGTATTCGTCGTTGGGAAGAACACTTACTCCAGGTAGCAGCTGTCCTGTGGACCATTCAGAGAGCGCGCCTCCTGGCCAACCCGAAGAAATGTCAGATTGGATGGCAGGAAACTACCTACCTGGGATATATCCGAGGTCAAGGCCTTGTACAGGCCCTCATAGGGAAAGTCCAAGCCCTTCAGGCCTGCCCAGTGCCAACTACAAAGCAGTTTTGGGGCATAGCAGGATACGATTGACACTTCATCCCCCATTTCACATCTATCACGGCTCCCTTCACTGCTCTTTTAACTAAGGACAGCTACGTCAAGTACGATGGTCGGTGGAATACGAAGAGGCATTCCAAAACCTCAAGGAGAGCCTGAGTCGGGAACCTGTACTATTCAGCCCCAATTTTCACCAAGAGTTCCTGGTCCAGATGGATGTTTCGGAGGTGGGCCTAGGGGCCGTCTTGTCCCAGGAGGTATAGGCAGAGAAGCACTCCATACTCTACATTAGCCGGAAGCTCTTCCCCAGGTAACGCCACTATGGGGTTATAGAAAAGGAGGCCCTCGCCATGAAATGGGCAATTGAGGCCCTCAGATATTAACTTTTTGGAAAATCCTTAATTATGATAATTCATCATGAGCCCCTAAGGTGGTTGGGCACCATGAAAACCACCAATGCTCGGCCGATGAAATGGTACCTCACCTTGCAGCAGGATGCCTTCACTATACGACACCGTGCGGGGAAACAGAATGCTAATGCGGACTTTCTGTGCCACCTAGGGGCCATGCTCCTCTTGACCTGCTGCTTACAAACAGGGAAGAATTAGTAGGCGAAATAGAAATGGGTGGCAACCTAGGCAGCAGTGACCATGAGATGGTTGAGTTCAGGATCCTCACACAAGGAAGAAAGGAGAGTAACAAAATACAGACCCTGGACTTCAGAAAAGCAGACTTAGACTCCCCTAGGGAACTGATGGGCAGGATCCCCTGGGAGGCTAATATGAGGGGGAAAGGAGTCCAGAAGAGCTGGCTGTATTTTCAAGAAGCCTTATTGAGGACGCAGGAACAAACCATCCCGAAGTGCAGAAAGAATAGCAAATATGGCAGGCGACCAGCTGGGCTTAACAGTGAAATCTTCAGTGAGCTTAAACTCAAAAATGAAGCTTACAAGAAGTGTAAATTTGGACAGATGTTTAGGGAGGAGTATAAAAATATTGCTTGAGCATGCAGGGGTGTAATCAGGAAGGCCAAGGCACTATTGGAGTTGCAGCTAGCAAGGGATGTGAAGGGTAACAAGAAGGGTTTCTACAGGTATGTTAGTAACAAGAAGAAGGTCAGAGAAAGTGTGGGACCCTTACTGAATGGGGGAGGCAACATAGTGACACATGATGTGCAAAAAGCTGAAGTACTCAATGCTTTTTTTGCCACCGTCTTCAGAGACAAGATCAGCTCCGAGACTGCTGCACTGGGCAACACAGTATGGGAAGGAGATGAGCAGCCCTCAGTGGTGAAAGAACAGGTAAAGGACTATTTAGAAAAGCTGGACATGCACAAGTCCATGGGTCCAGATCTAATGCATCCAAGGGTGCTGAAGGAGTTGGCTGATGGGGGGGGGGGAGGGATAGGTCAGTGGTTTGAGCATTGGCCTGCTAAACCCATGGTTGTGAGTTCAATCCTTGAGGGGGCCATTTAGGGAATTGGGGTAAAAATCTGTCTGGGGATTGGTCCTGCTCTGAGCAGGGGTTGGACTAGATGACCTCCCAAGGTCCCTTTCAACCCTGAGGTTCTAAGATTCTTGATTCTATGATTGCAGAGCCATTGGCAATAGCTTTGAAAACTCATGGCAATCAGGGGAGGTCCCGGACAATTGGAAAAAGGTAAATAAAGTGCCCATATTTAAAAAAGGGAAGAAAGAGAACCCAGAGAACTACTGACTGGTCAGCCTCACTTCAGTCACTGGCAAAATTATGGAGCAGGTCCTCAAGGAATCCATTTTGAAGCACTTGGAGGAGAGGAAGATGATCAGGAACAGTCAACATGGATTCACCAAGGGTAAGTAATGCCTGACCAATCTGATTGTCTTCTATGATGAGATAACTGGCTCTGTGCATATGGGGAAAGCAGTGGAAGTGATATATCTTGACTTTAGCAAAGATTTTGATACGGTCTCCCACAATATTCTTGCCAGCAAGTTAAAGAAGTATGGGCTGGATGAGTGGACTATAAGGTGGATAGAAAGCTGGCTAGATTGTCGGGCTCAATGGGTGGGGATCAACGGCTCGATGTCTGCTTTGCAGCCGGTATCAAGCGGAGTGCCCCAGGGGTCAGTTCTGGGGCTGGTTTTGTTCAACATATTTATCAATGATCTGGATGATGGGATTAATTGCACTCTCAGCCAGTTCGCAGATGACACTAAGCTGGGGGGCGGGGGAGAGGTAGCTATGCTGGAGGGTAGGGATAGGGTCCAGTGTGACCTAGACAAATTGGAGTATTGGGCCAAAAGAAAATTGATGAGGTTCAACAAGG
The DNA here is from genome assembly GCF_028017835.1 of Emys orbicularis. Taxonomy (NCBI): domain Eukaryota; kingdom Metazoa; phylum Chordata; order Testudines; family Emydidae; genus Emys; species Emys orbicularis. The sequence continues at coordinate 16,640,264 of NC_088695.1, read as the reverse complement.
ACAAGTGCAGAATCCTGCACTTAGGACGAAAGGATCCCATGCAGTGCTACAGGCTGGGGACCGACTGGCTAAGCAGCAGTTCTGCAGAAAATGACCTGGGGATTACAGTGGACGAGAAGCTGGATCTGAGTCAGCAGTGTGCCTTCGTTGCCAAGAAGGCCAAAGGCATATTGCAATGCATTAGTAGGAGCATTGCCAGCAGATCGAGGGAAGTGATTATTCCCTTCTATTCGGCACTGGTGAGGCCACACCTGGAGTATTGTGTCCAGTTTTGGTCCCCCCACTACAGAAGGGATTTGGACAAATTGGAGAGAGTGCAGTGGAGGGCAATGAAAATTATTAGGGGGCTGGGGCACATGATTTGAGGAGAGGCTGAGGGAACTGGGCTTATTTAGTCTGCAGAAGAGAAGATTGAGAGGGGATTTGATAGTAGCCTTCAACTACCTAAAGGGGGGTTCCAAAGTGGATGGAGCTAGGCTGTTCTCAGTGGTGGAAGATGACAGAACAAGAATCAACGGTCTCAAGTTGCAGTGGAGGAGGTCTAGGTTGGATATTAGGAAACACTATTTCACTAGAAGGGTGGTGAAGCACTGGAATGGATTGCCTAGGGAGGTGGTGGAATCTCCATCCTTAGAGGTTTTGAAGGCCTGGCTTGACAAAGCCTTGGCTGGGATGATTTAGTTGGTGTTGGTCCTGCTTTGAGCAGGGGATTGGACTACATGACCTCCTCAGGTTTCTTCCAACCCTAATATTCTATGATTTATCCTGGTGTAGCTCTGTGAGGTGGATTATCCACTCTCCATCACAATGTGCATCTCTTCTCATCTAGGGCTGGCCTACACACTGTGTTTGTAACAATATACAGATTGTTTAATTCTATCTAATCAGCATTTTCCAGCAGAAAACTTCCATCAGAAAATGTTTAGCCATCTTTCCTGTTGTGCTTGAACACTACTCCATCTTACTGCCATGTCCAGCTGCTGGGGATATGATATGTAGCTGTGTGTTCCTCCGCACCTGTCAATTTCTCCCCAGCCCTTAGTTCACAAGCTCCTCTATGACCTTTTTAATTTTATATGCCAGCAATCTGGGTCTGTTTTGGTTTAGGTGGAGCCCATGCTTCCTGTATAGGCTCCTCCTTTCCCAAAAGGTTTCCCAGTTCCTAATAATACCCTCCTTCCTACACCATTATCTCATCCATACTTTGAGACCCTGCGGTTCTGCCTGTCTACCTGGGCCTGTGTGTGGAACTGGGAACACTTCAGATAATGCTACCATATAGGTCTAGGACTTTAACCTCTTTCTCAGCAGCCTAAATTTGGCCTCCAGGACACCTCTCCTACCTTTTCCTGTGTCATTGATACCTACGTGTACCAGGACTGCCAGCTCCTTCCCTGCACTGCACATATGCCTGTCTAGATCTCTTGAGAGATCCGCAACCTTTGCACCCAGCAGGCAACTCACCATACAGTTCTCCCGGCCATCCCATGGAGGGGAAAGATAAAAATATCTGTGTAGACATAATTCTTTTTCCGATTCTGGGAAGAGTAATGAAAAAATGCTGCAGCTATTTAAAAAAGAAATTTAAAATTCACCTTTCATGCCCACACATCGCATTCTCTGACAAACACTTACATCCCATCAAAGAAGACTTCCCAGAACAGAAAAATAATTTTTCATGACAGGATATTTAACCTGCTGTCTTAAGTGGGACCAATTCTGTTCCCCTCCAACAGGGAAAGAGGGATGAGTCCTGGTCCCAAATTAAAGGGAGGACTCAAACAGAGTAGCCTAAAAACCCAAAGCAGCAAAAGGGAAAAGACTTAAACCCTAGAGGCAGAGAGGTCATCACAACCGAGGCAGTCCTAATTTTCCTGTAGGAAAATGGGGCTGTGACCTGAACCCTAACGACAGAGCGGTCACTCATCTTATCTGTTTCAGGGAATAATCCCCATTTGAAAGAAAAAAGGTGGAGACCTGAACCCTTGTTACAGGACGATTGGCAGAGGCACATCTCTAGCAGGATGGCTAGCACGACAGCTCGCGGAGATGTGTGGCTAGCAGGATCGCTAGCAGAGAAGCACGGCTGGCAGTGAAGACAGCAGTAGAACCCCACAGACAGACGTGGCAATTGGCCGTTGACCTGAGCAGCGGAGCATGTAAGGTGCCCCCCATACCTCCTCCCCACTTCCACTCAGGCTGGGAGGTAAACTCTGCAGATGAACTTCTGAACTATGGGGCTGCACTGACCAAGGACAGAAACTGTGGGTGGGGTGACTTTTGGGTTGCTGGACTCAGGAGCCTGAGGGGAAAAGAACACTGCCAAACTTAATTGGGGTGGGTCTTTTGCTCATGGTTTGTGTTATAAATCCTGTCTGTGGTGTTTCCCCCCATAATACTGGATTTCCCCCCCTCCTTTAGTAAAGGGCTTTTGCTACACTCTCTGTGCTTGTGAGAGGGGAAGCATTGCCTTTTAGAGGTGCCCGGGGGTGGTATGTAATTTTCCCAGATCACTGGGTGGGGGCTCAAGCCAGTTTTGCCTTGTGTTATTGAAAAGAAACCCCTAGATACTGAACCCGGCCCTTGTTGCTGCCAACTCTGATGGGCAGAAGGGTTACAGATGTGTGTACACATCTGTACGTGTGTAAATTGTGCCTCTGCACAAACTACTCTCCTCTTCTGTATGGTTTTAGATAGCCTTAAGTTTGCTCTTTTCTACACCTCAAAGAGCAAATTCTCTTGAGTTCAAGTGATTGCCATTCAAGGTTATCGTGCTGGCAAACAGGAAGGCTGGGATTTCCAAAGGAGCCTAAGGTAATTACACACCCAAATACCAGTTGGATATGGGTGCCTAACTCCCTTGGGCTCCTTTGAAAATCTCAGCTAAATTTAATGTGGTCAATGTAAGACCCTCATCTATGCAGTGTCAGGATGTTTAGGATTGAGAGCTTGGACTCAGTACAAACTTCTTCACAGCTGCCTTACCCTTCCTCCAACCATGAATACTTGATCGTGCACAAAGTTGTTTCTGAGTATTCTGCTTTACTGGAAGGTGCTCTGCGTAGGTAATGGTAGGGAGGAGGAGCTGATTGTGTGTGTGTGTGTGTGTGTGTGTGTGTAAAATACTGAGAGGGAAATCAAAGATCTCCGAAACATCTAAGGCACCAAAGTTTAATGTCCACATTTCATCTTGCAACCATGCCCAGGCCTGTCACAGAGATGGTTAACAAATCCATTTAAGACTGTAGGCTATCCTCATAATAGGCAACCATGAATGATCAATGGGACTCAAGCCTGAGGACCCTTCATATTATCTCCTGTGCATTTGGGCAATGTAGGAGCATTTTGAGAATGAGAATCTCAAAATGCAGATATGGTCAAATGCTTTGGCGGTGACTGCAGATGTGGGCAAACGCTTTTGTAAAATGAGTTCCAGCAAATGACACTTGTACTTCCCCTGTAGCAAGAGGCTATCACAATAGTGACCAGCAGGGGATGAAATGTGTGTTTGGTTAAGAAATTTAGCAGTGATCGAGATGAAGAGAAACACTCAGAGGTCTAACAAACACCCTGCTCAGCTCCCATCTGCTGGTGATGACCCAAGCTGGAGATTGCTGATTAGCCCTGGTGTTGTTCTCACTAAATCACTGGTGGGTCCCAGTTAACTGGCTCAAACAAGGTCCGGAGAGGACGTCCCAAAACATTCGGTAGAACTGCACGGTCAGCCCGTCCATGCCCGGAGATTTATTGGTGGGCATGCGGTGGAGGGCTTCCGAGAACTAGGCCAGCATGAGAGGCAGCTCCAGCCGGCCTCAGTCGCCCACGCTGACCGTCGGGAGTTCATCCCAGAGCATTCTGCAAGTGCTAGGATCGGTCGGATCCGGGGAGAAAAGGCGTGCGTAGAAGGCCCTGGCCCTCCCGCACATCTCCACCAGATCCGTGAGGGGGGGTACCGTCCTCTGCTAGAAGGCAGGTGACTTGCTTCTTGGCCCCCCTCTTTTTCTCCCGGGCGTAGAAGAAGCGGGAGCCGCGATCCATCTCCCGAAGGAGGTGGATGCGGGATCTAACAAAGGCACCTTGGGCTCGATGGTCCTCGATGGTCCGGAGCTCCTCCCGCTTCTCCCTGCACGCTCTGCAGAGGGATGGATCACCGGGGCTGGCGGCGAGACGCCTCTCCAGCTCTAAGACCTCCCATTCCAACTGCCCTATCGCCGCATCCCTCCGTCGGCTGGAGCCCCGGGTGTAGTCACGGCAGAAGAGACGGGCGCGCACCTTCCCAGGTCCCACCACCGCCGCGCTGAGGGAAAGGCATGCCACTGCCCTCGCCAGGCCAGCCAGAACTCCAGGAAGGACGCCACGAAGCCCACATCCTCCAACAAGCTATTATTAAAGTGCCAATAGGCCGGCCCCGGCCTCTCCGCGCAGAGAGAGGCTGTTACGGTGGCCAAATGATGATCTGAAAAAGGGGCCGGCCGGATGCTGGAGGAGTGGGCTCGTGAAAGATGGAAGCGTGACAAATAAATGCGGTCCAACCGGGAGTGGCACGACCGATGGACCTCCACCTGGACAAAAGTGAACGTCGAAACGTCATCCGGGTGGTGGTCGCGCCAGACGTCCGCCAGGAAGTGATGTTCGACAATCTCCCGGAGGACGTCCGCGGCGGCCGGGTGCTGCTCGGTCCCCGAGTGGTCCCGTTCCTCGAGGGTGGCGTTAAAGTCCCCGCCCAGGACCAGGCACTCACGAGGATCCAAGGTGCCGAGGAAGGCGGACGCCTGCTGATAAAAATGCAACGTCTCTGGGCCCGATGTCGGGGCGTAAACCTTGACCACAAGCCCCTCCATACGGACCCGGAGGTGCAGCAGGCGGCCCAGCACAACCTCGGCGACCCCAGCACCTCGGGCCGTAGGTCGGGGGAGAACAGGGTCGCCACTCCAGCCGTATGAACTGTGAGGTGGCTAAAGTAGACCCTGTCCCCCCACTCCAGCCACCAGCTAGCTTCAGCGGCCAGATCCGTATGGGTCTCCTGCAGGAAAATCATAGTACCCCCCCTCCCGAAGGAAGGAGAGCACCTGGCTCCTGCGGCGACCCATCCTACAGCCCCGGGTGTTTAATGTTGCGAAGATGATCGGTGCCATAAGGAGGGCGGGGGGGGATCCTCCCTGGCAGAGACACCCACGGCCTCCGTCGGGTCGCACAACAATGCGTGACCTACCCCGTAGGCGATTAAGGAGTCACGGAAGAGGCGGACCCGTTGGTAGGCCGTGGTGGCCTGCCTCCCGGTCCTCTTACCCTCCCCCATGAGGGCCCTTGCAGCCCAGAGGATCAGATGGAAGTCCCCCCAGCGCTAGAGCGCAAGCTGTACCTTGTTGCGGGAGCCACGGACGTCCTCAAGGAATTCCCGTAGCTCCTCTCTCAGCGTATGGGGGGAATGGGGTTACCGATCTATTGTTATCCCCGAGTGGGACCCCTATCATAGCCGCGTGGCCCACCGAGATGGGCAATCAGGGGGCAGACCCTCGACGTGGCGTCCGATGGGCCGACGCCACACGGTCTGCCCCGTTCCCCGGTTCAACAGGGGGCGGCGGAGGGAAGATAGCAGCCCCTGTTGGGTCGGGACAGGGAAAAACAAAGGCCACTCCCTGGGGGTCATCCTCTGGGATATGGAAGGAGACAGCCCCAGGGGCGGCAATAGTATCATGAGAAGTGGAGGGGATAGGGACAGGGTCTGTGTCAGGGGCAGGGCCAGAGTCAGGAATAGGGACAGGGGAAGGGGCGATAGTGGGATCGGGGGTCCTAGCAGCCAGGCTACAGGGTGGGGGGGTGGTACCCCGCAAATAGGCTCAGGGGTTTGCGGGGAGGGAGGTGGGCCCTCGGCAATGCCGGGCTCGTGCCCTAGGGCAGATGGGAAGGCCACAGCGTCCGTAGGTGGAGAATTAACAATGGGGGCCCCCATCCGGGACAGGTCAACTGCTCCTTGGCCATGAGGGAGTCCCCTGGCGACTCGGGTCCCGGCTGCATGGCACTGGCCGTCGCCTCAAGAGACTCGGCGGCTGCTAGCGGGGTGTCATCTGCGGCTGGGTTGATGGAAGAGTCCAGAGGCTCCTCGGAGGCAGGAGTGGCAGCAGTGGGTAGGGGGACGGAACATGGGGAAAGGGGGGCCAAGGCGAGGTCGCTCAGATCGAGGCCCGCTGGCAGAGGGTCGTCCTCCCCCTGGGTAACTGGGGTCAGACCCAGGGCCTCGATCTCCTCATAAATGGAGGGGAGATCACCGTCCACCACCCCAGGGCTCTCCCCACCAGCACCCGAAGCGACGCTCGCCTTGGTGTTTGCAGGGGCTTCAGATCGTAAGGGGGCGAGAGGGGCTCCGCCAGGGGCTTCCATAGGAAGGGACTCTGGAGGAGGGGCAGTGCTATTCTCCGATGCTGCCACGTCTTCCCCAGCCGGCAATGGTGGACAAAATCCACCCGGGGGCAAAGTGGAAGGCTCAGCATTGGTGCCCCCCTTCCTGCTCTTCCGGGGAGCTACTGCATCAGATGGGAGAAGCGGAGCTCGAGCCTTCCGCTTCCCCTGTACTAAGGACCAGCCCTCCATGGCATCATCCGGGGGCTAGCTAACAGGAGTCGGGTCAGGGAGCATGGGCGAAGGCTTAGGAACTTGGGGAGGCAGTGGTGGGGCAGCATGTAGGAGGGAGGATTCTCCCTGGGGTATGCCTTCTTCTATGCCCGGCGATATCCCTACCTCACCCTCCTCCACAGTCCCCGCTATATCGCAGGCAGCAGAGGCGGGGCCCTCCCGCTCGGCTAGGCGCACTGGGGGAGAAACCCCTTGGGCCCGAGCGGGAGCGTTGGTGGGCCGGAAAGGAGGAGGGGCGGCTTTGGGCGCCAGGCAGCCAGGGGCACCGGTGATGACGGGGCCGGCGCCCTGCCGGGGCTCTGGGGTCCCGGACGCCTCTCTGTGCCGGGCCAAGGGGCAGTCCCTCCGGACGTGCCCCATCGCCCGGCAGAGGTAGCACCGGGCCTCCCCCGTTGAATAATGCACCCAGTAGTGGGCCCCCTGATAGGGGACCAAGAAGGACCCCTCGAGTGCCTCACCGTCACGTGCCACCAGCGGCAGTTGTAACTGTACCTGCCGGCGGAACGAGAGGACATGACAGAGGGCGGGGTCTTTGCAGCCCAATGGGAGAGGGCTGACCACAGAGATCGCCCTCCCCAGGGTAGAGAGGGCAGGTAACAGGGCAGCATTTAGAAGGAAGGGAGGGACAGAAGTCAGGACCAGTCGGGCGCCCAGGTCTAGCGGCTCCAGGGGGACTTACACGCCCCCCACCGCCAGGCCCTTCTCCACTGCCTCCTCGGCGGAGCCCTCCGATGCTAGGAAGAAGACAACCTTTCCGTACATCTTGGAGGCCGCCACAATGTCCGTGGGCCCCAGTACCCTCGCCAATGCCCGCACGTAGGTCTCCACGTGGGGCGAGGCGGGTACCAGGAGGCAACGGATGCCGTGCTTCCTGGTCAAGTTGGGGAAGGGGCCCCGGCCGCTATAGATGGTAGCAGAGGCAGTGGATGGGGGAGATGACGTAGTGGCAGGTGCAGGGGCCGCCGCCACCTGGGCATATGCCCTGGGGGCCGGGGGAGGGACACCCATAGAGCTGGTGGAGGGAACAGCAGGGAGGGACGCCGCAGCCGGTTGTGGGGCCGCGGCAGTGGGGGCACCCCCTGCCATGGAGGGCCTGGCTTTTTTAGCGGGGCCTTTACCCTTCTTTGTGCCCTGGCCCTTCCTGCCTGCTGGGGGGGCTCCCCCAGAGTTGGAGGGGGCGAGGGACGTGGCAGCAGCGGGGGTTACCTCATTACCTGCCGCTGCCGGCGCTCCAGCAGGGGTGGTAGCAGGTGGCTCGGCAGTGGCAGTTGAGGTAGAGGCTAGGGGGGACGATAGTGGGGCGGGTGGAGGAAGGGCAGCAGGGTCTGCCCGAGGAGTCCACTCACCTCGTCCCCTGCCACAATGAGGATGGAGGGGAGGACAAACACTGGAGGGGAACAGGGAGAGGGGAAACAGGTTGACCACATCTCCCCGCTAGGCTGCAGGCAGGGGAGGAGGGCGCCAAAAAAGGGGTTGGCTGGATGGGGGGGCTACCAAGGGCTAAGGGTCAGTCACTGACTCAGGGAGGGTTTCCGGCTCCTCTAGTCGCACCAAGGAAGGGAGGGGATATAACAGCATCGGGGGGTGCAGTGAAACAGGGTCAAACTAAAATGGGGAGGGGCACAAGCGTATGGGAGGGGACATGGGTGCACGAGGGGAGGGGCTAATCAGGGCAAGGGGACGCAGGGAGAAGGTAACAACCAGGCTGGGAATGGGGCAGGGGAACCACGGGGCTAGTTTCAGAGGCTGGGGCGGGTCAAACAAAGAAAGGCTGCAGAGGGAAAGGGCGGGGCAGGCAAACAAACTGGAGCTAGCGAGGGACTGGGGCAAGGGAGAGGGGCAAAAGGCTGCAAGGGGCAAATGGGTCGGTAGCAGGGGCAAAGCTGGGGGCTTGCTGCAGGGGGGAGGGGGACAGTCCAAAGGGGGGAGGGGCACGTGCACCCACATGCACTTGTAACAAAAGAAAGTCCTTGGAAGCTGGCTGCTGTATCAGGCCCAATGGTGGCAACAGGACGTGACAAGCCTAGGTGAGCAGCTGAGTCCCAGAGGCAGGAGCTCAAGGTAGATGGTGAGTAGCCAGTGGGGGTGGTGGAGGGGGCAATGATGATGGTGGAGGTGGGGATCAGGGGGGACACAGATGGACCAGGGAGCAGGCTCCACACCACACCCCCTGTGTCCCCACAAACACAGTCTAGACCCCCACCACAAGAGCACTGTTCAAAAGTTACTCAGTCCGTGAGGGCCCCCTCCACAGTGGTCTGTAAAATTCCTACGCACTCCTCCACCGGTGGATGGTCCTCTTCTTTTCCTCCTCCTCCTCGGGGCTTCAGCAACTCCTAGCAGCAAACACAGCAGCTTTAGGTAGCAGTTTGGTGGCCAGCAGGAAGGACCCCTCTCAGGTGTCGATGGTGGTGGTGTCCACAGTAGCAGGAGAAATGGCCGGGGTCTCTCCTGCCCCTCCTCTGGGGAGTGGGCCAGCATCCCCCCCTCAAGGGGCTGTAGCTGGAGCAGCTGTAACCAAGGGCGGGGTGGGGGGGTGTCTAGCAACCAGCCAGCAAGCAGATAGCAGAGATGGGGGTGGGGTGTTAGCCCAGCCAGGGGAGTAGCTGGAGCAGCAGCAACAGACAGCAGTTGTTGTTGTAGGGAGAACCCAGGGCCTAGTAGCAGGAGGAGCAGCTCCCTACCTCCAGGCCAATGGGGTACAGGAGTCTGGTCAAATAGCAAACACACCAGTCACTGGATGAGTACTTTTCTGTTCCCTGAGTGACCAGAGCAGGGACTGCACTAGAGTAATCAGGAACCTGCTAGAACCAGTTAAGGCAGGCAGGCTAATTAGGACACCTGGAGCCAATTAAGAAGCTGCTAGAATCAATTAAGGCAGGTTAATCAGGGCACCTGGGTTTTAAGAGGAGCTCACTTCAAGTTTGTGGTGTGAGTGTGAGGAGCTGGGAACAAGAGGCACAAGGAGCTGAGAGGGAGAAGGTGTGCTGCTGGAGGACTGAGGTGCACAAGTGTTATCAGACACCAGGAGGAAGTTCCTGTGGTGAGACTAAGGAAGGTGTTTGGGAGAGGCCATGGGGAAGTAGCCCAGGGAGTTATAGCTGTCATGTAGCTGTTACAGGAGGCACTATAGACAGCTGCAGTCCACAGGGCCCTGGGCTGGAACCCGGAGTAGAGGGCAGGCCCAGGTTCCCCCCCCCAAACCTCCTAATTGACCTGGACTGTGGGTTCTTCCAGAGGGGAAGGTCTCTGGGCTGTTCCCCAACCCACATGGTGAATCTCTGAGGCAAGAAAATCTGCCAATAAGTGCAGGACCCACCAAGATAGAGGAGGAACTTTGTCATATATATATATATATATATATATATATATATATATATTTAATATTCAGAAAAATAATGGTTTGGGAGCAAGTTATGTTAGGTAGCTAGGTAATCTCATTTCTATATTTCATCAAAACAAAGTAAAAATGTGGGGTCTGAGCATCCTGTGATATTTTCAAATAAGTAGAAATGAATTTTTTTCAGTTAAAAAATTGTGTTTTGGAAAACCTTTTTTCCATCTTTTTGCAAAACATCTGAAAAAAATCCATGGCAAACTTTAATTCTGTTTCCTTCCAAAATCTTCCATGAAAGTAATAGACATTTTTTTTTATCAGATTTGGTATCTATAGTAAAGTGTTTTGAATGTGAAAAGTGGTCTATAAATATCAATCTTCATCATCCCCACTGATACCAAATACTCATAGCAGAACCCTAGAGTAGGTGGGTTGTACTTCTGCCCTAAGAGGTGGGATACCTCAATAGATGAAACAATGACCATATTTCTCCCCCACACACACACACAGAGGATGGTGAGATAGTGAAATATCAGGCTGATATCTGAAAGGGGCCTAAGGGTTTAGGCACTTAAATGCTATTGAAACATCAAAGATCTGTTTATGGGGCCATTAGGTAAACAGAATTAGATTATAGCAATTAATTGACAAGTCTACAATAATTTTTAAGTTTATCTTCTCCAAATTGTGGTGGGAGCATAGAATATCAATAATCTATTTTAGCTGCTAAGATTCATAGATACACATTCCAAGGCCAGAAGGGACCATTGTGACCATCTAGTCTGATCTCCAGTAAAACACAGCTGAGAACTTTCCAGACAAAAAAATCTCCCTAGTCTGGGGAGATGCAACTGTGAGGCTCATAGAATCTTGGCTTTCAATATTATCAAGTTATATTGATTACTATGTCCCCAAATTTCACTTTAGTATTTTTATATTGAAGAATTTGCTTAGTTTCCTCTACATACTCTGAATGGCAAACACAGACTGGAGAAATCAAATGTCCATCACCAATTTCATCCTCCTGGGACTTGGGAATCTCCCTGAACTACAGAGCCTTCTCTTCATGGTTTTCCTAGTGATCTACATCGTCACCATGTCCGGAAACATCGTCATTGTTGTGCTAGTTGTGGCGGATCAGCACCTTCACACCCCCATGTACTTCTTCTTGGTGAACTTGTCCTGCTTGGAGACCTGCTACACCTCCACCATCCTACCCAGGATGCTGGCCAGTTTCCTGACTGGGGACAGAACCATCTAATTTAGTGGCTGCATCACACAATATTACTTTTTTGCTTTTCTGGCATCTACAGAATGCTATCTCCTAGCAGCGATGTCTTTCGATCGGTGTTTAGCGATATGTAAACCTCTGCACTATGCAGCCCTTATGAACAGCGGATCCTGTCTCTGGCTAGCAGCTGGGTCTTGGATAAGCGGATTCCTATCTGGTATCGTATCAACATTATCAATGTGTCAGTTAATTTTCTGTGGTCCCAATGAAATTGACCATTTCTTTTGTGATTTTGTCCCAGTGATGAAGCTCACATGCAGTGACATTCACCTGATGATGAAAGTTTTGGCTTTTACACTATCCTTGATTTTCTCTCTGACCCCCTTTCTTTTAACTGTGACATCCTACATTTATATCATCTCCACCATCCTGAACATCCCTTCCACCACAGGGAGGAAAAAAGCATTTTCCACCTGTTCCTCTCACCTCATTGTGGTTACACTTTTCTACGGGACCATAACTGTTGTCTATATGTTTCCAGCAACCCACAGGCTGAAAGACCTAAGCAAAGTGTTCTCTGTCTTCTACACGGTCCTGACTCCCATGGTCAATCCTCTCACATACAGCCTGAGAAACAAAGAGGTGAAGGAGGCCATGAGGAAAGCTCTTAGGAAATGTATTACTTTCCAGAGTTCAAAAATTTTACCTAACTGGGGGTTTTTCAGGTTAAAATGAACTAGATACACAAATATTTTTAAAAAATTATCCACATGAAATGTTCTCCCTGAGGAAATGGAGAGAAAGAGCCACATACTTACTAGTCACATTGATCAATGCATTGCTAGAAGCTGCTCATTTATAGGCTTGGAGGGATTTAGATTTTTTTCAGTAAACGTTGGTAAACATCGATTTCACTTTACACACAAACCAACGAAAATATATTTCCCTCAACACCAATCAAAATTTACAGATGGACTAAGTAAGAAAAATGCTTCTTGAGGACATATTAGAGTTTGATTTATGGATATTTATTTGTGTATTTTGACATGTGATATTGACAATTTGTATTTTAAGGATTATAAAGCTTTAACTTCATGAATCTCAGTGTCTGTCACTAAATAATTGTTTGACACCCCTAGTCTGACACACACCCCATAATTTTAGGGAACAGTGAACATTTAAAACAATTTTTAAAAAAATGCTTAAAAATGAACACTGATATTCTCCACTGAAATTATTTAAAAAATATCAAAATGTAATTCTGCAAAGCCTACTCATATACCATGGTGATGGGTGTGGTATAAACAGATGACTAAACTAGAATGTAATAGGACAAACAAATCTTGTATAGGTTGCATCAGGACACCCCCCTGTCACCCCATACCCTATAAATGTTGAAATCGGAAGGTCAAGGAAAAGCCCCCCGATGTCCCTTGCTACATACACATTGCCTGCAATGCTGTGGGTAAAACACATCACCACACTGGGAGGCTTTTGCTTCCATCTCCAACTCACCCTGAAGTGCAATACATACCTCACCTTCATCACACTCGTCCTCCAACCCAACACCCCAATGGTGACCTCGGAATCATTACGGCAGAACGACTTCCAACTGCATGGATCATGTGACTGATGGGCTGATCTGTTGATACAAGGGTGCCAGAGGTCACCATTCTGGTTCAGCAAACTGGTGCTGCAGGGCAGGAGGAGCCAGGAGGGCTGGGGGCAGAGTGGGAAAGGAAAGGAAGGGGTTAGGGAGCTGGTGCAGCAGGGGTTATGGATTCATGAGGGGCTGGGGAAGGGCTAAAGGTAGTGAGGGGGATGGATTTATTTGGACAGGATGTCCGGTAGTGGAGAGAGAAATTAAATCTAATCCTACAGTCAAAGTGTCAAATGTCTGGTTAACAGAAAGGAATCTACTGGGTTGAAAATGCCATAGATTTAAGCACAGCTGGTAACATCAGCTTTCTGGGTCATTTCTTCCCTGCTGGGGTGAGGGGGTCTGGAAAAAAAAGTGAGATACTCCCTAGAAAAAAGTTTTGAAAGCAACAATTTTTAGATCTTTTATGAGCAAACATTCCCACACTTCAAATGATTAAAAAAAAACCACCAAAATTCCTTCTTTACCCAAACCTGATTTTACATGGTTAGTTTCTCTTTAATGTACACACCAATAGTAGACAGTTCGTCACCATTCTTTCCACTGTCAAAAGGAATCTGTAGCACAGTCTTCATGGTCACAACAGTATCAGACCTGGGAGCAGGAAGATAAAATTTCAGCTGAAACAGTTAAAGTGTGTCAAAACCATAGGTAATGCTGCAAGTTGGTCCTGGAGGTCACTGATTCTGGGATTTTTACATGACCTCCGCAATTTCAGCCCCGGGCTTCTGTGATTTATTGTTTATTGCCTACGTCCTGCCTGTGAGTTTTTCTAAAAATAGCTGTGACAAAATCATAACCTTAATCATAAGCAATGGAAAGCTGGGTGTTACAATTAGAAGGGTAGATGTTTTTAACAACATTCAGTGTATATAGCACATAGCAACATCTACAGTTCAGGTTGCCTGACACTTCCCAGATGAGATTTTCAGCTGCTTATAACTTTTGCAAATTGTAACTAATTCAGCTGAAATCTCCCATGCAGAGTCTCTGGTAAGAATGTGTGTGTGTCTCTTTCACTCCTGCTTGCACGTACAAACACATGTTCCTTTCACCCTGTCTTTTTTCTCCATCATCCTCTCACTCATTTCGTTCCCCGTCATCATAATATGCTCCCTTCATCACTGGCTCATCTCCCCCCGCCCCACACTTTACTGCATTGCCCTGTGCACTGTCCATCTCTTTTGACCTGATTCAGAGTCCAACTGCATCCCAAAGCATTAGTGCAATGAGACGGCCCATCCAGCCCTGCCCAGCCTCAGAACTACCAATGATAGAGAAGACTCTTCCCAGACCATTAAGATGATGTCTTAGACTGAGGAATTGAACCCACACACAGAGCAACAGCAGTCGTGGCCAACCTGCCAATCCAGAGCATCTGTCCATGGACCAACTGCCTCAAATCTTGAGAGCTTCAATACAAAGCCACCCGCCCCCCATCTTTGCTGTTCTCTCTCTTCTCCCCCATTTTGTCTGTTTTCTGACAAGCAGGAAAAGTGACCATAAAACTCACAGCTGAGTAAAAACTCCAAGAACACAATTAACTCTGTCTTCCCCACTAAGGAGACTGATAAAAGAAGGGATTCAAACCAATAGCCGGTCTCTGAAAGAGGCACTTAGATAAGTTTTAATTGAGATGAGTGGTTATACAAAACAAATTCCTGATTCAAAATGCTTTATGACTTGTATACTAATCAATACAATTCCAGTTTTTTGCATGAATTTTCTAGTGTGCTTGTCATGAGTCTAAGCAGGCTGAGGTTTCTGTATTCCAAACCCCAAACAATATTGAACTCTTTAATGTTGTTCAGTGACAAGGTCATGTGAACAGCTTTGTCTCTGTGGGCTCATTGATTCCATTAAAATTGACAACATTTCCTAGCAGCTATAATATGGAGTAGATCATACATGGCCAAAAGTAAGAAATGAGAGGTTGTGTTCGTAGGCGTCTAGAGGTTAGAGGACGTAAGGAATGGGAAAGGTGTGGGCCTCAGAAATGGAAGGGCAAGAAGTCATACTGCCAAATGACCAGTAGAGGGCAGTATAAAGAGGTAAAGCTGTATGATGCAGACTAGAAGGCATCAGTGTAAATGGTGAGGAAAGAACTTTGTGGAGCAATAGACCTCTATGCTATGTAATGAACTGGAAAAATCTTTAGAAACCAAAGTGAGGAATATGTGAGTGAGGAATGTATAAATGAAGGTATTGAGGAACTCTGTAGTTGTGTTAATAAGGGAATCGGAGACAGCCAGCCAAGCCAGTCCTACGATACCAACATTATCTAAAGTCAGGAAAAGTGTACCATGGTTAAACAAGGAATGTGAAATGGTAGCAGATGTTAAGGGACAAGAAATGGGCTGTTATACTGAACGCTGACCAACGGGGACACAAGAGTGTCTAGGATGGAAAGAGGTAGCTAACAGCATCCTCTGGAGCTAACTCTAGAAGAGAGCAGAGGGTAAGACCAGAGCAATAGACTGTCATGCTGCGTAATCGACACTAGGGGCAGCAGATTGGAAGCCTGGAGATTATAATAAGGGTCCCACTTTAACCTAATTTCAAAAACCATCACCATAAAAATGAACAAAGCCTAAAAGGGGTTCAGAATATTGTTTTCCCAATCAATTTTGCAATCAAGCTAATAATTAATAAATAAATAAATAGGTTTGTCGCCCAAAGGCTGAAACAAACAATTTTTATTTGGGTTCATATGAGAAAATTTTGGTTTATAAAAAAAAAAAAAAAACAAACAAAAAAACAAACTTCATGCTTGTATACCAGCTTCTGGAAGTCATGTGTGTGGAGAACTGTGTAATGCAGAAACGGAATGGATCTATAGACAATATCAAAATAACTTAAGCAACTGGGGGGGGGGGGGGAAGGGGACTGCTATCTAGTGGATGGAGTTAGACCTTATCAAAGTGCCCTCTTATGCTAGTGTCCAATTCAATTAGTCCAGAACTCAGATACTGGTCTGTGCTTTGAGCAGGATGACCCCAGTTTCATATGCTCTGTTTCCATAGGAACATAGGAATTTCCAGACTGGATCAGACACAAGGTCCATCTAGTCCAATATCCTGACAGAGGCCAGATCCAGATGTTTAAGAGGCAAGTGTAAGAATGCCACAGGAGGCAGAGGTGTGATAATCTGCCCCCTATATAGCTCTCAACTGGATCTCTAATACTTAGAGATTGGCTCAAGCCCTGAAGCATGAGGTTTAGTATCTTTTCCAGAATGTTGGTTGCCATTAATTAGGATAACTCTGAACATTATCCTTTAAATATCCAATTCCTGACATTCCAAAGAGTGATGCTTTGCTGCTTAGTAACAAGCATGACATGCCCACAGGTTAGTTACCTTAGAGCAACCCCTGTGCAGTGACTCTGTACTTAGTTTAGCTGCTTTTCACCACCTCAGATATTTCCATTTAGGACGTGAGTTTGAATACATTGTCCCGCTCCCTATCTCTTGAGTCAGTAAGACCAGGGATAGGGGAGACTAGTTAGGCAGCCTCCAAATGTCCAGGTTCCATTTTGTAACCACGCAGGAGCTCAAAAAGCACTGAATATAAAAAGGATACATTTATGGAAAACCCATTCCAAACTGTCATCTTTACAGTCTCTCTGGCACTTTTGCAAGTACAGATCTGAGAACTCAATGATGCGTGGGATGAACATTGGCCAAAGAAAAGATAGAAAACCTAAGAAGTTTACTTTAAAACAGGGTTTCCCCCAAAAGTGGGCACTGTGCATCACCCCAGGAGACTGAGAATTTCCTTTCCCATTTTAAATGATTTATTTTCTGTTGCTTTGGGAAAGGCAGGAAACTCTCAGAAATGAGAATCCAACTCACAGAATGGTCAGGCTACCCACAGGGCACATCCCAGGAATGACACTGGAACTATAGAGAAGCTATTGCAATAACTATTAGGATACAGACCGGAGGGCTGTTGCATGAAAAATATGTCAAGTTAGTTCATGATGCAACAGCATTAGAGAGAATCACAGCTACACTTGTCAGAGAGGTGATACAGAGAAGTACCCTGCCTTGCCCAGCTCCCACTCACTGGTGATGACCCAACTTTCACCCTTAGGGTCCTGGGCTGAAAGTATTGTGTGGGGGAAGGTCCTTGCATGCTAGTCCTGCTCCTGACGTATGGGCTGAGATCCCTAAAAGGAGGATTCCGTCATGTTCTCTGTGGTCACCTCTGCTCCAGGACTGGTGTATATAGTGTAAAAACAAACACGTTACTCTAAGAAATTACCCAGACTCCACATCACTGGTTTTCCAATGAGAAACCAATCTGCAAGACCCTGAATTCTGCTACTGCTCAGCAGAAGGGTGAGAATATTGTTAAATAAACAAACATTAGTAATTACTGATAACATCAATGTTCCTTGGGAGAAATATTTCCATTGGGGGTGTGAGTGGGAGACAGATTCTTTCATCCCAATCTTTCATTTGCAAACTATGGATTAAATTTACTTTACATTCAGTTTCCTGTGTGTCTCTTATACTGTGCAGCTTCAGCACCCAATCTGGGAAGCCTGACTCATCTAAGCCATTGTTTCTTATGCAATTGTTCCACTGAAGGCAATGGGACAATTGACATGAGCGAGGATTGCTGAATAGTCTCAGTCTGCATGGCTATGCACTCTAGGGGTGCTGCATTACATTTCAGCCACGCAGAGCAATGACCTCATACAGCTGGTAGCAGAAAGGCAATTCCTCTGGGTGTGGGAGGTTGGTTGCATCAGGACAGTTGTTTGTACTGTCTGCACAGAAGACACAGAGCTAACTCCCCAGGCTCAACCTCTTCAGAGGTGGAATCAAGGGAGATGCAGCCTTCCATGGAGAAGGATACAAATATGAGGACTCTGCACTTCGTAAATGGAGGGGGAAGAGCATGTTCTAAGACAGATCACAGCAGCTGCTTGCCCATTCAGGTAAATGCAGGTGTCTTCGCTGAGCAGATCCAGTTTCTACTGAATGATGAGACCCAAAAACCTCAGTGGTGGAAACAGAGTCCTGGCCACCAAACCCTGAGAAAAAAAGAAGTCATCACTTGAAGCTTGAGCTGTCCTGTGGTTACAGGTGAGCACCGTCTTCCTGACTGTTTCTATATCACCTTCCAAACAGGGGCATGACTGTGCTTTGTGAATATTGTTGACAGTGTTGTTGTAGCCATATTAATCCCAAGATATTAGAGAGACAAGGTGGGTGAGATGATATCTTTTACTGGACCAACAAATGTGAGAAGTATGGATAATAAGCAGGAAGAACTGGAAGTGCTAATAAATAAATACAACTATGACATTGTTGGCATCACTGAAACTTGGTAGGATAATACACATGATTGGAATGTTGGTGTGGATGGGTACAGCTTGCTCAGGAAGGATAGACAGGGGGAAAGGGGAGGAGGTGTTGCCTTATATATTAAAAATGTACACACTTGGACTGAGGTGGAGATGGACATAGGAGACGGAAGTGTTGAGAATCTCTGGGTTAGGCTAAAAGGGGTAAAAAACAAGGGTGATGTCATGCTAGGAGTCTACTACAGGCCACCTAACTGGGTGGAAGAGGTGGATGAGGCTTTTTTTAAACAACTAACAAGATTTGGTGGTGATAGGGGACGTCAACTATCCAGATATATGTTGGGAAAATAACACAGCGGGGCACAGACTATCCAATAAGTTCTTGGACTGCATTGCAGACAACTTTTTTATTCAGAAGGCTGAAAAAGCTACTGGGGGGAAGCTGTTTGATTTTAACAAATAGGGAGGAACTCGTTGAGAATTTGAAAGTGGAAGGCAGCTTAGGTGAAAGTGATCATTAAATCAAAGAGTTTGCAATTCTAAGGAAGGGTAGAAGGGAGTACAGCAAAATAGAGACAATGGATTTCAGGAAGGTGGATTTTGGTAAGCTCAGAGAGCTGATAGGTAAAGTCCCATGGGAATCAAGCCTGAGGGGAAAAACAACTGAGGAGAGTTGGCAATTTTTCAAAGGGATACTATTAAGGGCCCAAAAGCAAACTATTCAGCTGGGTAGGAAAGATAGAAAATGTGGCAAAAGACCACTTTGGCTTAACCACGAGATCTTGCATGAGCTAAAAAATAAAAAGGAGTCATATAAAAAATGGAAACTAGGACAGATTACAAAGGATGAATATAGGCAAACAACACAGGAATGCAGGGGTAAGATTAGAAAGGCAAAGGCACAAAATGAGCTCAGACTAGCTACAGGAATAAAGGGAAACAAGAAGACTTTTTATCAATACATTAGAAGCAAGAGGAAGACCAAGGACAGGGTAGGCCCACTGCTCAGTGAAGAGGGAGAAACAGTAACAGGAAACTTGGAAATGGCAGAGATGCTTAATGACTTCTTTGTTTCAGTCTTCACCGAGAAGTCTGAAGGAATGCCTAACATAGTGAATGCTAATGGGAAGAGGGTAGGTTTAGCAGATAAAATAAAAAAAGAATGAGTTAAAAATCACTTAGAAAAGTCAAATGCCTGCAAGTCACCAGGGCCTGATGAAATGCATCCTAGAATACTCAAGGAGCTAATAGAGGAGGTATCTGAGCCTCTAGCTATTATCTTTGGAAAATCATGGGAGATGGGAGAGATTCAAGGAGACTGGAAAAGGGCAAATATAGTGCCCATCTATAAAAAGGGAAATAAAAACAACTCAGGAAACAACAGAACAGTTAGTTTAATTTCTGTGCCAGGGAAGATAATGGAGCAAGTAATTAAGGAAATCATCTGCAAACACTTGGAAGGTGGTAAGGTGATAGGGAATAGAACAAATGTAAAGAACAAATCATATCATACCAATCTGATAGCTTTCTTTGATAGGATAATGAGTCTTGTGGATAAGGGAGAAGCGGTGGATGTGGTATACCTAGACTTTAGTAAGGCATTTGATACGGTCTCGCATGATATTCTTATTGATAAACTAGGCAAATACAATTTAGATGGGGCTACTATAAGGTGGTGCATAACTGGCTGGATAACCATACTTGGAGAGTTGTTATTAATGGTCCCCAATCCTGCTGGAAAGGTATAACAAGTGGGGTTCTGCAGGGGTCTGTTTTGGGACCTGCTCTGTTCAATATCTTCATCAACGACTTAGATATTGGCATAGAAAGTATGCTTATTAAGTTTGCAGATGATACCAAACTGGGAGGCATTGCAACTGCTTTGGAGGACAGGGTCATAATTCAAAATGATCTGGACAAATTGGAGAAATGGTCTGAGGTAAACAGGATAAAGTTTAACAAAGACAAATGCAAAGTGCTCCACTTAGGAAGGAAAAATCAGTTTCATACATACAGAATGGGAAGAGATTGTCTAGGAAGGAGTATGGCAGAAAGGGATCTAGGGGTTATAGTGGACCACAAGCTAAATATGAATCAACAGTGTGATGCTGTTGCAAAAAAAGCAAACATGATTCTGGGATGCATTAACAGGTGTGTTGTGAGCAAGACATGAGAAGTCATTCTTCCTCTCTACTCTGTGCTGGTTAGGCCTCAACTGGAGTATTGTGTCCAGTTCTGGGCACCACATTTCAAGAAAGATGTGGAGAAATTGGAGAGGTTCCAGAGAAGAGCAACAAGAATGATTAAAGGTCTTGAGAACATGACCTATGAAGGAAGGCTGAAAGAATTGGGTTTGTTTAGTTTGGAAAAGAGAAGACTGAGAGGGGACATGATAGCAGTTTTCAGGTATCTAAAAGGGTGTCATAAGGAGGAGGGAGAAAACTTGTTCACCTTAGCCTCTCAGGATAGAACAAGAAGCAACGGGCTTAAACTGCAGCAAGGGAGGTTTAGGTTGGACATGAAAAAAAAGTTCCTAGCTGTCAGGGTGGTTAAACACTGGAATAAATTGCCTAGGGAGGTTGTGGAATCTCCATCTCTGGAGATATTTAAGAGTAGGTTAGATAAATGTCTATCAGGGATGGTCTAAACAGTATTTGGTCCTGCCATGAGGGCAGGGGACTGGACTCGATGACCTCTTGAGGTCCCTTCCAGTCCTAGAATCTATGAATCTAAGGTCTTCAAAGCTGCCTGAGTGATTTCAGCCATCAGCCCCCATTAAAATTAAGTTGAAAACTCCCTTTGAAAATCTCAGCACTCAGTATTGTCCATCTCAGTGGAAGGACCAGGGAGGGAGGTGGCCATAACCATGTTCCCATCATGCAGTTATTAACTGGGCACCAGGAAGAATGGAGACCACATTTTAACCAATTTTTATATCACTAAAAAAGCCATTTTTTATCTAAATAAATGTTTGGACAATAAAAATACTAACTCCTGGTGCAGCATATATGGGGACATAAGCCTGGGAAATCTGCCATCTCTGAAATTGTGCTTATTGCCAGCATAGCCCTCTGCAAACCAACCACCTTCACTGTGCTCACACAGGCCGGATGCAAACAACTAGGCCCCAGCAGTGATCTCTGGACATTTCACCGGGAACAGCCTCATAGCTCTTATCTGGTCTAAGCCCAGCTGTGACCAGCTCAAGCAAAGCAACTGCTCCAGGCTCACTGGGCCCTTGGGGACGGGGAGGTTAGGCAACCACAGAGAAGTAGATGCGCATGCTAGGTCTGCTGGGATTGTCCATACCCAGCTGGGGTTTTGCCAGGCACACATAGAACTGAGGCCAATTCTGCAGTTGGGTCTGTCAAACAGTCCCTGATGAGGGACTCTGCCTGCAGCCCTTCAGGGCAGCAGCTGCTCTTCTGCCACCAACTGCACAGAGAAGTTCAAAGGGAGGGGACCTGTTACAAAGAGTGTCCCCAAAACTCACTGCAACAAGCGTCCACCCCGAGAGGGCTAGTTCTTAGGACACTGGCTCTAGTCAGCCCCAGGTGCCTTACAAAGCTACTGCCTACCAACGGGCAGAGCTCCTGTGGTGCCTAACACGGCAGGGCTGGGTCAGTCACTAGGAGCATGTCAGGGCTTGGCCAGATGTAGGGGAGCTTGTTAGGATGGGCAATGGTGAGAATGGTAGGGCTCCAACACAATGGAAAGGATTTTCCAAGGGACCTAATGGAGTTAGGCACCCAAATCCCTTTGAAATGGGAGTTGGACACTTAGATTCTCAGAGGCATCTATGGAAGTTCAGCCTGGAGATCAATGGGGATTCTGTCACGGTAGGTTCAATCTATGCGTTTCCATTGGAAACAGACCCCACATCAACACAAGTGCACTGGATGGAGGGGAAACCTCTGCTAATACATTGAAAGCCGCTGCTGTTGATGTGCTCTCGTAGCCACTAATGTTGCAATCATGATGTTGTGTGATTTGGCTGCTAGTGGCTAGAATTTGGAACAGTGCACACCCAGCAGTAGGTCAGAAATGAGGAGAGATGCAATTATGCTGTCTAGGGCTAGTAGATGGCAGAGGAATGGGACAGGTGTAGTGGTGCTGCCCAATGAAGAGCAGCCAAAGTGGAAGGGCAAGAAAGGAGATGTTATGTTGCCAAATGACCAACCGAGGGAAGTGGAAAGGGAGGTGAAGCTGTATCATAGTGTATGAGTGGGGAGTAAAGAGCACTGAAGAGAAAAGGACCTCGATGCTATGTAATGAACTGTGGATAGTAGCAGATGTTAAGTAGTGAGAAATGGGCTGTTATACTAAATAATGGGCAACAGGTGACATAAGAGCCAAGAATGGGAAAGCAAAGAGAAGAATGCACTACAGGATAGCAGAGAAACAGGCTGTCATGCTGGGAAATGGACACTAAATGGTAGCAGAGTCGAGGAAGTGAGGGCGGGGTGGGGTCAGAAATACTGACTAGTGACCAATAGATTTCAGCAGCCAATACAATAATGGGAAAGTGGGAGGTAGCAAACTGTAAGGCTGAGATATGGGCAGCTATTTTCAAAAATGCCCACTAGATGGCAGCATATCTTGAATACTAATAAAGGGGCAGGGCAAGTACAAGAGAACCTCACAGTTATGAGCACCTTGGTAATGGAGGTTGTTCGTAACTCTGAAATGTTTGTAACTGAATTAAATGTTATGGTGGTTCTTTCAAAATTTACAGCTGAACATTGACTTAATACAGCTTTGAAACTTTACTATGAAGAAGAAA
Source organism: Emys orbicularis (assembly GCF_028017835.1). Taxonomy (NCBI): domain Eukaryota; kingdom Metazoa; phylum Chordata; order Testudines; family Emydidae; genus Emys; species Emys orbicularis. The sequence goes on along the minus strand of NC_088695.1, from coordinate 16,617,304 downwards.
AATGCTGCTTTTAATCATCTTAATTTAAATGAAACAAGCACAGAAACAGTTTCCTTACCTTGTCAAATCTTTTTTTTAACATTCCCTTTATTTTTTTTAGTAGTTTACGTTTAACACAGTACTGTATTGTTTTTTTATTGTTTTTTTGTCTTTATTGCTGCTTGATTGCGTAGTTCTGGTTCCAAATGAGGTGTGTGGCTGACCGGTCAGTTCGTAACTCTGAGGTTCTACTGTACATTATAACAGCCCATCACCTTGGACAGGCATCTTCCAAAAATGTAAGCTGGTGTTTGTTCATGATCTAAAATATTTTCCACAAAGGATCGTTAGACTAAAAAATGATGTACAATGGGACTTGTATAATTGCAAGTCACTTGTATAATTGTAATTTGGAGACACAAAATGAACCAAGTGGGAGAGAGGTTAAAGTGGGACCACATTAAAAAGCATGAAGACAGAATACAAATATGAGGAAGCATTTATACTGGGTAAATCAAAGGGGAAGCCCCTTTTCCAAACGAAAGATCAAATGCACCGGTTCATCCCTTCAGGTCACTGCAGGTCTCTTCACTGAGAAAATCCAGTTTCTGCAGAAAGAGGAGAGAGAAGAACCTCTACTGAGGATCCTGAGTCTTGGCCGCCGAACCCTGAGAAATAAGAGTTCATCACTTCAAGCTTGGGCTGCTGTCCTGTGGTTTCAGGTGAGCACCGTCTTCCTGACTGCATTTCTATACCACCTTCCAAACAGGGGCATGAATGTGCTTTGTGAATATTAGAGGGACAAGGCGGGCGAGGTAATATATTTTATTGGACCAACTCCTGCTGATGAACGAGAGAAGCTTTCGAACTACACAGAGCTTTTCTTCAGGTGAATATTAACAGTTTTAGCCTCACCTTCCCACAGCAGTGCCAGTCAGTGTTCATAGCACCTTTTCACAGAGATAGAGCATGAGATCCATGTCTTGTTACAGGTCCTCAGTTGGGGGTCTGCCCCACTGACAAAAATTGAGCTACCTTGGTTTACACCAGCAGAGGATCTAGCTCAGTGTGCCCCAATGGGGTGGTGACTGGTGATAGAGTGTTATTACCCCGGATCACGCATGCCTGATTGTTTCTAGACTCCGAGTTCAGGGACAGCATCTTTTCCCCATTCCCCTCCTCTGCCCCAGTGCCTTTCTTGTTCCTGTATTATCATCCCACAATCATTATGGAGTGCGGAGTGTCACTCCACAGTTAGGGTTGCACATCAGCCTGGTTCTGCTCCTTCCTAAGATCCACCCTCCAAAGAGCTGTATTTTATTACTGCTACATAGCCAACACTGGGAACCAGGAAAGGCATTGCCAGTCCCTCACCACGTCACCATCACCACCAGAGGAACCAAGGGAGAATTTACTCCACTTCATAATTTATGGCATAAACTGATCTCTTGTGAGGGGGTGAAAATTGTTCTTTTTCCTACAGGGCACTGAAATGCTGAATATACCAGGATATATTGTTAGAATTAATGGAAATAAATCTAACAGAAGGTCGGTGCCTAAGAACTCTAGACCGTATTGAAAAATCTCAGTCCAAGATTTTAGTTGTTCGATTTTGACTCCTAAGACATAGCATGATTCTGGTCACTGCCAGAAATGAAATATGGCATTTAAGCATCATTGTTAAGTTCTAAGATGTCACTAAAGGGATATAATGGTAGATAAAGAAATAGTCTGATCCGTTATATCAGTACTTGGCTACCAGAGATATGGGCTGTTACAGTAGTGATTGCTCTGATCATGACAGAGGCTGGCCGACATGGATACAAATGTTCTGTTCTCAAATTGAGACTTCTGGCACTTTGCTCTGAACTCTACATTTAGGTTTAACATTTCAGCCTGTAATCTGGACAGGAAGGGGAGTTTCTGAATACTTATGGAATTAATTAATGCAACTTGACTAACCTTAAACTCTATGTTCTTCCAATTCAATTGCACAGCTTGTTTTATTGTTCCTGGACTCAAACCATGGCAGACAGAGACTGGGGAAACCAAACGGCCATCAAAGAATTCATCATTCTGGGATTCGGGGATCTCCCTGACCTGCAAATTCTTCTCTTCCTGATGTTCCAAATGATCTACATGGCAACCGTGGCTGGGAACACCCTCATCGTGGTGCTCATTGTGGCTGACCAGCACCTTCACACCCCCATGTACTTCTTCCTGGGCAACTTGTCCTGTCTGGAGACCTGCTACACCTCAACCATCCTGCCCAGGTTGCTGGCCAGTCTCCTGACTGGGGACAGAACCATCTCAGTCAGTGGCTGCATCATACAATTGCATTTCTTTGGTTCTCTGGCATGTACAGAATGCTATCTCCTAGCAGCAATGTCTTATGATCGGTATTTAGCGATATGTAAACCCCTGCACTATTCAACTCTTATGAATATCAGGTTTTGCCTCCAGTTGGCTGCTGGGTTATGGTTAATTGGTTGTTTGGCTACTGCCATCTTTGTCTTATTCCTATCACAGTTAATATTCTGTGGCCCGAATGAAATTGACCATTTCTATTGTGATGTCATCCCACTGATGGAACTCTCCTGCAGTGACACCCACCAGGTCATATTGCTGGATTTCATATTAGTCTCTGTATTCACCCTGTCTCCATTCCTACTAACCATGACATCCCACGTGTGTATCATTGCAACCATCCTGAGAATCCCTTCCACCACCGGGAGGCAAAAAGCCTTTTCCACCTGCTCCTCTCACCTCATTCTGTTGACAATTTTCTATGGATCCATAATGATTGTGTACCTGCTACCAAAATAAGATACACTGAGAGACCTGAACAAAGTGGTCTCTCTTTGCTACACGGTCCTGACTCCCCTGGTAAACCCCCTCATCTACAGCCTGAGAAACAGAGAGGTCAAGGAAGCCTTGTGCAAAGCAGTCAGTAAATATGTGGCTTTCAACAAAGTGTGCAGAGACTCCTCGAGAATAACTTAGCCTGAGGTTTTCAAAGCTGCCTGAGTGATTTCAGCCATCAGCCCCCATTAAAATTAAGTTGAAAACTCCCATTGGAAATCTCAGCAGTAATGTGAAAAAGAAATGGAGATGATCTGCGTGGAGTTACTGAAACAGTCTTTATGGTCCCCCGCTGTGTCCATGGAACACATCTTCCAGGAAAGTGAGGATGTAGACAGCTCTGCCACTCTCTCATGTTCAGCACTGATACACACAGTATGATGGTATTTTTCCCCAGGGTGTTGGCTAAAAGTTCACCCTCTGGGAGCAGTGTGTACAGCGTCTGAAACTGCACAGAGTTGACATTGTGTAAGGCACAAAATCCACTAATGATGAAAGTAAATCCCTGGGTATATCCCCTGTTCATTGTTTCTCTATGTAAGATAATAAAGTCTTGTAATCAAATTCAGACAGTCTAATACAAACAAAACACAATGGGTGACATCATCATATTTGTTGCTACAGATCATTTCTTATGCCCCTAAGGATACAACACAGAATCGAGCCAGAGCTCAGTTCACTGTTCTCCATCTAAGTAGAAGGACCAGGGAGGGAGGTGGCCATAACCGTGGTACCATCAGGGAATTTTTAACTGGGCACCAGGTGGAGTGGAGACCAATTTTTAACCATTTTTTATATCCATAAAAAAGCCGTTTTTGATCAAAATAAATGTTTGGACAATAAAAATAGTAACTCATGGTGCGGCATAGGTGGGGATGTAAGCCTGGGAAATCTGCCACCCCTGAAATTGTGCTTCTTCCCATCATAGCCCTCTGCAAACTGTTGTCAGTCGGCGTGCTTGCCTCCTCTCTCCGTATGTTGTCCCAGCCCTGTGCAGACATTTGGTTCAGCAGACCTTGATAGTACTACCCAGAAAGAAAGACCACAGGCATGGTTTGGTGACAAAGGCACTCAGCCAAGTTTATTGCCCTCAAGGCACAGTTCTAGCATCCTGGTTCTGTGGTTACAGATACACTAACACACGAGTGCCCAGTGCCAAGGAGCCGCTCAGTCAGCAGCGGGAATTTCTGCTGTCCCATAGGCCGCACAAAGGGTTAAATTGAGGTACCCCGACATTTATAGACTGAGACAAAGAACTTACGTCCCACCTCACGTGTTATTCTATCTGCTTGTTACCTCCCCTTGTACCTTGCTCCAGGTGTTTCGGGCAAAACATCCCTATTCATCACTTCTGTCAAACCTTCTTATCTGGTGTTAGGTCAGGATGTGCCTGGGCTAATCTGCAGTCTGTTGCTTCTTAGGAGTGCCTGTGTGTTAGCAATGCTAGTAATACCTTTGCCTAGGTCATATATCAGACAGTGAACTTGTAAGCATCTGCTGTAATACATGGCCTACTTTGGTTCATGGCGTGGCCGGACTTTGCTGACTATGGTTCAGGCCTCAGGTCTTACACCAGGCCCAGTGCCCCAAGCTCTCTCTCTCTCACCTACACAAACCAGTCACCTCCATTGCACTCACACAGGCCGGATGCAATCCGCTAGGCCCAGCAGTGACCCCTGGACATGTCACCAGGAACAGCTTCATAGCTCTTATCTTGGCTACGCCCGGCTATGACCAGCTCCAGCAAAGCAATAGCTCCAGGCTCACAGGGCCCTTGGAGATGGGGAGGTTGGGCAAACAAAGAGGTAGACTCACAAGCCAGTGGCACAGTGACTGCCCAGACCCAAGGATAGGTTAATGGAGGATAGGTCCATCAATGGCTATTAGCCAGGATGGGCAGGGATAGTGTCCCTAGCCTGTGGCACTGGCCACTGTCGGAAGACAGCATACTGGGCTAGATGGACCATTGGTCTGACCCAGAATGGCTGTTCTTATGACCCAGCTGGGGGTTTTGCCAGGGTAACTGAGGCTGTTCCTAGGGTCAGGTCTGTCAAACAGTCATCAGAAGGTTTTTTTATGGATATAAAAAACTGGTTAAAATTTTGTCTCCACTCCGCCTGGTGCCCAGTTAAAAACTCCATGATGTGACCATGGTTATAGCCACTTCCGTCCCTGGTCCTTCCACTTAAATAGACAACACTGACCCGATGAACGTAAGCCAAAGTGGAAGGGCAAGAAAGGAGACTTTATGTTGCCAAATGACCAACAGAGGGAAGAGGAAAGGGAGGTAAAGCTGTATAATGCTGTATAAGTGTTGAGCTGAGAGCACCGAAGAGAAGAGGACCTCTATGCTGCGTAATGAACTGTGGATAGTAGCAGATGTTATGGAGTGAGTTATGGGCTGTTAGTTATATTAAATAATGGCTACCATGTGATATGAGAGTCAAGAATGGGTAAGAGGCAGCTAGCAACAGGCTGTCATGCGGGGAAATCGACACTAGATGGCACTAGAGTAGAGGAAATGAGGGGAGTGGGGGTCTAGTGACCAAGAGTTCAGTAGCCAATACAATAATGGGAAAAAGAACAGGAGTACTTGTGGCAACTTAGAGACTAACAAATTTATTAGAGCATAAGCTTTCGTGGGCTACAGCCCACTTCTTCGGATGCATACGAAGAAGTGGGTTGTAGCCCACGAAAGCTTATGCTCTAATAAATTTGTTAGTCTCTAAGGTGCCACAAGTACTCCTGTTCTTTTTGCGGATACAGACTAACACGGCTGCTACTCTGAAACCTGTAATAATGGGAAAGTTATACTGTAAAATAGCCACTAGGTGGCAGCATGTTGTAAGAGTGAGATATGGGCAGCTACTTTAAAAAATGCCCATTAGATGGCAGCGTATCTTGAATACTAATAAAGGGGCAACACAAGTATATTATAACTGGCCATCACCTTGGACAGGCATCTCCCAAAAATGTAAGCTGGTGTTTGTCCATGACCTAAAATATTTTCCACAAAGGATCATTAGACTAAAACATGATGTACAATGGGAATTGTATAATTGCAAGTCACACTGGGCATTGTTAGCTACAAAGCTTTGGAGATAGAAAATGAACCAGGTGGGAGAAAGGTTGAAGTGGGACTGTATTGAAAAGCGTGAAGAAAGAATACATATATGAGAGAGCATTTACACTTATTAAATCGAAGGGGAAGCCCATTTTCCAAAGGTAGATCACATGCACCAGCTCATCCCTTCAGGTAACTGCAGGTCTCTTTAATGTGAAAGTCCCGTTTCTGCAGAATGATGAAAGACAAGAACCTCAGTGGAACCGGCGTCCTGTCTGCCAAATCCTGAAGAGCTCTGCGTAGTCGAAAACTTGTCTCTCACCAACAGAAGTTGGTCCAATAAAAGGTATTACCTCACCCACCTTGTCTCAAACCCTGAGAAATGAGTTCATCAACTCAAGTGTGAGCTGTCCTATGAATAGAGGTAAGCCCCCAGTTCCAAACTGCTGCTGCTTTGAATTTATATATCACCTTACAAACCGGGGTATTAAAGTGCTTGAGTAATTAAGCATTAGCAATTTAAGATTCACCTTCTGTGAAGAATGTGGGAAGTGTCTGTATTCATTTTTATAATACATAGTTTGAGTCAGGATGCTGGGGAAAGGTAAGTAGGACAAGTGGTAGGAGCTGGATATCCCGGAACTTAAGTCAGGGGTCAGAGTCAGTATCAGGGTCAAGAGTCAAGCCGAGGGTCAGAGACGGAGACAGAATCAGGAATTTGGCTGAGGGTCAATACCAGGTATCACGGTTGGTGTCGTGGTTCCAAGGGTCAATCGGGAGTCAGAATGCAAGTCGGAGCCAAGGTAAGTACTGGGAATCCAAGAAGAAAGCAGCAGGGTAGGCGTGGCAGATTGATAGGGATCCGCGTTGTTGCCCTGGACACTTTTTGGGTTTTGTGATGTAGCAGACTCACTTTCTGAGTCTAAAGCACGCCCTGTACTTCGTATCTTGTTCATGACTTAATCTCGCACCCTTCCCAGTATTCTTAAAGAATTGCAGAAAAGCTGATTTTATTGGTCCCCATTGTCATTGTATTCTTGAAATATTTTGCAAGGAAAATTGTTACTTTAAGGCCACAGAATTTCTAAGAAAATACCTCATTTCTTTGGTAGGGTTTTAACAATCCCAAAGGATTGGATCTATTGTTTCCTGTACCTCTTACATGTTGCACATAAGCCACCTTTATGCTTATTAATTAGAAATAAATGACTATTTAATTAGCAATGCCCTGCTTAGAGTTCTAAATAAAGCCACTTCACTGATCCTCTCAGGGTCTTGGATTATATCAAGATTTTCAACTGTTGGAATTTTTTCCCCTTCATTTCCTTTGCCCACAGTTCTTGACATTCCTTCCTTAGCTCACTTTTGATTAGGTGTTTAAATTCCAGTTTGCTTAAGGGGATCTTGAGGTCAACTCATTTGTGATTAATAGCACTTTTTGCCAGCCAATTTTTTGCCTCCTATCCCTGCATGCACCAGGATCCACGGGATTACGTTGGTTATATCCAATTCCACCAGTCTGACTGTTAGCAGTAATATTTCATTAAGAAAATCATTTCTGCTGTCAGACTCCCCACTGTGAGTTGCCTGCAGCCCTGATAAGGAGTCAGACAGGACAGCCACAGCAGCTGGCCGCACATCTAAAGCACGATTTAGTGCTAGCATAATCCCTATGTATCTCAGCCATAAAGACGGATACAAAGTTAGTTAGCCGTACAGCTTTCTTGAGTCCAAGTGAGGGCACGCAGGAAGTTGTTCCCACTCTGTTCTTTCCTCTTTGGAACCCTCTGATTGTATTTGTCAATAGTGTCCCCACTTATAGCAAATCAATATAATTGTGACATCTTGTTTATCATTCTTTTATTTATTTCATTATGTAATTCCATGTCTCTCTCGACAGGGGGTGATTTTCTAGTGGCAGAGTATTTTCCAATAGCTATACATTTTGGTCTCTTTCAATCCCTTCTTTTCATTAAGATCCATTATCCACTTCTGTACCCTACTTACACGGGGAATTTTGAGTTTTTGTCCTAACCGGTTAGCTCAGTGCTATCGTCACTATTACCTAGTACTTTGGCCCAAAAGGTTAAGTCTGGGAGCTTAATTCTAAGAGTTAGCAGCAGCTGATGGAAATGCCTATATCTGTAGTACAGAGATGCAGTAATGAAGGCACCACCTGTTATGCAAGGCATGTGCATGGATATAATCTAGTTCAGATTTGTATTCATTGCTGACCCAAAGGCATGGCAACCATACTCAATAACTGGTCTAATGAGCGCTCTGTATAGCTTTACCACCATTTTCATATCCACTCCCCAGGATGTTCCAAAGGTGTTTGAATTTTGCACTTATCTAATATGTTCAGTATGGTCTCTCCAAGTGAGCTTGTTATCAAATGTCACACCTAAGACTTTGTAATTTTAGTATATTTATCTGTTGGTCATATAGCTATAACTTTACATCTTTTAGGCTTTTCCTTGTTGTGAGGATCATTCCCTTAGTTTTGTTTATGAGAATTTGAAGCCCCACCTCTTTCCTCATACTGCGCTTCTCTTAAATGCATCATCATTCTTTTGGTGCCACTTTCAAAATTCCTGCTTTTGATCCATATGGCACAGTCAGCAAACAACATGATTCCTATTCCTATACTCGTCTCCTCAGGGTGATCCTTTATCATGATGTTAAAGAGGGTTGGCGTAACTACACTGCCCTGTGGAGTTTCACTTGCAATTGACTATACGTTGGAAAAAGCTTTCCCTACTTGGACTTGTACAGTTCTTTTGCCTAAGAAGTCCCTTATCCATCTGTACATTTTTCCTATATTACCCATTGAGGCGGGAGGAACCGACTAGGGGCAGAGATCTTCTTGACCTGCTAATCACAAACAGGGAAGAATTAGTAGGGGAAGCAAAAGTGGATGGGAACCTGGGAGGCAGCGACCATGAGATGGTCGAGTTCAGGATCCTGACACAAGGAAGAAAGGAGAGCAGCAGAATATGGACCCTGGACTTCAGAAAAGCAGACTTTGACTCCCTCAGGGAACTGATGGGCAGGATCCCCTGGGAGAATAAAATGAGGGAGAAAGGAGTCCAGGAGAGCTGGCTGTATTTTAAAGAATCCTTATTGAGCTTACAGGAACAAACCATCCCCATGTGTAAAAAGAATAGTAAATATGGCAGGCGACCAGCTTGGCTTAACAGTGAAATCCTTGCTGATATTAAACACAAAAAAGAATCCTACAAGAAGTGGAAGATTGGACAAATGACCAGACAGGAGTATAAAAATATTGCTCAGGTACGCAGGAGTGAAATCAGGAGTGGGGAGGGTCACTCCCCAGTTAGGGTTGCACATCAGCCCGGTTTTACCCCTTCCTAAGATCAACCTTACAAAGAGCTGAATTTTATTACTGCTAAATAGTTAATGTCAGCAATCAGAAAAGACATTGCCAGTCCCTCACCACGTCACCATCACCACCACAGGAACTAAGGGAGAATTTACTCCATTTCATAATTAATGGGATGAACTGATCTCTTGTGAGGGAATGAAAATTATTCCTTCTCCTACAGGGCACTGAAATGCTGAATATACCAGGATACATTGTTAGATTTAATGGAAATAAAGCTAACAGAAGACCGGTGTCTAAGGACACTAGACTGCATTGAACATCTCAGTCCAAGATTTCAGTTGATGTATTTATTGATTTTGACTCGTAAGACATGGCATGATTCTGGGCATTGTCAGAAGTGAAATACAGCATTTAAGCATCATTGTTACGCTCTGGTATGTCACTAGATGGGATATGATAGACAGAGAAATGATCTGATCTGTAATATCAGTATTTCGCTACCAGAGAATTGGGCTGTTATAGTAGTCCTTGGTATCCACGTAGAACACCCTCTTCCCCATCAGAGCAATGTTCTGTCCTGGGACTGAGTTTTCTGACACTTTGCTCTGAAATCTAAATTTAGTCTTAAAATTTCAGCCTATAACCAGGAGAGGGAGGGAGTTTCTGAATATTTATGGAATTAATTCACGAGATTTGATTAAGTTTTAACTCTATGTCCTTCCGATTCAGTCACACAGATGTATTGTTCCTAGACTCAAACCATGGCAGACGGCAGAAACCAAACGGTCATCATGGAATTCATCATCCTGGGATTCGGGGATCTTCCTGACTTGGAAATTCTTCTCTTCCTGATATTCCTAGTGATCTACATGGCAACCGTGGCCGGGAACACCCTCATTGTGTTGCTCGTTGTGGCTGATCAGCACTTTCACACTCCAATGTACTTCTTCCTGGGAAACTTGTCCTGTCTGGAGACTTGCTACACCTCAGCCATTCTGCCCAGGTTGCTGATCAGTCTCCTGACTGGGGACAAAACCATGTCAGTCAGTGGCTGCATCGCACAACTGTATTTCATTGGTTCTCTGGCATGTACAGAATGCTGTCTCCTAGCAGCGATGTCTTATGATCGGTATTTAGCAATATGTAAACCCCTGCACTATTCAACTCTTATGAATATTAGGATTTGCCTCCAATTGGGTGCTGCATCATGGTTAAATGGTTGTTTGGCTATGATTATCTTAATCTCATTCCTATCACACTTATTCTGTGGCCCAAATGAAATCGACCATTTCTATTGTGATTCCATCCCAGTGATGGAACTCTCCTGCAGTGACACCCACCAGGTCATATTGGTGGATTTCATACTAGCCTGTGTATTCATCCTGTCTCCATTCCTACTAACCCTGACATCATATGTGTGCATCATCGGCGCCATCGTAAGGATCCCTTCCACCACTGGGAGAAAAAAGGCCTTTTCCACCTGCTCCTCTCACCTGATTGTGGTGACAATTTTCTATGGAACCTTAATGGTTGTCTACATACTACCGAAACGTGATACACTGAGAGACCTGAACAAAGTGGTCTCCCTTTGCTACACGGTCCTGACTCCCCTGGTAAACCCCCTCATCTACAGCCTGAGAAACAGAGAGGTCAAGGAAGCCTTGTGCAAAGCAGTCAGTAAATGTGGCTTTCACAAAAGCAGTCAGTAGATGTGGCTTTCACAAAAATGTGCAAAGACTCCGATATAATAAATTAGCCTGAGGTGTTCAAAGCTGTCCGGGTGATTTAAGCAATCGGCACCCATTAAAATTAAGTTGAAAAGTCCCAGTGACAATCTCAGCACTCAGTGTTGTCCATCTTAGTGGAAGGACCAGGGAGGGAGGTGGCCATAACCTTGTTCCCATCATGCAGTTATTAACTGGGCACTAGGCAGAATGGAGAGAAAATTTTAACCAATTTTTTGATCTGTATAAAAGCCGTCTATGATCAGAATAAATGTTTGGACAATAAAAATAGTAACTCCTTGTGCAGCATATGTGGGGACGTAAGCCTGGGAAATCTGCCACCCCTGAAATTGTGCTTTTTACCGTCATAGCGCTCTGCAAACCAGCCCGTTTCACTGCACTCACATGCAAATAACCAGGTCCCTGCAGGGACCTCTGGACACTTCACTAGGAACAGCTTTATAGCTCTTATCTGGGCTACACCCAGCTGTGACCAGCTCTGGCAAAGCAACTGCTCCAGGCTCACCGGCCCTTTGAGGCAGGGAGGGTGCACTGGGATTGCCCAGACCCAGCTGGGGGTTGCCAGGGCACACATAGAACTGAGGTCATTTCTGGGGTTGGGTCTGTAAAACGGTCACTGATGAGAGACTCTGCATGTGGTCCTGCAGAGTACCAGCTGCTCTGCTTCCAGCAGCTGCACAGAGCAGTTCAAAGGGAAGGGGCCTGTTACAATGAGCGTCCCCAAAACTGACTGCAACAAGCGCAATGTTTGAGAGGGCTAATTCTGAGGGCACGGTGTCTAGTCAGCCCCAAGTACCAAAGACAGCTGTGCTCCATGCAGGGCCCTCTCCTCAGGGGGTGAGGCAACCTATGGTGAGAGGAAGTGGCTACCACCTACCAATGGGCAGTACATTATTACTGGCCATAACCTTGACAGGCATCTCCCAAAAATGTAAGCTGGTGTTTGTCCATGATCTAAAATATTTTCCTCAAAGGATCATTAGACTAAAAAATGATGTACAATGGGAGTTGTATAATTGCAAGTCACACTGGTTATTGTTAGCTACAAAGCTTTGGAGACACAAAATGAACTAAGTGGGAGAAAGGTGAAGTGGAACTGTATTGAAAAGCATGAAGAAAGAATACAAATATGAGAGAGCATTTACACTTATTAAATCGAAGGGGGAGTCCATTTTCCATCCCTTCAGGCAACTGTAGGTCTCTTTTCTGAGAAAGTCCTGTTTCTGCAGAATGATGAAAGACAAGAACCTCAGTGGAACCCGAGTCCTGTCTGCAAAATCCTGAAGAGCTCTGTGTAGTTGAAAACTTGTCTCTCACCAACAGAAGTTAGTCCAATAAAAGGTATTACCTCACCCACCTTGTCTCAAACCCTGAGAAATGAGTTCATCAACTCAAGTGTGAGCTGTCCTATGACTACAGGTAAGCACCCAATTCCAAACTGCTGCTGCTTTGCATTTATATATCACCTTCCAAACCAGGTTATTAAAGTGCTTGATTAATTAAGCATTAGCAATATAAGATTTGCTTACTGTGAAGAATAGGGGAAGTGTATGTATTCTTTTTTATGATACATAATCTCTGTCAGGATGATGGGCAAAGGTAGGTAGGAAAAATGGTAGGAGCTGGAGATCCCAGAACTTAAGTCAGGGGTCAGAGTCAGTATCAGGGTTAAGAGTCAAGCTGAGGGTCAGAGACGGAGACAGAATCAGGAATTTGGCTGAGGGTCAATACCAGGTATCACATTTTGTGTCATGGTTCCAAGGGTCAATTGGGAGTCAGAATCCAAGTCGGACCCCAGTAAGTACTGGGAGTCCAGGAAGAAAGCAGCAGGGCAGGAGTGGCAGATAGCTAGGGATCTGCGTTTTTGCCTGGACACTTCTTCGGTTTTGTGACGTAGCAGACTCGCTTTCTGAGTCTAAAGCACGCCCTGTACTTCATCTCTTGTTCATGACTTAGTCTCGCACCCTTCCCAGTATTCTTAAAGAATTGCAGAAAAGCTGATTTTATTGGTCCCCATTGTCCTTGTATTCTTGATAGAGGTTGCAAGCAAATTGTTTCTTTAAGTCCACTGAGTTTCTAAGAAAGGTAGTTAGCCATACAGCTTTCTTGAGTCCGAGTGGGGGCACACAGGAAGTTGTTCCCACTCTGTTCTTTCCTCTTTGGAACCCTCTGATTGTATTTGTCAATAGTGTCCCTAATTATAGCAAATCAATATAATTGTGACATCTTGTCTATCATTCTTTTATTTATTTCATTATATAATTCCATGTCTCTCGAGGGGGGGTGATTTTCTAGTGATAGGGTATTTTACCATAGCTATACATTTTGGTCTCTTTCAATCCCTTCTTTGCATTTAGATCTGTTATACACTTCTGTACCCTGTTTACATGGGGAATTTTGAGTTTTTGTCCTAATCGGTTAGCTTAGTGCTATCTTCACTGTTACCTAGTACTTTGGCCCAAAAGGTTAAGTCTGGGAGCTTCATTCTTAGAGTTAGCAGCAGCTGATGGAAACACCTATATCTGTAGTACAGAGATGCAGTAATGAAGGCACCACCTGTTACACAATGCATGTGCATGGATATAATCTAGTTCAGATTTGTATTCATTGCTGACCAAAAGGCCTGGCATCCATGCTCAATAACTGGTCTAATTAGCGCTCTGTATAGCTTTACCACCATTTTCATATCCACTCCCCAGGATATTCCAGAGGTGTTTGACTTTTGCACTTATCTAATATTTTCAGTATGGTCCCTCCAAGTGAGCTTTTTATCAAATTTCACAATGAAGAATTTGTCATTTCAGTACATTTATCTGTTGGTCATATAGCTATAACTTTACATCTTTTTGGCTTTTCCTTGTTGTGAGGATCATTCCCTTAGTTTTGTCTATGAGAATTTGAAGCCCCACCTATTTCCCCATTCTGCACTTCTCTTAAATGCATCATCATTCTTTTGGTGGCGCTTTCAAGGTTTCTGCTTTTGATCCAAATGGCACAATCAGCAAACAGCATGATCCCTATTCCTATACTTGTCTCCTCAGGTCAATCCTTTATCATGATGTTAAAGAGGGTTGGCGTAACTACACTGCCCTGTGGAGTTTCACTTGCAATTGACTATACGTTGGAAAAAGCTTTCCCTAATTGGACTTGTACAGTTTTTTTGCCTAAGAAATCCCTTATCCATCTGTACATTCTTCCTATATTACACATTGAGGCCACTTTATGAAGTAGTTCCTCTCTCCATAACACATCATAGATTTTTTTCTACGCCCAGGAAGATTAGTATCATTAATTCTATGATTCTCATGCTTTTTTGCGCTTTTGTCTCTATCCTGACAACGTGGTCAATCACACTCCTACTTTACTGAAGCCCACTTTGTGTTTCATCTATGAACCTACTTGTTTGTAGGTGTGCTACTGATCTCTCCCTTACCATTCTTTCCATGGTTTAACCTAAGCCACACTAAAATTTACATTTAAAATACCCACATCCTCCTCCCATCCCACCTATTTATCTCATAATTATTCTTAATGTTATTTTCTCCTCCCTAATTTGTATCCTCTGATATTCATCATTACTGACTTTTTGAAAGATGGTGGCCAGAATTTCTGCTTTTCTTTTGTTAGAGCTTATTACTCCGTGCCCCACAACTGGAAGGCTTGGTGTTACGTGACTCTTCCTTTCTATTTCATTAATTTCCCTAGTTTGTTTATATAACTTTGCTGTATAGGTATTTTTATTTTCTTTCCCATGTTATAGTGTCCAGCTCTCTCTTTTTGCCCTTTTTATAGCCCTTTGTGAAACTACCTTACTTTTTTCATTATGTTCATTATTTCCTTATGTTCATTATTTAAACATTTTTTTCCATTATATGCTTATTCCTTTCCCTAATTACCATTTCATATTCCTTGTTCCACCATGGTTTCCTATCTTTAGGCAGTATTGGTATCCTAGGAATATCAATATCTCAATCCTCAATCTCTTCACGGATATATTACTTATTCACATATTCCTCACTTCTGTTTCCAAAGATTTTTCCAGTTTGTTTTTTTTAAGATTCCAAGTGGGGATATTATCCTCATCTTCAGTATTTCCGTTTCCTTGAGATGTAATTAATGTCAGGAAGTGGTCACTAACCTTCCCCCCACCCCAGTAAATTTCACAGCTACAGTTACTCTCTATTGTTCAAGATCCAGACATGAGAAGCTTCCATCAGCTGTATAGAACATGGTAGGTGCTCCTTCATTTATTACGAAGTTATTCTCTTCAAAGATTTGCGCTAAACATTTTCCATGTTTTTCTTACTTCCCCACAATCTGTTGTGACTATTCAGATCATCACAGATAATGAATGGACATGTGACACCTGCAATGAATCCTTTCAGGTCCATAGCCTCTAGTTTCCTGGATGGGTTATAAACATTATAAAGTCTTAGAGATGCAGAATTGTTTTGTATTGGTATCTCAATAGCATTATACTCTATATTTAGCTTTCTAATCTCTACTTCAAGGTAGTTCAGGTTCTCCTTAGTGAAGGGGTATGTACCCCCACCTTTATTTATTACATCAACCATTAATGCAATGAATCTCTTTTCACCCCAATGTTACACATTACTTCCCATTGATTTGTTGCAGGCTATTGCCATTCCCCACATCAGGTTCTCTTTTAGGTATCTCCTAACAGCTTCAGCATAGGAGATGTTATTAGTAACTTGGGGGTTTTGTATTTCTCTAGCTTGCTTTCCTCCATACAGCCTGCATATTCTGAGCTGTGTTTCCCTCCACAGTTGCAACATTTTTGTTCTGTCCCTTCCTCACAATCATCATATGAATGGTCACCTCCACACTTACTGCACTGTACTTTCCCATTGGAATTATTTGCTACATGACCAAATCTTTGGCAGCTGTAGCATCTCACAGAAAGGGGAATATCTGATACCCTAAAGTTACTCTATCTGGTCACATCCCTCCTTTAAGATGTGTCCAGCACAGCTGTGAAACACTTGCTATCACTTCCTCTTCTGCTAATTAGCCTCTTAGCACTTATCACCTTATCTCCACCTATTTCTTTCTTTCTTTCCTGACATTTAATTTGGCACCCCAGATACTATCCTTCTTGTTTCTGTGAGGAATTTGGATAGCTGACAGCTTATTTTTATTTTACCTAGCACCTGTGTCTAAAGGAGTTTCCCTACTTGGTCTTTGTTTTTACATTCCACTAATGAGTTTCCAGCAGGTAGCATCTTAGCTCTTGCTATATCTCCAGCACTTTTTTGATCCCCTCTGCCATTCTCAGGGGGTTGATATCCCCTATCTTTGTGTCCTTATCTAGGGATTTTACTGTTAGGTAATTTCCCCCCATTTCCCTTTCCTGCCCTCCTATTTGCTGGTCCTTCTTCTGGGTGCAGATAATCTACCCTTTTCTTTTCACTTGCTTGCATCCAGTCTTTGTCAATGCTTTCCCTATCCTCATGGTCTAGCCTGGTTTCAATTTCATTTCTCTCTTCCATCTCACTCTGCCCAGCCAGCCACCCAGCCAGCAGCCCACAATCACCACTGAAACAGCCTTTCTTCAACCAGACCCTGGACACTTCCTTTTACACCCCATGGGCTTATATAGGGTCAAGGAGCCAATCGGGGATAGCTAAGGCCTGGTCTACACTACGAGTTTAGGTCGACTTTAGCTGTGTTAAGTCGACTTAAACCTGGACACGTTTACACGACGAAGCCCTTTCTTTCGACTTAAAGGGCCCTTTAAACCGGTTTCTTTACACCACCTCGACGAGGGGATTAGCGATAAAATCGGCCTTATGGGGGTCGGAATTGGGTAGTGAGGACTGAATTCGACATTAGTGGCCTCCGGGAGCTATCCCACAGTGCTTCATTGTGACCGCTCTGGACAGCACTCTCATCTCAGATGCACTGGCCAGGTAGACAGGAAAAGCCCCGCGAACGTTTGAATTTCATTTCCTGTTTGCTCAGCATGGAGAGCACAGGTGACCATGCAGAGCTCATCAGCACAGGTAACCGTGATGGAGTCCCAGTCCCAGTCCCAGGATCGCAAAAGAGCTCTAGCTTGGACCGAACGGGAGGTACGGGATCTGATCGCCATCTGGGGAGATGAAGCAGTGCTGGCCGAACTCCGAAACAGTAAAAGAAATGGCAAAACATTAGAAAAGATCTCCAAGGCCATGAAGGACAGAGGCCATAACAGGGACGCACAGCAGTGCCGCGTGAAAATTAAGGAGCTAAGGCAAGCCTACCACAAAGCCAGAGACGCAAACGGAAGGTCCGGGGCTGAGCCGCAAACATGCCGCTACTACGAGGAGCTGCATGCCATTCTAGGGGGTGCAGCCACCAGTAGCCCAAGCGTGTGCTATCAGTCCCTCTCTGGAGACAGGGAAGCGGGTTCGGCGGACGAGGAAGATGAGGATGGAGAGAACATCATAGATAGCTCACAGCAGCAAGGAAGCGGAGAAACCAGTTTCCCCAACAGCCAAGATATGTTTGTCACCCTGGACCTGGAACCAGTAAACCCCGAACTCACCCAAGACCCTGTGGGCACACAGGGGACCTCTGGTGAGTGTACCTTTGTAAATATTACACATGGTTTAAAAACAAGCGTGTTTAATGATTAATGATTAATTTGCCCTGGCAATCGCGGCCAGTACAGCTACTGGAAAAGTCTGTTAACGTGTATGGGGATGGAGCGGAAATCCTCCAGGGACATCTCCAGAAAGCTCTCCTTCATGTACTCCCAAAGCCTTTGCAAAAGGTTTCTGGGGAGGGCTGCCTTATCCCGTCCGCCATGGTAGGACACTTTACCACGCCAGGCCAGTAGCACGTAGTCTGGAATCATTGCATAACAAAGCATGGCAGCGTATGGTCCCGGTGTTTGCTGGCATGCAGACAACATCCATTCCTTATCGCTCTTTGTTATCCTCAGGAGAGTGATATCATTCACGGTCACCTGGTTGAAATGGGGCGATTTTATTAAGGGGACATTCAGAGGTGCCCCTTCCTGCTCTGCTGAACAGAAATATTCCCCGCTGCTAACCACGCGGTGGAGGGGAGGGGTGAAGTGACCATCCCAGAGAATTGGGTGTGTGGGGGAGGGGAGTTAGTTGGGTTTGTGCTGCATGTTAAACCTGAAACCGCAGCCCCTCCTTTTACATTGCAAACCCATTTTAAATGGCCAACCCAACGGGTGCTTGGTATGGTTAATGAGAGCAGTACTGTTTTAAACCATCCCCACTTGTTAACAAGGTTAAAAAAGCCAAAAGACTGTGTCTTACCATGGCTGCCTGCAAGCTGAAATCTGTGGCCTGGAACTGCGTGAGTGATCTCTCACACCAAACAGGCAGGCCCTCAATATAAGAGGAAAAATGCGACCTTGTAACGAAAGCACATGTGCTGTGTGATGCACGGCAAAATCTAAAGTGAAAGAGTGTACCCATTGTTCTCAAAAATGTATCTTTTTTAAACAACTCTCCCTTCTCCTCCACCAGCTGCAAATGTTTCACCTTCACAGAGGCTAGTGAATATTCGAAGAGGGAAGCGAAGGACGCGTGACGAAATGTTCACTGAACTACAGACTGCCTCCCACGCTGACAGAGCACAGCAGAATGCGTGGAGGCAGTCAATGACTGATTTTAAAAAAGCCCAATATGAGCGAGAGGAGAGGTGGCGAGCTGAATCGCTGGCTGAAGAGCAGAGTTTGCGTGCTGAAACGCGGGCTGAAGAGGAGAAGTGGCGTCAACTTGTACTCAGAAAGCAAGAGTCGATGCTCCAGCTGCTGGAGCATCAAAGTGATATGCTCCTGCGTATGGTTGAGCTGCAGGAAAGGCAGCAGGAGCAGAGACCGCCGCTGCAGCCCCTCTGTAACCAACAGCAGGAGCAGAGACCGCCGCTACAGCCCCTCTGTAACCAACAGCAGGAGCAGAGACCGCCGCTGCAGCCCCTCTGTAACCAACAGCAGGAGCAGAGACCGCCGCTACAGCCCCTCTGTAACCAACAGCAGGAGCAGAGACCGCCGCTACAGCCCCTCTGTAACCACCAGCCCTCCTCCCCAAGTCCCATTGCCTCCTCACCCAGACGCCCAAGAACACGGTGGGGGGGCCTCCGGCCACCCAATCACTCCACCCTAGATGATTTCCACAGCAATAAGTTTTAAAGTTTTAAAGTGCAGTGTGTCCTTTTCCTTCCCTCCTCCCCCACCCATCCCGGGCTACCTTTGCAATTATCCCCCTAGTTGTGTGCTGCTTCCCTCCTCCCCCACCCATCCCGGGCTACCTTTGCAATTATCGCCCTAGTTGTGTGCTCAATTAATAAAGAATGCATGAATGTGAAGTAACAATGACTTTATTGCCTCTGCAAGTGGTGCTTGAAGAGGGGAGGGTAGGGGAGGTTGGGGTGCTTGGTTTACAGGGTAGTAGAGTTAACCGGGTGCGTGGGGGGGGGCTGCGATTTCATCAAGGAGAAACAAACAGAAGTTTCACACCATATCCTGCCCAGTCACAAAACTAGTTTTCAAAGCCTCTCTGATGCGCACCGCGCCCTGCTGTGCTGCTCTAACCGACCTGGTGTCTGGCTGCGCGTAATCAGCGGCCAGGCGATTTGCCTCTACCTCCCACCCCGCCATAAATGTCTCCCCCTTACTCTCACAGATACTGTGGAGCGCACAGCAAGTAGCAATAACAATGGGGATATTCTTTTCGCTGAGGTCACAGCGAGTCAGTAAGCTGCGCCAGTGCGCTTTTAAACGCCCAAATGCACATTCCACCACCATTCGGCACTTGCTCAGCCTGTAGTTGAACAGGTCCTGACTCCTGTCCAGGCTGCCTGTGTATGGCTTCATGAGCCATGGCATTAAGGGGTAGGCTGGGTCCCCAAGGATCACGATAGGCATTTCAACATCCCCAATGGTTATTTTCTGGTCCGGGAAGAAAGTCCCTTCCTCCAGCTTTCGAAACAGAAGAGAGTGCCTGAAGACGCGAGCATCATGTACCCTTCCCGGCCAGCCCACGTTGATGTCGGTGAAACGTCCCTTGTGATCCACCAGGGCTTGCAGCAGCATTGAAAAGTACCCCTTGCGGTTTATGTACTCGGTGGCTTGGTGCGCCGGTGCCAAGATAGGGATATGGGTTCCGTCTATCGCCCCACCACAGTTTGGGAATCCCATTGCAGCAAAGCCATCCACTATGTCCTGCACATTTCCCAGAGTCACTACCCTTGATATCACCAGGTCTCTCATTGCCCTGGCAACTTGGATCACAGCAGCCCCCACAGTAGATTTGCCCACTCCAAATTGATTCCCGACTGACCGGTAGCTGTCTGGCGTTGCAAGCTTCCACAGGGCTATCGCCACTCGCTTCTCAACTGTGAGGGCTGCTCTCATCCTGGTATTCTGGCGCTTCAGGGCAGGGGAAAGCAAGTCACAAAGTTCCATGAAAGTGCCCTTTCGCATGCGAAAGTTTCGCAGCCACTGGGAATCGTCCCAGACCTGCAACACGATGCGGTCCCACCAGTCTGTGCTTGTTTCCCGGGCCCAGAATCGGCGTTCCATGGCATGAACCTGCCCCAGTAACACCATGATTTCCACATTGCTGGGGCCTGTGCCTTGTGAGAGGTCCATGTCAATTTCCTCATCACTATCGTCGCCGCGCTGCAATCGCCTCCTCCTCCTCAGCTGGTCCTCCTGGTTTTGCTTTGGCATGTCCAGGCTCTGCATATACTCCAGGACAATGCGCGTGGTGTTCATAGTGCTCATAATTGCCGCGGTGATCTGAGCGGGCTCCATGATCCCAGTGCTAGCTATGGCGTCTGGTCTGAAAAAAGGCGCGAAACTAGTATCTAAAGACCAGGGGAAGAAGGTAGGGAGGGAGGGAGGGGCGGGCGACTGACGACATGGCGTACAGGTACAGGGAATTAAAATCAAGAAAGGTGGCTGTGCATCAGGGAGAAATACAAACAACTGTCACACAGAATGCCCCCCCCCCTCAGAGATTGAACTCCTAAGCCTGGGTTTAGCGGGCCGTTGATTTGACGGAGGGAGGGGGGAAGGAAATGAATACAGAACAAATCTATTTTTTACATCTTAAGACGACAGTGCAGCATGACTGATAGCCCTCGGCATTTTCTGGGTGCTTGGCAGCAAATACTTGGCAGCAAATAGTATACTACGACTGGTAACCATCATTGTCCAACGAGGACGGTTAAAGGCAAGTATTGTCTGCCAGCACCCAGATCGCCCTCGGCCTTTTCTGGGTGCTTAGCAGACAATACTTGGCAGCAAATAGTATACTACGACTGGTAACCATCATTGTCCAACGAGGACATCTATGAGCATTTCAGGCAACCTGTAAATTTACTTGCTTTCAGACCTGAGGAAAGCTCTTCTTGCAGATCTGCTGAGCACCCAGATCGCCCTCGGCCTCTTCTGGATGCTCAGCAGACAATACTGACAGGACGGTTACCAGTCGTAATAAACCATCTACTGCCAAAAGGCAAGGGGCTGGTGCAATGCAGCCCTACGGCTGCCAGCCCCACAGCTACCAGCATCCTGAGCGCCGATGAAGGCTACTACTCATGCTGCACCGTCTACCGCCAAAAGGCAGTAAGCTGTTGCTGCTGTTTAGCAATGCAGTCCCACGTTTGCCGGCACCCGGAAGACATATGGTGACGGTGAGCTGAGCTGAGCGGGCTCCATGCTTGGCGTGGTATGTTGTCTGCACAGGTAACCCAGGTAAAAAGGCGCGAATCTATTGTCTGCCGTTGCTGTGACGGCGGGGGAGGGGCGTGACGCAATGTACCCAGAACCCCCCGCGGCACTGCTTTGCATCATTCGGGCATTGCGATCTCAACCCATAATTCCAATGGGCGCCGGAGACTCCGGGAACTGTGGGATAGGTACCCATAGGCACCCATAGTGCAATGCGCCGGAAGTCGACGCTAGCCTCGGTACTGTGGACGCGGTCCGCCGACTTCATGCACTTAGAGCATTTTATGTGGGGACACACACAGTCGGCTGCATAAAACCGGTTTCTATAAAACCGGCTTCTATAAATCCGACCTAATTTTGTAGTGTAGACAAGCCCTAAGACCACCGTCAGTCATATCATTTGAGACGGAACGTCCCCTGGTGTTCAACCACTGCAGATTGTGTGTTGCAAGGAATAATCAAATTACAGGTAGCAATGTGGGGATGTTTGTTGCCTGGTACTCCTATAGACTTGGGTTTGAGTCCCACTAGGCCTTACATCACCTCTTCTAGGGGTGCTGCCTAGCCAGGCTCCTATAGGAGGAGGATGGTATGCTTGGCAGATAAGGGAAGCTTGACTATAAAATCCACAGTAATAACCACCCAGAGTCTAGATAGGGAATCTGAAGGTGGTGAGGCCCCTTCTTCATAACTGAAGGGGGAGGTGGTCTTGGGGAATAGAGCATCCAGGAAATTATAGGGCTTGAGGATGCATATCAGCTGGGTATGGTCAGGAAAGTATTCCCCCTTTCAGGACAGGGCACTGGCTGCCTTGTTCTGGGTGATAGGTGATGGTAAAATAAAAGTGTGTCAACAACAGGGTCCATTGAAGCTGCCTTTGGTTCAGCGCCTTTGCCCTACGAAGATACTCCAAGGTTTTATGATCTGTGTATACCTGTATCGGGTGTCGGGCCCTTGAAGGTGGTGGTGCCATTCCCTGAAGGTGGCTTTGATTACTAGAAGCTCCGTATCTAAAATCTCATAATTTTGTTCTGCTGGGTGTGAGTTTACAAGAATAATAGGTACAAGGGAGCAGGTGCTGTTGGGGGCCTGATTCTTGGGGAAGTATGGTCCCAATTGCAACATTAGATGCATCGCTGTCACTGACAAAGGCCCACATTGGGTCAGGATTGATCAGGACTGGAGCACTGGTGAAGGCCATCTTGAGCTGGTCAAACACCTATTGAGCCTCTGGAGAGCAGGTGAAGGAGGAGTGCTTGCAGAGGAGTACTGTCAATGGAGCTATCTGGTCCGAAAACTCAGGCATGAAGTGCCTATAAAAATTAGCAAACGCAAGGAAGCACTGCAGCTCCTTGATGCTCCAGGGGTGCCGCCCATGTCTGAACAGCGTTCACCTTCCTGGGGTCCATTCGGAGGCCCTTGGGGACAAGATGTAACCCAAGTATTAGGAGGTAGCTGTGTTAGTCTGTATCCACAAAACAACAAGGAGTCCAGTGGCACCTTAAAGACTAACAGATATATTTGGGCATAAGCTTTCGTGGGTAAAAAACCTCACTTCTTCAGATGCATGGAGTGAAAATTACAGATGCAGGCATTATATAGTGACACATGAAGAGAAGGGAGTTACCTCACAAGTGGAGAACCAGTGTTGACAGGGTCAATTCGATCAGGGTGGATGTGGTCCACTCCCAATAACAGATGCGGAGGTATCAATTCCAGGAAAGGCAAAGCTGCTTTTGTAATGAGCCAGCCACTCCCAGTCCCTATTCAAGCCCAAATGAATGGTATTAAATTTGCAAATGAATTTTAGATCTGCTGTTTCTCTTTGAAGTCTGTTTCTGAAGTTTTTTTGTTCAAGAAACAATGTAACCCAAGTACTCCACGGAGTGTTGGTCAAAATTGCCCCACTTGTGTTCGCACCATGGGAAGTTCGGTCTGAGGGCTGTCAACCCATTCAGGTGTGTCTAGTGCCTCTTGGAACATGCTGGGTAGGGGGTGACCTACTGCCTCCATGTCCCACAGGGCCGGCCTTCTACAAGTGTTAGGGGTGGTCCAGGAAAACTGCCAGGATCCTTGGCAAAGGTAGGCAGGACTAGTGGCAGGAGCTTGGGATCCCAGAACTGAAACCAGGTGTCAGAGCCAGTATCAGGGTCCAGCGTCAAGCTGAGGGTCAAGCAAGAGTCGGAGTCAGAGTTAAGCTGAGGGTCAGAGACGAAGACAGAGTTAAGAATTGGGACGAGGGTCAAACCCAGGTTTTGTCCTTTAATCATATTTGTTACTCTTCTCTGGACTTTCTCCAATTTGTCCAGATCTTTCCCGAAATGTGGTGCCCAGGAGCGGAAGAATTACTTCTCGTGTCTTGCTGACAACACACCTGCTAATACATCCCAGAATGATATTTTCTTTTTTTTGCAACAGTGTTACACTGTTGACTCATATTTAGCTTGTGATCCACTATGAGCCCCAGATCCATTTCTGCAGTACTCCTTCCTTCCGTAGTCATTTCCCATTTTGTATGTGTGCAACTGATTGTTCCTTCCTAAGTGAAGTACTTTGCATTTGTCCTTATTGAATTTCATCCTATTTACTTCAGACCATTTCTCCAGTTTGTCCAGATCATTTTGATTTTAATCCTATCCTCCAAAACACTTGCAACCCCTCCCAGCTTGGTATTGTCCTCAAACTTTATAAATGTACTCTCTATTCCATTATCTAAATAATTGACGAAGATATTGAACAGAACCGGACCCAGAACCGATCCCTGCGGGACCCCACTCATTATGCCCTTCCAGCATGACTGTGAACCACTGATAACTACACTCTGGGAACGATTTCCCAACCAGTTATGCACCCACCTTATAGTAGCTCCATCTAGGGTGTATTTCCCTAGTTTATTTATGAGAAGGTCATGTGAGACAGTATCAAAAGCTTTACTAAAGTCAAGATATACCATATCTACCGCTTCCCCTCTATCCACAAGGCGTGTTACCCTGTCAAAGAAAGCTATCATGTTGGTTTGACACGATTTATTCTTGACAAATCCATGCTGACTGTTACTTATCACCTCATTATCTTCTAGGTGTTTGCAAATTGATTGCTTAATTATTTGCTCCATTACCTTTCCGGGTACAGAAGTTAAACTAACGGATCTGTAATTCCCAGGGTTGTCCTTATTTCCCTTTTTATAGATGGGCACTATATTTGCCCTTTTCCAGTCTTCTGGAATGTCTCTTATCTTCCCTGACTTTTCAATGGGGTGGCAAGTGGTGATAGAGTCTTACTAAACCCAGCTCACACATGCCAGATTGTTTCTAGACTCTGAGTTCAGGGACAGCGTCTTCCCCCCACCTCGCCCCAGTGCCTTTCTTGTTCCTGTATTATCACCCCACACTCATTATGGAGAGGGGTGGGTCACTCCCCAGTTAGGGTTGCCTGGTTTTACCCCTTCCTAAGATCCACCCTACAAAGAGCTGTATTTTATTACTGCTACATAGTTAATGTCGGGAAACAGAGAAGGCATTGCCAGTCCCTCACCTCGTCACCGTCACATGAACTAAGGGAGAATTTACTCCACTTCATAATTTATGGCATGAACTGATCTCTTGTAAGGGGGTGAAAATTATTCCTTCTCCTACAGGGCACTGAAATGCTGAATATACCAGCAATATATATTGTTAGATTTAAGGGAATAAAGCTAACAGAAGATCAGTGCCTAAGAACACTAGACTGCATTGAACATCTCAGTCCAAAATTTCAGTTGATGTATTTATTGATTTTGACTCGTAAGAGATGGCATGATTCTGGCCATTGTCAAAAGTGAAATACAGCATTTAAGCATCATTATTAATCTCTGATATGTTACCAGATGTTACACCCACGAGGTCATATTGGTGGATTTCATTCTAGCCTGTGTATTCACCCTGCCTCCATTCCTACTAACCCTGACATCCTACGTGTGCATCATCGCCACCATCCTGAGAATCCCTTCCACCACTGGGAGGCAAAAGGCCTTTTCCACCTGCTCCTCTCACCTGATTGTGGTGACAATTTTCTATGGAACCATAATGGTTGTCTACATGCTACCAAAACATGATACACTGAGAGACCTGAACAAAGTGGTCTCCCTTTGCTACACGGTCCTGACTCCCCTGGTAAACCCCCTCATCTAAAGCCTGAGAAACAGAGAGGTCAAGAAAGCCTTGTGCAAAGCAGTCAGTAAATGTGGCTTTCACAAAACCATGCAAAGACTCCAAGATAATAACGTAGCCTGAGGTTTTCAAAGCTGTCGGGGTGATTTAAGCAATCGGCCCCCATTAAAATTAAGTTGAAAAGTCCCAGTGAAAATCTCAGCACTCAGTGTTGTCCATCTCAGTGGAAGGAGCAGGGAGGGAGGTGGCCATAACCTTGTTCCTATCATTCAGTTATTAACTGGGCACTAGGCAGAATGGAGAGAAAATTTTAAAAATTTTTTTGATCTGCATAAAAGCCGTCTATGATCAAAATAAATGTTTGGACAATAAAAATAGGAACTCCTTGTGCAGCATATGTGGGGACGTAAGCCTGGGAAATCTGCCACCCCTGAAATTGTGCTTATTACCATCATAGTGCTCTGCAAACCAACCCCTTTCACTGCACTCACATGCAAATAACCAGGTCCCTGCAGGGACCTCTGGACACTTCACTAGGAACAGTTTTATAGCTCTTATCTGGGCTACACCCAGCTGTGACCAGCTCTGGCAAAGCAACTGCTCCAGGCTCACTGGCCCTTTGAGGCAGTGAGGTTGGGCAAACAAAGAGGTAGACTCACATGCCAGGTCCACTGGGATTGCCCAGACCCAGCTGGGGGTTGGCCAGGGCACACGTAGAACTGAGGCCATTTCTGGGGTTGGGTCTGTAAAACGGTCACTGATGAGAGACTCTGCATGTGGCCCTGCAGGTTACCAGCTTCTCTGCTTCCACCAGTTCAAAGGGACGGGACCTGTTTCAATGAACATCCCCAAAACTGACTGCAACAAGTGCAATGTTCGAGAGGGCTAATTCTGAGGGCACGGTGTCTAGTCAGCCCCAGGTACCACAGACAGCTGTGCTCCATGCAGGGCCCTCTCCTCAGGGGGTGAGGCAACCTATGGTGAGAGGAAGTGGCTACCACCTACCAATGGGCAGAACTCCTGTGATGCCAAACAGGGCAGTGCTGGCTCAGCCACTGGGAACATGTCAGGGCTTGGTCAGAGGCAGGGGAGCTGGTCACCAGTGAGAATTGCAGGGCTCCAACTCTGCGGAAGTCATTTCCCAAGGGACCTAACCAAGTTAGTCACCCAAATCCCTTTGAAATGGGAGTTAGACACTTTTCTCCCTTAGACACCTCTGAGAATCTCAGCCTGGAGAGCCACTGGGATTCTGTCATGGTAGCTTCAATCTATGCAGTTCCATTGGAAACAGACCCCACATCAACAGAAAGGCACTGGATGTATGGGAACCCCCGATAAACCTTTGAGAGCTGCTGCTGTTGTTTGTGCTCTTATAGCCACTAATGTTGCAATCATTTTTTGGTACGATTTTGTTCCCAGTAGCTATAATTTGGAACAGCGAACACCTAGCAGTAGGTAAGAAATTAGGAGACATGCAATTATGCCGTCGAGGGCCACTAGAGGGCAGATAAATGGGACAAGCGCAGCTGTGCTGGCCAATGAACAGCAGCCAAAGTGGAGGGGCAAGAAAGGAGAACTTATGTTGCCAAATGACCAATGGAAAGGGAGGTGAAGCTGTATAATGGTGTGTAAGTGTTGAGTAGAGAGCCTCTATGCTGCGTAATGAAAGGTGGATAGTAGCAGATGTTATGGAGTGATTTATGGGCTGTTATACTAAATAACAGCTACCAGGTGACAGCGTCAAGAAAGGGAAAGAGGCAGCTATAATGAGAAGAATCCACTAGAGGAGAGAAGAGAAACAGGCTGTCATGCTGGGAAATGGACACTAGATGGCACCAGAGTAAACGAAATAAGGGAGGGAGGGGGCGTCAGAAATACTGACTAGTGATCAATAGAGTACAGTAGCCAATACAATCAAAAAGTTATGCTGTAAGATGGCCAGTAGATGGCAGCATGTTCTAAGAGTGAGATATGGGCAGCTATTTTCAAAAATGCCCATTAGAAGGCAAAATATTTTGAATACTAATAAAAGGGCAGTGCACGTACATTATTACTGGCCATCACCTTGACAGGCATCTCCCAAAAATGTAAGCTGGTGTTTGTCCATGACGTAAAATATTTTCCACAAAGGATCATTAGACTAAAACATGATGTACAATGGGACTTGTATAATTGCAAGTCACACTGGGAATTGTTAGCTACAAAGCTTTGGAGACAGAAAATGAATCAAGTGGGAGAAAGGTTGAAGTGGAACCGTATTGAAAAGCATGAAGAAATAATACAAATATGAGAGAGCATTTACACTTATTAAATCGAAGGGGAAGCCCATTTTCCAAAGGTAGATCACATGCACCAGCTCATCCCTTTAGGTAACTGCAGGTTTCTTTACTGAGAAAGTCCCGTTTCTGCAGAATGATGAAAGACAAGAACCTCAGTGGAACCGGAGTCCTGTCTCTCAAATCCTGAAGAGCTCTGCGTACTCAAAAACTTGTCTCTCACCAACAGAAATGTGTCCAATAAAAGGTATTACCTCACCCACCTTGTCTCAAACCCTGAGAAATGAGTTCATCAACTCAAGTGTGAGCTGTCCTATGAATAGAGGTAAGCACCCAATTCCAAACTGCTGCTGCTTTGCATTTATATATCACCTTCCAAACCGGGGTATTAAAGTGCTTGAGTAATTAAGCATTAGCATATGTGACGGACTCAGGCCAGAAGGATATAAGAGGGTAGTGGAAGGCACATATATCAGCCTCAGAATGAGCAGAGCCCTGTTCCCTGGATAGCCAAACAAGGGCTACTCCAGGCCAATCAAGACACCTGACACCAATTTAGCCAGTTAAGGTCGTTAGACTAATGCCGGCACCTGACCTCAATTAACTGACAGAGGGTCAGGTAAGACTGTTAGGCTAATGGAGACAGCTGGAATCAATTAAGGTCCCACTTATACTTCTTTAAAAGCTCTCCTTTCCAGTTGTCTCCAGAGGAGCCCAGGTGAAAGCAGCTGGAGGAGAGGAAGCATTATTGTACTCTGAGGTAAGGGTGAAGCTTGGAAAAAGGGGAGTACGGGGAAGTGGCCCAGGGAATCAAAGCAGCGTCAGTGGAGGAGGGAAGCCGCTAACAGCTGCTATCATTAGGGTCCCTGGGTTGGAACCCGGAGTAGAGGGCGGGCCCGGGTTCCCCCCTTTCTCCTCCCCCCCTCCCCGTGATCCACAGAGATCCCTTTGGGTATGTCTACACTACAGGATTAATTCGAATTTATATAATTCGAATTTAGGAAACCGATTTTGTAAATTCGAATGTATTCGGCCACACTAGGCACCATTAATTCGGTGGTGTGCGTCCAAGCTACCATAGTAGCATCGATTTCCAGAGCGTTGCATTGTGGGTAGCTTTTACATAGCTATCCCATAGTTCCCGCAGTCTCCACCCCCCTTGGAATTCTGGGTTGAGACCCCAGTGCATGATGGGGCAAAAAACATTGTCGCAGGTAGTTCTGGGTACAGCCTCCCCCTCCCTCCCTGAAAGCAACGGCAGACAACCATTTCGCGCCTTTTTTCCTGAGTGAACTCTGCAGACTCCATTCTGCATCAAGCATGGATCCCGTTGTGCTCCAGAACGCAGTCTTGAACATTATAAACACCTCGCGCTTTCTCGTGGAGTTTATGCTTACACAGGACCAGAAAAAAGAGGCGAGGAGGAGGAGAAGGCGGCGATTGCAGCGCAGCGACCAGCGTGATGAGGACATGGACACGGACACAGAATTCTCTGAGACCGCGGGCCCCGGTGCTTTGGAGATTATGATGTTAATGGGCCAGGTTATAGGCTTTGAACGCCGATTCTGGGCCCGGGAAACAAGCACAGACTGGTGGGACCGCATAGTGTTGCAGGTGTGGGACGATTCCCAGTGGCTGAGAAACTTTCGCATGCGTAAGGGCACTTTCATGGAACTTTGTGACTTGCTTTCCCCTGCCCTGAAGCGCCAGAATACCAAGATGAGAGCAGCCCTCACAGTTGAGAAGCGAGTGGCGATAGCCCTGTGGAAGCTTGCAACGCCAGACAGCTACCGGTCAGTCGGGAATCAATTTGGAGTGGGCAAATCTACTGTGGGGGCTGCTGTGATGCAAGTAGCCAAAGCAATCACGGAGGTGCTGCTACGAAAGGTAGTGACTCTGGGAAATGTGCAGGTCATAGTGGATGGCTTTGCTGCAATGGGATTCCCTAACTGTGGTGGGGCAATAGATGGAACCCATATTCCTATCTTGGCACCGGAGCACCAGGGTACCCAGTACATAAACCGCAAGGGGTACTTCTCAATGGTGCTGCAAGCACTTGTGGATCACAAGGGACGTTTCACCAACATCCATGTGGGCTGGCCGGGAAGGGTTCATGACGCTCGCGTCTTCAGGAACACCAATCTGTTTAAACGGCTGCAGCAAGGGACTTACTTTCCGGACCAGAAAATAACCGTGGGGGATGTTGAAATGCCAATTGTTATTCTTGGGGACCCAGCCTACCCCTTAATGCCATGGCTCATGAAGCCATACACAGGCAGCCTGGACAGGAGTCAGGAGTTGTTCAACTACAGGCTGAGCAAGTGCAGAATGGTGGTAGAATGTGCATTTGGCCGTTTAAAAGGTCGCTGGCGATCCTTATTGACTCGCTCAGACCTCAGCCAAACCAATATCCCCATTGTTATTACTGCTTGCTGTGTGCTTCACAATCTCTGTGAGAGCAAGGGGGAGACCTTTATGGCAGGGTGGGAGGCTGAGGCAAATCGCCTGGCTGCTGATTACTCGCAGCCAGACACCAGGGCGATTAGAAGAGCACACGATGAAGCGCTGCGCATTAGGGAAGCTTTGAAAACCAGTTTCATGACTGGCCAGGCTACAGTGTGAAATTTATGTTTGTTTATCCTTCCTGAAAACCCGCCCCCTTTATTGACTCATTCTCTGTAAGGAACCCACCCTCCCCCTTCCCCCAGCTTGCTTTCAAAGGAAATAAAGTCACCATTGTTTAAAAATCATTTATTCTTTATGAATTGATTAGAAAAAGAGGGAGAGAACCTGAGTGGGGTTTGGGAGGAGGATCAGCGGGAAGGAAAAGCCCAGTAAAAAAAGGTTAAGAAAATGGCAGCCTTTTGCTTGGGCTGTCCACTGGGGTGGAATGGGAGGGTGTACGGAGCCTCCCCCCCCGTGTTCTTACACATCTGAGTGTGGAGGCTATGGAAAATGGTGAGGAGGTAGGGGGGTTATACAGGGGCTGTAGCGGCACAGAACCTGAGTGGGGTTTGGGAGGAGGATCTGCGGGAAGGAAAAGCCCAGTAAAAAAAGGTTAAAAAAATGGCAGCCTTTTGCTTGGGCTGTCCACTGGGGTGGAATGGGAGGGTGTACGGAGCCTCCCCCCCCCGTGTTCTTACACATCTGGGTGTGGAGGCTATGGAAAATGGTGAGGAGGTAGGGGGGTTATACAGGGGCTGTAGCGGCACAGAACCTGAGTGGGGTTTGGGAGGAGGATCTGCGGGAAGGAAAAGCCCAGTAAAAAAAGGTTAAAAAAATGGCAGCCTTTTGCTTGGGCTGTCCACTGGGGTGGAATGGGAGGGTGTACGGAGCCTCCCCCCCCGTGTTCTTACACGTCTGGGTGTGGAGGCTATGGAACATGGTGAGGAGGTAGGGGGGTTATACAGGGGCTGTAGCGGCACTCGGTTCTCCAGCAGCCGTTCCTGAAGCTCCACCAGACGCCGGAGCATGTCTGTTTGCTCACGCAGCAGCCCCAGCGTTGCTTCCCGACTCCTCTGATCTTCCTGCCGCCACCTCTCATCTCGAGCGTCTCTCCTCTCCTCACGTTGGTCCCTTCTGTCCTCACGTTGGTCCCTCATGTCCTCACGTTGGTCCCTCCTGTCCTCACGGTCACTGGCTTCTTTCCTATACTTGCAAACCGTCTCCTTCCACTCATTCAGATGAGCTCTTTCATTCCTGGTGGATTGCATGATTTCGGAAAACATCTCTTCTCTCGTTTTTTTTTTTACGACGCCTTATCTGGGATAGCCTTCGGGAAGGAGGAGGGAGGCTTGAAACATTTGCACCTGCTGGAGGGAGTGAAAAAAGGAGAGAATTTTTTTAAAAGATACATTTTTCAGAACAATGCTTATACTCTTTCACGGTGTATACTATTCACATTACATAGCACATGTGATTTCTGTGCAAGGTCGCATTTTGCCTCTTAATATTGAGTGCCTGTGGCTTTGCTGCTAGAGATCACAGACGCAGGTCGGGGCAACAGAATTCACCTTGCATGCTGCCATGGTAAGCCACTGTCTTTAGGCTTCTGCGCCCTGCTTTCCCACATACCAAGCAAAGCCCGTTGTGCTGCAGTTTTCCTGTTAGCTTGTTTTCTGCTGCTGAAGGTTAACACCCCCCCCCCATCCAATTCTCTGGGATGAGTGCTTTATCCCTCCCCCCACCGCGTGGCTGGTATCAGGGAAGATCCCTGCAGGAACCAAACTAACACCCCCCCCCCGCCATGAATTCTCTGGGATGAGTGCTTTATCCCTCCCCCCACCGCGTGGCTGGTATCAGGGAAGATCCCTGCAGGAACCAAACTAACACCCCCCCCCCCCACCCGCCATGAATTCTCTGGGATGAGTGCTTTATCCCTCCCCCCACCGCGTGGCTGGTATCAGGGAAGATCCCTGCAGGAACCAAACTAACACCCCCCCCCCACCCGCCATGAATTCTCTGGGATGAGTGCTTTATCCCTCCCCCCACCGCGTGGCTGGTATCAGGGAAGATCCCTGCAGGAACCAAACTAACACCCCCCCCCCCCCACCCGCCATGAATTCTCTGGGATGAGTGCTTTATCCCTCCCCCCACCGCGTGGCTGGTATCAGGGAAGATCCCTGCAGGAACCAAACTAACACCCCCCCCCCCCCGCCATGAATTCTCTGGGATGAGTGCTTTATCCCTCCCCCCACCGCGTGGCTGGTATCAGGGAAGATCCCTGCAGGAACCAAACTAACACCCCCCCCCCCACCCGCCATGAATTCTCTGGGATGAGTGCTTTATCCCTCCCCCCACCGCGTGGCTGGTATCAGGGAAGATCCCTGCAGGAACCAAACTAACACCCCCCCCCCCCACCCGCCATGAATTCTCTGGGATGAGTGCTTTATCCCTCCCCCCACCGCGTGGCTGGTATCAGGGAAGATCCCTGCAGGAACCAAACTAACACCCCCCCCCCCCCACCCGCCATGAATTCTCTGGGATGAGTGCTTTATCCCTCCCCCCACCGCGTGGCTGGTATCAGGGAAGATCCCTGCAGGAACCAAACTAACACCCCCCCCCCCCACCCGCCATGAATTCTCTGGGATGAGTGCTTTATCCCTCCCCCCACCGCGTGGCTGGTATCAGGGAAGATCCCTGCAGGAACCAAACTAACACCCCCCCCCCCACCCGCCATGAATTCTCTGGGATGAGTGCTTTATCCCTCCCCCCACCGCCTGGCTGGTATCAGGGAAGATCCCTGCTAGCAAAACTCGAAAAGCTCTGGGCCAATCCTCCCCCCCCCCCCCCTTGCACTTGGCTAAATGCAGGGAAGGATTTCTTTTCAGCCACAGGCAAACAGCCCAGTAGGAACGGCCACCTCAGTCCCCTTAATTAAATTCCCTTATTTCAACCAGGTTACCCTAAGCGATATCACTCTCCTGAGGATTACACAGCAAGATAAAGAACGGATGTTGCTTGAATGCCAGCAAACACCGGGACCATACGCTGCCAGGCTCTGTCAGGCAATGATACCAGATTACTTGCTACTAGCATGGCGTGGTCAAGTGTCCTACCATGGAGGACGGAATAAGGCTGCACTGCCCAGAAACCTTGTGGCAAGGCTTTTGGAGTACCTCCAGGAGAGCTTCATGGAGATGTCCCTGGAGGATTTCCGCTCCATCCCCAGACATGTTAACAGACTTTTCCAGTAGCTGTACTGGCTGCGAATGCATCCCAAGTGCTCAGGGCAAATTAATCATTAAAAATGCTTGCTTTTAAACCATGTTTTATATTTTAAAAGGTAAACTCACCTGAGGTCCCTTCCATGGGGTCATGGTCTTGGGTGCTGGCTTGGGAGGCTTGGGAGGGTACTTCAGTCAGGGTGAGAAACAGTTCCTGGCTGTTGGGGAGAACGGAGAGCTGGGTGCTCTCTGCCAGCTCGTCCTCCTCCTCCTCCTCTTCCCCTTCCGCGGAATCATCAGGTGTCCCTGATGAGATTATCCCCAGCTCGGAATCCACAGTCAGAGGTGGGGTAGTGGTGGCGGCCCCCCCTAGAAATGCATTTAGCTCAGCGTAGAAGCGGCATGTCCGCGGCTCTGACCCGGAGCGACCGTTTGCCTCCTTTGCTTTTTGATAGGCTTGTCTGAGCTCCTTGACTTTCACGCGGCACTGATCTGTGTCCCTATTGTGGCCTCTCTCCATCATGCCCTTGGAAATTTTTTCATAAGTTTTGGCATTTCGTCTTTTCGAACGCAGTTCAGCTAGCACTGAATCCTCTCCCCATATAGAGATCAAATCCAGTACCTCCTGTACGGTCCATGCTGGTGCTCTTTTTCGATTATCAGCCTGCATGGTTACCTGTGCTGATGAGCTCTCTGTGGTCACCTGTGCTCTCCACGCTGTGCAAACAGGAAATGAAATTCAAATGTTCCCGGGGCTTTTCCTGTCCACCTGGCCAGTGCATGCGAGTTCAGATTGCTGGCCAGAGCGGTCACAATGGTGCACTGTGGGATAGCTCCTGGAGGCCAATAACATCGAATTGCGGCCACACTAACGCTAATTCGAATTGACAAATTCGATTTTGGCGCTACTCCGCTCGTCGGGGTGGAGTACAGAAATCGAATTAAAGGGCCCTTTAATTCGAATTAAATGGCTTCGTTGTGTGGACGGTTCCAGAGTTAATTCGAATTAAAGCCACTAAATCCGAATTAAAGGTGTAGTGTAGACCAGGCCTTTGAAAGGGGAAACAGACTTGGATCCAGGCAGGAGACCAAACTGTGCCTAAGGAGCTCTAAGGAGCAACAGAGACTGTGGGTATTCCACCTCCCATACAGGCTGGTGATGAAAGTAACTCAATAATCTGTAACCTTTGCCGCCTTATTGGGAAAGGGAGGTCATATTGAGGGCCTCAGTGAGCTTCTGAGGCCACTATATCCACCAGGAAGCGCGGGACCCACCAATACAAGCTTGGAGCTTTGTCACACAATTTAAGATTTGCCTTCTGTGAAGAATGTGGGAAGTGTCTGTATTCATTTTTACGATACATAGTTTGAGTTTGGATGCTGGGCAAAGGTAGGTAGGACAAGTGGTAGGAGCTTGAGATCCCGGAACTGAAGCCAGGGGTCAGAGTCAGTATCAGGGTCAAGATTCAAGCTGAGGGTCAGAGATGGAGACAGAATCAGGAATTGGGACAAGGGTCAAAACCAGGCATTGACATCCCAGTTGGGTTTTCAGGGGTCGATTAGGAGTCAGAATCCAAGTCAGAGCCGAGGTCAGTACCAGAACTTCAGACACAGAGAAGCGAGGTGGTCATGGCAGCTGGCTGGGATCCGCATTGTTGCCTGGACACTTCTTGGTGCGCCCCGTTGGTGAATATAGGGTCAAGGAGCCAACATCACTGTCAGGCCGATCATGCCGGATGGAATTTACCTTGGCATACAGCCACAGCAGATTATGGGCCACTGGGAATGAGTCAGCTACAGGCATGGGCAGGTGGTAGTATGGGGATATTATTTACCCGTTAACCTTACAGGCCCAGGTCCAAGTCCTGCTGAAACTTACAGTTGCTTTGGGTGGCTGTGGTATGGGTAGGTAAGGGTTAAATTCTGCAAGGATCCCCTCTTGGTAGCTGTAGAAAATTCCTCAATGATCTCATGCTCAAAAGGAGAAATGCATGAAGCAGTGTATTAGAGATACAGGGTGGGTGAGGTAATATCTCTTATTGGACCGACTTCCATTGGTGAGAGAGACAAGCTTTCAGCTACTACACTGCATGAACCAGCGTAGTCAGGTTCAGGTGCCCTTCTCAAACCCCCAGGGGACCTTTGGGCAGGAACCCTGAACTAAGGGACTTTGGAATGGATAAAAAGACAGCCTGTGGCTCAAAGGGTTAATGTGATGCTTGGATATATAAACAGGGTAATCTGGAGCAGAGAGGCTATTTTACCTCTGTATTTGGCACTGGTGCGACCACTGCTGGAATCCTGCATCCAGTTGTGGTGCCCACAATTCACAAAGGGTTCAGCGAATAGCCATGAGGACGATTAAAGGACTGGAAAGACTCAAGGAGTTCAATCAGTTCAGTTTAACAAGGAACAGGTTAAGTGGTGAACTGATCACGGTTTGTAAGTAACCATGTGGGGAACAGAAATGTGATAATGGTTGGCTCATCAATCTAGCAGAGAAAGGTATAACAAGCTCCAATGGCTGGAAGTTGAAGCTCGACAAATTCATACTGGAAATAAGGCACAGTTTTTATCAGTGAGGGTAATTAACCATTGGAACAATTTACCAAAGAGTCATGGTGGATTTCCCATCAGTGGAAATTTTTAAATCAGGATTGGATGATTTTTTTCTAAAGGATCTGCTCTAGTTCAAACAGGAATTAATTCAGGGAAGTCTTACGGCCTGTGTTTCACAGCAGTTCAGACTAGATGATCCCAGGGACCCTTCTGGCCTTGGAATCTATGAATAAGTGGGGAGAGATTCTGATTGGGGTGTCAGACTGTCTGAGAGGCTGGGGTTGCAGGGGGCAACCTGCCTCATTGTTCTTGGGGGGGGTATCTGGGTTAAGTGGAACCTGCTTAAACTGGCAAGGAAAGGCAGTGTTTAGATAGACAATATGTGCATAGGATTTTATTGTTTTAACCCTGTTTCCCTCTGCTAGTTATGTTTCTGTGAACCAGTCGATCACACCTGTTTTTGAAGAGGCCATCCTGAGTCACTAGAGGTTCACACTGGTCACAATGTCCATGAGAGGATTCCATAGGAGGGGACAAAGCCAGTTGTAGCTGCTGGAGATAAATACGGCTGGTGAAACAGGGATGCTGTAGCCTGCAGACACACAGCATCCATTCTATATACATGGGTGATAGAGAGATGGATATACAGCTGATTGCTTAAGAAGAGAGAGAGAGATCCAAAAGGAATAGACAAATCAGTGAAATAAAAGTTGTAACTTTCCTACCAATATTGGTTGGAATTTTCTAAGTGCCTTAATGGATTTAGGTGCCCAACTCGTCAAGAGGAGCGGGTGCCTAACTCCTTTAGAGCGCTATTGAAGTCTCAGCCTTAATAGTCCATGAATTCATGTTACAGGGAGAGAATTCCCAGCACAATTTAACAACATTTTCAGGTTCCACAACTTATATAATGGAAACAGTTTTCAACACTCATTAATATTTGCTAAAGGTGGTAAATCTGGCTCTACCTGTTGGGAATTTTTGATATTTTGGAACTGTGTAACAGTGTGAAAGAATCACAGAGGTACATTCATAGATTTATAGATTAGAAAGCCACAAAAGACCATTAGATCCTCTAGTCTGACCTCCAACACTAGATTGATTGATTGATTGATTTGGCTTATACAAAAATATGAAGACTTTCTCAGTAATGGTATCCCACATTTGGACAAACTTTGTCATGAGAAGAGATATGAGACGATGTGAATCAAACTGTGTGTCTAAATGGCTGCCCATTAATGTGGGCTCTCAGACCCTTCAATATAGCAACTGAGTTCCTGGTCTAGTTTGAGAGAGGTTGATATTTTGTTAAATCTGCTGCATAAAACTTACGATAATATATCCAAAGAGTCAACTTGCCGGCCAGCTCTGTTCCTGCAACTCCATTATCGATCCAGAGGGCTTCCTTCCCCACAACTTCTTCTTTGCTGGGTTAAAGCTTAAGTATTTTTTTGCCAATCATCTCCAAGAGGTATTTTTCTCTTCTTCAGTTTTTATCCTTCCTAGATACACCCCATGGCAAACACAGAAGGGGGGAATCAAACATCCATCACAGAATTCATCCTCCTGGGATTCGGGGATCTCCCTGAACTGCTGACTCTACTCTTCCTGCTGTTTCTAGTGATCTACATTGTGACCTTGGCCAGGAACATCCTCATTGTTGTGCTAGTTGTGGCTGATCGGCATCTTCACACCCCCATGTACTTCTTCCTGGGGAACTTGTCCTGCTTGGAGACCTGCTACACCTCCACCCTCCTTCCCAGGATTCTGGTCAGTTTCCTGACAGGGGCAAGACCATTTCTGTTAGTGGTTGTATGACACAATTTTATTTTGTTAGTTTCTTTGCTGGTGCAGAATGCTATCTGCTAGCAGTGATGTCATATGATCAGTATTTGGCGATGTGCAAACCGCTGCATTATGCAGCCCTCATGAATGCCAGGTTCTGCCTGCAGTTAGCAGCTGGGTCTTGGATAAATGGATTTCTGGCTGTTATCATAGTACTATTCCTTATTTTACAATTAACTTTTTGTGGCCTCAATGAAATTGATCATTTCTACTGTGAATCCACAGAAATGTTAAATCTATACTGCAATGGCACCAACCAGACAGAGCTTGTCATTACCATCCTGGCTGCTATATTCACTCTGCCTCCATTTGTATTAACCATAATGTCCTATCTGTCTATCATCATGACCATCCTGAGAATCCCTTCCACCACCGGGAGGCAAAAGGCATTTTCCACGTGCTCCTCTCACCTCATTGTGGTGACCATTTTCTATGGGACCCTAATCATTGTATATCTGCTACCAAAAAACAACACACAAAGAGACCTAAACAAAGTGTTCTCTGTCTGCTACACAATTCTGACACCTATGGCCAATCCCTTCATATACAGCCTGAGGAACAAAGAGTTGAAAGGGGCCCTGAGAAAAATTGCCAGTAAATGTGCAGATTTTACAAGAAATTAGAAATCACAAGGTTTTTGTTTCTTACTGTATTAAGGGGAAATGGTGAGATGCAGAGCTGGTTTATTGTTTTATAGAAACAGATTCTGGGTAGTCCCTAGTTCTGACTAGGTCTTTCGGAATGTGCTGCTATAATATTTGAGGATGTGCAAATATCTGAAATGTGAGATCAATCAATACCAGGATCTTTATATCCATAATAAAATTGAACTGTATTACACTTGGCTCGAGTTAGGCAATTCCATACATTAAACCCAAGTAAGAATATAGGATAAAAGAACAATTTACACTGGGATTATAGAAAGATCTTAAGGGGGTTAGGGGTCCAAATTTCAATGGGGTTGTGTTACCTAACTCCCTTAGGTCCCTTGACAATCCTGGCTGAATGACAAGATATTTGAAAGTATACACTGATTTCAGGTGCCTCAGCCATTGGGGACCCCCACTTGAGACACCAAGGGTACGTCTTCACTACCCGCTGTATCGGCGGGTAGCAATCGATCTATCCGGGATCGATATATCGCGTCTCGTTAAGACGCGATATAGCGATCCCCGAACGCGCTCACCGTCGACTCCGGAACTCCACCAGAGCGAGCGGCTGTAGCGCAGTCGACGGGGGAGCCGCGGCCGTCGATCCCACGCCGTGTGGACCCCAGGTAATTCGATCCAAGATACTTCGACACTTGCATATCTTGGATCGATTCCCCCCACCCCAGTGTGGACCAGCCCCAAGATTTTTCAGAGCACATAGAATTTTCATAACCTGTTGTGTGTTCAATGGTGGGACATGATCAGTTCACCTCATCCTATGGCCATCACCAACATTAACAATGGGACACCTCAAGGAAAAAGAGCTTGTCGAAATGGGGAGAAATTATTTGAATTTGAAGAAATTTGGACCTTGTTTCCAGATACTTTTGGATAAATAATGCTGAAATAATGCCTCACTTCCATTCCACTGGACCTCTCTGCTTTGTCCCTCCTGCTTCCTGCCCCCATTCCCCAACTTCCTTTTTTTTTTGCCAATTTGTGTCTTTTTTCAAATTGTTGTTACCCCCTCCCTCACATGCAAGGTTTGGCTGATTTTGTATTGCCTAGTCTT
The DNA here is from genome assembly GCF_028017835.1 of Emys orbicularis. Taxonomy (NCBI): domain Eukaryota; kingdom Metazoa; phylum Chordata; order Testudines; family Emydidae; genus Emys; species Emys orbicularis. Next base: position 16,577,372 of record NC_088695.1, on the reverse strand, counting down.
GTCGTTTTGACAAGTTGCAAAGTTGCGTAATTGCATTTTTTTTTTAGCAAGCCTGTAAAATGTGCAGTGTTGGGTGACATGTACAAGCTGTAACAATTTTTCTTGTTTGTTTCTTCATGAAAATTAATAAAAAAAGGAATCACAAAAATAAAATGACAGGACACCTCTCAATCACTGCTGGGAGGTTGGGAATTCAAATCCCCGTATTACAGAGGCACAGGGCAGATTATGGGACATGCCCAAATCCACACAGAAAGTCTGTGGTTGAGCTGGGAATTGAATGTGGATGTCCCACATCATGCTTCAGGGTCCTATCACTACACCATCCTTTGGCCCCTGAGAGGGTAATGTCTCCCCGTTCTCATTAGTTAACTTCCCGTGCTTTCTACAGGCCATAAACTACTGACCCCACAAGCAGAAGGTGAGGATTGAGAAACAGGCATTTATTCACTGTAGGAGCCATTGGATGGCAAACAAGGCAACTGATGACAAAGGGGATGCTGTACTGTTTAATGGCTACCCTCGTAGAGAGTTTGGGATGGGAAGGGGGTAGCTATACTGTACTATGGGCACTACGGAACATCAGTAATTCTCTAAAGTACGCTCAAGAATGCAGCTTTTATGACTATTAACAAAGCGATATTATTATCATTATTCCTTTGTATTATGGCCATGCTGTAATAGGACCATCCAGAAACCTGGCTCTGGCCCCATTTTGCTGTGCAATGTACAAACACAGAGTAAGAGAGGCTCGGGCTTTGTCTACACTAGCACTTTTGTAGGTAAAACTTTTATCAGTCAGGCAGGGGTGTGAAAAATTTACAGTTAGGCGAAGTAAGAAAAATGCTGTTTGAGACCCAATTAGAGTTTGATTGAGGGATATTTACTCTGTATATTGTGACATGATGCTGACTTTGTGTTTTAGTGGTTACAAAGCTTTAACATTTTGAACCTCAACAGCTACTGTCATTAAATAACTGTCTGACCCCCTCATAATTTCCCACAACTGTAAAAATTTAAATCAATACAACTAATAAACAATGTTTAAAAATAAACATCAATATTATCCATTGAAATGATAAAAAAATAAAACCTGAGTTCTACCAAGCCTAGAGACAACACACAAACAGAAGAAAGAGAGTCAGAGCCTCCCAATGTCACAGAAGAGCCGTGCCTTTTTGGTTTTAATTCTGATTATTGCTTTGGGGTGGGGTTTAGTTAGGAAGGATTTGGCTAAATGAAAAGAAGTGAGGGCAGATATGCTGAGGAGAGGGGATGGGGGCACAGAGAAGGGAAAAAGGTGGAAGCTGTGAAGGAGGAAGATATGAAGGATGTTCCAGTAGTTAGGGCATCATTCTAGCATTTGGGATTAGAACTGGATGAAATTTTTCATTTGAACAGTTTATTTGCCAAAAAAATACAGTTTTTGTTGACTGAAACTATTTGACGTGAATTTGCCTAATACTTTCAGCCCAAAACACTGGGGGTGAGGGGGCTGGATTCACAAAGAGACTTAGGGCTTGTTCACAAAATGGCTGGAGGAGAAGAAAGCAGCAGAGGTCTGTGTTTTAGCCAATGGTTGCAACACCCACCTGCAATATTGGAGACCCAGCTTCAAGTCCCTGTGCTGGAGCAGAAATTTAAATGCAAGCCTCCTGTCTCTGAGGGGAGTGCCCTAAACCCCAGGCCATAGAGTGTTCATTGGTGGATCTCTTCCAACCTTGCTGTTGAAGCTGTTCCACTTTGTATAAAATACCTCAATAATCATTGGCTCAGGGAGCAAGCATGAGAATGACTCTACAGCCCAGTGGTCGGAGCATGCAGCTGGGAGATAGAAGACCTTGACTCAAGTCCCTGCAACAATGAACATGTAATTATTGATACAAAGTGGGACAGCTTCAACAGAAGAGCCTGAGAGACCTCCCCCCCCCCCTCCCCCCGAGCAGCCTGTCGCTCCAGTCAGGGCGCTCACCAGCAGGGTTCTAGGACTGGGATTTGTATCTGGGTCTCACATATCACAGGCTAGAACCCGGGCCAAAGGTCATAAAGGCAAACAGGGACCCATTCTCCACTGCCCATTTTAATAAATGGCACCTAAGGATCCTTGGGAACTGACCCTTTTAAAAATGCCTGGAAGCCAAATGTTTCCGGTTGAGTGATGTGGTATTTTCAACCCAAAGTGGATTTTCTGTTGCATTTTGGTTTGTTGAAAATTCCAGATTTCGTTCAACCTGCAGCAATTGCCTTTTCCGATTTTTTTGGAACTGCCACCGAATAAAAAAATCAGCTGTTTGCTCAGTTCTACATGGGATACCTGTGTTCCAGTCCCTGCTCCACCGGAGATTCCCTGTTTGACCATGGAAATATCTGTGCCTCTGTTCCCCAGCTGTACAATGGAGAAAACAGGCATTCCATACCTCACAGGTGTGTTGTGAGGATCAATACATTATAGACTGTGGGTCACCCAGCTACTACGGCAAAGGGGGGCAGATAAGTACCTCTGGGAGAGGCAGAGCTGTCTCATGAACGGGAGCCTGAACACACCCAGAGGAGGTGAGATTACCCACACGACACAGCTAGTGTCTGACACTGGACTCATGCCTCTAAATAGGCTATTACTGAACTGACCACTCGGTGGAAGTGGAGCAGAAATGAGAGTGAGGGAATGTGGCAGTGATGGAGATGAAGAGAGACACTCAGGGAGGGGCCGTCTCACAATGACTAATGAGAGCCCGGCCCTGCCTGTCAGGTCTCACTCAGCAGTGATGGCAGAGGTGGGGAAAGTGATCAGGTTTAGCTAACCCTGACCTAAACGCAGCCCTTTTGTGACTCAAGTTGATGCTGTAGGGCTTGTCTACATGGGGAATGTTACCAGCATACTTATAGAGTGACAGTTACACCAGTGTAACGCCCCATCTGGACACCCTTATTCTGGATGAAGCTGGCTTTTTCCCAGTGTAGCTGGCATCACTTTCAAAGCAATATAAGCTGAACCAGAAAATGGTGCTTTGAGTCCAGAATAAGTGTTTTCACATGGGGAGTTTTGCCAGTGTTGCCATAGTGGTGTATTTGTACTGGCATTATTCCCTGTGTAGACAAGTCTGTAGCATCCCCAGCTGAAGCTAGCTTATGGTGGAAGATCCTTGCTCCATGCACCTGGTCTTGTCCCAGTAAATCGCTAGTGGGGCACCAGTAACTGGACTGGATGACTGGCCTGCACTGGGAGTGAATGCACTGGGAGGCACAAGCTGCGATTACCGTTTGGGCTAGAAGACTCTCCCCAAGAGGAGAGAACTTTGGGCCAAGCAGGCTGATTTCACCAGGACTGGTGTTTGTGCCATCTGTGTCACAAACCCAGCTGCAGCTCCCCAGACTCAGCGGAGGGAAATGCCCCTCAGAAGTAGCATCAGGGGAGACGCAACCTTCTCCCTCAGAGGATACAAATCTGAGGAGGTGAGTGCGCTCTGTCAATAGAGAGAGGAAAACATGCTCCAAGGGAGATCTCGGCACCTGCTTGTCTCTTCAGGGCCACGTGGGTCTCTTTACTGAGAGAACCCAATTTCTGGAGAGAAGTGAGAGAGAAGAACCTGACTCCTGGTCACCAATCCTGAGAGATCTAAGATCATCTACTGGAGGCTGAATACCCTGTGGTCTCATGTGAGCGTTATCCTTCATGCTGCTGCTGCTATGCACTGAGACCGAACCTGTCTGTCAGAGGATACCACTAAAGGGTTAATAGGGATACTGCCTGCCTGCTCAGCTGAGACTGATCAGTGGCCTCCCAACAGCAGCAGAGATAAAAGGGCTGCAGAGCAGACAGGTATGTTAGCTGATAGAGAGACTGAAGGACTGCCCAGAGGAGTCCCTTTTGCTTCAGCAACAGACTGGTAAGAAGCTACCTAGGCAATCAAGTTGTTCTCTCTCTCTCTGCTTAATGGTCACTAGAATTGATTGGAAAATGGAAAACCAGTTTCATTAAAAATGTTGACATTTGAAAGTTACTTCCATTAATCAAGAAGCAGTTTGCATTTTTTTAAACTTTTGGTGATTTTGTTTTTAAACTGCTGTGTGCAATAAAATAAATAGTGTCACTTCTCCCTGCTCTTTTCCTTCTTTTATTCCTTTTTCTTTTTGGCGCTTGGTAACTTTCCAAAACTTCCTCAAACTTTTTGAAAAATTACCAACACTCTTTAATTTTGAAAGAGTTACAGAGCAATAAAAGGAAAAAGTATAGAAGTTTGGGGGGGGGGGGTGGAAGAACAAGGAATTGTGAACAAACTTTAGACATGATAGTTGGCATGTTTTCTGACTCCCGTGAGCTTCTATCCATTGTAAAGGTATGACTTTGCTAGTGGAGATTTTAATGGATATTTTTATCATGCAGTTTCAGAAGCTCACTGAGCAGTTTCAATCAACAATATCTATTGGCAGAGGAATTCAAAAGTTAATCCCTGATTGTGGCAATCAGGGTCCAGACACCTCAAGGGGAGAATAGCAAGTTTAAAATAAGCAGTTGTGTATATAAAAATAGTTGAGTAAGGTAGTTGATGAAATCTTGTAATGCTCTAAACTTAATCATTGAGATATGTATACAGCCTGTGGTTATAAGTATGGATATAGGTTATGAGCACAGGTTATTACAATTTCAGTTCCACCTCGCAGTGGCCAGTCTGGTAGAGAGGGGCTCCCCCCCGATGAGACTAGCTCAAAGCGTTGTACAACCCAGGAAAAGATGAATGATGGATCCTTACAGTTAAGGGGGAAACACTAAAACATACTGGCAATCAAGTAGAGGGAGTTTCCCCTGCTCTGAATAACAATGAATCACCTTAGTCGGAGGCAGTGGCAGATTAATGATTTTGCCGCCCCTAGGCCCTAAAATAATTGCTGCTCCCGGACCCATATGAACTTGTTTTAGCTTTTCTACAAATTCGTTTGAACAAAAATTAATCTAAATATCATTAAAATAATTGAACATTTACAAGTTTTATTATAAATGAAATTACAAGTACAGCGGACCCTCGCTTGAACGCGTGTCTGTATAGCGTGATTTCGCTTATAGCGTGGGACCGCGCATGGATCCAAAACTGAGACCCACTTAATTTCTTCCGTCCGGTCATATTAACGTTTAGGATTCTCGCGAGTATGTTTACTAAATGGCATTGCGCCGTCATTGGTGGTTTCAATATGTGCTATGATTGGTAGAATCGCAGCGCCACTGATGCTGCGATTACAAAAATGCTGCTTTTATAAATTTGCCACCTCTGCAAATTTGCCGCCCTAGGCCTAGGCCTTGTTGGCCTAGGTGATAATATGCTGTTGTTGGGGGAGTGTGTGTGTGTGTGGGGGGGGGGGGGGGGGAACAACCTGCAAATCCTGTTAAAAGGGAAGGGGTTTCAAGTGAAATCTCTCCAGTAACTGAGGGACAGTCACTTGGTGGGTGCTGTCTGTGAAATGCTGAATCCCTTGCAGTTGGGGAATATGCTGGGAAAGTCTCTTATTAGAGAAGGGGTTTTTATCTAATTTGAAAGCTTAAAGGTTGATGATCCGTCTCTGTTTTGTTTTCTGCATGGCTTGCATAGGTTTTCTTGCCTTGCTATTTCATCTATGAATCCACAATTTTTCTATTACATTAACCTCATGTTTGTTTTTACCCCAGTAGGTCTCTGTGTGAACGGAGGAAAGCGTAGATGTCAAGAAGCGGGAAAGGTGCCCCTTAATCTATGGGTTTGGGGGGGGGGTCATTTGAGGGGGCTCATCCTGCAAGGAGTAACTAGGCTGATAGAAGCCAGGGCGAGAGCGTTATTCTTGTGGGCTGGCTACTGGGGTCAGGGCTGTGCCAGAGCTGGCAAAGCATTAAGGCACCCCAGGTTGCAGGGCAGGCAGGGACAGAACCCCCGACGGGTCTGCCTGATCCCCAAAGCATCACCATGATGATCACATAACCACCTAAAAACTGATCTGCATGGTACAGCACAAATGAAATCAAATAAATGCCTGCCTAAAAAGGCTTTGGCGTTCCAGTTTTGGACTGGAAAAACCACCCTCAAGGAGCACTGGTTTCTGCTGGGGATGAGTCCAAAACAAACCAATATTCAGCTGTTTGTCCCTTCTGCCTTGGAGTCTGACTTCAACTTGGCTCTCCCACATCCCTGGGAGGCTATACAGTCACGTTCACACTCCATCCCTGGCCCAATGACTGTCTGTTGCCATTCATAATGGCAATTCATAGTCAGTCATGATGACAATGAATACTCATTGGGCTAGGAAAGCTGGGTGAGAATAACTCTACAGCCTCCTACTTCATCATCAGCCTACATTGTATGAATCTCACCACCCCAGCCTGGGTTCTCAACCCAGCATTTGGGCTGTGACCTCAAGGAGAGAGAGCATTTGAATATTAATGTGTTTGAATCAATAGATTAAAGTTTAACAAATGTCATTCTCATTGTACTGTAAAGTTTATCGCTTCCCCCAGATGCATCCCATGGCAGACACGGAGCAGGGAAATCAAACGTCCATCACAGAATTCATCCTCCTGGGATTTGGGAATATCCCTAAACTGCGGGTTTTTCTCTTCCTGCTGTTTCTAGTGATCTGCTTTGTGACCGTGGCCAGGAACATCCTCATCATTGTGCTGGTTGTGGCTGATCAGCACCTTCACACCCCCATGTACTTCTTCCTGGGGAACTTGTCCTGCTTGGAGACCTGCTACACCTCCACCGTCCTGCCCAGGATGCTGGCCAGTCTCCTGACTGGGGACAGAACCATTTCTGTCAGCGGCTGCCTCACACAATATTATTTGTTTGGTTTCTTTGGAGCGACAGAATGTTCTCTCTTAGCTGCAATGTCTTATGATCGGTATTAGCAATATGCAAACCACTGCATTATGCAGCTCTTATGAATGGCAACTTATGCCTCCAGCTAGCAACTGGTTCTTGGATATGTGGATTTTTGACTATTCCCATAATAGTATTTCTTATGTTACAATTTACTTTCTGTGGTCCCAATGAAATTGATAACTTTTTCTGTGAATCTACGCAGATAATAAATCTCTACTGCAATGACACCTACCAGATGGAACTTGTTGTTACCATCCTGGCGGCTTTATTCACTCTGCCCCCATTTGCATTAGCCCTGGCATCCTACGTTTGTATCATCTCCACCATCCTGAGAATCCCTTCCACCACTGGGAAGCAAAAGGCATTTTCTACCTGCTCCTCTCACCTCATTGTGGTGACAGTTTTCTATGGGACCCTAATCATTGTGTATCTGCTACCAAAAACCAACACACTGAGAGACCTGAATAAAGTGTTCTCTGTCTGCTACACAATTCTGACTCCTATGGCAAATCCCTTCATATACAGCCTGAGAAACCAAGAGGTCAAGGAAGCCCTGAAAAAAATTGTCAGTAAGTTTCTAGATTTTATGAGAATTCAGAAACCTCAATCTCTTCAGGCAAAATGGTGTATTACTCAGATGCTGTGTGGTCCTTATTTCTTGCTCCATTGTTGGTGATATGCGCTTATAACATTTTGAGGATGTGCAAAGATTTGAAAGTGTAAGAGGAATCCATACCAGGGCTGTTGGAATAAAATTGAACTGTATTTTACTTGCTGAATGCGGGTAGATGATATCTTAGTGAATTCCATACACTAAAATAACTTAGGGCTTGATCCACAAAGGGACTTCGACATTGCAAAGACTAAGTTTTAGTGCTATGCCAGCCAATGGGAGCCTCAGCAATGATTTCGGCAGCCAGGCTCCCTATACGGTGCATGGGGAGAATTAGGCGGCTAAGAAAGGGATCCCCAGAGGTCAGCATGCGGAGCAAGGAGCTGCCTCACCCAGCCAAGAGGACAAGCCAGTTAGAAGAGTGTTGCCTAAGCCACATCTCTCCCACGGAGTTAGACACTATCTCTGCTTGGGATTTTCAGCTGTGAACCCTAAGGAGGGAGGGGGGGCACTAACCAGGTTGTTAGAGACCCAGGTTCAGTCTCTCCCCCCCCGCCCGCCTAATATGGAGCAGGGATTTGACTGTGGGTTCCCCCCCTGTCAAGGCTGCTTCCCCACTTTGAACTTTACGGTACAAAAGTGGGGGCCTGCATGAAAACTTCTAAGCTTAACTACCAGCTTAGATCTGGTCCGCTGCCACCATCCCAAAACTAATTTGCTTCCCTGGGTCGCCTTGAGAGACCTTCACCAATTCCCTGGTGAATACAGATCCAAACCCCTTGGATCTTAAAACACGGAGAAATTAACCATCCCCCCTTCTTCCTCCCACCAACTCCTGGTGAATACAGATCCAACCTCCTTGGATCTCAAAACAAGGAAAAATCAATCAGGTTCTTAAAAAGAAGGCTTTTAATTAAAGAAAAAGGTAAAAATCATCTCTATAAAATCAGGATGGAAAATAACTTTACAGGGTAATCAAACTTAAAGAGCTCAGAGGACCCCCCTCTAGTCTCAGGTTCAAAGTACAGCAAACAGAGATAAACACTCTAGTAAAAGGTACATTTACAAGTTGAGAAAACAAAGTAAAACTAACACGCCTTGCCTGGCTGTTTACTTACAAGTTTGAAATATGAGAGACTTGTTTAGAAAGATGTGGAGAACCTGGATTGATGTCTGGTCCCTCTCAGTCCCAAGAGCGAACAACCTCCCAAACAAAGAGCACAAACAAAAGCTTTCCCCCCCCCCGCAGATTTGAAAGTATCTTGTCCCCTTATTGGTCCTTTGGGTCAGGTGTCAGCCAGGTTACCTGAGCTTCTTAACCCTTTACAGGGAAAAGGATTTTGGAGTCTCTGGCCAGGAGGGATTTTATAGTACTGTACACAGGAGAGCTGTTACCCTTCCCCTTTATAGTTATGACACGCCCCCCAGGCTGTTGGAGACCCAGGTTCAGTCTCTTCCCCCACCCCCCGCCTAATATGGAGCAGGGATTTGACTGTGGGTTCCCCCCCTCAGGCGAGTGTTTTAGCAGCTGGACTGCAGAGTCGTCCTCTCTGGCCCAACACATGTTTAATTCGTTTTACACAGTGGAACTATATCCTCAGAAGACTTTGAGGGAGCCCCACACCCAATTGCCCTTCATGCCAGGGCTCGGGGAACTCACCCGAAAAGAGGGAAACCCAATTTAAATGCCTGCACCGCGTAGGGTGGAGGGGAGGGAATTGGATCTGTGTCCCCCACGTCCTGGCTGAATGCCCTAGCCACTGGGCTCAGGGTTATAATGGAGGCCTCACGCCCCCCAGCCACTTTGGTTGGGGATAGGCGTGCTGTGAGCATGCCTACCGGATCCAGCCCTGTGGGTGAGACAGGCAGGGCTGTGCCTAGCTTGAGGCTCCTGTGGGGTGAGGTGTGAGATGAATGCCTAGACTGAGGTGGCTGTGCATATGTTCGCTGGCAGATACTGGCTCCTACAGTCCTTTAGTGGCAGCGATTTAGTCACCTACGACATTAGGTGTCAGCTGAGCCGGGGTTTTGAGGCTCTCAGTGGTGCGTGAATGCTGGCTCTACGCACCTGAGTCCCTTTGTGGGACTAGCTCTGAAAACCCAAATTCCGAAGTGATGGATGCTCTTAGGCCCATGGCCTCTCAATGGGATTTATGTTCCTGTATCACTGAGTTCGCTTGAGGCCAGATGTGTTTAAAGGTATTGAGGTGCCTAGTGGGATTTTCAAAAACATCCAGGCGCAGAACATGCCAAAAATGGGTTTAGGCCCCAAGATTCTGCTGAAAGTCCCATTGATTTGTCTAAATACATTTTAAAATCTGGCTCTTGGGCATTTCTGAACATTTTACTCCTGGTCTTTAACCTCCCCTGATGAGAGCGGAGGGAATCATTACGTTTTCAGCTTGGTGGCCCATATGAGACCGGAACCTCTGCCAACTGGCCAAGGGCACAGGGTGGGCATAGTTTCACAGTGATCCCCTGGGCTGGGTATCTGCACAAGAGCTCACCAGAGGGTGGCATGTGAGGTCTGTACTGATAGCTGCTAGCACACTGGTCGCTATAACTCCTTAAGTATTATCCAGCCATGCATTTCACAAGGATTATGTATCTATACTGAAAATACCTTGGGGTTAAGCCAGGTCACCAGGAGGTGACATACCTCTGGAAATATTTCCTAACTGTAAGAATGGTAGGACAACGGAACAGATGCCTAGGGAGGTTGTGGAGGCTCCTTTACTGGAGGTTTTCAAAAGGAGGCTGGCTAGCCAACTGTCTTGGATGGTTCAGACAAAACAAATCTTGCATCTTGGCAGGGGGTTAGACTAGATGACCCTTGTGGTTCCTTCTAACCCTACAGTTTTATACCTCTGAGATAACAAGATGCTTTTCTCCCTGTCTGGCCATTTGTGTGTTGTGGGCCTCACAATGGAGGCCTATTTACAGAATGAGCCTGGTGCAAGTTAAGAGATTGCAAAATCTGAGAGAAATAGAACAGCAGGGGGTGTTGAGGGTCCTTCACCTAGGTGACAAGCTAACAGTGTGTTTGTCTTCTGAAAGCAGGGTCACCGCTAGCCTGTCTATAAAGCGCAGCAAGGATTTTGGGGGAGCAATACTCTACAAGACACGAGTATCTTGTTAACTAAGTTTGGGCTCTAGAATGCATGTTATGATTTTATTTTATTATAGGTACGCATTTGTTTCCAATACTTGCTACTACTGGAATATCTAAGCTTTGCTAAATAAACTTCTACTTGTTTTCACTATAAACATATGTAAGTTCTGTGTGTTAAGCAGAGCAGTGATCTGAGATGGAACGGGTAAGCTCAGGTGTACTGGTTCTTTGGAAGCAGCAGATCTGTGAATATGGCAAGTGTCCAGTGAACCAGGGGCTGGTCACTCCAGGGGGATGCTCTGAGGCCTTGAGCATTGGTATGTGCCTAACGCTAACTGTAAAGTAACAATGGGGCCTGCATAGGCCTAGAGAGGAGTGCTTGTGTCGCCCATGGCTGGTGGAGTTGGGGAGCTGACCCCCGGTAGGTACAAACAAGTCTTCCTCACACTGAGGGCAGGCAGTGGCAAAGTGCTTCACAGCACTGGGTATTACAGGAAGTGTCACAGCAAAACTGATTAAATTAGTACTTTTTTTGTTTCTACCAAAATGAGTCTCTCACTGAAATGAGAGACTGAAAATTTTTTATTCAAGTTGAATGAAATTTTTTCAATGTGAATTTAAAATATTTCAAGACATTCCCAATTTTTTTCCCCAAAACTCTTCAGCAAATTCAACCTGAATTCCTGAATGGTTTCACTGCCCTGAAAAATGCTTTTTTTGTGTGCAAATTTACCATTCACTGAAAAAATGTCTCCATGCTCTACCCGTGGGCCATGAGTGACTCTATCTGGGTAATTGTCTACCTGGACTCTGTGGGAGAAGGGATGCATAGAACATTTGCTCCCCACTCTCGTAGATTGCATTGGATACAGGCTGAGTGTAGGGCTGTGCGGTGGGATATTTGTGGGAACTCTTGGATTGTGAACTTGGGAACCACGTGAGAGATGAGGACCATGGGGTGGAGGAATACTCCGAGGGGTAAGGATGCTGGGTGCTCCTTGTCCCAGATGCTATATAGCTCAGGCCCCAGGTCTCAATGGCATGGCACAGGCTGATGGTGTTGGGAAAGCAATGAAAATGTTGATATGTTGAATAATGACCCCCTGAGAGGGCTCCGGATTTACATCCCTTCTCTAAGTGGCTGCATTGTGTAACAGTCACTAGGTAGCAACATTGCACATTTTACACTATTTATACTGCTATAAAGTCTAATGGACCTTAGATGGCAAAGCAGTGTAGTGAAGGAGTAGTCATGTCTGTGTTACTGGGACAAGGTGAGAGCTGAGAGTCATGTAAGAGAAAAGGTCACCTATCACTAGGCTTGACAGAAGTCCATTTTTATTTGTTTCAATGGATAATATTGATTTAATCCATAAAAATAAAAAATACTTAAATACATTTTCAGTTGCAGAAAATTATGGGGGATCAGACCGTAGGTGTGTCAGTCAATAGTTATTTAATTACAGTAGTTGTTGAGATTCAAAAAGGTAAAGCTTTAAACTGTTAAAACACAAATTTTTAACATCACGTGTCAAAATATAACAAGTAAATATCCTTAAATCAAACTCTAAGTTCTCAAGCAGCATTTTTCATTCTTTGCCGATCTGTAAATTTCAATAATCATCAATGGAAATATTTTTCCCTCAGTTTGTGTTCGGTGAAATCAACATTTACCAATAAAAATCTAATTCTTCCAAGCCGAGGTATAGTTCATCCTTTCCTCTTTTTTACCCTCTACAGAATCCTCCCAGCTCTCACTGATGGCTTCTTATGTCTCGTTATATATCTATTTTCCGCAATAGACTCCCCATATGTATCCCTTACACTGTGCTGCCATGTAGTACACAATAAATCAGTCTCTAAGTTTCTCAATCTGTGCGTCGGGACCCAAAATTGGGTCGCCAGAATGTTTCAAAGGGTTGCGTAGCAACTCCTGTCCCAAAGGGCTGGCTGGGCTCACCTCCCTGCTCCAGGCACTGCAACCTTTGGGGCCCTAAGCAGGAATATTTTGGGGTGTCCCGCACACACAACACATACTAGTAAATAATAGGGGGCTCCTTTGAGCTGCTCAGGGCCCTAAGCAATTGCTTAGCTGGTGCTAGGCATAAGCACACTCTGCTCTGGGGTCCCAGCACCACTCAGGTTTGGCCCAGGCATCATGATGACAGAAGCCCGGGTAGGCCAAATATGACTGAGTGGCACTGCAACCACATGAGCCAGGTCACACCTCCACTCTCACAAATTTGGTCCAGTCAGGGGGGCAGGGCCATCCTGAGCAGCGCTGCAACCCCGGAGGTTGCAATGCCCTGACTGGAGAGCCAAGCCCAGCCAGCCCCACAGCACAGGAGCTGCAGGAGCCACCACTGTGGGTCCTGCCCAGTACTCGCTCCAACTACTCTGGGGCGGCAGGACCCAACCAAAACCACCCCAGCCCCCAGCCCCCCGCAGCCCGTTTACTGGGTCACAACAGGCCATAAATATTTACAGCTGGGTCCTGAGCCCAAAAAGGTTGAGAACCACTGATCTAGACACTTACTGACAATTTTTCTCTGGGCTTCCTTCACCTCTTTGTTTCTTGGGCTGTATATGAAGGGATTGGCCATAGGAGTCAGAATTGTGTAGCAGACAGAGAACACTTTGTGTAGCAGACAGAGAACATACCTGCCTCTGGAAATTTCCACTACATGCATCCGACGAAGTGGGTATTCACCCACGAAAGCTCATGCTCCAATACGTCTGTTAGTCTAAGGTGCCACAGGACTCTTTGCTGCTTTTACAGATCCAGACTAACACGGGTACCCCTCTGATACTTAACTTTGAAGAAGTTAGAGAGGGAGAAGGAAAAAAATCAAGTCTGTTACTTTGCCACTTTTGCAATTTTTCAAACTTTGAGGAAGTTTTAGAAAGTCACTGAGTGGCAAAATGGACAAGGAATTTGTGTGTGTGTATGGGGTGCGGGGGGAAATGACATTATTTAGTTTATTGTTTTTAAACCACTGGGTGCAATCACCAAAAGTTTGAAAAAATGCAAAGTTCTTTATGATTGATGGAAACAGCTTTCAAATGCCAACATTTTTACATATGCCATGTTTGTAGCCATGTGGGTCCCAGGATATAGAGCAGCAAGGTGGTTGAGGTGATATCTTTAATTGGATAACTTCTGTTGGTGAGAGAGACGAAGCTTTCAAGCTTACCCAGAGCTCTTCTGTCATTCTGGGAAATGTGCTCAGAGGGTATGTTTACACTGCAATTAAACCCCATGAGGGGAGAGTGGCCTAGAGCTCAGGCTCCAATCTGAGCCCAAATGTCTACATTGCAATTTTACAGGCAGAGTCAGCTGACACAAGCCAGCTGCAGGTGTTTAATCGCAGTGTGACATAACCAAAGTGTAACAGCTAAATACAAGGTGGAACAGATTGTTCAGCATAAGTAGTAAACAACTTTCAAGGGATCAGGCAAGGTGAAGTGGCCCATTAATACTTCTCCAGTAATAAAGGGGGGAGGAGAAAAGCTGAGGTTGGGGAGGGAGTTAAGTGTCTTACAGATTGTTGTAATAGACCACAAATCCAATGTCTCTGTTCAGTCCATGATTTTTAGTGTATAGTAAAGTAATTAATTTAACCCCCCAGACTCATCTTTTGAGGTTTATGCAGGTTGCCTTTGAGGACAAGGCCTGATAGGTCAGATATGGAGTGACTGCTTTGTGAAAAGAGTTCACCCACGGGGGATATGGTGTTTTATCACTTTTTTTTCCTGAGAGTTCATTTGATAGGGTAGTGATTGACTGACTGTCTGGCTTCACCCACAGAGTTATTTTGGGGGGGCATTTAGTCCACTGGATGAGGTACGCCATATGTGATAGGCATTTGTAGGACTCATGGATCTTGAAAGGTGTGTGGTGGCGGTGGGGTATTCTCATCACAGAAGTGGAGATATGACTACAGATGTTGCATCTGTTCTGGCAGGGTCTGGTGTTGCTTTGAGTTAGTGTGTCCTGGTCTGTGGGGAGTTTGCATCTTATGATGAGGTTGTGGGGGGGTTGTTTGAAGACCTGAAGAGGGGGTTCAGGAATGATTTCTTACAGGATGGGGTATGTAGACGAGTGGATTCACCCCTGCGGCACCTCCTGCTGGTGACTTCCGGGAATTAGCTCATTCCAGCTCCGGAACACCCTCTGCAGGCCTCTCTGTGATCTGCCTGCCCTCTGGCCCCGTGTCCCTCCCAGGACCCCGGTGCCCTGTTAGCTGGGGTGCTGCCCCCTGGCAGTAACCCATTTCTCTCAGGGTCTCCCCTCCCTGGGGAACCCCCACTCACTACCCCCACCTCACCTCAGTATATGGCTACTGCCAGTCATTGTCTAGCCCCCACGCCCTGGGGCGGACTGCAGTATCAGCCTACTCATCACTGACAAGGTTGGGTTTGGACCTACTGCCTTTGCCTACCCCTGGGGTGCCCTCTGCAACCCCTAGTACCTATTAGCCAAATGCTAGGCCACAGCTTGGGGCTTTCCAGGCTGGAGCTCCCCAGCTCCTCTGCCTTTCCCCAGCCCTGCTCCACTCAGGTACCCTGTCTCTCGCTCCCTACAGCCAGGCCCTTCTCTCTCTGGGTGCAGAGAGAGACTCTGTGTCTGAGCTCCTGGCTCCCTGCCTTTATAGGGCCAGCTGAGTCTGTTTGGGGAGTGGCCCCAGCTGCAGCCACTTCCCCCCAATCAGCCCAGCCTAAAAGCTGCTTTCTCCAGCCACAGGCCCCTCCCAGGGCTGTTTTTAAGCCCTTCAGGGCAGGAGCGGGGTAACCACCCTGCTACAGGGTACCAGTTGAGTATGGGTTGTAATTGTTTAATGATACCCTGGTTGTCACCTACCACATCACACTGGAATCCATACAGGGTATGTGGCAGGAGGGGTCCCCTCCCCTTTCTCCGCACCCCCCCCCCCATGTTAAAGCCAGTTCTATCAGGGTATTTGGATGGCCTGTTCCATGATATGATCTACTTCTTTGGAGTGTCCTTGTTTGGTGAAGGCACTCTGAAGCGTGTTAAGGTATATATACCAGACTTTCTCCTTGGTGCATATTCTGTGGTATCTAAGTGCCTGGCTGTAGATGGCAGACTTTTTGTTGTGTCTGGGATGGTTGTTGGATCTGACAGTAGGTGTGGTGATCCATTGGTTTCTTTTATATGGTTGTCTGTAGGGTTCCATTGTTGATGCTGATTGTGCTGTCCAGGAAGATGATGCTGGTGTGGGAGTATTCTAGAGAGTTTCATGGATGGGTGGTGGTGGTTGAAGTTGTCATGAAAATCTATGGAGGAGTTTAGATTGGCTGGTCATAGGATGAAAGTATCAAAGTATCTCAGGTACATGCACCATGAAACCAGTGATATACCTGAGATATGTAGACAATGCACAGTGGTGCACCAGGGTGATAAGTGGCTCCCACCTAATGTCTGGAGAAGTTTGTCTCAAGGCGTGCTACCTGTCAGGGAAACTGCAAGGCCTAGAGAACATAATTTCCAGCATATATACATAATTCCTCACATTTTCTGTGCATACATCTTACAATGATTCTGATGACCAGTGTGACACTAGAGACAGTGCATGATCCCTTTTGGTGAACACATGGGATCTCTATGTCCTCTGCCAGTTGTCATCAAGATGTCCTAGGGTCACACTAAACACTTCTACAAATCTGCCCCTCGATCCACAAAGGGACTTAAGCATGGCAATACCCAGCCTCTAGGCACCTTGCCATGCAGTGATCCCACAGCTCAAGTTAGGTGCTTAGGCTGCATGGGGAGAATTGGAGTTCCTAACTCCCATTGATTTCAGAGGAAGGTAGGAGCAAAGTCCCTTGGAGAATCTGGACCTAAGAAAGGGATCCACAAAAGCCGGCTTGCTGAGCAGGGAGCCCACAGGGAATGCTGAGGAGTGGGACATGACCTAAGCCCTGCTCCTATGAGGTAACAAAGTGCCTAAATCTCAGCCTGAGGGAGGAGAGCATCGGTTCTCAGCTGTGACACCCTCCCCCGCAGCAGGGGTAATCACCTTGGCCGTGGGAAAGCAGGGTTCTTTTTCCCCATGCCTGTCGTGGAGCAGGGTTTGAACAGGGGTCTGAACAGGGGATGTAGAGTCATTCCCCCTCTCCCTTTGGCCCAATGCATGTGGAGTTATTTATACACAGTGGAACAGCTTCAGCAGGCGAGACTGTGAGTACCCCCTGCCCCATTATCTGAACATCCCATAGCCCAGTGGCTAGGGCACCCACCTCCAGCAGAGGGTGAGGGGCAGGGATGGGGCAGCTATACTGTATGATGGGCACTAGGGGACAGCCAAAATTTTCTCGCCAAAGTTTTGTGTGTCCATTCTTATGATCTCTAGATGGCAGCTGATTCTGGGGAATGACAAATGGACAGTACTAAATACTAAAACCATGATTTTAGTTAAACAATATTTTTAAGTGATTAAGAATTGATAAACTTGGAATTAAAACTTGAATTAAAAATGTAAGCCAAGCTTTGTGAAGCTTCAGGTCTATCCCTATATTATACATTCTAGTCCTGTATTCAGCCAATATCCTTCAAAGAGTTAAGCAATAAGATTTCATCCATATCTGCTATATTTTTGTCAGATTAATTAAAAAAGAAAAGAAAAAGAAACCTCTTATTTAAAAACGCAATTATGTGAGTCACAAATATTCAGCAATGGGAATTATGAAGAACAAAGCTTGGGAGACACAATTATTCATACTAGTGATAAATTCGACGGTGATCAGGGAGCAAATTATTGTGCTCTTCCATAAAGGCTACAAGAAGCATTTCCTCCAGGGCAAGAAGTGACAGTATATCAAACTTCATGCTGAAAAACTTTTTAGACTCAAGTTGTAGAATATATTGTAATACACACAAATGAAATGATGATAGTCACTGTACCCATTGAGGACCATGAATTGGCTAGTATGAATGTATAACACGGTCCTCTACAGGATGCAGTCAGTACTGTTCTTTTGGTTTTCAAACACTCCAACAGACCAACTAGAGATTTATATTTCTTGTACAAGATTATCTAATTTGTGTAATTGCTGTGGCACTGAAGATCCATGTGACTCAAACTTTTCAGGGTTTTGGGGGAAAAAGTAGGTCTCTGACCTTCATGCTTTCATGGTCTGGGCTTTTCCAAGAAGCCTAAGGAAGTTAAGTGCCAAACTCTCATAGCAATTTTGTGTACATTCCCCCCCTCCCCTTTGAAAATCCCAATCTAAATGTGTAAAGAACCTTGTTGTGCCTGCATTTTATCTGAGCAAAAATTGGGTAACATTTTCAAAAACACTTAGTCTTCTATGTCACTGCTGAAGTTTGCTTAAGTCCTGTTGACTTTCAGTGACTCTTAGTGTGCTAAGCCTTAGTAACTAAGACACTTTTGAAAATGGGATTTAGGCTCCTAAATCACATAGACACTTTTAAAAATGTTCCCTGAACTAATTATCTGATATTGGATGGGGTCTGGGTACTTCTGTGTTTTGCTATTGAGGGCAACAGGGGGTTTGTTTAGAGAAAGTGCAAGATCAGCTAACTATGCTGAGATTTTTCAAAGCTGCCTAAGGGAACTGGATGGAAACTCAGTGTCTAAATCATTTAGGCAGCTCTGAAAATCTCAGCTGTAAACCTTATTTCTAGAATTGGTGTTATTTCTTGACCATCAACATAACATACACCCACTAAAGAGAGAGATTGATTTTAGGATTAGAAGTTTCTTCTCTCTTCAGGACTTTCCCTTTGAGATTAGAAGTTTGACTCTACTGACGTTGTCTGCAAATAAACCTAATACTAACTTTCCTTTCCCTGTTACGTTCCCCACAGCAGACATGCCTCGGGAGACTGCACCTTCCCACAGAAGGATATATAATGAATCAGAAAAGATGTTCCCCATTTGGCGGAGGGTATGAAGCACAGGGCACATTACCATGGTAGCCCATCTGGGCTATGACGTTCTATTTACTGAGAACATGGAAGTACATGAATGCAGTGGGGAGAGACGATGGACTGAATTACCTGGATCACAGTGTCTGAAATCCTGAGTGAGGAGGTGATAGACTCCAGCTGCTGATAGAGGTAAATCAACATTTTCCTCCCTGCTTCTTGAAGCTTGAGGTTTTTGAAGCCATGTGAGTTTGCTAGGTAACTAATTCCATTGGAACCTAAGGGGAATTTGGCAATGATCTCTCTTAAACTCCCAACCCAACAGAATTTGGAAGAAGGAAAGATCCTAGCTGCTTGTATGGCCCCCATCACCAGTGTATCTGTGCACCTCACTGAACTGAATGTATCTATCCTCCCACCGCCCTGTGAGGTGCTATTGCCCCTGCTTTACAGACAGGGACCTGACACCCAGAGGGACAGATTTATAGAGGTATTTCGGCACCTAAAGACAGCAGACACCCCAGTGGGATTTATAATCGATGGGTGTTACGTACTGCACCTACTCAGGCCCCAGTGTGCATTTTTAGGTACCTGCCGGCCTTTGGAATTCTGGTCTGAAAGTCACACAAGGATTTCGTGAAAAAGGAGGGAATTGAACCAACATCTCTAAAGTCCAAGGCGACCTCATGAAACACTGGAACATCCTTCCCTCTGCTACACATCAGATTTTACTTTTATTTCTGACACAGACCTCGCTGGGGCATGGAGAGGGTTATCGAGATGATGTGGGTAGAACAGAGCTGATATTTGCTGCTGAGCTCAGTGCTCCGGGTGTAGACATTGGCTATAAGTAGGCTTGGCAGAATTTTTTTTTGCAATTTTGACTACTAACATTGATTTTTATTTTTTTCTTCAATTTTTAACTATTTTAATTTTTACAGCTGCAGGAAATTCAGCGGGGGCAGGGTTGGGATCAGGGTTAGGGCAGTGCTGACAGCAGGCATGCGGGGGTCTCCCAGCAGGGACAGCGGAGAAACTGGTGGCTCCCTGCACCGCCGAGAGGTCCAAGGGGCAGGGAAGGCGACTGCTCTGGCCCAGTGGAGCAGAGTTCCGTGGCCAGAACCATGAGGAAGTGTAGAACCATGAGCGCTTGGCAGTGGCAGAGGCCACCCTGTTGTTGAATGGCTCCATCCATGGGCAGAAGCCATCCAGCAGTGGGGTGCTCTCCCCCACAGCCAGGGACTCATCCTCCACCTCACAGACCAGGCTGGGGGTCTCAGCTCTGGCCCGTCAAGACCGCAGCCTGCCCTGCACCTTGCGCCTTCAGGGATGGGTGTCACAAGCCCCATGGCTGTGCAGGGAGCCCTGTGCAGCTCTGCTCACTCCCGAGACAGCTGGGTGCAGAGGGCTCCCTGCCTGGCTGCGGGACCGGTGACTCCCATCCCTGTGGGTGCACAGCGCAGGGGAAGGCTGTGCTAACGCCGACTGTGACCGATTTTTTTTCTGTTGGTTTCAGTGTCTCAGCTGAGAGCGACATTTACCGACATCAAGTGATTGAAACCGAATCCTTCAGGAACCAAAACCTGGGGGGAATGATGAAGGTGAGTCACTGAGATTAAACAGCTCCGGAGAAGTTCTACCCCCTGAGTGTACTGGTTCAGGCTGGCTTTTCCAGAGACTAGTGGCATGTCTGCATTACACGCAGAGCAGGGGCACAGCTGCAGCTATGCCACAGTCGTGTAGATACTTACTACAGCGATGAAAGGGGTTTTCCATCATAACAGTTGGCAATGCCTGTTCACAGCCCTTGGAGAGAAAGCAACGCACAGGCACTGGGCGTAAGACACTGGGCTTGCTGGCGATCTCCCAATGCAAGGCAGGGAGCTGTGCAGTCTTAAAACCCCCTGCCCGCTGACTGGGACAAGGGGCCCTGCCCAGAGACAGGTGATGGCTGGAGACAGGACACCTGACTGGGAACACCCAAAGTGGATCATGGAGGGGGGAAACAGGTGCCGTTACCCTGAAATGGTGACAATAATTACAATAATTCTGTATGTTATTCATTGTTTTCATAATGCCTATTTTATTTGACTATTAAGAGAAAAATTGCTAAGTCTAGAAGGCAAGGGGAAAATGAACAACACAGAGGACTGAGCAGTTGTAAAAATAAATCTTATCACACATGTTCCATTATTGTTGATAGAATTAAACAGTGGCTGAAGGGGTTGCACTGATGTGATATGTTTGGGTGTTATGATGTATTGGACACTTTGTGTCACTAGCATACTGTTTGAAAATATCTGATTGCCTTGCTAGTGGCAATATCATGTGGTTTGCTAAGTGACTCAATTTCCATCACCAAAGGGATTCTATAATAGAGAGCGATGCCTTGAGTTGGGGGAGCTGTGGTGTTGGATAAAACAAAATAATCAGAGAGCGGGATCCATTCAGATAGGGGAGCTAGAACATGGGGTTATAGGTCCTGTGATAGTTAATAATCCCCTGTTCACCTTCACCCAGGAAGTAAAGTTAATCACGTTGGCAGACAACACTAATAGGGAGCAGAAGCAAACTCACAGCAGGGCAGTGGAATGATTCAATTGCAGACAGAAACAAAATGAAATTCAATTTGCAAGTGTTTCTGAGGGAAAGTAAACCGAGACACCCAGATGGCTGTGATGCTGGAAAAGGAAATGGTCAGGAGAGTGAAGTGTAAATTCAGCATAAGTTTGTGATGCAACAGCTCAGTGATGTGTGTGTGTGTCTCTGGAGAGGTCTAAGATGAATGTAAAAAAATGGAAAAAGAATAAAAACAATAGGAAAGTGTTGGACCTTGTGTCACGGAGATGAATGTAACCTGCTTTGACACAGTGTTGATCATTGTCCCCCTCTAGTGGCTGAGTCCACTAGAGCCTTCAACTGAGCCAATAATATGTTTTCAATGAAACAGTCACAGTCCACCTTGGTGATCTACGGTGACAACTTGTCAAAGTTAGAAAAGACTAATACAAAATGGCGTTGCCATTTTTGGCATAAATCTATACAGCAGTGTGATTTTTCTGCCTATATTGGCCTTTTAACTGACAGGAGGAGGGGTGATCATGGAATGTCAAAGATCTAAGTAGGAAATTTGCCTCCAGAGTCTTGGTTCTTCACTGACCCAACAGGATGAGGGACCTTATGGAATATTTATGGAACTAAATAGATACTACTACTTGAATCTGAAGATGATATATTTTAATCTATTGTGAATTTTGTTTTCTTCCCCTAGTTGCACCTCATGGCAAACCCAGAGCAGGGAAATCAAACAGTTCTCACAGAATTCATCCTGCTAGGATTTGGGAATCTCCCTGAGCTACAAATTCTTCTCTTCCTCCTGTTTCTCATCATCTACATTGTGACAGTGGCTGGGAATGTCCTCATCATTGTGCTAGTTGTGGCTGATCAGCAACTTCACACCCCCATGTACTTCTTCCTGGGGAACTTGTCCTGCTTGGAGACCTGCTACACCTCCACCATCCTGCCCAGGATGCTGGCCAGTCTCCTGACTGGGGACAGAACCATTTCTGTTAGCGGCTGCCTCACACAATATTATCTCTTTGGTTTCCTGGCAGTTGCAGAGTGCTATCTCCTGGCAGTGATGTCCTATGATCGGTATTTAGCGATATGCAAACCACTGCACTATGCTGTCCTTATGAATGGCAGGTCCTGCCTCCAGCTAGCAGTTGGCACTTGGATAAGTAGTTCTGTGGCTGCTGACATAACAATATTCTTAATGCAACAATTGACTTTCTGCGGCCCCAATGAAATTGACCATTTCTTCTGTGACTTCATCCCAGTAATAAAACTCTCCTGCAGTGACACACGTATGATGGAGCTTGCCAACTACCATGCTGGCTGCTATATGCACTCTCCTGCCATTTCTATTAACGCTGGCAACATATGTCTGTATCATCACCACCATCCTGCGAATGCCTTCCACCACCGGGTGGCAAAAGGCCTTTTCCACCTGCTCCTCTCACCTCATCATGGTGTCAATTTTCTATGGGACCATAATGATTGTCTACATGCTCCCAAAAACTGATGCACTGAGAGACCTAAACAAAGTGTTCTCCCTCTTCTACACAATCGTGACTCCCATGGTCAACCCCCTCATATACAGCCTGAGGAACAGAGAGGTCAAAGAGGCCCTGGGAAAAGTTGTCACTAAACTCTCTGCTGTCAAAAGGATTCAGACCGTCCTGCCGTAGTTTGTTCAGTGCCCGTGAAATGGGAATAAGCTGGTTTGCTGTAATGCGTCTGAGTCACCTCTCTCACTGGCCATCTGGCTTTTTAGGTGAGGTCAGTGGCTGCTATAGCTTGCACTCAATATTGGGACTGATATTTCTGCTGTTTTGGCTTAGGGATGCAGGTCTTTGTGGTTTGATTAGTCTGATATTTATCACTGCTGTTGTAGGTTACTTTAAAACACCTCATCAATGAGGCACCAAGGCAGAGAGATGCCATTCTGTGTGTCTCCATTACAACGTAGTCTGTAATTACATGAGCACACACTGTGTTTTATACCAGGTCCCTTTATTGTGGATTGCACCACATACTCAATATTTCTTTTCATCTAGCTCCTTCAATGTGCAATGGTAATGTAAGATGTGAATCAAGTCTCAGGGCCCAATAACTCTGTAAGATTGGGAGCCCTGAGGTGGGACAGTGAAGAAGAAAGGTCAGTACTGTGATAGTGGCACAGAGACACCTGACTTCTATTCCCTGTTTTGTTACTGGTTGACTTCATCTCTCTGGACCTCAGTTTCCTCATCTCTATAATGGAGTTTCTTGAGACCCCTGTGTGAATGGCTGCTTTGATCCCTTATTGCCCGGGGTACCCTTGTTTTGCAGATTTCCATATACCAGCACTCTGAAGTCTCATCTGTCAATTATAGAAAGCAGAGAAAGCACACGGTTTCCACTCCTACAGGGTGCTGGGCATTTCCTGTGAAATGCTGAGCACCCACAGCTCTCAGTGAAGCCAGTGGGAATTATGGGCACTCAGTGTCCTGTAATGTCAAGCCCGAGGTGAGCATGATTGTGGGTGAACGCA
Organism: Emys orbicularis; assembly: GCF_028017835.1. Classification (NCBI taxonomy): domain Eukaryota; kingdom Metazoa; phylum Chordata; order Testudines; family Emydidae; genus Emys; species Emys orbicularis. The sequence goes on along the minus strand of NC_088695.1, from coordinate 16,553,798 downwards.
GCCTGGTCTGGGGCAGCACCTGGAAGATACATCTTATTTCCCCAGAACTCCATCAGATTCTCTATTCATTCAATTCATTGATGCCCTATTAGTGTCGTCGTGAGAGCAGAATATGCAGAGTGCGAGCTCTTCTATAATTAGGCTTGGGAGGATTCAATTTTTATTGGTAAATGTCAGTAAATGTCAATTTCCCCATACACAAACCGAAGAAAAATATTTCCATCGAGAATAATCGAAATGTGCAGACAGGCAAAGTTAGAAAAATGCTGCTTGAAAACTTATTGGAGTTTGACATCAGGATATTTACTTTGTGTTTTAATGGTTTATAAAACTTTAACTTTTTAAATCTCAATGTCTGCTGTCATTAAACAATTGTCTGACCTCCCATAATTTTGCATGACTATGAAAATCAGAAATTCAAAATAGTGCTTAAAACTGAACATCAATATTATCCATCAAATTATATTTTTTTAAATGAATTCTGCCAAGTCTAGCTATAATTAGGGTTGAGCTTCACTTTCTCTTTAAAGATGAATCATTCTAAGTGCTTACAAATTTTCCCTGCCTCGTGGGGCAGTTAGGTAACATTAGGGTTCCAAATCTGAACCAGAGGTTCCAGAGATACAGGCCCCCACCCCAAGCAATAGCATTTGCAAAATCAAGTTCTTCTACGGATTCTTTTTTCCACACAACTGGGGCTCAGACTATGGCTCGGATCTGCCCCAAACTTATCTGTCACTCAGGATATGATTTGAGGTTGCAGAAACAAACCATCCAGATGTGTAGAAAGAATAGTAAATATGGCAGGCAACCAGCTTGGCTTAACAGTGAATCCTCGCTGATCTTAAACACAAAAAAGAAGCTTACAAGAAGTGGAAGATTGGACAAATGACCAGGGAGGAGTATAAAAATATTGCTCAGGCATGCAGGAGTGAGATCAGGAAGGCCAAATCACACTTGGAGTTGCAGCTAGCAAGGGATGTTAAGAGTAACAAGAAGGGTTTCTTCAGGTATGTTAGCAACAAGAAGAAGGTTAGGGAAAGTGTAGGCCCCTTACTGAATGGGGAAGGCAACCTAGTGACAGAGGATGTGGAAAAAGCTAATGTACTCAATGCTCTAACTTCACGAACAAGGTCAGCTCCCAGACTACTCCACTCGGCAGCACAGTATGGGGAGGAGGTGACCAGCCTTCTGTGGAGAAAGAAGTGGTTCAGGACTATCTCGTTTGAAGCCACCACTCCTCGCCCTCCCCCTCCCCTGCTCCTGTCTAGCCTGGGTGGTAGTGGGGGGGGGGGGGAGGAGAGATGCCTCTTATTCACAGCCCCATTGCTCAGGGCAATGGTTGGGAGACAGAGAGGGACACACCTCAGACAAAGGGGGGAAGAGGGTGGCAGCAGCCCCAGCCCCAGTCAGGATCTGGAGGACCCTGCTCCTCTGGGTGTGTTTCTGCCCCCCATGCGTGAGCCTAGTCCGCGCATTTCCACCGACAGGACTCGGTGCTGAAATGAGGTGTCCTTGATCTCTTAAAGTGCGGCCGCACCTATCCTCATGCGACAGCTGTGATCACAAGCTGTTCCAGCTAATCCCCTACCATAAACAGAGGTGGATCAGACTGCTAGTTTAGTAGTTTTTAAAAAAACAATTCTATAGGGGTATTATTTAAATTAGGAATGGAGAGAAAGCTGGCAGGAAGAGAAGTCAATCAAAGACATGTTAGAAAGGGTGAAGATAGCTGATAAGTGGCTGAGCTGCTAACAAAATATATAGTCTATATTGTACTTTATGACTGGAGAGTAGCAAATAGAGACAGCTGCTTGGGAATTTTCCATCAAAACGTTTTTTGACAGAAAATACAGTTTTGTCAGAATCAAAATTTTCCACAGGAGTTTCAGCCAAACATTTTCAGTGTTTTTCCTGATGGAAAATTGGAATGAAATATTTTGTTCTGGATCAGGATGATTTGAAATAAAAATATCAGTTTGTCAAATCCAGTCAAAACGTTCAATTTCAGAGCAGTTGGATGTCCATGTGCATCCAACTGAGCAGCCATGATACTTCGAGGGATCTGTAGTTCAGATGCCTCGTGCTTTCGTTCTCTTCTGTGGGCTAGGCTCACAGGCTGGACTACATCTCCCATGATGCACTGAGGACTCCCTTCTGGTTGACCCATTCAAAAAATTCATAGATTCCAAGGCCAGAAGGGACCACTAATCCTCTAGTCTGACCTCCTGTATAGCACAGGCCAAAAAACTTCCCCAAAATAATTCCTATTTGAATTAGAGCAGATCTTGTTAATAAAAATACCAATCTTGATTTTAAAAATGTCTGTGATGGAGAATCCACCACGACCCTTGATAACTTATTCCAATGGTTAATTACCCTCTCTGTTAAAAACGTATGCCTTATTTCCAGTCTGAATTTGTTCAGCTTCAGTTTTCAGCCATTGGATCTTGTTATACCTTTCTCTGCTAGATTGAAGAGTCCATTACCAAATATTTGTTCCCAATGTAGGTACTTATAGACAGTAATCAAGTCACCCATTAACCTTCTTTGTTAAACTAAATATATTGAGCTCTTTGAGTCTATCTCTATAAGGCATGTTTTCTAATCCTTTGGTCATTCTTGTGTCTCTTCTCTGAACCTTCTCCAATTTATCAACATCCTTCCTGAATTTGGTCACCAGAACTGGACACAGAATTCCAGCAGCGGACGCACCAGTTCTAAATATAGAGGTAAAATAACCTCTCTGCACCTAGTCGATATTCTCCTGTTTATGCCTCCATTGCAGTACATCAGATGAGATGTAATCCAGCCAGGGAGTCCAGCTCAGAGGAAAATGGGAGCATGAAGCACCCACACTACAACTCCCATGAATCACTGAAGCAGCTCAGGGGGAGAGAGTTTAACGTCTAACCTACCCAAAATGAAATGTTTCAATGTGGTTTAAAAAACACACCCCCCAAAATGTATCAATCTGAGAATGTTTATTATTAGGGGGAAACAGGTAGGCACATGCCTGTGGAAGAGAACCTTGAACTTCTGTCTCCCTCTCCTTTGCCTTAACACTAAAACCATCCATCATTCCCATGCATAGAATTTCACATAATGAAATCGCTTTCATTTAACCTCTTGCAGGAGAGCTCCTCTTCAAGCAGAGAAATGGACAATGGGACAGTGGTGACCGAATTCATCCTTACGGGACTTTCCAATTGCCCAGCCATTCGCTTCTCCCTTTTTGTTGCCTTTCTGTTGATCTACTTGATAACCCTCTCTGGCAATGGCCTCATCTTCGTAGCCATAGGGACTGAGGCTAAGCTGCACAACCCTATATACTTCTTCCTCAGCAACCTCTCCTTGTTAGACATCTGCAGGCCCACTGCTACCGTGCCCAAGATGCTGGAAAACCTCTTGTCAGAGAGCAACACAATTTCCTTCACTGGCTGCATGTTTCAGCTCTATTTCCTGGTGGCTCTAGCAGGGATGGAGGTTTTCCTTTTGGCGGTGGTGGCCTTTATGGTGATGGCCTAGATGGCCTGGAGGATGGTGTGGATTGCACCCTTAGCAAGTTTGCAGATGAGACTAAACTGGAAGGAGTGGTAGATATGCTGGAGGGTAGGAATAGGATACCGAGGTACCTAGACAAATTAGAGGATTGAACCTCCTAAGGCTTAGGTTGGATATTGGGAAAAACTTTTTCACTAGGAGGGTGGTGAAGCACTGGAATGGGTTACCTAGGGAGGTGATGGAATCTCCATCCTTAGGGTTTTTTAAGGCCTGGCTTGACAAAGCTTTGGCTGGGATGACTTAGCGGGTATTGGTCATGCTTTGAGCAGGGGATTGGACTAGATGACCTCCTGAGGGCTCTTCCAACCCTAATAGTCTATGATTCTATGTACGCAATGGATCTGGTCAGAAAATGAGGGTGGGAAAACACTAAAATGTTCATGATTTCCACTCTCACCCTGTTTTTAATCCAAACCTCATTTGACCAATATTTTCCAACCATCTCTGTTACACCTTAGTCTAGTACAAAGATGTGACTATGAAGAACATTCTAGACATGGCTAATTAACTGAGTCAGACAAACCAGATTATTAGGGCTGGTCAAAAAAATTTCATCAACTTTTTTTCAGAGAATTGGGCGTGTGATTAAATGATTTTTTTTAATGGAAAGTATATGCTTCTCTTGCAAATTATTGATTTTTTTTCATCAGAAAACTGAACCCCCTGCCAAAAACCCAAACTTTTGGAGGGTGGAAGTTTTTGTCTAAAAATGTTTGTTTTCAGCAGTTGGCGGCCAAATATTGTTCAGTTTTCAGCTTTAGGAGGTTTGGGAGGGGTATCTATTTTTTTGTCAAAAAAAGTCAACATTTTCCCTTGGGCCTGGTCTACACTACGACTTTAATTCGGATTTAGCTGCTTTAAATCGAATTAACGCTGGACCCGTCCACACAACGAAGCCATTTAATTCGAATTAAAGAGCCCTTTAATTCGATTTCTGTACTCCTCCTCGACGAGCGGAGTAGCGTCAAAATCGGTATTGTCAATCTGAATTAAGGTTAGTGTGGCCGCAATTCGATGTTATTGGCCTCCAGGAGCTATCCCACAGTGCACCATTGTGACCGCTCTGGACAGCAATCTGAACTCGGATGCGCTGGCCAGGTGGACAGGAAAAGCCCCGGGAACATTTGAATTTCATTTCCTGTTTGCACAGCGTGGAGAGCACAGGTGACCACAGAGAGCTCATCAGCACAGGTAACCATGCAGGCTGATAATCAAAAAAGAGCAGCAGCATGGACCGTACAGGAGGTACTGGATTTGATCGCTATATGGGGAGAGGATTCAGTGCTAGCAGAACTTCGTTCAAAAAGACGAAATGCCAACACTTTTGAAAAAATTTCCAAGGGCATGATGGAGAGAGGCCACAATAGGGACTCAGATCAGTGCCGCGTGAAAGTCAAGGAGCTCAGACAAGCCTATCAAAAAGCAAAGGAGGCAAACGGTCGCTCCGGGTCAGAGCCGCGGACATGCCGCTTCTACGCCGAGCTAAATGCATTTCTAGGGGGGGCCGCCACCACTACCCCACCTCTGACTGTGGATTCCGAGATGGGGATAATCTCATCAGGTACACCTGATGATTCCGCGGAAGGAGAAGAGGAGGAGGAGGAGGACGAGCTGGCAGAGAGCACCCAGCTCTCCATTCTCCCCAACAGCCAGGATCTGTTTCTCACCCTGACTGAAGTACCCTCCCAAGCCTCCCAAGCCAGTACCCAAGACCATGACCCCATGGAAGGGACCTCAGGTGAGTTTACCTTTTAAAATATAAAACATGGTTTTAAAGCAAGCATTTTTAATGATTAATTTGCCCTGAGCACTTGGGATGCATTCGCAGCCAGTACAGCTACTGGAAAAGTCTGTTAACATGTCTGGGGATGGAGCGGAAATCCTCCAGGGACATCTCCATGAAGCTCTCCTGGAGGTACACCAAAAGCCTTGCCACAAGGTTTCTGGGCAGTGCAGCCTTATTCCGTCCTCCATGGTAGGACACTTGACCACGCCATGCTAGTAGCAAGTAATCTGGTATCATTGCATGACAAAGCCTGGCAGCATATGGTCCTGGTGTTTGCTGGCATTCAAGCAACATCCGTTCTTTATCTTGCTGTGTAATCCTCAGGAGAGTGATATCGCTTAGGGTAACCTGGTTGAAATACGGGAATTTAATTAAGGGGACAGAGGTGGCCGTTCCTACTGGGCTGTTTGCCTGTGGCTGAAAAGAAATCCTTCCCTGCATTTAGCCAAGTGCAAAGGGGGGGGGGGGAGGATTGGCACAGAGCTTTTTGCGTTTTGCTAGCAGGGATCTTCCCTGATACCAGCCACGCGGTGGGGGGAGGGATAAAGCACTCATCCCAGAGAATTCATGGCGGGTTGGGGGGGGTGTTAGTTTGGTTCCTGCAGGGATCTTCCCTGATACCAGCCACGCGGTGGGGGGAGGGATAAAGCACTCATCCCAGAGAATTCATGGCGGGTTGGGGGGGGGGTGTTAGTTTGGTTCCTGCCGGGATCTTCCCTGATACCAGCCACGCGGTGGGGGGAGGGATAAAGCACTCATCCCATAGAATTGGATGGTGGGGGGGTGTTAGCTTGTTTTCTGCTGCTGAAGGTTAACAGGAAAACTGCAGCACAACGGGCTTTGCTTGGTATGTGGGAAAGCAGGGCGCAGAAGCCTAAAGACAGTGGCTTACCATGGCAGCATGCAAGCTGAATTCTGTTGCCCGGACCTGCGTCTGTGATCTCTAGCAGCAAAGCCACAGGCACTCAATATTAAGAGGCAAAATGCGACCTTGCACAGAAATCACATGTGCTATGTAATGTGAATAGTATTTGTCACCGTGAAAGAGTATAAGCATTGTTCTGAAAAATGTATCTTTTAAAAAAATTCTCTCCTTTTTTCACTCCCTCCAGCAGCTGCAAATGTTTCAAGCCTCCCTCCTCCTTCCCGAAGGCTATCCCAGATAAGGCATCGGAAAAAGAAGACGCGAGACGAGATGTTTGCAGAAATCATGCAATCCACCAGGAGTGAAAGAGCTCATCTGAATGAGTGGAAGGACACAGTTTGCAAGTATAGGAAAGAAGCCAGTGAACGTGAGGACAGGAGGGACCAACGTGAGGACATGAGGGACCAACGTGAGGACGGAAAGGGATCAACGTGAGGAGAGGAGAGACGCTCGAGATGAGAGGTGGCGTCAGGAAGATCAGAGGAGGCAGGATGCAACACTGGGGCTGCTGCGTGAGCAAACAGATATGCTCCGGCGTCTGGTGGAGCTTCAGGAATGGCTGCTGGAGAACAGAGTGCCGCTACAGCCCCTGTATAACCCCCCTACCTCCTCACCATGTTCCATAGCCTCCTCACTCAGACGTGTAAGAACACGGGGGGGGGGGGGAGGCTCCGTACACCCTCCCATTCCACCCCAGTGGACAGCCCAAGCAAAAGGCTGCCATTTTTTTAACCTTTTTTTAGTGGGCTTTTCCTTCCCGCTGATCCTCCTCCCAAACCCCACTCAGGTTCTCTCCCTCTTTTTATAATCAATTAATAAAGAATAAATGATTTTTAAACAATAGTGACTTTATTTCCTTTGAAAGCAAGCTGGGGGAAGGGGGAGGGTGGGTTCCTTACAGAGAATGAGTCAATAAAGGGGGTGGGTTTTCATGAAGGATAAACAAACAGAAATTTCACACTGTAGCCTGGCCAGTCATGAAACTAGTTTTCAAAGCTTCCCTAATGCGCAGCGCTTCCTGGTGTGCTCTTCTAATCGCCCTGGTGTCTGGCTGCGCGTAATCAGCAGCCAGGCGATTTGCCTCAGCCTCCCACCCTGCCATAAAGGTCTCCCCCTTGCTCTCACAGAGATTGTGAAGCACACAGCAAGCAGTAATAACAATGGGGATATTGGTTTGGCTGAGGTCTGAGCGAGTCAGTAAGGATCGCCAGCGACCTTTTAAACGGCCAAATGCACATTCTACCACCATTCTGCACTTGCTCAGCCTGTAGTTGAACAACTCCTGACTCCTGTCCAGGCTGCCTGTGTATGGCTTCATGAGCCATGGCATTAAGGGGTAGGCTGGGTCCCCAAGAATAACAATTGGCATTTCAACATCCCCAACGGTTATTTTCTGGTCCGGAAAGTAAGTCCCTTGCTGCAGCCGTTTAAACAGATTGGTGTTCCTGAAGACGCGAGCGTCATGAACCCTTCTCGGCCAGCCCACATGGATGTTGGTGAAACGTCCCTTGTGATCCACAAGTGCTTGCAGCACCATTGAAAAGTACCCCTTGCGGTTTATGTAGTGGGTACCCTGGTGCTCCGGTGCCAAGATAGGAATATGGGTTCCATCTATCGCCCCACCACAGTTAGGGAATCCCATTGCAGCAAAGACATCCACTATGACCTGCACGTTTCCCAGAGTCACTACCCTTGATATCAGCAGGTCTTTCATTGCCCTGGCAACTTGGATCACAGCAGCCCCCACAGTAGATTTGCCCACTCCAAATTGATTCCCGACTGACCGGTAGCTGTCTGGCGTTGCAAGCTTCCACAGGGCTATCGCCACTCGCTTCTCAACTGTGAGGGCTGCTCTCATCTTGGTATTCTGGCGCTTCAGGGCAGGGGAAAGCAAGTCACAAAGTTCCATGAAAGTGCCCTTACGCATGCGAAAGTTTCTCGGCCACTGGGAATCGTCCCACACCTGCAACACTATGTGGTCCCACCAGTCTGTGCTTGTTTCCCGGGCCCAGAATCGGCGTTCCAAGCCTATAATCTTGCCCATTAACATCATAATCTCCAAAGCACCGGGGCTCGCGGTCTGAGAGAATTCACGGTCCATGTCCATGTCCTCATCACGCTTGTCGCTGCGCTGCAGTCGCCACCTCCTCCTCCTCGCCTCTTTTTTCTGGTCCTGGGTAAGCATAAACTCCACGAGAACGCACGAGGTGTTTACAATGTTCATGACTGCGTTCTGGAGCTGAGCGGGATCCATGCTTGCTGCGGTATGGAGTCTGCAGAGTTCACTCAGGAAAAAAGGCGCAAAATGGTTGTCTGCCGTTGCTTTCAGGGAGGGAGGGGGAGGCTGTACCCAGAACCACCTGCGACAATGTTTTTTGCCCCATCATGCACTGGGGTCTCAACCCAGAATTCCAAGGGGGGTGGAGTCTGCGGGAACTATGGGATAGCAATGGGAAAGCTACCCACAATGCAACGCTCTGGAAATCGATGCTAGTACGGTAGCGTGGACGCACACCACCGAATTAATGTGCCTAGTGTGGCCGAATACATTCGAATTTATAAAATCGGTTTCCTAAATTCGAATTATATAAATTCGGATTAATCCCGTAGTGTAGACATACCCTTGGTGTGTGTGTGGGGGGGGGGGGGGGGGGGGGGACAAAAACATGTTCTGACCAGCTGTATAGATTTGTTTGTCAAAACCTGTTGTGACATGGTGAGTACTGAGAGGTTGATATTGGGTGATTGTTCTGTATTTCCAAAGTCTCATATATGATATTTCAAAAAAAAAAATTCTATTATTTGATCCTTTGCACCCAGAAGGCTGAGATTTTTTCAGAGGTCCCTAGAAAATTTGGATGCCTCAATTCCCATCAGTTTTCAGAACTGGGCTTCCAAATTCCTTAGGCAGCTTCAAGAATTTCAACCATTGGCTTCTCCACATTTATGCCGCTATAACTGAGTCTGCAGTTAGAGTGGTACATCTTCACGCATTGCGCCCGGGCTTAGGCATCCAGACGCCTAGAATGGAGCAGCAGGGCGCATGCTCAGAGACACAAACATCAGTACATAGGGAATGTTCACTTCCAAAATTTAGGTGCCGACTCCAAGTGACACCTACAGGGTTTGGCAGCAACTGAGTGGGGGAGGGTTGTGAATTGCAGTGGGGCCTAGAACTGGTTCATATTACCTCTTCTTTGGGGCAAGGGAAGAGCTAGGGACTCTCGGGGACAAAATCTGTCTCCTGGTCTGCTCCTGGGGGCAGTGTTTGCACTTCACCTTATGCAGGGTTCAGGACAAAGTACTTCTTGTGAGTTCACTCCCATTTGCGTTTCTTTTCTTTGAATGGCCCAGCAAATAGGCTTGTCATTAGCTGTGTCTGACAAACAGTGAACTTGAAGCAAATCACCCAGCGTTCATGGAAAGAGACTCTGAATTCAAAGCATTGGGTATGCCCAGAAGACGTAGGACCTCAGTGTCAAAAGAAATGGGGCAGGGTGAATATAAAGGCTATGGTAAAAGTTATAAGGTCCAGCATGTGGGTGTCACTGCAGGAGAGGGTTGTCACTGGGATTTAATCAGTGAAAACCAATTGTAACATCATACCCATTAATATGGAAGTAGCCAGAAATCTGCTCATCCAAGACCAGCTGCTAGCTGGAGGCAGAACCTGCCATTCATAAGGGCTCCATAATGCAAGGGATTATATATCACTAAATACTGATCATAAGACATTGTAGCTAGAAGACAGAATTCAGCACCTGCCAGAGAATCAAAAGCATAAAATTGGATGATGCAGCTGCTAATAGAAATGGGTCTGTCCCCAGTTAGGAGACTGGCCAGCATTCTGGGCAAGATGGGAAAAGTGTAGCAGATCTCCAAACAGAAAGAAGTCCATGGGGGTGTGAAGGTTCTGATCACCCTCAAGTAGCGCAACAACGAGGATGTTCCCAGCCATGGTCTCAATGTAGATCGCTAGAAGCTGCAAGAAGAGAAGAATCTTCAGTTTTGGGGTATTCCTGGATCCCAGGAGGATGAATTCTCTGACGGACATTTGATTTCCCCATTCTGCGTCTGCTATGGTTTGTATCTAGTGGAACCAAACAAACTCTGCAGTATAATTAGGAGAACACAGAGTTAAATGTTAATACATTGGCACCACTTAATTCTATACTTGTTCTAAAGCCTGCCTCCACCTTTTGGCCAGCAGTGTAAGGACTAGCTGGAGAATCCAGACCAGGGCTTCAAACTGGATTTGATATTGTGGAGAGTGGATTAGATTCTATTTCAGATAAAATCATAATCACAGAACCATGCACTACAGCCTAAATCCTACAGAAATATTGAAATCCCATGCATGAAATAAAACCAGTATAAACCTCTCATCTCTGCCATCTTATCATGCACAATTTGGGACCTTACAATCCCCTATCCCCATCCTCTGCCACCCTAGATTGCCCTGCAAGTTAAGCATGTGCTCAAGTGTTGAGCTGAATTGGGCTCTAAATTACTAGCAGTTTCCTGGTGGCAGCTACCATTTTGTGCTCACTGTCATGCACACACTGTGCTCTCTGTCATGGAGACTTTATTTTTCTTCCTTCTTCTGTTGCTGTTTGCCTTTGATATACAATAAAAAGTCATTGAGACTGAGGCTGAGATTTTCAAAGCTGTCTAAGGTATTCAGTCATCTAATTCACAATAAAACCAGTGGGAACTGTGTGTCCAAATCCTCTAGACAGCTTTAAAGGGCTCAGCTGGAAAGTATATGCTTACTCTTTGTGTATGGGAAACCAAAAAAAAAGTCAAAGTCTTAGACAGGACTTCAAGATCACAGGTCAAGGCAGGTGAATTAGGGGCAGGATTGCTGCTGAGGTTGGTGAGCTTTGGGAAATGTTTTTAATTATTATGATTTTATTTTTGTCTTTTATATTTCTTTGTAACAGACAGTAGCTTCATAGAGCAGTGGAATGTTATGCTTTGTGGACAAGTAGTTGATAAATTGAAGAAGTTCAGAGAAGAGCTGCGAGAATGATTAAAGGATTAGAAAACCTGCCTTATAGTGATAGGCTCAAGTTGCTCAATCAATTTATCTTACCAAAGAAAGGGTGAAGTGATGACTTCATTACAGTCTGAGTACCTACATGGAGAACCAATATTTAATAATGGGCTCTTCAATCTGTCAGAGTAAGGTACAACACAGTCCAATGGCTGGAAGTTGAAGCTAGACAAATTCAGACTGGAATTAAGGCGTATATACATAAGGCGAGGGTATTCACCCATAGGAGCAATTTACCAAAGGTCATGGTGGATTCTCCCTCACTGACAGTTTATAAATCAAGATTAGATGTTTTTCTAAAAGTTCTGCTCTAGCAATTATTTTGGGGGAAGTTCTCCGGCCTGTGTTATACAGGAGGTCAGACTAGATGATCACCATGGTCCCTTCTGACCTTGGAATCTATGAAACTTGAGAGGTGGCAGATCTCTGTTCAAATCCCTTCTCCCCGTGAGACAGAGGGTAGGACCTGAACCAGGGTTATCCCACATCCCAACTACATAGCCTAACCACTGGACTAAAAGTTATGAAGGAGGTCCTTCTCTTCCCCACACTCCAGCCTATTCTTGGTTTGCATAAGCTCGCCTATAAGGGCCCAATCCGGTAGGTGAGCTCTGACTATGTTTATCAAATTGGGCCCCGCAGACAAATGAGGCAGAGGACCGGCTATCTTCCCCCAGCTCATGCATTGCTCTGGGGCTTAGGTGTCCAGCTGGCTGGTGCTGGGCTGTGGAGCATATGCCCGGAGGAAGAAATGGAGGCACCGTGGGAACTTTTACTGCAAAAAAGTAGGAGCCCAGGGAGTTTAGGCACCGACAGGGTTTGACGGCAACTCAGCAGCAGTTTTGTGAATCCCAGAGGGGGCCTGACTCTGGGATCTTATAGATTTTCATAAATTCATAGATTCTAGGACTGGAAGGGACCTTGAGAGGTCATCGAGTCCAGTCCCCTGCCCTCATGGCAGGACCAAATACTGTCTAGACCATCCCTGATAGACATTTATCTAACCTACTCTTAAATATCTCCAGAGAGGGAGATTCCACAACCTCCCTAGGCAGTTTACTCCAGTGTTTAACCACCCTGACAGTTAGGAACTTTTTCCTAATGTCCAACCTAAACCTCCCTTGCTGCAGTTTAAGCCCATTGCTTCTTGTTCTATCTTTAGAGGCTAAGGTGAACAAGTTTTCTCCCTCCTCCTTATGACACCCTTTTAGATACCTGAAAACTGCTATCATGTCCCCTCTCAGTCTTCTCTTTTCCAAACTAAACAAACCCAATTCTTTCAGCCTTCCTTCACAGGTCATGTTCTCAAGACCTTTAATCATTCTTGTTGCTCTTCTCTGGACCCTCTCCAATTTCTCCACCTCTTTCTTGAAATGCGGTGCCCAGAACTGGACACAATACTCCAATTGAGGCCTAACTAGCGTAGAGTAGAGCGGAAGAATGACTTCTCGTGTCTTGCTCACAACACACCTGTTAATGCATCCCAGAATCATGTTTGCTTTTTTTGCAACAGCATCACACTGTTGATGCATATTTAGCTTGTGGTCAACTATAACCCCTAGATCCCTTTCTGCCGTACTCCTTCCTAGACAGTCTCTTCCCATTCTGTATGTGTGAAACTGATTGTTCCTTCCTAAGTGGAGCACTTTGCATTTGTCTTTGTTAAACTTTATCCAATTTACCTCAGACCATTTCTCCAATTTGTCCAGATCATTTTGAATTATGACCCTGTCCTCCAAAGCAGTTGCAATCCCTCCCAGTTTGGTATCATCTGCAAACTTAATAAGCGTACTTTCTATGCCAATATCTAAGTCGTTGATGAAGATATTGAACCGAGCAGGTCCCAAGACAGACCCCTACGGAACCCCACTTGTTATGCCTTTCCAGCAGGATTGGGAACCATTAATAACAACTCTCTGAGTACCGTTATCCAGCCAGTTATGCACCCACCTTATAGTAGCCCCATCTAAATTGTATTTGCCTAGTTTATCGATAAGAATATCATGCGAGACCGTATCAAATGCCTTACTAAAGTCTAGGTATACCACATCCACAGCTTCTCCCTTATCCACAAGACTCGTTATCCTATCAAAGAAATCTATCAGATTGGTTTGACACGATTTGTTCTTTACAAATCCATGCTGGCTATTCCCTATCACCTTACCACCTTCCAAGTGTTTGCAGATGATTTCCTTAATTACTTGCTCCATTATCTTCCCTGGCACAGAAGTTAAACTAACTGTTCTGTTGTTTCCTGAGTTGTTTTTATTTCCCTTTTTATAGATGAGCACTATATTTGCCCCTTTCCAGTCTTCTGGAAAAAGATATCTTTAGGGGCCTAAAGCAATAGTTAGGCACCTAAGTGCCTTTGTGAATCTGGACCCTTTGGATTTTGGCCCTTCCTTGTTTAAGCACTTTTGAAAATCCCACAAGGGGCCTCTCTGCATCTCTAGGCTCTGAAATACCTTTGAAAAGCTGACCCCATCTCTGGGTGCGTCTGCTCCCTGTTCGCAATATGGGGATCACAGCACTGCCTAAATCACAGGGGAGTTGTGAGGCTAAAGAAATTGTGTGAGGTGCTTACTCCTATGAAGCCCATAGAAGTACCTCAGAGAGAGAGAGAAATAGTGAGGTTCCTCATGGGTAATAAGTTCAAAATCAGCGATTTAAGGACTTTAGTCCCATATTCAAAAAGTTTTGGGGACTCCTGTCTTCCAAAGCAGACACTTCTGTTGAAGCATTAGCTTAATTGGAAACCCAATTTTCTAGTGAAAAAAGTTTTGATGGAAAATTTTCCACCATCCCTTGTTCAAAACAGCTGTCCCTGGAAACTTTGACCCTGACTATGAAGCCGTACATTCTCCACCCCAAAGAGACAAAAACATTTCTTTGTCTCATCTATGAGTCTCTTACATTGCAAGGATTCAATGCACCAGGGAACTTGTCTCAATGGAGGCATAAAAGAACTTAAATACTCAGACTCCTCAAGGCTTGGCTTCTTCAGAGTTGCTCAACACGCTATTCGTTCAGCTGCACGTAAGTTTTAAAGCACATGATTATATTAGATTAGAATATTTTTTAAAAAGTCAATATTTTTTCAACACGTTATTGCTTTTTAACCAAGCACATCGGTGCATATCTTTAGCTTGGTCCTTTTTCTCCACTGCTTTGTACCTTTGTGTAATCATTTCCATGTTAGCAATGTGAGTGCTGACTGGGTATAGAAACACTCCTGCCAGTACAAGTGGGTAATTCTGATATGGAGTCATTTTGCACTCACCTTGCATCGATATAAATGACTACGCATGGTACAAGGGAGCAGGGAGTCAGCCGCTGGTGTGTTATTTCTCTCCCCTTACCATTTTGGTATACTAAGGAATAATACAAAGAATTATAATTTATAGCTGGAATTTCCAGTGGAACCTAAGGGAGTTACACACCCAACTCCCCTGAACTTAGAGTTCTGTGCCTGAAAAAAAATGTAATCAGGATCTTGGCTGCTAAGTACAGTTTTAATGGGTCTCTATGAAAACGATAGATAGATAGATTAGATTAGATAGATGCAGTGTTTGTTGTAGCGATGTCAGTCCAAGGATATTAGAGAGTCAAGGTGGGTGAGGTAATATTTTTTATTGGACCAACTTCTGTTGGCGAGAGAGACAAGCTTTTGAGCTTATGCAGAGCTCTTCTTGAGGTCTGGGAAATGTACTTAGGCTCTGTCTACGCTACGGACCTTACAGCGGCATAGCTGTGCTGCTACAGCTGTGCTGCTGTAAGGTATCCCGTGTAGCTGCTCTTTGCCAACAGAAAAGTGCTCTTTTGCTGGCAAAATAAAACCACCCTAGCAAGCGGCAGTAGCTTTGTCAGCAGGAGAGCGTCTCCCACCAACATAGCGCTGTCCACACTGGCGCTTTTGTCAGTAAAACTTTTGTCGGTCAGGCGTGGATTTTTTTTTCACACCCCTGACCGACAAAAGTTTTACCGACAAAAGTGCTAATGTAGACAAAGCCAGAGAGTGTCATAGATAAATACAAGGTGGAACAGATTGTTTAGCATAAGTAGTTAACACATATTTCAAGGGACCATTCAAGGTGAAGTGGCCCATTAACACCCCTCCAGTCATAGGGAGGAAAGTAAGGGGGGTAGAAAAAAGCAGCTGGGGGGGGCTTAGTGGGGGTTACAGATTGTTGTAATAAGCCATAAATCCAGTGTCTCTGTTCAGTCCATGATTTTTAGTGTCTAGCAAAGTTATGAATTTAAGCTCCCAGGATTGTGTTTTGCAAGTGTTGTGCAGGTTTCCTTTGAGGATGAGGATTGATAGGTTAGACATAGAGTGATTGCTTTGTGAAAAGTGTTCACCCACAGATGATGGGGTGGTTTTGGGTCTTTTATAATTTTTGTCTTGAGTTCATTAAATCACTAAATGCCCCATAACGATCACTATGCTGCCAAATGAACTCTCACAGGAAAATGATAGCGGGTGAGGCTGAAGCTCAGGATATGAATTCTAGTGAGGTGGGTGGGCTAAGTCTGCTGACCTGGACTGGGAGACTCACTCCTGCTTGCTCCAAAAAGCTGTGTAGACACACCCAATGTGGTCTGGCTGGAAATGGAGCCAGAGATCTCAACCTCTGTAACCTGACCTGGGGAACAGAAAATAAAGCCTGGTCCACTCGGTGAGACAGAGCAAGCCTCTCCTCATTTTACAGAACAGGGAGATCCAGGCTGACGTTCTCAAAATGTGCCACTTGCTTTAGATGCCTCCTGTTTTCGGTGTCCAAGTTATGACACATTGAGCCTGGCTTTCCCATTGAAGTCAATGGAAGCTGTGGGATCTTAGTGCCACTGCACATCAAGTACCAGATGTCTTACACTGGGCATCCACAAATGGAAGCACCACTGAAATTTTGTTGTCAGAGATTACACTGCTCTACAGCCAAAATGCTTCTGAAATAAATGTAGTCAAACTTTACTAATTCTGGGTCACTGAGAATGAAAATGATGCTTAAAATTGTTGATTGGCTCTAGTTTTCAAGATATGCTATTGGGTCAGTATATGCGACCCTTGACTTGGGAATGGCGGAGGATAAGTGAGTTATAAAGGGAAGGGATCTCAATTTAAACCAGAAATGACTAAAATACATCTTTGACTGGATCTATGAATAAATCTATAACTGGGTTTGGACAGTACTTGCTTTTTAGGCAAAACAATGAATGATGCAATCTGAAGCTGGTATTGCGTCATACATTATATGAATTGCATCATGTTATCCCTAGAAGTCATGGATGATGCAATCATAATGAAGCTTACATCACTCTACTGAACAAATTGCCCTAGATCAGCTCTAGAAATCATACAGTGTCGTGCTCTCTTATTCGTCAGTGTTTGATTTTGCAAAGGGACACATTTCTGTTAAGCCAAAGTGAGCAGAGATGCCTCGTACTTGTGTGAACAGTGCAGATAACTTCTGCTATGTTTGTGGTGAAGTGACTTTTGCATCACAAAAGCGCAGTATAACCACTATGGTTAAGAAAGCCTATCACCTTTATTTTGGCTGCAAAATTGGAGATCAGGACAAGAGGTGGGCCCCACACATAAGCTGCAACACTTGTGCAACAAATCTTCGCCAGTGGTTGAAGAGGAAAAGGAAATCTATGCCTTTTGCAGTGCCAATGATTTGGAGAGAGCCAACAGATCATACCAGCAATTGTTACTTCTGCATGGTGCCTCCAGTTGGGAAAGGTGTGTCAAAGAAGAAAAAGTGGACTGTGCATTATCCAAACATTCCATCAGCTATACACCCAGTACCCCACGGAGAAGGACTGCCGGTTCCTGATGCACCAGAATTATTCTCACTTGAGTCAGACGAGGAAGAGGAAGAGGATGAAACTTCTGGTCCTGAACCATCAATGTCACAGGACCCACATTTTCTCCCATCCTCCTCCTTTGAACCACACCTCATAACACAAGGTGAACTGAATGACTTGTCAGGGATTTGGAACTACCCAAGAGTAAGGCAGAGCTGTTGGGCTCCAGACTACAGCAGTGGAATCTCCTGGCAGGTGATGTTAGGGTTTCCATGTTCCGTGACCGTCAAAAGGATCTTGTCCCATTCTTCTTCATGGAAGGTGATCTTGTAGCCTGCAACAACATCCATGGTGTGATGGCAGCCCTCAACATCGTTCACGATCCAGATGAGTGGAGACTGTTCATTGATTCATCGAAGACGAGTCTTAAAGCTGTTTTACTGCATAATGGCAATGTTTTGCCATCAATTCCAGTTGGTCATGCAGTCCATATGAAGGAAACCTATGACAACATGAAACAACTTTTGAGGTGCATAAACTATGACCAACATCAGTGGCAGCTTTGTGGCAATTTGAAGGTTGTTGCTCTCTTGCTTGGTCTGCAGACTGGATACACAAAGTACTGCTGTTTTCTCTGCGAATGGGATAGTCGTGCAAGAGATTCCCACTACATCAAGAAAGATTGGCCACTCCGACAGTCATTGGAGCCTGGGAGGAAAAGTGTTCAGCATCCACCACTTGTTGAATCAAGGAAGATTTTGTTACCACCCTTTCACATCAAGCTGGGTCTGATGAAGAACTTTGTCAAGGCCATTGACAAAACACAAGCAGCTTTCAAGTACCTCCGTGGAAAATTTCCAAGGTTAAGTGAAGCTAAGATAAAGGAAGGTGTCTTTGTTGGTCCTCAGATTCGTGAACTTCTTCGAGATGATGCATTTGACCATGCACTGCGTGGCAAGGAAAAGACGGCATGGAAAGCCTTCCAGTTAGTGGCAATACATTTTCTCGGAAACAACAAGGCAGACAACTACAGGTTGTTGGTGGAAAACCTCCTCAAGGCATACAAAAGCCTTGGGTGCAACATGTCACTAAAGATACATATTTTGCACTCTCATCTAGATTTTTTTCCCACCGAACTGCAGAGCAGTGAGCGACGACCACGGCGAGCGATTTCACCAGGACATTGCAACAATGGAGAAATGCTATCTGGGCAAATGGAGCCCATCAATGCTTGCAGACTATTGCTGGACAGTGACAAGAGATGCTCCATTTAATGAATACAAGAGACAAGCCAAGAAGCGCTGAGTAGACACTGAATAGGACTAAACTATGTACATAATAGTTTTTTGCATTTTGTTTCATAATAAATTTTATTTATATAACCCTTTTGCTAATTTTTAAAGTGTTACATAAACAGGACAGGTGAAATATTATCATGTAAAGCAACCATAAACACATGAGAAGACCTAGGTTTACAATTTATGATTAAAACTCTACTATCTACACAATATACATAGACATAAAATGTAAAAACTTAAATATTTTAGAAACAGTAGCCAATCAGTTGTTTTAATTGTCATATTTGAATTCAGCACATCAAAATACATAATAAATAGCACATTTTATCTCTGAAGCAGACGACTTCTCAAAAATTGTAGACCAGTGTTATATATATATATAAATTTCTTATACGATTCACCCAACTTAACCAGTTAATGAACCAACCTGATAGCTTTCTTTGACAGGGTAACAAGCCTTGTGGATAGAGGAGAAGTGGTAGATGTGGTATATCTTGATTTTAGTAAGGCTTTTGATACTGTCTCACATGACTGTCTCATAAACAAACTAGGGAAATACAACCTAGATGGAGCAACTATAAGGTGGGGTGCATTACTGGTTGGAAAACGGTTCCCAGAGAGTAGTTATAGAGTACACTTATAAAGTTTGCGGACCATACCAAGCTGGGAGGGGTTGCGAATGCTTTGGAGGATAGGATTAAAATTCAAAATGATCTGGACAAACTGGAGAAATGGTCTGAAGTAAATA
Source organism: Emys orbicularis (assembly GCF_028017835.1). Lineage (NCBI taxonomy): Eukaryota > Metazoa > Chordata > Testudines > Emydidae > Emys > Emys orbicularis. The sequence goes on along the minus strand of NC_088695.1, from coordinate 16,534,613 downwards.
GGATGAAATTCAATAAGGACAAATGCAAAGTACTCCACTTAGCAAGGAACAATCAGTTGCACACATACAAAATGGAAAATGACTGCCTAGGAAGGAGTACTACGGAAAGGGATTTGCGAGTCATAGTGGATCACAAGCTAAATATGAGTCAAGAGTGTAACACTGTTTCAAAAAAAGCAAGCATATTTCTGGGATGTTTTAGCAGAAGTGTTATAAGCAAGACACGAGAAGTAATTCTTCCGCTCTACTCCCCGCTGATTAGGCCTCAATTGGAGTATTCTGTCCAGTTCTGGGCACCACATTTCAGGAAAGATGTGGACAAATTGGAGAAAGTCCAGAGAAGAGCAACAAAAATGATTAACAGTCTAGAAAACATGACCTATGAGGGAAGATTGAAAAAATCGGGTTTCTTTAATCTGGAGAAAAGAAGACTGAGAGGGGACATGATAACAGTTTGCAAGTACATAAAAGGTTGTTACAAAGAGGAGGGAGAAAAACTGTTCTCCTTAACCTCTGAGGATAGGGCAAGGAGCAATGAGCTTAAATTGCAGTAAGGGTGGTTTAGGTTGGACGTTAGGAAAAACTTCCTAACTGTCAGAGTGGTTAAGCACTGGAATAAATTGCCTAGGGAGGTTGTGGAATCTCCATCATTGGAGGTTTTTAAGAGCAAGTTAGACAAACACCTGTCAGGGATGGTCTAGATCAGGGGTCGGCAACCTTTCAGAAGTGGTGTGCTGAGTCTTCATTTATTCACTCTAATTTAAGGTTTCGCGTACCAGTAATACATTTTAACGTTTTTAGAAGGTCTCTTTCTATAAGTCTATAATATATAACTAAACTATTGTTGTATGTAAAGTAAATAAGGTTTTTAAAATGTTTAAGAAACTTCATTTAAAATTAACTTAAAATGCAGAGCCCCCCGGACCAGTGGCCAGGACCCGAGCAGTGTGAGTGCCACTGAAAATCAGCTCGCGTGTCACCTTTGTCACGCGTGTCATAGGATGCCTACCCCTGATCTAGATAATACTTAGTCCTGCCATGAGTGCAGGGGACTGGACTAGATGACCTCTCGGGGTCGCTTCCAGTCCTATGATTCTATGATTTTATTATCTCCACAGATAGCAAACAACTGTAGGACATGGCTAGTAGGAACCACACAGTTGTGACACAGTTCTTCTTTGTCGCTTTCTCCAACAGCCTGGAACTCCAAATTTCACTTTTTTTTCTGGTGCTGCTGTTGTACCTCATCACCGTGGTGGGAAACATCCTCATCATCATGATCACGGTGGTGGACCCTGCCCTTCAGTCCCCCATGTATTTCTTCCTTCGGAACTTGTCCTTTCTGGAAATCGGTTATACCTCGGCCACTATCCCCAAGATGCTGGTGAACTTCCTCTCTGAGGACACAAGTATTTCCTTCCTGGGCTGTGCCACACAGATGTATTTTTTCTCCTTCTTGGGGATCACGGAGTGTTGCCTGCTGGCTGCCATGGCGTATGACCGTTACATGGCCATATGTCACCCTCTGCGCTACACAGCCAAGATGAGCAGAGGTGTGTGTCTCCAGCTCTCAACTGTGTCGTGGCTCATCGGGGTGCTCATGGGAGTCGGGCAGACAACTTTCATGTTCACTCTGCCCTACTGTGGGCCTAATAAGATCAACCACTTCTTCTGCGACCTGCCCCCGCTGTTGAAGCTGGCCTGCACGGAGACCTACAGGAATGAAATAGCTGTTTTCACCATCGCTGTCACCTTCGTCATGGTCCCCTTCCTGCTCATCCTTGTATCCTACATCCGTATCCTCCACACTATCCTCAGTATTCCGTCAGCCGCGGGCAGGAGCAAAACTTTCTCCACCTGCTCCTCCCACCTCATCGTGGTTACCTTGTTTTTCGGGTCCGGCATCGTGACGTATCTGAGGCCCAAATCCAGCTACTCACTTAACACTGACAAACTGCTTTCCCTGTTCTACTCAGTGGTGTCTCCAATGCTGAACCCTTTGATCTACAGCCTGAGAAATAAGGAGGTAAAGGAAGCTGTGAGAAGGGTGATGGCCAGAAAAATATTTATTTGAAAACTGGGGAGGGGAAATTTATTATTTTAATATTCTTGTGATGGATTTGGAGTTGCCTGTTGTAGCCCGATCTATGAATTGTATATTAATTATATTGATTACTTAAGAATTCCCAGTTATCACTCTGAGGTACTGAAGGTTCTTTTCCCAAGATCAGGCCCAGTATTATTAAAATTACTGTTCAGTTGGGAACCCCAATGTGCATGGATGCAACACACACACTTTAGGAAACCTTCTGTCTTTGTAATAGTTTATTACTACATTCAGCAAAGTCACAAACACTCTAACCCCGCAAGGTAGACCGAGATAATACAGACTGTACATCTGAACATCCATATACTCCCACCATCCCTTGCAGAACAACTGGAAATGTTAGCCATTATCTTCGGCATCACCATCACCTTCCTCATCATCAGCAGTGGCCATCATCCTGGCACCTCCCAAGGGCTACATCTCTCTTTCCCCCTGCACACAGGCTGGGATACAACTTTTACAATATGTTACATCTGGGTAGTAAATAGGTGGACTGAGGGCCAAATCCGGACCACCAGATGTGTTTGAATGGACCGCAAAATCTTTTAAATTACTTGTTGTTATTATTGTTACTGTGGTGTGAAAAATGTTTCTCTGGAGTCTGGACCTTGACTATACCTTGACTAAGAAATTTGGACCTTGACAAAAAATAATTAACAACCCCATTCTTACAGGATACAGGCCTGTAGGTTCCTTGCATTATTGCTGAATAAAATAAATGCTAAAGCAAGCTCTATGGGCTAACCTGTAGCAATCTGTGAATACTGTATGATGTTTGTCTGAATATTGTAAAGATGTTTTTGTATGCACATATTGGGTTAATTCAACAGCTGGGTGTTCAGGAAATGATCCAGGAAGATGGATAATAGCTCACAGAAGAGCTCCTCTGCAAACAGCAAAGAAAATTAACTGTGACATGCGACCTCTGCCCACCCATGGCGGGCCTGCTAGCCCAGCTTTCCCAGGACTGCATCCCTCCTGAATAGAGGAGAGCCTGAATAGAGGAGAGCCTGGTTCGCTGAGATGGTTTAGAGGATGCAATTGCCTCCTGACCTCCAGAGGCTGGGGGGTTCTTCGAGGAAGCATAGCCTGCCTTGTCTCTTGCTGTGCTGTGTTCCTACTGTTAAGATTAAACAACACTGTTCTAAGAAGGCTGTTTTGGGTCACTGTTATCACCGGAGGTCACAGATCCCCAAGTGGACATGCACTTGTACCAAGTCCAGTCAGACCTGCTGAGTAATGCTGGATGATTTTAAATTTGGTTTAGAAAGAGCTCGGCAGACCCTGGCTTGCCAGACCTCACACACTGATTGTCAAATTTCTCAGATTTACTGTAAAAGAAAAATAATAATGCAGCCAGCTCTTGGGGGAAGGAGGGGAGATAGCACCTTTGGGGGGGTGCCACAAAATGAGATAATGATTTTTCAAGGTTTTGCACAAGATGTGGTTGAACAAAGATCAGCTTTCAGAAGAGCAAGGGAATCTGCCAAGCAGCGAAGACTCAAATATTTGATAAAGTTTCAAGTCAGGGTTAGTGAGGAAGTGCATCAGTTTCAAAAGCCACAAGACTCTGAACATTTTCTAACTAGCCTACAATGAATCGAGTCCCTGTTCTGTTCTAAACCACGTTTACTTGGCCTCCATTGATGATATCGCAATCTTCAGAAATTACTGGGAAGGTCATAAGGACCGCAGAGGAACTGTGGTGAAGAGACTCAAAGGGTTTGTCCACTGCAGAGAAAAACCTGTGGCTGGCCCGTGTCAGCTGACTCAGGCTCGTGGAGCGCAGCTTATGGGGCTGTTTAATTGCAGTGTAGACTTCTGGGCTCGGGCTGGAGCCCAAGCTCTGGGACCCTCCAATCTTCCAGGGTCCTAGAGCCTGCGTTCCAGCCTGAACCTGGAAGTCGACCCTGCAATTAAACAGCCCCAGAAGCCCGAGTCAGCTGGCACGGGCCAGCTGCGGGTGTCATAGAATCATAGAATATCAGGGTTGGAAGGGACCTCAGGAGGTCATCTAGTCCAACCCCCTGCTCAAAGCAGGACCAATTCCCAACTAAATCATCCTAGCCAGGGCTTTGTCAAGCCTGACCTTAAAAACCTCTAAGGAAGGAGATTCCACCACCTCCCTAGGTAACCCATTCCAGTGCTTCACCACCCTCCTAGTGAAAAAGTTTTTCCTAATATCCAACCTAAACCTCCCCCACTGCAACTTGAGACCATTACTCCTTGTTCTGTCATCAGGTACCTCTGAGAACAGTCTAGATCCATCCTCTTTGGAATCCCCTTTCAGGTAGTTGAAAGCAGCTATCAAATCCCCCCTCATTCTTCTCTTCTGCAGACTAAACAATCCCAGTTCCCTCAGCCTCTCCTCATAAGTCACATGCTCCAGCCCCCTAATCATTTTTGTTGCCCTCCGCTGGACGCTTTCCAATTTTTCCACATCCTTCTTGTAGTGTGGGACCCAAAACTGGACACAGTACTCCAGATGAGGCCTCACCAATGTCGAATAGAGGGGAATGATCACGTCCCTCGATCTGCTGGCAATGCCCCTACCTATACAGCCCAAAATACAGTTAGCCTTCTTGGCAACAAGGGCACACTGTTGACTCATATCCAGCTTCTCGTCCACTGTAACCCCTAGGTCCTTTTGTGCCGAACTGCTTCCTAGCCATTCGGTCCCTAGTCTGTAACAGTGCATGGGATTCTTCCGTCCTAAGTGCAGGACTCTGCACTTGTCCTTGTTGAACCTCATCAGGTTTCTTTTGGCCCAATCCTCTAATTTGTCTAGGTCCCTCTGTATCCTATCCCTACCCTCCAGCATATCTACCACTCCTCCCAGTTTAGTGTCATCTGCAAACTTGCTGAGAGTGCAGTCCACGCCATCCTCCAGATCATTAATGAAGATATTGAACAAAACCGGCCCCAGAACCGACCCCTGGGGCACTCCACTTGAAACCGGCTGCCAGCTAGACATGGAGCCATTGATCACTACCCGTTGAGCCCGACGATCTAGCCAGCTTTCTATCCACCTTATAGTCCATTCATCCAGCCCATACTTCTTTAACTTGGTGGCAAGAATACTGTGGGAGACCGTATCAAAAGCTTTGCTAAAGTCAAGGAATAATATGTCCATTGCTTTCCCCTCATCCACAGAGTCAGTTATCTCATCATAGAAGGCAATTAGGTTAGTCAGGCATGACTTGCCCTTGGTGAATCCATGCTGACTGTTCCTGATCACTTTCCTCTCCTCTAAGTGCTTCAGAATTGATTCCTTGAGGACCTGCTCCATGATTTTTCCAGGGACTGAGGTGAGGCTGACTGGCCTGTAGTTCCCCGGATCCTCCTTCTTCCCTTTTTTAAAGATGGGCACTACATTAGCCTTTTTCCAGTCATCCGGGACCTCCCCTGATCGCCATGAGTTTTCAAAAATAATGGCCAATGGCTCTGCAATCACATCCGCCAACTCCTTTAACACCCTCTGATGCAGCGCATCCGGCCCCATGGACTTGTGCTCATCCAGTTTTTCTAAATAGTCCCAAACCACTTCTTTCTCCACAGAGGGCTGGTCACCTTCTCCCCATACTGTGCTGCCCAGTGCAGCAGTATGGGAACTGACCTTGTTCATGAAAACAGAGGCAAACAAATCATTGAGTACATTAGATTTTTCCACATCCTCTGGTACTAGGTTGCCTCCCTCATTCAGTAAGGGGCCCACACTTTCCTTGACTTTCTTCTTGTTGCTAACTTACCTGAATATGGATTTACCTGTCTGATCGGCTTAATTACAGGGAGAGGACAATGAAAGGACATTTCCATATAAGGTAATCAAAGCAATCAAGCTAATAACTGGCAGAGGAAACAATGTAGTAAGCACACTGGGGGTCTGAATCTGCACCCAAAGGAAATATTTCTAGCTTGTGAGACAGACAATGGACTTTGGAAAATACAAGTGGGAGCAAAAAGCTGTTCTAGTTTTCCCTCACTTAGGGGACAAAGGTAACAGCACCCTCTGATTCTGTGAAAGTTGGATCCCTGGCCTGGAGGGCTAAAGATGCTGGTAACTTGATGTGAGTGAGAAAACTGCTTAGGCAAAGATTGTAACTTATTAAGATCTAAGTTTTAATTACTAGAAAGCATGGTTTGGTTTGGTTTGTTTGTAACCAGACCTGTATCTTTTTCTCTTGCTTAGTATCATTTACATTTCTGTTCTTTGTTAATAAACTTATCCTTAGTTTTACTATGAAGCAATTCAGTGCTGTGATATTGAAGTGAAGTGTGAGTCTTCAGCTAAACTAACAGGCTGGTGTGTGCGCTGCCTCTTTGGAATCAGTGAACTCAATAATTTCTGAGTGTGCAGTGACAGGGACTGGACACTGCAGGGATATGTCTTTGGGGAACTCAGGAACTGGAGTTCACTGATGGCTACCTGCAAGGCAAGGTTAAGACTGGCAGAATCTTGAGGAGTTTGCTGTGAAGCTGGCAGACGGGTATGGGAGGGAGCAACACACAGTCTAATCTCCAGCAAAGCTCACTCTTGCTAAAGCAGAGGGGTGACATAGTGGCTTAGGGTTCTGGGTTCCCTGAGCAGAGAGTCACAATAACAGACCCTTATCTCCCTATCTGGCCAGGTGTGCACTTTGTATTGTACCCTCTCGGTGTATTGCATACTGAGCCAGATGCAAATTGAGAGATTGCAAAATCTACAAAGGAAATCTGCAGGGTGAAACAAAGAGTGGAGGGGTGTCCTGTTTGTGAATAGGATCAAAGGATTAGTCTGGTGTGTCAGGGAATGCAAAGAAACTCACTGAGTCCTTCACCTGGGAGAAAAACTGACCACACATTTGTTTCATGAAAGCAGGATCACAGCCAGCCTGACTGTAAAGTGCTGCAAGGATCGGGGGTGAGAAATACTCTACAAGACACAAGTTTATCTTGGGAATTAAGTCTAGACTCTAGAATACGTGTTATGATTTTGTTATATATATAAAACCCTTTGTTTCCAAGGGTTAACTTCTACTTGCTGCTATTTGGATCTCTGTGCTTTGTTCAATTAACATCTACTCGTTTAAACTATAAATGTATCTAAGTGCTGTGTGTTAAGCGGAGCGGTGCTCTGAGGTGGAGCTGGTAACCTGGGCTGCACTGATCCTTTGGGAGCAGCCAATCTGTGACTACTGTGAGTGTCCAGTGGACCAGGGGCTGGATGCTCCAGGGAGATGCTTGGAGGGCTCGGGGGTTGGAGAGTGTCTATCACTACCTGCAGAGTGACAACAGGGCCTGCATAGGCCTAGGGGGAGTGCATGAGTTGTCTTTGGTCAGTGGAGATGGGGCATTGACCCCCAGCAGATACAGTCTAGGTCTCCGCACGCAAAGGGCAGGTTGGAACGAGGGGCTTCACAGCCCTGAGACCCCCGGGAAGCATCACAATCTGTTTATCAAATGAATTGGGAAAAATCTGAACTGTTGGAAATCTCCTGGCTGTCATGGAGCGGGGCTTTGTCACAATGGAATTGCCGTAGGCAAACTGGCACAACAGGGGTAAAAGTCCCCAGAAACATTAACAAACTAGTGAAGATAAATTTAGATCCTGCACTCTCTCAGATAACTAGCAATAGCAGTTGGTGGCATCCTCTCTCCCAGAGACTGTGGGGAAGGGTTAGCACAGTCAAATGAAGAGGTGGCCAAGGCTCTGCTGTATTTGAAGTGGCCTACGTGTACGGGTCCCACATGCTTAGAGCCTTTCCGATTGGGATTTGAGACCTACAAAATTATTATTCTGCTTTTCTCCTGTCACACGTCAGGCTGGTTCCAGCACACTAACACCCTTATACCCACATGGGTGGAAACTGACTAGGTATTAACCCATCCAGTTCCCCCTGTGGGTATGCTCGGTTGTTCTTTTTGTCTTATGGAGAAAAATAAGGTGCCTACAGTGGTAGCTGCACGAAGGATCTGGGCTATCCTAGCTAAGAGGTACCAATTTCATCCTCGCCATCATGCAAAAGCACCTCTCTGGGGTAACCCAGACTTGAAAATTGAGGGGAAAAAACCAAAACTACAATTTGGAAGAAGTGGCTGAGTATGGGCATTGTATGGATTTCCCAGTTTGTCATGGATGAGGGTTTTGTCTTTTTTTCTAACACTAAAGCAATGATATGACCTGCCAACCTGAGCAGAGTGACAGTAGGGAGAGTTTGAGTTGTAAGTTATGTATCAATTGTGTCTGGATGCCCTAGGACTGCAGAGGCCCCAGAGCTACAGGGATCATCAGAAATGCTTCATATACTCCCCAGACCCATGTCAACTATGCATGCCTTACTAATGAAGAGGACCTCCATTGGTCTGGAGCTCTTTGTGAAAGCAGGGGAAGGGGAGTTATCACAGTCCTCAGAAGAATCCTAATGGCGGAGCATGTTATGGAGTGTTAAAAAGTATCCTATGGATCTCCGGCTATGCCTGAAACAGCAAAACATTCTATTCAAAATCTGTCGGACGCCACAGAGGTTGTGCCAGATGGGGGCCTTGACTCTGGTGTGTGTTGGCGCTTTAGTACAGAAAAAGGAACCCTGATGCATATGCTATGGGACTGTCCAGCAGTCAGGCAGCTGTGGGAAGAGGTGGACATGAGTGAAAATAGTGCTTGGCTTCAGCAACCAAACCTCAGCTGAAATTATATCCTGCTTTCAGAGTTCAGGGCAGCTGCACCTGTATTTCCCCTCCATAGTCTGCCAAAGGCACACTCTTTTAGGATCCCGGCTCTCAGCTGTCACCTCTCTCTTGGGCAGACTCTCCCCTGACATGAAACTACCTATGGCACTGAAATTAAATGTAGACTATAATTTGGCATTTGAGAAGTGAAAGGGATGGTAGCCCTAAGGGAAAAGATAATAGCTTGGCTCTTTGCATTAAATAGCTGTCTGCAAGCCTCAAACTGCTGAATGAGTTTTAGGGTAGGGAAGGCTGTGCCTCCCCAAACAGCCTGGCCCTGCCCCCATCTGACCCCCACCCACTTTCTGCCCCCCGACTGTCCCCCTCAGAATCCCCGACCCATCCTGCTCCTTGTCCCCTGACCGCCCCCCCGAGACCCGCCCCAACCACCACCCACGAAGCCTCCCCTGCTCCCTGTCCCCTGACTGCCCTGACCCCTATCCACCCCCCCACCGAGTCCTGACTGACCACCGGAACGCCCACGATCGAACCCCCAGGCCCCGGTCCCTTACCATGCCGCTTACCCCCACCTCCCGGAGCCTCAGCGCGCTGCGTCCAGGAGCGGCCCTGGACAGCGCTGCAGCGGTGTGGCTTCAGCGGGACCTGAGCTCCCGCCGCTTGGCCGCAGCTCGCAGCACCGCCCCCTTACCATGTGGCTCTGAGCGGGAGGAGCTCAGGCCCCGCCCGAGCCGTGCCGCTTTAGCGCTGTCCAGGGCCGCTCCTGGACACGGTGCGCTGAGGCGCCGGGGGAAGGCGGAGGCGGGGGGGAGCCTCCAACATTCTCGTGGGGGCCCCTGCGGGGCCCAGGGCCTGGGGCAAATTGCCCCACTTGTCCCCCCTCTCTGGGTGGCCCTGGTCCTGACAGGGATCAGTTTGTGGAAACGTTTGAGTCTTTTGAAAAAAGTCATAAGATTTAGCACACTAAAAGCTCATCCCTTTTGAAATGTACTAGTCTTCAAATGCTTTTTTTAATCAGATAGATAGATAGCTGTTGAATTGCTGGAAGAACAAACTTGAAAGCACAATTGCTCATGTAACTCGCATGAAAATTGAAACAATATTTCACCCACAGAATTTCAATCCAAAAGGTACTATTAGGATCATTTAGGGTCTGTCTACGCTTTGAGCACTGTAGTGGAGACATTTACAACAGCAATAGAAGGGGGTTTCCATCACTGTAGTAAATCTACCTCTCTGAGAGGCAGCAATTGGTCAACAGAAGAATTCTTCCATTGATCTAGCTGTGTCTATAGCGGGGGCTAAATCAACCTAACTATGTCACACAGGGTATGAAATTTTTCATAGCCCTGAGCAAGGTAGGTGGTCTTTAAAATCCCCCTAGATGACTATCTGCATCTTTAGGCACCTAAATACCTTTGTAAATATGACCTTACTCTCCTAAGACACTAGGCGCTTTTGAAAATGTTACTCTCCATCTAATCACTGCAGACAAATTCTTCACAGATTCTCCAGAAACAATCAGTTTCCCTTTGCACTATGGCATTAAGCTCTTAAAGAGTTTGCACAGGAGAGCAGAAGATTGTTTCTGTCCTACCGCTAGAAGGAAAACTCTCTCTCCAGCCTTTGCTGGCAATCGTGACTTCAAGTCCTTGTACAGTGTAAAGAAGAGTTTTGAAATCTTCTCTAGAACCTCAGGAGAGCTGATGACCCATAAAGACCAAATGGCTTGTCCCTGTGGGCTGTCACACAAACAGCTAACAACATTTCTCGTCTGCATTCTCTAAATTTCCAATGGGAGTTTGGAGTAAGATTTTCAAAAGCTCCTAAGGGAGTTAGGAGCACAAGTCCCATTGAAAGTTCCCTTAGCACTGGGGGTGCTGGATTGACACAGCCTTATGTTTCTGAATCTTCCACCCACAGAGCACTGACTTAAGGGGGAGCTGATTTCAGAATATGTCTCCTCTGTAGGGTATAAGCATCATGGGTTAAATCCATCCCTGATGTCTCTGCACTTAACTGTTACACCAGGGGTAAATTGGCCCACTAATCTTTTCTAAAATCTCACTGCAATTTATTAGCCATACTTGTAAATCTAGAATGTAACATTTGTGTTAATTAATACCCAATGGGCCACTACATAATTTTAAAGAATCTACCAGCACAGGGATATATTAGCAGAGAGAAAGCCTTATGTGGCAGGGGAGAGTTATTGTGTTTCATTTATGCATCAGTTCTTTGAACCCCAGAAGTCCTGTTTATCAAGAACCGGCTAGACCAGGGCTTTGGGAATGGTCAACGGGACTTTTTGGGTGCTATTTTCTAAACTGCTGAAGTGGCTTATGGGCACAAGTCACAATGAAAGTGAGTGGGAGTTGTGATCACAAGTCACTTAATAAACCCACCCATCGCCTCCAAATGCCAGTGTGAATCTCAGTGAAATTGACACTGGCTGAAAGTTCCTACCAGTTCTTCCACAATTTGATAGCCTTAGCCTGTGTCCTAGTGGACAGCTCCTTAGTTCCCCAGAACATTGTGGTAGCAGCTACAGTCTGAGAACCTTAACATTCCACCTCCACCCCTTGCCTATCTCCAGCCTACACAAGACTTCCTGTCCTGCTGGACGATCTGCAATTGAAAGACACGGGCCTACTGTAAAACAGACATATCCTTTGTGAAGAATAGGTGGGATTTTAAGGCTCCAGGACTGTACATGACAGAACAATCTCTGAAGCCTCTTGTATCTGTGGGACATGCTGAGCTTTCAGAGAAATCGGGGACCGAACGGAACACGCAAGAGAGAGCTTGGTTGCATAGCAGCATTTTAAGGGATAGTGTTGTGACATAAATGCCTCTAAGGGCTTCACAGTCTATCCCTGTCCTACCTCCCATCTCCCCAGCACTACTGAGATAGCAGTCTCCCACACAGATCAGCCAGTGATGCTAATGTCCTTTGCATATGTCTTAAATTTTTGAACAGGCACCTCTGTGCTTTCGCCTATGATTCCTCTACGTGAGAAGAGGTCTCTGCAAAGCCACTTTATTGTCCTCCTTAAAATTCTGCTTTGCTGTGATGCCTGCAAAATGCCTGATGATGGAAAATGGGCTTTTTTCCCATGGAAATTTTTGACACAAACAAACAAATAAAAGCATTTTCATCATTTTTTCCCATTGAAAATTTCAATCCTTTGGCATAAAATAAAATAAATCAAAAACAAACATTTTGGCCAACAAATTGAAATATTTTGATTCTGAAATGCTGCCTGGTGCTTTATGGGTGTTGTAGTTTTTGTGCTTCAAGCCCACATTCTCCTGTATGGGCTGGAAACCACTCTCTCTCCTCAGAGTGAGAGGAGGTGGTTGCATCATGGGAGATGTGGTCGAGCAGGGGACCCCAGGCCATAGTGAAGAATGGAGACACGAGGAACTGAAATACAGCTGCTATGGGGCACCGCAGAAGGCTCTCTGAACCAAATTATTTAAATGTTGGGGTATTTGGTTTTTCAACAAAAAAATGAAATTTCCATGAAAAGCAGACACTTAAAAAAATAAATAAATAAAAAGATTTTCTCAAAAATCAATAGGGTTCTGCCTATCAAGATCTCAAACATTCCCTGAAATTTTGTAATTGATCAGAGATGATTTTGAAAAGATACAGACAGAGAAATCACACCAAAATAAGCACAGGGCCCTGCTTTGCCAATGAAAGGTGGCTCAGCAGGAATTAAACCTAGGCTATTCAATACCACAGCACAGGATTTTAACACTCTGGGTCATGGACAGTCTTCAGGTGGTGTTTTTGTACAGCACCTAGCACAACAGGTCCTGGTCCACGACTGGGCACCCAAGTGCTATGATAACACTATGAAGAAGAAGTAGAATGAAGCAACCCCCACTATCTGCCCAATAATTGAGCCTGGGTCACCACAGAAAAGGTGAAAAGAATGAATTAGATTCACTGCAGAGTCATGCTACCATTCTATGGCAGGAGATGTAGAATGTTACAGAGCAAACACACACACATTCTTAAAGACTTTACTTTTGTTCTTTCTTGGTTTGCTATTCCCCCTCTCCTACCCCTTAAAATAAAAAGTTGCCTAGCACGGATTGCACCTGGGACGTGTAGCACCATATCCCCGCACTGTTACATTTTAGGGCAGGGAGAATTCTCTGGCCTGTCCATCACCTAGCAGAATGGGCTCCTGGTCCATGAATAGAGTTTCTAGGTGCTACTATAATAAAAGTAATAAGAAACAAAGGAGCAGCTCCACTAGATGCCCCTGAGCCTGTGTCACCACAGAAAACAGGGAAGAATTAATTAGATTCACTGGTGCTTAGAATTTATTTGTGGAAAGATTTTAGGTGTTTTTATTTCCATTTCCATCCATAAACACCAGCAGCCTTTATTAGTTAAACAGAGGGAGCAAAATAGTCAGAAACATGACTCAGACCTGGGATTTGCAAAGAAGCCTAAGGGAAATAAGGTCGAATAGGATTTGGAATCATAACTCCATTTGGTTTGGGGAACCTCATTCCCATTGAATGGGATTTGGGTGCCTAACACCCTTTGGCATATCCCACCCAAAATGACTTGCCCAAATTCACACTCCGACTCTGTGGGAGTTGTGAAAAGATCTCAGCGCTCTACAGTGCAAGGTGGCATCAGCAATGATACTGGATGGTAGCCCATTTTTTTCTCCCCAACATTCTCCTCAAGGCCGCCTGCACCTCCTTGTTCCTCAGGCTGTAGATAACGGGGTTCAGCATGAGTGTGAGGACAATGTACAACAGGCCAAATAGTCTGTCGCTGCCCGCTCCGTAACTCGACTTGGGTCGGAAATTGATAACACTCGCGGATCCATAGAATACAGTCACCACCACGAGGTGTGAGGAGCAGGTGGAGAAGGCTTTGCGCCTGCCCTCAGCAGAAGACATCCTGAGGATGATGTAGGCATAAGACACGAGGATCAGCATGCCGGGGGCCATGACTACCAACACAACCACCACAAATATTTCCACCTTGTTCAGGTAGATGTCGGCGCAGGCCAGCTTCAGAAGAGGGGGGATGTCTCACAAGAAGTGATGAATCTCAAACCACTAACATCTGGATCAGAGGAACAATGGATCAGAGGAGACTTAAGTGTATAAAATAATTAATGGTCTAGAGGTGGTAGATTAGGCTCTTCTGTTCTCCCTGTCTCATAACACGAGAACAAGGGGACTGTGACGCAGGAAGCCCCTTGGTGCCAAGTGGCAGAGAAAAAACGGGTGGGGGATCCATTGGGTTGGATATCTGCATAATACCAAAGGGTGACATGTGAGGTTACCAAGAGCCAGCTGCCCACTGGTCATCATAATCACTGCAAAATGTATGAACGGATAATATTTAAGGAGTTATGTATCTATACTGGGCATAGAAAAACACTAAATCCTTCACTTGGGAGGCAACTGACAGAGTGTTTGCTTCAGGAAAGGAGGGTCACAGCCAAGTCTAGTTGTAGTGCTCTGCAAGCATTTTGGGGTGAGCAATATTCTGCTAGATGTGAGAGTCTCCTGTTAATCAAGTCTGGGCTCTAGAACACAGGGTATGATTTTGTTTTATATGTAACCATTTGTTCCCGATACTTCTACTTGCTGCTACTTGACTCTCCGTGGTTCGGTAAATAAACTTACACTTGTTTGACTGTAAACATATCTTAGTGCTGTGTGTCAAGCAGAGCCGTGATCTGAGGTGGACCTGGCTCGGGTGTTGGAGTGAGCCTGTTGCTAACCTGTATAGTAACAGTGGGGCCTTTGTAGGCGTAGAAGGGCGTGCTTGTCTCGCCCATGGCCAGTGGATTTGGGGACCTGACCCCCAGCAAGCACAGACTTGGCTTCCCCACGCTAAGGGAAGGTGGCAGTAGGCATTGCACAATCCCGGGCACCATGAGAAACATCACAGGGACATACAATAAAATTAAAAGATGGCAAATTCTGAACCAATAAATACCTTTTTCCACGATGTGTAATTAGACTGTAGTCATCAAAGCGGGACTGGACATTTGTATGGCTAACAAGAATAACCAGAGTTATCATAGGTAATTATGATAATCCCTATTACTCTAAGCAGCAGGTTGTTTTTTCTCTAGGGACCAGACAGAGACACAAACACTCAGCACTCTCAGCTATTTTGCTGCAAAAACAAGACAACCCTGAGTAGATGCTGAGGGCATTAGGGTTCAAACCTCCCCAAAGACAATGTGTATCCCCATGCCGGGTAGAGACTGCGTATTGTTACCCCTTTTTGACCCAAGTGGTTAGTCAAAGTTTGGAGCCGTGGGGATGTCCCAGTTGGAAGTAGAAATTGATGGAATCTGATATTTGATTTGATCCAATCTCGTTAATTGACAAGGAATGTACAAAGTCCGACTTCTCTGAATGCATGAGGAACCAAGAACATAAGGAGCAGCTTCTTTGCTCACCGCCCCAAGTCTCGTTAGCCACCTCATTTGACCCAAATGCTCACTTTTTCCAGGCTCGCACTGGGCTACTGCTTGGCTTCCTTGCTTTTTCCCCTCAGGCTCTCTCTCTCTGTTCTGTGTGTTCACTCTTCTCTCTCTTCTCACACACACACCTATGCTCAGCAAAACCCTTTTGCCCACTCAGTCCAAATTCCTGGACAGGTTCACACACCTCTTTGTCTTAGGCGGGGAAGGGGGCTTCTGATTAATTCATCCTGACAGTTACGTGAATAGAAGGGGTGTTCATATATCAGTTAGAATAAGTATTTTAACTCAACCATAACAAGTTTTCATCCAGCTCATAACGACATGCCTCACCTCAGTGGAGGCTCAGGCTAGTCACCAAGGCTTGGCCCCACCCTATAATGTCCACACAGCTATTTTTAGCATGCTAGCACAAGCCCTGCTAGCACAAGTCTGCCTGCCCAGGCTGGGAGGCTCACCTTTAGTTGCCGTGTAGACGTACCCTCAGTGGCTCAACTACTGTCCTGCCTTCAATTACTTCCTGTGTATTCATTTGTATCAGAGGCGTAAGGATTAAAGTACTATTCAATGGGTAGAATTTTCATAAGTGCCAAAGTGACTTGAGAGCCTGCGTTCCCCTTTCAGAAGGACCTAAGGACAGGGGTATCTGTGTCTCACTGAAAGTCAATGAGATTTATGCTTTTAAGTCAGCTAGACACTTTTGGAAATTTTACCCAACGCGCTTCAGGATGAAAGATGCTGGCACTTTTCATATATGTCATGAGTACCATTTCCTCCATGCCTACCTGCTGTTTTTTTACTTGACATTGATTTTGTTGTTGTTATTGCTGCAGCAAAGAGGTTGCGTCAACAGAAATCATTCACATCGTTTATTTTATTTTGATATCCATTAATCTGTTTTGGGTCTGACGCACTGGGTCTTAGGGAATGTGTACACTGCAATGTAAGCCTAAACTCAGACTCAGGCTTGAGGATTTCAATCTGACAAACGCACATTCAACCACCATTCTATACCTGCTGGGGAATATAATTAAACCTTCTTTTGCCATGGCCTCATGTGATCAGGATACTGTTTTATAAGCCCAGGCAAAAGGGGTACATTGGATCCCCTAGAATAACCATGGGAACAGTAATTCCATTTATGACATTGTCATTTGGAATAGTGTTCCGGCCTGTCCATGAAGGTAGATGCCTGACTGACGGAAAACCCTAGCATCATGAACTTTTCCAGTGCAGCCCACGTTGGCGTCCATAAATTGGCCTCTTAGGTCCCCAAGGGCCTGCATACCCATGGAGTAGTACGTTTTGCAGTGTATGTACTCCGGCTCTTTGAGTACATACAATAATGGCCCCAGTGCAGTGGGGAAACCCCATTCTCTCCAAGCCAGCAGTTACTTTAGGGATATTGTTTATGCCCCCACCTTTGGATAAACCACCCACCTGACTGCCTCAGAAACCTCGGCCACCACTTTATCTTCCAGTTGAATTTCCAAACCCAAATTGGTTAGCAATCTACTATTGAACAGGAATGGCTTCCCTCACTTATGTGTCGTGGTGCTGAAGGGTCCGGGCAAGCTGCTAACAAGGCTCCAGAAATGTAGCTAGGTCTGCATGATGATGGGGTCCCACCAGTCTGTGCTTGTGGCCCTGCTCCAGAAGTGCCATTGTACACAGGGAGCATCAGCGGCTCTCCTGAGAGCCGTGAGCAGCATCAGCCAGTTTGAGACTGTCAGGTCTGTATCACCCTCACCCCCCTCCAACAGGTGCCTTCTTCTGGAGGTCAGAAAATGCCCCTGAAACTTCCACCAGTGCTTCATGGAAGCTCCGCCTGTTCCCTGAAACAGGAGGGAAAGCACAAGCAAGACAAGTGCTTCAAACACTGACTCCTCCCTGTTGCTGGCTCTGGCTGCCGGGCGCGTGCAAACTCAAAAGACAACTTGGCCCGATGCCTTGGCAGGCTGCGATAGCTTATGGTAAAGTGTTGCAGGATGGACAGTCAAGTTTTATCACAGGGCACCACAAACAAAGGGCTAGAACGGCTACTCGCTGGGGTACAGGCTGGCACAGGCTGGTTTGGCTTAGGTCTGCATAGTGCAGCGTAGATGCCTGAGCACTGGTGTGAAGCCCGGGGGACGCTTGAGCCTAGGTTTACACTCACTGAGCCTACGGGTTCAAGTCCCACAGACCCTAGGCTTACATTGCAGTATAGGTACACCCTTCTACCCATTGCAAGATGACACGTAGTACAACAAATGGGAAGACCAGTACAATCTTCCCAGATATAAAGTTATGGAGCTTTTGGGAATCCAGGATGTCAAGGAGAGAGAAAATATTTGAACCAGCTAATTCCACCCACAGGGATCTGAGGCCAGTGCCAAGTAAAATGTGGCATTTTCCCAACTCAGAGAGAGCAGAAAAATAGATGAAACACGTATCTGAAATTTCAAATGTTACCATTTGGAGTGTAGAGCGCAAGACAGTCAGGTTTACAATTAAGGCAGTAGCAAGTATCAGCTTTAGCCATCAATGGGAATGTCATCATTCCAAAACGTAGTATGTCCTCACATTCCCCGAAGCAGTTCCCATTAGTGTGAGCTAGGGCCCTAATAGATGTAAACTTTCTTGCTCATTAAGCCAGATACATTCCTTCACAGATCAGTGACTCCATCTGAATTCATTTGAGCAACATATATTAACTGCAAAAAGAACAGGAGTACATTCCCAGTCTCTATTTTTATTTCTCTTACTTTATTGGCCTATCAGAGTTGGTAAGACAACTCCCACCTATTCATGCTCTCGTTATGTGTATATATATCACATCAATATATATTCCATTCTATGCATCTGAAGAAGTGGGCTGTAGCCCACGAAAGCTTATGCTCAAATATATTTGTTAGCCTCTAAGGTGCCACAAGTACTCCTGTTCTTTTTGCGGATACAGACTAACACGGCTGCTACTCTGAAACCATATATTAACTGATGATTTTTCTCAGGGCTTCCTTCACCTCTTTATTTCGCAGGCTGTATATGAGGGGGTTGAGCATGGGCGTCAGGACTGTGTAGAAGACAGAGAACACTTTGTTCAGGGCTTTCAGTGTATTGGTATTTGGTAGCAGATACACAGTCATTATGGTCCCATAGAAAACTGTAACCACAATGAGGTGAGAGGAGCAGGTGGAAAAGGCCTTTTGCCTCCCGGTGGTGGAAGGGATTCTCAGGATAGTAGCAATGATACAAACATAGGATGTCACAGTTAATAGAAATGGGCAAGGCGAATCTAGGGAGACGAGTATGAAACTAACCAGTGTGATCATGCTGGTGTCACTGCAGGAGAGTTTTAGCATTGGAGAAAAATCACAAAAGAAATGGTCAATTTCATTGGGGCCACAGAATGTTAATTGTGACATAAAGCACATCATTATTACACAACTTAGAAATCCGCTTATCCAAGACCCCGCTGTTAGCTGGAGGCACAACCTGCCGTTCATCAGGGCTGCATAACGCAGGGGTCTGCATATCGCTAAATACCGATCATAAGACATTGCTGCTAGGAGATAGCATTCTGTAGTTGCCAAATAACCAAAGAAAGAAAACTGTATCATGCAGCCCCCCACAGAAATGGTTCTGTCTCCTGTCAGGAGACTGGCCAGCATCCTGGGAAGGATGGTGGAGGTGTAGCAGGTCTCCAAGCAGGACAAGTTCCCCAGGAAGTAGTACATGGGGGTGTGAAGGTGCTGATCAGCCACAACTACCACAATGATGAGGATGTTCCCAGACATGGTCACAATGTAGATCACTAGGAAAACCAGGAAGAGAAGGATCTGCAGTTCAGGGAGATTCCCGAATCCCAGCAGGATGAATTCTGTGATGTCCGTTCCATTGTCCTCTTCTGCTTTCTCTATGAGGTGCATCTAGATACAAATAAAAATACTCAAACTCAGAGGTGGAACTTTCAAAAGGACAAACATCCCATCAACTTAAGCAAGTGCAGAAGAACAGGTATCCAGAGGCATTTAGGCACCCAAAGTTGCAGATAGGTGCCGAGTGGGATTTTCAAAAGTACTTAGGCAACCTAGGTGGCTTAAGGTCAGATTTTTAAAGCTATTTAGGTTCTGCAGCACACAGCATCACAATGCCCAAGCCTAAATCGCATTTTCCCAGATTTAGGCACTGAGGAGTCTACATTCTATTGACAGCCAATGGGATTTAGACTCCTCCATGCCTAAATCCCTTTTGAAAATGGAATTTAGGCTCCTCAATCAGTTAGGCATTGTTGCAACACTGAGCTCAGCAACCCCTAAATAGCTTTAAAAATCTCGGCCTTAGTGCTTTGCTGAGTCAGGACCTTAATTCAAGCTATGCAGAGCCACAAAGGATCTGCTGTTCCTCAAAGGATGCTAGCCACTGGGAAGTTTTAGCCCACACCAAAACTGGTCAGCGGAGCTAAGAGAGAGTAAAGGAATGGCTTTAAAAATAATGATCTCACAGCCTTTCCTCACATGAATAAATCTACGAGGTCTAATTATGATCTCACAAACTGTTTTTTGCAATATTAACTTCTGCCGGAGATCAGAACCAGGAGCTGTAAATTCCTAGTCCATGTATATCCTATATGCTATATATTTTATTTTTAAATAACTGACTTGCTGCACTGAATATATATATTATATTATTTTATTTTAATGGGAATTGGGGGGTCTACATTCATAAGTGGGATAGATAGAGGAGTAGGTGTGGTTGATCTACCCTGTAATCTCAAAAGAGATTGCAAAGAGATGATGCAGTCCTCAATACCTCCTGACATATGCTGAGAGCTCTCAGATGACACTCCGGTCAGTGGAAGAAAGGCTCTGCTGGAGACAACCAGCAGCTACAGGGTCAGGAACATGCACAGAACTTCCACTTTAGGGAAAAATCAATAGGGACATTTTAGAAACAACTGAGGAAAGGAGTGAGAATCCATGTGAAAGAGGTGAGTTGTCAGGGAGATAGAAAGGCATGCAAGCCCTGTCTAAAGGGCTGGGGGATGGGAGATAAAGGCTATGGGAATCACCCTGGGTACTGTTATGCTCACAGGATACAAACAGGGAAGTTAGATTAAAACATCAAATACTCTCTCTGGAAGGTTTCAATGTAACATGACTTTATTGCATAAAATCCAAAACCCTAATGCACATAACCCAAAACCAGAGAGAGAAAAGCAGGCTGCTCCCTAAGGAAGAGACACCAAACTCACCCCACATTGCTGAAAGACACTGATCTCATGCTTCTCTACAGTGCCCCCTGGTCTGCAAGCAGGACCAGGAGAACCCTTAAGAATTTAAAGTAATAGCGTATATTTTTTATAGTTTTCAATATACCACAGATGCCTTAGAAAGAGAGGGAAAGATACAGGCAAACAGAGAAACAGACAGACAGGCACAGAGAGACATATGCAGAAAGACAGAGAGACATCAGACAGATAGAGGGAGATGTGTGAAACAGCTCTATTTAACATTAGAGCTGACTGGAATTTTTTTTCTTCATAGAAATTTTTGACTTTTTGTGAAAAAAATTGACAATCAAAATTTTGTGGCTGAAAACTGAATATTTTCTACCAGAAGCTGAAAGCTTTTGATTTTTGACCCAATATTTTTCAGTTTTTGCTGAAAAGTTTTGGGGTTTTGGCCAAAAAGTTTCCCCCCCCCTTTTTTTTAAATGAAAACATGCCATTTTCCAGGGAAAGCAGACACTTTTCATGAAAAATTTTCATTTAATTTGAAAACCCAATTTTCCATACAAAACAAAAAAAACTGTTTTGACAAGAAAATTTCCCACAAGCTCTATTTATCAAAAGAAATGTAACACATCCAAAAAGGCAATATAAAAAACCCTCTGAATTCCAGTGTTACAGAAATAAAGAGACAAATTAGCAATACACTAGATCAGTAATGTATCACTGTGACCAATTTCACTCAAACAATCACTGAAACACCAAGTCAGCTGAAATGTGTCCGAGTGATCAGTTAACGTAGAGAAGATGCATCAAGCCACAGCCTGGCCATGAGCCACCTGAGCACAAGGATTTGTTTTCCTTATGGAAGCACAGAGCAGCTGATTTTGCTTGTTACACGGGAAACAATTCCCACCCAGTCCCTATATCTCATCCACAGCATAAAAAGGAGCTTGAAGAACAACAGTGGGCTGAAAAGCAAGGGCAAAATTTCATAGAGAGGAATCAAATGCAGGCAATCAAAGAAACACTGAAACACCCTGTCTGGGACAGGATAGAATGGGAAATGCTCAGAAACCAAGCGAGAGAGAGAGAGACAGACAGACCAACAGATAGAGCCTTTGTATTTCAATTGTTTTCCTAGTAGTACTCTGCATGGTCTACAGTCCTTCATCAGCCTTCACTCAGTGAAAATTCCCATATACCCAGAACAATGGAAGTGTGTTGGTTACAGACTGAGCAAAAAGTGAATAAAGACCCCCCAGGATTTTCCCCAATAATGATTACATTTACTACATCTGGTTGGAAGTCCCCCGTCCCCTTCATGTAAATTGTCAACTTTTCATCAAAAACCTGACAACTGAAAAATTTGTGCTGAAAGTTACTGAAAACCAGAAGAATTCCATCAGAAACCAAAATATGTTAGGGTTTTCTGAAGAACACTTTTTTTTAAAAATGGAGGAAAACAGACACTTTCCATGAAGAACTAAATTAATAAAAAAAAAGTTCTGGTTGAAAATTTCCACCCAGCCCTAACATTTACCTTTAGTTGTGAGTCTGAAGGAGTGATCAATGTACTGGTGTGTGAGGAGTGACCAGTGTACCAATGGTGGCTGGTTTGGGGAATCATGATGCAGTTTCCACCATCAATCACTCTCCTGTCTTCATTTTCTTTATGCACTTTCACTCTCTCTGTAAAGACCTGTCCATTTTCTTGATGGGTCCTGCGACCCTGCTTATTCCAGCATGCAAAACCTTCATTACCCTTTCTCTGTTATTGTGGGCTTTATAGAAGAAAGCAGCCTCTCCTGCATGTTGCTGAAAGAGGAATGACCCTGGAGACTGCTTGTGATGATCATATCTAAAGTAATGTGATGGGGGAATTGTTTATATTTTGCATTTCCAAACAGAGCACTTAACAAGTCTAAAGAAAACAACATTCTAACACTACTGAGAATTGCACACAGTGATTATTGCACCAAGACCACATCTTCAGGCTGAACTAGCTTACTGGACTCACCCAACTATTTGAGATCTAGGCTGGGATTTTCAGTTCTGCCTAAGAGTATTAGGCACCCAAGTCCTACTGCGTTTCAGTGAAAGTCAGGTCTGGTCTACACTACAGACCTATATCAGTATAACTACATCGCTCAGGGGTGTGAAAAATCCACACGCCTGAGCCACGTAGTTATACCAACCTAACCCTCCATGTAGACAGCACTAGGTTGGCAGGAGAGCTTCTCCTGTTGACATAGCTATTGACTCTTGGGGAGGTGGATTAACTACGCTGACAGGAGAGTTCTCTCCCATCGGCGTAGGAGCATCTTCACTTAAGCGCTACAGTGGCGCAGCTGAATCGGTGCAGCATTTTATGTGTAGACCTCCCCTCAGACAGCTAACTCCCACAGGCCTCTCTGACAATCCCAGCCTGTGTTGATAGGAGCACAGACTGTTTCAAGAAAAAGACAAAACCTAAACATTTTCTAGACTGTCAAGGCTCTTATGTTTTCTGGATTTTTGGTGAAAGGACTCTGAGAATGCTCCATAGTTGCCTTGATAGTCAATGGCAGACAAATATAATCACCAAAGCAATTTAAGGACGATAGCCAGCTTTTTGTTGACTTCCTCATTTTTGTCCATCTCTTTTCATTTATTGTTTCTTATTTAGTGCTCTTTTAGGCCCCTTTGAAAGTCCCAGTTTACGAGCCTATTTAGACTCCCGTAATTGAAAGTCTTGGCCACAGAATTACTTCCCTTAAAGAAACGTCTGTCTAACAATCCCTGATTGTGTTAATCCATCTCCGGATCTCTCTCTCTCTCCACACCAGTACTATCTCTCTCTTTCCCTCAGGGCAAGTGCATCAGAAAGAAAAAGAACAAGTTGTGAGCAGAATGTGTGATTTTGCAGAGAGATAAATGATTAGTAGATTCCAAGGCCAGAAGGGACCATTGTGGTCTTCCAGTCTGACCTCATGTATAATACAGGCCCTAGAACGCCCCCAAAATAATTCCCTGGGCAGATCTTTTAGGAAAAACACCCTTCTTGATTTAAAAATGGTCAGTGAGGGAGAATCCACCACAAACTTTGTTAAAGTGTTTCAATGGTTAGTTGCCCTCACTATTAAATATTTATGACTTATTTCTAATTTTATTTTCAAAATGAAGGCTCAAAAACTAAAAGGAAAATAAGAAAAAAAACTTTTTTATTTAATGATTTTTAATAGCTTCAGAGATTTTAGGGCCAGAAGGAACCATTATGCTAGAAAATTGGAGGGGGTTCAGAGAAGTGCCACAAGAATGATTGAAGGGTTCGAAAACATGCCTGATAATGATAGATTGATCTGTATGAGTCTATTTAGCTTAACAGAGAGAAGGTTAAGCGTTGACTGGACCACAGTCTATAAGTACATACATGGGAAACAAAAATTGAATAATAAAAGACTCTTCAATCTAGCAGACAAAGGTGTAACAATAGCCAATGACTGGAAGTTGAAGCTAGACAAATTCAGACTAGAAATAAGGTAGAAATTTTTGACAGGGAGGGTAATAAATCATTGGAACAACTTGCCAAGGGTTGTGGTGGAGTCTCCATCACTGGAAATGTTTAATTAAA
Source organism: Emys orbicularis (assembly GCF_028017835.1). NCBI lineage: Eukaryota > Metazoa > Chordata > Testudines > Emydidae > Emys > Emys orbicularis. The sequence goes on along the minus strand of NC_088695.1, from coordinate 16,510,530 downwards.
ATATTTCTACAAGATCTGCTCCAGTTCAATCACAGCTATTGTATTTGAAGTAGTAATTCATTCACGGAAGTCCTGTGGCCTGCACAATGCAGGAAGTCAGACTAGATCCCAATGGTCCCTTCTGGTCTTTAAATCTATAAATCATCAAATTTGATCCTATCTAGAGCGTATCTGCTAATCAGAGACTCCAATATTGTTATAAAGACTCAAAGAGATGAAGAATGCACCACATTCCATGGTACATTGTTCAGAGCAGCTACAAGAATAATTTGTGAGGTGGAAAAGTTACCTTGCGGTAAGAGACTTAAGAACCACAAACTACTTAACTTAACACAGAGGAGGTTACAAAAGCTTAACAAAGAGTTGATTTGGTCACAGTCTAGCTGTACCTACCTGGGGAGGAGATGTCTGATAGCAGAGGGCTCTTTAATCTCATAGATAAAGGCATAACAAGAGCCAGTGGCTGGAAGCTGAAGCAAGATAAATACAGACTAGAAAGAAGGCGCACATTTTTAACAGTGAAGGCAACTATCCCCTGGAACAATTTACGTAGGGCTGTGGTGGATTCTCCATCACTTGGAGTCTTTAAATCAAGACCGGAGGTCTCTTTCTAAAAGAATCACTCTAGTTCAATGAAAAGCAATGGGTCTGGTGACGGAATCGTTGGGTAAAATTTCTTTGGCCTGTGCAATGCAGGAGGTCAGACTAGATGATCACAATGGACTTTTTCTACTTTAAAAATCTACAAGCTGACTTTCCCCAGTAAAAAAAATGGGTTAAAGGGAAAGTGTGACACTTGCAGGGTCGAATATCTGGTGGGCAAGTTTGCAAGCAGGATGTTTGTGAAACCGCGGCCATCTCTCCCTCCAGCTCCCCTGCTCAGCTGAGTAGAAAAAAAACCACAGTATAAACCACTGTGATCTCCTTGGGGCACAGACCATTCCTTTTGTCTTCTCTGGAAAGAGATAATTTATTATAAATGTTTTTGGATGTTTTTCTACATTTTCAAATATATTGATTTCAAGTACAACACAGAATACAAAGCATACTGTGCTCACTTTATATTATTATTATGTTTACAAATATTTGCACTGTAAAAAAATAAAAGAAATGGTATTTTTCAATTCCCCTCATACAAGTACTGTAGTGCAATCTCTTTATTGTGAAAGTGCAACCTTATAATTCCATATTTGTTTTTGTTTTTTTACATAACTGCACTAAAAAACAAAACAATGTAAAACTTTAGCACCCATAAGTCCACTCAGTTCTACTTCTTGTTCAGCCAGTGGCTAAGACAAACAAGTTTGTTCACATTTAGGGGAGATAATGCTGCCCACTTCTTCTTTACAATGTCACCTGAAAGTGAGACCTAGCGTTCGCATGGCACTGCTGTAATATAAAGTGAGCACTCTACACTTTGTATTCTGTGTTGTAATTGAAATCAACATATTTGAAAACATAGAAAAACATCCAAAAATATTTATAATAAATGTAAACTGGTATTCTATTCTTGTTTAACAGTGCGATTAAAACTGCTATTAATCACGACTATTTTTTTAAATCTAGTTAATTTGTTTTGCATTAATTGCTTGAGTTAACTGTGATTGACAGTCCTAGTTTTAAATGGAAAAAATATATATTTGAAATTGAACCCAGACTTGCTGTGTGAGAGTCACGGGGACTTGTGCTCATCTCATCACACTTTAGGAGCTTCTGAGTGCCCAGTCCCCCAAGGACAGGTCTAGACAACAGTCTCACTCCAGCCATGCGGCCACCCAAATCCGCATTAGCGATGAACTGTGAGACCCTCTAGGCTAAGGGCATTAAACACCCAAAACCCATTATAATCCCAGCCCTATTGAAAGTTAATGGGGGAACTTGTGCTCCTGAGGCACTTTGAGAACCACCCCCATGCAGCCCTGTCGTCTACACGTGGGTCTGTCCAGACGCGCAGGATTGGTTTGGTTGTGTTGAAAGTTGAGCTGACGATAGGATTTTAACGTGCGTGAACTAACATGATGAGAGTCTCAATCTACATGATGATGGGGTGACTTCAGAATGACCCTGGGGTGGCTGGGGAGCGGAGATCAGAATCTGACCCCGGTGTCCTGTACAGCAGAGCTGCTTGGATAATGGCCAACAGAACAGTTTTCCATCTGACTTCATAGCACCAGTTTCAGAAGGGAGGAGGTTCTGCTTTGAGCTTTTAATTCAGTCCATTCGGAGCCAGCCAGATGGTGCCAATAATCCCCACGTCGGGGACAGGGTGGAGCTGCCGCACCGTGGCTTTATAAAACTTAACTCCATTACCATCGAGCAGCCTCGAGCTCCAGCTTACAACCAGCTCTGTATTAATCTGTGTGGACAGTCCATTGAGCGGGTGGCAGCTGTCAAATCCTTGGGCAGCATCATAGACTGGGCTGGAGGATGCTCAAAAGATGTGGGCACTCGTACGGCAGCAGCTGCTGCCATGTTTCGGGCCGTTCAGTGACACCTGTGCTTCCTACATCCAGCTTCCTACAAAGCTACAGATCTATAGAACCGTGGTGACACCAACTCTACCATATGACCGTGAAATGTGGGCTCTGAGGAAGGCTGAAGAGTGGTGGAGGGTTTTTTTTTATTCTTGTCATCTTCGTCCGGCCACTGGACGGGGACTGTTCCCAGCTCTGCTACTGGTCTGCTGGATGACCATGGGCAAGTCACGTCACCTCTCTATGCCTCAGTTTCCCCTCTGTAAAATGGGGATAATGATGTCAAGCTCTTGGAGAGCTGCTGATGAAAAGCACAATATAAAAGCTAGGTCTTTTGATTATTACCAAGCCACAGTAGCACATCAACTGCGAACCTAGGTGAGAACGACAGCTGTCTAAATGGCCAGTAACTCTCACCAACAAACATTACTCCTTCTGTTTAAAAAAAAACTAGGAAATAAAATGTAAAACAAAAAAAATGTTAATGCTGAGTTTAGGTACCCGTTGATAGCTCGGGCCCTTCCCGAAGGGTGAATTCAGCAAAACTCTGACTTCTGAGAACCAGGAAATACAGAGAGAAGATATATGCCCACACAACCTTAACTCTGCCCTATTTGTGCGATACCCTAAAATATCCACACCACACATTCCCACTCTGCCTTGTCACTGCAATGGACCGGCGCTCCCTGCCCTGGCCCTATGTTCAAACACTGATCCTACTCACCCAACAGAATACCACACTTGTAAAGTGTAACGGCCACTTCACACCCTTTTCCAGCCCCTGAGTTGCTGAAGACAGTGGAAAGTATTGTCACACTGTGGCAGCACAGGCTTTTCAAGACCACCTGGCTCACTCATGCCATCCCCAATGACGGGGGAAGAAGGGCTGTCAGGCTGTCTGGAGTGGCTGAAAAGCACGGGTACCAACCTCAGGGCAGACTGTTCAGAAGCAGGGAACAACCCCCACCTTGGCTGTGAGTTCTAGACTTAGATTTCACCAACCAAGTATCAAGTGGGAACTCCTCAAGCACTACAACCACCTTAATATTGAGTCACAGATGGTCCCCTTGGGCACTCCAGTCTGTCTTGCCACCCAGGTAAGCCTGCCTTTGCGATAGATGGTCCCTTACACCAAAAATCACAATAATGTTCAGGGAGCTGACCCCTGGCAGGCACATGCTAAGGGCAGGTGGCAATGGGTGCCACACAATCCTGGGCACTGCAAGAAACATCACAGGGACATACAATAAAATTAAAACATGGCAAATTCTGAACCAATAAATACCTTTTTCCACGATGTGTGATTAGACTGTAGTCATCAAAGCGGGACCGGACATTTTTATGGCTAACAAGAGTAACCAGAGTTATCATAGGCAATGATGATAATTCCTATTACTCTAAGCAACAGGTTGTTTTTCTCTAGGGACCAGACAGAGACACAAACACTCAGCACTCTCAGCTATTTTGCTGCAAAAACAAGACAACCCTGAGTAGATGCTGAGGGCATTAGGGTTCAAACCTCCCCACACACAATGTGTATCCCCATGCCAGGTAGAGACTGTGTACTGTTACCCCTTTTTGACCTGAGTGGCTAGTCACAGTTTGGAGCCGTGGGGATGTCCCAGTTAGAAGTAGAAATTGATGGAGTCTGGTATTTTCTTTGATTCAATCTCGCTTATTGACAAGGAATCTATGAGGAAACAAAAACATAAGGAGCAGCTTCTTTACTTACCGCCCCAAGTCTCGTTGGCCACCTCATTAGACCCAAACGCTCGCTTTTTCAAGGCTTGCACTGGGCTACTGCTTGGCTTTCTTTCCGCAGACAGACAGGCAGGCGAGCTCTCTCTCTCTCTCTCTCTCTCTCTCACACACACACACACACACACACACACACACACACACACGCTCAGCAAAACCCTTCTGCCCACTCAGTCAAATTCCTGGGCAGGTTCACACACCTCTTTGTCTTAGGCGGGGGAGGGGGCTTCTGATTAACTCATCCTGACAGTTATGTGAATAGAAGGGTGTGTTCACACATCAGTTAGAATAAGTTTTTTAACTCAACCATAACAAGGTTTCGTTCAGTTCATAACGACATCCCCCACCCTACAACCTCCACACAACTATTTTTAGTGTAACCCCTTTGGGGTTTAGAAAGCATGGCCCTTTAAATCTTTTTCCTAAGGGGGAGGGGGAGAGTAAGAAAAGAGGAGGGAAACTCCAGGGGCAAGGCTGGAGCTCCAAGGAGAGGGAGAGGCAGCCTGCAGGCCCTGGAAAAGTGAAGCAGCAGAGAACCTGCCCGAGGCCTGAAACGGACAGGGCCGATCGGGGACACCCCAGGACAGGAGCCAGGAGGAGCACTGTGCCAGGGAGGAATTGCCGAGAAGGACAGGCCGGAGCTGGACCCAGTATCACTGCTGCCTAGAGCTGCATGGGGCTGTGAGTACTGGGGCTTCTGACTCTGCATTGGAGGGAGGTTGCTAGCTAGTTAAGTGGGGAGGTGGTCGCTCTGGGTGGCTTTGCAGAGAGCGGCAGAAGAGGGCACCAGAGGGGTTTGTTGGGGGAAAGTTCACTGGCGCCGAAGACAACAGGAGCACCCAAGACTCACCACTGGACTGGAACTTTGCTCAGGACTCCTGAACTCTGTGTGCAGACACATTGCTCGGTGTCTGCCCTTCCAGACTGCGCTACCACTGGGCCTGTGGGGCCTTGGCTTGGATGCAACCTTGTTCTACTGCTCCGCCTATATTTCCCCTTGTTGTTTTTCTCCTCTCATCCCTCTGTAAAGAAATATTTCCCTTGTTATATCCACTGTACTTTTCCTGTGTGTGTGTGTGTTCACTCTGGGGGGTTTGGAACAGGTGCCCCTGGGGTGGAAGGGATTTCTCCTGCTGCATTCCTGCGAGCGCCATCTCTTGGCCAGAGCTGCCTGCAGAGCAGACTCCATCTTGGCCACGAGGACGCTCAAGTTACACTAGCACCCAAGCACAAGCCCTGCTAGCCAAGTCTGCCTACCCAGGCTGGGAGGCTCACCTTCAGCTGCCGAATAAACGTTCCCTCAGTGGCTCAACTACTGTCCTGCCTTCAATTAGTTCCTGTGTGTTAATTTGAATCAGAGGCCTAAGGATTAAAGTACTATTCAATGGGCAGAATTTTCAAAAGCACCAAAGTGACTTCAGAGCCTGCGTTGCCCTTTCAGAAGGACCTAAGGACAGGGGTATCTGTGTATCACTGAAAGTCAATGAGATTTATGCTTGTAAGTCAGCTTGACACTTTTGGAAATTTTACCCAACGCGCTTCAGGATGAAAGATGCTGGCACTTTTCATATATGTCATGAGTACCATTTCCTCCATGCCTACCTGCTGTTTTTTTACTTGACATTCATTTTGTTGTTGTTCTTGCTGTTGTTGTGTCAACAGAAATCATTCACATCATTTATTTTATTTTGACAGCCATTAATCTGTTTAGGGTCTGATGCTCTGGGTCTTAGGGAATGTGTACACTGCAATGTAAGCCTAAACTCAGACTCAGGCTTGAGGATTTCAATCTGACAAACGCACATTCAAAGACCATTCTACACCTATTGAGAAGATAATTTTGCCATGGCCTCTGTTCAGGATACCAGATATAAGCGCAGGCAAAAGGGGTACATGGGATTCCGTAGAATAACCATGGGAATAGTGATTCCATTTATGACATTGTCATTTGGAATAGTGTTCCGGCCTGTCCATGAAGGTAGATGCCTGACTGACGGAAAACACTGGCATCATGAGCGTTTCCAGTGCAGCCTACATTGGCGTCCATAAATTGGCCTCTGTGGTCCCCAAGGGCCTGCATACCCATGGACCAGTACCTTTTGCAGTGTATGTACTCCGGCTCCTTGAGTACATACAATTATGGCCCCACTGCAGTGGGGAAACCCCATTCTCTCCAAGCCAGCAGTTACTTCGGGGATATTGTTTATGCCCACACCTTTGGATAAACCACACACCTGACTGCCTCAGAAACCTCAGCCACCACTTTACCTTCCAGTCGACTTTCCAACCCCAAACTGGTTAGCAACCTACTTTAGAACAGGAATGGCTTCCCTCACATATGTGTCGTGGTGCTGAAGGGTCCAGGCAAGCTGCTAACAAGGCTCCAGAAATGTAGCTTTCTTCATGAGGAAGTTCTGGTCATCCCAGGTCTGCATGACGAGGGAGTCCCACCAGTCTGTGCTCGTGGCCCTGCTCCAGAAGCACCAGTCTACACAGGGAGCATCAGCGGCTCTCCCAAGAGCCATGAGCAGCATCAGCCAGTTTGTGTCTGCCAGGTCTGTATCACCCTCATCCTCCTCCAACAGGTGCCTTCTTCTGCAGGTCAGAAAATGCCCCCGAAATGTCCACCAGCGCCTCATAGAAGCTGTGCCCATTGCCTGAAACAGGAGGGAAAGCACAAGCAAAACAAGGGCTTCAAACGCTGACTCCTCCCTGTTGCTGGTTCCGGCTGCTGGGTGCATGCAGACTCAAAAGACAACTTGGCCCGATGCCTTGGCAGGCTACGATAGCTTCTGGTAAAGTGCCGCGGGATGGACAGTCAGGTTTTCCCACAGGGCACCACAAACAAAAGGCTAGAACAGCTACCTGCTGTGGAGGGTGCTAGGAAACCTGGCACAGGCTGGTTTGGCTTAGGTCTGCGTAGTGCAACGTAGATGCCTGAGCACTGGTGTGAGGACCGGGTCCAGAAATTCTAAACCTAGGCTTAATATTCAGTGTGGACACTCAAGCCTAGGTTTACACCCACCGAGCCTACGGGTTCAAGTCCCACAGACCCTAGGCTTACATTGCAGTATAGGTACACCCTTACACCCCTTCTACCCATTGCAAGATGACACGTAGTACAACAATGGGAAGACCAGTACAATCTTCCCAGATATAAAGTTATGGAGCTTTTGGGAACCCAGGAATCAAGGAGAGAGAAAATATTTGAACCAGCTAATTCCACCCACAGGAATCTGAGGCCAGTGCCAAGTAAAATGTGGCATTTTCCCAACTCAGAGAGAACAGAGAAATAGATGAAACACGTATCTGAAATCTCAAATGTCACCATGTGGAGTGTAGAGCGCAAGACAGTCGGGTTTCCAATTAAGCAAGTATCAGCTTTAGCCATGAATGGGAATGTCATCATCCCAAAAAGTAGTATGTCCTCACATTCCCCGAAGCAGTTCCCACTGGCATGAGCAAGGGCCCTACTAGATGTAAACTTTCTTGCTCATTAAGCCAGATGGATTCCTTCACAGATCAGTGACTCCATCTGAATTCATTTGAGCAACATATATTAACTGATGATCTTTCTCAGGGCCTCCTTCACCTCTTTGTTTCGCAGGCTGTAGATGAGGAGGTTGAGCATGGGAGTCAGGACTGTGTAGAAGACAGAGAACACTTTGTTCAGGGCTCTCAGTGTATTGGTTTTTGGTAGCAGATACACAATCATTAGGGTCCCATCGAAAACTGTAACCACAATGAGGTGAGAGGAGCAGGTGGAAAAGGTCTTTTGCCTCCCGGTGGTGGAAGGGATTCTCAGGATAGTAGCAATGATACAAACATAGGATGTCACAGTTAATAGAAATGGGCAAGGCGAGTCTAGGGAGGCGAGTATGAAACTAACCAGTGTGATCATGCTGGTGTCTCTGCAGGAGAGTTTTAGCATTGGAGAAAAATCACAAAAGAAATGGTCAATTTCATTGGGGCCACAGAATGTTAATTGTGACATAAAACACATCATTATTACACAACTTAGAAATCCGCTCATCCAAGACCCCGCTGTTAGCTGGAGACACAACCTGCCGTTCATCAGGGCTGCATAACGCAGGGGTTTGCATATCGCTAAATACCGATCATAAGACATCGCTGCTAGGAGATAGCATTCTGTAGCTGCCAAATAACAAAAGCAAGACAACCGTGAAAAACAGCCACTGACAGAAATGGTTCTGTCCCCAGTTAGGAGACTGGCCAGCATCCTGGGCAGGATGGTGGAGGTGTAGCAGGTCTCCAAGCAGGACAAGTTCCCCAGGAAGTAGTACATGGGGGTGTGAAGGTGCTGATCAGCCACAACTAGCACTATGATGACGATGTTCCCGGACATGGTCACAATGTAGATCACTAGGAAAACCAGGAAGAGAAGGATCTGCAGTTCAGGGAGATTCCCGAATCCCAGGAGGATAAATTCTGTGATGACCGTTCGATTGTCCTCTTCTGCTTTCCCTATGAGGTGCATCTAGGTACAAATAAAAATACTAAAACTCAGAGGTGGGACTTTCAAAAGGACAACATCCCATTAACTTAAGCAAATGCAGAAGGACAGATATCCAGCGGCATTTAGGCACCCAAAGTTGCAGATAGGCACCTAGTAGGATTTTCAAAAATACTTAGGCAACCAAGGTGCCTTAAGGTCAGATTTATAAAGCTATTTAGGTTCTGCAGCACACAGCATCACAATGCCCAAGCCTAAATCTTATTTTTCCAGATTTAGGCACCAAGGAGTCTACATTCTATTGAAAGCCAATGGGATTTAGACTCCTCCATGCCTATATCCTTTTGAAAATGGAATTTAGGCTCCTCAATCAGTTAGGCATTGTTGCAACACTGAGCTCAGCAACCCCTAAATAGCTTTAAAAATCGGAGCCTGAGGGCTTTGCTGAGTCAGGACCTTAATTCAAGCTATGCAGAGCCAGAAAGGGTCTTCTGTTCCTCAAAGGATGCTAGCCACTGGGAAGTTTTATCCCACACTAAAAATGGTCAGCGGAGCTAAGAGAGAGTAAAGGAATTGCTTTAAAAATAATGATCTCGCAGCCTTTCCTCACGTGAATCAATCCACGAGGTCTAATTCTGATCTCACAAACTGTTTTTTGCAATCTTAACTTCTGCCGGAGATCCTCCCATTTTACAGCTGCCCAGGTGAGGTCAGAACCAGGAGCTGTAAATTCTGAGTACATGTACATCCTTCATGCTATGTATTTTATTTTTAAATAATTGCCTTGCTGTACTGAATATTATATATATATATATATATATATATATATATATATATATATATATATATATATATATATTATTTTATTTTATTTTATTTTATTTTATTTTAATGGGAATTGGGGGTCTACATTCATAAGTGGGATAGACAGAGGAGTAGGTGTGGTTGACCTTGTAATCTCAAAGAACATTGCAAAGAGATGATGCAGTGCTCAATGCCTCCTGACAGCTGCTGAGAGCTCTCAGCTGACACTCTGGTCAGTGGATGAAAGGCTCTGCTGGAGACAACCAGCAGCTACAGGGTCAGGAACGTGCACAGATCTTCCGCTTTAGGGGAAAATCCAGAGGGACATTTTAGAATCAACTGAGGAAAGGAGTGAAAATCCATGTGAATGAGGTGAGTTGTCAGGGAGATAGAAAGGCATGCAAGCCCTGTCTAAAGTTCTACGGGATGGGAGATAAAGGCTATGGGAATCGCCCTGAGTACTGTTATGCTCACAGGATACAAACAGGGAAGTTAGATTAGAACATCGAATACTCTCTTTGGAAGGTTGCAATGTAACATGACTTTATTGCATAAAATCCAAAACCCTAATGCACAAAACTCAAAACCAGAGAGAGAAAAGCACGCTGCTCCCTAAGGCAGAGACACCAAACTCATCCCACATTGCTCTAGGCTGGCTCTTTCCAGACTGACTGCTGAAAGACACTGATCTCATGCTTCCCTACAGTGCCCCCTGGTCTGCAAGCAGGACCAGGAGAACCCTTAAGAATTTAAAGTGATAGCGTATATTTTTAATAGTTTTCAATGTACCACAGATGCCTTAGAAAGAGAGGGAAAGATACAGGCAAACAGAGAAACAGACAGACAGGCACAGAGAGACATATGCAGACAGACAGCGAGACATCAGACAGATAGAGGGAGATGTGTGAAACAGCTCTATTTAACATTAGAGCTGACTGGAATTTTTTTTCTTCACAGAATTTTTTGACTTTTTGTGAAAAAAATTGACAATCAAAATTTTATGGCTGAAAACTGAAAATTTTCCACCAGAAGCTGAAAGCTTTTGAGTTTTGACCCAATATTTTTCAGTTTTTGGCTGAAAAGTTTTAGGGTTTTGGCCAAAAAGTTATTTTTGTTTTTTTTAATAATGAAATCATGCCATTTTCCAGGGAAAGCAGACACTTTTCATGAAAAATTTTCATTTAATTTGAAAACCCAATTTTCCATAAAAAAAAAACAAAAAAACCCAAAAAAAACGGTTTTGACAAGAAATTCCAACAAGCTCTATTTATGTAACACATCCGAAAAGGCAATATAAGAAACTCCTCTCTATTCCAGAGTTGAGAAATAAAGAGACAAATTAGTAATACACTAGATCAGTAATGTATCACTGTAACCAATTTCACTCAAACGATCACTGAAACACCAAGTCAGCTGAAATGTGTCCAAGTTATCAGTTAACTTATAGAAGGTGTATGAAGCCATAGCCTGGCCATGAGACACCTGAGCACAAGCATTTGTTTTCCTTATGTAAGTACAGAGCAGCTGATTTTGCTTGCTACATGGGAAACAATTCTCACCCAGTCACTATATCTCATCCACAGCATAAAAAGGAGCTTGGAAAACAACAGTGGGCTGAAAAGCAAGGGCAAAATTTCATAGAGAGGAATCAAATGCAGGCAATCAAAGAAACACTGAAACACCCTGTCTGGGACAGGATAGAACAGGAAATGCTCAGAAACCAAGAGAAAGAGACAGAGAGACCAACTGATAGAGCCTTTGTATTTCAATTATTTCCTAGTAGTATGGTCTACAGTCCTTAATCAGTATCAATGGGATAGCCGTGTTAGTCTGGATCTGTAAAAGCAGCAAAGAGTCCTGTGGCACCTTATACACTAACAGACGTATAGGAGCATGAGCTTTCGTGGGTGAATACCCACTTCTTCGGATGCATGTCCTTAATCAGCCTTCACTCAGTGAAAATTCCCATATACCCAGAACAATGGAAGTGTGTTGGTTACAGACTGAGCAAAAAGTGAATAAAAACCCCCAGGATTTCCCCCAATAATGATTACATTTACTAGATCTGATTGCAAGTCCCCCATCCCCTTCATGCGAATTGTCAACTTTTCATCAGAAACCTGGAAACTGAAAAAATTGTGCTCAAAGTTGCTGAAAACCAGAAGAATTCCATCAGAAACCAAAATATGTTAGGGTTTTCTGAAGAAAACTTTTTTAAAAAAAGGAGGAAAAGAGACACTTTCCATGAAGAACTAAATTAAAAAAAAATTTCTGATGGAAAATTTCCACCCAGCCCTAACATTTACCTTTAGTTGTGAGTATGAAGGAGTGATCAATGTACTGGTATGCGAAGAGTGACCAGTGTACCAATGGTGGCTGGTTTGGGGAATCGTGATGCAATTTCCACCATCAATCACTCTCCTGTCTTCGTTTTCTTTATGCACTTTCACTCTCTCTGTAAAGACGTGTCCATTTTCTTGATGGGTCCTGCGACCCTGCTTATTCCAGTATACAAAACCTTCATTACCCTTTCTCTGGTTATTATGGGCTTTATAGAAGAAAACAGCCTCTCTTGTGTGTTGCTGGCAGAGGAATGACCCTGGAGACTGCTTGTGATGATCATATCTAAAGTAATGTGATGGAGGAATTGTTTATATTTTGCATTTCCAAACAGAGCACTTAACAAGACTAAAGAAAACAACATTCTAACACTACTGAACTAGCTTACTGGACTCACTCAACTATTTGAGATCTAGGCTGGGATTTTCAGTTCTGCCTAATTGTATTAGGCACCCAAGTCCTACTGCATTTCAGTGACAGTCAGGTCTGGTCTACACTACTAATAGCTTCAGAGATTTTTGGGCCAGAAGGAACCAATATGCTAGAAAATTGGAGGGGGTTCAGAGAAGTGCCACGAGAATGATTGAAGGGTTCGAAAACATGCCTGATAATGATAGATTGATCTATGAGTCTATTTAGCTTAACAGAGAGAAGGTTAAGCATTGACTGGACCACAGTCTATAAGTACATACATGGGAAACAGAAATTGAATAATAAAAGACTCTTCAATCTAGCAGACAAATGTGTAACAATAGTCAATGACTGGAAGTTGAAGCTAGACAAATTCAGACTAGAAATAAGGTGGTAATTTTTGACAGGGAGGGTAATAAACCTTTGGAACAACTTGCAAAGGGTTGTGGTGGAGTCTCCATCACTGGAAATGTTTAATTAAAATATTTCTACAAGATCTGCTCTAGTTCAATCATAGCTATTGTATTTGAAGTAGTAATTCATTCACGGAAGTCCTGTGGCCTGCACAATGCAGGAAGTCAGACGAGATCCCAATGGTCCTTTCTGGCCTTTAAATCTATAAATCATCGAATTTGATCCTATCTAGAGCGTATCTGCTAATCAGAGACTCCAATATTGTTATAAAGACTCAAAGAGATGAAGAATGCACCACATTCCATGGTACATTGTTCAGAGCAGCGACAAGAATGATTTGTGAGATGGAAAAGTTACCTTGCAGTAAGAGACTTAAGAACCACAAACTATTTAACTTAACACAGAGGAGGTTACAAAACTTAACAAAGAGTTGATTTGGTCACAGTCTAGCTGTACCTATCTGGGGAGGACATTTCTGATAGCAGAGGGCTCTTTAATCTCATAGATAAAGGCATAACAAGAGCCAGTGGCTGGAAGCTGAAGCAAGATAAATACAGACTAGAAAGAAGGCGCACAGTTTTAACAGTGAAGGCAACTATCCCCTGGAACAATTTATGTAGGGCTGTGGTGGATTCTCCATCACTTGGAGTCTTTAAATCAAGACCGGAGGTCTCTTTCTAAAAGAATCACTCTAGTGCAATGAAAAGCAATGGGTCTGGTGACGGAATCGTTGAGTAAAATTTCTTTGGCCTGTGCAATGCAGGAGGTCACAATAGATGATCACAATGGACAGTTTCTACTTTAAAAATCTACAAGCTGACTTTCCCCAGAAAAAATGGGTTAAAGGGAAAGTGTGACACTTGCAGGGTCGAGTATCTGGTGAGCAAGTTTGTAAGCAGGAGGTTTGTGAAACTGTGGGAAACATCTCTCCCTCCAGCTCCTCTGCTCAGCTGAGTAGAAAAAAAAACACAGTATAAACCACTGTGATCTCCTTGGGGCACAGACCATTCCTTCTGCCTTCTCTGGAAAGAGACAATTTATTATAAATGTTTTTTGATGTTTTTCTATATTTTCAAATATATTGATTTCAAGTACAACACAGAATACAAAGCATACAGTGCTCACTTTATATTATTATTATGTTTACAAATATTTGCACTGTAAAAAAATAAAAGAAGTCGTATTTTTCAATTCACCTCAAACAAGTACTGTAGTGCAATCTCTTTATTGTGAAAGTGCAACTTATAATTCCATATTTGTTTTTGTTTTTTTACATAACTACACTAAAAACAAAACAATGTAAAACTTTAGAGCCCATTATTCCACTCAGTTCTACTTCTTGTTCAGCCAGTCGCTAAGACATCCATCCCGCCATCAACCTCAGCCTAGATCAATCCACACAAGCGGTCCATTTCCTGGACACTACTGTGCTAATAAGCGATGGTCACATAAATACCACCCTATACCGGAAACCTACTGACCGCTACACTTACCTACATGCCTCCAGCTTCCATCCTGGACAGACCACACGATCCATTGTCTACAGCCAAGCTCTAAGATATAACCGCATTTGCTCCAATCCCTCAGACAGAGACAAGCACCTACAAGATCTCTATCAAGCATTCTTAAAACTACAATACCCACCTGCTGAAGTGAAAAAACAGATTGACAGAGCCAGACGAGTACCCAGAAGTCACCTCCTACAAGACAGGTCCAACAAAGAAAATAACAGAACACCACTAGCTGTCACCTTCAGCCCCCAACTAAAACCTCTCCAGCGCATCATCAAAGATCTACAACCTATCCTGAAAGATGATCCCTCACTCTCACAGATCTTGGGAGACAGACTTTCCTCGCTTACAGACAACCCCCAAACCTAAAGCAAATACTCACCAGCAACCATACATCACTGAACAAAAACACAGACCCAGGAACCTATCCTTGTAACAAAGCCCGATGCCAACTCTGTCAACATAACTATTTAAGTGACATCATCATAGGACCTAATCACATCAGCCATACCATCAGGGGCTCGTTCACCTGCACATCTACCAATATGATATATGCCATCATGTGCCAGCAATGCCCCTCTGCCATGTACATTGGCCAAACTGGACAGTCTCTACGCAAAAGAATTAATGGACACAAATCTGACATCAGGAATCATAATACTCAAAAACCAGTGGGAGAACACTTTAACCTGTCTGGTCATTCAATGACGGACCTGCGGGTGGCTATTTTACAACAGAAAAACTTCAAAAACAGACTCCAACGGGAGACTGCTGAGCTGGAATTGATATGCAAACTAGATACAATCACCTTAGGATTGAATAGGGACTGGGAATGGCTGAGCCATTACAAACATTGAATCTATCTCCCCTTGTAAGTATTCTCTCACTTCTTATCAAACTGTCTGTACTGGGCTATCTTGATTATCACTTCATAAGTTTTTTTTCGCTTACTTAATTGGCCTCTCAGAGTTGGTAAGACAACTCCCACCTGTTCATGCTCTCTGTATGTGTGTATATATATCTCCTCAATATATGTTCCACTCTATATGCATCCGAAGAAGTGGGCTGTAGCCCACGAAAGCTTATGCTCTAATAAATTTGTTAGTCTCTAAGCAGGTGCCACAAGTACTCCTGTTCTTAAGACAAACAAGTTTGCTCACATTTAGGGGAGATAATGCTGCCCACTTCTTATTTACAATGTCACCTGAAAGTGAGAACAGGCCTTCGCATTGCACTACTGTAATATAAAGTGAGCACTCTACACTTTGTATTCAGTGTTGTAATTGAAATCAACATATTTGAAAATTTAGAAAAACATCAAAAAATATTTATAATAAATTTAAACTAGTATTCTATTCTTGTTTAACAGTGCAATTAAAACCACTATTAATCACGACTATTTTTTTTAAATTTAGTTAATTTGTTTTGCATTAATTGCTTGAGTTAACTGCGACTGACAGTCCTAGTTTTAAATTTAAAAAAATATATTTGAAATTGAACCCAGACTTGCTGTGTGAGAGTCATGGGGACTTGTGCTCCTCTCATCACACTTTAGGAGCTTCTGAGTGCCCCAGTCCCCCAAGGACAGGTCTAGACAACAGTCTCACTCCAGCCATGCGGCCACCCAAGCCCGCATTAGCGATGAACGGTGAGACCCTCTAGGCTAAGGGCTTTAGACACCTAAAACCCATTATAATCCCAGCCCTATTGAAAGTTAATGAGGGAACTTGCACTCCTGAGGCACTTTGAGAACCGCCCCCATGCAGCCCTGTCGTCTACACGTGGGTCTGTCCAGACACACGGGATTGGTTTGGTTGTGTTGAAAGTTGAGCTGATGATAGGATTTTAACTT
This sequence comes from Emys orbicularis, assembly GCF_028017835.1. NCBI lineage: Eukaryota > Metazoa > Chordata > Testudines > Emydidae > Emys > Emys orbicularis. The sequence goes on along the minus strand of NC_088695.1, from coordinate 16,494,492 downwards.
GCGTGAACTAACATGATGAGAGTCTCAATCTACATGATGATGGGGTGACTTCAGAATGACCCTGGGGTGGCTGGGGAGCGGAGATCAGAATCTGACCCCAGTGTCTTGTACAGCAGAGCTGCTCAGATAATGGCCAACAAAACAGTTTTTCATCTCACTTCATAGCACCAGTTTCAGAAGGAAGGAGGTTCTGCTTTGAGCTTTTAGTTCAGTCCATTCGGAGCCAGACAGATGGTGCCAATAATCCCCACGTCGGGGACAGGGTGGAACTGCCGCACCGTGACTTTATAAAACTTAACTCTATTACCATTGAGCAGCCTCGAGCTCCAGCTTACAACCAGCTCTGTATTAATCTGTGTGGACAGTCCATTGAGCGGGTGACAGCTGTCAAATACTTGGGCAGTATCATAGACTGGGCTGGAGGATGCTCGAAAGATGTGGGTACTCGTACGGTAGCAGCTGCTGCCATGTTTCGGGAAGTTCAGTGACACCTGTGGGGATGTCAGGACATCCAGCTTCCTACATAGCTGCAGATCTACAGAACCGCGGTGACACCAACTCTACCATATGAGAGTGAAACGTGGGCTCTGAGGAAGGCTGAAGAGTGGTGGAGGGATGTTTTTTGGTTTTTGTCATCTTCTTCCAGCCACTGGACCGGGACTATTCCGACCTCTGCTACTGGCCTGCTGGATGACCATGGGCAAGTCATGTCACCTCGGTGCCTCAGTTTCCCCTCTATAAAATGGGGATACTTATGTCAAGCTCTTGGAGAGCACAATTTAAAAACTAGGTCTTTTGATTATTACCAAGCCACAGTAGCGCATCAACAGCAATCGTAGGTGAGAACGACAGCTGTTTAAATGGCCAGTAACTCTCACCAACAAACATTGCTCCTTCTGTTTAAAAAACTAGGAAATAAAATGTAAAAAAGAAAAAAAAATTGTTAATGCCGAGTTTAGGTGCCTGGTGATAGCTCAGGCCATTCCCGAAGGCTGAATTCAGCAAAACTCTGACTTCTGAGGACCAGGAAATACAGAAAGAAGATAAATGAGCACACAACCTTAACTGTGCCCTATTTGTGCGATACCCTAAAATACCCACACCGCGCACTCCCACTCTACCGTGTCAAAGCAATGGACAGGCACTCCCTACCCTGGCCCTATGTTCAAACACTGATCCTACTCACCCAACAGAATACCACACTTGTAAAGTGTAACGGCCACTTCACACCCTTTTCCAGCCCCTGAGTTGCTGAAGACAGAGGAAAGTATTGTCACACTGTGGCAGCTCAAGCTTTTCAAGACCACCTGGCTCACTCATGCCATCCCCGATGACGGGGAAAGAAGGGCTGACAGGCTATCTGGAGTGGCTGAAGAGCACGGGTACCAACCTCAGGGCAGACTGTTCAGAAGCAGGGCACAACCCCCACATTAGCTGTGAGTTCTAGACTTAGATTTCACCAACCAAGTATCAAGTGGGAACTCCTCAAGAACTACAACAGCCTTAACATGGGGTCACAGACAGTCCCCTTGGGCACTCCAGTCTGTCTTGCCACCCAAGTAAGGCTGCCTTTATGATAGAATGTCCCTTACACCAAAAATCACAATAATATTCAGGGAGCTGACCCCTGGGAGGCACAGATTTGGCTTCCCCAGGCTAAGGGGGGTGTCAGTGGGTGCCGCACACAATCCCAGGCACCGCAAGAAATGTCACATGGACATACATTAAATTAAAAGATGGCAAATTCTGAACCAATAAATACCTTTTTCCACAATGTGTGATTAGACTGTAGTCATCAAAGCGGGACTGCACATTTGTATGGCTAACAAGAATTGATATGCAAACTAGATACAATCATCTTAGGACTGAATAGGGACTGGGAATGGCTGAGCCATTACAAACATTGAATCTATCTCCCCTTGTAAGTATTCTCACACTTCTTATCAAACTGTCCGTACTGGGCTATCTTGATTATCACTTCAAAAGTCTTTTTTCACTTACTTAATTGGCCTCTCAGAGTTGGTAAGACACCTCCCACCTGTTCATGCTGTCTGTATGTGTGTATATATATCTCCTCAATATATGTTCCATTCTATATGCATCCGAAGAAGTGGGCTGTAGCCCACGAAAGATTATGCTCTAATAAATTTGTTAGTCTCTAAGGTGCCACAAGTACTCCTGTTCTTTTTAAGAATAACCAGTGTTATCATAGGTAATTATGATAATCCCTATTACTCTAAGCAGCAGGTTGTTTTTCTCTAGGGACCAGACAGAGACACAAATGCTCAGACACTCTAAGCTATTCTGCTGCAAAAACAAGACAACCCTGAGTAGATGCTGAGGGCATTAAGGTTCAAACCTCCCCAAACACAATCTGTATCTCCATGCCGGGTAGAGACTGCGTATTGTTACCCCTTTTTGACCCGAGTGGCTAGTCACAGTTTGGAGCTATGGGGTTGTCCCAGTTGGAAGTAGAAATTGATTGAGTCTGATATTTTCTTTGATCCAATCTCGTTTATTGAAAAGGAATGTACAAAGTCTGACTTCTCTGAATGCATGAGGAACCAAGAACAAAAGGAGCAGCTTCTTTGCTTACCTCCCCAAGTCTCGTTAGTCACCTCATTCGACCCAAACGCTCGCTTTTTCCAGGCTCGCATTGGGTTACTTCTTGGCTTCCTTGATTTTTCCCCTCAGGCTCTCCCTCTCTCTGTCCTATGTGTTCTCTCTTCTCTCTCTTCTCTCACACACACACCCATGCTCAGCCAAACCCTTCTGCCCACTCAGTCAAATTCCTGGGCAGGTTCACACACCTCTTTGTCTTAGGTGGGGGAGGGGGCTTCTGATTAACTCATCCTGACAGTTATGTGAATAGAAGGGGGTTTCATATATCAGTTAGAATAAGTTTTTTAACTCAACCATAACAAGGTTTCATCCAGCTCATAACAACATTCCTCACCTCAGGGGAGGCTCAGGCTAGTCACCCAGGCTTGGCCCCACCCTATAACGCCCACACAGCTATTTTTATCACGCTAGCACAAGCCCTGCTAGCACGAGTTTGCCTACCCAGGCTGGGAGGCTCACCTTCAGCTGCCGTGTAGACGTACCCTCAGTGGCTCAACTACTGTCCTGCCTTCAATTACTTCCTGTGTATTCATTTGTATCAGAGGCGTAAGGATTAAAGTACTATTCAATGGGTAGAATTTTCAAAAGTACCAAAGTGACTTCAGCGCCTGAGTTCCCCTTTCAGAGAGACCTAAGGACGGGGGAATCTGTGTCTCATTGAAAGTCAATGAGATTTATGCTTGTAAGTCAGCTAGACAGTTTTGGAAATTTTACCCAATGTGCTTCAGGATGAAAGATGCTGGTACTTTTCAAATATGCCATGAGTAGCATTTCCTCCATGCCTACCTGCTGTTTTTTTACTTGACATTGATTTTGTTGTTGTTGCTGTAGCAAAGAGGTTGTGTCAAGAGAAATAATTCACATCATTTATTTTATTTTGATAGCCACTAATCTGTTTAGGGGCTGAGGCACTAGGTCTTAGGGAATGTGTACACTGCAATGTAAGCCCAAACTCAGACTCAGGCTTGAGGATTTCAATCTGACAAACGCACATTCAATCACCATTCTACACCAATTGAGAAGATAATTAAGCCTTCTTTTTCCATGGCCTCTGTGATCAGGATACTGTTTCATAAGCCCAGACAAAAGGGGTACATGGGACCTCCTAGAATAACCATGGTAACAGTGCTTCCATTTATGACATTGTCATTTGCAATAGTGTTCCGGCCTGTCCATGAAGGTAGATGCCTGACTGACGGAAAACCCTGGCATCATGAACTTTTCCGATGCAGCCCACGTTGGCATCCACAAATTGGCCTTTGTGGTCCCCAAGGGCCTGCATACCCATGGAGTAGTACCTTTTGCAGTGTATGTACTCCGGCTCCTTGAGTGCATACAATCATGGCTCCAGTGCAGTGTAGGAGCTGGATTTTATAATGTACTATATTTAAATCAATAATCAATGCCACCCCAAGAGGGGTAGAAAAATGTTATTTTTGTCTTTCAGAAAATCAGAAAAAGCTAATACCAGCTATAGGACAACCTGAAACAAAAACAAATGAAAGTGAAAAGAAAAAAAAACTATTACTGCTATAGCTATGGAACGTACTGAAATACAGATACTTGCTTTGTCCACCTTGCGACACAAAATGTTTTGGGTAATATCAGAAAACACTAAGGTTTTGATACACTTGTTAAAGCAAAGGAAAAGATCTTTGTTTGATACTGCATCCATTCATGTTTATATGTATGTTTCTAGCATAGTAAGGCCAGACCTTTTTATTGGGAAAGTTGTTAAAATCACACACCAACAGGCTCTGGAAGCAAAGATATGGAAAGTTAGCCCACTCCCCAGATTGCACATGGGATCCTTCTGGCTAGAGCCAGTGGGCTGGGGAGGGAGGGAAGCTGTTGGACACCAGAGGTTGTACCAAGTGGACTCCTCAAAAGTGGGTGTGCTTGTCCATGCCTGTTGCTCCAAAACCCTGTAGTAAAGACATCTCACTAGGATCCTGTATGTGGGATAAAATGGATAATGAGACCAAAGTACTGTATAATGGGCAATGTGTATGCGTTAATTCTTGGAGGGAAAAGTGTTTTGAAAGAATGGAAGTGTTAGCAACCTTCCAATAGACAAATGTAAATGTAATGTAAGTACTGTGTTTACCAATAATCACATTTACTATTTGCCACAACCAAAAATGTTTCAGCTTATTGTGAGCACTGATTTAGCTCAGTTCTCTATCAATCTGGGCATTGAATGGCAGAAAGTTACCAATCATCTGTTAAAAGTTAAAAAGGTAACATAGTTCCTAGAAAAAACTAAAAGGCAATTTGGAAAACAGAACCATTCATATTATACATGCAAATAGGAACATGTTAAGAATTGCCACTGCAGAAAGACATAACAGCTTACCATTGGTATAACATATTTTCTGGATGGTCTCCCACAACTACTGGCATACTAATGTTACTACCCCTAATTGTTTTGGTTTTAAATTGTATGTGTTTAATTGAAATGTTTATTATGTGCTGTTGGATAAAACCAATGTATGCAAAGCTAGAACCACAGGCCCAAATCACCTCCCAGTATTTTCTATTACGCGGACTAAATAAGAAGTGACACTGGTGATTAATAATCTTAGTGTCAAAAGGGGAATATGTAGGAGCTGGATTTTATAATGTCCCATAAGAATTAATGTATGATTTGATTTCATCCTGTCAGCCACCCTTTTTGAATAACAGAAAGGAATGACAGACCAGAACAATCCTTATGAGTGATTATGGTCACTCTTTTGTTTTAAAATAAGTTATAATGTCTACTATGGTTTCCTATATATATTACAAAGTAGGCACTCTAGTTAAATATACATTTCTTTGTTTTAAGGTTTTAGTAAGTAAGTGACAGGATTTTCTATTGTGTCTATGATAAGTAGATTAGAGGAACATTGAAGACCTGGGTCTCAATGTAAATTGTCTTGGTTATTGATTGTAAAACTTAGCAAGGTTTAATTTGCAATGCCTTTTTGCTCGATATAAAATACTACTGTTTGTATTCTCAATCTGTTTTTGTGAATGAGGAATGTATGCATCAGGAAAAGATAAGGTGTGAAGACCATTGTTATAGCCAGAGTCAAGGAAGAGGAAGTGAAGAAACTTAAAGGACATCAAAGAATCATCAACGCACATCCATAATGAGGGGCAGATTGACGACCCTGAGGTAAAGGCTGGCACCCCTAAAGACAACTGATTAAATAGGAAGAAAGGACAGGATGATCCTCTCGGAGGTGTATTGGAATGTTTACACCAATTAAGAAGTAACTGGTCACAAACTGACACAGCAAAATCCATAGGCTTCAACAGAGAAAAAAACCCTATAAGAACAGGGTGCTTTGCCATGGGACTTTGGGTTCATCTTGCCACACTCCAGGAGCATCGGATCACGACTGATAGAACCCCGCTCCCCTCTGCGACCAATCTGGCTGGCCACTAGATTGATCCAGACTCTGGACTGGTAACTATAAACATCACTGCAGGACTCTGTGTGTGTGTGTGTGTGTGTTTCTGTGACTGAAAAGCATATGCTAACTGTGTTATTCTCAATAAATGCTGTGTGTATTTACCTTCCTTTATAAAGATCTCGTGTGATTTGTATGAGCATAACAGCAGTGGGGAAACCCCATTCTCTCCAAGCCAGCAGTTACTTCGGGGATATTGTTTATGCCCCCACCTTTGGATAAACCACACACGTGACTGCCTCAGAAACCTCGGCCACCACTTTACCTTCCAGTCAACTTTCCAACCCCAAACTGGTTAGCAACGGACCTGTAGGACTCTGGGATATAGCAACCTACTCTTCAACAGGAATGGTTTCCCTCGCGTATGCGTCGTGGTGCTGAAGGGACGGGGTAAGCTGCTAACAAGGCTCCGGAAATGTAGCTTTCTTCATGAGCAAGTTCTGGTCTGCATACCAAAGGGGTCCCACCAGTCTGTGCTCGTGGCCCTGCTCCAGAAGCACTGGTCTACACAGGGGGCATCAGCGGCTCTCCCGAGAGCCATGAGCAGCATCAGCCAGTTTGAGTCTGCCAAGTCTGTATCACCCTCATCCTCCTTCAACAGGTGCTGTCTTCTGCAGGTCAGAAAATGCCCCCGAAACATCCACCAGTACCTCATGCAAGCTGCACCCATTGCCTGAAACAGGAGTGAAAGCACAAGCAAGACAAGTGCTTCAAATGCTGACTCTTCCCTGTTGCTGGCTCCGGCTGCCGGGCGCATACAGATTCAAAAGACAACTTGGCCCGATGCCTTGGCAGGCTGTGATAGCTTCCGGTAAAGTGCCGCGGGATGGACAGTCAAGTTTTCCCATAGTGGACCACAGACAAAAGGCTAGAACAGCTAACCACAGGGGAGGGTGCTAGGAAACCTGGCACAGGCTGGTTTGGCTTAGGTCTGCGTAGTGCAGCGTAGATGCCTGAGCACTGGTGTGATGCCCGGGTCCAGAAATTCTAAACCTAGGCTTAATATTCAGTGTGGACACTCAAGTCTAGGTTTACACCCACCGAGTCTACAGGTTCAAGTCCCACAGACCCTAGGCTTACATTGCAGTATAGGTACACCCTTACACCCCTTCTACCCATTGCAAGATGACACGTAGTACAACAATGGGAAGACTACTACAATCTTCCCAGATATAAAGTTATGGAGCTTTTGGGAATCCAGGAATCAAGGAGAGAGAAAATATTTGAACCAGCTAATTCCACCCACAGGGATCTGAGGCCAGTGCCAAGTAAAATGTGGCATTTTCCAAACTCAGAGAGAACAGAGAAATAGATGAAACACGTATCTGAAATCTCAAATGTCACCATCTGGAGTATAGAACGCAAGATAGTCAGGTTTCCAATGAAGGCAGTAGCAAGTATCAGCTTTAGCCATGAATGGGAATGTTATCATCCCAAAACGTAGTATGTCCTCACATTCCCCGAAGCAGTTCCCATTGGTGTGAGCTAGGGCCCTACTAGATATAAACTTTCTTGCTCATTAAGCCAGATGGATTCCTTTACAGATCAGTGATTCCATCTGAATTCATTTGAGCAACATATATTGACTGATGACTTTTCTCAGGGCCTCCTTCACCTCTTTGTTCCGCAGGCTGTAGATGAGGGGGTTGAGCATGGGAGTCAGGACTGTGTAGAAGACAGAGAACACTTTGTTCAGGGCTCTCAGTGTATTGGTTTTTGGTAGCAGATACACAGTCATTAGGGTCCCATAGAAAACTGTAACCACAATGAGGTGAGAGGAGCAGGTGGAAAAGGCCTTTTGCCTCCCGGTGGTGGAAGGGATTCTCAGGATAGTAGCAATGATACAAATATAGGATGTCACAGTTAATAGAAATGGGCAAGGCGAGTCTAGGGAGGCGAGTATGAAACTAACCAGTGTTATCATGCTGGTGTCACTGCAGGAGAGTTTTAGAATGGGAGAAAAATCACAAAAGAAATGGTCAATTTCATTGGGGCCACAGAATGTTAATTGCAACATAAAGCACATCGTTATTACACATGTTAGAAATCCGCTTATCCAGGACCCCGCTGCTAGCTGGAGGCACAACCTGCCGTTCATCAGGGCTGCATAATGCAGGGGTTTGCATATTGCTAAATACCGATCATAAGACATCGCTGCTAGGAGATAGCATTCTGTAGTTGCCAAATAACCAAAGCAAGACAACTGTGCAAAACAGCCACTGACAGAAATGGTTCTGTCTCCAGTCAGGAGACTGGCCAGCATCCTGGGCAGGATGGTGGAGGTGTAGCAGGTCTCCAAGCATGACAAGTTCCCCAGGAAGTAATACATGGGGGTGTGAAGGTGCTGATCAGCCACAACCAGCACTATGATGAGGATGTTCCCGGACATGGTCACAATGTAGATCACTAGTAAAACCAGGAAGAGAAGGATCTGCAGTTCAGGGAGATTCCCGAATCCCAGGAGGATGAATTCTGTGATGACCGTTCGATTGTCCTCTTCTGCTTTCTCTATGAGGTGCATCTAGGTACAAATAAAAATACTAAAACTCAGAGGTAGGACTTTCAAAAGGATAAACATGCCATCAACTTAAGCAAATGCAGAAGGACAGATATTCAAAGGCATTTAGGCACCAAAGTTGCAGATAGGCGCCGAGTGGGATTTTCAAAAGTACTTAGGAAACCAAGGTGCCTTAAGGCCAGATTTTTAAAGCTATTTAGGTTCTGCTGCACACAGCATCACAATGCCCAAATAAATCACATTTTCTCAGATTTAGGCACCAAGGAGTCTACATTCTATTGACAGCCAATAGGATTTAGACTCCTCCATGCCTAAATCCCTTTTGAAAATGGAATTTAGGCTCCTCAATCAGTTAGGCATTGTTGCAATACTGAGCTCAGCAACCCCTAAATAGCTTTATAAATCTGAGCCTGAGGGCTTTGCTGAGTCAGGACCTTTATTCAAGCTATGCAGAGCCACAAAGGATCTGCTGTTCTTCAAAGGATGCTAGCCACTGTGAAGTTTTAGCCCACATTAAAAATGGTCAGTGGAGCTAAGAGTGAGTAAAGGGGGGAGGGATAGCTCAGTTGTTTGAGCATTGGCCTGCTTAAACCCAGGATTGTGAGTTCAATCCTTGAGGGGGGGCCATTTGGGGATTTAGTTAGGGATTAGTCCCTCTTTGAGCAGAGGGTTGGACTAGATGACCTCCTGAGATCCCTTCCAACCCTGATATTCTATGAATGGCTGTAACAATCTCACAACCTTCCTTCACATGAATAAATTCACAAGGTCTAATTCTGATCTCACAAATTGTTTTTCTCAATATTAACTTCTGCCGGAGATCCTCCCATTGCCCAGGAGAGGTCAGAACCAGCAGCTGTAAATTCTGAGTATATGTACATCCTACATGCTATGTATTTTATTTTTAAATAACAGACTTGCTGTACTGAATATATATATATATTATTTTATTTTAATGGGAATTGGGGGTCTACATTCATAAGTGGGATAGACAGAGGAGTAGGTGTGGTTGATCTACCTTGTAATCTCAAAGAACATTGCAAAGAGATGATGCAGTGCTCAATGCCTCCTGACACCTGCTGAGAGCTCTCAGATGACACTCTGGTCAGTGAAGGAAAGGCTCTGCTGGAGACAACCAGCAGCTACAGGGTCAGGAACATGCACAGAACTTCCTCTTTAGGGGAAAATCCAGAGGGACATTTTAGAAACAACTGAGGAAAGGAGTGAGAATCCATGTGAAAGAGGTGAGTTGTCAGGGATTTAGAAAGGCATGCAAGCCCTGTCTAAAGGGCTGGGGGATGGGAGATAAAGGCTATGGGAATCACCCTGGGTACTGTTATGCTCACAGGATACAAACAAGGAAGTTAGATTAAAACAACAAATACTCTCTCTGTAAGGTTGCAATGTAACATGACTTTATTGCATAAAATCCAAAACCTTAATGCACAAAACTCAAAACCAGAGAGAGAAAAGCAGGCTGCTCCCTAAGGCAGAGACACCAAACTCACCCCACATTGCTCTTGGCTGGCTCTTTCCAGACTGACTGCTGAAAGACAATGATCTCATGCTTCCCTACAAAGCCCCCTGGTCTGCAAGCAGGACCAGGAGAACTCTTAAGAATTTAAAGTGACAGCATATAATTTTAACAGTTTTCAATATACCACAGATGCCTTAGAAGGAGAGGGAAAGATACAGGCAAACAGAGAAACAGACAGACAGGCACAGAGAGACATATGCAGACAGACAGCGAGACATCAGACAGATAGAGGGAGATGTGTGGAACAGCTCTATTTAACATTAGAGGTGACTGGAATTTTTTTTCTTTACAGAAATTTTTGACTTTTTGTGAAAAAAATTGACAATCAAAGTTTTGTGGCTGAAAACTGAAAATTTTCCACCAGAAGCTGAAAGCTTTTGAGTTTTGACCCAAAGTTTTTCAGTTTTTGGCTGAAAAGTTTTTGGGTTTTGGCCAAAAAGTGTTGTTGTTTTTTAATGAAAACATGCCATTTTCCAGGGAAAGCAGACACTTTTCGTGAAAAATTTTCATTTAATTTGAAAACCCAATTTTCCATAAAAAAAAAACAAAACAAAAAAACAGTTTTGAAAAGATATTTCCCACAAGCTCTATTTATCAAAAGAAATGTAACACATCCGAAAAGGCAATATAAAAAACTCCTCTATATTCCAGAGTTAGAGAAATAAAGAGACAAATTAGTAATACACTAGATCAGTAATGTATCACTGTGACCAATTTCACTCAAACGATCACTGAAACACCAAGTCAGCTGAAATGTGTCCAAGTTGTCAGTTAACGTAGAGAAGGTGCATCAAGCCACAGCCTGGCCATGAGCCACCTGAGCAAAAGGATTTGTTTTCCTTATGGAAGCACAGAGCAGCTGATTTTGCTTGTTACACGGGAAACAATTCCCACCCAGTCCCTATATCTCATCCACAGCATAAAAAGGAGCTTGGAAAACAACAGTGGGCTGAAAAGCAAGGGCAAAATTTCATAGAGAGGAATCAAATGCAGGCAATCAAAGAAACACTGAAACACCCTGTCTGGGACAGGATAGAACGGGAAATGGTCAGAAACCAAGAGAAAGAGACAGAGAGACAGACCAACAGATAGAGCCTTTGTATTTCAATTGTTTTCCTAGTAGTACTCTGCATGGTCTACAGTCCTTAATCAGCCTTCACTCAGTGAAAATTCCCATATACCCAGAACAATGGAAGTGTGTTGGTTACAGACTGAACAAAAAGTGAATAAAGACCCCCAGGATTTTCCCCAATAATTATTACATTTACTAGGTCTGGTTGAAAGTCCCCCGTCCCCTTCATGCGAATTGTCATCTTTTCTTCAGAAACCTGAAAACTGAAAAAATTGTGCTGAAAGTTGCTGAAAACCAGAAGAATTCCATCAGAAACCAAAATATGTTAGGGTTTTCTGAAGAACACTTTTTTAAAAAATGGAGGAAAACAGATACTTTCCATGAAGAACTAAATTTAAAAAAAAATTTCCGGTGGAAAATTTCCACCCAGCCCTAACATTTACCTTTAGTTGTGAGTATGAAGGAGTGATCAATGTACTGGTGTGCGAAGAGTGACCAGTGTACCAATGGTGGCTGGTTTGGGGAATCGTGATGCAGTTTCCACCATCAATCACTCTCCTGTCTTCATTTTCTTTAGGCACTTTCACTCTCTCTGTAAAGACCTGTCCATTTTCATGATGGGTCCTGCGACCCTGCTTATTCCAGTATACAAAACCTTCATTACCCTTTCTCTGGTTATTGTGGGCTTTATAGAAGAAAGCAGCCTCTCCTGCCTGTTGCTGACAGAGGAATAACCCTGGAGACTGCTTGTGATGATCATATCTAAAGTAATGTGATGGGGGAATTGTTTATATTTTGCATTTCCAATCAGAGCAATTAACAAAACTAAAGAAAACAACATTCAAACACTACTGAGAATTGCACGCAGTGATTATTGCATCAAGACCACATCTTCAGGCTGAACTAGCTTACTGGACTCACTCAACTATCTGAGATCTAGGCTGGGATTTTCAGTTCTGCCTAAGAGTATTAGGCACCCAAATCCTACTGCATTTCAGTGACAGTCAGGTCTGGTCTACACTACAGACCTATATCAGTATAACTATGTCGCTCAGGGGTGTGAAAAATCCACATGCCTGAGTGACATAGTTATACCAACCTAACCCCCGTGTAGACAGCGCTAGGTTGTCAGGAGAGCTTCTCCCGTCAACATAGCTATTGCCTCGTGGGAAGGTGGATTAACTACGCTGACGGGAGAGTTCTCTCTCGTCGACGTAGGAGCATCTTCACTTAAGCGCTACAGTGGCGCAGCTGAATCAGTGCAGCATTTTATGTGTAGACCTCCCCTCAGACAGCTAACGCCCACAGGCCTCTCTGAAAATCCCAGCCTGTGTTGATAGGAGCTCAGACTGTTTCAAGAAAAAGACAAAACTTAAACATTTTCTAGACTGTCAAGGCTCTTATGTTTTCTGGATTTTTGGTGAAAGGACTCTGAGAATGCTCCATAGTTGCCTTGATAGTCAATGGCAGACAAATATAATCAGCAAAGCACTTTAAGGAGGATAGCCAGCTTTTTGTTGACTTCCTCATTTTTGTCCATCCGTGGTCATTTATATTTTCTTATTTAGTGCTCCTTTAGGCCCCTTTGAAAGTCCCAGTTTACGAGCCTATTTAGACTCCCATAATTGAAAGTCTTGGCCACAGAATTACTTCCCTTAAAGAAATGTCTGTCTAACAATCCCTGTTTGTGTTAATCCATCTCCGAATCTGTCTCTCTCTCCACACCTGTACTCTCTCTCTCTTTCCCTCAAGGGTTGGAAAACATGCCTGATAATGATAGATTGATCTGTTTGAGTCTATACAGCTTAACAGAGAGAAGGATAAGCGTTGACTGGACCACAGTCTATAAGTACATACATGGGGAACAGAAATTGAATAATAAGAGACTCTTCAATCTAGCAGACAAAGGTGTAACAATTGCCAATGACTGGAAGTTGAAGCTAGACAAATTCAGATTAGAAATAAGGTGGAAATTTTTGACAGGTAGGGTAATAAACCATTGGAACAACTTGCAAAGTGTTGTAGTGGTGTCTCCATCACTGGAAATGTTTAAATCAAATATTTCTACAAGATCTGCTCCAGTTCAATCACAGCTATTGTATTTGAAGTAGTAATTAATTCACGGAAGTCCCTTCTGGCCTTTAAATCTATAAATCATCTAATTTGGTCCTATCTAGAGCATATCTGCTAATCAGAAACTCCAATATTGTTATAAAGACTCAAACAGATGAAGAATGTCCCACATTCCATGGTACATTGTTCAGAGCAGCGACAAGAATGATTTGTGAGATGGAAAAGTTACCTTGCAGTAAGAGACTTAAGAACCACAAACTATTTAACTTAACACAGTGGAGGTTACAAAAGCTTAACAAAGAGTTGATTTGGTCACTGTCTAGCTGTACCTACCTGGGGAGGAGATCTCTGATAGCAGAGGGCTCATTAATCTCATAGATAAAGGCATAACAAGAGCCAGTGGCTGGAAGCTGAAGCAAGATAAATACAGACTAGAAAGAAGGCGCACAGTTTTAACAGTGAAGGCAACTATCCCCTGGAACAGTTTACGTAGGGCTGTGGTGGATTCTCCATCACTTGGAGACTTTAAATCAAGACCGGAAGTCTCTTTCTAAAAGAACCACTCTAGCTCAATGACAAGCGATGGGTCTGGTGACGGAATCGTTGGGTAAAATTTCTTTGGCCTGTGTTATGCAGGAGGTCAGACTAGATGATCACAATGGACTTTTTCTACTTTAAAAATCTACAAGCTGGCTTTCCCCAGGAAAAATGGGATAAAGGGAAAGTGTGACACTTGCAGAGTCGAGTATCTGGTGAGGAAGTTTGCAAGCAGGATGTTTGTGAAACCGCAGCCATCTCTCCCTCCAGCTCCCCTGCTCAGCTAAGTAGAAAGAAAAAAAAAACAGTCTAAAACACTGTGATCTTCTTGGGGCACAGACCATTCCTTCTGTCTTCTCTGGAAAGAGACAATTTATTATCAGTGTTTTGGGATGTTTTTTTACATTTTCAAATATATTGATTTCAAGTACAACACAGAATACAAAGCATACAGTGCTCACTTTATATTATTATTTTGTTTACAAATATTTGTACTGTAAAAAAGATAAAAGAAATAGTATTTTTCAATTCACCTCATACAAGTACTGTAGTGCAATCTCTTTATTGTGAAAATGCAACTTATAATTCCATATTTGTTTTTGCTTTTTTTACATAACTACACTAAAAAACAAAACAATGTAAATCTTTAGAGCCCATAAGTCCACTCAGTTCTACTTCTTGTTCAGCCAGTCGCTAAGACAAACAAGTTTGTTCACATTTAGGGGAGAGAATGCTCCCTCTTCTTATTTACAATGTCACCTGAAAGTGAGAACTGGCGTTAGCATGGAACTGCTGTAATATAAAGTGAGCACTCTACACTTTGTATTCTGTGTTATAATGGAAATCAACATATTTGAAAACGTAGAAAAACATCCAAAAATATTTATAATAAATGTAAACTGGTATTCTATTCTTGTTTAACAGTGCGATTAAAACTGCTATTAATCACGATTATTTTTTAAATCTAGTTAATTTGTTTTGCGTTAATTGCTTAAGTTAACGGCGACTGACAGTCCTAGTTTTTAAATTAAAAAAAAAATTTGAAATTGAACCAGACTTGCTGTGTGAGAGTCACAGGGACTTGTGCTCCCATCTTCGCACTTTAGGAGCTTCTGAGTGCCCCAGTCCCCCAAGGACAGGTCTAGACAGCAGTCTCACTCCGGCCATGCAGCCACCCCAGCCCGAATTAGCGATGAACTGTGAGACCCTCTAGGCTAAGGGCATTAGACACCCAAAACCCATTAAAATCCCAGCCCTATTGAAAGTTAATGGGGGAACTTGTGCTCCTGAGGCACTTTGAGAACCGCCCCATACAGCCCCGTCGTCTACACGTGGGTCTGTGCAGACGTGCGGGATTGGTTTGGTTGTGTTGAAAGTTGAGCTGACGATAGGATTTTAACTTGCGTGAACTAACATGATGAGAGTCTCAATCTACATGATGATGGGGTGACTTCAGAATGACCCGGGAGTGGCTGGGTAGCGGAGATCAGAATCTGACCCCAGTGTCTTGTACAGCAGAGCTGCTCGGATAATGGTCAACAAAACAGTTTTCCATCTGACTTCATAGCACCAGTTTCAGAAGGGAGGAGGTTCTGCTTTGAGCTTTTAGTTCAGTCCATTCGGGGCCAGCCAGATGGTGCCAATAATCCCCATGTCGGGGACAGGGTGGAGCTGCCGCACCGTGGCTGGATAAAAGTTAACTCCATTACCATCGAGCAGCCTCAGGCTCCAGTTTACAACCAGCTCTGTATTAATCTGTGTGGACAGTACGTTGAGCGGGTGGCAGCTGTCAAATACTTGGGCCTGGTCTACACTAGGAGGTTATGTCGAATTTAGCAGCGTTAAATCGAATTAACCCTGCACCCGTCCACACAACGAAGCTATTTAGTTCGACATAGAGGTCTCTTTAAATTGATTTCTGTACTCCTCCCCAACGAGGGGAGTAGCGCTAAATTCGACATGGCCATGTCGAATTTGGGTAGGTGTGGATGGACTTCGACGCTAATAGCTCCGGGTGCTATCCCACAGTGCACCATTCTGTTGACGCTCTGGACAGCAGTCCGAGCTCGGATGCTCTGACCAGCCACACAGGAAATGCCCCGGGAAAATTTGAATTCCTTTTCCTGTCTGGCCAGTTGGAATCTCACTTCCTGTTTGGACATCGTGGCGAGCTCAGCAGCACTGACAACGATGCAGAGCTCTCCAGCAGAGGTGACCATGCAATCGCAGAATAGAAAGAGGGCCCCAGCATGGACTGATCGGGAAGTCTTGGATCTGATCGCTGTGTGGGGCGATGAGTCCGTGCTTTCGGAGCTGCGATTGAAAAAACGGAATGCGAAGATCTACAAGAAGATCTCCAAAGCCATGACGGAGAGAGGATACAGCCGGGATGCAACGCAGTGCCGCGTGAAAATCAAGGACCTGAGACAAGGCTACCAGAAGACCAAAGCGGCAAACGGATGCTCCGGATCCCAGCCCCAGACATGCCATTTCTACGAGGCACTGCATTCCATTCTAGGTGCGGCCGCCACCACTACCCCACCACTGACCGTGGACTCTGATGATGGGGTATTGTTGACGGCCGCTTCTTCGGAGATGTTCGCGGACGGGGAAGATGAGAAAGGAGATGAGGAGGACGAGGCAGTCGACAGCGCTTACAACGCTGATTTCCCCGACAGCCAGGATCTCTTCATCACCCTCACGGAGATCCCCTACCAATGCTCCCAAGTCGTTAACCATGACCCTGAATCAGGGGAAGGATCAGTCGGTAAGTGTTTTAAACATGTAAACATTTATTTTGAACAGAGCAGGAATGGAATATTAACAATGGGTTTTTCATGATTACTTTGCCCTAGGCGCTTAACTTTTTAGTCCTTGCCAGTGCAACTACTGCAAAAGTATCTCAAAATGTCCGGTTTTTCATGATTAGTTTGCCCTACGCGCTCTACTTTTTAGTCCTTGCCAGTGCAGCTACTGGAAAATTGTGTCAATATGTCCGGGGATAGAGCTGAAATCCTCATGGGACATCTCCACGAAGCTCTCCTGGAGGTAATTTGAAAAGCCTTTGCATCAGGTTCCTGGGGAGAGTGGCCTTATTGCGTCCTCCATGGTAGGAAACTTTTCCGCGCCAGGCTAGCAGCAAGTACTCTGGGATCAGTGCCTCGCACAGCATGGCCGCATACGGCCCTGGTTTTTGCTGGCATTCACTCAGCATGCGGTCTTTCTCAGTGTCCAAAATCCTCATCAGAGTGATATCACTCATGGTGACCTGCTTTAAATTAGGGGAATGTTAGTATTGGGACTGATTGCCTGTTCCTTTACATAACTGTAACTGGCGGTTTACAGCCACGCGGTGGAGGCGGGACAGGGGCAGCATACAGGGATCTTTCCCGGGGACAGCCGTGAGGGGGGTGGGACAGGGGCAGAGTTCATGCTGGCCGGATTGCCAGCAGCAGGAACTGGCCAACGCTAGGGGCATTGCTTTGAACCTGAAAGGAGGGCACTGCTATAAATTAAGCTTTCAGCAGCCAAAAGTCTACGGCTTACCATGTCCGCCTGCTACCCGAATTCCGCTGTCTTGCCCCGCTTGTGTGATCTGTACTCCAAGACCCCAGGCACTGAATGGGAAGGCCGAAAATTCGACCTTGTCCTGAGTGCGCATGTGATAGGTGATGTGCATGGTCTTGTTCACAGAGAAAGACTATGTTCATTGTTCACAAAAATGTATCTTTGTGAGGAATTCACTCCCTTTTTCCCATCCCACAGCTGCGAGTGTCTCCCGACCTACCCCGGCATCCCCCTCCCAGAGGCTGGCGCAGATTAGGCGCCGAAAGAGAAGGATACGGGATGAGATGTTCTCCGAACTTATGGGCTGCTCCCGAGCCGAGGCGGCACAGCAGACCCAGTGGAGGGAGAACATGTCGCAATACCAGCAATCACACAGCGAACGGGAGGACAGGTGGCGGCAGGAAGACCAGCAGGCGACTCAAACGCTGCTTGGACTAATGGGGGAGCAAACGGACACGCTCCGGCGCCTTGTAGATGTTCTGCAGGACCGGAGGCAGGAGGACAGAGCCCCGCTGCAGTCTATCTCTAACCGCCCTCCCCCGCCACAAAGTCCCATCCCCCCCTCACCCAAAGTCCCAAGAAGGAGGGGCGGCAGGGGCCGTGAAAACAGTCACTCCACCCCTGCAGACTGCTCAAGTACCAGACGGCTCTCATTCCCAAAGTTTTGATAAGTCCTTTCCTTCACTCCAAAAGCACCTCACCCAAGCCCCCATCCCAGTGTCATCCCCTACCTGTGCAGTTGTTAATAAAAAATACGTTTCTTTTAATTACAGTTTCCGTCAGGTTCTTTTAGAGGAGAGTGTGTTTGAAGGGGGGAAAGGGGGTTGGGAATTGGAGAGGACAGTCACCTTTACCAGGGTACAGACACGGGGGCAGGTTCAGCAGCAAGTCACACACACATTGCAGTCATTAGGCACCCTGGTCAGTCTGGGAGGTGGTTTTCATGTTCTGTGTGGGGGGGCTATGTGAGTTTGTGGCGGGGGAGGGCAGTTACAGATCTTATGCAGTGGTCCTTAGCCTGGATGACAGAGCCACGCAGCAGGGGATCTGTAACCGTCCTCCCCCTGCCACAAAGTCACATAGCCCCCACACACAGAGTCCCGAAAAGGAGGGGTGGCAGGCTCCGTTGAAACAACCAGTCCACCACTGCGGACCGCTCTAGGAGCAGGAGCCTGTCATTCCTCGAGTTTAGAAGTGTCCTTTCCATCACTACACCCGCTCCCCACCACAGTCTGCATCCCAGTTTCAACCCTTTACCACGAAACCCTTAATAAAGAAAACGGTGTTAATGAACAAAGTTCCATTTATTTTATTTTTAAAGGTGTGTTGGAAGGGGGGCAACGGGGTGAATGGGGTATGTAACTGGAGAGGATAGTCAACATTAAGTGGGTAAAGAAACGGGGGCAGGTTCAGCTTCTCTTTAAACAAACTTAATAGTCACAGGTTACCCTGCTCACTGTGGAACCTAGCTTTCAAAGCCTCCCGGATGCACAGCGCGTCCCGCTGGGCTCTTCTAATCACCCGGCTGTCTGGCTGGGCGTAATCAGCAGGCAGGTGATGTGCCTCAACCTCCCACCCCACCATAAATGTCTCCCCCTTGCTCTCACAGAGATTGTGGAGCACACAGCAAGCTGCAATAACAATAGGGATATTGGTTTCGCTGAGATCAGAGCGAGTCAGTAAGCTTCTCCATCTCCCCTTGAGACGTCCAAAAGCACACTCCACCACCATTCTGCACTTGCTCAGCCGGTAGTTGAAGAGTTCTTTTTCACTGTCCAGGGTGCCTGTATAGGGCTTCATGAGCCAGGGCATTAGCGGGTAGGCTCAGTCCCCAAGGATCACTATAGGCATTTCCACATCCCCAACAGTTATTTTGTGGTCCGGGAAGTAAATACCTTCCTGCAGCCGTCTAAACAGACCAGAGTTCCTGAAAACATGAGCGTCATGAACCTTGCCCGGCCATCTGACGTTGATGTTGGTAAAACGTCCCCTATGGTCCACCAGTGCTTGCAGCACCATTGAAAAGTAGCCCTTTCTGTTAATGTACTGGCTGGCCTGGTGCTCCGGTCCCAGGATAGGGATGTGAGTTCCATCTATAGCCCCACCGCAGTTTGGGAATCCCATCGCGGCGAAGCCATCTATGATGACCTGCACATTTCCCAGGGTCACTACCTTTGAGAGCAGTAGCTCAACAATTGCATTGGCTACTTGCATCACAGCAACCCCCACGGTAGATTTGCCCACACCAAAGTGGTTCGCAACTGACCGGTAGCTGTCTGGCGTTGCAAGCTTCCAGAGGGCTATGGCCACTAGCTTCTGGACAGTCAGGGCTGCTCGCATCCGGGTGTCCTTGAGCTTCAGGGCAGGGGACAGCAACTCACAAAGTTCAAGGAAAGTTCCCTTACACATGCAAAAGTTTCGCAGCCACTGTGATTCATCCCAGACCTGCAGCACTATGCGGTCCCACCAGTCCGTGCTTGTTTCCCAGAATTGCCGTTCCACAGCATCAACATGACCCATTGCCACCATGATATCCATGGTGCGGGGTCCCGTGCTTTGCGAGAGGTCTGTGCCACTCTCAGACTTAATGTCCTCACCGCGCTGCCGTAGCCTCCTCGCCCGATTTCTCCGCATCTTCCTCTGAAAAAGGTGGATGACAAGGTGCGAGGTGTTGACAACGGCCATAACTGCAGCGATGGTCGCAGCGGGCTCCATGCTTGCAGTACTGTGGCGTTCGCGCTGTCACTCACCAGAAAAGTGCGCAAACTGATTGCTCGCTGGCACTTTCAGGGAGGGAGGGCGGGAGTGACGGTTGAATGACGACAGTTACCCAAAACCACTCTCAACACATTTTTTTCCCTAGCAGGCATTGGGGGCTCGACCCAGAATTCCAATGGGCAGCGGGGACTGCGGGAACTGTGGGATAGCTGCCCACAGTGCACTGCTTCCAGTGTCGACGCTTGCCCCGTTAGTGTGGACTCACAAAGTCGAATTACTGTTCTTAGTGTGGATACACAAGTTCGACTTTGTAATATCGGTTCCACTAATTCGATTTAAGTAAAATCGAACTACTCTTGTAGTGTAGACATACCCTTGGGCAGCATCATAGACTGGGCTGGAGGATGCTCGAAAGATGTGGGTACTCGTATGGCAGCAGCTGCTGCTATGTTTTGAGTCTTTCAGTGACATCTGTGGGGACATCAGGACATTCAGCTTCCTACATAGCTGCATATCTGCAGAACCCCGCTGACACCAACTCTACCATATGACCGTGAAATGTGGGCTCTGAGGAAGGCTGAAGAGTGGTGGAGGGATTTTTTTTTATTCTTGTCATCTTCGTCCGGCCACTAGACCGGGACTATTCCCAGCTCTGCTACTGGCCTGCTGGATGACCATGGGCAAGTCACGTCACCGCTCTGTGCCTCAGTTTCCCCTCTGTAAAATGGGGATAATGATGTCAAGCTCTTGGAGAGCTGCTGATGAAAAGCACAATATAAAAGCTAGGTCATTTGTTTATTACCAAGCCACAGTAGCGCATCAACTGCGAACCTATGTGAGAATGATAGCTGTCTAAATGGCCAGTAACTACCACTAAGAAACATTCCTCCTTCTGTTTAAAAAACTAGGAAATAAAATGTAAAAAAAATAAATTGTTAATGCCGAGTTTAGGTGCCCGGTGATATCTTGGGCCTTTCCCGAAGGCTGAATTCAGCAAAACTCTGACTTTTGAGAACCAGGAAATACACAGAGGAGATAAATGTCCACACAACCTTAACTCTGCCCTATTTGTGCGATACCCTAAAATACCCACACCACACATTCCCACTCTGCCTTGTTACGGCAGTGGACTGGCGCTCCCTGCCCTGGCCCTATGTTCAAACACTGATTCTACTCCCCCGACAGAATACCACACTTGTAAAGTGTAACGGCCACTTCACACCCTTTTCCAGCCCCTGAGTTGCTGAAGACAGAGGAGAGTATTGTCACACTGTGGCAGCTCAGGCTTTTCAAGACCTGGCTCACTCATGCCATCCCCTATGACGGGGGAAGAAGGGCTGTCAGGCTGTCTGGAGTGGCTGAAGAGCACGGGTACCAACCTCAGGGCAGACTGTTTAGAAGCAGGGCACAACCCCCACATTGGCTGTGAGTTCTAGACTTAGATTTCACCAACCAAGTATCAAGTGGGAACTCCTCAAGCATGACAACCACCTTAATATGGAGTCACAGATGGTCCCCTTGGGCACTCCAGTCTGTCTTGCCACCCAAGTAAGCCCGCCTTTGCGATAAATGGTCCCTTACACCAAAAATCACAATAATATTCAGGGAGCTGACCCCTGACAGGCACAGACTTGCCTTTCCCATGGTAAGGGGAGGTGTCAGTGCGTGCTGCACAATCCCAGGCACCGCAAGAAAAGTCACAGGGACATACAATAAAATTAAAAGATGGCAAATTCTAAAACTTTTTCCACGATGTGTGATTAGACTGTAGTCATCAAAGCCGGGCTGCACATTTGTATGGCTAACAAGAATATCCAGAGTTTTCATAGGCAATGATGATAATCCCTATTACTATAAGCAGCAGGTTGTTTTTCTCTAGGAACCAGACAGACACAAACACTCAGACTCTCTCAGCTATACTGCTGCAAAAACAAGACAACCCTGAGTAGATGCTGAGGGCATTAGGGTTCAAACCTCCCCAAACACAATCTGTATCTCCATGCCGGGTAGAGACTGCGTATTGTTACCCCTTTTTGACCCGAGTGGCTAGTCACAGTTTGGAGCCATGGGGATGTCCCAGTTGGAAGTAGAAATTGATTGAGTCTGATATTTTCTTTGATCCAATCTCGTTTATTGAAAAGGAATGTACAAAGTCCGACTTCTCTGAATGCATGAGGAACCAAGAACAAAAGGAGCAGCTTCTTTGCTTACCACCCCTAGTCTCGTTAGTCACCTCGTTCGACCCAAACGCTCGCTTTTTCCAGGCTCGCATTGGGCTACTGCTTGGCTTCCTTGATTTTTCTCCCTCAGGCTCCCTCTCTCTCTGTCCTGTGCATTCTCTCTTCTCTCTCACACACACCCATGGTCAGCAAAACCCTTCTGCCCACTCAGTCAAATTCCTGGGAAGGTTCACACACCTCTTTGTCTTAGGTGTGGGAGGGGGCTTCTGATTAACTCATCCTGACAGTTATGTGACTAGAAGGGGATGTTCACACATCAGTTAGAATAAGTTTTTTAACTCAACCATAACAAGGTTTTCTCCAGGTCATAATGACATTCCTCACCTCAGGGGAGGCTCAGGCTAGTCACTAGGGTGACCAGACAGCAAATGTGAAAAATCGGGACGGGGTGGGGGTTAATAGGAGCCAATATAAGAAAAAGACCCCAAAATCGGGACTGTCCCTATAAAATCGGGACATCTGGTCACCCTACTAGTCACCCAGGCTTGGCCCCACCCTACAACGTCTGCACAGCTATTTTTAGCACACTAGCACAAGCCCTGCTAGCACGAGTCTGCCTACCCAGGCTGGGAGGCTCACCTTCAGCTGCCGTGTAGACGACCCTCAGTGGCTCAACTACTGTCATGCCTTCAATTACTTCCTGTGCATTCATTTGAATCAGAGGCCTACGGATTAAAGTACTATTCAATGGGTAGAATTTTCAAAAGCACCAAAGTGACTTCAAAGCCTGCGTTCCCCTTTCAGAAGGACCTAAGGACAGGGGTATGTGTGTCTCATTGAAAGTTAATGAGATTTATGATTCTAAGTGAGGTAGACACTTTTGGAAATTTTACCCAATGTGCTTCAGGATGAAAGATGCTGGCACTTTTCAAATATGCCAGGAGTACCATTTCCTCCACACCTACCTGCTGCTTTTTTATTTGACATTGATTTTGTTGTTGCTGTTGTAGCAAAGAGGTTGTGTCAACAGAAATCATTCGCATCATTTATTTTATTTTGATAACCACTAATCTGTTTTGGGTCTGACGCACTGGGTCTTAGGGAATGTGTACACTGCAATGTAAGCCCAAACTCAGACTCAGGTTTGAGGATTTCAATCTGACAAACACACATTCAACCACCATTCTACACCTGCGGGGAATATTATTAAGCCTTCTTTTGCCCTGGACTCTGATCAGGATACTGTTTCATAAGCCCAGGCAAAAGGGGGTACATGGGATCCCCTAGAATAACCATGGGAACAGTGATTCCATTTATGACATTGTCGTTTGTAATAGTGTTCCGGCCTGTCCATGAAGGTAGACGCCTGACTGACAGAAAACCCTGGTATCATGAACTTTTCCAGGGAAGCCCACGTTGGCGTCCATAACTTGGCCTCTGTGGTCCCCAAGGGCCTGCATACCCATGGAGTAGTACCTTTTGCAGTGTATGTACTCCAGCTCCTTGAGTACATACAATCATGGCCCCAGTGCAGTGGGGAAACCTCATTTTCTCCAAGCCAGCACTTACTTTGGGGATATTGTTTATGCCCCCATCTTTGGATAAACCACACACCTGACTGCCTCAGAAACCTCGGCCACCACTTTACCTTCCAGTCGACTTTCCAACCCCAAACTGGTTAGCAATGGACCTGTAGGACTCTGGGGTATAGCAACCTACTTTTGAACAGGAATGGCTTCCCTCGCATATGTGTTGTGGTGCTGAAGGGTCCGGGCAAGCTGCTAACAAGGCTCCAGAAATGTAGCTTTCTTCATGAGCAAGTTCTGGTCATCCCAGGTCTCCATGACGATGGGGTCCCACCAGTCTGTTCCTGTGGCCCTGCTCCAGAAGCACCGGTCTACACAGGAGGCATCAGCGGCTCTCCTGAGAGCCATGAGCAGCATCAGCCAGTTTGAGTCTGCCAGGTCTGTATCACCCTCATCCTCCTCCAACAGGTGCCGTCTTCTGCAGGTCATAAAATGCCCCTGAAACGTCCACCAGCGCCTCATGGAAGCTCTGCCCATTGCCTGAAACAGAAGTGAAAGCACAAGCAAGACAAGTTCTTCAAACACTGACTGTGACGGGTTGGATCACAGAATCCACCCTGGGAGCTGCGACCTGAGTGCCCAGACTACTTATACCCCTGCTTTCCCTGACAGCTCAGGACTCCAGCATCTGTCTTGCTGAGCCAGACATTCCCGACTGCTCCAACAAAGACCCAGGGTCTGAATTACTTGCCCCAAAGCTGCAGGTTTACCTGAAAGCAGGTAACAGAAGTGTGCTTGTCTTTAAAACCCAGATGCCGAACTCCCAATGGGGTCTAAACCCAAATAAATCTGTTTTATCCTGTATAAAGCTTATGCAGGGTAAACTCATACATTGTTCGCCCTCTATAAGACTGACAGAGAGATATGCACAGTTGTTTGCTCCCCCAGGTATTAATACATACTCTGAGTTAATTAATAAGTAAAAAGTGATTTTATTAAATACAGAAAGTAGGATTTAAGTGGTTTCAAGTAGTAACAGACAGAACAAAGTAAGTCACCAAGCAAAATAAAATAAAACACGCAAATCTATGTCTAATCAAACTGAATAGAGATAAGATCCTCACCAGTTCCAGAATGCTCCCTTTTACAGACTAATCTCCTTTTAGCCTGGGTCCAGCAATCACTCACGCCCCTTGCAGTCACTGTCCTTTGTTCCAGTTTCTTTCAAGTATCCTGGGGGGAGAGGCTCTCTCGTTAGCCAGCTGAAGACTTGGCACAACCTGGTTTGACTTAGGTCTGCGTAGTGCAGCGTAGATGCCTGAGCACTGGTGTGAGGCCCGGGTCCAGAAATTCTAAACCAAGACTTAATATTCAGTGTGGACACTCAAGCCTAGGTTTACACTCACTGAGCCTATGGGTTCAAGTCCCACAGACCCTAGGCTTACTTTACAGTATAGGCACACACTTACACTCCTTCTACCCATTGCAAGATGACACACAGTACAATCTTCCCAGATATAAACATGTGGAGCTTTTGGGAATCCAGGAGTTCAAGGAGAGAGAAAATATTTGAACCAACTAATTCCACCCAGAGGGATCTGAGGCCAGTGCCAAGTAGAATGTGGCATTTTCCCAAATCAGAGAGAACAGAGAAATAAATGAAACACGTAACTGAAATCTCAAATGTCACCATGTGGAGTGTAGAGCGCAAGACAGTCAGGTTTCCAATTAAGGCAGTAGCAAGTATCAGCTTTATCCATGAATGGGAATGTCATCAACCCAAAACGTAGTATGTTCTCACATTTCCCAAAGCAGTTCCCATTGGCATGAGATAGGGCCGTACTAGATGTAAACTTTCTTGCTCATTAAGCCAGATAGATTCCTTCACAGATCAGTGACTCCATCTGAATTCATTTGAGCAACATATATTAACTGATGACTTTTCTCAGGGCCTCCTTCACCTCTTTGTTCCGCAGGCTGTAGATGAGGGGGTTGAGCATGGGAGTCAGGACTGTGTAGAAGACAGAGAATACTTTGTTCAGGGCTTTCAGTGTATTGGTTTTTGGTAGCAGATACACAGTCATTAGGGTCCCATAGAAAACTGTAACCACAATGAGGTGAGAGGAGCAGGTGGAAAAGGCCTTTTGCCTCCCGGTGGTGGAAGGGATTCTCAGGATAGTAGCAATGATACAAACATAGGATGTCACAGTTAATAGAAATGGGCAAGGCGTGTTTATGGAGGCAAGTATGAAACTAACCAGTGTGATCATGCTGGTGTCACTGCAGGAGAGTTTTAGCATGGGAGAAAAATCACAAAAGAAATGGTCAATTTCATTGGGGCCACAGAATGTTAATTGCAACATAAAGCACATCGTTATTACACATGTTAGAAATCCGCTTATCCAAGACCCCGCTGCTAGCTGGAGGCACAACCTGCCATTCATCAGGGCTGCATAATGCAGGGGTTTGCATATTGCTAAATACCGATCATAAGACATCGCTGCTAGGAGATAGCATTCTGTAGTTACCAAACAACCAAAGCAATAAAACTGTGCAAAACAGCCACTGACAGAAATGGTTCTGTCTCCAGTCAGGAGACTAGCCAGCATCCTTGGCAGGATGGTCAAGGTGTAGCAAGTCTCCAAGCAAGACAAGTTCCCCAGAAAGTAGTACATGGGGGTGTGAAGGTGCTGATCAGCGACAACTAGCACTATGATGAGGATGTTCCCGGACATGGTCACAATGTAGATCACTAGGAAAACCAGGAAGAGAAGGATCTGCAGTTCAGGGAGATTCCCGAATCCCAGGAGGATGAATTCTGTGATGACCGTTCGATTGTCCTCTTCTGCTTTCTCTATGAGGTGCATCTAGGTACAAATAAAAATACTAAAACTCAGAGACGGGACTTTCAAAGGCACAAACATCCCATCAGCTTAAGCAAGTGCAGAAGAACAGGTATCCAGAGGCATTTAGGCACCCAAAGTTGCAGATAGGTGCCTAGTGGGATTTTCAAAAGTACTTAGGCAACCAAGGTGCCTTGAGGCCAGATTTTTAAAGCTATTTAGCTTTGGACTCAGCATCGCAATGCCCAAGCCTAAATCACATTTTCCCAGATTTAGGCACTGAGGAGTCTACATTCTATTGACAGCCAATGGGATTTAGACTCCTCCATGCCTAAATCCCTTTTGAAAATGGAATTTAGGCTCCTGAATCAGTTAGGCGTTGTTGCAACACTGAGCTCAGCAACCCCTAAATAGCTTTAAAAATCTGAGCCTGAGGGCTTTGCTGAATCAGGACCGTAATTCAAGCTATGCAGAGCCACAAAGGATCTGCTGTTCCTCAAAGGATGCTAGCCACTGGGAAGTTTTAGCCCACACTAAAAATGGTCAACGGAGCTAAGAGAGAGTAAAGGAATGGCTTTAACAATAACGATCTCACAGCCTTTCCTCACATGAATAAATCTATGCGGTGTAATTCTGATCTCCCAAACTGTTTTTTTGCAATATTAACTTCTACCAGAGATCCTTCCATTTTACAGCTGCCCAGGAGAGGTCAAAACCAGGAGCTGTAAATTCTGAGTAGACAGACAGACAGACAGACAGATAGAGCTTTTGTAGTTCAATTGTTTTCCTAGTAGCACACCGCATGGTCTAAGGTCCTTAATCAGCCTTCACTCAGTGAAAATTCCCATATACCCAGAACAATGGAAGTGTGTTGGTTACAGACCAAGCAAAATTGTAGTATATGAACACCTCACAGTCCTTAATGTATTTATCCTCACAATGCCACAGTGAGATTGGAAAAGGTTTCTGTGCCTATTGTACAGATGGAGAACTGAGGCCCAGAGGGCCAGGTTTGATAAGGTACTTAGTGCCTAAAAATGCAGATCAGTGCCCAGTGGGAATTTACAAAGTCCTTGATCAGGCTCAGTGCCTAACTCCCATTGAAACCAAAGGGAGTTAGATGCTTAACCTGCTTAGATGCTTTTCAGCATTCCACTTGGTGCCCATCTACATCATTTGGTGCCTCAACACCTTTAAATATCTGGCCCTAAGTAATTCCCCTGAAGGCCCCGAGAGAGCCTGCTGGAGAGCAGAGAATTGACCCCACGTGTCCAACATCCCAGGTTAGCCCCCTACCCAAATCTATCCAGAGCTATAGCTCGCCACATTATTCAGTTTCCTGAATTACTCAATGATCTCTTATGACAGTGAGTTCCAGGAGACAAATACACATTGTGTAAAAAGAAAATTGTTTCATGTCTGAGTGCTAAAGGTGTTGTCTGTTAAATTGATTGGGTCACTCTTGATATGTAGGTCACCTGATGGAGTTTCTCTGTCCCGTTCATTAATCCTTAACCTCTCGCATGTCCCACCTTGTTCATCTCCTCTTTAAATTAAACTCCCTGAGTCTTTTCTGAGGCTGGGATATTCAAAGGGACCTAAAGAAATTAGACACTTGAAAAATCAAGGGGATTTGGTCACCTGACTCCCCTGAAATTCCCAGCCCCATTAAACTCTGCCCATCCATGCATCTGTTTCTCTTCTCACCCTCTGCTCCGTTCCCAGCCCCATGCAATAAATGGGAAAGAAGAGACGCTCTCTTCCCCAGCTCTGAGACAGCAGGTGCAGCTCAGGAGCCTGCCTGTCAGCGCCAGCAGAGCAGGGTGTGAGCATGCTCTCCTCATGCTAATGCCTGAGACACTGAGAGCACGACACTGACTAGCAGCACAGCTGGGAAACTCCCTCTGCTCAATGTCCTGCCCCGTGCACAAAGGGAATGCCCCGAGCAGACCCCTCTCCCTTTCCTCCCCTCCTTGGCACCCTGAGACACACTCTACCCCAGCTGCACTCTGCAGCCCAGCTGAAGAGTGAGAGTGTCTGGGCCTGGATTTTGTGCAGCATCCCGGGTGCAACAAAACAGCTGGAACTCAATGCTCCCAGCCACGCTCTGCAGTGTCGCAGTTCAGCCCTGTTAGGGGAAGGGATGAGACATATCAAGGGCAGAGTATGAAGTGAGAGGGAGCAGGATATGCACAGCCACAGTGTGCTCCTGAGAGACAGCTCCAGCTGTGTTCCTTCCCACTACCGCACCATTTCCTCCCTCCATGAGATCCCCAGGATCTGACTAAGGGCTTGTCTAAACGGAGAGTTAGATCGTGGCAAGCTGGGGTGTGAATCTACAGCGCACTAGCCTGCCACGTACTAACATGCTGTGTGGACCCTGTTCCAGTGCACTAAACATTCCCTAGTGCACATTGACCTACGCCCATTTCAAACAGCACTAGGGCAAAATCCACTAGGGGACTTTTAGTGCTTGATAGCAGGGTCCACATGGCCCCTTACTGCACAGCAACCTACAGCACTGTAGATTTCCACCCCAGCTTGCCATGCACTGACTCCCTGTGTGGACAAACCCCAGGAAGATTCAGATTTACCTTTAATCCTCAGCAAGAAGCGGCAATCTCTGTGTCGATGCTGAGTGGGTGTGGGGATCTGGTTTCCACTTCCATGCTGCTCCCCTCCGTGTCTCCTGCTCTCAGAGCTTGTCTACCGGGTGGGGTAGTGCACACAAGAGAAATGGGATTTCTAAAGGGCACCAACATCTGGCATGCAAACTGGCTCATGTAGACTCTTGCTGGCGCCCACTGAAAGTTCCTTTGTGCACAACACATTGGGGCACTTTAGAATTAACACCCCGCTGTTGTGCACCACCGCCCCATATGGACAAGCCCTTATTCGCTCTGCAAAGACACCTACCTTCTACTGCTGCACTAGGCTGGCTCTTGATTTCTTGCTTGATGCACACACCCGTGTATATTACAAGGGACCTCCATGCCTCCTGCTCTGGAGCCTTCTAGGGTTTATAGGAGAAAGCAGCCTCACGCTGGCTCAGGCAGCTGTTGGGATCTCCGCTGAGGCTGCTGCTAATGATCCCTTTGAAAGTGCCCTCAGGAGGGAATTCAATGCTATGGTGCTTGTTATGACAGTGTAAACATCAAGGCCATTGACTACTGAGGCCTGGTCTACTCTACAGAGTTAGGTCAACGCAAGGCAGCTTACATTGACCTAACTATGGAAGCGTTTACACTTAAATTTCACTCCCACCAATGTAACTGCCCCACTACGCCGACTTAATAACCCCACCTCCACGAGCGGCGTAGAGTCAAGGTTGATGTAGTTAGTGTTAATGTAGACACTGCGTTGCTTATGTCGACTGTTACTGGCTTTCTGGAGCCTTCCCACAATGCCTCACACTGGCA
Source organism: Emys orbicularis (assembly GCF_028017835.1). NCBI lineage: Eukaryota > Metazoa > Chordata > Testudines > Emydidae > Emys > Emys orbicularis. Next base: position 16,464,422 of record NC_088695.1, on the reverse strand, counting down.
GTTCAATCAGTGCGAGTGCTCCTGGTGAGGTCACACACCGCCAACACAAGGAGCAAAGTGCAGACACGCACAAGCGATGTAATTACTGCGGCGGCTGTCTGCCGACGTAAGTTAGGTCATCTTAATTTTGTAGTGTAGACATGGCCTGAGTTAAAGAAGAATGAATTCCTTAGGATTTGGCCCATAGAAGTTATTCTTTGCTGACTGTCTGGGCTAGATTGTCCATTCCGGGATGAATTAACAGGAGTTTTGTATGTAAGACCTGGGAGGTAATTGTTCTGCTCTACTCGGCACTGGTGAGGCCTCAGCTGGAGTAGTGTGTCCAGTTCTGGGCCCCACACTTCAAGAGGGAAAACCTAACCCGTGAGGAAAGGTAGAAAGAATTGGGCATGTTTAGTCTAGAGAAGAGAAGGGTGAGGGGGGACGTGATAACAGTCTTCAGAGACGTACCAGGTTGTTAGACAGAGGATGATGATCCATTGTTCTCCACGTGCACCAAGGATAGGACAAGAAGGAAACTATAACAAAACATGCAGAGGAGTGGGGAGGAGCACTGCGGAATCACAGAGCAACTGTGTGGCCCATGGAGAAACCACTGGATTGGGACTATTCCCAGTTCTGCAACTGGCCTGTCACGTCACCTCTCTGTGTCTCAGTTTCCCATCTGTAAAATGGGGATAATGATGTCAAGCTCTTGGAGATCTGCTGATGAAAAGCATGATATAAAAGCTAGGACTTTTGATTATTACCGAGCCACAGTAGTGCATCAACTGCGAACCTAGGTGAGAAGGACAGTTATCTAAATGGCCAGTAACTCTTGCCAACAAACATTGCTCCTTCTGTTTAAAAAACTAGGAAATAAAATGTCACAAAAAACCTTTGTTAACGCAGAGTTAAGGTGCCCGGTGATAGCTCGGGCCCTTCCCAAAGGCTGAGTTCAGCAAAACTCTGACTTCTGAGAACCAGGAAATACAGAGAGAAGATAAATGACCACACAACCTTAACTCTGCCCTATTTGTGTGGTACCCCAAAATACCCACACCACACATTCCCACTCTGCCTTGTCACTGCAATGGACATGTGCTCCCTGCCCTGGCCCTATGTTCAAACACTGATCATACTCCCCCAACAGAATACCACACTTGTAAAGTGTAACGGCCACTTCACACCCTTTTCCAGCCACTGAGTTGCTGAAGACAGGGGAGAGTATTGTCGCACTGTGGCAGCACAGGCTTTTCAAGACCACTGAGCTCACTCATGCCATCCCCGATGGTGGGGGAAGAAGGGCTGTCAGGCTGTCTGGAGTGGCTGAAGAGCATGGGTATCAACCTCATGGTAGACTGTTCAGAAGCAGGGAACAACCCCCACATTGGCTATGAGTTCTAGACTTAGATTTCACCAACCAAGTATCAAGTGGGAACTCCTCAAGAACTACAACAGCCTTAACATGGAGTCACAGACAGTCCCCTTGGGCACTCCAGTCTGTCTTGCCACCCAGGTAAGCCTGCCTTGGAAATAGATGGCCCTGTGGAAGAATGAGCCTTCATTCTCAAGTTGGAAGCAACAAAATCAGAGGCAGCTTTATTCAAGCAATTGTAAGGGAAGAATACAGCTGACAGAGAGCATCTCTGCCTCATTTTCTCCAAAATACAAGCAATATCACACAAGCATTTATACTCTTTTGTGGCATGCATTAATTGAAAACATCTACATTTTGTTTATATTATATCCTGTCTAATCCAGCATTTTCTCACTTTCACTTCTCAAAACATCGTTATCTCAAGGCTAGGTCACACTGACTTTGCGCTGCTGCTTTCCCACTCACTTCTGACGTGAGCCCTGCTTCTACAGGTCCCGCGATATTAGGCTAAGACTTAGCATAACTGTTGCTCTGTTTCTAACAAAATAAAATTAAACCCTCTCTTTCTTTCCTGCTTCCACATCCCCTTACACCAAAAATCACAATATTCAGGTAATTCCCAGTCCCAAAGGACTGGTCACTTACCCCAGGTCAATTGCACTTTAGATCTTACACCAAAGATGATGCTTGTAGCCAATCCTATAGTAAACTATATAAGGATCTATTAGCTAAGAAAAAACAAACAAGGGAGTTATTTACAAGGTTAAAGCGAGTAATCACACATACAAATGAGTTACAGCCTTAGGTTTCAAAAGGTGATAGAAGCTGCTGTAATATGCAAGCTCTGTGTGTCCTTTAGGGCTAAGCCTGGCTAAGCAGCTGGGAATCCCTTGCTTATGCTTAGAAATCTTGCTATCCCAAAGGCCAAGCAGCACAGACATACAGTTTCTTCTTGTCAGGGAGTTTTTATTCCCTTCTCCCAGAGTTCAAGCTAATGGGATGAGGCCTCATCATGGGTGTTGGGAGGAACAATCATCACAGTCTTTTGTCCTCTGATGTTCCACAATGGTTCTTCTGGTGTCTATGGGCTTGCTTTTGTTGGACTGGAGATAACTACTCCTGGGGCAAGCTAATATTTCACACTTGGTAATGATTCTCTCCTGACTGGGGAGGGGGGGTCCAGTGTCAGAGCAAACACTTAAATATTACCTTAAAACATGGGTGTAGTGAGTCGGTGTGGCTCCCCTCCTGTCCTGAAGAGGGAGCCCCGGCGCAAACACCCAAGTGGGCGGAGCCACCGCCACCTGTCCCCGCCCCCCGGAAGTCAAGGGGCGGGACAGGAAGTATAAAGGCCAGCAGCCAGAGCTCAGTCAGGCGCCGGCCACCGCAGGGAGCAGACGTGCGGTCGGGAGCTCCCCGCCAGGATACCTCGGAAGCCCGAGGTGGATGCCCTAGCTGGCCGGAGCTGCCCCGAGCCCATTACGAAGAGGAGCCGCCGGAGCCCGTCCGCTCCCGTCGCTGGGAGGCGCCCGTGGAACTCCCCCACAGCAACCCTGAAGGGGAGGCCCCGCCAGAATCCTTCCCGCCCTGTTGTTATCCGGAGGAACCGCCCGAGGATCAGTGGCCGGATTTCCCTACAGAGCTACCAGACCTGCCGCCAAGCCCCGGCCGAGAGGAGTCCCCACTGATGGACTGGACCGCAGCCGATGCCACAGACGAGGTAGGCCCTGAGGGGGAAAATGGAAGTAGCCCGGGGGTAGCCGACCCCAGTCAGGCTACAGAGGCCTATGAGCCCATGGCAGTGTGTTTCGGTCAGGATACCCCACTGACCGGCAGCGACACTAATCGCTGCTAGGGCCCCGGGCTGGGACACAGTGGAGTGGGTGGGCCTGTGTCCCCCCCTGCCACCCCTACACACGGGTGGCAGGCTTCCCCCTCACCCAACGCAGGTAGGAACCTGAGCCCCTTTCCTGCCTAGGCCAATTGCCTGCTTGTGCTCCGCCCTGACCCAGGGCCAGAGCTCCTAAACTGCCTGTGTGCTCAGCCCCTGCTACAGAGGCCTGAGCTTATTGACTGCTTGTGCTCAGCCCCTGCTGCAGAGGGCCTGAGCTAAATTAACTATTGTGCTCCGCCCTGACCAAGGGCCAGAGCTTATAGACTGTGTGTGCTCAGCCCCTGCTACAGAGGGCCTGAGCTTATTGACTGCTGGTGCTCAGCCCCTGCTCCAGAGGACCTGAGCTAAAGTGACTATTTGTGCTCCGCCCTGCCTCCAAGGGCCAGAGCTTATTGACTGCTTGTGCTCAGCCCCTGCTCCAGAGGGCCTGAGCTAAATTGACTATCTGTGCTCCGCCCTGCCTCCAAGGGCCAGAGCTTATTGACTGCTTGTGCTCAGCCCCTGCTACCGAGGGCCTGAGCTAGATTGACGGTTTGTGCTCCGCCCTGCTTCCCAGGGCCGGAGCTTATTGACGGCTTGTGCTCAGCCCCTGCTACCGAGGGCCTGAGCTAGATTGACTGTTTGTGCTCAGCCCTGCATCCAAGGGCCTGAGCTTAGTGACTGCCTGCCTGCCCAGCCCCTGTTTCAGAGGGCCTGGGTTCTTGACTGTGGTTTCCTCAGCCCCCTGGACCAGAGGGGCTGAGCCCTGAGCTAACGGACTATTTAATTCGTGCAGTAGGGAGTCGGTGTGGCTCCCCTCCTGTCCTGAAGGGTCGAGCCCCGGCGCAAACCCTTTTACAATGGGATACAGACATTATAAGTGAGATTAATGCTGGCAGCAATTTACAAGCATTCCATAAAGTCTAAACACTAAAGACATTTTTTTATAAATCTAATATCTATTTTAACAATACCGACACACAGGTGAGCCAGACTGGTTTCCAGCTGTGTATTTGTCAGTGTTCAGTGAGGCCTACGGGCCTTGGCATGAGCTGGCACTTGGTCTGCCAGCATCACAGGGCGTATTCTGCCTCTGTCCGAAAAGCATGATAAGGCTGAATATAGCAATGATATAGAGGTATTATGTTACTGTCATTCCCAAGCAAAGTCTTCACTTCTGTGTTAATGTCTCAAATCAAGGATGCACTTCATGGCAAAGATTGGGATCCTCAGTACAACTTTACACCTGGTCATTCCATCGTTGACCAGATCTTTACCCTTTGAGACATCCATATGAAAAGATGGCTGAATTTAATCAGCCATACGCAGCACTTTTTATAGACTTCCATAAGCCCTTTGATTCAGTGAATCAGGTAAGTTTCTGGGGTCTGATGAGGCAGGGACTTGGCGTCCCTGGAAAGCTCTATAATGGAACAGAAAGCTGTGTTTGAGTCAATGGCTGGTATATGGCATGGGGTTTCCTATCTCCACTGGAGTTAGGCCACGTTGCAGTCTCTCCCCATCACTTTTCAATATCAGCATCGACTGGTTGATGGATAAATATGAGGAGGCAGCTGTCAGGGGTGTTGAACTGACCACCATGATTCTTGGAGATCTCAAAGATGCTGTTGATGTTGTCTTGTTGGCTCATGTTGGTGAGCTGCTGCAGCTGACAGCTGATCTGGTTGAACAAGAGGCAGCATGCATTGATCTGGTCATTAATCTGGATAAAACGAAGTCGTAGGCCATTATCATCCAGCTCCAGATTACAAGCAGCTCAGTATTAAACTGTCTGGGCGGGACATAAGGCAGGTGGCAATGCTCAAATACTTGGGCAGCTTCATAGACAGGGCTGGAGGATGCTCAGATGATGTGGACACTAGTATGGCAGCAGGTGCCGCCACATTTCAGGCCTTTCAGTGACATCTGTAGCTTTCTGCATAGCTGCAGATCTATAGAACTGTGGTGACACCAACTCTGTGGTACAACAGTGGAACGTGAGCACTGAGGAAGGCTGAAGAGCATTGGATTACCGGTTTTCGTTCTCATCATCTTTGCCAGCTGCTCCATATTAAGTTAATAGACTCAGGTCTCGGAGTGTGTGGTCCACTGTCCAGGAGAGTGCATTTTGACAGAGGACGTCGGAGTGCTATTTCCTAGCTATGCCAAGGCTTAGTTATTTGACGATTTGGGAATCACTTCCCTCCTCTGTGCCTCAGTTTTTTAGTCTATGAAATGGGGATAATGATATTTGCAATCCTTTGCAATGTGCTTTGAGGTCCACAGATGGAAAGGGGTATGAAGGAGTTACATATCGTTGAAGGGGTTTACACATATTTCCCATTCACTTGGGCTCTTCACACGCAGACAGCAACAGCACGTGGGAAAATGGGAGATTTCCTTTGGGATTAGGATGCCTTTTGCATCGGCTTTGAGGCAGTATAGCAGAGCATAACATTCGGAATATACTACCAACTACCTGACCAGGATGAGGACAGCGACTGTGAAATACTCAGGAAGATTAGAGAGGCTACAAAGGCGGAAAACACAATAATAATGAGGGATTTCAATTATCCCCATATGGACTGGGTACATGTCACCTCAGGATGGGATGCAGAGATAAAAGTTCTAGACACCATTAATGACTAATTCTTGGAGCAGCTAGTCCTGGAACCCACAAGGGAGAGGCAATTTCCAAGTGGAGCACTAGATCTGGTCCAGGAGGGTGAATATAGATGAACTGCTCAGTAACAGTGACCATAATGTAATTAAATTTAAACATCCTTGTAGGGGAAAACCCCCACAGTAGCATTTAACCCCCAAAATGAGAACTACACAAAAATGAGGAGGCTAGTTAAATGAAATTAAAAGGAACAGTCACAAGGGTGAAATGCCTGCAAACTGCATGGAGAGTATTTAAAAACACCACAATAGAGACTCAAACTAAATTTACACACACACTCCTCAAAAAAAAGTAAGAGGACCAGAAAAATGGCTAACAGCAAAGTAAAAAAGGCAGTTAGAGACAAAAAGATATCTTTTAAAAATTGGAAGTCAAATACTACTGAGGAAAATAGAAAGGAGCATAAACTCTGGCAAGTCAAGTATACAAGCATGAGTAAGGCAGGCTAAGAAAGAATTTGAAGAGCAAATAGCTAAGGACACAAAAACTAAAAACAATTTTTTTAAGTACACCAGAAGCAGGAAGCCCGACAAGCAGACAGTGGGGCCATTGGGCGATCAAGGTGCGAAAGGAGCACTCAAGGAAAACAAAGCCATTTCGGAGAAGCTAAACAAATTCTTTGCATCAGTCTTTACTGCAGAGGATGTGAGGGAGCTTCCCACACCTAAGCTATTCTTTTTAGGTGACAAATCTGAGGAACTGTCCCAGATTGAGATGTCAATAGAGGAGGTTTTGGAACAAATTGATAAATTAAACAGTACTAAGTCATCAGCACCAGATGGTATTCACCCATGAATTCTGAAGGAACTTATATGAAATTGCAGAACTACTAACTGTGGTATGCACTTAAATCAGTCTCTGTACTAGACGAATGGAGGGTAGCTAATGTAACGCCAATTTTTAAAAAAGGCTTCAGAGGCAATCCTGGCAATTACAGGCCGGGAAGCCTAACTTCAGTACAAGGCAAATTGGTTGAAACTATAGTCAAGAACAGAATTATCAGACACATAGATGAACACAACGTGTTGGGGGAAGAAGGGAAATCATGCCCCACCAATTTATTAGAATTCTTCAGGGGTGTCAACAAACATGTGGACAAGGGTAATCCAGTGGATATAGTGTACTTGGACTGTCCGAAAGGCTTTGACAAGGTCCCTCACCAAAGGCTCTCAAACAAAGCAAGCAGAGAGGGGATAAGAGGGAAGGTCCTCTCATGAATCAGTAACTGGTTAAAAAGACAGGAAACAAAAGGTAGGAATAAAAGTCAATTTTCACAATGGACAGACGTAAATTATGGGGTCCCCCAAAGATCTGTACTGGAACCAGTGTTGCTCAACATATTCATACATGATCTGGGAAAAGGGATAAAGAGTGAAGTGGCAACATTTGCAGATGAGAGAAAATTACTCAAGAAAGGTAAGTCCAAAGCTGGGAAGGTGCATAGGAATCTGCCCTCAGAAAAGTCTGGAGAAACAGCTGATAAGTAGATGAGAAATTGAAGGGCAAGGTCCCTGAAAAAACAATGAGTTCTCAGAGAGAGAGAGAGAGAGAGAGAGAGAGAGAGAGAGACAGGGAGTGAGAAGGTGAGGGAAGGACAAACAGAGGATGAGTAACAAAGGAGATCTCACAAAACTGTGTTACTGGACAACAAAATGGCAGATGAAATTCAATATTGATAAATGCAAAGCAATGCACATTGGAAAACATAATCCCAATTATGCATACAAAGTGATGGGGTCTAAATTAGCTGGTACCACTGAAGAAAGATCTTGGAATCATTGTGGATAGTTCCCTGAAAACATCTGCTCCATGTGCAGCGGCAGTCAAGAAAGCTAACAATGTTAGGAACCTTTAGGAAAATGATAGCTAATAAGCCAGTAAATAGCATAATGCCTCTATATAAATCTATGGTACGCCCACACCTTGAATACTGAATGCAGTTCGGGTTGCACTATCTCAAAAAAGATATATTAGAACTGGAAAAGGTACAGAAAAGGGCAACAAAAATGATCAGGTGTATGGAACAGCTTCCATATGAGGAGAGATTAAAAAGACCGGGACTGTTCAGATGGAAAAGAGACGACTAAAGGGAGATATGATAAAGGTCTATAAAACTATGAATGATGTTGAGAAAGTGAATAAGGAAGTGTTTTTATCCCTTCACATAAAACAAGAACCAGGGGTCACCAAATGAAATTAATAGGCAGCAGGTTTAACACACACATACGGAAGTTGTTCTTCACACAACGCACAGTCAGCCTGTGGAACTCATTGACAGGGGATGTTGTGAAGGCCAAAAGTATAAATGGGTTCAACAAATAATTAGATCAGTTTATGGAGGATAGGTCTTTTGATGGCTATTAGCCAAGATGCTCTGGGTGTCCCTAAACCTCTGCCTGTCAGAAGCTGGGATTGGATGACAGGGGATGGATCACTCGATAATTTCCCTGTTCTGTTCATTCCCTCTGAAGCATCTGACACCAGCCACTGCCAGACACAGGACACTGGGCTAGATGGACCATTAGTCTGACCCAGAGTGGCCATTCTTGTGTTGTTACACTGTTTTAACAGGTAACATAGCATCAATTCCCCTATGGAGGGAATCCAGACGATCACTGGCAGCAGTCCCAAGGGGGATCCCAACAGCAGCGGCAAGGGCCAGGGGCTGGCTGCTTTCCCTGATAAATCCTGCAAGAATCCAGAGCAGGAGACATTAAGGGTTTGTGTGATGCCAACAATCAACCCAGGCAGTGAGAGACGCCCATCCCAGCACCCACAGGCAGATGTCTGCCCACAAACTGAGTCAAGAAGGCTGACTGATACCAGACCCTGTCACTGGCGATGGGGAGCTCGCTGCTTCATGTGGAGGTTTGAAGGTAAGTGTCACTAGCCTCGGGGCAATTCCTCAGGTTCTTGCTCAAATGAAGCCCTTGCTCTGAGACACTCCCCTTGGATAGTGTCCTCACACACTGGGAGCTCTGCCGGAGTAAGGACTTCACAGTCGGTTTCTTTGTGGTTCACAGCTAGAAAAACTGATGAATCAGAAAGAAGACCCAGCTATCATCTCTGCCCTTACACATCCCTCTGTCTGTCTTCCCCTCACCCTCCTGATCGCTGGCTGGATCTCCCCATCTCTCTCTCCCTGACAGATCATTGTTTTCTCAGGGACGGTGGCCTTCAGTTTCTCAACTACTTATCAGCTGCCGCTCCAGACTTTTCTGGGGGGCAGATACCTATGCACCATCCCAGCCCAATCCTCAGATGCTTCATGTCTACTGCTGAGTATCTCCTCCCTGGATTTCCGTGGGGCTTGAGGGCCCTCAGCATTTCTTGGGCAGTATTGAGCACCCCACAGAAAAAGGGTGTACATTAGAAATTCACTGAATGGAGACAGGATTCCTTACAGATTAGGAAACAAGTGTCTCTGTCACAAACTTTGCCCAAGCATTTACTACTCTACCTTAATTTTTTTTCCAGAGGATGGGTACTAGGCACCAGCCTGTGACTTAGAAGATCTGGGGGTCTCTTCTCTGATCAGCCACAGCCTCTCTGTACCACCTTGAGTAAGTCACTCATAGTCAATAATTATTAGTTAACATTAATCAACAATAGCTTGTAATTCATTATAAGCAGTTTCAGTGTTTCTGGACTAGTCGCTAATGGGATATGAATGAGAGGAATCTGAGTATGCATCTGCTCTAAGGGGTGGTTTTATTTGTGCCTTGGGCACAGCCCTGGGCACAGTCACTTTCCCATCTGTGCTGTTGGTCATTGTCACTCCCTCATCGCAGGCACTGACATGCTACAATCTCATTCCTGCCCTTCTCTGAGGAAGCTCGTGTGTCTGACCCTCGCCCCCATCACATTGTTAAGCAGGATGCATCTGATGAAGTGGGCTGTAGTCCATGAAAGCTTATGCTCAAATAAATTTGCTAGTCTTTAAGGTGCCACAAGTACTCCTGTTCTTTTTGCGGATATAGATGAACACGGCTGCTACTGTGAAACCTACAGTGGACAAGTGACTCAACTTCAGCTCCCAGCACGATGCTGCAGGGCCTTCCTGGGTAGATAACACTGGTTATCAAAGGGCTTTTTTGTCAAACAGGGAAAGGCACAGCTAGAACCAATGACTGGAAGCTAAAACCAGACACATTTCAATGAGAAATAAGGCACAGTTTGTTGCCAATGAGTGTGACTATCCATTGGAACAAACTACCAAGGGAAATGATGGATTCTCATCTACTGATATCTTCAAATCAAGACTGGCTGCCTTTCTGAAAGGTACGTCTTAGCCAAACAAGTTATTCAGCTCAGTGCTGGGGAATTCTGTGATTATTGTTACGCAGGAGCTCAGACTGGATGATCTAATGCCTAATAGACTTTAAGGTCAGAAGGCCCATCATGATGATCTAGTCTGACCTCCTGCACATCGCAGGCCACAGAACCTCACCCACCCACTCCTGTAATAGACCCCTAACTTCTGGCTGAGTTACTGAAGTCCTCAAATCATAGTTTAAAGACTTCAAGTGACAGAAAATCCACCATTTACACTAGTTTAAACCTGCAAGTGACCTATGCCCCATGCCGCAGAGGAAGAAGAAACCCCCCCAAGGTCTCTGCCAATCTGACCTGGGGAAAAATTCCTTCCCAACCCCAAATATGGCAATCAGTTAGACCCTAAACATGTAGGCTAAACCCACCAGGCAGATACCTGTGAAATAATTCTCTGTAGTAACTCAAAGCCCTCCCCATCTAGTGTCCCATCACCAGCCACTGGAGATATTTGCTGCAGATCGGCTCCATGCCATTGTAGGCAATCTCATCATACCATCCCCCTCCATAAACTTATCAAGCTCAGTCTTGAAGCTAGTTAGGTTTTTTGCTACCACTGTCCCCCTTGGAAGGCTGTTCCAGAACTTCACTCTGATGGTTAGAAACCTTCACCTAATTTCAAGCCTAAACTTGTTGGTGGCCAGTTTATATCCATTTGTTGTTATGTCCACATGGATATTTAATTTAAATAACCCCTCTCCCTCCCTGGTATTTATCCCTCTGATGTATTTATAGAGAGCAATTATATCTCCTCTCAGCTTTCTTTTGTTTAGGCTAAACAAGCAAAACTCTTTGAGTCTCCTCTCATACGATAGGTTCTCTATTCCTCAGATCAGCCTAGTAGCCCATCTCTGCACCTGTTCCAGTCTGAATTCATCTTTCTTAAACATGGGAGACCAGAATTGCACACAGTATTCCTGATGAGGTCTCACAAGTGCCTTGTATAATGGTACTACCATTTCCCTCTCTCTACTGGAAATACCTCAACTGATGCATCCTAAGCCTGCATTAGTCTTTTTCATGGCTGCATCACATTAGCGGCTCATGGTCATCCTGTGATCAACCAATACACCCAGGTCTTTCTCCTCCTGAGTCGCTTCCAACTGATACATCCCCAGTTTATAGCAAAAATTCTTGTTGTTAGTTGCTAAATGCATGACCTTGCACTTTGCACGGTTAAATTTCATCCCATTTCAATTACTCCATTTTTCAAGGTCATCCAGATCTTCTTGTATGATATTCCGGTGCTCCTCCGTATTGGCAAATACCTCCCAACTTTGTGTCATCCACAAATGTTATTAGCACACTCCCACTTTTTGTGCCAAAGTCAGTAATAAAAATGTTAAATAAGATTGGTCCCAAAACCGATCCCTGATGAACTCCACTAGTAACCTCCCTCCAGCTGGAAAGTTCACCTTTCAATATGACCCATTATAGTCTCCCCTTTAACCAGTTCCTTTATCCATCTTTCAATTCTCATATTAATCCCCATCTTTTCCAATTTAACTAATAATTTCCCATGTGGAACTGTATCAAATGCTTTACTGAAATCCAGGTAGATTAAATCTACTACAATTCCTTTGTCTAGAAAATCTGTTATCTTCGCAAAGAAAGAGATCAGATTGGTCTATCACAATCTACCAATTGTAAAACCATGTTGTATTTTATCTCAATTACCATTTACCTCTATGTCCTTACCTACTTTCTCTTTCAAAATTTGTTCTAAGTCCTTGCATACAATTGAGGTCAAATTAGCAGATGTGTAGTTTCCTGGCTCACTTTTTTTTCCTCTTTCTTAAATATAGTTATTATATTTGCAATTCTCCAGTCCTAGGATATGATCCCGAAGTTTACATATTCATTAAAATCCTTGCTATTTGGCTTGCAATTTAATGTGCCAATTCCTTTAATATTCTTGGATGGAGATTATCCAGGGCCCATGATTTAGTCCCATTAAGCTGTTTGAGTTTAGCATCCACCTTGCACGTGGTAATTTCTACTTCCATATCCTCGTTCCCATTAGCCACCCTGCCACTACCCCTAAGCTCTTCATTAGCCTCATTAAAAACTGAGGCAAAGTATTTGTTTCTGTGTTAGGCCTTGCCTAGATTATCTTTTATCTCAACCCCATCCTCAGTGTTTAGTGGTCTTTTTCTTTCTTTGTTTTCCTCTTATATATATGGCTATAGAACCTTTTACTACAGTGACTCCTCACTTATTGTTGTAGTTATGTTCTTGAAAAATGCGAATTTAAGCGAAACGATGTTAAGTGAATCCAATTTCCCCATAAGAATGAATGTAAATGCGGGGGTTATGTTCCAGGGAATTTTTTTTCACCAGACAAAAGACTGTATTATATATATATATATATATATATATATATATATATATATATATATATATATATATATATACACACACACACAGTATAAGTTTTAAACAAGCAATTTAATATTGGTACACAGTGATGATGATTGTGAAGCTTGGTTGAGGTGAAGGAGTCAGAGGGTGGGATATTTTCCAGGAAATGCCTTACTGCTAAATGATGAACTAGCAATTGGCTGAGTCCTCAAGGGTTAACTCTCGCAGTCTACAAGGCAGCAGGAATGGTCGGAAGGGAGACAGCATCACAGACAGAGACACACACTGTGTGTGTGAGGGAGAGATGTGCATTTCCCCTTTAAGTACACTGCCTTGTTAATTAGATCAGCGTGCTGAGACCGCAGCTGCTGCTGCCAGCAAGCTCCCTCTGTCTTGAGCAACGTCGTGTGTCCCCCCTGCTCTTTGGAAGATGGGGTAAGTGGGGTGCAGGAGCAAGGGGGAGGGGGACACCATGACATTAGCCCCCCTCTTCCTCCCCTCCCCCCCCGGACAGCAAGCAGGAGTCTCGGGGTGCAGCTCCAAGACAGAGGGCAGGAGCAGCACATGGCAGTTGGGGGAGGGACAGCTGAATGCCAGCAATTGCTAGTCTGCTGGGCACCTGCTGCACAGGGAACTTAAGGGAGCAGGGAGCTGATGGGGGGCTGCCGGTCCACCCTGGTTCCAAGCCCCCACCAGCTAGCTGCAATGGGCTGCTCTTCCTGCAAGCAGTGGACAAAGCAGGCTGCTGCCAAATGACGTTAGAAGGGAACATTGCACAACTTTAAATGAGCATGTTCCCTAATTGATCAGCAACGTAACAACGAAAAAATGTTAACCGGGACGACTTTAAGTGAGAAGTTACTGTATTGGTTTTAATTCCCTTTGCAAGGTCCAATTCTGCTTGGCTTTTGGCAGTTTTCACTTTATCCCTACATTTTCTGACCTCCATGAGGTAGCTTTCCTTGCTGAACTATCCTATCTCCCATTCCTTGCAGGCTTTCTGCTTTCTTTTAATCACCTGTTTGAGAAACTTGCTCATCTGGGCTGGGCTGGAACCCTTCCCTACAATTTTTTCCCCCTTGCTTGGGATGCCGACTTCAGATAGCTTCTGCAACTTCGACAAAGTAATTCCAAGCCTCCTTCCCATTCAGATCCTGAAGTTCTTCGCGCCAGTCCACATCCCAAATAAATCCCTTATTTTTTTTAAGTTAGCCCTATTGAAATAAGGCACCCTAGTTGCAGATCTAATTTTATTTATCCTTCCATTTAGTTTAAACTCAATTAGCTCATGATCACTCGAACCAAGGTTGTCCCCTACAACCAGTTCTTCTATGAGGTCCTCATTGCTCACCAATACCAAATCTCAAATGGCATCACCTCTTGTTGATTCAGCAACTATTTGGTGAAGAAATCTGTCAGCAATCACATCCAGGAAAATCTGGGCCCTACTATTATTAGTTTCAGAGCGGTAACCGTGTTAGTCTGTATTGGCAAAAACAATGAGGAGTCCTTGTGACACCTTAGAGACTAACAAACGTATTTGGGCATAAGCTTTTGTGGGCTAAACCCCACTTCATCTGGTGCATGGAATGAAAAATACAGTAAGCAGAATATATATTCTAGCACATGAAAAGATGGGAGTTGCCTTACCAAGTGGGGGGTCAGTACTAATGAGCCGATTCAATTAAGGTGGAAGTGACCTATTCTCAATAGTTGACAAGAAGAGGTGAATACCAAGGGGCAGGGAGGGGCGGAGGGAATTACATTTGTAGTGCCAACAAGGCCAATGCAATCAAGGTGGCCCATTTCCAATAGTTGACAAGAAGGTGTGAGTATCAGCAGAGGGAAAATTACTTTTTGTAGCACTTGTCCTCCAAACTATATCTGGGAAATCAAAGTCTCCCTTGATCACACAATTCCCAGTAGTATTTGTTTCATTAAAAAGATTCAAAAGAGGTCTCTATCCATATCGGATCCTGGTGGTCTGCCGCAGACTCCAAGATTACCTGGGAGAACCTCTGGTAGCTTTCTTCCCCAAAGTGATTTTGGCCAAAATAGACTCAGTCTTATCTATTCCATCACTTCTAATTTCTTTACAGTCTACCTCATCATTAATATATAATGCTGATCCACCACCTTTGCCTTTATTTCTGTCTTTCCTGAACAGCACATACCCATCAATACCTGGTCTCCAGTCATGACTATTATTCCACCATGTTTCTGTTATCCCTATAATACCTGGTTTCACTTCCAGCTCCAGTAGTTCTAGTTCCTCCATTTTGTCACCCAGGCTCCTTGCATTGGTGTACAAACATCTTAACTGTTGCTGCTTGGCTTCGCCCACATTCCTTGCCTGATTGGGTACAGTTATTCTACTTCCCGTATCACCTATCTGACTGGTATCAGCACTATCCTTCCTCTTAATGTCCATTCTCCTATACACTGCGGATCCTTTCTCCATTGCTGTATCCTTTCTTATTTGATTTTCCTCCCTCTCAATGTTAGAATCAGGTGTGGAGATTACATGAACATCTCTCCCAAGTTTCTAGTTTAAAGCTCTTTTAATCAGTTGTGCCAACCTCCATCGCCAAATGGTCCCTTTTGGTCTTAAATCTAAGAATCAATGAATGAAAAAAGTTGGGGTATGAGGCAGAAGAGGGGCAAATTAACTCAGTGACAGCTCTTTGTGGTGTGTGGGGAATCTCTACGAATTTCTCTGAAGTGAAGAAGTTTCTCTGTTGTGAGAGAATATAAATCCAGCTCTCAGTTTGCAGTGGGAACTCTTATGGGATCTGTCATGAACATACAGCAAAGGGTTGCATAAAATCCCTCCTTTACCTGTAAAGGGTTATGAAGCTCACATAACCTGGTTGGCACCTGATCAAAAGGACCAAGAAGTGGAGAAAATACTTCTCCCAAAGCCATACCTGAACTAAGCATCAAAGATTACAAATTATAAGTAATAGGAAGGAAATGCGTTAGATTATCTTTTTTTTTTTTTTTTTAGCTTGTGAATTTTCCCTGTGCTAAGAAGGAGGTTTAACCTGATTTTGTAACTTTAAAGTTTCACCTAGAGGGGAATCCTCCGTGTTTTGAATCTGATTACCCTGTGTATTACCTCCCATCCTGATTTTACAGAGGTGCTTCTTTTACTTTTTTCTTTATAATAACGTTCTTTTTTTAAGAATCTGATTGGGTTTTTAGTGTCCTGAAAACCCAAGGGTCTGGTCTGTGCTCACCTTGGTTACTCTCAAGCCTCCCCGGGAAAGGGGGTGAAGGGGCTTGAGGGGGATATTTTGTGGAAACAGGAACTCCAAGTGGTCCTTTCCCTAAATCTTTGACTAAATCATTTGGTGGTGGCAGCAATACCGTCCAAGGGAAAGGAAGAATTTGTGCCTTGGGGAGTTTTTAACCTAAGCTGGTAGAAATAAGCTTAGGGGGACTTTCATGCATGTCCCCACATCTGTACCCTAGAGTTTAGAGTGGGGAGGGAACCCTGACATGGTGACAGTGCGGTGGGATCATTTTGAACCAGAAGCACAAATCTCAGGATATTAAAAGAATTATTTTTTTTCTTTCTTTTGGCTGCTTGGAAAGCAGGGAGGGTTAGCTTTTTTTTTATGTTTGTTTGTTTTTAGCTAAGAGCAGCTGGAGTTTTTTTTCTCTCTGCCTCAGGGCAGAGTAGTTAAGTCCTGCAAGGGAATTCACAAGCTTGTTTTTGTTTTAGTTTTTTGTTTTGTTTTGTTTTTCTTTCTAGCTCTCAGGTTAAGCTAGGCTAAGTGCAGAAAGGCTAGGATGACAGAAAGTGATGTCCAGAAAAAACTGGAATTAGCCAGATTTGAAGATGAGGAAAGAAAGAAGGAACATGAAAGACAGCTGGAACTCAGATGGGAGATTGATGCACAAACAGCAGAGAAAAAGCTGCTAGGGAGGAGAGGGAAAAAGAGAGGAAGCATGAACTGGAGGTGATGGAGTGGAAACGACAGAACCCTTCAGCAGCTGGCTCCACTTCCCCAGAATTCCACAAATTGGAGCGACTATGTCCGCAGTATGATGAATCCAGTGATATTGCTGAATATTTCATCACCTTTGAGAGACTGTGCACCCTCCATGCAATTCCTGACGATCACAAGATGACCACACTGGTAGCAAAATTGACTAGAAGAGCTCTGCACATATTCAACAAGATGCATATTGAGGATGCTTTGGACTTTGGTAAATTTAAGAATTTGATTTTGAAACAATTTCAAATTACACCTGAAACTTACAGAGTAAAATTTAGAGCCCTTAAGAGTGGGGCTGGACTAAGTAATGTGGCTTATATAAACCAGACGAAGAATCTGTTAGATAAATGGGTCAAAGTCAGGGGAGTAACTAGCTTTCAAGGAATGTGTGATTTGGTTGTCCAGGAGCAGTTCCTGACTATGGCCAATGATGATGTAAAACGGTGTTTATGGTATAAGAAAATGGACTCAGCAGAAAGTCTTACTTCTTATGCTGATCAATACGAGCAGTCCCAGACTGTCAGAGAGATGGGGCAAATCAGAACAAAATGGGTGGAGGTAGCAGAGAGGAACAACCCTGGTCGCAGTTTGGGTGCATACCAGAAGGGACACCCCGAGACCACACCATATCACCGGGGGCAGCCCAAGGCCCCAACTACACCCCAAGGAAAACCCCAGACACCTTATCATCCCATTCTCCAGCAACCCACCTCACCCTAGTGACCAGTCAGCTGGATGATGTTTTAAATGTAATGAGCTGGGGCATGTAATGGCCAACTGCCCCAAGAACCCCAATATATTACAGTTCATTGCACCAGGGTTACACCAAAGGTCCTCAGGCCCAGATGCCTCCCAGATACCCTCAGAGCAAAGGGAAACTGTGAGTGTGGGTGAGAAGAAAGTTATTGTGTGGCGGGACACTGGAGCACAGGTGTCAGCTATCCACCAGTCCTTAGTGGACTCCAAATTTATCAACCCAGAGGCCCAAGTGACGATTCAACCCTTCAAGTCAAACTCTTTTGACTTGCCTACAGTCAAGTTGCCTGTCCAGTACAAGGGCTGGCCAGGAATGTGGACTTTTGCAGTCTATGATGATTATCCCATTCCCATGCTGCTGGGGGAAGACTTAGCCAACCATGTGAAGCTAGCCAAGAGGGTGGGAATGGTCACCCACAGCCAGGCTAAGCAAGGCTTCACACCTAGCTCTGTTCCTGCACCTTCTACAAGGGCCCAGTCTGTGTTACCAGAGACCCAGACTAAGCTGGTGGAACCAGACCCCATGCCAACATCTGCGACAGCAGTAGTGGATCCAGTTGCAGAGACCCAGTCAGAGCCAGTCCCAGAACCAGAACTGGTGGAGAAACCAGCACCAGAATCATTGCCAACACTGAATCCAGCACTTGCAACCCCGTCTGCGACCCCAACACCAGTGCGCACCACTGAGCCCACACTGGCAACAGCAGCTAAACCTGTGCAAGAGGCTCAACCGGAGCCTGAAACACAACATAGTGCACCAGCAGAGAGTGGTTCACAGTCAACGGAAACAGCCACATCCCCTATATCGCTTCCAGAGGGACCAAGCCCAAGTCCACAATCCAGTGAAGGACTGATGTCCCCAGCATCAAGGGAACAGTTCCAGGCCAAGCAGGAAGCAGATGAAAGCCTCCAGGGAGTTTGGACAGCAGCACGGAGCAACTCACCGCCTCTCAGCTTTTCTAACCGATCCTGGTTTGTTGTAGAAAGAGGACTTTTATACAAGGAGACTCTTTCTGGTGGGCACCAGGAAGACTGGCATCCTCAAAGGCAGTGGGTAGTTCCAACTAAGTACCGGATAAAGCTCTTGAGCTTAGCCAACAATCATCCTAGTAGCCATGCTGGGGTGAACAGGACCAAAGACCATTTGGGGAAGTCCTTCCACTGGGAGGGAATGGGCAAGGATGTTGCTAATTATGTCCGGTCTTGTGAGGTGTGCCAAAGAGTGGGAAAACACCAAGACCAGGTCAAAGCCCCTCTCCAGCCACTCCCCATCATTGAGGTTCCCGTTCAGCGAGTAGCTGTGGATATTTTGGGTCCTTTTCCAAAAAAGACACCCAGAGGAAAGCAGCACATATTGACTTTCATGGATTTGGCCACCCGATGGCCGGAAGCAGTAGCTTTAAGCAACACCAATGCTAAAAGTGTGTGCCAGGCATTAACAGACATTTTTGCCAGGGTAGATTGGCCCTCCGACATCTTATGGATTCGGGAACTAATTTCCTGGCAGGAACCATGAAAAGCTTTTGGGAAGCTCATGGGGTGAACCACTTGGTTGCCACTCCTTACCACCATCAAACAAATGGCCTGGTGGAGAAGTTTAATGGAATTTTGGGGACCATGATACATAAATTCATAAATGAGCACTTCAATGATTGGGACCTAGTGTTGCAGCAGTTGCTCTTTGCCTACAGGGCTGTACCACATCACCATTTGAACTTGTGTATGGCTGCGAGGTTAAGGGGCCATTACAGTTGGTGAAGCAGCAATGGGAGGGGTTTACGCCTTCTCCAGGAACTAACATTCTGCACTTTGTAAACAACCTACAAAACACCCTCCGAACCTCTTTAGCCCTTGCTAGAGAAAACCTAAAAGATGCTCAGGAAGAGCAAAACGCTTGGTATGATAAACATGCCAGAGAGCGTTCCTTCAAAGTAGGGGACCAGGTCATGGTCTTGAAGGCGCTCCAGGCCCATAAGATGGAAGTGTCATGGGAAGGGCCATTCACAGTCCAAGAGCGCCTGGGAGCTGTTAACTATCTCATAGCATCCCCCACCTCAAACCTAAAGCCTAAAGTGTACCATGTTTATTCTCTAAAGCACTTTTATTCCAGAGAATTAAAGGTTTGTCAGTTTACAACCCAAGGAGGAGATGACACTGAGTGGCCTGAAGGTGTCTACTACAAAGGAAAAAGTGACGGTGGCGTGGAAGAGATGAATCTCTCCATGACCCTTGGATGTACGCAGTGACAGCAGATCAAGGAGCTGTGCACTAGCTTCATGCCCATGTTCTCAGCCACCCCAGGACAGGCCAAATGGTCATACCACTCCGTTGAGACAGTTAATGCTCACCCAATTAGAGCCCAACCATATCGGGTGTCTCCTCAAGCCAAAACTGCTATAGAACGGGAGATCCAGGACATGCTACAGATGCGTGTAATCTGCCCCTCTAACAGTGCCTGGGCATCTCCAGTGGTTCTAGTTCCCAAATCAGATGGGGAGATACGCTTTCACGTGGACTACCGTAAGCTAAATGCTGTAACTCATCCAGACAACTATCCAATGCCACGCACAGATGAGCTATTGGAGAAACTGGGATGTGCCCAGTTCATCTCTACCTTAGACTTAACCAAGAGGTATTGGCAAGTACCGCTGGATTAATCCGCCAAGGGAAGGTCAGCCTTCATCACCCATGTAGGGCTGTATGAATTTAATATGCTCCCTTTTGGGCTGTGAATGCACCTGCCACTTTCCAAAAATTTGTAGATAGTCTCCTAGCGGGATTGGGAGTATCTGCAGTCACCTACCTTGATGATGTGGCCATCTTTTCTGATTCATGGACAGAACACCTGGAGCATCTGCAAAAAGTCTTTGAGCACATAAGGGAGGCAGGACTAACTGTTAAGGCTAAAAAGTGTCAAATATGCCTAAACAGAGTGACTTACCTTGGATACCTGGTAGGTCAAGGAACTATCAACCCCCTACAGGCCAAAGTGGATGCTATCCAAAAGTGGCCTGTCCCAAAGTCAAAGAAACAGGTCCAATCCTTCTTAGGCTTGGCCGGATATTACAGGCTATTTGTACCACATTACAGCCAAATCGCTGCCCCACTGACAGACCTAACAAAAAAGAAACAGCCAAATGCAGTTCAGTGGACTGAAGAGTGTCAGAAGGCCTTTAACCAGCTTAAAGCGACACTCATGTCTGACCCCGTGCTAAGGGCCCCAGACTTTGACAAAACTTTCCTAGTAACCACAGATGCGTCCGAGCGTGGTGTGGGAGCAGTTTGAATGCAGGAAGGACCAGACCAAGAATTCCATCCTGTCATGTTTCTCAGGAAATAACTGTCTGAGAGGAAAACCCACTGGTCAATCAGCGAAAAGGAATGCTACGCGATTGTGTACACACTGGAAAAGCTACGCCCATACGTTTGGGGGACGGCATTTCCACCTGCAAACCGACCACGCTGAGCTGAAGTGGCTTCATACCGTCGAGGACAATAACAAAAAACTTCTTTGGTGGAATTTAGCTCTTCAGGATTTTGATTTTGAAATACAACACATTTCAGGAGCTTCTAACAAAGTGGCTGATGCACTCTCCCATGAAAGTTTTCCAGAATCAACTGGTTAAAATCGCCCTTGAAATGTGGAAAATATTGTTAGTTTTTATATAATCAGTAGTATATCTAGAGGTGCATGTGTCTTATTAATTCTGTTTTCTCCTAGAGCTCCAGGAAGAAATCACAGCCATTGTGGAGCAGGCTGTCCAGCACTGTCTATGATTTGGGGGGCGTGTCATGAACATACAGCTAAGGGTAGCATAAAATCCCTCCTTTACCTGTAAAATCCCTCCTTTACCTGTAAAGGGTTAAGAAGCTCAAATAACCTGATTGGCACCTGACAAAAAGGATCTTTGTTCTCTCTGGGACAGCCAGGAACCAGGGCAGGGAAAATACATCTCCTAAAGCCATACCTGCATTTAGCATCTAAGATTACAAATTGTAAGTAATTGGAAGGAAATGCGTTAGATTATTTTTTATTTTAGGTTGTGAATTTTCTCTGTGCTAAGAGGGAGGTTTTTCCCTGTTTTGGTAACTTTAAAGTTTTGCCTAGAGGGGAATCCCCCTGTTTTGAATCTGATTACTCTGTAAATTACCTTCCATCCTGGTTTTAAAGAGGTGCTTCTTTTACTTTTTCATTACAATAAAGTTCTGTTTTTAAGAATCTGATTGCGTTTTTAGTGTCCTAAAAACCCAAGGGTCTGGTCACTAGAGTTTAGAGTGGGGAGGGAACCCTGACAATATCAAAAGATGGAAATCTATCTAATTTCATGGTGCAGCCAAATCTTTTGCTGTTCATTACTGTTCACTGCCACAGGATGCAGCTCATGGAGAAAGGAGATGCGGAAAATCAAACAGATGTCACCGAATTCATTCTCCTGGGGTTTGGGGATCTCCGTGAACTGCAGATCCTTCTCTTCCTGGTTTTCCTAGTGATCTACATTGTGACTATGTCAGGGAACATCCTTATCATTGCTCTAGTTGTGACTGATCAGCACCTTCACACCCCCATGTACTTCTTCCTGGGCAACTTGTCCTGCCTGGAGACCTGCTACACTTCTGCCCTCCTGCCCAGGATGCTGGCCAGTCTCCTGACTGGGGACAGAACCATTTCGGTGTGGGGTTGCATGACACAGTTTTTTTTCTTTTGTTTTCTAGCAACTGCAGAGTGTTATCTCCTGGCAGCGATGTCTTATGATCGGTATTTAGCCATATGCAAACCACTGCACTATGGAATATGTATGAATGGCAAGTTGTGCCTCCAGCTAGCAGCTGGGTGTTGGATAATTGGATTTCTACCTTGTACAATAACGATGTGTTTTATGTCACAATTAATTTTCTGTGGCCCCAATGAAATGGACCATTTCTTTTGTGATTTCACCCCAATGCTAAAGCTCTCCTGCAGCGACACCAGCCAGATGACGCTGGTTCTTTATATATTTTCCTTCCCAGATGCAGTTTCCCCATTTCTATTAACCTTGACATCCTATGTTTGTATTGTTAGCACCATCCTGAGAATCCCTTCCACCACCGGGAGGCAAAGGGCCTTTTCCACCTGCTCCTCTCACCTCATCGTGGTAACACTTTTCTATGGGACCCTAATGATTGTCTACATGCTACCAAAATCCAGCAACCTGAGACCCCTGAACAAAGTGTTCTCTGTCTGCTACACAGTCCTGACTCCTCTGGCCAATCCCCTCATCTACAGCCTGAGAAACAGAGAGGTCAAGGAGGCCCTGAGAAAAGCTGTCAGGAAATGTCTCGCCCTCACAAAGAATTCAGACTAGTTGAATGAAATGAGGATCAATCAATCTGGTTTCTATTGTGAAAGAGGGAGGGTCTAAGTGGGCCCTGATACAGAAATCAGTATACAAGAGATGCGTGTGCGTGCACACACACACACATATATATAAATATAAGAGAGATACAGATGGTTGGAATTTTGCAGGGGGAGGAGGGGAGAGAAGATTTTGACTTTTCATCAAAATAACTGAAACCTGAAAAATGAATTTTTTTTTTGCTTTTTGGCAACTGACATCTGAAAACCTTCAGATGGAAACTGTAAAAAAAAAAAAAAAAAAGTTGTGCACTGTTGTTGTGGCTGTGTTGGTCCCAGAATATTACAAAGACAAGGTGTGATCCTCTGTACCTCAAAATAGCACTCTGGATCCCCATATTTACCACTGCGATATGATTATGTGTTTGGTACAAAGTATACCTTGGGAGGTATCATTTGAGAAGTCTTGATCTGCTGAACAGTAATATCCTATTGAATTGTGGGTACTATCATTGTATGTGAGGTTATGAAGTATTGCTATGTGTGTTACTGAAATATAGTGAGGTTGGGAGGTGGCCACAGCTGGCCTTTCTTTAACAACAAAGGGGCAACCATCGCTGGCCAGACAGGTGTTGATGGCCCATCAAGAAGAATCCACTCTCCCAGAGACTCCACAGAGGGCACGTACGCAATGGGTACTGCCCGACCCCATGTCACAGCAAGGATCTTTCTAGCACCTGGAGAGAAAGTATAAGGAGCGTCAATGACATCACCACTTGGCCTCTCTCCTCTACCATCTTAACACCTGAAAGATCATCTGGAAGACAAAGACTTTGAACTGGGGAAGATTGGTCCCAAGCTGGGAAGGGATTCCAGCCTGTGTATAAAGAACTGTGAGCTGCCTGTAACATCTATTAGGGTGAGAAACTGTTTGAGTCAAATCTTGCTTCATTTGTAGAATTTAGACAGCAAATTTATTTTTATTTCTTATGTAACCAACTCTGATCTCTATGCCTGCTTCTTATAATCACTTAAAATCTATCTTTCTGTAGTTAACAAATCTGTTTTATATTTTACCTAAAACAGTGTGTTTTTGGTTGAAGTGCTTGGGGAAATCTCAGCTCAGCTTAACAAGGGCTGTTGCACATCTTTCATTTTTTGGTGTGGTGAACTAATTAATGAGCTTGCACTGTCCAAGGGAGTCTTGAGCAGTGTAAGATGGTATATTTCTAGGGTGCAAGGCTGGGGTGATTGGCTGGTGCCTCTCTCTGGGTATGTCTACACTACAAAATTAGGTCGATTTTATAGAAGTCGATTGCGTATGTCCCCATTAAGTGCATTAAGTCAGCGGAGTGCGTCCTCACTACCATGGCTAGCATCAACTTATGGAGCGCTGCACTGAGGGAAGCTATCCCACAGTTCCCGCAGTCTCCGCTGCCCATTGGAATTCTGGGTTAAGCTCCCAATGCCTGATGGGGCAAAAACATTGTCACGGGTGGTTTTGGCTACATGTCGCATGGTACATGAAAACAATGGCAGACAATCATTTCGCACCTTTTTTCCTAGGATACCCGTGCATACACCATACCACGGCAAGCATGGAGCCCGCTCGGCTCACTTTCACTGCTGCTGCCTGCCTGGAATATCATGTGAGCTGGAGGCTTCTGCCTCAGGCTGCTATCCCAGCTGGCAGCACCGCGCGGTTGCACCTACCCCAGCCTACCCTTTGCTCCCATGAAGCCTGGACAATAGTAAGGAGCAGTTAAGAGTAGGTTAGATAAATGTCTATCAGGGATGGTCTAGACAGTATTTGGTCCTGCCATGAGAGCAGGGCACTGGACTTGGTGACCTCTCAAGGTCCCTTCCAGTCCTAGAATCTATGAATCTATGAACTGTAGGCTGAGCAAGTGCAGAATGGTGATAGAATGTGCCTTTGGATGTTTAAAAGCTGGCTGGTGCCGTTTGCTGACTAGGTCAGACCTCAGCACAACCAACATTCCCATTGTTATTGCTGCTTGCTATGTGTTCCATAATATCTGGGAGAATAAGGGGGAGACGTTTATGGTTGGGTGGGAGGTTGAGGCAAATCGCCTGGCATCCAATTTTGAGCAGCCAGACACCAGGGTGATTAGAAGAGCACAGCAAGGCACGCTGCGCATCAGAGAGGCTTTGGAAACCAGTTTCATGACTGGCCAGGCTTCCGTGTGACAGTTGTGTGTGTTTCTCCTTGATGCAAACACACTCCCTTTGTTGATTTTAATTCCTTGTAAGCCAACCACCCTCCCACCTTCGAAATAAAGTAACTATTGTTTTGAAACCATACATTCTTTCTTTATGAATTTTAAAAAAAAAGAGGTAATGGACAAGGTAGCCCAGGTGGGGTGGGGGAGGAGGGAAGGACAAGGCCACATTGCTTATTGTAGCCACACTAAAAATCAAACTGTTTGAATGACAGCCTTCTGTTGCTTGGGCCATCCTCTGGAGTGGAGTGGCTGGGTGCCCAGAGCCTCCCACCCTCCCTGCATTTTTGGGTGTCTGGGTGAGGAGGCTATGGAACATGGGGAGGAGGCTAGGCAGTTATACAGTGGATGCAGCGGGAGGTCTGTGCTCTTGTTGGCTTTCCTGCAGCTCCAACAGATGCTTCATCATGTCCGTTTGCTCCCGCAACAGACGCTTCATCATGTCCATTTGCTCCCCCATTAGCCTCAGCATCAGGTCCTGCCTCCACTCTTTGTGCTCACATAATTCTTTCCTGGCCTCTGCCACTGAATGCCTCCATGCATTAAGCTGTGCCCTATCAGTGCGGGAGGACTGCATGAGCTCGGAAAACATGTAATCGCTAGTGCATTTTTTTTGCCTTCTAATCTGCCATAACCTCAGGAACGGAGATGATAGGGGGAGCGTAGAAACATCTTACGCTCTACAATTCTGGGGGGACTGCATGGTCACCTGTGCTGCTGAATGCTGCTGAGTTCGCCACCCTGACCAAACAGGAAATGAAATTCAAAAGTTCCCGGGCCTTTTCCTGTGTACCCGGCTAGTGCATCAGAGTTCAAAGTGCTGTCCAGAGTGGTCACAAAGGAGCACTCTGGGATAGCTCCTGGAGGCAAATACCGTCGATTTGCATCTGCACTACCCCAAATTCGACCCAGCAAGGTTGATTTTAGCGCTACTCCCCTCATTGGGGAGGAGTACAGAAGTCGATTTTAAGAGCCCTTTAGGTCAACGGAACGGGTTTGGTTGTGTGGACGCAGTAATTTTTAAACCAACCTAATGCGGCTAAATTCGACCTAACCCCGTAGTGTAGACCAGGGCTCTGTATAATTCATGACTGGCTTAGAGAACATTCATGCAATTTAACTGGGTGTGGGTCTCCACAAGCTGATGGCTGAGTGATCACAGCACCTGGAGGGGTTTGCTGCTTGTCACTGGCATAGATTTGTGAGGGACAGCCCAGGCTGGAGAGTTAAGGGGACACAGTGGTCCCACACCTCCAGGTTGTAACCTGGGGATCCCATCACACAAGGTGGGTGAGGTAATATCTTTCATTGGACCATCTGCTGGTGAGAGACTCAAGCTTATACAGAAGAACTCTTCTTCAGGACTGGGAAATGTACTCAGTGTGTCAGCTAAATACAAGGTGGAACAGATTGTTTAGCATAAGTAGTTGACATATTTCAAGGGACTGATATAGAGTATCTTCGAGACACCACTGACTTCCTGAGGAAACTACAATCCATCGGTGATCTTCCAGAAAACACCATCCTGGCCACTATGGATGTAGAATCCCTCTACACCAACATTCCACACAAAGATGGACTACAAGCCATCAGGAATAATATCCCCAATAATATCACAGCTAACCTGGTGGCTGAACTTTGTGACTTTGTTCTCACCCACAACTATTTCACATTTGGGGACAATATATACCTTCAAGTCAGCGGCACTGCTATGGGTACCCGCATGTCCCCACAGTATGCCAACATCTTTATGGCTGACTTAGAACAACGCTTCCATAGCTCTCGTCTCCTAATGCCCCTACTCTACTTGCGCTACATTGATGACATCTTCATCATCTGGACCCATGGACATACACACACAGAGCTAACTTTTCCGCCCCTCCCTCCCATGACTGAAGGGGTGTTAATGGACAATTTCAACTTGACTGGTCCCTTGAAATGTGTGTTAACTACTTACGATAAACTATCTGTTCCACCTTGTATTTAGCTGTGATACTGAGTACATTCCCCAGACTGAATAAGAGCTCTGTGTAAGCTCAAAAGCTTGTCTTTCTCACCAACAGAAGTTGGCCCTATCAAAGCTATCACCTCACCCACCTTGTCTCTCTCTCTCTCTCTCTCTCAATCTCTAAAAAAATGTTCTGTTGTTTTCAGTTTTCTGTCAAAAAGTTAAAATCTTTGGAGGTGGTTTGCATTATGCTCCTTTCTACTCAGCTGAGGAAAGAGAGAGGGGTCCAGACTCCCAATTCCCTCCCCTCCCCCCGCCGCCGCCCATGCGCACACACCTACTCTCCACCCTGCAAGACTCACACTTCCCCATTAACCCACTTTTCCTGGGGGGAGAGGAGCTCCTAGATACATAGATTTTAAGGTGAAAAAAATCCATTCTGATCATTTTAGTCACATCTCCCACATAGCAGAGGCTGGAGCATTCCAGCCTGTGATTCCCCCCTCAGGCCCATTGCCCTAGGGGGCTGGTGAAGATACCCTTTGGGGGAGCTCAGTGAAACTGTCAGGCCCCACTCTCCGGTGTGGGGGTCACTGTCTCTGTCCCAGCCTGGTGCGGAGATGAGGCCCCAGCAAGGAGGGGAGGGAGGTTGTAGAGCCAGCCTGCCCCATGCTCACCCCACAGCAGCGTGTCCCTTCACATAAAACAAGAACCAGGGGTCACCAAATGAAATTAATAGGCAGCAAGTTTAACACACACATACGGAAGTTGTTCTTCACACAACGCACAGTCAGCCTGTGGAACTCATTGCCAGGGGATGTTGTGAAGGCCAAAAGTATAAGTGGGTTCAAAAAAGAATTAGATCAGTTTATGGAGGATAGGTCTAATGATAGCTATTATCCAAGATGCTCTGGGTGTCCCTAAACCTCTGCCTGTCAGAAGCTGGGATTGGATGACAGAGGATGGATCACTCGATAATTTCCCTGTTGTTCATTCCCTCTGAAGCATCTGACACCGGCCACTGCCAGACACAGGACACTGGGCTAGATGGACCATTAGTCTGACCCAGAGTGGCCATTCTTGTGATCAGGCATCAGTTAGTCTGGATCTGTAAAAAGCAACAAACAAACAAACAAAAGCCACAGGCATCTTTGTTGCATTCTTGTGATGTTACACTGTTTTAACAAGTAACACAGCATCAATTCCCCTATTGAGGGAATCCAGACGATCACTGGCAGCAGTCCCAAGGGAGATCCCAACAGCAGCGGCAAGGGCCAGAGGCTGGCTGCTTTCCCTGATAAACCCTGCAAGAATCCAGAGCAGGAGACATTAAGGGTTTGTGTGATGCCAACAATCAACCCAGGCAGTGAGAGACGCCCATCCCAGCACCCACAGGCAGATGTCTGCCCACAAACTGAGTCAAGAAGGCTGACTGATACCAGACCCTGTCACTGGCGATGGGGAGCTCGCTGCTTCATGTGGAGGTTTGAAGGTAAGTGTCACTAGCCTCGGGGCAATTCCTCAGATTCTTGCTCAAACGAAGCCCTTGCTCTGAGACACTCCCCTTGGATAGTGTCCTCACACACTGGGAGCTCTGCCGGAGTAAGGACTTCACAGTCGGTTTCTTTGTGGTTCACAGCTAGAAAAACTGATGAATCAGAAAGAAGACCCAGCTATCATCTCTGCCCTTACACATCCCTCTGTCTGTCTTCCCCTCACCCTCCTGATCGCTGGCTGGATCTCCCCATCTCTCTCTCCATGATAGATCATTGTTTTCTCAGGGACGGTGGCCTTCAGTTTCTCAACTACTTATCAGCTGCCGCTCCAGACTTTTCTGGGGGGCAGATACCTATGCACCATCCCAGCCCAATCCTCAGATGCTTCATGTCTACTGCTGAGTATCTCCTCCCTGGATTTCCGTGGGGCTTGAGGGCCCTCAGCATTTCTTGGGCAGTATTGAGCACCCCACAGAGTGGCTGTATAAACAGGGGAGCAGGGAGGGGATTTCACCTCTGTAAAGAGCACTCGTGACACCAATTCTGGAATACCGTGGGCAGCGCTGGGGTGAACGTTTTAAATGCCTTTAAGGTGCCACAAGTATTCCTGTTCTTTTTGCAGATACAGACGAACACTGCTGCTACTCTGAAACCTACAGTGGACAAATAACTCAACTTCAGGTTCCAGCACCCTGCTGCGGGGTGAGGGCTGATGCGATCCGTGGCTGATATCTTCAAATCAAGACGGGCTGCCTTTCTGGAAGGTACGTCTTAGCCAAACAAGTTATTGAGCTCAGTGTAGGGGTACGGGGGAAATTCTGTGGTTATTGTTAAAGCAGGAGCTCAGACTGGATGATCTAATGACTAATAGACTTTAAAACGTATTAAAACGGATGTTGAAAGATTGACGAGGAAGCAGAAAAAAGCCAGAAAAACAATTTGAGAGCTGGAGAAAATATCTTCCAGTGGGAAACTTATAGAGCTCGATGTGTTCAGTTTATCAAAGAGGAGACAGAGGTGATTTGATTACAGCGTATCAGCACCTTCCTGGGGAGATAAGACTGGTTATCAAAGGGCTCTTTTGACGAACAGGAAAAGGCACAGCTACAACCAATGGGTGGAAGCTGAAGCCAGACACATTTCAATGAGAAATAAGGCACAGTTTGTTGCCAATGAGTGTGACTATCCATTGGAACAAACTACCAAGGGAAATGATGGATTCTCATCTGCTGATATCTTTAAGGGCAGAAGGGACCATCATGATCATCTAGTCTGACTTCCTGCACATCACAGGCTACAGAACCTCATCCACCCACACCTGAAATAGAACCCTAACTTCTCGCTGAGTTACTGAAGTCCTCAAATCATGGTTTAAAGACTTCAAGTGACAGAAAATCCACCATTTACACTTGTTTAAACTTGCAAGTTACCTGTGCTCCATGCTGCAGAGGAAGGCGAAAAAACCCCAGGGTCTCTGCCAATCTGACCTGGGGAAAAATTCCTTCCCGACCTCAAATATGGCGATCAGTTAGACCCTGAGCATGTGGGCTAAACCCATCAGGCAGATACCTGTGAAAGAATTCTCTGTAGTAACTCAGAGCCCTCCCCATCTAGTGTCCCATCACCAGCCACTGGAGATATTTGCTGCTAGCAGTCGCAGATCAGCTACATGCCATTGTAGGCAATCTTATTATACCATCCCCTCCATAAATTTATCAAGCTCAGTCTTGAAGCCAGTCAGGTTTTTTGCCACCACTCCTCCCCTTGGAAGGCTGTTCCAGAACTTCACTCTTGCAATGGTTAGAAACCTTAATCTATTTTCAAACGTAATCTTGTTGATGGCCAGTTTGTATCCATTTGTTCTTGTGTCCACGTTGGCGCTTAACGTAAATAACTCCTCTCCCTCCCTGGTGTTTATCCCGCTAATGTATTTATAGAGAGCAATCATATCTCTCCCAGCTTTCCTTTGGTTAGGCTAAACAAGCTAAGCTCTTTGAGTCTCCTCTCAAAAGATAGGTTCTCTATTCATCGGATCAGCCTAGTAGCCCATCTCTGCATCTGTTCCAGTTTGAATTAATCTTTCTTAAACATAGGAAACCAGAATTGCATACAGTATTCCTGATGAGGTCTCACCAGTGCCTTGTATGATGGTACTACCACTTCCCTCTCTCTACTGGAAATACCTCATCTGATGCATCCTAGCAGTGAATTAGTCTTTTTCACGGCCGCATCACATTAGTGGCTCATGGTCATCCTGTGATCAACCAATACACCCAGGTCTTTCTCCTCCTCTGTCGCTTCCAACTGATACATCTCCAGTTTATAGCAAAAATTCTTGTTGTTAGTCGCTAAATGCATGACCTTGCACTTTGCACTATTAAATTTCATCCCATTTCTATTACTCCAGTTTTCAAGGTAGCCCAGATCTTCTTGTATGATATTCCGGTCCTCCTCCACACTGGCAATACCTCCCAACTTTGTGTCATTCACAAATTTTATTAGCACACTCCCACTTTTTGTGCCAAGGTCAGTAATAAAAATGTTAAATAAGATTGGTCCCAAGACCGATCCCTGAGGAACTCCACTAATAACCTCGCTCCAGCCTGACAGTTCACCTTTCAGTATGATCCTTTGTAATCTCCCCTTTAACCAGTTCCTTCTCCACCTTTCAATTCTCATATTAATCCCCATCTTTTCCAATTTAACTAATAATTTCCCATGTGGAACTGTATCAAATGCTTTACTGAAATCCAGGTAGATTAAATCTACTGAAATTCCTTTGTTGAGAAAATCAGTTATCTTCTCAAAGAAAGAGATCAGGTTGGTCTGGCACAATTTACATTTTCTAAAACCATGTTTATTTTATGCCAATTACTGTTTACCTCTATGTCCTTAACTACTTTCTCTTTCAAAATTTGTTCTGGTCCTGCCATGCGGGCAGGGGACTGGACTCGATGACCTCTTGAGGTCCCTTCCAGTCCTAGAATCTATGAATCTATGAATCTATGAATCTTGCATACAATTGAGGTCAAATTTAACAGATCTTTAGTTTCCTGGCTCACTTTTTTCCCCATTCTTAAATAGAAGTAGTATATTTGCAATTCTCCAGTCCTAGGATATGATCCCCAAGTTTACAGATTTATTAAAATCCTTCCCTACACTTTCTGACCTCCATGTGGTAGCTTTCCTTGCTGAACCATCCCATCTTCCATTCCTTGCAGGCTTTCTGTTTTCTGTTAATCACCTGTTTGAGAAGCTTGCTCATCTGGGCTGGGCTGGTCTGTAACCCTTCCGTACGAATTTTCCCCCCTTGCTTGGGATGCCGGCTTCAGATAGCTTCTGCAGCTTTGACAAATGAATTCCAAGCCTCCTCCACATTCAGATCCTGAAGTTCTTCACGCCAGTCCACTTCCCAAATAATTCCCTTAATTTTTTAAAGTTAGCCCTTTTGAAATCAAGCACCCTAGTTTTGTTTACCCTTCCATTTAGTTTAAACTCAGTTAGCTCATGATCACTCGAACCAATTTTGTCCCCTACAACCAGTTCTTCTATGAGATCCTCATTGCTCATCAATACCAAATCTCAAATGGCATCACCTCTTGTTGGTTCAGCAACTATTTGGTGAAGAAATCTGTCAGCAATAACATCCAGGAAAATCTGGGCCCCTACTATTATTGGTTTCAGAGTGGTAGCCATGTTTGTCTGTATCAGCAAAAACAATGAGGAGTCTTTGTGGCATCTTAGAGACTAACAAATGTATTTGGGCATAAGCTTTCGTGGGCCAAAACCCACTTCATCAGATGCATGGAGTAAAAAATACAGTAAACAGAATATATATTCTAGCACATGAAAAGATGGGAGTTGCCTCACCAAGTGGGGGGTCAGTTCTTATAAGCCACCTCAATTAAGGTGGAAGTGACCTATTCTCAATAGTTGACAAGAGGGGGTGAATACCAAGGGAGGGAAAATTACTTTTCTAGTGACAACAAGGCCAATGCAATCATGGTGGCCCATTTCCAACAGTTGACAAGAAGGTGTGAATATCAGCAGAGGGAAAATTACTTTTTGAAGCACTTGTCCTCCAATTTATCACTTCCTCAAAGTGATTTTGGCCAAAACAGACTCTGTCTTATCTATTCCATCACTTCTAATTTCTTTACAGTCTACCTCATCATTAATATACAGTGCTACTCCACCAACTTTTCCTTTATTTCTGTCTTTCCTGAACAGCACATACCCATCAATACCTGGTCTCCAGTCATGATTATTATTCCACCATGTTTCTGTTATCCCTATAATACCTGGTTTCACTTCCAGCACCAGTAGTTCTAGTTCCTCCATTTTGTCATCCAGGTTCTTTGCATTGGTGTACAAATATCTTAACTGTTGCTGCTTGGCTTCGCCCACATTCCTTGCTTGCTTGATTGGGGACAGTTATTCTACTTCCAGTATCTGACTGGCATCACCACTATCCTTCCTCTTAATGTCCATTCTCCTACCCAGTGCAGCTCCTTTCTCCATTGCTGTATGCTTTCTTACTTGATTTTCCTCCCTCTCGATGTTAGAATCAGGTGTGGAGATTACATGAGCATTTCCCCCAAGTTTCTAGTTTAAAGCTCTTTTAATCAATTGTGCCAACCTCCATCCCCAAATGGTCCCTTTTGGTCTTAAATCTAAGAATCAATGAATGAAAAAAGTTGGGGTATGGGGCAAAAGAGGGGAAATTAACTGGGTGACAGCTCTCTGGGGTGTGTGGGGAAACTCTATGGATCTCTCTGAAGTGAAGAAGTTTCTCTGTTGTGAGACAATATAAACCCAGCTCTCAGTTTGTAATGGGAACTCTTATAAGATCAAAAGATGGAAATCTATCTAATTTCACAGTAGAGCCAAATCTTTTGATGTTCATTACTTTTCATTATCACAGGATTCATCTCATGGAGAAAGGAGATGTGGAAAATCAAACAGAAGTCACGGAATTTATCCTCCTGGGGTTTGGGGATCTCCCAGAACTGCAGATCCTTCTCTTCCTGGTTTTCCTAGTGATCTACATTGTGACCATGGCCGGGAACATCCTCATCATTGCTCTAGTTGTGATGGATCAGTACCTTCACACCCCCATGTACTTCTTCCTGGGGAACTTGTCCTGCCTGGAGACCTGCTACACTTCTGCCCTCCTGCCCAGGATACTGGCCAGTCTCCTGACTGGGGACAGAACCATTTCTGTGGGGGGCTGCATGACACAGTTTTTTTTCTTTTGTTTTCTAGCAACTACAGAGTGTTATCTCCTGGCAGCGATGTCTTATGATCGGTATTTAGCCATATGCAAACCACTGCACTATGGAATATGTATGAATGGCAAGTTGTGCCTCCAACTAGCAGCTGGGTGTTGGATAAGTGGATTTCTACCTTGTACAATAATGATGTGTTTTATGTCACAAGTAATTTTCTGTGGCCCCAATGAAATGGACCATTTCTTTTGTGATTTCACCCCAATGCTAAAGCTCTCCTGCAGCGACACCAGCCAGATGACGCTGGTTCTTTATATATTTTCCTTCCCAGATGCAGTTTCCCCATTTCTATTAACCTTGACATCCTATGTTTGTATCGTTAGCACCATCCTGAGAATCCCTTCCACCACCGGGAGGCAAAGGGCCTTTTCCACCTGCTCCTCTCACCTCATTGTGGTAACACTTTTCTATGGGACCATAATGATTGTCTACATGCTACCAAAATCCAGCAACCTGAGAGCCCTGAACAAAGTGTTCTCTGTCTGCTACACAGTCCTGACTCCCTTGGCCAATCCCCTCATCTACAGTCTGAGAAACAGAGAGGTCAAGGAGGCCCTGAGAAAAGCTGTCAGGAAATGTCTGGCCCTCACAAAGAATTCAGACTAGTTGAATGAAATGAGGATCAATTAATCTGGTTTCTATTGTGAAAGAAGGAGGGTCTAAGTGGGCCCTGATACAGAAATGCAGTATACAAGAGATGCGTGTGCGTGCACATACACACACACATATATAAATATAAGAGAGATACAGATGGTTGGAATTTTGCAGTGGGAGGAGGGGAGAGAAGATTTTGACTTTTCATCAAAATAGCAAACCTGAAAAATGATTTTTTTTTTTTCCTTTTTGGCAACTGACATCTGAAAACCTTCAGATGGAAACTGTAAAAAAAAAAAAAAAGCATTGTTGTTCTGGCTGTGTTGGTCCCAGAATATTACAAAGACAAGGTGTGACCCTCTGTACCTCAAAATAGCGCCCTGGATCCCCATATTCACCACTGTGATATGATTGGTTTCAGAGTAGCAGCCATGTTAGTCTGTATCCATAAAAAGAACAGGAGTACTTGTGGCACCTTAAAGACTAACAAATTTATTTGAGCTTTCGTGTTTGTTAGTCTTTAAGATGCCACTAGTACTCCTGTTATTTCTGTGATATGATTATGATGTGTTTGGTAGAAAGTATGACTTGGGAGGTATCATTTTGAGAAGTCTTGATCTGCTGAACAATAATATCCTGTTGAATTGTGGGTACTATCATTGTATGTGATGTTATGAAGTATTGCTAAATGTGTTACTGAAATATAGTGAGGTTGGGAGATATCCACAGCTGGCCTTTCTGTAACAACAAAGGGGCAACCATCACTGGCCAGACAGGCGTTGATGGCCCATCAAGAAGAATCCACTCTCCCAGAGATTCCATAGAGGTCACATAAGCAGTGGGTACTGCCCGACCCCACGTCACAGCAAAGATCTTTCTAGCACCTGGAGAGAAAGTATAAGGAGGGTCAATGACATCACCACTTGGCCTCTCTCCTCCACCATCTCAACACATGGAAGATCGTCTGGAAGACAACGACTTTGAACTGGAGAAGATTGGTCCCAGGCTGGGAAGAGTTTCCAGCCTTTGTATAGAGAACTGTGAGCTGCCTGTAACATCTATTAGGGTGAGAAACTGTTTGATTCAAATCTTGCTTCATTTGTAGAATTTAGACTGCAAATTTATTTTTATTTCTTATGTAACCAACTCTGATCTCTATGCCTGCTTCTTATAATCACTTAAAATCTATCTTTCTGTAGTTAATTAATCTGTTTTATATTTTACCTAAGACCATGTGTTTTTGGTTGACGTGCTTGTGGAAATCTCAGCTCAGTTTAACAAGGGCTGTTGCACATCTACTTTCATTTTTTGGTGTGGTGAATTAATGAATGAGCTTGCACTGTCCAAGGGAGCAGTGTAAGATGGTATATTTCTAGAGTGCAAGGCTGGCGTGATTGGCTGATGCCGCTCTCTGTATAATTCATAACTGGCTTAGAGAACATTCATGCAATGTAACTGGCTGTGGGTCTCCACAAGCTGATGGCTGAGTGATCACAGCACCTGGAAGGGTTTGCTGCTTGTCACTGGCATAGTATTGTGAGAGACAGCCCAGGCTGGAGAGTTAAGGGGACACAGCGGTCCCACACCTCTAGGTTGTACCCTGGGGATCCCATCACACAAGGAGGGTGAGGTAATATCTTTTATTGGACCATCTTCTGGTGGTGAGAGACTCAAGCTTATACAGAAGAGCTCTTCTTCAGGACTGGGAAATGTACTCAGTGTGTCAGCTAAATACAAGGTGGAACAGATTGTTTAGCATAAGTAGTTAACATATTTCAAGGGACTGCAATAGAGTGATCTCTTTGTGAGAAGTGTTCACCCAGAGGTGATATAGTGTTTGTCTTTTATCATTTCTCTGTGTCATTTCATTTGAGAGCATAGTGATTGTCTGGTTTCACCCACATAGCTGTTGTCTGGGCATTTGATTCATTGGATGAAGTACACCACATGTCGTGATAGGCACATGTAGGACACATGGATCTTGAAAGGTGTGTTGGGGGGAGTATTGCTCATCGTAGCAGTGGAGATATGTCTGCTGCTTTTGCATCTGTTGTTTTGGCAGGATCTGATGCTGCTTTGAGTTGGTGTGTACTGATCTGTGGGGAACTTGTTTTTGATGATGAGCTTGGAAAGGATGGGGGCTGTTTGAAAGCCAGAAGTGGGGGTTCAGGAAAGATTACTTTCAGGATGTGATCCCCATCGAGTGTGGATTGTAACTGTTTAATGATACTTTTCACAAAGTGATCACTCTACCTCTGACCTCTCAGTCCTCATTCTCAAAGAAATCTGCACAACCCCGTCAAAAGATGAGCCTGGGAACTTAAATTCATAGCATTGCAAGACACTAAAGATCATGAACTGAATAGTTACTCTAGATTTATGGCTTATTACTACAAACTGTAAACAACTAACCCCCTCCCCCAACAC
Source organism: Emys orbicularis (assembly GCF_028017835.1). Classification (NCBI taxonomy): domain Eukaryota; kingdom Metazoa; phylum Chordata; order Testudines; family Emydidae; genus Emys; species Emys orbicularis. The sequence continues at coordinate 16,427,728 of NC_088695.1, read as the reverse complement.
ACACACACACACCCCTGCCTTTCCCCCCGTCCCTTCCATGACTGGAGGGGTGTTAAAGGACCATTTCAACTTGAATGGTCCCTTGAAATGTTTCTTAACTACTTATGATAAACTGTCTGTTCCACCTTGTATTTAGCTGTGATACTGAGTTCATTTTCCAGACTGAATAAGAGCTCTGTGTAAGCTCAAAAACTTCTCTCTCACCAACAGCAGTTGGCCCAATCAAAGATATCACCTCACCCATCTTGTCTCTCTCTCTCAAAAAATGTTCTGTTGTTTTCAGTTTTGTCTCAAAAAGTTAAAATCTTTGGAGGTGGTTTGCACCGTGCTCCTTTCTACTCAGCTGAGGAAAGAGAGAGGGGTCCAGAATCAAAATCACGCCCCCCCCCACCACCACTTAGGTCTGTTCCTTAGGGGAAGTCTAAGGAGGGGGAGAAAGGTCCCCAGCCCCACATACGGTGAAGTTGGAATGCTGGTGCCAGGGTAAAGGGGTTAGGGGCCCTGTGGGGGGTTTTGGGGTGAACCCCAGGGGACCGGAGTGACTGAAGAAGGGAGAGAGGGATTGGTGTAGCCAGGAGCTGTGGACATTCAGGAAGATGGACCTGTGTGGTGGGGGCCACAGAAGGGCCCTGGGGGGAGTAGGGGTGCTGGAGCAGTGGCAGGAGGGGCTGGAGTGAAGAGAGAGGGAGGTGGGGGGAGGGAAGTGGTTTGAGGATGGTGGTGTAGGGACGGTTTTCAGAGGTGGGTTTATTGGGTAATGGGGCTAAGAGGATGATGAGCAGCGGCCGGGGAAGGTCTGGGTGGGGTGAGGGGCATTGAGGTGGAAGGGGGTGCTGGCAGGGTGATGTTTTCTGGGGGTGTTTAGTTGGAGGGGTGTGCCATGGGGTGGATATATGTGGGAAGAAGGGGGTTGGTGCAGTGGGGTGGATGGGGGATGTGGCAGAAGGAGGTTTTGTGGGGTTTGGGTTTCTCTGGGGGGGTGTGGGTGTGTTTATTTGGGGATGGGATAGCAGGGGGTGGATGGGTTTAAACAGGAGCTGGGGGGAGGGTTGGGGGTTATATGGGGGTCTATGGTGGGGGTGTTGGCTGGGGACTGCAGGAGGATTTTGGGGGGTCTATGGCAGAGGGTTGGGTGGGGGGCTGTGGGAGAGAGTTGGGGGCACTGTGGGCAGGGGATGGGGGTTGTGGGAGGGGATTAATTGGGGGGTCTATGATGGGGGTTGGGAGGGGGCAAAAGGAGGGGCGGTGTGGGGCTGGGAGCACAGGGAGCCGTGTGGCAGTGCCGATGGCCACAGCTGGCTGTGTCTGTGTCTGTCTCCCTCCTCTGCAGCCCCTTCCCCCTCTCCTCCCCTCCCTCCATCTCACTCCCCACACCAGGGACAGGGCTGGCGCGCTGGGCACTGGGCATGCTCAGGGCAGACTCTGCCCGCAGCACCACGCCAGGCCACGGGGACACTCCCTGCTCGTCCTGCTGCTGGGCAGCCAGGGGGCTCTCGCTAAGCAGGTGGCTCGCTCAGATCTGGCGGGGGCTGAACCTCCTCTAGCCCTAGCTCACCTTTGGCAACACCGATGGCTTGTCCCGGAGCTAGAGGGGATCTTTTAGAAGGAGGCATCCAGTCCTGATTTAAAGACTCCAAATGACGGAGAATCCACCACAGCCCTGGACAAACTGTTCCAATGGCCAATTGCCCTCGCCATTAGAAACATGCCCCTTCTTTCTAGCCCGAATTTGTCTCCCTTCTGCTGCCAGCCATTGGCTCTCATTTGCCTTTGTCTAGGAGACTGAAGAGTCCCCAGCAACCAGAAACACCCTCCCCTGTACATACTTCTAGTCAACTCTTTGTTGAAGCTTTGCTCACCGTCTCCCTGTTAAGTTACATAGTTTGAGGTTCTTGAGTCTCTCACTGTAAGGTCAGATCCCCAAATCGTTCTTGGAGCAGAGGTCAGCACCACCATGTTGTATGGTGGACACTTGACAAAATTACTGGACTTAGTGACAGACATTGGGGGGAGGGTTATGTCTTTCAGTCATTCAACCCGGACTCAAATTGCTATGGACCTCAACATTTTTACCACAGACACTTGTGTCCATGTACGGACACGTTGCCTACCCCTGTCTTGGAGCAACTCTGAACCATTTACCAAGGGATGTGGTGGAGTCGCCATCATCTGGAGACTTTACAGGAAGGCTGGAGTCTCCTTCTAAAAGCTACACTCCAAATAGGGTCATTGATTTTAAATAATGAACATGCCTTTAGAGCAGGGGGACTGGATCCAGGGTCTCCCATGTCCTGGGGGAGTCCTGTACCCCCTGAGGCTCAGAGTTATGGGGCAGCTGTGTCTGATTCAAAGAGAGGGGCTGAGAGCCCCAGTCAGAAGGATGAGCCTTCCTCCAGCCAGGATTTAGGGGCTTAACTTTGTGAGAGGGGCGGGGTTGGACACACCCCTGTGCTTAGCATCTCCCAGTGGCTACCTTAGGCGCCTGCCTGCAGAGCGCGCTGGCTTTTGTGACTCCCAGTCTTAGCCCTGTCTCTCCCCATTCATTGTTCAGGGAGCCTGAGTACCTATCTCAGGCGTTGTGAACCCCAAGGATTTCCTCGCCGCTGACAAGCTAGGAGTTGCTACACTCTAAGTTCCTGTGTGAATCACAGAAATGTAGGGTGGGAAGGAACCTTGAGAGGTCCTCACTGCCTGGGGCAAGGTGACCCCAGTGCCCTGCTATTGACACAACCTAAATCAGTGGTTTTCAACCTGGGGTCTGCAGACTATGTCTAAGGTTTCCAAAGGGGTTTGCACCTCCATTCTAAATTTTTTAGAGGTCCGCAAATGAAAAAAGCTTGAAAACCACTGACCTACATGATTCTGTATTGGAATGGGTATTGATAGCAGTGAGATGGGATGTGAGAGTGGTCTGCGACTTTAATGATGGGTAGGGAAAGTATAGGGTTAACTGGTATCATGCATGCAACAGTGAAGGGGTTGTTGTGACACAGGGGCTCATTGGTGCCAACTGGCAAAGAGTTTGCTGTTTACAAGCAACTCCTGTCTCAGACCTGACAAACTGACTACAACTAATACATCACTTTCGTGGTGTTTATCCATAAAGGGTAGCATCCAAGGTGTCTACTGAAAGCTTGTAACGTATCAATACTCAATTTTTGCGAGATGTACATACGAGTAATATTTAGGGAATAATGTAGCTATACTGAAAATTTTGCCTTTATGGTCTTGGAGTAAGAGTTAGGAGGGAATCATGTGTCTCAATGATGGCCCATTTAACTGGGAGGGAGTTGTCCTCCCTCCCTGGCTCGTCTATTATGTAATGTATCACTCAATTGTCTACCTTTGCATCAATCCAGAACAATCAACAGAAAGCCAAAGACACTATCAACATCAAAACCCCATGGAAGTGAAAAAGACAATATGACAGTGAGGGGCCGGTCCTGTCCAGGAATAAAGACAAAAGACTGAGTCCGTATATCACAGGAGAAAGAGATTCTGCACCCGTTCGCTGAGAAGGTACCTTGCCGAGCAGGGGTGCTTTATGAAAGATTAGGTCCTAGCTCCTTGGGGCCAGCAATCACTGTGAGAGACTGAACTTTGGGGTGAGAATCTACTTCATTAGATAGGAAAGATGACCATTAGTAAGCATAGGCCCTAGTTTGTATTTTATGATTTTGTTTTGTATGTAGCCATTTGCTTCTGTCACTCACGCTTGTTTCTGGGTGAATCTCTGTTCTTTCTTAAATAAATTCACTTTTGTTTTACTGTGACTGAACTCAAGTGCTGTGTGACAGAGGACCGGGGGGGGGGGGAAGTGAAACTGAGGACTTTGGGAATCCAGCGATTGGGGTGGATGCCAGAAGGGGGACTTTGAAGGGACGCAGGAGCGAGGGTGCATCGATTGTCAGCCTGCAGGGCTGGTGGAGCCCAGAGGAGAGTGGCTGACGGGCTGGTTGTGTCAGGAGCTCTCACTCAGCCAGCACAGGCAAGACTCCCTCGTGCTGGAGGGAGGGGGTAATAAGGCAACTCCCAGCCCTGGGCACCCCGAGAAGCATCACAGTTGTAAAAGTAAAAAGAACGAGGAGTACTTGTGGCACCTTAGAGACTAACAAATTTATTTGAGCATAAGTTTTCATGGGCTAAAGCCCACTTCATCAGATGTGTGAAGTGGAAAATACAGTAGGAAGATATATACACATGTATACATATACACACACTGAGAACATGAAAAAAATGGGGGTTGCCATATCAACTCTAATGAGACTAATCGATTAAGGTGGGCTATTATCAGCAGGAGAAAAAAAATTGTAGTGATAATCAGGATGGCCCATTTCAAACAGTTGACAAGAAGGTGTGAGTAACAGTCGGGGGAAAATTAGCATGGGGAAATAGTTTTTAGTTTGTGTAGTGACTCAGCCATTCCCAGTCTTTATTCAAGCCTAATTTAATGGTGTCCAGTTTGCAAATAAATTCCAGTTCTGCAGTTTCTCATTGGAGTCTGCTTTTGAAGTATTTTTGTTGAATAATTTTGACTTTTAGGTCTGTAATTGAGTGTCCAGGGAGATTGAAGTGTTCTCCGACTGGTTTTTGAATGTTATAATTCTTGATGTCTGATTTGTGTCCATTTATTCTTTTGCATAGAGACTGTCCGGTTTGGCCAATGTACATGGCAGAGGGGCATTGCTGGCACATGATGGCATATATCACATTGGTAGATGTGCAGGTGAATGAGCCTCTGATAGTGTGACTGACGTGATTAGGTCCTATGATGGTGTCCCCTGAATAGATATGTGGACAGAGTTGGCGACGGGCTTTGTTGCAAGGATAGGTTCCTGGGTTAGTGTGTTTGTTGTATGGTGTGTGGTTACTGGTGAGTATTTGCTTCAGGTTGGGGGGCTGTCTGTAAATGAGGACTGGCCTGTCTCCCAAGGTCGTGAGAGTGAGGGATCATCCTTCAGGATAGGTTATAGATCCTTGATGATGCGCTGGAGAGGTTTTAGTTGGGGGCTGAAGGTGACGGCTAGTGGCGTTCTGTTACTTTCTTTGTTGGGCCAGTCCTGTAGTAGGTGACTTCTGGGTACTCTTCTGGCTCTGTCAATCTGATTCTTCATTTCAGCAGGTGGGTATTGTATTTGTAAGAACACTTGATAGAGATCTTGTAGGTGTTTGTCTCTGTCTGAGGGGTTGGAGCAAATGCAGTTGTATCTTAGAGCTTGGCTGTAGACAATGGATCGTGTGATGTGGTCTGGATGAAAGCTGGAGGCATGTAGGTAAGTATAGTGGTCAGTAGGTTTCCGGTATAGGGTGAATTTTAGAGCACTTGGAGTCATTCGCTTAACAAGAAGGGCTTCCCAACCTTGGCTAGGGTGCAGCTGTCCTGGCTCTTCATTACTGTAGGAAGCATGGGGGGAGGCAGGAGAAAAATCCACCCATCCATCAGCAGCGGAGTGGGCTTGGAGAGATGGGAAGTGGCCCACTCATCTCCATGAGAGGTTCTCAGCTGAAAGAGAACACCCGGGGGGGCTCAATACAGCCTGAAAGCACAGCTCTGAGACACGTGAACTGCCCCCATTCACTTCAGTGGGGTTCTCCTCCCCCCTCCCCACAGCTGGAGAGTTTCTGGTGCATCAAGCACGCCCGTTCTCAGCAGTGTGTCCTTGGCACATGCCCGAAGCCTGCCTGTTCTCAGCTCTCCCATCCAGAGGGGCAAGGGCTCCCCAGGCTCACAGAAAGGCAAGCTCCGCCCAAACCTGATTCACGTAGGAGGAGACAAGGAGAAGGGCTCAGACCCCCATAGGTAGGTAGGAAGGGCCCTCCCTCCCCAAAAAATATTGCAGAGCTGTGTGGGGACTATAAATTGGACTGGCCAGGACATCTCTGTGAATGCACATTAGCTAGCCCTGACCTTAGTGCAGACACACACAGCCTTTTACTGCCATTTAGCTGGTTGTGGACATCCACTTTGCCAGTGGTGGACCCAGGTCCCCCTGCTACTCCGGCTTCCAGCCCAGGTACCCTCTGACTAGCATGCTAGGCCTGCTCAGTCTCAGACCCTGTTGTTGCAGCCCAGCGCTCTATCTCCTTGCCTAACTCTGGGTTCACCCCTGGAGCTGCCTCTACACCCCTTGGCTACTTCACTCCTCTAGGCCTCTTGTAAGACTCCCTAGTTTAGGGCAGAACTTCAGGGCTTATTATCCCCCTGGATCTCCTGGATTTCCTCCTTATCCCAGGCCAACTCCCTTTCTCCTCAGGGAACAACTGCAGACATCCTGCCTCCCAGCAGCTCATTCCTGCTTGGGCTTCCTGACTTGATAATGCTACCCCAGCTTCTCCCGTAGCATCTGCCATTAGGCCCTATAAAGCCGTGGTTTCCCTCCATACGCAGCATCTAAGGTTAATTGGCCCCTCCCAGCCCACATTAACCCACTCAGGGCTTGTGTGGGGTCGACACCCCATCACACCCACACACCCAGTGCAATTTTCATGAGCTCAAAGCACCTTACAAAGGAAGAGAAGTGTGGCTAACCCCCTTTTGCAGATGGGGAAACCAAGGCACAGAGGGGTCATGCGATTTGCCCAGGGTCACCCAGCGGGTCAGTGGTAGGCATGGAAATAGACGGCAGGCTCCCAGATCCCCAGCCACTGCCTCCCATGACATAAACACCAATTTAGTGAAGAAAATGGTAGAGCCTGGGATTGTCAAAGGGGCTCATGGGGGCCAGCTGAAATTCCAGGGGAGCTGGGCCCCTAAATCCCCCTCAAAGCCCTTCAAAAATCCCACCCTAATAGAGGGGACATTATATCACTTTTTTTTTTTTTGGCGTGTGTTTATTCTCCTTGGCATGAGTCAGGAGAGATTCTCTTGCCGTGAACAGTGAGGTTTTTACCCACGAAAGCTTATGCCCAAATAAATCTGTTAGTTTTTAAGGTGCCACCAGACTCCTTGTTGTTTCTGACAGTGCTGTGAACTAAGGCGAATGGAGCCTTAGAATAAGTGAGGTTCTTACCCACGAAAGCTTATGCTCCCAATACTTCTGTTAGTCTTAAAGGTGCCACAGGACCCTCTGTTGCTTTTGAGAGATACATGTGTGATTAATTCAAAAGTTAGCATAGGAACATGCAGGCTTTTGGGGGGTTTTCCCCAGGTCAGACTGGCAGAGAGCCTGGGGGGGTTTCGCCTTCCTCTGCAGCGTGGGGCATGGGTCACTTGCTGGCTTGAACTAGTGTAAATGGTGGATTCTCTGTCACTTGAAGTCTTTAAATAAAGATTTGAGGACTTCAGTAACTCAGCCAGAGGTTGGGGGTCTATTCCAGGAGTGAGTGGGTGAGGTTCTGTGGCCTGCGATGTGCAGGAGGGCAGACTAGATGATCATGATGGTCCCTTCTGGCCTTAAAGTCAAAGTGATCTCATGGGGGGGAGGGGGGGGGAACTGAGGCAACACACAGCAGAGCCACACTCAGCTGCAAGGAGGTGCTGCAGGAGGCAATGGTGCCCTTCTATACAACTTGGATCAATTTCATTTGAAACATGTTAATTTTACTAATGCCCTGCTTAGGACAAAAATATTAAAAAAAAAAAAAAGGCTGCTTCCTTATGTGCTCGTTAAAACCATTCCCATAAGCAAACCTTCTAAGAAGAACTCTCTCCAATTAGCCTGCAGCATCTGTGAGTGAACAGAGACCTACAGGAGGACACACTGATCATTACACATCTTAATGAGCGCTCCGAGTAGGGCTCAGCCCAGCACAGGGCTGGGCCCGACCTGGAGAGCTGACAACCCTCTCGAGGAACGACGGGCCAGCAGCAGAAACAAAGTTACTTGTCACTTTAATGGGTCCCGCTGAGGGCCATTAGAATGGCAACGCTGCCGGGAAATGCCGGTCTTTGTGGCAGTCTCGTGGGGGCTGATTAGAACAGAAAGTCAGAGGCATTGATTAAAATTAGACAAAGGAAGGGACAGGTCTGTTCCTATGGCAGATAGCCCTGATGGGAAAGCCAAAGGGGTCGAGCCGTTCATTCCTAGCCCCCGTGACAGGTGATCCCTCCCTTCGTAAATTCCATCAGACCCCCAGGAAGGGAGGGAATGTGAGGGGGTGGCTGCAGTGAAACAGACAGGTAAACAAACCTCAGTTTCCCAGGAGATTAGCAAAGGTGGCACGGCCCAGAGGCAGTGAGCAAAAGGCAATTCCAGGTTTCTAGGCCTCAGTGACATGGGCATTGCTGTGCTGCCCACAACCCCAGGCTCTGCCAATGTCCTCGGTCCTAACCCACAGCCCCCTTCTCCCCCACCCCATTCCATCTCTGGGCTCACACACACACAGCTGTGCTGGTGCCCCTCAATCCTGACCCGCAGCCCCCTGCTGTCCCAGCCCTGACTCCCTTACAGCTCTGTTGACAGATCTCAGCCCTAACTTACAATACCCCTGTTGTGCCTGTCCTAATGCTGCCCATACATCAGAGAAATGAGCTATCATTGCTGCCCTGCCCCAAACACACAGCGCTGATGATTCCCCTCCATCTTGACCATCTGCAATCCAAGTTCACCGCCCCCCCCCCCCCCCCCCCCCGAGCTCTGTCAATGCACCACTGTTGTGATCAGCAGCTCTCCTCCTGCAGCATTCCCCTCCTGTCTGCAGCACGCAGGCTAAGGAGCCTGGCCCAGGCCCTGCATCCTCAGAGCTCTGGTATTTCTGTGGAGTTCTGAGCTGCAGCAGCCCCTGCCAGGCCAGGCCCGGGCCAGAACTGAGCTGTCTCCATGCATCACAAAGCAGCTTGCACTCCCCCCGTCTCCCCACACACACTCACAAAGAATAAGTGTCCTTCCTTCCAAGACGGCGCAGAAGGGAAATACGCACCCCACCCCCACACACCGAGCAAGAGAAGAGGACAGCAGGGATGCATGCACCTACACCCACACACTGAGCAGGTCTCATTCCCTCCAGCAGGGGACAACAACAAAACACACACACACAAATACACAGCAGATCCCAGAGCCTCAGGCAGGGGGAACAGCCTCACACACATACTGTCCCAGATCCACAGGATCGGTGCTGCACCCCCAGCTTTGGACCAGTCCCTTGAAGGACCCCCTTCGATGGGCCAGACCCCCAAAGGGTCTCACTCTCCCTTCAGGGGAGGCCATGTGGCCTCACCACCTGCTGGACTGACCCTCTGGGGCTCCAGCCCCCCTGCTTCATCCTGTGAGCTCTGTCCAGCGGAGCCAGACTCCTGGGAGAGACGTGTCCACTTGGCAGGGACACGAGCGCCTCCCCCAGGATTCGCAGTGGCACTCAGGCAACGTTTACGAAACAGTCGGGTTTATTAGTCACGTGGACACAGCCTAGGAAGCTCTTAGGTTAGTAAAGAGAAATCAAGGTGAAAACGTCATCCGTTCTGGTCAGCCCGGGGCCCTGCCGAGCCAGCGTGAACCCCGTGTCCAGGCTGTGTCTGTGTGTGTCTGTCTGACCTCCGTAGTCAGTTCCTATGAGAGAGAGAGAGAGCGCGTCCAGAAGTCACCTCTGACCCCCCAGCTCACCCCTTCCCAGTCCTTCATTCTCCAGGTTGGGGGGAGGGGGTGTCTTTGCTCAGCTTCCCTGTGAGGAGAGGGGGAATCCAGGCAGCACTGGCATTGTCTCTCTGGCCCCCTTGTTCCTCTTGGTCAGTTTCAACCAGTTCCTTAACGACTCTTCATGCCACCCAGACAGGGAGCTGACACACCTTTCCCCCCCACTGAGTAACCACGCGCCAGATAGGGGAAACCGAGGCACGTAGCGGGGTCATAAATATATCACCAAAAATTCCCCCTTCCTCACATATACACAGAGTAATATATCACCAAAAATGTTTAAGCTTCTGTTATAGTTCTGGGTCTTCATAGTGTGAATTAGAATTAACCCCTGTGACTTAAGTGGGGCTAATGCAGCTCTACATTGGGGCATCTGAGACCCTGATTTTCTCCAGAGGTCAGTTTCTAACCTTGGTCTCACTGGTGTAAGTTTGGAGAAGAAGAAGAAGAATTCATCATAATAGTTTGGAGCACGTGATGGAGATCCAAAGACCTTAGCTTTAATATTGGAGCTGGCCCTGACTTCCTTTGTGACCTCAGCCAAATCACTTAGGCAAAAGTTTTCAAACTCAGATGCCTAAAGGTAGCCAGCAAAAATCCCTATTAATCAAAGTGGCCAGACTTGTAGGTGTGTTGGACACCTGCATTTTTCAGTGACCTGTCTGGGAGCCAGGGCAGCCCAGCAATCCTGAAAAAAAACACCAGACTAAAACAGAGACATTAAGGCTAAGATTTTCAAACTGCCTAAGGGATTTGGATGCCCAATTGCTATTCATTTCTAGGGGAGTTAGGCACCTAACTTGTTTAAGCACTTGTGAAAATTCCACAAAGCACCTAAATACTTTTAAAATCTGCCCCTCTGGACACTGGGATTAGATGATTTTGAAAGTGTGACCCAGCCCCTCTCTGTGCCTCGGTTTCCCCAAATGGGGCTGGGGCTCAGGTCTACAGTTGTACCAGATGAGAGCTAAGTTTGGCACTTTGAAAGCAGCTTTATAGAAGCTAGATGTCCAAATCCCGTTGAAATTCAATCGGATTTAGGTGCCTAATTCCAGCCTAATTATTAACAACTTTAGGTCCCCAAATTTGAAAATGTTGGCCACAAATCAATTGATCAAATCTTAGCATGTGCTAAACTCTTCCTTAATCTGTTCATTTGGGAAAAGCAGAAGTTGCAATTTTCATTGAGGAGCAGGACACTTAATGCTAAACGATTGTTTTGAACAGGCATGGATCACAGTTTCGCTAGGAGACTCATGGATTCCCAGCTGTTCTAAGGCCGGAAGGGACCACTGTGATATAGTCTGTTCTGTTCATAGCACAGGCCAGAGACCCTCACCCTCTGACCCCAGCGGGGAGATGACGGCTGAGCGTGTGTTTGAGGCATTGGACTGGCCCTTGGAACTCACAGTTCAGTTCCTGGCTTTTCCCCAGACTCCCTGTGTGGCACTGAGCAGGTCACTTAGGTTGATGTTTTCAAACTAAATTCAATGGGAATTGTGTGTCCAAATCACCTAGTCAGGATTGGAAAATATCAGCCTTAAACTCTTTGGGCCAGATCCTCAGCTGGAGTCAATCAGCCGCCGCTCCATTGGAGTCACTGGGCAGATCCCCAGTTGGTGTGACCTGGCCGTAGCTCATAGACTTTAAGGGCAGAAGGGACCATTATGATCATCTAGTCTGACCTCCTGCACAATGCAGGCCACAGAATCTCACCCACCCACTCCTGTAACAAACCCCTAACCTACGTCTGAGTTACTGAAGTCCTCAAATCGTGGTTTAAAGAACTCAAGGTGCAGAGAATCCTCCAGCAAGTGACCCGTGCCCCACACTGCAGAGGAAGGCGAAAAACCTCCAGGGCTTCTGCCAATCTGCCCTGGAGGAAAATTCCTTCCCGATCCCAAATATGGCAATCAGTTAAACCCTGAGCATGTGGGCAAGACTCACCAGCCAGCACCCAGGAAAGAATTCTCTGTAGTAACTCAGATCCCACCCCATCTAACATCCCACCTCCATTTGACTCACCTCATCCTGCGTGTGCTTAGACACTACAGTGCTCAGAAGCATTTACCTACCTAGATACACAATGGGGGCAAGACCTGTCCCCACTGAGCTCAAAGGCCAACCTCCCATTGGCCCCCGCCTCACCAGGATTGGGGCCTACGTGCGTTACCTGCTGATGACAACAATACAAAGGCAAATCTTGGTGGGTGCTGTTAGGGGGCTTATTTCTTCACCCTCTCACTTCCTTGGTCCTTCTCGCATGAACAGAGAGCAACAATACCCGAAGTCCAAAGGCGCAAACAATTCGATGTTTATTGGGGTGAACTTCCAGCAAGCATGAGTCCAGTTTCCCCCTTCCCAGCTCTGACACCACAGAGCCATCCCTGTGCAAAACATTATTCCAATTTCCCCACCCCCATTCCCTGTTCCCATTCCCCCCTTACTTCCTGATTGACTGCAGACTATATAGTAAAACTTGAGTTCTGCGTAGCTATACCTTAACCAATCATTTTACTGAAATTTAACTAACCAATCCTAACATACTGTAACATGGTTATTTAACCAATTATATTCCACCACCTTAATTAGTTTACACCCAGCAAAATTAATTATACAGCAGACAGAAACAATTACAGAACCAGACAGAGACCATGCAAATAAACATACAAAACAATACAGAAGTGAGGATTTCACAACTACATCTATACAGACATAAGGGTTTCCCAGCTGTGTCTATTAATAAGTGAGTTCTTACCAGACAGAAAACTATCAAACTAAATTTCCTTTTACATGTTCTAGGCTCTTTCCTTTCTCTGGAGGTGATAGGAATACCATTCTGTCCTGATATTCCTAACAGCCCAATAGCACCTTATTTCCATGTGACTAGTTTGGAATGTGAGGATGTGACCATTCACTTCTTAGCTTATGGCTGCCTCTGCTGCTTAGCCAAAGGCCTTACTTAGCCTAAGAACAGAGCCTCAGTCTGTCACAGTACGAGAAGGCCCTTTCACAAACAGTGATTTTGATTCTTTCTTTTATACCTCTATAACTAGCGGAGGCCTGGTCTACACTACGAGTTTAGGTCGACTTTAGCAGCGTTAAATCGAATTAAGCCTGGACACATCCACACGACAAAGCCCTTTTTTTCGACTTAAAGGGCCCTTTAAACTGGTTTCTTTACTCCACCTCCGACGAGGGGATTAGTGCTAAAATCGGCCTTTGCGGGTCGGAATTGGGGTAGTGTGGACGGAATTTGATGTTATTGGCCTCCGGGAGCTATCCCACAGTGCTTCATTGTGACCGCTCTGGACAGCACTCTCAACTCAGATGCACTGACAAGGTAGACAGGAAAAGCCCCGCGAACTTTTGAATTTCATTTCCTGTTTGCCCAGCGTGGAGAGCACAGGTGACCACGCAGAGCTCATCAGCACAGGTAACCATGATGGAGTCCCAGGGTCGCAAAAGAGCTCCAGCATGGACCGAACGGGAGATACGGGATCTGCTCGCAATATGGGGAGATGAATCAGTGCTAGCTGAACTCCATAGCAGTAAACGAAATGGCAAAATATTAGAAAAAGTCTCAAAGGCCATGAAGGACAGAGGCCATAACAGGGACGCACAGCAGTGCCGTGTGAAAATTAAGGAGCTAAGGCAAGCCTACCACAAAGCCAGAGAGGCAAACGGAAGGTCCGGGGCAGAGCCGCAAACATGCCGCTTCTACGCGGAGCTGCATGCCATTCTAGGGGGTGCAGCCACCACTACCCCAACCGTGTACTTTGACTCCATCAATGGAGAAACACGCAACAGGGAAGCGGGTTCGGGGTACGAGGAAGATGATGATGAAGACAATGAAGATAGCTCACAGCAAGTAAGCGGAGAAACCGGTTTCCCCAACAGCCAGGATATGTTTATCACCCTGGACCTGGAACCAGTAACTCCCGAACTCACCCAAGGCATGCTCCCAGACCCTGAGGGCACACAAGGGACCTCTGGTGAGTGTACCTTTGTAAATATCACACATGGTTTAAAAGCAAGCGTGTTTAATGATGAATGATTACTTTGCCCTGGCAATCGCAGCCAGTACAGCTACTGGAAAAGTCTGTTAACGTGTATGGGGATGGAGCGGAAATCCTCCAGGGACATCTCCAGAAAGCTCTCCTTCATGTACTCCCAAAGCCTTTGCAAAAGGTTTCTGGGGAGGGCTGCCTTATCCCGTCCGCCATGGTAGGACACTTTACCACGCCAGGCCAGTAGCACGTAGTCTGGAATCATTGCATAACGAAGCATGGCAGCGTATGGTCCCGGTGTTTGCTGGCATGCAGACAACATCCATTCCTTATCTCTCTTTGTTATCCTCAGGAGAGTGATATCATTCACGGTCACCTGATTGAAATGGGGTGATTTTATTAAGGGGACATTCAGAGGTGCCCGTTCCTGCTCGGCTGAACAGAAATGTTCCCCGCTGTTAGCCACGCGGTGGGGGGAAGGGGTGAAGTGATCATCCCAGATAATTGGGTGTGTGTGAGGGGGGCATAGTTGGGTTTGTGCTGCATGTTAACTCGGAAACCGCAGCCCCTCCTTTTACATTGCAAACCCATTTTAAATGGCCAACCCAACGGGTGCTTGGTATGGTTAATGAGAGCAGTACTGTTTTAAACCATCCCCACTTGTTAACAAGGTTAAAAAAGCCAAAAGACTGTGGCTTACCATGGCTGCCTGCAAGCCAAAATCTGTTGCCTGGCACTGCGTGAGTGATCTCTCACACCAAACAGACAGGCCCTCAATATAAGAGGAAAAATGCGACCTTGTAACGAAAGCACATGTGCTGTGTAACGTGAACAGCAAAATTTAACATGAAAGAGTGTACCCATTGTTTTCTAAAATGTGTCTTTTTTAACCACCTCTCCCTTCTCCTCCACCAGCTGCATATGTTTCTCCTTCACAGAGGCTAGTGAAGATTAGAAGGAGCTGTCCTCCCACGCTGACAGAGCACAGCAGAATGCGTGGAGGCAGTCAATGTCAGAGTGCAAAAAAGCACAATATGAACAAGAGGAGAGGTGGCGGGCTGAATCGCAGGCTGAAGAGAGCAAGTGGCGGGCTGAAGAGGATAGGTGGCGTCAGCTTGCTGACAGAAGGCAAGAGTCGATGCTCCGGCTGCTGGAGCATCAAACTGATATGCTCCAGGGTATGGTTGAGCTGCAGGAAAGGCAGCAGGAACAGAGACCGCCGCTATAGCCCCTGTGTAACCAACAGCCCTCCTCCCCAAGTCCCATTGCCTCCTCACCCAGACGCCCAAGAACACGGTGGGGGGGCCTCCGGCCACCCAGTCACTCCACCCCAGATGATTGCCCGAGCATCGGAAGGCTGGCCTTCAATAAGTGTTAAAGTTTTAAAGTTTTAAACTGCAGTGTGTCCTTTTCCTTCCCTCCTCCCCCACCCATCCCAGGCTACCTTGGCAATTATCCCCCTAGTTGTGTGATGAATTAATAAAGAAAGCATGAGTGAGAAGTAACAATGACTTTATTGCCTCTGCAAGAGGTGCTCGAAGGGGGGAGGGGAGGGTGGGGTGGTTAGTTTACAGGGAAGTAGAGTGAACCAGGGGAGGGGGGGGGAAGGGTTCATCAAGGAGAAACAAACAGAAGTTTCACACCGTAGTCTGGCCAGTCACAAAACTCGTTTTCAAAGCTTCTCTGATGCTGTACTCTTCTAACTGCCCTGGTGTCTGGCTGCGCGTAATCAGCGGCCAGGCGATTTGCCTCAACCTCCCACCCTGCCATAAATGTCTCCCCCTTACTCTCACAGATATTGTGGAGCGCACAGCAAGCAGCAATAACAATGGGGATATTGGTTTTGCTGAGGTCTATCAGAGTCAGTAAGCTGCGCCAGCGCGCTTTTAAACGTCCAAATGCACATTCCACCACCATTCGGCACTTGCTCAGCCTATAGTTGAACAGGTCCTGACTACTGTCCAGGCTGCCTGTGTACGGCTTCATGAGCCATGGCATTAAGGGGTAGGCTGGGTCCCCAAGGATCACGATAGGCATTTCAGCATCCCCAACGGTTATTTTCTGGTCCGGGAAGAAAGTCCCTTCCTCCAGCTTTCGAAACAGACCAGAGTGCCTGAAGACGCGAGCATCATGTACCTTTCCCGGCCATCCCACGTTGATGTTGGTGAAACGTCCCTTGTGATCCACCAGGGCTTGCAGCACCATTGAAAAGTACCCCTTGCGGTTTATGTACTCGGTGGCTTGGTGCTCCGGTGACAAGATAGGGATATGGGTTCTGTCTATCGCCCCACCACAGTTTGGGAATCCCATTGCAGCAAAGACATCCACTATGACCTGCACGTTTCCCAGAGTCACTACCCTTGATATCAGCAGGTCTTTCATTGCCCTCGCAACTTGGATCACAGCAGCCCCCACAGTAGATTTGCCCACTCCAAATTGATTCCCGAGTGACCGGTAGCTGTCTGGCGTTGCAAGCTTCCACAGGGCTATCGCCACTCGCTTCTCAACTGTGAGGGCTGCTCTCATTCTGGTATTCTGGCACTTCAGGGCAGGGGAAAGCAAGTCACAAAGTTCCATGAAAGTGCCCTTACGCATGCGAAAGTTTCGCAGCCACTGGGAATCGTCCCACACCTGCAACACGATGCGGTCCCACCAGTCTGTGCTTGTTTCCCGGGCCCAGAATCGGCGTTCCACGGCATGAACCTGCCCCAGTAACACCATGATTTGCACATTGTTGGGGCCCGTACCTTGTGAGAGGGCTATGTCCATGTCAATTTCCTCATCACTCTCGTCGCCGCGCTGCAATCGCTGCAATCGCCTCCTCGCCTGGTTTTGCTTTGTCATGTTCTGGCTCTGCATATACTCTAGGACAATGCGCGTGGTGTTCATAGTGCTCATAATTGCCGTGGTGATCTGAGCGGGCTCCATGATCCCAGTGCTATGGCACCGTCTACTGCCAAAAGGTAATTAGCTGCTGCTGTGTAGCAATGCAGTGCCACGTCTGTCGGCACCCAGATGACATATGGTGACGGTGAGCTGAGCGGGCTCCATGCATGCCATGGTATGTTGTCTGCACAGGTAACCCAGGTAAAAAGGCGCAAATCAATTGTCTGCCGTTGCTCTGACGGAGGGGGAGGGGCCTGACGACATGTACCCAGAACCCCCGTGACACTGTTTTTGCATCATCAGGCATTGGGATCTCAACCCAGAATTCCAATGGGCGGCGGAGACTGCGGGAACTGTGGCATAGCTACCCACAGTGCAACACTCCGGAAGTCGACGCTAGCCTCGGCACTGTGGACGCGGTCCGCCGACTTAATGCACTTAGAGCATTTTATGTGGGGACACACACAATCGACTGTATAAAACCGATATCTATAAAACCGGCTTCTATAAATTCGACCTAATTTCGTAGTGTAGACATACCCTAAGTGATAAGAATACACCTAAATTCTTAAAGTATAGGCCTTTACAGACAGGCCTGAATATCTATATCCTAACAGGTGCCTGGGGCTCTGCGATCCCATCCACAGTCCAAGTGCCCCAACCAGCCCTTGGTGCTTACCCTTGGAAGCGAAGCAGTAAAGAGAAAAGATGGCGAATACGGCAGATGTCAACGAAATTCGGTTGCTTCATGCAGTCACCAGAGGGCAGCAAAGGATAATGAATGAGAAGGAAGCACCATTATAGCAGCATTAATGATCTGGAGGGTGGCATGGACTGCACCCTCAGCAAGTTTGCAGATGACACTAAACTGAGAGGAGTGGTAGATACGCTGGAGGGTAGGGATAGGATACAGAGGGATCTAGACAAATTAGAGGATTGGGCCAAAATAAATCTGATGAGGTTCAACAAAGACAAGTGCAGAGTCCTGCACTTACAACGGAAGAATCCCATGCATTGCTGCAGACTAGGGACTGAGTGGCTAGGTAGCAGTTCTGCAGAAAAGGACCTAGGGGTTACAGTGGACGAGAAGCTGGATATGAGTCAACAGTGTGCTCTTGTTGCCAAGAAGGCTAATGGCATTTTGGGCTGTATAAGTAGGGGCACTGCCAGCAGATCGAGTGACGTGATCGTTCCCCTCTATTCAACATTGGTGAGGCCTCATCTGGAGTACTGTGTCCAGTTCTGGGCCCCACACTACAAGAAGAATGTGGAAAAATTGGAAAGCGTCCAGCAGAGGGCAACAAAAATGATTAGGGGACTGGAACACATGACTTATGAGGAGAGGCTGAGGGAACTGGGATTGTTTAGTCTCCAGAAGAGAAGAATGAGGGGGGATTTGATAGCTGCTTTCAACTACCTGAAAGGGGGTTCCAAAGAGGGTGGATCTAGACTGTTCTCAGTGGTACCAGATGACAGAACAAGGAGTAATGGTCTCAAGTTGCAGTGGGGGAGGTTTAGGTTGGATATTAGGAACAACTTTTTCACTAGGAGGGTGGTGAAGCACTGGAATGGGTTACCTAGGGAGGTGGTGGAATCTCCGTCCTTAGAGGTTTTTAAGGTCAGGCTTGACAAAGCCCTGGCTGGGATGATTTAGTTGGGGATTGGTCCTGCTTTGAGCAGGGGGTTGGACTAGATGACCTCCTGAGGTCCCTTCCAATCCTGATATTCTATGATTCTATTCTATAACTGGATGGGAGGGGATGACTCATTGATCTCTTCTGGCCTTGGAAACTTTGTGACCATCTCATCTTCCCTCATGTATAACACAGGCCTTAGCACTAATCTCATTCTGGGGTGTATTAACAGGAGTTTTGTATGTAAGACACGGGAGGTAACTGTCCTGCTCTACTCGGCCCTGGTGAGGCCTCAGCTGGGGTACTGTGTCCGGTTATTGGCACCACACTTTAGGAAAGATGTGGACAAATTGGAGAGAGTCCAGAGGAGAGTAACAAAAATGATCAAAGAGTTAGAAAACCTGATCTGTGAGGAAAGGTTACAAAATTGGGCATGTTTAGTCTTGAGAAAAGAAGACTGAGGGGGACCTGATAACAGTCTTCCAATAAGTTAAGGGCTGTTTTAAAGAGGACAGGGATCCACTGTTCTCCATTTCCACTGAAGGTAAGAGAAGAAGCAATGGGCTTAATCTGCAGCAAGGGAGATTCAGATTAGATATTAGAAAAAAACTTTCTAACTCTCAGGGTAGTTGAGCTCTGGAACAGGCTTCCAAGGGAGGTTGTGGAATCCCCATCACTGGAGGTTTTTAAAACCAGGTTGGACAAACACCTGTCAGGGATGGTCTAGGTTTACTCTAGCTGACTCAAAGATTAAATTATTTATTCCAAGAGGAGTTGTGAAATATACATTTGATAAGTGAAGTTTCTTGTTCATAACTATTTCTGGTTCAGTAACTGACCAAGATGTTACTCTTCATGTATCTAGGTATTATACCGCACCCAGCACTGTTGTATCTGAGTCCCAAGTACTTTTCGAGTTATTCTCATAGCACCTCTGGAAGTGGGAATATTATCATCATCATCATCCCTATTTTCCAAAGGGGAAACTGAGGCACAAAGCAATGAAGTGACTTACCCAAGGTCACGCTATGATTCTGTGATAGAGCTGAGAATTGAACCCAGCAACCATGTTCCCCAATCCAGTGCATCACTGGGATGCTCTCTGCAGGCCAGTCTTAGATATCGCACCCCATCAATATTTTGGGGACCACACTGTATTAAGTTTATGTATCGCTGTGGGCCAGGAATTGTACATAACTCCAGGGGGGAGGGTTACACCAGCTCCTCCAGGAACCAAAAATGGGGCGGGGGGGAGTAAAGCAAAGCAACTCACCATCTATGTCTACACTGCACCCTATGCCCGGGCTCTGACTCACGTCTGAGCCCAAGGCCCCTTTCTGCATGCACACAGGTCAGTCTGACTCAGTGGAGCAAACACTCAGGGCCTGGGTCCTAGGATGCTGCTAGGGGGATGGGTCAGAGCCCGAGTCTTGCTGAGACTCTGGTCCAAGCCCTGTCATTGTGCAGTGTGGACGCGGGTCAAGCCGCAGACCCGAGTCAGAAGGTCTGCACAGTGCAGTATGGACATGTTAGCGAGGCTGAGAGACCCAGGTCCAGCATTGTAAACCCAGGCTTCCAATGCAGTGTGGACACTCAAGCACGGACTTGGAAACACCAAGTCCACAAGCCCGGGTTTACAATGCAGTGTAGACATTTCCCCCCCCCCCGGAGACTGATCCACTCCAGAGAAGTTCCACACCCTCGGGGGGTGGGGAGGGGGAAGGGTGTTTGCAGACTGGGTTAGGCTGGCTTTTCCAGAAACAAGGAAACAAAGAAAGGACTTTTGCTCTGAAAGGATGAGTTTGAACTGACTCGGACCCATCGAATGGACAGGACCTTTTGGGCTGGCGGAAGATTGGAAAGACTCTGACCTGCTGGGGCCCTGTAAGACTGATGGGTGACACCTGCTATGCTCAGTGTGTTTACATCTGTTAATTGTCTTTATTATGGTTTCTCTGTGACACTTTTACCACAGTCCTGAGTCCCAGTCCCCCCTGCTCGACCCACTAGGCCACATTTGCCTCCAGGAACCAAAACAGAACCCGGGAACGCTATGGGCCAGTCCCCTGCTCTAGTCGCTAGCATGCAAAGCCCAGCCAGAGCCAAGGAGAGAACCTAGGACCCAGGACTAGATGGGAACAGATGGGCACGGACAGGGCATTACAGGCTGGAGGGTTCATACATTACTGGGTGTGCTATAGTACGTGAGGCTGTTTATGGCCACATACCTGTGAGTACAGACGATCATATGATTTTGTTATTCTGTGTGTGGATTTTCTATCTAGCTAAAGGCTCAGGTATCCATACTGGGCCTGCTTCAAAGTCCACTGGAGTCAGCTGGAAGCTGGGACATCCAAAGGCGCCGAAGGGAGCTAGGCAATCAACTTCTACCAATGGAGTTTATCTGAAGACCATTGGAAAGACTCACTCCGGCTGGAGTTTTCAATGGAAGCTGGTTCCCCAGCTCTCTCTGAAAGAGCCTTTTCTCTGACTTCAGTGGGTTTGGAACAGGATAGTAGGTTGGAATTTTCAAAGAGGCCAAATCCCCTGGAACTGGGTGCCTCAATCACGTCTTCCAAAATCCCAGCCACAGGGTTAAATTTGCAAAAGCCTAGTAATATGGGCTGAAATTCTGTGCCCGTTGAAGTCGAAGACAAAACACCCTTTGATTTCAATGGGACCAGGATATCACCGCTGGTATCGAAGTTCCACTATTCATAGCGGGAAGTGAGAATTAGGATCTCCGAATTCTATCTGGCCTTTGGGGAAATCTCAGTCCCAGGGCGGCATTCCGTCAGGGCTTAAGGCAATTAATCAATTACCTGGTATCTTAATCCTTCCCCAGAGTCTCTGCGCAATGCGGGGCAGGTAGCTGTGATTGGACTCCAGGTGCTGTAAATTGAATTTATTGAGTTGCCTTCTCAGACACAGAAAGGCTGAAATAGGGACGTGACCCAGCACAGAGTCATAGGGTGAAAGCTGTTCAAAGGGGGTCAGTGCTGGTTAACATGAAGTGGGAAAACTGTTTGCTTCTTCGTTATGTTCCTGCAGTTTCTTGATAAAAATAGCACTTTCTTTCCAGGGAATTAACCAGCTGATGTCTTTCATCGTTTGCTTGAGTCCCAGGATGTCCTGAGGAGGGCCCGGTGCTGCCCAGGATGGACACAGCATGAGCATTAACCGTCAAGATGGATGGTCAGGTTTTTAATCATTTCTTCTGTGGTAGAGAATTCAGCAGCTGGTGAATGGGAACAGATTCACAACACGCAGCATGGGACAAGCTTCCTCCATCTGCTGCCTGCTTCCACCTTTCAGCCTTCACCATGGAATCGCATTTGCCAACACAACACTGTTCAGCTAGAAAATGTCTGACCAGCTCTAGTCCAGACCTAGACAGAGAGGAAATGAAGAATTATGTGAATCACTGCGCTCCTGTTTGCGTTCAGGATTGTCTAGCAAAGAGAAATCTGCCATTATGACAAAATGAGGTCATGCCTGGACAAGCAAAGATCCTGTTGGTCTGTCTGTCTGTCCAATAGCTGAATTCCACGTAGATGTGACTAGTTTACACTGGATGGCTCATGCAGGGTGAGGTCAGTGCAGCCACCTCTGGGGTGGGGCAAAGGGTCTGTTTATAGAGGGACCCCTCAGTCATTTTGAAAAAGCGAAGAAATTTGCAACATTGACGCAGGCGATCCCGAGGACTCCCCCACAATGCTGAGAGGAGGCAGCGGCTGTGAGCAGCATGGGGGTTACTGAACAGTGGGTCAGCGTGGGGTGGAGCCGGGGGGCAGCCATGGCTCCTCTTCAGCCAGCGGGAGGCAGATGCATCCCAATTGGTGGCAGTGGTGGGATCCCAGCTGGGGGGTTGCTCCGGGTTGGGCACAGGCCGGCCATGTGGGTATGCACCCAGTGCCCACTGTTGGCCCTCGGGGCTCCCGGTTGAATGCCCAGGGTAGTTTGGGGAGCAGGTACGGGGATCCCGGGGAGGCTCAGAGCCCGAAGACAGCAGGGCTAACGCTGCAGCCCAGCAGGGCGTTGGCGGCTTCCAGGCACTTGCTCAGCAGGGCCCCTGAAATGAGAGGAGGGTCAGTGGAGAGACACCAGCCCGGGGAACGAGGGGAGGGCCTGGGGGCAAAGGGAAGAGAGCTCACAGCATGTGGGGGACTGGCATGGGGGTTGGGAAGCTGGGAAGTAAAGGTCCTGGGGGACAGGGAACGGAAACCCCGGAAGGGTGCTGGGATTGGGATGGGGAAAGGCTGGGGATGAGGGCTATTGAGGGCTGGGCTGTGGGGCCCTGGGGTGCAGAAATCTCAGGGATGGGGGCCCTGGGACCCATGGGGCACAGGTTCTCAAGGCCCTGAAGGGGGCTGGGCTATGGGACATGGGGGGCAGGGTCATGGCTCCGGGCCATGGGGACAGGGAGGTGAGGATGGAGGTTCCTGGGGCCCAGGCTCAGGGGCCCCAATGGGCAGGGGCTCTCGGGGTTGAGACCCTGGACACTGTCCCTGCCCCCTACCCCCCCGGCCCCCTCTCACCTGCTCGGTCCCGCACCCAGCCCACAGCCTTGGCCTCCAGCAGCTCCCACTCGTCGCGCTGCCCCACGGCCCGGGTGTGCAGCCAGACCACGGCCAGCACCGTGGCCCAGACACTGGGGGTCACGTCCTGCGGGGGGCAGGAGAGAGACAGCCTGAGTCAGTGCCCGGCCTGCCCCCCCCGGCCTCCATCCCCCACTCAGCCCTCCCCCTGGCATAGGGACCCCCCCACTCCAGCCTCCTCCCCCCGGACTCAGAGGGTTCCTAGTGCCCCCACTCCAGCACTGTGGACCCCCTACCCAGATGCCCAGTGCCATGCCCAGGGGGTAGGGAGACAGCCTGAGACAGGGCCCGGCCTGGGCGCCTCCACCTGGGCCTGGGCCCCCTCGATCCAATGCTCTGACCCCATTAGGGGGTTCCCAGCCCCCCGACCTGGGCCCGTCTTGCCCACTGGGCTCCAGGTTCAGGGGGTCATTTAATCCAGTCACCCTCAGACTCCCCCCCCCCCCCAGCCTGGGTCACCCCCAATCTCATCTGGGAGGAGAGAACAGGCGCAACCCATGGCACCTGTCCCCCATCTCTCCTCTCCTCTCTCCTCTGCACCCCCACCCCCACTCACCTCACTGGGTATCCTCCCCCTGGCGTCGGTCTTGTTCACCCCCAGCACGGCAGCCAGCCGGGGGTCCAGGTCCCATGAGCCATCGGCATTTTGCAGAGACACCAGCCTCAGCAAGGGAGACTCCTCCGGTTCCCGCCCTGGGGAGAGACATGGGGAGATGGGGCTGGTACAGGGTTGTGGGTACAGAACAGAGACATGGCCTGTCCAGGCTGGGGGACAGCCAACAACCTTAACTCTGACCCTCTGTGTGTCCTTAACTCTGTCCCTCCATGAGTGCCTTTAACCTGCTCCTCTGCACCCTTAACACTACCTCATCCATGGGCACCCTTTACCTGCTCTTCTGCACCCTTAACCCCTCCACAGACATCCTTAACTCTGCCCCTTCTTGCACCCATGGGATTACAATTAACTTTCAATCGGAGATGGGCACCTAACTCCCTGTGAATGACCCAGCCCAGCTATTAATTCCACGACCCCAGGGTGTTTCTCAAATACAATCTGACCCCGGGAACATCACTCACTACAACCTGTGATACAGACCTACATCCGGGGATACACAAGCATCTAAAGGGGTAGCGGGGGATGGGATGTTACAGAATCTATATGATATTATAGCCATGCATGGGTCAGGGTTACGGGGCAGAGTTAAAGTTATCTGGGCTACAGTAACTTCGTATTTCCAGACTCTCCACATTCAGGTTTTAAGGTTAGCCTTCACTTTAAAATTTCTGCCTTTCGTGGGTTTCTTCGTTTATAAACCAGAATGTGCCAATAAAGACTTTTGTCCCTGAACTCGCCTGTACAAACGTCCAAGCTTAGGCCCAGTTTCACAAGGTTTTTTTGCCTGGGAATTTCCCTCTGTGTTTATTTCAGAGAAAATTGCTCAGAGACATTTCTGTTACTAAAAACTACTGATCCCTCCCTCCCCAACACACACACTTAGCTCACTGATACAAACTCACACCCCAAATTCCAGCTTCACGGAGTTTTTTGCCTGGGGGGTTCCTTATTTTTTTATTCATTTTGTTTCAAGATAATTTGCTTCACGACACTTAAAAAAAACAGCTAAGGATTCCCCCTCCCCCAGAGACACAAAGGTTTTTCGCCCAGGAATTTCCTTTATTTTCTATGTAGTTTTTAAATACTTGCACAGCTCCATGACCTTCAGGGCACGTCCGTCTCTAACCCGATGAAGCGTCACCCTGGCGTTTGCCCACCCCCGAAGTCCTGACTTCCAGCCCCTGCCCCCCTCACCTTTCTGGGGTGCCATCTCCGGAGGGGCCCCCTGGTTGTAGGACTGTCTGCCCTTGTGTTGGGGGCCCCCCCAGCTGCGCTTTGGGAGGCCACGGAGCCAGGACAGGCAATTCCAAGGAAGGACTTTGGGAGGTGCAGGCACTCATGACAGTGGTACTCACGTGCCACACGCAAGGCACGGGACAGGCGCCCGAAGAAGCTGCGGTGGTTCGGTTCGTCTATGGGCACTATGCTCGCCGGCCGCTCGCAAATACTGTCTATTGAGACCTGTCCTATCGAGATGCAGTCTATCATCTCCTTATAGTCCACGATGAAATCTAAATTTAGGGAGCAGATGGACAGAGAGAGAGACAGACGGACACACAAACAGACACAGAGAAGCAAAGGGAGGGAGGAGAAATCCATCCCCCCCCCCAGGCACTTAGAGCCAACACACCGCTGGGACCCCTCCCCCATACCCCCCCATTCCCTTTCCCCCAGCTGGGACCCCCACACACCCAGCCCCATCCTCCTCTCCCCACAGCTCCATCACAGCCAGGATCTCCCCAGCTCCTGTCCCTTCCCCCCCCGGCTGTGACCCCCAGATTCAGTCCCCATAGCCCCATTCTTCTCCCCTCAGTTGGGACCCCTCCTCCAGGGTCAGGGGATGCAGGGGTGGGTGCTGCGCCCCATGGATGAGGGCAGGATGCTGGGGGGCGAGAGGCCCCTGCTAGCCAGGTCTGCTCATGACAGCGATGCGCCCGCCCCTCCTGTCCCTGCAGCTGTCTGGGTCAGTCCGTCTGTCTGACTGGGTCTGTTTCTCTCTCTGCGTCTCTCCGGCCTGTCCCCGTCTGGGTCCGTCTGTCTGATTCTCGGTCTCTGTCCCTGTCTGACTTTGGGTCTCCGCCTGCCTGTCTCTGTCCATGTGTCTGGGGGGAAGCACAGGTCCCACTCTCCTGGATGGGGGAGGGGGGCAAGCCCTGTGGGCTACTCCCCATCTCACCCTGCCAGCACCCCTGCTCTCCCCATGCCCCGGGGGTGTGAGCATTGGGGTCGCTGTCACCCTGGAACAGAGAGAGGCAGCACAGCCCCATGGGAGTCGGGGGGTCAGGGAGAGGGGCAAAGGGACATTACCCTATAAGCATGACGCCCCCCTATGCTTCTAGGTCCCCCCCTCTTACACTGGGATCCCCCCGTGCTGGGATCCCTCCCGGAATTCCCCTCCTCCCCGACGCCAGGTTCCCCCATCCCTCCCCCCGGTGCTAGGTTTCCCCTCCCACCCCCCGAGTTCCCCCCACATGCTGGGTCCCCCCCTGCCACCGGGAGCCCCGACCCCTTCAGGGGATACCTGCCAGCGGGACGTCCCGTCTCACCAGCGGCCCCTGCACCGGCTGCCCCCGCTCCGTGTCCACCCCCACGTAAGCCGTGAGGGAGCAAATGACCCCCGAGCTCAGGCTGGCCTCCAGTGCCCGGTGCCGGTCCCCCTCCGACCCGGCCCCCACGGTCCCCTCCAGCTCCAGCAGCAGCGACTTGGCTGCCAGCCGGTGAACGGGCAGCCTGTGCCGGGGAGAGAGTCACGGGGTCAGCCCTGGACGCCTGGGTTCCAGCTGCTGCGGGGAGGGGAGCAGGGTCTAGTGGGATGGGGGGGGGAGCGGGTGCCAGGACTTCTGGGTTCTATCCTGGTGCCGGGAAGGGAGTGGGGTCTAGTGGTCACAGAAGGGGGGCTGGGAGCCAGGGGGGCAGGTCCCATCCCATCTCTGTTCCGCTGGGGTGGGGACGTGGGGGGGCAGGACCCAGCTGCTGGGGGGGGGGGAGGGGATGGGAGCTGGGGAGCATTGCTGTCACCTGTCTCCATCCTGTGGCTGCAGGGGGAACTGTAGCGTCTCCTTGTAGGTCTGGTCCTGGATGCGGTACTGCAGGGTGACACCCCCCATGGGAGTGTCTGCGGGCTGCGGGCAAAGAAAGGTGGTCAGAGGTGGAATGTGACAGGGGAGAAGATGCCCTGGGATCCCCCAGACCCAGCTTACAGAACAAAGAGGGCAAATACGCCCAATTAACACCAGTTGGGGGGCTAGCCTAGTCAGCCCAATGGCTGCCTTTAGGGTCCAGAGTTAACAATCCCCATTGAGCTCAATGGGACTGGGGTAGCACAGAGACTTCCAGCCCAGTGGCCATCATTAGAGGTCAGAGTTATCGATCCCCACTGGAGGTCTCATCTACACTACATACTTTGGTAGAACTACGTTGCCCAGGGGCATGAAAAATCCACACCCCCTGAGCGACATAGTTACACCGACCTTAGCCCCCCGTGTAGACAGCGCTATGTCAGCAGGAGAGCTTCTCCCATCGGCTTAGAGTGTCTTCAACAGACGTGCTACAGCGGTGCAGCTGCGCTGATGTAAATTTGTAGTGTAGACCTGCCCTGAGATCAATGCAGCCGGGCTAGTACAGAGACCTGCAGCCCAGTGGCCATCATTAGGGGTCAGAGTTAACAATCCCCACTGAAATCAATGGGGCTAGGGTAGCACAGAGAGCTCCAGCCCAATGGTCATCATTAGGGGTCAGAGTTATCACCCAGGAGGAGACTGGGGGGCTCCTGGCTCAGTCACTGATCCTGAGCCCTGGGGGCGCCCCAGGGCAGGGGCCTCACTCTCTCACCTGGGGCTGCCCGCAGAGCTGGGCGTAGACGATACACCGCTGCCCACCGAAGATCACCTCGGGGCCACGACGCAGCAGCTCTGCCTGCATCCCGGGGGGCAGATCCCAGCTCAGCGAGATCCCGGTCACCACCGGCTGCAGGGCCCGCTTCAGAGACTGCAGCACCTGGGAGAGAGACCGGCACACATAGGGTGGGCCAGGACGCCTGGGTCCTATCCCCAGCTCTGCAGGGGAGTGGGGTCTAGTGGCCTAGAGTGGGGGAGCTGGGAGACAGGACTCCTGGGTTCTAGCCCTGCTGCAGGGAGGGGAGTGGGGGCTGGTGGGTTACAGCAGGGGAGCTGGGAGCCGGGAGCCCGGACTCCTGGGTTCTCACCTTGGGCTGCATGCGGTCCTGGCTAGTGATGAACTCGGCGCTGCCCTCTGCTGCCCGGGCGATGCCTTTGATCAGAGCTGTGGAGGCCCCGGCCCCGATGCCGAAGGAGAAGCACCTGCAGGGGGGGCAGAGTTCAGGGCTGGGGGGGCAGAGCTGGTGGGGCCCATCCAGTGCTGGGAGGGGGGGACAGGACAGTTGGAGAGGGGCCAGTAGGGCTGGCTGGGCTGGGGGCGGGCTCCCCATGCTGGCGGGGCTGGGGGGTAGGGTGAGGTGAAGGGTTGGGCAGATGCTGGGGACTATGGTGTGGGGGGGGTCCACATGATGGCAATGCTAATGGGGGCAGGGCTCGGGGGGCAGGCACCCCCATTACCTGTGGGTCCCCCGGTGACGCTGCACCTCTGCGATGACATCCTGGGTGTTCTCTACCTCCCCATCCGTAAACACGAACAGCTGGGGGGGGGGGGGGGAGGAAGAGACGCTGTCAGAACCAGGGACCAAACACCCCCCGGAGACACCCCCTCCCCGCTGGGAACGGGAGCAGCCCCCCTGGAGAGTCTGCCCCTCTGACCCTCCCAGAGACCCCCGGCCCCATCCCTCCCCTCCCAGAGATCTCCCGAGGGGATGACCGATGGGGACCGCTGACCTTCTCCCCTATCTCTGTGACCCTCAACCCTTAGGCATGACCCCAACCCCCACCCATCACCTGTTCACCGACCCCTGGAGACAAGAACCCACCGACTGCTGTGGTCACCTTTCCGGGAGCTCCCTCCTGACCACCCCACGTGTGCCCTCCCTGCCCCCCCCGGGCTGCAGGGCACCCCCCAGAGCTGGGCGCGGCACAAAGCACTGCCCCTCCCAGCTCTATACAGAGGTACCCCCCCCCGGTTGCTACCTGCCATGCCCCGCTCACACCCCCAGGGGCACTGGCCCCCTCATCTGGCCCAGAGCCCCAGTCCCACTCTGAGCCACCCCATGGCCCCTGTCGGCTGCCCCCCAGGACCCCCAGCCCCTCTCCAATCCCCTCTCCCGGGGTCTCCCCCTTGGAAGTTCAGGAACAGCCTCCGAGGGGAGCAGGGGGGGGGTGGGCAAGGAAGGGCCTACGATGGCGTATGGCCCATGCGACAGCTGGGAGCAAACACCCCATGGGCAGGGCTGGGGCACTGGGGGGGGCTCAGAGTTACTGCAGAGAATCCTTCCCAGGGAGCTGGCTGGGGGGGAGGGGGTCTCGCCCCCATCCTCCGGGCAAGCTGACCCCAACGTGTGGGGTGGGGAAGGGATTTTCCCCCAGCTCAGATTGGCAGAGACCCTAGGGGGTTGGTCTCCCTCAGCAGCCTGGGGCCCGGGGCACTCACTGGTTTGAACTGGAGCAACTGGGGGGAGTCGCTGTGACCTGACGCCTGTAACTCATGGTTTGGGGGTGCAGTGACTCAGCCCGAGGGGCGGGGCTGTCACAGGGGCGCGAGGGGCTGTCACGGTGGGGGCGAGGAGTTGGGGCCTGATGAGATGATCACGATGGTCCCTTCTGTCCTGAAAGTCTATGAGTCTGTCCCACCAGGCCCGCATCCCTCTCTGAAACCCCCCACATCACCCCTCGGCCCCACAATCACTCTCCGAGCCTGCCCCAGGACGCCCCTCCAGCTGGCCCCAATGCCCCCGGTACCTGGCGTGGGTGCCCGTCCCGGCAGGGGCTGCGGTAAATGGCTCGTAGTGGCTCCAAGATTTTGGTGCCCCCCAGGTTAGCCTGGAGCAGCTGGATGCGCTGCAGGGACTCGGCCATGGTCTGCTGGGTATATTCCACGCTCTGCCTGCGGGGGGCGACGACAGGTCTGGGGCTGGGACAGCCGAAGCCAGGGACACCCTGCCCCCAGCCAGCCCTGCCCCTAACCCAGACACCCCCTGCCCCCAGCCAGCCCTGCCCCCTAACCCACCGATACTCCCTGCCCCCAACCAGCCCTGCCCCGAACCCACCGAAACCCCCTGCCCCCTAACCAGCCCTGCCCCCTAACTCACAGACACCCCCTGCCCCCTAACCCGCCCTGCCCCCTAACCCACAGACATCCCCTGCCCCTAACCAGCCTTGCCCCCTAACCCACAGACACCCTCTGTCCCCTAACCAGCCCTGCCCCCTAACCCAGCCAGCCTCCTCCCTGCCCTGCCCCTCGGACTCACGGGTAGAAGGACTCGAACTCAGACCCAAAGCCGTAGATGTTGAAATAACAGCCCAGGGGCAAACTCTTCAACAGCAGGAACAGGGTCTCCTGGGGACAGACAGACGGATGGAGAGTCAGCCCCATGGGCCCAGCCAGCCTGGGCAGCTCCCCCGGGCGTGGCCCCACGGGCCCATCTAGCACAGCCTCCCGTCTGGCCATACCTTGGCGCTGTTGATGCGCTGGCGGGAGAGGTCTCTGCCGTCCATGGGGTGCGCCATGCTGCCGGAGCGGTCCAGCAGGAGGATGAACTCCCCGGCCCGGCTCAGGGCCGGCACCGCCTCGGGCACGCTGGGCAGCAGGGTCACCATCACGGCCGGGTCGCCCATCAGGGAACCTGCGGGGAGATGGGAGCCAGCCCCCAAATGGGGCAGGCATGGGGTCGAGCCCCCGTGAGCCGCCCCCTCAGCACCCCCGACTGCCCCCAGAGACCCACCCCCACTGCTCTGTCCCTCCCCCCACCCCTCTCTTGCCTTAGATCCCCCACCACCCCCAATACCCAGCCCCCTAGTGCCTGCTCTCACATCCCCAGTTCTCCCCCATGCCCCCCAAACTTGCAGTGCTCCCCAGTGCCTGCCTGCTCCCAGACACCCCGTTCTGCCAACGCCAGCTCCCCCAAGGCCCCCCGCTCCTGTCCCCTGTCCTCCACACGCACCCCATCCCCAGCTCCCCCAAGACACCCTGCTCCTGTCCCCCAACCCTCGCCTGCCCCCAGATTCCCACAGCACCCACCCCCATCAGCCCTAGGACCCCCCATTCCCCAGTCATCCCCCTCATTGCCCCGTGCCTCCCTGATCCCATGTCACCGCCCAGCACCTACCTCACCCCCCTCCCAGATCCCCACCCCCCTCTGCACCCCCGCCCAGAGGTAGCTGGGTGCAGGATCCCCTCCACCACCTGGCTTGGCTCCAGGCAGCCCGGCCTCCAGCACCGCGCTGGGTTTGTGTGGCTCCACGTAATAGACGAGTAGCTCCACGTCCCGGTCCCACGGGGGGGCCTGGGCCAGCGACACCTGGGGGGCGACAGACACACAGTCACCTCCACACGATTCCTGGGGGGACAGGGTCCTGCTGGCTCTCGTGCCTGGCTCGGTGCCCCCTGCATGAAGCCGGGGTGAGGGGTTGACCCTGGGAACGCTGGCTGGGCCCCCCCGGGTTCAGTGGAGAGAAGAGAGGGAAAAACAACCCCAAAGGCCAATGCGGGAACTTGGCTTTTCCTGGTGAAAAATTGCAAACATTTGACATTTGGGGGGGGGGGGGGCTAAATCTTTCCAATTTAGGGGTAAAATTTTCCTGGTCCCCCACACCTCCATTTCCTTCCACTGAGAAAGAAGGAGAGGGAAAATCCCAGAAACTAAACACTAACAGAGCCCAGCGACTGCCAGGGATTTCATCCCCAAACTGGCAGATTTCAGCCTGTCCAGATTTTCCCCAGAGAAACTGGGAAATTCCCCAGATCCGTTGGTGTCGCTCGATCCCCCCGCCCCCCAATCACCCAAAGTCTGGCCCATGCTCCCCCTTTCAGGACCCACCCACCTGGGACCTGCCCCCCAGCCTCGCCCCAAATCCCCCCCAGCCCACAGCCCCGTTCCCTGGCACCCACCCCTCAGCCCAGAGCCCCCCCTCTCCCTCCCGCACCCTCCTCCCATTGGGGATGGCCGGGACCCAGGCGCCCGGGTGAGCCCTTACCTGGGCAGTGGTTCGGTTCCCGGCCGTATAGCTCAGGGGGGTGAGGGGGCAGTTGGAGAGCACGCGGTCGATGCCGTGGGGCGACTGCAGCGTGGCGCTCAGGCTCAGGGTGTAGGGCAGCTTCCCCTGGGGGACCCGCGGGACCACCTGGGTGACGTCCTCCCCGTCCCACCCTGCAGAGAGAGACACAGGGGTGAGGGCCAGGGAGCTGGGAGAGAGCAGGGGGAGGATGGGGAGGATGAGATATTGGGGGGATATTGGGCTGGGATAGCAGGGGATTTTGGGATGGCTGGGGTGGGTCACATACCCTGGGGCGGGGATTTCAGGCCTGGGGGACACTTACCGAGGGGCACACAGTAGTGGCCTATGGGGCGTTATGGGGGCAAATTTGGTTCTTTCACTGTGGGGTACGTAACGGGGCTATGGAGGTTTCGGGGGATTATGGGCTGTGGGGTCACTCACCATGGGGTGTGTAGTCCGGGTTCTGGGGGCTATGGGGTACAGGGAGCTATGCGGGATCTATGGGGCCTATGGGTCTGGTCTCAACATGGGGCATGTGAAAGGGGTGCAGCATGGCTGGAGGCACACAGCTGGGGTATAGGGTGCAAGGGAGTATGGGGGGATCTGTGGGTCTCACCATGGGGTGCATAGCGGGGGCAGAGGTATCTGTGGGTCTCACCGTGGGGCGCATGGGGGGGCTGTGGGTCTCACCGTGACAGGGGTAGGGGATCTGTGGGTCTCACGGAGGGCAGGTGGGGGGGGCTGTGGGTCTCACTGGGGGGGCGCGGAGCAGGGGAGCAGGGGGGGCTGTGGGTCACACGGTGTGGCACGTGGGAGGGGCAGGGGAATCTGTGGGTCTCACCATGGGGCGCGGGGGCTATAGGCCTCACCGTGACGGGGGTAGGGGATCTGTGGGTCTCACCGGAGGGCAGGTGGGGGGCTGTGGGTCTCACCGGAGGGCGCGGAACGGGTGCAGGGGGGGCTGTGGGTCTCAATGTCGGGCGCGGAGCTGGGGCACAGGGGGGGCTGTGGGTCTCACCGTGTGGCACGTGGGAGGGGTCAGCGTGTGGCACGTGGGGGGGGCAGGGGGATCTGTGGGTCTCACCATGGGGCACGTGGGGGGGGCTCTGGGTCTCACCGTGACGGGGGAAGGGGATCTGTGGGTCTCACCGGAGGGCGCGGAACGGGTGCAGGGGGGGCTGTGGGTCTCACCGCGGGGCGTGTAGCGGGGGCGCAGCACGGTCGGCAGCACGTAGCGGGCGGCCCCGTCAGGCTCCAGCGGCAGCTCGCAGACATAGCGCAGGGTCAGCACCGCCTCCTCCCCGGGGGGCAGATTCCCCAGGGAGCAGCTGAACACATCGCCCCCGGCCCCCTCCTGCTGCAGCAGGAACGAGCTCTGCCCCCCGGCCAGCGCGTCCCCATACAGCTCCTGTGCCTGCCGGGAGAGACGGGGTCACCCCGAGATCCCCCTGCCCCCCATC
The DNA here is from genome assembly GCF_028017835.1 of Emys orbicularis. Lineage (NCBI taxonomy): Eukaryota > Metazoa > Chordata > Testudines > Emydidae > Emys > Emys orbicularis. The sequence goes on along the minus strand of NC_088695.1, from coordinate 16,394,835 downwards.
CCCCTGTCCCTGATATCCCCCTGCCCCCCGGCCACCACGTCCCCGTACACCTCCTGCGCCTGCTGGAGAGATGGGGTCACAGCGAGATCCCCCTCCCCCCCGAGATCCCCCTGCCCCCCGGCCAGTACTTCCCTGTACACCTCCTGCGCCTGCCGGGAGAGACGGGGTCACCCCGAGATCCCCCCGTCCCCTGACATCCCTCTGCCCCCGACCCAGTGCATCCTTGTACTGCTCCTGTGCCTGCCGGGAGAGACGGGGTCACCCCAAGATCCCCCCAGCCCCGCCCCCTCTTCTCTCCCCCCCGGGACCACTGCCCCCGAGCACCTGTTTCTTCTCGTGGAGCTGGGCCTGGATGCAGGCCCCCCCCAGACGGGCCTGGAAGGCGTAGACAGCTGCCTCGGCATCCACGGGGAACTTGAACACGGCCTCCACGGGCCCCGGCTCCTTGTTCCTGTAGAGCAGCTCGCAGCCCACGTCAGCCACGAAGCCTCGGATCAACACCGACACCGAGCTGCTGCGCAGGGGAACTGGGGGGAGGGGGACGTCAGCCACAGGCACCCCCGACTCCCATGGGTACCGGGGCGCGGGGCCATGTCAGCCACGGGCCCCCCATGGGCACCAGGGTGAGGGGGACATCAGCCACGGCCCCCCCACAAACCTCCCATGGGCACTGGGGGGGAGGGGCCACGTCAGCCACGGCCCCCCCCACAAACATCCCATGGGCGGTGGGTGAGGGGCCGCGTCAGCCATGGGTCCCCGCACAAACCCCCCATGGGCAGTGGGGTGAGGGGCCACGTCAGCCATGGGCCCCCCCCACAAATCCCCCATGGGCACCGGGGCGAGGGGCCACGTCAGCCATGGGGCCGCCCTCCCCCTCACGGCACCGCCCCTCACAGCCCTGACTCACCCGGCTTCTTGACGAGTAGCGGCCCGCTGACCAGATCCATCTCGGCTCTGGGGTTGGGGATCTGTGTGGGGGGTGAGATACAGGGTTTCCATGGAAACTGATGGGCACAGGGTGCCCCAAACCCCCGTCCCCCCCAGCGATGGCTCCGAGACCCCAGCCCCACCCCCCTGCTCAGCCAGGTCCTGTGGCAGGGAGTCCCGCAGGCTCACGGGGCCTAGCTCCTGAGATCAGAGTCATGGCTCCTCTCGGGCCCCCTGCCTCCCCCCACCACCGCGCCAGCCCCCAGCAGGGAGGGGCAGGCGGGGACCGGGGTACGGCTGGGAGTTGGGGGATGGATGGAGAAATGTAGGGGGAGTGTATGGGGATGGATGGATGGACGGACGGACAGATGGAAAGAAGGAAGCGTGTGTGGGGGGGTCAGACGGAATGAAGGGGGGTGAGGGGCTAGTGGGTTAGAACGAGGGGGCTGGGAGCCAGGACTCCTGGGTTCTATCCTGAGCCCCTGGGGGGCCCCTGGAGCAGTTGCAGAAGACCCGGGTTGGTCACTGGGGGGTTGTTAACCCAGGTAGACCCATCTCCCCGCTGTCGCCCTGCAGAGAAGCAGAGGTTTGTGGAGCAGGCTCCGGCTCCCGGCCGTTCCTGGCAGGAACGCAGCCCTGCTATTTACTCAGCTTTCACTCTGGGCCGGAGTGGCTGCCATAACCGCCCCCCCCGCCCCAACGAGGACGAAATCCAGCCCTCGGCCGCACCTGCTCACCACCCCGGAACCGTCCGGCCTGGGCCTCGGATTTGCTGCCTTACGAGGGGGCAAGAGGACGGCAGCCGGTTGATTTCTCCCACAGCAGAAACCCGGCTCTGAGGCGCGCGGGGAGTCTCTGTGGAGGAGAGGGGAGCTGAGGGTGGGATGGGGGCAAGGAACACCAGAGCTGCCGTGACCGAGAGGGGCTCTGAACCCCACTCCCCGAGCCACGTTTCAGCTCGCCACCACTCCAGTCGCCTGGAAAATTCCCAGCTGGAAGGTTGGACGGGAAGACTGGGATCACCTGGGCAAACCCGCACGCCGGGGAGGGCCCGGAATGAACTGCGGGGGTGTCAAGGCTGTATCCCTACTTTGAACTTTAGGGTACAAATGTAGGGGCCTGCATGAAAACTGCTAAGCTTATCTACCAGCTTAGCTCTGGTCCGCTGCCACCATCTTAAGAATTCCCTCCCTGGGAAGCCTTGAGAAACCTTTCACCAATTCCCTGGTGAATACAGATCCAAACTGCTTGGATCTTAAACAAGGAGAAATTGACCCTTCCCCCCTCCTTCCTTTCACCAACTCCTGGTGAATACAGATCCAAAACCCCTTTGGATCTTAAAACAAGGAGAAATCAATCAGGTTCTTAAAAAGAAGGCTTTTAATTAAAGCAAAAGGTAAAAATCATCTCTGCAAAATCAGTATGGAAAATAACTTTACAGGGTAATCAAACTTAAAGAGCTCAGAGGAATCACCTCTGTCTTAGGTTCAAAGTATAGCAAACAAGATAAGCACTCTGGTAAAAGGTACATTTACAAGTTGAGAAAACAAAGTAAATCTAAGACGCCTTGCCTGGATTTTACTTACAATTTTGAAATAAGAGAGACTTGTTTAGAAAGATGGGGAGAACCTGGATTGATGTCTGGTCCCTCTCAGTCCCAAGAGCGAACAACCCCTTAAACAAAGGACACACACAAAAGCCTTTCCCCCCCCAAGATTTGAAAGTATCTTGTCCCCTTATTGGTCCTTGGGGTCAGGTGTCAGCCAGGTTACCGGAGCTTCTTAACCCTTTACAGGTAAAAGGATTTGGAGTCTCTGGCTAGGAGAGATTCCATAGCACTGTACACAGGAGAGCTGTCACCCTTCCCTTTATAGTTATGACAGGGGGGATAGAAGGCAGATCTTCTAAACAAACCTCCCGTCCGGCTTCACGCACAGCCCAGGATGGAGAATCCACCCCAGCCCTCAGGGAGTTGTGCCAGCAGCTAATTCCCCTCCCTGCCAGACAGGTGCACCTCCCTCCTAGTGTGAATTCCTCTGCCTGCAACTCCCAGCCAGGGGATGGCGTCAGACTATCCACTGCCACGCTGCAGTGCCCCCACCCCCAGCAGGTATTTACAGCCGGGGGGGCAGGCCTCTTCACCTTCTCTGGGCTAAGCTCCATAGGCTGGGAAAGGGCTGAGGCCGGGACAGGGCTTCAGCGGGGAGCTGGGGCTGGTTGTTTGTCCCCGGCATTTAACTCTGATGCCTAATTCTCAGCCCGGAGGAAGGCAGTCGGCGTGAAAATTACGACAATTCACAGGCCCTGGCTCCTGCTGCAGTAGCTGCTTTTTGGGATGCGATGGAGCCAGAGGCTGAGTCACAGTGCGGAGGTGGCGATGGTGAGCTCTGACCGGCAATGGGCACCCAGCGTGTGGGGAGCAGGTCAGGGCCGGCCGGGCGCCACGGGGATGGGCTCCGGGAAATCCACGCAGGGAGAAGTACGAAAAGAAAGGGACGGGGGGGGCGGAGGATCGGGGGGGGTAGCGCAGGAAGGTTTAGGGGTCACCTCCCTCCAAACACCCCCAAACCCGCCCCGGGACGCAGGGCCCCCCAGCCAGGGAGAGGAGACTCTGCAGAGGCAAAGCCCTGATTCAGGGGGATGAGCCCAGACCAGGGGGTGGGGAGGCCCTGGACACAGAGGGGGCAGGACCCAGAGAAAAGGGGGGGCTAGGACCAGGGGACAGGAACCCCAGGGGAGGGGGCTCTACTGGGGGCCCGATCCGCACCCCCGGTACCTTCTCTCTCGGTGTCTGAGCAGCGAAGCCCTGAGTCAGGCTGGAAGGGAAAGTATCCCTGCTAGCCCCAGCCCCGCCCCCGCCAGGGAGCGTCTGCAAACGCCTCACCCCTCCCCCCCCCAACCCAGCCAGGGAGTGTCTGCCAACTCCCCATCCCCAGCTACTATAAACCAGGGACTGTCTGCACAGTTCGCCCTCCTCCCGCCCCCCCGGGAGCCAGGGACTGTCTGCAAATTCTTCGCTCCACACATCCTTCCATGTCCCCACATTGAACTGAGGCTGGGATGTGTGTGTATCCAAATTGCCCCTTGCTCCTTCCTGCCCCTTTATGGTGCAAAAAGGGGGGAGGATTGTGGATGCAAATGTTTCAATTCCAAGTTACCCCATTCCCTTTAGGGTATTCACCCCACACTCTCCATCCAGGGGCCAGTGGTGGAAGAGGGGGGAGAACCCATCAGTCAACCATCACCCCTGCCTCTCAGTAGCGAAAAGGCATTGAAGAGAAATGAGGAAGCTTGGCCGGATGTGGGGAAGGGACGGGGGAGTTTTTTCACCCACCACATTTCTTCTGGGGTCTCTTCAGAACCTGCTTTTAATGTCCCACTGGGTGGTGCTGGATCTGCGCTCCCTGGCCCTGAGTCCCCTGTGGGAGCCCAGAGCTGGGGCAGAAAGAGCTTCCCCCTCCACTCACAGCCCCACACCCATGGGCCTCTGGCCTGGGGAAACTCATTGTAATGGAAAGGTGGCAAGTCAGTCTCCAAGGCCCCTCCAGACCTCGCTCTCTGTGCTGAGGCTGCCAATGAGGGGCCGGGTAGTGCCCATGGGGATGGGGGCATCTTCTCTCCTACGGCCTGAGCGGCGGCCAGCACATCCCTCAGCTCACGCAGCATCCCACAGCCCCCATTGGCCTGGAATGGCGAACCGCGGCCAGTGGGAGCTGCAATTGGCCAAATCTGGGGACGCTGCAGAAAAACAAAGCGTCCCGGCCCGCCAGCGGATTTCACTGACGGGCCACGTGCCAAAGGTTGCCAACCCCTGTACTATGGTAATGGTGGTGACGTAAATACCTTAAATATGAAATATGTAGCCCTTAGTCCAAACTCAGCTAATTAACAACTTAGACTGGGGGGTTTAGAATGGAAATAGGTGCTTGAATCCTGTTGAAATTAATTAAGGACTGGATGCCTAGCAACTCTTTGTCTCCTTTGATAATCCCCATCTACTCTTAACATGAACCTCTGAAACCCAACACTCAATTTGAAACCGAACCCTGAAACATCACTCTAAAGTTAACCCTAATTCTAAATCTTATCCTACGCGTACCCTTGATCTTAGCTCTAAGGGCTGTGTTGTTGTTCTTATTAAGACACAGAGAGCTTGTATCTAACAATTAAACTCTGATATTCAAACATAGTAGAACACAATACCCTGAGTTTGCTGTTTGTAGCAATTTACATTCCCTGGTCTACCTGCATCACTGACCTCCATCTTGCAAGAGGAAGGTTGATCTTTGGTCTCTGTTACCACAACCCACTTTCTTACACAACTACAGAGGGACTTAGATGTTGCAGTACTCAGTGTCACAACACCTCACGTTCAGGCACCTAGAATATCATTGGGATTCACACAGCCTGAGTCAGGCACCCAGGCTCCCTATACAATGGAAGGGGAGAGGGAGACATCTAAGAATGGGATCCACAAAAGCCAGAACACTAGACTAAACTAGCCAATAGGAGGTGCTCTGACCCAGGGACCCATTGGTGCCAACTGGCAGAGGGCAAAAGGTGTTTACAGGGATCCTCTGGGTCAGGTTTCTATGTAACAGTTCACCAAAGGGTGGCATGTAAGGTCTCTACCAAGAGCTAGTAGCTTACTGGTCATCATCATTGCAAAATGTATGCACGGATGATATTTAAGGTATGTTCTTAAGGTATGTACATTAAGACAGGTCAACAGAAGGTGATAAACAGGTTCTGTTCTGGTGGAGGTAGTAAACGCTTCTCTCTCTGGATGGTTATTGTGTATTGTGTGTCTCATAATGTAAGTCCATTTGCTTTACTGAGCCTAATGCAGAAGTTGTGAATTCACATAAGAGAAGAGCTGCAGGAAAAAAACAAAACCAGCAAAGGGGGTGTCCTGCTTACAAGTAAAGACAATGGATTTGGGAGGTGTAACTGGGGGTACTGAGGTAAACCCAGGATCCTGCACTGAGGAGACAAGCGGAGAGCATGGCTTGTTTCATGAAAAAGGGATTGCAGCCTACCTGGCTGAGAAACACAGGTGAGCAATACTATAAGATATGACAGTAACTAATTAAGTAAGTCTAGGTTCTAGAATGTTTACTATACGTTTATTTTACATGTAACCATTTGTTTTCAATATATCCATTTACTAGCACTTGAATCTCTCCTCTGTGTTAAATGAACTTGTGCTTGTTTTCATTATAAACATCGCTAAGGGCTGTGTCTTGAGCGGAGCGGTGATCCGAGGGGAAACTGGTAAGCTGGGGTGTCCTGCTTCTTTGGGAGCAGTGGATATGTGAATTCGCTGAGTGTCCAGTGGACCAGGGGCTGGACACTCCAAGGAGATACTCCGAGGGCTCAGGTGTTGGATAGTGCCAATTGCTAACCTGCAGAGGGACAGCGGAACCTGCATAGGCTGAGAGGGGAGTGCTTGTGTTGCCCACGGCTGGTGGGACTGGGGAGCTGACCCCCGACAGACACAGACAAGGCTTCTTCATTCTAAGGGCAAGTGGTAGAGAGGTGCCTCACAACCCTGGGAAGCATCACAGATACCAAGGACGGGGGTGTGTCTTAAGCCCCTTCCCTTAGCCCAGTGGTTAAGGTACTCATCCGTGATGTGGAAAACTACTAGGTCATGTCCCTCCTCTACTTGAGGGGGAGACGGGATTTAAACAGGGGTCTCCAAACACTCACGAGAGTGCGCTAAATACTGGTTGATGGGGTAATCTGATGTAGCTCTCCCGTATTCTATCCTGGTGAAGCTGTTCCACTTTGGATAAATAATTAAGGTGTCATTAGAGTGGGGGACTGGCTCCTGGATCTCCCACATACTGGGAGAGTCTACCAACCACCAGCCTATAGTCATTCTCATGTGTGCATATGCCCTCTGGCCCAATGACTCTTTATTCATCCAAAGTGAAACAACTGCACCAGGAGAGACTAAGGGACTCCCACGTCAGAATATCCCTTAGCCTAGTGGTTAAAGCTCTCACCGGAGAGGTAGGAGACTTCTGTTCAAATCCCTGCTCTGAGCACACCTACCAAATCAGACTCTGCATGCAAGTTAGGTGGAGGAACGCTGATCTTCTCCCGATTTATGTGTTGCTTTGGGGCTGAGGCATCCGGGCGCAGAGAATGAGACAACAGGACATGTCCTCAGTGGCAAAAACATAGGTGCCTAGGGAACTTCTACTGCATAAACTTAAGTTCTGAGTGAGTGTAAGCACCTACAAGGGTTTGGCAGCAGCTGAGTGCAGGTTTTGTGAATCCCAGTGGGGTCTGATTCTGGGACTTGGGTGCCTAAAGTGACAGTCTGGCACCTAACGCTCTTTGTGAATCTAGCCCTTGGTTCTTATCTATATCTTTAGCTGCCTAAATACTTTTAAAAATTGGCTGTAAATGGAGTTCATACACAGGAACTTGGAAACTTCAGTAATAAAAATACAGGAGTTTTCCACCTAAGCTCTGTTCTGTGTAAGTAGCCAGCCACTGGAGTAAATAATACAGCTACTGGTTGGATTTTTTTCCATTTGATAACACTGATTCAATGAAATTGCAACATTTTGCAGAAATGTATTGATTTCATCAAAAATTTATATAGGAAATTATCTAAATGTTTTGTGTCAATAATATAATATAATAATTAATATATTATAGACATGTTTTAATATTACATTAGATTAGATTATAAAAGTTGAATTGATAAAGTCAAAATAAAACATTTTAATAAGATCAAAATTAAGTATTTCAGAAGATTTAATCTCACAAAAACAAAATCAGATTTCGAAATATTGGAATTTCCCGTTGGATGGGAATTCTGTTTTTAGATCAGCTCTTGTAGATGAGACTATGTTTAGCTGGAGACATATTCAAAAGCCCTAAGACATATTACATTTTACCTTTTTGCTTAGAATTTGTTGGAAAAAATGGGGGGGAAAACCCCACATTTGTGAAACAATTCAAAATATCAAAGTATTTTTCATTCCAAAAATAAATTATTTTTATTTAGTTTTTGTTTTGTTTTCTTTGCTTTGTATTTTTTTTCTGCAAAACATTTTTAAACAAATATGAAAAATCCAAATATTGATATTTTGCAATTTCCCACCTTTTCCCTTCTTTTTTCTTTATCCTTTTCCCCCAGCCCCATTTTCACTTCTAAATGCAATACAGTGAATGGTATACAGGGATTTGCTTTTTTTTTTTTTTTTTTTTTTAATTTTCATTTCTCATTATTTTTTTCCTTGTGCCACTATGTATTTTTTCAAAAGCTGAGGAGTCACAGAGTGAAGAAAGAAAGAAAGAAAGAAAGAAAGAAAGAAAGAAAGAAAGAAAGAAAGAAAGAAAGAAAGCTGAACACAAAAATTCAAAATACCAGAAATTCAAAATATTCAGTTTCAACAAAAAGAAAAAAAAAAGAAAAAGGTTTCTGGTTTTGAGAACAGATTTTTTTTTCTTAAAAAACAATGCAAATGAAATAATTTTAACAGCTCTAATGATATCTTATTTTATACCAAATCAAAGACATCTACACACTTTACATACCAGCGAGTGCCTTTTCCAAGGCTTTCTTCACCTCTTCGTTTCTTACAGTGTAAATGAAAGGGTTTAACAGTGGTGTTACAATTGTGTTTAAGGTGTTGACTATTTTGTTTAGATCCAGGGTGTTCTGTACAGAAGGCTTGACGTACAGGAAAATGGTGGAGCCATACCAGATAATCACAACAGCCAAATGAGCAGAGCAAGTGGAAAAGGCCTTTTGCCGTCCTTATGCTGATGGAATTCTCAGTATTGTGGAAATGATATAAATGTAGGAGATCAGAGTTACTATACAGGTGCCCAGGAGGACAATGAAGGCGGTGAGGAAAGCCACCAGCTGAAGGAGATGTGTGTCTGTGCAGGAGAGAACTATCCGAGAATCTAGGTCACAATAGAAATGATTGATGACATTAGGGCCACAAAAGGACAACCTGGTTATGAGATACGCTGGCACACAAATAGCTAGGAAACCACATACCCAAGAGCAGAGGGCCAGCAAAGCAGACAAGGTGCTGTTCATGATGAAACTATAGCGCAATGGGTAGCAAATGGCCAGATAGCGGTCATAGGCCATGACGGATAAGAGGAAACATTCCGTGCAGCCAAAGGATAGAATGAAGTACATCTGTGTGATGCAGCCAGTAAAGGAAATTGTTCTGCTTGTCCCCAGGATGACTGCAAGTGTCTTGGGAATGTAGGCTGTGGTGTACCATATCTCCAGGAAAGAGAGGTTGCAGAGGAAGAAATACATGGGAGTTTGCAGTTGGCAGCATGTTCTCACTAGGATTATGATGGCCATGTTTCCCATGACTGTCAGGATGTACATCATGGAAAACAGCACAAAGAGGAAGGTCTGCAAATACTGACTACTGGGGAAGCCCAAGAGGATGAACTCGTGCACTCTGGTTTGGTTTGCCATCTGTGTTCAAGGCACATGTTCCATCTGTTACAAAGCAAGAGATTGTTATACAGGCAGTGAAATATATTAGATATTGCTGACCCTTGAAGGTATGAGTTCACCATCGCAGTCTGTCAGGATACCTAATACCAATCACCGCCTCTTTGTGTGGTGACCAGACTAGGCTATGCTAACTGTGAGAAGAGGCAGGTTTCTTCACCTAATGGGCCCACACTTGTCCCTTAGGCATCTTTGAATTGTATTCTGTCAATAGATGTTCAAACAGTCATTCTCTCTATTCACACACCTTCGGTCCTTTGTGGGTGAGCTTCTGATTTACTGTTTTCAGGATCGGTTTTCATCTAACACAACTTTTTGATCAATTCCCCTTTTACACCAATTATATCTCCTTTCAGTTTTTGTCCCTTGATACTCTCTTTCTGGTGCACCTGTAGATTTTATTTCCCTCTACTTCCCTTCTCTAATAGTGTCAGCTCACATACCCAGGTCTAGTTTTTTCGGCTTCTCCTGACCTGAAACCTTTCCTATTTTCCTTCTTTCCTCCTTCCCACTTCCCAGTCTCCGACTTTTATTCTCCTGTTAATTTTATTTTATCAACTCACCTCCTACCCCAAATTCCACTTCATCCGCTAACTCAGAATCTAGATTCTTCTCCTCTCACAGCTTGTTTCAATCTGCCCCTTCGGGCGGATTCTGAGCCCCTTCCCAGCTCGAGCTGCCCTCTCACTGGCCATCTCTCTCCCCAGGACAGCATTTTCTGCAGCTGCTTGTGTCAGGGTGAGGGTTACTACATTTACCTAAGATAAATCTGTGTGACCTTATTTACTTGCCTCAATGAATTACTACTGCAGTGAATTTCACATGTTAAAGGTACAATTTAGTCCCTTTTCACTCACCTTGGTGTAAATCAAGAGTAATTCTACTAAAGTAAATGGGGCTCATTCTCCACTCACTCACACCAGTGCAAATGAGGAGTACGTCTGCTGCAGAAAAGGGAGAAGATTCTCCACTTACACACCACAGTATAAAGCAAGAGTAACTCCATAGGCATCAATGGGGCAATTTCTCCTGTCACTTAGCCTGATGTAAATCAGAAGTTACTTCACTTAAGTGAGTGGATTTACACCACTGTCAGACTGGTATGGAAGGAGCATCAGGCCCAATATGTCCTTATATTTATGCCAGGGTTTACAGCATAAGTACAAAACAAAACAAAACCAAAAACAGCACGGTGAGATATACTTACTTTGTGTATATCAGTTTAATGATTCCTCACTCTTGGAGGATAGGATTATAATTCAAAATGATCTGGACAAACTGGAAAAATGGTCTGAAGTAAATAGGATGAAATTCAATAAAGACAAATGCAACATACTCCACTTAGGAAGGAACAATCAGTTGCACACATACAAAATGTCTTATAAATTGAATATTTGAACATTTCATAACCAAAAGATTCTGGAAAACTCTGTCTATTTCTATATTGGTTAGACCTTCATCCCCTTCAGAAGCTCAGCGTCTGCCAGCAGGGATTGCCTTTGGCTGACAAATTTATGGCAAGTGAAAAGGTTTGGGGAGGAAGCTCATTTTATATTCCTCCCCAGCCCCTATGGATTTGATCTCAGCAAAATTTTACAGACTTCCTGATAATGTGCTAAGCCACAGGCTGTATTGTGCCTAGGGACCAAGCTTCTGGATTCATGTTATTACATCAGAGGGTCCTGTGGCACCTTTAAGACTAACAGAAGTTTTGGGAGCATAAGCTTTCGTGGGTAAGAACCTCACTTCTTCAGATTTCACTGGGGGATGGGAGATGGTTGTAGCTCTCGTGGTTGTAACAGAAAGCTGGAAAATGTGACCTGAGCATAAGCAATGCAGGGCTAGATCCACAAAGGGAGCTTAAGCTCCGCATTGCAGCACCTAACTTTAGGTGCCCTGCTGCACTTTGGAATTAGGCACCCAGGGTAACCATATATAATGCATGGGGAGAGTTAGGCACCTAAGAATGGGATTCATAGAAGCTAGAATGTGGCATGAAGAGCTGCCTCAGCTAACCAAAAGACAATGACAAGGAAAGGAGTGCAGCCTAGATTCTGCCCTTCAAAGGGGATTAGGTGCCTAAATCCAGGTCAGAAGGAGGTACCCCTATCTCTGCTTGATATTCTCAGCTGGGAAGCCTCTAGTGGAGACAGGTGCTTACACCAGGTAGGAGGAGGTAGCACGCTGCCCTCCAATATTTAATAGTTCAGTGGTTACAGCACTCGTATGCATATGGAAGACCCTAGTTTAAATCCCTACTCCAACTGCCCAGAGTAAGAACCTGAACCCCACTCCCACATGAGTGCCCTAACCACTGGGATTTAGGGCCTTTGGGGATGGGTCTCTCTCCTGTTGCAGCTGTTCTACTTTTTCTAAAATATTTAAATATTCAGTGGGCCAGAGAGAGGGAGAGACAGAGAGAGAGAGAAAGTAAGAATGACTCTATAGCTTAGTGATTTGCATATTCACCTGGAACCTCCAGGTTCAGTCCCTGCTCCAATGAACCTCATCCTTGCAGATAATCTTGGTCAGACCAGTTTCTCTGCGTTTCATTTTCCTGAGATGCTTCCACTTCAATGGGCGCTATTAAGGTTAATGACCCTCCATTTTCCCTGTTCTGGTAAATATGTGACACAACCCTGACAGTAGATTGCTAACTCCACATACACTGATGCATTCAATGATACAGCAATTTCACAGGATCAACAAGAATTCGTAAATTGTACATAGACAGATTCCCCAGTTGTCATCCCCAAAGAGTTATTTCCCTGGGTCTCACTGATAACATGGAGAACATGTTATAAAGGTTGATCCCTTAGGCTTTATTCTATCATTTTGTGCAGTGTGTTACTAGCGTACTTTTAAATAATGCACTCTCCACAACACAAGGGAAAAACAAACAAAAATATAAACTTTATTTAACCATTTAAGAGTAAGAATGGGCCATATACAAATATACAGAAGTAGAAAAGGAGAATCAAAATAGACTTGGAAGAATAACAAGGGAAATTAAGAAACAATGTGCCAAGAAGTACAAATATGAGATATTTAAAGCTACCTAAGAGACTTTGGGCCAGATTTTTAAAAGGTATTTAGGTTCTTAGAGGGATTTTCAAAACCATCTAGTCACCTAACACTCATGGGTGTAGGCAACCAGATACTTTTGAAAATCCCACTAGGCACCCAAATGCCTTTAAAAATCTGGTCTTTTGGGTTCCAAATCTTCTAGGTGGCTTTTATAAGATCAGCCAAAGTGTCAAATGAAAAAAAAATGTGTTCAGCAGTAAATAATGTTCATGTCCAGTCATGCTTTATAATATGGGTACTGTAATAACAGTTTAGTTACATTGTAATTACCACATGCTTATGTTTTCAATATGTATTTTCCAGAAAATCATATACACTGAAGGACAACTATATAACAGATTTAATTATTAATGCACTTAGCTGTTCTTCATGGTATTTTCAAGGGCATATCTTCAGCTGGTGTGAGCTAGCGTAGCTCCATTGGATTTACACCAGCTGAGGATCCAGCTCAAGTGTCCTAACCAAATTGATGCTGGCTAAAATTGTTAATGGAATCTGGGTGCCAAACTCCTGCAGGCTGCCCTGAAAATCCCAGCCTCTGCGATTGTTCTCAGTTATGCAGCAAACTTCCTGATTATATGGTTCAGTGTTACTCACAGATATTGAGAAAAACATAAGCACACTGTAATTACAGGACCATTGCACTGTAACTACACTGTAACTGCAGTACTCTTAATTTAAAGTGTAATGTATATCCCTGTTTTGTATTTATATAGGGCTCATGTTGAAGTAGATTTTTGTACACCTGCTCTGTTCCTGCGAGACACTAGGGCAAATTCTCCGAAGTCAAGGGAGTTACGCCAGATGTGAATTTGGTCCAATGTTCCTATGTAACATCAGTACGCAAGCTTGTATCCCAACTTGATAATCACTCCATAGGAAGGACAAATAAGTCTTTAATTTAAACAATCAGATCCTCAAACCAAGAACATGGGATTTATACTGCACATTAGACAAAAAGCCACAAAATTAGACAAAAATCATATCCTATGAGGCGATCAGGTCCCTCATCCACATTCATTGTTGTGTTTCTATGTCTTGCTATCACTGTACATTGAGTGTAGTACCTTGTGAAATCAGTAACTTGAATCATTCTTTTATCCTTGTGAACTATCAAATGATATATCCTGAATTGTTTCAGGTACTCTAATGGTCCAGTGAAGCACAATCTAGAAATTCCATTTAAAACATCCATATTTGCCAAGAGAAACCAAAGTTACCAGTAAAATTTTATTCCAGTATCAGGGAAAATGAAGGTGTATCAACTGTATGGAGATCACAGTTAACAAAAAATATCTCTTTCTGTGTCCCCATACATATCTATCTATCTAATCTAATTTATTGTGCTATGTAGGTATTCCAACAATAAATAAATCCAGACGGATAAAGTGCATAGTGTCTCATAGAAGTAGAATTCACAGAATAAACTAAATTGGTTGAGAACGATTTGTGGACATAATCTTCCTTGTACGTATCACGTTCACAACCTTTAACATTTTGAAAACAGCCTGCACCAGGCCCAGACAAAGTGATAGATATCCACAAAAGCAGCACATTTTGGAGTCACTTCACTATTCTAACACCTGTGAGTGCATGGAAATGTTAGAATTTACACTCACAAAACCCAATGGGCTCAAGATTCAATGGAAACATGGACACTGATTACGTGAATCAGTGAGTGACCACTTACAATGATCTTTATGTGAATATTAGGTAAATCAGATTGCACAAAATCTTAACCGGTTCCATGTTATTTTGTGAAGTGATATTAATTGTACATAGCACATCCATATATTTTAAGTACATCTTGTAGCCCAAATGCTAATCTACTGTAAATTGGCAGTTGAAGGTCTGGCCCTATACATCAGACAAGCCTCAAAGGGTTTGAATGTTGGGTTAAGATAAAATTCTGGACAATGTGGGGTGAAATCCTGGCCCCACTGAAATTGAGTTCTGTAGTTGACTTAAGTGGGGCTAGCAGCTTATGATTTTTACTGTCTGTCTCACAATATTTGTTATATTTCTTAAAGTCTCAACTGCTTGAATCAGCATATCAGCTTTCATATTTTCTTTTAAATAATCATAATCCCTCTTTCTTAGGTAGTTCTTTTCATCCATAGATCACAAAAAAAGGAGGTGAGTATCATTATCCCCATTTTATAGGTGGGGAAACTGAGGCACAGAGAGACGCCATTACTTGCTCAAAGTCACCCACCAAGCCAATGGCAGAACCAGGAATAGAACTGAGTACTCTTCATTGCAGTCCAGTCCTCTTGCCACCAGGACACACTCATGGTTACAGAGAAAAACAAAAACATGAAGTAAGTGAACCCTACAGACTCAAAAACCTGACAGCAAATAAAAAGAACCACACATTTATTATTTAAAGCCAATCTCATGATTTTGGGGGCCCTGATTCACGATTTGTCAATGCTTGGACTTAGCAATAATGATTTTTTTCCCCCCAAAATGTCTCCCAACTTCTGTAGTCTTCCAATATTTCGTTTCTTTTGAGAATCCCAGTGCAACATGGCCCCAGTCAGGTTGAAGGTAGCATGAGGACACCTCTGGGCCTTCTCTTTTTGATATTTGTATTCACAATGAATGAACTCAGAAAGTGCAACGGCATTTAGAAAATTAAAGGAGATGTTCTGTGAAATTTCTCAAACCTCAAGTTTTGGAAAGAAGTTAGGTGTCTTATTTTCTCTCAGCCACTTCCACAAGCACCACTAGATATATTTCGCCATAGAAGGAGGTGATAATACAAGACAATGAGGAATTCTTAGTAAAAGTGGATAGAGCAGGCAACATGTGAATTCAAATCCTGATTAGATCTAGGCTTATTGTAAATTGGGGGTTTCCAGGACCTTGGAACTTTCAACACAGAAGACACAGGTCTTTAGCAATGGAGCTAAAAAATTAACTTCTCTAGCTGTGACGAAGTAGAAGGCTATTGTAATAACCCCTAGGGGAAGTACCATCTCGTGCATTAAGCCAGGGTATTACATTATGACTTGCATCTGATTTTAAAGGTGAATCAGGATTAGGTTCTGGATTCAGTTTTGACATCATCAAAATTTTGCAAGCTATTCCCAGTATCTTCAGTCTAAACTGGCAGAATCATTGTGAAATCAATATTTACAAAATTTTGCAATGCCAGAAAGAAAGAAAGAAAGAAAGAAAGAAAGAAAGAAAGAAAGAAAGAAAGAAAGAAAGAAAGAAAGAAAGAAGCCTACAAAAATACCCATCTGGGTTTCTATCCAGTCTGGAACTAGAACTGGAACTTTATTCTGAATCCCCTTCAAATTCCACTGGGGTCTTGATTTGAAGTTCCTGTGGGTTTATCTTTATCTATACCTAGGTTTGGAAGGATTACATTTTTATCAGTAAATGTCGGTAAATGCCATTTTCACCATACAGACTGTCAACTGACCACCCCCCAAAAAATGGTTCCATCAATAAAAATAGAAATGTACAGATAAGCAAAGTAAGAAAAATGCTGCTTCAGAACTTATTGGAGTTTGATTTAGGAATATACTGTGTATATTTTGACTTGTGATGTTGACAATTTGAGTTTTAATCATTATAAAGTTCTAACTTTTCAAAAAATCAGTTGTCATTAAATAGTTATTCTCTGACCCACCTTGTTGTCTGACACGCCACAGTAATTTCTTGCAAATGTGAAAATATAGACAATATTTTTTTAAATGCTTAAAAATAAACATTGATATTCTCTGTCAAAATTATAAAAAAAATTGAATTCTGCCAAGCCTATCAATATAATCTATATCTATATCATCTACATAGGCCATGCTTTAATATAAATAAATAATTGGCACATGTGCAATTTTCTTCATTGTAAATTAAATACAAAGTAACAGGATAATAATGCATAAGGGATGGATTTTGAAAGGTATTTAGGTGCTAAGGGTTTTTTTAAAAAGCATCTAGGCCTTTAAAACTCATATAAAATCCCATTTGGCACGTAAATACGTTTAGCAATCTGGCCGTAAATGTTCAAGGATGTGAAACACTAAGGACCAGATTGTTAAAAGTATTTAGTCACCTAACTCACATTGATTTCCATTGGAGCTAGGCATCTAATTATCTCTAGAATTCTGGCCCTAAGGGATTGTGGGGTGGTTTTTCAGTACACTATAAACTTTGGTATATCTTCCATGTTCAGACTTATTTTCTTTCACCACATATTCTGTGACAGTCAATGACCTCCAGGACATTTTGAAAAACATCACTTCCCTGAATACATGTCTCAGAGCTTCTTTTACCTCTGGGTTCCTCAGTGTGTAGATGAAAGGGTTCAACAGGGGAGTGACAATAGTATTCAAGACGGTGACTATTTTGGTCAATTCCAATGAGTTCTGCATGGAAGGGTTGACATGTAGGAAAATGGTCGAACCGTACCAGATAATCATGACCGTGAGATGGGAAGAGCAAGTTGAAAAGGCCCTTCTCTGTCCTTTATCTGATGGTATTCTCAGTATAGTGGAGATGATGTAAATGTAGGATACCAGGGTTATGACACAGGAGCCCAGGATGACGATGAATGAGATGATAAAGGCCACCAGATCAATAAGCTAGGTATCTGTGCAGGAAAGAACTATCCACGGTGCTATGTCACAAAAAAAAGTGATTGATGACCTTAAGGCCACAGAAGGACAATCTGGTGATCAGAAATGCTGGGACAGAAATAGTTGGAAACCACTCAACCAAGAGCCAGCAGCCAGCTGAGCAGTCAAGGTGCTGTTGATGATGGAGCTATAGTGCAATGGATAGCATATAGCCAAATAGCGGTCGTAGGCCATGACAGCCAAGAAAAAATACTCTGTGCATCTTAGGGAGAAAACAAAATACATCTGTAGGACACAGCTTATGAAGGAGATGGATTTGCTTTGGGACACAAGGTTGGCAAGCATCTTTGGGATACAAGCTGCGGTGTACCATACCTCCAGGAAGGAGAGATTGCAGAGAAAGAAGTACATTGGGATGCAGAGATGACGGCTGGTTGCCACTAGGACTATGATCGACACATTTCCTGTGACCGTCAAGATGTACATAACAAGGAAGAGCATGAAGAGCGAGATCTGCAAATATTGGGTCCCAGGGAATCCCAGGAGAATAAATTACTTCACAATGGTATGATTGCCCTTTTCCAGTGTGATCAGCTGTTTTGCCTGACAAAACAAATGAAGACATGAAATTAAAATGATTAAACACAACGATGGCTTTGTGGGATGCAGATGATTTTGATGCACAGAAAAAGCAGATAATTAAAAGAGGCAAGAAATAATAGTTTAAGGCTGAAAATATGATATTGCTATTACATTTCTGGAGTCTTCCTGCTCACAGGGTGAATTTTAAGCTTGTCATAAATTTTCCCGTGGAAACTTTTTTTTCAGTGGAAAGTGGCTTTTTGACAAAAAAGAAACTTTCATGATAGAAATTCCATTTTCAGGTGTTCCTTGAAAAACACAATTTTTAGTTTTTGTCAATGAAACATATTTTTTCCCATGGTCAGCATCCAAAGCCCAAGATTTATCTTATTTTAATTTATATTTTTGTTGTTTTAAATTGAAAATTTTCAAATAAAAAGTTGGGTTTTGGGTGTGGGTGGGGGGGTTGTCTTTTTGACAAAACCCTGAAAAAATTCAACAGAAAAAACAACATTTTTCCTGTAAATTATTCAAGATTCAAGAGCAAAATCATTTTCAAATGGGACCTATGGGTGTTAGGCATTCAGTACTCTCTGAAAGTTAGTTAGAAGTGAACAAAAACCCATAGTCTCTTTTGAAAATCCCTGCTAAATAGGGTGAGCTTTTCAAAAGTTCTCAGTATAGGCCTAATTCTGCTCCCAAGGAAGTCAATGGGATTTTTGTCATTGAGCCAGTGGGAGCAGAGGTAGGTCAATACTGAACACATGAGATTTGTACCTGTCAATTTCCTTCCTACAATGCAATAGGACGTTTAATTCTTTTTGTGCAGAAAGTCTCAGGTTCTCATCCTGCTGAAGTCCCAAGTTGGAGCGGGGATGTTATACAAAGTTGCAGTTCGAAGGAAAGTTGCCTAATTTTTGAGCATAAATAACAATTTACATATATAAACCAGCATTCATTTTTGGTGGTTGAAAATAATGAGTCAGTTTCAACCTCCCTTGACAAATTGAGACTGAGGTGTGCAAGGTCATGCAATGAGCCAATTATAGCAAAGCTCAGGGCCAGAGAGGACCAAAAAACAGGAAAAAAAATTCCTTAAAAAAAATAAAAAAAAATGCATCCCTTTTAAATCAGAATTTTAAATTCTGATGAAGAATTTCATCAAAACTGTGAATTCAAACATTTTTGACCAGCTGTGCCAGGAGTCTGCAATTCTTCTCCCCATTTAGTCAGTAGAACATACTTCTCAACCAGAACCATGAATAGAACCCAGGAGCCCTGTTTTTCAGCCAGTGGCATAGCCAGGTTTTAAGAGCAGGGGAGCAAACATAAAAAAGGCGCCCCGCCTTGGCTCCTCCTCTGGCCACGCCCCCCTTGGCTCCTCCTCCGGCTGCTCCGCGCCCACCCAGCTCCTCTCCCACCCGCATCTCATCCCTCCTGCCATTGTCCCTGGCCAGCCCTTCCCCGCCCCTCTGCTGCCAGTGCCTGGTGCCCGCCGGGCCGGGGCTCGCAGCTCGGCAGGCTGAGCAGCAAGCGGCCACCCGCCCGTCCACGCTCCTCGCCCCTGCTCCGGCAGCCGGGCTGTTGCCATCAATTATTAATCGGCTCCCAGCAGTCGCGGCGGGGAGCGGGAGCAGCCGCAATAAGGGAGGGCGGCAGGGAGGGCGGGCAGGAGGAGGGGAGTGTGTGTGCGAGCTGCGCTTGGCTCACAGAGGCCGGCGGCTGCCTGCGGAGCAGAGCCGGCAGCGGCGGCGTGTTTGGAGAGCTGCGGGTCCCCCTCGCCACCATGTCCCCACGCTGCGCGGCGGCCGCCTCGCCCCGGAGGACATCGGAGGATAAGGCGGAGGCCGCGCCCTCCCCCATTGCTCCTCCGGCCGCGCTCCCTCCCCTCTCTCCTCCTCCGCCCCCTCCTCCTAACTCCCCTCAAAGAGTGGATATAGAACCCAAGAGTACTGATTCCTATTCCTTTGATATAAAAGCTACTCTATGCGTCCCTAGAAGAGCTAGGCAGAGAATCCAGGTACCCTCACTCCTAGACACCTGTGCTAAACACACCATAAGCCCCACAAATACAGCAAAAAAAAGTTGTCCCTAACTTGAAATCTATCAATGAGTGTTACAGTGAACATTCAGAATTTTTGTTTGATTGCTTGTTTTTGGTATTCTGATTTTTCATTAAAGTTGCAATATCAGGTTAATTTATAACTTAAATTTAGTCCCCCTCCCTATTTGGATTTGAATTTGCAAAGGATCCTAAGGGAGTTATGAAATGTAATGGAGTTGGGTGCCTAACTCCCTCACCCAGCCTTACATATTTTTTATCAAAGTCTAATCAACACAGGCATTCAACAATTATATTTTCTCCCTTTTCAATATAAACCAATGTTTTAGGTACCTAGGTGTTTTGAAAATTCCAGTAGGTGCCTAAATACCTTGACTAATCTAGCCCTAAATCACTTTTGAAAATAGGATTTATAGTTAAATTTTCAAGTTCAGCTAACTAACTAAAGAGCCAATGAGACTGAAGCTCCTAAGTCACCTAGGTGCTTTAGAAAATTTTACCCTAAGGCTCCCTAGTGTGCTTTAACGTAGTATAGTTTGAATTCTAGGGACTTCAATGGAAGTTAGGCACCAAGGTGCTTTTGGAAACCCTGCTAGGCACCTGTTTGCCTCTTTAGTACCTTTATACCTTTGAGGATCTCAGCCCTAGTGCTTAGCTATCCAATTCCACCGGGTTGTCATTGTGCTCATGAAATCCTGACCTGGTCAGAGCATTTGCCATCCACATGGGTGTGAAAATTACTGAGCAATATCAGGCATTATCCCGGTAAATACAATGGGAATTTGCTGGGCTAAGGACTGAATAACATTTAAGTAAGGGGTAAAATAATTGCTAAAATTATGCACCTGATCTGCCTTCCCCTTCACGTAGCTGAAATTGCGTAATTTAGATTGGTTCCCCTGCCCCCCCCCCCCCGAGTGTAGACCAGGCCTTAATGAGCATCGACAATTAAGCACTGTCTGGTACATAATTCTATATGAAATTCTTGTTCTGTTCTCACTTATATGTTAATGTGTCATGAATAGGCTTGGCAGCATTTTATTTTTATTATTTATAATTTTGATGGGTAATATCAATGTTTATTTTTAAGCATTTTCTCCACTTTTTATTTATTTCAATGTTCATACTTGTAAAAAATTATGGGGGTGGGGGCAGGAGACTGTCGGACAAATGATAGTTGACACTGAGATTCAAAAAGTGAAAGCTCTATAAACCATTAAGACACAAATTGTCAACATCACATGTTAAACTATAGAAAGTAAATATCCTTAATTCAACAGATCATACTTGTTTTTACTATTCATTCACTAACTCGTTTGTAACAAGCCCAATTCATGAGTCTAAATCACTGGATTTTGACTCTAATAAGTTCTTCAGCAGCATTTTTTTTACTTTGCCTATCTGTAAATTTTGGGTATTATCGATGGAAATACATTTTCATCAGTTTGTGTGTATGGTGAAATTGACGTTTACCAACATTTACCAATACAAATCTAATCCTTCCAAGCCGAGTCATGAAGTTTGTTCCTTGGTTGTTAGAATTTGATCCTGGCCAAAATGTAAAATCGTTTTAATGTTAGATACAAAGGGGGAGATTTTCAAAGGATTTTCTATGGGAGTTGGGCCACATAACTGCCTTCTTTGCCTCTGAAAATCTTCACCAAAGACAAAAATCATGATCATGGGTACAGAAGAAGAAGACACCTAAATAACCCCAGTGTTCCAAAGCTATGTGTTGGGAAGGTTAGCTGAGTTTTGAAATGAGTGGGACAATGGAGAGTGAGGGAGGATCTTGGAGAAAAGATTAGGAGTTCACGTTTGGCAATGTGCTGGAATTAGAGATTATGATTCTCTGCCTTGGCATGTACCAATGTAAAATGTTCATCGTAGAGCCTTTGAGGAACAAAGACAAATCCTGCCTACCGCAGAGCACAGCAGAGATTCCTGAAGGAGAAAAATAGCAGAGGACAAGACTGATCCATTTACCTTAATACTAGAAGAAAGGAAATTTTCAGGGAAACTGGGGATAACTGTTCTTGTTGTTATTCTTTTAATCCTGGTTCCAATTTTACATTTACACCTTTTATATTTGGGTAAAATTTTCAGAAGTGCCTAAGGGCCAGATTTGCAAAGGAATTTAGGCACCTAAAGATTCAGCTAGGCACCTAAATACCATTAAATATCTGGCTTCTAGGAGCCTAATTTTTATTGAAAATCTACCAGACGTGAGCTCCTAAGGGCCATATTTTCTAAGGTATTTAAGTTTCTAAAGATGCAGATAGTTTTTTAGTGGGATTTTCAAAAGCACTTCAGCAGATGAGGCACCAAAATCCCATTGATTTCAGTGGTAGTTAGGTACCTAACCTGCTTAGGTACTTTTAACATTTCCACAAGGCACCTAGGTGCACCTTCAGGAAACTAAATCTTTCTAGAGGTCTCATCAATAGCCCATTGGCATCAATGAACATCTTTCAACTGAATTAAATGGCCTTTAGATCAGGACCTATGTGGATATTACTTTTAGCAATTCACATTTAGGCCCCCATCCTGAGATCATTACTCAAGTGCTAAATTATATTATTTATTGTTGTCCAGTTGACTCTAATGGGGACTACTCACACTAGGAAAGAAAGCCTGTGCATAAAGCGTGTGCAGGATCAAGATCTTAGTGACATAGGACAAACTTCTGAGTGCAGATCCAAAGTTTAAATTTGTAGCAACTCCAGTGTTTTCATTATCTGTGATGTATGACTGGTTGGCCAACTCACAGGATATTGTGTCTGTTCCTTGATTCAATAGCTGAAAAATTCTTAAACAGCAGACTAAAGAACAACATGCAGGAAATACAGAATGATGAACAATGTTGGTGGATATATTTTTTTTAAATTAGTGAAGAATTTCAAAAAATCAAACTTATTTCCCTTTTTAAGGGTTTTAAGTTGGGGGGTCCTACATATTGTTAAATGGGAAAAAATCAATAATATTTTCTATAAAGTTTTCCATTTAAACTTAGACAAAAAATGAAATGAAAAATTTCATTAAAAAAAAGAAAACAACAATTCAGTAAGTCAACAGTTCTTTAGAAACATTTTCATTTTTGAAAATGGTCATTTTTCAACAAAAAAGGAATTACAAGGGAGAAGTTTAATTACTGTTGATGGGAACTATTGATTTTAATGGGTGATAGGCACCTAGATGCTTTTGAGAATCCCACTAGGTTCCTAATACCTTTAAATAGCTTGCCCTTGATGCCTGACTTATTTCTATTTTTTAATTTTTGTATCCAGACCAGTCTTATCATCAGAGTGTAAATAAACTTTAACTTTTACCTTTGTATCCCCCTACCTTTTGGAAAGTGTTTTACTTATTAAGGCTGGGGATTTCAAAGGAGGGTAAAGACGTAGGCTGGGTTTACCAAAGGAGCCTGAGAGAGTTTCAATAGAATTTTTGCACCTATGTCCCTTTGGCATCTTTGGAAGTCCCAGCCATAATTAGAGCTGGTTGGAATTTTCATTGTAGAGGAAATTCCAATATTTTAAAATTTGAAATTGGTTTTCATCAAGATCTGGATGAATATTTAAAATTTGGAGATTTTTTGTGGAATGAAACATTCCAAAAAAATTAAACTCAGAAATGGCAAAACATCCATTTTGATCCAAACCAGTGCTGGTCGGAACCCAGAACACCCATTCCATAGTAATCTCCAAAGTTTCATCTTTTTATTATTATTACCCTGAATCATAAATAAATAAATAAATAAATATTTCAGAACTTCTTCCAGACCAAAATTCTGAAATTTCATGTAGAAAAAATAGAGAAGACATTCTGCCTGCCTACCTGGCTTTCTTTAAAAGTTTTAATGGAATCAACACATTCTCATGGAAGTGTTCTTTTTAGAAAATTTTCAATCAGTTCCTGTTCCAATGTTTCAAAGTGAAATATTTCATTTCAAAATGTCAATTCAAAATGAAAAAGTGACATTTTGACTGAAAATGACATCAAAATTAATCATTTGAATGTCAATTTAAGTCAAAATCTCAAAAACAAAACTTTTCATATCTTTGACAGGGTTCCTGAGCTGGTGGATGGGGGGAAGAAGTAGATAGGAAATATCTTAATTTTAGTAAGACTTTTGACACAGTCCCCATGACATTCATATAAGCAAACTAAGAAACGTGGGCTAGAGGAAATTACTATAAGGTGAGTGCACAATGGGTGGATTAATGGTACTCAGAGAGTAGTTATCAATGTTTTGCTGTCAGACTAGGAGGGCATATCCAGTGGGGTCCCACGGGGGCCATTCCTGGGTCCAGTACTAGTCAATTATTCCATTAATAATTTGGATAATGGAGTGGAGAATATGCTTATAAAATTTGCAGATGACACGAAGCTGAGTGGGTTGCAAGTACTTTGGAGGACAGCATCAGAATTCAAAACAACCTTAACAAGTTGGAGAATTGGTCTGAAATCAACAGGATGAAATGTAATAAAAACAAGTTCAAAGTACTTCACTTAGGAGTGAAAAATCAAATGCTCAACTACAAAATGGTGAATAACTCGCTAGATCAGACGTGGGCAAACTACGGCGGACCGTCCTGCCCAGCTCCTGAGCTCCCGGCCGGGGAGCCTAGTCCCTAACCCCTCCCCCACTGTCCCCCCACCCCCGCAGCTGCCAGCCTCGCTTTGGCCCACCGCTCCTGCTGGGCAGAGTGGGGAACGCAGCTGGCTCTGTCCAGGTATCGCGGCTGTGACTCCTACTTCTGGTAAGGGGGCGGGTAGCAGGGGGGTTGGGTAAGGGAATGGGGGTTCTCTGGGGCAGTCAGGGAGGAGGGGGTGGTTGAATGGGGTGGAAGTTCTGGGGTGGTGGTCAGGGGATGGGGAACAGGGAGGGTTGGGAGTGGGAGTCCCGGGGGGCCTGTCAGGGGGCGGGGATGTGGATGGGGTCGGAAGGGCAGTCAGGGGACAGGGAGCAAGTAGGGTTGGATAAGGGGGTGGGATCTTGGGGGGAAGTTAGGGGTGGGGGATCCCGGGAGTTGGTGGTCAGGGGACGAGGAGCAGAGGATGGTTGAATAGGGGGTGGGAGTCCTGGGGGGCTGTCAGGGGGTGGGGGTGTGGATAGGGGTCGGGACAGTCAGGGGACAGGGAGCAGGGGGCTTGGATAGGGGGCAGGGGTCCTGGGAGGGGGCGGTTAGGGGAGAAGGAGCAGGGGGTTTGGATGGGTTGGAAGTTCTGAGGGGGGCAGTCAGGGGACGGGAAGTGGGAGGGGGCAGAGAGGGGGTGGGGGCCAGGTTGTTTGGGGGGCACAGCCTTCCCTACCTGGCCCTCCATACAGTTGCGCAACCCCAATGTGGCCCTCGGGCCAAAAAGTTTGCTCACCCCTGTGGTATCTGTCTGTTCATGTAGAGAGCTTCTACATCCATAGAATACTAGTACTAGGCGGTAGTACTGCTGAAAATAATCTGGGAGTTATAACAGATCTCATATTGAATAGGAGTCAACAATTTGATGCAGTTGCAAAATACACTAATAACATTTGAGGTATAGAACAGGAGTGTCATATGTAACACCAGGAGGTAATTGTCCCACTCTACTCAGCACTGGTGAGGCCTTAGCTGGGGTACTGTGTCAGTTCTGGGCACCGCACTTTAGGAAAGATGTGGACAATTTGGAGAGAGTCCAGAGGAGAGCAACAAAAATGATGAAAGGTTTAGAAAACCTGACGTAGGAGGAAAGGGTAAAAAAAACTATTCATGTTTAGTCTTGAGAAAAGAAGACAGAGGGGGGATCTGATAACAGTCTTCAAATATAGTAAGCGCTGTTATAAAAAGGACAGTGATCAATTGTTCTCCACGTCCATAGAAGGTAGGACAAGAAGTAATGGGTTATTGTTCTAATTTTATAGCTGGGGAAAATGAGGTTGAGAGGGGACTTAAGTAACACACCAAAGCTCCCCCTGTGTAGCGAGCATTTGGCGAAGACAGGACTAGAATGCTGGTATCCAGGCTACCAGTCCGGTGCTTTCACCAGGAGACCAGCCTGACTTAGTAGAGTCTGTTACACATTCTAGGGAAGTCTGTGAAATTCTGTTGAGACTGAATATCCTCAGGGTGTTGGGAAGATGGGGGTGGAGTACAAAACCAACCCCCCATGCAGCCAATTTGAGCTGCAGTTCATTAACAAGGTAGGTAGGGGTAAAGCCAGTTGGATGATGGTGGAGGGAGATTCCTATCAACATCAAAAGCTATAGAATTTCCCCAAGTCTTTTGGTTTTGAAGAGGCAGATTATCATTTATACTAACAACACTTCACACCATTCTGGCAGTGGAATGGGGGTTTAAAATCAGAGTGAGTTATACTTATTACATACATTTTAAGGTCCCTTTATATTGTTACAGCGGTGTAAAATGACCTTAATGTAAATGTGAACCAGATGTGAAATATTCCTATATTTGTTATATATTTAGGTGGGGAGAAAGCAAGATAAACCATGTTATGATGCACCATTTTTCAGCAGCCAAGGCTATTGTGTGTCATCCGGAGAGAAAAAACATTGTGAATGAAGGGAGTTTGTATTGATAAGCTCTATCAGAAGACATGGTAAGTTTGATCCACTAGCCTGATCCAGCCTATCCTGGAATTATAGTTTAAAGTAACTGTATTGAGAAATAGGTTTGCCTTTCTTAGAAATGTGAGCTACCTGAAAATTGCTGTTCAAAAACTTTGCCTCATTGAAGAACCTACACACCTGTACACAAGGAATGAGTCTATCTCATCACTTTTTTTCTAATATAGTATGAAATCTAGGATGAACAAAAGGAAATACTATTATTTGTAAATTGTATAACTAATAGAATCAAGTGGGAAAGTTGCTTTTTGCATCAAAATTTATCACAAAGAAATTGTTATTCTCAACAATTTTTTTCAGGTTTTGGTAAAAAAAAAAAAAAAAGCTTTGATAAACCATAAGTGTTCAGTTTTCAGTCAAAACATTTTGTTCTTTAGTCACCAGAAACTTCTTCTTCTTGTTATTGTTTTGATGAAAGTCCCAAAATTATTTTATTGACTGATTGATTTGCAAAAATCTCTGTTTCATCAAAAAGACAGTGTCCATCGAAAAAATGTGAGAATGGAAAATTTCCAAGCAGCTCTAATACATTAACCTGTGGAATTTACTGGTATAGTAACTTTAATGAGGCAAAGAAGAAAAGAAGAAAATATATGTATAGGTACATAGAAAGATAGATAGATACCCACCTATTTCCAATCAGTGCACAGAAGTGAGAATGCAACAGAGGGTCCTGTGGCACCTTTAAGACTAACAGAAGTATTGGGAGCATAAGCTTTCGTGGGTAAGAACCTCACTTCTTCAGATGCAAGAAGTGAGAATCTCATCTCTTGTATTCTATCCTCAGCTGTCTTTGTGATTTGAACATATCACTTCACAGTATGTATCGAAAAAAATGTGATAATGGAAAATTTCCAAGCAGCTCTAATACATTAACCTGTGGAATTTACTGGTATAGTAACTTTAATAAGGCAAAGAAGAAAAGAAGGAAATTTTACTGTGCTTCTGAGAAACAGTTTTGTTGTTGTTTGTCTCTCCGTGCTTGCCTGGCTTGTCTTCTAGAGTGTATGATTTTTGGAAATGGTCTGGATTCTGTGCTATGTTTGTGCCATGTTCCACACAATGGAGTCCCAACCATAGATGGGACCTTAAGGTTCTACCAGAAGACACACAGTAAATGATAAAGATAATTTCTAATTTCTGATGTCAATCTCTTGTTCCTGAGAATTTTGGTTGGGATTTTCTAAAGGGTCTGAGTAGGACCAGTTGGAAATTGGAATTTCATTTTTTGAAAAAAGAAACAAAAATCTCAAGATTTCAAGCTATGTTTTGTTCTGATATGGAAAGAACACAAGACTTTTCAAAAAGAGATGTACAAAAGATCAACCCACTACAGCCAGGTGGTTAGAACAGTTACCCAGGTCATGGGAGAATCATGTTCAACTCCCATGTCTGGTAGTTTCAGAAGTGGAACTCAGAACTTGGCAAGTGCACATGACACCAAGCTATGGCATTAGTTCTTATCCTTTATTCTCACTTTGATCAGTAATTCCATCCTGAACCTAAGAACATACCCAGATGACACTTTTGTTGAAACCAATATGTTTCCATGAAATATTTCTGTTGCAACAAAATGGTATTTTCAACGTAAAAAAAAGTTTTGTCTAATTATTTATTGTATTGTATTGTATTTTTCCCAGCTCTAGGCCTAAGTAGCACAACTCCCATTGAAGATCAGGGAGTATAAGTGGCTTAGGAACAGAAGTCCTAATGACATTCAGTGGAGACTTGTGGTCCTAGGTCACTTAGGTGTTTTTTAAAATCCCAGTCATTTTCCTGAGCAGAAAGCAAGGTTATCTTGAAGGTGAGGCATGAAGACAATGGACCAAATCGTGAGACTTTCTCATGGGTGAGTGGAGTGGGGTTGATGGGCTAGACCAGCAACAGGGGAAAGCTGCCATTGGGTCAGCCATCCCACTGACTCCTCATGGGTCATAGAGGAATAAGGAGTGGAGCTCTCATCTCTGTTGCAGAGCCCGAAAGATGCACAAGCACAGAATGGTGTTGAGTAGCACTTGCTTCCCTTCCCTTATCTTTAATCAGGGTTCTAGGTATTATTGCTGGGATTTTAGAAGGAGCCCTAAGGTGCCAAAATCCCTTAGAATTTCAGCCTGGAATCCTGGTCCTTCTTTTTCACCAGGGAAGCGAGTTCAAGCAAGAGCCAGGTCTACCAGGTGCAGTGTCAAATCCCACAATCCCAGAGCCCAGATAGGTATCTTGAAAGTGTTTTAGGAGATGTGGGCAGAGTTTAAGGGCTATGGATCTGCAGATATTTTATAGGTACCCTGATAGGGTAAGGTATTTGGCGCTTCACATTTGCACATCCAAAAGTGTGTTCAACATGTTTAAATGCCTTATAATTCCTCATGTTTTGACAGATGGACCTCATGGCTGGAGCAGAAATAGAAAACCAAACCAGCGTGCAGAAATTCATACTCCTGGGTTTTCCCGGCACTTGGTATTTTCGGATTTCCCTTGCAGTGGTGTTTTCAATTATGTATTTCCTTACAATTGTAGGGAATATGTCTGTTATAGCCTTAGTGTGGACCCACCCATGGCTCCACACCCCCATGTACTTCTTCCTCTGCAATCTCTCCTTCCTGGAGATCTGGTACACCACGGCCTGCGTCCCCAAGGCCATTGGTGTCATGTTCGGGAAAAGCCAAACCATTTCCTTCACCGGCTGCATCCTGCAGCTGTATTTCATATTCTCTCTGGGATCTACAGAATGTCTCATACTGGCTGTCATGGCCTATGACCGCTATTTGGCCATATGTCATCCATTGCGCTACAGCTCCCTCATGAACAGCACCTTCTCTGCTCAGCTGGCCCTCATCTCTTGGCTGTGTGGGTTCCTGGCTATCTCTGTGCTGGCATCTCTAATATCCAGGTTGTCTTTCTGTGGCCCTAACATTATCAATCACTTCTTTTGTGACATAGATTCCTGGATAGCGCTTTCTTGCACTGACACGAGCCTCGTTGAGCTGGCAACTTTTATCATCTCTATTAATGTCCTCCTGGGCTCATGTGCAGTAACCCTAGTCTCGTACATTTACATCATCTCCACCATCTGTAGAATCCCCTCAGCCCAAGGCCGCCAAAAGGCCTTTTCCACTTGCTCTGCCCATCTCACTGTCGTAACTATCTGGTACGGCTCCACCATTTTTCTGTATGTCAAGCCTTCTGCACAGAACTCATTGGATCTAAACAAAATAGTCAACGTCTTTAACACTATTGTAACTCCTCTATTAAACCCTTTCATTTACACTCTAAGAAACAAAGAGGTGAAGCGAGCCTTGGAAAAGGCAATCAGTGGCATGTAAAGTGGTTTTCAAATGGTCTGCATTTAGTAGCAATGTTGTCAAAGGGACCAAAATTAAAATTTCCTGAAGGTCATTCTTACTGCATGTGAACATTTCTTTGTTTTACATGTTTCCTCATTGACTGTAACAACCTGATGTTGACTTACAGATGAACTCAAGTGGGAGAAATGCAAACTTATCATGCTGAAAATTCCAAGTTGCTAAATTTGTGTGGCATTTGCCAGGATCTATATGGATGCACCCATTGATAATTACGTAGGGGCCTAGGCCTAAGGGAGTTGGGTAACAAGCTCCCATTGAATGTCACATATAGATTAAAGCTGACATTTTCAAAGGAATGTGTGCAAATTAATTGCCTAGATCTCACTAAATTTCAATACAAGTTAGGTGACTAGCTTCCTTGCGCTCCTTTGAAATTCCCACTTTCACACTTTATCTCCTCTACTTACATTTATGATATATTTTCCAATAGGAGAGACTTGTGTGATGCCATGGAACTGACTGTGACAGACATGGCAATTTCCTGCAATATCCTTGGGAGACATTATTGAATTACTGTCCCATATTGATGTGTCAATAGAAGAGATTTTAGAACAACTTGATTAATTAAACAGTAATAAATCATCAGGACCAGATGATATTCACCCAAGAGTTCTGAAGGAACTCAAATATGAAATTGCAGGACTACAAACTGTAGTATGTAACCGATCACTTAAATCAGCCTATGTGCCAGTTAATTGGATGGTAACAAATATAATTCTAATTTATAAAAAGGGCCCCAGAGGCTATCCTGGGAATTACAGGTCAGTGATCCTAACTTCAGTACTGGGCAAACTGGTAGAAACTATATTAAGGAATAGAATGATCAGACACATTGATGGTCAGCATTTGTTGGGGAGGAGTCAAAACACCTTTTGTAAAGGAAGTCATGCCTTACCAATCTATTAGAATTCTTTGAGGGGGTCAACAAACATGTGGATAAGGGTGATGCAGTCTATATAGTGTACTAGGATTTTCAGAAAACATTTGAAATGGTCCCTCTCCAAAGGCCCTGAAGGAAATTACTCAGGGGATAACAGGGAAGTCCTCTCATGGATCAGTAACTGATTAAAAAATAGGAAACAAAGGGTTAGAATAAATGGTCAGTTTTTAAAATGGAAAGAGATAAAGAGTGGGGCCTTCCAAGCATCTGTACTGGGACTTGTGCTGTTCGACATATTCACTGATGATCTGGAAAAGGGAATGAACAGTGAAGTGGCAAAGTTTGCAGATGCTACAAAATTATTCAAGATCGTTAAGTCCAAAGCTGACTGCAGAAAACTGGGTGACTGGGCAACAAAATGGCAGATGAAATTCAACATTGATAAGTGAAAGTAATGTGCATTGGAAGAAATAATCCAAACTATACATACAAAATGATAATGGTGGGTTCTAAATTATCTGTTACCACCCAAGAAAGATATCTTGGAGTCATTGTGAATAGTTCTCTGAAAACTTCATCTCAATACACAACAGAAGTCTAAAAGGCTAACAGAATCATAGAAACATAGAACTGGAAGGGACCTTGAGAGGTCATCTAGTCCAGTCCCCTGCACTCAAGTATTATCTAGACCATCCCTGACAGATGTTTGTCCAACCTGATCTTAAAAATCTTCAGTAATGGATATTCCACAACCTCCCTAGGCAATTTATTCCAGTGCTTAACCACTCTGACAATTAGGAAGTTTTTCCTAATGTCCAACCTAAACCACCCTTGCTGGAATTTAAGCCCATTGTTTCTTGTTCTAGCCTCCAAGGTTAAGGAGAACAATTTTTCTCCTTCCTCCTTGTAACAACCTTTTATGTACTTGAAAACTGTTATCATGTCCTCTCTCAGTCTTCTCTTCTCCAGACTAAACAAACCCAATATTTTCAATCTTCCCTCATGGGTCTTGTTTTCTAGACCTTTAATCAATATTGTTGCTCTTCTCTGGATTTTCTCCAATTTTTCCACATCTTTCCTGAAATGTGGCGCCCAGAACTGGACACAATACTCCAATTGAGGCCTAATCAGCGGGGAGTAGAGCGGAAGAATTACTTCTCGTGTCTTGCTTATAACACTCCTGCTAATACATTCCAGAATGATGTTTGCTTTTTTTGCAACAGTGTTACACTGTTGACTCATATTTAGCTTGTGATCGACTATGACCCCCAGATAACTTTCCGCAGTACTCCTTCCCAGGCAGTCATTTCCCATTTTGTATGTGTGCAACTAATTGTTCCTTCCTAAGTGGAGTACTTTGATTTGTCCTTATTGAACTTCATCCTATTTACTTCAGACCATTTCTCCAGTTTGTCCAGATCATTTTGAATTATAATCCTATCCTCCAAAGTACTAACAACCCCTCCCAGCATGGTATTGTCCGCAAACTTTATAAGTCTCAGAGGGGTAGCCGTGTTTGTCTGGATCTGTAAAAAGCAACAGAGTCCTGTGGCACCTTTAAGACTAACAGATGTATTGGAGCATAAGCTTTCGTGGGTGAATGCGTCTGATGAAGTCGGTATTCACCCACGAAAGCTTATGCTCCAATACATCTGTTAAACTTTATAAGTGTACTCTCTATGCCATTATCTAAATCATTGATGAAGATATTGAACAGAACCAGACCCAGAACCAATCCCTGCAGCACCCCACTCATTATGCCCTTCCAGCATGACTGTGAACCAATGATAACTACTCTTTGGGAATGGTTTTCCAACCAGTTATGCACCCACCTTATAGTAGCTCCATCTAGGTTGTATTTCCTTAGTTTGTTTATGAGAACGTCATGTGAGACAGTATCAAAAGCTTTACTGAAGTCAAGATATACCACATCTACCACTTCCCCCCATCCACAAGGCTTGTTATCCTGTCAAAGAAAGCTATCAGGTTTTGTTCTTGACAAATCCATGCTGACTGTTACTTATCACCTCATTATCTTCTAGGTGTTTGCAAACTGATTGCTTAATTATTTCCTCCATTATCTTTCCTGGTACACAAGTTAGGCTGACTGGTCTGTAATTCCCTGGCTTGTCCTTATTTCCATTTTTATAGATGGGCATTATATTTGCCCTTTTCCAGTCTTTTGGAATGTCTCCCATCTTCCATGACTTTTCAAAGATAATCACTAATGGCTCATATATCTCCTCAGTCAGCTCCTTGAGTATTCTAGGATGCATTTCATCAGGCCCTGGTCACTTGAAGACATCTAACTTGTCTAAGTAATTTTTGACTTGTTCTTTCCCTATTTTAGCCTCTGATCCTACCTCATTTTCACTGGCATTCACTATATTATACATCCAGTCGCCACCAACCTTCTTGGTGAAAACCGAAACAAAGAAGTCATTAAGCACCTCTGCCATTTCCACATTTTCTGTTATTGTCTTTCCCCCCTAATTGAGTAATGGGCTTACTCTGTCCTTGGTCTTCCTTTAGCTTCTAATGTATTTGTAGAATGTTTTCTTGTTACCCTTTATGTCCTTAGCTAGTTTGATCTCATTTTGTGCCTTGGCCTTTCTAATTTTGTCCCTACATACTTGTGTTATTTGTTTATATTCATCCTTTGTAATTTGACATCATTTCCACTTTTTGTAGGACTCTTTTTTGAGTTTTAGATCATTGAAGATCTCCTGGTTAAGCCACGATAGTCTCTTGCCATACTCCCTGTGATGTTGCATGCCATATGATTTTATGAAAATATGCTAATAAGTGTGAATATAATGTAACTGGAATATGCTTCATGCAAAAGGTCTCTTGTAAGGTATCATTACAAAGTTTATAATCTACTGAGTGTGGTCATCCTATTTGTATAAATGTATCGCTCTTATATCTGAAACTACAAATATGAAATATAACTCCGAGGTCCTATTGTAATTATGCAAAGTGTGGGCCATTAATGGTAGTGTGGAATCTTGATGGCTCCCATCAACTTGGACAATTGTCTGTAGATGGCTCTGTTTACTTTCAAGCCTTCCTGTGAGTCAGGCTGGGAAGAATGAAGTCTTGAGGTCTCACAGGACATGTAACCATGTCACCTGGTACTGGAATCCATCTTAAACCTGGGGCTTTTCCATTTAGAAGGAGGGATGGGGACCCAAAGAGACAAAATATTCCTGCCTTATGCCAAAGCTATATAAGGGGGTGAAACAGAACAAAGAGAGCTGCAGTCATGAGAAATCCCCTAGCTACCACCTGAGCTGGAAAAAGGACTGTACCAGGGGAAAGGATTGGGCCCAGACTAGGAAGGCATCCAGTCTGTGAAAGAAGCTTATTGAAACATCTCTGAGGGTGAAATTTTATCTGTATTCAGCTTCTTACTGTATTAGGCTTAGACTTGCATGCTTTACTTTATTTTGCTTGGTAATTTACTTTGCTCTGTCTGTTATTACTTGGAACCACTTAAATCCTACTTTTTATTTTTAATAAAATCACTTATTAATTAACCCAGAGCAATTATTAATTCCTGGAGGAGCAAACAGCTGTGCATATCTCTCTATCAGTGTTATAGAGGGCAAACAATTTATGAATTTACCCTGTATAAGCTTTATACAGAGTAAAACGGATTTATTTGGGGTTTGCACCCCATTGGGAGCTGGGTATCTGAGTGCTGGAGACAGGAGCACTTCTTAAGCTGTTTTCAGTTAAGGCTGCAGCTTGTGGGGGACGTGGTTCAGACTTGGATCTGCGTTTGCAGCAGACTAGCGTGTCTGGCTCAAACAAGGCAAGATACTGAAGTCCCAAGCCGGCAGGGACAATGGGCTCAGAGGTAGTCTCAGCATCTCAGGTGGCAGTCCCAAGGGGCTCTGTGATCCAACCCGTCACACTTCCTATCTTTCCTGTGCAGTGGGATAGTTTGCTCTTGTGCCCTTAATAATGTTAGAATGCTAGGAAGTATTAGGAAAGGGATAGAAAATAAGACAAAAATATCATAACATCACTATAAACCCATGGTGTGCTCACATATTAAATACAGTGTCCAGTTCTGGTCACCTGTAGTGAGGCCATATTGGTTGACCGGGAGGTGGGCGGGCTCACCCGCCCACTGCTAAAGGCCCCTCCCCCAACTTAGCGGGAGGGACCACTGGACCCAGAACCAAATAATTCCCTGGGACAACTAATAAAAAAACAGGAAGTGAGGTGACAATCAAAGGTTCAAAATCAGGGAACCAAATGGGGACACCGAGCAAAGAACCCCGGACAGCACCCACTGCTCCTCAAAGGAGGCAAGGGAGCCAGCGGACGCTGCCCAGTGGAACTCCGCCCGGAGACGTGAAACCAAAAAGGTACGAAAGTAGGCCCCACAGTCGCAGAGCACCCCCTCGGCCAACATCCTCTCCCTGGTATTATAGATGGTGAGCTTGGCTAGAGCCAGGAAGAGGTTGACGAGGAGATCCCGCGACTTCGTGGGGCCATGAATAGGGTGTGCATAAATAAACAGGTGAGGGGAAAAATGCAGCCAGAACCTCAACAAGAGGTTCTGGAGGAGCCGGAATAGGGGCTGCAACCTGGCGCACTCAAGGTAAGCATGCGCCAGGGTCTCCCGTATGCCGCAGAATGGGCAGGCTTTGGGAATGGGGGTAAACCTCGCTAGGTACACGCCCGTGCTCACGGCTCCGTGAAGGAGCCGCCAACCAACATCCCCGGTGGGCCTTGGAATCAAGTGGAATAAAGACTGGCCCACCGGGGTTTCTCACCCTCCACAGGTATCAAATAGTCCCGCCAATTGGTGTCGGGGCGGGACACGAGGGTGAGAAAATGCAACGTGTGGAGCACGAGCATGTACAGGTGGTCTCTGGGCGCGGTTCGAAACCGGACCGGCTGCAAAGCATACAGCCGGCTCGGATTATGGGATTGTGGGAGCCGGGGGGGCTCACGGAGCAGGGGCCCGATAAAAAGATCCGGAGGGCCCGGGGTGAGGGGCGGGCGGGGAACGCCCTCCCGCAGGGCCCGCCACAGGAAGCTGATAGCGGGAGGCGACAGTGCAGCGCCCACCTCCTGGAGCACACGCAGAGGGGTCGGGAGGGTGGAGAGCCCCATGCGCCGACCAAGCGCGCGTGGATCCACCCAGTCCCCTCCGGCGTAGTCCAGGAGGTCTCCGACCCTAGTGATTCCCGCCAGGATCAACCTCTGGCTCACCGAGGGTGACTCCGCCACCTGCACACGGAGAGCAGGATTGTGTAGCAGGGGCTCCGCGAGGAGATCTGCGCCCTCGGTGGCCACAGTGGACCTGGTCACCGAGAAAAGCTTCCATGTCCGGAGAAGGTCCTGGTAGAAGACCGGCAGCTCCGAGAGGTCTTGCGGAAGACCTCTCGAGTGGAGAAAAAGGAGCTGCCGGTCGTAGCGGAGCCCTCGAAGGCGGCGGAGGAAGCCGTGCGCCAACGTGCTCCATGCCGGACTACCCGCACCATAAAGGAGCCTCTGCAGGGCCTGGAGGTGGAAGACCTGGACCTGGCTACGAAGGCAGACCAGGCCCTGTCCCCCCTCCTCCAGGGGGAGACTCAGAGCCCCTGCAGAGACCCAGTGCAGTCCCGGCCAGAAAAACTCCAGGGCTAACCTCTGGAGCCTGGCCAGGAGTCCCGGGGTAGGGCTCAGGGTGTTGAGTCGGTGCCAGAGCATGGACAGGACGAGCTGGTTCAGCACCAGCGCCCTCCCCCGCAGGGAGAGACACCGGAGCAGTCCCTTCCACCTCCGCAACCGCTCACCCACCCTGGCCTCCAAGTCCTGCCAGTTCTCCGGCGGAGAAGGGTGCGTGGCGGAAAGGTAGACGCCGAGATAGAGCAGCGGACCCACGCTCCACCGGATGGCTTGAAGCGCGGGTGGGAGGGAGCTCGCCCGCCACCCGTCCCCGACCACCAGGCCAGAGCTCTTGACCCAGTTGACCCGGGCGGAGGAGGCTGCCGAGTAAACGGCTTGGCAGGCCTCCACCCGCATCAGGTCCTCTGGATCCTGCACCACGAGGAGCACGTCGTCGGCGTACGCCGACAGGACCAGCCGCATCTCCGGCTCCCGAAGCGCCAACCCCGCCAACCTCCGACGGAGGAGGCAGAGGAAGGGCTCGATCGCCAGAGCGTACAGCTGGCCCGAGAGGGGGCACCCCTGCCGCACTCCCCGCTCGAAGCTAACCGGCTCGGTCAGGGTCCAGTTGAGCCTGACCAAACACTCCGCCTCAGCGTACAGCACCTGGAGAAAGCCGACAAACTGGGGCCCGAAACCAAAAGCCCGCAGGGTGCCCAGGAGGTACCCGTGGTCCATCCTGTCGAACGCCTTCTCCTGGTCCAGGGACAGGAGGGCGAACGACAGACCATCTCTACGCCCCAGCTCTAGAAGGTCACGGACCAGGTAGAGATTGTGAAAGATACTCCGGCCCGGAACAGTGTAGGTCTGGTCAGGATGGATCACGTCCGCCAGCACGGACCCCAGCCGCAGCGAGATGGCTTTCGCCACAACCTTATAGTCCGTGCTGAGGAGCGAGACGGGACGCCAATTCCGTAAATCGCGGAGGTCCCCCTTCTTCGGCAACAGGGCGAGCACAGCCCGCCGGCACGAGAGAGGGAGGACCCCGCCCTGCAAGGACTCGGCCCAGACGGCGACGAGGTCTGGGCCGAGGACATCCCAGAACACGCGGTAGAACTCCACGGTCAGCCCGTCCATGCCCGGCGACTTGTTGGTGGGCATGAGCCGGAGGGCTTCCGAGAACTCGGCCCGGGAGAGAGGCAACTCCAGCCGGTCTCGGTCGCCCGCGCCGACCGTCGGGAGCTCGGTCCAGAGCACCCTGCGGGCCTCGGCGTCGGTCGGATCCGGGGAGAAAAGAGCGGCGTAGAAGGCCCTGGCCCTGCCACGCATCTCCTCCGGGTCCGTGAGGGGGGAGCCGTCCTCCGCCAGGAGGCAGGTGACATGCTTTTTGGCCCCCCTCTTTTTCTCCAGGGCGTAGAAGAAGCGGGAGCCGCGATCCATCTCCCGAAGGAGACGGATGCGGGATCGAACAAACGCGCCCCGGGCCCGGTGATCTTCCAGGGCCCGGAGCTCCTCCCGCTTCTCCCGGTACGCCGCGCAGAGGGGTGGATCCCCGGGGCCGGAGGCCAGACGCCTCTCCAGCTCCAAGACCTCCCGCTCCAACTGCCCTATCAGCGCACCCCTCCGCCGGCTGGCGCCCCGGGCGTAGGTCTGGCAAAAGAGCCGCGCACGGACCTTCCCCACGTCCCACCACCGCCGCGCCGAGGGAAAGGCGCACCGCTGCTCCCGCCAGGCTAACCAAAACACCCGGAAGGAAGCCACGAAGTCCACGTCCTCCAGCAAACTGTTATTAAAATGCCAATAGGCCAGCCCCGGCCGCTCAGAACTAAGAGAGGCCGTCACGGACACCAGATGGTGATCCGAGAACGGGGCCGGCCGGACGCTGGAGGTATGGGCCCGGGCCAGATGAAAGCGGGACAGATAGATACGGTCCAACCGGGAGTAATACGACCGGTCGGCCTCCACCCGAACATAGGTGAAGGTCGTATCGTCGTCCGGGTGGTGGTCGCGCCAGACGTCCACCAGGGAGTGATGATCTACAATCTCCCTGAGGACGCCCGCGGCTGCCTGGGAAGACTCAATCCCGGAGCGGTCCTGGTCCTCGAGGGTGGTGTTAAAGTCCCCGCCCAGGACCAGGCACTCGCGAGAATCCAGAGCGCCGAGGAAGGCTGCCGCCCGCCGAAAAAAAGGCACGCGCTCCGGGCCCTTGATCGGGGCATAAACATTAACCAAATTCAAAACCAGCCCCTCCACGCGGGCCCGGACGTGCAGCAGGCGGCCCGGCACGACCTCGGCGACCCCCAGCACCTCAGGCCGCAGCTCCGGGGAAAACAGGGTGGCCACCCCAGCCGAGTGGGTGCTGAGGTGGCTAAAATAAACCCCGTCACCCCACTCCAGCCGCCAGCTAGCCTCGACGGCCGGGGCCGCGTGGGTCTCCTGTAGGAAAATCACAGAGTACCCCCCCTCTCAAAGGAAGGAGAGCACCTGGCTCCTGCAGAAACCCACCCTACAGCCCCGGGCGTTCAACGAAGCAAACGTGGTGACTGTCATGCTGAGGGCTGGGGCAGATCCTCACTGGCAGAGGGATCGACGGCCTCCAGCGGGCCTCGCAAGATTCCATTCTCGACCCCGAAGGCCAACAAGGAGTCGCGGAATCTGCGGGCCCGCCGGTAGGCCGCGAAGTCCCGCCGATCGGACCCTCGCCCCTCCCCCAAAAGCACCCTCACGGCCCGAAGAACGAGATGGAAGTCCCCCCAGCACCGAAGGGCGATCTGCACCTTACCCTGGGAACCACGGAAATCAGATAGAAAGAGGCGCAGCTCATCCCGCAGCGCGGAGGGGGAGGCAGCGGCCGCGCTGCCGGCGACCTCCGGCAGGGTCCCGGAAGGGTCCTTGCGGACGGACAAACAAGGGGCCGAGCCCCGGCGCTGCTGCGCCGGGCTGCCCATCCCCAGTCCCGGCAGAGGAGAGGGCGGCTGAGGGAACAACACAGCCCCTACAGTGGCGGGAAGGGGAAACACAAAAGCTGCTCCCCGAGGGTCGTCTGCAGGCAACGGAAACGCGACAACCCCTGGGGTAGCAGAGGGACCCGAGGTGGCAGGAAGAGAGACCTCGGGAACAAAACCAGGGAGCTGGACAGAAAAGAGGGTAGGACAAGGGGCCGTATCGGGCTCCCCCTCTCCCGCTGCCAAACCAACGGAGGCAGCAGGGACAGGGGAAGTCTCGGGAGCAGGTAAGGTGGAAGGGGCGGGATCGGGGGTAGAAACCGGCCGCTCAGCAACAGCCGTCGCCCCAAGGGGCTCGGCGGCTGTGCACGAGACGGTAGTCGCGGCCGGACTAGCAGGTATGGCAGGTAAGGTGGAAAGGGCGGGATCGGGGGCAAGAACCGGCTGCGTAGCAACAGCCGTCGCCCCAAGGGGCTCGGCGGCTGTGCACGAGATTGTAGTCGCGGCCGGGCTGGCAGGTAGGGCCAAGGGTTCCCCCAAAACTAATCCGGGGGTGGCAGAACCGGGAGTAGGAGGGGGAGGCGGGACTAAATCAACACCTGGATTGGGGCCCGCCGATGGAAGATTGTCCTCCCCCTGGGTAACCGGGGTCAGACCTAGGGCCTCGATCTCATCAAAGAAGAAAGCAAAAGCGGACCCTCTGGCCCCGGCGACCTCCTCGCCAGTCACAGGGATGAAAGCCGCCCCGGCATCAGCGGTGGCGGCGGGAGGCACGGACGAAGCAAGGACCGGGGGAACCGCTACCGAAGCCACCTCAGGTGGAGGCTCAACGATAGGGACAGGAGGTTCCCCAGCCGCTGCCATGGCATCTACGGTCTCCATGGCCAGCGCCTCCTGCTGGGCACCGTCCGGGGGCGCGTTACCAGAACCAGCAACTTCGGCCCCCCGCAACATCTTTCGGGGGGTTAGCTCTCCCTCCTCATCGGAGGGAAGGGAGAGAGCCCGCGATCTGTGGGCTCTGCGCTTCCCCCGGACGGTCACCCAGCCCCCTGAGGTGGAAGAGGAGGTGGAGGGCTGGTCAGCAGGGGCGGGGTCTGAGGGCAAGGGCAACAATTCGGCTCGGGGTGGCAGGGGCAAAGGGCCACCAGGGAGAGGGGAAACCTCCCCCTGGGGCGGGCCCCGCCCCGCGGCCGGCGAAAGCCGCCCCGCTCGCTCCTCCACATGCCCCGCCGATCCAGGGTCGGCGACGGCAAGGCCCGCCCGCTCGGCCGTCTCCGCGGCCAGAGCGGGAGTCACGGCAAAAGGAGGAGGAGTGGCGGCAGCAGCAGTGGCCGAACCGCTAGGGTCGTCGGCGACGATAGGGCCGGCACCCGCTCGGGCCCCGGGGGTCTCGGACGCCCTACCTGATCGGGCCAGGGGACAGTCTCTCCGGACATGCCCCGGCGCTCGGCAGAGGAAGCACCGGGCCTCCCCCGTCAAATAGTGTACCCGGTAGTGGGCCCCCTGGTAGGGCACCAGGAAGGACCCTTCGAGCACCGCTCCGGCACCCGCCGCCGGCGGCAGCTGGAGCTGGACCTGCCGGCGGAACGACAGGATGTGACGGAGGGTGGGGTCCTTACAGCCCAACGAGAGAGGGCTTAGAATAGAAATGGGCTTCCCCATGGCGGAGAGGGCAGGCAACAGGGCAGCGTTGGGGAGGTAGGGCGGAACGGAGGTCAAGACCACCCGTACGCCCAGGTCCTCCAAGGGTTCCAAAGGAACAAACACGCCGCCCACCGCCAGGCCTCTTTCCACCGCCTCCTGCGCGGCGGCCTCCGACGCCAGGAAGAACACAGCCTTCCCATACATTTTGGAGGCCGCCACGATGGCCGTGGGCCCCACCACCCTCGCCAACGCCCGCACGTAGGTCTCGATATGGGGCGAGGCAGGCACGAGGTGGCAGCGGACGCCATGCCTCCTAGTCAGCGAGGGGAAGGGGCCCAGGCCGCCGGAGATGGGTCCGGAGGCAGCGGTCGGGGTGGAAGGTGCAGCGGTACGCGGAGGGGCGGCGGCCACCTGGGCGTACGCTCTGGGGGCTCGAGAGGAAGCGCTCTCAGAGCCGGTGAAAGGGAGAGGGAGGGGCCGCGGCCGATGTCGAGGCTGCGGCGGGGATCGCAGCCCCGCCCGCAGGAGGCTTGGTCCCACGGGCGGGGCCCTTGCCCTTCTTCCTCCCCTGGCCCTTCCTGCCGGTGGAGGAGGCAGCCGTGGCAGCGGCGTTGTCTAGGGCAGGGCCAGCCAAGGGGCCGGCCACCGGGGCGGGCGGGGGCAACAGGGCAGAGGAAGAGAGCGGGGCAGGGGCAAGAACACGGGCAGGGGCGGGGGCAGGGGCAGTGGCGGGGGGAGGGGCAGGGAATGAACCAGGAGCAGAGTCCCCCGCCATAACAACCTGCAGCTGCAAACGGGGCGGGGAAAAAGGGGAAGAGGGGGGAGGGGCCTAACCACACCCTCCTATAAAGCTACAGAAAGGGGAGGAGGGCGCCTCTGGGGAAATGCCGGCTCCTCCGGCTACACTGGGGGGGGGGAACTATAACAACAATATAAGGGGGCAGAAACAGTGCAAAAAAGGGGGGGGGTGCAACAAAACAGGGACACGAGTGCGCGCGGGGGGTTATACCAGAGCAGCGGCCCAGGAACATAAACAAATTCCCAGCCAACTGCAAAAACTTCAGCCAGCTGCAATTCAAGGACAAGGCCGAGAACACAGCCAGCAGGCTAGAAACCATGGGGGGGGGGGGGGGGAAGGAGCACCAAAAGAACAAACCGAAGGGGCTGAAAAAAAGGGGGGGGGGCGGGATAGAGTAGAGCCAACTAATATAGGGGGGCTACAGGGAGGGGACCCCCCCCAGCTAAACGCAGCAGGGGGGGGGGAAAGGGTGCACCCACAGCGCTCGTGAAGTGGAGGTTCAGCAGCTCACAGCTGCAAACAAACAGTCCCGGACGGTGGAAAAAGCGGGGGGAGCAAACAGCCCCGCCGAGGGGCGAAGAGCAGGTCCAGGTGACACGCGGGGCGGTGGAGGGGTCGTCGGCGGTGGGGGTGGTGGTAGTGGGGGGGGCAGATGGTTGAAGGGGGGGGCACTGCACCCCCCCCCGCGCCCTCTTCAACAGTCCGTTACAGGGGACGGGACAGGAGAATCCCACGGCGACCTCAGAGCTTCCTCGCACGCGATGGCTTCCACTCCGGGGAATTACGAGCGAGAGGCTCAGTTCCGTCCACCCTCCGAAAGCAACCAGAGGCACCACCACCCCGGGAGCAAAGTTGGCAAAGTCACTCCAAACACAGGTCTCACACAAACCCCTCCACAGTCTCCCGAGCCAGGAACTCAGTCTCTTCCGACTCCGCGACGGAGATAGTGGCTCCCACGCAGGAACAACAGCAGCAACGGCGAGCGGCAGACGGCCGGCCGGATAGGCAGGCAAGCAAGCAGGCAAGCAGGGGGGGCCCCCGAAGGTCTTGGTGTCGGGGGGGGGCGGGGCTTCTCCCTCCGGAGGCGAGGCGAGGGGCGAGGGGGGGGCAGGCTGGCAAGGCCCCCCCACCGCACTCACTCACGCACTCACCCGCGCAGCAGCAGCAGCAGCAGCCAGGGGGGGGGGGGAAGGAGGGAGAAGGGAGCAGGAGCTCCAGCACCAAACGTCCTGGCTCCCGACGGCCCCTGAGAGAGAGGAACCAGAACATCCCCACCTGTTCCCGCCCCCCGGAAATCAAGGGGCGGGACAGGAAGTATAAAAGCCAGACCCCAGCACTCAGTTGGGGCCGAGCGGCCGGAGAGGCCAGACGCTCCTGCTCAGGCTCCTGCCAGACCGCGTCTCCCCAGAGCCAGGTACCCTGACGCCGACGGACCGAGCCTCCCCAGAGCCAGGTATCCTGACGTGGGTTACCCGAGCTTCCCCAGAGCCAGATATCCTGAGGTGGGCTACCCGAGCCTCCCTCAAGCCAGGTACCCCGAGGTGGACTGGCCGAGCCTGCCCCGAGCGCGGTACCCCGAGGAGGGGCCCGAGCAGAAGCCGGACCCGAGACCGGAGGAGCGGCCCGACCTAGACAGCCCTCAGCAACCCGAGGAGCCCATGGTGTGGGACCCCGCTGCCGAGCCCAGCGATGAGCAGGTACCAATGGAGGAGGAGATGGGAAGTGGCCCGGGGATAGCAGACCCCGAGCCTATGTCAGTGTGTTGCGGTGTTGATCCCCACTGACCCCGCGGTAAACGGACTGCTGCGGATAGGGCCCCG
Source organism: Emys orbicularis (assembly GCF_028017835.1). Lineage (NCBI taxonomy): Eukaryota > Metazoa > Chordata > Testudines > Emydidae > Emys > Emys orbicularis. The sequence continues at coordinate 16,351,388 of NC_088695.1, read as the reverse complement.
GGCTGGAACACAGTGGAGTGGGTGGGCCTGTGTTCTCCCCTGCCACCCCACGCCGGGTGGCAGTCTCTCCTCCTCCCTAACCTGGGCCTCTGAGAGATTGACTGTTTGCTGCCCCGCCCTGACCTAGGGCCTGGGCTGCCACAAACTGACCCAACCCCTGGTTAAGGGCCTGGGCCACTAAAAGACTGACTGTTTGTTGCCCCGCCCTGACTAAGGGCCTGGGCTTACTGACTTTGTTAGTGCTCAGCTCCCGCTGCAAGGACCTAAGCCCCCCTGGACTACTGTTTGTTGCCCCGCCCTGACTAAGGGCCTGGGGTTCCTGACGTTGTTAGTGCTCAGCTCCTGCTGCAAGGACCTGAGCCCCCTGAACTATTGTTTGTTGTCCTGCCCTGACTAAGGGCCTGGGCTTACTGACTTTGTTAGTGCTCAGCTCCGGCTGTAAAAACCGGAGCTTAGGACTGGTTTGCTGCCCAGCCCTAACTGAGGGCTGGAGCTCCTGGCAGCGGCAGGCTGCCTTTTGTTTAGCCCCTGCCTGAGGGGCACAACCCCGAGACCTCCCGAACCCGAGAACTGATTTGGGCCGTGTAGTAAGGCGGCCTGGCTCCCGACGGCCCCTGAGTGGGCACGACCCCCCCCCCCACCGGACTATTACATCACCCCATCTCAAAAAAGATATAGTGGAACTGGAAACTGTCCAGAGAAGGGCAACAAAGATGATCTAGGGTATGGAACAGCTTCCATGCTAGGAGAGACTAAAAAGATTAGGGCTGTTCATCTTACAAAAGAGATGATTAAGGGAGATATAATAGAGGTTTATAAAATCAAGAATGGTGTGGAAAAAGTGAATAGAAAAGTGATAGTTACCCTTTCCCACAATAGAAAAACCAGGGGCCACCCGATGAAAAGACACAAAGGGAGGTTAGTGGGTTTCAGATTGTTGTAATAAGCCATAAATCCTACCCACTAGTCTAGATGTGATAAATCGACCGCCAAGCACTCTCACGTCGACTCCACCAGGGGGAGAGGCGCAAACGGAGTCAACGGGAGAGTGTCAGCCATCGGCTTATCGCAGTGAAGTGAGTAGATATAAGTATGTCAACTTCATCTACGTTATTCATGTAGTTGAAGTTGCGTAACTTAGATCGATTTCCTCCCACCCCCAGTGTAGACCAGGACCTAGACTATGATTTTTAGTGTCTAGCAAAATTATGAATTCAGGCTCCCAGGCTCATCTTTTGAAAGTGTTGTGCAGGTTTCCTTTGAGGATGAGGACTGATAGACCAGATATAAAGCGATCGCTTTGTGAAAAGTGTTCACCCGCAGGTGATGTGGTGTTTTTGTCTTTTATCATTTTCCTGTGTGAGTTCATTTATGAGCATAGTGATTGTCTGGTTTTACCCACATAGTTGCTATTGGGGCATTTAGTGCACTGGATGAAGTACACCACACGTTGTGATAGGCATGTGTAGGATCCATGGGTCTTGAAAAATGTGTTGTGGGGGGTGTTATCATTGTAGCAGTGGAGATATGTCTGCAGGTTTTGCATCTGTTCTGGCAGGGTGTGACAATGCGGTTCTGGCGGGACCCAACTGAGAGTGCCAACTCAGGACAAATTGCTAAAACAGGGCAGTTACAGCCCAAGGCTGGAGTTTCTCTACCTCTAAGGCAACCAAACCAGCCAGACTAAGAGGACTTCGGTCTCACCCCACTGGCTAACCGCAACCTCACAAGCAATTTCCTTAGACACTCCAGTTTCCCAGTATCACCACCAGTGCCGCTCGTTATGGGGGATAAATGGTTATGAAAACCAATATCCCAATATACACAAAAAGGGTTCTCTCGATCCCAAAGGACCAAGCGTCAGATCCAGGTCAATATACAAATCAGATCTTTCCCACAAATCACGCTGTTACCAATCCTTTAGAATCTAAAATCTAAAGGTTTATTCATAAAAGGGAAAAAGATAGAGATGAGAGCTAGAATTGGTTAAATGGAATCAATTATATACAGTAATGGCAAAGTTCTTGGTTCAGGCTTGCAGCAGTGATGGAATAAACTGCAGGTTCAAATCAAGTCTCTGGAATACACCCCCACTGGGATGGGTCCTCAGTCCTTTGTTCAAAGCTTCAGCTTGTAGTAAAGTTCCTCCAGAGGTATGAAGCAGGATTGAAGACGAAATGGAGATGAGGCATCAGCCTTTTATAGTCTTTTCCAGGTGTAAGAACACCTCTTTGTTCTTACTGTGGAAAATTACAGCAACATGGAGTCTGGAGTCATATGGGCCAGTTCCTGCATACTTTGCTGAGTTACAAGGCGTATCTGCCTTCTCTCCATGGGTCCATTGTATAGCTGATGGTCCTTAATGGGCCATCAAGGAGGCTAGGCAGAGCTAATCCCAGCTTGTCTGGGATGTCACCCAGAAGCATAGCATAAGTTTGCCATACAGACAGTATAGTGCCAAGATTCATAACTTCAACTACAAAACTGATACACACATATAGACAGCATAATCATAACCAGTAAACCCTGACCTTGTCTAAGACACCCCAATTGACCCCCTTTATACAAGATTTGGGTGCCACTACAGGACCTTGGTTGCAACAATGATCTATATGGTCCCAATTAATGTCAATAACGTCACACAGGGTCTGGTGCTGCTTTGAGTTGGTGTTTCTTGGTCTGTGGGCAGCTTGCTTCTGATGATGAGCTAGGAGAGGATGGGGAGCTATCTGAAGGCCAGGAGAGGGAGTTCAGGAAAGATTTCTTTCAGGATGGGGTCCCTATTGAGTATGGGTTGTAGTTGTTTGATGATACCCCGTAAGGGTTCCAGTGTGGGATGGAAGGTGACAACTAGGGGCGTGCAGTCAGAGGGGATTTTATTTCTGTATTGAAGCAGGTTATTTCGGGGTATCTGGGTGGCCTGTTCCATGATATAATGTACTTCTCTGGAGGAGTGAGGTATTCACTATCTATGTAGCTACTAATAGGGGACCAGATTTTTAAAGGTATTTAGGCATCTAGTGAGATTTTCAAAAGCACCTATGTGCTTAACACCATTGATTTTCAAATTCCCAGCCACAAATATACACACAATTTCCTCTCCTTATTTGAGTTACTTGTGAGATCTCTCCAACAGGTGGATGTATGGATGTGGAATTTTAAGACTCCAAGGGTGAACCAGACCACACTGCTGTCAATAGCAAAGCTCCCACTGGCTTGAATAGGACCAGGATTTTACTCCAGGGGTACATGTTAAATATCAATGTAATGCCACAGAGAAAAATTCACACCTGTGCAATGAGCCTGCAAAAAGCCACTTGATTCCCACCTCCACAACCTCAGAATAGATCATATTTATATCAGCTCAAGATCTGGCCCATAGATAGTGATCAACACCCCTAAAACAGCAGATCTATCCCTAGGAATATTCCTTCTGATCCATTTGTGTGGGACAGCTGTTATGACTCCTACCCAACCCACCTCTTGCTGCTCAGGAAAAAGAACATGGCAAAGATATCCGTATGTCTGGCCAATTCCCAGCTTTTGGAATAGCCAATGAAGGCCATTGGCATCTGACACACATGAAAGTAGGATTTTGGTGGCTTTACATTCGGGACCAGCTCCTCAAATAGGGGGCCCAGGATTGAGGAGTTAAACCGGTGTCTTAAATCCACCAATACACACCCCACTCTGGTCATGAGCAGGTCACACCTTGAATGGCGAGAGACTCTGGATGCTGCTTTTATTTATTTAGATTTTCCTGGCATTTTCCCAAGAAAGAGTAGTTCCATTGAAAATATTTGACCCTTTTTAGTTGAAATTGTCAACACTGTCAACATTTTTCATCACAAGAAATTATGCATTTTTCTATATATTTTTTAATTGATTGAGGAAATGATCAAAAAATCTCAGACTGGATATTGAAAAAAATCAATATATGAACATTTCCACACACTATTGCTATATATATATATATATATGTGTGTGTGTGTAACATATATTATATGTTTATAACATATTATATTATATATGTAACCCTGGTTAAGAGATCTGATGAAAAAGAGAGGCAAGCTTGTTGCTGGGTAGATGAGAGATGAGAGAGGCTGCACTGTGCTCACCTAGCCAGTAAAAGGCCAGGGTTTATTGAGCCTTGTGAATGGATGAACATTATGGGATGGAAGGCTTACTATGCCAATTGGAGGGGGGATAAAAGGAGGAGAGTGAGTGTTCTCCTGACTGTCTGTCCCTGCCTATTTTGCCCTGAAAGGGGAGAGAACAACTGATTTAGAAACACCGAGGAGGCCTCCTATGCCGTGGGACTCTTTCCCCTGTGAGTAATGCCTATTGCTGCCACAGAGAGGGTTTCCCCCTGGATGAATTGGTACCCTCATCATCTCACCTCACTCAAGCACCTTCAGGCCTGTAATGACTCATGAAGTTATGTGAGCTCCTCCACATTCTGGAGCCTACTAGTGTGGAATAAATTGAACTTTTGAATCCAAGGAAATCCACTGTAGACGTAGTGTTACATGTGGATTGGTTGGTGTTACTGATGTACCCAATCCATATCTATCTTCCCCTTCCTTTTATATGTTTCCATTATATTTCCCCTTGTAAATAAAGTGTACCTTGATCATTGGTTCATCCATTATGGAGGTGTCAGAAAAGTGTACGTATGAGGCATCAGGCTAGTCATAGGGATAAGTGCCAGGTTGGGGATAGTCCAAACCACATAGGGAGGCCAAGAAGGGTTCCTGACTACTATAAACCATTGGAGGCACCGCCTGTTAGTGGCTAAGAACACAGGCCACTGCGGTCAAAGCAGAGGGACACCAGGTAAGGGCTCCTGTTGATGATTAGCTGCCCTTAGGGATATGGCAAACCATAAACCCCCCTTACTGATATATGTTGTTAGTGCTGCGGAGTGTTTTTAAGGCTGCTAAGTTGTTAATGCTGCTAGTGCGGCTGTTCTTGGAGCTCCAGTGTTAGCTGCACTGACCTTGATGTTATTCATAAAGACCACAGGCTCGGTTCAGTGGTGAAGGGGCTCAGCCAGATTTATTGTCAACGAAGCACGGTATTATCGCCCCATAAGAGCTACAAGTACACTAACACATGTATGCCTGCGACAATGGTACTGGTTCAGCCAGGACACCAGGAGCCTGTTCCCCCAGACCAGAACAGAGATGCCCCTCCTATGACTTCTCCTTTTATACATTGCTACAAACAAGTTGCATACTAAACTCCAGATGTTCTTAGTTACCACTCTAAAACATTTTTATGGAATCAACATGTTCCCATAGAATTGTTCTGTTAGAAAAAATTCAATCAGTTCTACTTGCAACACTTCAGAATGAAATATTCCATTTCAAAATTTCAATTCAAAATGAAAAAGTGACATTTTGACTGAAAATGACATCAAAATCAATCATTTGAATGTCAATTTATGTCAAAATCTCAATTAAAAATAAAACTTTTAATTTATTTGACCGCGTTCCTGACCTGGTGTATTGGAGAAAGCAGTAGATGGGATATACCTTAATTTTAGTAAGGCTTTTGACACAGTCCCCATGACATTCTTATAAACAAACTAAGAAATGTGGTCTAGAGGAAATTACTATAAGGTGGGTGAACAACTGGCTAAAAGAACATACTCAAAGAGTAGTTAACAATGGTTTGCTGTCAAATTTGAAGGGTGTATCTAGTGGGGTCCCACAGAGGTCAGTCTTGGGTCTGGTACTATTCAATATTTTCATTAATAATTTGGATAATGAAGCAGAGAGTATGCTTATAAATTTTGCAGATGACAGCAAGCTGGTAGGGGTTGCAAGCACTTTGGAGGACATGATTAGAATTCAAAAGGACCTTGACAAATTGGAAAATTAGTCTGAAAAGAACAAGATGAAATTCAGTAAAGATAAGTGCAAAGTACGTCACTTAGGAAGGAAAAAACAAATGTTCAACTACAAAGTGGGGACTAACTGGCTAGGTGTTAGTACTGTTAAAAAGGAGCTGGGGATTATAGTGGATCACACACTGAATATGAGCCAACAAGGTGATGCAGTTGTAAAATAGGCTCATAACATTCTGAGGTGTATTGACAGGAATGTTGTATGTAAGACATGGGAGATAATTGTTCTCCTCTACTCAGCGCTGATGAGACCTCAGATGGATTACTATTTCCACTTCTGGGTGCCGCACTTTAGAAAAGATGTGGAAAAATTGGAGAGCGAGCAGAGGAGAGCAGCACAAAAATGATGAAAGGTTTAGAAAACCTGACCTATGAACAGGGCCGGCTCCAGGGTTTTTGCCGCCCCAAGCAGCACAAAAAAAAAAGCGCCACAATCGTGATCTGCGGCAGCAACTCAGTGGGAGGTCCTTCGCTCCGAGCGGGAATGAGGGACTGTCTGCCAAATTGCCGCCGAATAGCTGGACGTGCCGCCCCTCTCCGGAGTGGCCGCCCCAAGCACCTGCTTGGCAAGCTGGTGCCTGGAGCCAGCCCTGCCTATGAAGAAAGGTTAAAAACACTGGGCATGTTTACTCTTGAGAAAAGAAGAACAAGGGGGGAGCTGATAACAATCTTCAAATATGTTAAGGGCTGTTATAAAGATGACTGTGATCAACTGTTCTCTATGTTCACTGAAGATAGGAGAAGAAGCAATAGGTTTAAGCTGCAGCAAGGGAGATTGAGGTTAGATATTAGGAAGAACTTTCTAACTATAAGGAGAAAGACGAGGAGTACTTGTGGCACCTTAGAGACTAACAAATTTGGAAACTCTTGAACATTTTACTGTCTGTTTCAGAGACACCGCTCCAAGGGACGAGTCCTCCCTTAGATGCAGCTTACTCCCCTCTCTTACAGGAATTCTCTATATCTGTGGATATGGAAATGAGGAATTGATTAGGTGCCAGAAGATGGTGTCAAGTATATGAAGCATATTTCCTTGGTTTTGTAGAACCAATAAAATTCACTGTTGGGGCTTCCTCTCTCCAGGTCTTTGTCTGTGTTCAGCAAGTCAAATGGGTCCAATTTTGGCATTTGCCATTATTTTAAAGCTTGGGAAATGAGGCTGGGTGGGGGCTTAACTAAGACACCAAAGCTCCCACTGTGTAGAAACAGTTTGGCAAATGCAGGACAAAAATGTTGGTCTCCAGGCTGCCAGTACTGTGCTTTCACCAGGAGACCAGCCTGATTTAGCAGAGTCCGATACATAACATAGGGAAGTCTGTGAAATTCTGTTGAGATCCAATATCCCAGGGGCAATGGGGAGGTGAGGGTGGAGTACAAAACAAACACCCTCATGCAGCCAATTTCAGCAGCAGTTCATTTACAAGGTAGGTAGGGGTAAAGCTAGTTGGATGATGATGGAAACAGATTCCTATCAATGTCAAAATCTACAAAATTTGCCTGAGTCTTTTGGTTTGAAGAGGCAGATTCTCATTTATGCTAACAACACTTCACACCACTCTGGCAGTAGAATGGGGGCTTAACGTTGGAGTGGATTCTACTTATTACACACATTTTAAGGCCCCTTTACACTGCTACAGTGGTGTAAAATGACTGTGATGTAAACGTGAACCATGTGTGAAATATTCCTGTATTTGCTATATGTTTAGTTGCGGGGAAAGGAAGATATACCATCTTATGATGCACTATTTTTCAGCACCTGTGCTATTGTGTATCATCCAAAGAGAAAAAGATTGTGAATGAAAGGAGTTTGTATTGACAAGCTCTATCAGAAGACATGGTAAGTTAGATCCACCAGACAGCTAAAGCATATCCTGGACTTATAGTTTAAAGTAACTGTACTGAGAAATAAGTTTGCCTTTCTTTGTAATGTGAGCTACCTGAAAATTGCTGTTCAAAAAGTTTGCCTCATTGAGGAGTCAACACACCTGTACTGAAAGAATGAGTATATCTTATTCCTCTTTTTTAATTTAGTATAAAGTCAGAATGAACAAAAGGAAATAATATTTTTTTTGTAAATTGTAAAACTAATAGAGCCATTTGGGAAATTATTGTTTTACATCAAAATTTTTGACAAAAATGAAAAATATTTTCATTTTTGTCCAATTTTTCTTTTAATTTTTTCTGGGTTTTTTTGGTCAAAAAACAACAAACAAAATTTTTCAGGTTTAAGCCAAAATATTTTGTCTTTTTTGCACCAGAAACAACTTCTTGTTGTTATTGTTTTCATGAAAATCCCCAAGTTATCTTCTCTCTTCTTTCTTTCTTTATTTATTTTGCAACAATCTCAGTTTCATCATAAAGACAGTTTCCACTGATAAAATGTGTTGGTTGAAAACTTTCAAGCAGCTCTAATACATTAACCTGTGGAATTTTCTGGTATAGTAACTTAACAGTGGCAAATGAGAAAAGAAGGAGAAGATAGATAGATAGATAGATAGATAAATCTATTTCTGAACACTGCACATGGCAGAGAAGTGTTAATATCAGTTCTTGTGTTCTATCCTCAGCTGTCTCTGTGATTTGAACAGATCGCTTCACATCCCTGCTTTAGTTTCCCCATCTGTAAAATGGGAACAATTATACTGACCTTGTCAACCATTCACTCCAAAGTGCCTTAAATCAGGCCTCCAGTTTGTAGTCACATTGTGTGGATTAATAGTTATTCTTTGCACATTGCTATGCACATGTAAAGAGCTGTACAAGTGCTAAGTATTGTTATCTGAACATAAATAAATTCAAATTACAATGGAGAGGGTAGGCATTACAGCTGGGATTTTCAAAGAAGCATAAGGAAGTTAGTCACCCAGCTTCTATTGCACTGACTCCCTCTAACCCGTTTGAAAATATCAGGCTACAATAACTATCAATGATTCTTTTTTCTATAAATTGATGTCTACCTCAGTTCAGGGAGCAATGTCCTCTGTACAATGCAGCAGAAGTACCTAGAGTAGTAGGGTGGATTATAGGTTGTTTCTTAAGCATTTGGCATTGTGCCGTGTTTGGAACATGATTCCTAACTAGTTAGGCTATTGTTCTGGTCTAACCCAGGCTGTAGGGGTTTGACTGAAAGCTGAGCCCAGGGGAGATGAGTGGAAGAGGAGGGTTGTTATATGAAAGGGAAACTGGGAAGCAATTTTACTGTATTTCTGGGAAGCTGTTTCTTTGTTGTTTGTCTCCACCTGTTTGCCTGGCTTGTCTTTTAGATTGTAAGCTTTCTGGAGTAGGGACGGTCTTCTAAGCTATGTCTGTGCAGCACCCAGCACAATGTGGTCCCACCCCTAGCTGGGACCTTAAGGTTCTACCTGAAGACATACAATAAATAATCAACATAATTTATAATTTCCAATGTCAGTTCCTTGTTCCTGAGAATCTGGGGTGGGGTTTTCTAAAGGGCCTATTTAGGACTCTCTTGGAAAGGAAGAATTCCATTTTGTAAAAAAAAAATCTGAAGGTTTCAAATTTTCTTTTGTTCTGATATGGAGAGAACACGAGACGTTTCAAAATTGATGGCAGAAAAAATAGAAGATTAAGAAACCCAGCACACAACAGCCAGGTGGTTCGGGCAGTCACCTGGGTCATGGGAGATTCATATGGACATCCCAGCTGAGGTTGATTCAGAGGAGGGTCTCAAACCTGGGCCTTGTATAGCCTAGGTAATTGCCTGTACTACTAGACTATACAGTTGGCCTTTTCTGTTTGTTCTCATGTTGTTCAGAAATTCCATCCTGGACCTAACAACGCATCCAGACGAAATTTTTGATGAAACTGATATGTTTCTGTGAAAGATTTCAGTTTAAACAAAATGGTATTTTTCAAATGTGGCTTAGGAAGAGAAGTCCTATTGACTTTCAGTGGGACTTGTGCTTCTAGGTCACTTAGGTATTTTTAAAAGTCCCAGGCTTTTTGCTGAGCAGCAAGCAAGGTTATTTTCAAGGTGAGCCAAATCCTGAGGCTTTCTCACAGGTGGGTGAAGTGGGGTTGATGGGCTAGACTGGCAACAGCAGAAAGATGCCTTTGGGTCAGCCACCCCACTGGCTCCTGATGGGCCTTAGAGGAATGAGGAGTGCAACTCTTATCTCTACTGAGGAGGCTGAAAGTTGCACAAGGACAGCACAGTGTTGAGTAGCACCTGCTTCCCTTCCCTTATCTTATCTTTAACCTGGGTTCTAAGTATTACAGCTGGGATTTTAAAAAGAGCCCTAAAGTGCCAAAATCCCTTAGAATTTCAGCCTGGAATCTTGTCCCTTGTATTTCACCAGTGAAGCGAGTTCAAGCAAGAGCCAGGTCTACCAGGTGCAGTGTCAAATCCCACAATCCCACAGCCCAGAAAAATATCTTCCAAGTGTTTTAGGAGATGTGGGCAGAGGTTCAGGGCTGTGGATTTGCAGATAGTCTATTGGTATTCTCAAAGGGTAGGATATTAGGCGCTGCACATTTGCACATCAAAAAGAGTATTCAACATGTTTAAATGCCTTATGATCCCTCATGTCTTGACAAATGGACCTCATGGCTGGGGCAGAAATAGAAAACCAAACCAGCGTGCAGGAGTTCATCCTCCTGGTTTTTTTCGGCACTTGATATTTTTGGATTTCCATTGTAGTGGTGTTTTCAGTTATGTACTTTCTAACAATTTGTAGGGAATGTGTCTGTCATAGCCATAATGTAGACCCACCCATGGCTCCACACCCCCATGTACTTCTTCCTCTGCAATCTCTCCTTCCCAGAGATATGGTAATTGATGGTCTGTGTTCCCAAAGCCCTTGGTGTAATGTTCGGGAGAAGCCAAACCATCTCTTTCACCACCTGCATCCTGCAGCTATATTTTGTATTCTCTCTGGGCTCTACAGAATTTCCCATCCTGGCTGTCATGGCCTATGATCGCTATTTGGCCATATGCCATACATTGTGCTACAGCTGTCTCATGAACAGCACCTTCTCTGCTTAACTTACCTTTGGCTCTTGGCTGATGGATTCCTGTCTATCTCTGTGCTGGCATTTCTAATATCCGGGTTGTCCTTCTGTGGCCCTAACATTATCAATCCCTTCTTTATTGACATAGATTCCTGGATAACACTCTCCTGCACTGACACAAGACTCGTCGAGCTGACAACTTTCATCATCTCATACAGTGTCCTCCATATCTCATGTGTGATAAGCAGCAAAAAACAGGAAATCATTGCCTGAAAACTGGTGAAAATTAAACAATTTGGGGGGTTGGAGAGGAGACACTTTCCATGAAAATTTTTGTTTAGTTTAAAAGCCAATATTTTCTGTTGAAAACAAGTTTTGATGGGAAATTTTCAGCCAAAACTACTTGGCATCCAGAAATAATTGATCATCCAATTGCTTTCACTGAGAGTTTGATCTAGCGCATAGGGCAGTGAACTGGGAGTCAGGACACGTGGATTGTTTTCCCACCTCTACCTTCAACTTGCTGTGTGTGACTTTGGGTGAATTACTTGATGTCTGTGTGCATCGGTTTCCCCATCCACCCTTTGTCTATTTAAAATGTAATCTCATTAGGGAAAGGTCTTTCTTTTACTCTATGTTTCTACAGTACTCTAATGGCCCCCTGATCTCAGCTGAGGTCTCTAGGAGTCACTGAAATATAAATAGAGGAGAGATTCAGGAAGCTGGGCAGGATGATAACTAATATCTGAAAAAGAAATATTGTAAGATTTTTCAATAGCACCTAAGTTCTAGGTGGATTGGCACCTAGTGGACTTTTTAAGCAAGTTACGTGAATGATAAATGTGTCAACAGCCTTAAAAAATAAATCTTACAGGAATGTTGATGCTTCTCACCATATTTAGCAATCACCTGAACATTGTTGGAAGGTTAACAATTATACAAATGTTGAAACAAACTTGTGTTATTTTGCCGTAAGGTTCATATGAGTGTTTGGGTTTGTTTAGATGGAGAGTTAGTGCCCAGCAAGTTGGGCTGTTAATCTACAGCACACACTAGGGCTACGTCTACACTGCTCAACACTTTCAGCAGCATGTAGGGGTTACCACAGTGAAGAGGAAGCTGATCCACACTGTGGTGTGTAGCTACATGTGGGAGTGAAAGACTCTGTCAGGAGGGAGGTTTCAGAGTACTTTACTGGGCCAGGGAAAGGCTCCAGAGGTGGGGAGGCAATGAGACACTACACTGCTAAAAATGGCACTGTGCACGGGGGAGACACAGCTTAGGGGAGTAGAGAGCTGTGTAAGGTACCTACTTTGGTAAATGTCCACAGGGTTCAGGCATGTTTTTCCTCTTCTTGCCTAAGCAGTGCCTCACCATATACACAGCTATTTATACCCATGCTACTGGGGCGAGCTGTGTTTGTATCCTATATGCCTTCAAAAGAAGTGTCATCTCTTTACTCTACTTGCCAATGCAGTGTCTCACCATCTACACAGCTATTATTACCCATGCTAGGGGGGCAAGCTGTGTATACACTGTTCGCCATACACACGGTCAAAAGAAGTGTGCAGTGTAGATATGCTTTAAGTTTCCGTGTGAATCTTGCTGCTTCCCGCTAACAGTTGCTTAGTGTGCTTTGATTTACTGTAATTTAAAACAGGAGTAGTTTGATGGGAACTTTTTAGTGAGTGGTAACAGTGCCCACACTGACACACACTGCACTGTAGATTCACACTCTGGCTTGCCACACACTGACACTTCATCTAGACAGGGCCATTGACATGCATTACAACAGGGTAAGGTGTTACAGTCCTGCGCTTGAACATTCAAGTTTGTGTAGTATCTAACTGAGTTCAGCATTTTAACTGCTTGCCTCCAATGTTCTCTTATTTCAGATGGACCTCATGACCAGTAGAGAAACAGAAAACCAAACGAGTGTGCAAGAGTTCATCTTACTGGGCTTTTCTGGCACTTGGTATTTCCGGATGTCCCTTGTTGTGCTGTTTTCTGTGATGTACATGCTAACGATCCTAGGGAATGTGTCCATCATAGCTTTAGTGTGGACCCACCCACAGTTCCACACCCCCATGTACTTCTTCCTCTGCAATCTCTCCTTCCTGGAGATCTGGTTCACCACAGCATGTGTCCCTAAGGCTATTGGTGTCATGCTAGGGACAAGCCAAACTATCTCTTTCACTGTCTGCCTCCTGCAATTGTTCTTTTTCCTCTCCATGGGTTCTACAGAATGTTTCCTCCTGGCTGTCATGGCCTATGACCGCTATTTGGCCATATGCCACCCATTGCGCTACAGCTCCCTCATGAACAGCACCATCACTGTTTGGCTGGCCCTTATCTCTTGGCTGTGTGGTTTCCTGGCTATCTCTGTGCTGGCATCTCTAATAGCCAGGTTGTCTTTCTGTGGCCCTAACATCCTCAATCATTTCGTTTGTGACATAGATTCCTGGATAGCACTCTCCTGCACTGACACAAGCCTCATTGAACTGGCAGCATTCATTATCTCAATCATTGTTGTCGTGGTCTCATGCGCGATAACACTGGTCTCCTACTTTTACATCATCTCCACCATCTTGAGAATCCCATCAGCCCAAGGACGGCAAAAGGCCTTTTCCACTTGCTCTGCCCATCTCACTGTTGTGACTATCTGGTACGGCTCTATCACTTTTCTGTATGTCAAGCCTTCTGCACAAAGCTCATTGGATTTGAATAAAACAATCAACATCTTTAGCACTGTTGTAACTCCGATATTAAACCCTTTCATTTACACTTTAAGAAACAAAGAGGTGAAGGAAGCCCTGGCAAAGGCATTCAGTAGGATGTGAAGTCATTTTCAAACAAGCTGGATTTAGTAGAAATGTAGTCAAAAGGACCAAAACATTCCTGAAGGTCATGAATATAGTAGAAAATTAGGAAAAAGGGTTGATGCAAAGAATTTCAAAGGGCAACCAACTCCTTTTTTCTTAAAATGGGAGTCAGACACCTAAATCCTCCCTTAAATCCTAATCTACTTTCTTTGTGCAGGAGATCATGTCTTTGCTTTTTAGCTTTCCTCATTTGCAGTAATAAACTGCTACTTTTTTCTTGGATGAGATCAAGTTATTGACTGTTGTCCACTGATCTGATCTTGGAGGGTTTATAGTTTGGGTAAAATATAATCTAGCTGTTAAGCATGCTTATAGAAATAATAATGGAAGTTCTGGAGCTGTAATGTGAAGCACAGGATATACAAATATTTAATACAAAATATATGTATTAAAAGTAGGCTGGCTCTAGGTTTTAATCATTAATTGTTAAGGGGTTAGAGTGAGGCCTAGCAGAAGTTGGAGTTGGCATAAGATAGCGTGAGAGTTATGAGTGCTTGACTGACGGTTATGGAATCATACTTGCTTGACCTAAGGTTATAAACTGTAGCAATATGTATCTTGTAATAGTTAGCAATGCATTTGGGGTGAAATAGGTAAACCATAAAGGAACAGATAGTAGCATCTTAGTGGCTTTTTGCAACAAGAGCTAACTGCATTGAGCTTCAAAACTATTGGGAAAGGGACTGGTGCAGATGCTCGTATTACTGTTGAAAAGGTAATTATGGTGAATTGGAACACCATGTATGGACAACTGGAACCCTAAAATTGGTATCCTGGATTACCAAATAGGAATAGGGGGCTGAGATTTGACTTGATCAGATATTGTCCCAGATGTATGTGGGAAGAATGAAAAAAGGAGTACAAAAATGTATCAAACTTGTTCCTAGCTGGGACACTGGAATTATGCTATGGGACAACCGGGTAGGAAACATGGCCCAGCTCTTTCCTCTTGGGGTGATTTCCACATACTTTTTCTTCCATCTTTCTTTCTAAGGGTTTCCATAAAGTTGTAAGTATGCACAATGTAATATTGCAAGTATCAAAAATACACCCCACTCTGGTCATGAGCTGGTCACACCTTGAATGGTGGGAGATTCTGGCCACTGCTTTTATTCACTTAGATCTGCCTGGCATTTTTCCAAGAAAGATTATTTCCTTTGAAAATATTTGGCCTTTTTAAGTTGAAATTGTCAACATTGTCAACATTTTTCATGACAAGAAATCATGCATTTTTAATGTATTGTTTGAAGAAGTGATCAAAGATATCTCAGCATGGATATTGAAAAAATATTCAGTATATGAATTTTTTCAGACAATATTGCCATATATAGTAACATATATAAAAGATATATTATATATTTATAACATATATTATTTATGTAAGCTGGCTTAAGGGGTCTGATGAAAAAGGTAGCTAAGCTTGTTGATGGGTAGATGATAGATGAGGAAGACAGGACTGCGCTCCCCTCACCAGTACAAGGGGGGAAGGTATTGACACTTGTGAATGGGTGAACCCTTGGGGATGGAAGACTGACTCATTACCTCACTACACTCAAGCATCTTCAGACCTGCAATGACTCATGAAAGTACGTGGGTTCCTCCACATGATGGAGCCAACTAGTGTTGAGAAACTCAGACTCGTGAATCCAGAAAAATCCACCCTGAGGGTAGTGTTACTTGCAGGTTGTATAGTGTTACTGATGTATCCTGTCCATATCAATCTTCTCCTTCCCATTATGTGCTTCCTGTCTCTTTCCCCATAGAAATAAAGTATACCTTGGTTGGTGGTTTATAAGTTATGGAGGTGTCAGAAGAGTATATATTTGAGGTATCAGGCCAGTCATAGGGATAAACTCCAGGTTGGGGATAGTCAAAACCACATAGGGAGGTAAGGTAGGGTTCCTGAATACCATGACAGTCAGTTGGAGACACCACCCATTAGGGGCTAAGAACCCAGGACATTGAAACCCACTATGGCCAAACCAGAGGGACACCAGGTAAGGGCTCCTCTTGATGATTATCTGCCCTTAGGGGCACAGTGACCCATGAAACCACCTTACATAGATATTTATCTTTCAGACATATATATCTAAAAAGATATAAATATAGATATAGATATATATCAAAGGTGTATTTCGGACAAATGTATACATGGCAATTGTATCTGAAAGTTTTCATGTACCAATTTTTTTTTCAATATCCAATCAGATACATTTTTTGATCAGAGAGAGTGAGAGAGACTTTTGGCTTTTAAAATACTTTTAATAAATATCAGTACAGAAACACAGAAAAGAAAAAAAAATTATAAATTCCACAGCAGTTGGCCACCCCAACAGTTCATTTATAATAGCCCAGTGCTGCATAAATTGTTTCAAATCGCTTATATCTAAACTCCAAATGAAGACACGAAACCCCTAAAATCTAAAATAATAATAATAATAATACATTTGCAACCCCAGTACCAATAAATTACTATCATCTACTTTTATAATGGACATCTTTGCTTGACCCAAAATAAAGTTTTCAAGGCATACAACAGATCTCTTTGTGAACCTATACTTAACAGTAAAATAAATACAGTAGGAGAAAAATCAAGGGATAATAACTTACAAATACCCTGAAGTAAAACAAATAATGTCTGTCACCTGGAACAAGTAGGAAACATGAAAAAAAAAAAGTCTCCTTCATGTCGGACCTGACATGGACACCTGCAGAGTCAAAAATGTTGCACAAACATTTTCATGCTATAGCCCCATGAAGAACTGACCATTGGAGATCATCCTTCCTTTCTGCAATTGGAGGCTTGTATACAGTTCACCAGGCTGGATGAATGGAGTCCGCCACCAGAAGCTGTGTCCTCCATACTGTATTGGGATAATCAACAAGCATTCAAAAATGATGAATCTTTACTGCAAACATATACAATGACTTATGGCCTAAGGTATTAAAAGTAAGTTCAGAAGATCCATTGAAGGCAAGCAAACTGCCAGGCTTCACAACATCCCAATCCACAACAGAAGCAACAGGCAAGAAATTAGAAACATTAGCATAATCAGGAATTTGTATAATCAAGGAGGCAAGTGTCCAGACTGACAATATTGCCCCTAGGAAGGACGGATTCCACCAGTGATAAAAACCAAGAAATTCAGTGAACCAAATGAAAACCAAGCTTGACAGCCAAGATATCTGCTGATACGCATGCAAAATTAGTAAAATCAATTAAATGAACCAGTTTTGTTACACCCGTTGCAATAAAGGAAGAGACAAGACTCCTAGAAACAAGACTAGGAATCCTCACAAGAAGGTTTTAAGCAAGTGGTTCAGCAAGCAGTCCTGGGAACTCCAGTCTATCCAGAAGCCTCAGCTTAAAAAATCTCCAAGCACTAAAAAGGCTTTAATTAAAAAAGTTAACACCTCAAAACTGAGGTAACCAGGGTCAACTAAAAAAGTTCCTGAGCAAAAGCCAAACTCCCCACCTGCCAAAGAAAAGCAAAGGGCAGTTGCTTCCAAGAAAAAGGTTCATCCCCAAGCAACAGCTGTTGCAGCAACTGTACCCAAAAAGTAGAGATTCTGCTCAAAGGATTAGTGAGACCTTGACCCCTTTCCACATCGACAGTTACAAAATACTCTGCCTCAGCCAGTGACGGCCATCCCAGAAAAAGTCTAAAAGAACCTTGTGAACTTTTTCTAAAAGGACTGGAGGGGGATCCAAAACAATACACTTATGCCACAACACAGAGGCAATTTAATTATTAATCAGTAACACACCCTTGGAATGAGAGTTGAGGCAAACACCACTTCCACCTTCGCAACCTCCCCTCCAACTTTTCCATAACTCTCTCCCAGATCCGACCCAAAATATCATCTCGTCCCAGCATATTTCCCGTGCCTTAAAGTCAGATCACCTCCACAGTAGTCTTCCCTGGCAAAGTTAGAGGGCGGAAGATCACCCAAGCCCCCAGCAGGAGTGTCTCACTCTTCCCCCAATTTATGCCAGCTGAGGAAGCCTGCTTGAAAGAGTACTGACATTCAGTCAAAACCTGGACATTGCAATCATGAGTAATAAACACAGTCACATTGTCAGCATATGCAGAGACTTTCAAGGCAGCACAAGCTGGTACAGGAAGAGAAGGGCAAGAAAGGTGGTTTCGCAACATGCATAACAGGAGCTTGATAGAAAGAGCATTCAATAGCTCAGACAGGTTGCACCCTCTATGATTCCCCTACAGACTGGAAAGGGAATGCTCAAAACACCATTCATCTTAAGTAGACTATATATCTCAATATAGAGTAACTGAAAGCAGGAGACAAACCTGGGCCCCAAACCAAAAGCAACAAGGGTACAAAACAAATATCCATGATCTAAACAATCAAAAGCCTTCTCTCCATAAAGGGGAATCAACCCAATGTGCAAATCAAACATTTTTGAGGTCGAAATTACATCCCACAAATGAACAAGGTGATCAAAAATGGACCTGTTGGGGATGCAATATGTCTGATCAGGGTGAACTACTAAACAAATCACAGTTTTCAATTTATTTGCTAAGACCTTTGAACACAGTTTATCATCCAAGCAAAGCAGGGAAACAGATCTCCAATTCTTCACCTCCCCAAGGCCCCCTTCTTAGGCAACAGGGTAGGAACCGCTTGATGACAAATGAGAGGCAGTATCTCCTCTCTAATGCACTCCTGAAAAACCTGGAGCAAGTTAGGCTCAGGAAAGATCCAAAAGGCCTTATAAAACTCAACAGGCAAACCATCAATACCATTAAGGCCACAAGTCAATTCTGAGAGTGTCAGGTCCTGTTCAAGTCTGTCTACATCCAACATTGAGATCCTAGGAAGATCTTCAAGGAGCCACCAACACTCAGATAGAGACACAGGCTCAGCTGCATACAGGTCTGAGAAAAAATTCACAGCGAAGTTCCTAATCCCCACAGGAGCTGAAAGCACTTGGCCTGAAAATGTCTTGAAATGGCCGCTCATTTTCTGGTTGGTATGTTTCTTTTCCAGGTCAGAGAAAAGCTGAGTAGGCACATCCATTTGAGAAAGGCCCTGAAATCGGGCCCTGACCAATGCACCCTGAACGTTGCTACCCAACAGATCTTGCAGGAGCAGTTTTTTATCTTTCAAGCTCTCATGCAACCAGGATCATTACTGCCATGAAAGACTTTTTCAAGTTCCACAATCCCCAACTCTAACTCCTTCATACTCCCACGCAGCAGACCAGGGTTGTCTGCTGCATGTATTGCTGATAAAAATATTTAATATTAATTTTACCCACCTCCCACCACTGCCTTAGGGAGAGGAAAACATCCTTTGAGGCAACCCAGTCTCCCCCAAAATAATTGAAAGAGTCCTGAAAGTGAACATCTTTTAAAAGGTCACCATTCCCAGGGGCCACCTGCATTTTCTTATTTCTTTCACCTGCATTTTCCAATTAACCACTTGTGTCAGACTCCCACAACAAAAACAGGCCATGTCTTCAGTGGCAACAAACACAGTGTAGTCACATTCCCTAATCCTATAGTTGAGGGAAACTTTTGACACTTTGGAAGCATTGTTTAATACCATATAAACCTGCCCACGAAAGGACAAGACATGCTGAACCTCTGGGGCTTTTCAGTTCAAAGGAAATCTCCTAATAGGGCAGCGATCTTTCTCAGTATGTCTCTGGCCAGCTGCTCATTTCCTAATAAAGGAAGGACATTAGAGATAGTGACTTTAACAGCAGGTGTTGAGAGGGGCACCACAGGGACTGAAACACACCACACAACAATCCCCTTCACAGCCATCTGCTCAACAAGGCTAAGCGTGGCAACAAGGGAGGCCTACCGCATATTTTTAAACATGGTCACCTTCGTCACAGTTAGAAAACACGCCTCCACAGAGGCAGATTCTGGAGTCAAAATCTGCAACCCATGGCCCTGGTTTAACCCTGAGAATCCACAACAAACTGAGGTCTCTGTCCCCCTGGGCTGGCCGTGCCAGCCCAGAGGACAGACAAAAGCCTGCTAAAACAAAAGAAATCCTAAAATTAAACCCACAACAATCACAAAATTAAAGACACACACACACAGAGACAATCACAAATTCTCCATTTACTCAACAGAAAGAGACACAGAGAGAACAGCTGTCAAGGCTGTATCCCTACTTTGAACTTTAGGGTACAAATGTAGGGGCCTGCATGAAGACTTCTAAGCTTAACTACCAGCTTAGTTCTGGTCCGCTGCCACCATCCCAAAGCTAATTCCCTTTCCTGGGTAGCCTTGAGAGACCTTCACCAATTCCCTGGTGAATACAGATCCAAACTCCTTGGATCTTAAATAAGGAGAAATTGACCCTTCCCCCCTCCTTCCTTTTACCAACTCCTGGTGAATACAGATCCAAACCCCTTTTAGATCTTAAAACAAGGAGAAATTGACCCTTCCCCCCTCTTTCCTTTCACCAACTCCTGGTGAATACAGATCCAACCCCCTTTTAGGTTTTATAGATCCAACCCCCCACAGGTTTTTCATGTTCCCTGCCAGGAAATTAGTTCCCGAATCTGTAAGGATGTCGGAGGGCCACCCTACCCTGGCAAAAATGTCTGCTAATGCCTGGCACACACTTTTAGCCTTGGTGTTGCTTAAGGGTACAGCTTCCGGCCATCGGGTAGCAAAATCCATGAAAGTCAGTACGTACTGCTTTCCTCTGGGTGTCTTCTTTGGGAAAGGACCCAGAATATCCACAGCTACTCGCTGAAATGGGACCTCAATTATGGGTAGTGGCTGGAGAGGGGCTTTAACCTGGTCTTGGGGCTTTCCCACTCGTTGGCACACCTCACAAGACCGGACATAATTAGCAACGTCCTTGCCCATTCCCTCCCAGTGGAAGGACTTCCCCAACCGGTCTTTGGTTCTGTTCACCCCAGAATGGCCACTGGGACGATCATGGGCTAAGCTCAAGAGTCTTACCCGATACTTAGTGGGAACTACCAGCTGTCTTTGAGGATGCCAGTCTTCCTGGTGCCCACCAGAAAGAGTCTCCTTGTATAAAAGTCCTTTTTCTACAACAAACCGGGATTGGTTAGAAGAGCTGAGAGGCGGTGGGGTGCTCCGTGCCGCCGCCCAAGCTTTTTGAAGGCTGTCATCTGCTTCCTGCTCGGCCTGGAACTGTTCCCTTGATGCTGGAGACATCAGTTCCTCCTTGGACTGTGGACTGGGGCTTGGTCCCTCTGGAAGCGATGCAGGTGCTGGGGCTTTTTCCATTGACTGTGAACCGCTGTCCGCTGGTGCACTATGTGGTATTTCAGGCTCTGGCTGAGCCTCTTGGGTAGGGTTATCTGCTGCTTCTGCCAGTTTAGGCTCGCTGGTGCCCTCTGGCATTGGAGTTGTAGACGGGGTTGCAAGCGCTGGACTCAGTGCTGGCAATGGTTCTGGTGCTGGTTGCGTTGCCAGTTCCGGTTCTGGGACTGGCTTTGGCTGGGTCTCTGGGATTGGATCCACTACGGCTGTTGCAGTCGTTGGCAGGGGATCCGGTTCCACCACCTGTGTTTGGGTCTCCGGTAACACAGAC
This sequence comes from Emys orbicularis, assembly GCF_028017835.1. Taxonomy (NCBI): domain Eukaryota; kingdom Metazoa; phylum Chordata; order Testudines; family Emydidae; genus Emys; species Emys orbicularis. The sequence goes on along the minus strand of NC_088695.1, from coordinate 16,330,067 downwards.
GGGGCCCTGGTGGACGGCTCAGGAACAGGGATGGGGGTGAAAGCTTGCTTAGCCTGGCTGCGGGTGACGATTCCCACCCTCTTGGCTAGCTTCACATGGTTGGCCAAGTCTTCCCCCAGCAGCATGGGAATGGGATAATTGTCATAGACTGCAAAAGTCCACATTCCTGACCAGCCCTTGTACTGGACATGCAACTGGGCTGTAGGCAAGGTTACAGACTGTGACACGAAGGGTTGAATTGTCACTGTAGCCTCAGGGTTGATGAGTTTGGGGTCCAGTAGGGATTGGTGGATAGTTGACACTTGTGCCCCAGTGTCCCTCCAAGCGATAACCTTCTTTCCGCCCACTCTCAAAGTTTCCCTTCGCTCCGAGGGTATGAGAGAGGCATCTGGGTCTGGGGTTCTTTGGTGTGACTGGGGTGTAATGAACTGTAATCGGTTGGGGTTCTTGGGGTAGTGAGCCTTTATATGCCCCAGTTCATTACATTTAAAACATCGCCCTGCTAAGGTATCACCGGGGCGATGTTGGTTGATGGAGACTGGTGTGGTGGGGAGGCGTCTGGGGTTTCCCTTGGGATGTGGGTGGGGCCTTGGGTTGTCCCCGGTGATAAGGTTTTGTTTCGGCTTGCCCCTTCTGATATTCGCTCCAACTGCTACTAGCTTTTTTTTTTTCTGTCACCTCCACCCATTTGGCTCCAATCTCCCCCGCCTCGGTTACAGTTTTGGGCTTCCCATCTAGGATGTACCTTTCTATTTCCTCAGGAACACCCATTTGCAATAGGAAGGGCAACTTTTCCGTAGATTTAACATTTGCTCCTGATATCCAGGCATCCCAATTTTTCCCAATGTGGTAGGCATGTCGGGTAAATGACACATCAGGTTTCCACCTTAGGGCTCTGAACCGCCGACGGGCATGCTCAGGTGTTAGCCCCATTCTGATTCTGGCCTTGTTTTTAAAAAGTTCATAACTGTTCATGTGTTCCTTAGGCATTTTAGCCGCCACCTCTGCTAAGGGTCCACTGAGCTGCGGCCTCAGCTCTACCATGTACTGGGTTGGAGGGATGTCGTATTCAAGGCAGGCCCTTTCAAAAATTTTTAAGAAGGCCTCAGTATCATCGCCTGCCTTGTAGGTGGGGAATTTCCTGGGATGGGAAGTGGTACCTGGAGAGGAGTTGTTAGGATGGTCTGATGCAACCTGCCTAGTCCTTGCTGCTTCCAGTTCCATCTCTTTTTCTTTCAGCTCCATCTCTCTTTTATGGGCCTCCTGTTTGGCTTTTTCTTCTCTTTCATGGGCCTCCTGTTTGGCTTTCTCTTCTCTTTCATGGGCCTCCTGTTTGGCTTTCTCTTCTCTGTCATGTTTGGCTTTTTCCAGCTCCATCTCTCTCTTGTGGGCCTCCTCTTCAAGTTTTTTAATTTGAAGCAGTCTTTGATGTTTTCTTTCATTTTCTTCTGCTTCTAGTTTGGCCAGTTCTATTTTGTTAGCTGCTTCTTTGGTAGTCATTTTCCTGTTTTCTTGTGCTGGGTCACACCCTCTGCAGTTGACTGAAACTGGGATGTATTTAGCTCAGGCTCCTGCTGAGTGCTGCTGAGTTAACAGAGACTTTCTAACTAGCTACTTCCGAGGATGTAAAAAGAAAAAAAAAACAATTCAGATTGTAAATTACCTTTACCAGATCAAAGTTTGCTCACTTATTGAACCGTTCTCTTAACAAAGGACCTTGTTAAAAAAACTTAACACCTCTGCCTTCAGGCAAGGAGAGATAAGATATGCATCTACCTTCAGCTCTGCTCTCCAAGCAGCTAGAAGGAAAAAAAAATCTTTTACTGGCTTTTGGGTTTAAAACGATCCCACCACTGCCACCATGTCAAGGCTGTATCCCTACTTTGAACTTTAGGGTACAAATGTAGGGGCCTGCATGAAGACTTCTAAGCTTAACTACCAGCTTAGTTCTGGTCCGCTGCCACCATGTCAAGGCTGTATCCCTACTTTGAACTTTAGGGTACAAATGTAGGGGCCTGCATGAAGACTTCTAAGCTTAACTACCAGCTTAGTTCTGGTCTGCTGCCACCATCCCAAAGCTAATTCCCTTTCCTGGGTAGCCTTGAGAGACCTTCACCAATTTCCTGGTGAATACAGATCCAAACTCCTTGGATTTTAAATAAGGAGAAATTGACCCTTTCCCCCTCCTTCCTTTCACCAACTCCTGGTGAATACAGATCCAAACCCCTTTTGGATCTTAAAACAAGGAGAAATCAATCAGGTTCTTAAAAAGAAGGCTTTTAATTAAAGAAAAAGGTAAAAATCATCTCTGTAAAATCAGTATGGAAAATAACTTTACAGGGTAATCAAACTTAAAGAGCTCAGAGGACCCCCCTCTTCTGTCTTAGGTTCAAAGTACAGCAAACAAAAATAAACACTCTGGTAAAAGGTACATTTACAAGTTGAGAAAACAAAGTAAATCTAAGACGCCTTGCCTGGCTTTTACTTACAATTTTGAAATAAGAGAGACTTGTTTAGAAAGATGGGGAGAACCTGGATTGATGTCTGGTCCCTCTCAGTCCCAAGAGCGAACAACCCCTTAAACAAAGGACACACACAAAAGCCTTTCCCCCCCCCAAGATTTGAAAGTATCTTGTCCCCTTATTGGTCCTTGGGGTCAGGTGTCAGCCAGGTTACCCGAGCTTCTTAACCCTTTACAGGTAAAAGGATTTGGAGTCTCTGGCTAGGAGGGATTCCATAGCACTGTACACAGGAGAGCTGTCACCCTTCCCTTTATAGTTATGACAACAGCAAAGCACACCAATTCTCAGTCTCACTCCCACAATCTCCTGAGACAAATAGAGATATTTTTGTATTAGTATATTACAGAAGAAAAGATACATTTGACAGACAAGACTATGGAAAATAGTCACCGGGATATTGCATGGCTAACTCCATCATTGGAGACTGAGATGTCTGTCAAATTTAAATCAAATGTCTTTCCAGCTCAAGATGTTGCATTGCAGAGGCAATTCCAGTATTTTGAAATTGTTTTCATCCTGAATCTGGATGAAAAGTTACAATTTGGAATTTTTTTGTAGAATGAAATGTTCCAAAAAATTTAAACTCATAAATGGCAAAACATTTCATTCTGATCAAAACTAATGCTAGTCAGAACCCAGAATTCCTGTTCCATGATCATTTCCAAAGTTTCTTCATTATTATTATTTTATTACTCTGAATCAGAACAAAAAATCAATAAACATTTCAGAACATCTTCCAGAACAAAATTACGAAATTTCATAGAGAAAAAATAGAAAAGACAGCCAGCCAGCCTGCCTTGTTTCCTGTAATAGTTTTAATAGAATCAACACGTTCCTATGGAACTGTTCTGTTAGAAAATTTTCAATTAGTTCTAGTTCCAATGTTTCAAAATGAAATATTTCATTTCAAAATGTCAATTCAAAATGAAAAAAGTTCAGTGTAAAGTGACATTTGACTGGGTTCTAGTGCCAGCAATACACTTGTTAATTGTGGGACCCCAAAAAAGCCACATCCTCTTCCCGTGCCTCAGTTTCTCCATCTTGAAATGGAGAAAATGACACCAGCTGAAATTTGTTGGGAATGGAATTTCCATTCCATACAAACTCCAGAAATGTCCTTTCATCCCAAATCAGAACCGAACATTAAAATTTACTTATTTTTTTTCTAAAATATTTCATTTCAGAATCATCAAAATTACCTCATTGAAACAAAATGTTTTTATAAGATTCAAATGTCTCTTGTTGCTTTTATCATTATATTACATTATGTTATACATTATAGTATAATATATGCAATATATAAAAATTATAATATAACATAAAATTCAAATGATAAATTTAAAGTAACCATTTTGACCAAATTGAAACAAATTGTTTTGCTAATTTCCCTTAAAAAAATCAATATGTTCCCAAGAAAAGTGTTTATGTCATTGAACTTGCAGTTTCCAATTGAACACAGTTCCACTGACAAGTTTTCAAAAAGCTGTAATATTAACCTGCTTTGTAAAGTGCTTTCAGATCTATATGTGTATGTATGTAAAATCTATGACCCTTTGATTTAGAACTTTGCACCTGACACCAAAATGGGGGGACACGAGGAGGAGTTTAGCCATTTTGTGAATTTAATCCTCCTTCTCCTTGTTTTTGTCAAAATTCCTGAAATTCAAAACATCTGGGGGGGGGGGGGGGCGGGAGAAGAGGAGGGTGAAAATAAAACAAAATGTTTTATTTTGTTTCAATTCTTTTTTTTCCTATTCACCAATTTTTTTTTAAATGTCATTTCTCGTTTCACCTGAAATGATATTTTATATTATTTTTCAAAATTGCCAATGAATTGAAAAATCCATTATTCAACCAGATATATTTGTTACTTCAGTTGATGATTAGCATTCAACCTGTTACTCACGCAAGTAGCCTTTAATCATGCATGGTGTTCATTTGATTTCAAAAGAACTATTAGGGTGAATTAGGTTTAGCAAGATCAGACACAATGAAATGAAAAATGAGAGCTGGTAGCCTTTGTGATTTTGGGGGAGTTCTAAAACATCTCTAAGGGTTTTACAGACCTTTTTTTGCATTTTAATATTTGTGACCGAGTCAGACCAGACTGCTACAGGAGAGGGCAGGAAGGAAGGTATATTAGCCTCAGCCTGTTGGGATCTGGAAGTGGGTGGGCAGAGCCTGCGCACTGCTAAATGACCTCCCCCAGCCTAAGGGATCCATCCTCTTTGGAACCCCTTTTCAGGTAGTTGAAAGCAGCTATCAAATCCCCCCTCATTGTTCTCTTCTGCAGACTGAACAATCCCAGTTCCTTCAGCCTCTCCTCATAAGTCATATGCTCCAGCCCCCTAAACATTTTTGTTGACTTCTGCTGGACTCTTTCCAATTTTTCCACATCCTTCTTGTAGTGTGGGGCCCAAAACTGGGCACAGTACTCCAGATGAGGCCTCACCAATTTCAAATAGAGGGGAATGTTCACGTCCCTCGATCTGCTGGCAATGCCCCAACTTAATCAGCCCCAAATGCCATTAGTCTTCTTGGCAACAAGGGCACACTATTGACTCATATCCAGCTTCTCGTCCACTATAACCCCTAGGTCCTTTTCTGCAGAACTGCTGCCTAGCCATTAGGTCCCTAGTATGTAGTAGTGCATGGGATTTTTCCATCCTAAGTGCAGGACTCTGCACTTGTCCTTGTTGAACCTCATCAGATTTATTTTGGCCCAACCCTCTAATTTCTCTAGGTCCCTCTGTATCCTATCCCTACCCTCCAGCGTATCTACCACTCCTCCCAGTTTAGTGTCATCTGCAAACTTGCTGAGGGTGCAGTCCACACCATCCTCCAGATCATTAATGAAGTATATTGAACAAAACCGGCCCCAGGACTGACCCTTGGGGCACTCCGCTTGATACCGGCTGCCAACTAGACATGGAGCCCTTGATCACTACCCGTTGAGCCTGATCATCTAGTCAGCTTATAGTCCATTCATCCAGCCCATACTTCTTTAACTTGCTGGCAAGAATACTGTGGGAGACCGTATCAAAAGCTTTGCTAAAGTCAAGGAATAACATATCCACTGCTTTCCCCTCATCCACAGAGCCAGTTATCTCATCAGAGAAGGCAATTAGGTTAGTCAGGCATGACTTGCCCTTAATGAATCCATGCTGACTGTTCCTGATCACTGTCCTCTCCTCAAAGTGCTTCAGAATTGATTCTTTGAGGACCTGCTCCATGATTTTTCCAGGGACTGAGGTGAGGCTGACTGGCCTGTAGTTCCCTGGATCCTCCTTCTTCCCTTTTTAAAAGATAGGCACTACATTAGCCTTTTTCCAGTCATCTGGGACCTCCCCCGATCACCATGAGTTTTCAAAGATAATGGCCAATGGCTCTGCAATCACATCCACATCTAAATAGTCCTGAACCACTTCTTTCTCCACAGAGGGCTGGTCACCTACTCCCCACACTGTGCTTCCCAGTGCAGCAGTCTGGGAGCTGACCTTGTTCATGAAGACAGAGGCAAAAAAAGCATTGAGTACATTAGCTTTTTCCACTTCCTCTGTCACTAGGATGCCTCCCTCATTCAGTAAGGGGCCCACACTTTCCTTGACTTTCTTCTTGTTGCTAACATACCTGAAGAAACCCTTCTTGTTACTCTTAACATCTCTTGCTAGCTGCAACTCCAAGTGCGATTTGGCCTTCCTGATTTCACTCCTGCATTCCTGAGCAATATTTTTATACTCCTCCCTGGTCATTTGTCCAATCTTCCACTTGTTGTAAGCTTCTTTTTTGTGTTTAAGATCAGCAAGGATTTCACTGTTAAGCCAAGCTGGTCGCCTGCCATATTTACTATTATTTCTACACATCAAGATGGTTTGTTCCTGCAAACTCAATAAGGATTCTTTAAAATACAGCCAGCTCTCCTGGATTCCTTTCCCCCTCATGTTATTCTCCCAGGGGATCCTGCCCATCAGTTTCCTGAGGGAGTCAATTTCTGCTTTTCTGAAGTCCAGGGTCCGTATTCTGCTGCTCTCCTTTCTTCCTTGTGTCAGGATCCTGAACTCAACTATCTCATGGTCACTGCCTCCCAGATTCCCATCCACCTTTTTGCTTCCCCTACTAATTCTTCCTGGTTTGTGAGCAGCAGGTCACAAACCCACTGCTCCTCAAAGGTCTCAAGGGAGCCAGCGGATGCTGCCCAGAGGAACTCTGCCCAGATGCGTGAGACCAGGGAGGAGCGGAAATAGGCCCCACAGTCGCAGAGCACCTCCTTATCTAGCATCTTCCTCCTGGTGTTGTAGATGGCTACTTTGGCTAGGGCCAGGTGGAGGTTAACAAGGAGGTCTCATGACTTAGTGGGGCCACGGATAGGGTGTGCAAATATAAACAAGTGTGGGGAGAAATGAAGCGAGACCCTCAGCAGGAGGTTCTGGAGGAGCCAGAATAGAGGCTGCAACCTGCCTCACTCCAGATACACGTGCACCAGTGTCTCCTTCATGCCACAAAAGGGGCAGGTGTCCGGGATGGGGGTTAACTGCACCAAGAACACGCCTGTGCTCAGGGCTCCATGAAGGAGCCAACAACAGATATCCCAGTGGGCTTTGGGACCAGGGAGGAATATCGGCTGGCCCAGCGGGGTTCCTCACCCTCCAGAGGTGGTAGGAGGTCCAACCACTTTGTGACGGAATGGAACGTGAGGTTGAGGACATGAAGAGTGTGGAGCAAGAGAGTGTACAGACGTTTCCTTGATGTGGTCCGGAAACGAGCCGGCTGCAATTTGTGCAGCTGGCTCATGGTGAAGGGGTGGAATGGCCGGGTGGGTCCCCGGGGGAGGGGCCCAATGAAAAGTTCCGGAGGGCCTGAAGGGACAATTAGTAGTAGTATTTATGTATATCACGGCTGTGATTTCATGCCCTATCCAAGATCACAGTCTTATTGTGCTCGCCAGGGCTTGCACACACAGGATGAGATGATCCTGACTCAATGACATTACATTCTAAAGACATAAAGGAAACAAAAAGTGGGAAGAGAAACCGAGGCACAGAGAAGTGAGGTAATTTCCCCAGGCCACACAGTAGATACATGGCAGAGTGAGGTCACAAATTTACATCTCCAGTGCCTGATAAACCAGACTTTGCTGCCTCAGGCTGGGAAGAAAGGAGAACAGAGCAGCTACACTATCTAAATACAGCTGCATGGCTGAATTGGGTCACTGATGAGAACTTAGCATGTATAATGTACTGGATGATTGATATGCAGTGAGAAAGAAGCAGCTACATTGTATGAAGGGGGAAAGACGTTAGCAGAACTTCTGGGGCTGCAAAGGGGCAGCCATACCATATAAAGACCTCTAGGTTGCTGCAGAAAACAAGGGATACAAAAGGAGCAACTACAGGGCTAGATTCTCAGTTCTAGTAAGCTGAAGTAGCTCTGTTAATTTCAATGGGGCTACACACATTTTCCGCAGCTGGGGATCTGGGCCATTGACTCCAGTGGAGTATGGTTGATTCTCAGCAGCTGGGTCTGCCCCTCTGATCCAATGGAGCTACATCAATTTACACCAGAGGAGAATGTGGCCCACTGACTCCACTGGAGCTACGTCAATTTAAACTAGATGGAAATCGGGCCCGTTATCTTCAATGGAGCAACCTTATTTTACACCAATGGAGAACGTAGCCCATAATGTTTGAGTGGGGAGTAAAAAGAAAGGTTAATAAATGGGCTGTTATACTGCAAAGTGACCACCCGGGCGGAGCATATTGGCCACTAGATATCAGCAGATGATACCTAATGTAAAAGAGAGATTTGAGGCAACCATTAGATGGCAGCATTGTGTCAAGAACGAGTCATGGACAGCTAGTTCTTGCAATAAAGGATGACTATTGGCAAAGGGCTGTGTATTATAACAGACCATTATCCCTCAGAAAGGTAAACTATGCTTCATCACGATGTGAATCATTTCCCCCCAGAGACTCATGAGGCTGTTTCACTAAATGCAATTACATTTGGGAAAAAACAACTCAAGTCATACCTGGCATTGCTAAGAGCAGAGCTTTGGAGACACAAAATTGTCCATAACAGTGATGGGTTGAGTTTAAAAGATTGGGACCCATTTGTACTTATGAAAATCTTTGAACTGGACAGGGAATAACAATCTCCCACAATAAAAAAGATGTAGATAGACTTATTCTTCCCTCACAACACCATATAATTCAGGTCAATGTGGGACAGCTTTCCTCAGAAAACTTTCTGATGGAAATGCTTCCTTCTGGGAACCAGATGTGGACAATATACTGTGATGCATAAATGCAATGGTTATATAGACTATGCCAGAATGTGTACATTAGTTGATGTGTGTACACACACAAATGTGCATGTGTATCCTTCTGCACAAACCACTGTTCTCTTCTGCCTGGTTTCAGACATTCTGAAATTTGCTCCTTTTTACACTTTGTAGAACAGGTTTTCTTCAGCTCAAGTGATTGCCAGTACACCGCTACCTCGATATAACGCGACCCGATATAACACGGATTCAGATATAAAGCGGTAAAGTAGTGCTCTGGGGGGGGGGGGGGGTGGCTGCACACTCCGGTGCATCAAAGCAAGTTCAATATAACGTGGTTTCACCTATAACGCGGTAAGATGTTTTGGCTCCCGAGGACAGCATTCTATCGAGGTAGAGGTGTACTTCCAAAGCTACAATAGCATTGGCATCTGGCAACCAGGAAGGCTGGGCTTTCCAAGGGAAGCAAAGGGAAATAAGCCCCCAAATCACAGTTGGATGTGGGTGGGTGCCTAACTCCCTTAATCTCCTTTGAAAATCTCAGACAGACTTCATATTTGGTCAAGGATTAGTTCCAATATTAGAGCCTCAGCTATGCAGTGTAATGATATTTCAGACTGAGAAGAGGGACTCAGTACAAACACGTCTTCACAGCTGCTTTACCCTCCCTCCAACCTTGAATACTTGGTCATGCACAACGTTTTTTCTGAGTGTTCTGCTTTTTCGGGAGAGGCTCTCTGCAGATAAAGCTGGGGGAACTATGAGAGAGGAGCATTTCATTTTGGAACCATGCCAAAAGTCTTCAAACACAGTTGGACAATAAGGGCCCCAATGATAAAAGTCCCTTCTCAAACTTCCTGCCTCTAACTTCACAGGAATTTTTTCAGGCCCAGTGTTGTGAAATCCTGAGTGACGCTGGGGAAGAAGAAAGGCCCAGTCAAAGAGATTGTTAATAAATCCAGTTAAGATTGCAGGCGATCTTCATAATTCTGTTGAGATCTAGGCTAAGTTATTCAAAGTGGCCTAAAGAAATTAGGCACTGATCTGCCAGTGGGAGTTGGGTGCCAAACTTCCATAGGTTGTTCTGAAAATGACAGCCTAAATCATGCCTAAATTCTGCAGCACAACTTTTCTGTAGGCCCCCTTCACCTCTTTGTTCCTCAGACTGTAGATGATAGGGTTGAAAGTTTATGCTAGGCCCCCTTTTCCCTATGTTCATATTATTAAGGACTCAGCTCCTTCCCAGGGGTACATTTGCTTGTCTCTGATGCCCCAAATGCCCTAGTGAAAGTCCCTGTGTTCATTGCAATCACTTGGGCTTCTCTGATTTGCAGAAGACATGCTGGCCAGATCATGTGGGTTGTGAGTTCTAGGTTTAATTCTTGGGTCTGCTGCAGACCCACTGGATGAATTTGGTCCCATTCACTTCTCTCAAAGTGCTTCACCCTGTGCATTGTCCTGTTATAAGCAGTACTGAGGACAGAAATCTGGGGCACCAAACCTTCCACCTCCTAAGCCCACATCATGAGAAGGGCCTTTTCTTTCCAGACATTTCCTAGCTGAACAGTGCCTAGAGCAATCGCTCAGGCGCCCAATCTCCTCCCTTTGAAATTAAGGGGTATTGGGCCACATCTCATCTTTCATGACTTGAAATTGTTCCCCGGGATCCTTGTTGTTAGGACCTTCAGTAGTTTCCTGATAGGTGACACTGTCATATGGCCGTGCCAAGGGTAGAGCTGGTTATGGGCTAGAGACACCACTGCCTACTCTCTGGTCTCTCTGAAAGCACCCACCTCAGGTGTTGAGCCTCTTGCCCTCATCAGTCTCAGGGAAGAATCTCACACTCCTTCCACTCTCAGACCAGGACTTAGGTACTCTATCCGGCATATATCCCACATAATAACTGCTTATCACCCTGCAGCTCCAACTGGGCTTCAGGCACCAGTGACCAGTGACACTGACCAACACCCACCTTAAAACAAAGTATATTTTTTTAGCAATTGGAACAAACATTTAAAAATCGATTTCAAAGCAACAAAGAACCTACACACATCTAATCAAAGGGCTTCAGCAGGTTGCCTGCAGGTGTCAGGTAGGACTTTTTCCCCCAATGCACAGTTGGTCTGATGGATTCTGTTTCTCGCCTCCCCTTCATTTGGAGCATCAGATATTGGCCTCAGCTGGAGCTGGGGCACTGGATGGGTCGGGCCAGTGCTCTGAGGGGCCCAGAGAACCATTTTTTCTAGATGCCTGGCTGGTGCGTCTGGCTCACATGCTCCAAGCACTATTATTCACTTGATTTGGGGTGGAGAAGGAATGTCCCTAGCTCAGATTGTCCGGGACCTTGGGGATTTTGCAGACTGCTCTGTTGCTTTTCCTCTTGCCTTTTTAATGCAGTTGTGATTTCTAGTCTCTTCTCCAGAAATTAGCCCCTTCCGTTTGTCGTCATTACTTGAGCCTAGATGCACATTGGCCGGATTTTTGTCACCATCCCCCATAGGACCTAGTTTAAAGCTCTCCTTATCAGGTTAGCCAGACGATGTCCAAAGATGCTCTTCCCAGTATTTGATAGATGGAGCCCACTCCAGCACAGTAATCCTCTTTTCTGCAACATCAGCTTGTTGTTGTAGAAGCCAAAGCCCTCTTGCCGACATCATCTGCATACTCACGCATTTACTTCCATGAGTCGATGGTCCCTACCCTTTTCCTTCAACAGGGAGGAGGGAAGAGAACATCACTTGCACTCCAAACTCTTTTATCCTTCTTCCCAAAGCCACATAGTCTGCAGTGATCTGCTCAAGGTCATTCTTGGCAGTATCGTTGGTGCCCACATGGATAAGTAGGAAGGGGTAGCAGTCCAAGGGCTTGATGAGTCTCGGCTGACTCTCAGTCACATCCTGAATTCTAGCTCCAGGCAAGCAGCACACTTCTCAGGATTCCCGGTCCGGACGGCAGATGGATGACTCTGTGTCCCTTAGGAGGGAGTCCCCAACTATCACCACCCTTCTCCTCCTCTTGGGAGTGGTGGTCATGGAACCCCCATCCTTAGGAGAATGCATCAATGCCTTCCGGTCGACGGGGTCTCCTTCTGATCCCTTCCCTCAGATGACCTGGGAGGAGGGAGTTTGAGCTGGTGAACCCAGAGGCTGTCTCCAAAAGACAGAGAAGGAGAGTAGGAAGGATCCCAGGGAAATATCTGCTGGGTGTGGGAGCAAGCAGACTATAGTTGCAGACCATAGGGTTCCTGGTCTGGAACCCAGAGTAGTGGGTAGGCCCGAGTTCCCCAACCAACTGCTGGGAAAGTGGCACAGGACCTGGCCTTGGAGCAGAAGACTGTCTGGAGCGGTATGGGGACAATTGATCCACTGGGACATTGATACCCTGGAAGAGAAGGACTGTGCAGTGCCCTGGCCAGAGGGCTGAGTCACAGAGAGAGAGTCCTGCAGAGTGAGGGAGGACACACTGTGAGCAACCGTCACAAGGTGGGTGTCAGACCTGAGTGGAGCTAATCCCAGACATAGCCACAAAGAGACTCCCAGTGGTGAGTAGTCCCCCTGACAGATGGGTTTCCCTCTTGTGTTACAAGAGAAGAAGTGACCCCACCCAATTCACATGCTCTCAGAAAGCCAGGAAGCTCCTGGGACCCAGCCTGGTCTCAGTTTCTCTCCATGACTCTGTTTTCCTCTCCCAGGGAAAAATGGGGGTTTTGAATGCTCCCACCCTCCCTACATGTCTGTTCCCAATTACCACATTGCTCATGGTGTCTTTCAGATAGGACACAGCTGTAAAATCTTCCTTCTGTCTCAGTCTACTTTTTCCCAGTTGGCCAGCGCATTTGGCCAGGCCATGTATGCCCACCAGCTTGAATGCCCCATTGTTTGGCTGCTTGGACCCATTCATCTTTAATGCCCTGCAATGATTGGTTTTGTGACTGTCTGTAGACTGTGGGGGAGGATGTTGGAACTGTCTGGAACAAACTTAGCACATAAGTCACATTTTGGAATACCAATTCATAACTATTACATACACACACCAACATTCATGACAGCTGGAATATGGGGGATTTTCTGTGGAATACTTCAACTTTTTGTCAAGAAACTAAAAACAATAAAACTTTTTTTTTTTCAGTTTTGGGCAAGCAAAAACCAAAAATATTCATCTGAAAACCAAATATTTTTGGATAAAAACTGCTGAAAACCAAACTTTTTTATTGAAAACAAAAACAATAAATTGATATCTGGGTTTTCAATTTTCAGTCAAAAAATATCTTTGTATATGTGTACAACAGACCTGCTGGCTGATTTATACATTTCTCTGGAAGGTCTTAAACCAGGAGGCAGACCTGACTAATTGTTTTCTGCTGGGAACCGGATTATGAGAATCCACACGTCTGTTGCAAAGGACTGGAAGCAGGACATATTTTATTTTGTTTTATCTTTTCAACAGGGTTGAGATGAGCCAGACTTTTTCATTAGATTGTGTAGCTTGGGTTAGCAGAACACGACCTGTCGGGGAACTGGAACCTTTAATTGGTGCAACCACCTGTGTTTGCTCTTCCCCCCACAGATGCCTTTGTCCCAGGTAGCTCAGGTTTAATAATAAGAAAGATCTAACCCACAACACTAAGAGTGGACCACAAGGCAGCGAACAGCAGAGGCTAACAGAGGGAGTTTGCCTGGGAGCTGTCCGAGAGGAGGTACGCTAAGTGCTGCATTAGGGGGGCTGTGTTGGTGAGTATCTGAGTGTCTGTCTGTTGCTGGGACAGTTTGTCAGTTTGACTGTGTGCTTGATTGCTTGCTTGTTTGTTTGAAAAGTGTGAATTGGGAGTGCTTTGTTCCAGGTGGGCCTTGAGTGGGCCTGACTGGTATATAAGGGCAGTCAGCAGCGAACCAGCTGAGCGGCGAACAGCAGAGGCTAACAGAGGGAGTTCGCCTGGGGAGAGCGCACTGAGGCTTTCATCTGTGGGTTTCTCTGAGTAGTTACTACAACAGCTGAGCAAGCTCTTAAGAGGAAGGTGATATGGAAGGTGAGCGATCAGCTGTTGTAACCTGCACAGGTTGTGCCATGTTTGTTTTTCTTCCACAGGACAGAAGCGACTTTGTCTGTACAAAGTGCAAGCTGGTCTCCATATTGGAAGAGAAGGTTCGAGGTCTGGAGAAACGAGTATCGACTCTGCGTTGCATAAGGGAAAATGAAGATTTCCTGGACAGACGTCAGGAGATGCTTCTACGGCCACAATGTTCTGAAGATTCAGAGCAGGCGCAGCAGGGATAGAAGGATGGTGAAGAAGTTTGGCAGTATGTGACCTCCAGAAGGAGAAAGAGGAGCGTCCATGTACCAGCAATGGAGATACAGGTGAGCAATCGTTTCCATGTTTTCTCTACAGGTACTAATGCGGAGAGTGGACTAGATGACACATCTGAAGGAAGGGAGCAGAAGGAGACTCCACCGATTGGAAGGCAAAAGATGCACTGTCCTAGGGATGAGGGTTCCACAACCACCACTCCCAAGAGGAGGAGGAGGGTGGTGGTGGTCGGGGACTCCCTCCTCAGGGGGACTGAGTCATCTATCTGCCACCCCGACTGGGAAAACCGAGAGGTCTGCTGCTTGCCAGGAGCTAGGATACACGATGTGACGGAGAGACTGCCGAGACTCATCAAGCCCTCAGATCGCTACCCCTTCCTGCTTCTCCACGTGGGAACCAGTGATACTGCCAAGAATGACCTTGAGCGTATCACTGCAGACTACGTGGCTCTAGGAAGAAGGATAAAGGAGTTTGAGGCGCAAGTGGTGTTCTCGTCCATCCTCCCTGTGCAAGGAAAAGGCCTGGGTAGAGACCGTCGAATCGTGGAAGTCAACGAATGGCTACACAGGTGGTGTCGGAGAGAAGGCTTTGGATTCTTCGACCATGGGATGGTGTTCCAAGAAGGAGGAGTGCTAGGCAGAGACGGGCTCCACCTAACGAAGAGAGGGAAGAGCATCTTCACAAGCAGGCTGGCTAACCTAGTGAGGAGGGCTTTAAACTAGGTTCACCGGGGGAAGGAGACCAAAGCCCTGAGGTAAGTGGGGAAATGGGATCCTTGGAGGAAGCAAAAGCAGGAGAGAGCAAGAGGGGAGGACTCCTGTCTCATACTGAGAAAGAGGAACGATCGATGAGTTATCTTAAGTGCCTATACACAAATGCAAGAAGCCTGGGAAACAAGCAGGGAGAACTGGAAGTCCTGGCACAGTCAGGGAACTATGATGCGATTGGAATAACAGAGACTTGGTGGGATAACTCACATGACTGGAGTACTGTCATGGATGGATATAAACTGTTCAGGAAGGACAAGCAGGGCAGAAAAGGAGGGGGAGTTGCATTGTATGTAAGAGAGGAGTATGACTGCTCAGAGCTCCGGTATAAAACTGCAGAAAAACCTGAGAGTCTCTGGATAAAGTTGAGAAGTGTGAGCAACAAGGGTGATGTCGTGGTCGGAGTCTGCTATAGACCACCAGACCAGTGGGATGAGGTGGACAAGGCGTTCTTCCGGCAACTAACGGAAGTTGCTAGATCGCAGGCCCTGGTTCTCATGGGAGACTTTAATCACCCTGATATCTGCTGAGAGAGCAATACAGCGGTGCACAGAAAATCCACGAAGTTTTTGGAAAGTGTAGGGGACAATTTCCTGGTGCAAGTGCTGGAGGACCCAACTAGGGGCAGAGCTTTTCTTGACCTGCTCTTCACAAACAGGGAAGAATTAGTAGGGGAAGCAAAAGTGGATCGGAACCTGGGAGGCAGTGACCATGAGATGGTCGAGTTCAGGATCCTGACACAAGGAAGAAAGGAGAGCAGCAGAATACGGACCCTGGACTTCAGAAAAGCAGAAATTGACTCCCTCAGGGAACAGATGGGCAGGATCCCCTGGGAGAATAACATGAAGGGCAAAGGGGTCCAGGAGAGCTGGCTGTATTTTAAATAATCCTTATTGCGGTTGCAGGAACAAACCATCCCGACGTGTAGAAAGAACAGTAAATATGGCAGGCGACCAGCTTGGCTTAACAGTGAAATCCGTGCTGACCTTAAACTCAAAAAAGAAGCTTACAAGAAGTGGAAGATTGGACAAATGACCAGGGAGGAGTATAAAAATATCGCTCAGGCATGCAAGAGTGAAATCAGGAAGGCCAAATCGCACTTGGAGTTGCAGCTAGCAAGAGATGTTAAGAGTAACAAGAAGGGTTTCTTCAGGTATGTTAGCAACAAGAAGAAAGTCAAGGAAAGTGTGGGCCCCTTACTGAATGAGGGAGGCAACCTAGTGACAGAGGAAGTGGAAAAAACTAATGTACTCAATGCTTTTTTTGCCTCTGTCTTCACAAACAAGGTCAGCTCCCAGACTGCTGGACTGGGCAGCACAGTATGGGGAGGAGGTGACCAGCTCTCCGTGGAGAAAGAAGTGGTTCGGGACTATTTAGAAATACTGGATGAGCACAAATCCATGGGGCCGGATGCGCTGCATCCAAGGATGCTAAAGGAGTTGGCGGATGTGATTGCGGAGCCATTGGCCATCATCATTGAATACTCATGGCGATCGGGGGAGGTCCCAGATGACTGGAAAAAGGCTAATGTAGTGCCCATCTTTAAAAAAGGGAAAAAGGAGGATCCAGGGAACTACAGGCCAGCCAGCCTTACCTCAGTCCCTGGAAAAATCATGGAGCAGGTCCTCAAGGAATCAATTATGAAACACTTAGAGGAGAGGAAAGTGATCAGGAACAGTCAGCATGGATTCACCAAGGGGAAGTCGTGCCTGACTAACCTAATTGCCTTCTCTGAAGAGATAACTGGCTCTGTGGATGAGGGGAAAGCAATGGACATGTTATTCCTTGACTTTAGCAAAGCTTTTGATACGGTCTCCCACAGTATTCTTGCCGGCAAGTTAAAGAAGTATGGGCTGGATGAATGGACTGTAAGGTGGATAGAAAGCTGGCTAGATCGTCGGGCTCAACGGGTAGTGATCAATGGCTCCATGTCTAGTTGGCAGCCAGTTTCAAGCGGAGTGCCCCAAGGGTCGGTCCTGGGGCCGGTTTTGATTAATATCTTTATTAATGATCTGGAGGATGGTGTGGACTGCACTCTCAGCAAGTTTGCAGATGTCACTAAACTGGGAGGAGTGGTAGATACGCTGGAGGGTAGAGATCAGGTACAGAGGGACCTAGACAAATTAGAGGATTGGGCCAAAAGAAACCTGATGAGGTTCAACAAGGACAAGTGCAGAGTCCTGCACTTAGGACGGAAGAATCCTATGCACTGCTACAGACTAGGGACCGAATGGCTAGGTAGCAGTTCTGCGGAAAAGGACCTAGGGGTCACAGTGGACGAGAAGCTGGATATGAGTCAATAGTGTGCTCTTGTTGCCAAGAAGGCTAACGTCATTTTGGGCTGTATAAGTAGGGGCATTGCCAGCAGATCGAGGGACGTGATCGTTCCCCATTATGCGGCATTGGTGAGGCCTCATCTGGAGTACTGTGTTCAGTTTTGGGCCCCACACTACAAGAAGGATGTGGAAATATTGGAAAGAGTCCAGCGGAGGGCAACAAAAATGATTAGGGGTCTGGAGCACATGACTTATGAGGAGAGGCTGAGGGAACTGGGATTGTTTAGTCTCCAGAAGAGAAGAATGAGGGGGGATTTGATAGCTGCTTTCAACTACCTGAGTGGGGGTTCCAAAGAGGATGGAGCTCGGCTGTTCTCAGTGGTGGCAGATGACAGAACAAGGAGCAATGGTCTCAAGTTGCAGTGGTGGAGGTCTAGGTTGGATATTAGGAAACACTATTTCACTAGGAGGGTGGTGAAACACTGGAATGTTTTACCTAGGGAGGTGGTGGAATCTCCTTCCTTGGAGGTTTTTAAGGCCTGGCTTGACAAAGCCCTGGCTGGGATGATTTAGTTGGGAATTGGTCCTGCTTTGAGCAGGGGGTTGGACTAGATGACCTCCTGAGGTCCCTTCCAACCCTGATATTCTATGATTCTAAGGGTTTTTTCCCCCTGAAAAATACCCTCCCTACCCTTTACCCCAGGGAACCATTTATGTCCTTGGTCCTCAGGCTCTAATAATTGTGGAACCACAGAATAGAAGAAGACAGCCAGCAGTGCCTGATACAGTGAGGCTATTGAGCTGGGCCCCATGTGGGTGTACATCATGGGGCTTATAAGAGTGGGGCACAAACAGGGATGTTGGGGGTCAAGATTCAATCATGACTCAAAGTCCCATTTTCCTCACAGTTCAAGAGAGGGATAATGGAGTCCTGGGTTCTAGGTCCATAACCTGTCCCCATGCAAGAGAAGACCAATTTCTAAGTTCTTCCCCACTGACAATTCTGTAGCTCCCCAGTTCTCACCACTGCAATGACTGAAAGGAGCAATAGACAGATAAAACCTTCATTGCAAGTGTTACCCAGTTGCCAGTGTGTGTAGAGCATCCCCCTCTGAGCTCCATCCGTGGAGGATATGAACCTGGTACAGGGAGTACTAAAGGGCATTGTCCCTTTAGCTTAAGCTAGAGCAGCTCGTGTGTTTACATCTGGAGGTTTCCTATTTCAGTCCTTGGTATGTCAACCAAGATGGTGGCCATTAAATAAGGATACTCAGGAGAGGGTGGAGATAGTTTCTGAGAAGGGAAGGATCTTCTCTCCACCTCTTAATAATACATGAATTGAGAATTGACACCCCTTCTCTTTATAAAGACGCGGATGCAGCTCGGCAGTCCAGGCTGACCACAGCTGTGTGTCAGTAAGGCACGGGGAGAGAGGCAGTCCCTCATGTGGGCCAGGCTCAGGCCATGTCTGCTTTATAGGTCATTCTTACAGCAATGCGAATAAGAAACGTCTCAGTTTGGTGGCTGAATCAAAAGATAAAATTAAAAAATAAAGAAAAAGTCTTAGGTCAAACAGAAGGTTTTGCTTCATGCAAAATTCAAAACAAAAAGTCATTTCAAAGAAACAAATCAAAACATTTTGTTTAGAAAATGTCATTTTTTTCCCGGCCAAAACAATTCAGCGAATTTGAGACAAATTAGCAACATTTTTTAGCAACCTCAACATGCATTTTTTGGAAAAAGGAAGTTTTGTCTGTAAAAGTTTGGCCAGCTTTATTCAGAACCAACACCTTAAACTCCACCCTGAGACCGCTGGATGCTTTAGACCAAGAGCCATCATTTTAGAAATTATTGGCGAGAACTTCAGAACTGCTGGAGGGATTTGGATGCTCAGTTCCTATTACAATCAATAGTACTTGGATGCTGAACTCTCCTAGGCAGCTTTGAAAATCCCAAGCCTGAAGATTTAATAAAGTTTAAACCGCTTGGTAACGATTTCAGTATAGGGCTCTGTTCTCATTGGCCCCCTGCCATGCAAACCTGCAAGTCACTAACCTGAGTTCAGCTATTACATGTATTCAACCTCACCCCCTAATCTGGGCCAGGCTCAGAGAGGGCTCTATCCTGTCCAGGATAGTTGCATGGTTCAGCACAAGTTAAAGAGAGCTGAGCAGGGTGGGAAGTGCTGACGATTTTGATCCTGCTTTAATAACAGGCTGCTTCATGGCTCCCCAAGCATCTCCACCCTAGCAGCAGGGGTGAGGCCTGGGACAGAAGCACAGAACTAAGCATCTCACATCAGCATGATGATGACCAGGGAAGCCAGGAACTGACAGATTATTGAACTCGCAATGAACACACAGACACAGCGCAATGTAATAGACATAGAGACACTTTCAGTGTCAAGGAAACACACAGATCCTCTGCACATGGTGATCCTGGCTCCCAGCCCTGAGCTCAGCCCATGAAGTCCCCCTGCCTCTCAGTCTTTGGTCTCACTTGAGTTTCATGAAACAGCGGAAATTCCCAGAGAAGTTAACTTTTGCCTTTGAGCCTCTGCTTCTGAGCGTGAACAGGGCTCCAGGGAGTGACTCACCAACCATCCTTAGAGAACAGACATGGATAAATCTTCTGCCTACAGCACCAACCCTTTGCTACCAGAGACACCCAGAGTCAGCCACACAGCTCATAGGCAGTGAGCAAGAGGTCTGAGTTTATTGATATTCAGTCTCAGTGAGAACAATGAAAGGGCTCTTCAGTAACTGAGCATTTGTCATCCAGATACTACAGTGATTGGGGCATTAGTTGTAGACAGATAGATAGATTAGACAGAAGCTTCAATGATCATTCCTTTTGCGACCAGCGGTATTCTGAAGTTGGAAAGCAAACACAACATCAGCTGGGTGAAAGCCGCACTTCTCAGCACAGTAAGTTGACTGCTGTCATTAAATCCCTGAGGTTTTTAAGGGGTCGAATTTAACCATATACATGTGAATGAAAATGTCACATTTTACTGTGAATTAAATCAGCCTGGTATAACTAATTTCATTGTACCCGGGGCAAACTCATTTCAATAATTTGTATCTTTTTTACATAATGGGAAAGGTGGGATCTGAATGAAGAGCTTGGTCCCAGTTTCTGCACTGCCAGTGTCTTGCTCTGTAACTTTAGGCAAGTGACTTAACTTCCATGTCCCTCCATTCCCCAGTTTGTAGAATGGGTGTAAATCAGGAACAAGCACAGGGAGTTCAGTGGGATTGGGCTGGTGTCAGTGAGGTCAGATTCAGGCCTTTAGTCTCTTGCAGACACTTAGCGCCAGATTTTAAAAACTATTTAGGCACCTAGTGGGATTCTCAAAAGAATCTCTGGCACCTAAAACCCATTAAAATCAATGGATGTTAGGCACCTCATGGCCAGGTAAGTTGACCTAAGATACGCGTAGCTGAAGTTGGTTATCTTAGGTTGCTCCCCCCCCCGCTAGTGTAGACCCGGGCATAGATTCCAAGGCCAGAAGGGAACATTGTGATTATCTATTGTGACCTCTTGTATAACACAGGCCATAGAACTTCCCTAAAATAATTCTTAGAGCAGATTTTTTAAAAACAGCCAATCTTGATTTAAAACTTGTCAGTGACGGAGAACCCACCATGACCCTTGGTAAATTGTTACTTTAGTTAATTACTTTCACTCTTAAAAATAACAAGGAGTCTGGTGGCACCTTAAAGACTAACAGATTTATTTAAGTCGTTAAGGTGCCACCAGACTCCTTGTTGTTTTTGTAGATACAGACTAACACGGCTACCCCCTGATACTTGACTCTTAAAAATGTACACCTTATTTCCAGTCTGAATTTTTCGATCTTCATCTTCCAGCCATTGAATTGTGCTATACCTTTCTCTGCTAGATTGCAGAGCCCATTATTAAATATTTGTTCCCCATGTAGATACTTAGAGACTGTAATCAAGTCAACCCTTAAGCTTCTCTTTGTTAAGATAAATAGATTGAGCTCTTTGAATCTATCTCTGTAAGGCATGTTTTCTAATCCTCTAATCATTCTTGTGGGTCTTCCCTAAACCTTCTTCAATTTATCAACATCCTTTTTGAATTGTGGGCACCAAAACCTGACACAGCATTCTAGCACTAGTCACACCAGTGCCAAGATTCACTCAAGATCACAAGCTAAATATGAGTCCAACAGTGTAACATTGTTGCAAAAAAAGCAAACATCATTCTGGGATGTGTTAGCAGGAGTGTTATTATAAGCAAGACACGAGAAGTAATTCTTCCGCTCTACTCTGCGCTGATTAGGCCTCAACCGGAGTATTGTGTCCAGTTCTGGGTGCCACATTTCAGGAAAGATGTGGACAAATTGGAGAAAGTCCAGAAAAGAGCATCAAACATTATTAAAGGTCTAGAAAACATGACCTGTGAAGGAAGATTGAAAAAAATGGGTTTGTTTAGGCTGAAGAAGAGAAGATTGAGAGGGGACATGATAGTTTTCAAGTACATAAAAGGTTGTTACAAGGAGGAGGGAGAAAAAATATTGTTCTTAACCTCTGAGGATAGGACAAGAAGCAATGGGCTTAGATGCCAGCAAGGGCAGTTTAGGTTGGACATTAGGAAAAACTTCCTGTCAGGGTAGTTAAGCACTGGAATAAATTGCCTAGAGAGGTTGTGGACTCTCCATCATTGGAGATTTTTAAAGAGCAGGTTAGACAAACACCTGTCAGGGATGGTCTAGATAATATTTAGTCTAAATGGACTAAATAATCCAGGACATCTATGGTGGCATTCTCAGAAATGCTTCCAGTTCTATGCACAGGGCCAGGTAGGCAGGCAGAGCTTCAGAGTCTCAATGTGTGGATGAGACGATGGTGTAGAGAGGAGGGGTTTAGATTTATTAGGAACTGGGGAAACTTTTGGGATGCGGGGAGCCTATACAGGAGAGATGGGCTTCCCCTAAACCAAAGTGGAACCAAACTGCTGGCACTTAACATTAAAAAGGTTGCAGAGCAGTTTTTAAACTAAGAGATGGGGGAAAGCCGACTGCTGCAGAGGAGCACGTGGATTGGACAGAGACTTCTCTTAGAGGAGAGTCTATTGATAGAGATTCTCTAGGTTTTAGTCAGGAGGAGAGGATGGAAGAGGATAATGTAAGGGCCAGATCACACAAGAAACATTCTCATAAAAAAGAATCTGATACATCAGAAAGGGGAAGACAAATAAACAGTGACAAGTTTTTAAAGTGCTTGTACACAAATGCTAGAAGTCTAAATAATAAGGTGGGTGAACTAGAGAGCCTCGTGTTAAAGGAGGATATTGATATAATAGGCATCACAGAAACCTGGTGGAGTGAGGACAATCAATGGGACACAATCATTTCGGGGTACAAAATATATCGGAAGGACAGAACAGGTCATGTGGTGGGGGGGGTGGAATGGCACTATATGTGAAAGAAAATGTAGACTCAGATGAAGAAAAAATCTAAAGTGAATCCACATGTTCCATAGAATCTCTATGGATAGTAATTTCATGCTCTAATAAGAATATAACAATAGGGATCTTATTATCAACCACTTGACCAGGACAGTGATAGTGATGATGAAATGCTAAGGGAGATTAGAGAGGCTATCAAAATAAAGAACTCAATAATAGTGGGGGTGTCAAGGCTGTATCCCTACTTTGAACTTTAGGGTACAAATGTAGGGGCCTGCATGAAAACTGCTAAGCTTATCTACCAGCTTAGCTCTGGTCCCGCTGCCACCATTCTCGATGGATTCCCTCCCTGGGAAGCCTTGAGAAACCTTTCACCAATTCCCTGGTGAATACAGATCCAAACTGCTTGGATCTTAAACAAGGAGAGATTGACCCTTCCCCCCTCCTTCCTTTCACCAACTCCTGGTGAATACAGATCCAAACCCCCTTTGGATCTTAAAACAAGGAGAAATTGACCCTTCCCCCCTCCTTCCTTTCACCAACTCCTGGTGAATACAGATCCAAACCCCCTTTGGATCTTAAAACAAGGAGAAATCAATCAGGTTTTAAAAAAGAAGGCTTTCAATTAAAACAAAAGGTAAAAATCATCTCTGCAAAATCAGTATGGAAAATAACTTTACAGGGTAATCAAACTTAAAGAGCTCAGAGGAATCCCCTCTGTCTTAGGTTCAAAGTATAGCAAACAAGATAAGCACTTTAGTAAAAGGTACATTTACAAGTTGAGAAAACAAAGTAAATCTAAGACGCCTTGCCTGGCTTTTACTTACAATTTTGAAATAAGAGAGACTTGTTTAGAAAGATGGGGAGAACCTGGATTGATGTCTGGTCCCTCTCAGTCCCAAGAGCGAACAACCCCTTAAACAAAGGACACACACAAAAGCCTTCCCCCCCCCAAGATTTGAAAGTATCTTGTCCCCTTATTGGTCCTCTGGGTCAGGTGTCAGCCAGGTTACCCGAGCTTCTTAACCCTTTACAGGTAAAAGGATTTTAGAGTCTCTGACCAGGAGGGACTTTAGTACTGTACACAGGAGAGCTGTCACCCTTCCCTTTATAGTTATGACACGCCCCCCAAATCACAGATAGTGTTGGACGTTCGGTTCCACACTGGCTGTGATTTTTTCCTGGAGTTCTAGGAGAAAACAGAGTTAACAAGACACATGTACCTTTAGACATACTACTGATTATATAAAAACTAACAATATGTTTCATTACAAGAACAATTGTTAACCAGTTAACTCTGGGAAACTTTCCCGGGAGAGTGCATCAGCCACTTTGTTAGAAGCTCCCGAAATGTGTTGTATTTCAAAATCAAAATCTTGGAGGGCTAAACTCCACCGAAGAAGTTTTTTGTTATTTCCCTTGGCGGTATGAAGCCACTGTAGCGCAGCATGGTCTGTTTGTAGTTGGAACCGCCGTCCCCAAACATATGGGCGTAGCTTTTCCAGCGCGTACACAATGGCGTAGCATTCCTTTTCGCTGATTGACCAGTGGCTTTCCCTCTCAGACAGTTTCTTGCTGAGAAACACGACAGGATGGAATTCTTGATCCGGTCCTTCCTGCATTAAAACTGCTCCCACGCCTCGCTCGGACGCATCTGTGGTTACTAGGAATGGTTCGTCAAAGTCTGGGGCCATTAGCACAGGGTCAGACATGAGTGTTGCCTTAAGCTGGTTAAAGGCCTTTTGACACTTATCAGTCCACTGAACTGCATTTGGCTGTTTCTTTCTGGTTAGGTCTGTCAGCGGGGCGGCGATTTGGCTGTAGTGTGGTACAAATCGCCTATAATATCCGGCCAAGCCTAAGAAGGATTGGACCTGTTTCTTTGACTTTGGAACCGGCCACTTTTGGATAGCATCCACTTTGGCCTGTAGGGGATTTATAGTTTCTTGACCCACCTGGTGCCCCAGGTACGTCACTCTGTTTTGGCCTATTTGACACTTTTTAGCCTTAACAGTTAGTCCTGCCTGCCGGATGCGCTCGAAGACTTTTTTCAGGTGCTCCAGGTGTTCTGTCCATGAATCAGAAAAAATGGCCACATCATCGAGGTAGGCAACTGCAGATTCTCCCAATCCTGCTAGGAGACCATCTACAAGTCTTTGGAAGGTGGCGGGTGCATTTCGCAACCCGAAAGGGAGTACATTGAATTCATACACCCCTGCCTGGGTGACGAAGGCTGACCTTTCCTTAGCGGGTTCATCTAGTGGTACTTGCCAGTACCCTTTGGTTAAGTCTAAAGTAGAGATGAATTGGGCATGTCCCAATTTTTCCAATAGCTCATCTGTGCGTGGCATTGGATAGTTGTCAGGACGAGTTACAGCATTTAGCTTACGGTAGTCCACGCAAAAGCGTATTTCCCCATCTGGTTTGGGAACTAGAACCACTGGAGATGCCCATGCACTGGTAGAGGGGCGGATTATACCCATCTGTAGCATGTCCTGGATCTCCCTTTGTATAGCCGCTTGGGCATGAGGTGACTCCCGGTAGGGTGGGGTTCTAATTGGGTGAGCATTACCTGTGTCAATGGAGTGGTATGCCCATTCGGTCCGTCCTGGAGTGGCTGAGAAAATCGGTGCAAAGCTTGTGCACAGCTCCTTTATCTGCTGTCGCTGCAGACGTCCCAGGGTCGTGGAGAGGTTCACCTCTTCCACGCCACCATTCCTTTTTCCTTCATAGTAGACACCTGCAGGCCACTCCGCGTCATCAGTTTCCTGGGCTGTAAACTGGCAAACGTTTAATTCTCTAGAATAAAAGGGCTTAAGAGAATTAACATGGTATACCTTAGGCTTTATGTTGGAGGTGGGGGAGGCTATGAGATAGTTAACAGCTCCTAGGCGCTCCTGGACCGTGAATGGTCCTTCCCACGACGCTTCCATTTTATGGGCCTGGAGCGCCTTTAAGACCATGACTTGGTCTCCTACTTTGAAGGACCGTTCTCTGGAATGTTTATCATACCAGGCCTTTTGCTCTTCCTGAGCATCCTTTAGGTTTTCTTTAGCAAGGGCTAAAGAGTGTCGGAGGGTGTTTTGTAGGTTGCTTACAAAGTCTAGAATGTTAGTTCCTGGAGAAGGCGTAAACCCCTCCCATTGCTGCTTCACCAACTGTAATGGCCCCTTAACCTCGCGGCCATACACAAGTTCAAATGGTGAAAACCCTAAACTGGGATGTGGTACAGCCCTGTAGGCAAAAAGCAACTGCTGCAACACTAGGTCCCAATCATTGGAGTGTTCATTTACGAATTTACGTATCATGGCCCCCAAAGTTCCATTAAACCTCTCCACCAGACCATTGGTTTGATGGTGATGAGGGGTGGCAACCAAGTGATTCACCCCATGAGCTTTCCACAGGTTTTTCATGTTCCCTGCCAGGAAATTAGTTCCCGAATCTGTAAGGATGTCGGAGGGCCACCCTACCCTGGCAAAAATGTCTGCTAATGCCTGGCACACACTTTTAGCCTTGGTGTTGCTTAAGGGTACAGCTTCCGGCCATCGGGTAGCAAAATCCATGAAAGTCAGTACGTACTGCTTTCCTCTGGGTGTCTTCTTTGGGAAAGGACCCAGAATATCCACAGCTACTCGCTGAAATGGGACCTCAATTATGGGTAGTGGCTGGAGAGGGGCTTTAACCTGATCTTGGGGCTTTCCCACTCGTTGGCACACCTCACAAGACCGGACATAATTAGCAACGTCCTTGCCCATTCCCTCCCAGTGGAAGGACTTCCCCAACCGGTCTTTGGTTCTGTTCACCCCAGAATGGCCACTGGGATGATCATGGGCTAAGCTCAAGAGCTTTACCCGATACTTAGTGGGAACTACCAACTGTCTTTGAGGATGCCAGTCTTCCTGGTGCCCACCAGAAAGAGTCTCCTTGTATAAAAGTCCTTTTTCTACAACAAACCGGGATCGGTTAGAAGAGCTGAGAGGCGGTGGGGTGCTCCGTGCCGCCGCCCAAGCTTTTTGAAGGCTGTCATCTGCTTCCTGCTCGGCCTGGAACTGTTCCCTTGATGCTGGAGACATCAGTTCCTCCTTGGACTGTGGACTGAGGCTTGGTCCCTCTGGAAGCGATGCAGGTGCTGGGGCTGTTTCCATTGACTGTGAACCGCTGTCCGCTGGTGCACTATGTGGTATTTCAGGCTCTGGCTGAGCCTCTTGGGTAGGGTTATCTGCTGCTTCCACCAGTTCAGACTCGCTGGTGCCCTCTGGCATTGGAGTTGTAGACGGGCTTGCAAGCGCTGGACTCAGTGCTGGCAATGGTTCTGGTGCTGGGTGCGTTGCCAGTTCCGGTTCCGGGACTGGCTTTGGCTGGGTCTCTGGGATTGGATCCACTACGGCTGTTGCAGTCGTTGGCAGGGGATCCGGTTCCACCACCTGTGTTTGGGTCTCCGGTAACACAGACGGGGCCCTGGTGGACGGCTCAGGAACAGGGATGGGGGTGAAAGCTTGCTTAGCCTGGCTGCGGGTGACTATTCCCACCCTCTTGGCTAGCTTCACATGGTTGGCCAAGTCTTCCCCCAGCAGCATGGGAATGGGATAATTGTCATAGACTGCAAAAGTCCACATTCCTGACCAGCCCTTGTACTGGACATGCAACTGGGCTGTAGGCAAGGTTACAGACTGTGACACGAAGGGTTGAATTGTCACTGTAGCCTCAGGGTTGATGAGTTTGGGGTCCACTAGGGATTGGTGGATAGTTGACACTTGTGCCCCAGTGTCCCTCCAAGCGATAACCCTCTTTCCGCCCACTCTCAAGGTTTCCCTTCGCTCCGAGGGTATGAGAGAGGCATCTGGGTCTGGGGTTCTTTGGTGTGATTGGGGTGTAATGAACTGTAATCGGTTGGGGTTCTTGGGGCAGTGAGCCTTTATATGCCCCAGTTCATTACATTTAAAACATCGCCCTGCTAAGGTATCACCGGGGCGATGTTGGTTGATGGAGACTGGTGTGGTGGGGTGAGAAGGCGTCTGGGGTTTCCCTTGGGATGTGGGTGGGGCCTTGGGTTGTCCCCGGTGATAAGGTTTTGTTTCGGCTTGCCCCTTCTGATATTCGCTCCAACTGCTACTAGCTTTTTTCTTTTCTGTCACCTCCACCCATTTGGCTCCAATCTCCCCCGCCTCGGTTACAGTTTTGGGCTTCCCATCTAGGATGTACCTTTCTATTTCCTCAGGAACACCCTCTAAAAACTGCTCCATTTGCAATAGGAAGGGCAACTCTTCCGTAGATTTAACATTTGCTCCTGATATCCAGGCATCCCAATTTTTCCCAATGTGGTAGGCATGTCGGGTAAATGACACATCAGGTTTCCACCTTAGGGCTCTGAACCGCCGACGGGCATGCTCAGGTGTTAGCCCCATTCTGATTCTGGCCTTGTTTTTAAAAAGTTCATAACTGTTCATGTGTTCCTTAGGCATTTCAGCCGCCACCTCTGCTAAGGGTCCACTGAGCTGCGGCCTCAGCTCTACCATGTACTGGGTTGGAGGGATGTCGTATCCAAGGCAGGCCCTTTCAAAATTTTCTAAGAAGGCCTCAGTATCATCGCCTGCCTTGTAGGTGGGGAATTTCCTGGGATGGGAAGTGGTACCTGGAGAGGAGTTGTTAGGATGGTCTGATGCACCCTGCCTAGTCCTTGCTGCTTCCAGTTCCATCTCTTTTTCTTTCAGCTCCATCTCTCTTTTATGGGCCTCCTGTTTGGCTTTTTCTTCTCTTTCTCTCAGCTCCATCTCTCTTTTATGGGCCTCCTGCTTGGCTTTTTCCAGCTCCATTTCTCTCTTGTGGGCCTCCTCTTTGGCTTTCTCTTCTCTGTCTCTCAGCTCCATCTCTCTCTTGTGGGCCCCCTCTTTGGCTTTCTCTTCTCTGTCTTTCAGCTCTATCTCTTTTTCTTTCAGCTCCATAGCTCTCTTGTGGGCCTCCTCTTTAGCTTTTTCTTCTTTGGTAGTCATTTTCCTGGTTTTCTTGTGCTGGGTCACACCCCTCTGCAGTTGACTGAAACTGGGATGTACTTAGCTCAGGCAACTGCTGAGTGCTGCTGAGTTAACAGAGACTTTCTAACAAGCTACTCCCGAGGATGTAAAAAGAAAAAAAAAAAAAAAAACAATTCACCTTGTAAATTACCTTTACTAGATCAAAGTTTGCTCACTTATTGAACCGTTCTCTTAACAAAGGACCTTGTTAAAAAAACTTAACACCTCTGCCTTCAGGCAAGGAGAGATAAGATATGCATCTACCTTCAGCTCTGCTTTCCAAGCAGCTAGAAGGAAAAAAAAATCTCTTACTGGCTTTTGGGTTTAAAACGATCCCACCGCTGTGCCACCATGTCAAGGCTGTATCCCTACTTTGAACTTTAGGGTACAAATGTAGGGGCCTGCATGAAAACTGCTAAGCTTATCTACCAGCTTAGCTCTGGTCCCGCTGCCACCATTCTCGATGGATTCCCTCCCTGGGAAGCCTTGAGAAACCTTTCACCAATTCCCTGGTGAATACAGATCCAAACTGCTTGGATCTTAAACAAGGAGAGATTGACCCTTCCCCCCTCCTTCCTTTCACCAACTCCTGGTGAATACAGATCCAAACCCCCTTTGGATCTTAAAACAAGGAGAAATTGACCCTTCCCCCCTCCTTCCTTTCACCAACTCCTGGTGAATACAGATCCAAACCCCCTTTGGATCTTAAAACAAGGAGAAATCAATCAGGTTTTAAAAAAGAAGGCTTTCAATTAAAACAAAAGGTAAAAATCATCTCTGCAAAATCAGTATGGAAAATAACTTTACAGGGTAATCAAACTTAAAGAGCTCAGAGGAATCCCCTCTGTCTTAGGTTCAAAGTATAGCAAACAAGATAAGCACTTTAGTAAAAGGTACATTTACAAGTTGAGAAAACAAAGTAAATCTAAGACGCCTTGCCTGGCTTTTACTTACAATTTTGAAATAAGAGAGACTTGTTTAGAAAGATGGGGAGAACCTGGATTGATGTCTGGTCCCTCTCAGTCCCAAGAGCGAACAACCCCTTAAACAAAGGACACACACAAAAGCCTTCCCCCCCCCAAGATTTGAAAGTATCTTGTCCCCTTATTGGTCCTCTGGGTCAGGTGTCAGCCAGGTTACCCGAGCTTCTTAACCCTTTACAGGTAAAAGGATTTTAGAGTCTCTGACCAGGAGGGACTTTAGTACTGTACACAGGAGAGCTGTCACCCTTCCCTTTATAGTTATGACAGGGGGATTTCAATTATCCCCATATTGACTGGGAACATGCCATCTCAGGATGAAATGCAGAGACAAAATTTCTCGATACTTTAAATGACTGCTTCTTGGAGCCGCTGGTACGGGAACCCACAAGGGGAGAGGCAATTCTCGATTTAGTCCTGAGTGGAGCGCAGGATCTGGTCCAAGAGGTAACTATAACAGGACCGCTTGGAAATAGTGACCATAATATAATAACTTTTAACATTCCTGTGGTAGGAAGAACACCTCAACAGCCCAACACTGTGGCATTTAACTTCAGAAAGGGGAACTATGCAAAAATGAGGGGGTTAGTTAAACAGAAATTAAAAGGTACAGTGACTAGAGTGAAATCCCTGCAAGCTGCATGGACACTTTTCAAAGAGACCATAATAGAGGCCCAACTTAAATGTATACCCCAAATTAAAAAACACAGTAAAGGAACTAAAAAAGAGCCACCGTGGCTTAACAACCATGTAAAAGAAGCAGTGGGAGATAAAAAGGCATCTTTTAAAAAGTGGAAGACAAATCCTAGTGAGGTAAATAGAAAGGAGCATAAACACTGCCAAATTAAGTGTAAAAATATAATAAGAAAAGCCAAAAAGGAGTTCGAAGAACAGCTAGCCAAAAACTCAAAAGGTAATAACAAAATATTTTTAAAGTACATCAGAAGCGGAAAGCCTGCTGAACAACCAGTGGGGCCCCTGGACGATCGACATACAAAAGGAGCACTTAAAGATAATAAAGTCATTGCGGAGAAACTAAATTAATTCTTTGCTTCAGTCTTCAGGGCTGAGGCTGTTAGGGAGATTCCCAAATCTGAGCCGGCTTTTGTAGGTGACAAATCTGAGGAACTGTCACAGATTGAGGTGTCACTAGAGGAGGTCACCAGGATAAGATGGCATTCACCCATGAGTTCTGAAAGAACTCAAATGTGAAATTGCGGAACTACTAACTATGGTTTGTAACCTGTCCTTTAAATCGGCTTCTGTACCCATTGACTGGAAGATAGCTAATGTAACACCAATATTTAAAAAGGGCTCTAGAGGTGATCCCAGCAATTACAGTCCGGTAAGTCTAACGTCAGTACCCGGCAAATTAGTTGAAACAATTGTAAAAAATAAAATTGTCAGACACATAGAAGAACATAAATTGTAGTGCAAAATTCAACATGGTTTTTGTAAAGGGAAATCATGTCTTACTAATCTATTAGAGTTCTTTAAAGGGGTCAACAAACATGTGGACAAGGGGGATCCAGTGGACATAGTGTACTTAGATTTCCAGAAAGCATTTGACAACATCCCTCACCAAAGGCTCTTACGTAAATTAGGTTGTCATGGGATAAGAGGGAAGATCCTTTCATGGATTGAGAACTGGTCAAAAGACAGGGAACAAAGTGTAGGAATAAATGGTAAATTTTCAGAATGGAGAGGGGTAACTAGTGGTGTTCCCCAAGAGTCAGTCCTAGGACCAATCCTATTCAACTTATTCATAAATGATTTGGAGAAAGGGGTAAAAAGTGAGGTGGCAAAGTTTGCAGATGATACTAAACTGCTCAAGATAGTTAAGACCAAAGCAGACTGTGAAGAACTTCAAAAAGATCTCACAAAACTAAGTGATTGGGCAACAAAATGGCAAATGAAATTTAATGTGTACAAATGTAAAGTAATGCACATTGGGAAAAATAACCCCAACTATATATACAATATGATGAGGGCTAATTTAGTTACAACAAATCAAGAAAAAGATCTTTGAGTCATCGTGGATAGTTCTCTGAAGACGTTCACGCAGTGTGCAGGGGCAGTCAAAAAAGCAAACAGGATGTTAGGAATCATTAAAAAGGGGATAGAGAATAAGACGGAGAATATCTTATTCCCCTTATATAAATCCATGATACGCCCACATCTTGAATACTGTGTAGAGATGTGGTCTCCTCACCTCAAAAAAGATATACTGGCATTAGAAAAGGTTCAGAGAAGGGCAACTAAAATGATTAGGGGTTTGAAACGGGTCCATATGAGGAGAGATTAAAGAGGCTAGGACTTTCAGCTTGGAAAAGAGGAGACTAAGGGGGGATATGGTATATAAAATCATGAGCGATGTGGAGAAAGTGAATAAGGAAAAGTTATTTACTTGTTCCCATAATATAAGAACTAGGGTTCACCAAATGAAATTAATGGGCAGCAGGTTTAAAAGAAATAAAAGGAAGTTCTTCACACAGCGCACAGTCAACTTGTGGAACACCTTGCCTGAGGAGGTTGTGAAGGCTAGGACTATAACAGTGTTTAAAAGAGAACCGGATAAATTCATGGAGGTTAAGTCCATTAATGGCTATTAGCCAGGATGGGTAAGGAATGGTGTCCCTAGCCTCTGTTTATCAGAGGGTGGTGATGGACGGCAGGAGAGAGATCACTTATTCATAGATTCATAGATTCTAGGACTGGAAGGGACCTCGAGAGGTCATCGAGTCCAGTCCCCTTGATTATTACCTGTTAGGTTCACTCCCTCTGGGGCACCTGGCATTGGCCACTGTCGGTAGACGGATACTGGGCTGGATGGACCTTTGGTCTGACCCAGTACAGCCATTCTTATGTTCTTATATTCTTATGAGTGCAGGGAACGGGACTGGATGACCTCTCAAGGTCCCCTTCAGTCCTATGATTATATGACTTTGGCACGAAAATGGCAGATTAAATTCAATGTGAACAAATGCAAAGTAATGCACACTGGAAAACATAATCCCAACTATTCATACACAATGATGGGGTCTAAATTAGCTGTTACTATTAAAAAAATAATCTTAAAGTCATTGGAGATAGCTGTCTGAAAACATCCTCTCAATGTGCAGCAGCAGACAAAAACACTAACAGAATGTTAGGGACCATTAGGAAAGGGATAGATAATAAAATAGAAAATATCTTAATGCCATTATATACATCCATGATACACCCAGACCTTGAGTACTGTGTGCAGTTCTGGTCACCCTATCTCAAAAAAGATATATTAGAATGAGAAAAAGTACAGAGAAGGGCAACAGAAATTATTAGGAGTATGGAACAGTTTCCATATGAGGAGAGATTCAAAAGACTAGAACTGTTGAGCTTTGAAAAGCGATGAATGGGAGGGGGCGGGTATGATAGAGGTCTATAAAATCATGAATGGTGTGGAGAGGTGAATAGGGAAATATTATTTAGCCCTTCAGAGAACACAAGAACTGGGGGTCACCCAATGAAATTAATAGGCAACAGGTTTAAAACAAAAGGAAGTACTTTTTCATACAACACACACCCTATGGAACTTGTTGCCGTGGATGTTGTGAAGGCCAGAAGTATAATCAAATTTAAAAAAGAACTAGCTAAATTCAGGGAGGATAGGTCCATCAATGGCTATTAGTCAAAATGGTCAGGGATGCAACTCCATGCTCTGGGTGTCCCTAAGCCTCTGACTCTGCCCTGTTCTGTTGATTCCCATCTGGCACCAGCCACTGTCGGATGACAGGATATTGAGTTAGATGGATCATTGCTCTGACACAGTATAACCATTCTTATGTTCAAATACACAGGTAAAATAACCTCTCTGCTACTCAAGATTCCCCTCTTTATTCATCCCAGGATCACATTAGCTCTATTGGCCACAGCATCACACTGGGAGCTCATGTTCTACTGATTTATTCATCACAACCCTGAAATCTTTTTTAGAGTCACTGCTTCCTAAGACAGATTTTCCCATCCTATAAGTATGGCCTATACTCTTTGTTCCTAGATGTATTCATTTACATTTAGCCATATTAAAGCACATATTAATTGCTTGCGCCCAGTTTACCCAGTGATCCAGCTCTTATTATATCTCACCTCTGTTTAAATTCACCTGAGTTAGCCCAGCTTGCAACTGGTGAGAACCATAACCACCGGCCTATAGCATGATCCTTGCTCTGTGTATATCTGGCCCAATTCACTTTTAATACACCATGGAACAGCTTCAGCAGAACAGATTGAAGACACCCTGCCTGGAATACCTCATAGCCCAGTGGCTAGGGCCCTCTCCCACTAGACCAGAGACTCAACTTCCTTTTCTATAGTTTGAAGAAGGGAGTATTGAACCCAGGCTTTTTAGATTCTGAGTGAGAACTTTAACCACTGGGCTAAACACCAGGTGGGGAACCCTGTCTACCTTTGTGCTGAGAGCACCTACTGAATTGGCCTTCAGGTGAAATAGGCAGAGAAACACCTAGTTTGAGGTCCTACTGGGTCTGAGGGGTAAACCAGAATGCCTAGATTGAGGCAACTCCTCGGCCTGCTCACCAGCAGGTTTTTAGAGGCCCAGAGGACTTTACCAGTGGAAAGTTAGGCACCTAGGCCCAGATGTTTAAAGGTGTTTAGGTGCCTAGTGGAATTTTCAGATGCACATAGTAGCCTAACACCCATTTAAATCAATGAATTTTACACACCTAGAGACTTTTGAAAATCCCACCCAGTGCTTAAATACATTTAACAATCTGGCCCCTGGCCTCGATGGACTGTAGCCATTTATGGAGTAAGGCAGCAGATGAGTGGGGGTTTTGTGATTTCCAGTGGGGCCCAAATACTGGACTGAACTGCCTAAAATAGCATTTAGGGGCTTAAGACCCTTTGTGAGTCAAGGCCTTAAGAACATAAGACTGGCCATACTGGGTCAGACCAATGGTCCATCTAGCTCAGTCTCCTGTCTTCCGATTTTGGCCCATGCCAGGTGCTTCAAAGGGAATGAACAGAACAGGCAATCATCAGATGATCCATCCCCTGTAATCCACTCCCAGCTTCTTAGTCAGTAATATAACCAGAGAGGGCTTTAAATAAACACAAGCAGTATGTCTGTTGAATAAGAAGCTGCCAATAAAGTAGAGCCCCATTGTATTGTAAACATTGTAAACATTGTAATTACATGGTGATGGCAAAGAAAGGGAAGGATCTTGTTATTTTCCTGAGCTGCCATATGTGTCCTGCAGAGTAATAAATAAAATCAGTCTCCATCTATCTTCTGTTTCTCCTTCCATAACCATTGCCCATTGGTCTTCCCTCTGCAGTGTACATCTACAGAAGAAATGTCCAACCAAACCATTGTGACTGAGTTCCTTCTCCTGGGATTCTCTGACGTGCGGGAACAGCAGATTTTACACTTTCTGGTGTTTCTAGTGATTTACCTGGGAGCCCTGGTGGGGAATCTTCTCATCATCACTGTCATAGCCCTTGACCAGCACCTTCACACCCCCATGTACTTTTTCCTGGGCAACTTATCCTTCCTAGACCTCTGTTACATCTCAGTCACGGTCCCCAAGTCCATGGCTGACTCCCTAACCAACAACAGACTCATCTCTTTCTCTGGATGTGTCACCCAAGTCTTTCTGGTTATAACTTTTGCAGCAGCAGAGCTGGCCTTTCTCACGGTGATGGCGTATGACCGCTACATTGCAATCTGCCACCCTCTGCATTACAAGGTGACTATAAACAGAGGTGCATGTGCCCAGTTGGCAGTGAGTTCATGGATCAGCAGCATGATCTGCTCTGTATTACAAACAGCTAATACCTTTAGGTTACATTTCTGCGGGTCCAATGTTATCGCTCAGTTTTTCTGTGATATCCCACAGTTGCTAAAGATATCTTGCTCTGATACACATGCTAATGCAATAGTCATGATTGCTCTTGGATCACTTCTAGATGTGGTCTGCTTTGTATTGATAATTGTGTCCTACATTCACATCTTCTCCACGGTGATGAGAATCCCCTCTGAGCAGGGCAGGTACAAAGCCTTCTCCACCTGCATCCCACACCTGGTTGTTTTTTGTTTATTTATCAGTACAGCATCATTTACGTACATGAGGCCCAGGTCGATGTCTTCAACATCTCTAGACCTGATGGCTGCTGTGTTCTATTGTGTGGTGCCACCACTAATGAATCCAATCATTTACAGTCTAAGAAACAAAGAGATAAAAGGGTCTCTATGGAAAATGATAGGCAGGATATTTTTTCTCAAGAGAAATGAACTCCTCACACTGAAGTCTTAGTGTCCACCTGGAATAAAGTATTCCCATGTTGCACCTTATATAATAGCTCAGGCTGACTTTGTTTGAGGACCAGCCTATGTTCATGTTAGGATCAGAACCTGACATTTTGCATTTTCTGAAAGAAATATGGAAAAAAATATTAAAGCATCTAAAGCATCCTCAGGAGCCAAAGTCCCATTTTCAAACAAGACTCAGGCACATCTGAAATTTTTACTCTTAGTTGCTCAAATCCCGATGAGTTTTCAATAGAATGTGAAGGAGTCCGGTGGCACCTTAAAGACAGATTTATATGGGTATAAGCTTTTGTGGGTAAAAAACCTGCTTCTTCATATGCATGGAGTGAAAATTACAGATGCAGGCATGACACATGAAGAGAAGGGAGTTACCTCACAAGTAGAGAACCGGTGTTGACAGGGCCAATTCGATCAGGGTGGATGTGGTCCACTCCCAATAATTGATGAGGAGGTGTCAATTTCAGGAGAGGGAAAGATGCTTTTGTAGTGAGCCAGCCACTCTCAGTCCCTGTTCAAGCCCAAATTAATGGTGTTAAAATTGCAAATGAATTTTAGTTCTGCAGTTTCTCTTTGAAGTCTGTTTCTGAAGTTTTTTTGTTCAAGTATGTCTACTTTTAAATCTGTTATAGAATGTCCAGGAAGATTGAAGTGTTCTCCTACTGGCTTTTGTATATTGCCATTCATGATGTCTGATTTGTGTCCATTAGAATGTAGGAATCTAATTATATTTTGGCCCCTTTGAAAATCCCAGGAAGAGCTAATTGCAATTTTTCAATTCTCTAGTTTGAAATATCCACTTAAAATGAACTTTTTTATATCAAAATATCATTTCCAAATTTTTAAAAAAAGTTTTTTTTTTTCCATTTCAAAATGCTAATTCCAAATTTTTAAATAATTGAAATATTTTGAATGGGAATTTTGACTTAAAATGTAATTTTAATGTTATTTTAAGACAAACCAACAATTCGTAACGATTATTTTCATTGTTGTTTTATAGCCGTGTTGGTCCCAGGATATGAAAGAGACAAGGTGGATGAGGTAATATCTTTTATTGGATCAACATCTATTGGTGGAAGAGACAAGTTTCCAGGCTATCTGAAGAAGAACTGTGTAGCTCGAAAGCTTGTCCCTTCCACCAACAGAAGGTGGTCTAATTCATAATGATATTTTTCATTTTCAGCTGACATTTCTAAATGAAAGAATTTTCATTGGCATGTCAACGCATTTTATTTTGGTAAAAAAAAGAAAACAAATTAGTATTTTTGGTTTTGACATTTTCCAATCAAATTTTTAAGATCTTTTCATTCAGTGAAAATTTTTGATGTTTCTATTTTCACCCCATCTAAGATGAAAACAAACATCAAAATACCAGAATTTCTCACAGAAGTTTCTGTTTTAAAACGAGCTGTAAACCCCAGACTTTTACACTAACAACATTTTCACTATGACATTACAAGGAGCCGGCTGCTGACCTCTCGACAACTCAGGAGAAAGGACTGAGGAGGGAAAAGGGGCCCATGGGGAGAACCTGGCTGAGGCCAGCAGCTTGCCTTATTTACACCCCATCTCCAGCTCCTCCTCACCCCCCACAGGGGAGGTAGGTGCTTGCCTACAGATCTCCCCAGTCTATCCATTGAGCAATGAGTCCCTTTTGACTAGGGCTGGGCAGAAAATGTGGTTTTTTTCTTTAGAAAATTTTGACTTTATGACAAACAACCCCTCCCCACAACTTTCAACTGAAAATGTAAATTTCTATTCGGAAATACCACTGCCGTGTCTCATGGGAGTTGCAGTTCGTGTGCCTCAAACTCCCATTCTCTATGGGACAGGTTCCCTGGTTGGACAACATCTGCACCAAGGGATTCCTTCTTCCTAAGTCATTGTGGTCCCACACCTGCAATGCATCATGGGGGGATGTAGCCTGGCTAGAGATTCCAGCCCATAAAGGAGAATATGACCACAAGGCAAGCAAACTACATCTCCCATGAGACACTGAGGTGGCATTTCCAAGTAGACAGATTCACTTTTCACCTGAAAGTTTCAAATTTTCAGACAAAAAATATTGCGGGTTGGGGTATTGGTTTTCCGGAGATAGTGGGCATATTTTACAAAAAGATCCGTGTGGTTAAAAACTGAATTTTCCATCAAAAAACAGATTTGACAAAAAATTTCAACCAGTTTTACTTGTGACAGCAGCACAGAGAGACCAGAAGGTTTGGTGCTCCATTTTCTGCCCTTAGCCAGAATAACCATGGGAAGGCATTAGTCTTCTCCCTCATCCATGCAGCCAGAGGAGATTGGGGATTTTGCAAACAAAACTCACTAGTTTCTTCTCTTGCTGATGATCAGACAGGAGCCATGGATGTTGGAGAATGGATTCTCCTGTCACCCAGAAAAGGGGTTCCTGCAGGCAGGACTGGCACACATTGGCAAGGAGCAGGAGGATGTGGAGGAAGTGTATCTAGCCACAATCTCTTCTTCTACATGTTCTTTTGAAAAATAGTTTTAAGGTTTTCAAGGAGCCTAAGGGATTTAGGCACCCAACTCCCACAGTGTTTCAGTGGGAGTTGTGCATTCCTGATTCCTTTGAAAATTACAACTCTCTCTGCCTCTTGGGCTGCTGATCTGGCTGTTTGACGAAGAAGGAAAACAGAACAGGCAGGGGAGGGGGCATGGAAAAAGCCCTTTGTCCTCAAAAGCAGGTCATTCAGTGTTATCGGTGTATAGTCTGCAGCCAATAAAATGTCTTGTTTCAGCCCTGAGTGTACAACATGCTGCATACAATTTCCTCCATAAGCCCACAGAGCCAAATCCATTCCTGGTGTAACTCCCTGGAATCCAATGGACTCTCACCAGGTGAATTTGGCCCAATCTCAAGTGTTTTTCTACTGAATCCTCTGCAATGCCGACTGAGGATAATCACAGCTCTGTGCTCCCAGTGGGCGCTGTGCCCGGGGAATTCCCCACATGACCTGCGTGCTCTACTTCCTATTGACACCTGAATCCCTGGGCTGACATTACAGCCTTTACACACTCTGCAGCATTAAAACACAGGGACATGAATGGGAAGAGATTGTGCCTGATAAAGTGTCCTGAGGAACAATGACACATCCTGATATAAACCTCCACTGGGTAATGGAGGAGATGAGGAGTCAAATGTGGAAAAGTGTCTAAAGTTTTAGGTATTTAGACACCTAAATATTCAGCTAGGTTCCTACTGGGGTCCTCA
This sequence comes from Emys orbicularis, assembly GCF_028017835.1. NCBI lineage: Eukaryota > Metazoa > Chordata > Testudines > Emydidae > Emys > Emys orbicularis. The sequence continues at coordinate 16,290,933 of NC_088695.1, read as the reverse complement.
GATGTGCCTAACTCCCATTGATTTCATGATTTCCACTCAACTGAGCTATCACTAATTATCTCCAACTGGGCAGTCTTTTGAAGGAACAGTCAGACAGGTCGGACCTGTGAAGCCCATCTGGACAGTGCAAAGGCGAGTTCAGTCTCCAGAACACATTCATGACCTGCATCTCCACAGAGATTGTGCCAACCAGCAATGGGGACCTTGTCTGCCCATCCAGCTAGTGGTGGGTTTTGTAGTGACAGGGCAGATCCATGACCTCAGATCCAAAAGCTCTTCTCTTGAATGTTGAGGAATTTGGGATTCCAGCGTGGATTAGAGTCTTGGTTTGGGCCCATCTCTGCTTTTCTGTCACGTGGATGCATTCCTGCTCAGGGGAAAGTTTTGTCTCTCAGCCCGAGTAAGCCTACATGCTATACCACAGCTATACCCCAATCTTCTTCCCACTGGTGTCCATAGGCTCTCCATGAGTTCTGGGTACAGCTGGTTGGGAATTCTCCACTGGAACATTTTCTAATGTAAAATTGCCTTCACAAAATCAAAATTTTCCATGAGAATATTGAGGTGTTCACTGATCCCTCTGTGCTGAAGGATCCTGCAAGAACTCTGCTTCATTCTGTGTCCAGTTCCAGCTGTCTGAGCATAACAACAAGAGCTTCTCAATCTGCCCCTTCTCCCCAGATTCTCCATCTGGGAAGCTCAGCCCTTAAAGGCACAGTCCCCAATACCCTCAAAAATTTCAACATTGGAAAATACAATTGAAATTTCCATCAGGAAAATTGCAATTACGGCTCCCTGCCAGCCTGCCTGTTCACGTTTACCCTGTAGCCAGAAAGTGAAATTACCAAGAGCCTTCCAGTTGGGCTGTTGGAGAACTCAGAAATGGCAAAACATTTCATTCTGATCAAAACTAATGCTAGTCAGAACCCAGAATTCCTCTTCCATGGTAATTTCCAAAGTTTCCTCATTATTATTATTATTACTCTGAATCAGAACAAAAAATAAATAAACATTTCAGAACATCTTCCAGAACAAAATTCTGAAATTTCATAGAGAAAAAATAGAAAAGACAGCCAGCCACCCTGCCTTGGTTCCTGTAATAGTTTTAATGGAATCAACTCGTTCCTATGGAACTGTTCTGTTAGAAAATTTTCAATCAGTTCTAGTTCCAATGTTTCAAAATGAAATATTTCATTTCAAAATGTCAATTCAAAATGAAAACTGTTCAGTTTAAAGTGACATTTTGACTGGGTTCTAGTGCCAGCAATACATTTGTTAATTGTGGGACCTTGAACAAGCCACATCCCCTTCCCGTGCCGCAGTTTCCCCATCTTGAAATGGAGACAATGACACCAGCTGAAATTTGTTGGGAAATGGAATTTCCATTCCATGCAAACTCCAGAAATGTCCTTTCATCCCTAGTAAGAACCAAACATTAACATTTACTGATTTTTTTATAAAATATTTCATTTCAGAATCATCAGAATTACCTTATTGAAACAAAATGTTTTTATAAGATTCAAATGTCTCTTGTTGCCTTTATCATTATATTACATTACATTATACATTATAGTATAATATATGCAACATACATAAATTATAATATAACATAAAATTCAAATGATAAATTTAAATTAACCATTTTGACCAAATTGAAACAAATTGTTTTGCTAATTTCCCTTAAAAAAATCAATATGTTCCCAAGAAAAGTGTTTATTTAATTGAACTTGCAGTTTCCAACTGAACACAGTTCCACTGAAAAGTTTTCAAAAAGCTGTAATATTAACCTGCTTTGAAAAGTGCTTTCAGATCTATGTGTGTATGTATGTAAAATCTATGACGCTTTCATTTAGAATTTTGCACCTTAGGGCTGCATTTGCTTTTTACAGTTATCTTCCAATCATCGAAGGAGGTCACTAGAGTAAGGGCCTAAGTGAATTCTGTGGGATTTAGGGTGAAAAGTTTCAAAAGTGTGTAAGTGACGTAGGAGCCTAGGTCTGATTGAAAGTTGGTGGGGCTCTTAAATCATTTAGGGCCAGTTTTTTAAATCTATTTAGGTGCCCAGGGCCAAAATTTTAAAGATATTTAGGCACCTCGTGGGATTTTGAAAAACATCTTAATCAAATGGTCAAAATGAAGCATTTTGTTTCCTCCCAAAAAAAATTGTTTCAACTTTCAGGCATTTTGACAAATGCCAAAGGATTCATATAAAGGTGGAGGAGGAGCAGGTGGTCATAGTGGAGTTGCCTCCCTTATAAGCTTTAGCCCAGTTGTTAGGGAATTCTTCTACAACGTGGGAGACCACAGTACAAACGTTGTTTCCTCATCAGGCAGAGGGGGGAATTTTACTTGTGTCTCCCACAGCCCAGGTGAGTGTCCTAACCACTGAGCTAAACTTTCAAGGGACGTGTTGCCTTCTTTAGCCATTTTGTGAATTTAGTCCTCCTTCTCCTTGCTTTTGTCAAAATTCCTGAAATTCAAAACATTTAGGGGGTGGGAGGGGAGGGTGAAAATGACACAAAATGTTTTATTTTGTTTTGATTCTTTTTTTTTCCTATTCACCAATTTTTTTAAAATGTAATTTCTCATTTCACCTGAAATGATTTTTTTATATTATTTTTCAAAATTGCCAATGAACTGAAAAATCCATTATTCAACCAGATCTATTTGTTACTTCAGTTGATGTTTAGCATTCAACCTGTTACTCATGCAAGTAGCCTTTAATCATGCACGGCGTTCATTATAGCAAGTATAGCAAGATCAGACACGATGATATGAAAAATGAGAGCTGGTAGCCCTTGTGATTTTGGGGAGTTCTAAAACATCTCTAAGGGTTTTACAGACCTTTTTTTGCATTTTAATATTGTGACAGGGTCAGACCAGACGGCAACAGGAGAAGGGAGGAAGGAAGGTATATTAGCCTCAACCTGTTGGGATCCTGGAAGTGGGCGGGCTCTAAAGGATCTTCCCCAGCCTAAGGGGAGGATCCACAAGGTCCGGGATCTCAATTATTTACGGGGAACAACTAAAGATATAGCAGGGACAGGAGCAGGGCCGGCTCTGGCTTTTTTGCCGCCCCAGGCAAAAAAGCCTCCGGCCGCCCCCCCCCCCGCGGGGGGGGGGGGGGGGGGCGGAGCCTGGGGGGGCGGCAAAAAAGCCTCCGGACGGGGGGGGCGGAGCCGGGGGGGGCAGCGAGCCCCGGCGGGGGCTCCGCTCTCCCGCCGGGGGGAGGGCGGCCGGAGCCCCGGGGCGAGGGTGGCGAGCCCTGGCGGGGGCTCCGCTCTCCCCCCGGCGGCCGGGGGCAAGGCGCGGGGGCGGCCGGAGCCCTGGGAGGAGGGCGGCGAGCCCCGACGGGGGCTCGGCTCTCCCCCCCGGCGGCCAGAGCGCCGGGGGCAGGGCGGCGAGCCCCGGCGGGGACTCGGCTCTCCCCCCGGCGGCCAGAGCGCCGGGGGCAGAGCGGCGAGAGGGCGGCGAGCCCCGGCGGGGGCTCGCCACTCTCCCCCCGGCAGCCGGGGGGAGGGCGCGGGGGCGGCCAGAGCGCCGGGGGGAGGGCGGCAAGCCCGGCTGTGGCCCCGCTCTCCCCGGCGGCCCGAGCGCCGCGCCGCCCCCCTCCAGGTGCCGCCCCAAGCACCAGCTTGGTTGCCTGGTGCCTGGAGCCGGCCCTGGACAGGAGTGAGGTCACAGGGCTAAATGAAGGTAACCTGACTGGGACACTGAGCAGAGAACCCCAGACAGCGCCCACTGCTCCTCAAAGGCATCAGGGGAGCCAGCGGATGCTGCCCAGAGGAACTCTGCCCGGATGCGTGAGACCAGGGAGGAGCGGAAATAGGCCCCACAGTCACAGAGCACCCCCTCGTCCAGCATCTTCCTCCTGCTGTTCTCGATGGCTACTTTGGCTAGGGCCAGGAGGAGGTTGACTAGGAGGTCTCATGACTTAGTGGGGCCACGGATTGGGTGTGCAAATATAAACAAGTGTGGGGAGAAATGCCAGAATAGGGGCTGCAACCTGGCGCACTCCAGATACATGTGTGCCAGGGTCTCCTTCACTCTGCAAAAGGGGCAGGTGTCTGTCATGGGGGTGAACTGTGCCAAGAACACGCCTGTGCTGAGGGCTCCGTGAAGGAGCCACCAACTGATATCCCCAGCGGGCTTTGGGACCAGGGCGGAGTATAGGCTGGCCCACCAGGGTTCTTCACCCTCCAGAGGTGGTAGGAAGTCCCGCCACTTCCTGAAAGGGCGGGATGTGAGGGTGAGGACATGAAGGGTGTGGAGCACGAGCGTGTACAGATGTTTCCTTGGTGCAGTCCGGAAACGAGCCGGCTGCAATTTGCGCAGCCAGCTCACGGTGAAGGAGTGGGATGGCCCGGTGGGTCCCCGGGAGAGGGGCCCAATGAAAAGTTCCGGAGGGCCTGAAGGGACAATTAGTAGTAGTATTTATGTAAATCATGGCTGTAATTTCATGCCCTATCCAAGATCACAGCCTTATTGTGCTCACTGGGGCTTGGGCACACAGGATGAGATGATCCTGACTCAATGGCATTACAGTCTAAAGATATAAAGGAAACAAAAAGTGGGAAGAGAAACCGAGGCACAGAGAAGTGAGGTAATTTCCCCAGGCCACACAGTAGATACATGGCAGAGTGAGGTCACAAATCCATATCTCCAGTGCCCAGTCCACCAAACCTTGCTGCCTCAGGCTGGGAAGAAAGGAGAACAGAGCTGCTATACTATCTAAATGCAGCTGCATGGCTGAATTGGGTCACTGATGAGAATTTAGCACGTATAATGTACTGGATGATTAATATGCAGTGAGAAAGAAGCAGCTACATTGAATAAAGGGGGAAAGAAGTCAGCAGAACTTCTGGGGCTGCAAAGGAGAAGCCATACTATATAAAGACCTCTAGGTTGCTGCAGAAAACAAGGGATACAAAAGGAGCAACTACAGGGCTAGATTCTCAGTTCTAGTAAGCTGATGTAGCTCTGTTAATTTCAATGGGGCTACACCAATTTCCAGCAGCTGGGGATCTGGGCCATTGACTCCAGTGGAGCTATGGTTGATTCCCAGCAGCTGGGTCTGCCCCACTGATCCAATAGAGCTACATCAATTTACACCAGAGGAGAATGTGGCCCACTGACTCCACTGGAGCTACGTCAATTTAAACTAGATGGAAATCCGGTCCGTTATCTTCAGTGGAGCAACCTTATTTTGCACCAATGGAGAACGTAGCCCATAATGTTTGAGTGGGGAGCAAAAAGAAAGGTTGATAAATGGGCTGTGATACTGCAAAGTGACCACCCAGGTGGAGCATATTGGCCACTAGATATCGACAGATGATACCTAATGTAAAAGAGAGATTTGAGGCAACCATTAGATGGCAGCATTGTGTCAAGAACGAGTCATGGACAGCTAGTTCTTGCAATGAAGGATGACTATTGGCAAAGGGCTGTGTATTATAACAGACCATTATCCCTCAGAAAGGTAAACTATGCTTCATCACGATGTGAATCATTTCCCCCCAGAGACTCATGAGGCTGTTTCACTAAATGCAATTACATTTGGGAAAAAACAACTCAAGTCACACCGGGCATTGCTAAGAGCAGAGCTTTGGAGACACAAAATTGTCCATAACGGTGATGGGTTGAGTTTAAAAGATTGGGACCCATTTGTACTTATGAACTGGACAGGTAATAACAATCTCCCACAATAAAAAAGATGTGGATAGACTTATTCTTCCCTCAAAACACCATATAATTCAGGTCAGTGTGGGACAGCTTTCCTCAGAAAACTTACTGATGGAAATGCTTCCTTCTGGGAACCAGATGTGGAAGGAGAGTAGGAAGGAAATATCTGCTGGGTGTGGGAGCAAGCAGACTATAGTTGCAGGCCATAGGGTCCCTGGGCTGGAACCCAGAGTAGTGGGCAGGCCCGAGTTCCCCAACCAACTGCTGGGAAAGTGGCACAGGACCTGGCCTTGGAGCAGAAGACTGTCTGGAGCGGAATGGGGACAATTGATCCACTGGGACATTGATACCCTGGAAGAGAAGGACTGTGCAGTGCCCTGGCCAGAGGGCTGAGTCACAGAGAGAGAGTCCTGCAGAGTGAGGGAGGACACGATGTGAGCAACCGTCACAAGGGGGGTGTCAGACCTGAGTGGAGCTAATCCCAGACATAGCCACAAAGAGACTCCCAGTGGTGAGTAGTCCCCCTGACAGATGGGTTTCCCTCTTGTGTTACAAGAGAAGAAGTGACCCCACCCAATTCACATGCTCTCAGAAAGCCAGGAAGCTCCTGGGACCCAGCCTGGTCTCAGTTTCTCTCCATGACTCTGTTTTCCTCTCCCAGGGAAAAATGGGGGTTTTGAATGCTCCCACCCTCCCTGCATGTCTGTTCCCAATTACCACATTGCTCATGGTGTCTCTCAGATAGGACACAGCTGTGAAATCTTCCTTCTGTCTCAGTCTACTTTTTCCCAGTTGGCCAGCGCATTTGGCCAGGCCATGTATGCCCCCCAGCTTGAGTGCCCCGTTGTTTGGCTACTTGGACCCATTCATCTGTAATGCCCTGCAATGACTGGTTTTGTGACTGTCTGTAGCCTGCAAGTTACAGCGCATTAAAGCAACCCCGGGCGCTCTAACTCCCGATGTGTCCACACTGGCAAGGCACGCTGAGCGTCCTGACTCTGCAGCTGGAACGCTCCTGGTAACCCATCTCCACGAGAAGCATAAAACTTGCTGCACCCCGGCTGAAACGAGGTGTGAACGAGGTGTTGCATTACTGCACTGTGATTGGCCCCCAGAAACATCCCATAATCCCCTGAAGTCAAGTGGCCACTCTTCTCATTGTTTTGTTATCGGCTGCAGGAATGAGGATATCCCGTTTCAAAGCTCTGTTTCTGACAGCCGGCTGCTTATCTGCTCCGGGACAAAGCAACCATGACTGTGAAATGCTGCTTGCTGTGACTGTGTGAGAGAGAGAGAGGTGGGGGTGAGGGGAGGCTGCTGCTGTCTGAATTTACAAGACAGCATGCTGACACGCTCTCAGCACTCCAAAATACCTACACACCACACACTCCCTTTCACACTCCGCCCCACCCTACCATTTACCCCAGGGAACCATTTATGTCCTTGGTCCTCAATAATTGTGGAACCACAGAATAGAACAAAGCAGCCAGCAGGGCCTGATACAATGAGGCTATTGACCTGGGCCCCTTGTGGGTGTACATCATGGGGCTCATAGGAGTGGGGCACAAACTGGGATGTTGGGGTCAAGATTCAATCGTGGATCAAAGTCCCATCTTCCTCACAGTTCAAGAGAGGGATAATGGAGTCCTGGGTTCTAGGTCCATAACCTGTCCCCATGCAAGAGAAGGCCAATTTCTAAGCTCTTCCCCATTGACAATTCTGTTGCTCCACAGTTCCCACCACTGCAATGACTGAAAGGAGCCAGAGACAGACAAAACCTTCATTGCAAATGAAACCCACTTGCCAGTGTGTGTAGAGCATCCCCCTCTGTGCTCCATCCGTGGAGGATATGAACCTGGTACAGGGAGTACTAAAGGGCATTGTCCCTTTAGCTTAAGCTAGAGCAGCTCATGTGTTTACATCTGGAGGTTTCCTGTTTCAGTCCTTGGTATGTCAACCAAGATGGTGGCCATCAAATAAGGATACTCAGGAGAGGGTGGAGATAGTTTCTGAGAAGGGAAGGATCTTCTCTCCAACTCTAAATAATACATCTAATTGATGTGAGTGAGGAGAAGGAGCTGTGTGGTTATACCTGCGTTTGACACCCTTTTCCTTTATAAAGAGGCGGATGCAGATCGGGATCCCAGGCTGACCACAGCTGTGTGTCAGTAAGGCACAGGGACAGAGGCAGTCCCTCAGGTGGGCTAGGATCAGGCCATGTCGGCTTTATATGTCATACCTACAGCAATGCAAATAAGAAATGTATCAGTTCTTATTTAATTTAAAAAAAAAAAGTCTTAGGTACAAACAGGTTTTGCTTCACCCAAAATGCAATTTAACAAAGAAAATAAAATCTAAGCAAAATTCAAAACCAAAAGTCATTTCAAATAAACAAATCAAAATGTTTTGTTTAGAAAATGTCATTTATTCCAGCTAAAACAATTCAGCTAATTTGACACAAATTAGCAACGTTTTTTAACAATCTTAACATGCATTTTTTGGAAAAGGGAAATTTTGTCTGCAAAATTTTGGACAGCTTTATTCAGAACCAGAGCCTTAAACTCTACCCTGAGGAGAACACTGGGATGCTTTAGACCAAGAGCCGTCATTTTGGCGAGAACTTCAAAACTGCTGCAGGGATTTGAATGCTCAGTTCCTATTACAATCAATAGGACTTGGGTGCTGAACTCTCCTAGGCAGCTTTGAAAATCCCAAGCCTAAAGATTTTAATAAAGTTTCAACCACTTGGTAAGGATCCCAGGATCGGACTCTGTTCTCATTGGCCCCCTGCCATGCAAACCTGCAAGTCACTAAACTGAGTTTGGCAATTACATGTATTCAAGGCTAACCTCACCCCCTGATCTGGGCCAGGCAGGTGACTTTGGTTCAGAGAGGGCTCTACCCTGTAGAGGATAGGCGCAGACTGTTGCACGGTTCAGCACAAGTTAAACAGAGCTGAGCAGGGTGGGAAGTGCTGACGATTTTGATCCTGCTTTAATAACAGGCTGCTTCATGGCTCCCCAAGCATCTCCACACTAGCAGCAGGGGTGAGGCCTGGGACAGAAGCACAGAACTAAGCATCTCACATCAGCATGATGATGACCAGGGAAGCCAGGAACTGACAGATTATTGGACTCACAATGAACACACAGACACAGCACAATGTAGTAGACATAGAGACACTTTCAGTGTCGAGGAAACACACAGATCCTCTGCCTGTGGCGATCCTGGCTCCCAGCCCTGAGCTCAGCTCATGAAGTCCCCCTGCCTCTCAGTCTTTGGTCTCACTTGCATTTCATGAAACAGCAGAAACTCCCAGAGAAGTTAACTTTTGCCTTTGAGCCTCCGCTTCTGAGCCTGAACAGGGCTCCAAGGAGTGACTCACCAACCATCCTTAGAGAACAGACATGGATAAATCTTCGGCCCACATCACCAACCCTTTGCTGCCAGAGACACCCAGAGTCAGACACACAGCTCATAGGCAGCGAGCAAGAGGTCTGAGTTTATCGATATTCAGTCTCAGTGAGAACAATGAAAGGGCTCTTCAATAGCTGTGCATTTGTCATCCAGATACTACAGTGATTGGGGCATTAGTTGTAGGCAGATAGAGAGATTAGACAGAAGCTTCAATGATCATTCCTTTTGCGACCAGCAGTATTCTGAAGTTGGAAAGCAAACACAACATCAGCTGGGTGAAAGCCACACTTCTCAGCACAGTAAGTTGACTGCTGTCATTAAATCCCTGGGGTTTTTAAGGGGTTGAATTTAACCATATAAATGTGAATAAAAATGTCACATTTTACTGTGAATTAAATCAGCCTGGTATAACTAATTTCATTGTACCCGGGGCAAACTCATTTCAATAATTTGTATCTTTTTTACATAATGGGAAAGGTGGGATCTGAATGGAGAGCTTGGTCCCAGTTTCTGCACTGCCAGTGTCTTGCTCTGTGACTTTGGGCAAGTGACTTAACTTCCATGTCTCTCCATTCCCCAGTTTGTAGAATGGGTGTAAATCAGGAACAAGCTCAGGGAGTTCAGTGGGATTGGGCTGGTGTCAGTGAGGTCAGATTCTGGCCTTTAGTCTCTCGCAGACACTTAGGGCCAGATTTTAAAAAGTATTTAGGCACCTAGTGGGATTGTGGTACCTAAAACCTACGGAAATCATTGGATGTTAGGCACCTATATGCTTTTGAAAATCCCATTTGTCACCTTATACCTTTAAAAACCTGGTCCTTCATTTTTAATCCACTGCATGGTCCAGTGGAAGGAAGAATTTAGCTCCAGTTAGAGCTGGTCAGGAATTTGTCAGTGAAATGTTTTTTGGTCAGAAAATGCAAATTGTGAAAACCAAAGCGTTTTGCCAACGTGTATCAGTTTCAATGCAACTTTCATTGGGAAGGTTTCTCAGGTCCAGGGTGGAATTTCTGCTCAGAATAAGAGAGCAATCCACCCCAGAATTGCCCAGTGGTTAAAGCTCTTACCTAGGATGTGGGAGAACCAGCTTCATGTCTCTCCTCTCAATCAGGCAGATCAGGAACACAAAGGCTATGTTTTCACAGCGATAAAAGCCCCACGGAATGGCTGGGGCTGGCAGCTGCAGGTTTTTTATTGCCGTGTAGACATATCCAAACTGCCCACATCCCAGGCGAGTGCCACAGCCATCAGGTGATTGCCTGTTATGCAGCAAGTGGGTCAATGGTTCTCTCTCTTTTTTTGTTTTGTGAAAAAAACAAAAGGTCTCATTTTCATTGCACATCACAACAGAATCAAATGTTTGGGATTCTCATTTTCTGGCCAGCCCTAGCTCTCCCATGTCAAGATGTTGTCTAACTATAGGCACATCATTTCATGTCTTTGTGCCTCACTATTCACAGAAAAAAAATGAGGAGTACTTGTGGCACCTTAGAGACTAACAAATGTATTTGGGCATAAGCTTTCGTGGGCTAAAACCCACTTCATCGGATGCATGCAGTGGAAAATACAGTAGGAAGATATATATACACAGAGAACATAAAAAAATGGGTGTTGCCATACCAACTCTAATGAGACTAATCAATTAAGGTGAGCTATTATCAGCAGGAGAAAAAAAGCTTTTGTAGTGATAATCAGGATGGCCCATTCCAAACAGTTGACAAGAAGGTGTGAGTAACAGTAGGGGGAAAATTAGCATGGGGAAATAGTTTTTACTTAGTGTAATGACCCATCCACTCCCAGGCTTTATTCAAACCTAATTTAATGGTGTCCAGTTTGCAAATTAATTCCAATTCTGCAGTTTCTCGTTGGAGTTTGTTTTTTGAAGTTTTTTTGTTGGAGAATTGCAATTTTAGGTCTGTAATCAAGTGGCCAGGGAGATTGAAATGTGTTCCGACTGGTTTTTGAATGTTATAATTCTTGACGTCTGATTTGTGTCTTTATTCTTTTGCGTAGAGACTGTCCGTTTTGGCCAATGTGCATGGCAGAGGGGCATTGCTGGCACATGATGGCATATATCACATTGGGAGATGTGCAGGTGAACGAGCCTCTGATAGTGAGGCTGATGTGATTAGGTCCTATGATGGTGTCCCCTGAATAGATATGTGGGCAGAGTTGGCAACGGGCTTTGTTGCAAGGATAGGTTCCTGGGTTAGTGTTTGTGGTGTGTGGTTGCTGGTGAGTATTTGCTTCAGGGTGGGGGTCTATCTCTAAGCGAGGACTGGCCTGTCTCCCAAGAGCTGTGAGAGTGACAGATCGTCCTTCAGAATAGGTTGTAGATCCTTGATGATGCGCTGGAGAGGTTTTAGTTGGGGGCTGAAGGTGACGGCTAGTGACATTCTGTTACTTTATTTGTTGGGCCTGTCCTGGAGTAGGTGACTTCTGGGTATTCTTCTGGCTCTGTCAATCTGTTTCTTCACTTCAGCAGGTGGGTATTTGTAGCTATCCGGGACTCACCCCTGTGGCGCCTCCTGCTGGTCTTCCATGGGAATTAGCTCTTCCAGCATCCTGGAGCGCCCCCTGCAGGCTGGTGATCCACCTTACCGCTGGCCCCCGTGTCCCTCCCAGGACCCCGGTGCTCCTTTCTCTGGGTTGCTGCCCCACTGGCAGTACCCCCACACTCTCAGGTTCTGGGTGTCCCCACCCAGGGGAACCCCCACCCACTAACCCCACCTCGCCTCAGTCTAAGCCTACTGCCAGTCACCATCTAGTCCCACTCCCTGGGGCAGACTGCAGTATACGCCACTCATCACAGGCAAGGTTGGGTTGGACCTGCTGCCTCTCTCTATAGCTGGGCTGCCCCTCTGCAGCCCAGGTACTGGTCTTAAGCCCTCAGCTAGGCCTACAGCCTGGGGAGTTTCCAGGCTGGAGCTCCCCATCTCCTCTAGCCTTCCCCCAGCCCAGCCCTGCTCCACTTCCACTACCACTACCCTTCTCAGCTCCCTAGCAGCCAGGCCCTTCTCTCTCTACAAGCAGAGAGAGACTGACTGGGCTTTTGGCTCACTGCCTCCTATAGGGGCCAGCTGGGCCTGTTTGGGGCATGGCCCCAGCTGCAGCCACTTCCCCCAATCAGCTCAGCCTAAGTCTCCCAGCCCTAGCCTTCCCCCAGGGCTAGCTTTTAACCCCTTTCAGGCCAGGAGCGGGTGACCACCCCACTACAGTATTGTAGTTTTAAGAACGCTTGATAGAGATCTTGTAGGTGTTTGTCTCTGTCAGAGGGATTGGAGCAAATGCGGTTGTATCTTAGAGCTTGGCTGTAGACCAGGGGTCAGCAACCTATGGCACGTGTGCCAAAGGTGGCACGTGTGCCGATTTTTAATGGCAGGCCGAAGTCCCGGCCACCGGTCCCGCTCAGCCCGCTGCTGGCCTGGATGGACGGAACCCCGGGCTGGCAGCGGGCTGAGCGGGGCCAGCGGCTGGAACCCCGGCCGGCAGGAGCTGGTGGATGGAACTCCAGACCGGCCGTGGGCTGAGCCACTCAGCCCCCTGCTGCTCTGGAGTCCCGGCCGCCAGCCCTGCTCAGCCCGCCGCTGCTCTGGGGTTCTGGCTGCCGGCCCCTGGCCAGCCGGCGTCCTGGCAACCGGGACCCCGGCTGGCCAGGGGCCGGCAGCCGGAACCTAGAAGTGAAAGTAAGGCGGAGTGTGCACACTCGGAGCCGGCTGATGCTGGGGCGCTCCGCTGCGGCTGGAGGCACAGCGCGTGGTGCTCTCCCAGCTGGGGTCTTGCTGGGTGCCGGAACTCTCCTGCAGGCTGGCACTGGTGACCCTGTGCACTGGACTAAGCAGCAGGCAGTCAGGCAAGTGAAAGGGGCCGGCAGGAGGCGCAGTGGAGATGTCCGCGTCCCAGCCTGTCCTGCTGTCCCTCTGTCGCTACTGTGGCTGGATACCAGGGCATTACAGGCATATGCCATCCCTGCAGCGTGCACAGCTGCGGCTCCTGGGGGGAAGGGGAAGGGAGTGGCAGGCCAGGGGGTCTTCTGCCACCACCCCCCATTTGCCTGCACATGCAGTGACCCCACACAACTGGCCCACAGCTCCCTTGGCAGGAACAGGAATAACGTGGGGCAGGGACCCATCCACCATCCAGGTAACCCGGCTGCAAACGTGACTGTCCCAGGCCAGTCCCAAGCCCCCGCCCCCCCAGGACTTCTCCCCTACACACACACCCCAACCCCCTGCCCTGAGCCCCTCATGCCACCCAACCCAGACTCCTGAACCCCCCATGCTCCCAGCCCTGACTCCTGCATCATCCACATCGCCACCCCCTGCCCTAAGCCCCCCGCACCTCAACCGCCTGCCCTGAGTGCTCCCCCCCACACCCACACATCCCCAGCCCCTGAGCTCCTCCCCCCAAGGGTGGTTGCAATATGACAGTACCTGTAAGAAATTTAGGTTACTTTCACCCCTGCTTGAACCCCAGACCAGCAGCGGACTGAGCGGAGCTGGTGGTGGGCTGAGCGGCTCATCCCGCTGCTGGTCTGGGGTTCCAGCCGCCGGCCCCGCTCAGCCCACTGCCAGTCTGGGGTACCGGCAGCCAGCCCCAGGGCTCTGCTCCTGGCCTCGACCCAGCGCTCTTCAGTCACCCCCTGCTGTAGCCCACATTGGAAAACTCAGCAAGGAAAAGCGAGGGCAAGAATCACACTAAACTGATAAGATCTGCATTTTAATTGTATTTGAAATGAAGCTTCTTAAATATTTTAAAAACCTTATTTATTTTAAATACAACAATAGTTTATGTATATAATATAGAATTGTAGAGAGAAACCTTCTAAAAACATTAAAATGTATTACCGGCACGTGAAACCTTAAATTACAGTGAACTTGGCACACCACTTCTGAAAGGTTGCCTACCCCTGCTGTAGACAATGGATTCTGTGATGTGGTCTGGATGAAAGCTGGAGGCATGTAGGTAAGTATAGCGGTCAGTAGGTTTCCGGACAGGGTGGTGTTTATGTGACCATCGCTTATTAGCACTGTAGTGTCCAGGAAGTGGATCTCTTGTGTGGACTGGTCCAGGCTGAGGTTGATGGTGGGATGGAAATTGTTGAAATCATGGTGGAATTCCTCAAGGGCTTCTTTTCCATGGGTCCAGATGATGAAGATGTCATCAATGTAGTGCAAGTAGGGTAGAGGCGTTAGGGGACGAGAGCTGAGGAAACGCTGTTCTAAGTCAGCCATAAAAATGTACCCGCATGGCACCACAGTATGCCAACATTTTTATGGCTGACTTAGAACAATGCTTTCTCAGCTCTTGTCCCCTAATGCCTCTACTCTCTAAGGAGCCACAAGTACTGCTCTTTTTTTTTTTTTTTTTTTTTTTGCTGATACAGACTAATGTAACTCTTCTGCCGGTCTTAGTTGGCAGCAACAAGTGCCGGATTCAGTGTCTAGCGGTTCCTTTTCAATAACACAATGCAAAACCGTCTTGAGCCCCCATCCAGTGACCTGGGATAATTTCATACCACCCCCCCGGGCGCCTCTAGGAGGCAATACTTCCCCTCTCGCAAGCACGGAGTCTGAGTGTAGCAAAAGCCTTTTAATAAAGGAGGGAAACAATGTGGCATTATGTTGGGGAAACACCACAAACAGGATTCATAACACAAACCATGAGCAAAAGCCCCACCTCCAAGTAAGTTTGGCAGTGTCCTTTTCCCCTCGGGATCTTAAGTCCAATCACCCCAAAGTCCAACAACCCAAAAGTCTCTATCCCTGGTCAGTGCCACCCCAGAGTTCAAAAGTTTATCTGCAGAGTTTTACCCCCCCCCCCAGCCTCGGTGGAAATGGGGGGGGGGCACACAGGGTGTTAAGGGGCACCTTACGTGGTCTGAGGCCGACTGCCCCGCCTCTCCATGGAGTTCTGCTGCAGCCTTCACCACGAATGGCTCCGCTCTACCAGCCGTGCTGCGCGCTCTGCTCCTCCAATCGTCCCACAAACTGCTCGGCTCTGCCAGCCGCTCCACTCCACTCCTCCAGCCGTCCCATGAACCGCTCCAGCTGCCCCCGCAAACTGCTCAGCTCACTGTTCCGCAAACTGCTCCACTCTGCCGGCTGCTTAGTTAACACAACACTCAGTGATCTCAACTCAGCAATTTTAGCGATTTCAACTCTTAGTAGTAGGGGAGCCCCAGTGCTGGTGCACCATTGGCCCAAAGTGAATTCAGCTCAGTAATCTTTAGCTAGACTCCTAATGGAAGCAAAATTAGCTCTGATATTCAACAGCGGAGAGAGGAACTAGTACAATTGGTGTTCTAGGCTCTCAAGGGGGGGCCCATACCATCAGATATACATACCTATCCCCAACCTTTCTCAATTCACTGGGTTTTGGAACCCATGTCCCTTGTATAGCAAATACTACTTAGGTGATGGTGAGACCCTCTGTCATAAAACAGTTTCATTGTCCTTGATTCACATAATCAGGGTAACAACACTTTATTCCTCCTGCCCAAATAACAGAGAAACTGGGGATCACACAGCAGCCAAAGTGACCTTTTTGGGCTGCCCTGTGCTCATGCTAGGCAGGGTGGGTGTGCCTATGCAAACAAGATCATCCCTTGAATTTCTTTTCCACACTTGCCACAGTTCACCACCAGATGTCAAGGTAGAGCTTATCCTGACTCTGCTTACACTAACACGGCTACAAATCTGAAAACTATTCACAGAGTCATACATTCCAAGGCCAGAAAGGAACATTGTGATTATCTAGTATGACCTCTTGTATAACACAGGCATAGAACTTCATTAAAATAATATCTAGAGCAGATCTTTTAAAAACATCCAATCTTGATTTTAAAACTGTCAGTGATGGAGAATCCACCACGACCCTTGGTAAATTGTTCCAATAGTTAATTATTTTCACTCTTAAAAATATACACCTTATTTTCAGTCTGAATTTTTCTATCTTCAGCTTCGAGCCATTGAATAGTGTTATACCTTTCTCTGCTAGATTGCAGAGCCCATTATTAAATATTTGTTCCCCATGTAGCTACTTTAGAGACTGTAATTAAGTCAATCCTTAAGCTTCTCTTTGTTAAGATAAATAGATTGAGCTCTTTGAATCTATCTCTGTAAGGCATGTTTTCTAATCCTCTAATCATTCTCGTGGGTCTTCCCTGAACCTTCTTCAATTTATCAACATCCTTTTTGAATTGTGGCACCAAAATCTGACACAGTGTTCTAGCACTAGTCACACCAGTGCCAAGATTCACTCAAGAGTTCTAAAGGAAAGCAAATATGAAATTGCAGAACTATTAACTGTGTTATATATCCTATTCCATAAATCAGCCTCTGTACAGATAACGTTAATGGCATGGTTAATGTAATGCCATTTTTTAAAAAAGGCCCCAGAGGCGATCCTGGCTATTAAAGGCCAGTGAGCCTAACTTCAGTACCAGGCAATTTGGTTGAAACTGCAGTAAAGAACAGATTGACCAGACACATAGATGAACACAATATGTTGGGGAAGAGTCAACATGGATTTTGTAAAGGGAAATCATGTCTGATCAATCTATTATAATTCTTTGAGTGTGTCAACAAATATGTGGACAAGGGTGATCCAGTCGATATAATGTACTTGGACTTTCAGAAAGCCTTTCACAAGGTCCCTCACCAAAGGCTATTAAGAAACGTAGGCAGTCATGGTATAAGAAGGAAGGTCCTCTCATGGATCAGTAACTGGTTAAAAGATAGGAAATAAAGGGTAGGAATAAAAGGTCAGTTTTCACAGTAGAGTGAGGTAAATAGAGGGGTCCCCCAATGATTTGTACTGGGAGCAGTGCTTTTCAACGTATTCATAAATGATCCGGAAAAAGGGGTAAGCAGGTATGTGGCTAAGTTTGCAGATGATACAAAATTACTCAAGATCGTTAAATACAAAGTAGACTGTGAAGAGTTACAAAGGGAACTCACAAAACTTGGTGACCAGTCAGCTTAACTTCAGTATCCAGAAAGATAATGAAGCAAATAATTAAGCAATCAATTTTCAAATATCTAGAAGATAATAATGTGATAAGTAACAGTCAGCATGGATTTGTCAACGCAAATAGAGTCAAACCAACCTGATAGCTTTCTTTGACAGGGTAACAAGGCTTATGGATAGGGGGGAAGAGGTAGATGTGGTATATCTTGACTTTAGTACGGCTTTTGATACTGTCTTGCATGATCTTCTCATAAACAAACTATGGAAATTCAACCTAGATGGAGCTACTACAAGGTGGGTGCATAACTTGTTGGAAAACCATTCCCAGAGAGTTGTTATCAGTGGTTCACAGTCATGCTGGATGGGGATATCAGGTGGGGTCCCACAGGGTTCAGTTCTGGGTCCGGTCCTGTTCAATATCTTCATCAGTGATTTAGATAATGGCATAGAGAGTACACTTGTAAAGTTTGTGGACCATACCATGCTGGGAGGGGTTGCAAGTGATTTGGAGGATAGGATTGTAATTTAAAATGATCTGGACAAACTGGAGAAATTGTCCAAGGTAAATAGGATGAAATTCAATAAGGACAAATGCAAAATATTCCTCTTGGGAAGGAACAATCGGTTGCACACATACAAAATGGGAAAGGACTGCTTAGGAAGAAGTACTACGGAAAGGGATCTGGGGGTCACAGTGGATCACAAGCTAAATATGCGTTAATGGTGTAACGTTGTTGCAAAAAAAGCAAATATCATTCTGGGATGTATTAGCAGGAGTGTTGTAAGCAAGACACAAGAAGTAATTCTTCTGCGCTACTCCACGCTGATTAGGCCTCAATTGGAGTATTGTGTTCAGTTCTGGGCCCCACATTTGAGGAAGGATATGGACAAATTGGAGAAAGTCCAGAAAAGAGCAACAAAAAAGATTAAAGGTCTAGAAAACATGATTGAAAAAATTGTGTTTGTTTGATCTGGAGAAGAGAAGACTGAGAGGGGACATGATAACAATTCTCAAGTACATAAAAGGTTGTTACAAGGAGGAGGGAGAAAAAAAGAATCTTCTTAACCTCTGAGGATAGAACAAGAAGCAATGGGCTTAAATTACAGCAAGGGAGGTTTAGGTTGTACATTAGGAAAAAGTTCCTAACTGTCAGAGTGGTTAAGCACTGGAATAAATTGCCTAGAGAGGTTGTGGAATCTCCATCATTGGAGACTTTTAAGGGCAGGTTAGACAAACACCTGTCAGGGATGGTCTAGATAATACTTAGTCCTGCCATGAGTGCAGGGGATGGGACTGGATGACATCTCGAGGTCCCCTCCAGTCCAATGATTCTATGATTCTATGACTTTGGCAAGAAAATGACAGATTAAATTCAATGTTAACAAATGCAAAGTAATGCACACTGGAAAACGTAATCCCAACTATACATACAAAATGATGAGGTCTAAATTAGCTGTTACCATTAAAAAAAAATCTTAAAGTCATTGTGGATAGTTCTCTGAAAACATCTGCTCAATGTGCAGCAGCAGACAAAAAAGCTAACAGAATGTTAGGAACCATTAGGAAAAGGGTAGATAATAAAATAGAAAATATCTTAATGCCATTATATAAATCCATAATACACCCACAACTTGAATACCGTGTGCAGTTCTGGTCACCCTATCTCAAAGAAAATATATTAGAATGGGGAAAAGTACAGAGAAGGGCAACAAAAATTGTTAGGAGTGTGGAACAGTTTCCACATGAGGAGAGATTCAAAAGACTAGAGCTGTTGAGCTTTGAAAAGAGATGAATGAGGAAGGGGGTATGATAGAGGTGTATAAAATCATGAATGGTGTGGAAAAGTGAATAGGGAAATATTATTTACCCCTTCAGAGAACACAAGAACCAGGGGTCACCCAATGAAATTAATAGGCAGCAGGTTTAAAACAAAAGGAAGTGCTTCTTCACACAACACACACCTTGTGGAACTTGTTGCCGGGGATGTTGTGAAGGTCAGAAGTATAATCGAGTTAAAAAAAGAACTAGCTAAATTCAGGAAGGATAGGTCCATCAATGGCTATTAGTCAAGATGCTCAGGGATGCAACCCCATGCTCCGGGTGTCCCAAAGCTTCTGACTCTGCCCTGTTCTGTTCATTACCTCTGAAGCATCTGGCACCGACCGCTGACAGGATACTGGGCTAGATGGGCCGTTGGTCTGACACAGTATGGCCCCTCTGGGGCACCTGGCATTGGCCACTGTCGGTAGACGGATACTGGGCTGGATGGACCTTTGGTCTGACCCAGTACAGCCATTCTTATGTTCTTATATTCTTATGAGTGCAGGGAACGGGACTGGATGACCTCTCAAGGTCCCCTTCAGTCCTATGATTATATGACTTTGGCACGAAAATGGCAGATTAAATTCAATGTGAACAAATGCAAAGTAATGCACACTGGAAAACATAATCCCAACTATTCATACACAATGATGGGGTCTAAATTAGCTGTTACTATTAAAAAAATAATCTTAAAGTCATTGGAGATAGCTGTCTGAAAACATCCTCTCAATGTGCAGCAGCAGACAAAAACACTAACAGAATGTTAGGGACCATTAGGAAAGGGATAGATAATAAAATAGAAAATATCTTAATGCCATTATATACATCCATGATACACCCAGACCTTGAGTACTGTGTGCAGTTCTGGTCACCCTATCTCAAAAAAGATATATTAGAATGAGAAAAAGTACAGAGAAGGGCAACAGAAATTATTAGGAGTATGGAACAGTTTCCATATGAGGAGAGATTCAAAAGACTAGAACTGTTGAGCTTTGAAAAGCGATGAATGGGAGGGGGCGGGTATGATAGAGGTCTATAAAATCATGAATGGTGTGGAGAGGTGAATAGGGAAATATTATTTAGCCCTTCAGAGAACACAAGAACTGGGGGTCACCCAATGAAATTAATAGGCAACAGGTTTAAAACAAAAGGAAGTACTTCTTCATACAACACACACCCTATGGAACTTGTTGCCGTGGATGTTGTGAAGGCCAGAAGTATAATCAAATTTAAAAAAGAACTAGCTAAATTCAGGGAGGATAGGTCCATCAATGGCTATTAGTCAAAATGGTCAGGGATGCAACTCCATGCTCTGGGTGTCCCTAAGCCTCTGACTCTGCCCTGTTCTGTTGATTCCCATCTGGCACCAGCCACTGTCGGATGACAGGATATTGAGTTAGATGGATCATTGCTCTGACACAGTATAACCATTCTTATGTTCAAATACAGAGGTAAAATAACTTCTCTACTCCTGCTCAAGATTCCCCTCTTTATTCATCCCAGGATCGCATTAGCTCTCTTGGCCACAGCATCACACTGGGAGCTCATGTTCAACTGATTTATTCATCACAACCCTGAAGTCACTGCTTCCTAGGACAGATTTTCCCATCCTATAAGTATGGCCTATTCTCTTTGTTCCTAGATGTATTCATTTACATTTAGCCGTATTAAAGCACATATTAGTTTCTTGTGCCCAGTTTACCCAGTGACCAGATCTTATCATATCTCACCTTTGTTTAAATTCACCTGAGTTAGCCCAGCTTGCGACTGGTGAGAGCCAGAACCACTGGCCTATAGAGTGATCCTGGCCCTCTGTATATCTGGCCCAATTCACTTTTAATTTTTTATACACCATGGAACACCTTCAGCAGAACAGATTGAAGACACCCTGACCGGAATACCCCATAACCCAGTGACTAGGGCCCTCTCCCACTCGACCAGAGACTCAACGTCCTTTTCTATAGTGTGGAGAAGGGGGTATAAAACGCAGGCTTCCTAAATCCTGAGTGAGAGCTTTAACCGCTGAGCTAAACACCATGTGGGGAACCCTGTCTACCTTTGTTCTGGGTCTGAGGCGTAAACCTGGATGCCTAGATTGAGGCAACTCCTCGGCCTGCTCACCAGCAGGTTTTTAGAGGCCCAGAGGACTTTACCAGTGGAAAATTAGGCACCTAGGCCCAGATGTTTAAAGGTATTTAGGTGCCTAATGTGATTTTCAAATGCACCTGGTAGCCTAACACCCATTGAAAACAATGAATTTTATACAGGTAGAGACTTTTGAAAATCCCACCAGGTGCCTAAATACATTTAACAATCTGGCCCCAATGGACTGTAGCCATCTACGGAGTAAGGCAGCAGCTGAGCGGGGATTTTGTGATTTCCAGTGGGGCACAAATACTGGACTGAGCTGCCTAAAATGGCATTTAGGAGCCTAAGACTCTTTGTGAGTCAAGGCCTTAAGAACATAAGACCATACTAGGTCAGACCAATGGTCCATCTAGCTCAGTCTCCTTTCTTCCGACTTTCTTTGAAACACATGCCAGGTGTTTCAAAGTGAATGAACAGAACAGGCAATCATCAGGTGATCCATCCCCTGTCATCCACTCCCAGCTTCTTAGTCAGTACAATAACCAGAGAGGGCTTAAAATAAACACAAGCAATAGGTCTGTTGAAAAAGAAGCTGCCAATAAAGTAGAAACCCATGAACCTGCATTGTAAACATTGTAATTACATGGTGATGGCGAAGAAAGGGAAGGATCTGGTTATTTTCCTGAGCTGCCACATGTGTCCTACAGAGTAATAAATAAAACCAGTCTCCATGTATCTTCTGTTTCTCCTTCCATAACCATTTCCCATTGGCCTTCCCTCTGCAGTGTACATCTACAGAAGATATGTCCAACCAAACCACCGTGACAGAGTTCCTTCTCCTCGGATTCTCTGACGTGCGGGAACAGCAGATTTTACATTTCCTGGTGTTTCTAGTGATTTACCTGTCAGCCCTGGTAGGGAATCTTCTCATCATCAGCATCATAGCTCTCGACCAGCACCTTCACACCCCCATGTACTTTTTCCTGGGCAACTTATCCTTCCTAGACCTCTGCTACATCTCAGTCACGGTCCCCAAGTCCATGGATGACTCCCTAACCAACAATAGACTCATCTCTTTCTCTGGATGTGTCACCCAAGTCTTTCTGGTTATAACTTTTGCAGGAGCAGAGCTGGCCTTTCTCACGGTGATGGCGTATGACCGCTACATTGCAATCTGCCGCCCTCTGCATTACAAAGTGACTATGAACAGAGGTGCATGTGCCCAGTTGGCAGTGAGTTCATGGGTCAGCGGCATGATCTGCTCTGTATTACAAACAGCTAATACCTTTAGGTTACATTTCTGCGGGTCCAATGTTATCGCTCAGTTTTTCTGTGATATCCCACAGTTGCTAAAGATCTCTTGCTCTGATACACACGCTAATGTAATTGTCTTGATTGCCCTTGTGTCCCTTGTCGATGTGGTCTGCTTTGTATTGATAATTGTGTCCTACATTCACATCTTCTCCACGGTGATGAGAATCCCCTCTGAGCAGGGCAGGTACAAAGCCTTCTCCACCTGCATCCCACACCTGGTTGTTTTTTGTTTATTTATCAGTACAGCATCATTTACGTACATGAGGCCCAGGTCGATGTCTTCAACATCTCTAGACCTGATGGCTGCTGTGTTCTATTGTGTGGTGCCACCACTAATGAATCCAATCATTTACAGTCTAAGAAACAAAGAGATAAAAGGGTCTCTATGGAAAATTATAGGCAGGATATTTTTTCTCAAGAGAAATGAACTCCTCACACTGATCTATTAGTGTCCACCTGGAATAAAGAATTCCCATGTCGCACCTTATATAATAGCTCAGGCTGACTTTGTTTGAGGACCAGCCTATGTTCATGTTAGGATCAGAACCTGACATTTTGCATTTTCTGATTTTGGCTGAAATTTTTTAAAATCTGAAAGAAATATGGTAAAAAAAATTAAAGCATCTAAGTTCCTCAGGAGCCAAAGTCCCATTTTCAAACAAGACTCAGGCACTTCTGAAAATTTTACTGTTAGTTGCTCAAATCCTGATGAATTTTCAATGGAATGTGAAAGAGTCCGGTGGCACCTTAAACACTAACAGATTTTTTTGGGCTTAAGCTTTCGTGGGTAAAAAACCCACTTCTTCAGATGCATAGAGTGAACATTACAGATGCAGGCATTATTATACTGACTCATGAAGAGAAGGAAGTTACTTCACAAGTGGAGAACCAGTGTTGACAGGGCCAATTTGATCAAAGTGGATGTGGTCCACTCCCAATAATTGATGAGGAGGTGTCAATTCCAGGAGAGGCAAAGCTGCTTTTGTAGTGAGCCAGCCACTCTCAGTCCCTATTCAAGCCCAAATTAATGGTGTTAAATTTGCAAATGAATTTTAGTTCTGCAGTTTCTATTTGAAGTTTGTTTCTGAAGTTTTTTTGTTCAAGTATGGCGACTTTTAAATATGTTATAGAATGTTCAGGAAGATTGAAGTGTTCTCCTACTGGCTTTTGTATGTTACCATTTCTGATGTCCGATTTGTGTCCATTAGAATGTGGGAATCTAACTATATTTTGGCCCGTTTGAAAATCCCAGGAAGAGCTAATTGCAATTTTTCCATTTTCTAGTTTGAAATATCCACTTAAAATGAAATTTTTAATTTCAAAATGCCATTTCCAAATTAAAAATAAATGTTTTGGGGTGTTTTTTTTTTTCATTTCAAAATGCTAATTCCAAATTTTTAGAAATTGAAATATTTTGAAATGGAATTTTGACTTAAAATGTCATTTTAATGTTATTTTAAGTCAAACCGCCAATTCATAATGATTATTTTCATTGTTGTTTTGTAGCCGTGTTGGTCCCAGGAACGTCAACACATTTTATTTTGGTAAAAAAAAAAGAAAACAAATTAGTATTTTTGGTTTTGACATTTCCCAATCAAATTTTTAAGAACTTTTCATTCAGTGAAAATGTTTGATGTTTCTATTTTCACCCCATCTAAGGGTATGTCTACACTACTAAATTAGGTTGATTTTATAGAAGTCGATCTTTGAGAAATCGATTTTATATAGTTGATTGTGTGTGTCCCCACTAAGCGCATTAAGTCGGCAGAGTGCGTCCACAGTACCGAGGCTAGTGTCAACTTTCGGAGCATTGTACTGTGGGTAGCTATCCCACAGATCCCGCAGTCTCTGCCGCCCATTGGAATTCTGCATTGAGCTCCCAATGCCTGACGGGGCAAAAAACATTGCCGCAGGTGGTTCTGAGTACATGTCGTCAGGCCCCCCTCCCTCCCTCCCTCCATGAAAGCAACAGTAAAAAATCGTTTCTCGCCTTTTTTCCTGGGTTACCCATGCAGACAACAGTCCACGGCAAGCATGGAGCCCGCTCAGCTCACTGTCACCATACGTCTCCTGGGTGCTGCTGACAGATGCAGAACTGCATTGCTACACAGCAGCAGCTCCTTGCCTTTGCAAGTTAGCAAAGATGGTTAGCAGTCGTACTGCACCTTCTGCCGCCATCTCCTGGTTGCTCCTGGCCGACCTCGGTGAGGTCAGTCAGGGGCGCCTAGGCAAAAATGGGAATGACTCCAGGTCATTCTCTTCTTTAAGTTTCGTCTAATGGAGATTCAGTCCTGCCTGGAATATCATGCCAGCTGGAGGCTTCTGACTCAGGCTTCTCTCCCAGTCGGCAGCACTGCGTGGTCGCACCTACCCCAGCCTACCCCTTACTCCCATGGCTCATGAAGCCTGGACAGTAGTAAGGAGCAGTTCAACTATAGGCTGAACAAGTGCAGAATGGTGATAGAATGTGCCTTTGGACGTTTAAAAGCTCTCTGGGGCTGTTTGCTGACTAGGCTGTTTGCGGTTAGAAGAGCACAGCAAGGCGTGCTGCGCATCACAGAGACTTTGAAAACCAGTTTCATGACTGGCCAGGCTTCGGTGTGACAGTTGTAGTCTTTCTCCTTGATGCAAACCCACCCCCTTTGTTGCTTTTAATTCCCCGTAAACCAACACTGTAAGCCATGTCGTGAGTTGCCCCTCCCTCCTTGAGAGCAACGGCAGACAATCGTTTCACACCTTTTTTCCGTAGATGACATACCACGGCAATCATGGAGCCTGCTCACATCACCGCGGCAGTTATGAGCACTGTAAATATCAGGCGCGTTATCCTGCAGTATATGCAGCACCAGAAACTTCAAAAGCAGGCAAGGAGGCGACGGCAGCACGGTGACGAGAGTGATGAGGACATAGACACAGAGGTCTCTCAAAGCACGGGCTCTGGCAATTTGGACATCATGGTGGTAATGGGGCAGGTTCATGCCTTGGAACGCCAATTCTGGGCCTGGGAAACAAGCACAGATTGGTAGGACCGCATAGTGTTACAGGTCTGGGATGATTCCCAGCGGCTGCGAAACTTTTGCATGCGTAAGGGCACTTTCATGGAACTTTGTGACTTGCTTTCCCCCACCCTGAATCACAAGAGCAGCCCTCACAGTTCACAAGCGAGTGGTGATATCCCTCTGGAAGCTTGCAACGCTTTAGCCCAGTTGTTAGGGCACGCTTCTACAATGTGGGAGACCACAGTACAGATCTTGTTTCCTCATCGGGCAGAGGGGGGAATTTTACCCGTGTCTCCCACAGCCCGGGTGAGCATCCTAACCACTGAGCTAAACGTTCAAGGGACGTGGTGCCTCCTTTAGCCATTTTGTGAATTTAGTCCTCCTTCTCCTTGCTTTTGTCAGAATTCCTGAAATTCAAAACATTTTTTTAGGGGTGAAAATTGAACAAAATGTTTTATTTTCTTTCAATTCTTTTTTTTCCTGTTCACCAATTCTTTTAAAAAATCATTTTTCATTTGACCTGAAATGATTTTTTAAATTATTTTTCAAAATTGCCAATGGACTGAAAAATCCATTATTCAATCAGATCTATTTGTTACTTCAGTTGATGTTTAGCATTCAACCTGTTACTCACAAAATCCTTTAATCATGCACGGTGTTCATTGGATGTCAAAAGAACTATTAGAGTGAATTGGGTTTAGCAAGATCAGACACGATGATATGAAAAATGAGAGCTGGTAGCCCTTGTGATTTTTTGGGGCATTCTAAAACATCTCTAAGGGTTTTACAGATCTTTTTTTGCATTTTAATATTGTGACAGAGTCAGACCAGGCAGCTACAGGAGAGGGCAGGAAGGAAGGTATATTAGCCTCAGCCTGTTGGGATCTGGAAGTGGGCGGGCTTTAAAAGACCTTCCCCAACCTAAGGGGCAGGGCTGGGTCTAACTCTTTTGCCGCCCCAAGCAAAAAAAAAAAGGGGGTGGAGAGTATCTCAATTAATTACAGGGGAACAACTAAAGATATAACAGAGACAGGAGTGAGGTCACAGGGCTAAACGAAGGGAACCAGATGGGGACACCAAGCAGAGAACCCCGGACAGCGCCGACTGCTCCTCGAAGGCATGAAGGGAGCCAGTGGACGCCGTCCAGAGGAACTCCGCCTGGATGCGTGAGACCAGGGAGGAGCGGAACTTGGCCCCACTGTCGCAGAGTGTCCCCTCGTCCAGCATCTTCCTCCTGGTTTTGTAGATGGCTACTTTGGCCAGTGCCAGGAAGAGGTTGACAAGGAGGTCTCACAACTTAGTGGGGCCATGGATAGGGTGTGCAAATATAAACAAGTGTGGGGAGAAGTGCAGCCAGAACCTCAGCAGGAGGTTCTGGAGGAGCCAGAATAGGGGCTGCAACCTGGTGCACTCCAGATACACGTGCGCCGGGGTCTCCTTCATGCCGCAAAAGGGGCAGGTGTCTGGGATGGGGGTGAACTGCGCCAAGAACATGCCTGTGCTCAGGGCTCCATGAAGGAGCCACCAACTGACATCCCCAGCAGCCTTTGGGACCAGGGTGGAGTATAGGCTGGCCCACCAGGGTTCCTCACCCTCCAGAGGTGGTAGGAAGTCCTGCCACTTCCTGACAGGGCAGGATGTCAGGGTGAGGACATGAAGGGTGTGGAGCACGAGTGTGTACAGATGTTTCCTTGGTGTGGTCCGGAAACGAACTGGCTGCAATTTGCGCAGCAGGCTCACGGTGAAGGAGTGGGATGGCCCGGTGGGTCCCCGGGAGAGGGGCCCGATGAAAAGTTCCAGAGGGCCTGAAGGGACAATTAGTAGTAGTATTTATGTAAATCATGGCTGTAATTTCATGCCCTATCCAAGATCACATCCTTATTGTGCTCACCGTGGCTTGCGCACACAGGATGAGATGATCCTGACTCAATGGCATTACAGTCTAAAGACATAAAGGAAACAAAAAGTGGGAAGAGAATCCAAGGCACAGAGATGTGAGGTAATTTTCCCAGGATACATGGCAGAGTGAGGTCACAAATCTACATCTCCAGTGCCCTGTCCACCAGACCTTGCTGCCTCAGGCTGGGAAGGAAGGAGAACAGAGCTGCTATACTATCTAAATGCAGCTGCATGGCTGAATTGGATCATTGATGAGAACTTAGCCTGTATACTGTACTGGATGATTGATATTCAGTGAGAAAGAAGCAGCTACATTGTAGAAAGGGGAAAAGAAGTCAGTAGAACCTCTGGGAATTAAAGGGGCAGCCATACTATATAAGACCTGTAGGTGGCTGCAGAAAACACGGGATACAAAAGGAGCAACTACAGGGCTAGATTCTCAGTTCTAGTAAGCTGATGTAGCTCTGTTAATTTCAATGGGGCTACACCCATTTCCCGCAGCTGGGGATCTGGGCCATTGACCCCAATGGGGCTATGGCTGATTCCCAGCAGCTGGGTCTGCCCCACTGATCCAATGGAGCTACATCAATTTACATCAGAGGAGAATGTGGCCCACTGAATCCACTGGAGGTATGTCAATTTAAACCAAATGGCAATCCGCTACGCTATTTTACACTACTGGAGAATGTAGCCCATAATGTTTGAGTTGGGAGCAAAAGGAAAGGTTGATAAATGGGCTGTGATACTGCAAAGTGACCACCCGGGGAGAACATATTGGCCACTAGATGTCAGCAGATTATACCTAATGTAAAAGAGAGATTTGCCGCAACCACTAGATGGCAGCATTGTGTCAAGAATGAGTCATGGACAGCTAGTTCTTGAAATAAAGGATGACTATTGGCAAATGGCTGTGCATTATAACGGCGCATTATCCCTCAGAAAGGTAAACTATGCTTCATCACGCTGTGAATCATTTTCCCCCAGAGACCCATGAGGCTGTTTCACTAAATGCAATTACATTTGGGAAAAAACAACTCAAATCACAACGGGCATTGCTAAGAGCAGAGCTTTGGAGACACAAAATTGTCCATAATGGTAATGGGTTGAGTTTAAAAGTTTGGGACTCATTTGTACTTATGAAAATCTTTGAACTGGACAGGGAATAACAATCTCCCACAATAAAAAAGATGTGGCTAGACTTATTCTTGCCTCAAAACACGGATATAATTCAGGTCAGTTTGGGACACCTTTCCTCAGAAAACTTACTGATGGAAATGCTTCCTTCTGGGAACCAGATGTGGACAATATACTGTGATGCATAAATGCAATGGTTATATAGACTATGCCAGAATATGTACATTAATTGATGTATGTACACACACAAATGTGCATGTGTATCCTTCTGCACAAACCACTGTTCTCTTCTGCCTGGTTTCAGACATTCTGAAATTTGCTCCTTTTTACACTTTGTAGAACAGGTTTTCTTCAGCTCATGCAATAGCCAGTACTTCCAAAGCCACAATAGTGTTGGGATCTGACAACCAGGAAGGCTGGGATTTCCAAAGGAAGCAAAGGGAAATAAGCACCCAAATCACAGTTGGATGTGGGTGCCTATTTCCTTTGAAAATCTCAGCCAGACTTCATATTTGGTCAAGGATTAGTTCCAATATTAGAGCCTCAGCTATGCAGTGTAATGATATTTCAGACTGAGAAGAGGGAGTCAGTTCAAACACCTCTTCACAGCTGCTTTATCCTCTCTCCAACCTTGAATACTTGGTTATGCACAAAAATTTTTCTGAGTGTTCTGCTTTTTCAGGAGGGGCTCTCTGCAGATAAAGCTGGGGGAACTATGGGAGAGGAGCATTTCATTTTGGAACCATGCCAAAAGTCTTCAAACACAGTTGGACAATAAGAGCCCCAATGATAAAAGTCCCTTCTTAAACTTCCTGCCTCTAACTTCACAGGAATTTTTTCAGGCCCAGTGTTGTGAAATCCTGAGTGACGCTGGGGAAGAAGAAAGGCCCAGTCTGCTGCAGACCCACTGGATGAATTTGGTCCCATTCACTTCTCCCAGAGTGCTTCACTCTGTGCATTGTCCTGTTATAAGCAGTACTGAGGAGAGAAATCTGGGGCACCAAACCTTCCACCTCCTAAGCCTACATCACCAGACAGTCCTCTACTTTCCAGACATTTCCTAGCTGAACAGTGCCTAAAGCAATCGCTCAGGCGCCCGATCTCCTCCCTTTGAAGTCAAGGGGTATTAGGCCACATCTCATCTTTCATGACTTGAAATTGTTCCCGGGATCCTTGTTGTTAGGACCTTCAGTAGTTTCCTGATAAGTGACACTATCATATGGCCGTGCCAACAGTAGAGCTGCTCATGGGCTAGAGACACCTCTGCCTACTCTCTGGTCTCTCTGAAAGCACCCACCTCACGTGTTGAGCCTCTTGCCCTCATCAGTCTCAGGGAAGAATCTCACACTCCTTCCACTCTCAGACCAGGACCTAGGTACTCTATCCTGCATATATCCCACATACCAACTGCTTATCACCCTGCAGGTCCAACTGGGCTTCAGGCACCAGTGACCAGTGACATTGACCAATACTCACCTGAAAACAAAGTATGTTTTAAGCAATTGGAACGAACATTTAAAAATAGATTTCAAAGCAACAAACAACCTACACACATCTAATCAAAGGGCTTCAGCTGGTTGCCTGCAGGTGTCAGGTAGGACTTTTTTCCCCAATGCACAGTTGGTTTGATGGATTCTGTTTCTCCCCTCCCCTTTATTTGAAGCATCAGATTTTGGCCTCAGCTGGAGCTGGGGCACTGGATGGAGTGGGCCACTGCTTTGAGGTGGCCAAGAGAATCCTTTTTTCTAGATGCCTGGCTGGTGCATCTGGCTCACATGCTCTAAGCACTATTTATCACCTGATTTGGTGTGGAGAAGGAATCTTCCTAGCTCGGATTCTCAGGGATCTTGGGGATTTTGCAGACAACCCTGTTGCTTTTCCTCTTGCCTTTTTAATGCAGTTGTGATTTCTAGTCCCTTCTCCAGAAATGAGCCCCTTCCGCTTGTCATCAATGCACTGCTCTTTGTGGCGTTGCAAGAGCTGCTAATGTGGCCACGCCAGTGCATTTGCAGCTGACAGTGTAAACACAGGGCAGCGTTTTCCCTGCTGCGGTCTCCGAGGGCTTGTTTAACTCCCAGCGCTCTACATCTGCAAGTGTAGCCATGCCCTTAATTGGTGCAACCACCAGTGTTTGCTCTTCCCCACACAGATGCCTTTGTCCCAGGTAGCTCCTAGTTAACAATAAGAAAGATCTAACCCACAACACTAAGATTGTAGCACAAGGATTTTTTTTTCTGAAAAATATCCTCCCTACCACTTACCCCAGGGAACAATTTATATCGTTGGCCCTCAGTCTCTAATAATTGTGGAACCACAGCATAGAACAAGGCAGCCAGCAGGGCCGGATACAATGAAGCTATTGAGCTGGGCCCCATGTTAGTGTACATTATGAAGTCCTGGGTTCTAGGTCCATAACCTGTCTCCATGCAAGAGAAGACCAATTTCTAAGCTCTTCCCCATTGACAGTTCTGTGGCTCCCCAGTTCCCACCACTGCAATTTCTGAAAGGAGCCATAGACAGACAAAACCTTCATTGCAAGTGAAACCCACTTGCCAGTGTGTGTAGAGCATCCCCCTCTGTGCTCCATCTGTGCAGGATATGAACCTGGTACAAGGAGTACTAAAGGGCGTTGTCCCTTTAGCTTAAGCTGGAACAGCTCATGTTAAAAACTAACAGAGACACTTTCAATGTCAAGGAAACACACAGATCCTCTACACATGGCGATCCTGGCTCCCAGCCCTGAGCTCAGCCCATGAAGTCACCCTGCCTCTCAGTCTTTGGTCTCACTTGAGTTTCATGAAACAGCGAAACTCCCAGAGAAGTTAACTTTTGCCTTTGAGCCTCCGCTTCTGAGCATGAACAGGGCTCTGGGGAGTGACTCACCAACCATCCTTAGAGAACAGACATGGATAAATCTTCTATCCGCAGCACCAACTCTTTTCTGCCAGAGACACCCAGAGTCAGCCACGCAGCTCATAGGCAGTGAGCAAGAGGTCTGCGTTTATTGATATTCAGTCTCAGTGAGAACAATGAAAGGGCTCTTCAGTAACTGAGCATTTGTCATCCAGATACTACAGTGATTGGGGCATTAGTTGTAGACAGATAATTCCTTCTGCGACCAGCAGTATTCTGAACTTGGAAAACAAACACAACATCAGCTGGGCAAAAGCCACACTTCTCAGCATAGTAAGTTGACTGCTGTCATTAAATCCCTGAGGTTTTTAAGGGGTTGAATTTAACCATATACATGTGAAAGAAAATGTCACATTTTACTGTGAATTAAATCAGCCTGGAATAACTAATTTCATTGTACCCAGGGGCAAACTCATTTTGATAATTTCTATCTTTTTTACATAATGGGAAAGGTGGGATCTGAATGGAGAGCTTGGTCCCAGTTTCTGCACTGCCAGTGTCTTGCTCTGTAACTTTGGGCAAGTGACTTAACTTCCATGTCCCTCCATTCCCCAGTTTGTAGAATGGGTGTAAATCAGGAAGAAGCACAGGGAGTTCAGTGGGATTGGGCTGGTGTCAGTGAGGTCAGATTCAGGCCTTTAGTCTCTCTCAGACATTTGGGGCCAGATTTTTAAAAGTATTTAGGCACCTAGTGGGATTGTGATACCTAAAACCCATTGAAATCATTGGATGTTAGGCACCTCTATGCTTTTGAAAATCCCATTCCTCACCTTATACCTTTAAAAACCCGGCCTTCATTTTTAAACCACTGCATGGTCCAGTGGAAGGAAGAACTTAGCTCCAGTTAGAGCTGGTCAGGAATTTGTCAGTGAAATGTTTTTTGGTCAGAAAATGCAGATTGTCAAAACCAAAGCGTTTTGCCAAAATGTATCAGTTCCAATGCAACTTTCATCGGGAAGTTTTTCAGGTCCAGGGTGGAATTTCTGCTCAGAATAAGAGAGCAATCCACCCGAGAATTGCCCAGTGGTTAAAGCTCTCACCTAGGATGTGAGAGAACCAGCTTCACGTCTCTCCTCTCAATCAGGCAGATCAGGAACACAAAGGCTATCTTTCCACAGCGATAAAACCCCCAT
This sequence comes from Emys orbicularis, assembly GCF_028017835.1. Lineage (NCBI taxonomy): Eukaryota > Metazoa > Chordata > Testudines > Emydidae > Emys > Emys orbicularis. Next base: position 16,258,561 of record NC_088695.1, on the reverse strand, counting down.
GGAATGGCCGTGGCTGGCAGCTGCAGGATTTTTATCGCCGTGTAGACATATCCAAACTGCCCACATCCCAGGTGAGTGCTGCACCCATCAGTGATTGACTGTTTCCCAGCAAGTGGGTCAATGGGTCTCTCTCTTTTCTTTTTTTGTGAAAAAAACAAAAGGTCTCATTTTCATTGCACATCAAAACAAAATCAAATGTTTGGAATTCTCTTTTTCTGGCCAGCCCTAGCTCTGCCATGTCAAGATGTTATCTAACTACAGGCACATCACTTCATGTCTTTGTGCCTCACTATTCACAGAGTCATAGATTCCAAGGCCAGAAGGGAACATTGTGATTATCTAGGGTGACCTCTTGTATAACACGGGCCATAGAACTTCCCTAAAATAATTCCTAGAGCAGATTTTTTTAAAACAGCCAATCTTGATTTAAAAATTGTCAGTGACGGAGAATCCACCACGACCCTTGATAAATTGTTCCAATAGTTAATTACTTTCACTCTCTAAAATGTTCACCTTATTTCCAGTCTGAATTTTTCTGTCTTCAGCTTCCAGACATTGAATTGTGTTATACCTTTCTCTTCTAGATTGCAGAGCCCATTATTAAATATTTGTTCCACATGTAGATACTTAGAGACTGTAATCAAGTCAACCCTTAAGCTTCTCTTTGTTTAGATAAATAGATTGAGCTCTTTGAATTTATCTCTGTAAGGCATGTTTTCTAATCCTCTAATCATTCTTGTGGACCTTCCGGAACCTTCTTCAATTTATCAACATCCTCCTTTAATTGTGGCACCAAAACCTGATACAGTATTCTAGCACTAGTCACACCAGTGCCAAGAGTCACTCAAGAGTTCTAAAGGAGCACAAATATGAAATTGCAGAACTACTAACTGTGGTATATATCCTATTGCATAAATCAGCCTCTGTACAAGATAACCGGAGGATGGTTAATGTAATGCCATTTTTTTTAAAAAGGCTCCAGAGGTGATCCTAGCAATAAAAGGCCAGTGAGCCTTACTTCAGTACCAGGAAATTTGGTTGAAATTGTAGTAAAGAACAGAATGATCAGACACATAGATGAACACATTACATTGGGGAAGAGTCAACATGGCTTTTGTAAAGGGAAATCATGTCTGATCAATCTATTATATTTCTTTGAGTGTGTCAACAAATATGTGGACAAGGGTGATCCAGTCAATATAGTGTACTTGGACTTTCAGAAAGTCTTCGACAAGGTCCCTCACCAAAGGCTATTAAGCTACGTAGGCAGACATGGTATAAGAAGGAAGGTCCTCTCATGGATCAGTAACTTGTTAAAAGATAGGAAATAAAGGGTAGGAATAAAAGGTCAGATTTCACAGTAGAATGAGGTAAATAGAGGGGTCACCCCAATGATTTGTACTGGGAGCAGTGCTGTTCAACATATTCATAAATGATCCAGAAAAAGGCGTAAGCAGTTATGTGGCAAAGTTTGCAGATGGTCCAAAATTACTCAAGATCGTTAAATCCAAAGCAGACTCTGAAGAGTTACAAAGAGAACTCACAAAACTTGGTGACCAGTCAGCTTAACTTCAGTATCAGGAAATATAATGAAGCAGATAATAAAGCAATCAATTTGCAAACATCTAGACGATAATAAGGTAATAAGTAACAGTCAGCATGAATTTGTCAAGAACAAATAGTGTTGAACCAACCTGATAGCTTTCTTTGACAGGGTAACAAGCCTTATGGATGGGGGGAAGTGGTAGATGTTCTATATCTTGACTTTAGTTACGCTTTTGATACTGTCTCCCATGATTGTCTCATAAACAAACTATGGAAATTCAACCTAGATGGAGCTACTATAAGGTGGGTGCATAATTGGTTGGAAAACTGTTCCCAGAGAGTATTTATCAGTGGTTCACAGTCATGGTGGAAGGGGATATCGGTTGGGGTCCACTGGGATCAGTTCTGGGTCTGGTTCTGTTCAATATCTTCATCAATGATTTAGATAATGGCATAGAGAGTACACATAAAGTTTGCAGATGATACCACACTGGGAGGGGTTGCAAGTGCTTTGGAGGATAGGATTATAATTTAAAATGATCTGGACAAACTGGAAAAATGGTCTGAAGTAAATAGGATGAAATTCAATAAGGACAAATGCAAAGTATTCCTCTTGGGAAGGAACAATCACTTGCACACATACAAAATGGGAAATGACTGCTTAGGAAGGAGTACTGCGGAAAGGGATCTGTGGGTCATAGTGGATCATAAGCTAAATATGAGTCAACGGTGTAACATTGTTGCAAAAAAAGCAAACCTCATTCTGGGATGTATTAGCAGGAGTTCTGCAAACAAGACACGAAAAGTAATTTTTCCGCTCTACTCCGCGCTGATTAGGCCTCAGCTGGAATTTTGTGTCCAGTTCTGGGCCCCACATTTCAGGAAAGATGTGGAAAAATTGGAGAAAGTCCAGCAAATAGCAACAAACATTATTAAAGGTCTAGAAATCATGACCTGTAAATATTGATTGAAAATATTGTGTTTGTTTAGTCTGGAGAAGAGAAGATTGAGAGGGGACATGATAGTTTTCAAGTACATAAAAGGTTGTTACAAGGAGGAGGGAGAAAATATGTTGTTCTTAACCTCTGAGGATAGGACAAGAAGCAATGGGCTTAAATTGCAGCAAGGGCGGTTTAGTTTGGATATTAGGAAAAACTTCCTAACTGTCAGGGTAATTAAGCACTGGAATAAATTGCCTAGAGAGGTTGTGGAATCTCCATCATTGGAGATTTTTAAGAGCAGGTTAGACAAACATCTGTCAGGGATGGTCTAGATAACACATAAATGCAGGTGACAGGACTGGATGACCTCTCAAGGTCCCCTCCAGTCCTATGATTCTATGATTTTGGCAAGAAAATGGCAGATTAAATTAAAGGTTAACAAATGCAAAGTAATGCACACTGGAAAACATAATCCCAACTATTCATACAAAATGATGGGGTCTAAATTAGCTGTTACCATTAAAAAAAAAACTTAAAGTCATTGTGGAGAGTTCTCTGAAAACATCTGCTCAATGTGCAGCAGGAGACAAAAACGCTAACAGAATGTTAGGAACCATTAGGAAAGGGATGGATAATAGTGTGGAGAAGGGAGTATTGAACCCAGGCTTTCTAGATTTTGAGGGAGAGCTTTAACCACTGAGCTAAACACTATGTGGGGAACCCTATCTACCTTTGTGCTGGGTGGGTTCAGGTATGCCATGAGAGCACCTACTGGATTGGGCCCTGTAGGTGAGATAGGCATAGGAACACCTATTTTGAGGTCCTACTGGGTCTGAGGCATAAACCTGGATGCCTAGACTGAGGCAACTTCTCGGCCTGCTCACCAGCAAGTTTTTAGATGCCCAGAGAACTTTACCAGTGGAAAGTAGGGCACCTAGGCCCAGATGTTTAAAGGTATTTAGGTGCCTAATGGGATTTTCAAATGCACCTGGTAGCCTAACACCCATTGAAATCAATGAATTTTACACACCTAGAGACTTTTGAAAATCCCATCCAGTGCCTAAATTCATTTAACAATCTGGCCCCTGGCCCCGATGGACTGTAGCCATCTACGGGGTAAGGTAGCAGATGAGTGGGGGTTTTGTGATTTCCAGTGGGGCACAAATACTGGACTGAACTGCCTAAAATGGTATTTAGGGGCCTAAGACTCCTTGTGAGTCAAGGCCTTAAGAACGTAAGACTGGCCAGACTAGGTCAGACCAATGGTCCATCTTGCTCAGTCTCCTGTCATCCGACTGTGGCCTATGCCAGGTGCTTCAAAGGGAATGAACAGAACAGGCAATCATCAGATGATCCATCCCCTGTCATCCACTCCCAGCTTCTTCGTCAGTAAAATAACCAGAGAGGGCTTAAAATAAACACAAGCAGTAGGTCTGTTGAATAAGAAGCTGCCAATAAGTAGAGCCCCATGAACCTGCATTGTAAACATTGTAATTACATGGTGATGGTGAAGAAAGGGAAGGATCTTGTTATTTTCCTGAGCTGCCATATGTGTCCTGCAGAGTAATAAAACCACTCTCCATCTATCTTTTGATTCTCCTTCTATTACCATTGCCCATTGGCCTTCCCTCTGCAGTGTACATCTACAGAAGAAATGTCCAACCAAACCATTGTGATTGAGTTCCTTCTCCTGGGATTCTCTGACGTGCGGGAACAGCAGATTTTACACTTCCAGGTGTTTCTAGTGATTTACCTGGCAGCCCTGGTGGGGAATCTTCTCATCATCACCGTCATAGCCCTCGACCAGCACCTTCACACCCCCATGTACTTTTTCCTGGGCAACTTATCCTTCCTAGACCTCTGCTATATCTCAGTCACGGTCCCCAAGTCCATGGCTGACTCCCTAACCAACAACAGACTCATCTCTTTCTCTGGATGTGTCACCCAAGTCTTTCTGGTTATAACTTTTACAGCAGCAGAGCTGGCCTTTCTCACGGTGATGGTGTATGACCGCTACATTGCAATATGCTGCCCTCTGCATTACAAGGTGACTATGAACAGAGTTGCATGTGCCCAGATGGCAGCTGGTTCATGGATCAGCAGCATGATGTGCTCTATATTACACACAGCTAATACCTTTAGGTTACATTTCTGCAGGTCCAATGTTATCGCTCAGTTTTTCTGTGATATCCCACAGTTGCTAAAGATCTCTTGCTCTGATACACAAGCTAATGCAATAGTCATGATTGCTCTTGGGTCACTTCTAGATGTGGTCTGCTTTGTATTGATAATTGTGTCCTACATTCACATCTTCTCCACGGTGATGAGAATCCCCTCTGAGCAGGGCAGGTACAAAGCCTTCTCCACCTGCATCCCATACCTGGTTGTTTTTTGTTTATTTATCAGTACCGCATCATTTACGTACATGAGGCCCAGATCGATGTCTTCAACATCTCTAGATCTGATGGCTGCTGTGTTCTATTGTGTGGTGCCACCACTAATGAATCCAATCATTTACAGTCTAAGAAACAAAGAGATAAAAGAGTCTCTATGGAAAATGATAGGCAGGATATTTTTTTCTCAAAAGAAATGAACTCCTCACACTGAAGTCTTAGTGTCCACCTGGAATAAAGTATTCCCATCCTCCACCTTATGTAATGGTTCAGGCTGACTTTGTTTGAGGACCAGCCTATGTTCATGTTAGGATCAGAACCTCATAGACTCATAGACTCATAGACTTTAAGGTCAGAAGGGACCATTATGATCATCTATTCTGACCTCCCGCATGATGCAGGCCACAAAAGCTGACCCACCCACTCCTGGAATAATTCTCTCCCTTGACTCAGCTGTTGATGTCCCTAAATCATGATTTAGAGACTTCAAGTCACAGAGAATCCTCCAGCAAGTGACCCCTGCCCCATGCTGCGGAGGAAGGTGAAAAACCTCCAGGGTCTCTGCCAATCTACCCTGGAGGAAAATTCTTTCCCGACCCCAAATATGGCGATCAGCTGAACCCCGAGCATGCGAGCAAGATTCTCCAGCCAGACCCTCCGGAAAAAAGTTCTCTGTAGTAACTTTTAATATCCCATCATTGACCATTGTTACTAATTACTAGCGATGGCACGTTATTGACCTATTGACTAAAATCACATTATCCCATCAAACCATCCCCTCCATAAACTTATCAAGCTTAATCTTAAAGCCAGAGAGGTCTTTCGCCCCCACTGTTTTCCTCGGAAGGCTGTTCCAGAACTTCACCCCTCTGATGGTTAGAAACCTTCGTCTAATTTCAAGCCTAAACTTCCCGACGGCCAGTTTATATCCATTTGTTCTCATGTCCACATTAGTACTGAGCTGAAATAATTCCTCTCCCTCCTTGGTATTTATCCCTCTGATATATTTAAAGAGAGCAATCATATCCCCCCTCAGCCTTCTTTTGGTTAAGGTAAACAAACCGAGCTCCTCGAGTCTCCTTTCATACGACAGGTTTTCCATTCCTCGGATCATCCTAGTGGCCCTTCTCTGTACCCATTCCAGTTTGTATTCATCCTTTTTAAACATGGGAGACCAGAACTGCACACAGTACTCCAAATGAGCTCTCACCAGTGCCTTGTATAACGGAACCAGTACCTCCTTATCCCTACTAGAAATACCTCGCCTAATGCATCCCAGGACCGCATTAGCTTTTTTCACGGCCATGTCACATTGCTGACTCATAGTCATCCTGAGATCAACCAGGACTCCGAGGTCCTTCTCCTCTTCCGTTACTTCTAACCGATGCGTCCCCAGCTTAAAACAAAAATTCTTGTTAGTCATCCCTAAATACATAACCTTACACTTCTCACTATTAAATTTCATCCTATTACTATTACTACAGTTTACAAGGTCATCCAAATCTCCCTGCAGGATATCCCGATCCTTCTCCAAATTGGCAATACCTCCCAACTTTGTATCATCCGCAAACTTTATCAGCCCACTCCTACATTCGGTTCCGAGGTCAGTAATAAATAGATTAAATAAAATCGGACCCAAAACCGAACCCTGAGGAACTCCACTGGTAACCTCCCTCCAACCTGACAGTTCACCTTTCAGTATGACCCGCTGCAGTCTCCCCTTTAACCAGTTCTTTATCCACCTCTGGATTTTCATATCGATCCCCATTTTTTCCAGTTTAACCAATAATTCCTCATGCGGTACTGTATCAAATGCTTTACTGAAATCGAGGTATATTAGATCCACCGCATTTCCTTTATCTAAAAAATCTGTTACTTTCTCAAAGAAGGAGATCAGGTTGGTTTGGCACGATCTACCTTTCATAAAATCGTGTTGTAATTTGTCCCAATTGCCATTGACCTCAAGGTCCTTAACTACTTTCTCCTTCAAATTTTTTTCCAAGACCTTGCATATTACAGATGTTAAACTAACAGGCCTGTAGTTACCCGGGTCACTTTTTTCCCCCTTCTTGAAAATAGGAACCACATTAGCTATTCTCCAGTCCAACGGTACCACCCCCGAGTTTACAGATTCATTAAAAATTATGGCTAACGGGCTTGCAATTTCTCGCACCAGTTCCTTTAATATTCTCGGATGAAGATCATCCGGTCCGCCCGATTTAGTCCCGTTAAGCTGTTCGAGTTTGGCTTCTACCTCGGATACGGTAATGTCAACCCCCTCTCCTTTATTCCCATCCGTCTCGCTGCCACTATTCCTGAGTCCTTCATTAGCCTCATTAAAGACCAATGCAAAATATTCGTTTAGATATTGTGCCATGCCTAGAATATCCTTAATCTCCACTCCATCTACAGTCTTAAGTGGTCCCACTTCTTTTTCCTTTGTTTTCTTCCTATTTATATGGCTATAAAACCTCTTACTATTGGTTTTAATTCCCCTCGCAAGGTCCAACTCTACACGGCTTTTGGCCTTTCTCACTCCATCTCTACATGTTCTGACCTCAATAAGGTAGGTTTCTTTGCTGATCCCTCCCATCTTCCACTCCTTGTACACTTTCTGTTTTTTCTTAATCACCCGTCTGAGACTCTCGCTCATCCAGCTCGGTCTAAATCTCCTGCCTACGAACCGTTTTCCCTTTCTCGGGATACAGGCCTCCGACAGCTCCTGCAACTTCAACTTGAAATAATCCCAGGTGCCTTCCGCCTTTAGATCCATAAATATGTTAGTCCAATCTACTTCCCTAACTAGTCGCCTTAATTTATTAAAGTTAGCCCTTTTGAAATCGTAAACCTTAGTCTCCAATTTAATTTTGTTAATCCTTCCATTTAGTTTAAACCGAATTAGCTCATGATCACTCGAGCCAAGGTTGTCCCCTACAACCATTTCCTCAACGAGGTCCTCACTACTCACCAAAACCAAATCTAAAATGGCATCCCCCCTCGTCGGTTCACCAACTACTTGATGAAGGAATTCATCAGCTATCACGTCTAGGAAAATCTGAGCCCTATTATTGTTACTAGCATTTGTTCCCCAATCTATATCCGGGAAGTTAAAGTCTCCCATGATTACACAGTTCCTATTAGTATTTACTTCCCTAAAAACATTAAAGAGTTCTCTGTCCATATCCAGGCTAGATCATGGCGGTCTATAGCACACCCCTAGCACTATCCCAGGGGAGGCTTTAGTAGTTCTTTTACCCAGTGTGAGTATTGCCCAGACAGACTCTGTCTTATCCATTCCATCACTTATTATTTCTTTACAGTTTATCTCATTGTTGACATACAATGCTACTCCCCCACCTTTACCTTTGTTCCCCTGACATTTTGCATTTTCTGATTTTGGCTGGGATTTTTTAAAATCTGAGAGAAATTTGGTGAAAAAATTTAAAGCATCTAAGTTCCTCAGGAGCAAAAGTCCAATTTTCAAACAAGACTCAGGCACTTCTGAAAATTATACTCTTAGGTGCTCAAATCCCAATGAGTTTTCAGTAGAATGTGTGAATCTAATTATCTTTTGGCCCCTTTGAAAATCCTAGGAAGAGCTAATTGCAACTTTTCCATTTTCTAGTTTGAAATATCCACTTAAAATGAACTTTTTTATTTCAAAATGTCATTTCCAAATTTAAAAAAAATGTGTTTTTTTAATTTCAAAATGCTAATTCCAAACTTTTTAAAAATTGAAATATTTTGAATGGGCATTTTGATTTAAAATGCCATTTTAATGTTATTTTAAGTCAAACCGGCAATTCATAATGATTATTTTCATTGTTGTTTTGTTGGTCCCAGGATAAGAAAGAGAGAAGGTGGATGAGGTAATATCTTTTACTGGATCAACTTCTATTGGTGGAAGAGACAAGTTTCCAGGCTATCTGAAAAAGAACTGTGTAGCTCGAAAGTTTGTGTCTTCCAGCAACAGAAGTTGGTCTAATTCATAATGACATTTTTTCATTTTCAGTTGACATTTCTAAATGAAAGAATTTTCATTGGAACGTCAAAGCATTTCATTTTGGTAAAAAACAAAGAAAAAGAAAAAGAAAACAAATTAGTATTTTTGGTTTTGAGATTTCCCAATCAAATTTTTAAGAACTTTTCATTCAGTGAATATTTTTGATGTTTCTATTTTCACCCCATCTAAGATGAAAACAAACATCAAAATACCAGAATTTCTCACAGAATTTTCTGCTTTACAATGAGCTGTAAACCCCAGGCTTTTACTCTAACAACATTTTCACTTTGACTTTACAAGGAGCGGGCTGCTGACCTCTCCACACCCCAGGGGAAAGGACTGAGTAGGGAAAAGGGGCCAGTGGGGAGAACCTGGCTGAGGCCTGCACCTCGCCTTATTGATACCCCAGCTCCAGCTCCTCCTCACCGCCCACCACAGGGGAGGTAGGTGCTTGTCTACCAAGCTCCCCAGCCTATCCATTGAGCAATGAGTCCCTTTTGACTAGGGCTGGGCAGAAAATGTGTTTGTTTTCATAGAAAATTTTGACTTTATGACAAACAACCCTCCCTCTCCAAACTTTCAACTGAAAATGTAAATTTCTATTAGGAAATACCACTGCCGTGTCTCATGGGAGTTGTAGTTCATGTGCCTCAAACTCCCGTTCTCTATGGGACAGGTTCCTTGGCTGGACAACATCTGCACCATGGGATTCCTTCTTCCTAAGTTGCTTTGGTGTATCATGGGAGTCTTCCAGCTGCAATGCCTCATGGGGTGGATGTAGTCTGGCTAGAGATTCCAGCCCATAAAGGAGAATGTGACCACAAGGCAACCAAACTACAGCTCCCATGAGACACTGAAGTGCCATTTTCAAGTAGAGAGATTCACTTTTCACCTGAAGTTTTCAAACAATGTTGGGCTCTGGGGTGTTGTTTTTCCAGAGATAAGAGACATTTTTTGCAAAAAGATCCATGTGGTTGAAAACTGAATTTTCCATCGAAAAACAGATTTGACAAAAAATTTTCAACCAGTTTTACTTGTGACAGCAGCACAGAGAGACACTGACCAGAAGGTTTGGTGCTCCATTTTCTGCCCTCATCCAGAATAACCATGGGAAGGCATTAGTTCTCTCCCTCATCCATGCAGCCAGAGGAGATTGTGGATTGTGCAAACAAAACTCACTAGTTTCTTCTCTTGCTGCTGATCAGACAGGAGCCATGGACGTTGGAGAATGGATTCTCCTGTCACCCAGAAAAGGGGTTCCTGCAGGGCAGGACTGGCACACATTGGCAAGGAGCAGGAGGATGTGGAGGAAGTGTATCTAGCCACTATCTCTGCTTCTCCGTGTTCTTTTGAAAAATAGACTTCAGGCTGAGGTTTTCAAAGGGTTTTAGCCTAGGGATTTAGGCACCCAAAACCCAAAACTCCCACAGTGTTTCAGTGGATTGTGCACTCCTGACTCCTTTAGGCACCTTTGAAAATTACAGCTCTCTGCCTCTTGGGCTGCTGATCTGGCTGTTTGATGAAGAAAGAAAACAGAACAGGCAGGGGAGGGGGCATGGAAGAAAGCCCTTTGTCCTCAAAAGCAGGTCATTCAGTGTTATCAGTGTATAGTCTGCAGCCAATAAAACATCTTGTTTCAGCCCTGAGTGTACAACATGCTGCATACAATTTCCTCCATAAGCCCACAGAGCCAAATCCATTCCTGGTGTAACTCCCTGGAATTCAGTGGCCTCACACCAGATGAATTTGGCCCAATCTCAAGTGTTTTTCTACTGAATCCTCTGCAATGCCGACTGAGGATAATCACAGCTCTGTGCTCCCAGTGGGCGCTGTGCCCGGGGAATTCTCCACATGGCCTGCGTGCTCTACTTCCTATTGACACCTGAATCCCTGGGCTGACGTTACAGCCTTTACACACTCTGCAGAATTTAAACACTGGGACATGAATGGGAAGAGATTGTGCCTGATAAAGTGTCCTGAGGAACAATGACACGTCCTCATATAAACCTCCACTGGATAATGCAGGAGATGAGGAGTCAAATGTGGAAAAGTGTCTAAAGTTTTAGGTATTTAGACACCTAAATATTCAGCTAGGTTCCTACTGGGGTCCTCAGATGTGCCTAACTCCCATTGATTTCATGATTTCCACTCATCTGAGCTATCACTAATTATCTTCAACTGGGCAGTCTTCTGAAGGACCAGTCAGACAGCTCGGACCTGTGATGCCCATCTGGACAGTGCAAAGGTGAGTTCAGTCTCCAGAACACATTCATGACCTGCATCTCCACAGAGATTGTGCCAACCAGCAATGGGAACATTGTCTGCCCATCCAGCTAGTGGTGGGTTTTGTAGTGACAGGGCAGATCCATGACCTCAGATCCAAAAGCTCTTCTTTTGAATGTTGAGGAATTTGGGATCCCAGCATGGATTAGAGTCTTGGTTTGGGCCCATCTCTGCTTTTCTGTCACGTGGATGCATTCCTGCTCAGGGGAATGTTTCTTCTCTCAGCCCGAGTAAGCCTAGATGCTATACTCCAGCTATACACCAATCTTCTTCCCACTGGAGTCCATAGGCTCTCCATGAGTTCTGGGTACAGCTGGTTGGGAATTCTCCACTGGAATGATTTTCTAATATCAAATTTCCTTTCACAAAATCAAAATTTTCCATGAGAATATTGAGTTGTTCACTGATCCCTCTGTGCTGAAGGAGCCTGCAAGAACTCTGCTTCATTCTGTGTCCAGTTCCAGCTGTCTGAGCATAACAACAAGAGCTTCTCAATGTGCCCCTTCTCCCCAGAATCTCCATGTGGGAAGCTCAGCCCTTAAAGGCACAGTCCCCAATACCCTCAAAAATTTCAAAATTGAAAACTACAATTGATTTTCCATTAGGAAAATTGCAATGATGGCTCCCTGCCTGCCTGAAAGGCGCTTGCCAATGTTCATGTTTACCCTGTAGCCAACAAAGTGAAATTGGCAAGAGCCTTCCAGGTGGGCTGCTGGAGGCTGAGCTCCCTGGCTCTCTGCCTACACCCAGCCAGGCAGCCAGGGAGCGTGTGTTTCTGTCACTGAATGGCTGCATGGCCGTGTGTGTGGGAGTGAGGAGGGCCAACGGGGCTGTATAGAGAACAGGCCACAATGCAGTGCATTCAGCTGTTCTGCTGCAGATGTTCCAGTCCCTGTTGTGGGTCAGGCAGATGACTTCAGCTCAGCTAACAGGAACTGCCCCTGCCCGAGGCAGGTGTGAGCGGTCACATGGATCAGCACAAGGCAAGAGAAGAGGAGCAGCATAGGGAAAGCAGGGGTCCCTGATCCTATATTAACAGGAGGCTTCGGCCCCATAGCTATTCCTGCACAGCAACAAGAGTGAGATAGAAGAACTAAGAGCCTCCAGAGCATGGTCCAAGCCAGGATCAGGTTTAAGCCCCTGTCTCCTCAGACAACTCCATTCCCTGCCTTTACCCCTCTCTGTTATGTTGCACACTTGTGGGTGAGGCAGCCTGCGGGACTGGTGCTTGCTGTGTGGCAGATACACCAGAGATCATGAATATGGAGTACAGGCCACATGCACAGGGGAGATCTACAGAAAACGACAGGGACACTCGCTCAATGTGTAGGAAAAATGTATGTCTTCTCCCCATGCCAGGGTTTAGCACCTAGGGATCCTGCCTCCAACCACTAAGTTCAGCCCACTTGGCCTTGCTGCTTCTGCGTCTTTTCTCTCCCTTTAATTTTCCAACACTGCAGAAAGGCACAGGGCAAGGAAGCCTGGGTCTGAGCTGGGCAGGGCTCCAGGGGATGAGTCCTGGAAGCCCTCAGAGAACGGACGTGGATACATCTTCTTCTCCCTGGCAATGAAATGCAAAACCAGCTGCATATAGACCAGCTGCAGAGACCAATGTGTCAGAGTAGCCCCTTGTCCTGTGGTTAAGCCCCCCAGCTGAGGGTGGCTAAAGGTGAAAAGGGAGGCTTCCCCTGGCCTGATTCCTTCTGGCAGGAAATGGCTTAAGGTGCCTAAACCAGCTGACTCCAGGAGAGGGGCTCCCGGCTGTGGATCTCAATCTCAGATGGGGTGTCCCTGCAGCCTGGACTTAGGTGCTGAGCTGCCTGACAACATGGACGCTGGCACTACATCCTTTCTCAGTCAATGTTGTCACTGCTGATCTTTCCCTCCACTCCATTCATCAGTGGGGGGTCTAAAGTATCTGACACACCAGGTCCCAGAATCCCAGCTGAAATTGCCCTAGAGCCACGGACCCTGGGAGCTCATCCCAGGAATCCCAGGCTCCCAGCTTTAAGTAGGGAGCTTGGAAGCCCTGACAGCCCTGCCTCGAACCAGGGTTCTCAGGACTCTCAGGCTCCCTGCTGCAGACCTGGGAGCTGAGCCCGGGTTAGAGACAGGGCTCCCAGGGCTTTCAGTCTCCCGGATTCATGGCAGGGAGCCTGGAAGCTCTGACAAGGTAGGCTGCCCCAGAGCCACGTACTCTGGGATACCTGGGCCCCCAGCAGCCCATCTTCATTGCCAGCCTGCCTTTCCTTCACTGAAAGTTCATGGAACCCGAGATGTTCCCATGAATCGGCAATATTGGACAAAACTCTGTGTCATCAGAAAATTTCTAACCAGCTCTACTTGTTATTTATCTCTGCCGGAAGCTGGAGTAAGCGCCAGCCTGCATCATTGGAACAGCTGAGCGAATACAGCAAAGTCGTCCCTGTGTGAATAGTAATAGACTATTCATCCTTTCTTTTTCTTACTGCAGACAACACTAAAAAAAGGCTCATTTGGTGCAGATGCAATGCTGCCTAATGTTTTTAAAATCTTTATTTCACACTGGTTGCTGGCATGTCAGGGAGATTGAATAACCATGAAATGTCAGTTCCCAGCTGGTGTAAATCAGTATCGCTCCATAGGAGTCAATGGGCCAGATCTCCAACTGATGTAATTCATCGTCTCTCCATTGGTGTAAATGGGCCAAATTCCTATCTGGTATAAATACGCATCACTCCTTTGGAGTCAATGTGGTAGATCCCCCAGCTGGGGGGAATCATCCATAGCTCCATTGGAATCAATGGGGCCAGATCCCAATTTGGTGTAAATGAGCTGTAGACTTTTCAGTCAATGGCGCCAGATAAGAACGTAAGAACATAAGAACGGCCGTACTGGGTCAGACCAAAGGTCCATCTAGCCCAGTATCCTGTCTACCGACAGTGGCCAATGCCAGGTGCCCCAGAGGGAGTGAACTTAACAGGTAATGATCAAGTGATCTCTCTCCTGCCATCCATCACCACCCTGTGACAAACAGAGGCTAAGGACACCATTCCTTACCCATCCTGGCTAATAGCCATTAATGGACTTAACCACCATGAATCCAGTTCTCTTTTAAACGCTGTTATAGTCCTCGTCTTCACAACCTCCTCAGGTAAGGAGTTCCACAAGCTGACTGTGCGCTGAGTGAAGAAGAACTTCCTTTTATTTGTTTTAAACCTGTTGCCTATTAATTTCATTTGGTGACCCCTAGTGCTTGTATTATGGGAATAAGTAAATAACTTTTCCTTATCTACTTTCTCCACATCACTCATGACTTTATATACCTCTATCATATCCCCCCTTAGTCTCCTCTTTTCCAAGCTGAAAAGTCCCAGCCTCTTTAATTTCTCCTCATATGAGACCCGTTCCAAACCCCTAATCATTTTAGTTGCCCTTCTCTGAACCTTTTCTAGTGCCAATATATCTTTTTTGAGATGAGGAGACCACATCTGTATGCAGTATTCAAGATGTAGGCGTACCATCGATTTATATAAGGGCAATAATATATTCTCCGTCTTATTCTCTATCCCCTTTTTAATTATTCCTAACATCCTGTTTGCTTTTTTGACCGCCTATGCACACTGCGTGGACGACTTCAGAGAACTATCCACTATGACATCAAGATCTTTTTCCTGATTCGTTATAGCTAAATTAACCCCCATCATATTGTATGTATAGTTGGAGTTATTTTTTTCCAATGTGCATTACTTTACATTTATCCACATTAAATTTCATTTGCCATTTTGTTGCCCAATCACTTAGCTTTGTGAGATCTTTTTGAAGTTCTTCACAGTCTGCTTTGGTCTTAACTATCTTGAGCAGTTTAGTATCATCTGCAAACTTTGCCACCTCACTTTTTACCCTTTTCTCCAGATCATTTATGAATAAGTTGAATAGGATTGGTCCTAGGACTGACCCTTGGGGAACACCACTAGTTACCCCTCTCCATTCTGAGAATTTACCATTAATTCCTACCCTTTGTTCCCTGTCTTTTAACCAGTTCTCAATCCATGAAAGGACATTCCCTTTTATCCCATGACAACTTAATTTACGTTAATTCCCCAGCTGGTGTAAATTAGCATAATGCTATGGAGCTATGGCAGTTTACACGAGCTGAATATCTGTACCATGATGCCTAGTTTTATTTTTGTTCCTGAATTTGAGTTTCTCATTGCTTAACCCATCCCATTTACATAACAATGAAAGAGTCTAAGCTCATAAAATCATAGTTCAATAGACAGAAATCTGGGACCTGTGCACCCAGCTAGTAAACTGGCTGGTGAGTGAGGGCATGGTTCTGGAGCAGCAGCCTGCACCTCTGTCCTATGGAGTTAACTTTGTGATTGGCTCAGTCTCTCTGAAGAATCAGGCAGGTGTTGTTGTGTCAGTTTCACTCAAAGCAGTTTAATCCTCAGAGTAATTGGCTCAGACTCTCTGCAGACTCAGGCAGATGTTGCTTTGGGGGTTACACTTGGTTATTGTCTCAGGCTTGGGTTATATTTTCAAACTTTCCATCCCATGGGGATTAGAAAATTACTTCCATTTACAAAATGAAAATTGAGATTCTGCTGTAACACCATGACTTCTTGAGCTGGGGCCCTGGACACTGGACAATAGTACTGAAGCCTTAATCTAACCCCAACTGCTTTCCTAATATCACATTTCCATATACACAATTGCTGTAACTTGTGCAGGGATGTTCTGTGAAGTTGAATGGGCAAGGGAGGAGGTCCCCTAAATTGTGTCTGGATGGATAGGTAGTTGGTGTGATCAGGAATGAGCGGGGAAGTTTCCACAAGACACTTTTTCTACTGACATATGGTCCATGATCTGAAAAAAAAGAGTTTGAGAACTTCTGGACAGAAAGGTCTGTCCAAGTGAGTCACTTTTCAAGATTGGGACCAAATAAAAGCAACATTTGCAAAAGTGACTCAAAATAATTATTACAAATATTGTCTTTAATATTAAAGAGAAAACAAATACCAACACTCAATGTGCAGTGGCAGTCAAAACAGCTAACAGGATTTTAGGAACCATTAGGAAAGGGAGAGAGAATAAAACAGCAAATATCATAATGTCACTATATAAATCCATGGTACGCCCACACCTTCAATGCTGTATCTAATTCTGTTCACCCCATCTCAAAAAAGATATATTAGAACTGGAAAAGGTACAAAGAACAGCAACAAAAATGATTAGAGGTATAGAACATCTTCCATACAAGGAGGGATTAAAAAGACTGGGACTGCTCAGCTTAGAAAAGAGGCGATTAAGGGGGGATGTGAGAGATGTCTATAAAATCATTAATAGTAGGGGGAAACTGAATAGGGAAGTATTATTTACCCCTGCACATAACACAAAAACCAGGGGTCACCCAATTAAATTAATATGCAGCAGATTTAAAACAAGCAAAATGAAGTACTTCTTCACACAACACACAGTCAACATGTGGAACTCATTGCCAGGGGATGTTGTGGAGGCCAAAATGGTCAGGGAAGTGACCCCATGCTCTGGGTCTCCATAAACCTCCAACTGCCAGAATCTGGGATTGGATGGCAGGGGGTAGATCACTCGAAATTGCCCTGCTGTGTTAATTCCCTCTGATGCATCCGGCATTGGCCACTGTTGGAAGACAGAACACTGGGCTAGATGGACCATTGGTCTACCCCAGTATGGCCGTTCTTATGTTCTGATGTGTATCTTGCTCATATGCTCAGGGTCTAACTGTTTGCTGGATTTGGGGTTGGGAAGGAATTTTCTCCCAGGTAGGATTGGCAGGGATGTTGGGTGCTTTTCACCTTCCTCTGCAGCATGGCAATTCTCTGCTATTGCAGAGACCTGGGGTATTGGTGGCATCTTGGTCACTCCTGTTCTCTGCCTGTGGCACACAATGGTTTAGTCTCCCAAAGACTGAAATGCTGAGTTTAACTAAGTCATTTGGCTCAATGCAGGGGTATATGAGTGAAGATTAGTGGGCTATGACATACAGGAGGTCAAAGTGGATTATCTAATGGTCCATTCTGGATTTAAACTCTATGAAGCTGTGAACACTGGATCATTGCTTTCAGAGACGACTTAAGGTCACCTGGGGCCCTGGGCCGGAGCAAGTGGGAGGGCCCCGGCACCAGAACCGTGGCCCCGTTCCATCCCTTCTGCCCACGGCCCCACCCTGTTCCACCCCTTCCCCCATGGCTCCGACTCCTGCTCGCTCCTTTCCAGGGTCCCCCTCGCTGCAGCCATGAGACTGGAGAAGCTCTTTGCCAGTGCCCTGATGGGGAGCAAGAGTTCCTCGGGGCCACAGCAGGGGGAGATTTTTCTGCGGGCTCCAAATTGTCCGTAATCCGCTGCTGATTGCTTTCACAATATATTTAAACTGTATCCAAAACCTTGTTATATGGTATATATATAACCCTGTATATATACGGTGAAAGTTGGAATATGCCCAATTTATGGTTGCCTACGCAACCCCCCATGCATCAATGTTGTGCCCTGTGTAAGGAAGGGGTCCTGGCAAGTCATGCTTTAATGGAAACAGCACAATATGAACTACCCCCATTGCTCAAGTGTAATTGAAGATGCAATTTACAACTAGCTTTAGATCATAGTTGACAGAACTGCAGCTGACTCTCCAGGGTGGTGTCATCTCCGCAGGAGTAAGGGAAAAAAAATTCAATAGGTATGAATGACACTGAGTATACACTTTGGGACAGATTTTACCTGCTTTCTTCATATTGAGTAGCTATATGAATTTTAATGGGACTGTCCATGGGAAAAGGACATTCTCAACATGAATAATGGTGTCAGACTCTGTTGGTTAGTGTATAAAAAGAGATACATATTCACAGCATCATAGCACTGTACTCTGTACACCATTCACACTCCGTGCTCAGTAAAGAGAACTGTCAGTACCTGAAAAACAGTAGCACTTATGTCTAGTTAAACATTTTCCATCAAAAGATTTATGGTGGAAAATTGGACCTTTTACTAAATGATTATTTTTTTTTAGACAGTGTCTAATTTTCTCAAGAGAATTGATTTTTCACTGGAAAACTGAAATCCTATAACCAAAAATTTTGAGCAAAAATATCTAGCTATCT
Organism: Emys orbicularis; assembly: GCF_028017835.1. NCBI lineage: Eukaryota > Metazoa > Chordata > Testudines > Emydidae > Emys > Emys orbicularis. The sequence goes on along the minus strand of NC_088695.1, from coordinate 16,240,278 downwards.
ATATATTCATATCTAGCTATCTATATATACTAACCACTAGGCTACAGAGTTATTCTTTCTTCTCTCTCTCTCTCTCTCTCTCTCTCACCCAATGACTCGTTATGTATTTATCCAAAGTGTAACAGGTTCAATGGGCGAGACTGGGGAAGCTCCACATCAGAATACCCCACAGCTCAGGGGTTAGACACTCAGTTGTTAGGACACAACCCAGATTTTGAATGGGAATAGATCCAATGGGTGGTCTCTGAGCACACGTACCAAATTGGGCCCCACACATGAGTTAGGCAGACAAACCCCTATCTTCCCCCTGGTTGGTGAATTGCTCTGGGACTGAGGTGAGAGACAGGTGTCTGGACACCTAGAGTGTGGCTGTAGTTTTATTTTAGCTTTAATATAAATAAAAGATACCCAACCAAGGCCCTAGGTGCCCTAACACGTCATAACTAATACAGGTTTCAGAGTAGCAGCTGTGTTAGTCTGTATCCGCAAAAAGAACAGGAGTACTTGTGGCACCTTAGAGACTAACAAATTTATTTGAGCATAAGCTTTCGTGGGCTACAGCCTAGCCCACAAAAGCTTATGCTCAAATAAATTTGTTAGTCTCTAAGGTGCCACAAGTACTCCTGTTCTTATTACTAATACAATACAATCCCAGCTGCATTAAAATAATCATTTCAGCAGGAACTCAGTCATCCAGAGAGCTACAGAATTCTTTCCCACCCCTTCATCATTGTGGGAAGCAAACCTTCAGATGTCTCAGAAAACCCAGTCAAAGAGATAACACATTGGCCTCCAGAATACATGACAATCTACTGAAACACCCATGTAACCAATCATTTCCCTTCCCCCCAAAAAAGGAAAAAAAGAACAACCCTAAAACCAGATTGACCAACTGATAAAACCAAACAAAAGCCAGACGAGCTAGCTTTTACAACCTGGCCCGGTACCCAGTTATACAGTCATCCATCTCGTGAAAGCGGACCCAATCACTGGGTGCCACGTACTTCCAAGGTAATTGTGTCTGGGTAGAGTCTCATCATCACTAGCTCTGGGGCTCTAGGAAACACTGCCAATCTCAGACCTCTGGTCTGACGCCCTTCCTTTGGCCATTGGAGGCCACTGTCCAGCTGCCTTAGAACTCAAAACCAGTGTCTGAGTTCCCCCAAGCCCCCAGACACCTACACACACTCTGCCAGAGCTTCACCTAGGCTGTGCTCACTCTGGGATTCTAATTGAACCCCTTTAAGAACATTTTGAGAGGAAGGTGAGGAACACGGGTTTAGCAACGGGATTTCTTAACCACAGAAACTTTATGCGTTGAGCCCTCGAGAGTTACAGATCTTCAAACACAAGATGGTCCTGAGACACCCTCTCCCCTAGTCTGATCTCATCCATTCTGTAAGTCCGAGATTGCAGGCTGAGAAGAATCCCTCCCGCCGTCTTGCTCCTGCAAGTCCTTCCTACGTGTGGGCATGGTCGGCCCCGCTCTGCACAGAGCAGAACCGCACTGTTCAATAGGCCCCCGGCTCTGCACCAGGGGTTCAAACTGTGAAGTTCCATCTCCGACATTCATGCCTGTGGGCCCCCTGTATAGAAAAATCATTTTCCCTTGGGGGGAGGGGGCAAGTAGTTGAGAGACAACAAAAATCGATGGCTCCAGTCTCTAGTCTTGATGCATCTCCATGATGGTGACAAGCACCTTTCCCAGGAGGGGCAGCTCTCTGGAAAGCAGCACAACAGGCTGCCATTGAGCCAGGCCAGACTTGTGCTGTCACCGTGCCAATATTTCTACACATACTACAACAGAGTTCATAGTTTGACACCATCATACCCCACTCTGTCACACAAGCAAACAATTAACCAAAAGCCATGGCACCCCAAGCAGAGTTTATGCCCCCCAAAAGGAGAAGACACAGAACTCATGAAGTCCACTAGGGACTTGATTATGGCTACTCCTTTGAGGTGGAGAGTGCTCAGAGAGTGTGGTGATGGGTGGCAGTACAAAAAACATGATAGGTAAAGTCTGATCTTATTTACACTGGTTTAAATCTACAGTAACTCCATTGACTTGAATGGTGTTTGCTTGCATTTTTACCAGTCTAAACACACCTTTCTGCATAAGCAGATTGCAAAGCATGTTCTCATGGAGATAATAATGTCATCAGAGGATTACATTTATAAAGAAACATGGAATGAAATCACAACCAAAGGGAAAAAATGGACAGTTTATTTCTGGTAAGTAACCTCCACGCTATGAGTTTCCTCAATGCAGCTTTGATCTCCTTGTTCCTCATGCTGTAGATGATAGGATTCATCACTGCTGGCAGCACGGAATAGAGAACAGCCACCATGAGATCCAGACCTGAGGTTGAGCTGGAGGTGGGATTACTGTAGGCAAAGGTGGCAGTGCAAAAAAACAAGGACACCACGGTGAGGTGAGGGAGGCAGGTGGAGAAGGCTTTATGCCGGCCTTGCTCAGCGGGGATTCTCAGCACTGTTTTGAAGATCTGAACATACGACACAATTATAAAAACAAAGCAGCTTAAGCCTAAACACACACTAAAGGCAATAGCTACAGTTTCACTGAGGTACAAGTCAGAGCAGGCGAGCTTGAGGAGCTGGGGGATTTCACAGAAGAACTGATCCACCATGTTGCCTCCACAGAAGGATATTGCAAACGTGATCCCAGTGTGGAGCGCAGAGTAGAGAAAAACACTGATCCAGATACCAGCTGCCATTTGGACACAAGCTCTCCTGTTTATCACTCTCTCATAGTGCAGGGGTTGGCAGATGGCGACGTATCGGTCGTACGCCATGACAGTCAATAAAACAAGATCTGCTGAAACAAAAAAGACAAAGAGAAAAACTTGGACAACACATCCAGAATAAGAAATTGACCTGATGTTCATGAGGGAATTGGCCATGGATTTGGGGACAGTGACAGAGATGGAGCCGATGTCTAGGATGGACAAATTCATCAGGAAGAAGTACATGGGGGTGTGAAGATGGTGGTCGAGGACAACAACTGTGATGATAAGAAGATTCCCCACCAGGGCTGCCAGGTAAATCACTAGAAACACCATGAAGTGTAAAATCTGCAGCTCCCGAACATCGGAGAATCCCAGGAGAAGGAACTCGGTCACAGTAGTTCGGTTGGACATTTTCTTTCTCAGTACATCATGTGATGTCTGTGGAGGGAAGGAGAAGGGCAATGGTCAGGATTAGAGTGACAGAGGAATTGATCCTGATTCTCTCTCTGTAATATCTCATAATGTGAATGTCAAGGGTGCACAGCACTCGTCACTTCCATTGATGAGGAGTCACAAGTGCTCCTCATCCATCAGCCAGAGCACTAATCAGGTGCATTATCACATTAGTGAAAACTGGATTATTTCACTTAAAGTCAATGGAGCTGGGTCAGTTTACACCATCTGAGGATCTGTCCTTAGATAAAATGCAGTATGAAGGATGGGACAAAGTACAATCCAAATCCAACAATTCTAGCCAAGATGATTCCCTATTATGACAAATAGCAAGCCCACAACTTGGGCATGAAACTGACATGACAACACAGCCTGATTCCCACTTTCCAGAGAAATACGACATTGACTCACCCAGCTTCCTATGTGGCAGCTCGTCTGTGATGATTCCTCCACATAGACGGCCTTCTACCTATTTACAGATTGATTCATGGCACCAATTCTAGCTGCACTTCCATCTCTGTGTGATGATGGGGTAGGAGCGTCACTCAGTTACTGCTAGGTTGTATTGTTTCCCTCTGTGACTTTGTGTCTGTGCTGTGCAGATCAGTGGCAGTCACAAGACTTGGATTCTGTTCTTGGTTCTGCCATTGACCTGCTGGGTGACCTTGGGCCAGTCACTTCCCCTCCCTGTGCCTCTGTTTCCCCTCCCCCCTTTCTCTGCCTTGTCCATTAGGACTGGAAGCTTTTAGGGGGGTGGACTGTGTCTTAATATGTGTATGTTCTGGGCACCTCTCAACAGCACTGCCATTTAGGTGGCAGCAATATAGGACAGCAGATATGGTACTAGAGCAGGAGATCAGGGTTCTAATCTCATTAACCTTCTGTCTGATCTTGGGCAGCGTCAAGATAGAAAGGTTTTGTCTGGGGGCTTCAACTCTGTCTTTTAGCTTCACGGTGCTTAAAATATATTCTGTGGGCTATCGACTTTGCTTTATTCAGTTTAACCATCTTGGAGCTATCCCTTTGAAACAATTGTAATAGAGCGAATGGGTTTGAAATTGTGGTATTAGTGGAAAATCTTAATGTTTCCCACCTTGGTGCCAAGCTAAGTTTCCCATTTCAGTTAGACAGAGATTTTCTGCTTTAATTATTTCAAAGGCAAATTGGGTTTTCAAATGAACACATTTTCATGCAAAGTATCTGCTATCCTCAATATATTTTTTTTCCAAGGACAGAAGAGGTTAATTTTTTTCAGTTTTCATCAGCTTTTAGTTAAAATTGTTTTCTTCTCAGTTGCCACAATGAAACAAATGTTTGAGTTTTCACAATTTTTATGAACAATCCATTTTTTCTGCTGAAAAATAAACAAATAAAAAAGTCTGACTGGTGCTAGGTATTTGATTAAATAGATAGTAAAACTCTTCAAGAGTTCCAATTGTCATGCATATTTATGTTCTCACATGTGCCTTGTATATCAATACCGTAACATATTTAATTGAAATAGGAAACTTACTGTGCTGGTCTTTGTGGATTTTTTCCCAACTTGTGATGCATTTGATCCTCCTCTGTTAGAGAGATAATGTTCAAATAATCCTATCTGTCTATCATGCCCCCATCACTATATTATCCAGAAGCTGTTTCCTGAGTTGCCGGTCTCTCTGCAGTTCCTAGCAGACAGCAGACTTCACAGATGCGTGCTCCCTACTTCCCTCCTTGGACAGGCTTGGCTGAGAGGTGATGTACTAAATGGGATTGGAGACTGAAAACCCCTCTCTGCTCTAGAGCTGCTCCTGGCTTGTGCAGGCACCAGATATGGTCACAATGTAGGATGTCCCTGTTCTGGGGCTAAATTGCTGAATTCGGTCTCCAGGGCTGTGAGCCCAGCTCTGATCTCACCTCAGGAGCAAACCACCCTGACAACCTGCCCTAGATGAACCTAACCTCAGAGAACAGCACCCTCCCTGGATCTCACGCAATGGCAGCAACCCCGAAAGGACCCTTGGCTAAAAATAAGACAGGGATGAGGCTCAAAGGGTGTCTCAAACAGGTTGCAGAATAAAATATCTATATATAGTACAGACATGTGACCTACAATCGCTAAGAGCCTACTGGCACCAGAAGCTCAGCTGGCCTGAAATAGCCTGTTCCTTCATTAACTCCACATAATTACCTCTGGGTGAGCAGAGATTGGTTTTTTTTTTTGGTCCCCCCTCCCCTTTCTCCTGCATTGCATCAGCAGCTCTTGGAGTACAGCCACCAGGGGAACCCACAGCTCGGGTTGGCTGGGCTGATTGAAGTAGGTCATTAAGAGGTACCCAAAGCAAACACTAAAAACTAAGAACCACGTCAACATGCGTGTAGCTAGGGCTATTTTTGCCAATTGGGGATCTGGCCCTTTGATTTCAATGGAGCAATGCCTGATTTACACCAGCTGGGGATACACAGTTTAAAATCCATATTCTTTGCCTGTGAGTTTAAACCAAAGACGAGACAAAAGTTCTGAACCCATCTGCACTTTCTTAGTTCTTTGTTCCATGGGATTAATTACAAGTGTAACTTTTAATGTTAAGGAGATATTCATTCCCACTAGGGACAGAACTTTGGAGGAATTCACTGTTGCTAAGATTTTCTGTATCTGAGCTTTCACTTCTATTGGGATGAATGGCCCAACTTTCTTTCTTTCTTTCTTTCTTTCTTTCTTTCTTTCTTTCTTTCTTTCTTTCTTTCTTTCTTTCTTTCTTTCTTTCTCAGCAATTACATTTTTTTTCTTACTGCATTCAACATTATAATAAAAGGCTCATTAGGCTGCACGTGCAAAGCTGCATGACATTTAAAAATGTTTAATTCACACTGGTTGTAGGTATGTCAGGGAGATTGATGTCATCTGGTGTAAATTGGCATAGTGCTATGGAGCTGTGCCAGTTTACATGAGGTGAATGTCTGTACTGTGGTGCCTAGTTTGATGCTTATTCCTCTATCAGTGTTCTCATTGTTTAACAGCACAATCCCGTTTTAATGCTCATGGAATATTCCGAGATCATGGTTTATAGACAGAAATCTGAGAGATGGGTACTCAGCCAATACACAAACTGATAAATATTATAGTGATGCAGCAGTGCTAGTATAACTAAAGTTGCGTTGTGACTACCATTTAAAAGTCAACTTTCTAAGGCCTCTAGCATTGACATGCTTCGTCAGATTCCTTTGAAAATTGGTGTGCTTCTGGAGGGTGCTGGGTAGGATGAGTAAATTGAATTACCGGTCATTTGAGCAAGGGGTTATGGAAATATAAGCCATGAAAAAATAGATTTTTTTTTTCAAAAAGTCATTTGAGCTAGGGGTTGCAGAGATAAAAAGGGGTTTTCTAGGTGGGTTTTTTTGTGCAATGCTAGAGCTCAAACTATTGATTTGATGAGGGTCAAAAACGTCTCCGTTTGTCAAGTTTATTCACTCTGTCTTCAGGGGACCAAAACTGAATTTAAGAAAATGTTCACTTTTTACAGTGTGCATGCACCAATATGGAAAAACAGCCAGAGGGTTTCCATTCCAGCCATTTTATATGCTTTAAAGCTTAAACTTTGTAAGTGCTTTAAAATCCAAACAGTCACTCAGATTGCTTTGAAGTTTGGTGTGCCTCAAGGGGTCGCAGGGTAGTGTTAGTGTACTGCACTCATGGGAGGGATACAAGGGGGGGCATGTGACCTCCCCATGTGACTCCTCCCTGCCCCCAGCCCAGGGCTCTGACACTCTTCCCGTCCCCTCTGAAACCCCCCTTTGTATATACAAACATCAACATGCTTAACTACTCACTTTCCCCCCACATATGTAGTATTCAGTCTGTTCATATGGAATATGGGAGTTGGGTGAGGAGCCATTTCAGCATAGGTAGGACTTATTAAAAGACAAATTTTAAGTAGAACTGTATCCTAAACTGCTTTATGGTATTGTACCCAAACATTGCATTTCAACTTTCTTTATAAGAACAGAACAGATTCCTGAAACTCTTACCAGTCCACAAAAGTGGTCCATAGTCATGCAAATAGTCCGATTGTCTTCAATGGGATTGATAAAATGATTAAGGGTTTACAGGATTAGGTTCCAAGTTTGTAAATTGTTCTGGATGAAACTGACAATGCCTGAGCTGTCAGATCAGAAGGAGCTTCATTCGAATAAAGGTGGGCAGATGTGTGATAAATCTTAGCTTCATTGCTAAGATGAGGAACATATTTTCAGCAAAGTTCTTGGCAGATTCCTGAGGCAGCTGGCTTAAGGCCGTCAGTGTCCAGCATTATAATCTTCACTTACCATTCTCTCACCCACAAAGCTGGAAAATGAGGCATTTGTTTTCTTTGTTTTGCTGCTCCAGTTCCAGTTAACAAAATGCATGTTAGACTAGTTTGGGTGCTAAGAAGAATTCTAGGTACACTGGGGACAACACCTGATTCCCATCAGGTGGCAGAGCTGGGCTGACAACAGAATCCAATCATCCTCTGGTCAGTGCAAGCAGAGACATTCCTCTGATGATTTGGACTTGATGTAATGCAGTACGGATGTCACGGATAATTCAGACCCAGGGGGAGAAACTGAATAAAAAACACTGTTTAAACACCTTCCGTCCCCCTCACCCCTCCCCACTTGAGGACTCCTGACCAATGTAACAGTACAAAACATATGATAACAAACTTAAACAAAGACTTTGATTGTTAACATATGTATTGTGCTGTTAAAGCCATTTAAATAATGAATGTCCTCCCTAGCCGCATTCTGCTTCTTTAAGGAGCAGAGCGCAGCCCCCCCCCCCCCTCCAGAGGCAGGGGCTAGCCCCAAGTCTTTCTGGTACCCCGTACCCGCTAAAATTCTCTTGCCGGTACTGCGTACTGGCAAGTACCGCCCTACTTGCACTCCTGGTTATAGCTCCCCAAAACAGTTTCCTGTTGCTGCCTTATAGGTATTAAAAGGAGAGGTACTAATGAGTGGATGAATCACAGACCTTGTTGACACTGATGGCTGTGAATTCACCCTTCAGTTAACATAACTAAGGATAAGTTAATCACAGGCTCCCCCTAAGACAAAAGGAGTGCTAGAGCTCATGGCAGGATGACAGCTGGCTCTTTAATCCTTGCCCTTAGCAGTTCCCTGCAGCGTCCAGGCACCAAAGCTCACAGTGTGGAGGGAAGGAAGGGCTCCCCCGGAGAGGCTATGGACTCTCCACTGGAAGGAAGGGGCCCTCACTGCCATTCTACTATGTACCCAGCTCATTCTCATCTCTTCTCACCCCACCCCAATCTTAGCAGCTCCATCAAGCCAAGGGAGCTGGGCCAGGGGCCAGGCCTTCTCCTGGCCCTGAGGAGTGGGATGGTGATGTACATGGATATGGGTGTTCTCCTTTCTTTCTCTTAGCAGGTTGAGGTCCTGACTCCTCACTGAAGGCCTGGTTTGCAGAGGGCGTGCAAACTGCACTGACTGGAACTAGAGTTTTGGTGGCTGTGGCATCTCTGCAATTCAGCCCCTTAGTCCATCCTGCTCATGGAGTTGAATTCACCTCTAGCCATGGCACCTGCTCTGACTCATTCGCCTTGCTGCTTCCCGGACACCAAATGGCGATGGGACGGGACGGGAATGACTTTCTGGGGCCTAGAGGTGACAGGCCCTGGGTCCCACCCCCAACCACCTGAGCCTAATCCAGCCTCTTCACCTTGTCCCCATCAGTTGGGCAGCTTCCCGCAAGATGGATAAGGCTAGGACCACCAGCCCAGCCAGGCTGAGGTGCAGCAGGGGGCCGTAGATGGCCAGCAATGCCACCTGCAGGGAGGATCTTCTCTGCCCCCCAGAGACTATCTCTCCAAAGACCTAAACGCAACAGGGCACGAACCTTTGGCAGATTGCACAGAGCCAGGCTCCAAATCCTGGGGCTGGGACGGTATCACCCTATAGGGGCCCCAGGGGAGGTCTCAGGTACCACTTCCCACCCCACTGATGTTGCCCCCAGCCTTTCGTAGGGTGCAGTAATAAAGCCCAGGATAGGAGCTCACCATGTCCCTGACCCAATGCCCAAGGCAGGACTGTTCTGCTTCCTGACTCACGATGGTGCTGGGAAACCCTCACGCCCACTCTGTGCTCCCACAGGGAGCCAGGAATCCATCTGGGATCTGGTCAGACAATAGCTGAGTGAGCGCTTCCCAGCTCACTGACCCAGCAGCTCCCCTCTCAGACACTCGGGGATCAGTCAGGGAGATAAAGGTCGGATCTCTCGAGACACAATCCTGCATTGACTCACCCACCCAGGGGATTCCCTTTGTGCCACGTAGCGATGGATGTCTGTAACATACACAAGCCATGGCCACTAGTGAGGCTCCAACCCAGGCCCCTCAGGTTCTGTTAAGCACCAACCACAGGGCACCAGGCTGCCTTGGGGATCAAGAACCTCTCACCCCTGTGAGACCCAGGAGATGGCCCTGAGAAGAGCCACTTCTCTCCCACGGGCACAGATTATTGGAGAGAGGGAGGAAATTGTCCTGAACCCTCCCTTCACCCCAGAGAGCTGCAGACATGGGCAGGGATTCTGAACCCCTGAATTATGAACAGAACGTCAGGAAGGAGACAGGTCAGCTGTGACTGACCACCTATCACCACAACCTCTGATCTAGTGAAACAATTATGGGACATAACCCAAAGGACATGGACAGAATCCTGAGAGCAGCAAAAGCCCTTCTACAGCTCTAAAATCAGGGAGTCCCATAGTCTCCCAGGTCATTAAGTCTCAGCCTCATGGGGAGGGGAAGGAGCTCATTTTTACAGAACATTCACCTATCGATGGACCATGACCTGCCTCCTTCTCCCACAGCACATCAGCTTTAGTCTGACCTCCTGCACATTGCAGGCCACAGAATCTCACCCACCCACTCCTGTAATAGATCCCTAACCTCTGGCTGAGTTTCTGAAGTCCTCAAATCATGATTTAAATACTTCAAGTTACAGAGGATCCACCGTTTACACTAGTTTAAACCTGCAAGTGGCCTGTGCCCCATGCTGCAGAGGAAGGAGAAAAAAACCCAGGGTCTCTGCCAATCTGACCTGGGAAAAATTCCTTCTCCACCTCAAATATGGCAATCAATTAGACCTGAGTATGTGCGAAAGACCCACCAGCCCGACACCTGGGAAAAAATTCTCTGTAGTAACTCAGAGCCCTCCCCATCTAGTGTCCCATCAGCAGCCATTGGAGATATTTGCTGCTAGCAGTCGCAGATTGGCTACATGCCGTTGTAGGCAGTCTCATCATACCATCCCCTCCATACACTTATCAAGCTCAGTCTTGAAGCCAGTTAGGTTTTTTGCCACCACTGCTCCCCTGGAAGGCTGTTCCATAACTTCACTCCTCCTCTGATGGTTAGAAACATTCACCTAATTTTGAGCCTAAATTTGTTGATGGCCAGTTTATATCCATTTTAGGTTGGATATTAGGAAAAACTTTTTCACTAGGAGGGTGGTGAAGCACTGGAATGGGTTATCTAGGGAGGTGGTGGAATCTCCTTCCTTAGAGGTTTTTAAGGTCAGGCTTGACAAAGCCCTGTCTGGGATGATTTAGTTGGGAATTGGTCCTGCTTTGAGCAGGGGGTTGGACTAGAATACTAGATGACCTCCTGAGGTCCCTTCCAACCCTGATATTCTATCATTCTATGATTTATTCTTGTGTCCACATTGGTGCTTAACTTAAAGAACTCCTCTCCCTCCCTGGTATTTATCCCTCTGATGTGTTTATAGAGAGCAATCATATCTCCCCTCAGCCTTCTTTTGGTTAGACTAAAGAAGCCAAGTTCTTTGAGTCTCCCCTCATAAGGTAGATTTCCCATTCTTCGGGTCATCCTAGTAGCCCTTCTTTGCACCTGTTCCAGTTTGAGTTCATCTTTCTTAAACATGGGAGACCAGAATTGCACACAGTATTCCAGATGAGATCTCACCATTATCAGTGAGATGTGAGTCCAGCCAAACATATCCCTCAGCTCTAAGGGTATTTCATTGCAGCAAATGGGGAAGGTTTAATGTCTGAAGAGAGAATAGTTTTAAAAGCCAAATGCAGGTGAGACAATGAAAATCAGCTGGCCCGGTTCTCCTCTCAGCCCTGTTCAGAAAATGGGGCTGAGCTAGGGTAGCTGGCAGGAGAATGGCATTCAGTGTTAATGTTTTCACATTAATTTTGTATTCGGTGGCTGGCCTGGGAGATGAACTTTTTTCATCTGTGCCCCTGATTCTGAGCCCTGCAGGACTCCAGGATACCTACCCAAAATGCCCTTAGGAGAACATAATTCAATAAATTCCCTTGGCAAAGCTTCAGTTGTTCAAAGGCTTGATATTCGGTGGGCCCCTAGTGTAAGCAGCTAGATCAGGTCTCAAACTATTTGCATACCCAGCAGTGTTTCTGCAGCTCTGGCAGGGTGGGAAGAGCCTGTTTTAATCTAGATGCAGTATGAACTTTACCCACAGCTCTTCATGAGCTCTGAAAGCCCTTTGTTATAAGTCGTTGTCCCCTCCATGTTCTCAGATAGTATCAGCTCCAACTGATGGTCTCAGAAAAAAAAGTCACAGGGTTAATTGGGATGTCCATGCATTTCAGAACAAGAGATTTTTACCACACCATAAGGATCAGAGGACATCTTGACTCAGGAGACACCAACTCACCCCTACAGGTATGTTTACTAATGTGTAACTGACCAAGGACTGGGTTCTGAGCTCAGTGGCATCAGGGTGAGCTCTGATTGTGTTCTCCCAGATCTCTTTCCATTCTAAAGAATCCTGGAATCTGGTCAGGGCTGGTAGTTTGTCCCTTGCCCACGGGGGCTACGTATTCTGATGTATTTCTGAGGGTTGGGGAAAGGAGGGATGGTCAGAACACATTTTTATTTATTTGTTTGTTTTTTCATGGACAATTTTGACAAGAATGAAGAGAGACAAGGTGGGTGAGGTAATATCTTTTATTGGACCAACTTCTGCGGGTGAAAGAGACAAGCTTTCAAGCTACACAGAGCTCTTCTTCGTGTCTCTGAATAAGCTCGAAAGCTTGTTGCTTTCACCAACAGAAGTTAGTCCAATAAAAGATATTACCTCACCCACCTTGTCTTTCTAATATCCTGGGACCACCGTGGCTACAACAACACTGCCAACGACAAGGATGGAAACATTTTTGTTTCTGTCAAATTTTGGGGTGGAAATTTTTGATTTTTGTAAGAAAAACAAAAACACTGAAAATGTCTGGCCAAACCTGGAAAAAAAATTGCTTTTGGGCCAAAACATTTGGTGTTGGGGGTTTTCAGTTTTCTGACAACAAATGTTTGAAGAAAAGCCGACACTTTTAGTGAAGATATTAATTTAGCAGAAAACCCAGTTTTCCGCTGGAAATGAGTTTCAATGGAAAATTGTTGACCAGCCTCAGTGAAAATTGCAGGAGCTGATAGAGGTGGTGCCAGGTGCATCTGGGCAGCAACATGTCTCTTGCTGCTTGTGCAATGGCTGAAGCAGGGAAGCAGCTATGAAGAAGTAGCTGCCATGTCTCTCTCTCCCTCCCACCCCCTGCCCTGCTGCTGCAGCTATAATGGGAGAACACTATGAGAGGAGGCTTAATAATGGAAACATGCCATTTCTTCCAGGCAGAGACTCCAGAACAATAACACATAGTTCTTACTTAGCACTTTTCATCAGTAGAACTCAAAGCACTTCACAACCTTTAAAGTATTTATCCTCCCAGCACCGCTATGCGGTAGGGATGTGCTATTTGTCCCCATTTTAGAGATGGGAAACTGAAGCCCAGAAAGGCTAAGTGATTAAAAGTTTGGTCAATAGAGGTAATATACTTAGACATCTGTAAGGCATTTCATTTGGTATCGCACGACAAAAAAACCTAGATTGATATAAAATTAACATGGCACATGTTAAATAGATTAAAAACTGGTGAACTGATAGATTGCAAAATGTAATGATACACGAGGAATCATCATAGAGTATGTGCGTTTCTAGTGGAATCCCACATAGATCAGTTCTTTGCCCTACGCTATTGAACATTTTTATCAGTGACCTGGAAGAAAATATAAAATCATCACTGATAAAAAGCTTGCAGATGACACAAAAATTGGGGTAGTGACAAATAATGAAGAGGATCAGTCAACTGATTCAGAGAGATTTGGATCATTTGGTAAGCTGGGCTTAAGCAAACAATGTGTGTTTAATACAGCTAAATGTAAATGTATACATCCAGGAACAAAGAACATAGGCCATACTTCCAGAATTACTGCAGAGAGTTCTTTCCCAGGTGTCAGGCTGGTGGGTCTTGCCCACATGCACAGGGTCTAATTGATCACCATATTCAGGGTTGGATAGGAATTTTTCCCCGGTTCAGATTGGCAGACACCCTGGGATTTTTTTTCCCTTCCTCTGCAGCATGAGCCACGGGTCACTTGCAGGTTTAAACTAGTGTAAAAGATGGATTCTCTATAACGTGAAGTCTTTAAATCATGATTTCAGGACTTCAGTAACTCAACCAGAGGTTAAGAGTCTATTACAGGAGTGGGTGGGTGAGATTCTGTGGCCTGCAATGTGCAGGAGGTCAGACTGTATAGGGAGATGTTGGCAAACCAGTAAAGTGCTTGAAAACAGTATTGCTTATTGCTAAAAGCAGCCTCAGCTTGACCAAGGCAGGAGCAGAGGAGGTTTTGGTGCCACAAAAAGGGCAGCTTGACCCCGCGTCCTTCCTGATATGAATTGTGTTGAAGTTGCTGATAGTTGCATTTTAGAAGAGCAGGATGTACCCTCAGGAATGGGTCTAACAGGGTCTCAAGGCTGCAAACTCTGGGAAAAAAACACACCTGATTAATCAATAATCAGAAGAAAACCTCTTACTTGACCATTGAAACTGTTTGCTTAACAAGTTTTCTTTAAGGGACATGTCATTGTGTTACTAATGTATAAAATAAGGGGGGAAAGTTTGAGGTAGTGGGACTCTTCGGGACTGGACTCTCCCTCTGGATATATCTTGTGTTCTCCACCAGCTGCCGCTGTGCCACTCAAGAGCCACACTCAGCTTCAGCAATTATCGAGAGTTGGGGGTGTTTTACTAACCTGTTGCGGACGTGTGTAAGTGCTTGAGACTAAGTAAAGTTTAGCTTTAAGTGAAAGCACCCTTGTGTTGTCCTGTTTGTGCCAGCCATCTATCAGTCAGAGGGCCGTGTCTCCCGTGATTTATTTCCTGACACCACCTCGCACAGAGTAAAAGTTACCAAGAGCTTTGGGTTGAAAGAACCCCAGGTAACAAGACTAGATGATCATGATGGTCCCTTCTGACCTTAAAGTCTATGTGACTCTGAAAAAGATTTGGGGGCCATGGTGGATAATCAGCAGTGCGATGCTGTGGCCAATCCTTTGATGTATAAACAGAGGAATCTTAAGTAGGAGTGAGAGGTTATTTTACCTCTGACCTGGTCACTGGTGCAACCGCTTCTGGAATCCTGTGTCCAGTTCTGGTGCCCACAGTTCAGGAAAGATGTTGATAAACTGAAGAGGGTTCAGAGATGAGTCATGAGAAGGATTAATGATTGGAAAACCTGCCTTATAGTGATAGACTCAAGGAGCTCAATATAATTAGTTTACCAAAGAGAAGGTTAAGCAGGAACTTGGTCACAGTCTGTAAGTACCTACATGGGGAACAGATACTTAATAATAGGCTCTTCAATCTAGCAGAGAAAGGTATAACACGATCCAATGGCTGGACATTGAAGCTAGACAAAACCTGACTGGAAATAGGGTGTAAATTTTTAACAGGGAGGGTAATTAACCATTGGAACAATTTACCAAGGGTCATGGTGAATTTTATATCACTTGACAATTTTAAAATCAAGACTGGATGTTTTTTTTCCCCAAAGGTCTGATGCAGGAATTATTTTCATGCAGTTCTCTAGCCTGTGTTATGCAGGAGGTTGGAGTAGATGATTACAATTGTCCCTTCTGGCCTTGCAATATATGACTTGCCAAAGGTCACACATGCAGTCTGTTGCAGAGGAGGGAAATTGAACTCAGGTCTTCCAAGCCCCCAGTAAGCACCCTAACCACCGACCATTCTTCCTGGCCATGTGGGCTATTACGTTACATGTGTGTGGTATTGTTATGTGACAAACACCAGCTCCACACATGCTCAAACAGGCATAAGAATTGCTCAGATTCCTGAATGATGTTTTTAATAATGAATAGCTGTTTAACCTGACCAGAATCAAAAGGAGCCAAAGTGAGTGTTGGGTGCAAGCACGTCTAGAACTCCCTGGCCCCTGCATATCTCAGAGCTGAATCTGGCCAGTGAGTTGATTCACCTCTAAATTAGAGTGTGGAGAACTGTTTCTTTCCCAGCTTGTACCTTCCTCTGAACAATCTGCTTCGGACCATGGCTAGAGACCAGACAGACCATGTCTCTGATCCATGATGGCAAGTCCCGTGTTCCTCTTAAACTGCAAACTGCAGAGATACAAGTGAAACTATTTGGCCAAAATTCAACCCTAGCAGAAGTAAGGTGATCTCCTTTGGCTTCAGTGGGACTGCATCCACTTCTTCTATGGGTGCAGCAGCCCCCCATATTCCATGTAACTATGGTAAAACTTCTGCTAGAGTTCCAGTGTTTGGCCCAGATTACATTTAAACAACCCAGGGAATGGTCTGCTATTACGTAGTATACAGGGCATAAGCCAAAGGCTCATACAGCTAACACTCATGGATTTCATTGAGATAGTCATCCTAAATGTTCCCTTTCTGAATTCCATTTTGATAAGGGGCTGGTACTACACAGGGGTCACTGAGGGCAGGGTGTGAAGGGGACAGGGCTGCATAGGGATCACTGAGGCAGGGGGTGAGGAGGACGGGTCTGCAGAGGGGTCAGTGAAGGCAGGGCATGAAGGGGAGGGGGCTGTGCAAGAGTCATGGCGTCAGAATTCAGAAATTCTGTGATTGTAGAAATAATATTTATACTGCATATAGAAATGATGAAGCTCATTTCTGTGTCTTTCATCTTGACATGTAAGGGCTGATTCTGCCATAAATGAAGGTGTGAGTTCAAGACAGTGGGTTTGCCCAGAGTTAATTAATATGGATGAATGATTCCGAATAGCAAATACGTTTGAAAAAATAGTTGGCTATGATGGACACATCATCCAGACACGGAGGCAACATTGATCTACGTTAATGACTGCCGGAAAACTATTCCCATATCTCTAAGAGTAAGACAATGATATTTAGGGAGATTTATAAAAAATACACATTCACTTTCACCTTTCAAAGTCCAATATTATTATTTTTTCCTGCAGAGCAATAACTTTAATCATATTTATTTCTCTCTTCTTCCTTTCATAACCCCTGTCCCTCTGTAGAGTGTCTCCCAGGCAGGAAATGTCCAACCAAACCACGAGGTCTGAGTTCCTTCTCCTGGGATTCTCTGACGTTCGGGAGCTGCAGATTTTACATTTCACAGTGTTTTTAGTCATTTACCTGGCAGCTCTGATTGGGAATCTTCTCATCGTCACAGTCATAACCCTCGACCACCACCTTCACACCCCCATGTACTTCTTCCTGGGCAACTTATCCATCCTAGACCTCTGCTACATCTCAGTCACCGTCCCTAAATCAATGGCCAACTCCCTAACCAACACCAGACGGATCTCTTTCTCTGGATGTGTCACCCAAGTCTTTTTGTTTGTGTGCTTTGCTGCTGCAGAGATGGCCTTCCTCACGGTGATGGCATATGACCGCTATGTAGCCATCTGCCTTCCTCTGCGTTACAGAGAAATCATGAACAGAAGTGCATGTGTCCAGATGGCAGCTGGTTGCTGGGTCAGCAGCACAATCTATTCATTGTTTCTTACTGTTGATACCTTCAGGCTGCACTTCTGTGAGTCCAGTGTGATCGGTCAGTTCTTCTGTGACATCTCACAGTTGCTAAAGGTCTCCTGTACTAATATACATGACCATGAAATTTTGATTCTTATCTGTTGCTCAGTCGTTGGCTCCATGGTCATTATTTCCATATTTGTGTCCTACATTCACATTTTCTCCACTGTGCTGAGAATCCCCTCTGCACATGGCAGGTACAAAGCCCTCTCCACCTGCCTGCCCCACCTGACTGTGTTTTCTTTATTTATGAGCACCATCATGTTCACCTACATGGGGCCAAAATTAATGTCCTCACTGCATCTGGACTTGCTGGCTGCCGTGTTCTATTCCGTGATGCCACCACTATTGAATCCTATGATTTACAGCCTCAGAAACAAGGCAATAAAACATGCTTTGGGGGAAATGATAGGAAGGGCATTTGTCATGACAAAAAATTAATCCCTCCCCGCTTGGTCCTAGAGATTGTCCAGATAACACACATGATGGAATAAAGCCATTCCCATGTTTCACCATGACTGATTTACCATTTCATAGATTACAAGGCTGTAAGGGACTATTATGATCATCTAATCTGACCTGTTGCATAACACAGGACAGAGAATTTCCCCCAGTGATTCCTGCATCTACCCGATATTTTGTGGTTGAGGTAGAACATATATATATATATATATATTTAGAAAGACATCTTTGTTAATCTGTATCCCTACATGTGATTTAGGAGCTGTGTGTGTTGGTCTAAGAGAAGGGATCAGACAGTTCCAATACCTTCCCCCACAAACTAGATACAGTCACAAAACCAGTGGTTGCAAATCATTAAAGCTGAATGTGTCCAACCACCCAGAGAATGGCACACACAAGATGGGGCATAGAGGGCCTGGCTGGATACTCCAGCCTTCCGATGCAGAAGGAAGATTTCACACCACTGAGCAATACCGTATGTGGGTCCAGACAAACAGGGAGTGTGGGAGCTTTCAACGCCCCCCCTCCAGTTTTATCTGGAAGAGGGAGACAGAATCACAGTGATAATATGAGCCCAGGCTGGGTCTCAGAAGCTTCTTGGCTTCCTAAGAGCATGTGAGTTGGTTCATGTCTTCTCCTGTAGCTCAAGAGGGACCCATCACACTCAGCTTGCAAAGAACGGTACGTTTAAATGGGACTAAATATAGTGTCATAGTTCCATAGAGCTTAAGGCTAGAAGGGACCATTAGATCATCTGGTCTCACCTCCTGTACGATACAGGACATAAAATTTAACTCGGTTATCCCTGTACTGAGCCCAATAACATGGGTAAAACTAAAGTATTTCAGTCCTCAGCAGACTGACCTGTTGTGAGCCAGTGATGAAGTAGGAATTTCTGCAATATTTTTATGAAGCCTGTGTGTGCCTCAGTTTCCCCTATGTGCTGCATTGTTACCCGGGGGCGGGGGGCAAGAGTTGGCTGCTGGAAGAAGTCAGGGCTCTCACCTGGAATCTGACCATGGAGAGATGGAGAGAGACAAAGAGCTTGAAAAAATGGGGTTCACTACAGCTTGGCTGGGCTCAGGGCCAACCAGAAGGGACTTGGACCATGTTTTAACTTTCAGTTCTCTGTGCTAACCTAAGGACTTCCTGTGCTGCATTCCAGACCTTACTTTGTTGACAACGCTGTTTGAGTGACACTGCAAATGCTTGGTGAGGTGCATTAATCCCTGAAGAGTGGACAAGTCTCTACCAGGAGCCTGTCTCAGCTGGACTCGCTGAACAGAGCTCAAGGTGCAAAGCAGGAGGGCTGAAGCCCCAGAGGTTCATTCAAGGAGGTGGTGAGGCTTAGCCTATGCAGGAACAGTGAGACCCCTCGGAGGTCTGGCACACTGGAGGGTTTCCTCCTAGAGACTGTTCCAAAGCTGGGGGCGCAGCACCGATCCTGTGGATCCGTGACAGAGCCACAGGCGGAGAACAGGAGAGATTGAGGTGTCACCAATACCTGAGGCCCCTGCAATGGCAGGGAGTTGATTAGGTGTGACGTGCCCAGATGATCTCTGCAGGTGACCCAGGCCCCATGCTGCAGAGGAAAGTGAAAATCCCCAAGGTCCCTGACAATCCGAGCTAGGGAGATTCCTTCCCCACCCCAAATCAGGTGATCAATAGTGCTTGAAGCATGTGAGCCAGACCCACCAGCCAAGCATCTAGAAAAAAAGGTTCTCTGGGCGACCTCAGAGCACTGGTCCACCCTGTCCAATGCCCCAGCTCCAGCTTCAGCTTCAGAATAAGGTGTGTGTGTGTGTGTGTGTGTTGGGAGGCGGGGGGACGGACAGAATCCATCAGACCAATAGTGCATTGGGGGGAGGGGTCCTACCTGACCCTTGTAGATAAGCAGCTGAAGCCCTGAAGCATGAACTTTGAATAGAGGTGCGTAGGCTGTTTGTTGTTTTGAAACCTATTGTTAAAGGTTTGTTCCAATTGCTGAATAAAATACTTTGTTTTAAGATGGGTGTTGGTCAATTTCACTGGTCACAGGTTCCTGGCGTGGAAACACAGATGCCTGAAACCCAGTTGGACCTGCAGGGTAATAAGCAATTGGTATGCAGGATAGAGTACCTAGATCCCAGTCTGAGAGTGGAAGGAGCGTGAGATTCCGCCTTGAGGCAGATGAGGGTGTGGGGAAATAGAGCAGGGGGGCCTTCTTTTTGATAGCCAGAGCTGTGAATCTGAAGGCCCCAAAATAAACCCTCCAACAAAGATCTGTTATGCTAACTACCCTTACACAAAGCAGGGCCCAGGCCAGGGCCTGAACTAGACTAGACTGCACAATTCCCTGCCAAACTCGGTCAAGGGTCATGTCCAGAGGAGGTCAAGGTGGGGCAAGGAGGGAAAGAATAAAAAGCCCCAGCAACAGCACTAATGAAATATGTTCATGACTAATGAAATATAATAACCGCTTGTGTGAAGCAATAGGTAACTTTAGCTAAATGCAAACTGACTCATGCAGCTTCTCCTTTGGGTGATCTGTGACCCACTCCGTGATTCCAGCTATCTGCAAAAATAGCCAATCATAGATCCTCTTTAGGCGTCCCATGGAACCCCCCACCCTAATCTTTAACCAAAAGACCCCGTAAAATAACGTGTCTTGAGAAATGTACCCAAACTGGTGCCAAGTACCACCCCTGGGGAAAACCACCAAGCGCCCCTCTACCCAAATAAACACCCACTTCTCGGAAAATTAATGAGGAAGGTACCGGGGGGTGGGGGGGGACTGACCCTGACCCTACTTTCTTAACTCGCGGTTTGGGGGAGGGACTAACCCCAACCCTAAATTCTTAACTCATGACTATTGTTTGTACTTTGCTTGCGGTTTGACGAAATAAAAGCCCGCCTGCGAGCGGTCCTTGGGGTGTCAGTCTTCGGACTGCACCCCAGTGCACTGGTATGTATGTCAATAAACTGGCCTCAGGCTTGAGTCTTTGAACTAAAATCACTGTGTGGGGGTCTTTGACCACAACAAGGGCAAGAGTCTCAACACCTGAGGTGGGTGTTTTCAGAGAGACCAAAAAGCAGGCAGAGGTGTCTCTAGCTCATAACCAGCTCTACCCTTGGCACAGTCATATGACAGTGTCACCTATCAGGAAACTACTGCAGGTCCTAACAACAAGGGTCCCAGGGAACAATTTCAAGTAATGAAAGATGAGAAATGGCCTAATACCCCTTGACTTCAAAGGGAGGAGATTGGGCGCCTGAGTGATTGCTCGAGGCACTGCTCAGCTAGGAAATATCTGGAAAGAAAAGGCCCTTCTCATTATGTGGGCTTAGGATGTGGAAGGTTTGATGCCCCAGATTTCTCTCCTCAGGACTGCTTGTAACAGGACAATGCACAGAGTGAAGCACTCTGGGAGAAGTGAATGGGGCCAATGTCATCCATTGGGTCTGCAGCAGACCCAGGAATTAAACCTAGAACTCACAACACACATGGTCTGGCCAGCATGTCTTCTAACAAATCAGAGAAGCCCAAGTGATTGCAACGGACATAGGGACTTTCACTAGGGCATTTTGGGCTCTACCATCTGAGCCCAGCAAATATACCCCTGGGAAGGAGCTGGGTCCTTAATAATAGCAACACAGAGAAAAGGGGGCCTAGCATAAACTTTCAGAAGTTATTAGTGACTTGGGGTGACACAAACTGGGCACCCCCCAGAAAAAGAGACACCGTGAAATGAGCCTGATTTTCAGAGGCCAGGTTCTCAGCAGTTTCTATGGGTCAGGAGCCATTAAAGGTGTCTCACCCTGGACACCCAAAATCTCCAGTCACTTTTGAAAACTGAGACCAAAGTGCTAATAAGAGCCCCTGGCCTACTCACTGAGCTTTGGGTGGGCTGCTGAAATGAACTGAACGTCCCAGTCAGTTCCTTGTGGGCAGAAGGACGTATCATGCAAACTAGCCCATTGTCTGCAGCACACTGGTAGGTCTCTTAAGAGAGATCAAGGATTTAATATGAGATGCAGAACAGATTTCTCAGGGCCCCTCTAGGAAATGGCTGAAGCTCTTTGCACAGAGTGAGATGAGGTAGGGTGAAGCCACTGCCAGAGCTTTACATTTTTGTTACTTAAATATATAAACTTTCACTTTCTGGGATGACTGAAACTTTCAGGATGAGGGAAAGACAAGCAGATGCAGAGCTCCTGGTAGGCATCCCAAGGCTCTAAAAATGTAGGTCAAGATTAGGACCAAGGCTAAATCAGTTTTATCATTTTACATTCTTCAGCGCATCATTTCAGTTATGGTTCCACAGGGCACGGCAGAGTCAATTACATTTTCTTCCATAGGCCAATGGCGGCCAAATGCTTTCTGGTGTAACCCTGCAGAAGTAAACGGACTCGCGGCAGGGATGTGTCCAGCCCGTTCTATTGAGTTATTTCCTCCTGAATCCACTCCAGTTCCCCATTGGGGATAACCGGAGCAGTCTGCTCCCCGTAGGTGGCTCTCAGGGAACCCCCACAGGTTGTTAGTTTTAGTTGCTATTGCTACCTGCATTCCTGAGCTGTTGGGATGGTCCTTGTACACTATGCAGAAGCTGAACATGGGGGCAAGGTGCTTCAGGGTGTCCAGAGAAAGTGTGACAGTTCTTGACTTTAACCCTGCACTGGCCATTGGGAAGCAAATGAGGTCTCATTTCATACCACAGTCACCTGTGGCTATCACAGAAAGCTCATCGTAGACAGGGAGTGGCTGGCTTGGGGCACAGGGAATGAGGTAGGTCCCTTAATCGTTAGGAACCTTCTTCAGAGCAGTCCAATAGAGTAGTGTCCAGAAACTGCCCACTTTCCGACCCCTGTGAAAAGAGTGAGTGACATTTCTCAAGATCTTGTGTAAAAAAGCAGAGCACATACCCCCAGCCAATTCATATGAGCTAATTGGCTCCTTCAGGAGACTCAGCAAAGACTCAGGATCAGCCCTGACTCAGAGAGACCATCTCACAGCACGAGAGGGGAACTCAGTTCCCAGCTCCCATTAAGTCATTGACCTCTTTGTGGAAATTGCACCACCAGCAGATGGAGCAATCGTGGCAAACATGGCAAGGGCATGGTTTCTAGAGATGGACCAGAGCCAGAACCCAACAACACAAGCCCTTCTTACCCGAATGGCTCAGGTTGGGCCCATTTCTGGATATTTCAGTCATGAATATCCATCTTCATTCTGCTGAACTATTCCCAGTTTTTTATAAAGAAGGAAGTGATGAGTTATGCTCCCATTGGAAGCATTGGGTGCGGGGGCGGCTCATTATATTAAAAATTCAAAAAAAATTGGCAGAAGGGAAATCCCCTATTCTGCCCAGCTCTTATCAAGACAGAATATTTTTACCCTCCTTCTTTGTGTGTGTTGACAATAAATTATTTGAGAAGTGAGGCCTGATCAAGCTCTTCTAAGCTTCAGAAGAAGTTCAGAGCATCATGGAGAGCCTCCAGTCCCATTCCTCTCTGCATTGTCACAGTAGCATTCAGATGTGGGACAGGGTTCCAAAGAGGAACAGGAGAGCTTGTGTCCGAATGGCAGCCAGTGCCTGGGCCTGTGGGATTCTCTACTCTGCACACTGGGAACGCATTTGCAATATCCTTTTCCAGAGGCATGGTGGTGGATCAGTTCTTCTGTGAAATCCCCCAGCTACTCAAGCTCACCTGCTCTGACACATACCTTGGTGAACTTGGGGTTATTCCATTTGATGTGTGGCTAGCCCTAAGTTGTCTTGTCTTTATAACTGTGTCAGATCTTGACCATAATGCTGAGAATCCCCTCTGAGCAAAGGCCAGCATAAAGCCTTTTCCTCCTGCCTTCCTCACCTCATCATGGTCACCTTGTTTCTTCTCACTGCCACCTTTGCCTACATGAAACCCACCTCCAGCTCTCCCTCAGGACTGGATCTCATGGCAGTTGTTCTCTGTTCTATTCTGTTGTGCCTCCCATGACGAATCCAATCATCTATAGCAAGAGGAATAAGAAGCTCAAAGCTGCTTGGAGAAAGCTGACGGCGTAGACATTACCCACCAACAATAAAATGTCCAGCTTTCTCCCATGACCACAGTTTCATTTTGTGTTTTTTTTATAAATATAATCAATTTATGGCAAAATTGTTTCTATGAGAACATAGTGTGCAATCTGTTTATAGAGTAGTGAAACTCCAGACTTACTCCACTGAACTCCATTGAGTTACTGTAGGTTACAGCGGTGTAAATAAAATAATCTATCTATCTACTGAAACTAGTTAAAATGGGAAACTGAATCACAAGTCCACCTAATTTTGGTGTAATCAATTTTCACCTTTATTTATAAATGTTCAGACCAAATTATTGTCCCTTTTATCTTCTCAACCTCTATATTTATGTCAGACAATAAACAGATAAGATGGAACAGGTAGGTGCCCAAGTTATCAATTCCTATTAAAAGTTTTAAATTAAAAGGTAATGACTTGCTTATTTAACTCTTTCATTTCCCAGTCTGTTTTCTAAAATGCATTGCCTTAATAACTTTAAGCTCTTAATGCCTTATCTTTTAAAGTTATAAATACAATTCTGGCACCATTCATCTTTAATTGTAAGCTTGTCATGTATGTTGTCCTGTGTTGTCGTATGTGTCACATGACTACTTTTTTTGTTTTGTTTTTATTTTGTTTCAACAAAAGCCAAATTTATACATTTTTAAATATAAGTAGTACCACACTATTTTAATATTATATTGGGTTATAACCATCATAATACCAATTAATTTTTTTTTCAAAGTTCAAAAAGGCCTCAGTTATAAATATGTGTACATATATTTCTGCCTCAACAACTAATGCAATTGCAAAAAAAAAAAAAAAAAAAAGGATTATCATTTATTAATCACAGGGTTTTTTTAGTCAAAATAAAAACTGTAGGGGGAAAAACCTCCACATTAATGCAAAGGGATATGAGAGTCTTTGTTTGCTTGACTGTCTGACTGGTGTCTAACTGGTCATCAGATTCAAGATGGGAAGAAATTTCCCCCCAGGTCAGAGTGGCGGGTACGCTGGGGATTTTTTGCCTTCCTCTGTAGCATGGGGCACAGATCACCTGCTGGGATCATCTGGGCACATCTCACCTAATCAATTCCCTGCCACTCCAGAGGCCTCAAGATTGGTGGCATCTCGTGCTCTGCTGTTCTCTGCCAGTGGCTCATAACAGTGTAGTCTCCTGAGGACTGAAATCCTGAGTTTCATTAAAATCATTGAGCTCAATATAGGGGTATCTGGGTGACGTTTAATGGCCTGTGATATACAGGTAGTTGGACTGTATGATGTCATGGTGCCTTCTGGCCCCAAATGCTGCAAAACTATGAACACTATGAAGCATTCCTTTAAATTGTCCGCAAAAACCTTTATTAGAAAATATATCTATTTGACTTGCAAAGCCAAGGACTTGAAAGTTGAAAAATGCCTGATTTGTTTTTGCCTGCATCCATACTGTGCACTGAGTGAGGCAAGGCTCCTGGTGAATCATCCTTCCAATGAGTAAGTATTCATGTAGTGGAACAGCTTCAACAGCTTTAACGGTCAGGATTAGTGTGACACAGAGAATGACCCTGATTCCCCTCTTCATAATATCTCATGAGGTGAATGTCAAGGGAGCATAGAACTTGCCACTTCTATTGACCCCAGGAGTGGTGTGTGCGCCTCACTGATGACAATCAAAGCACTAGTCAGATTCGTTGTCACACTAGTGTCCATTGGCATAGCTCTTTTATAGTCAATGGGGCTGCATGAATTTACACCATCTGAGGATCTGGGCCAAGGTGTTGCTTGATCAAATGCATTAAAAAAATAGAACAATTTAGAGCCCAAGCCCAACAGACCTAGCAAAAAATGTCCCTCAGTTCTGTCAGACAATAGACTAAAAATTTTCCCATGAAACTAAAATACTAAAACAACAGTGTATGTTCTGTGCACACATTTACTACAATCTGTACTCAGCTGGCAACAGTACTGCACAATAAATATGGTGCTAGAACAGGTGGTCTGTGTTCTGGTCCCACTGACCTTGAGTATGTACCTTCAGGGTCTAAGGCAGGTTTGTACACACCTTGTGCACCTAACTCCCTTAGACTCCCTTCAACATCCCAGCCTAAAATGAGAACAAGAACAACCAGGCAACAGTGGCTAGAGAGGTGATCAAGACACTAGGTTAGCTAAAGTCTCCGTGCCTCAGTTTCTCCAGGCATAACATGGGGCTTAATCACTGAGAGTGGATAAATAACTCACAATGAATTCTTAATTAGGGCCTGGCTCACATTTTTTTTCTCCATGCAAGTACTGTGAACCTTCTCTTTGTTAAGCTAAGTGTTGATATACTGTTTGTTTGTTTGTTTTGTTTTGTTTTGTTTTGTGGAAAATTGGGTTTTCAGCTAAACAAATTTTTTCTCAGAAACTTTTCTTGAAAAAATTGATTATTCTTGAAAACTGAACACAAACAAAAAATTGGTTTTCAGCTTAAAATTTGCATTTTTCAGCTGAATTTTTCACTGCCAAAAAGTGAAAAATAAATACATAAATAAAAGTTATATTTTGGGGTTCTGGTGAAAATTCAAAGTTTTGCAGAGGAGAATAATAATTCTGACCAGCCATAGATATTAATTAATTAAGTTGATACTAAAAGTCTAAAAGAGTTCAAATTGTAATTTCACATTTATGTTCTTAAATATCCCCTGGATATTAGTCCTCAAAAATATATTTAATTGAAATAGCAAATTTACTGTGCTGGTCTGTGGAGTTTGTCTCAACTTGTGACTCATTTGATTCTCAACCATCAGGATTGTTTAGTGGTCTATCTACCTGTCATGCACCCATCATTGTATTAACCCACAATCATTTCTATGTCTTCAATGCAGTTATGCTGATTTACACGGGCTGGGATCTGGCCCACTCTCTCCAACGGAGCTGTGTCAATTTACACCAGCTGGGGAATCTGTCCCATTACCATCGCCCCAGGCAAAAAAGCCTCCCGCCGCCCCCCCTGCAGGGGAGGGCGGCGAGCCCCGCAGGGGAGGGCGGCGAGCCCCGCCGGGGAGATCGGAGCCCTGGCGGCCAGAGCGCCGGAGGGAGGGCCGCGAGCCCCGCCGGGGCTCCGCTCTCCCCGGCGGCCAGAGGCAGCGCCGGGGGGAGGGCGGCAAGCCCGGCCGGGGCTCCGCTCTCCACGGCGGCCAGAGGCAGCACCGGGGGGAGGGCGGCGAGCCCAGTCGCAGACCCGCTCTCGGGCCGGAGCGCCGCGCCGCCCCCCTCCAGGTGCTGCCCCAAGCACCAGCTTGGTGGGCTGGTGCCTGGAGCCGGCCCTGCCCATTACCCAGTTTCAATTCCATATTCGGTGCCTGTGAATCTGCACTGAAGACAAGTCACAAGTTCCTAACCTGTCTGCACTTTTTTAGTCCTTTGCCTTTGAGATTAATTAGAAGTATAACTTTTAATGGTTTCAGAGTGATTTATTCCCACTGGGGACAGAACTTTGGAGAAATTCACTGTTGCTAAGATTTTCTGTATCTGATCTTCAACTTCTATTGGGATGAATGGCCCAACTTTCTTTCTTTCTTTCTTTCTTTCTTTCTTTCTTTCTTTCTTTCTTTCTTTCTTTCTTTCTTTCTTTCTCGGTAATTGCATTTTTTTCTTATCTCAGACAATGGCTCATCAAGCGGCAGGTATAATGCTGCATGACATTTTAAAAATGGTTAATTCACACGGGTTGTAGGTATGTCAGAGAGACTAAAAGGATTTGAAGGGCCAGATCCCCATCTGGTGTATATCAGCTGTAATTTTACTGAAGTCAATGGGGCTTGATCCCCAGTTGGTGTAAATTGGCATAGTGCTAAAGAGCTATGCCATTTTGCATGAGCTGTGTATCTGTGCATTGATGCTTAATTTTGTGTTTGTTCTGTAGCTGAGATTCTCATTGCTTAACATCACCCTCCCAGACTCTCTACTCATTCAAGCTGGAGTCATTGTGTTGGTTACACTCAGGGCAGACCTCTGCTTTCAGAGCTATTGGCTCTGGCTCTTTGCAGACTCAGATGGGCATTGTTGCATTGGTTCACTCAGGGCAACTCCCCCCTCTCAGAGTGATTGGCTCAGGTTCTCTGCAGACTCAGGTGGACATTGCTTTGTTGGTTATGCTTGGCTATTTTCTTAGGTTTGGATAATACTTTCAAGCTTTTCTTGCCAACCACTAGGACTAGAAAATTACTATTGCTTAGAAAATAAAAGCTGAGATTCTGCTGCAATGTCATGACTCCTAGAGCTGGGCCCTGGAGATTGGCCTATAGTGTTTAAACCTTCCAAATGCTTTCCTAATATAACCTTTCCATACCCACAATTGTTGTAGCTTATGCCAACATATTATATGAACTTGAATGGGCAAGGGACATGGTCCCCATAACTGTGCCTGGGTGTTGAGGCAGTTGGTGTGATCATGAATGAGAGGGAAAGTGTTCACAAGATAATCTCTCTATTGACGTGGCCCGTGAGCTGAAAAAAAATTGTGATGCACACTTCCCAAAGTCTTCAGCTGGTATTTTCAAAGGGTCCTCATTTTCAAAGCTGCCCAGCTACTGTGGACTGTCAGATATCCAGTGAATGGAATAACCTTTAACTTATACCCAGCTGGGAGCAAATTGATCTGTGTGAACTAGAGGTAAGAGGGTCCCTATCTCAGCTGATGTGGGAGCAGCCCTACACTTTCAACCCCCCAAACTCCTGCTTTTGAAAATCCTACAAGACACCTACATACCTTTAAAAATCTGGCCCTTCGGTGTCCTAAAATCACCGGCATTCACAAAGCCTGAGTTAGGGGCCCAGAAGTTCTGAGAGCCCTGGCTCGAGACGGGTTCTCAGTGTTCCCAGGCTCCCTGCTTCTGAGCCACAGTTAGAGATGGAGATCCCAGGGCTTTCAGTTGCCCGGATCTGTGGTAGGGAGGCTGAAAACCCTGGCATGGCAGGGCTGCCCTGGAGCCATGGACCCTGAGAGACTGGGCTTCCCAACTTGGCAGGTAGGTAGGGCTCAGTGGCCAACCTGCTTTTGCTTCACTGAAAGTTCATGGAACTCAAAAGTTCCGGAGTTCTATGACTCTTTGAGTTCTATGAATCTGCATTTTTGGACAAAACTCAGTTTCATTGGAAAATTTCCATCCAGCTCTACATGTTAACTACCTGTTATTGTCTCTGCCAGAAGCTAAAATTAAAAAAAAAAAATCCGAGAAAGAAGCAAGAACCAAACAACTGCACTGATACTACAATCATAATTTTTTACCCTGAAGGGAAGAACAAAATGTCTCTGGTTCCTCAGTGTCTACTAGGGGCTTTGATATGGCTACTGATTTTATGTGGATGGTGCTCAGATAGCATGGTAATGGGTGGCAGTGTGGAATCCTTAGATAGATAGATAGATAGATAGATAGATAGATAGATAGATAGATAGATAGATAGATAGATAGATAGATAGATAGAACTTCTGCAAGTCCTTCTTACATGTGATTATGGTTGGCACCTGACATCGGGTAGGACTCTGCACTTAAATAGGTCCCCTGTCTCTTTGTCATGTACTAAAATTAAGACTTCCAGACCCGCCAGTCATGCTTAAACCCCCCTCCCCCATCACTTGCAGACTCCCTATACAACAAAAAACTTGTTCCATACAACAGGACCTGTAGGTGAAATGCAACAAAAATCGAAGGCCCCAGACTTCAGTCTTGATTTCTCTGAGTGATAGTCCTTCAGCAAAGTAACATCCACCTTTCTCAGGTAGGGGAGCTGCCATGAACAAAGAGTGATAGACTGCTATTGAGCAAGCCTAGGCTTCTGCATTCACCATGTCAATATCTAGCCAGATAATAAAACACAGAGTTCATGATCTGATGCTGTCATATCCCACTCTGTCACACCAACATACAGAAACCCAAAAGCCATCATACCCCAAGCAAAGTTTTGACCCCCAAAAAGGAGAAGAACCAGAGACTCTATGAAGTCCACTGGGTACTTTCTAATGGCTACTGATTTTATGTGGAAGGTACTCAGATAACATGGTGAGGGGTGGCAGTATAAAAGCATGAGATAGATAGATTTTCATCTTACTTATACTGGTATAAACCTAGAATAACTCCACTGATTTGGTGGAGTTAGTGTGGATTTACCACTATAAATACAGCATTTTGCATCGAAAAATCACACACCATATTCTTATGGAGACAATAATGTCATCAGTTGATTGTATTTGTAAAAAAACACAGATAAAACCATGTTCATAAGAGAAATGCAGACATTTTATTCTTGTTGAATAACCTCCACCCAGTCAGTTTCCTCAGAGAAGCTTTGATTTCCTTGTTCCTTATGCTGTAGATGATTGGATTCATCACTGGCGGCAGCACGGAATAGAGAACAGCTGCCACGAGATCCAGACCTGATGGAGAGCTGGAGATGGGTTTCATGTAGGCAAAGGCAGCAGTGGAAAGAAACATGGAAATTACAATGAAGTGAGGAAGGCAGGTGGAGATGACTTTATGTCGGCCCTGTTTAGAGGGGATTCTCAACACCGTGATCAAGATCTGAACATATGTCACAATTATAAAAG
The DNA here is from genome assembly GCF_028017835.1 of Emys orbicularis. Taxonomy (NCBI): domain Eukaryota; kingdom Metazoa; phylum Chordata; order Testudines; family Emydidae; genus Emys; species Emys orbicularis. The sequence goes on along the minus strand of NC_088695.1, from coordinate 16,210,072 downwards.
CAAAACAACTTAGGGTTAAACACGCACCAAATACAATAACCCCAACTTCATTGAGGTACGAGTTAGAGCAGGCGAGCTTGAGTAGCTGGGGAATTTCACAGAAGAACTGATCCACCATGTTGCCTCCACAGAAGGTTATTGCAAACGTGTTCCCGGTGTGCAATGAAGAATAGAGAATTACACTGATCCAGGCACTGGCTGCCATTTGGACACAAGCTCTCCTGTTCATTATAGTCTCATAGTGCAGTGGTTTGCAGATGGCAATGTATCGATCGTATGCCATGATGGTGAGTAAGATGAAGTCGGCTTCAGCAAAGAAGATGAGGAAAAAGACTTGGGTGACACATCCAGAATAGGAAATGGACCTGGTGTTCATAAGGGAATTGGCCATAGATTTGGGGATGGTGACAGAAATGGTACCGAGGTCTAGGATGGACAAACTCATCAGGAAGAAGTACATGGGGGTGTGAAGGTGGTGATCAAGAGCTATGGCTATGATGATGAGAAGATTCCCTGTCAGGGCTGCCAGGTAAAGCACTAGAAACCCCATGAAGTGCAAAATCTGCAGCTCTCGAACATCAGAGAATCCCAGGAGAAGGAACTCAGTTATGTTAGTTTGGTTGGACATTTTTTTTCTTAGTTCATCGTGCAATGGCTGTGGAGGGAAGGACAAGAGCAATGGTCAGGGTTATAGTGAGAGAGGGAATGACTCTGATTCCCCTCTCCATAATATCTCATAATGTCAATGCCAAAGGTGCACAGCACTTGTCACTTCCATTGACTGGAGTAGGGAGGGCTCCTCACCACTCACAACCAGAGCACTACTCTGGTGCGTTATCACAGGAGTGTAAATTGGTGTCGCTCCCTTAAAGTCACTGGAGCTGGGTCAGTTTACACCATCTGCAGATCTGGCCCAAGATGTGGCTTGATCAAATGCAGTATGAAAGATGGAACAAAGTACAACCCAAATCCAATAATTTTAGCCAAAATTATGCCCCTATTGCTACAGACAGCAGGCTCTCAACTTGGCCAACTAAACTAAAATACTAAAATGCCAGCATAGTCTGATTCCCACTTAACTGAGAAATACAGCATAGAATCACCCAGCTTCCCGCATGGCAGCTTTTCTGTGATGATTCCACCCCTACATCCCACATACAGCCTGATGCCTACTTACGCGTTGATTTATGGCACCAGATCCAAGCTGCACTCCCATTGCTGGGTGATAATGGGCTATTACCATCATTCAGTTACTGTTAGGTTGTATGGTTTCCCTCTGTGACTTTATTTCTGTGCTGTCTGAGTCAGTGAATGTCAGGAGACTTCGGTTCTAGTCTTGCCTCTGTTACTGCTGCCTCTCTTTCCTCCACCTCTCTTTGTCTGTCTTGTGTACTTTGAATGCGAACTCTTTTGGGGATGGATTGTGTCTTACTATGTGCATGTTCTATGAACCTGTTGAGAGTATTTCTGTTTAGCAGGCAGCAGTGTGGGACAGAGGCTATGATGGTAGAAGAGGAGAGCTGGGTTCTAGCTCCATCAACCTCCTGCATGTCCTTGGGCAGGGTCAGGAAAGACAGGCTTTGTCTGGGAGCTTCGACTCTCTGGGCTTCAGTTTAGATAGGTTAGTATGTTTAAAACACATTCTCTGGGCTACCAACTTTGCTAGTTACTCAGTTTTACCATCCTGCAGCTACCCGTTTGAAACAGACATAAACACGGTTGCAATAGAGGGAATGGGGTTGGAAATTGTGGTGTTATTGGACAATATTCATGTTCCCCACCCTGGCTTAAAGCTAAGTTTCCAGTTAGGAGTAGTCAGACAATTTCTACTTTCGTTCAAAGGAAAATTCAGTTTTCAGTTGAATATATTTTCATGGAAAGTCTCTGATATCCATAAAAATGAAAACATTTTTTTGTTTATGACTAACATTTTTCAGTTACCAACAGTTTTAGGCTGAAACTGTTTGGTTCTCACAACCTCAATGAAAAGTCAATTTTTTCTGGTGGAAAAAAAAAATCTGATCATCTCCAGATGTCTGCATAATTTGATAGTAAAAGTCTTAAAGAATTCTAATTGCAATTCATATTTCTGATATTAAATTTTCCCCGTATATTAATACTCTAACATATTTAATAGAAAACTTACTTTGTTGGTCTTTATTCCAATTTGCGATGCATTTGATCCTGCAGTGTTAGGAATCATTGATCATTATCTATCTATCTATCTATCTATCTAACTATGCACCCACTGCCAGGATTGTTTGGTTCTCTCTCTCTCTCATGCCCCCATCACTGTATTATCCAGCAGCTGTTGTCACGTCCCTTCCCTGGATGTCCTGAGTTGCAGCGTCTCTCTGCAGTTCCTAGCACAGATGGGTGCTCCCTGCTTCCCTCCTAGGGCAGGCTTGGGTGAGAGGCGATGGACTAAATTGGATCAAGGACTGAAAGACACTCCCAGCTCTAGAGCTGATCCTGGCTTGTGCCGGATTCAGACAAGGTCACAGCCCAGGATATCCCTGCTCTGGGGCTAAATAGCTGAATCTGGTCTCCAGGGCTGTGACCCCAGCTCTGCTCTCACCTCAGGAGCAAACCACCCTGACAACCTGCCCTAGTTGACCCTAACCCCCCAGAGGGGGAACAGCACCTGCCCTGGATCTCACACAATGGCAGCATCTCTTGAAGACCTTTTAGTTAAAAACAAAGCAGGGCTGGATCGCAAAGGTGGTCCCCACAGGATGGCAAAATAAAACATATATTTGTAGCACAGACATGGGATCTACAATAGCTAAGAGCCTAGTGACACCAGAGCCTCAGTTGGCCTGGAATAACCTGTTCCTTCATTAACTCCATGTAATCACCTCTAGGGGAGCAGAGATGTTTTTCTCCTGCATTGCACCAGCAGCACTTGGGGTGCAGCTACCAGAGGAACCCACAGCTCAGGCTGCCCTGGCTGCTTGAAGTTTGTCACTAAGAGACAAACACTAAAAACTAAGGACCAGGTCCTGAGCTGGTGTAAATTGATACACTTTCACTGACTTCAGAGTAGCAAGGGCTATTTACACCACTTGGGGATCTGACTTCCATGAGCTACATCCATTTATGCCAGCTGGGGATCTGGCCGATGACGCAGTTTCCAACCCATATTCTTTGCCCGTGAAACTGAACCAAAGAAGAGTCAAACTTTTGTAACCAGTCTGCTCTGTCCTAGCTCTTTGTCCATTGGGATTAGTTACAAGTATAACTTGTAAGAGTGACAGAGCGATTCATTCCCACTGGGGACAGTGTTGTGGAGTTTTTCTGCTTCTAATCTTCAACTTTTATTGGGATGAATAGCCCAGGTTTCTTTCTTTCTTTTTCTTTCTTTCTTTCTTAAAATAAAAGGCTCCTTTGGCTGCAGATGCACTGTTTAAAAATGTGTAATTTACACTAGACATTCATGTCAGAGAAACTGATGAAATACAAAGAGCCAGAGGGTATAAATCAGCCCTAGATCTATTGGTATCAATGGATCTGATCCTCAGCAAGTTCAAATCAGGGTAGCTCCACTGGAGTGAATGGGTCAGAGCCCCAGTTTTTGTAAATCACCTCTAGCTGCCTTGGAGTTAAAGGGTCCAGATCCCCAAACAGCTGTTGTGTAAATCAGCCCCAGCCCCACTGAAGTCAATTAGACCAGTTCCTCAGCGGATGTAAATTGGCATAGTGCTATGGAACTGGGCCAGGTGACATGAGTTGAATATCTGTGCCGTCATGTCTAGCTTTTTGCTTGTTCCTGTATCTGAGATTCTCATTGCTGAACATCACAATCCCATCTCAGTGCTCATGGAATATTCCAATAGCAGAGTTAATAGAAACCTGCAAGATGGGTACCCAACCAGTAAATGAACTGATGAATATTATTACCATCACAGCAACACCCCTATAGTTAAGGTTGCACCATGACTTCTGTTTAAATGTCCTCCTTTCTTAAAAAAAAAAGAACATGCTTAGCCAGATTCTTTTGAAATTTAATGTGCCTTAGGAGGGTGCTGGGTAGGATTAGTGACCTAAATTTTGGGTCATTTGAGCTAAGGATTGTGTAGATATAAGCCCAGTTACAAGTTCCTAGGTTTGTTTATTTTGCTCAAAGCTAGAGATCAAACTATTGATGTGATGTAGGTCAAAATGGTCTCAATCTGTTGAATTTTACCCAATGTAGTGCATGGCCCCCACTAAATCTTTGGGGGACCCAAAATGAGAATGGAATTTAAGAAAATCTACATGTTTTATTGTGCACTTTTGCCAAAATAGTGGATTTCCATTCCCACCATTTTGTATGGTTTAAAGCTCAGTTTTTGTAAGTGCACTAAAAGCTGAATAGTTACTTGGATAGCTTTGAAATTTGGGTGCCTTAGGCAGTCATGGGATAGCATTAGAGTTCCAAATTTGTTGTCATTTGACCAAGGGCTTCCGGAGTTATAAGTCCCTCCATAACTCCCAGTTTCCTTCTGCTGACTTGTATTGTTAAACTGCGAGGTACTAATGACTGGATCAATGGCAGACCTCATTTAGAGTGATGGCTGTGAATTCATCCTTCACTTAACATAGCTAACAATAAGTTAACCAAAAGCCCCGACCTTAGGCTTTGTCTACACTACCATTTTTGTTGGTCAGGGTGTGCAAAAGACACCCCTGACCGACAAAAGTTTTACCGACAAAAGCAGTAAAGGTAGTAAGGTCCGAAGTGTAGACATGGTGGTAAAGGTGGTAAAAGCTGATATGGCCTAAATCTGTTGAATTACACTGGGTGAGTAAGAGGAGAAACAGCTCCATTTACTCTACTAGAGTTACTCTTTATTTACACCAGGATGAAGGCGAGAAGAATGAGTCTCATTGAGTCCAGTGGAATTACTCCTGGTTTCCATGGAGGGAGTGTATCAGCACCAATTACCAGTGTGTGAACACACAGTAATGTCATTAACTTCTCTCTGTTTGAACTGGGGTAAGTCAGCTTGGAAGCCTCAGACCGTGTTTGTAGCCCTCTCCATTCCTAACTGTACAACACTGGAATGGGTCACTTCATTTCCTTCTCTACCTACATTTCCATCCATACAAATGTCCTTTGCTTGATGTGGCCACCTCTCTATGGAATGGGGGAAAATGAAACAAAAAACTGTGAAGTGAAGGAATTTCCATGGAGAAATTTGCTCAAATGAAGACACAACGCGCACCTCTACGATCAAACCCTGGAATTGCTGAAGTCAGCGGGAGCATTGCTAGTGACTGCAGTGGGATCAGGACTGGGCCTTCCCTGCTATGTAAGAGCTGAGGGTTGTGTGGCTGAAAAAAGAAGACTATTTCTATCAGAAAATTGCAAATTAATTTGAGATGGGCCCAGCTCTGGGCTCTTTATTGGGATCCTCGCTTCCCCAAAGCTCAGGCGAGAGGGCTTAGGATCTGAGGTTCTGGTTCCGGACTAAGGCCCATCCCTACAGAAACCACCTTTACTTTGACTGGCAACAATTGGCCCCTTTGATGGCTATCGCAGTCTCCATGGAGAGACCATATAGTGAACGGGACTGGGAACCCAATCTACCCTCTCCCATTTTCCCATCTCTTCAGGTCCAGACTGGTCCATGGTCTCTGCTGAGGCTGCTCACAGGGAGTTAACAGGTTCCAGTTTTGATGGATGAGATGTTTAGTGGGTGCTTTCATGACATGTCCAAGAAGATGAGGCACAAAACCAATTTTTCACAGAGGTCAGAAGGGGAGGATACTGGGGCACTGCTCACTGAGGCTGGGTTGAATAGGTGACCTAGACATGAAAGCAGCTGCTACATGTGTTATCTCCCAAGCCAGCATGTCCCATCCTGCACTGAGATGGCTGTAGCATTCATGTGGACATGGGGTGTGAACTGAGACCTCCTCTCCTTTCATATGGCCAGTGCTGGAAGCTAAGACCAGAGACTGTCCTGCTCTCTAAAGATGCCTTATCAGGGAACAGAGAGACAAGGTGGGTGAGGTAATATCTTTTATTGACCCAATTTCTGTTGGTGAGAGAGACAAGCTTCGAGCTACACAGAGTTCTTTCTCAGGTGTGGGAAAGGAACTCAGAGTGTCACAACTAAATACAAAGTAGAACAAATAGTTTGGCATAAGTAGTTGGCACATATTCAAAGGACCATCTAAGGTGAATTGTCCCATTAACACCCCTGTAGTCATAGGAAAAAAATAACAGGGTAGTGAGTAGAAAACAGCTCAGCAGAAGGGACCCAATGTATTCTCAGTGGAAAATCACTGATTTCCTTGGAGAGGCCCCAGGAATGGGCTTGGCCCTCTGGAGGAACCAGTGACTGACTCTGCAGCATCCTGTGCAATTAGAGCAGACACAAGGGGCTGTGGGTGCTGCAGAATCTGTAACCATACAGTGAACTTTTACTACAGGCCATGAGCTGTGACAATGATTTTCAGACTGACTTCAGGGAATTACATGCCCAGCTCCCATTGACTGCACAATGGGAGTTAGGCAACTAATGTCCTTAGACCCCTTTGAATAGCCCAGACTTAATATACAGAGATTTCTGTCTTGTCCCCTTGTATCCTCATTTTCTTAGCACAACCCGAAGCCTAAGCGGCCAGATGATTAACCCAAAGTTCTGAAGTCTGACATTTTTCAGTAGTACATTTAGAAGCCCAGGTGGCAGCTGTGCGATCTTCCCCTACTCACCACTCCCTGGAAGTATGCTTCTACCCTGCCCTGGAGGGACCTTTGCTATATATGACAAAGGATTCCTTTCTGCATACTCCTGGACCTCTCTATAGTAATGGAGAACAAGGGTGCAAATATATTTCCAGTGATGTTGACGTTTGTGTGGTGGGGACACGTCTTCCAGGAACTGCACAAAGATCCCCTATCCATTTCTTAGGCCACCATGAAGCCATCACAAGGCACAGACTTTGATGCTTATGCCAACATAGTCACTAGCGGCCTAGCAGGGGAATGGTCCCTGTGCACCTCTAGGCACCGATGAATGCAAGGCTGGATGTTGAACAGTGCAAAGCTCAGGGATGGATGGTTCTGTTTGGACAAGGATGAAGAGAGGAGCCATTTGTAAAATCTGACAATAGATAATTTTCCACTTGACAAAGCCCTCAGCTGGCATTTTTAAAGTGGCCTCATTTTCAAAGCTGCACAGATACCACTGACTGTCAGATATCCAATGAATAACAGCCTTTCACTTATACCCTGCTGGGACCAGATTGTTCTGCATGATCTAGAGGTGAGATGGTCCCAGCTGAGATGGGAGCAGCCCTATATGTTAAAACCTCAAACTCATGAGTGTTTGGTCCTGGGGTCTGTGTTCGGCTCATGTTAAAGAGACAGGGCCATCTGTAGAACCCATTTCTGGATATAGCTGCAGTTTACAAAGTCCTTCAGTGTCAGGAAGGGCTCAAAATAGTGGTTTTGGATCTGTCTCCAGTCTTCTGGGATGACATTGTTAAAGCCTCTTAGGGGATATCAGACACTCAGGGCTAGATTCACAGAGTGGAATTGTTAATAATTTATTAATTATTTATCCAGAGTGGAACAGCTTCGACTGGAGTGACTGTGGGGGCCTCACATCAGAATACCCCTAACATTGATGACATGGACAGTGGCACTGCATCCTTTCTCTGTGCAATTCCTTGTCAATGTTGATCTCTCTCTCTACTCCATTCATCGGTGTGGTGCCTAAAGTCACTGAGGAGTCAGGTCCCAGAATCCTAATTATGGAAAGAAGCCAGAAGGGGAGAGTAATTCCAATGCGCCAATTGCAGGGCTTTATTTGACTGGGAAACAGGGCCAGCTCTACTGTTTTTGCCGCCCCAAGCAGTGCACCGAATTGCTGCCACGGACGGCGGGGGCGGTCCGTGTGCCGTTAGGGTGGGACACGCATTTCCGTGGCAGCGGCAATTCGGCGGCTTCTGTCTTCCGGCTGAAGACAGAAGCTGCTGCCAAATTGCCGTCGCGGGCAGCTGAACATAGAAGCTGCCGACGAATTGCCGCCGGCGCAGAAATGCTCATGCTGCCCTAACGGCATACGCACTGCCCCTGCCGTCCATGGCGGCAATTCGGCGCACTGCTTGGGGCAGCAAAAAGACACGGACGGCCACGCCTTGCAGATTGCCGCCCCAAGCACCTGCTTGGAATGCTGGTGCCTGGAGCTGGCCCTGCTGGGAAAGGAGAGAAATGGAGCCAGTGTCAGAGTCTGGCACCAGTTTGGTGTTAGCCTTAAGCCCTATCCATTGCCCTAACCCGTATTCAACAGGGACTTAAGCATGAGTTTACCTTTAAACCTTCAATGGGGCCACTCATATGATTAAAGTTAAGAACGTGCTGAAGTGGCTGCAGAATCAGGACCATTGTACAGAATATTCAAAGGAAGTGAGTTTTAAATTCATAATCATGAGTGTTTGGAGCAGATCCTCAGCTGGTGTAAATTCTCAGAGATCTATTGACTTCAATAGAGCTATGACAATTTAAATCAGCTGAGGATTGGCCTAAGGATCCCACTGTGATACTTCCATTTGCTCAGAGAAGCAAACCAGAGCATGTTAAAAATGTATCCAGTCAAAACAGCTCAAAGTTTAAACACTATGTGCGTTAGGATGTGCTGTTTGTAAATGAGCGATGGAGAAAGATATAGTCATAAAAATCTTTGCTAAATAATGTTTAATAAGGAGTGCTTATAAGAAAATCATGATCTGGACATAGACAATCATTAACAGGAAAAGAAGCACAGTAACTTGCACAATAATTTCCATAGATTATTCATTATCTAGCTAGCTAATATAATTCACAATCAAATAGAAATCTATCATTATGACTAAATGAGGTTGTGTGTTAGGACAAGGAATGGTCCTGTCTGTCTGTCTCTCTATTTAATCACATTCTCTGCTTTTGTCTGTCATATATGTAGTGTACACAACCATGCACAAAGATGCTATTCTAATACTAATAACAGGCCAACTTCTGAGATCCTTTCTCAGCTTGGATGGGAGTAGATCCACACGGGATGGCATATGGAACACCAGATCAGTGCAAGTGATGGCACTTTTCCGCTTACATCAGGGCTAGAACAAAATGACCCCAGACAAGAAACTTACACCAGTGTTCATGTCACTACTGAGTGTAGCCCAGAGACTTTGGGCCAGAACCTCATCAGTATTAAACTGGTGATGTCAATGTGTCTATTCTGCATTATTGCTGGTCTAGCTGAGTTGGGAAATCTGACACTTACATCTCTGTCACACTCACTTTCTCCAGGGTGCTGTCAGCCAAATCTGGATCCTTGTGTATATAGGCTATTGGCCAAATCCTTATCTCCTTGAAGTGAGGGGCTAAACCTTAGTCACTTCCATGGAATCCAAATTTGGCCTCATTATTCCGAGTCAGATTTTTTTTAGGAAACTCTGGAAAAAGTTTTTCTTCAAAACAGCTGTGAAAGTAAAGCAAAAACTAACAGGAATTTTAAAAAAAATCTCAATGCAAACAGTTTCTTCCGTAAGCAAAAGTCAGGCTAGCTCTTAACCTAATAATGCAAAATTTGTCAAAGCAAAAATTGTGTAAGGCAAATTAAAAAAAAACTGTGTAAAAAGTTTTTGCGACCTTGTGTAAATAAGTATAAAATGTAAACTATAGTCTAAAAAATGTAAAAAATAAAATATCAAAATAACCTATGTATAAATAGAATGCAGCTGTTGTCCATTATTGTATGTAACAAAAGATATAAATGCTTGCTGCAATTGTTTATCTTTTAAAAGACCTGCCTAGAAGGGGAAAACCCTGTGTCCTAGTGCACTCTCTCCCTCTATGCAATTGCTTAAAAATAAAACATCTAACTTTACTACACCCAGCCAAAAAGTAAAAACTCTGTTTGCTCCAAAAAAGCCTTTCCACCATAGCAAGAATGACCCAGTTTTTACATATTCATTTAGGTTAAAATAATAAAAAGATGCCTAAGATATCATTAATAAAACAATAAAATCCCAACAGTATACACATAATCATTTCAGTAGGAACTAAGCCATGCAGAAACTTCTTTTGCACTCTTTTATCATTGTGGGGAGCAAATCTTCAGTTCGCTCAGAAAACCCCATCAAAGAGATGACATATGGACAGTCCCAAGACAGGACAACCATTGAAAATCCTGTCTCACCAAACACTCACCATCTCCTCAGGCCTTTCCACCTCCAAAACAAAGAAAAAAAACCAAACCACCAACCAACCAGTTAGGCAAAAATAAGCTAAAATCTGACAAACAAACAAAAAACACAAAGAACAAATGCATTGATACCTCTATCTGAGTTTTTATCCCAAAATATAAGAGGAGCCGGAGACCTCACTAGGGACTTTGATATGGCTACTGATTTTATAGGCAATGGTCTCAGATAGTATGGTGATTGGTAGCAAATATGATAGATAGATTCCGATCTTATTTACATTGGTGTAAACATATAGAAACTCCTTTTTTTCTTGAGTCATGTTTGTCTGTATTTTTACTAGTGGAAATACCTATTTCAAAATAAACAGATTGCATAGTATTTTCTCATGGAGGCAATAATGTCATCAGATGATTATATTTATAAAGAAACACACAATGAAATTGCTACCGAAAGAGAAATATGGACATTTTGTTCTCAGTGAATAACCTCCAACCTATCCATTTACTTAGTGCACCTTTGAGCTCTTTGTTTCTCATGCTGTAGATGATCGGATTCATCATTGGTGGCAACACAGAATAGAGAACAGCCACCATGAGATTCAGACCTGAGGTTGAGCTGGAGGTGGGTTTCAGGTAGGCAAAGGCAGCAGTACAAAAGAACAAGGAGACCACAAAGAGGTGAGGGAGGCAGGTGGAGAAGGCTTTATGCCGGCCCTGCTCAGAGGGGATTCTCAGCACTGCTTTGAAGATCTGAACATATGACACAATTATGAGAACAAAGCAGCTTGAGGCTAAGCACACACTAAAGATGAGAAACCCAACTTCAATGAGGTATGAGTCAGAGCAAGCGAGCTTGAGGAGCTGGGGGATTTCACAGAAAAACTGATCCACCATGTTGCCTCCACAGAAGGATATTGCAAACGTGTTCCTGGTGTGCAGTGCAGAATAGAGAATAACACTGATCCAGGCACTGGCTGCCATTTGGACACAAGCTCTCCTGTTCATTACTGTCTCATAGTGCAGTGGTTGGCAGATGGCAACGTATCGGTCGTATGCCATGATGGTCAGTATGGCAAAATCTGCTGAAGCAAAGAAGAAGACGAGAAATATTTGAGCGACGCAACCAGAATACGAAATCGATCTTGTGTTCGTGAGGGAATTGGCCATGGATTTGGGGATGGTGACAGAGATGGAGCCGAGGTCTAGGATGGACAGATTCATCAGGAAGAAGTACATGGGGGTGTGAAGATGGTGGTCGAGGGCTATGGCTGTGATGATGAGAATGTTCCCCAGCAGGGATATCAGGTAAAGCACTAGAAACACCACAAAGTGTAAAATCTGCAGCTCACGAACATCAGAGAATCCCAGGAGAAGGAATTTGGTCACGGCAGTTTGGTTGGACATTTTCTTCCTCAGTATATCATGTGATGGCTGTGGAAGGAAGGAGAAAGACAATGGTCAGGATTAGAGCGACAGAAGGAATGGCCTGATTCCCCTTTCCCTAATACCTCATTATATGAATGTCAAAGGTGCACAGCACTCGTCACTTACAATGAGTAGGTGTTGTTAGTGCTCCTCGCCTCTGACAGTCAATGAGTCACATTATCACATTAGTGTAAATTGGGTCATCTCCTTTAAAGTCAATGGATCTTCAACACTTTATCCCATCTGAGGAGTTTGCCCTTGGGGTGGCTTGATAAAATGCAGTACGAAGGATGGAAAAAGCACATTCCAAATCCAGCAACTCTTGCAAAGAAGGTCCCTCCATTGCGACCATCACCAAGCTCACAAACTGATAAACTAAATTGCTAATACAGCCTGATTCCCACTTTGCAGGGCAATATGACATAGGCTCACCCAGCAGCTCGTAAGTAGCAGCTCATCTGTAATTTTTCTACCCCATGCTCTGTGCCTAGACGGCCGGCTGCCTGCTTCCAAATTGATTTATGGCACCAAATCCCAGCTGCACTTCAGTCTGCATGTAACAATGGACTAGCAGCATCCCTCCATCACAGCTATGTTGTATCGTTTACTCTGTGCTGTTTGGTGCAGTGGCTGTCAGGACACCTGAGCTCTGTTCTTGTCTCTGCTAGTGACCTGCTCTGTGACCTTGGACCAGTCGTCATTTCCCCTCTTTCTGCCTCTACACCCCCCACCCCCTTTGTCTGCCGTGTCTACTAGGACTGTAAAGGCTTTATGAGCAGTGCTGTGTGGCAGATTTTTAAAGGTATTGAAGCACCTAGTGGGATTATCAAAAGCATCAGGGCCCCATCACCTCTTGAAATCAATCAGTTATAGGCTCCTAGGTGCTTATGAAAATCCCACTAAGCACCTAAATACCTTTGGAAATGTAGCCCCATGTCTTACTCTGTTTATATTCTGCACACCCATTTACATCGCTTATACTGAGCCAGCAGCAGTGTGGAACTTGGCCAGGAGGTCTGGGTTCTCCTCCCAGTGAGTCCCGTATGTCCTTGAACAGAGTCAGGATAGACAGGCTTTGGCTGGTTGGTTCAACTCAAAACCGGGGTTTAAAGAGATGAGTCTGTATGAAACATGTTGTGCGCTGCCAACTTTACTGGTTATTCAGTTGTTACCTCCTCACAACTATCCCTTTGAAAGAGAAATCACACAGCTGCAATAGAATAAATGGGTATGAAATCAGGCTCTTATCAGGCAATATTAACGTTCCCCAATTCATTTAAAGTTTAAGGCTGGTTGGAAATTTTCAGCTGTGTTATTTGTAATGGACATTAGCTAAACAACAACAAATCTCAGAATCTCTGTTTTTCTCAAACATTTTGGGATTGTTTTGTAAAAAAAACTGAAAATGTAAAACAAAAACCTTTTTTGGGTTTGAGATAAAAAAATAGTTTTCAGAAGAAAGCTTTCATTTGCCAAAAACTGGGGGAGGGGGGGATTTTGGTTTCGTATTGTAATTCATAGTTATCTTAATTTTCTCCTGTATGTTGATCCCCCCAACATATTTAATTGAAATAGCAAACTTCCTGTACTAGTCTTTGTGGATTTTTTCCCAACATATAACACATTCAGTCATCCAGCACGGGGATTTTTTGGTCAATATCAATCTATATACCAGAATCTAGAAGCTAATGGCACAGGTATCTGAGAATCCTTTCACCCCTCATTCTGGAATTGAACTAGACTCAAGCTTTTGCTCTCTGCAGACGAGCTGTGTGTAGCTAGCTTCGAGCTGCACTGGCATTAAAGGACTGATGCTATGTGAAGGTGATCTATACATGTTCTTTCCTAAGGGCGAGCAGGACTCATGTCCTGGAGCCCTGCACAGCTCAGAAGCAGAGTCCCAGAGGCAAGGGCACAGAAACAAAGGTGATAAAGCCAAAAGGGCCATTCTGATCCTCTAGTCTGACCCCAGCATAACACAGAGCGTACAGTCTCCAGCAGGGTTCCCCGATTCCAGCCCAGCTTCTGTGTTATCTGTGGGCCAGGATTAAAAGATGACGACAGGCACCTACTGGAATTTATCAGTGCTCCTAAGTGAGCCAGGTGGCTAAATCCAATGAACATTCAGTGGCAGTTAGGTACCTAACCTGCTCAGATGCTATTGTAAATCCGAAAAGGCACCTTTCTTCTTCTTTAGGTTCTTAAACCCTTTGTAATCCTGGTCCTGTGTCTATCTTGTTAACTTACAAGGCCTGGAAACATGGGTTCTAGTCCCATTTACCTCCTGTATGTCCTTTGGCAACACTGAGATAGAGTGGCTTTAACTGGTGGTTCAACTCTGAGTCTAAAAGTGCTAGTGTGCATAAAACATAAACTGTGGCTATCAGCTCTGCTGGTTATTCAATTTTTACCTTCCAGTAAAAATCCCTTTGACACCGAAACAAACCCAGTTTCAAGAGAAAAAATGGTTTTGAAATTATGGTATTATTGAACAGTATTAATGTTCCCCACCCTTGTTTAAAGCTCCATTTCAAATTAGAGAAGTTTGGAAATTTAGATTTTTTGTAGTAGTAGTAGTAGTAGTAGTAGTAGGAAAATGAGTTTTTGAACTAAACAAAAATGTTCAGGGAAAGTATCTCCTATACTCCGACCTTTTGTTTTGTTTTGCTGAAATCTTCAAATCCCAATATTCTTTGGTTTACAACGCAAAATTTCCAGTTTACAGTAGTTTTTAGCAGAAAATAAATTAGTTTTTGGTTGCCAAGCCCTGCAAACATTTCTGATTTCTGATATAAAGTCAAAATTATCCACCTTCTTTTTCTCTGACTGGATCTAGATGTCTGACTAGACTGAGAGTTAAATCCTTAAAGAGTTCAAATTGAAACTTATGTTTAGGTTCTTACATTCTCCTGAAAAGAAATCTGACAGGCTCTAGATGCTTGATAATAAAAGTCTTAAAGAGTTCCCATTACAATTCATATATCTATTATTAAATTTCTCTCTATATTAATACCTTCACATATATAATTGAAAGCAAAAATTGATCCTCAAGCACCAGGATTCATTGGTCATCTCTCTCTCATGCCCCCATCACTGTATTATCCAGTGGCAGTTTCCATGTCCCTTCGCTGGATTTCCTGAGTCTCTCTGCAGTTCCTAGCAGACAGGGATCCATGCCACAGATGAGTGCTCCCTGCTCACCTCCTTGGACAGGCTTGGCTGAGAGAAGAAGGACTAAATGGGATCAGAGACTGAAAACTCCTCCCACATTTAGAGCTGATCCTGGCTTGTGCAGGGTTCAGACATGGTTACAGCCCAGGATGTCTCTGCCCTGGGGCTAAATAGTTGAATCCAGTCTCCAAGGCTTTAAGCCCAGCTCTGATCTCACCTCAGGAGCAAACCACCCTGACAACCTGCCCGACTCTAACCCCACAGAGGGAGAACAGCACCCGCCCTGGATCTCACATGATGGCAGCATCCCTGGCAGGACCCTTGGCTAAAAACAAGGCAGGGCAGAAGCCCAAAGCATGTCCCAAGGTGTTTGCAAATTAAAACAGGGATTTCTAACACAGACACATGATCTACAATACCTAAGAGCCTAGTGGCACCAGAATCTCAGCTGGTCTGGAATAGCCTGATCCTTCATTAACACCACATAATCACTTCTGGGAATGCTCTCCTTGGTGTCAGGCATCCATCATGTTTTGTGTGACAAGAAGGCGTCCCTCCTGTTTAGCTTTTAGCCCAGTGGTTAGGGTACTTACCTGGCATGGGGAACACCCAAGTGCAAGTGCCCCCTCTGCCTGAGGAGAAGGGATTTGAAGGGGGATCTGCCACCCAGTGTCCTAATCACTGGGCTGTGGGATATTCCGATGTGGGGCTCCCTCAATCTCTTCAAGCTGTTCCACTTTGGATTAAAGAATCGTTGGGTCAGAGAGGGAGAGAGAGAGAACATGAGAATTACCCTGAAGCCTGGTGGTCTTAGAACTCACCTGGAAGACCCAGTGTCCAGTCCCCCTACTCCAATAACTCTTTAATTATTAATCCAGAGTGGAACAGCTTCAGCTGGAGTGACTGTGAGAGCCTCACATCAGAATACCCCTAAAACTGATGACATGGACAGTGGCACTGCATCCTTTCTCTGTGCAATTCCTTGTCAATGTTGATCTCTCTCTCTCTCTACTCCATTTATCGGTGTGGTGCCTAAAGTCACTGAGGAGTCAAGTCCCAGAATCCTAATTATGGAAAGAAGCCAGAAGGGGAGAGTAATTCCAATACACCAATTGCAGGGCTTTATTTGACTGGGAAAGGAGAGAAATGGAGACAGTGTCAGAGTCTGGTACCAGTTTGGTGTTAGCCTTAAGCCCTATCCATATCCCTAACCCACATTCAACAGGGAATTAAGCATGAGTTTACACCTTTAAACCTTCAATGGGGCCACTCATATGATTAAAGTTAAGAACATGCTGAAGTGGCTGTGGAATCAGGACCATTGTACAGAATATTCAAAGGAAGTGAGTTTTAAATTCATAATCATGAGTGTTTGGAGCAGATCTTCAGCTGGTGTAAATTCTCAGAGATCTATTGACTTCAATAGAGCTATGACAATTTAACTCAGCTGAGGATTGGCCTAAGGATCCCAACGGTGATACTTCCATTTGCTCAGAGAAGCAACCAGAGCATGTTAAAAATGTATCCAGTCAAAACAGCTCAAAGTTCAAACACTAGTGCGTTAGGATGAGCTGTTTGTAAATGAGCGATGGAGTAAGATATAGTCATAAAAATCTTTGATAAATAATGTTTAATAAGGAGTACTTATAAAAAAATCATGATCTGGACATAGACAATCATTAACAGGAAAAGAAGCACAATAATTTTCACAATATTAATTATCTATCTATCTAGCTAATATAATTCACAATCAAATAGAAATCTATCATTATGACTATATGAGGTTGTGTGTTAGGACAAGGAATGGTCCTGTCTGTCTGTCAGTCTATCTAATCAAATGCTTTTGTCTGTCATATATGTAGTGTACACAACCATACACAAAGATGATATTCTAATACTAATAACAGGCCAACTTCTGAGATCCTTTCTCAGCTTGGATGGGAGTAGATCTACCCAAGCTGGCGTATGGAACACCAGATCAGTGCATGTGATGGCACTTTTCCACTTACATCAGGGCTACACCAAAATGACCCCAGATAAGAAATTTACACCAGTGTTCATGTCACTACTGAGTGCTGCCCAGTGACTTTGGACCAGAACCTCATTAGTATTAAACTAGTGGTGTCAATGGGTCTACTCTGCATTGGTGCTAGTCTAGCTGAGATGGGAAGTCTGGCCCTTATATCTCTGTCACACTCACTTTCTCCAGGGTGCTGTCAACCAAATCTTGATCCTTGTGTATATAATCTATTGGCCAAATCCTGATCTCTTTGAAGTGATGGGCTAAAGTGGAATCGGTCCTGGGGCTGGTTTTGTTCAATATCTTCATTAATGATCTGGAGGATGGCGTGGATTGCCTCAGTAATTTTGCAGATGACAGTAAACTGGGAGGAGTGGTAGATACGCTGGAGGGTAGGGATAGTATACAGAAGGACCTAGACAAATTAGAGGATTGGGCTAAAAGTAATCTGATGAGGTTCAACAAAGACAAGTGCAGAGTCCTGCACTTAGGATGGAAGAATCCCATGCACTGCTACAGACTAGGGTCTGAGTGGCTAGGCAGAAGTCCTGCAGAAAAGGATGAAGGGGTTACAGTGGACGAGCAGCTGGATATGAGTCAACAGTGTGCCCTTGTTGCCAAGAAGGCTAACGGCATTTTGGGCTGTATAAGTAGGGGCATTGCCAGCAGATCGAGGGATGTGATCGTTCCCCTCTATTCACCATTAGTGAGGCCTCATCTGGAGTACTGTGTCCAGTTTTGGGCACCACACTACAAGAAGGATGTGGACAAATTGGAAAGAGTCCAGAGGAGGGCAACAAAAATGATTAGGGGGATGGAGCACATGATTTATGAGAAGAGGCTGAGGGAACTGGGATTATTTAGTCTGCAGAAGAGAAGAATGAGAGGGGATTTGATAGCTGCTTTCAACCACCTGAAAGGGGGTTCCAAATAGGATGGATGTAGACTGTGCTCAGTGGTACCTGATGACAGAACAAGGAGTAATGGTCTCAAGTTGCAGTGGGGGAGGTTTAGGTTGGATATTAGGAAAAACTTTTTCACTAGAAGGGTGGTGAAGCACTGGAATGGGTTACCTAGGGAGGTGGTGGAATCTCCTTCCCTAGAGGTTTTTAAGGTCAGGCTTGACACAGCCCTGGCTGGGATGGTTTAGTTGGGAATTGGTCCTCCTTTGAGCAGGGGGTTGGACTAGATGACCTCCTGAGGTCCCTTCCAACTCTGATATTCTATGATTTATTAATCCAAATTTGGCCTCATTATTCCGAGTCAGATTTTCTTTAGGAAACTCTGGAAAACGTTTTTCTTTAAAACAGCCTTTCCACCATAGCAAGAATGACACAGTTTTTACATATTCACTTAGGTTAAAATAATAAAAAGATGCCTAACATATCATTAATTACACAATAATATGCCAACAGTATACACATAATCATTTCAGTAGGAACTAAGCCATGCAGAAACCTCTTTTGCACATTGTGGGGAGCAAACCTTCAGTTCGCTCAGAGAACCCCATCAAAGAGATGACATATGGACAGTCCCAAGAGAGGACAAACATTGAAAATCCTGTCTCACCAAACAATCACTATCTCCTCAGGCCTTTACACTTCCAAAACCTCCTAAAAGAAAGAAACAAACCAAACCACCAACCAAGTAGTTAAGCATAAAATAAGCTAAAAATCTGACAAACAAACTAATAAAAACCACAAAGAACAAATGCATTTGTCATAACTATAAAGGGAAGGGTAACAACCCTCCTGTATACAATACTATAAAATCCCTCCTGGCCAGAGGCACCATAAACCTTTTGACTGTAAAGGGTTAAGAAGCTCAGGTAACCTGGCTGACACCTGACCCAAAGGACCAATAAGGGGACAAGATACTTTCAAATCTTGCGGGGGGAGGCTTTTGTTTGTGCTCTTTGTTTTGGTGGTGTTCGCTCTTGGGACTAAGAGGGACCGGACATCAACCCATGTTCTCCAAATCTTTCTGAACAAGTCTCTCGTATTTCAAACTTGTAAGTAACAGCCAGGCAAGGCATATTAGTTTATCATTGTTTTCTCAACTTGTGAATTTTACCTTTGCTAGAGGGAAGTTTATCCCTGTTTTGTTGTAACTTTGAAACTAAGGTTAGAGGGGGTTCCTCTGGGCTCTTTGAATCTGATTACCCTGTAAAGTTATTTTCCATCCTGATTTTATTTTTAATAAAATCCTTCTTTTAAGAACCTGACTGATTTTTCCATTTTCCAAAGACCCAGGGGTTTGGGCCTTTGATCACTTTGTAACCAATTGGTGAGGCTATTATTCTCAAGCCTCCCCAGGAAAGAGGGAGTAAGGGCTTCGGGAGATATTTTAGGGGAAGAGGAACTCCAAGTGGTCATTTCCTTGTTTCTTGTTAAATCACTTGGTGGTGGCAGCGTACCAGGTTTTAACCTAAGCTGGTAGAAATAACCTTAGGGGGCTTTCATGCGGGTCCCCACATCTGTACCCTGGCGTTGCGAGTGGGGAAGGAACCCTGGAAGCATTCATACCTCAATCTGAGGGCAGGTCTTCACTACAGGGGGGGTCGATTTAAGATATGCAAATTCAGCTACGCGAATAGCGTAGCTGAATTCGACGTATTGCAGCCGACTTACCCCGCTATAGGGACGGCGGCAAAATCGACCGCTGCAGCTTCCCGTCGACGGTGGAGTAAGAGCGTAGATTCGGGGTTGAGCTGGAGGTGGGTTTCAGGTAGGCAAAGGCAGAAGTACAGAGGAACAACGAGACCACAAAGAGGTGAGGGAGGCAGGTGGAGAAGGCTTTATGCCGGCCCTGCTCAGAGGGGATTCTCAGCACTGCTTTGAAGATCTGAACATATGACATAATTATGGAAACAAAGCAGCTTGAGGCTAAGCACATACTAAAGATGAGAAACCTAACTTCAAAGCGGTATGAGTCAGAGCAGGCGAGCTTGAGGACCTGGGGGATTTCACAGAAGAACTGATCCACCATGTTTCCTCCACAGAAAGACATTACAAACGTGTTCCTCGTGTGCAGTGCAGAGTAGAGAATACCATTGATCCAGGCACTGGCTGCCATTTGGACCAAAGCTCTCCTGTTCATCACCATTTCATAGTGCAGTGGTTGGCAGATGGCGACATATCGGTCATACGCCATGATGGTCAGTATGGCAAAATCTGCTGAAACAAAGAAGATGACGAGAAAAATTTGAGCGACACATCCCTAATGAACACCAGATCAATTACGTATTCTGGAATTTCCCATGGATTTGGGGATGGTGACTGAGATGGAGCCGAGGTCTAGGATGGACAGATTCATCAGGAAGAAGTACATGGGGGTGTGAAGATGGTGGTCAAGGGCTATGGCTGTGATGATGAGAATGTTCCCCAGCAGGGATATCAGGTAAAGCACTAGAAACACCACAAAGTGTAAAATCTGCAGCTCACGAACATCAGAGAATCCCAGGAGAAGGAATTCGGTCACGGCAGTTTGGTTGGACATTTTCTTCCTCAGTACATCATGTGATGGCTGTGGAAGGAAGGAGAAAGACAATGGTCAGGATTAGAGCGAAAGAAGGAATGGCCCTGATTCCCCTTTCCCTAATACCTCATTATATGAATGTCAAAGGTGCACAGAACTCATTACTTACAATGAGTAGGTGTTGTTAGTGCTCCTCGCCTCTGACAATCAATAAGTCACATTACCACACTACTAAATTGGGTCAGCTCCTTTAAAGTCAATGGAGCTTCATCACTTTATCCCATTTGAGGATTTTGCCCATGGGGTGGCTTGATAAAATGCAATATAAAGGATGGAACAAAGCGCACTCCAAATCCAACAACTGTTGTAAAGAAGGTCCTTCTATTGCGACCATCAGCAAGCTCAAAACTTGGGTATAAAACTGAAACTAAATTTCTAACAGCTTGATTCCCCCTTTGCAGGGCAATATGACGTAGACTCAACCACAATCATGAATAGCAGCTCATCTGTAATTTTTCTACCCCTAGCTCTACGCCTAGACGGCCGACTCCCTGCTCCCAAATTGATTTATGGCACCAACTCCCAGCAGCACTTCTGCCTGCGGCTAACAATGGACTGGTAGTAAACGTATCATTTACTCTCTGCTGTGTGGTGCACTGGCTGTCAGGACACCTGGGTTCTGTTCTTGTCTCTGCCAGTGACCTGCTCTGTGACCTTGGACCCGTCATTTACCCTCTTTCTGCCTCTGTTTCAACCCCACCCCACCCCCTTCTCTGCCGTGTCTACTAGGACTGTAAGGGCTTTCGGAGAGGAGCTCTGGGGCAGATTTTTAAAGGTATTGAGGCACCTACTGGGATTCTCAAAAGCATCAGGGCCCCAACACCCCTTGGAATCAATGAGTTGTGAGCTCCTAGGTGCTTCTGAAAAGCTCACTCGGCACCTAAATACCTTTGGAAATGTAGCCCCATGTTTTACTCTGTTTCTCTTCTGCACACCCATTTACACCATTTATACTCAGCCAGCTGCAGTTTGGAGCTAGGCCAGGAGGTCTGGGTTCTACTCCCTGTGAGATCCTGTATGTCCTTGAATGGTGGCAGGCTAGACAGGCTTTGGCTGCTTGGTTCAACTCTAACCCAAGGTTTAAAGGGGCTCTTCTGTATAAAACATTCTGTGCACTGCCAACTTTACTGTTTATTCAGTTGTTACCTCCTCACCAACTATCCCTTTGAAAGAGAAATGACACAGATGCAATAGAATAAATGGGTCTGAAATCAGGCCTTATCAGGCAATATTAATGTTCCCCAATTCATTTAAAGTTTAAGGCTGGTTGGAAATTTTCAGCTGTGTTCTTTTTAATGGAGATTGGTTTTTCAGCTGAACAACAAATCTCAGAATCTGTCTGCTGTTCTCAAACATTTTGGAATTGTTTTGTAACAAAACTTAAAACTTAAAAAAAACAAACTGTTTTGGTTTTGAGATTTAAAAAAAAAAATCAGTTTTTAGCTGAAAGTTTTCATTTGCCAATAACTGGGGGAAAATGGATACAAGCTTTTCAGTGAAAAATAAAAAAATTCCTGATGGGAGGAAAAATTCCAATCAGCAGTAGGTATTTGATTAAACTCATAGTAAAGGTCTTAAGCAGTTCGTATTGTAATTCATATTTATCATCTTAATTTTCTCCTGTACGTTGATCCTCCAACATATTTAATTGAAATAGCAAACTTCCTGTACTAGTCTTTGTGGACTTTTTCCCAACAGAAGATACATTCAGTCATCCAGCACTAGGATGTTTTGGTCAATATCTATCTATAGACCAGAATCTAGAAGCTAATGGCACAGGTATCTGAGAATCCTTTCACCCCTCATTCTGGAATTGAACTAGACTCAAGCTTTTGCTCTCTGCAGACGAGCTGTGTGTAGCTAGCTTCGAGCTGCACTGGCATTAAAGGACTGATGCTATGCGAAGGTGATCTATACATGTTCTTTCCTAAGGGCGAGCAGGACTCATGTCCTGGAGCCCTGCACAGCTCAGAAGCAGAGTCCCAGAGGCAAGGGCACAGAAACAAAGGTGATAAAGCCAAAAGGGCCATTGTGCGATTGAACTAGACTCAAACCTAAACCTGTTGCTCTCTGCAGATGAGCTGTGTGTAGCTGGCTTTGAGCTGCACTGACATTAAAGGACTGATGCAGTGGGAAGGTGATTTATTCATGTCTATTTCACAAGGGCTAGAAGGACTCATGCCCTGGAGCCCAGCACAGCTCAGAAGCAGCGACCCAGAGGCAAGGGTAGAGAAACAAAGGTGATAAAGCCCAAAAGATGATAAAGCCATTCTGACCCTCTAGTCTGACCCCAGCATAACACAGAGCTTATGATCTACAGCAGGGTTCCCTGATTCCAGCTCAACTTGTATGTTATCTGGGGGCCAGGATTAAAAGATGGAGACAGGCACCCACTGGGATTTATCAATGCTCCTAAATGAGCCAGGTGGCTAAATCCTATGAACATTCAGTGGGAGTTAGGTACCTGACCTGCTCAGGTGCAATTGTAAATCCCACAAGGCACCTTTCTCCTTCTTTAGGTGCTTAAACCCTTTGTAATCCTGGTCCTGTGTCTATCTTGTTAACTTACAAGGCCTGGAAATATGGCCATTTACCTCCTGTATGTCCTTTGGCAACACTGGGATAGACTGGCTTTAACTGGTGGGTCAACTCTGAGCCGAAAGCTGCTAGTGTGCAGAAAAACTGTGGCTATCAGCTCTGCTGCTTAGTCAAGTTATACCTTCCAGTAACTATCCCTTTGACACAGAAACAAACCCAGTTTCAAGAAAAAAAATGTTTTCGAAACGATGGTATTATTCAACAGTATTAATGTCCCCCCCCCTTTTTCAAAGCTCCATTTCAAATTAGAGATGTTTGGAAATTTAGTGGGTTTTTTTTGTAATAGTAGGAAAATGAGTTTTTCAACTAAACAAAGATGTTCAGGGAATGTATCTCCTATACTCAGATGTTTTGTATTGTTTTGTTGAAATCTGCAAATCCCAATATGCTTTGGTTTGCAACATACAATTTCCAGTTTACAGTAGTTTTTAGTTGGAAATAAATTTGTTTTTGGTTGCCAAACCCTGCAAACATTTCTGATTTCTGATGCAAAGTCAAAATAATCCACCTTCTTTTTTTCTGACTGAATCTAGATGTCTGACTAGACTGAGAATTAAAGCCTTAAGGAGTTCAAATTGTAACTTATTTAGGTTGTTACATTCTGCTGGAAAGAAATCTGACAGGCTCTAGATGTTTGATAATAAAAGTCTTAAAGAGTTTGAATTACAATTCATATCTCTATTATTAAATTTGTCTCTATATTAATACCTTTACATATATAATTGAAAGCAAAAATTTAGTCTGTTGGCTGTTTTGGAATTTTCCCCAGCTTGTGATGCATTTGATCCTCCAGCGTCAGGATTCTTTGGTCATCTCTCTCTCATGCCCCCATCACTGTATTTTCCAGTGGTAGTTTCCATGACCCTTCACTGGATTTCCTGAGTCTCTCTGCAGCCCCTAGTAGACAGGGATCCACTCCACAGGTGGGTGCTCCCTGCTCACCTCCTTGGACAGGCTTGGCTGAGAGACAAAGAACTAAATGGAATCAGAGACCGAAAACTCCTCCCAGCTCTAGAGCTGATCCTGGCTTGTGCATGGTCACAGCCCAGGATGTCCCTGCTCTAGGGCTAAATAGCTGAATCCATTCTCCAAGGCTTTAAGCCCAGCTCTGATCTGATCTGGAGCAAACCACCCTGACAACCTGCCCGACTCTAATCCCACAGAGGGAGAACAGCACCCATCCTGGATCTCACATGATGGCAACATCCCTGGAAGGACCCTTGGCTAAAATCCAGGCAGGGCAGAGGCCCAAAGCATGTCCCCAGGTGTTTACAAAATAAAACATGGATTTCTAACACAGACACATGATCTACAATAGCCAAGAGCCTAGCGGCACCAAAAGGGGCTTCTGGGGGGGGGGTGACAGGAGGCTCCCCTGGGGCTGGTGATCCCCTAGAATGAGGCACTGAAGTGACTGGCTCAGGATCCCGACAGGCTCAGGGGTGTGGAATGGCCCAGAGCCCAGCCGTGTTCAGGGCCCAGTGGGTACAGACTGGGCTGGGAGCAGTGAACGGGGAGGGGAGCAGGGATGTGTTGGCTCCAGCCAGTCACAGAGGAAGCTGCTTCCCTCGCAGCCTGGGGTTCCTGCTCCCCAGAGCCCTGAGATCCTGGCCCTGCAGCCGACACCGACTGTGCAACCTCCATCAGCTGGGACAGACACCCAGCTTGGCCCCTTCGACTGCCCCCTGCTGGGGGGTGGGTGGGAAGAGAGGAGCGGTGGGGGTAGGATGAAAGGGCCAGTTCAAAAATCACAGACCGAGCTCACTGAACCTTCCCAATCCCCATCTCCTCTGCCTTAGTTTCTTCTGTCCCTCCTCGCGGTCAGGTTTCTGCATTTGCCCCCGGTCTCCGCGCTGGGGTTGTGGGGAGGGGTTTGGATGGGGGCAGCTCACACTCAGCCTTTGTGACAGGGTCACACTCTTGTGAGTGAGTCTCACTCACTGAGCAGCAAACCACTGACCCAAACTCACACTGGGCTGTGCTCAGAGCAGACGAGGGGCGTAGGATTCAGCTTTGTTACCCAGTAACACACGACCCAGGTCAGACCGCAGCAGCCAGACCAGCCCCTCCTCCAGCTCAGAAAGCTCGGCCAGCCTTGGCTAATGGGGGCTGGGGCAGTGCTGAGCGGTGGCCACACAACGCAGCTCTCACGTGTCCCAGGAGAGAGGCACAGACACGTCCTCCGTTACCAGTCTGTGCAGCACCCAGCACAATGGGCCCAGTCCAGGCCTCACGGCACCTGGCTCAGTGACACCCATTAACTCAGCCATGGAGGGGTCAGGATGTCAGAGTGACGGGGCCTGGTCAGATACCTGGACAAGTACCAGCAGGTGGCTGTAAGTAGCAGGCAAACTGCCCAGCACTGAGCACATCAGCCTCCAGCTATCAAACAGCTCCAAGCCTGTCAGCTGGGTCCATGCGTGTCCTGGGGTCCCAGGCCCTGACCAGATCCCCAGGCACAATACAGTGAATGTCCCAGTAAAATCCACTCACCTCCGAATCTCTTCAGCACCTCCCTCATGTCAAGGGAAATTTTATACACAGTCTTCAGGTCAGTAGAAACAGCTTCTGGTTCCTGGAGTTTCACATTCTCACTCCTATGAAGAAAACGTCCCATCATCACTCAGCTGCTCTGTACACACATCATCCCAGAACCACCACCCAGAATATAAGAGCAATGAAAATGGGAAACACCTGCTCAATGTGCTTTTCACATCCTGAAAGGAAAAAGAGAATCAATGTTCTGTACTAACACAATGTGCATAAAACTGAGTGAGTCTCACTCTGGGCATCACACTTTCATCTAGAAAATAGATCAACCCTCCCAGGCTCCACTGTTTTGTGGTAAACTCTCATACACCATTTTGCATTAACACTTGTTTCATTTATGTAGGTGAGACAGGAATTTAGCTAAAGCGTTCTCCCTTCTAGGGACCCAACCCATCAGTATCTGTATTTATCGCTTGTGTTGTGTCCAGTGTTCTGAGCTAAACCCCATCCCTGTTCTGACTCCAGTATCATTTTTGTATCATCCATTTAATCTCCCACGGCCTCACTGGGTCTCCATGAGGAGAATTCCCCTCTAACATGAACTGCGATATTTTGGAACTGATGGAGCCCTTAGCCGGATGTTCTGTTTGTCTGTAAACCACAGAACACATTTACTCTAATTGTTGGGATCCAGACCCAGGGATCTGAGTTATAATTCTGGAAGGGTGGAGAATTTTGATGCTGTCTCACTTTTAGCAGCTCGAAAACTGGTTGCTGACACTTCTCTATCTCTGTGATCAGCTGCTGCAGAGAGGAGCTTTGCTGGGAGAGTTTGGTGACATTTTCCTGTAGTCTCTGCAGAGTCTTCCTCTCCTCCTCCTCCTCCTCCAGGCTCTGCAGAAGCAGCTGCTCCTCCTCTCTCAGCAGTGTGTGCAGTTTCTTAAATTCACCTGCAATCATCTCTCTCTTATTCTTCACTTTGCTCTGGAGATAGAAAAATAGGAAAGACGCAGAGAAAAGTGAGCCAGATGCTGCGTTACACAGGCTAGACCTCTGTCCATGAAGCAGGGGATATTAGACCAGTATCATATTTGTAAGGATATTTACTTTTTTGGGAACTGTACCATAAAGGGTTTGTTTTAGTTCAGAATTAATAAGGCCAGTTCCATAGCGAGGTTGTCTAGGGTGTTTTGTAAAGCTGAAGTATGTTATTGCAGGTGGCATGGGACGGACACAGTGGAGTGGGCAGAAATCAAGGGAACAGGAGAGATTTACAGGAGGCTTCCCAGGGCATCCGTGGGGAGATTTGGGTGCCAAGTGTTGGGCCCTCAGACACCAAGGGGAGCCGTCGCAGCGGGTTGTGGGTGATGCTCCTTCTATGACAACCTGCTCCCAGGGCTGCAAAGTTCAGGACATTGGGCGCCATCCTGAGGCTCACATGGGTGTTGGGCACCCAGGGCATTGTCAGGGCTGGCTTTGGCCTCACCCAGCCTGGCAGAGTGCCCCATGCCCATGTGACCAGTGCCCCTGGGATCGCAGCCTTTAGGGAGCCCTCTAGGCTCACAGAGCAGCGGGTTGGCTGATGCCAGCTGTATCCCCACCTGCTCTCTGAAAGGAGCCGTGGGAACAATGCTGAGCTGGTGCTGATCCTGGCTGGGGGAGGGGCTGGCTACTCTGCACTAGCCTCTCTAGCTCCCCTGCAGCTCAGCACAGAGGTGCTGGGTGACCATGGGGGGAGCCTGCCCCCCCCAGTGAGACTCGGGCCACAGTGATGTTGGGGAAAGTCCCTCTTACTCTCCCTGAGATGCCAACATGGCCAGGGGCTTCAGCAGCTTCCCCCGCCCTTGTCCCCTGCCCCAGAGCCCTCCTCCCTGAAACCCCAGTACGTGAGCCCCAGCCCTTCCCCACACCAGTCTGTGCCTTGTGCTGACCCCCCCATCTTCCCTGTGCGGGGCTCTAACCCGTCCGTCTGTCCAGCTCCCTGTGTGGTGGGGGAGGGGCTGTGCTCAGTGTCTGTCTGAAGAGGCAGCTGTTTGAGCACTGTAACTTCCACCTCCTGCCTCTGGCCCAGCTAACCCGAGTCCCCAGCACAGCCTCCAGCACCCCTGGGCCCATCTGCCAATGGGCTTTGGACACGGACTCATCCGCTAGACCACCCCCACCCTGCCCGTGGGAGCGCTGCAGCCATGGGGCACTCAGACAACTCGGGTACAGCTCTGACAAGCCCCAGCTCCCTCAGGAGCCCCTGCTGGCACCTGCCCCAGGCTTTGTGCATGTGGCCTGGGCCCTGCAAAGGGCCATGGGCCTGCAGCCTCCTTCCCCTCCTGCCCCCTGGGAGCTGTTGAGTTACAGCTAATTCAAGTGGCGCAGCATTATCATATCCCTAACATCTCCCACCATCAGAGACGTAGAGCGCATCCTTCATGGGACCTGTCACCTCCCGGCCCTGCTCCCACCCATGGGGATACTCCCCACCTGGCTCAGGCCCATGACAGCCCCTCTCAGTGGGTGACTGGCAGCCCCTGCTGGGCCTCGTCTCACAGTCGCTGGGGCTGCAGTTACTCTGCCGAGTGACACTGATCATTGGGCCACGGCCTCTGGTGATGTAGGACGTAACTCGTTCTCATGGGGCAATAATCAATGGTTTCAGAACCACCCCAGTGACTCTTCAAAGGGGCAGCCGTCTCCAGGGCGCTGGCTGGGCACTTTGCTGGACACATTCAAACCTGGGTGTTAATTGTTATCCACCTAAATCCCTACTGTCTGAGGAACTGACCTCCAACTGCTTCAGGTGCAGCAGTGGGAGCTGCTGCGGTTCTGTCCTCTGGAAACCAGCCCACTTCCGCCGGGCTCTAAATATGGCTTCAGATGCAGAACCAGAGGCACCCAGCTCTGAGCATTTCTGCTCTTGTAAATGGCCATTTTTATCTGAATAGTGGGACACCTACTTCTCCTCTCATCCCTGCTGCTGGCGTCTTCCTCACACCCCCCATGCTCCAGGCAGGGATTTCACTGGAAAAGGCAGGTAAACCAGAACGGACATTTTGTCCCATGTGTATTCATCACCTGGCTACAGACAAGCACAGGGACAATGACAGTAACAGTAGCAGGTGACTGGCATGAAAAGGCCATGTGATGACAACAGAGGCTGCAAAGTGGCCGAGCACTGCCTGGCTTGACTCTGACCTGCCCATGGCTCTGCTCACTCAGGGGGTATCCACACTGCAATGAAGATGTGACAGCAACATGTGTAGACACACCCAGGCTACCTTTGATCTAGCTAGCTCGGACACTGGTAGGCATGAAGCCGCAGCAGCATGGGCTGTACACGCCCACCCAGACCCCTGGGTATTATTCAGTGACTAGCCTACAGTTAGCTGTTGGGACCATGTAGATGCAGATTGGGCAGATTTTCCACAGAGCTCCTGTCATAACTATAAAGGGAAGGGCAACAGCTCTCCTGTGTACAGTACTAAAATCCCTCCTGGTCAGAGACTCCAAAATCCTTTTACCTGTAAAGGGTTAAGAAGCTCGGGTAACCTGGCTGACACCTGACCCAGAGGACCAATAAGGGGACAAGATACTTTCAAATCTTGGGCGGGGGGGGGAAAAGGCTTTTGTGTGTGCTCTTTGTTTTAAGGGGTTGTTCGCTCTTGGGACTGAGAGGGACCAGACATCAATCCAGGTTCTCCCCATCTTTCTAAACAAGTCTCTCTTATTTCAAAATTGTAAGTAAAAGCCAGGCAAGGCGTCTTAGATTTACTTTGTTTTCTCAACTTGTAAATGTACCTTTTACTAGAGTGTTTATCGTTGTTTGCTACACTTTGAACCTAAAACAGAGGGGAGTCGTCTGAGCTCTTTAAGTTTGATTACCCTGTAAAGTTATTTTCCATACTGATTTTACAGAGATGATTTTTACCTTTTTCTTTAATTAAAAGCCTTCTTTTTAAGAACCTGATTGATTTCTCCCTGTTTTAAGATCCAAAGGGGGTTTGGATCTGTATTCACCAGGGAATTGGTGAAAGGTGTCTCAAGGCTTCCCCGGGAGGGAATTCTTGTGATGGTGGCAGCGGACCAGAGCTAAGCTGGTAGATAAGCTTAGAAGTTTTCATGCAGGCCCCTACATTTGTACCCTAAAGTTCAAAGTGGGGATACAGCCTTGACATGGTGGCGCAGCGGTGGAGATCGTTTTAAACCCAAAAGCCAGTAAGAGATTTTTTTTTTCCTTCTAGCTGCTTGGAATGCAGAGCTGAAGGTAGACGCATATCTTATCTCTCCTTGCCTGAAGGCAGAGGTGTTAAGTTTTTTTTAACAAGGTCCTTTGTTAAGAGAAGTGTTCAAATAAGCAAACAAACTTGACTGGTAAAAGGAATTTACAAGCTGAATTGTTTTTTTTCTTTTTACATCCTCGGGAGTAGCTTGTTAGAAAGTCTCTGTTAACTCAGCAGCAGCCAGAGCTAAGTACATCCCAGTTTCAGTCAACTGCAGAGGGGGTGACGCAGCACAAAAACACAGAAAAATGACTACCAAAGAAGTAGCTAACAAAATAGAACTGGCCAAACTAGAAGCAGAAGAAAATGAAAGAAAACATCAGAGACTGCTTCAAATTAAAAAACTTGAAGAGGAGGCCAAAGAGGAGGCCCATAAAAGAGAAGAGAAAGCCAAAGAGGAGGCACACAAAAGAAAGATGGAGCTGGAAAAAGCCAAAGAGGAGGCGAGAGAAAAAGAAAGGAAGCATGAACTGGAAGCAGCAAAGGCTAAGCAGGATGCATCAGGCCATCCTAGCAACTCCTCTCCAGGTACCACTTCCCATCCCAGAAAATTCCCCACCTACAAGGCAGGCGATGATACTGAGGCCTTCTTAGAAAATTTTGAAAGGGCCTGCCTTGGATACAGCATCGCTGCAGACCAGTACATGGTAGAGCTGAGGCCGCAGCTCAGTGGACCCTTAGCAGAGGTGGTGGCTGAAATGCCTAAGGAACACATGAACAGTTATGAACTTTTTAAAAACAAGGCCAGACTCAGAATGGGGCTAACACCCGAGCATGCCCGTCGGCGGTTCAGAGCCCTAAGGTGGAAACCAGAGGTGTCATTTACCCGGCATGCCTACCACATTGACAAAAATTGTGATGCCTGGGTATCAGGAGCAAATGTTAAATCTCTGGAAGATCTGCTTTCCCTAGCAAAAATGGAGCAGTTTTTAGAGGGTGTTCACATCCTAGATAGGAAGCCCAAAACTGTAACCGAGGCGGGGGAGATTGGAGCCAAATGGGTGGAGGTGACAGAAAAGAAAAAAGCTAGTAGCAGTTGGAGCGAATATCAGAAGGGGCAAGCCGAAACAAAACCTTATCACCGGGGACAACCCAAGGCCCCACCCACATCCCAAGGGAAACCCCAGACGCCTTCTCACCCCACCACACCAGTCTCCATCAACCAACATCGCCCCGGTGATAACTTAGCAGGGCGATGTTTTAAATGTAATGAACTGGGGCATATAAAGGCTCACTGCCCCAAGAACCCCAACCGATTACAGTTCATTACACCCCAATCACACCACAGATCCCCAGACCCAGATGCCTCTCTCATACCCTCGGAGCGAAGGGAAACCTTGAGAGTGGGCGGAAAGAAGGTTATCGCTTGGAGGGACACTGGGGCACAAGTGTCAACTATCCACCAATCCCTAGTGGACCCCAAACTCATCAACCCTGAGGCTACAGTGACAATTCAACCCTTCGTGTCACAGTCTGTAACCTTGCCTACAGCCCAGTTGCATGTCCAGTACAAGGGCTGGTCAGGAATGTGGACTTTTGCAGTCTATGACAATTATCCCATTCCCATGCTGCTGGGGGAAGACTTGGCCAACCATGTGAAGCTAGCCAAGAGGGTGGGAATAGTCACCCGCAGCCAGGCTAAGCAAGCTTTCACCCCCATCCCTGTTCCTGAGCCGTCCACCAGGGCCCCGTCTGTGTTACCAGAGACCCAAACAACGGTGGTGGAACCGGATCCCCTGCCAACGACTGCAACAGCCGTAGTGGATCCAATCCCAGAGACCCAGAACCGGAACTGGCAACGCAACCAGCACCAGAACCATTGCCAGCACTGAGTCCAGCGCTTGCAAGCCCGTCTACAACTCCAATGCCAGACGGCACCAGCGAGTCTGAACTGGTGGAAGCAGCAGATAACCCTACCCAAGAGGCTCAGCCAGAGCCTGAAATACCACATAGTGCACCAGCGGACAGCGGTTCACAGTCAATGGAAACAGCCCCAGCACCTGCATCGCTTCCAGAGGGACCAAGCCTCAGTCCACAGTCCAAGGAGGAACTGATGTCTCCAGCATCAAGGGAACAGTTCCAGGCCGAGCAGGAAGCAGATGACAGCCTTCAGAAAGCTTGGGCGGCGGCACGGAGCACCCCACCGCCTCTCAGCTCTTCTAACCGATCCCGGTTTGTTGTAGAACAAGGACTTTTATACAAGGAGACTCTTTCTGGTGGGCACCAGGAAGACTGGCATCCTCAAAGACAGTTGGTAGTTCCCACTAAGTATCGGGTAAAGCTCTTGAGCTTAGCCCATGATCATCCCAGTGGCCATTCTGGGGTGAACAGAACCAAAGACCGGTTGGGGAAGTCCTTCCACTGGGAGGGAATGGGCAAGGACGTTGCTAATTATGTCCGGTCTTGTGAGGTGTGCCAACGAGTGGGAAAGCCCCAAGACCAGGTTAAAGCCCCTCTCCAGCCACTACCCATAATTGAGGTCCCATTTCAGCGAGTAGCTGTGGATATTCTGGGTCCTTTCCCAAAGAAGACACCCAGAGGAAAGCAGTACGTACTGACTTTCATGGATTTTGCTACCCGATGGCCGGAAGCTGTACCCTTAAGCAACACCAGGTCTAACAGTGTGTGCCAGGCATTAGCAGACATTTTTGCCAGGGTAGGGTGGCCCTCCGACATACTTACAGATTCGGGAACTAATTTCCTGGCAGGGAACATGAAAAACCTGTGGAAAGCTCATGGGGTGAATCACTTGGTTGCCACCCCTCATCACCATCAAACCAATGGTCTGGTGGAGAGGTTTAATGGAACTTTGGGGGCCATGATACGTAAATTCGTAAATGAACACTCCAATGATTGGGACCTAGTGTTGCAGCAGTTGCTTTTTGCCTACAGGGCTGTACCACATCCCAGTTTAGGGTTTTCACCATTTGAACTTGTGTATGGCCGCGAGGTTAAGGGGCCATTACAGTTGGTGAAGCAGCAATGGGAGGG
Source organism: Emys orbicularis (assembly GCF_028017835.1). Taxonomy (NCBI): domain Eukaryota; kingdom Metazoa; phylum Chordata; order Testudines; family Emydidae; genus Emys; species Emys orbicularis. The sequence continues at coordinate 16,177,388 of NC_088695.1, read as the reverse complement.
GTTTACGCCTTCTCCAGGAACTAACATTCTAGACTTTGTAAGCAACCTACAAAGCACCCTCCGACACTCTTTGGCCCTTGCTAAAGAAAACCTAAAGGATGCTCAGGAAGAGCAAAAGGCCTGGTATGATAAACATTCCAGAGAACGGTCCTTCAAAGTAGGAGACCAAGTCATGGTCTTAAAGGCGCTCCAGGCCCATAAAATGGAAGCGTCGTGGGAAGGACCATTCACGGTCCAGGAGCGCCTAGGAGCTGTTAGCTATCTCATAGCCTCCCCCACCTCCAACATAAAGCCTAAGGTATACCATGTTAATTCTCTTAAGCCCTTTTATTCCAGAGAATTAAACGTTTGCCAGTTTACAGCCCAGGAAACAGATGACGCGGAGTGGCCTGCAGGTGTCTACTACGAAGGAGAAAGGAATGGTGGCGTGGAAGAGGTGAACGTCTCCACGACCCTGGGACGTCTGCAGCGACAGCAGATCAAGGAGCTGTGCACAAGCTTTGCACCGATTTTCTCAGCCACTCCAGGATGGACCGAACGGGCATACCACTCCATTGACACAGGTAATGCTCACCCAATTAGAACCCCACCCTACCGGGAGTCACCTCATGCCCAAACTGCTATACAAAGGGAGATCCAGGACATGCTACAGATGGGTATAATCCGCCCCTCTACCAGTGCATGGGCATCTCCAGTGGTTCTAGTTCCCAAACCAGATGGGGAAATACGCTTTTGCATGGACTACCGTAAGCTAAATGCTGTAACTCGTCCTGACAACTATCCAATGCCACGCACAGATGAGCTATTGGAGAAATTGGGACATGCCCAATTCATCTCTACTTTAGACTTAACCAAAGGGTACTGGCAAGTACCACTAGATGAACCCGCTAAGGAAAGGTCAGCCTTCGTCACCCAGGCAGGGGTGTATGAATTCAATGTACTTCCTTTCGGGTTGCGAAATGCACCCGCCACCTTCCAAAGACTTGTAGATGGTCTCCTAGCGGGATTGGGAGAATCTGCAGTTGCCTACCTCGATGATGTGGCCATTTTTTCTGATTCATGGACAGAACACCTGGAGCACCTGAAAAAAGTCTTTGAGCGCATGCGGCAGGCAGGACTAACTGTTAAGGCTAAAAAGTGTCAAATAGGCCAAAACAGAGTGACGTACCTGGGGCACCAGGTGGGTCAAGGAACTATAAATCCCCTACAGGCCAAAGTGGATGCTATCCAAAAGTGGCCGGTTCCAAAGTCAAAGAAACAGGTCCAATCCTTCTTAGGCTTGGCCGGATATTATAGGCGATTTGTACCACACTACAGCCAAATCGCCGCCCTGCTGACAGACCTAACCAGAAAGAAACAGCCAAATGCAGTTCAGTGGACTGATAAGTGTCAAAAGGCCTTTAACCAGCTTAAGGCAACACTCATGTCTGACCCTGTGCTAAGGGCCCCAGACTTTGACAAACCGTTCCTAGTAACCACAGATGCGTCCGAGCGAGGCGTGGGAGCAGTTTTAATGCAGGAAGGACCAGATCAAGAATTCCATCCTGTCGTGTTTCTCAGCAAGAAACTGTCTGAGAGGGAAAGCCACTGGTCAATCAGCGAAAAGGAATGCTACGCCATTGTGTACGCGCTGGAAAAGCTACACCCATATGTTTGGGGACGGCGCTTCCAACTACAAACAGACCATGCTGCGCTACAGTGGCTTCATACTGCCAAGGGAAATAACAAAAAACTTCTTCGGTGGAGTTTAGCTCTCCAAGATTTTGATTTTGAAATACAACACATTTCGGGAGCTTCTAACAAAGTGGCTGATGCACTCTCCCGGGAAAGTTTCCCAGAGTTAACTGGTTAACAATTGTTCTTGTAATAAAAAATATTGTTAGTTTTTATATAATCAGTAGTATGTCTAAAGGTACATGTGTCTTGTTAACTCTGTTTTCTCCTAGAACTCCAGGAAGAAATCACAGCCAGTGTGGAACCGAACGTCCAACACTACCTGTGATTTGGGGGGCGTGTCATAACTATAAAGGGAAGGGTAACAGCTCTCCTGTGTACAGTACTAAAATCCCTCCTGGTCAGAGACTCCAAAATCCTTTTACCTGTAAAGGGTTAAGAAGCTCGGGTAACCTGGCTGACACCTGACCCAGAGGACCAATAAGGGGACAAGATACTTTCAAATCTTGGGGGGAGGAAAGGCTTTTGTGTGTGCTCTTTGTTTTAAGGGGTTGTTCGCTCTTGGGACTGAGAGGGACCAGACATCAATCCAGGTTCTCCCCATCTTTCTAAACAAGTCTCTCTTATTTCAAAATTGTAAGTAAAAGCCAGGCAAGGCGTCTTAGATTTACTTTGTTTTCTCAACTTGTAAATGTACCTTTTACTAGAGTGTTTATCGTTGTTTGCTACACTTTGAACCTAAAACAGAGGGGAGTCCTCTGAGCTCTTTAAGTTTGATTACCCTGTAAAGTTATTTTCCATACTGATTTTACAGAGATGATTTTTACCTTTTTCTTTAATTAAAAGCCTTCTTTTTAAGAACCTGATTGATTTCTCCTTGTTTTAAGATCCAAAGGGGATTTGGATCTGTATTCACCAGGAGTTGGTGAAAGGAAGGAGGGGGGAAGGGTCAATTTCTCCTTGTTTAAGATCCAAGGAGTTTGGATCTGTATTCACCAGGGAATTGGTGAAAGGTTTCTCAAGGCTTCCCAGGGAGGGAATTCTTGAGATGGTGGCAGCGGACCAGAGCTAAGCTGGTAGATAAGCTTAGAAGTTTTCATGCAGGCCCCTACATTTGTACCCTAAAGTTCAAAGTGGGGATACAGCCTTGACAGCTCCACACCCACAACTGGGTTTGATGTACAGAAGAGCTCAGCTCCCAGCATCGCCCCAGCCCAGCCAGCTGAGTGACTCTGAACCTCACCCATGGGGGCAAATCATCCTCCCAGCTCCAGTGTCTGTGGGTGCAGAGCGAGGAGGAACAATCTGTTTCCTCCAGGCTGCAGAGAAGCTGCAGAGCTTTGTCGTGGAGGCCACTGAAAACCGATGGCTGGAGCAGCCGACACACCATCCTCATGTGCAGGAGGGAAACAGGAGCCATGTAATAGTGAAAACACTGCACCCAATATTGAGAATTTGCCCCTCTCAGAGATCTCAGGGGTGGGTCTGCACCACTGTACAAGGGCCAGGAACTGCCCCTCCCCCTCTGCCTGCAGGAGCTGCTGCACTGAGATCCCCACCAGAGAGACAGCCTGATGCTGCCAGCACCCTGGATGGGAGGTACCATAGGCCAGGGAAGGCTCAGCCTCCCCCAACAGGATGCAGCACCACTCCCTTTGGGGGCAGGCTGCAGACCTGCCGCCTTTAGAGTGCTGCCTGTGCTCCACACGGAGCGTTCGCTCCTGCTATTTCCCCAAAGCCCACAGCACCCGCCGCTTGCTGGCTGTCAACTGTGTGGGGGGCCCTGTCACTTGCTCCTCTCTGCCCCTGTCACTCACCCTTAAGGCAGGAGGGGGCAGAAAGGAGCAAGCGGCAGGCGAGAGGGCCTGTGGGGCAGAAGGGGGGGGGGATAGGCGCCAACTTCTGCTCACGCCTGTGGGTGCTTGACTCCTCTCTACCCCGTGGCCCCACCCTGACTCCACCCCTGCCCTGACCCAACTCCACCCCCTCCTTGCCCCTATTCCAGCTCCTTCCTCAAATAACCACCCCTGCCTCTTCCCCGCCTCCTCACCTGAGCATGCTGTGTTCCCGCTCCTCCCCCCTCCGTCCCTCCCAGAGTTTGCTACGCCGCCAAACAGCTGTTTGGCAGCGGCAAGCGCTGGGAAGTAGGCAGAGGGGCAGGGACGTGGCACGCTCAGGGGAGGAAGCAGGGAGGGGAGTTTGGCTGCCGGTGGGTGCAGAGCACCCACTAAATTTTCCTCATGGGTGCTCTGGGGCTGGAGTTGGTGCCTACGGTGTTGTAGCCTATGAGGTGCGGGAGAGGAGCAAGCTGCAACAGTGAACAGTGAGCAGGGAGCCTCTGGGGAGGGGGCTGAGTGGGAGCGGGGCATGGGGCAGAACAGGAGTGCAGTGTGGGCAGGGCTTCGGGAGAGGAGGCCAAATGGGGGTGGACCAGTGGGCAGGGCGATAATCCAGGCACAGGGGATGATCCAGGTACACTCACCCAGCCTCCCCAATGCTGGAGGCATGCGCTGCCCATGGCCGGCACCAAGCCTGTGCAACAGAGCAAACAACCAGAGCAGGTTCATAACTTCATCCTGGACGGCCCCCCCTCATTCCTGGGAATGCTGCAGGGGGAAGAGCTCAGGGAGGAATAAACCCAGACACCCACCTGCCACTCTGTGGTTCTCCTCCTCTTTACATGTCAGAGCCAGGGCCTCTTCCAGCTCCTTTCTCAGAGGGCCCAGGGCTCCCTGGAGTTTCACCTGCAGGGGCATCGTGTGCGATAAACAGCCATTAGTCTGCCTGTCCGATGGGTGGGACAGTACTGTCCATATTGGTATTTCATAAATGAGCAGTAAATATGCTGGAAGCGAGCAGCAGACTCAGCTGTGCCGGCCCCAAAGGCCTCATGGGAGCAGAGATGCCAGTCTCAGAGCAGGGGATCTGCTTCGTGCAGACACTCAGGACTTCTCAAGGCCTGTGTTTTAGCTAAAGCTTCACATCACTGAGCACAGGCCAGAGGGGAAAGAGCTGGGAAGGTTCTGAACGATCCCTCCAGCCGGTGAGAGTGAAGAGGTTGGCACAGCACCTCGCTCCACAGTACCCCAGACCCAGGCCAGGAACAAGACCCCACTGTGCTCTCGTCTGTCCAGGCTCCCATGTGGCCTCCCTCAGGCAGCAGCTGAGCACCTGAGCCAGCGCAGTCCCATTAACTGTACAGGGTAAAGCTGTGATGTGGCTGGAGGTAAGTGAGGAACAGGGAACACACTCGGTCTGGGGGAATATGCCACCCATAATTATAACTGCTCCAGAGCTGTAATACCCCAGGGCTCTCTTCCCCTTTGACAGCGTGTGATTCATTCACACAGCACAGCAACGTGCTCCTGCCCCGTCAGCGCCGCTCTGTGCAACACCCATGGCAGCCCCCCAGAGCCCCCTCCAGAAATTTCCCCATTTCACTCTCTCTTCTCTGAGCCCTCAAGTTCTGTCCTCCTCTCTGCCCAAGTGCCCAGGCTGCTGCTGCAGCTGCTGCTGAGAGCTCCTGGGGTGCTGTTCGGTGACACCCCTGTGGTGCTGCTGCAGGGAAGCAGTGAGGGAGGGAGCCAGCTGGGGTTAGTGAGAGACAGGAGGTGGAAAAGCAGCCTTTGCATCCAGCAAAACAGCTTCGTAAATGAGCAGGGATCAGGGGGAGGGGAGAGAGAGGGGGGGAGGTGGCTGGATTCTTTGAAGCTCCACCCACAAAATAAGTTCAGCCCATGTGAGTAACCAAAAGGAGACACCATGATCTGTTCACAGTGGATGGTGCATTGTTCAAAACAGGATGGAGTTGCTGATTGGCTCTAAGGGGCTTCTGGGGCCGGACTCCCCTCATGGGGCTAGAATGTACCCCTGGGCTCCACTGGGCTCTCTGGGGGGAAATAAGAGGTGGCATCTCCCAAACATCACCTGCTTGTGGCACTGGAAGGAGGCGTCCCTGGCAATAAATGGTGCTGAGCTGTAATTCTCCCTCTCTGCTCTCACATGGGGAGTGAAATAAGTAACAGTGTTGATATTTAAATGATCAGTTCTCCAGTCTCAAAATAACACACTCACCTAGACTGGCCTGCAGCTCTTGTGATTTAAACCTCACTGATGGTTAACACCGGCTGTTGTGTAAAAAGTCCCCTTATTTCAGCAGTGGAAGCTGAGGTTGAAAAGCATTCAGAAACTCAGAGAAAAGTTTCCCACATAGGTATCTTTTAAGACTTGATATTCTGATTCTGTCGCCACACTGCCAGATCATTAATTTTGTGATAGCATCTCCTGTACAATGAAGGCTTTACAGAGCTTAATGATGTGTCACACCTGTGCCAGGTAACTTGCAGTGAAATCAGCCTGTAATTAAAAATCCAAAATTATTACCCATTAAACTTGCCAGCAATTCCCTACCTTGTACTCCTGGGCAGCGTCCTTCATGGAAACCACCGTGTGATCTCTGTGATCCCGGGACAGATGGCAAACCACACAGACAGAACTTTGATCCTCTTCACAGAACAGTTTCAGAGTCTCCTAGTGTTCCCCACACACCCTCTCTCCTTCTGCTCCCTTTGCTGCCTGTAAACTCAACCGTTTGGCTTTTTCCACAACATTTGCCAGCCGCCTGTTCGGCCTGAGGTTTCGCTGTTGCACAGTTTCTCTGCACTGAGGGCAGGAGACGTCTGTATTCGATCCCTCCCAGCACTGGGTGAGGCAGGCTCGGCAGAAATTGTGCCCACAGTCTATAATCACTGGGTCCTTAAAATACTCCAGACAGATGGGGCATGTAGCTTCCTCCTGGAGACTTTCCACGGGGTTATCTGTGGCCATGGCTCCCTCTGGACAGCGTAACAGGGTTAGTCTCACTTTTGGGAGCTCAGAAATATGCCCCACCTGCAGCAGCAGCCGGGTGTTTCCCTTCCTGGAACTGACTCAGGCTGTTTGCGGAGCTGGAGCCAGATCACTGGTAACATTCCAGTCCTGGAAGCTTTGGTGAGCAATCTCCCAATAAGGCTCCGATCCTGCAATCAGCCCCCTCTGCTGGTGTGGGGGGTCACTGGGGCTTCACATGGACATCAGCTTCCCCTTGTCCTGATGAGCTGACAGAACTGCGTGTCTAAGGAGTGATATTTAGGCTTGGCAGAATTCATTTGATTTAATATGTAATTTTGACTGATAAATATATAAACATTCTTACAAATAAATATTAATCTTATCTATTTAAACTTTCACAGTTTCAGTTTTTATCAATATTATTGTTCACAGTTGTGGGAAATTGGGGGGGGGGGATCAGACAATATTTTAGTCAGACAATTATTTTATGACAGTAGACACAGATTCAAAAAGCTAAAGTGTAACTGTTAAAACACAAATTGTCAACATCTCATGACAAAACATGCTACGTAAATATCCTTAAATTAAACTCTCGTAAGTTCTCAAGCAGCATTTTTCTTACAGTACCTATTTGTAAATTTCAGTTCTTATCAATGGAAATGTTTTTTAATCAGTTTGTGTGTGCAAAGTGAAATCAACATTTACTGACATCTACCGATAAAATCTAATCCTTTCAAGTCTAGGGATATTCAATTCACAGGCCAAAAAAATTGGTTAAGCTGGAATCAGTGTTTCAAAGGCTTGATTCTAACGTACGCTAAGGCAGCTCTGCCTCAGTGTAAAGGAGACGTAGTGTCAAAAGTGTTGCCAACATTCATGATTTTATGATGAATTTCATGAACATAACAATGGCCAGACGGGGTCAGACCAATGGTCCATCTAGCCCAGTATCCGGTCTTCCAAACAGTGGCCAATGCCAGGTGCCCCAGAGGGCATGAACAGAACAGGCGATTGAGTGATCCATCCTTTGTTGCCCATTCCCAGCTTTTGGCAAACAGAACTTAGGGACACCTAAACAAAGGAAGTTTCTAGTTTTCTTGGTTGCAGAGAAAAAACTTAAAATGTGATCTGAGTCAGCCTAAAGTCTGAGAAGTCAGAAGGCAAATAGAAAGAACTCAACATTTATTATTATTTTTATTTTTTAGTCTCACAAAAGGCAATCATCATTTTGGGGGTCCTGACTCATGATTTTCAAGAGTTTGGGGTTGGCAATACTGTGCCACTGAGAACTCAGGCCTTAAATTCCTATCCCCCATGGAAAGCCCCCTAATTTAGTGCCATCATTTATCTAAAACAGCAGAGTTAACAGATAGGGAAATAGCGAGGGCAAGGTGTGGGAATGTGCATGGAGCCAGGCTCTGGGGGTGCAGGAGGGAATGAGGGGTGCAGGCTCTGGCAGGGAGTTTGGGTGCAGGCTCTGGGAGGGGGTGCGGCACTTACCTGGGGCTCCTAGGCAAGGCGGGCCAGGAGTCTCCATATGCTGCTACCCCCAGGCACTGCCCCCGCAGCTTCCTATTGGCCACAAGGGCACTTGGGGCAGGGGGGAGGGATAGCTCCCAGGGGGGAGGGATAGTTCAGTGGTTTGAGCATTGGCCTGCTAAACCCAGGGTTGTGAGTTCAATCCTCAAGGGGGCCACTTGGGGATCTGGGGCAAAATCAGTACTTGGTCCTGCTAGTGAAGGCAGGGGGCTGGACTCGATGACCTTTCAAGGTCCCTTCCAGTTCTAGGAGATGGGATATCTCCATTAATTATTATAATTATTAGCCTGCACCCTGCACACAAACTCCATCCTAGAGCCTGCCCCCCAGATCCCCTCCCCCACCCAAACTCCCTTCCAGATCCTTAGGCAGGTGGGGGGCAGAGTTGTGGGGGGCAGGTTCTGGGCACCACCAACATTTCTACAAACCTGCCACCCCTGTCCATGAGGACAATTCTCACTTTACCTTCCCAGCCCTAGCAGGCAGTCTAGTATTGGACACCTTTGCAGCCCATTTTACTCCTAATTTACCAGAGAAGTATCACAAGGTCACTGAAGTTAAAATGGGGCATAGAACCAGGGTCTCCATGTTCTAGCTACTTAGCCCCACTAGCTTTAGTCTGAGAACGTCAAGAATCTGTTCTTTGGCTCTCCTGTCACTACCTGTTACACCACACCAGAGCTGGTAATAGGAGCCCACAGTTCTGAGCACAGATGTTTGACTGATGACTTGCAAATCATTGTGTAACCCGCCGGCAAAGCATTGGTCATGCCTATGCTAGGGGCTGGTTCGCATACAGCACAGCAGTTATTCCTGGAGCTGGTGTGGTGGGGATCTGAAGTGATGTGGCTCAAGCCCTGTAGCAGAGCCAGGCAGGGGAAGTTTGTAGTTCAGTGTGTTTTTGTATTTGTTTTGTTTTTGTTTTTAAATCTTTGTTGTTTTTAATGGTTTGTTTAATTCACTGATGTGCCACATTTCAGCCATTCATCTCATAAGCTGCTTGCTAGTCTCACCTCCTGGCACGTTTGAAGGTTGTCAGGCACTGGCACCAGCCAGTGGGCTCCAGAGCTCCCTGAACTGTTCCCGAGTTACATCGTTATATGCAGTAAACACCCAGACAGGCTGGAAAGGAACATGTCTCACTACTTGGCAGTGCTGGATTCCCCCCATCCATGGGGCACTGGGGCTGCTTCCCCTTCCTGCAGCCCCAGGTTTGGGGTTAAGTCAGGGTGGGGGTTGCACTGGCTTTTGAGGGTGTGGGTGGGTTTAACCCAGAGGGGCAGAGCAGGAACGTTACCCGGGGGATCCTTCACCCTGTGCTCAGGTCCCTACAGCACAATTCCTCCTGAACAGAGCACAGACTCTGCTTAACCACAGGCCCGGGGGAGGAGGGAGAACTCTTTAGGACCACCTGAATGTGCTAGAATCTCCTCAGTAGTTACAGGATACCTGGGAGTTACAGTCAGACCAGAAGTTGCCTTTTTAGTGAAGTCTTTCAACTTTTATCCTAAGCTACAGATTTTCTCTTCTGAGTGTCCAGTGTCCATCTGTGCTAAGTGATTTTAACTCTAATGACTTGAATCAGCAGCAGGTGAGGGTGAATGAGAAAGAGCAAAGATCATATGCAGAGTTATCATATGATGTTTCTGGTATGAAGGGAAAATATCAGCCATCTTCCTAGACAGGAAGGTCTGGTGTACACCACAGAGTTCGGTTGACACAAGGCAGCTTACGTCGAGCGAACTATGGAAGTGCCTACACTTCAGTCTCTCTCTCGCTGACGTAACTGCCCTGCAATGCCAACTTAATAACTCCACCTCTATGAGAAGCACAGAATCCAGGTCAATGTAGTTAGGTCAAGGCAGTGTCAGTGTAGACACCAGGAGCACCAGAACCTTGGTAGAAGTGGGGGGAGCGGCACGGGACTCCACCCCTCTCAGTGTCCCCACTCCTGCTCCTCCTCTTCCCCCCCAAGGCCCAACCCCTTGGCCAGGCCAGAAGCCAGAGCCAGACATTGGTAAGAGCCGCCCAGGGAATCTGGGCTGCTGTGGGGAGCCCCAGACCCTCCACCTCCCTTGGCAGGAGGCCCAAGAGCAGGGTGGGCCACTCAGAGCAGGCCAGGGGACAGGACCTCAGGGAAAGGCGGAGCAGCAGGGATGGGGCCACTGAGAGGGACCAGGCCTCATGGCAAGGGGGGGCTAAGGCTAGCTTCAGTTCCCACACCAGGAAGAGGCTGGCACCGCCAGCAGGGGCTACACTTCACAGCAGGGGAGCTGATCACCTTATCGGCTCCCCTGCCACGAAGTGCCACCCCTGTCAGTGCCATTCCATGTCTGCCCAAGGTTTGCATTTTGGGGGGTTGATGTGGCTCCTTGCCCCTCAAACAATGCCCATGTTAAAAAGCGAGGGGCCCATGGCCCCTTGGCCCCTCTGGTTCCGGTGCCCCAGTAGACACTGCATTGCTTACATCCACTGTTACTGGCTTTCAGGAGCCATCCCACAATGGCCCAACACTGACAGTACAATTGATACAAGCACTTCTGGTGAGGACACGCACCTCCGACACAAGGAGCAAAGTGCAGACAGGCACAAGCGATGCAATGACTGTGATGGCTATGTGCGGATGCAAGTTAGGTTGACTTAATTTGGTAGTATAGACATGCCCTGAGTGATAGTCTACCTGGGTCTCATTGCCAGGATGGTCAGCCTCACTCCCAGCCTGGGGGGAGCAGAATAGGACTCAGATCCAGAGTTACTTTATTTCACTGTCCCTCCCACAGAGTTTCTGCTGCTTTTCTTCATTTCCCCCCTCCCTCCTCCATTATTTTAGGGCAACAGAAATGACCTCCAGGAGCAGTGGGGAGGAGACTGGAGAGATGAATTCCTAAGTCTGTGCCATTTGCAGCTATTGGTGCCAACAATGTGATTTCCAGAATGCTTTGAACAGCAGCAGCATTGGAGGGGAGAGTATCAGGGGGTCTCCATCCCCCGTGCACAGGAGAAAGGAAAAACCAGTCTGGGGCAGTTACTGAGCTGGAAACTCCACCAAAGAAACCCAAAAGGGGCAAAATGGAGGAGGAGCATAGGGAAGAGGGTGAGAATTGCACCTGCTGAGTGCAACAACCCCTCTGCACTTGGCCTCAGGTCCCTTTAGACCCTGGCTGGGGAGTTTGGGAAGCAGCTTCCTGGGCCCAAGAAAGTTTAGTTGACTGTGGCAGGAAGGAAGCACTGACTGGAGATGCTCTTGAGAATTCAAGTAGATGTAGACTGCTCTGTAACTGGCCACATCTTCTACTCCTGGAGGGAATTCTTCACCACTGCAGACACACAGAATTCATGTGTCCTGCAGCATTTTTTTCTGCAGAAAATATGTTTCTGCCCAAGAAGTGCTGCAGTTCCACCTTTTTCCCACCAGAGGCTGCTGTGGCACAAGAATAGCCAGCAGCATGAACTCAGCTGGCTGTTCTGGCACCACAGCATCCTCTGTTGGGGAAAAGGTGGAACTGCAGCACTTCTGGAGCAGAATGTATTTTCTGTGGGGAAAAAAATTCTGTGTGTGCCCAGTGGTGCAGAATTCCACCAGGATTAGAAGTTCATCACAGCACCCTGCCCGTGGAGCCAAGTTAGGACAGAGTGGGGCACACAGAGCCATAGGTGCCAGCTTTTTCCTTTGCCTGGTGGTGACAGCAATGTCCCTCTGCCATGTACATTGGCCAAACCAAACAGTCTCTATATAAAAGAATAAATGGACACAAATCAGACATTAGGAATGGTAACACACAAAAGCCAGTAGGAGAACACTTCAATTTCCCGGGACAGTCAATAACAGATTTACAAGTAGCCATCCTTCAACAAAAAAACTTCAGAAACAGACTTCAAAGAGAAACTGCAGAGCTACAATTCATTTGCAAACTTAACATCATTAATTTGGGTTTGAATAGGGACTGGGAGTGGCTGGCTCACTACAGAAACAATTTTCCCTCTCTTGTTATTGACACCTCCTCATCAGTTATTGGGAGTAGACCACATCCACCCTGACTGAATTGGCCTTGTCAACACTGGTTCTCCACTTGTAAGGTAACTCCCTTCTCTTCATGGGCCAGTATATTTATGCCTGTATCTGTAATTTTCACTCCACGCATCTGAAGAAATGGCTTTTTTACCCATGAAAGCTTATGCCCAAATAAATCTGTTAGTCTTTAAGGTGCCACCAGACTCCTCACAGCTGAGAAATGGGTTCAGTGTTATTGCATCACATTGGCTGCCTTGTTGCAGCTGTGTAATGTGAACTGGCCACTGAGCTGTAATTTAGCTACCCCAGGCCCTGATGCTCCCTGGCAGCCAGGTGCAGGGTGTTAACTATTTAAATAATGAGCAGAAAGAAAATAAATCCTCAGCACTGACAGCGGGGCGTGTGTGTAACATTTATTCACAGTTTGGACCCCATCTGAGAGAGACTGGCCCTTGGAGCAGCTCCTTTCCCATTAACAGCCCTGTGCCACCACAACAATTGCTGATGGGTGGAAGAAATGGGAGCTGTCACGCTGTCTGGTGTGGCTCACAACTGAGAGCGACAATCTCAGGTCAGACTGTCAGAAAACAGAGCAGACACTCCTAACTGCTGCCACGTTCATTTCACCAAACCAGTAACAAGCGTGAACTCCTGGATCACTCTCCCAGTCTTACCATGGAGTCACAGAGAGTCCCCTGAGGCTCACCAGCCTGTCTTGCCACCCAGACAAACTGCACTTGGTGATAGTCGTCACTATACCAAATATCACATCATATGATGTTACTCCCAAACCAAAGGGTCAGTCACTTACCCCAGGCAGTAGGGTAGCTAGTGGGGTGCAGGGGAAGCAGCTGCTTCCCCTCAGCACATTTTCTAAAAGCGGCGCCTTAGTTAGGGGTTACCATGGCGCCAGCGGCAGGGCCCAAGCTCCGCTCTGAAGCTTGGCTTGCCGGGCCGGCGCTGGGCTCCTGCAGGCAAGGGGGAGCAGCACGCCCGGAGGAGCCATGGGGAAGGGGCGGCACAGCCGGAGGAGCGAGGGGGGGTGCAGAATGGTGGCCCGCAGCACGGTCGGCATCCGCGGCCGGAGGAGCGAGGGGGGGCACAGCATGGCAGCCCGCCGCGCGGCCGGCAGCCATGGGGGGGCAGCAGGCGTGGCCGGAGGAGCAGGCGGGGTGCAGCATGGCGGGCCGCAGCCGCTTCCTCCTCTGCGAGCACGACCAGCTCCTCCTTGCTGAGCGAGGTAATGTGATTCAGTGGCGAAGCCTCCCTGCGGGGAGGGCAGAGAAGCGGATCAGTCCCCGGCCTGGGACAAAGCGGCTGCTGCCCCCCCCATCCCACTCTAGCGGGGCACCTGGGCCAGCCTCAGCCTCTTGGCATCGCCCCGCCGGAGCCTGCTGCGGGGCACCTGCCAGCCAGCCCCGGGCTCTCCCGCTGGACGAGGCCACCCAGCCTGGCAGCTAGAGCACCAGCACGGTGCGCACTGAGCGAGGCCCACCCCGGGCAGGCAGAGGGGGGTCACTAGTGCCCATCCCCACCCCCAGCAGCCTCGGCCCTCAGGGACCGCCCCCCTTGCAGCGGGCAGTGCCAGGCGCCGGCGGTAACTCACGAGCGAGCGGGGCGGCGGAGCAGCTCCCAAGATGCAGGCGAACAGGTGGGGTAACTTTCCCCCAAGTGCTCAGCTCAGCCGGGCCGGGAACAAGGGCCCCGTGCCGCCACCTCCGTGCCCACTCAGCAGGCAGCCAGCATCGCCATGTGCCCCCCAGCCGGTCTGCACCAAGAGGGTTTACTCGCTCCAGTGCGGCCCCCAAGAAGGGACAGGGAGAGGCTTGTAAAGCCGGTCACTCCATCGCGCGTGGCCGGAGGAGTGGGGGGGGGGGGGCACAGCATGGCAGCCCGCAGTGCTGGAGGAGTGGGGGTTGGGGTGCGCGGGGGTGGCACGACATGGCTGGAGGAGCCATGGGGGAGGGAGGGGCGGTGCGGCTGAAGGAGCCAGCCAAGGGGGGGGCGCACGGAGCAGCCGGAGGAGGAGCCAAGGGGGGGCACCTTTTTTATGTTTGCTCCCCCTCCTCTTAGAACCTGGCTACGCCACTGACCCCAGGTCAGTGGATACTTCCTATCTCCCACCAACGACAACACTGGCAGCCAATTTCTCTAGTAAACTAACTAAGGGCTTATTAGCTAAGAAAAAGAATTTGAGTTATTGAGAGGTTAAAGCAGGTAAAGTACATTAACAGGTGAGACAGAATTTGTGAGTCCAAAATGATAGCGGAGATGTAGTAATCTGCTAGGGTTCCAAAAGTCTTTCAAGGTTACCCAGAATAACTCTGGGGATCTCTATCCACTCGCTCAGTATTTCCCCTTACTGGAATCCAAAATGGATAGGAGATGCTGGATACTTTTTTTGAATCCATATTTATAGCTCCTTTACATAGAGAGCCGTGGGTTTCTTCTTCTGAGTCAGTGAGGAATGAATCTTTGACCTCTGACCATTACACCAACCAACAACCACTTGCTTTGAGGCTAGCCTCGTCTTCATTTGCATCCCCCAAGGCTTCATCTGCATTTCATGGGTTATTTAGCTGCAAGTAAATACACAATGTAAATGTAATGACAGGGGTATATGCAATGTACATGTAGGATAACAGCAAACAACAATCCTTCATTAGTTTTCATGAAGTTTCCACATCAAACATCTTTTCATCTTAACACTAACACACACTTTAATTTAGGCTTATCTAGTTACCGGGGCACAGATAATGGAAAGGTAATGTAATAATAAACAGCAGGATTTAGACAAGCAAAAAAAAATACACTTAGTATCTCTGTTTTGATCTCTATCTGCACAAGTGAATTGGCCTGAATACATATTGATACCCATAACTCTTTTTTTTTATATGTATACTCAAGTGAATTTTTACTATGATTTGAGTTGGTCTGTCAGCATCACAAGAGCAACATATTTCATATACTTTCATTGCTTTCTAATATTAGTTACCAACTGGGAGCAAGAAGGAAGATCAGCACCATGCCGATTGAGTTGCATAAAAAGGACTCGGTGTAAATGAGAATTGGGCTCCGTATTTTTTAAAAAATAAACTTGCCTTTTACAGAAGAGTACAGAAATGAACTCATTTCGCTTTTCTTTTTGCATTTATAAAACTCTAAAACCAGATAAAGCCTTTAAAATAAACCTGTACCAAAAATATCATTCGGGTTCAGGTTCTTTAATCTCCAAAATGCAGCCTGGAACAAGTATCTATGCCTGAAAGGTACGATCCTAATGGCTGAGATGTATAAAATAGAACTGTTACAAAGCCTTTAACCATAGCTGCACTGTTGTGCAATGGAGCTGAAACAATACATATTTCCATAAACTCACCCTTTCAAAGTACGCAAAGTGAGATGTATAAAAATAGCTATTGCACTAGTTTTAATTATGAATTAAATTGTTGCAGATGTTGGAACTTTTGCAGCCTAACATGTTATAGATAAAAAACATTAATAACTTTCAAGCCATTTGTGGCTTATTTAATATTAATATCAGAGTGTTAAAGAAAACAATGCTTAGTACGCATGAACTCTCCATCTTAGCTTTATGATTCAAGTCTTTTCAATAACAAATACACCCCCCCACACACGTGTATTAAGAAAATGAAACATGAATAATTACTGTGAAATACCTGTTAAAACTGTGCTATTGCTTCTGAAAATGTCATTTTATACAGCAATACAAATGTAAAATAAAATATGCGTGAATAATGATAATACTCACCATCAGGGGCAGGTCCTCTGCTGGACAAGGGACTTGAAGTTTGGAGTGAGTTCAGTCAACGTAAGAAGGCCCTGATTGCCCCCCCAACCCAGCTCCCCTCCCCTAGCCCCCTCGATCACCCCTCATCTCCCCTTCCCTGATCCCCCAATTGCCCCCCACCCAGGTCCCCTCCCCTAGCCCCCCTGCCCTGCCCTGCCCAGAGAGGCTCCTGAACCCCACTCACTGAGCCTGGATACCAGCACCTACTTGTTCACCCTCATGACCCACTCACTCCATCCCTGTGCTCCTGCTGGAGCTGGTGGGGCTGCAGCTACACAAGCAGCCACCCAGGGACACACTGCACCCCAGAGCCTGGCCCAGCTGGGGTGGCCCTGTGCTAGGGAGTGGGCACGGCTCTGCATGGCTCCAGCCCCAGCTCGGATTCAGCCCATTTCACATTTGCACAGGGTGGGATGGCTACGGGGGGGGGGGGGGGGCTAAGGGAAATTTTGGAGTGGCTGTAACCCTCAGAATTCCCCCCCTAGTGCTGCCACTGATCACAAACTTTATCATTAATAAAACCCCATACCCCCAGCCCTAGAAAGCAGAGAAGTATCAGACACTTCCTGCCCCAGTTCACAAGGTAAGTGGGAAGCTGCACAAGGTCACTTCAGGTGGAACTGGGAAGAGAACCCAGGTTGCCAATGTGGAAAGCCCAGGCACTAGCCACTCATTTCTCTTTTGGGATAAATGTATGGCCTGGTCTACACTAGGCATTTATGTCGAATTTAGCGCCGTTACATCGAATTAACCCTGCACCCGTCCACACCACGAGGCTATTTAGTTCGACATAGAGGTCTCTTAAATTCGACTTCTGTACTCCTCCCCAACGAGGGGAGTAGCGCTAAATTCGACATAAGGCTTGGTGTGGATGGAAATCGACGGTAATAGCTCCGGGAGCTATCCCACAGTGCACCACTCTGTTGACGCTCTGGACAGCAGTCCGAGCTCGGATGCTCTGACCAGCCACACAGGAAAAGCCCCGGGAAAATTTGAATTCCTTTTCCTGTCTGGGTAGTTTGAATCTCATTTCCTGTTTGGACAGCGTGGCGAGCTCAGCAGCACTGGCAACGATGCAGAGCTCTCCAGCAGAGATTGCCGTGCAATCCCAGAATAGAAAGAAGGCCCCAGCATGGACTGATCGGGAAGTCTTGGATCTGATCGCTGTGTGGGGCGATGAGTCCGTGCTTTCCGAGCTGCGCTCCAAAAGACAGAACGCAAAGATCTATGAGAAGATCTCTAAAGCCATGGCAGAGAGAGGATACAGCCGGGATGCAACGCAGTGCCGCGTGAAAATCAAGGAGCTGAGACAAGGCTACCAGAAGACCAAAGAGGCAAACGGACGCTCCGGATCCCAGCCCCACACATCCCGTTTCTACGAGGCACTGCATTCCATCCTTGGTGCGGCCGCCACCACTACCCCACCACTGACCGTGGACTCTGAGGATGGGATATTGTCCACGGCCGGTTCCTCGGACATGTTAGCGGACGGGGAAGATGAGGAAGGAGATGAGGAGGACGAGGCAGTCGACAGCGCTTACCAAGCTGATTTCCCCGACAGCCAGGAGCTCTTCATCACCCTTACAGAGATCCCCTACCAACCCTCCCCAGCATGTAACCCGGACACAGATTCAGGGGAAGGATCAAGCGGTAAGTGCTTTAAACATCTAAACATTTATTTTTTACAAAACTGGAATATTAAGAATAAGAACAATGTGTGCTTCATGATTTCTTTACCCTGGGTGCTTAAGTAATCAGTTCCAACTATTTAAAAAAAATCAAACAGTGTCCGGTTGTGCATGATTCTGCTGCCCAAGCTGCTCCACTCTATAGTCCCTGCAACTGCAGCTATATGAAAATCCAGTCTATATGTCCGGGGATAGAGCAATAGTCCTCCACTGACATCTCAACGAAGTTCTCCTGCAGGTAATGGGAAAGCCTGTTCATCAGGTTCCTGGGGAGAGCGGCCTTACTGGGTCCTCCGAAGTAGGAGACATTCCCGCGCCAGGAGACGAGCAAGTACTCCGGTATCATTGCCTTGCACAGCATGGCGGCATAGGGCCCTGGTCTTTGCAGGCTTTCTCGAAACATCCTTTCCTTCTCGGTGTCCGAGATCCTCAGGATAGTTATGTCGCTCATGATGACCTGCTTTGAATTAGGTAGGGGACTGTTAGTATTGGGACTGCTTGCAAGTTCCTTTACAGAACTGTAACCGCTGGTTTGCAGCCACGCGGTGGATGCGGGAGAGGGGCAGCATACAGGGATCTTTCCCTGGGACATCCGCGAGGGGGTGGGACAGGGCCAGAGTTCATGCTTGGCCGATTGCTGGCAGCAGAGACTGGCATTGCTTTCAATGTGAAAGGAGGCCAGTGGTACTACTAAAGTTTTAAGCAGCCACAAGTCTACGGCTTACCATCTTTGCCTGCTACAGAGATTACGGTGTCCTGCCACGCTTCCCAGATCTGCAGTGCAAAACCCCAGGCACTGAAGGCGAGGTATGAAAATTCGACCTTGTCCTGAGTGCGCATGTGATAGGTGCGGTGCATGGTCTTGTTCACAGAGAAAGACTATGTTCTTTGTTCACAACTACATTTATCTTTCGGAGGAATTCACAACCTTTTTCTCATTCCCACAGCCACATCTGCGACTGTCTCCCAACCCAGCCTGGCATCACACTCCCAGAGGCTAGCGCACATTAGGCGGAGGAAGAAGAAGACGCGAGAGGACATGTTCTCAGAACTAATGGGCTGCTCCCGAGCCCAGGCAGCACAGCAGAACCATTGGAGGGAGAATTTGTCCCAAATGCACCGGACACATATGGAACGTGAGGAGAGGTGGCGGCAGGAAGACCAGCAGGCGACTCAAACGCTGCTTGGACTTCTGAGGGAGCAAACGGACACGCTCCGGTGCCTTGTTGATGTTCTGCAGGAACGGAGGCAGGAGGACAGAGCCCCGCTGCAGTCTATCAGTAACCGCCCTCCCCCGCCACCAAGTCCCATACCCCCCTCGCCCAAAGTCCAAAGAAGGAGGGGCGGCAGAGTCCGTGAAAACTCTCACTCCACCCCTGCAGACTGCTCAAGCACCAGAAGGCTGTCATTCCCCAAAATTTGAAAAGTCCTTTCCTGCCCGCCTCACCCAAGCCACCGTCCAAGTTTCACCCCCCAGTTTCATGTGTGGTTGTTAATAAAAAATACATTTCTGTTCATTACTGTTTCAGTCATGTTCTTTTGAGGGAGAGTCTGTCTGAAGGGGGGAAGGGGCTTGGTAATTGGACAGGACAGTCACCTTTAGCAGGGTACAGAGGCGGGGGCAGGTCCAGTAGCAGGGCACATACACAGTGCAGTGACTAGTTACCCTGGTCAGTCTGGGAGGTGGTTTTCATGTTCTGTGCATGGGGGGGGGCGGTGTTGCACTGTGACTTTGTTGCGGGGGAGGGCAGTTACAAATGTTATGCAGCGGTCCTTGTCCTGGATCACAGAGCCACGCAGCAGGGGATCTGTAACCCTCCTCCCCCTGCCATAAACTCACATAGCCCCCACATACACGCAGTTCCGCTCAGGAGGGCTGGCAGGCTCCGTTGAAACAACCAGTCCGCCACTGCGAATCCTGTCATTCCTGGAGTTTAGAAGGATCATTTGCATCAGTACACTACACCCGCTCCCCACCACAGTCTGCGTCCCAGGTTTCAAACATTCCTGCGAAAACAGTACTAAAGACAACGGTGTTCATTAACAAAATAAAACTGATTTTATTTTTTTGGAAGGGGGTGGAGGGGTTCTGTAACTGGAGAGGATAGTCAACATTAACTGAGTAAAGAAACGGTCGCAGGTTCAGCTTCTCTGTACAGAAACTTAAAAGTCACTGGTTACCCTGCTCACTGTGGAACCTAGCTTTCAAAGCCTCCCGGATGCACAGCGCGTCCCGCTGGGCTCTTCTAATCGCCCGGCTATCTGGCTGGGCGTAATCAGATGCCAGGCTATTTGCCTCAACCTCCCACCCCGCCATAAAGGTCTCCCCCTTGCTCTCACACAGACTGTGGAGCACACAGCAAGCTGCTATAACAATGGGGATATTGGTTTCGCTGAGATCACAGCGAGTCAGTAAGCTTCTCCATCTCCCCTTGAGATGGCCAAAAGCACACTCCACCACCATTCTGCACTTGCTCAGCCGGTAGTTGAACAGTTCTTTTTCAGTGTCTATGGCTCCAGTGTAGGGCTTCATGAGCCAGGGCATTAGCGGGTAGGCTGGGTCCCCAAGGATCACTGTAGGCATCTCCACATCCCCAAGAGTTATTTTGTGGTCCGGGAAGTAAATACCTTCCTGCAGCCGTCTAAACAGACCAGAGTTCCTGAAGACGCGAGCGTCATGAACCTTGCCCGGCCATCCGACGTTGATGTTTGTAAAACGTCCCCAATGGTCCACCAGTGCTTGCAGCACCATTGAAAAGTAGCCCTTTCTGTTAATGTACTGCCTGGCCTGGTGGTCCGGTCCCAGGATAGGGATGTGAGTTCCATCTATAGCCCCACCGCAGTTTGGGAATCCCATCGCGGCGAAGCCATCTATGATGACCTCCACGTTTCCCAGGGTCACTACCTTTGAGAGCAGTACCTTAACGATTGTGTTAGCTACTTGCATCACAACAACCCCCACGGTAGATTTGCCCACGCCAAACTGGTTCGCGACAGACCGGTAGCTGTCCGGCGTTGCAAGCTTCCAGAGGGCTATGGCCACTCGCTTCTGGACAGTCAGGGCTGCTCGCATCCGGGTGTCATTGCGCTTCAGGGCAGGGGACAGCAACTCACAAAGTTCAAGGAAAGTCACCTTCCGCATGCGAAAGTTTCGCAGCCACTGGGATTCATCCCAGACCTGCAGCACTATGCGGTCCCACCAGTCCGTGCTTGTTTCCCATGCCCAGAATCGCCGTTCGACAACATCCACATGACCCATTGTCACCGTGATGTCCTCGGCGCTGGGTCCCCTGCTTTGTGACAGGTCTGTGCCCCTCTCAGACTTCAGGCCCTCACCGCGGTGCCGTAGCCTCCTCGCCTGGTTCATCTGCATCTGCCTCTGGGAAAGGTGGACGATAAGCTGTGAGGCGTTGAGAACGGCCACAACTGCAGCGATGGTTGCAGCGGGATCCATGCTCGCAGTGCTGTGGCGTCCGCGCTGTCACTGACCGGAAAAGTGCACGAACTGATTTCCCGCAGGGGCTTTCAGGGAGGGAGGGAGGGCGGTAGTGACGGACAGATGACGACAATTTCCCAAAAGCACCCTCTACCCTTTTTTTTTACCCAGAAGGCATTGGCGGCTCGACCCAGAATTCCAGTGGGCAGCGGGGACTGCGGGAACTGTGGGATAGCTGCCCACAGTGCACCGCTTCCAATGTCGACGCTTTCCCCGTTAGTGTGGACTCACAAAGTCGAATTACTGTCCTTAGTGTGGACACACATGTTCGACTTTGCAATATCGATTCCACAAATTCGATTTAAGAGAAATCGAACTACCCTCGTAGTGTAGACATACCCTATGAAATAGATACAACCTGGTTATGTGTCATTACCCACCCCTGCACAACAGAGCCAGGAAGAGAGCACCAGAGTTGTGATCTCTAATCTGTCTAATAAGCATTTGTGGACCTGCTGGCACAGTGTGTGTCAAATCCCACTCTGGTGTTTGGCCTCAGAAACAATGGCAATTCCTCCTGAAGTTCAAATGGTGGGGACGTGTGCTGGGGACTGGAGAGGCCATGCTACAAACCCTGCAGCTGTGGGAGTGGGGATTGAGTGGTTCTACTTGATCTATATTTTAGTTTTCTTTTTTTAATAGTTCAATTCACATGATAGTTAAAACTGTTATAATCTGTTGATTGTGGGCCGATGTGCCATAAAATCCTGCTGTTTCAAACTGCGAACATCTGCCACGCGCTGACAGGTTTGGAAATTGAGAAGTGACCCAACCAGCTCTCTCCTCTTGAACAATTCCTGATGTGTATGTTTATATAAAACACATGACCCAGAGTGCAGGCTCAATAGCCTGGATCTTACTGTAATATGTTGCTATCATCATAATGACATACACAGAGGTTCTCATTGGTATTGGGATTCCCCCCACACACACACCCCAAATCGCTTATGTCAACACATGTCTGCTTCAAAAATCACAGCTGGAAAATTAAAGAGAAATGAGACATATAAAACATGTGTCTTGTTTATTTACCTTAAGTAAATGTCAGGTTAAAAGGAGCTAAGAAGGAACCTTCATAACCAGAATACATAGTAAAAACATCCACAAATTTGAAGAAGTGTTGTTCTGAAAGGTACCAAAGTCGAAATACTGGCCCTGAACTATGGGGTTGAATTAATGTTACAGTCTCTCACTTTCAGAAATATTTTATAGATCTCAATCTCATGTTCTCTCGCCTCCCTTTTCTTTAATTTCATCTAGTTTTACACATCATTTTCTCTAGCACTCCTTTCC
This sequence comes from Emys orbicularis, assembly GCF_028017835.1. Classification (NCBI taxonomy): domain Eukaryota; kingdom Metazoa; phylum Chordata; order Testudines; family Emydidae; genus Emys; species Emys orbicularis. The sequence continues at coordinate 16,155,045 of NC_088695.1, read as the reverse complement.
CATCTGTTTATTTCTCTGTGTCTCCCCAACCCTTCTCTATTCCCTATCACAGATCATTCCACTCCAGGTTCCCAGTTCTCTCCCTTGAGTTTATCCCTTCCGCTCTTGCTGCCTGCCACAGAGCATTTCCCTCCTCAGGATGATTTTGCTTTCACTCTTCATTTGAGTTTCCCGCCACTTTCTCCCGGCTTCTGTCTTTACACTGGTTTTACTTATTTTTTTTCTCTTTTATTCTTTCATTTCTTTCCCCCGTTTTGGTTAAACCTGCCCTGTACTCGACTCTCCACACCTTCATCCAGCTGACATCATCCCACCCTCTAACCGCTTCCTACTATAGCATCCCTTCCCTCCTGACTTGTAGGTCACACTCTCCAGTTTCTGGGTCTCCCTCTCCCAGGCTCCCTGCTTCTGGGGAGTCTCCAGCTTCTCCCCAAAACCCCAAATCCTAATGACTTAATTCTGTGTCCCTGTCACCCCCACATCTGCCTGTCCCCAGCCCAGCTGTTAATTCTACTCCTCAACCCTCACATCACTTCTGCCCCCTGCTCCTCCCTCAGTTCTGACCCTGCAGCCCCACATCTGCCCCTCAGGGCCCCTCTGCTCCTCCTGCAGCTCCAGGGGTTCTTCCCCCCACCCCCTCCCATCCCTGGTGCTGCAGGGAGGGGGAGGAGCTTTCAGGGGCCATAGAGATGAGCTATCAGGGGTTGGGTAGAGAGGGGACCTCCAGGTCATAGAGACTAGGATGACTGTGGCTAGAGAAGCCCATTTTCCATTCCCAGTGGGCTCTTCCCCGCTATGTCAGTGACACTGTCTGACCAAGGATCCCCAGGGTCCTCCTGTATCATAGAGGACAGCAGCAAACAGGCTGCACAATCCCGGGGGCAGTGATGAGATCGGCTTCTCTACCTCACTGACCTAATGCTCTCTATGGTGTGACACCAGAGACTGCACAGAGTTGAGACCGGATGCAACTTCCTGGGTCACAGAGACTTCATGATAGAAAGTCCACAGGAGCAGATCATAGAGACTACACTGTCTGAGGATAGAAGGGCTGATTTCAGGCTCCCCAGTGGGATATTCCTCTCCCTCTCTCTCCCCCCACCCCCATGTCTCAGGGACACAGTCTGAGCTGGGATCCCATCCACACCCAGTGCCAGGGTCGGATTCTCTCCCCAGGGACGGAGCCCAGCGGGAAAGTGAAGATCGGGGCCTCGTCAACAGCATCGATAAATGTCACCTGCCCCCAGTCACAGTCCAGACAAACCCGGATCCTGCTGGGGGCCCGGCTCAGGGGCAGGGGCGTCAGAGGGGAGGTGAGAGCCCAGAACTGATCCAGCCACTGCTCCACAGCCCAGATCCCCTCCTCAGGGCTGATCTGTCCCTTCCTCCTCACAGACTCTCTGGCCACCCCCACAGCCCAGCCTCCTCCACCTCCACCTCCCAGCAATGTCTCCCCGAGGTGAATCCCTCGCAGCCCAGCACACAGAGCTCAGTGTCAAATCTCTCAGGATTGTCGGGCAGATCCTGCCACGTGTCTCCCCATCTCACACTTTTGCAATCCTCAGATAGGACGAGGTGGGGATGAGCTGTGTCCGGATCCAGAGTCACATTCACTGGGGAGAATCAGAGCATTGAAGGCAGAGATCAGCCCCGGGGGAGGCTGGAACCATTTCTCTCACTTCCTAGCAGCCCTGTTCTGGCTTGGACAGTCCTGGATCCCAGGGAGCTGCCTCTGTCCTGGGCACCTGAGACTGAGCAGAGATGTCACTGCAGTTCCTCACTGTTTAATAGGAATCACTTCACTGGTTTTTCATTTGTTTGCAGAAGCTTCAGTTCCTCCTGCTGGGACTGCTCCATCCCCAGCGGCAGAGACACAGCAATGAAGGTGTCAGAAGATTTTAGTGAGGAGGGATCAGAAGAGGCAGGTACCAGTTTTAAACCCCAGAGGGAAGCTCCCTCCCCTAATGGAGCCTCAACTCCCAGGCCAGGAAACAGAGAGGAACAGTATTGGTACTGTTTGAAGACAGGATACTGGACTATATGGACCATTGATCTGACCCACTATGGCCATTCTGATGTTCTTATATATAACCGAGCTGTATCTGCCCCCCACTGTAACACACTACACCCCATTCCCCTCCTAGAACTGGGATAGAACCAGGAGTCCTGGCAGGGTCTCTCTCTCTCTACAGAGTTAGTAACAAAGTAAGAATATACATTAAAATTTTAACCATGTCCCTAAAGTGATTTTCCACAAGATGTCAGACCACGTTACTATTAGAACTCAGTGGGTCTAATGTTGATTTAATGTTCTTTCTTTTATAAAGGAATTAGATACAGAGCTCCTGTCAGCTAATTGCTAAGTTATCTGCCAAAACACTAGAGTTTTCAGGTGCCGAAGTAGCCCCTGGAATCATGGTTAAATTACCCTCCCCCCCAGCACCAAAATTTGAAATGGTGCCCGTGAGTGCACAGTACCCTACCGTGCTCTCCCATAAGAGCTGCATTAACAGGCAACTCTGCAAGTGAACCCCATGCCTCTCTATTTCCTTGGCCACATGTATCCTGTCCCTATTCTGGCAGCTAATCCAGAAAAAGAGGAAAAGAGATCACCACTGCTCCCACCTGAGGGATGTGTTGGGTTGAGATCAGCTGGTCGAAGCAGGCAATAGTGACAGAATCTGAGACTTGAAGATCCCAGAGTGACCTCTTACCTTTATAGACCTGCCCTTCAGTCAGACAGAGCTATTTTAAAGTTTAATGTGATAGTAAATAGACCCATTTTGAACCCTTCACCACACAAGACAAAGCCCGTAGGATTACTCATTAACTATTTATTTCTCCTCCCCTGGCTTCCTACAGCCACCAGCCACCTTCGAGCTTTCCCTCTTCTCTCGCAGCCTGTGCTCACTTGATTGCAGCAGCTCAGCGCACGGTCCAGCTTTGCTCTTTCAATTCCATTCTTCACTTCTTTGGGTGCTGCATTTGCAACTGAGCAGCCTGATGGAAATACCTGAGTCCTCTGTCTCGGCAGGCAGGCCAAGCAGCTAAAGCCAAAGACTCACTGAGAACGGGGCACGTTAGCCTGAACTGTCAGGAGTGGAGGCTTGGCCCATAGGGTAGGGTTATCATATTTGAACTTTCAAAGAAGAGGACACTCCATGGGGGGGAGTGGTAACCCTGCCCCCTATCCACACCCTCCCACTTCCCGCCCCCTGACTGCCCCGCACAGAACCCCCAACCCATCCAACCCCCCCACTCCTTGGCCCCTGATCGCCCCCTCCCTGGACCCCTGCTCCTAACCGCCCCCTGGGACCTCACCCCCTATCTAAGCCTCCCTTCTCCTTGTCCCTGACTGACCCCTCCTTAGACCCCCCCACCCTAACTGCCCCCCTAGAACTCCACCCCCTACCTGTCCCCTGACTGCCCTGACCCCTATCCAGACCCCCGCCCCTGACAGACCCCCTGGGTCTCCCACACCTATCCAACTGCTCCTTGTCCCCTGACTGCCCCCCCAGAACATCCAACCCATCTAACCCCACCTGCTCCCTGTCCCCTGACTGCCTCCCCAGAACCCCCGACCCATCTAACCCCACCTGCTCCCTGTCCCCTGATTGCCTCCCCAGAACCCCCGACCCATCTAACCCCACCTGCTCCCTGTCCCTTGACTGCCCCAACCCCTCTCCACACTCCTGCCCCCTGACAGGCTTCCCCCAGAACCCCTGACCCATCCAACCTCCCCCTGCTCCCTGTCCCCTGACTGTCCCTTGGGACCCCATGCCTCTTCTCCAACCCCCTGGTCCCCTTACCATGATGCTCAGAGCAGTGTGTCTGGTGTGTGGAGCCAGACACACTCCCCTGCGCGCTCCCCTGCAGAGCGCGCAGCCCGGCCCCCCCACCCCCGAGTGCTGCCAGTGTCTGCTAAGGCTGCAGGGGAGGAGCAGGGGAGGGGTTCTGGCTGCTGGAGGCCCAGATGCGAGCAGCTCAATCCGGCCCGGCTGCCGTGTCAGCTGCGTCACGCTCTGCATTGGGAGGGAAATCCCGGACCTTTTTAGATTTTTACAAATTCCTCCCGGACAGCTATTTAAAAACCAAAAAGCCGGACATGTCTAGGAAAATCCGGACACATGGTAACCCCACCATAGGGACTCCAGGATCTGCAGCTGCTGCCACCTATATGGTGAATCCTCCAACTCATCACCAAAGCTCTTCCACATTCTGCAGACTGGCCTCACTGTCTGACTGTGTAGGAGAACAGAAACCCTTTGTTACAGGAGGAGAGTCTCTTCAATGCTGCACTCTTTGCATGGTTTTCAGCAGTCACCATGAAACACGACTACTCTGAGAAGAGCAGATTTCTCCTCTGCGCTAGGGAGATTCCCATAGGTAAAACAGCTGTGGTGGGGGAGGGAGCAATACAAGCTCTACCCCTGAGCCCTTGAATAGCAGCAACTAGGACTTTGGGAGCCAAGGGATTGGTGTGTCTTGCTGGGAGAGCTGAGCAGGAGAGCAGAAAAGGGCATTGGAGGAATTGTAGAAAAGTCAGTGTCATGGCCAGGTCATGGGCAGCCAGACCTAGTGGTCAGAGGCAGAGTCCACACTCAGAAGACAGGAGTCGAGAGTCAGCTGGGTCAGGATACTGGAAGAGCAGAAGCAAAAGACCAAATTGTGTTCAGAACCTCAAATCAGATGAGTCCCAGCAAGTCAGGATGCCAGGAAATCAAACCTGGGGAGTGGGAGCAGGAACATCTAACACATGGTCCAGAAGACGGGGGAGCTCGGGTGTTCAGACAGCTTCTTGTTCCTGCTGCTGGTTTGAGGAGGTCCCGGGGGCCAATTAGCTGCTCTGGGACTCTGCCAATAGGCCTCAGGGATGGATCCTCAAACTGGGTCTGGACTTCATAAGTCCTAGGTAAGCAGTTTTTAGTAGGCTTCCAGGTGGCCTGCTGGAGTGTGGCTGCTCCCATGAACCCTGCAGACCCGGGTTAATGACCCATGGGTCATGACAGGGAGTGATCTCTCCCTGCTCAAACCTCCTGCAGGAAACAGTCTCCAGGATCCCGGACACATCCTCTGAGAATAAAAAAAACAAAGTCATGATGACAACTAGGCTATGTAACAGGAGCCCCCTCTTTTTTGCAACAGCCCCAAGTGCCCAGAAGAGTGAACGGTTCTTACCTTCAGGAGATGCACGGGATCTTCCATCTAAGCCTCAATGGGACCCATGTTGCTTGGTTTGACAGGATGAGATCATCTGTCCCCACTGCTCTCTGAGCTGGGCTGGCTGCAGCATACATCTGTGTAAGAGGCTGGGACAAAGACTGGAAGAGAGATGTTACAATCAGGGTCCAGGCACCCCAGAAGGAGAACAGAGGGTCTGAAACTGAAAGGCAAAGCAATCAAATCAGCGGATTCAACAGAGAATTTTTGTACCATACAGAGACATCAAATAAGGTCTGTTAGGAAAGCTGAAATGTTAGTCTGGAAACTGCTAAGGCCAAGATTGTGACTCTTAAGATTCAGTTTTAGTCACTACAAAGTGTTTTGTTTTGTTTGTCTGTTTGAAATTTGTCTCTTTCTCTTGCTTAGTATCACTTAAATCTCTTCTTTGTTACTATGCTTCCCAAACCACCTCAGTGTTGTGTGTGTGAGTGAAGTGTGAGTCTCCAGCCTACCTAACAGGCTGAGCTGTGCCCTGTTTCTTTGAAGGAAGCAAATAATTTCTGAGTGGTGCTGGGCACAGAGTCCAAGGGCAGTTCACCAGACATCTCCTGTGAAGCCCAAAGAGAACAAAGGAGCATGAGCGATTCAGGCCCCACTGACCCGTGGGAACTTCCCATAGAGGAGGCTACACAGTGCTCCAGATACAGCCAGCAGGATCCTCCCACAAGCTGGGCCATGTCCTTCCCCTCCCAGCCCCACAGCTTCTTCCCCACCCCAGCCTCAGTAACCCCTCCCATCTCCCTGGTCTCCCCACCCACTCTTCAATACCAGGCTGTTTCCATAATGGAAGCAGGTTTGTACCAGAGTTCACTCACCGCTGGATCCTGGCCAGGCCTCGTGTCACAGCTTCCTAGCTGGGCTAGCAACCCCGTTGATAGTCACTCTTGCAGTTTGTTGGCTAGGAACTCAGCCCTCCAACTAGGTGACTGTCCTTTAGTCCATTCCTTCATGGGTCATGCTCCTTCCAAACAAAGTCCAAAAATGTCTTGAGCAGAAACAAGGCCTTCCACCCTCATGGGGAGCTCTTCCTCAGCCTGATTTTGGCTTGGCCTGCCCTTCTTGGGTTTCTATGGTCTTCTATGTCCCCTTCCTTAGGGACGGTGGGAGAACCCAGTCCTACCCTAGACTCCAGGTTTTGGCCCAAGGCTGTATACTGAACAGCTAGGTCTGCGTCTGTACTTTTGCTGCTGTTTTCCCTTGCTTCCTCTCAGGTGGGGCTCACTTGGTCATCAATTTGGCCTAGCTCCAGGCTTTGCAGCCACAGGTCAAGCCACCCTGTTATATACCCCCTCCTCCTTAAAATCTGGCCCAACCCGGGGGCAAGTTCTACTCGTGTCCAATCTTCATCCCTCACCATCTCATCGCTGTTAGCGGCTATGCACTTGTACAGCCTCGTACTCACCAGAACTCAGAGGTCATCCTTGTCTTCCTGCAGCCACTCATTCTCATTAACAACTGCTTGCAGAGCCTTGTTCTGAAGCCACTAGCTTCTTCTGTAGCCTGTTTTCTACTGCTGCTGCATCCCCCAAAACCTTTTCCATCAGGGTCTGAGCACACACCACTGCTCAACTCTTGTGCCTGATCATCTCTGTGCCAACCATTTCCTCCTTCACCTCCCTGCAGCACCTGACAGGGGGTGTTGGAGGAGGGTCTGCAAGGTCCACGGCCATCCCTGCCATCTCCACCTAGCCTGCCTCAGGTGTGTTTGCCCAAGAGGATGCCTTCTCCTTTCTTTCTACCTTCTTGGGGCCCTGGCCCCTCTGTTTGCCACTCAGCAATTTCCTATGCAGGCCGGGTCTTTCGATATGGCCTGCTTCTCTGCACCAAAACCAAAGAACTTTTGTTCCCATCTTGGCATTAGGCTATGCTTGTACACTTTCTCATGCCCTGCTCTCCTGGGCTAACCTTCTCAGCACAGCCCCGGCATGCTCTCCAAGTCGGCTCTTTTTGTCCATGGGCGTAGCAGGTTGATTTCCCTTTGCAGGATCTCTGACAGGTATTGCTGCTGCTCCCTCAAGATTACCAGCTGCATCTGTAGCACTGTCTGCACTTCCTTCTGCTTCTGTTGGGTTTCTAGGAGCTGCTGGAAAACCCCCGAGCCCTGCTTTGGCTGCTTAACCAGTCCCTGGAACTCAAATGGGAAATCCCACTTGGAGGGACAGACCTTCCTTCAGTAACCAAGACTTCCATGAGCCCTCACGGATGACAGGGAGAATTCAATCGTGCTGACTATGCCAATAACCAATGAATCTACTCATTGTTAGGTGCCCTCTGGTCCTCCATCGATGGTCACTCCAGCACCATGGCAGTCTCTCTGCCTGGTAATTCGGCCCTCTGGCCGGCTCACCACCTTTTGTCAATGCTTTTGGGGCTCAGCTTGTCACAAAGAGGTCTTCCCAGAAAAAAATGTTCTTCTGCTCTCGCTGAGGCTCTGGCTCAGCCTGCAGCTCCCTTGCTGGGCTTGGTACCCCTCTCTGGGTGCGTTTATGCCCCCTTCTTTGGGGCCAGTAGAGGAACGTGGTCCCACCCTTACATTGGTAGCATCCCAGGGCTCTGTACTCAACAGCTAGGTCTGCTCTTTTCTCCTTGCCGCAGGTTTCCCTGGGCACATCCTACCTCTCCTCTCAAGTTCCCTTCTAGGCTTTCCTTGCTGCTTTCAACTTCCTACATAGTTCTCATTCCACTTCATAGCCTAGCTGGGCTTTATCACCGCTGAAGTCTTGTTCTTTCGGGGCCAATACATGGTCCCTCTGAGGTAGGATTCATTCTGTAATCAGTTTGGCTGAGCCCCAGGCTCTACAGCCCAGGGGAAAGCACTCTCCTTTCCCTGTTACAGACCCGCTCTGCCCAGTCCTGCTCTTATTGGGCTGAGGTGAGTCTTGCCCACATGCTCAGGGTTTAGCTGATCACCATATTTGGGCTCAGGAAGAAATTTTCCTCCAGGGCAGATTGGCAGAGTCCCTGGGGGGTTTTCACCTTCCTCTGCAGTATAGGGCATGGTTCACTTGCTGGGGGATTCTCTGCACCTTAAAGTCTTTAAACCATGATTTAAGAACTTCAATGGTTCAGACATAGGTTACGGTTTTATTACAAGAGTGGGTGGGTGAGATTCTGTGGCCTGTATTGTGCTGGAGGTCAGACTAGATGATCATAAATTGTCCCCTCTGTCCTTAAAGTCTATGAGTCCATGAGTTCAGACCTCTCCAGTTCAGACCTGGTTTCCAGAGGGGCTAAGTTCACAAAGGATCGACTGGCTGCAGTTGGAGTTTTGCTGGTTCTGGTGACTCTGACATTCATCATTCAGAGGCTGATAGGTTTGTTGAGAGGATGGTGAAACCCCATTGCTGATCAGAAGGAGGTCAGAGTCAGGTCTCTAGGAGCTGAAGGTTCGTTTGTCCTGCTGTGGGAAGTGGAGCTGGAGAGCGGAGATGTTATGTAAATGAGACTGCATGGTGGAGTTGGAGACTGAAGGATGGGAGCCTCCTCTCAGAAACGCTCACAGGAGAACAGATTTGAGGACATCTCTGGGGAGCCTCTTGCTAGGAAAAAAAACAAGAGTGGCACATTGATGGAGATGTCTCTGCCCCAGGGATGGAGGAAGCTCCCAACCAGGCTATGCAGCAGGGATCCCATTTCTCCCCCAGGAGACCCATATGCCCAAAGAAGTAAATGGCTCTTACCTCCATGAGGGAGCGGGGTCTTCCCTCTCAGCCTCTTTGAGAACTAGCACTGCTTGGTTTCATAGGACAAGGTGACCTGTCCCCACTGCTCCCTGAGGTGGCTCAGCTTCTGACTGCACCCATCTGGGAGGCTGTCGCACAGCCCAGGACCTAGAAGACAGGTGGGGAGGAGGTTCCTATTTATGTCACCCTCTGAGAGCCCATAGAAGGACCAAAGGAAGACTAAAGGGCAGGCGGTGAACCAGGCCCTGAGCCTCTGTCCCATCCTCACCTCCTCAAATGTGGAGCTTCCCGAGCTTCAGTTGGGCAGACAGTCTGTAGCCCTGACACAGAGGTCCTTCTGCACCATATGGGGCAGGGAGATCTCTGCCTGGGAGCACGGGGACTGGGATGGGGTCAGAGCAAGGAAAGAGGGGAGGGGTATGGGAGTGAGGGGAAGAGCTCATGCCCCAGATGAAGGAAGTTTGGGGTCAGAGGGAAGGAGCCTGGTCCACAGAGAGGGGAGAGAGTTTCTGTCAGTGACAGGGGCCTCCATTTCCCCTTCCACTAGCCCCCCATTTACAGTGAGACAGAGCAGTACCTGCAGCAGGGAGCGGGAGTTGCTGAACATGGGAAGTGGAACCTTTAAGGACATCAGATGAGGCACAGCCCTTGCAGCGCCTCGGGCACCTGGTGGAAGTGCCGGATGATGCGGAGCTGGCACATCACCTTGGCTGTGACGTCCTCCTGCTGCAGGGGAACGAGAACATGTCAGAGACTGAGGCACTGCCCAGGAATCTTGGAGGATTAAGGACACCTGGAACCAGCACCATTTCCATCCAGCAGCTGCTCATGTCTGAGTGGTGGATTCACCCTCCTGATCCCCAGGATGGAGGCTTATTGTCCTCTCTAGTGACCTCCAGTGCCAGCCCCCCTCCTTGTAGGGTTAGCTCCTGCCACCTCCCCCTCAGTGCCCCTGACAGCTGTTCCACCTCCAACCCACCTGGGGACACCGCTCAAGTTTGTAGAACCCTCTCCTCCACCCCTACCTCCATCCCCACCCAGGTAGGGCAGGGAGGGGGGCAGGAGGGATTCTGGCAGCAGTGAAGTGGGATGGGGGGAGGTTGAGACCTTTCCCCAAGTCACCCCAGTGACAAATGCTGAAGTCACAGGATGGCAGCCCTGGTGAACGGGGCAGGTCAGCAACCCCTGCTGACTGAATCCTCCCGTTCTCTCTAGAGCGGATCCAGCCCTGCCAACAGCAGGACAAGCTTCCCCACCCATGTGCCTCAGAACTGCCTGGCAGGTCGCCATCACCCATCAGTCCTTGGCCTCCCAGGCTGCCAGTGATGGGAGCAACTCTGGGTGCTGGCTCAGGTGACATGGACACTAGGCCATGGGGAAATGTGTGCAGCTCTGTGGGGCAGAAAGGTTCACAGAGGGCACTTAGGGGACTCTCCTGCCCTTCCCAGGAGTGATAGCAGAGCATCACATCCTAAGAACAGAAGTCCATGAATTCCCCATTAGGTTCCTTGCTCCCAGGCCAGCAAATGGTGATAGGATGGGAATGAGGCCTGGGCCCCACCACCAATCTCCTGAGTCTAATGCAGCTGCTTACCTTGTCCCCCATCAGCTGCTGGGCTTCCCCCAGGAGGGAGTATGTGAGGAGCAGCCCAGCCTGGCTGACACGCAGCAGGGGGTCGTGGATGGCCAGCATTGCTGTCTGGAGGAAGTAGCTTCTCTGCCCCGCCGAGAAAATGTTTCCAAAGACCTAAAACCAACAGGACACGAGGCTTTAGCAGATTGCCCAGAGCCAGACTCCAAGCCCTGGAGATAGAACGGCCTCACCGTCTAGTGCCCCAAAGGGAGGGCAAGAGCTGCTGTGGCCAAGGCAGTTCATTCCCCAGGAGGTTTCAGGGTCCCAGGGCTCAGGGAAGCCCCTTTATTAAAAGGTCACAGATGCTTAGGGATCAAAGCCTCCAGTGGCTCTTTCTGGAGGACAATTAATCGCAGGGGCCATGATGGGCTGGAAATGGATCTCTAATGTGGGTGAGCAGGGCCCACTCTACTGTGCAGCGCACAGAGATGATAGGGACCCTGTATTGCTTCAAGCAGAGAGATCTCCCACCTCAGTGGCTAGACGAGTGTGCGTGTTGGGTGGGGGAGGGGGTTGGAGCTGACAGACCAAAGGTCTATTCCCCCCAAATTAGTGATTTCTCTAGTAGCTGGGTATGGCCTCTGCAGCTCCTTGGTTCCTTCCAAGGGGAATCCAATCTGCAACCTGACAAGAATAAGGAGACTCATGTCCCTGTCCCCATCACAGACACTCCTAGGAAACTTTTCTTCTGCTGCAGCAATTCAGCTTGTGGGAGGCAGGACAAGCTCACACAGTCTCTCTCATGTGGCGTCTATAGAGCAGCATTCTGTAGATGCACTAGTAGATCCAGGAGCCATTCCAAGGCCTCCTCTGTGATGTTGTGGAAATCACCCATTTCACCTTTGACTCCAATCTGGGGGCCCTGTGTTGTGGTGTGTTCGAAGGTTTGGATGTTCTCACTACAGTTGTGAGACGAGGGGGGGGGGGGTGTCTTTGATTTTCTACTTGTGCAGCAAGTAGCCACAACTGGGATCAGTGACAATGTGCTTCTTTGGAACAGTGGCTGAGGTCCAGATACTCTGCCATTCCCTGGCCGGGTCTGGAGACATGAGCGGGGAGCATGTGTTCTATATTGGCTCTGGAGCCCACAGTGTCCCCTACCCAGTTCCCAGGTTGGGGCATTCTGCTTCCTGACTGGCAATGGAATTGGGCAAACCCCACCTCCTTTCTCTGCTTTTACAGGGGGCAGGGAATGAAACAAGGGACTGCTCAAGCAATAGTGACTGACTGACCCAGTGCTCTCCTCTCAGACACTTGGGGATCAGCCAGAGGGACAAGGAGCAGAGAGAAACCCAGAGCCATAATCCTATATTAACTCACCCACCCGGGGAGTCTCCTTATGCCATGTAGCAATGGATCCATGTAAGACACTCAAATCACAGCAACTAGTGAGGTTCCAATGTGGGACCTTTAGCACCAGCCTGGCCCACTGGATGCTGGATGAGGAACTCTGAGCTGGAAATAAGGAGTGGGCTCTTGTCCTGTCTCCAGGAGGCATCCACTGCAGGGAACCCAGCCAGCCCCACTCCCTGAGCTGTGTCATGCCCTGGCACAGTGTCCTTACCTCCCCCACCCTGGCTGTGTTCTTGAAGCCCAGGAGCCTACTGTCTTGGTGCCAGTCGTAGCACCACAGATCTTCTGCCTCATGTATGGTCAGCCCTGGAAGAGAGAGAGAGACACTTTGATCATTCTGGTTGCAGTTTCTGTGTCCTTCCAATCCCATTGGTGGCTGCACAGTGGAGTGGAGAAGAACAGAGGCAGAGAGAGACTTGTCCTCCAGCTGGGGTCAGTCTGAGAGAAATTGTCTGGGGTCCCATTATCTATCCAACTGTGGTCACTCTCAGTCCCCTATTGGATTCCGTGTCCCAGCGGGTTCCTTACCCCTCTGTTGGAGCAGCAGCTGGTAGAGCCGGTAAGTCCTCTCCCTGGCCTGCTGGCTAATGTCCTTGTTTGGGTCACTGACAAACAGAGCCAGCTGTGCCACGTGGTGACCCATCGTAGGGAACTCTGCTGAGATCTAATGGAAGGGAGAGGAGAGGGGAGTCCATCAGCATTTTCCTGTCAGCAACCTGTCCCCCCGAGCCAGAAGGAGATGCTGGGGAAGAGGAGCCTGAGATAGACCCTTCATTTGCTCTGCTGACAAGGGAGACAGGACAGGAGCTGCTTTGGGAGGCCAAGCAGGGGCTGGAGCATGGTCCCCTTAAAGGCCCAGGGACAACACTTAACTAGGACAAGAAGAACTTGACTCAAGCCTATCTCATTCCTTGCTCTGACTCTGCCTCCCCATGAGGAACACTCCTAACCCACAGCCCCTGCAGCAGCAGATCCTACAGCCCGTTGGAGCCAGCCCGCCTATGCCTGGAGTCAGGAAGCTGGGGTCAGAGGTCACTTACGTCAAACCCAGGGAGGGTGACTGCATATCTGAGCAGGGCCGTGCTGCTCCTAATGGCCCTGGCTCTCTCCTGGGACACCCTGGACACGATCCAGAGGTTGACATGCTGTGGGGAAAGGAGGCAGGTCAGGATCAATGGGCAGGTGGTGCTTTGCAAGTGAGCCCCACCCCGGAGCCCCAGGGGCCTGAGACATTATGCGCAGGGGGGAATAGCTGAGTCATTGATCACAGAGCTTTAGAAGGGGATTCCTTCCCCTAGGACACAGCTTGTATCCTGCAGGTCACAACTTGTCAGGGTCTCTCTAGATTGGGACAAGGTTCGGTGTCGGGGCTGGTCCCATCCTCCCAGAACTCCTGATTCCTGAACAGTTCACCAGAAAGGAGACTGAACCCTGCCGTTCCCTGCTACTAAAATCCTTGGTGGGATGTAGGGAGTCACTGAGAGCACAATCCCCCCAGGAATTTCAGAGCATATCAGAGAGAAGGACTGATTCCCTAGGGTCCTCCTGTTTCTCTAGGAAGGAATGTGTGCCTCTTCTCTAAGAACCATCTCTGGAATCTCATGGAGTGTGTGCGTTGGCGGGGGGTGGGGGAAGGGGGAGTTTCCGGACTCTCACTCCCCAAGACAACCAGGGGTCCTGTGGTTAGTGCTCAAGAGAACTAGGTAGAGCTCTGGCTTGAAGTCCCAGCTCCTTCCTCTGTCCCTCAAGAAAGCAGGACCTGACACTGCATTGCATTGACCTCCCCAACCAAGGACGTCCCACTAGGGACCCAGCTAGGAGGACAGAGTAGAAAATGGATCTTCCAGTCTCTCCTTACCAGTCCCCCAAAGAGTTAAGGTAAAATTGGTTCCCACCTCTCCTTATGGGGCTCACCTCCAAGATGTAGTGGAGCCTGTCTGCATCTGGGGACTCTGCCAGCAGGTTCCCCAGCATGGCATCCAGGAGCTCTGGCATGACTTTGTGCAGAGCCTGCAAAGCATGGGTCAGAGTTAGGGAAACTGGGCCTACACCTGCCACAGGATGGGAAGAGGGGTTTCTGGGAAGCATTGGTGAAACTCCCAAACACATATCCTGGCCTCTCTCATTCACATCCCACTGCAGGCAATTAGCAAGAATTGATGACACCTGGATCTTTGGTCCATGAGCTTAGCAGGTCTCTGCAGAGAGCCTTGTAGGCAGAAGAGTATGAAACAGCCAAGTTGCTATGGATGGAAGCTGGGCTGCTGAGCAAAACACGGCATATGGAAGAAGGAAAGAAAGAAATCCCCCAGGGAGAGGTAATCCTCTGGAGGGAAGGATCCAACCCTGCAGCTTGTTCTATCTCTGCCTACCTCACCCCTAAATCTGGAGCTCCAGCAGATCAAGGGAGCAGGGACCAAGGACCACTCTGGAAGACTAGGAGGATGGAGGAGGAGGATGTACCTGGATGTTGATGGTGTCCTTCTCTGTGCCCAGGGTGAAGACGGAGCGAAGGGCAGCTCGCAAGAGGTGGGTCTCTAGGTCTCGCTCAAGGGCAGGTTTCATGGTGCTGGCAAGAGAGAGGATCTGGTATTAGACTGTGCAGTACGGGGGTGGGACTGTCACCAACATGGACACGAAACCACAGGGATATAGGCACAGGCTGGCGAGAATGGAACTTGAGGCACTGAGCTAGGGAATGACAAGGCCAAGGTGTCACAGACAGACAGTGGCAGGACAGGAATAGCGCCTGTTCCCTGGAGCCTGCTGCCCCTCCTGTATCTGAGCCCGGGAGTGAGCCCCTCCCCAAGGCCCCTGTAATGTTATTGGACTGAAAAGAACAGCTGAGCCAGGAGAGAGTAAACCTTCCCACCCCACCATCTCTGCCAGAGGAGCCACTCTAGGGAGGTGAACTGGGAGTGGGAGGGACAGTGACTCCCAGCCTTGGGCCTGAGCAGCACTGGGGTTAGGGGAGCCAGCGGGGGTTGGGAGGAGAGGGGCTGTCTCGGTACCTGAGATTGCCCACTGCAATCAACGAGTTGGCGAGGATGGCACTGGATGGAGAGTCTTTAGGAAGCTCCTCAATGAGCTCCTGTGAGACGCGAAGGAGACAAAGGAGCGTGAGAGATTCAGGCACTACTGACACTTCCCCATCAGGAGATTACACAGCCAGTGCCCCACATGGCTAGCAGGATCCCCCACTACCTCCTGCTCCTCCGATTTCTTCCAGCCCACCAAACTTGTCCCCCTTCCAGGATTCCTGCCCAGCTCAGTCCCAATCCCCTTCTTTCCTCCTCCGTCAAAACTGCCCCCATTCAGCACCATCCCGACTAGCAAGCTGGGACCATGTGATTCCTTGTCCCCCAGCCCCACAATTCCCCCACTGCCCAATCTCAGAATTTCTCCCTTCTCTTCTCCCCAGCCTTCAGCCCCAGCAATCCCTGTCCTCTGCTGCCCCCTCCAACACCACCCAGCCCCCACCCATTAGCCCAGCTATACCCCTGCCAATCCCATGTCTCTCTCCTCCCTCCAGCTGCCGTATGACATGTCGCACTCACCACAATCCTCTCCACCACAGCCGCCTTGCAGCAGTGCGGCTCCAGCGTGTCCTGCCCTCTATCCTGTGCAGCGAGACATGCGGGGTAGATGGCCTGCAGGAACATGAGCTGCTGCCCCTCATCCTGTACCCACCAGGAGTGGGGTATAGCGAGAGAGAACCTGTTAGCTAGGGACATTCCTGCCCCATCCACACCAGCTCCAGGGCTCAGGCCTCAATGGGGGATTGTGGGGACCCCCTATTGTCCAAATCCCCCACGACTCCTACACAAGCAGGATCAGGAACTGGGACAGTGCCTGTGGCGGGTGGAGACCTCGGCTGTTGTGGGACAAACACCCCCATCTTGGGGCTCCCACATCATGGATGTAAAAGGGCCCCATTGGTGTGGAGGATCATCAGGGACAAGACCTTCAGTAGGGGGTGGGGATGCTGGGAAGGGACAGGACAATCTTGGTTCCAGCCCAGCTGGGGAACATTTTGTACCTTTTCTCTGCACTGGACCTGCTCTCTGATGACCTTGAGAGCAGCTTCATCTGTGGCCATGTCCACCCATTCCTCCTCCTCTGAATCCCTGGGGGTTCCTGCACCAGGGAGATACGGTAACAGGGTGATGCCTGCTGCCACTTGCAGGAAGGAGATGGGCGTGGTGGGGAGAGCAGGATTAAAGACCCCCCCCTTCCGACCTCAGGCACCCAGGGCAGATCGGACCCCACACCTCCCTCTCAGGGATGCCTTCAGCCCCCAACAGCTTTAGAAGCCCATAGCACAGAGCCCCCTCCCCCCTCCACTGTCTAGGATTCCATGGGAGGTGCCCACTCCCTCAGCCCTGGAGCATCAAGGACCAAAGTGGCAGCAGCTCTTGATGCCCCCACCCCCAGTTCCCCTTCCTGCAGGGGCAGCTGTGTGACTGCTGCTGGTGTCAGTGGGGTTCACGTGGCTCAGGCCAGACACCTGGGCTCGGGACTCCCCCCTCCCCCCACCATATCACTGGAAGAGTGTCTGGGACCAGGGTGTTCACATCCCTGTCCTCGCCCCTCCCTGAGCCCAGCCTGGCTCCTTACCTGGAACAAAGCAGCAGCGTCCATCGGTGTCGCTGCTGCCAGAGTCCCAGGCACTGCTGCTATCCCATGCTGAGCTGCTGGTGCTGGGACAGGGATCTTCCACCTCCTGGCCTGAGGGGGCTGGAAGGTCCTCAGTGGGCGGGCAGGGCAATGCCTCCTGCTGGGAATGAGGGCTGGGCTCCTGAGGCCGCTGCTGCCCACACAACAAGCCCCAGAGCCTCCCTGCCCGGCGCCCCTCCTGGGCTGGGTCCTGTCTGCGAAACCGCATCGTGAGCCAGCTCCATCTGGGCCTGGTCGGGGCCTCTCCCAGTGTGGTGCCTGCTCCGGGAGCTGGTTTTGTTTGCCAGAAGGCTGGGCACTTCCGCCTTCTGGCCTGGATGGGAGCTGCTTCCCCACCAGTGGGGACGGAGAGGTTGCTCTGCCCCTTGGGAAGATGGCAGCTGCTTCCCTCAGGCTCTGGGGCCACCTGCAGAGCCTTCTTCCTGAATATCCTCAGGAACCTGGCCATCCTGGAATCGAGGGGGGAGCAGGTGTGAATCTGGGGTCAAGGCAGCCTTTCACTCATGGGCCTTTTCGGTCCCTCCAACCAGACCAGCCCCTTCTTCCCCCACAGGAGTGCAGGGAGTGCAAGCTACACACACTGGCAGGAGTTCATTGCATGATCTGCTCCCAATGTTCCCCCTCGTCATCCCTGCTGCTGCAATATCCAGGAAGTCTCATGCTTTTAGAGCAATGGCGTAAGTCCCAAAGACCATCGGTTACTCTGGACAAACAGCCGCCTCCTGTCGTCCCAGGCCACACTCCCCCGCCCAGGCTAGAGAAGGAACAGAATCCAGGAGTCCGGACTTCTCCTGGGAAACCATTCCCCATGTCAAAGTCACAATGATCCTAGGCACAGGAAGACCAGGGCCCTCCTCATTCCCCATTGATTTCCATGCTCAGAAGCTCACACGGTCTGGCCCAGCTCAGAGACTGTCAGTCTGGGGAACAGTGTCCCACAAGGGAAGGGCTGGGAGCCCCATTGCTGGAACCTTTCCAAACAGACTGGAGACAGCTCTGGAGAAGCCCCTGCCCAGTCTGAGAGTGAGGGGCTCTTGGGGGCTGTTTGCAAATGAAATCCCCCTTTGGAGATGTTCTCTCCCCCTGTTTCTGCCTCTCCCCAGACAGACAGGGGAAGCCACCGAGGAACCCTAATGCCACTCACTTGCTCTAGTTGATGGTATGACGGATGGCGGATGTTCAGGGTCAGCAGATGTCCCTCGCCCTCCTCCTCACTCTCCAAGCCTAAGGCAGTCTGGAGAGGGTGGTGACCTGAGGAGTTACCCTGCCCAGCCAGCAGGCAGGGTGATGACACTAGGGCGATCGACTGGCTGTGAAAACAAGAGTATCTTATTGCCAAAGGATGGAGAAAGTCAGCCAGCAGCAGTGGGGTGCAAAACACTGCCCTAGTGCAGAGGTGACAGCACCTCCAGGATCCTGACATCCCAGCACTTTACACACCTTCCTGGAGCCTCCCAACGCCCCTGGGCTGTAGCGATGGGACTCCAACCCTAATGATGGCAAACGGGCCTCAGCTACCGGCTCAGGGTCACACCGAGTGTCAGAGCCATGGATGGACCCCTTCACTAACCACTGCTGCACACTCCCTCCCACAGCTGGCAATTGCAACCAATCCCTAATGTCCGTTCCCCCTGCCTTTGAGAGGGAGTGTCACTCCTGGTTCCATTGCTGCCTATTGATCTGTGGGACCAGGGCTGGCTTTAGGCCGATTCAGCCTATTCGGCTGAATCAGGCCCTGCGCCAAGAGGGCCCCGCAGCAGTTGTCCACCCCGCCCCCAGCTCACTTCCTCCTCCTCCCCTCCCCTGAACACTCCGCCCCCTTGCTCCTCCCCCTCCCCTGCTTCCCGCGAATCAAATGTTCCTGGGAAGCCTGAAAGCGGCAGGCAGGCAGGCAGCAGGTAAGCTGGGGGGGGCGCGAGGAGGCACGGCCCAGTCCGGCTCCCCAGGCCGAGCGGCTCCCTCTGGCGGCCGGCCCCGGCCAAGAGGCTCTGGCCCCAGCGGCTCCGGCCCAGCTTGACTCGGGCCCTGGGGCGCCGGCCCCGGTTTCGGCCGAGTGCGGCAGCCCCGGCCGAGCGGCTCCGGCCCAGCCCTTGCCCCGGCCGAGCACCCCCGGCCCCGGCGGCTCCGGCCCTGGCCCTAGCGACTCCAGCTCGGCTCGGGCTCCGGGGCACCGTCCCTGTCCCCGGCCGAGCGGCTCCGGCCCGGCCCCAGTCCTGGCCGAGTGGCGCCGCCCGACGGCCAAGCACCCCCGGCCCCAGCGGCTCTGGCTCCGGCCCCAGCGGCTCCAGCCCGGACCCAAGCCCCACGACCCCGGCCGGAGCTCTGGCCAGAGCGCGGCCCGATTCCTGGGGCGGGGCTTGCCGGAATCGGGCCCCGCTCTTGCTAAAGCCAGCCCTGTGTGGGACTTTGGGCAAGTTGCTCCCCCTCTCTATGGCTCTCTGGGACTCAGATCCCTGAATGGGCTTTAAAAAAGACAGTGGTTAATGTTTGGCCCCAACTATTTCTTGTTTCTCTAGACTAGCCATTTTAGCAAAGTTTAGAATTCTTGACATTCAACACCTGGAAACATCCCTTTCTCCTTCGCTGACAGCTTGAGCATCCCTTATCTCACCCAGGCTCACTGCTGCCTGGAGTTAGAGAATTGACCCTATTCCCATTGGATCTACCCAAGGAGTCACACAGCAAAGTGGTGACAGAGCCAGAAAGAAGCCAACGGTCCTGACTCCTGTTCTAACTAACAGACAACAACCCCCCCCCCGGAGGCAGGGATAGAGCCCAGGAAATAAGGGGTGAAAATTTTCATGGAAACCGTTTTCTGTCAGAAAATCCATTCAGACTAAACCACTTTGTTTCTTGAAATCATAACAAGTAGGATGAAAATTCTTTGCAAAATTATTTGTTTGCAAAACAAGAGCATCTCCTGTTTGTCACAGTGCATTAAACTGTCTTGTCGTACACAAAGAGGAGACACTGTGATCTAGAAAATTAGATGAGATGCTTCAGTCTGAGCTAAGTAGTTGCTGCTCTTAATTTCAAAAGAATAAAATGCAAATAAAATAGAATATTATGTCATAATCTGATATGGCTCAATGTGATAGGACACCTCCTATACTGCACTGCTACTAGTTACACTCTTCAATGGATCCCCATCATCCACCCAGCACGAGGTAGGTGGGAGAGGATTGTTATTTGTACTTGACAGAAGGAGAAACTAATGCTGAGAAAGGAGCGGTGACTTGTCTTAGCTGATGCAGCCAGTCAGTAGCAGAGTTGCTCTCAAATGAGCTACAGACCATTGTAATTATTCAGCAAGTATTTTAAAAGAATTGGAATGTTAGAGAGGATCATGAACTGCTCCGAGACAATTAATGGAGAGCAGCAGCAACATTGGTCAAACATATAACTGGTTGTGACTTATTTGCTTGGTCATAAAAGAGAACAACAAAGACCAGAGTTTCCTCCCTGTCAATAGCCCCCTCCTCAGCCAATCAAGGTTGAGACTTTGAGGGGTGGGAGGCTAAGGGTTCTCACCAAATAGCCCAAGAATGGCGCAGGTCACCACCGAGGGGATCACTCTCGGAGCACTATTCCAGTTTCACCTCTCTGTGAGGGCCTCCCACAACCCCCCTGGCCCCCGCTGCACACACAGAGCTCCTGGTGGTGGCAGCAGAGCAGACGAAAAGACAAAGAAAGAAAGAAGAGAAAGGTAGGAGGGACAGAGGTAAAGGGAAAATAAAAAGGAGAAACCCCAATGTCCCCAGTGATTCTAAGGGACAAGTCCTACGTTGGGAATACAATGCTGCTACCTCAATCTAGTGTTTTCCATTCCTAGAATTCAGCCGGCACCTGATGGATCAGACTGAACAGGTTCCAAACCTCTGGGAGGTTCTTACCTTCTGTTCAGGGATGTCTGTTTTCTAGCAAAATCAATAAAAGAAAAGGAGAAAACTCCGAATAGGGTCCTCCTTGTGCTCACGTATGTGAAAGTGAATTCTCTCTCAGTCCTCAAGGAGAGACCTCGAGAAGGAGACGTGCTGAAGCAAAGCCACAGGGATCTCCAAGGTTGCCCCTGTCCTGCACCCCTGTCCTGCCTGGCTGATGTCAAGATCTCTCTGTGAGATCATCGCCTCCCCACCACCTTTGTCCAATAGGCTGAGGTCCTGCCAAAGGCCCTTGTGATGTCACTGCCACACTCACCCCTCCCCTGCAGTGCTGATGTCCTGCCCCTGTCCAGCCACATTGGATGTTTGAGCTGCTTCTCCTGGATCATCCCACTCAATGACTCTTCATTGTGGGGATGACACTGACTACACAGTAGAACACGAGAGGCTCTTCCCCAGGCCACAGTCAGGTTTTCATAAGTTAGTAGACTTTACGGCCAGAAGGAAACATTAGAGCATTTAATCTGATCCTCTGCATATCGTAAGGACTCCTGTATGTCAGAAGAGCTGGATTTTTCTTTTACTCAAACATTTTCCAGAAAGGCATCTAGTCTTTATTAGAAGATATCAAGAGATGGAGAAGCCATCATTTCTCTTGGTAGTTTGTTCCAATGATGAATCACCCTCTTACAAATCTGGGTCTTATTGTCATTATACTTTTTCTGATTTCTGCTTCCATCCATGGGGTCTTGTCATGCCTGTCTCTGCTAGATAAAAGAGCCCTTTTATACTCAACATTTTCTCTCCATGAAGTCAAGCAACTCACCTCTCATTCTTCTTTTGTACATACTAAACAGATTGAGCTTTTTTAATGTCTCATTATAAGACATCAATCCCAACACTCAATTATGAATCTTTTCTGTACCCTCTCCAATTTTTTTAACATAATATTCAAAATGTGGACACAAGAACTGGAGTCAACATTCCAATATCAGTCTCACCAATGCTGGATCACTCCCCTTTCCATACTCACTACTCTATCCATCCAAGAATGGCTTTAACCTTTTTTATCACAGTTTCACATTGACAGATTATGTTGAGCAGCTCGTCCACTATGGCCCCTAAATCCTTTTCAGGGTCACTGCTTTCCAGCAGACTGTCCCCCATTCTGTAAGGTGCCACCTGACTCCTTTGTGACTGGAAGTATGGGTTTGCATATGGCTTTATTAAAACCTAATTATTCAGTAAGTATTTTAGAAGAACTAGCCCATTAGAGAGAGAATCATGAATTGCTCAAAGACAATGAATGGAGAAAAGCAGCAAGAGCAATTAAATACATGTTTGGTTATGGCTTATTTCCTTGGTCTTAAAAGAGAGTAACAAGGACCTGAGTCTCCTCCCTCACAATATCCCCATGCTCGCCCAATCAGCATTGAGACTCTGAGAATCAGAAAGCTGAGAGTTCTCACCAGATGTCCCAGGTCACCACCGGAGGGAGTCACTCTTAGAGCACTATTCCAGCCACATGTCTTTGGGAGGGCCTCCCACAATGAGAGTTGGAGTGCAAACTCCCCCACTCCACATGCACAGACAGGTCCTGGTGGGGAAAGGAGAGCAGGGGGAAAGGACAGAGATGCAAGAGAAGAAGAGAAAGGAGGGAGAGACAGGAAAAGGGGAAACAAAAAGGAGAAACCCCAATGTCCCCAGTAATTCTAAGGGACAAAGTCCTAGGTCAGAAATAAAATGCTGCTCCCACAATCTAGTGTTTTCCTTTCCTGAAAATCAGCCGGCACCTGATGGATCAGACTGAACAGGTTCCAAACCTCTCGGAGGCTCTTACCTTCTATACAGGGACGTCTGTTTTCTAGCAAAATCAATAAAAGAAAAGGAGAAAACTCCGAAGAGGGTCCTCCTTGCGCTCACGTACGTGAAAGTGAATTATCTCTCAGTCCTCAAGGACAGACCTCGAGAAGGAGACGTGCTGAAGCAAAGCCACAGGGATCTCCAAGGTTGCCCCTGTCCTGCACCCCTGTCCTGCCTGGCTGATGTCAAGATCTCTCTGTGAGATCATTGCCTCCCCACCACCTTTGTCCAATAGGCTGAAGTCCTGCCAAAGGCCCTTGTGATGTCACTGCCACACCCACCCCTCCCCTGCAGTGCTGATGTCCTGCCCCGTCCAGCCGCATTGGATGTTTGAGCTGCTTCCCCTGGATCACCCCACTCAATGACTCTTCATTGTGGGGATGACACTGACTACACAGTAGAACACGAAACGCTCTTCCCCATGCTACGCTCAGTTGTTCATAAATTAGCAGATTTTATGTACAGAAGAGACAATTAGAGCATGTAATCTGACACCCTGCATATTGCATGCTTTCTGTATAGCATAGTAGCTAGTTTTTCACTAAACATGTTCCAGAAAGGCATCTAGTCTTCATTAGAAGACATCAAGAAATGGGCAATTCCCACCACTTCCCTTTCTAGTTTGTTCCTTTGGTGATTCATCCTCACTGTTGTGCCCTATTTCTAATATGAATTAGTGTCTTTTGAGTTTCCAGCCACTGGGTCTTGTTATGCTTTTCTCTGCTAGATTAATGAGCCCTTTAATACCCAATATTTTCTCTCCATGAAGTCACTTCAACATCCTCCTCACTTCAATGACGTTTCATTGCTTTTTGCTGCCCCATCTCCAATATTTCAAAATCTTTTTCAAAGGTGGACTCCACAACTGGATGCCGTATTCCAGGATCAGTCTTACTGATGGTATGTCACCTCCCTATGCTACTCACTGCTCTTTTCATACATCTAATGATGGCGTTAGCCCTATTCACCACAGCATCATACTGGTTGCTCATGTTGAATGGCTTGCCCAGTATGGCCCCTAAATCCTCTTCACGGCTAGTGCTTTCCTGGATACACTTCTCCATTCTGTAGGTGTGGCCTGCATGCTTTGCTGCTAGGTATAGGACCTTTCATTTGGTTATTTTCAAACTTGTTTTCTTTGAATGGGTCCATCTTATCAAGGGATCCGATTGCTCTGTGTCACTGCCCTGTCCTCAGCATTAATTACCACTCTGCTAGTATTTTATCACCCACCAATGTTAGCGGCTGTGATTTTATATTGCATTGCAGTTCATTGATATTTATTTTCAAGAATTAGTCCTTGAGAGCCTCTTCATATCCCTAGTGCCCAGAACCTGTTCCACACAGCACAGCGAGAAAAGGCCGTCCAGCCCAGCTGTTCCATAGGGGCTAAGCACAGAACAAACTTAGGAGCTTGTGTTATCCATAGTCAGTCCTGGGCCATAGCCATGTTTATCCTGGCCTCTCTGCTTCAGCTCCAGTAACAACCCGAGTAGAGGTTTTCACATCACTGCAGAAGAAAGATTTTTTCTTACTGACTGGCTCTAATGCATGTAGATGTCTTTCCAGAAGATGCGCTCTGGCTCAGTCACATGTCATAGGTTTTCTGGAGGAAGCACTTGGAGAAGTTCTAGGGCTTGTGTTATACAGAAGGTAGACATAAATCGGGGGGAGGAATAGCTCAGTGGTTTGAGCATTGGCCTGTTAAACCCAGCATTGTAAGTTCAATCTTTGAGGGGGCCATTTGGGGATTTAGTGTGTGATTGGTCCCCCTTTGAGTAGGGGGTTGGACTAGATGACCTCCTGAGGTCCCTTCCAACCCTGATATTCTATGATAATGGTCCTTTTGGACCTTAAACTTTTTCTTTTGCTAGGAGGATAACGCTGGACATTTTCTCTCATTCACTTTCCTTTGGAATAATTTAAATCCAGTCCAAAGGATTTCCTCTTCCATTGTGTCTTCAGCACCTTTCATAGCAAACAGTTACTATTAGCCCACAGGTTTCCAGTTTCAGGCTGTCCCAGGATGAGATGGCCATTAAAGGGGTTATAGCTCAACTGAACCTATCCCCAGGTGAAGGGAATAAGTGCAGGGCTCACACAAGAAGGAGCAGCATGTAACTAGGATCCAGGCCTGTTGGGCGATATAAGGACAGCCTGTGCTCAGCCAGGAGAGAGACCCCCATTGGGAGCAGGCCTGGGAGGGGCTTGGATAGTCCTTTAAAGGCAGTTTAGGTTCACAGTAGGGGATGGAAGAGCCAAGCTGCTAGGGATGGAAGCTGGGCCTCCTGGCAGTGTCCAGGAACGAAATCACAGCACCTGCCAGGAACGGTCCTGTGAGAGGGCACGCCCCACCCACCCTCCATCCCAGACCCTCCGGACCTTTTCATCGGGCCCCTGCCCCTTGGACCCAACAGGCCCCCCCTCCCCCCGCGCCCTTTCACCATGAGCCAGCTGCACGATTTGCAGTCAGTTCAGTTCCAGACCATGCCAAGGAAATATCTGTACATGCTCGTGGTCCACACCTTTCACTTCCTCACTCTCGCGTCCCGCCCTGACACAAAGTGGTGGGACCTCCTGCCACTTCTCGAGGGTGAGAAGCCCCGCTGGACCAGCCTATACTCCACCCTGCTTCCAAGGCCCACCGGGGATATCAGTTGGTGGCTCCTCCACGGGGCCGTGAGGACGGGCGTGTACTTTGTGCGGTTTACCCCTATCCCAGACACCTGCCCCTTCTGTGGCACAAGGGAAACCCTAGCGCACATTTATCTAGAGTGTGCCAGGTTGCAGCCCCTATTCCGGCAGAGTGGATTCTCTCTAACCCTCCTCCTGAGCCCGGCAACAGAGATACCAGGATGACACAGGGCAAAAGAATGTTTGCTGCATGAAGCATCATCTAAAATCACCTTCCAAGGAGTTAAAGAGAAACCAGGATAAAATAAAGGATTCAAAATTCATATTGTGACTGCTAGGTGGGGTAATAATTTCCTACCCAAAATAATGCATCTGAAGAATTAGATAAAAGTACCCAATAGAACAAAAAGCTCTACTTGCAAAAATAGCCCCTCAGACCTGCTAGGCTTGTTAGCTGTTAACAGTATGGAAAGCTGTACCTTCAAGGTTTTCTCCCCTCTGTTTGGACTTGTGATGAGGAATACAAATCTCACACTGGGCAACAAGGGGATAAGGAGCTGCTCTGGCCTTTGCCAGCCCCACCCCAACACATCTGCAGGGTAAGCACAGACCAGAGGGAGGATTTAAAAGGGATCAGAACAGCTCACTTGTGGGCAGACCTGGCAGGAGGAAGGTCCTTTATCTGGCAGGTCCTGAGGGAAGGCTGACTCTGTCCCTCAGCAACTGCCTGAAGGTCCCTCTCTGAGGGAAGAGAGGACCTGCATCTGTCATACCCAGAGAGGGAGGTGTCACGGACTCACAGATCGTGCCCACTCGTGGCCCCGGGCGGTCCATGGGGGGTGCCCCTTCCAGTGCAACAGCCCTTCTCAGGGGGTCCACTCTCTCTCGGGGTCAGGCACCTCCACCTCCTGGAGCCGCACCTCTCTGAGCCTTAGCACACCTGTTTCTTGCCGTGGACCCCCTCAGGGATTCCACTCGCACTGGACCCCCCGGGCCTCCACCCCCGAAGGGGTGGATGCAACCCTGTTCTCTAGACCGGAGTGAATCTCAGCCAGCATAAAACAGGAGGGTTTATTGAGTGTTGAACACAGCGCAGGAAACTCTCAGGGCCTCAAGCCTGGCCTCCCTCAGCACAGCACATCCTAGTCCCCCTGCATCCCGGTGGGCTCTGCCTGCTCCCCCTCTCCAGCCCAGAGCCCCCCTGCTTCCCAGCTGGGCATCCGATATCCCCAGCCCCAAGCCCCGCCTCTGTCCATTGTCTTCTCTCCAGGTAAACAGGGTCGTAAACAGGTGGCCTGGGCCTCCTCTCCTTTTAGCCCTCCTCTTGCTGGAACCGGCTGGTCAGGTCACTGAGGTCCTCTCTTCGCAGCCCATTGTCCTCCCACTGGCCAGAACCAGCTGTGACTCCTGAGCTGCATCTCCAGGTCACCAGGTTACCAGTCATTGGGGTATCCATCCTCCAGGCCATCAGCTGGGGTCCCAAGTTCCCTCTCCGGTCCTCTGTAATAACAAACTCCCTCTCCCCTCACCTCGTTAAACCAGTAACACCCGGGGATACTGAGTCCCACTCCCTCTGCATGCAACCCACTGGAAAACATGGAAAAACCAAGAAAATCCCCCACTTCGTCACAGGAGGCATTTCCCCCTCACACCTACTAGCCAGTTGTTGGGTGTTGATTCCTTGGCTTTTATTTCTAGAAAACCCCGGAAGGGGAGAAGTTTGGAAGTGACCGGGCTGGAGGGCCAAGTCAGGAGAGGAGGCAACCACCACCCCAAGAAGGAGAGAGCTGTTTGAAAAGTTAGCCCTTTCAATGCACCAAATGTAAGTATGGCTGGTTGGAGCTGTCCTCTGTTGGTCCTTACTGAATACAATCAAGTCACGATTACTGGCCCCAGAGCAACTGTTAACATGCAGGCCAGTGATCGGTTCATCTTTACCCACCACAATGAGACCCACAATAGAGTCTTAGAAAAGTATCTGTAATTTTTTTTAAATCTCCAAGGATGATTTACTAATGGCTACTTGAGACCTCACCCATTTGTCTCCAAATAGGAAGTCCCCCACGCTAACCCAATTGTCTTCCCACAAGTCACAAACAGGTGCTAAAGGAGAAACTGAACCTTCTCTGGTTTAGATTCAGTGAATTGTACCAGCCCCCCACTGATTCCCCTGCTAGGCCGTGTTAATTAGCAGGTTGAGCCCTGTTCATTTGAGGTCCTGGGGTTCTCTATAACCAAGAACTTTAAACAGTTAATGATGTGTCTAATGTCAAGTTCCTCCGAGTCCACCAATGTTATCTCTTCCTATTCGGGTTGTAACCAGTGACACTAACATTCCAGTAATACACATGGTCCCACCAGGTTTCCCCGTTCTATCCACTTTCCCCTCCTCAATGAGAATTTCCAGCTTCTCTTCCTTCTTGGCTAGACTCCCGTGCTAAAAGCAGTGTTACTTCCCTTCACGCTTCCAGTGAGTATCTTGCAGGGCATGTACACTGCAGCACAGCATTCCCCTGAGCACACACTTGTGTTACTGCAGGAGGGTTATTGACGGAGGCGATGTGTGGAGGAGGAGGCATCTAGTGTCACATCCTCTGCCCCCATATCCTCCCCCCCCCCCCCCGAGTTGCTGCTAGGTTTGTACTCAGCATGCTCACATGGACTGAGCATGCTCAGTAACACTGCTGAAGCCAGCTGCCCTCACTCTGCCCCCCACCCCGCATCCCCACTATCGGCAGGCACAGGTCATCACTGGTTATCTGGAAGCTAGGAAGAGACTCCAACTCATGTGTCACATTCTTCCCTCCCTTGGAAGGTGCCATGGGAGAAAGACAACATGTCCCCATGCAGGGGCAGTAGGTTTGAATAATTTTTGGTGGTGCCAAGAACAGGTCCAAGTCCTGCCCCACCCCCAGCCTTGTAAGTCAATATACAGTAACTCCTCACTTAAAGTTGTCCCAATTGACATTGTTTTGTTGTTTAGGTGATGATCAATAAGAGCAGTGGCTCTCAAACTTTTTTTTCCATGGACCACTTGAAAATTGCTGAGGGTCTTTGTGGACCACTTAATGATCTTTCCAAATGTTGTTTGTACCATTAGCTAACCATTGTAAAGCACTTTGGATAAAAGTGCCTGTCACACGGAACCTCCTTTCTGTGAGCAGACTATCTCCAGGGCAAGAAGCTTCACAGCTTCGACCTTCCTGGGTCTGACCTCGGAGCATTCAGCATCCCCTTCCTCACCGTGCGATTCCCACTTCGAGTCCGCACAGACAGGGCTCCTGGGGAAGCCAGAGGGCCCTGCACCTCAACTCTGCAGTCAGACATGACTCTCAGCCAGCCAGTAAAACAGAAAGTTTATTAGATGACAAGGAACATGGTCTAAAACAGGGTTTGTTGGTACAGAGAATAGGACCCCTCAATCAGGTCCATCCTGGGGGGCAGAGAGGCCAGACCACGTCTGCGCCTCCCTCCATTTCCCCGGCCAGCTCCAAACTGAAACTCTCCAGCTACTCCTCTGGCCTTTGTCTCTTTTCCGGGTCAGGAGGTCACCTGATCTCTTTGTTCTCCAACACCTTCAGTTGGTACCTTGCAGGGGAGGGGCCCAGGCCATCATTTACCAGGAGACAGGGAGTTGGCCAGTCTCTGTGCTGAAGGCATCACACTGTCCCTCTAGGGCTCTGAAAACAATCATACCCCTTATCCCCCCACCTAGATACTTAAGAAATGCATAGGGGAAACTGAGGCACCCACAGAGGATACAGAGAAAACATTAAGAACAGTCCCACTTCATCACGGTGCGATTTAAAAAAACCCTTAATAATAAACTTTTTTGTTCTACACATAAAAGCACACAACTCATTTAAATATCCGTAGTCTTAACCTTTCTAATTCGATGGATGTGCCCTCTCTCCACCACTGCAGCAGCCTCCAAGATGGGGCTGGGAAGAAGTGGGGTTCTCCCCCACCGCAGAAGCCCCTGAATCCAAACTGGAAATGAAGAGGGGGGTCTCTCCCATGCCAGAGCAGCCACAGAGCTGAAGCTGGGAAGGAAGGGGGTCTCTCCCCAGCAGCAGCAGCCCTGGAGCCTCTTTCTCTGGCTGCCGTAGCCCTGCACCTCCCAAATTCCCCCCACCCCCACTTCTCACACATCCTCTGCCTACTCCCAGGTTTGTACTCAGCATGCTCACACCTACCCCCTATTCCCCTCCAAAGCCACCACCTCCCCTTACATGTGCATCTTCTCCAGGGTCCAGGCATCTAATTAGGGAAGCCAGGCCTGCACGGCTCCACTCATTAGGTGGGTGGCCCTTCATTCTCTCATGTGCGGCTGCCCAGGAGTGCACCTTAGAGGGAACTTTCCGCGGACCACCTGAATGGAGCTGGGCCACAGTTTGAGAACCTCTGAATTAGAGAACATGCTTGTTTAAAGTTGTGCCATGCTGCCTTATAGTGTTGTTTGGCAGTCATCTGCTTTGTCCACTGCTTGCAGAAAGAGCAGCCCACTGGAGCGCTAGTGGTGGGGTCTTGGAACCAGGGTGGACTGGCAGCCCCCCATCAGCTCCCCCACGTTCCCTGTGCGGGAGCCACCCAGCAGACTATCAATTGACTATCAATTGTTCAGGTGTCCCTCCAACCCACTGCCATGTGCTGCTCCTGCCCTCTGCCTTGGAGCTGCTCCCGTGAACCTCCAGATTGCTGAGTGGGGGGGGGAGGGGAAGAGGAGTGCTGTTGTGAGGGTGTCCCCCTCCCCCGTTCCTGCCCCCCCATCTCCACAGAACAAGGGGACACACGACAGGGCTCAGAATGGAGGGAACTTGCTGGCAGCAGCTGCTGTCTCAAAGGGTATGTCTACACTACGGGATTATTCCGATTTTACAGAAACCGATTTTTGGAAACAGATTGTATAAAGTCGAGTGCACGCGGCCACACTAAGCACATTAATTCGGCAGTGTGCGTCCATGTACCGAGGCTAGCGTCGAGTTCCGGAGCGTTGCACTGTGGGTAGCTATCCCATAGATATCCCATAGTTCCCGCAGCCTCCCCCGCCCATTGGAATTCTGGGTTGAGATCCCAATGCCTGAGGTGGCAAAAAACATTGTCACTGGTGGTTCTGGGTACATCCTCTCCCTCCCTCTGGGAAAGCAACTGCAGACAACCGTTTTGCGCCTTTTTTCCTGAGTGAACACTGCACTGCGGACGCCATACCATGTCAAGCATGGAGCCCGCTCAGCTCAAGACAGCAGTGATGAACACTGTAAACACCTTGTGCATTCTCATGCAGTTAATGCTGAACCAGGACCAGAAAAACCAGGCGAGGAGGAGAAGGCAGCGACTGCAGCGCGGCGACGAGAGTGATGAGGACATGGACATGGACATGGACACAGAATTCTCTTAAACCGCAGGCCCCGGCGCTTTGTAGATCATGTTGTTAATGGTGCAGGTTCTAGCCGTGGAACGCCGATTATGGGCCCGGGAAACAAGCACAGACTGGTGGGACCGCACAGTGTTGCAGGTCTGGGATGATTCCCAGTGGCTGCGAAACTTTCGCATGCGTAAGGGCACTTTCATGGAACTTTGTGACTTGCTTTCCCCTGTCCTGATGCACCGGAATACCAAGATGAGAGCAGCCCTCACAGTTGAGAAGCAAGTGGCGATAGCCCTGTGGAAGCTTGCAACACCAGACAACTACCAGTCAGTCAGGAATCAATTTGGAGTGGGCAAATCTACTGTGGGGGCTGCTGTGATGCAAGTAGCCAAAGCAATCATTGAGCTGCTGCTACTAAAGGTAGTGACTCTGGGAAATGTGCAGGTTATAGTGGATGACTTTGCTGCAATGGGATTCCCTAACTGTGGTGGGGCGATAGATGGAACCCATATCCCTATCCTGGCACCGGAGCACCAGGGCAGCCAGTACATAAACCGCAAGGGTTACTTTTCAATGGTGCTGCAAGCACTGGTGGATCACAAGGGACGTTTCAACAACATCAACGTGGGCTGGCCAGGAAGGGTTTATGACGCTCGCGTCTTCAGGAACACTAGTCTGTTTAAACGGCTGCAGCAAGGGATTTACTTCCCAGACCAGAAAATAACCGTTGGGGATGTTGAAATGCCTATAGTTATCCTTGGGGACCCAGCCTACCCCTTAATGCCATGGCTCATGAAGCCATACACAGGCAGCCTGGACAGTAGTCAGGAGCTTTTCAACTACAGGCTGAGCAAGTGCAGAATGGTGGTAGAATGGGCATTTGACCATTTAAAAGGTCACTGGCGCTTGTTACTGACTCGCTCAGACCTCAGCCAAACCAATATTCCCATTGTTATTGCTGCTTGCTGTGTGCTCCACAATCTCTGTGAAAGTAAGGGGGAGACCTTTATGGCGGGGTGGGAGGCTGAGGCAAATCGCCTGGCTGCTGATTATGCACAGCCAGACACCAGGGTGATTAGAAGAGCACACCAGGAAGCGCTGTGCATCAAAGAAGCTTTGAAAACCAGTTTAATGACTGGCCAGGCTACGGTGTGAAAGTTCTGTTTGTTTCTCCTTGATGAAAATCCGCCCCCTTTATTGACTCATTTTCTGTAAGCCACCCACCCTCCCCCCTTCGATCACAGCTTGCTTTCAAAGGAAATAAAGTCACTATCGTTTAAAAATCATTTATTCTTTATTAATTGATTATAAAAAGAGGGAGAGAACTGACAAGGTAGCCCGGGAGGGGTTTGGGAGGAGGATAGGAGGGAAAGAAAAGGCCACTAAAAAAGTTTAAAATAATTACAGCCTTTTGCTTGGGCTGTCCACTGGGGTGGAACGGGAGGGTGCACGGAGCCTCCCCCCCCCGCCCCCACGTTCTTACACGTCTGCGTGAGGAGGCTATGGAACATGGTGAGGGGGGAGGGTGGTTATACAAGGGCTGCAGTGGCACTCTGTGATCCTGCTGCCGTTTCTGAAGCTCCACCAGATGCTGGAGCATGTTCCTTTGCTCACGCAGCATCCCCAGCACTGCATCCTGCCTCCTCTGATCTTTCTGCCGCCACCTCTCATCTCGAGCGTCTCTCCTCTCCTCACGTTGGTCCCTTCTGTCCTCACGTTGGTCCCTCATGTCCTCACGTTGGTCCCTCCTTTCGTCACATTCACTGGCATCTTTCCTGTACTTTGATACCGTGTCCTTCCATTCATTCAGATGAGCTCTTTCATTGCGGGTCGATTCCATGATTTCTGAGAACATTTAGTCTCTCGTCCTTTTTTTTCCGGCGCCTTATCTGAGATAGCCTTCAGAATGGAGGAGGGAGGCTTGAAAAATTTGCAACTGCTGGAGGGAGGGAAAAAAAGGAGAGAAGTATTTTAAAAGATACATTTTACAGAACAATGCTTATACTCTTTCACGGTGAACAACACTATTCACATTACATAGCACATATGATTTTAGTACAAGGTCGCATTTTGCATCTTAATATTGAGTGCCTGCGGCTTTGGTGTTAGAGATCACAGATGCAGGTCCGGGCAACAGAATTCGGCTTGCATGTGTCCATGGTAAGCCATTGTCTTTTGGCTTCTGCAGCCTTCAGAAAAGCAGCACCCTCCTTTCCCACATACCAAGCAAAGCCCGTTGAATGCTGTGGTTTTCCTGTTAACGTGCAGCAGCAGTAAACAAACTAACCACCACCCCCCATCCAATTCTCTGGGATGATCGCTTTATCCCTCCCCCCACTGCGTGGCTGGTATCAGGGAAGATCCCTGCTAGCCAAACACAAAAAGCTCAGCGCCAATTCTCCCCCCACCCCCACTTGGATAACTGCAGAGAAGGATTTCTTTTCAGCCACAGGCAAACAGCCCAGTAGGAACGGCCACCTCTGTCCCCTTAATTAAATTCCCATATTTCAACCAGGTTACCATGAACGATATCACTCTCCTGAGGATAACACAGCGAGATAAAGAACGGATGTTGCTTGAATGCCAGCAAACACTGGGACCATACGCTGCCAGGCTTTGTCATGCAATGATACCAGATTACTTGCTACTAGCATGGCGTGGTCAAGTGTCCTACCATGGAGGACAGAATAAGGCTGCACTGCCCAGAAACCTTCTGCAAAGGCTTTTGGAGTACCTCCAGGAGAGCTTCATGGAGATGGCCCTGGCGGATTTCCACTCCATCCCCAGACACGTTAACAGACTTTTCCAGTAGCTGTACTGGCCGCGAATGCATCCCAAGTCCTCAGGGCAAATTAATCATTAAAAATGCTTGCTTTTAAACTATGTTTTATATTTTAAAAGGTAAACTCACCTGAGGTCCCTTCCATGGGTTCATGGTCTGGGATACTGCCTTGGGAGGGTTGGGAGGGTACTTCACTCAGGCTGAGAAAAAGATTCTGGCTGTTGGGGAGAACGGAGTGCTGTGTGCTCTCCGCAAGCTCGTCCTTCCTCCTCCTCCTCCTCATCTTCCCCGTCCGCAGAATCCTCAGGTATGGTTGAGATTATCCCCTCCTCGGAATCCACGGTCGGGGTGGGGTAGTGGTGGCGGCCCCCCCTAGAATTGCATGCAGCTCAACGTAGAAGTGGCATGTGTGCGGCTCTGCCCCAGACCTTCCGTTTGCTTCTTTGGTTTTCTGGTAGGCTTGTCTGAGCTCCTTAACTTTCACACGGCACTGATCTGAGTCCCTATTGTGGCCTCTCTCAATCATGCCCTTGGAGATTTTTTCAAATGTTTTAGCATTTCGTCTTTGGAACGTAGTTCTGCTAGCACGGAATCCTCTCCTCATATAGCGTTCAGATCCAGTGCCTCCCGTACGGTCCATGCTGGTGCTCTTTTTCAATTCTCGGACTGCATGGTTACCTGTGCTGATGAGCTCTGTGTGGTCACCTGTGCTCTCCACGCTGGGCAAACAGGAAATGAAATTCAAAAGTTTGCGGGGCTTTTCCTGTCTACCTGGCCAGTGCATCCGAGTTCAGATTGCTGTCCAGAGCGGTCACAATGGTGCACTGTGGGATAGCTCCTGGAGGCAAAGAGCGTCGAATTGCGGCCACACTAACCCAAATTCGAAATGGCAATGTCGATTTTGGTGCTACTCCCCTCGTCGGGGAGCAGTACAGAAATCAATTTTAAGAGCCCTTTATTTTGAAGTAAATGGCTTCGTTGTGTGGACGAGTGCAGAGTTAATTCGATTTAACTCTGCTAAATCGACCTAAACGCATAGTGTAGACCAGGCCCAAGAGTATTAGGCACCCAAGTCCTACTGCATTTCAGTAACAGTCAGGTCTGGTCTACACTACAGACCTATATCAGTATAACTACGTCGCTCAGGGGTGTGAAAAATCCACACGCCTGAGTGACGTAGTTATACCAACCTAACCCCGTGTAGACAGCGCTAGGTTGGCAGGAGAGCTTCTCCCATCGACATAGCTATTGTCTCTTGGGAAGGTGGATTAACTACGCTGACAGGAGAGTTCTCTCCCGTCAGCGTAGGAGCATCTTCACTTAAGCGCTACAGTGGCGCAGCTGAATCGGTGCAGCATTTTATGTGTAGACCTCCCCTCAGACAGCTAACTCCCACAGGCCTCTCTGACAATCCCAGCCTGTGTTGATAGGAGCACAGACTGTTTCAAGTAAAAGACAAAACTTAAACATTTTCTAGACTGCCAAGGCTCTTATGTTTTCAGGATTTTTGGTGAAAGGACTCTGAGAATTCTCCATAGTTGCCTTGATAGTCAATGGCAGACAAATATAATCACCAAAGCAATTTAAGGAGGATAGCCAGCTTTCTGTTGACTTCCTCATTTTTGTTCATCCTTTTTCATTTATTTTTCTTATTTAGTGCTTCTTTAGGCCCCTTTTAAAGTCCCAGTTTACGAGCCTATTTAGACTCCCGTAATTGAAAGTCTTGGCCACAGAATTACTTCCCTTAAAGAAATGTCTGTCTAACAATCCCTGATTGTGTTAATCCATCTCCGGATCTCTCTCTCTCTCCACACCAGTACTCTCTCTCTCTTTCCCTCAAGGCAAGTGCATCAGAAAGAAAAAGAACAAGTTGTGAGCAGAAGGTGTGATTTTTCAGAGAGATAAATGATTAATAGATTCCAAGGCCAGAAGGGACCATTGTGGTCTTCCAGTCTGACCTCATGTATAATACAGGCCCTAGAACTTCCCCAAAATAATTCCCTGGGCAGATCTTTTAGGAAAAACACCCTTCTTGATTTGAAAATGGTCAGTGAGGGAGAATCCACCACAAACTTTGTTAAAGTGTTTCAATGGTTAGTTGCCCTCACTATTAAATATATATGACTTATTTCTAATTTTATTTTCAAAATGAAGGCTCAAAAACTAAAAGGAAAATAAGAAAAAAACTTTTTTATTTAATGATTTTTAATAGCTTCAGAGATTTTAGGGCCAGAAGGAACCATTATGGTAGAAAATTGGACGGGGTTCAGAGAAGTGCCACGAGAATGATTGAAGGGTTGGAAAACATGCCTGATAATGATAGATTGATCTGTATGAGTCTATTTAGCTTTACAGAGAGAAGGTTAAGCGTTGACTGGACCACAGTCTATAAGTACATACATGGGGAACAGAAATTGAATAATAAAAGACTCTTCAATCTAGCATACAAAGGTGTAACAATAGCCAATGACTGGAAGTTGAAGCTAGACAAATTCAGACTAGAAATAAGGTAGAAATTTTTGACAGGGAGGGTAATAAACCATTGGAACAACTTTCCAAGGGTTATGGTGGAGTCTCCATCACTGGAAATGTTTAAATAAAATATTTCTACAAGATCTGCTCCAGTTCAATCACAGTTATTGTATCTGAAATAGTAATTAATTCATGGAAGTCCTGTGGCCTGTACAATGCAGGAAGTCAGACTAAATCCCAATGGTCCCTTCTGGCCTTTAAATCTATAAATCATCGAATTTGATCCTATCTAGAGCGTATCTGCTAATCAGACACTCCAATATTGTTATAAAGACTCGAAGAGATGAAGAATGCACCACATTCCATGATACATTGTTCAGAGCAGCTACAAGAATGATTTGTGAGATGGAAAAGTTACCTTGAGGTAAGAGAGTTAAGAACCACAAACTATTTAACTTAACACAGAGGAGGTTACAAAACTTAACAAAGAGTTGATTTGGTGACAGTCTAGCTGTACCTATCTGGGGAGGACATGTCTGATAGCAGAGGGCTCTTTAATTTCATAGATAAAGGCATAACAAGAGCCAGTGGCTGGAAGCTGAAGCAAGATAAATACAGACTAGAAAGAAGGCACACATTTTTAACAGTGAAGGCAACTATTCCCTGGAACAATTTACGTAGGGCTGTGGTGGATTCTCCATCACTTGGAGTCTTTAAATCAAGACAGGAGGTCTCTTTCTAAAAGAATCACTCTAGTTCAATGAAAAGCAATGGGTCTGGTGACGGAATCGTTGGGTAAAATTTCTTTGGCCTGTGCAATGCAGGAGGTCAGACTAGATGATCACAATGGACTTTTTCCACTTTAAAAATCTACAAGCTGACTTTCCCCAGAAAAAAATGGGTTAAAGGGAAAGTGTGACACTTGCAGGGTCGAGTATCCGGTGGGCAAGTTTGCAAGCAGGAGGTTTGTGAAACTATGGCCATCTCTCCCTCCAGCTCCCCTGCTCAGCTGAGTAGAAAAAAAACCACAGTATAAACCACTGTGATCTCCTTGGGGCACAGACCATTCCTTCTGTCGTCTCTTGAAAGAGACAATTTATTATAAATGTTTTTGGATGTTTTTCTACATTTTCAAATATATTGATTTCAAGTACAACACAGAATACAAAGCATTCAGTGCTCACTTTATATTATTAATTTGTTTACAAATATTTGCACTGTAAAAAAGATAAAAGAAATAGTATTTTTCAATTCACCTCATACAAGTACTGTAGTGCAATCTCTTTTTTGTGAAAGTGCAATTTATAATTCTATATTTGTTTTTTTTACATGACTGCACTAAAAAACAAAACAATGTAAAATTTTAGAGCCCATAAGTCCACTCAGTTCTACTTCTTGTTCAGCCAGTCGCTAAGACAAACAAGTTTGTTCACATTTAGAGGAGATAATGCTGCCTGCTTCTTAGTTACAATGTCACCTGAAAGTGAGAACTGGCGTTCGCATGGAACTGCTGTAATATAAAGTGAGCACTCTACACTTTGTATTCTGTGTTGTAATTGAAATCAACATATTTGAAAATGTAGAAAAACATCCAAAAATATTTATAATAAATTTAAATTGGTATTCTATTCTTGTTTAACAGTGCGATTAAAACTGCTATTAATCGTGACCCTTTTTTTAAATCTAGGTAATTTGTTTTACGTTAATTGTTTGAGTTAACTGTGATTGACAGTCCTAGTTTTTAAATTAAAAAAAAATGAAATTGAACCTAGACTTTCTGTGTGAGAAGCACGGGGACTTGTGCTCCTCTCATCACACTTTAGGAGCTTCTGAGTGCCGCAGTCCCCCAAGGACAGGTCTAGACAGCAGTCTCACTCCGGCCATGTGGCCGCCCCAGCCCACATTAGCGATGAACTGTTAGACCCTCTAGGCTAAGGGCATTGGACACCCAAAACCCATTAAAATCCCAGCCCTACTGAAAGTAAATGGAGGAACTTGCGCTCCTGAGGCACTTTGAGAACCGCCCCCATGCAGCCCTGTGCAGACGCGCAGGATTTGTTTGGTCGTGTCGAAAGTTGAGCTGACGATAGGATTTTAACTTGTATGAATTAACATAATGAGAGTCTCAATCTACATGATGATGGGGTGACTTCAGAATGACCCGGGGGTGGCTGGGTAGCGGAGATCAGAATCTGACCCCAGTGTCCTGTACAGCAGAGCTGCTCGGATAATGGCCAACAAAACAGTTTTCCATCTGACTTCATAGCACCAGTT
Organism: Emys orbicularis; assembly: GCF_028017835.1. Lineage (NCBI taxonomy): Eukaryota > Metazoa > Chordata > Testudines > Emydidae > Emys > Emys orbicularis. The sequence goes on along the minus strand of NC_088695.1, from coordinate 16,117,202 downwards.
TCAGAAGGCAGGAGATTCTGCTTTGAGCTTTTAGTTCAGTCCTTTCGGAGCCAGCCAGATGGTGCCAATAATCCCCACATCGGGGACAGGGTGGAGCTGCCGCACCGTGGCTGGATAAAACTTAACTCCATTACCATCGAGCAGCCTTGAGCTCCAGCTTACAACCAGCTCTGTATTAATCTGTGTGGACAGTCCATTGAGCTGGTGGCTGCTGTCAAATACTTGGGCAGCATCATAGACTGGGCTGGAGGATGCTCGAAAGATGTGGGCACTCGTATGGCAGCAGCTGCTGCCATGTTTCAGGCCGTTCAGTGACACCTGTGCTTCCTACATCCAGCTTCCTACATAGCTACAGATCTATAGAACCGCGGTGACACCAACTCCACCATATGACCGTGAAACGTGGGCTCTGAGGAAGGCTGAAGAGTGGTGGAGGGATGTTTTTTGATTCTTGTCATCTTCGTACGGCCACTGGACTGGGACTATTTCCAGCTCTGCTACTTGCCTGCTGGATTACCATGGGCAAGTCACGTCACCTCTGTGCCTCAGTTTCCCCTCTGTAAAATGTGGATACTTATGTCAAGCTCTTGGAGAGCTGCAGATGAAAAGCACAATATAAAAACTAGGTCTTTTGATTATTACCAAGCAACAGTAGCGCATCAACTGCAAACCTGGGTGAGAATGACAGCTGTCTAAATGGCTAGTAACTCTCACTAACAAACATTGCTCCTGTTTAAAAAACTAGGAAATAAAATGTTAATTTTTTTTTTTAATTTCGAGTTTAGGTGCCTGGTGATAGCTCAGGACCTTCCCAAAGGCTGAATTCAGCAAAACTCTGACTTCTGAGAACCAGGAAATACAGAGAGAAGATAAATGCCCACACAACCTTAACTCTGCCCTATTTGTGTGATGCCGTAAAATACCCACACCACGCACTCCCACTCTACCGTGTCACTGCAATGGACAGGTGCTCCCTGCCCTGGACCTATGTTCAAACACTGATCCTACTGCCCCGACAGAATACCACACTTTTAAAGTGTAATAGCCACTTCACACCCTTTTCCAGCCCCTGTGTTGCTGAAGACAGGGAAGAGTATTGTCACACTGTGGCAGCACAGGCTTTTCAAGACCACCTGGCTCACTCATGCCATCCCTGTTGACGGAGGAAGAAGGTCAGTGGAGTAGCCAGGTTTTAAGAGCAGAGGGGGCAAAGATAAAAAAGGCGCCCCCCCCCTTGGCTCCTCCTCTGGCCACTCCCCCCTTGGCTCCTCCTCCGGCTGCTCCGCGACCACCCAGCTCCTCTCCCACGCCCCCCCATCTCATCCCTCCTGCCATTGTCCCCGGCCAGCCCTTCCCCCACCCCTCTGCTGCCGGTGCCCAGTGCCCGCCGGGCCGGGGCTCGCAGCTCGGCAGGCTGAGAAGCAAGTGGCCACCCGTCTGCCCGAGCTCGGCTGCGCTCCTCGCCCCTGCTCCAGCAGCCGGGCTGTTGCCGCACTGAGCCCAGCCTTCTCCCCCCTCGCCACTTCTCCCGCTGGCCCCCCTATTGCCGGGCAGCATGTGCCCAGCCCAGCCCCGCTGCCGCACATGCTCCCCCCGGCCCCTCGCCGCCGCTCATGCTCCTCCTGGCCCGGCCCGAGCGCTCTGGACCCGAACGGGCCCAGCAGCGCAGCCCGTCCCCGCCCTCTACCTGGCCACCTGGCATGCTCCTCCGGACGCGCCTGCCGCCCCCCCATGGCTCCTCCGGCCGTGCTGCCCTTCAGAGAGAAGCAGGCCCCACCCGCTAGCGCCATATAAGGTAACCCCTAAGGTGCCGCTTTTGAAAAATGTCCTGAGGGGAAGCGGCTGCTTCCCCTGCACCCCACTAGCTACGCTACTGAAGAAGGGCTGTCAGACTGTCTGGAGTGGCGGAAGAGCACGGGTACCAACCTCAGGGCAGACTGTTCAGAAGCAGGGCACAACCCCCACCTTGGCAGTGAGTTCTAGACTTAGATTTCACCAACCAAGTATCAAGTGGGAACTCCTCAAGAACTACAACAGCCTTAACATGGAGTCACAGACAGTCCCTTTCGGCACTCCAGTCTGTCTTGCCACCCAAGTAAGCCTGCCTTTGCGATAGATGGTCCCTTACACCAAAAATCACAATAATATTCAGGGAGCTGACCCCTGGCAGGCACAGACTTGGCTTCCCCATGCTAAGGGCAGGTGTCAGTGGGTGCCGCACAATCCCAGGCTCCACAAGAAATGCTACAGGGACATACAATAAAATTAAAAGATGGCAAATTCTGAACCAATAAATACCTTTTTCCATGATGTGTGATAAGAATCTAGTCATCAAAGCGGGACTGCACATTTGTATGGCTAACAAGAATAACCAGAGTTATCATAGGCAATGATGATAATTCCTATTACTCTAAGCAACAGGTTGTTTTTCTCTAGGGACCAGACAGAGACACAAACACTCAGACACTCTCAGCTATTCTGCCGCAAAAACAAGACGACCCTGAGTACATGCTGAGGGCATTAGGGTTCAAACCTCCCCACACACAATGTGTATCTCAATGCCGGGTAGAGATTGTGTATTGTTACCCCTTTTTGACCCAAGTGGCTAGTCACAGTTTGGAGCCATGGGGATGTCCCAGTTGGAAGTAGAAATTGATGGAGTCTGAGATTTTCTTTGATCCAATCTCGTTTATTAACAAGGAATGTACAAAGTCTGACTTCTCTGAATGCATGAGGAACCAAGAACAAAAGGAGCAGCTTCTTTGCTTACTGCCCCAAGTCTCCTTAGCCACCTCGTTTGACCCAAATGCTCACTTTTTCCAGGCTCGCACTGGGCTACTGCTTGGCTTCCTTGCTTTTTCCCCTCAGGCTCTCTCTCTCTGTTCTGTGTGTTTTCTCTTCTCTCTATTCTCTCTCACACACACCCATGCTTAGCCAAACCCTTCTGCCCACTCAGTCAAATTCCTGGGCAGGTTCACACACCTCTTTGTCTTAGGTGGGGGAGGGGGCTTCTGATTAACTCATCCTGACCAGGGCCGGCTCCAGGGTTTTTGCCTCCCCAAGAGGCACACACACACACAAAAAAAGCCGCGATCGCGATTGGTGGCAGCTCAGCCGCACTGCTTTCTTCTTTGGCGGCAATTCGGCCGAATATCCGGACGTGCCGCCCCTTTTCTTGGGCCGCCCCAAGCACCTGCTTGCTAAGCTGGTGCCTGGAGCCGGCCCTGATCCTGACAGTTATGTGAATAGAAGGGTATGTTCACACATCAGTTAGAATAAGTTTTTTAACTCAACCATAACAAGGTTTCGTCCAGCTCATAATGACATTCCTCACCTCAGGGGAGGCTCAGGCTAATCACCCAGGCTTGATCCCACCCTACAACGTCCACACAGCTATTTTTATCACGCTAGCACAAGCCCTGCTAGCACGAGTCTGCCTACCCAGGCTGGGAGGCTCACCTTCAGCTGACGTGTAGACGACCCTCAGTGGCTCAACTACTGTCATGCCTTCAATTAGTTCCTGTGTATTCATTTGAATCAGAGTCCTAAGGATTAAAGTACTATTCAATGGGTAGAATTTTCAGAAGTACCAAAGTGACTTCAGAGCCTGAGTTCCCCTTTCAGAAGGACCTAAGGACGGGGGAATCTGTGTCTCATTGAAAGTCAATGAGATTTATGCTTCTAAGTCAGCTAGACACTTTTGGAAATTTTACCCAATGTGCTTCAGGATGAAAGATGCTGGCACTTTTCATATATATCATGAGTAGCATTTCCTCCATGCCTACCTGCTGGTTTTTTTTACTTGACATTCATTTTGTTGTTGTTCTTGCTGTTCTTGTGTCAACAGATATCATTCACATCATTTATTTTATTTTGACAGCCATTAATCTGTTTAGGGTCTGATGCACTGGGTCTTAGGGAATGTGTACACTGCAATGTAAGCCTAAACTCAGACTCAGGCTTGAGGATTTGAATCTAACAAACACACATTCAAAGACCATTCTACACTTATTGAGAAGATAATTTTGCCATGGCCTCTGATCAGGATACCAGATATAAGCCCAGGCAAAAGGGGTAAATGGGATCCCATAGAATAACCATGGGAACAGTGATTCCATTTATGACATTGTCATTTGGAATAGTGTTCCGGCCTGTCCATGAAGGTAGATGCCTGACTGATGGAAAACACTGGCATCATGAACGTTTCCAGTGCAGCCCATGTTGGCATCCATAAATTGGCCTCTGTGGTCCCCAAGTGCCTGCATACCCATAAAGTAGTACCTTTTGCATTGTATGTACTCCGGCCCCTTGAGTACATACAATTATGGCCCCAGTGCAGTGGGGAAACCCCATTCTCGCCAAGCCAGCAGTTACTTTGGGGATATCGTTTATGCCCCCACCTTTGGATAAACCACACACCTGACTGCCTCAGAAACCTCAGCCACCACTTTACCTTCCAGTCGACTTTCCAACCCCAAACTGGTTAGCAACCTACTTTTGAACAGGAATGGCTTCCCTCATGTATGTGTCGTGGTGCTGAAGGGTCCGGGCCAGCTGCTAACAAGGCTTCAGAAATGTAGCTTTCTTCATGAGCAAGTTCTGGTCATCCCAGGTCTGCATGACGAGGGAGTCCCACCAGTCTGTGCTCGTGGCCCTGCTCCAGAAGCACCAGTCTACACAGGGGGCATCAACAGCTCTCCCGAGAGCCATGAGCAGCATCAGCCAGTTTGTGTCTGCCAGGTCTGTATCACCCTCATCCTCCTCCAACAGGTGCCTTCTTCTGCAGGTCAGAAAATGCCCCCGAAACGTCCACCAGCGCCTCATAGAAGCTCTGCCCATTGCCTGAAACAGGAGGGAAAGCACAAGCAAAACAAGTGCTTCAAACGCTGACTCCTCCCTGTTGCTGGTTCCGGCTGCTGGGTGCATGCAGACTCAAAAGACAACTTGGCCCGATGCCTTGGCAGGCTGCGATAGCTTCTGGTGAAGTGCCGCGGGATGGACAGTCAGGTTTTCCCACAGGGCACCACAAACAAAAGGCTAGAACAGCTACCCACAGGGGAGGGTGCTAGGAAACCTGGCACAGGCTGGTTTGGCTTAGGTCTGCGTAGTGCAGCGTAGATGCCTGAGCACTGGTGTGAAGCCCGGGTCCAGAAATTCTAAACCTAGGCTTAATATTCAGTGTGGACACTCAAGCCTAGGTTTACACCCACCGAGCCTACGGGTTCAAGTCCCACAGACCCTAGGCTTACATTGCAGTATAGGTACACCCTTACACCCCTTCTACCCATTGCAAGATGACACATAGTACAACAATGGGAAGACCAGTACAATCTTCCCAGATATAAAGTTATGGAGTTTTGGGGAACCCAGGAATCAAGGAGAGAGAAAATATTTGAACCAGCTAATTCCACCCACAGGGATCTGAGGACAGTGCCAAGTAAAATGTGGCATTTTCCCAACTCAGAGAGAGCAGAGAAATAGATGAAACACGTATCTGAAATCTCAAATGTCACTATGTGGAGTGTAGAGCGCAAGACAGTCAGGTTTCCAATTAAGCAAGCATCAGCTTTAGCCATAAATGGGAATGTCATCAACCAAAAATGTAGTATGTCCACACATTCCCCGAAGCAGTTCCCACTGGCATGAGCAAGGGCCCTGCTAGATATAAACTTTCTTGCTCATTAAGCCAGATGGATTCCTTCACAGATCAGTGATTCCATCTGAATTCATTTGAGCAACATATATTAACTGATGACTTTTCTCAGGGCCTCCTTCACCTCTTTGTTTCGCAGGCTGTAGATGAGGGGGTTGAGCATGGGAGTCAGGACTGTGTAGAAGACAGAGAACACTTTGTTCAGGGCTCTCAGTGTATTGGTTTTTGGTAGCAGATACACAGTCATTAGGGTCCCATAGAAAACTGTAACCACAATGAGGTGAGAGGAGCAGGTGGAAAAGGCCTTTTGCCTCCCGGTGGTGGAAGGGATTCTCAGGATAGTAGCAATGATACAAACATAGGATGTCACAGTTAATAGAGTCAAGTATCAGAGGGGTAGCCGTGTTAGTCTGAATCTGTAAAAAGCAACAGAGGGTCCTGTGGCACCTTTAAGACTAACAGAAGTATTGGGAGCATAAGCTTTCGTGTTCTTACCCACGAAAGCTTATGCTCCCAATACTTCTGTTAGTCTTAAAGGTGCCACAGGACCCTCTGTTGCTTTTTACAGTTAATAGAAATGGGCAAGGCGAGTCTAGGGAGGCGAGTATGAAACTAACTAGTGTGATCATGCTGGTGTCACTGCAGGAGAGTTTTAGCATTGGAGAAAAATCACAAAAGAAATGGTCAATTTCATTGGGGCCACAGAATGTTAATTGTGACATAAAACACATCATTATTACACAACTTAGAAATCCGCTCATCCAAGACCCCGCTGTTAGCTGGAGGCACAACCTGCCGTTCATCAGGGCTGCATAACGCAGGGGTTTGCATATCGCTAAATACCGATCATAAGACATCGCTGCTAGGAGATAGCATTCTGTAGCTGCCAAATAACAAAAGCAAGACAACTGTGCAAAACAGCCACTGACAGAAATGGTTCTGTCTCCAGTCAGGAGACTGGCCAGCATCCTGGGCAGGATGGTGGAGGTGTAGCAGGTCTCCAAGCAGGACAAGTTCCCCAGGAAGTAGTACATGGGGGTGTGAAGGTGCTGATCAGCCACAACTAGCGCTATGATGAGGATGTTCCCGGACATGGTCACAATGTAGATCACTAGGAAAACCAGGAAGAGAAGGATCTGCAATTCAGGGAGATTCCCGAATCCCAGGAGGATAAGTTCTGTGATGACCGTTCGATTGTCTTCTTCTGCTTTCTCTATGAGGTGCATCTAGGTACAAATAAAAATACTAAAACTCAGAGGTGGGACTTTCAAAAGGACAAACATCCCATCAACTTAAGCAAATGCAGAAGGACAGATATCCAGAGGCATTTAGGCACCCAAAGTTGCAGATAGGCACCTAGTAGGATTTTCAAAAATACTTAGGCAACCAAGGTGCCTTAAGGTCAGATTTATAAAGCTATTTAGGTGCTGCAGCACACAGCATCACAATGCCCAAGCCTAAATCTTATTTTCCCAGATTTAGGCACCAAGGAGTCTACATTCTATTGACAGCGAATGGGATTTAGACTCCTCCATGCCTATATCCTTTTGAAACCAGTTCTCCCACTGGTTTTTGAGTATTATGATTCCTGATGTCAGATTTGTGTCCATTAATTCTTTTGCGTAGAGACTGTCCAGTTTGGCCAATGTACATGGCAGAGGGGCATTGCTGGCACATGATGGCATATATCACATTGGTAGATGTGCAGGTGAACGAGCCCCTGATGGTATGGCTGATGTGATTAGGCCCTAAATCAAATCTGACATCAGGAATCATAATACTCAAAAACCAGTGGGAGAACACTTTAACCTGTCTGGCCATTCAATGACAGACCTGCGGGTGGCTATCTTACAACAGAAAAACTTCAAAAACAGACTCCAACAAGAGACTGCTGAGCTGGAATTGATATGCAAACTAGATACAATCAACTCAGGATTGAATAAGGACTGGGAATGGCTGAGCCATTACAAACATTGAATCTATCTCCCCTTGTAAGTATTCTCACACTTCTTATCAAACTGTCTGTACTGAGCTATCTTGATTATCACTTCAAAAGTTTTTTTCTCTTACTTATTTGGCCTCTCAGAGTTGGTAAGACAACTCCCACCTGTTCATGCTCTCTGTATGTGTGTGTATATATATCTCCTCAATATATGTTTCACTCTATATGCATCCGAAGAAGTGGGCTGTAGCCCACGAAAGCTTATGCTCTAATAAATTTGTTAGTCTCTAAGGTGCCACAAGTACTCCTGTTCTTTTTTTAAAAATAATGATCTCGCAGCCTTTCCTCACATGAATCAATCCACAAGGTCTAATTCTGATCTCACAAACTGTTTTTTGCAATCTTAACTTCTGCCAGAGATCCTCCCATTTTACAGCTCCCAAGGTGAGGTCAGAACCAGGAGCTGTAAATTCTGAGTACATGTACATCCTACATGCTATGTATTTTATTTTTAAATAACTGCCTTGCTGTACTGAATATGTATATAATTTTATTTTATTTTAATGGGAATTGGGGTTCTACATTCATAAGTGGGATAGACAGAGGAGTAGATGTGGTTGATCTACCTTGTAATCTCAAAGAACATTGCAAAGAGATGATGCAGTGCTCAATACCTCCTGACAGCTGCTGAGAGCTCTCAGCTGACACTCTGGTCAGTGGAGGAAAGGCTCTGCTGGAGACAACCAGCAGCTACAGGGTCAGGAACATGCACAGATCTTCTGCTTTAGGGGAAAATCCAGAGGGACATTTTAGAAACAACTGAGGAAAGGAGTGAGAATCCATGTGAAAGAGGTGAGTTGTCAGGGAGATAGAAAGGCATGCAAGCTCTGTCTAAAGGGCTGGGGGATGGGAGATAAAGGCTATGGGAATTGCCCTGGGTACTGTTATGCTCACAGGATACAGTTTTCAATATACCACAGATGCCTTAGAAAGAGAGGGAAAGATACAGGCAAACAGAGAAACAGACAGACAGGCACAGAGAGACATATGCAGACAGAGAGACATCAGACAGATAGAGGGAGATGTGTGGAACAGCTCTATTTAACATTAGAGCTGACTGGAATTTTTTTTCTTCACAGAAATGTTTGACTTTTTGTGAAAAAAAAAATTGACAATCAAAATTTTGTGGCTGAAAACTGAAAATTTTCCAGCAGAAGCTGAAAGCTTTAGATTTTTGAACCAATATTTTTCAGTTTTTGGCTGAAAAGTTTTTGGGTTTTTGTGAAAAAGTTGTTTGTTTTTTTAATGAAAACATGCCATTTTCCAGGGAAAGCAGACACTTTTCATGAAAAATTTTCATTTAATTTGAAAACCCAATTTTCCATAAAACAAAACAAAACAAAAAAACAGTTTTGAAAAGATATTTCCCACAAGCTCTATTTATCAAAAGAAATGTAACACATCTGAAAAGGCAATATAAAAAATCCTCTGTATTCCAGTGTTAGAGAAATAAAGAGACAAATTAGCAATACACTAGATCAGTAATGTATCACTGTGACCAATTTCACTCAAACGATCACTGAAACACCAAGTCAGCTGAAATGTGTCCGAGTGATCAGTTAACGTAGAGAAGGTGCATCAAGCCACAGCCTGGCCATGAGCCACCTGAGCAAAAGGATTTGTTTTCCTTATGGAAGCACAGAGCAGCTGATTTTGCTTGTTACACGGGAAACAATTCCCACCCAGTCACTATATCTCATCCACAGCATAAAAAGGAGCTTGAAGAACAACAGAGGGCTGAAAAGCAAGGGCAAAATTTCATAGAGAGGAATCAAATGCAGGCAATCAAAGGAACACTGAAACACCCTGTCCGGGACAGGATAGAATGGGAAATGCTCAGAAACCAAGCGAGAGAGAGAGAGAGACAGACAGACCAACAGATAGAGCCTTTGTATTTCAATTGTTTTCCTAGTAGTACTCTGCATGGTCTACAGTCCTTAATCAGCCTTCACTCAGTGAAAATTCCCATATACCCAGAACAATGAAAGTGTGTTGGTTACAGACTGAGCAAAAAGTGAATAAAGACCCCCCAGGATTTTCCCCAATAATGATTACATTTACTAGGTCTGGTTGAAAGTCCCCCGTCCCCTTCATGCGAATTGTCAACTTTTCATCAAAAACCTTAAAACTGAAAAAATTGTGCTGAAAGTTGCTGAAAACCAGAAGAATTCCATCAGAAACCAAAATATGTTAGGGTTTTCTGAAGAACACTTTTTTTAAAAATGGAGGAAAACAGACACTTTCAATGAAGAACTACATTTAAAAAAAGTAAAAAAAAAGGTTCCGGTGGAAAATTTCCACCCAGCTCTAACATTTACCTTTAGTTGTGAGTCTGAAGGAGTGATCAATGTACTGGTGTGTGAGGAGTGACCAGTGTACCAATGGTGGCTGGTTTGGGGAACTGTGATGCAGTTTCCACCATCAATCACTCTCCTGTCTTCATTTTCTTTATGCACTTTCACTCTCTCTGTAAAGACCTGTCCATTTTCTTGATGGGTCCTGCGACCCTGCTTATTCCAGTATGCAAAACCTTCATTACCCTTTCTCTGGTTATTGTGGGCTTTATAGAAGAAAGCAGCCTCTCCTGCCTGTTGCTGACAGAGGAATAACCCTGGAGACTGCTTGTGATGATCATATCTAAAGTAATGTGATGGGGGAATTGTTTACATTTTGCATTTCCAAACAGAGCACTTAACAAGACTAAAGAAAATAACATTCTAACACTACTGAGAATTGCACACAGTGATTATTGCATCAAGACCACATCTTCAGGCTGAACTAGCTTACTGGACTCATTGAACTATTTGAGATCTAGGCTGGGATTTTCAGTTCAGCCTAAGAGTATTAGGCACCCAAGTCCTACTGCATTTCAGTGACAGTCAGGTCTGGTCTACACTACAGACCTATATCAGTATAACTATGTCGCTCAGGGGTGTGAAAAATCCACATGCCTGAGCCATGTAGTTATACCAACCTAACCCCCGTGTAGACAGTGCTAGGTTGGCAGGAGAGCTTCTCCTGTCGATATAGCTATTGCCTCTTGGGGAGGTGGATTAACTACGCTGACGGGAGAGTTCTCTCCCATCGACGTAGGAGCATCTTCACTTAAACGGTACAGAGGCGCAGCTAAATCGGTGCAGCATTTTATGTGTAGACCTCCCCTCAGACAGCTAACGCCCACAGGTCTCTCTGAAAATCCCAGCCTGTGTTGATAGGAGCACAGACTGTTTCAAGAAAAAGACAAAACTTAAACATTTTCTAGACTGTCAAGGCTCTTATGTTTTCAGGATTTTTGGTGAAAGGACTCTGAGAATGCTCCATAGTTGCCTTGATAGTCAAAGGCAGACAAATATAATCACCAAAGCACTTTAAGGAGGATAACCAGCTTTTTGTTGATTTCCTCATTTTTATCCATCCCTTTTCATTTATATTTTCTTATTTAGTGCTTCTTTAGCCCCCTTTTAAAGTCCCAGTTTACAAACCTATTTAGACTCCCGTAATTGAAAGTCTTGGCCACAGAATTACTTCCCTTAAAGAAATGTCTGTCTAACAATCCCTGATTGTGTTAATCCATCTCCGGATCTTTCTCTCTCTCCACACCAGGACTCTCTCTCTCTTTCCCTCAAGGCAAGTGCATCAGAAAGAAAAAGAACAAGTTGTGAGCAGAAGGTGTGATTTTTCAGAGAGATAAATGATTAATAGATTCCAAGGCAAGAAGGGACCATTGTGGTCTTCCAGTCTGACCTCATGTATAATACAGGCCCTAGAACTTCCCCAAAATAATTCCCTGGGCAGATCTTTTAGGAAAAACACCCTTCTTGATTTAAAAATGGTCAGTGAGGGAGAATCCACCACAAACTTTGTTAAAGTGTTTCAATGGTTAGTTGCCCTCACTATTAAATATTTATGACTTATTTCTAATTTTATTTTCAAAATGAAGGCTCAAAAACTAAAAGGAAAATAAGAAAAAAACTCTTTTGTTTAATGATTTTTAATAGCTTCAGAGATTTTAGGGCCAGAAGGAACCATTATGCTAGAAAATTGGAGCGGGTTCAGAGAAGTGCCACGAGAATGATTGAAGGGTTGGAAAACATGCCTGATAATGATAGATTGATCTGTATGAGTCTATTTAGCTTAACAGAGAGAAGGTTAAGCGTTGACTGGACCACAGTCTATAAGTACATACATGGGGAACAGAAATTGAATAATAAAAGACTCTTCAATCTAGCAGACAAAGGTGTAACAATAGCCAATGACTGGAAGTTGAAGCTAGACAAATTCAGACTAGAAATAAGGTGGACATTTTTGACAGGGAGGGTAATAAACCATTGGAACAACTTGCCAAGGGTTGTGATGGCGTCTCCATCACTGGAAATGTTTAAATCAAATATTTCTACAAGTTCTGCTCCAGTTCAATCACAGCTATTGTATCTGAAATAGTAATTAATTCACGGAAGTCCTGTGGCCTGTACAATGCAGGAAGTCAGACTAAATCCCAATGGTCCCTTCTGGCCTTTAAATCTATAAATCATCGAATTTGATCCTATCTAGAGCGTATCTGCTAATCAGACACTCCAATATTGTTATAAAGACTCGAAGAGATGAAGAATGCACCACATTCCATGATACATTGTTCAGAGCAGCTACAAGAATGATTTGTGAGATGGAAAAGTTACCTTGAGGTAAGAGAGTTAAGAACCACAAACTATTTAACTTAACACAGAGGAGGTTACAAAACTTAACAAAGAGTTGATTTGGTGACAGTCTAGCTGTACCTATCTGGGGAGGACATGTCTGATAGCAGAGGGCTCTTTAATCTCATAGATAAAGGCATAACAAAAGCCAGTGGCTGGAAGCTGAAGCAAGATAAATACAGACTAGAAAGAAGGCACACATTTTTAACAGTGAAGGCAACTATCCCCTGGAACAATTTACGTAGGGCTGTGGTGGATTCTCCATCACTTGGAGTCTTTAAATCAAGAACGGAGGTCTCTTTCTAAAAGAATCACTCTAGTGCAATGAAAAGCAATGGTTCTGGTGACGGAATCGTTGGGTAAAATTTCTTTGGCCTGTGCAATGCAGGAGGTCAGACTAGATGATCACAATGGACTTTTTCCACTTTAAAAATCTACAAGCTGACTTTCCCCAGAAAAAAATGGGTTAAAGGGAAAGTGGGACACTTGCAGGGTCGATTATCCGGTGGGCAAGTTTGCAAGCAGGATGTTTGTGAACCTATGGCCATCTCTCCCTCCAGCTCCCCTGCTCAGCTGAGTAGAAAAAAAAAACACAGTATAAACCACTGTGATCTCCTTGGGGCACAGACCATTCCTTCTGTCTTCTCTGGAAAGAGACAATTTATTATAAATGTTTTTGGATGTTTTTCTACATTTTCAAATATATTGATTTCAAGTACAACACAGAATACAAAGCATACAGAGCTCACTTAATATTATTATTATGTTTACAAATATTTGCACTGTAAAAAAGTTTTTCCAGCCCCTGAGTTGCTGAAGACAGGGAAGAGTATTGTCACACTGTGGCAGGTCAGGCTTTTCAAGACCACCTGGCTCACTCATGTCATCCCTGATGATGGGGAAAGAAGGGCTGTCATGCTGCCTGGAGTGGCTGAAGAGCATGGGTACCAACCTCAGGGCAGACTGGTCAGAAGCAGAGCACAACCCCCACATTGGCTGTGAGTTCTAGACTTAGATTTCACCAACCAAATATCAAGTGGGAAGTCCTCAAGCACTACAACAGCCTTACCATGGAGTCACAGACAGTCCTCTTGGGCACTCCAGTCTGTCTTGCCACCCAAGTAAGCCTGCCTTTGCGATAAATGGTCCCTTATATCAAAAATCACAATAATATTCAGGGAGGTGACCCCTGGCAGGCACAGACTTGCCTTTCCCCTGCTAAGGGGAAGTGTCAGTGGGTGCTGCACAATCCCAGGCACCGCAAGAAACGTCACAGGGACATACAATATAATTAAAAGATGGCAAATTCTGAACCAATAAATACCTTTTTTCACGATGTGTGATTAGACTGTAGTCATCAAAGCGGGACTGAACATTTGTATGGCTAACAAGAATAACCAGAGTTTTCATAGGCAATGATGATAATCCCTATTACTCTAAGCAGCAGGTTGTTTTTCTCTAGGAACCAGACAGACACAAACACTCAGACACTCTCAGCTATACTGCTGCAAAAACAAGACGACCCTAAGTAGATGCTGAGGGCATTAGGGTTCAAACCTCCCCAAACACAATGTGTATCTTCATGCTGGGTAGAGACTGCGTATTGTTTCCCCTTTTTGACCCGAGTGGTTAGTCACAGTTTGGAGCCGTGGGGATGTCCCAGTTGGAAGTAGAAATTGATTGAGTCTGATATTTTCTTTGATCCAATCTCGTTTATTGAAAAGGAATGTACAAAGTCCGACTTCTCTGAATGCATGAGAAACCAAGAACAAAAGGAGCAGCTTCTTTTCTTACCACCCCAAGTCTCGTTAGTCACCTCGTTCGACCCAAACGCTCGCTTTTTCCAAGCTCGCATTGGGCTACTGTTTGGCTTCCTTGATTTTTTCCCTCAGGCTCCCTCTCTCTCTGTTCTGTGCATTCTCTCTTCTCTCTCACACACACCCATGGTCAGCAAAACACTTCTTCCCACTCAATCAAATTCCTGGGCAGGTTCACACACCTCTTTTTCTTAGGAGGGGGAGGGTGCTTCTGATTAACTCATCCTGACAGTTATGTGACTAGAAGGGGGTGACTATAAGGTTTTGTCCAGGTCATAATGACATTCCTCACCTCAGGGGAGGCTCAGGCTAGTCACTAGGGTGACCAGACAGCAAATGTGAAAAATCGGAATGGGGGTGGGGGGTTATAGGAGCCAATATAAGAAAAAGACCCCAAAATCGGGACTGTCCCTATAAAATCGAGACATCTGGTCACCCTACTAGTCACCCAGGCTTGGCCCCACCCTACAACGTCCACACAGCTATTTTTAGCACACTAGCACATGCCCTGCTAGCAGGAGTCTGCCTACCCAGGCTGAGAGGCTCACCTTCAGCTGCCGTGTAGACGTACCCTCAGTGGCTCAACTACTGCCCTGCCTTCAATTAGTTCCTGTGTATTCATTTGTATCAGAGGCGTAAGGATTAAAGTACTGTTCAATGGGTAGAATTTTCAAAATCACCAAAGTGACTTCAAAGCCTGAGTTCCTCTTTCAGAAGGACCTAAGGTCGGGGGAATCTGTGTCTCATTGAAAGTCAATGAGATTTATGATTCTAAGTGAGCTAGACACTTTTGGAAATTTTACCCAATGTGCTTCAGGATGAAAGATGCTGGCACTTTTCAAATATGTCATGAGTACCATTTCCTCCACACCTAACTGCTGCTTTTTTATTTGACATTGATTTTGTTGTTCTTGTTGCTATAGCAAAGAGGTTGTGTCAAGAGAAATAATTTGCAACATTTATTTTATTTTGATAGCCACTAATCTGTTTTGGGTCTGACGCACTGGGTCTTAGGGAATGTGTACACTGCAATGTAAGCCCAAACTCAGACTCAGGCTTGAGGATTTCAATCTGACAAACGCACATTCAACCACCATTCTACACCTGCGGGAAATATAATTAAGCATTCTTTTGCCATGGACTCTGATCAGGATACTGTTTCATAAGCCCAGGCAAAAGGGGGTACATGGGATCCCCTAGAATAACCATGGGAACAGTGATTCCATTTATGACATTGTCATTTGGAATAGTGTTCCGGCCTGTCCATGAAGGTAGACGCCTGACTGACAGAAAACTCTGGTATCATAAACTTTTCCAGGGCAGCCCACGTTGGCGTCCATAACTTGGCCTCTGTGTTCCCCAAGCGCCTGAATACCCATGGAGTAGTACCTTTTGCAGTGTATGTACTCCGGCTCCTTGAGTGCATACAATCATGGCCCCAGTACAGTGGGGAAACCTCATTTTCTCCAAGCCAGCACTTACTTAGGGGATATTGTTTATGCCCCAACCTTTGGATAAACCACACACCTGACTGCCTCAGAAACCTCGGCCATCGCTTTATCTTCCAGTCGACTTTCCAACCCCAAACTGGTTAGAAACGGACCTGTAGAACTCTGGGGTATAGCCATAGGTGTGCACAGCACATTTCATTAGGGTGTGCACCCAGGGAATTTTTTTTTTAAAGGCGAACATCATAAAGGTTGGGTTGTGGGAGGGAGTGTGGGGTGTGGGAGGGGGTGCTGTGTGCAGGAAGGGGCTCAGGGTAAGGGATTGGGGCAGAGGAGGGGTGTGGGGTGTATGAGGGGGCTCAGGGAAGGGGGTTGGGGTGCAGGAGGGGTGCGGAGTGCAGGAGGGGGCTCAGGGCAGGGGATTTGGGTACAGGGTATGGTAGGGGGCTCAGGACAGGGAGTTGGGGTGCAGGAGGGGTACAGGGTGCAGGCAGGGGGCTCAGGGCAGGAGGTTGGGGGGCAGGAGGGGGCTCAGGGCAGGGGGTTGCAGGGTAAGGTGCAGACAGGGGGCTCAGGGCAGGGAGTTGTGGGGCAGGGGGTTGGGGTGCGAAGTGCAGGCATGGAGCTCAGGGCAGGGAGTTGTGGGGCACGGGGTTGGGGTGCAAGGTGCAGGCAGAGGGCTCAGGGCAGGGAGTTGGGGTGCAGGAGGGTAGGCTGTTTGCAGGCAGACCCGGGGCAGGGGATGTGGGCTCCCCCATCCCGGCAGGCAGGCTCAGGGGCCGGGCTGGGTGCTTGGGGCCAGGCCGGGCAGAGGCAGCTGGGGTGGATCGCAGAGGGGCCGGGCTGCTCCCAGGGCTGGACTCAAGGCCGAGGGTGCCAGGCCGGAGCCCCCAAACAGCGCCGGGGAGCTGAGCTCGCAGCCGGGTTGCGGGGGGGCCTGTGGGCCGGGCTCGCCCCCTGCTCCGGGCCTGCTGGCTCCCGGGCCCCACTTAAGGTGGGCTGGGCTCAGGGGCGGCCTGACCCCCCTGGGTGGTGCCCGGGCCCCCGGCCAGCGCAGGGAGCCGCAGGCGGGTTTGGGGCCCTAGGCACTGGAGGGGGGCAGCTGCCTTGGGGGGGGGGACTGTGGCAGCACCCCCGTGGGCCACCTTAAGCGGCTGTGTTGGTGCTGCCGGGTGGGAGGCTGCCAGGGAGCACATGGGGTTGTTAAAGCAGCCAGCCCGGCCCTGGGGAAGGGGAGCCCAACTCAACAGGGTGCAGGCCGGGGGCTCAGGGCAGGGAGGGGGGGTGCAGGAGGGGTTCGGGGTTCGGCCCGGCCCGCCGCCGCTTACCCGCAGTGGCACACTCCCTGCCTGCCAGGGCCCCATGCCGTGCCACTCACCACGTCCCCGCGCAGCCCCCTGGGAGGGGAGGGGCGGCACAGGGCTCTTCACGCTGCCCTTGCCACGCCTCCAGGTACCTCCCCTGAAGCTCTCATTGCCCGCGGTTCCCCGTTCCCAGCCAATGGGAGCTTTGGGAGGCGGTGCCTGGAGCAACCCTCTGGCCCCAGAGACATGGTGCCCTGGCGGCTGCTTCTGAAAGCAGCGCGGGGCCTGCGGCACCACGGGGGGCAAATCCCGCGGGCCGGATCCAAAGCCCTGAGGGGCCAGATCCGGATCCGGCCCATGGCCATTAGGGTGTGCCCGGGTACACCCGGCACACCCCGTGTGCACGCCTATGGGTATAGCAACCCACTTTTGACCAGGAATGACTTCCCTCGCAATGCAATGGAGTCCATAATATCTGTGAGAGTAAGGGAGAGATGTTTATGGCGGGTTGGGAGGCTGAGGCAAATCACCTGGCATCCGATTTTGAGCAGCCAGGCAAGGTTCGCTGCGCATCAGAGAGGCTTTGGAAACCAGTTTCATGACTGGCCAGGCTTCGGTGTGACAGTTGTGTGTGTTTCTCCTTGATGCAAACCCACCCCCTTTGTTGATTTTAATTCCCTGTAAGCCAACCACCCTCCCCGCTTCAAAATAAAGTAACTATTGTTTTGAAACCATGCATTCTTCCTTTATTTTTTAAAAAAAAGAGATAACGGACAAGGTAGGTGGGGTGGGGGAGGAGGGAAGGACAAGGCCACATTGCTTATTGTAGCCACACTAAAAATCAAACTGTTTGAATGACAGCCTTCTGTTGCTTGGGCCATCCTCTGGAGTGGAGTGGCTGGGTGCCCGGAGCCTCGCTCCCCCCAGCCCCGCATTCTTGGGCGTCTGGGTGAGGAGGCTATGGAACATGGGGAGGAGGGGAGGCTGTTATACAGTGGATGAAGCGGGGGTCTGTGCTCTTGTTGGCTTTCCTGCAGCTCCAACAGATGCTTCATCATGTCCGTTTGCTCCCCAACAGACACTTCATCATGTCCGTTTGCTCCCCAACAGACACTTCATCATGTCCGTTTGCTCCCCCATTACCCTCAGCATCGGGTCCTGCCTCCACTCTTCGAGCTCACTTAATCCTTTCCTGGCCTCTGCCACTGAATGCCTCCATGCATTAAGCTGTCCCCTATCAGTGCGGGAGGACTGCATGAGCTCGGAAAACATGTCATGGAGAGTGCATTTTTTTCGCCTTCTAATCTGCGATAACCTCAGGGACGGAGATGATAGGGGGAGCGTAGAAACATCCTACTCTCTACGATTCTGGGGGGACTGCATGGTCACCTGTGCTGCTGTGTGCTTCTGAGTTAGCCACAGTGCCCAAACAGGAAATGAAATTCAAAAGTTCCCGGGGCTTTTCCTGTGTACCTGGCTAGTGCATCAGAGTTCAAAGTGCTGCCACTTTGGGTCGATGGAACGGGTTTGGGTGTGTGAATGCAGTAATTTTTAAATCAACCTAACGGGGCTAAATTCAACCTAACCCCGTAGTGTAGACCAGGGCTCTGTATAATTCATGACTGACTTAGAGAACATTCATGCAATTTAACTGGGTGTGGGTCTCCACAAACTGATGGCTGAGTGATCACAGCACTTGGAGGGGTTTGCTGCTTGTCACTGGCATAGTGTTGTGAGAGACAGCCCAGGCTGGAGAGTTAAGGGGACACAGCGGTCCCACACCTCCAGGTTGTACCCTGGGGATCCCATCACACAAGGCGGGTGAGGGAATATCTTTTATTGGACCATCTTCTGCTGGTGAGAGACTCAAGCTTATACAGAAGAGCTCTTCTTCAGAACTGGGAAATGTACTCAGTGTGTCAGCTAAATACAAGGTGGAACAGATTGTTTAGCATAAGTAGTTAACATATTTCAAGGGACTGCAATAGAGTGAACTCTTTGTGAAAAGTGTTCACCCAGAGGCGATACAGTGTTTGTCTTTTATCATTTTTCTGTGTCAGTTCATTTGAGAGCATAGTGATTGTCTGGTTTTACTCACATAGCTGTTGTCTGGGCATTTGATTCACTGGATGAAGTACACCACATGTCGTGATAGGCACATGTAGGACCCATGGATCTTGAAACGTGTATTGGGGAGAGTATTGCTCATCATAGCAGTGGAGATATGTCTGCTGCTTTTGCATCTGTTGTTCTGGCAGGATATGATGCTTTGAGTTGGTGTGTCCTGATCTGTGGGGAACTTGCTTCCGATGTTAAGCTTCTAAAGGATGGGGGGTTGTTTGAAAGCCTGAAGTGGGGGTTCAGGAAAGATTTCTTTCAGCATATGATCCCCATCAAGTGTGGATTGTAATTGTTTAATGATACTTTTCACAAAGCGATCACTCTAAATCTGACCTCTCAGTCCTCATTCTCAAAAGAAATCTGCACAACCCCGTCAAAAGATGAGCCTGGGAACTTAAATTCATAACTTTGCAAGACACTAAAAATCATGAACTGAATAGATACCCTAGGTTTATGGCTTATTACAACAAATTGTAACCAACTAACACCAACGCTCCCCCCCCCACACACACACACTCACACAGACACAGCTGCCTTCCCCCCCTCCCATGACTGGAGGGGTGTTAATGGGCCATTTCAACTTGAATGGTCCCTTGAAATGTGTGTTAAGTACTTATGATAATCTGTTCCACCTTGTACTTAGCTGTGACACTGAGTACATTCCCCAGACTGAAGAAGAGTTCTGTGTAAGCTCAAAAGCTTATTTCTCTCACTGACAGAAGTTGGCCCAATCAAAGATATCACCTCACCCACCTTGACTCTCTCTCTCTCTCTCTCTCTCAAAAATGTTCTATTGTTTTCAGTTTTCTCTCAAAACGTTAAAATCTTTGGAGGTGGTTTGCACTGTGCTCCTTTCTACTCAGCTGAGGAAAGAGAAAGGGATCCAAACTCACAATCACTCCCCCCCCCCCCGCCCATGCGCACACACCTCCTCTCCACCCTGCAAGACTCACACTTCCCCGTTAACCCACTTTTCCTGCGGGGAGAGGAGCTCCTACATACATAGATTTTGAGGTGAAAAAAATTCATTCTGATCATTTTAGTCACATCTCCTGCATAGCAGAGGCTGGAGCATTCCAGCCAGTGATTCCCCCCTCAGGCTCATCGCCCTAGGGGGCTGCTGAAGATACCCTTTGGGGGAGCTCAGTGAAACTGTCAGGTCCCACTCTCCGGTGTGGGGGTCGCTGTCTCTATCTCAGCCTGGTGCGGAAATGAGGCCCCAGCAAGGAGGGGTGGGAGGTTGTAGAGCCAGCCTGCCCCAGGCTCACCCCACAGCAGCTTGTCCCTTAACATAAAACAAGAACCAGGGGTCACCCAATGAAATTAATAGGCAGCAGGTTTAACACACACATACGGAGGTTGTTCTTCACACAACGCACAGTCAGTCTGTGTAACTCATTGCCAGGGGATGTTGTGAAGGCCAAAAGTATAAGTGGGTTCAAAAAAGAATGAGATCAGTTTATGGAGGATAGGTCTATTGATGACTATAGCCAAGATGCTCTGGGTGTCCCTAAACCTCTGCCTGTCAGAAGCTGGGACTGGATGACAGGGGATGGATCACTCGATAATTTCCCTGTTCTGTTCATTTCCTCTGAAGCCACTGCCAGAGACAGGACACTGGGCTAGATGGACCATTATTCTGACCCAGACTGGTCATTCTTGTGATGTTACACTGTGTTAACAAGTAACACAGCATCAATTCCCCTATGGAGGGAATCCAGACGATCACTGGCAGCAGTCCCAAGGGAGATCCCAACGGCAGCGACAAGGGCTAGGGGCTGGCTGCTTTTAATGATAAACCCTGCAAGAATCCAGAGCAGGAGACATTAAGGGTTTGTGTGTTGCCAACAATCAACCCAGGCAGCAAGAGACGCCCATCCCAGCAGCCACAGGCAGGTGTCTTCCCACGAATTGCGACAAGAAGGCTGACTGACACCAGACCCAGTCACTGGTGATGGGGAGCTCGCTGCTTCATGTGGATGTTTGAAGGTAAGTGTCACTAGCCTCGGGGCAAATCCTCAGGTCCTTGCTCATATGCAACCCTTTCTCTGAGACACCAACCTTGGACAGTGTCCTGAAACGCTGGGAGCTCTGCCGGAGTAAGGACTTCAGGGTTAGTTTATTTGTGGTTCACAGCTAGAAAAACCAATGAATCAGAAAGGAGACCCAGCTATCATCTCTGCCGTTACACATCCCTCTGTCTGTCCTCCCCTCACCCTTTTGCTCGCTGGCTGGATCTCCCGCCCCCCCCCCCTCTCTCCCTGACAGATCATTATTTTCTCAGGGACGGTGGCCTTCAGTTTCTGAACTACTTATCAGCTGCCACTCCAGACTTTTCTGGGAGGCAGATACCTATGCACCATCCCAGCCCAATCCTCAGATGCTTCATGTCTACTGCTGAGTATCTCCTCCCTGGACTTCCGTGGGACTTGAGGGCCCTCAGCATTTCTTGGGCAGTATTGAGCACCTCACAGAAAAAGGGTGTACATTAGAAATGCACTGAATGGAGACTGGATTCCTTACAGATTAGGAAACAGCGACACTTGTGTCGCTGTCACAAAGTTTGCCCAAGCATTCACTGCTCTACCTTAATTTTTTTTCCAGAGGATGGGTACTAGGCACCAGCCTGTGACTTAGAAGATCTGGAGTCTCTTCTCTGATCAGCCACAGCCTCTCTGTATGACCTTGGGTAAGTCACTCATAGTCAATAATTGATAGTTATCATTAATCAATAATAGCTTGTAATTCATTATAAGCAGTTTCAGTGTTTCTGGACTAGTCACTAATGGGATATGAATGAGAGGAATCTGAGTATGCATCTGCTCTAAGGGGTCGTTTCATTTGTGCCTTGGGCATGGCCATGGGCAGAGTCTCTTTCCCATCTGTGCTGTTGGTCATTGTCACGCCCTCATTGCAGGCACTGACATGGTGTAATCTCATTCCTGCCCTTCTCCGCGGAAGCTCGTGTGTCTGACCCTCGCCCCCATCACGTTGCTAAGCAGGAGCTCAGACTACAGTGGACAAGTCAATCAACTTCAGCTCCCAGCACGATGCTGCGGGGTGAGGGCTGATGCGATCCGTGGCTGTATAAACAGGGGAGCAGGGAGGCGATTTCACCTCTGTAAAGAGCACTGGTAACATCGATTCTGCCAAATTAAGTTAGAAGGGAGCATTGCACAACTTTAAATGAGCATGTTCCCTAATAGATCAGCAACGTAACAATGAAACAATGTTAACCAGGATGACTTTAAGTGAGAAATTACTGTATTGGTTTTAATTCCCTTTGCAAGGTCCAATTCTGCTTGGCTTTTGGCAGTTTTCACTTTATCCCTACACTTTCTGGCCTCCATGAGGTAGCTTTCCTTGCAGAACCATCATATCTTCCATTCCTTGCAGGCTTTCTGCTTTCTTTTAATCACCTGTTTGAGAAGCTTGCTCATTCGGGCTGGTCTGCAACCCTTCCCTACAAATTTTTTCCCCTTGCTTGGGATGCCAGCTTCAGATAGCATCTGCAGCGTCGACAAAGTAATTCCACGCCTCCTCGACATTTCGATCCTGAAGTTCTTCGCGCCAGTCCACTTCCAAAATAATTCCCTTAATTTTTTTAAATTAGCCCTTTTGAAATCAGGCACCCTAGTTGCAGATCTAGTTTTGTTTATCCTTCCATTCAGTTTAAACTCAATTAGCTCATGATCACTCGAACTAATGTTGTCCCCTACAACCAGTTCTTCTATGAGGTCCTCATTGCTCACCAATACCAAATCACAAATGGCATCACCTCTTCTTCGTTCCGAAACTATTTGGTGAAAAAATCTGTCAGCAATCATATCCAGGAAAATCTGGGCCCCTACTATTATTAGTTTCAGAGCGGTAGCCGTGTTAATGTGTATCAGCAAAAACAATGAGGAGTCCTTGTGGCACCTTAGAGACTAACAAATGTATTTGGGCATAAGCTTTTGTGGGCTAAAACCCACTTCATCGGATGCATGGAGTGAAAAATACAGTAAGCAGAATATATATTCTAGCACATGCAAAGATGGGAGTTGCCTTACCAAGTGGGGGGGGGGGGGGGAATCAGTGCTAACGAGCCAATTCAATTAAGGTGGAAGTGACCTATTCTCAATAGTTGACAAGAAGAGGTGAATACCAAGGGAGGGAAAATTACATCTGTAGTGCCAACAAGGCCAATGCAATCAAGGTTGCCCATTTCCAATAGTTGACAAGAAGGTGTGAGTATCAGCAGAGGGGAAATTATTTTTTGTAGCACTTGTCCTCCAAGCTATATCTGGGAAATCAAAGTCTCCCTTAATCACACAATTCCCAGTAGTATTTGTTTAATTAAAAACAGGTCTCTATCCATATTGGATCCTGGTTGTCTACAGCAGAATGCAAAATTACCTGGGAGAACCTCTGGTAGCTTTCTTCCCCAAAGTGATTTTTGCCAAAATAGACTCCGTCTTATCTATTCCATCACTTCTAATTTCTTTACAGTCTACCTCATCATTAATATACAATGCTGCTCTACCACCTTTACCTTTATTTCTCTCTTTCCTGAACAGCACATACCCATATATACCTGTAGATTGGTCCGAAGACCTATCCCTGAGGAACTCCACTAGTAGCCTCCCTCCAGCCTGACAGTTCACCTTTCAGTATGACCCATTGTAGTCTCCCCTTTAACCAGTTCCTTTATCCACCTTTCAATTCTCATATTAATCCCCATCTTTTTCAATTTAACTAATAATTTCCCATGTGGAACTGTATCAAATGCTTTACTGAAATCCAGGTAGATTAAATCTACTGCAATTCCTTTGTCTAGAAAATCAGTTATCTTCTCAAAGGAAGAGATCAGGTTGGTCTGGCACAATTTACCTTTTGTAAAACCATGTTTATTTTATCCCAATTACTGTTTACCTCTAAGTCCTTAACTACTTTCTCTTTCAAAATTTGTTCCAAGATCTTGCATACAATTGAGATCAAATTAACAGATCTGTAGTTTCCTGGCTCACTTTTTAGTAGTATATTTGCAATTCTCCAGTCCTAGGATATGATCCCCAAGTTTAAAGATTCCTTAAAATCCTTCCCTACACTTTCTGACCTCCATGTGGTAGCTTTCCTTGCTGAACCTTCCCATCTTCCATTCCTTGCAGGCTTTCTGCTTTCTCTTAATCACCTGTTTGAGAAGCTTGCTCATCTGGGCTGGTCTGCAACCCTTCCCTACGAATGTTTTCCCCTTGCTTGGGATGCCAGCTTCAGATAGCATCTGCAGCGTCGACAAAGTAATTCCACGCCTCCTCGACATTTCGATCCTGAAGTTCTTCGCGCCAGTCCACTTCCAAAATAATTCCCTTAATTTTTTTAAGTTAGCCCTTTTGAAATCAAGTACCCTAGTTGCAGATCTAGTTTTGTTTATCCTTCCATTTAGTTTAAACACAATTAGCTCATGATCACTCGAACCAAGGTTGTCCCCTACAACCAGTTCTTCTATGAGGTCCTCATTGCTCACTAATACCAAATCTCAAATGGCATCACCTCTTGTTGGTTCAGCAACTATTTGGTGAAGAAATCTGTCAGCAATCACATCCAGGAAAATCTGGGCCCCTACTATTATTAGTTTCAGAGTGGTAGCCTGTTAGTCTGTATCAGCAAAAACAACGAGGAGTCCTTGTGGCACCTTAGAGACTAACAAATTTATTTGGGCATAAACTTTCGTGGACCAAAAACCCACTTCATCAGATGCATGGAGTGAAAAATACAGTAAGCAGAATATATATTCTAGCACATGAAAAGATGGGAGTTGCCTCACCAAGTGGGGGGTCAGTGCTAACGAGCCAACTCAATTAAGGTGGAAGTGACCTATTCTCAATAGTTGACAAGAAGGGTTAAATACCAAGGGAGGGAAAATTACTTTTGTAGTGCCAACAAGGCCAATGCAATCAAGGTGGCCCATTTCTAACAGTTGACAAGAAGGTGTGAGTATCAGCAGAGGGAAAATTACTTTTTGTAGCACTTGTCCTCCAATCTATCACTTCCCCAAAGTGATTTTGGCCAAAACAGACTCTGTCTTATCTGTTCCGTCACTTCTAATTTCTTTACAGTCTACCTCATCATTAATCTACAATGCTACTCCACAACCTTTGCCTTTATTTCTGTCTTTCCTGAACAGCATATACCCATCAATACCTGGTCTCCAATCATGATTATTATTCCACCATGTTTCTGTTATCCCTATAATATCTGGTTTCACTTCCTGCACCAGTAGTTCTAGTTCCTCCATTTTGTCACCCAGGCTCCTTGCATTGGTGTACAAACATCTTAACTCTTGCTGCTTGGCTTCGCCCACATTCCTTGCTTGCTTGATTGGGTACAGTTATTCTACTTCCAGTATCCCCTATCTGACTGGTATCAGCACTTCCTCTTAATGTCCATTCTCCTACCCAGTGCAGCTCCTTTCTCCATTGCTGTATGCTTTCTTACTTGATTTTCCTCCCTCTCGATGTTAGAATCAGGTGTGGAGATTACATGAGCATTTCCCCCAAGTTTCTACTTTAAAGCTCTTTTAATCAATTTTGCCAACCTCCATCCCCAAATGGTCCCTTTTGGTCTTAAATCTAAGAATCAATGAATGAAAAAAGTTGGGGTATGGGGCAGAAGAGGGGAAATTAACTGGGTGACAGCTCTTTGGGGTGTGTGTGGAATCTCTATGAATCTCTCTGAAGTGAAGAAGTTTCTCTGTTGTGAGAGAATATAAACCCAGCTCTCAATTGGCAGTGGGAACTCTTATGGCATCAAAAGATGGAAATCTATCTAATTTCACGGTACAGTCAAATCTTCCGATGTTCATTACTTTTCACTATCACAGGATGCAGCTCATGGAGAAAGAAGATGTGGAAAATCAAACAGATGTCACAGAATTCATTCTCCTGGGGTTTGGGGATCTCCCTGAACTGCAGATCCTTCTCTTCCTGGTTTTCCTAGTGATCTACATTGTGACCATGGCCGGAAACATCCTCATTATTGCTCTAGTTGTGACGGATCAGCACCTTCACACCCCCATGTACTTCTTCCTGGGGAACTTGTCCTGCCTGGAGACCTGCTACACTTCTGCCCTCCTGCCCAGGATGCTGGCCAGTCTCTTGACTGGGGACAGAACCATTTCTGTGGGGGGCTGCATAACACAGTTTTTTTTCTTTTGTTTTCTAGCAACTACAGAGTGTTATCTCCTGGCAGCGATGTCTTATGATCGGTATTTAGCCATATGCAAACCACTGCACTATGGAACCTGTATGAATGGCAAGTTGTGCCTCCAGCTAGCAGCTGGGTGTTGGATAAGTGGATTTCTACCTTGTTCAATAATGATGTGTTTTATGTCACAAGTAATTTTCTGTGGCCCCAATGAAATGGATCATTTCTTTTGTGATCTCACCCCAATTTTAAAGCTCTCCTGCAGCGACACCAGGCAAATGATGCTGGTTTTTTATATATTTTTTTTCCCAGATGCAGTTTCCCCATTTCTATTAACCTTGACATCTTATGTTTGTATCGTTAGCACTATCCTGAGAATCCCTTCCACCACCGGGAGGCAAAAGGCCTTTTCCACCTGCTCCTCTCACCTCATTGTGGTAACACTTTTCTATGGAACAATAGTGATTGTCTACATGATACCAAAATCCAGCAACCTGAGAGCCCTGAACAAAGTATTCTCTGTCTTCTACACAGTCCTGACTCCCCTGGTCAATCCCCTCATCTACAGCCTGAGAAACAGAGAGGTCAAGGAGGCCCTGAGAAAAGCTGTCAGGAAATGTCTGGCTCTCACAAAGAATTCAGACTAGTTGAATGAAATGAGGATCAATCAATCTGGTTTCTATTGTGAAAGAAGGAGGGACTAAATGGGCCCTGATACAGAAATGCAGTATACAAGAGATGTGTGTGCGTGCACACATACACACACACACACACACACACATAAATATAAGAGAGATAGAGACGGTTGGAATTTTGCAGGGGGGGGAGGGGAGAGAAGATTTTCACTTTTCATCAAAATAACTGAAACCTGAAAAATGAAAATGTTTTTGCTTTTTGGCAACTGACATCTGAAATCTTTCAGATGGAAACTGTAAAAAAAAAAAAGTCATGCACTGTTGTTGTGGCTGTGTTGGACCCAGAATATTACAAAGACAAGGTGTGACCCTCTGTACCTCAAAAGAGCAGCCTGGACCCCCGTATTCACCACTCTGAAATGATTATGGTGTGTTTGCTACAAAGTATGCCTTGGGAGGCATCATTTGAGAAGTCTTGATCTGCTAAACAATAATATCCTGTTGAATTGTGGGTACTATCATTGTATGTGATGTTATGAAGTATTGCTAAATGTGTTACTGAAATATAGTGAGGTTGGGAGATGGCCACAGATGGCCTTTCAGTAAGAACAAAGGGGCAACCATCGCTGGCCAGACAGGCATTGATGGCCCATCAAGAAGAATCCACTCTCTCAGAGACTCCACAGAGGGCACTTACGCAATGTGTACTGCCCGAACCCACGTCACCGCAAGGATCTTTCTAGCACCTAGAGAGAAAGTATAAGGAGGGTCAATGACATCACCACTTGGCCCCTCTCCTCCATCATCTCAACACCTGGAAGATCGTCTGGAAGACTAAGGCTAGGTCTACACTACAGCGGGGGTCCGACCTAAGATACGCAACTTCAGCTACGTGAATACCGTAGCTGAAGTTGCGTATTTTAGGTCGGCTTACCTGGCGGTGAGGACGCGGGAAAGTCGACCGCTGCTGCGCTGCCGCCGACTCCGCTGCCGCCTCTTGCCGAGGTGGATTTCCGGAGTCGACGGCAGAGCGATCAGGGATCGATTTTACCGCGTCTTCACTAGACGCGGTAAGTCGATCCCCGATAGACCGATTGCTACCCGCCGGATCGGCGGGTAGTGAAGACAAAGCCAAAGACTTTGAAGTGGGGAAGATTGGTCCCAGGCTGGGAAGGGATTCCAGCCTGTGTACAGAGAACTGTGAGCTGCCTGTAATATCTATTAGGGTGAGAAACTGTTTGAATCAAATCTTGCTTCATCTGTAGAATTTAGACTGCAAATTTATTTTTATTTCTTATGTAACCAACTCTGATCTCTATGCGTGCTTCTTATAATCACTTAAAATCTATCTTTCTGTAGTTAATAAATCTGTTTTATATTTTACCTAAAACAGTGTGGTTTTGATTGAAGTGCTTGGGGAAATCTCAGCTCAACTTAACAAGGGCTGTTGCACGTCTCCTTTCATGTGTTGGGGTGGTGAACTAATTAATGAGCTTGCACTGTCCAAGGGAGTCTTGAGCAGTGTAAGACGGTATATTTCTAGGGTGCAAGGCTGGGATGATTGGCTGGTGCCTCTCTCTGGGTATGTCTACACTACGAAATTAGGTCAATTTTATAGAAGTTGATTGTGTTGTAGGAGCAGCAGTGATCTGTATGCTCTGTATGACTATGCTTATGCATATGACTATGTATAACCTGTATGCTCAAAAGGTTGGTTACACTTTCCCTCCCCCCCCTTGTCTCCTCTCCCTCTTTGAATACCTGTGAAGTGGCTTTCCCCCTCCCCCTACCTCCTGGAATGCTTGTGGGATGAATAGGCTGGTTGAACAGCTGGAAGATCAGAAGAGCTCCCATGTAGACAAGGTGTCTGGGACTCTAATTAGGCAGTGCTCACACACCCAATGCATGGACACTGGCTGAGGTGGAGTGTGACCAACCAGACGCAGCCAAGTCATCTCTAGTTGCAGGCCATGAGGAGCAGGTCCTTAAGAAGGGGAAGGGGCCACGTGCTCAGGAGTGCACTCACAAGCTTGTACCTCCCTTGGAGGCCCTTCGCCCAGACCACCTGGCCAGTGGTTCGCCGCGTTGCATTCCATCGTGCCTCGGGAAGACTTACCTTCATTGCACCATCCATCGCTGTGCTGTGGGACACTTACCTTGAAGGATCCTGACATCTCCAGTGCTGTGCCTGTCCTGGGAGCATGAGTATGCGAGTGTGAGTGTGACACCCTCCCCCTCCCACCCCCTTCTTTTCAGCTTAGCTATCAATATAATAAACGTGCTGCTTTCGGCCAAACTCTGGTGGGTCATTAGTCCTCCCTAAGCTTACTTGCTGACCCAATTTCAGGTAACAGATTGCATATGTCCCCATTAAGCGCATTAAGTCGGTGGAGTGCGTCCTCACTACCATGGCTAGCATCGACTTATGGAGCGCTGCACTGAGGGAAGCTATCCCACAGCTCCCGCAGTCTCCGCTGCCCACTGGAATTCTGGGTTAAGCTCCCAATGCCTGATGGGGCAAAAACATTGTTGCAGGTGGTTTGGGGTACATGTCGCATGGTACATGAAAGCAATGGCAGATAATCATTTTGCGCCTTTTTTCCTGGGTTACCCGTGCAGATGCCATACCATGGCAAGCATGGAGCCCGCTCAGCTCACCGTCACCGCTGCTGCCTGCCTGGAATATCATGCGAGCTGGAGGCTTCTGCCTCAGGCTGCTCTCCCAGCCAGCAGCACCGCGCGGTCGCACCTACCCCAGCCTACCCCTTGCTCCGATGGCTCATGAAGCCTGGACAGTAGTAAGGAGCAGTTCAAATATAGGCTGAGCAAGTTCAGAATGGTGATATAATGTGCCTTTGGATGTTTAAAAGCTCACTGGCGCTGTTTGCTGACTATGTCAGACCTCAGCGCAACCAACATTCCCATTATTATTGCTGCTTGCTGTGTACTCCATAATATCTGTGAGAGTAAGGGGGAGACATTTACGGTGGGGTGGGAGGTTGAGGCAAATCACCTGGCGTCTGATTTTAAGCAGTCAGACACCAGGGCAATTAGAAGAGCACAGAAAGGCTTTGGAAACCAGTTTCATGACTGGCCAGGATGCGGTGTGACAGTTGTGTGTGTTTCTCCTTGATGCAAACCCACCCCCTTTGTTGATT
The DNA here is from genome assembly GCF_028017835.1 of Emys orbicularis. Lineage (NCBI taxonomy): Eukaryota > Metazoa > Chordata > Testudines > Emydidae > Emys > Emys orbicularis. The sequence goes on along the minus strand of NC_088695.1, from coordinate 16,087,185 downwards.
TAAATTCCCTGTAAGCCAACCACCCTCCCCTCTTCGAAATAAAGTAACTATTGTTTTGAAACCATGCATTCTTTCTTTATTAATTAAAAAAAAATGAGATAATGAACAGGGTAGCCCGGGTGGGGGAGGAGGGAAGGACAAGGCCACATTGCTTATTGTAGCCACACTAAAAATCAAACTGTTTGAATAACAGCCTTCTGTTGCTTGGGCCATCCTCTGGAGTGGAGTGGCTGGGTGCCCGGAGCCTCGCTCCCACCCCCACCCCGCATTCTTGGGTGTCTGGGTGAGGAGGAGGATAGGTTGTTATACAGTGGATGCAGCGGGGGTCTGTGCTCTTGTTGGCTTTTCTGAAGCCCCAACAGACCCTTCATCATGTCTGTTTGCTCCCCCATTAGCCTCAGCATCGGGTCCTGCCTCGGCTCTTCGCACTCACTTAATTCTTTCCTGGCCTCTACCACTGAATGCCTCCATGCATTAAGCTGTGCCCTATCAGTGCGGGAGGACTGCATGAGCTTGGAAAACATGTAATCACGAGTGCATTGTTTTCACCTTCTAATCTGCGATAACCTCAGGGACGGAGATGATAGGGGGGAGCGTAGAAACATCCTATACTCTACTATTCTGGGGGGACTGCATGGTCACCTGTGCTGCTGAGTGCTGCTGAGTTCGCCACGCTGAACAAACAGGAAATGAAATTCAAAAGTTCCCGGGGCTTTCCCTGTGTACCTAGCTAGTGCATCAGAGTTCAAAGTGCTGTCCAGAGCGGTCACAATGGAGCACTCTGGGATAGCTCCTAGAGGCCAATACCGTCGATTTGCGTCTGCACTACCCCAAATTCGACCCAGCAAGGTCGATTGTAGCACTACTCCCCTCGTCGGGGAGGAGTACAGAAGTCGATTTTAAGAGCGCTTTAGGTCGACGGAATGGGTTTGGTTGTGTGAACGCAGTAATTTTTAAATCTACCTAACAGGGCTAAATTCGACCTGACCCCGTAGTGTAGACCAGGGTTCTGTATAATTCATGACTGGCTTAGTGAACATTCATGCAATTTAACTGGGTGTGGGTCTCCACAAACTGATGGCTGAGTGATTGAACTGTTTGCTCTGATCCTGCCTGAGGGCCGGAGCTGCTGACTGTTTACCGCACAGCCGAGCTAACTCCCTGACACACCTGACCAAAGTAGTGAGGCGGTCTGGCTCCCCGCTGCCCCGGAGGAGGACGAGCCCCGGCCAACCAGCCCACACAGGGGTGGAGATTACATGAGCATCTTCCCCAAGTTTCTAGTTTAAAGCTCTTTTAATCAGTTGTGCCAACCTCCATCCCCAAATGGTCCCTTTTGGTCTTAAATCTAAGAATTAATGAATGAAAAAAGTTGGGGTATGGGTCAAAGGAGGGGAAAATTAACTGGGTGACAGCTCTTTGGGGTGTGTGCGGAATCTTTCTGAAGTGAAGAAGTTTCTCTTTTTGAGAGAATATAACCCCAGCTCTCAGTTTGCAGTGGGAACTCTTATGGGATCAAAAGATGGAAATCTATCTAATTTCATGGTACAGCCAAATCTTTTGATGTTCATTACTTTTCACTATCACAGGATGCAGCTCATGGAGAAAGGAGATGCGGAAAATGAAACAGATGTCACAGAATTCATTCTCCTTGGATTTGGGGATCTCCCTGAACTGCAGATCCTTCTCTTCCTGGTTTTCCTAGTGATCTACATTGTGACCATGGCCGGGAACATCCTCATCATTGCTCTAGTCATGACGGATCAGCACCTTCACACCCCCATGTACTTCTTCCTGGGGAACTTGTTCTGCCTGGAGACCTGCTACACTTCTGCCCTCCTGCCCAGGATGCTGGCCAGTCTCTTGACTGGGGACAGAACCATTTCTGTGGGGGGCTGCATAACACAGTTTTTTTTCTTTTGTTTTCTAGCAACTACAGAGTGTTATCTCCTGGCAGCGATGTCTTATGATCGGTATTTAGCCATATGCAAACCACTGCACTATGGAACCTGTATGAATGGCAAGTTGTGCCTCCAGCTAGCAGCTGGGTGTTGGATAAGTGGATTTCTACCTTGTTCAATAATGATGTGTTTTATGTCACAAGTAATTTTCTGTGGCCCCAATGAAATGGATCATTTCTTTTGTGATCTCACCCCAATTTTAAAGCTCTCCTGCAGCGACACCAGGCAAATGATGCTGGTTTTTTATATTTTTTTTTCCCAGTTGCAGTTTCCCCATTTCTATTAACCTTGACATCTTATGTTTGTATCCTTAGCACTATCCTGAGAATCCCTTCCACCACCGGGAGGCAAAAGGCCTTTTCCACCTGCTCCTCTCACCTCATTGTGGTAACACTTTTCTATGGAACAATAGTGATTGTCTACATGATACCAAAATCCAGCAACCTGAGAGCCCTGAACAAAGTATTCTCTGTCTTCTACACAGTCCTGACTCCCCTGGTCAATCCCCTCATCTACAGCCTGAGAAACAGAGAGGTCAAGGAGGCCCTGAGAAAAGCTGTCAGGAAATGTCTGGCTCTCACAAAGAATTCAGACTAGTTGAATGAAATGAGGATCAATCAATCTGGTTTCTATTGTGAAAGAAGGAGGGACTAAGTGGGCCCTGATACAGAAATGCAGTATACAAGAGATGTGTGTGTGTGCACACATACACACACACACACACACACACACACACACATAAATATAAGAGAGATAGAGATGGTTGGAATTTTGCAGGGGGAGGAGGGGAGAGAAGATTTTCACTTTTCATCAAAATAACTGAAACCTGAAAAATGAAAATGTTTTTGCTTTTTGGCAACTGACATCTGAAATCTTTCAGATGGAAACTGTAAAAAAAAAAAAAGTCATGCACTGTTGTTGTGGCTGTGTTGGACCCAGAATATTACAAAGACAAGGTGTGACCCTCTGTACCTCAAAAGAGCAGCCTGGACCCCCGTATTCACCAATCTGAAATGATTATGGTGTGTTTGCTACAAAGTATGCCTTGGGAGGCATCATTTGAGAAGTCTTGATCTGCTGAACAATAATATCCTGTTAAATTGTGGGTACTATCATTGTATGTGATGTTATGAAGTATTGCTAAATGCGTTACTGAAATATAGTGAGGTTGGGAGATGGCCACAGCTGGCCTTTCAGTAAGACCAAAGGGGCAACCATTGCTGGCCAGACAGGCGTTGATGGCCCATCAAGAAGAATCCACTCTCCCAGAGACTCCACAGAAGGCACTTATGCAATGTGTACTGCCAGACCCCACGTCACCGCAAGGATCTTTCTAGCACCTAGAGAGAAAGTATAAGGAGGGTCAATGACATGACCACTTGGCCTCTCTCCTCTACCATTTCAACATCTGGAAGATCGTCTGGAAGACAAAGACTTTGAAGTGGGGAAGATTGGTCCCAGGCTGGGAAGGGTTTCCAGCCTGTGAATAGAGAACTGTGAGATGACTGTATCATCTGTTAGGGTGAGAAACTGTTTGATTCAAATCTTGCTTCATTTGTAGAATTTAGACTGCAAATTTATTTTTATTTCTTATGTAACCAACTCTGATCTCTATGCCTGCTTCTTATAATCACTTAAAATCTATCTTTCTGTAGTTAATAAATCTGTTTTATATTTTACCTAAAACAGTGTAGTTTTGGTTGAAGTGCTTGGGGAAATCTCAGCTCAGCCCTCAGGGAAGTGCTTGGGGAAATCTCAGGGAGCCCTGAGCAGTGTAAGACGATATATTTCTAGTATGCAAGGCTGGGGTGATTGGCTGGTGCCTCTCTCTGTAGAATTCATGACTGGCTTAGAGAACATTCATGCAATTTAACTGGGTGTGGGTCTCCACAAACTGATGGCTGAGTGATCACAGCACTTGGAGGGGTTTGCTGCTTGTCACTGGCATAGTGTTGTGAGAGACAGCCCAGGCTGGAGAGTTAAGGTGACACAGCGGTCCCACATCTCTATTTTGTACCCTGGGGATCCCATCACACAAGGCACGTGAGGGAATATCTTTTATTGGACCATCTTCTGCTGGTGAGAGACTCAAGCTTATACAGAAGAGCTCTTCTTCAGGACTGGGAAAAGTACTCAGTGTGTCAGCTAAATACAAGGTGGAACAGATTGTTTAGCATAAGTAGTTAACATATTTCAAGGGACTGCAATAGAGTGAACTCTTTGTGAAAAGTGTTCACCCAGAGGCGATACAGTGTTTGTCTTTTATCATTTTTCTGTGTCAGTTCATTTGAGAGCATAGTGATTGTCTGGTTTCACCCACATAGCTGTTGTCTGGGCATTTGATTCACTGGATGAAGTACACCACATGTCGTGATAGGCATATATAGGACCCATGGATCTTGAAAGGTGTGTTGGGGGGAGTATTGCTCATTGTAGCAGTGGAGATATGTCTGCTTCTTTTGTATCTGTTGTTCCTGCAGGATATGATACTGCTTTGAGTTGGTGTGTCCTGATCTGTGGGGAACTTGTTTCTGATGATAAGCTTGGAAAGGATGGGGGTTTGTTTGAAAGCCAGAAGTGGGGGTTCAGGAAAGATTTCTTTCAGGATGTGATCCCCATCAAGTGTGGATTGTAATTGTTTAATGATACTTTTCACAAAGCGATCACTCTAAATCTGACCTCTCAGTCCTCATTCTCAAAAGAAATCTGCACAACCCCGTCAAAAGATGAGCCTGGGAACTTAAATTCATAACTTTGCAAGACACTAAAAATCATGAACTGAATAGATATGCTAGATTTATGGCTTATTACAACAAACTGTAACCAACTAACCCGCCCAAACACACACACACACACACACACACACACACACAACTGCTTTCCCCCCCCCCATGACTGGAGGGGTGTTAATGGGCCATTTCAACTTGAATGGTCCCTTGAAATGTGTGTTAACTACTTATGATAAACTATCTGTTCCACCTTGTATTTAGCTGTGATACTGAGTACATTCCCCAGACTGAAGAAGAGCTCTGTGTAAGCTTGAAAGCTTGTCTCTCTCACCTACAGAAGTTGGCCCAATCAAAGATATCACCTCACCCACCTTGTCTCTCTCTCTCTCGCTCTCTCAAAAAATGTTCTGTTCTGTTGTTTTCAGTTTTCTGTCAAAAAGTTAAAATCTTTGGAGGTGGTTTGCACTGTGCTGCTTTCTACTCATCTGAGGAAAGAGAGAGGGGTCCAGACAGTGGCGTAGCCAGCTTCTAAGAGGAGGGGGAGCAAACCTAAGAAAGGCGTCCTCCTTGGCTCCTCCTCTGGCCACGCCCCACTGGCTGGCTCCTCCTCCAGCTGCTCCACGCCCCCCCCTTGACTGGCTCCTCCGGCCGCACCGCCCCTCCCCCCCCATCGCTCCTCTGGCCCTGCCGTGCCACCCCCATGACCCCCACCCGCTCCTCTGGCCGCGGCTGCCGGCCGCCATGCTGCGCCCCTCCGCTCCTCAGGCCCCGCCTGCCATCCCCCCATGGCTCCCGGCCACTAGACTGCACCCCCCGTGCTTCTCCGGCCGCGGCAGCCATCTGCATGCCGCGCCCCCCCTGCTCCTCCAGCCATGGCAGCCGTCCGCATGCTGCGCCTCCTCCCTCCACCTCCGGCCGCGCACCCGCCGCCCACCCATGGCTGCCAGCCACGCTGCGGCCTGCAGGCGGCTAGCCTGCACTCCCCCGCCACTCCTCCGGCCGCGCGCCTGCCGCCCCCGCATAGCTGCTGGCTGCGCTGCGGGCGGCCAGCCTGCGCCCCTCCTCGCTCCTTCGGCCGCAGTTGGAAAGGCGCCGCTTTGGGCAAATTTGCTGAGGGGAAGCGGCTGCTTCCCCTGCACCCCGCTAGCTACGCTACTGGGTCCAGACTCACAACCCCTCCCTCCCCCCGCCCATGCACACACACCTACTCTTCACCCTGCAAGACTCACACTTCCCCATTAACCCACTTTTTCTGGGGGGAGAGGAGCTCCTAGATACATAGATTTTAAGGTGAAAAAAATCCATTCTGATCATTTTAGTCACATCTCCCGCAGAGGCCAGAGCATTCCAGCCAGTGATTCCCCCCTCAGGCCCATCGCCCTAGGGGGCTGGTGAAGAAGATACCCTTTGGGGGAGCTCAGTGAAACTGTCAGGCCCCACTCTCCGGTGTGGGGGTCGCTGTCTCTATCCCAGCCTGGTGCGGAGATGAGGCCCCAGCAAGGAGGGTAGGGAGGTTGGAGAGACAGCCTGCCCCACGATCACCCCACAGCAGCGTCCAATGGGGCTGGGCCCGACTCCCTGCTCTGGCCCATTGGCTCTCCCTACACTCAGATTTGCTGGGCGTCTCCTCCAAATGAGTGGGGGTTCAGCCGTCCGACCACCCCCAGGGGACAAAGAAGAGGAGGGCTAAGGAGGGGTAAAAAGGTCCCCAGCCCCACATACGGTGAAGGTGGGATGCTGGTGCCAGGGTAAAGGGGTGAGGCACCCTGTGGGGGGTTCCGGGGTGAGCCCCGGGGACCGGAGCGACTGAAGAAGGGAGAGGGGCGTTGGTGTAGCCAGGAGCTGGGGGCATTCGGGCTGATGTGTAGGGTAGATGGACCTGGGTGTTAGGGGCCACAGAAGGGCACTGGGGGGAGTAGGGGTGCTGGAGCAGTGGCAGGAGGGGCTGGGGTGAAGACAGAGGGAGGTGGGTGGAGGGAAGTGGTTTGAGGATGGTGGCGTAGGGACGGTTTTCAGAGGTGGGTTTATTGGGGAATGGGGCTGGGGAGATGATGAGCAGCGGCGGGGGAAGGTCTGGATGGGGGTGAAGGGCATTGGGGTGGAGGGGGGTGCTGGCAGGGTGATGTTTTCTGGGGGTGTTTAGTTGCAGGGGTGTGCCATGAGGTGGATATATGTGAGAAGAAGGGGGTTGGTGCAGTGGGGTGGGTGGGGGATGTGGCAGAAGGAGGTTTTGTGGGGTTTGGGTTTCTCTGGAGATGTGTGGGTGTGTTTATTTGGGGATGGGGTAGCAGGGGGATGGATGGGTTTAAACAGGAGCTGGGGGGATGGTTGGGGGTTATATGGGGGTATATGGTGGGGGTGTTGGCTGGGGACTGCAGGAGGATTTTGGGGGGTCTATGGCAGAGGGTTGGGTGGGGGGCTGTGGGAGAGAGTTGGGGGCACTATGGGAAGGGGATGGGGGATGTAGGAGGGGATTAATTGGGGGGTCTATGAAGGGGGTTTGGAGGGGGCAAAGGGAGGGGTGGTGGGGAGCTGGGAGCACAGGGAGCCATGTGTCAGTGCCGATGGCCGCAGCTGGCTGTGTCTGTGTCTGTCTCCCTCCTCCGCAGCCCCTTCCCCCTCTCCTCCCCTCCCTCCATCTCACTCCCCACACCAGGGACAGGGCTGGCGCGCTGGGCACTGGACATGCTCAGGATGGACTCTGCCCGCAGCACCACACCGGGCCACGGGGACGCTCCCTGCTCGTCCTGCTGCTGGGCAGCCAGGGGGCTCTCGCTAAGCAGGTGGCTCGCTCAGATCTGATGGGGGGTGAACCCCCTCTAGCCCTAGCCCACCTTTGGCAACACCGATGGCTTGTCCCGGAGCTAGAGGGGATCTTTTAGAAGGAGGCATCCAGTCCTGATTTAAAGACTCCAAACGACGGAGAATCCACCACAGCCCTGGACAAACTGTTCCAATGGCCAATTGCCCTCCCCATTAGAAACGTGCCCCTTCTTTCTAGCCCGAATTTGTCTCCCTTCTGCTGCCAGCCATTGGCTCTCATTCGCCTTTGTCTAGGAGACTGAAGAGTCCCTGGCAACCAGAAACACCCTCCCCTGTACGTACTTCTAGTCAACTCTTTGTTGAAGCTTTGCTCACCGTCTCCCTGTTAAGTTACATAGTTTGAGGTTCTTGAGTCTCTCACTGTAAGGTCAGATCCCCAAATCGTTCTTGGAGCAGAGGTCAGCACCACCATGTTGTATGGTGGGCACTTGACAAAATTACTGGACTTAGTGATAGACATTGGGGGGAGGTTTATGTCTTTCAGTCATTCAACCCGGACTCAAATTGCTATGGACCTCAACATTTTTACCACAGACACTTGTGTCCATGTACGGACACGTTGCCTACCTCTGTCTTGGAGCAACTCTGAACCATTTACCAAGGGATGTGCTGGAGTCGCCATCATCAGGAAGGCTGGAGTCTCCTTCTAAAAGCTACACTCCAAATAGGGTCACTGATTTTAAATAATGAACATGCCTTTAGAGCAGGGGGACTGGATCCAGGGTCTCCCATGTTCTGGGGGAGTCCTGTACCCCCTGAGGCTCAGAGTTATGGGGCAGCTGTGTCTGATTCAAAGAGAGGGGCTGAGAGCCCCAGTCAGAAGGATGAGCCTTCCTCCAGCCAGGATTTAGGGGCTTAACTTTGTGAGAGGGGCGGGGTTGGACACACCCCTGTGCTTAGCATCTCCCAGTGGCTACCTTAGGCGCCTGCCTGCAGAGCGCGCTGGCTTTTGTGACTCCCAGTCTTAGCCCTGTCTCTCCCCATTCATTGTTCAGGGAGCCTGAGTACCTATCTCAGGCGTTGTGAACCCCAAGGATTTCCTCACTGCTGACAAGCTAGGAGTTGCTACACTCTAAGTTCCTGTGTGAATCACAGAAATGTAGGGTGGGAAGGAACCTTGAGAGGTCCTCACTGCCCGGGGCAAGGTGACCCCAGTGCCCTGCTATTGACACAACCTAAATCAGTGGTTTTCAACCTGGGGTCTGCAGACTATGTCTAAGGTTTCCAAAGGGGTTTGCACCTCCATTCTAAATTTTTTAGAGGTCCGCAAATGAAAAAAGCTTGAAAACCACTGACCTACATGATTCTGTATTGGAATGGGTATTGATAGCAGTGAGATGGGATGTGAGAGTGGTCTGCGACTTTAATGATGGGTAGGGAAAGTATAGGGTTAGTTGGTATCATGCATGCAACAGTGAAGGGGTTGTTGTGACACAGGGGCTCATTGGTGCCAACTGGCAAAGAGTTTGCTGTTTACAAGCAACTCCTGTCTCAGACCTGACAAACTCACTACAACTAATACATCACTTTCGTTGTGTTTATCCATAAAGGGTAGCATCCAAGGTGTCTACTGAAAGCTTGTAACGTATCAATATTCAATTTTTGCGAGATGTACATACGGGTAATATTTAGGGAATAATGTAGCTATACTGAAAATTTTGCCTTTATGGTCTTGAAGTAAGAGTTAGCAGGGAATCATGTGTCTCAATGATGGCCCATTTAACTGGGAGGGAGTTGTCCTCCCTCCCTGGCTCGTCTATTATGTAATGTATCACTCAATTGTCTACCTTTGCATCAATCCAGAAAGCCAAAGACACTATAAACATGAAAACCCCATGGAAGTGAAAAAGACGATATGACAGTGAGGGGCCAGCCCTGTCCAGGAATAAAGACAAAAGACTGAGTCCATATATCACAGGAGAAAGAGACTCTGCACTTGTTCGCTGAGGAGGTACGTTGCCGAGCAGGGGTGCTTTATGAAAGATTAGGTCCTAGCTCCTTGGGGCCAGCAGTCACTGTGAGAGACTGAACTTTGGGGTGAGAATCTACTTCATTAGATAGGAAAGATGACCATTAGTAAGCATAGGCCCTAGTTTGTATGTTATGATTTTGTTTTGTATGTAGCCATTTGCCTCTGTCACTCACGCTTGTTTCTGGGTGAATCTCTGTTCTTTCTTAAATAAATTCACTTTTGTTTTACTGTGACTGAACTCAAGTGCTGTGTGACAGAGGACCGGGGGTGGGGGGGGGGAGGTGAAACTGAGGTCTTTGGGAATCCAGCGATTGGGGTGGATGCCAGAAGGAGGTACTTTGAAGGGACGCAGGAGTAAGGGTGCATCGATTGTCAGCCTGTAGGGCTGGTGGAGCCCAGAGGAGAGTGGCTGACGGGCTGGTTGTGTCAGGAGCTCTCAATCAGCCAGCACAGGCAAGACTCCCTCGTGCTGGAGGGAGGGGGTAACAAGGCAACTCCCAGCCCTGGGCACCCAGAGAAGCATCACAGTTGTAAAAGTAAAAAGAACGAGGAGTACTTGTGGCACCTTAGAGACTAACACATTTATTTGAGCATAAGTTTTCGTGGGCTAAAGCCCACTTCATCAGATGCATGCAGTGGAAAATACAGTAGGAAGATATATACACATATATACATATACACACACTATGAACATGAAAAAAATGGGGGTTGCCATATCAACTCTAATGAGACTAATCAATTAAGGTGGGCTATTATCAGCAGGAAAAAAAATTGTAGTGATAATCAGGATGGCCCATTTCAAACAGTTGACAAGAAGGTGTGAGTAGGGGGGAAATTAGCATGGGGAAATAGTTTTTAGTTTGTGTAGTGACTCAGCCACTCCCAGTCTTTATTCAAGCCTAATTTAATGGTGTCCAGTTTGCAAATTAATTCCAGTTCTGCAGTTTCTCGTTGGAGTCTGTTTTTGAAGTTTTTTTGTTGAATAATTGCGACTTTTAGGTGTGTAATTGAGTGTCCAGGGAGTTTGAAGTGTTCTCCGACTGGTTTTTGAATGTTATAATTCTTAACGTCAGATTTGTGTCCATTTATTCTTTTGCATAGAGACTGTCCGGTTTGGCCAATGTATATGGCAGAGGGGCATTGCTGACACATGATGGCATATATCACATTGGTAGATGTGCAGGTGAATGAGCCTCTGATAGTGTGGCTGACGTGATTAGGTCCTAAGATGGTGTCCCCTGAATAGATGTGTGGACAGAGTTGGTGACGGGCTTTGTTGCAAGGATAGGTTCCTGGGTTAGCGTTTTTGTTGTATGGTGTGTGGTTACTGGTGAGTATTTGCTTCAGGTTGGGGGGGGCTGTCTGTAAGCGAGGACTGGCCTGTCTCCCAAGATCTGTGATAGTGAGGGATCATCCTTCAGGATAGGTTGTAGATCCTTGATGATGCGCTGGAGAGGTTTTAGTTGGGGGCTGAAGGTAACGGCTAGTGGCGTTCTGTTACTTTCTTTGTTGGGCCTGTCCTGTAGTAGGTGACTTCTGGGTACTCTTCTGGCTCTGTCAATCTGTTTCTTCACTTCAGCAGGTGGTACTGTAGTTGTAAGAATGCTCAATAGATATCTTGTAGGTGTTTGTCTCTGTCTGAGGGGTTGGAGCAAATGCGGTTGTATCTTCGAGCTTGGCTGTAGACAATGGATCGTGTGGTGTGATCTGGATGAAAGCTGGAGGCATGTAGGTAAGTATAGTGGTCAGTAGGTTTCCGGTATAGGGTGAATTTTAGAGCACTTGGAGTCATTCGCTTAACAAGAAGGGCTTCCCAACCTTGGCTAGGGCAGAGCTGCCCTGGCTCTTCATTACTGTAGGAAGCAGGGGGGAGGGGGGGAATCCACCCATCCATCAGCAGCGGAGTGAGCTCGGAGAGGTGGGAAGTGGCCCACTCATCTCCATGAGAGGTTCTCAGCTGAAAGAGAACACCCGGGGGGGCTCAATACAGCCTGAAAGCACAGCTCTGAGACACGTGAACTGCCCCCATTCACTTCAGTGGGGGTTCCCCTCCCCAGAGCTGGAGAGTTTCTGGTGCGTCAAGCATGCCCGTTTCCAGCAGTGTGTCCTTGGCACATGCCCCAAGCCTGCCTGTTCTCAGCTCTCCCATCCAGAGGGGCAAGGGCTCCCCAGGCTCACAGAAAGGCAAGCTCCACCCAAACCTGATTCACGTAGGAGGAGACAAGGAGAAGGGGTCAGACCCCCATAGGTAGGTAGGAAGGGCCCTCCCTCCCCAAAAAATATTGCAGAGCTGTGTGGGGACTATAAATTGGACTGGCCAGGACATTTCTGTGAATGCGCATTAGCTAGCCCTGACCTTAGTGCAGACACACACAGCCTTTTACTGCCATTTAGCTGGTTGTGGACATCCACTTTGCCAGTGGTGGACCCAGGTCCCCCTGCTACTCCGGCTTCCAGCCCAGGTACCCTCTGACTAGCACGCTAGGCCTGCTCAGTCTCAGACCCTGTTGTTGCAGCCCAGCGCTCTATCTCCTTGCCTAACTCTGGGTTCACCCCTGGAGCTGCCTCTACACCCCTTGGCTACTTCACTCCTCTAGGCTTCTTGAAAGACTCCCTAGTTTAGGGCAGAACTTCAGGGCTTATTATCCCCCTGGATCTCCTGGATCTCCTCCTTATCCCAGGCCAACTCCCTTTCTCCTCAGGGAACAACTGCAGACATCCTGCCTCCCAGCAGCTCATTCCTGCTTGGGCTTCCTGACTTGATAATGCTACCCCAGCTTCTCCCGTAGCTGGGCTTCATCTGCCATTAGGCCCTATAAAGCCCTGGTTTCCCTCCATACGCAGCATCTAAGGTTAATTGGCCCCTCCCAGCCCACATTAACCCACTCAGGGCTTGTGTGGGGTGGACACCCCATCACACCCACACACCCAGTGCAATTTTCATGAGCTCAAAGCACCTTACAAAGAAGAGAAGTGTGGCTAACTCCCTTTTGCAGATGGGGAAACCAAGGCACGGAGGGGTCATGCGATTTGCCCAGGGTCACCCAGCGGGTCAGTGGTAGGCATGGAAATAGACGGCAGGCTCCCAGCTCCCCAGCCACTGCCTCCCATGACATAAACACCAATTTAGTGAAGAAAATGGTAGAGCCTGGGATTGTCAAAGGGGCTCATGGGGGCCAGGTGAAATTCCAGGGGAGCTGGGCCCCTAAATCCCCCTCAAAGCCCTTCAAAAATCCCACCCTAATAGAGGGGATATTATATCACTTTTTTTTTTTTGCGTGTGTTTATTCTCCTTGGCATGAGTCAGGAGAGATTCTCTTGCCATGAACAGTGAGGTTTTTACCCACGAAAGCTTATGCCCAAATAAATCTGTTAGTTTTTAAGGTGCCACCAGACTCCTTGTTGTTTCTGACAGTGCTGTGAACTAAGGCGAATGGAGCCTTAGAAGAAGTGAGGTTCTTACCCACGAAAGCTTATGCTCCCAATACTTCTGTTAGTCTTAAAGGTGCCACAGGACCCTCTGTTGCTTTTTAGAGATACATGTGTGATTAATTCAAAAGTTAGCATAGGAACATGCAGGCTTTTGGGGGGTTTTCCCCAGGTCAGACTGGCAGAGAGCCTGGGGGGTTTTCGCCTTCCTCTGCAGCGTGAGGCATGGGTCACTTGCTGGCTTGAACTAGTGTAAATGGTGGATTCTCTGTCACTTGAAGTCTTTAAATAAAGATTTGAGGACTTCAGTAACTCAGCCAGAGGTTGGGGGTCTATTCCAGGAGTGAGTGGGTGAGGTTCTGTGGCCTGCGATGTGCAGGAGGGCAGACTAGATGATCATGATGGTCCCTTCTGGCCTTAAAGTCAAAGTGATCTCATGGGGGGGGGGGGGGGGAAACTGAGGCAACACACAGCAGAGCCACACTCAGCTGCAAGGAGGTGCTGCAGGAGGCAATGGTGCCCTTCTATACAACCTGGATCAATTTCATTTGAAACATGTTAATTTTACTAATGCCCTGCTTAGGACAAAAATTAAAAAAAAAAAAAAATAGGCTGCTTCCTTATGTGCTCGTTAAAACCATTCCCATAAGCAAACCTCCTTCTAAGAAGAACTCTCTCCAATTAGCCTGCAGCATCTGTGAGTGAACAGAGACCTACAGGAGGACACACCGATCATTACGCATCTTAATGAGCGCTCCTAGTAGGGCTCAGCCCAGCACAGGGCTGGGCCCGACCTGGAGAGCTGACAACCCTCTCGAGGAACGACGGGCCAGCAGCAGAAACAAAGTTACTTGTCGCTTTAATGGGTCCCACTGAGGGCCATTAGAATGGCAACGCTGCCGGGAAATGCCGGTCTTTGTGGCAGTCTCGTGGGGGCTGATTAGAACAGAAAGTCAGAGGCATTGATTAAAATTAGACAAAGGAAGGGACAGGTCTGTTCCTATGGCAGATAGCCCTGATGGGAAAGCCAAAGGGGTCGAGCCGTTCATTCCTAGCGCCCGTGACAGGTGATCCCTCCCTTCGTAAATTCCATCAGACCCCCAGGAAGGGAGGGAATGTGAGGGAGTTGAGGGGGTGGCTGCAGTGAAACAGACAGGTAAACAAACCTCAGTTTCCCAGGAGATTAGCAAAGGCGGCACGGCCCAGAGGCAGTGAGCAAAAGGCAATTCCAGGTTTCTAGGCCTCAGTGACATGGGCATTGCTGTGCTGCCCACAACCCCAGGCTCTGCCAATGTCCTCGGTCCTAACCCACAGCCCCCTTCTCCCCCACCCCATTCCATCTCTGGGCTCACACACACACAGCTGTGCTGGTGCCCCTCAATCCTGACCCGCAGCCCCCTGCTGTCCCAGCCCTGACTCCCTTACAGCTCTGTTGACAGATCTCAGCCCTAACTTACAATACCCCTGTTGTGCCTGTCCTAACGCTGCCCATACATCAGAGAAATGAGCTATCATTGCTGCCCTGCCCCAAACACACAGCGCTGATGATTCCCCTCCATCTTGACCATCTGCAATCCAAGTTCACCGCCCCGCCCCTCCCCCCCCCAGAGCTCTGTCAATGCACCACTGTTGTGATCAGCAGCTCTCCTCCTGCAGCATTCCCCTCGTGTCTGCAGCACACAGGCTAAGGAGCCTGGCCCAGGCCCTGCATCCTCAGAGCTCTGGTATTTCTGTGGAGTTCTGAGCTGCAGCAGCCCCTGCCAGGCCAGGCCCGGGCCAGAACTGAGCTGTCTCCATGCATCACAAAGCAGCTTGCACTCCCCCCGTCTCCCCACACACACTCACAAAGAATAAGTGTCCTTCCTTCCAAGAGGGCGCAGAAGGGAAATACGCACCCCACCCCCACACACCGAGCAAGAGAAGAGGACAGCAGGGATGCATGCACCTACACCCACACACTGAGCAGGTCTCATTCCCTCCAGCAGGGGACAACAACAAAACACACACACACAAATACACAGCAGATCCCAGAGCCTCAGGCAGGGGGAACAGCCTCACACACATACTGTCCCAGATCCACAGGATCGGTGCTGCACCCCCAGCTTTGGACCAGTCCCTTGGAGGACCCCCTTCGATGGGCCAGACCCCCAAAGGGTCTCACTCTCCCTTCAGGGGAGGCCATGTGGCCTCACCACCTGCTGGACTGACCCTCTGGGGCTCCAGCCCCCCTGCTTCATCCTGTGAGCTCTGTCCAGCGGAGCCAGACTCCTGGGAGAGACGTGTCCACTTGGCAGGGACTCGAGCGCCTCCCCCAGGATTCGCAGTGGCACTCAGGCAACGTTTACGAAACAGTCGGGTTTATTAGTCACGTGGACACAGCCTAGGAAGCTCTTAGGTTAGTAAAGAGAAATCAAGGTGAAAACGTCATCCGTTCTGGTCAGCCCAGGGCCCTGCCGAGCCGGCGTGAACCCCGTGTCCAGGCTGTGTCTGTGTGTGTCTGTCTGACCTCCGTAGTCAGTTCCTATGAGAGAGAGAGAGAGAGCGTCCAGAAGTCACCTCTGACTCCCCAGCTCACCCCTTCCCAGTCCTTCATTCTCCAGGTTGGGGGGAGGGGGTGTCTTTGCTCAGCTTCCCTGTGAGGAGAGGGGGAATGCAGGCAGCACTGGCATTGTCTCTCTGGCCCCCTTGTTCCTCTTGGTCAGTTTCAACCAGTTCCTTAACGACTCTTCATGCCACCCAGACAGGGAGCTGACACACACACTCCTGTGTCTTTTAGTCTTTCCTGAAAACACACGTAGTCCTTTCCCCCCCACTGAGTAACCAGGCGCCAGATAGGGGAAACCGAGGCACGTAGCGGGGTCATAAATATATCACCAAAAATTCCCCCTTCCTCACATATACACAGAGTAATATATCACCAAAAATGTTTAAGCTTCTGTTATAGTTCTGGGTCTTCATAGTGTGAATTAGAATTAACCCCTGTGACTTAAGTGGGGCTAATGCAGCTCTACATTGGGGCATCTGAGACCCTGATTTTCTCCAGAGGTCAGTTTCTAACCTTGGTCTCACTGGTGTAAGTTTGGAGAAGAAGAAGAAGAATTCATCATAATAGTTTGGAGCACGTGATGGAGATCCAAAGACCTTAGCTTTAATATTGGAGCTGGCCCTGACTTCCTTTGTGACCTCAGCCAAATCACTTAGGGAAAAGTTTTCAAACTCAGGTGCCTAAAGGTAGCCAGCAAAAATCCCTATTAATCAAAGTGGCTAGACTTGTAGGTGTGTTGGACACCTGCATTTTTCAGTGACCTGTCTGGGAGCCAGGGCAGCCCAGCAATCCTGAAAAAAAACACCAGACTAAAACAGAGACATTAAGGCTAAGATTTTCAAACTGCCTAAGGGATTTGGATGCCCAATTGCTATTCATTTCTAGGGGAGTTAGGCACCTAACTTGTTTAAGCACTTGTGAAAATTCCACAAAGCACCTAAATACTTTTAAAATCTGCCCCTCTGGACACTGGGATTAGATGATTTTGAAAGTGTGACCCAGCCCCTCTCTGTGCCTCGGTTTCCCCAAATGGGGCTGGGGCTCAGGTCTACAGTTGTACCAGATGAGAGCTAAGTTTGGCACTTTGAAAGCAGCTTTATAGAAGCTAGATGTCCAAATCCCGTTGAAATTCAATCGGATTTAGGTGCCTAATTCCAGCCTAATTATTAACAACTTTAGGTCCCCAAATTTGAAAATGTTGGCCACAAATCAATTGATCAAATCTTAGCATGTGCTAAACTCTTCCTTAATCTGTTCATTTGGGAAAAGCAGAAGTTGCAATTTTCATTGAGGAGCAGGACACTTAATGCTAAACGATTGTTTTGAACAGCAATGGATCACAGTTTCGCTAGAAGACTCATGGATTCCCAGCTGTTCTAAGGCCGGAAGGGACCACTGTGATATAGTCTGTTCTGTTCATAGCACAGGCCAGAGACCCTCACCCTCTGACCCCAGCGGGGAGATGACAGCTGAGCGTGTGTTTGAGGCATTGGACTGGCCCTTGGAACTCACAGTTCAGTTCCTGGCTTTTCCCCAGACTCCCTGTATGGCACTGAGCAGGTCACTTAGGTTGATGTTTTCAAACTAAATTCAATGGGAATTGTGTGTCCAAATCACCTAGTCAGGATTGGAAAATATCAGCCTTAAACTCTTTGGGCCAGATCCTCAGCTGGAGTCAATCAGCCGCCGCTCCATTGGAGTCACTGGGCAGATCCCCAGTTGGTGTGACCTGGCCGTAGCTCATAGACTTTAAGGTCAGAAGGGACCATTATGATCATCTAGTCTGACCTCCTGCACAATGCAGGCCACAGAATCTCACCCACCCACTCCTGTAACAAACCCCTAACCTATGTCTGAGTTACTGAAGTCCTCAAATCGTGGTTTAAAGAACTCAAGGTGCAGAGAATCCTCCAGCAAGTGACCCGTGCCCCACACTGCAGAGGAAGGCGAAAAACCTCCAGGGCTTCTGCCAATCTGCCCTAGAGGAAAATTCCTTCCCGACCCCAAATATGGCAATCAGTTAAACCCTGAGCATGTGGGCAACACTCACCAGCCAGCACCCAGGAAAGAATGCTCTGTAGTAACTCAGATCCCACCCCATCTAACATCCCACCTCCATTTGACTCACCTCATCCTGCGTGTGCTTAGACACTACAGTGCTCAGAAGCATTTACCTACCTAGATGCACAATGGGGGCAAGACCTGTCCCCACTGAG
Organism: Emys orbicularis; assembly: GCF_028017835.1. Classification (NCBI taxonomy): domain Eukaryota; kingdom Metazoa; phylum Chordata; order Testudines; family Emydidae; genus Emys; species Emys orbicularis. The sequence goes on along the minus strand of NC_088695.1, from coordinate 16,069,510 downwards.
CTCAAAGGCCAACCTCCCATTGGCCCCCGCCTCACCAGAATTGGGGCCTACGTGCGTTACCTGCTGATGACAACAATACAAAGGCAAATCTTGGTGGGTGCTGTTAGGGGGCTTATTTCTTCACCCTCTCACTTCCTTGGTCCTTCTCGCATGAACAGAGAGCAACAATACCCGAAGTCCAAAGGCGCAAACAATTCGATGTTTATTGGGGTGAACTTCCAGCAAGCATGAGTCCAGTTTCCTTCCTCAGTGTCCCCCTTCCCAGCTCTGACACCACAGAGCCATCCCTGTGCAAAACATTATTCCAATTTCCCCACCCCCATTCCCTGTTCCCATTCCCCCATTGCTTCCTGATTGACTGCAGACTATATAGTAAAACTTGAGTTCTGCGTAGCTATACCTTAACCAATCATTTTACTGAAATTTAACTAACCAATCCTAACATACTGTAACATGGTTATTTAACCAATTATATTCCACCACCTTAATTAGTTTACACCCAGCAAAATTAATTATACAGCAGACAGAAACAATTACAGAACCAGACAGAGACCATGCAAATAAACATACAAAACAATACAGAAGTGAGGATTTCACAACTACATCTATACAGACATAAGGGTTTCCCAGCTGTGTCTATTAATAAGTGAGTTCTTACCAGACAGAAAACTATCAAACTAAATTTCCTTTTACATGTTCTAGGCCCTTTCCTTTCTCTGGAGGTGATAGGAATATCAGGACAGAATTGTATTCCTAACAGCCCAATAGCACCTTATTTCCATGTGACTAGTTTGGAATGTGAGGATGTGACCATTCACTTCTTAGCTTATGGCTGCCTCTGCTGCTTAGCCAAAGGCCTTACTTAGCCTAAGAACAGAGCCTCAGTCTGTCACAGTACGAGAAGGCCCTTTCACAAACAGTGATTTTGATTCTTTCTTTCTTTCTTTCTTTCTTTCTTTTATACCTCTATAACTAGCGGAGGCCTGGTCTACACTACGAGTTTAGGTCGACTTTAGCAGCGTTAAATCGAATTAAGCCTGGACACATCCACACGACGAAGCCCTTTTTTTCGACTTAAAGGGCCCTTTAAACTGGTTTCTTTACTCCACCTCCGACGAGGGGATTAGTGCTAAAATCGGCCTTTGTGGTTCGGAATTGTTGTGGTGTGGACGGAATTCGACGTTATTGGCCTCCGGGAGCTATCCCACAGTGCTTCATTGTGACCGCTCTGGACAGCACTCTCAACTCAGATGCACTGACAAGGTAGACAGGAAAAGCCCCGCGAACTTTTGAATTTCATTTCCTGTTTGCCCAGCGTGGAGAGCACAGGTGACCACGCAGAGCTCATCAGCACAGGTAACCATGATGGAGTCCCAGGGTCGCAAAAGAGCTCCAGCATGGACCGAACGGGAGATACGGGATCTGCTCGCAATATGGGGAGATGAATCAGTGCTAGCTGAACTCCATAGCAGTAAACGAAATGGCAAAATATTAGAAAAAGTCTCAAAGGCCATGAAGGACAGAGGCCATAACAGGGACGCACAGCAGTGCCGTGTGAAAATTAAGGAGCTAAGGCAAGCCTACCACAAAGCCAGAGAGGCAAACGGAAGGTCCGAGGCAGAGCCGCAAACATGCCGCTTCTAGGCGGAGCTGCATGCCATTCTAGGGGGTGCAGCCACCACTACCCCAACCGTGTACTTTGACTCCATCAATGGAGAAACACGCAACAGGGAAGCGGGTTCGGGGTACGAGGAAGATGATGATGAAGACAATGAAGATAGCTCACAGCAAGTAAGCGGAGAAACCGGTTTCCCCAACAGCCAGGATATGTTTATCACCCTGGACCTGGAACCAGTAACTCCCAAACTCACCCAAGGCATGCTCCCAGACCCTGAGGGCACACAAGGGACCTCTGGTGAGTGTACCTTTGTAAATATCACACATGGTTTAAAAGCAAGCGTGTTTAATGATGAATGATTACTTTGCCCTGGCAATCGCGGCCAGTACAGCTACTGGAAAAGTCTGTTAACGTGTATGGGGATGGAGCGGAAATCCTCCAGGGACATCTCCAGAAAGCTCTCCTTCATGTACTCCCAAAGCCTTTGCAAAAGGTTTCTGGGGAGGGCTGCCTTATCCCGTCCGCCATGGTAGGACACTTTACCACGCCAGGCCAGTAGCACGTAGTCTGGAATCATTGCATAACAAAGCATGGCAGCGTATGGTCCCGGTGTTTGCTGGCATGCAGACAACATCCATTCCTTATCTCTCTTTGTTATCCTCAGGAGAGTGATATCATTCACGGTCACCTGGTTGAAATGGGGTGATTTTATTAAGGGGACATTCAGAGGTGCCCGTTCCTGCTCGGCTGAACAGAAATGTTCCCCGCTGTTAGCCACGCGGTGGGGGGAAGGGGTGAAGTGATCATCCCAGATAATTGGGTGTGTGTGTGGGGGGGCGTAGTTGGGTTTGTGCTGCATGTTAACTCGGAAACCGCAGCCCCTCCTTTTACATTGCAAACCTATTTTAAATGGCCAACCCAACGGGTGCTTGGTATGGGAAATGAGGGCGCTACTGTTTGAAACCATTCTCACATATTAAGAAGGTTAAAAAAGCCAAAAGACTGTGGCTTACCATGGCTGCCTGCAAGCCGAAATCTGTTGCCTGGCACTGCGTGAGTGATCTCTCACACCAAACCGGCAGGCCCTCAATATTTGAGGAAAAATGCGACCTTGTAACGAAAGCACATGTGCTGTGTAATGTGAACAGCAAAATTTAACGTGAAAGAGTGTACCCATTGTTTTATAAAATGTGTCTTTTGTAACCACCTCTCCCTTCTCCTCCACCAGCTGCATATGTTTCTCCTTCACAGAGGCTAGTGAAGATTAGAAGGAGCTGTCCTCCCACGCTGACAGAGCACAGCAGAATGCGTGGAGGCAGTCAATGTCAGAGTGCAAAAAAGCACAATATGAACAAGAGGAGAGGTGGCGGGCTGAATCGCAGGCTGAAGAGAGCAAGTGGCGGGCTGAAGAAGATAGGTGGCGTCAGCTTGCTGACAGAAGGCAAGACTCGATGCTCTGGCTGCTGGAGCATCAAACTGATATGCTCCAGGGTATGGTTGAGCTGCAGGAAAGGCAGCAGGAACAGAGACCGCCGCTACAGCCCCTGTGTAACCAACAGCCCTCCTCCCCAAGTCCCATTGCCTCCTCACCCAGACGCCCAAGAACACGGTGGGGGGGCCTCCGGCCACCCAGTCACTCCACCCCAGATGATTGCCCGAGCATCGGAAGGCTGGCCTTCAATAAGTGTTAAAGTTTTAAAGTTTTAAACTGCAGTGTGTCCTTTTCCTTCCCTCCTCCCCCACCCATCCCAGGCTACCTTGGCAATTATCCCCCTAGTTGTGTGATGAATTAATAAAGAAAGCATGAGTGAGAAGTAACAATGACTTTATTGCCTCTGCAAGAGGTGCTCGAAGGGGGGAGGGGAGGGTGGGGTGGTTAGTTTACAGGGAAGTAGAGTGAACCGGGGGGGGGGGGGGGAAAGGGTTCATCAAGGAGAAACAAACAGACGTTTCACACCGTAGCCTGGCCAGTCACAAAACTCATTTTCAAAGCTTCTCTGATGCTGTACTCTTCTAACTGCCCTGGTGTCTGGCTGCGCGTAATCAGCGGCCAGGCGATTTGCCTCAACCTCCCACCCTGCCATAAATGTCTCCCCCTTACTCTCACAGATATTGTGGAGCGCACAGCAAGCAGCAATAACAATGGGGATATTGGTTTCGCTGAGGTCTATCAGAGTCAGTAAGCTGCGCCAGCGCGCTTTTAAACGTCCAAATGCACATTCCACCACCATTCGGCACTTGCTCAGCCTATAGTTGAACAGGTCCTGACTACTGTCCAGGCTGCCTGTGTACGGCTTCATGAGCCATGGCATTAAGGGGTAGGCTGGGTCCCCAAGCATCCCCAACGGTTATTTTCTGGTCCGGGAAGAAAGTCCCTTCCTCCAGCTTTCGAAACAGACCAGAGTGCCTGAAGACGCGAGCATCATGTACCTTTCCCGGCCATCCCACGTTGATGTTGGTGAAACGTCCCTTGTGATCCACCAGGGCTTGCAGCACCATTGAAAAGTACCCCTTGCGGTTTATGTACTCGGTGGCTTGGTGCTCCGGTGACAAGATAGGGATATGGGTTCCGTCTATCGCCCCACCACAGTTTGGGAATCCCATTGCAGCAAAGACATCCACTATGACCTGCACGTTTCCCAGAGTCACTACCCTTGATATCAGCAGGTCTTTCATTGCCCTGGCAACTTGGATCACAGCAGCCCCCACAGTAGATTTGCCCACTCCAAATTGATTCCCGACTGACCGGTAGCTGTCTGGCGTTGCAAGCTTCCACAGGGCTATCGCCACTCGCTTCTCAACTGTGAGGGCTGCTCTCATTCTGGTATTCTGGCACTTCAGGGCAAGGGAAAGCAAGTCACAAAGTTCCATGAAAGTGCCCTTACGCATGCGAAAGTTTCGCAGCCACTGGGAATCGTCCCACACCTGCAACATGATGCGGTCAGACCAGTCTGTGCTTGTTTCCCGGGCCCAGAATCGGCGTTCCACGGCATGAACCTGCCCCAGTAACACCATGATTTGCACATTGCTGGGGCCCGTACCTTATGAGAGGGCTATGTCCATGTCAATTTCCTCATCACTCTCGTCGCCACGCTGCAATCGCTGCAATCGCCTCCTCGCCTGGTTTTGCTTTGGCATGTTCTGGCTCTGCATATACTCTAGGACAATGCGCGTGGTATTCATAGTGCTCATAATTGCCGCGGTGATCTGAGCGGGCTCCATGATCCCAGTGCTATGGCGTCTGGGCTGAAAAAAGGTGCGAAACTAGTGTCTGATGGAGGGAGGGAGGGGCGAGTGACGACATGGCGTACAGGCACAGGGAATTAAAATCAACAAAGGTGGCTGTGCATCAGGGAGAAACACAAACAACTGTCACACAGAATGGCCCCCCCAAAGATTGAACTCAAAACCCTGGGTTTAGCAGGCCGTTGATTTCACGGAGGGAGGGGGAAGCAAATGAATACAGAACAAATATGGTCCATCTATTTTTTACATCTTAAGCTGGCAGCAGACTGTGCAGCATGACTGATAGCCATCAGCATCTTCTGGGTGCTTGGCAGAATATGCTGTACTACGACTGCTAGCCATCATCGTCAAGACGGTTCAATAGGACTGCCAGGTCTCCAGGAGACAAAATGAAGAATCAGATGCCCAGAGTGGAAAGTTTGGTTCAGTATTTCTTAGAGGAATCTGCTGAAGAAGTTTCCCGCGTTCCTCTGATTGAACTCACTGAGGAATATGACGATGATGGATATCAATCGTAATACACCATCCACTGCCAAAAGGCAAGGAGCTGCTGCTGTGTAGCAATGCAGCTCCACGTCTGCCAGCACCCAGATAGCCGATGACGGCTACCAGTCATACTGCACCGTCTACTGCCAAAAGGCAATTAGCTGCTGCTGTGTAGCAATGCAGTACCACGTCTGCCGGCACCCAGATGACATATGGTGACGGTGAGCTGAGCGGGCTCCATGCATGCCATGGTATGTTGTCTGCACAGGTAACCCAGGTAAAAAGGCGCAAATCGATTGTCTGCCATTGCTCTGACGGAGGGGGAGGGGCCTGATGACATGTACCCAGAACCCCTCGCGACACTGTTTTTGCATCATCAGGCATTGGGATCTCAACCCAGAATTCCAATGGGCGGCGGAGACTGCGGGAACTGTGGGATAGCTACCCACAGTGCAACACTCCAGAAGTCGACGCTAGTCTCGGCACTGTGGATGCGGTCCGCCGACTTAATGCACTTAGAGCATTTTATGTGGGGACACACACAATCGACTGTATAAAACCGATATCTATAAAACCGGCTTCTATAAATTCGACCTAATTTCGTAGTGTAGACATACCCTAAGTGATAAGAATACACCTAAATTCTTAAAGTATAGGCCTTTACAGACAGGCCTGAATATCTATATCCTAACAGGTGCCTGGGGCTCTGCGATCCCATCCACAGTCCAAGTGCCCCAACCAGTCCTTGGTGCTTACCCTTGGAAGCGAAGCAGTAAAGAGAAAAGATGGCGAATACGGCAGATGTCAACGAAATTCTGGTTGCTTCATGCAGTCACCAGAGGGCAGCAAAGGATAATGAATGAGAAGGAAGCACCATTATAGCAGCATTAATGATCTGGAGGGTGGCATGGACTGCACCCTCAGCAAGTTTGCAGATGACACTAAACTGAGAGGAGTGGTAGATACGCTGGAGGGTAGGGATAGGATACAGAGGGATCTAGACAAATTAGAGGATTGGGCCAAAATAAATCTGATGAGGTTCATCAAAGACAAGTGCAGAGTCCTGTACTTACAATGGAAGAATCCCATGCATTGCTGCAGACTAGGGACCGAGTGGCTAGGTAGCAGTTCTGCAGAAAAGGACCTAGGGGTTACAGTGGACGAGAAGCTGGATATGAGTCAACAGTGTGCCCTTGTTGCCAAGAAGGCTAATGGCATTTTGGGCTGTATAAGTAGGGGCACTGCCAGCAGATCGAGTGATGTGATTGTTCCCCTCTATTCAACATTGGTGAGGCCTCATCTGGAGTACTGTGTCCAGTTCTGGGCCCCACACTACAAGAAGAATGTGGAAAAATTGGAAAGCGTCCAGCGGAGGGCAACAAAAATGATTAGGGGACTGGAACACATGACTTATGAGGAGAGGCTGAGGGAACTGGGATTGTTTAGTCTCCAGAAGAGAAGAATGAGGGGAGATTTGATAGCTGCTTTCAACTACCTGAAAGGGGGTTCCAAAGAGGGTGGATCTAGACTGTTCTCAGTGGTACCAGATGACAGAACAAGGAGTAATGGTCTCAAGTTGCAGTGGGGGAGGTTTAGGTTGGATATTAGGAACAACTTTTTCACTAGGAGGGTGGTGAAGCACTGGAATGGGTTACCTAGGGAGGTGGTGGAATCTCCGTCCTTAGAGGTTTTTAAGGTCAGGCTTGACAAAGCCCTGGCTGGGATGATTTAGTTGGGGATTGGTCCTGCTTTGAGCAGGGGGTTGGACTAGATGACCTCCTGAGGTCCCTTCCAATCCTGATATTCTATGATTCTATTCTATAACTGGATGGGAGGGGATGACTCATTGATCTCTTCTGGCCTTGGAAACTTTGTGACCATCTCATCTTCCCTCATGTATAACACAGGCCCTAGCACTAATCTCATTCTGGGGTGTATTAACAGGAGTTTTGTATGCAAGACACGGGAGGTAACTGTCCTGCTCTACTCGGCCCTGGTGAGGCCTCAGCTGGGGTACTGTGTCCGGTTATTGGCACCACACTTTAGGAAAGATGTGGACAAATTGGAGAGAGTCCAGAGGAGAGTAACAAAAATGATCAAAGAGTTAGAAAACCTGATCTGTGAGGAAAGGTTAAAAAATTGGGCATGTTTAGTCTTGAGAAAAGAAGACTGAGGGGGACCTGATAACAGTCTTCCAATAAGTTAAGGGCTGTTCTAAAGAGGACAGGGATCCATTGTTCTCCATTTCCACTGAAGGTAAGAGAAGAAGCAATGGGCTTAATCTGCAGCAAGGGAGATTCAGATTAGATATTAGAAAAAACTTTCTAACTCTCAGGGTAGTTGAGCTCTGGAACAGGCTTCCAAGGGAGGTTGTGGAATCCCCATCACTGGAGGTTTTTAAAACCAGGTTGGACAAACACCTGTCAGGGATGGTCTAGGTTTACTCTAGCTGACTCAAAGATATTTATTCCAAGAGGAGTTGTGAAATATACATTTGATAAGTGACGTTTCTTGTTCATAACTATTTCTGGTTCACTAACTGACCAAGATGTTACTCTTCATGTATCTAGGTATTATACCGCACCCAGCACTGTTGTATCTGACTCCCAAGTACTTTTCGAGTTATTCTCATAGCACCTCTGGAAGTGGGAATATTATCATCATCATCATCCCTATTTTCCAAAGGGGAAACTGAGGCACAAAGCAATGAAGTGACTTACCCAAGGTCACGCTATGATTCAGTGATAGAGCTGAGAATTGAACCCAGCACCCATGTTCCCCAATCCAGTGCATCATTGGGATGCTCTCTGCAGGCCAGTCTTAGATATCGCACCCCATCAATATTTTGGGGACCACACTGTATTAAGTTTATGTATCGCTGTGGGCCAGGAATTGTACATAACTCCAGGGGGGAGGGTTACACCAGCTCCTCCAGGAACCAAAAATGGGGCGGGGGGGAGTAAAGCAAAGCAACTCACCATCTATGTCTACACTGCACCCTATGCCCGGGCTCTGACTCACGTCTGAGCCCAAGGCCCCTTTCTGCATGCACAAGGTCAGTCTGACTCAGTGGAGCAAACACTCAGGGCCTGGGTCCTAGGATGCTGCTAGGGGGATGGGTCAGAGCCCGAGTCTTGCTGAGACTCTGGTCCAAGCCCTGTCATTGTGCAGTGTGGACGCGGGTCAAGCTGCAGACCCGAGTCAGAAGGTCTGCACAGTGCAGTATGGACATGTTAGCGAGGCTGAGAGACCCAGGTCCAGCATTGTAAACCCAGGCTTCCAATGCAGTGTGGACACTCAAGCACGGACTTGGAAACACCGAGTCCACAAGCCCGGGTTTACAATGCAGTGTAGACATTTCCGCCCCCCCCCACCACGGAGACTGATCCACTCCAGAGAAGTTCCACACCCTCGGGGGGTGGGGAGGGGGAAGGGTGTTTGCAGACTGGGTTAGGCTGGCTTTTCCAGAAACAAGGAAACAAAGAAAGGACTTTTGCTCTGAAAGGATGAGTTTGAACTGACTCGGACCCATCGAATGGACAGGACCTTCTGGGCTGGCGGAAGGATTGGAAAGACTCTGACCTGCTGGGGCCCTGTAAGACTGATGGGTGACACCTGCTATGCGCAGTGTGTTTACATCTGTTAATTGTCTTTATTATGGTTTCTCTGGGACACTTTTACCACAGTCCTGAGTCCCAGTCCCCCCTGCTCGACCCACTAGGCCACATTTGCCTCCAGGAACCAAAACAGAACCCGGGAACGCCATGGGCCAGTCCCCTGCTCTAGTCGCTAGCATGCAAAGCCCAGCCAGAGCCAAGGAGAGAACCTAGGACCCAGGACTAGATGGGAACAGATGGGCACGGACAGGGCATTACAGGCTGGAGGGTTCATACATTACTGGGTGTGCTATAGTATGTGAGGCTGTTTATGGCCACATACCTGTGAGTACAGACGATCATATGATTTTGTTATTCTGTGTGTGGATTTTCTATCTAGCTAAAGGCTCAGGTATCCATACTGGGCCTGCTTCAAAGTCCACTGGAGTCAGCTGGAAGCTGGGATATCCAAAGGCGCCGAAGGGAGCTAGGCAATCAGCTTCTACCAACGGAGTTTATCTGAAGACCATTTGAAAGACTCACTCCGGCTGGAGTTTTCAATGGAAGCTGGTTCCCCAGCTCTCTCTGAAAGAGCCTTTTCTCTGACTTCAGTGGGTTTGGAACAGGATAGTAGGTTGGAATTTTCAAAGAGACCAAATCCCCTGGAACTGGGTGCCTCAACCACGTCTTCCAAAATCCCAGCCACAGGGTTAAATTTGCAACAGCCTAGTAATATGGGCTGAAATTCTGTGCCCGTTGAAGTCGAAGACAAAACACCCTTTGATTTCAATGGGACCTGGATATCACCGCTGGTATCGAAGTTCCACTATTCATAGCGGGAAGTGAGAATTAGGATCTCCGAATTCTATCTGGCCTTTGGGGAAATCTCAGTCCCAGGGCGGCATTCCGTCGGGCTTAAGGCAATTAATCAATTACCTGGTATCTAAATCCTTCCCCAGAGTCTCTGCGCAATGCGGGGCAGGTAGCTGTGATTGGACTCCAGGTACTGTAAATTGAATTTGTTGAGTTGCCTTCTCAGACACAGAAAGGCTGAAATAGGGACGTGACCCAGCACAGAGTCATAGGGTGAAAGCTGTTCAAAGGGGGTCAGTGCTGGTTAACATGAAGTGGGAAAACTGTTTGCTTCTTCGTTATGTTCCTGCAGTTTCTTGATAAAAATAGCACTTTCTTTCCAGGGAATTAACCAGCTGATGTCTTTCATCGTTTGCTTGAGTCCCAGGATGTCCTGAGGAGGGCCCGGTGCTGCCCAGGATGGACACAGCATGAGCATTAACCGTCAAGATGGATGGTCAGGTTTTTAAGCATTTCTTCTGTGGTAGAGAATTCAGCAGCTGGTGAATGGGGACAGATTCACAACACGCAGCATGGGACAAGCTTCCTCCATCTGCTGCCTGCTTCCACCTTTCAGCCTTCACCATGGAATCGCATTTGCCAACACAACACTCTTCAGCTAGAAAATGTCTGACCAGCTCTAGTCCAGACCTAGACAGAGAGGAAATGAAGAATTATGCGAATCACTGCGCTCCTGTTTGCGTTCAGGATTGTCTAGCAAAGAGAAATCTGCCATTATGACAAAATGAGGTCATATCTGGACAAGCAAAGATCCTGTTGGTCTGTCTGTCTGTCCAATAGCTGAATTCCGCGTAGATGTGACTAGGTTTACACTGGACGGCTCATGCAGGGTGAGGTCAGTGCAGCCACCTCTGGGGTGGGGCAAAGGGTCTGTTTATAGAGGGACCCCTCAGTCATTTTGAAAAAGCGAAGAAATTTGCAACATTGACGCAGGCGATCCCGAGGACTCCCCCACAATGCTGAGAGGAGGCAGCGGCTGTGAGCAGCATGGGGGTTACTGAACAGTGGGTCAGCGTGGGGTGGAGCCGGGGGGCAGCCATGGCTCCTCTTCAGCCAGCGGGAGGCAGATGCATCCAAATTGGTGGCAGTGGTGGGATCCCAGCTGGGGGGTTGCTCCGGGTTGGGCACAGGCCGGCCATGTGGGTCTGCACCCAGTGCCCACTGTTGGCCCTCGGGGCTCCCGGTTGAATGCCCAGGGTAGTTTGGGGAGCAGGTACGGGGATCCCGGGGAGGCTCAGAGCCCGAAGACAGCAGGGCTAACGCTGCAGCCCAGCAGGGCGTTGGCGGCTTCCAGGCACTTGCTCAGCAGGGCCCCTGAAATGAGAGGAGGGTCAGTGGAGAGACACCAGCCCGGGGAACAAGGGGAGGGCCTGGGGGCAAAGGGAAGAGAGCTCACAGCATGTGGGGGACTGGCATGGGGGTTGGGAAGCTGGGAAGTAAAGGTCCTGGGGGACAGGGAACGGAAACCCCGGAAGGGTGCTGGGATTGGGATGGGGAAAGGCTGGGGATGAGGGCTATTTAGGGCTGGGCTGTGGGGCCCTGGGGGGCAGAAATCTCAGGGATGGGGGCCCTGGGACCCATGGGGCACAGGCTCTCAAGGCCCTGAAGGGGGCTGGGCTATGGGACATGGGGGCAGGGTCATGGCTCCGGGCCATGGGGACAGGGAGGTGAGGATGGAGGTTCCTGGGGCCCAGGCTCAGGGGCCCCAATGGGCAGGGGCTCTCGGGGTTGAGACCCTGGACACTGTCCCTGCCCCCTACCTCCCAGGCCCCCTCTCACCTGCTCGGTCCCGCACCCAGCCCACAGCCTTGGCCTCCAGCAGCTCCCACTCGTCGCGCTGCCCCATGGCCCGGGTGTGCAGCCAGACCACGGCCAGCACCGTGGCCCAGACGCTGGGGGTCACGTCCTGCAGGGGGCAGGAGAGAGACAGCCTGAGTCAGTGCCCGGCCTGCCCCCCCCAGCCTCCATCCCCCACTCAGCCCTCCCCCTGACATAGGGACCCCCCCACTCCAGCCTCCTCCCCCCGGACTCAGAGGGTTCCTAGTGCCCCCACTCCAGCACTGTGGACCCCCTACCCAGATGCCCAGTGCCATGCCCAGGGGGTAGGGAGACAGCCTGAGACAGGGCCCGGCCTGGGCGCCTCCACCTGACCCTGGGCCCCCTCAATCCAATGCTCTGACCCCATTAGGGGGTTCCCAGCCCCCCGACCTGGGCCCGTCTTGCCCACTGGGCTCGAGGTTCAGGGGGTCATTTAATCCAGTCACCCTCAGACTCCCCCCCCCCAGCCTGGGTCACCCCCAATCTCATCTGGGAGGAGAAAACAGGCACAACCCATGGCACCTGTCCCCCATCTCTCCTCTCCTCTCTCCTCTGCACCCCCACCCCCACTCACCTCACTGGGTATCCTCCCCCTGGTGTCGGTCTCGTTCACCCCCAGCACGGCAGCCAGCCGGGGGTCCAGGTCCCATGAGCCATCGGCATTTTGCAGAGACACCAGCCTTAGCAAGGGAGACTCCTCCGGTTCCCGCCCTGGGGAGAGACATGGGGAGATGGGGCTGGTACAGGGTTGTGGGTACAGAACAGAGACATGGCCTGTCCAGGCTGGGGGACAGCCAACAACCTTAACTCTGACCCTCTGTGTGTCCTTAACTCTGTCCCTCCATGAGTGTCCTTAACCTGCTCCTCTGCACCCTTAACACTACCTCATCCAAAGGTAAACACTACCTTTACCTGCTCTTCTGCACCCTTAACCCCTCCACAGACATCCTTAACTCTGCCCCTTCTTGCACCCATGGGATTACAATTAACTTTCAATCAGAGATGGGCACCTAACTCCCTGTGAATAACCCAGCCCAGCTATTAATTCCACGACCCCAGGGTGTTTCTCAAATACAATCTGACCCCAGGAACATCACTCACTACAACCTGTGATACAGACCTACATCCGGGGATACACAAGCATCTAAAGGTAGCGGGGGATGGGATGTTACAGAATCTATATGATATTATAGCCATGCATGGGTCAGGATTACGGGGCAGAGTTAAAGTTATCTGGGCTACAGTAACTTCGTATTTCCAGACTCTCCACATTCAGGTTTTAAGGTTAGCCTTCACTTTAAAATTTCTGCCTTTCGTGGGTTTCTTCGTTTATAAACCAGAATGTGCCAATAAAGACTTTTGCCCCTGAACTCGCCTGTACAAACGTCTAAGCTTAGGCCCAGTTTCACAAGGTTTTTTTGCCTGGGAATTTCCCTCTGTGTTTATTTCAGAGAAAACTGCTCAGAGACATTTCTGTTACTAAAAACTACTGATCCCTCCCTCCCCAACACACACACTTAGCTCACTGATACAAACTCACACCCCAAATTCCAGCTTCACAGAGTTTTTTGCCTGGGGGGTTCCTTATTTTTTTATTCATTTTGTTTCAAGTTAATTTGCTTCACGACACTTAAAAAAAAACAGCTAAGGATTCCCCCTCCCCCAGAGACACAAACGTTTTTCGCCCAGGAATTTCCTTTATTTTCTATGTAGTTTTTAAATACTTGCACAGCTCCGTGACCTTCAGGGCACGTCCGTCTCTAACCCGATGAAGCGTCACCCTGGCGTTTGCCCACCCCGGAGTCCTGACTTCCAGCCCCTGCCCCCCTCACCTTTCTGGGGTGCCGTCTCCGGAGGAGCCCCCTGGTTGCAGGACTGTCTGCCCTTGTGTTGGGGGCCCCCCCAGCTGCACTTTGGGAGGCCACGGAGCCAGGACAGGCAATTCCAAGGGAGGGGATGGCCAGTACTGGACTTCGGGAGGTGCAGGCACTCGTGACAGTGGTACTCACGTGCCACACGCAAGGCACGGGACAGGCGCCCGAAGACGCTGCAGTGGTTCGGTTCGTCTATGCGCACTATGCTCGCCGGCCGCTCGCAAACACGGTCTATTGAGACCTCTCCTATCGAGACGCAGTCTCTCATCTCCATATAGTCCATGATGAAATCTAAATTTAGGGAGCAGATGGACAGAGAGAGAGACAGACGGACACACAAACAGACACAGAGAAGCAAACGGAGGGAGGAGAAATCCATCCCCCCCCAGGCACTTAGAGCCAACACACCGCTGGGACCCTGGGACCCCTCCCCCATACCCCCCCATTCCCTTTCCCCCAGCTGGGACCCCCACACACCCAGCCCCATCCTCCTCTCCCCACAGCTCCATCACAGCCAGGATCTCCCCAGCTCCTGTCCCTTCCTCCCCCGGCTGTGACCCCCAGATTCAGTCCCCATAGCCCCATTCTTCTCCCCTCAGTTGGGACCCCTCCTCCAGGCTCAGGGGATGCAGGGGTGGGTGCTGCACCCCATGGATGAGGGCAGGATGCTGGGGGGCGAGAGGCCCCCGCTAGCCAGGTCTGCTCATGACAGCGATGCGCCCGCCCCTCCTGTCCCTGCAGCTGTCTGGGTCAGTCCATTTGTCTGACTGGGTCTGTTTCTCTCTCTGCGTCTCTCCGTCCTGTCCCAGTCTGTCTGATTCTTGGTCTCTGTCCCTGTCTGACTCTGGGTCTCCGCCTGCCTGTCTGTCTCTGTCCATATGTCTGGGGGGAAGCACAGGTCCCACTCTCCTGGCTGGGGGGGGGGGGGGCAAGCCCTGTGGTATACTCCCCATCTCACCCTGCCAGCACCCCTGCTCTCCCCATGCCCCGGGGGTGTGAGCATTGGGGTCGCTGTCACCCTGGAACAGAGAGAGGCAGCACAGCCCCATGGGAGTCGGGGGGTCAGGGAGAGGGGCAAAGGGACATTACCCTATAAGCATGACGCCCCCCCATGCTTCTAGGTCCCCCCCTCTTACACTGGGATCCCCCCGTGCTGGGATCCCTCCCGGAATTCCCCTCCTCCCCGACACCAGGTTCCCCCATCCCTCCCCCCGGTGCTAGGATTCCCCTCCCCCCCCCGAGCTCCCCCCACATGCTGCGTCCCCCCCTGCCACCGGGAGCCCCGACCCCTTCAGGGGATACCTGCCAGCGGGACGTCCCATCTCACCAGCGGCCCCTGCACTGGCTGCCCCCGCTCCGTGTCCACCCCCACGTAAGCCGTGAGGGAGCAGATGACCCCCGAGCTCAGGCTGGCCTCCAGTGCCCGGTGCCGGTCCCCCTCCGACCCGGCCCCCACGGTCCCCTCCAGCTCCAGCAGCAGCGACTTGGCTGCCAGCCGGTGAATGGGCAGCCTGTGCCGGGGAGAGAGAGTCACGGGGTCAGCCCTGGACGCCTGGGTTCCAGCTGCTGCGGGGAGGGGAGCAGGGTCTAGTGGGATGGGGGGGGAGCGGGTGCCAGGACTCCTGGGTTCTATCCTGGTGCCGGGAAGGGAGTGGGGTCTAGTGGTCACAGAAGGGGGGCTGGGAGCCAGGGGGGCAGGTCCCATCCCATCTCTGTTCCGCTCGGGTGGGGACGTGGGGGGGCAGGACCCAGCTGCCGGGGGGGGAGGGGATGGGAGCTGGGGAGCATTGCTGTCAGCTGTCTCCATCCTGTGGCTGCAGGGGGAACTGCAGCGTCTCCTTGTAGGTCTGGTCCTGGATGCGGTACTGCAGGGTGACACCCCCCATGGGAGTGTCTGCGGGCTGCGGGCAAAGAAAGGTGGTCAGAGGTGGAATGTGACAGGGGAGAAGATGCCCTGGGATCCCCCAGACCCAGCTTACAGAACAAAGAGGGCAAATACGCCCAATTAACACCAGTTGGGGGGCTAGCCTAGTCAGCCCAATGGCTGCCTTTAGGGTCCAGAGTTAACAATCCCCACTGAAATCAATGGGGCTAGGGTAGCACAGAGATCCCCTGGCTCAATGGCCATCATTAGGGGTCAGAGTTAACAATCCCCACTAAAATCAATGGGGCTAGGGTAGCACAGAGACCACTGGCTCAATGGCCATCGTTGGGGTTCAGAGTTAACTATCCCCATTGAGAACAATGGGGCTGGGGTAGCACAGAGAGCTCCAGCCCAATGGCCATCATTAGGGGTCAGAGTTATCGCCCAGGAGGAGACTGGGGGGCTCCTGGCTCAGTCACTGATCCCGAGCCCTGGGGGCGTCCCAGGGCAGGGGCCTCACTCTCTCACTTGGGGCTGCCCGCGGAGCTGGGCGTAGACGAGACACCCATGCCCACCGAAGATCACCTCCGGGCCACGACGCAGCAGCTCCGCTTGCATCCCGGGGGGCAGATCCCAGCTCAGCGAGATCCCGGTCACCGCCGGCTGCAGGGCCCGCTTCAGAGACTGCAGCACCTGGGAGAGAGACCGGCACACATAGGGTGGGCCAGGACGCCTGGGTCCTATCCCCAGCTCTGCAGGGGAGTGGGGTCTAGTGGCCTAGAGTGGGGGAGCTGGGAACCAGGACTCCTGGGTTCTATCCCTGCTGCAGGGAGGGGAGTGGGGGCTGGTGGGTTACAGCAGGGGAGCTGGGAGCCCGGACTCCTGGGTTCTCACCTTGGGCTGCATGCGGTCCTGGCTAGTGATGAACTCGGCGCTGCCCTCTGCTGCCCGGGCGATGCCTTTGATCAGAGCTGTGGAGGCCCCGGCCCCGATGCCGAAGGAGAAGCACCTGCAGGGGGGGCAGAGTTCAGGGCTGGGGGGGCAGAGCTGGTGGGGCCCATCCAGTGCTGGGAGGGGGGGACAGGACAGTTGGAGAGGGGCCAGTAGGGCTGGCTGGGCTGGGGGCGGGCTCCCCATGCTGGCGGGGCTTGGGGGTAGGGTGAGGTAAAGGGTTGGGCAGATGCTGGGGACTATGGTGTGGGGGGGTCCACATGATGGCAATGCTAATGCGGCAGGGCTCGGGGGGCAGGCACCCCCATTACCTGTGGGTCCCCCGGTGACGCTGCACCTCTGCGATGACATCCTGGGTGTTCTCTACCTCCCCATCCGTAAACACGAACAGCTGGGGGGGGGGGGGGGAGAGAGACACTGTCAGAGCCAGAGACCAAACACCCCCCGGAGACACCCCCTCCCCGCTGGGAACGGGAGCAGCCCCCCTGGAGAGTCTGCCCCTCTGACCCTCCCAGAGACCCCCGGCCCCATCCCTCCCCTCCCAGAGATCTCCCGAGGGGATAACCGACGGGGACCGCTGACCTTCTCCCCTATCTCTGTGACCCTCAACCCCTAGGCATGACCCCAATCCCCACCCATCACCTGTTCACCGACCCCTGGAGACAAGAACCCACCGACTGCTGTGGGCACCTTTCCGGGAGCTCCCTCGTGACCCCCCCCACGTGTGTCCTCCCTGCCCCCCCGGGCTGCAGGGCACCCCCCAGAGCTGGGCGCGGCACAAAGCACTGCCCCTCCCAGCTCTATACAGAGGTACCCCCCCCCGGTTGCTACCTGCCACGCCCTGCTCACACCCCCAGGGGCACTGGCCCCCTCATCTGGCCCAGAGCCCCAGTCCCACTCTGAGCCACCCCATGGCCCCTGTCGGCTGCCCCCCAGGACCCCCAGCCCCTCTCCAATCCCCTCTCCCGGGGTCTCCCCCTTGGAAGTTCAGGAACAGCCTCCGAGGGGAGCGGGGGGGGGGGCGGGCAAGGAAGGGCCTACGATGGCGTATGGCCCATGCGACAGCTGGGAGCAAACACCCCATGGGCAGGGCTGGGGCACTGGGGGGGGCTCAGAGTTACTGCAGAGAATCCTTCCCAGGGAGCTGGCTGGGGGGGGGGTCTCGCCCCCATCCTCCGTGCAAGCTGACCCCCACATGTGGGGTGGGGAAGGGATTTTCCCCCAGCTCAGATTGGCAGAGACCCTAGGGGGTTGGTCTCCCTCAGCAGCCTGGGGCCCGGGGCACTCACTGGTTTGAACTGGAGCAACTGGGGGGAGTCGCTGTGACCTGACGCCTGTAACTCATGGTTTGGGGGTGCAGTGACTCAGCCCGAGGGGCGGGGCTGTCACAGGGGGGCGAGGGGCTGAGCAGTGTCACAGGGGGGCAAGGGGCTGTCACGGTGGGGGCGAGGAACTGGGGCCTGATGAGATGATCACGATGGTCCCTTCTGTCCTGAAAGTCTATGAGTCTGTCCCACCAGGCCCGCATCCCTCTCTGAAACCCCCCACATCACCCCTCGGCCCCACAATCACTCTCCGAGCCTGCCCCAGGATGCCCCTCCAGCTGGCCCCAGTGCCCCCGGTACCTGGCGTGGGTGCCCGTCCCGGCAGGGGCTGCGGTAAATGGCTCGTAGTGGCTCCAAGATTTTGGTGCCCCCCAGGTTAGCCTGGAGCAGCTGGATGCGCTGCAGGGACTCGGCCATGGTCTGCTGGGTATATTTCACGCTCTGCCTGCGGGGGGCGACAACAGGTCTGGGGCTGGGACAGCCGAAGCCAGGGACACCCTGCCCCCAGCCAGCCCTGCCCCTAACCCAGACACCCCCTGCCCCCAGCCAGCCCTGCCCCCTAACCCACCGATACTCCCTGCCCCCAACCAGCCCTGCCCCCAACCCACCGAAACCCCCTGCCCCCTAACCAGCCCTGCCCCCTAACCCACAGATACCTCCTGCCCCCTAACCAGCCCTGCCCCCAACCCACCGAACCCCCCTGCCCCCTAACTCACAGACACCCCCTGCCCCCTAACCGGCCCTGCCCCCTAACCCACAGACATCCCCTGCCCCTAACCAGCCTTGCCCCCTAACCCACAGACACCCTCTGTCCGATAACCAGCCCTGCCCCCTAACCCAGCCAGCCTCCTCCCTGCCGTGCCCCTCGGACTCACGGGTAGAAGGACTCGAACTCAGACCCAAAGCCGTAGATGTTGAAATAACAGCCCAGGGGCAAACTCTTCAACAGCAGGAACAGGGTCTCCTGGGGACAGACAGACGGATGGAGAGTCAGCCCCATGGGCCCAGCCAGCCTGGGCAGCTCCCCCGGGAATGGCCCCACGGGCCCATCTAGCGCAGCCTCCCGTCTGGCCGTACCTTGGCGCTGTTGATGCGCTGGCGGGAGAGGTCTCTGCCGTCCATGGGGCACGCCATGCTGCCGGAGCGGTCCAGCAGGAGGATGAACTCCCCGGCCCGGCTCTGGGCCGGCACCGCCTCGGGCACGCTGGGCAGCAGGGTCACCATCACGGCCGGGTCGCCCATCAGGGAGCCTGCGGGGAGATGGGAGCCAGCCCCCAAATGGGGCAGGCATGGGGTCGAGCCCCCGTGAGCCGCCCCCTCAGCACCCCCGACTGCCCCCAGAGACCCACCCCCACTGCTCTGTCCCTCCCCCCACCCCTCTCTTGCCTTAGATCCCCCACCACCCCCAATACCCAGCCGCCTAGTGCCTGCTCTCACATCCCCAGTTCTCCCCCGTGCCCCCCAAACCTGCAGTGCTCCCCAGTGCCTGCCTGCTCCCAGACACCCCGTTCTGCCAATGCCAGCTCCCCCAAGGCCCCCAACTCCTGTCCCCTGTCCTCCACACACACCCCATCCCCAGCTCCCCCAAGACACCCTGCTCCTGTCCCCCAACCCTCGCCTGCCCCCAGATTCCCACAGCACCCACCCCCATCAGCCCTAGGACCCCCCATTCCCCAGTCATCCCCCTCATTGCCCCGTGCCTCCCTGATCCCATGTCACCGCCCAGCACCTACCTCACCCCCCCCCCAGATCCCCACCCCCCTCTGCACCCCCGCCCAGAGGTAGCTGGGTGCAGGATCCCCTCCACCACCTGGCTTGGCTCCAGGCAGCCCGGCCTCCAGCACCGCGCTGGGTTTGTGTGGCTCCACGTAATAGACGAGCAGCTCCACGTCCCGGTCCCACGGGGGGGCCTGGGCCAGCGACACCTGGGGGGCGACAGACACACAGTCACCTCCACACGATTCCTGGGGGGACAGGATCCTGCTGGCTCTCGTGCCTGGCTCGGTGCCCCCTGCATGAAGCCGGGGTGAGGGGTTGACCCTGGGAACACTGGCTGGGCCCCCCCGGGTTCAGTGGAGAGAAGAGAGGGAAAAACAACCCCAAAGGCCAATGCAGGAACTTGGCTTTTCCTGGTGAAAAATTGCAAACATTTGACATTTGGGGGGGGGGGGGCTAAATCTTTCCAATTGAGGGGTAAAATTTTCCTGGTCCCCCACACCTCCATTTCCTTCCACTGAGAAACAAGGAGAGGGAAAATCCCAGAAACTAAACACTAACAGAGCCCAGCGACTGCCAGGGATTTCATCCCCAAACTGGCAGATTTCAGCCTGTCCAGATTTCCCCCAGAGAAACTGGGAAATTCCCCAGATCCGTTGGTGTCGCTCCATCCCCCCGCCCCCAATCACCCAAAGTCTGGCCCATGCTCCCCCTTTCAGGACCCACCCACCTGGGACCTGCCCCCCAGCCTCGCCCCAAATCCCCCACAGCCCACAGCCCCGTTCCCTGGCACCCACCCCTCAGCCCAGAGCCCCCCCTCTCCCCCCAGCACCCTCCTCCCATTGGGGATGGCCAGGACCCAGGCGCCCGGGTGAGCCCTTACCTGGGCAGTGGTTCGGTTCCCGACCGTATAGCTCAGGGGGGTGAGGGGGCAGTTGGAGAGCACGCGGTCGATGCCGTGGGGCGACTGCAGCGTGGCGCTCAGGCTCAGGGTGTAGGGCAGCTTCCCCTGGGGGACCCGCGGGACCCCCTGGGTGACGTCCTCCCCATCCCACCCTGCAGAGAGAGACACAGGGGTGAGGGCCAGGGGGCTGGGAGAGAGCAAGGGGAGTATGAGATATTGGGGGGATATTGGGCTGGGATATCAGGGGATTTTGGGATGGCTGGGGTGGGTCACATACCCTGGGGCGGGGATTTCAGGCCTCGGGGACACTTACTGAGGGGCACACAGTAGTGGCCTATGGGGCGTTATGGGAGCTATTTGGTTCTTTCACTGTGGGGTACGTAACGGGGCTATGGAGGTTTCGGGGGATTATGGGCTGTGGGGTCACTCACCATGGGGTGTGTAGCCGGGGTTCTGGGGGCTATGGGGTACAGGGAGCTATGCGGGATCTATGGGGCCTATGGGTCTGGTCTCAACATGGGGCATGTGAAAGGGGTGCAGCATGGCTGGAGGCACACAGCTGGGGTATAGGGTGCAAGGGAGTATGGGGGGATCTGTGGGTCTCACCATGGGGTGCATAGCGGGGGCATAGGTATCTGTGGGTCTCACCGTGGGGCGCATGGGGGGGCTGTGGGTCTCACCGTGACAGGGGTAGGGGATCTGTGGGTCTCACGGAGGGCAGGGGGGGGGGCTGTGGGTCTCACTGGGGGGGCGCGGAGCAGGGGAGCAGGGGGGGCTGTGGGTCTCACGGTGTGGCACGTGGGAGGGGCAGGGGGATCTGTGGGTCTCACCATGGGGCGCGTGGGGGGGGGCTATAGGTCTCACCGTGACGGGGGTAGGGGATCTGTGGGTCTCACCGGAGGGCAGGTGTGGGGCTGTGGGTCTCACCGGAGGGCGCGGAACGGGTGCAGGGGGGGCTGTGGGTCTCACCATGTGGCACGTGGGAGGGGTCACGGTGTGGCACGTGGGAGGGGCAGGGGGATCTGTGGGTCTCACCATGGGGCACGTGGGGGGGGCTCTGGGTCTCACCGTGACGGGGGTAGGGGATCTGTGGGTCTCACCGGAGGGCGCGGAACGGGTGCAGGGGGGGCTGTGGGTCTCACCACGGGGCGTGTAGCGGGGGCGCAGCACGGTCGGCAGCACGTAGCGGGCGGCCCCGTCAGGCTCCAGCGGCAGCTCGCAGACATAGCGCAGGGTCAGCACCGCCTCCTCCCCGGGGGCAGATTCCCCAGGGAGCAGCTGAACACATCGTCCCCGGCCCCCTCCTGCTGCAGCAGGAACGAGCTCTGCCCCCCAGCCAGCGCCTCCCCATACAGCTCCTGCGCCTGCCGGGAGAGACGGGGTTACCCCGAGATCCCCCTGCCCCCCGACATCCCCCTGTCCCTGATATCCCCGTCCCCCGGCCAGCGCGTCCCCGTACACCTCCTGCGCCTTCTGGAGAGACGGGGTCACAGCGAGATCCCCCTGCCCCCCGAGATCCCCCTGCCCCCCGGCCAGTACTTCCCTGTACACTTCCTGCGCCTGCCGGGAGAGACGGGGTCACCCCGAGATCCCCCTGTCCCCCGACATCCTCCTGCCCCCAACAGCTCCTTGCCCCCCGCATCCCCGTACACCTCCTGCGCCTGCCGGGAGAGACGGGGTCAGCTCGAGATCCCCCCGTCCCCTGACATCCCTCTGCCCCCCACCCAGTGCATCCTTGTACTGCTCCTGCGCCTGCCAGGAGAGACGGGGTCACCCCAAGATCCCCCCCAGCCCGGCCCCCTCTTCTCTCCCCCCCGGGACCACTGCCCCCGAGCACCTGTTTCTTCTCGTGGAGCTGGGCCTGGATGCAGGCCCCCCCCAGACGGGCCTGGAAGGCGTGGACAGCTGCCTCGGCATCCACGGGGAACTTGAACACGGCCTCCACGGGCCCCGGCTCCTCGTTCCTGTAGAGCAGCTCGCAGCCCACGTCAGCCACGAAGCCTCGGATCAACACCGACACCGAGCTGCTGCGCAGGGGCACTGGGGAGAGGGGGACGTCAGCCACAGACCCCCCTGACTCCCATGTGTACCGGGGCGCGGGGCCACGTAAGTCATGGGCCCCCCCACAAACCCCCCATGGGCACCGGGGCGAGGGGCCACGTCAGCCATGGGGCCGCCCTCCCCCTCACGGCACCGCCCCTCACAGCCCTGACTCACCCGGCTTCTTGACGAGCAGCGGCCCGCTGACCAGATCCATCTCGGCTCTGGGGTTGGGGATCTGTGTGGGGGAAGGTGGGGGGTGAGATACAGGGTTTCCATGGAAACTGATGGGCACAGGGTGCCTCAACCCCCCGTCCCCCCCAGCGATGGCTCCGAGACCCCAGCCCCACCCCCCTGCTCAGCCAGGTCCTGTGGCAGGGAGTCCCGCAGGCTCACGGGGCCTAGCTCCTGAGATCAGAGTCATGGCTCCTCTCGGGCCCCCTGCCTCCCCCCGCCACGGCGCCAGCCCCCAGCAGGGAGGGGCAGGCGGGGACCGGGGTACGGCTGGGAGTTGGGGGATGGATGGAGAAATGTAGGGGGAGTGTATGGGGATGGATGGACGAACAGATGGAAGGAAGGAGGCGTGGGGGGGGGGTCAGATGGAATGAAGGGTGGTGGGGGGCTAGTGGGTTAGTACGAGGGGGCTGGGAGCCAGGACTCCTGGGTTCTATCCTGAGCCCCTGGGGGGCCCCTGGAGCAGTTGAGGGGGACCCGGGTTGGTCACTGAGGGGTTGTTAACCCAGCTAGACCCATCTCCCCGCTGTCGCCCTGCAGAGAAGCAGAGGTTTGTGGAGCAGGCTCCGGCTCCTGGCCGTTCCTGGCAGGAACGCAGCCCTGCTATTTACTCAGCTTTCACTCTGGGCCGGAGTGGCTGCCATAACCCCCCCCGCCCCAACGAGGACGAAATCCAGCCCTCGGCCGCACCTGCTCCCCACCCCGGAACCGTCCGGCCTGGGCCTCGGATTTGCTGCCTTACGAGGGGGCAAGAGGACGGCAGCCGGTTGATTTCTCCCACAGCAGAAACCCGGCTCTGAGGCGCGCGGGGAGTCTCTGTGGAGGAGAGGGGAGCTGAGGGTGGGATGGGGGCGAGGAACGCCAGAGCTGCTGTGACCGAGAGGGGCTCTGAACCCCACTCCCCGAGCCACGTTTCAGCTCGCCACCACTCCAGTCGCCTGGAAAATTCCCAGCTGGAAGGTTGGACGGGAAGACTGGGATCACCTGGGCAAACCCGCACGCCGGGGAGGGCCCGGAATGAACTGTGGGGGGAACGAAGGCAGATCTTCTAAACAAACCTCCCGTCCGGCTTCACACACAGCCTGGGATGGAGAATCCACTCCAGCCCTCAGGGAGTTGTGCCAGCAGCTAATTCCCCTCCCTGCCAGACAGGTGCACCTCCCTCCTAGTGTGAATTCCTCTGCCTGCAACTCCCAGCCAGGGGATGGCATCAGACCATCCACTGCCTCCCTGCAGTGCCCCCACCCCCAGCAGGTATTTACAGCCGGGGGGCCAGGCCTCTTCACCTTCTCTGGGCTAAGCTCCATAGGCTGGGAAAGGGCTGAGGCCGGGACAGGGCTTCAGCGGGGAGCTGGGGCTGGTTGTTTGTCCCTGGCATTTAACTCTGATGCCTAACTCTCAGCCCAGAGGAAGGGAGTCGGCGTGAAAATTACGACAATTCACAGGCCCTGGCTCCAGCTGCTTCTTGGGATGCGATGGAGCCAGAGGCTGAGTCACAGTGCGGAGGTGGCGATGGTGAGCTCCGACCGGCAATGGGCACCCAGCGTGTGGGGAGCAGGTCAGGGCCGGCCGGGCACCACGGGGATGGGCTCCGGGAAATCCACGCAGGGAGAAGTACGAAAAGAAAGGGAAGGGGGGGCCGGATCGGGGGGGGTGGAGCAGGAAGGTTTAGGGGTCACCTCCCTCCAAACATCCCCAAACCCGCCCCGGCACGCAGGGCCCCCCCAGCCAGGGAGGGGAGACTCTGCAGAGGCGAAGCCCTGATTCAGGGGGATGAGCCCAGACCAGGGGGTGGGGAGGCCCTGGACACAGAGGTGGCAGGACCCAGAGAAAAGGGGGGGCTAGGACCAGGGGGGCAGGAACCCCAGGGGAGGGGGCTCTACTGGGGGCCCGATCCGCACCCCCGGTACCTTCTCTCTCGGTGTCTGAGCAGCGAAGCCCTGAGTCAGGCTGGAAGGGAAAGTATCCCTGCTAGCCCCAGCCCCGCCCCCGCCAGGGAGCGTCTGCAAATGCCTCACCCCTCCCCCCGAACCCAGCCAGGGAGTGCCTGCCAACTCCCCATCCCCAGCTACTATAAACCAGGGACTGTCTACACAGTTCGCCCTCCTCCCGCCTCCCCGGGAGCCAGGGACTGTCTGCAAATTCTTCGCTCCACACATCCTTCCATATCCCCACATTGAACTGAGGCTGGGATGTGTGTGTGTCCAAACTGCCCCTTGCTCCTTCCTGCCCCTTTATGGTGCAAAAAGGGGGGAGGATTGTGGATGCAAACGTTTCAATTCCAAGTTATCCCATTCCCATTAGGGTATTCACCCCACACTCTCCATCCAGGGGCCAGTGGTGGAAGAGGGGGGAGAACCCATCAGTCAACCTGTGGGAGTCCAGAGCTGGGGCAGAAAGAGCTTCCCCCTCCACTCACAGCCCCAAACCCATGGGCCTCTGGCCTGGGGGGACTCATTGTAATGGAAAGGTGGCAAGTCAGTCTCCAAGGCCCCTCCAGACCTCGCTCTCTGTGCTGAGGCTGCCAATGAGGGGCCGGGTAGTGCCCATGGGGATCGGGGCATCTTCTCTTCTACGGCCTGAGCGGCGGCCAGCACATCCCTCAGCTCACGCAGCATCCCACAGCCCCCATTGGCCTGGAATGGCGAACCGCGGCCAGTGGGAGCTGCAATTGGCCAAATCTGGGGACGCTGCAGAAAAACAAACCGTCCCGGCCCGCCAGCGGATTTCACTGACGGGCCGCGTGCCAAAGGTTGCCAACCCCTGTACTATGGTAATGGTGGTGACGTAAATACCTTAAATATGAAATATGTAGCCCTTAGTCCAAACTCAGCTAATTAACAACTTAGACTGGGGGGTTTAGAATGGAAATAGGTGCTTGAATCCTGTTGAAATTAATTAAGGACTGGATGCCTAGCAACTCTTTCTCTCCTTTGATAATCCCCATTTACTCTTAACATGAACCTCTGAAACCCAACACTCAATTTGAAACCGAACCCTGAAACATCACTCTAAAGTTAACCCTATTTCTAAATCTTATCCTACGCGTACCCTTGATCTTAGCTCTAAGGGCTGTGTTGTTGTTCTTATTAAGACACAGAGAGCTTGTATCTAACAATTAAACTCTGATATTCAAACATAGTAGAACACAATACCCTGATGCCTTGTCTACACTACGAGAGTACTTCGATTTTAGTTAATTCGACTATGTGGAATCGATATTACTAAGTCGAACGTGTGTGTCCACACTAAGGACAGTAATTCGACTTTGTGAGACTTTGTGAGTCCACACTAACGGGGCAAGCGTCAACATTGGAAGCGGTGCACTGTGGGCAGCTATCCCACAGTTCCCGCAGTCCCCGCTGCCCATTGGAATTCTGGGTCGAGCCCCAAATGCCTTCTGGGTAAAAAAATGTGTCGAGGGTGCTTTTGGGCGCCTGTCGTCATCCGTCCGTCACTCCCGCCCTCCCTCCCTCCCTCCCTGAAAGCGCCGGCGGGAAATCAGTTCGCGCGCTTTTCTGATTACTGACAGCGCGGACGCCACAGCAGTGCGAGCATGGATCCCGCTGCGACCATCGCTGCAGTTGTGGCAGTTCTCAACGCCTCGCAGCTTCTCCTCCACCTGTACCAGAGGCAGCTGCAGATCAATCATCAGAGGAGGCTACGGCACCACCATGACGGCATGAAGTCGGACACTAGCTCCGACCTCTCTGAGAACATGAGACCCAGCGCCCAGGACATCTCGCTGTCACTGGGTCTTGTTGATACTGTTGAACGGCGATTCTGGGCCTGTGAAACAAGCACGGAATGGTGGGACCGCATAGTGCTGCAGGTCTGGGATGAATCCCAGTGGCTGCGCAACTTTCGCATGCGGAAGGGGACTTTCCTCGAACTGTGTGAGTTGCTGTCCCCTGCCCTGAAGCGAAAGGACACCCGGATGCGGGCAGCCCTGACTGTCCAGAAGCGAGTGGCCATAGCCCTCTGGAAGCTCGCAACGCCAGACAGCTACCGGTCCGTCGCTAACCACTTTGGTGTGGGCAAGTCTACCGTGGGGGTTGCTGTTATGCAAGTAGCCAGGGCAATCGTCAAGCTACTGCTATCTAAGGTAGTGACCCTGGGAAACGTGGAGCTCATCAGAGATGGCTTTGCCGAGATGGGATTCCCAAACTGCGGTGGGGCTATAGATGGGACTCACATCCCTATCCTGGGACCGGACCACCAGGCCAGCCAGTACATCAACCGAAAGGGCTACTTTTCCATGTTGCTGCAAGCACTGGTGGACCATCGGGGACGTTTTACCAATATCTACGTTGGATGGCCTGGCAAGGTTCATGACGCTAGGGTGTTCAGGAACTCTGGTCTGTTTAGACGGCTGCAGGAAGGTCTTTACTTCCCGGACCACAAAGTAACTGTTGGGGATGTGGAGATGCCTACAGTCATCCTCGGGGACCCTGCATACCCGCTAATGCCCTGGCTCATGAAGCCCTACACTGGCGCTCTGGACTCAGGGAAAGAAATATTCAACTACCGGCTCAGTAAGTGCAGAATGGTGGTGGAGTGTGCTTTTGGCCATCTCAAGGGGAGATGGAGAAGCCTACTCACTCGCTGTGATCTCAGCGAGACCAATATCCCCATAGTGATAGCTGCTTGCTGTGTGCTCCACAATTTGTGTGAGAACAAGGGGGAGACCTTTATGGCGGGGTGGGAGGTTGAGGCAAATAGCCTGGCTTCTGATTACGTTCAGCCAGACAGCCGGGCGATTAGAAGATCCCCAGCTGTGCATCAGGGAGGCTTTGAAAGCCAGGTTCCTGACTGAGCAGGGTCTCCAGTGACTGTTTACTTTGTGGACACAGATGCTGAACCTGCCCCCGTTTCTTTACCCAGTTACTGTTGACTATCCTTCCAAGTTACATACCCCCTTCCCCACCTTCCCAACAAATAAAATCTGTTCCG
This sequence comes from Emys orbicularis, assembly GCF_028017835.1. Taxonomy (NCBI): domain Eukaryota; kingdom Metazoa; phylum Chordata; order Testudines; family Emydidae; genus Emys; species Emys orbicularis. Next base: position 16,042,012 of record NC_088695.1, on the reverse strand, counting down.
TTTTGTTAATGAACAAGGATCTCTTTCTTACTGTTTTCGCGGGAATGTTTTAAACCGGGGACGCAGACTGTGGCGGGGGGCGGGTTTAGTGTTTTGATGCAAATGATGCTTCTAAACTCCGGGAATGACAGGCTCCGCAGTGCTGGATTGGTTGTTTCAACGCAGCCTGCCAGCAGTCCTGGGCGGGACTGCATGTATGTGTCGGCCAAGTGACTTTCTGGCAGGGGGCGGAGGGTAACAGATCCCCTGCTGCGTGGCTCTGTGATCCAGGATAAGGACCGTGGCATAAGATCTCTAACTGCCCTCCCCCGCCACAAAGTCACAGATCAACCCCCTCGCACCCCAGAACATGAAAAACGCCTCCCAGACTGACCAGGGTAACTGGTGACTGTACTGTGTATGTGTCCTGATGCTGGACCTGCCCCCGCCTCTGTAGCCTGCTACAGGTGACTGTCCTGTCCAAGTAACAAACCCCTTCCCCCCCTTCAGACAGAATCCCCTGTAAAAGACACTCTCGGAAACAGTACTTAACAGAAACAGATGTTTTATTATGAACCGCACATGAAAAGGGGGGGGAGGAAACTTGGACGTGGGCTATTGTGAGATGGGTAGGAAAGGACTTTTCAAACTTTGTGGAAGGAGAGCCTTCCAGTGCTGCAGCAGTGTGCAGGGGCCGACTGAAAGTTTTAACGGCCCTTGCCGCCCCTCCTTCTTTGGACTTTTGGTGAGGGGGGTTAGAGATAGACAGCAGCAGGGCTCTGTCCTCCTGCCTCCGGTCTTGCAGAACATCCACTAGGCGCCGGAGCGTCTCCGTTTGCTCCCTCATTAGTCCAAGCAGGGTTTGAGTAGCCTGCTGGTCCTCCTGGCGCCACCTCTCCTCCCGTTCCATGACTGCTCTGTGCATTTGTGACAAGTTCTCCCTCCACTGTGTCGTCTGGGCTGCCTGCTCTCGTGAGCACTCCATAAGTTCATAAAACATGTCTTCCCACGTCTTTCTCTTCCTTCTCCTAATCTGCGCTAGCCTCTGGGAGTGTGATGCCAGGCTGGGTTGGGAGACAGTCGCAGATGTGTCTGTGGGAATGGGAAAAAGGGAGTAAATTCCTGAGACAGATAAATGAAGTTGCTAACAAAGAACATAGCCTTTCTCTGTGAACCACACCATGCACTGGACCTTTCACATGCGCACTCAGGACAAGGTCGAATTTTCTGCCCTCGTCGTCATTGCCTGGGGTCCTGCAGTTGCGATCAGAGAAGCGTTGCAGGACACCTCTACCTCTGTTGCAGGAAAACATGGTAAGCCGTAGACTTGTTGCAGCTTAAAAATGTAATAGTAGCACTGGGCTCCTTTTGCACTGAATGCAAGGCCACTCTCTGCTGGCAGCAATCAGGGAAGCATGAGCTCTGCCCCTGTCCCACCACCTCGCGGCTGTCCCCAGGAAAGCTCCCTGTATGCTGCCCCTCTGCCGCCTTCACCGCGTGGCTGTAAAGCAGTCCCAATACTAACATTCCCCTCCCTAATTTAAAGCAGGGCGTCATGTGTGACATTACACTGATGAGGATCTCGGAGACTGAGAGGGGAAGGATGCTTCGTGAGTCCATGCAGAGGCCAGGGCCGTATGCCGCCATGCTGTGCCGTGCAATGATCCCGGACTACCTGATGGACTCATGGCGTGGGAACATGTGTTACCACGGGGGACCGAACAAGATCGCCCTGCCGCGGAACCTCATGCGCATGCTTGAGCGGTACCTCCAGGAGAGCTATGCCGAGCTATCCCAGGAGGACTCTCTGTCCATTCCCGGGCACATTGACCGTCTTTTCATTTAAGTGCAGCATAAGGGACTACAGAGTGGAGCGTCCTGTGGTGGACTAATCATGAATATCCGGACATTATTTGATTTTCTATACATAGTTAGGACTAAATAGTTGACTAAGCCAACTAAATCATGAACAACAAATTGCTAATATAGTTAATATTACTGTTTTGTTATAAATAAAAGTTTCTATGTTTAAATGAGTGACTGAAAAGCCCATTCTTAACAATATAAATATTCCAGTTATGTTAAAATTAAATGTTTAGATGTTTAAAGCACTCACTGCTTGATCCTTCCCCTGATTCGGTGTCCGGGGTAAGGGCTGTGGACGGTTGGTAGGGGATCTCGGTAAGGGTGATGAAGAGCTCCTGGCTGTCGGGGAAATCAGCGGTGCAAGCGCTGTCGACTGCCTCGTCCTCCTCATCTCCTTCCTCATCTTCCCCGTCAGCTAACATTTCCGACGAGGAACCGGCCGTGGACAATATCCCATCCTCGGAGTCCACGGTCACTGGTGGGGTAGTGGTGGCGGCCGCACCTAGGATGGAATGCAGTGCCTCGTAGAAACGGGATGTGTGGGGCTGGAATCCAGAGCGTCGGTTTCCCTCTTTGGTTTTTTTGGTAGCCTTGTCTCAGCTCCTTGATTTTCACACGGCACTGCGTTGCATCCCGGCTGTATCCTCTCTCTGCCATGGCTTTAGAGATCTTCTCGTAGATCTTTGCATTCCTTCTTTTGGAGTGCAGCTCTGAAAGCACGGACTCATCGCCCCACACAGCGATGAGATCCAAGACTTCCCGATCAGTCCATGCTGGGGCCCTCTTTCTATTCTGAGATTGCACAGCCATCTCTGCTGGAGAGCTCTGCATCGTTGCCAGTGCTGCTGAGCTCTCCACGCTGTCCAAACAGAAAATGAGATTCAAACTGGCCAGACAGGAAAAGGAATTCAAATTTTCCTGGGGCTTTTCCTGTGTGGCTGGTCAGAGCATCCGAGCTCGAACTGCTGTCCAGAGCGTCAACAGAGTGGTGCACTGTGGGATAGCTCCCGGAGCTATTACCATCGATTTCCATCCACACCTAGCCTAATTCGATATTGCCATTTCGAATTTAGCGCTACTCCTCTCGTTTTCGAGGAGTACAGAAGTCGAATTTAAAAGAGCTCTATGTCGAACTAAATAGCTTCGTGGTGTGGACGGGTGCAGGGTTAATTCGATGTAACGGCGCTAAATTCGATATAAACTCCTAGTGTAGACCAGGCCTGAGTTTGCTGTTTGTAGCAATTTACATTCCCTGGTCTACCTGCATCATTGACCTCCATCTTGCAAGAGGAAGGTTGATCTTTGGTCTCTGTTACCACAACCCACTTTCTTACACAACTACAGAGGGACTTAGATGTTGCAGTACTCAGTGTCACAACACCTCACGTTCAGGCACCTAGAATATCATTGGGATTCACACAGCCTGAGTCAGGCACCCAGGCTCCCTATACAATGGAAGGGGAGAGGGAGACATCTAAGAATGGGATCCACAAAAGCCAGAACACTAGACTAAACTAGCCAATAGGAGGTGCTCTGACCCAGGGACCCATTGGTGCCAACTGGCAGAGGGCAAAAGGTGTTTACAGGGATCCCCTGGGTCAGGTTTCTATGTAACAGTTCACCAAAGGGTGGCATGTAAGGTCTCTACCAAGAGCTAGTAGCTTACTGGTCATCATCATTGCAAAATGTATGCACAGATGATATTTAAGGAGTTGTGTATCTATACTGAAAACTATGTTCTTAAGGTATGTACATTAAGACAGGTCAACAGAAGGTGATAAACAGGTTCTGTTCTGGTGGGGGTAGTAAACGCTTCTCTCTCTGGCTGGTCATTGTGTATTGTGTGTCTCATAATGTAAGTCCATTTGCTTTACTGAGCCTAATGCAGAAGTTGTGAATTCACATAAGAGAAGAGCTGCAGGAAAAAAACAAAACCAGCAAAGGGGGTGTCCTGCTTACAAGTAAAGACAATGGATTTGGGAGGTGTAACTGGGGGTACTGAGGTAAACCCAGGATCCTGCACTGAGGAGACAAGCGGAGAGCTTTCATGAAAAAGGGATTGCAGCCTACCTGGCTGGGAAACGCAGGGGAGCAATACTATAAGATATGACAGTAGCTAATTAAGTAAGTCTAGGTTCTAGAATGTTTACTATACGTTTATTTTACATGTAACCATTTGTTTTCAATATATCCATTTACTAGCACTTGAATCTCTCCTCTGTGTTAAATGAACTTGTGCTTGTTTTCATTATAAACATCGCTAAGGGCTGTGTGTTGAGCGGAGCGGTGATCCGAGGGGAAACTGGTAAGCTGGGGTGTCCTGCTTCTTTGGGAGCAGTGGATCTGTGAATTCACTGAGTGTCCAGTGGACCAGGGGCTGGACACTCCAAGGAGATACTCCGAGGGCTCAGGTGTTGGATAGTGCCAATTGCTAACCTGCAGAGGGACAGCAGAGCCTGCATAGGCTGAGAGGGGAGTGCTTGTGTTGCCCACGGCTGGTGGGACTGGGGAGCTGACCCCCGACAGACACAGACAAGGCTTCTTCATTCTAAGGGCAAGTGGTAGAGAGGTGCCTCACAACCCTGGGAAGCATCACAGATACCAAGGACGGGGGTGTGTCTTAAGCCCCTTCCCTTAGCCCAGTGGTTAAGGTACTCATCTGTGATGTGGAAAACTACTAGGTCATGTCCCTCCTCTACTTGAGGGGGAGAAGGGATTTAAACAGGGGTCTCCAAACACTCAGGAGAGTGCGCTAAATACTGGTTGATGGGGTAATCTGATGTAGCTCTCCCGTATTCTATCCTGGTGAAGCTGTTCCACTTTGGATAAATAATTAAGGTGTCATTAGAGTGGGGGACTGGCTCCTGGATCTCCCACATACTGGGAGAGTCTACCAACCACCAGCCTATAGTCATTCTCATGTGTGCATATGCCCTCTGGCCCAATGACTCTTTATTCATCCAAAGTGAAACAACTGCACCAGGAGAGACTAAGGGACTACCACGTCAGAATATCTCTTAGCCCAGTGGTTAAAGCGCTCACCGGAGAGGTAGGAGACTTCTGTTCAAATCCCTGCTCTGAGCACACCTACCAAATCAGACTCTGCATGCAAGTTAGGTGGAGGAACGCCGATCTTCTCCCGATTTACGTGTTGCTTTGGGCCTGAGGTATCCGGGCACAGAGAATGAGACAACAGGACATGTCCTCAGTGGCAAAAACATAGGTGCCTAGGGAAATTCTACTGCACAAACTTAGGTTCTGAGTGAGTGTAAGCACCTACAAGGGTTTGGCAGCAGCTGAGTGCAGGTTTTGTGAATCCCAGTGGGGTCTGATTCTGGGACTTGGGTGCCTAAAGTGACAGTCTGGCACCTAACGCTCTTTGTGAATCTAGCCCTTGGTTCTTATCTATATCTTTAGCTGCCTCAATACTTTTAAAAATTGGCTGTAAATGGAGTTGATACACAGGAACTTGTAAACTTCAGTAATAAAAATACAGGAGTTTTCCACCTAAGCTCTGTTCTGTGTAAGTAGCCAGCCATTGGAGTAAATAACACACTACTGGTTGGATTTTTTTCCATTTGATAACGCTGATTCAATGAAATTGCAACATTTTGCAGAAATGTATTGATTTCATCAAAAATGTATATAGGAAATTATCTCAATGTTTTGTGTCAATAATATAACATAATATAATATAATAATTAATATATTATAGACATGTTTTAATATAACATTAGATTATATTATAAAAGTTGAAGTGATAAAGTCAAAATAAAACATTTCAATAAAATCAAAATTAAGTATTTCAGAAGATTTAATCTTACAAAAACAAAATCAAATTTCGAAATATTGGAATTTCCCGTTGGATGGGAATTCTGTTTTTAGATCAGCTCTTGGAGATGAGACTATGTTTAGCTGGAGACATATTCAAAAGCCCTAAGACATATTACATTTTACCTTTTTGCTTAGAATTTGTTGAAAAAAAATGGGGGGGGGGAACCCCACATTTGTGAAACAATTCAAAATATCAACGTATTTTTCATTCCAAAAATAAATTATTTTTATTTAGTTTTCTGTTTTGTTTTCTTTGCTTTGTATTTTTTTCTGCAAAACATTTTTAAACAAATATGAAAAATCCAAATATTGATATTTTGCAATTTCCCCCCTTTTCCCTTCTTTTTTCTTTATCCTTTTCCCCCAGCCCCATTTTCACTTCTAAATGCAATACAGTGAATGGTATACAGGGATTTGCTTTTTTGTTTTGTTTTGTTTTGTTTAATTTTCATTTCTCATTATTTTTTTCCTTGTGCCACTATGTATTTTTTCAAAAGCTGAGGAGTCACAGAGTGAAGAAAGAAAGAAAGAAAGAAAGAAAGAAAGAAAGAAAGAAAGAAAGAAAGAACACAAAAATTCAAAATACCAGAATTTCAAAATATTCAGTTTCAACAAAAAGAAAAAGGTTTCTGGTTTTGAGAAAAGATTTTTTTTTCTTAAAAAACAATGCAAATGAAATAATTTAAACAGCTCTAATGATATCTTATTTTATACCAAATCAAAGACATCTACACACTTTACATACCAGTGAGTACCTTTTCCAAGGCTTTCTTCACCTCTTTGTTTCTTAGAGAGTAAATGAAAGGGTTTAACAGTGGTGTTACAATTGTGTTTAAGGTGTTGACTATTTTGTTTAGATCCAGGGTGTTCTGTACAGAAGGCTTGACGTACAGGAAAATGGTGGAGCCATACCAGATAATCACAACAGCCAGATGAGCAGAGCAAGTGGAAAAGGCCTTTTGCCGTCCTTGTGCAGATGGAATTCTCAGTATTGTGGAAATGATATAAATGTAGGAGATCAGAGTTACTATACAGGTGCCCAGGAGGACAATGAAGGAGGTGATGAAAGCCACCAGCTGAAGGAGATGTGTGTCTGTGCAGGAGAGAACTATCCAAGAATCTAGGTCACAATAGAAATGATTCATGACATTAGGGCCACAAAAGGACAACCTGGTTATGAGATACGCTGGCACACAAATAGCTAGGAAACCACATACCCAAGAGCAGAGGGCCAGCAAAGCAGACAAGGTGCTGTTCATGATGAAACTATAGCGCAATGGGTAGCAAATGGCCAGATAGCGGTCATAGGCCATGACGGATAAGAGGAAACATTCCGTGCAGCCAAAGGATAGAATGAAGTACATCTGTGTGATGCAGCCAGTAAAGGAAATTGTTCTGCTTGTCCCCAGGATGACTGCAAGTGTCTTGGGAATGTAGGCTGTGGTGTACCATATCTCCAGGAAAGAGAGGTTGCAGAGGAAGAAATACATGGGAGTTTGCAGTTGGCAGCATGTTCTCACTAGGATTATGATGGCCATGTTTCCCATGACTGTCAGGATGTACATCATGGAAAACAGCACAAAGAGGAAGGTCTGCAAATATTGACTACTGGGGAAGCCCAAGAGGATGAACTCGTGCGCTCTGGTTTGGTTTGCCATTTGTGTTCAAGGCACATGTTCCATCTGTTACAAAGCAAGAGATTGTTATACAGGCAGTTAAATATATTAGATATTGCTGACCCTTGAAGGTTTGAGTTCACCATTGCAGTCTGTCAGGATACCTAATACCAATCACCGCCTCTTTGTGTGGTGACCAGACTAGGCTATGCTAACTGTGAGGAGAGGCAGGTTTCTTCACCTAATGGGCCCACACTTGTCCCTTAGGCACCTTTGAACTGTATTCTGTCAATAGATATTCAAACAGTCATTCTCTGTATTCGTATGCCTTAGGTCCTTTGTGGGTGAGCTTCTCATTTACTGTTTTCAGGATCTGTTTTCATCTAACATAACTTTTTGATCAATTCCCTTTTTCACCAATTATATCTCCTTTCAGTTTTTGTCCCTTGATACTCTCTTTCTGGTGCATCTGTAGATATTATTTCCCTCTACTTCCCTTCTCTAATAGTGTCAGCTCACATACCCAGGTCTACTTTTTTCAGCTTCTCCTGACCTGAAACCCTTCCTATTTTCCTTCTTTCCTCCTTCCCACTTCCCAGTCCCCGACTTTTATTCTCCTGTTGTTCTCTTATTTTATCACCTCACCTCCTACCCCAAGTTCCATTTCATCCGCTAGCTCAGAATCTAGATTCTTCTCCTCTCACAGCTTGTTTCCATCTGCCCCTTTGGGCGGATTCTGAGCCCCTTCTCAGCTCAAGCTGCCCTCTCACTGGACATCTCTCTCCCCAGGACAGCATTTTCTGCAGCTGCTTGTGTCAGGGTGAGGGTTACTACACTTACCTAAGATAAATCTGTGTGACCTTATTTACTTGCCTCAATGAATTACTACTGCAGTGAGTTTCATGTGTTAAAGATACAATTTAGTCCCTTCTCACTCACCTTGGTGTAAATCGAGAGTAATTCTACTATAGTAAATGGGGCTCATTCTCCACTCACTGACACCAGTGCAAATTAGGAGTATGCCCACTGAAGAAAAGGGAGAAGATTCTCCACTTACACACCACAGTATAAAGCAAGAGTAACTCCATGGGCATCAATGGGGCAATTTCTCCTGTCACTTAGCTTGATGTACATCAGAAGTTACTTCACTTAAGTGAGTGGATTTACACCACTGTCAGACTGGTATGGAAGGAGCATCAGGCCCAATATGTCCTTATATTTATGCCAGGGTTTACAACATAGGTAAAAAACAAAACAAAACCAAAAACAGCACGGTGAGATATACTTACTTTGTGTATATCAGTTTAATGATCCCTCACTCCTGAAGGATAGGATTATAATTCAAAATGATTTTGACAAACTGGAAAAATGGTCTGAAGTAAATAGGATGAAATTCAATAAAGACAAATGCAACATACTCCACTTAGGAAGGAACAATCAGTTGCACACATACAAAATGTCTTATAAATTGAATATTTGAACATTTCATAACCAAAAGATTCTGGAAAACTCTGTCTATTTCTATATTGGTTAGACCCTCATCCCCTTCAGAAGCTCAGCGTCTGCCAGTAGGTATTGCCTTTGGCTGACAAATTTATGGCAAGTGAAAAGGTTTGAGGAGGAAGCTCATTTTATATTCCTCCCCAGCCCCCATGGATTTGATCTCAGCAAAATTTTACAGACTTCCTGATAATGTGCTAAGCCACAGGCTGTATTGTGCCTAGGGACCAAGCTTCTGGATTCATGTTATTACATCAAAATCTCACCTTTCATTGGGGGATGGGAGGTGGTTGTAGCTCTTGTGGTTGTAAGAGAAAGCTGGAAAATGTGACCTGAGTGTAAGCAATGCAGGGCTAGATCCACAAAGGGAGCTTAGGCTCTGCATTGCAGCACCTAACTTTAGGTGCACTGCTGCACTTAGGAATTAGGCACCCAGGGTAACCATATATAATGCATGGGGAGAGTTAGGCACCTAAGAATGGGATTCATAGAAGCTAGAATGTGGCACGAAGAGCTGCCTCAGCAAACCAAAAGACAATGACAAGGAAATGAGTGCAGCCTAGATTCTGCCCTTCAAAGGGGATTAGGTGCCTAAATCCAGGTCAGATGGAGGCACCTATCTCTGCTTGATATTCTCAGCTGGAAAGCCTCTAGTGGAGACAGGTGCTTACACCAGGTAGGAGGTGGTAGCACGCTGCCCTCCAATATTTAATAGCTCAGTGGTTACAGCACTCGTATGCATATGGAAGACCCTAGTTTAAATCCCTACTCCACCTGTCCAGAGCAAGGACCTGAACCCCACTCCCACGTGAGTGCCCTAACCACTGGGATTTAGGGCCTGTCTCCTGTTGCAGCTGTTCTACTTTTTATAAAATATTTAAATTTCAGTGGGCCAGAGAGAGAGAGAGAGAGAGAGAATGACTCTATAGCCTAGTGATTTGCATACTCACCTGGGAGCTTCAGGTTCAGTCCCTGCTCCAATGAACCTCATCCTTGCAGATAATCTTGGTCAGACCAGTTTCTCTACCCTTCATTTTTCTGAGATGCTTCCACATCAATGGGCGCTATTAAAGTTAATGACCCTCCATTTTCCCTGTTCCGGTAAATATGTGACACAACCCTAACAGTAGATTGCTAACTCCACATACACTGATGCATTCAATGATACAGCAATTTCACAGGATCAACAAGAATTCATAAATTGTAAATAGACAGATTCCCCAGTCGTCATCCCCAAAGAGTTATTTACCTGGGTCTCACTGATAACATAGAGAACATGTTATAAAGGTTGATCCCTTAGGCTTTATTCCATCATTTTATGTAGTGTGTTAGACTCATAGACTCATAGACTCATAGACTTTAAGGTCAGAAGGGACCAATATGGTCATCTAGTCTGACCTCCCGCATGATGCAGGCCACAAAAGCTGACCCACCCACACAGAATCTTCCAGCCTGCGACCCCTGCCCTATGCTGCGGAGGAAGGCGAAAAACCTCCAGGGCCTCTGCCAATCTACCCTGGAGGAAAATTCCTTCCCGACCCCAAATATGGCGATCAGTAGAACCCCGAGCATACAGACAAGATTCTACAGCCGGACCCTCATTTTACCCGCGATGGCACGTTAATGCCTAATTGACTAAAATCACGTTATCCCATCAAACCATTCCCTCCATAAACTTATCAAGCCTAATCTTGAAGCCAGAGAGGTCTTTCGCCCCCACCGTTTCCCTCGGAAGGCTGTTCCAAAATTTCACCCCTCTGACGGTTAGAAACCTTCGTCTAATTTCAAGCCTAAACTTCCCCACGGCCAGTTTATATCCATTCGTTCTCGTGTCCACATTAGTACTGAGCTGAAATAATTCCTCTCCCTCCTTGGTATTAATCCCTTTGATATATTTAAAGAGAGCAATCATATCCCCCCTCAGCCTTCTTTTGGTTAGGCTAAACAAACCGAGCTCCTCGAGTCTCCTTTCATAGGAAAGGTTTTCCATTCCTCGGATCATCCTAGTGGCCCTTCTCTGTACCCGTTCCAGTTTGAGTTCATCCTTTTTAAACATAGGAGACCAGAACTGCACACAGTACTCCAAATGAGGTCTCACCAGCGCATTGTATAACGGAAGCAGCACCTCCTTGTCCCTACTAGAAATACCTCGCCTAACGCATCCCAAAATCGCATTAGCTTTTTTCACAGCCACGTCACATTGCCGACTTATAGTCATCCTGCGATCAACCAGGACTCCGAGGTCCTTCTCCTCCTCCGTCACTTCCAACCTATGCGTCCCCAGGTTATAACTAAAATTCTTGTTAGTCATCCCTAAATGCATCACCTTACACTTCTCACTACTAAATCTCATCCTATTATTATTACTCCAATTTACAAGGTCATCCAAGTCTCCCTGCAGAATATCCCGATCCTTCTCCGAATTGGCAATACCTCCCAACTTTGTGTCATCCGCAAACTTTATCAGCCCACTCCTACATTCGGTTCCGAGGTCAGTAATGAATAGATTAAATAAAATCGGGCCCAAAACCGAACCTTGAGGAACCCCACTGGTGACCTCCCTCCGTACTTTTAAATAATGCACTCTCCACAACACAAGGGAAAAACAAACAAAAATATAAACTTTATTTAACCATTTAAGAGTAAGAATGGGCCATATAGAAATATACAGAAGTAGAAAAGGAGAATCAAAATAGACTTGGAAGAATAACAAGGGAAATTAAGAAACAATGTGCCAAGAAGTACAAATATGAGATATTTAAAGCTACCTAAGAGACTTTGGGCCAGATTTTTAAAGGTATTTAGGTTCCTAGGGGGATTTTCAAAACCATCTAGTCACCTAACACTCATGGGTGTAGGCAACCAGATGCTTTTGAAAATCCCACTAGGCATCCAAATGCCTTTAAAAATCTGGTCTTTTGGGTTCCAAATCTTCTAGGTGGCTTTTATAAGATCAGCCAAAGTGTCAAATGAAAAAAAAAATGTGTTCAGCAGTAAATAATGTTCATGTCCAGTCATGGTTTATAATAAGGGTACTGTAATAACAGTTTAGTTACATTGTAATTACCACATGCTTATCTTTTCAATATGTATTTTCCAGAAAATCATATACACTGAAGGACAACTACATAACAGATTTAATTATGAATGCACTTGGCTGTTCTTCATGATATTTTCAAGGGCATATCTTCAGCTGGTGTGAGCTAGCGTAGCTCCATTGGATTTACACCAGCTGAGGATCCAGCTCAAGTGTCCTAACCAAATTTATGCTGGCTAAAATTGTTAATGGAATCTGGGTGCCAAACTCCTGCAGGCTGCCCTGAAAATCCCAGCCTCTGCGATTGTTCTCAGTTATGCAGCAAACTTCCTGATTATATGGTTCAGTGGGTACTCACAGATATTGAAAAAACATAAGCACACTGTAATTACAGGACCATTGCACTGTAACTACACTGTAACTGCAGTACTCTTAATTTAAAGTGTAATGTATATCCCTGTTTTGTATTTATATAGGGCTCATGTTGAAGTAGATTTTTGTACACCCGCTCTGTTCCTGCGAGACACTAGAGCAAATTCTCCGAAGTCAAGGGAGTTACGCCAGATGTGAATTTGGTCCAATGTTCCTATGTAACATCAGTACGCAAGCTTGTATCCCAACTTGATAATCACTCCATAGGAAGGATAAATAAGTCTTTAATTTAAACAATCAGATCCTCAAACCATGAACATGGGATTTATATTGCACATTAGACAAAAAGCCACAATAAAAATCATATCCTATGAGGTGATCAGGTCCCTCATCCACATTCATTGTTGTGTTTCTATGTCTTGCTATCACTGTACATTGAGTGTAGTACCTTGTGAAATCAGTAACTTGAATCATTCTTTTATCCTTGTGAACTATCAAATGATATATCCTGAATTTTTTCAGGTGTTCCGATGGTCCAGTGAAGCACAGTCTAGAAATTCCATTTAAAACATCCATATTTGCCAAGAGAAACCAAAGTTACCAGTAAAATTTTATTCCAGTATCAGGGAAAATGAAGGTGTATCAACTGTATGGAGATCACAGTTAACAAAGTATCAGAGGGGTAGCCGTGTTAGTCTGAATCTGTAAAAAGCAACAGAGAGTCCTGTGGCACCTTTAAGACTAACAGAAGTATTGGGAGCATAAGCTTTCGTGGATAAGAACCTCACTTCTTCAGGTGCAAGTAATGGAAATCTCCAGAGGCAGGTATAAATCAGTATGGAGATAACGAGGTTAGTTCAGTCAGGGAGGGTGAGGTGCTCTGCTAGCAGTTGAGGTGTGAACACCAAGGGAGGAGAAACTGCTTCTGTAGGTGTCACCATCAGATCAGGATTAAACAAAGACTGTGAATGGCTATCCAACTACAGAAGCAGTTTCTCCTCCCTTGGCGTTCACACCTCAACTGCTAGCAGAGCACCTCATCCTCCCTGATTGAACTAACCTCGTTATCTCCATACTGATTTATACCTGCCTCTGGAGATTTCCATTACTTGCATCTGAAGAAGTGAGGTTCTTACCCACGAAAGCGTATGCTCCCAATACTTCTGTTAGTCTTAAAGGTGCCACAGGACCCTCTGTTGCTTTTTACAATTAACAAAAATTATCTCTTTCTGTGTCCCCATACATATCTATCTATCTAATCTAATTTATTGTGCTATCTAGGTATTCCAACAATAAATAAATCCAGACGGATAAAGTGCATAGTGTCTCATAGAAGCAGAATTCACAGAATAAACTAAATTGGTTGAGAACGATTTGTGGACATAATCTTCCTTGTACGTATCACGTTCACAACCTTTAACATTTTGAAAACAGCCTGCACCAGGCCCAGACAAAGTGATAGATATCCACAAAAGCAGCACATTTCAGAGTCACTTCACTATTCTAACACCTGTGAGTGCATGGAAATGCTAGAATTTACACTCACAAAACCCAATGGGCTCAAGATTCAATGGAAACATGGACACTGATTACGTGAATCAGTGAGTGACCACTTACAATGATCTTTATATGAATATTAGGTAAATCAGATTGCACAAAATCTTAACCGGTTCCATGTTATTTTATGAAGTGATATTAATTGTACATAGCACATCCATATATTTTAAGTACATCTTGTAGCCCGAATGCTAATCTACTGTAAATTGGCAGTTGAAGGTCTGGCCCTATACATCAGACAAGCCTCAAAGGGTTTGAATGTTGGGTTAAGATAAAACTCTGGACAATGTGGGGTGAAATCCTGGCCCCTCTGAAATTGAGTTCTGTAGTTGACTTAAGTGGGGCTAGAAGCTTATGATTTTTACTGTCTGTCTCACAATATTTGTTATATTTCTTAAAGTCTCAACTGCTTGAATCAACATATCAGCTTTCATATTTTCTTTTAAATAATCATAATCCCTCTTTCTTAGGTAGTTCTTTTCATCCATAGATCACAAAAAAAAGGAGGTGAGTATCATTATCCCCATTTTATAGATGGGGAAACTGAGGCACAGAGAGAAGCCATTACTTGCTCAAAGTCACCCACCAAGCCAATGGCAGAACCAGGAATAAAACTGAGTTCTCTTCATTGCAGTCCAGTCCTCTTGCCACCAGGACACACTCATGGTTACAGAGAAACACAAAAACATGAAGTAAGTGCACCCTACAGACTCAAAAACCTGACAGCAAATAAAAAGAACCACACATTTATTATTTAAAGCCAATCTCATGATTTTGGGGGCCCTGATTCACGATTTGTCAATGCTTGGACTTAGCAATAATGATTTTTTTCCCCAAAAAATGTCTCCCAACTTCTGTAGTCTTCCAATATTTCGTTTCTTTTAAGAATCCCAGTGCAACATGGCCCCAGTCAGGTTGAAGGTAGCATAAGGACAACTCTGGGCCTTCTCTTTTTGATATTTGTATTCACAATGAATGAACTCAGAAAGTGCAACGGCATTTAGAAAATTAAAGGAGATGTTCTGTGAAATTTCTCAAACCTCAAGTTTTGGAAAGAAGTTAGGTGTCTTATTTTCTCTCAGCCACTTCCACAGGCACCACTAGATATATGTAACCATAGAAGGAGGTGATAATACAAGACAATGAGGAATTCTTAGTAAAAGTGGATAGAGCAGCAACATGTGAATTCAAATCCTGATTAGATCTAGGCTTATTGTAAATTGGGGGTTTCCAGGACCTTGGAACTTTCAACACAGAAGACACAGGTCTTTAGCAATGGAGCTAAAAAATTAACTTCTCTAGCTGTGACGAAGTAGAAGGCTATTGTAATAACCCCTAGGGGAAGTACCATCTCGTGCATTAAGCCAGGGTATTACATTATGACTTGCATCTGATTTTAAAAGCGAATCAGGATTAGGTTCTGGATTCAGTTTTGACATCATCAAAATTTTTTAAGCTATTCCCAATATCTTCAGTCTAAACTGGCAGAATCCTTGTCAAATCAATATTTACAAAATTTTGCAATGCCAAAAAGAAAGAAAGAAAGAAAGAAAGAAAGAAAGAAAGAAAGAAAGAAAGAAGCCTACAAAAATACCCATCTGGGTTTCTATCCAGTCTGGAACTAGAACTGGAACTTTATTCTGAATCCCCTTCAAATTCCACTGGGGTCTTGATTTGAAGTTCCTGTGGGTTTATCTTTATCTATACCTAGGTTTGGAAGGATTACATTTTTATCAGTAAATGTCGGTAAATGCCATTTTCACCATACAGACTGTCAACTGACCACCCCCCAAAAAATGGTTCCATCAATAAAAATAGAAATGTACAGATAAGCAAAGTAAGAAAAATGCTGCTTCAGAACTTATTGGAGTTTGATTTAGGAATATACTGTGTATATTTTGACTTGTGATGTTGACAATTTGAGTTTTAATCATTATAAAGTTCTAACTTTAAAAATCAGTTGTCATTAAATAATTATTCTCTGACCCACCTTGTTGTCTGACACGCCACAGTAATTTCCTGCAAATGTGAAAATATAGACAATATTTTTTTAAATGCTTAAAAATAAATATTGATATTCTCTGTCAAAATTATAAAAAAAATTGAATTCTGCCAAGCCTATCAATATAATCTATATCTATATCATCTACATAGGCCATGCTTTAATATAAATAAATAATTGGCACATGTGCAATTTTCTTCATTGTAAATTAAATACAAAGTAACAGGATAATAATGCATAAGGGATGGATTTTGAAAGGTATTTAGGTGCTAAGGGGTTTTTTAAAAAGCATCTAGGCCTTTAAAACTCATAGAAAATCCCATTAGGCACCTAAATACGTTTAGCAATCTGGCCGTAAATGTTCAAGGATGTGAGACACTAAGGAACAGATTGTTAAAGGTATTTAGTCACCTAACTCACATTGATTTCCATTGGAACTAGGCATCTAATTATATCTAGAATTCTGGCCCTAAGGGATTGTGGGGGGTATTTCAGTACACTATAAACTTTGGTATATCTTCCATGTCCAGACTTATTTTTCTTTCACCACATATTCTGTGACAGTCAATGACCTCCAGGACATTTTGAAAAACATCACTTCCCTGAATACATGTCTCAGAGCTTCTTTTACCTCTGGGTTCCTCAGTGTATAGATGAAAGGGTTCAACAGGGGTGTGACAATAGTATTCAAGACGGTGACTATTTTGGTCAATTCCAATGAGTTCTGCATGGAAGGGTTGACATGTAGGAAAATGGTCGAACCGTACCAGATAATCATGACCGTGAGATGGGAAGAGCAAGTTGAAAAGGCCCTTCTCTGTCCTTTATCTGATGATATTCTCAGTATAGTGGAGATGATGTAAATGTAGGATACCAGGGTTATGACATAGGAGCCCAGGATGACGATGAATGAGATGATAAAGGCCACCAGATCAATAAGGTAGGTATCTGTGCAGGAAAGAACTATCCACGGTGCTATGTCACAAAAAAAGTGATTGATGACCCTAGGGCCACAGAAGGACAACCTGGTGATCAGAAATGCTGGGATAGAAATAGTTGGAAACCACTCAACCAAGAGCCAACAGCCAGCTGAGCAGTCAAGGTGCTGTTGATGATGGAGCTATAGTGCAATGGATAGCATATAGCCAAATAGCGGTCGTAGGCCATGACAGCCAAGAAAAAATACTCTGTGCATCTTAGGGAGAAAACAAAATACATCTGTAGGACACAGCTTATGAAGGAGATGGATTTGCTTTGGGACACAAGGTTGGCAAGCATCTTTGGGATACAAGCTGCGGTGTACCATACCTCCAGGAAGGAGAGATTGCAGAGAAAGAAGTGCATTGGGATGCAGAGATGACGGCTGGTTGCCACTAGGACTATGATCGACACATTTCCTGTGACCGTCAAGATGTACATAACAAGGAAGAGCACGAAGAGCGAGATCTGCAAATACTGGGTCCCAGGGAATCCCAGGAGAATAAATTCCTTCACAATGGTATGATTGCCCTTTTCCAGTGTGATCAGCTGTTTTGCCTGACAAAACAAATGAAGACATGAAATTAAAATGATTAAACACAACGATGGCTTTGTGGGATGCAGATGATTTTGATGCACAGAAAAAGCAGATAATTAAAACAGGCAAGAAATAATGGTTTAAGGCTGAAAATAGGATATTGCTATTACATTTCTGAAGTCTTCCTGCTCACAGGGTGAATTTTAAGCTTGTCATAAATTTTCCCGTGGAAACTTTTTTTTCAGTGGAAAGTGGCTTTTTGACAAAAAAGAAACTTTCATGATAGAAATTCCATTTTCAGGTGTTCCTTGAAAAACACAATTTTTAGTTTTTGTCAATGAAACATATTTTTTCCCATGGTCAGCATCCAAAGCCCAAGATTTATCTTATTTTAAATTATATTTTTGTTGTTTTAAATTGAAAATTTTCAAATAAAAAGTTGGTTTTTGGGTGTGTGTGTGTGTGGGGGGGGGGGGGGGGTTGTCTTTTTGACAAAACCCTGAAAAATTTCAACAGAAAAAACAACTTTTTTCCTGTAAATTATTCAAGATTCAAGAGCAAAATCATTTTCAAATGGGACCTATGGGTGTTAGGCATTCAGTACTCTCTGAAAGTTAGTTAGAAGTGAACAAAAACCCATAGTCTCTTTTGAAAATCCCTGCTAAATAGGGTGAGCTTTTCAAAAGTTCTCAGTATAGGCCTAATTCTGCTCCCAAGGAAGTCAATGGGATTTTTGTCATTGAGCCAGTGGGAGCAGAGGTAGGTCAATACTGAACACATGAGATTTGTACCTGTCAATTTCCTTCCTACAATGCAATAGGATGTTTAATTCTTTTTGTGCAGAAAGTCTCAGGTTCTAAGCCTGCTGAAGTCCCAAGTTCGAGCGGGGATGTTATACAAAGTTGCAGTTCGAAGGAAAGTTGCCTAATTTTTGAGCATAAATAACAATTTACATATATAAACCAGCATTCATTTTTGGTGGTTGAAAATAATGAGTCAGTTTCAACCTCCCTTGACAAATTGAGACTGAGGTGTGCAAGGTCATGCAATGAGCCAATTACAGCAAAGCTCAGGGCCAGAGAGGACCAAAAAACAGGAAAAAAAATTCCTTAAAAAAAATCACAAAAAATGCATCCCTTTTAAATCAGAATTTTAAATTCTGATGAAGAATTTCATCAAAACTGTGAATTCAAACATTTTTGACCAGCTGTGCCAGGAGTCTGCAATTCTTCTCCCCATTTAGTCAGTAGAACACACTTCTCAACCAGAACCATGAATAGAACCCAGGAGCCCTGTTTCTCAGCCAGTGGCATAGCCAGGTTTTAAGAGCAGGGGAGCAAACATAAAAAAGGTGCCCCCCCTTGGCTCCTCCTCTGGCCACGCCCACCTTGGCTCCTCCTCCGGCTGCTCCGCGCCCACCCAGCTCCTCTCCCACCCGCATCTCATCCCTCCTGCCATTGTCCCTGGCCAGCCCTTCCCCCGCCCCTCTGCTGCCGGTGCCCGGTGCCCGCCGGGCCGGGGCTTGCAGCTCGGCAGGCTGAGCAGCAAGCGGCCACCCGCCCGTCCGCGCTCCTCGCCCCTGCTCCGGGGCAGCCGGGCTGTTGCCATCAATTATTAATCGGCTCCCAGCAGCCGCGGCGGGGAGCGGGAGCAGCCGCAATAAGGGAGGGCGGCAGGGAGGGCGGGCAGGAGGAGGGGAGTGTGTGTGCGAGCTGCACCTGGCTCACAGAGGCCGGCGGCTGCCTGCGGAGCAGAGCCGGCAGCGGCGGCGTGTTTGGAGAGCTGCGGGTCCCCCTCGCCACCATGTCCCCGCGCTGCGCGGCGGCCGCCTCGCCCCGGAGGACACGGGAGGATAAGGCGGAGGCCGCGCCCTCCCCATCGCTCCTCCGGCCGCGCCCCCTCCCCTCTCTCCTCCTCCGCCCCCCTCCTCCTAACTCCCCTCAAAGAGTGGATATAGAACCCAAGAGTACTGATTCCTATTCCTTTGATATAAAAGCTACTCTATGTGTCCCTAGAAGAGCTAGGCAGAGAATCCAGGTACCCTCACTCCTAGATACCTGTGCTAAACACACCATAAGCCCCACAAATACAGCAAAAAAAAAGTTGTCCCTAACTTGAAATCTATCAATGAGTGTTACAGTGAACATTCAGAATTTTTGTTTGGGTATGTCTACACTACGAGGGTATTTCGATTTCACTTAAATCGAATATGTGGAATCGATATTGCAAAGTCGAACTTGTGTGTCCACACTAAGGACAGTAATTCGACTTTGTGAGTCCACACTAACGGGGAAAGCGTCGACATTGGAAGCAGTGCACTGTGGGCAGCTATCCCACAGTTCCCGCAGTCCCCGCTGCCCATTGGAATTCTGGGTCGAGCCGCCAATGCCTTCTGGGTAAAAAAAAAGGGTCGAGGGTGCTTTTGGGTAATTGTCGTCATCCGTCTGTCACTACCGCCCTCCCTCCCTCCCTGAAAGCGCCGGCGGGAAATCAGTTCGCGCACTTTTCGGGTCAGTGACAGCGCGGACGCCACAGCACTGCGAGCATGGATCCCGCTGCGACCATTGCTGCAGTTGTGGCACTTGTCAACACCTCGCAGGTTATCATCCACCTTTCCCAGAGGCAGATGCAGATAAACCAGGCGAGGAGGCTACGGCACCGCGGTGAGGGCCTGAACTCTGAGAGGGGCACAGACCTCTCAGAAAGCACGGGACCCAGCTCCGAGGACATCACGGTGACAATGGGTCATGTGGATGTTGTCGAACGGCGATTCTGGGCACGGGAAACAAGCATGGACTGGTGGGACCGCATAGTGCTGCAGGTCTGGGACGAATCCCAGTGGCTGCGAAACTTTCGCATGCGGAAGGGGACTTTCATGGAACTTTGTGAGTTGCTGTCCCCTGCCCTGAAGCGCAATGACACCCGGATGCGAGCAGCCCTGACTGTCCAGAAGCGAGTGGCCATAGCCCTCTGGAAGCTTGCAACGCCGGACAGCGGCGCGAACCAGTTTGGCGTGGGCAAATCTACCATGGGGGTTGTTGTGATGCAAGTAGCCAACGCAATCGTCCAGGTACTGCTCTCAAAGGTAGTGACCCTGGGAAACGTGGAGGTCATCATAGATGGCTTTGCCGCGATGGGATTCCCAAACTGCGGTGGGGCTATAGATGGAACTCACATCCCTATCCTGGGACCGGACCACCAGGCCAGCCAGTACATCAACCGAAAGGGCTACTTTTCAATGGTGCTGCAAGCACTGGTGGACCACAGGGGACGTTTTACCAACATCAACGTTGGATGGCCGGGCAAGTTTCATGACGCTCACGTCTTCAGGAACTCTGGTCTGTTTAGACGGCTGCAGGAAGGTATTTACTTCCCGGACCACAAAATAACTCTTGGGGATGTGGAGATGCCTACAGTGATCCTTGGGGACCTAGCCTACCCGCTAATGCCCTGGCTCATGAAGCCCTACACTGGCGCCCTGGACACTGAAAAAGAACTCTTCAACTACCGGCTGAGCAAGTGCAGAATGGTGGTGGAGTGTGCTTTTGGACATCTCAAGGGGAGATGGAGAAGCTTACTCACTCGCTGTGATCTCAGCGAAACCAATATCCCCATTGTTATAGCTGCTTGCTGTGTGCTCCACAATCTGTGTGAGAGCAAGGGGGAGACCTTTATGGCGGGGTGGGAGGTTGAGGCAAATAGCCTGGCATCTGATTACGCCCAGCCAGACAGCCGGGCGATTAGAAGAGCCCAGCGGGACGCGCTGTGCATCCGGGAGGCTTTGAAAGCCAGGTTCCACAGTGAGCAGGGTAACCAGTGACTTTTAAGTTTCTGTACAGAGAAGCTGAACCTGCCCCCGTTTCTTTACCCAGTTAAGGATGACTATCCTCTCCAGTTACAGACCCCCTCCACCCCCTTCCAAAAAAATAAAATCAGTTTTACTTTTGTTATTGAACACCATTGTCTTTAGTACTGTTTTCGCGGGAATCTTTGAAACCGGGGACGCAGACTGTGGTGGGGAGCGGATGTAGTGTACTGATGCAAATGATCCTTCTAAACTCCAGGAATGACAGGATTCACAGTGGCGGACTGGTTGTTTCAACGGAGCCTGCCAGCCCTCCTGAGTGGGACTGCATGTATGTGGGGGCTATGTGACTTTCTGGCAGGGGGCGGAGGGTTACAGATCCCCTGCTGCGTGCCTCTGTGATCCAGGACAAGGACCGCTGCATACGATCTGTAACTGCCCTCCCCCACCACAAAGTCACAGAGCAACTAACCCCCCCCGCCCCCCACAGAACATGAAAACCACCTCCAAGACTGACCAGGGTAACTAGTCACTGCACTGTGTATGTGCCCTGCTGCTGGACCTGCCCCCGCCTCTGTACCCTGCTAAAGGTGACTGTCCTGTCCAATTACCAAGCCCCTTCCCCCCCTTCAGACAGACTCTCCCTCAAAAGAGCCAGACTGAAACAGTAATGAACAGAGACGTATTATTTATTAACAACCAGACAGGAAACTGGGGGGTGAAAGTTGGACGGGGGCTTGGGTGAGGCGGGCAGGAAAGGACTTTTCAAATTTTGGGGAATGACAGCCTTCTGGTGCTTGAGCAGTCTGCAGGGGTGGAGTGAGAGTTTTCACGGACTCTGCCGCCCCTCCTTCTTTGGACTTTGGGCGAGGGGGGTATGGGACTTGGTGGCGGGGGAGGGCGGTTACTGATAGACTGCAGCGGGACTCTGTCCTCCTGCCTCCGTTCCTGCAGAACATCAACAAGGCGCCGGAGCGTGTCCGTTTGCTCCCTCAGAAGTCCAAGCAGCGTTTGAGTCGCCTGCTGGTCTTCCTGCCGCCACCTCTCCTCACGTTCCATGTGTGTCCGGTGCATTTGGGACAAATTCTCCCTCCACTGGTTCTGTTGTGCTGCCTGGGCTCGGGAGCAGCCCATTAGTTCTGAGAACATGTCCTCTCGCGTCTTCTTCTTCCTCCGCCTAATGTGCGCTAGCCTCTGGGAGTGTGATGCCAGGCTGGGTTGGGAGACAGTCGCAGATGTGGCTGTGGGAATGAGGAAAAGGCAGTGAATTCCTCCAAAACATAAATGTAGTTGTGAATCAAGAACATAGTCTTTCTCTGTGAACAAGACCATGAACCACACCTATCACATGCGCACTCAGGACAAGGTCGAATTTTTGAACCTCGCCTTCAGTGCCTGGGCTTTTGCACTGCCGATCTGGGAAGCGGGGCAGGACACGGTACTCTCTGTAGCAGGCAAACATGGTAAGCCATAGACTTGTGGCTGCTTAAAACTTTAGGAGTACCACTGGCCTCCTTTCACATTGAAAGCACTGCCAGTCTGTGCTGCCAGCAATCGGCCAAGCAGGAACTCTGGCCCTGTCCCACCCCCTCGCGGATGTGCCAGGGAAAGATCCCTGGATGCTGGCCCTCTCCCGCCCCCACCGCGTGGCTGTAAACCAGCGGTCACAGTTCTGTAAAGGAACTTGTTGCAAGCAGTCCCAATACTAACAGTCCCCTACCTAATTCAAAGCAGGTTGTCATGAGCGACATTACTCTCATGAGGATCCCGGACACCGAGATCCAACGGATGCTTCGAGAAAGCCTGCAGAGACCGGGGCCCTATGCCGCCATGCTATGCAAGGCACTGATACCAGAGTACCTGCTTGTCTCCTGGCGCGGGAACGTCTCGTACTTCGGTGGACCAAGTAAAGCCGCTCTCCCCAGGAACCTGATGAACAGGCTATCCCTTTACCTGCAGGAGAGCTTTGTGGAGATGTCCGTGGAGGATTACTGCTCTATCCCAGGACATATAGACAGTATTCTAATATAGCTGCAGTAGCAGGGACTAAAGAGTGGAGCAGCTTGGGCAGCACAATCATGCACAACCGGACACTGTTTGATTTTTTTTAAATAGTTGTTACTGATTACTTAAGCGCCCAGGGGGAAGAAATCATGATTCACAGATTGTTCTTAGTCTTAATATTCATGTTTTGTAAAAAATAAAGGTTTATATGTTTAAAGCACTTACCGCTTGATCCTTCCCCTGAATCTGTGTCCGGGTTAGATGCTGGGGACGGTTGGTAGGGGATCTCTGTAAGGGTGATGAAGAGCTCCTGGCTGTTGGGGAAATCAGCTTGGTAAGCGCTGTCGACTGCCTCGTCCTCCTCATCTCCTTCCTCATCTTCCCCGTCCGCTAACATGTCCGAGGAACCGGCCGTGGACAATATCCCATCCTCAGAGTCCACGGTCAGTGGTGGGGTAGTGGTGGCGGCCGCACCAAGGATGGAATGCAGTGCCTCGTAGAAACGGGATGTGTGGGGCTGGGATCTGGAGCGTCCGTTTGCCTCTTTGGTCTTCTGGTAACCTTGTCTCAGCTCCTTGATTTTCACGCGGCACTGCGTTGCATCCCGGCTGTATCCTCTCTCTGCCATGGCTTTAGAGATCTTCTCATAGATCTTTGCGTTCCGTCTTTTGGAGCGCAGCTCGGAAAGCACAGACTCATCGCCCCACACAGCGATGAGATCCAAGACTTCCCGATCAGTCCATGCTGGGGCCCTCTTTCTATTCTGGGATTGCACGGCCATCTCTGCTGGAGAGCTCTGCATCGTTGCCAGTGCTGCTGAGCTCGCCACGCTGTCCAAACAGGAAATGAGATTCAAACTGCCCAGACAGGAAAAGGAATTCAAATTTTCCCGGGGCTTTTCCTGTGTGGCTGGTCAGAGCATCCGAGCTCGGACTGCTGTCCAGAGCGTCAACAGAGTGGTGCACTGTGGGATAGCTCCCGGAGCTATTACCGTCGATTTCCATCCACACCAAGCCTAATTCGATATGGCCATGTCGAATTTAGCGCTACTCCCCTCGTTGGGGAGGAGTACAGAAGTCGAATTTAAGAGCCCTCTATGTCGAACTAAATAGCCTCGTGGTGTGGACGGGTGCAGGGTTAATTCGATTTAACGGCGCTAAATTCGACATAAACGCCTAGTGTAGACCAGGCCTTAGATTGCTTGTTTTTGGTATTCTGATTTTTCATTAAAGTTACAATATCAGGTTAATTTATAACTTAAATTTAGTCCCCCTCCCTATTTGGATTTGAATTTGCAAAGGATCCTAAGGGAGTTATGAAATGTAATGGAGTTGGGTGCCTAACTCCCTCACCCAGCCTTACATATTTTTTTATCAAAGTCTAATCAACACAGGCAATCAACAATTATATTTTCTCCCTTTTCAATATAAACCAATGTTTTAGGTACCTAGGTGTTTTGAAAATCCCAGTAGGTGCCTAAATACCTTGACTAATCTAGCCCTAAATCACTTTTGAAAATAGGATTTATAGTTAAATTTTCAAGTTCAGCTAACTAACTAAAGAGCCAATGAGACTGAAGCTCCTAAGTCACCTAGGTGCTTTAGAAAATTTTACCCTAAGGCTCCCTAGTGTGCTTTAACGTAGTATAGTTTGAATTCTAGGGACTTCAATGGAAGTTAGGCACCAAGGTGCTTTTGGAAACCCTGCTAGACCTGTTTGCCTCTTTAGTACCTTTATACCTTTGAGGATCTCAGCCCTAGTGCTTAGCTATCCAATTCCACCGGGTTGTCATTGTGCTCATGAAATCCTGACCTGGTCAGAGCATTTGCCATCCACATGGGTGTGAAAATTACTGAGCAATATCAGGCATTATCCCGGTAAATACAATGGGAATTTGCTGGGCTAAGGACTGAATAACATTTAAGTAAGGGGTAAAATAATTGCTAAAATTATGCACCTGATCTGCCTTCCCCTTCACGTAGCTGAAATTGCGTAATTTAGATTGGTTCCCCTCCCCCCGAGTGTAGACCAGGCCTTAATGAACATTGACAATTAAGCACTGTCTGGTACATAATTCTATATGAAATTCTTGTTCTGTTCTCACTTATATGTTAATGTGTCATGAATAGGCTTGGCAGCATTTTATTTTTATTATTTATAATTTTGATGGGTAATATCAATGTTTATTTTTAAGCATTTTCTCCACTTTTTATTTATTTCAATGTTCATACTTGTAAAAAATTATGGGGGTGGGGGCAGGAGACTGTCGGACAAATGATAGTTGACACTGAGATTCAAAAAGTGAAAGCTCTATAAACCATTAAGACACAAATTGTCAACATCACATGTTAAACTATAGAAAGTAAATATCCTTAATTCAACAGATCATACTTGTTTTTACTATTCATTCACTAACCCGTTTGTAACAAGCCCAATTCATGAGTCTAAATCACTGGATTTTGACTCTAATAAGTTCTTCAGCAGCATTTTTTTTACTTTGCCTATCTGTAAATTTTGGGTATTATCGATGGAAATACATTTTCATCAGTTTGTGTGTATGGTGAAATTGACGTTTACCAACATTTACCAATACAAATCTAATCCTTCCAAGCCGAGTCATGAAGTTTGTTTCTTGGTTGTTAGAATTTGATCCTGGCCAAAATGTAAAATCGTTTTAATGTTAGATACAAAGGGGGAGATTTTCAAAGGATTTTCTATGGGAGTTGGGCCACATAACTGCCTTTTTTGCCTCTGAAAATCTTCACCAAAGACAAAAATCATGATCATGGGTACAGAAGAAGAAGACACCTAAATAACCCCAGTGTTCCAAAGCTATGTGTTGGGAAGGTTAGCTGAGTTTTTAAATGAGTGGGACAATGGAGAGTGAGGGAGGATCTTGGAGAAAAGATTAGGAGTTCACGTTTGGCAATGTGCTGGAATTAGAGATTATGATTCTCTGCCTTGGCATGTACCAATGTAAAATGTTCATCGTAGAGCCTTTGAGGAACAAAGACAAATCCTGCCTACCGCAGAGCACAGCAGAGATTCCTGAAGGAGAAAATAGCAGAGGACAAGACTGATCCATTTACCTTAATACTAGAAGAAAGGAAATTTTCAGGGAAACTGGGGATTAATGTTCTTGTTGTTATTCTTTTAATCCTGGTTCCAATTTTACATTTACACCTTTTATATTTGGGTAAAATTTTCAGAAGTGCCTAAGGGCCAGATTTGCAAAGGAATTTAGGCACCTAAAGATTCAGCTAGACACCTAAATACCATTAAATATCTGGCTTCTAGGAGCCTAATTTTTATTGAAAATCTACCGGACGTGAGCTTTTAAGGGCCATATTTTCTAAGGTATTTAAGTTTCTAAAGATGCAGATAGTTTTTTAGTGGGATTTTCAAAAGCACTTCAGCAGATGAGGCACCAAAATCCCATTGATTTCAGTGGTAGTTAGGTACCTAACCTGCTTAGGTACTTTTAACATTTCCACAAGGCACCTAGGTGCACCTTCAGGAAACTAAATCTTTCTAGAGTTCTCATCAATAGCCCATTGGCATCAATGAACATCTTTCAACTGAATTAAATGGCCTTTAGATCAGGACCTATGTGGATATTACTTTTAGCAATTCACATTTAGGCCCCCATCCTGAGATCATTACTCAAGTGCTAAATTATATTATTTATTGTTGTCCAGTTGACTCTAATGGGGACTACTCACACTAGGAAAGAAAGCCTGTGCATAAAGCGTGTGCACGATCAAGATCATAGTGACATAGGACAAACTTCTGAGTGCAGATCCAAAGTTTAAATTTGTAGCAACTCCAGTGTTTTCATTATCTGTGATGTATGACTGGTTGGCCAACTCACAGGATATTGTGTCTGTTCCTTGATTCAATAGCTGAAAAATTCTTAAACAGCAGACTAAAGAACAACATGCAGGAAATACAGAATGATGAACAATGTTAGTGGATATTTTTTTTTTAAATTAGTGAAGAATTTCAAAAAATCAAACGTATTTCCCTTTTTAAGGGTTTTAAGTTGGGGGGTCCTACATATTGTTAAATGGGAAAAAATCAATAATATTTTCTATAAAGTTTTCCATTTAAACTTTGACAAAAAATGAAATGAAAAATTTCATTAAAAAAAAGAAAACAACAATTCAGTAAGTCAACAGTTCTTTAGAAACATTTTCATTTTTGAAAATGGTCATTTTTCAACAAAAAAGGAATTACAAGGGAGAAGTTTAATTACTGTTGATGGGAACTATTGATTTTAATGGGTGATAGGCACCTAGATGCTTTTGAGAATCCCACTAGGTTCCTAATACCTTTAAATAGCTTGCCCTTGATGCCTGACTTATTTCTATTTTTTAATTTTTGTATCCAGACCAGTCTTATCATCAGAGTGTAAATAAACTTTAACTTTTACCTTTGTATCCCCCTACCTTTTGGAAAGTGTTTTACTTATTAAGGCTGGGGATTTCAAAGGAGGGTAAAGACGTAGGCTGGGTTTACCAAAGGAGCCTGAGAGAGTTTCAATAGAATTTTTGCACCTATGTCCCTTTGGCATCTTTGGAAGTCCCAGCCATAATTAGAGCTGGTTGGAATTTTCATTGTAGAGGAAATTCCAATATTTTAAAATTTGAAATTGGTTTTCATCAAGATCTGGATGAATATTTAAAATTTGGAGATTTTTTGTGGAATGAAACATTCCAAAAAAATTAAACTCAGAAATGGCAAAACATCCATTTTGATCCAAACCAGTGCTGGTCGGAACCCAGAACACCCATTCCATAGTAATCTCCAAAGTTTCATCTTTTTATTATTATTACCCTGAATCATAAATAAATAAACAAATAAATATTTCAGAACTTCTTCCAGACCAAAATTCTGAAATTTCATGTAGAAAAAATAGAGAAGACATTCTGCCTGCCTACCTGGCTTTCTTTAAAAGTTTTAATGGAATCAACACATTCTCATGGAAGTGTTCTTTTTAGAAAATTTTCAATCAGTTCCTGTTCCAATGTTTCAAAGTGAAATATTTCATTTCAAAATGTCAATTCAAAATGAAAAAGTGACATTTTGACTGAAAATGACATCAAAATTAATCATTTGAATGTCAATTTAAGTCAAAATCTCAAAAACAAAACTTTTCATATCTTTGACAGGGTTCCTGAGCTGGTGGATGGGGGGAAGAAGTAGATAGGAAATATCTTAATTTTAGTAAGACTTTTGACACAGTCCCCATGACATTCATATAAGCAAACTAAGAAATGTGGGCTAGAGGAAATTACTATAAGGTGAGTGCACAATGGGTGGATTAATGGTACTCAGAGAGTAGTTATCAATGTTTTGCTGTCAGACTAGGAGGGCATATCCAGTGGGGTCCCACGGGGCCATTCCTGGGTCCAGTACTAGTCAATTATTCCATTAATAATTTGGATAATGGAGTGGAGAATATGCTTATAAAATTTGCAGATGACACGAAGCTGAGTGGGTTGCAAGTACTTTGGAGGACAGCATCAGAATTCAAAACAACCTTAACAAGTTGGAGAATTGGTCTGAAATCAACAGGATGAAATGTAATAAAAACAAGTTCAAAGTACTTCACTTAGGAGTCAAAAATCAAATGCTCAACTACAAAATGGTGAATAACTCGCTAGGTCAGACGTGGGCAAACTATGGCGGACCGTCCTGCCCAGCTCCTGAGCTCCCGGACAGGGAGCCTAGTCCCTAACCCCTCCCCCACTGTCCCCCCACCCCCGCAGCTGCCGGCCTCGCTTTGGCCCACCGCTCCTGCTGGGCAGAGTGGGGAACGCAGCTGGCTCTGTCCAGGTATCGCGGCTGTGAGCTCCTGCTTCTGGTAAGGGGGCGGGTAGCAGGGGGGTTGGGTAAGAGAATGGGGGTTCTCTGGGGCAGTCAGGGAGGAGGGGGTGGTTGAATGGGGTGGAAGTTCTGGGGTGGTGGTCAGGGGATGGGGAACAGGGAGGGTTGGGAGTGGGAATCCCAGGGGGCCTGTCAGGGGGCGGGGATGTGGATGGGGTCGGAAGGGCAGTCAGGGGACAGGGAGCAAGTAGGGTTGGATAAGGGGGTGGGATCTTGGGGGGAAGTTAGGGGTGGGGGATCCCGGGAGGTGGTGGTCAGGGGACGAGGAGCAGAGGATGGTTGAATAGGAGGTGGGAGTCCTGGGGGGCTGTCAGGAGGTGGGGGTGTGGATAGGGGTCGGGACAGTCAGGGGACAGGGAGCAGGGGGGTTGGATAGGGGGCAGGGGTCCTGGGAGGGGGCGGTTAGGGGAGAAGGAGCAGGGGGTTTGGATGGGTTGGAAGTTCTGAGGGGGGCAGTCAGGGGACGGGAAGTGGGAGGGGGCAGAGAGGGGGTGGGGGCCAGGTTGTTTGGGGGGCACACCCTTCCCTACCTGGCCCTCCATACAGTTGCGCAACCCCAATGTGGCCCTCGGGCCAAAAAGTTTGCTCACCCCTGTGGTATCTGTCTGTTCATGTAGAGAGCTTCTACATCCATAGAATACTAGTACTAGGCGGTAGTACTGCTGAAAATAATCTGGGAGTTATAACAGATCTCATATTGAATAGGAGTCAACAATTTGATGCAGTTGCAAAATACACTAATAACATTTGAGGTATAGAACAGGAGTGTCATATGTAACACCAGGAGGTAATTGTCCCACTCTACTCAGCACTGGTGAGGCCTTAGCTGGGGTACTGTGTCAGTTCTGGGCACCGCACTTTAGGAAAGATGTGGACAATTTGGAGAGAGTCCAGAGGAGAGCAACAAAAATGATGAAAGGTTTAGAAAACCTGACGTAGGAGGAAAGGGTTAAAAAAAACTGGTCATGTTTAGTCTTGAGAAAAGAAGACAGAGGGGGGATCTGATAACAGTCTTCAAATATAGTAAGCGCTGTTATAAAAAGGACAGTGATCAATTGTTCTCCACGTCCATAGAAGGTAGGACAAGAAGTAATGGGTTATTGTCATAATTTTATAGCTGGGGAAAATGAGGTTGAGAGGGGACTTAAGTAACACACCAAAGCTCCCCCTGTGTAGTGAGGATTTGGCGAAGACAGGACTAGAATGCTGGTATCCAGGCTACCAGTCCGGTGCTTTCACCAGGAGACCAGCCTGACTTAGTAGAGTCTGTTACACATTCTAGGGAAGTCTGTGAAATTCTGTTGAGACTGAATATCCTCAGGGTGTTGGGAAGATGGGGGTGGAGTACAAAACCAACCCCCTCATGCAGCCAATATGAGCTGCAGTTCATTAACAAGGTAGGTAGGGGTAAAGCCAGTTGGATGATGGTGGAGGGAGATTCCTATCAACATCAAAAGCTATAGAATTTCCCCAAATCTTTTGGTTTTGAAGAGGCAGATTATCATTTATACTAACAACACTTCACACCACTCTGGCAGTGGAATGGGGGTTTAAAATCAGAGTGAGTTATACTTATTACATACATTTTAAGGTCCCTTTATATTGTTACAGCGGTGTAAAATGACCTTAATGTAAATGTGAACCAGATGTGAAATATTCCTATATTTGTTATATATTTAGGTGGGGAGAAAGCAAGATAAACCATGTTATGATGCACCATTTTTCAGCAGCCAAGGCTATTGTGTGTCATCCAGAGAGAAAAAACATTGTGAATGAAGGGAGTTTGTATTGATAAGCTCTATCAGAAGACATGGTAAGTTTGATCCACTAGCCTGATCCAGCCTATCCTGGAATTATAGTTTAAAGTAACTGTATTGAGAAATAGGTTTGCCTTTCTTAGAAATGTGAGCTACCTGAAAATTGCTGTTCAAAAACTTTGCCTCATTGAAGAACCTACACACCTGTACTCAAGGAATGAGTCTATCTCATCACTTTTTGTCTAATATAGTATGAAATCTAGGATGAACAAAAGGAAATACTATTATTTGTAAATTGTATAACTAATAGAATCAAGTGGGAAACTTGCTTTTTGCATCAAAATTTATCACAAAAAAATTGTTATTCTCAACAATTTTTTTTCCCGGGTTTTGGTAAAAAAAAAAAAAAAAAAAAGCTTTGATAAACCATAACTGTTCAGTTTTCAGTCAAAACATTTTGTTCTTTAGTCACCAGAAACTTCTTCTTCTTGTTATTGTTTTGATGAAAGTCCCAAAATTATTTTATTGACTGATTGATTTGCAAAAATCTCTGTTTCATCAAAAAGACAGTGTCCATCGAAAAAATGTGAGAATGGAAAATTTCCAAGCAGCTCTAATACATTAACCTGTGGAATTTACTGGTATAGTAACTTTAATGAGGCAAAGAAGAAAAGAAGAAAATATATGTATAGGTACATAGAAAGATAGATAGATACCCACCTATTTCCAATCAGTGCACAGAAGTGAGAATCTCATCTCTTGTATTCTATCCTCAGCTGTCTTTGTGATTTGAACATATCACTTCACAGTATGTATCGAAAAAAATGTGATAATGGAAAATTTCCAAGCAGCTCTAATGCATTAACCTGTGGAATTTACTGGTATAGTAACTTTAATAAGGCAAAGAAGAAAAGAAGGAAATTTTACTGTGCTTCTGAGAAACAGTTTTGTTGTTGTTTGTCTCTCCGTGCTTGCCTGGCTTGTCTTCTAGAGTGTAAGATTTTTGGAAATGGTCTGGATTCTGTGCTATGTTTGTGCCATGTTCCACACAATGGAGTCCCAACCATAGATGGGACCTTAAGGTTCTACCAGAAGACACACAGTAAATGATAAAGATAATTTCTAATTTCTGATGTCAGTCTCTTGTTCCTGAGAATTTTGGTTGGGATTTTCTAAAGGGTCTGAGTAGGACCAGTTGGAAATTGGAATTTCATTTTTTGAAAAAATAAAAAAAAATCTCAAGATTTCAAGCTATGTTTTGTTCCGATATGGAAAGAACACAAGACTTTTCAAAAAGAGATGTACAAAATATCAACCCACTACAGCCAGGTGGTTAGAACAGTTACCCAGGTCATGGGAGAATCATGTTCAACTCCCATGTCTGGTAGTTTCAGAAGTGGAACTCAGACCTTGGCAAGTGCACATGACACCAAGCTATGGCATTAGTTCTTATCATTTGTTCTCACTTTGATCAGTAATTCCATCCTGAACCTAAGAACATACCCAGATGACACTTTTGTTGAAACCAATATGTTTCCATGAAATATTTCTGTTGCAACAAAATGGTATTTTCAACATAAAAAAAAGTTTTGTCTAATTATTTATTGTATTGTATTGTATTTTTCCCAGCTCTAGGCCTAAGTAGCACAACTCCCATTGAAGATCAGGGAGTATAAGTGGCTTAGGAACAGAAGTCCTAATGACATTCAGTGGAGACTTGTGGTCCTAGGTCACTTAGGTGTTTTTTAAAATCCCAGTCATTTTCCTGAGCAGAAAGCAAGGTTATCTTGAAGGTGAGGCATGAAGACAATGGACCAAATCGTGAGGCTTTCTCATGGGTGAGTGGAGTGGGGTTGATGGGCTAGACCAGCAACAGGGGAAAGCTGCCATTGGGTCAGCCATCCCACTGACTCCTCATGGGTCATAGAGGAATAAGGAGTGGAGCTCTCATCTCTGTTGCAGAGCCCGAAAGATGCACAAGCACAGAATGGTGTTGAGTAGCACTTGCTTCCCTTCCCTTATCTTTAATCAGGGTTCTAGGTATTATTGCTGGGATTTTAGAAGGAGCCCTAAGGTGCCAAAATCCCTTAGAATTTCAGCCTGGAATCCTGTTCCTTGTATTTCACCAGGGAAGCGAGTTCAAGCAAGAGCCAGGTCTACCAGGTGCAGTGTCAAATCCCACAATCCCAGAGCCCAGATAGGTGTCTTGAAAGTGTTTTAGGAGATGTGGGCAGAGTTTAAGGGCTATGGATCTGCAGATATTTTATAGGTACCCTGATAGGGTAAGGTATTTGGCGCTTCACATTTGCACATCCAAAAGTGTGTTCAACATGTTTAAATGCCTTATAATTCCTCATGTTTTGACAGATGGACCTCATGGCTGGAGCAGAAATAGAAAACCAAACCAGCGTGCAGAAATTCATACTCCTGGGTTTTCCCGGCACTTGGTATTTTCGGATTTCCCTTGCAGTGGTGTTTTCAATTATGTATTTCCTTACAATTGTAGGGAATATGTCTGTTATAGCCTTAGTGTGGACCCACCCATGGCTCCACACCCCCATGTACTTCTTCCTCTGCAATCTCTCCTTCCTGGAGATCTGGTACACCACGGCCTGCGTCCCCAAGGCCATTGGTGTCATGTTCGGGAAAAGCCAAACCATTTCCTTCACCGGCTGCATCCTGCAGCTGTATTTCATATTCTCTCTGGGATCTACAGAATGTCTCATACTGGCTGTCATGGCCTATGACCGCTATTTGGCCATATGTCATCCATTGCGCTACAGCTCCCTCATGAACAGCACTTTCTCTGCTCAGCTGGCCCTCATCTCTTGGCTGTGTGGGTTCCTGGCTATCTCTGTGCTGGCATCTCTAATATCCATGTTGTCTTTCTGTGGCCCTAACATTATCAATCACTTCTTTTGTGACATAGATTCCTGGATAGCGCTTTCTTGCACTGACACGAGCCTCGTTGAGCTGGCAACTTTTATCATCTCTATTAATGTCCTCCTGGGCTCATGTGCAGTAACCCTAGTCTCATACATTTACATCATCTCCACCATCTGTAGAATCCCCTCAGCCCAAGGCCGCCAAAAGGCCTTTTTCACTTGCTCTGCCCATCTCACTGTCGTAACTATCTGGTACGGCTCCACCATTTTTCTGTATGTCAAGCCTTCTGCACAGAACTCATTGGATCTAAACAAAATAGTCAACGTCTTTAACACTATTGTAACTCCTCTAGTAAACCCTTTCATTTACACTCTAAGAAACAAAGAGGTGAAGCGAGCCTTGGAAAAGGCAATCAGTGGCATGTAAAGTGGTTTTCAAATGGTCTGCATTTAGTAGCAATGTTGTCAAAGGGACCAAAATTAAAATTTCCTGAAGGTCATTCTTATTGCATGTGAACATTTCTTTGTTTTACAGGTTTCCTCATTGACTGTAACAACCTGATGTTGACTTACAGATGAACTCAAGTGGGAGAAATGCAAATTTATCATGCTGAAAATTCCAAGTTGCTAAATTTGTGTGGCATTTGCCAGGATCTATATGGATGCACCCATTGATAATTACGTAGAGGCCTAGGCCTAAGGGAGTTGGGTAACAAGCTCCCATTGAATGTCAGATATAGATTAAAGCTGACATTTTCAAAGGAATGTGTGCAAATTAATTGCCTAGATCTCACTAAATTTCAATACAAGTTAGGTGACTAGCTTCCTTGCGCTCCTTTGAAATTCCCACTTTCACACTTTATCTCCTCTACTTACATTTATGATATATTTTCCAATAGGAGGGACTTGTGTGATGCCATGGAACTGACTGTGACAGACATGGCAATTTCCTGCAATATCCTTGGGAGACATTATTGAATTACTGTCCCATATTGATGTGTCAATAGAAGAGATTTTAGAACAACTTGATTAATTAAACAGTAATAAATCATCAGGACCAGATGATATTCACCCAAGAGTTCTGAAGGAACTCAAATATGAAATTGCAGGACTACAAACTGTAGTATGTAACCGATCACTTAAATCAGCCTATGTGCCAGATAATTGGATGGTAACAAATATAATTCTAATTTATAAAAAGGGCCCCAGAGGCTATCCTAGGAATTACAGGTCAGTGATCCTAACTTCAGTACTGGGCAAACTGGTAGAAACTATATTAAAGAATAGAATGATCAGACACATTGATGGTCAGAATTTGTTGGGGAGGAGTCAAAACACCTTTTGTAAAGGAAGTCATGCCTCACCAATCTATTAGAATTCTTTGAGGGGGTCAACAAACATGTGGATAAGGGTGATGCAGTCTATATAGTGTACTAGGATTTTCAGAAAACATTTGAAATGGTCCCTCTCCAAAGGCCCTGAAGGAAATTACTCAGGGGATAACAGGGAAAGTCCTCTCATGGATCAGTAACTGATTAAAAAATAGGAAACAAAGGGTTAGAATAAATGGTCAGTTTTTAAAATGGAAAGAGATAAAGAGTGTGGCCTCCCAAGCAACTGTACTGGGACTTGTGCTGTTCGACATATTCACTGATGATCTGGAAAAGGGAATGAACAGTGAAGTGGCAAAGTTTGCAGATGCTACAAAATTATTCAAGATCGTTAAGTCCAAAGCTGACTGCAGAAAACTGGGTGACTGGGCAACAAAATGGCAGATGAAATTCAACATTGATAAGTGAAAGTAATGTGCATTGGAAGAAATAATCCAAACTATACATACAAAATGATCATGGTGGGTTCTAAGTTATCTGTTACCACCCAAGAAAGATATCTTGGAGTCATTGTGAATAGTTCTCTGAAAACTTCATCTCAATACACAACAGAAGTCTAAAAGGCTAACAGAATCATAGAAACATAGAACTGGAAGGGACCTTGAGAGGTCATCTAGTCCAGTCCCCTGCACTCAAGTATTATCTAGACCATCCCTGACAGATGTTTGTCCAACCTGATCTTTAAAATCTTCAGTAATGGATATTCCACAACCTCCCTAGGCAATTTATTCCAGTGCTTAACCACTCTGACAATTAGGAAGTTTTTCCTAATGTTCAACCTAAACCACCCTTGCTGGAATTTAAGCCCATTGTTTCTTGTTCTAGCCTCCGAGGTTAAGGAGAACAATTTTTCTCCTTCCTCCTTGTAACAACCTTTTATGTACTTGAAAACGGTTATCATGTCCCCTCTCAGTCTTCTTTTCTCCAGACTAAACAAACCCAATATTTTCAATCTTCCCACATGGGTCATGTTTTCTAGACCTTTAATCATTTTTGTTGCTCTTCTCTGGATTTTCTCCAATTTGTCCACATCTTTCCTGAAATGTGGCGCCCAGAACTGGACACAATACTCCAATTGAGGCCTAATAAGCGGGGAGTAGAGCGGAAGAATTACTTCTCGTGTCTTGCTTATAACACTCCTGCTAATACATTCCAGAATGATGTTTGCTTTTTTTGCAACAGTGTTACACTGTTGACTCATATTTAGCTTGTGATCGACTATGACCCCCAGATAACTTTCCGCAGTACTCCTTCCCAGGCAGTCATTTCCCATTTTGTATGTGTGCAACTAATTGTTCCTTCCTAAGTGGAGTACTTTGATTTGTCCTTATTGAACTTCATCCTATTTACTTCAGACCATTTCTCCAGTTTGTCCAGATCATTTTGAATTATAATCCTATCCTCCAAAGTACTCACAACCCCTCCCAGCATGGTATTGTCCGCAAACTTTATAAGTCTCAGAGGGGTAGCCGTGTTAGTCTGGATCTGTAAAAAGCAACAGAGTCCTGTGGCACCTTTAAGACTAACAGATGTATTGGAGCATAAGCTTTCGTGGGTGAATGCGTCTGATGAAGTCGGTATTCACCCACGAAAGCTTATGCTCCAATACATCTGTTAAACTTTATAAGTGTACTCTCTATGCCATTATCTAAATCATTGATGAAGATATTGAACAGAACCAGACCCAGAACCAATCCCTGCAGCACCCCACTCATTATGCCCTTCCAGCATGACTGTGAACCAATGATAACTACTCTTTGGGAATGGTTTTCCAACCAGTTATGCACCCACCTTATAGTAGCTCCATCTAGGTTGTATTTCCTTAGTTTGTTTATGAGAACGTCATGTGAGACAGTATCAAAAGCTTTACTGAAGTCAAGATATACCACATCTACCACTTCCCCCCATCCACAAGGCTTGTTATCCTGTCAAAGAAAGCTATCAGGTTGGTTTGACAGTTTTGTTCTTGACAAATCCATGCTGACTGTTACTTATCACCTCATTATCTTCTAGGTGTTTGCAAACTGATTGCTTAATTATTTCCTCCATTATCTTTCCTGGTACACAAGTTAGGCTGACTGGTCTGTAATTCCCTGGCTTGTCCTTATTTCCATTTTTATAGATGGGCATTATATTTGCCCTTTTCCAGTCTTTTGGAATGTCTCCCATCTTCCATGACTTTTCAAAGATAATCACTAATGGCTCATATATCTCCTCAGTCAGCTCCTTGAGTATTCTAGGATGCATTTCATCAGGCCCTGGTCACTTGAAGACATCTAACTTGTCTAAGGAATTTTTGACTCATTCTTTCCCTATTTTAGCCTCTGATCCTACCTCATTTTCACTGGCATTCACTATATTATACATCCAATCGCCACCAACCTTCTTGGTGAAAACCGAAACAAAGAAGTCATTAAGCACCTCTGCCATTTCCACATTTTCTGTTATTGTCTTTCCCCCCTAATTGAGTAATGGGCTTACTCTGTCCTTCGTCTTCCTTTAGCTTCTAATGTATTTGTAGAATGTTTTCTTGTTACCCTTTATGTCCTTAGCTAGTTTGATCTAATTTTGTGCCTTGGCCTTTCTAATTTTGTCCCTACATACTTGTGTTATTTGTTTATATTCATCCTTTGTAATTTGACATAGTTTCCACTTTTTGTAGGACTCTTTTTTGAGTTTTAGATCATTGAAGATCTCCTGGTTAAGCCACGATAGTCTCTTGCCATACTCCCTGTGATGTTGCATGCCATATGAGTTTATGAAAATATGCTAATAAGTGTGAATATAATGTAACTGGAAAATGCTTCATGCAAAAGCTCTCTTGTAAGGTATCATTACAAAGTTTATAATCTACTGAGTGTGGTCATCCTATTTGTATAAATGTATCGCTCTTATATCTGAAACTACAAATATGAAATATAACTCCGAGGTCCTATTGTAATTATGCAAAGTGTGGGCCATTTTTGGAATCTTGATGGCTCCCATCAACTTGGACAATTGTCTGTAGATGGCTCTGTTTACTTTCAAGCCTTCCTGTGAGTCAGGCTGGGAAGAATGAAGTCTTGAGGTCTCACAGGACATGTAACCATGTCACCTGGTACTGGAATCCATCTTAAACCTGGGGCTTTTCCATTTAGAAGGAGGGATGGGGACCCAAAGAGACAAAATATTCCTGCCTTGTGCCAAAGCTATATAAGGGGGTGAAACAGAACAAAGAGAGCTGCAGTCATGAGAAATCCCCTAGCTACCACCTGAGCTGGAAAAAGGACTGTACCAGGGGAAAGGATTGGGCCCAGACTAGGAAGGCATCCAGTCTGTGAAAGAAGCTTGTTGAAACATCTCTGAGGGTGAAATTTTATCTGTATTCAGCTTCTTACTATATTAGGCTTAGACTTGCATGCTTTACTTTATTTTGCTTGGTAATTTACTTTGCTCTGTCTGTTATTACTTGGAACCACTTAAATCCTACTTTTTATTTTTAATAAAATCACTTATTAATTAACCCAGAGCAATTATTAATTCCTGGAGGAGCAAACAGCTGTGCATATCTCTCTATCAGTGTTATAGAGGGCAAACAATTTATGAATTTACCCTGTATAAGCTTTATACAGAGTAAAACGGATTTATTTGGCGTTTGCACCCCATTGGGAGCTGGGTATCTGAGTGCTGGAGACAGGAGCACTTCTTAAGCTGTTTTCAGTTAAGGCTGCAGCTTGTGGGGGACGTGGTTCAGACTTGGATCTGCGTTTGCAGCAGACTAGCGTGTCTGGCTCAAACAAGGCAAGATACTGAAGTCCCAAGCCGGCAGGGAAAATGGGCTCAGAGGTAGTCTCAGCATCTCAGGTGGCAGTCCCAAGGGGCTCTGTGACCCAACCCGTCACACTTCCTATCTTTCCTGTGCAGTGGGATAGTTTGCTCTTGTGCCCTTAATAATGTTAGAATGCTAGGAAGAATTAGGAAAGGGATAGAAAATAAGACAAAAATATCATAACATCACTATAAACCCATGGTGTGCTCACATATTAAATACAGTGTCCAGTTCTGGTCACCCCATCTCAAAAAAGATATAGTGGAACTGGAAACTGTCCAGAGAAGGGCAACAAAGATGATCTAGGGTATGGAACAGCTTCCATGCTAGGAGAGACTAAAAAGATTAGGGCTGTTCATCTTACAAAAGAGATGATTAAGGGAGATATAATAGAGGTTTATAAAATCAAGAATGGTGTGGAAAAAGTGAATAGAAAAGTGATAGTTACCCTTTCCCACAATAGAAAAACCAGGGGCCACCCGATGAAAAGACACAAAGGGAGGTTAGTGGGTTTCAGATTGTTGTAATAAGCCATAAATCCTACCCACTAGTCTAGATGTGATAAATCGACCGCCAAGCACTCTCACGTCGACTCCACCAGGGGGAGAGGCGCAAACGGAGTCAACGGGAGAGTGTCAGCCATCGGCTTATCGCAGTGAAGTGAGTAGATATAAGTATGTCAACTTCATCTACGTTATTCACGTAGTTGAAGTTGCGTAACTTAGATCGATTTCCTCCCACCCCCAGTGTAGACCAGGACCTAGACTATGATTTTTAGTGTCTAGCAAAATTATGAATTCAGGCTCCCAGGCTCATCTTTTGAAAGTGTTGTGCAGGTTTCCTTTGAGGATGAGGACTGATAGACCAGATATAAAGCGATCGCTTTGTGAAAAGTGTTCACCCGCAGGTGATGTGGTGTTTTTGTCTTTTATCATTTTCCTGTGTGAGTTCATTTACGAGCATAGTGATTGTCTGGTTTTACCCACATAGTTGCTATTGGGGCATTTAGTGCACTGGATGAAGTACACCACACGTTGTGATAGGCATGTGTAGGATCCATGGGTCTTGAAAAATGTGTTGTGGGGGGTGTTATCATTGTAGCAGTGGAGATATGTCTGCAGGTTTTGCATCTGTTCTGGCAGGGTCTGGTGCCGCTTTGAGTTGGTGTTTCTTGGTCTGTGGGCAGCTTGCTTCTGATGATGAGCTAGGAGAGGATGGGGAGCTATTTGAAGGCCAGGAGAGGGAGTTCAGGAAAGATTTCTTTCAGGATGGGGTCCCTATTGAGTATGGGTTGTAGTTGTTTGATGATACCCCGTAAGGGTTCCAGTGTGGGATGGAAGGTGACAACTAGGGGCGTGCAGTCAGAGGGGATTTTATTTCTGTATTGAAGCAGGTTATTTCGGGGTATCTGGGTGGCCTGTTCCATGATATAATGTACTTCTCTGGAGGAGTGAGGTATTCACTATCTATGTAGCTACTAATAGGGGACCAGATTTTTAAAGGTATTTAGGCATCTAGTGAGATTTTCAAAAGCACCTATGTGCTTAACACCATTGATTTTCAAATTCCCAGCCACAAATATACACACAATTTCCTCTCCTTATTTGAGTTACTTGTGAGGTCTCTCCAACAGGTGGATGTATGGATGTGGAATTTTAAGACTCCAAGGGTGAACCAGACCACACTGCTGTCAATAGCAAAGCTCCCACTGGCTTGAATAG
The DNA here is from genome assembly GCF_028017835.1 of Emys orbicularis. Classification (NCBI taxonomy): domain Eukaryota; kingdom Metazoa; phylum Chordata; order Testudines; family Emydidae; genus Emys; species Emys orbicularis. The sequence continues at coordinate 16,001,473 of NC_088695.1, read as the reverse complement.
GACCAGGATTTTACTCCAGGGGTACATGTTAAATATCAATGTAATGCCACAGAGAAAAATTCACACCTGTGCAATGAGCCTGCAAAAAGCCACTTGATTCCCACCTCCACAACCTCAGAATAGATCATATTTATATCAGCTCAAGATCTGGCCCATAGATAGTGATCAACACCCCTAAAACAGCAGATCTATCCCTAGGAATATTCCTTCTGATCCATTTGTGTGGGACAGCTGTTATGACTCCTACCCAACCCACCTCTTGCTGCTCAGGAAAAAGAACATGGCAAAGATATCCGTATGTCTGGCCAATTCCCAGCTTTTGGAATAGCCAATGAAGGCCATTGGCATCTCACACACATGAAAGTAGGATTTTGGTGGCTTTACATTCGGGACCAGCTCCTCAAATAGGGGGCCCAGGATTGAGGAGTTAAACCGGTGTCTTAAATCCACCAATACACACCCCACTCTGGTCATGAGCAGGTCACACCTTGAATGGCGAGAGACTCTGGATGCTGCTTTTATTTATTTAGATTTTCCTGGCATTTTTCCAAGAAAGAGTAGTTCCATTGAAAATATTTGACCCTTTTTAGTTGAAATTGTCAACACTGTCAACATTTTTCATCACAAGAAATTATGCATTTTTCTATATTTTTTTTAATTGATTGAGGAAATGATCAAAAAATCTCAGACTGAATATTGAAAAAAATCAATATATGAACATTTCCACACACTATTCTGAAGAGTTCTGAAAGAACTCAAATTTGAAGTTGCGGAACTATTAACTAAGGTTTGTAACCTGTCCTTTAAATCGGCTTCGGTACCCAATGACTGGAAGTTAGCTAATGTAACGCCAATATTTAAAAAGGGCTCTAGGGGTGATCCCGGCAATTACAGACCGGTAAGTCTAACGTCGGTACCGGGCAAATTAGTTGAAACAATAGTAAAGAACAAAATTGTCAGACACATAGAAAAACATAAACTCTTGAGCAATAGTCAACATGGTTTCTGTAAAGGGAAATCGTGTCTTACTAATCTATTAGAGTTCTTTGAAGGGGTCAACAAACATGTGGACAAGGGGGATCCGGTGGACATAGTGTACTTAGATTTCCAGAAAGCCTTTGACAAGGTCCCTCACCAAAGGCTCTTACGTAAATTAAGCTGTCATGGGATAAAAGGGAAGGTCCTTTCATGGATTGAGAACTGGTTAAAGGACAGGGAACAAAGGGTAGGAATTAATGGTAAATTCTCAGAATGGAGAGGGGTAACTAGTGGTGTTCCCCAAGGGTCAGTCCTAGGACCTATCCTATTCAATTTATTCATAAATGATCTGGAGAAAGGGGTAAACAGTGAGGTGGCAAAGTTTGCAGATGATACTAAACTACTCAAGATAGTTAAGACCAAAGCAGATTGTGAAGAACTTCAAAAAGATCTCACAAAACTAAGTGATTGGGCAACAAAATGGCAAATGAAATTTAATGTGGACAAATGTAAAGTAATGCACATTGGAAAAAATAACCCCAACTATACATACAACATGATGGGGGCTAATTTAGCTACAACGAGTCAGGAAAAAGATCTTGGCGTCATCGTGGATAGTTCTCTAAAGATGTCCACGCAGTGTGCAGAGGCGGTCAAAAAAGCAAACAGGATGTTAGGAATCATTAAAAAGGGGATAGAGAATAAGACTGAGAATATATTATTGCCCTTATATAAATCCATGGTTCGCCCACATCTCGAATACTGTGTACAGATGTGGTCTCCTCACCTCAAAAAAGATATTCTAGCACTAGAAAAGGTTCAGAAAAGAGCAACTAAAATGATTAAGGGTTTAGAGAGGGTCCCATATGAGGAAAGATTAAAGAGGCTAGGACTCTTCAGTTTGGAAAAGAGAAGACTAAGGGGGGACATGATAGAGGTATATAAAATCATGAGTGATGTTGAGAAAGTGGATAAGGAAAAGTTATTTACTTATTCCCATAATACAAGAACTAGGGGTCACCAAAAGAAATTAATAGGCAGCAGGTTTAAAACAAATAAAAGGAAGTTCTTCTTCACCCAGCGCACAGTCAACTTGTGGAACTCCTTACCTGAGGAGGTTGTGAAGGCTAGGACTATAACAATGTTTAAAAGGGGACTGGATAAATTCATGGTGGCTAAGTCCATAAATGGCTATTAGCCAGGATGGGTAAGAATGGTGTCCCTAGCCTCTGTTCGTCAGAGGATGGAGATGGATGGCAGGAGAGAGATCACTTGATCATTGCCTGTTAGGTTCACTCCCCCTGGGGCACCTGGCATTGGCCACTGTCGGTGGACAGATACTGGGCTAGATGGACCTTTGGTCTGACCCAGTACGGCCTTTCTTATGTTCTTATGTTCTTATTGCTATATATATATATATATATGTGTGTGTGTGTGTGTGTGTGTGTAACATATATTATATGTTTATAACATATTATATTATATATGTAACCCTGGTTAAGAGATCTGATGAAAAAGAGAGGCAAGCTTGTTGCTGGGTAGATGAGAGATGAGAAAGGCTGAACTGTGCTCACCTAGCCAGTAAAAGGCCAGGGTTTATTGAGCCTTGTGAATGGATGAACATTATGGAATGGAAGGCTTACTATACCAATTGGAGGGGGGATAAAAGGAGGAGAGTGAGTGTTCTCCTGACTGTCTGTCCCTGCCTATTTTGCACTGAAAGGGGAGAGAACAACTGATTTAGAAACACCGAGGAGGCCTCCTATGCCGTGGGGACTCTTTCCCCTGTGAGTAATGCCTATTGCTGCCAAAGAGAGGTTTTCCCCCTGGATGAATTGGTACCCTCATCATCTCACCTCACTCAAGCACCTTCAGGCCTGTAATGACTCATGAAGTTATGTGAGCTCCTCCACATTCTGGAGCCTACTAGTGTGGAATAAATTGAACTTTTGAATCCAAGGAAATCCACTGTAGAGATAGTGTTACATGTGGATTGGTTGGTGTTACTGATGTACCCAATCCACATCTATCTTCCCCTTCCTTTTATATGTTTCCATTATATTTCCCCTTGTAAATAAAGTGTACCTTGATCATTGGTTCATCCATTATGGAGGTGTCAGAAAAGTGTACGTATGAGGCATCAGGCTAGTCATAGGGATAAGTGCCAGGTTGGTGATAGTCCAAACCACATAGGGAGGCCAAGAAGTGTTCCTGACTACTATAAACCATTGGAGGCACCGCCTGTTAGTGGCTAAGAACACAGGCCACTGCGGTCAAAGCAGAGGGACACCAGGTAAGGGATCCTGTTGATGATTAGCTGCCCTTAGGGGTATGGCAAACCATAAACCCCCCTTACTGATATATGTTGTTAGTGCTGCGGAGTGTTGTTAAGGCTGCTAAGTTGTTAATGCTGCTAGTGGGGCTGTTCTTGGAGCTCCAGTGTTAGCTGCACTAGCAGAGAATGCAGCGTGCTGATTCAGCAGACCTTGATGTTATTCATAAAGACCACAGGCTCGGTTCAGTGGTGAAGGGGCTCGGCCAGATTTATTGTCAACAAAGCACGGTATTATCGCCCCATAAGAGCTACAAGTACACTAACACATGTATGCCTGCGACAATGGTACTGGTTCAGCCAGGACACCAGGAGCCTGTTCCCCCAGACCAGAACAGAGATGCCCCTCCTATGACTTCTCCTTTTATACATTGCTACAAACAAGTTGCATACTAAACTCCAGATGTTCTTAGTTACCACTCTAAAACGTTTTTATGGAATCAACATGTTCCCATAGAATTGTTCTGTTAGAAAAAATTCAATCAGTTCTACTTGCAACACTTCAGAATGAAATATTCCATTTCAAAATTTCAATTCAAAATGAAAAAGTGACATTTTGACTGAAAATGACATCAAAATCAATCATTTGAATGTCAATTTATGTCAAAATCTCAATTAAAAATAAAACTTTTAATTTATTTGACCGCGTTCCTGACCTGGTGTATTGGAGAAAGCAGTAGATGGGATATACCTTAATTTTAGTAAGGCTTTTGACACAGTCCCCATGACATTCTTATAAACAAACTAAGAAATGTGGTCTAGAGGAAATTACTATAAGGTGGGTGAACAACTGGTTAAAAGAACATACTCAAAGAGTAGTTAACAATGGTTTGCTGTCAAATTTGAAGGGTGTATCTAGTGGGGTCTCACAGAGGTCAGTCTTGGGTCTGGTACTATTCAATATTTTCATTAATAATTTGGATAATGAAGCAGAGAGTATGCTTATACATTTTGCAGATGACAGCAAGCTGGTAGGGGTTGCAAGCACTTTGGAGGACATGATTAGAATTCAAAAGGACCTTGACAAATTGGAAAATTAGTCTGAAAAGAACAAGATGAAATTCAGTAAAGATAAGTGCAAAGTACGTCACTTAGGAAGGAAAAAACAAATGTTCAACTACAAAGTGGGGACTAACTGGCTAGGTGTTAGTACTGTTAAAAAGGAGCTGGGGATTATAGTGGATCACACACTGAATATGAGCCAACAAGGTGATGCAGTTGTAAAATAGGCTCATAACATTCTGAGGTGTATTGACAGGAATGTTGTATGTAAGACATGGGAGATAATTGTTCTCCTCTACTCAGCGCTGATGAGGCCTCAGATGGATTACTATTTCCACTTCTGGGTGCCGCACTTTAGAAAAGATGTGGAAAAATTGGAGAGCGAGCAGAGGAGAGCAGCACAAAAATGATGAAAGGTTTAGAAAACCTGACCTATGAACAGGGCCGGCTCCAGGGTTTTTGCCGCCCCAAGCGGCACAAAAAAAAAAAAAAAAAAAGCCACAATCGTGATCTGTGGCAGCAACTCAGTGGGAGGTCCTTCGCTCCGAGCGGGAATGAGGGACTGTCTGCCAAATTGCCGCCGAATACCTGGACGTGCCGCCCCTCTCCGGAGTGGCCGCCCCAAGCACCTGCTTGGCAAGCTGGTGCCTGGAGCCAGCCCTGCCTATGAAGGAAGGTTAAAAACACTGGGCATGTTTACTCTTGAGAAAAGAAGAACAAGGGAGGAGCTGATAACAATCTTCAAATATGTTAAGGGCTGTTATAAAGATGACTGTGATCAACTGTTCTCTATGTTCACTGAAGATAGGAGAAGAAGCAATAGGTTTAAGCTGCAGCAAGGGAGATTGAGGTTAGATATTAGGAAGAACATTCTAACTATAAGGAGAAAGACGAGGAGTACTTGTGGCACCTTAGAGACTAACAAATTTGGAAACTCTTGAATATTTTACTGTCTGTTTCAGAGACACCGCTCCAAGGGACGAGTCCTCCCTTAGATGCAGCTTAGTCCCCTCTCTTACAGGAATTCTCTATATCTGTGGATATGGAAATGAGGAATTGATTAGGTGCCAGAAGATGGTGTCAAGTATATGAAGCATATTTCCTTGGTTTTGTAGAACCAATAAAATTCACTGTTGGGGCTTCCTCTCTCCAGGTCTTTGTCTGTGTTCAGCAAGTCGAAGGGGTCCAATTTTGGCATTTGCCATTATTTTAAAGCTTGGGAAATGAGGCTGGGTGGGGGCTTAACTAAGACACCAAAGCTCCCACTGTGTAGAAACAGTTTGGCAAATGCAGGACAAAAATGTTGGTCTCCAGGCTGCCAGTACTGTGCTTTCACCAGGAGACCAGCCTGATTTAGCAGAGTCCGATACATAACATAGGGAAGTCTGTGAAATTCTGTTGAGATCCAATATCCCAGGGTAAATGGGGAGGTGAGGGTGGAGTACAAAACAAACACCCTCATGCAGCCAATTTCAGCAGCAGTTCATTTACAAGGTAGGTAGGGGTAAAGCTAGTTGGATGATGATGGAAACAGATTCCTATCAATGTCAAAATCTACAAAATTTGCCTGAGTCTTTTGGTTTGAAGAGGCAGATTCTCATTTATGCTAACAACACTTCACACCACTCTGGCAGTAGAATGGGGGCTTAACGTTGGAGTGGATTATACTTATTGCACACATTTTAAGGCCCCTTTACACTGCTACAGTGGTGTAAAATGACTGTGATGTAAACGTGAACCATGTGTGAAATATTCCTGTATTTGCTATATGTTTAGTTGCGGGGAAAGGAAGATATACCATCTTATGATGCACTATTTTTCAGCACCTGTGCTAATGTGTATCATCCAAAGAGAAAAAGATTGTGAATGAAAGGAGTTTGTATTGACAAGCTCTATCAGAAGACATGGTAAGTTAGATCCACCAGACAGCTAAAGCATATCCTGGACTTATAGTTTAAAGTAACTGTACTGAGAAATAAGTTTGCCTTTCTTTGTAATGTGAGCTACCTGAAAATTGCTGTTCAAAAAGTTTGCCTCATTGAGGAGTCAACACACCTGTACTGAAAGAATGAGTATATCTTATTCCTCTTTTTTAATTTAGTATAAAGTCAGAATGAACAAAAGGAAATAATATTTTTTTTGTAAATTGTAAAACTAATAGAGCCATTTGGGAAATTATTGTTTTACATCAACATTTTTGACAAAAATGAAAAATATTTTCATTTGTGTCCAATTTTTCTTTTAATTTTTTCTGGGTTTTTTTGGTCAAAAAACAACAAACAAAAATTTTCAGGTTTAAGCCCAAATATTTTGTCTTTTTTGCACCAGAAACAACTTCTCGTTGTTATTGTTTTCATGAAAATCCCCAAGTTATCTTCTCTCTTCTTTCTTTATTTATTTATTTTGCAACAATCTCAGTTTCATCATAAAGACAGTTTCCATTGATAAAATGTGTTGGTTGAAAACTTTCAAGCAGCTCTAATACATTAACCTGTGGAATTTTCTGGTATAGTAACTTAACAGTGGCAAATGAGAAAAGAAGGAGAAGATAGATAGATAGATAAATCTATTTCTGAACACTGCACATGGCAGAGAAGTGTTAATATCAGTTCTTGTGTTCTATCCTCAGCTGTCTCTGTGATTTGAACAGATCGCTTCACATCCCTGCTTTAGTTTCCCCATCTGTAAAATGGGAACAATTATACTGACCTTGTCAACCATTCACTCCAAAGTGCCTTAAATCAGGCCTCCAGTTTGTAGTCACATTGTGTGGATTAATAGTTATTCTTTGCACATTGCTATGCACATGTAAAGAGCTGTACAAGTGCTAAGTATTGTTATCTGCACATAAATAAATTCAAATTACAATGGAGAGGGTAGGCATTACAGCTGGGATTTTCAAAGAAGCATAAGGAAGTTAGTCACCCAGCTTCTATTGCACTGACTCCCTCTAACCCGTTTGAAAATATCAGGCTACAATAACTATCAATGATTCTTTTTTCTATAAACTGATGTCTACCTCAGTTCAGGGAGCAATGTCCTCTGTACAATGCAGCAGAAGTACCTAGAGTAGTAGGGTGGGTTATAGGTTGTTTCTTAAGCATTTGGCATTGTGCCGTGTTTGGAACATGATTCCTAACTAGTTAGGCTATTGTTCTGGTCTAACCCAGGCTGTAGGGGTTTGACTGAAAGCTGAGCCCAGGGGAGATGAGTGGAAGAGGAGGGTTGTTATATGAAAGGGAAACTGGGAAGCAATTTTACTGTATTTCTGGGAAGCTGTTTCTTTGTTGTTTGTCTCCACCTGTTTGCCTGGCTTGTCTTTTAGATTGTAAGCTTTCTGGAGTAGGGACGGTCTTCTAAGCAATGTCTGTGCAGCACCCAGCACAATGTGGTCCCAGCCCTAGCTGGGATCTTAAGGCTCTGAAGACATACAATAAATAATCAACATAATTTATAATTTCCAATGTCAGTTCCTTGTTCCTGAGAATCTGGGGTGGGGTTTTCTAAAGGGACTATTTAGGACTCTCTTGGAAAGGAAGAATTCCATTTTGTCAAAAAAAAAATCTGAAGGTTTCAAATTTTGTTTTGTTCTGATATGGAGAGAACACAAGACGTTTCAAAATTGATGGCAGAAAAAATAGAAGATTAAGAAACCCAGCACACAGCAGCCAGGTGGTTCGGGCAGTCACCTGGGTCATGGGAGATTCATATGGACATCCCAGCTGAGGTTGATTCAGAGGAGGGTCTCAAACCTGGGCCTTGTATAGCCTAGGTAATTGCCTGTACTACTAGACTATACAGTTGGCCTTTTCTGTTTGTTCTCATGTTGTTCAGAAATTCCATCCTGGACCTAACAACGCATCCAGACGAAATTTTTGATGAAACTGATATGTTTCTGTGAAAGATTTCAGTTTAAACAAAATGGTATTTTTCAAATGTGGCTTAGGAAGAGAAGTCCTATTGACTTTCAGTGGGACTTGTGCTTCTAGGTCACTTAGGTATTTTTAAAAGTCCCAGGCTTTTTGCTGAGCAGCAAGCAAGGTTATTTTCAAGGTGAGCCAAATCCTGAGGCTTTCTCACAGGTGGGTGAAGTGGGGTTGATGGGCTAGACTGGCAACAGCAGAAAGACGCCTTTGGGTCAGCCACCCCACTGGCTCCTGATGGGCCTTAGAGGAATGAGGAGTGCAACTCTTATCTCTACTGAGGAGGCTGAAAGTTGCACAAGGACAGCACAGTGTTGAGTAGCACCTGCTTCCCTTCCCTTATCTTATCTTTAACCTGGGTTCTAAGTATTACAGCTGGGATTTTAAAAAGAGCCCTAAAGTGCCAAAATCCCTTAGAATTTCAGCCTGGAATCTTGTCCCTTGTATTTCACCAGTGAAGCGAGTTCAAGCAAGAGCCAGGTCTACCAGGTGCAGTGTCAAATCCCACAATCCCACAGCCCAGAAAAATATCTTCCAAGTGTTTTAGGAGATGTGGGCAGAGGTTCAAGGCTGTGGATTTGCAGATAGTCTATTGGTATTCTCAAAGGGTAGGATATTAGGTGCTGCACATTTGCACATCAAAAAGAGTATTCAACATGTTTAAATGCCTTATGATCCCTCATGTCTTGACAAATGGACCTCATGGCTGGGGCAGAAATAGAAAACCAAACCAGCGTGCAGGAGTTCATCCTCCTGGTTTTTTTCGGCACTTGATATTTTTGGATTTCCATTGTAGTGGTGTTTTCAGTTATGTACTTTCTAACAATTTGTAGGGAATGTGTCTGACATAGCCATAATGTAGACCCACCCCTGGCTCCACACCCCCATGTACTTCTTCCTCTGCAATCTCTCCTTCCCGGAGATATGGTAATTGATGGTCTGTGTTCCCAAAGCCCTTGGTGTAATGTTCGGGAGAAGCCAAACCATCTCTTTCACCACCTGCATCCTGCAGCTATATTTTGTATTCTCTCTGGGCTCTACAGAATTTCCCATCCTGGCTGTCATGGCCTATGATCGCTATTTGGCCATATGCCATACATTGTGCTACAGCTGTCTCATGAACAGCACCTTCTCTGCTTAACTTACCTTTGGCTCTTGGCTGATGGATTCCTGTCTATCTCTGTGCTGGCATTTCTAATATCCGGGTTGTCCTGTGGCCCTAACATTATCAATCCCTTCTTTATTGACATAGATTCCTGGATAACACTCTCCTGCACTGACACAAGACTCGTCGAGCTGACAACTTTCATCATCTCATACAGTGTCCTCCATATCTCATGTGTGATAAGCAGCAAAAAACAGGAAATCATTGCCTGAAAACTGGTGAAAATTAAACAATTTGGGGGGTTGGAGAGGAGACACTTTCCATGAAAATTTTTGTTTAGTTTAAAAGCCAATATTTTCTGTTGAAAACAAGTTTTGATGGGAAATTTTCAGCCAAAACTACTTGGCATCCAGAAATAATTGATCATCCAATTGCTTTCACTGAGAGTATGATCTAGCGCATAGGGCAGTGAACTGGGAGTCAGGACACGTGGATTGTTTTCCCACCTCTACCTTCAACTTGCTGTGTGTGACTTTGGGTGAATTACTTGATGTCTGTGTGCATCTGTTTCCCCATCCACCCTTTGTCTATTTAAAATGTAATCTCATTAGGGAAAGGTCTTTCTTTTACTCTATGTTTCTACAGTACTCTAATGGCCCCCTGATCTCAGCTGAGGTCTCTAGGAGTCACTGAAATATAAATAGAGGAGAGATTCAGGAAGCTGGGCAGGATGATAACTAATATCTGAAAAAGAAATATTGTAAGATTTTCAATAGCACCTAAGTTCTAGGTGGATTGGCACCTAGTGGACTTTTTAAGCAAGTTACGTGAATGATAAATGTGTCAACAGCCTTAAAAAATAAATCTTACAGGAATGTTGATGCTTCTCACCATATTTAGCAATCACCTGAACATTGTTGGAAGGTTAACAATTATACAAGTGTTGAAACAAACTTGTGTTATTTTGCCGTAAGGTTCATATGAGTGTTTGGGTTTGTTTAGATGGAGAGTTAGTGCACAGCAAGTTGGGCTGTTAATCTACAGCACACACTAGGGCTACGTCTACACTGCTCAACACTTTCAGCAGCATGTAGGGGTTACCACAGTGAAGAGGAAGCTGATCCACACTGTGGTGTGTAGCTACATGTGGGAGTGAAAGACTCTGTCAGGAGGGAGATTTCAGAGTACTTTACTGGGCCAGGGAAAGGCTCCAGAGGTGGGGAGGCAATGAGACACTACACTGCTAAAAATGGCACTGTGCACGGGGGAGACACAGCTTAGGGAAGTAGAGAGCTGTGTAAGGTACCTACTTTGGTAAATGTCCACAGGGTTCAGGCATGTTTTTCCTCTACTTGCCTAAGCAGTGCCTCACCATATACACAGCTATTTATACCCATGCTACTGGGGCGAGCTGTGTTTGTATCCTATATGCCTTTAAAAGAAGTGTCATGTCTTTACTCTACTTGCCAATGCAGTGTCTCACCATCTACACAGCTATTATTACCCATGCTAGGGGGGCAAGCTGTGTATACACTGTTCGCCATACACACGGTCAAAAGAAGTGTGCAGTGTAGATATGCTTTAAGTTTCCGTGTGAATCTTGCTGCTTCCCACTAACAGTTGCTTAGTGTGCTTTGATTTACTGTAATTTAAAACAGGAGTAGTTTGATGGGAACTTTTTAGTGAGTGGTAACAGTGCCCACACTGACACACACTGCACTGTAGATTCACACTTTGGCTTGCCACACACTGACACTTCATCTAGACAGGGCCATTGACATGCATTACAACAGGGTAAGGTGTTACAGTCCTGCGCTTGAACATTCAAGTTTGTGTAGTATCTAACTGAGTTCAGCATTTTAACTGCTTGCCTCCAATGTTCTCTTATTTCTTGGCAGATGGACCTCATGACCAGTAGAGAAACAGAAAACCAAACGAGTGTGCAAGAGTTCATTTTACTGGGCTTTCCTGGCACTTGGTATTTCCGGATGTCCCTTGTTGTGCTGTTTTCTGTGATGTACATGCTAACGATCCTAGGGAATGTGTCCATCATAGCTTTAGTGTGGACCCACCCACAGTTCCACACCCCCATGTACTTCTTCCTCTGCAATCTCTCCTTCCTGGAGATCTGGTTCACCACAGCATGTGTCCCTAAGGCTATTGGTGTCATGCTAGGGACAAGCCAAACTATCTCTTTCACTGTCTGCCTCCTGCAATTGTTCTTTTTCCTCTCCATGGGTTCTACAGAACGTTTCCTCCTGGCTGTCATGGCCTATGACCGCTATTTGGCCATATGCCACCCATTGCGCTACAGCTCCCTCATGAACAGCACCATCACTGTTCGGCTGGCCCTTATCTCTTGGCTGTGTGGTTTCCTGGCTATCTCTGTGCTGGCATCTCTAATAGCTAGGTTGTCTTTCTGTGGCCCTAACATCATCAATCATTTCGTTTGTGACATAGATTCCTGGATAGCACTCTCCTGCACTGACTCAAGCCTCATTGAACTGGCAGCATTCATTATCTCAATCATTGTTGTCGTGGTCTCATGCGCGATAACACTGGTCTCCTACTTTTACATCATCTCCACCATCTTGAGAATCCCATCAGCCCAAGGCCGGCAAAAGGCCTTTTCCACTTGCTCTGCCCATCTCACTGTTGTGACTATCTGGTACGGCTCTATCACTTTTCTGTATGTCAAGCCTTCTGCACAAAGCTCATTGGATTTGAATAAAACAATCAACATCTTTAGCACTGTTGTAACTCCGATATTAAACCCTTTCATTTACACTTTAAGAAACAAAGAGGTGAAGGAAGCCCTGGCAAAGGCATTCAGTAGGATGTGAAGTCATTTTCAAACAAGCTGGATTTAGTAGAAATGTAGTCAAAAGGACCAAAACATTCCTGAAGGTCATGAATATAGTAGAAAATTAGGAAAAAGGGTTGATGCAGAGAATTTCAAAGGGCAACCAACTCCTTTTTTCTTAAAATGGGAGTCAGACACCTAAATCCTCCCTTAAATCCTAATCTACTTTCTTTGTGCAGGAGATCATGTCTTTGCTTTTTAGCTTTCCTCATTTGCAGTGATAAACTGCTACTTTTTTCTTGGATGAGATCAAGTTATTGACTGTTGTCCACTGATCTGATCTTGGAGGGTTTATAGTTTGGGTAAAATATAATCTAGCTGTAAAGCATGCTTATAGAAATAATAATGGAAGTTCTGGAGCTGTAACGTGAAGCACAGGATATACAAATATTTAATACAAAATATATGTATTAAAAGTAGGCTGGCTCTAGGTTTTAATCATTAATTGTTAAGGGGTTAGAGTGAGGCCTAGCAGAAGTTGGAGTTGGCATAAGATAGCGTGAGAGTTATGAGTGCTTGACTGAAGGTTATGGAATCATACTAGCTTGACCTAAGGTTATAAACTGTAGCAATATGTATCTTGTAATAGTTAGCAATGCATTTGGGGTGAAACAGGTAAACCATAAAGGAACAGATAGTAGCATCTTAGTGGCTTTTTGCAACAAGAGCTAACTGCATTGAGCTTCAAAACTATTGGGAAAGGGACTGGTGCAGATGCTCGTATTACTGTTGAAAAGGTAATTATGGTGAATTGGAACACCATGTATGGACAACTGGAACCCTAAAATTGGTATCCTGGATTACCAAATAGGAATAGGGGGCTGAGATTTGACTTGATCAGATATTGTCCCAGATGTATGTGGGAAGAATGAAAAAAGGAGTACAAAAATGTATCAATCTTGTTCCTAGTTGGGACACTGGAATTATGCTATGGGACAACCGGGTAGGAAACATGGCCCAGCTCTTGCCTCTTGGGGTGATTTCCACATACTTTTTCTTCCATCTTTCTTTCTAAGGGTTTCCATAAAGTTGTAAGTATGCACAATGTAATATTGCAAGTATCAAAAATACACCCCACTCTGGTCATGAGCTGGTCACACCTTGAATGGTGGGAGATTCTGGCCACTGCTTTTATTCACTTAGATCTGCCTGGCATTTTTCCAAGAAAGATTATTTCCTTTGAAAATATTTGGCCTTTTTTAGTTGAAATTGTCAACATTGTCGACATTTTTCATGACAAGAAATCATGCATTTTTAATGTATTGTTTGAAGAAGTGATCAAAGATATCTCAGCATGGATATTGAAAAAATATTCAGTATATGAATTTTTTCAGACAATATTGCCATATATAGTAACATATATAAAAGATATTTTATATATTTATAACATATATTATTTATGTAAGCTGGCTTAAGGGGTCTGATGAAAAAGGTAGCTAAGCTTGTTGATGGGTAGATGATAGATGGGGAAGACAGGACTGCTCTCCCCTCACCAGTACAAGGGGGGAAGGTATTGACACTTGTGAATGGGTGAACCCTTGGGGATGGAAGACTGACTCATCACCTCACTACACTCAAGCATCTTCAGACCTGCAATGACTCATGAAAGTACGTGGGTTCCTCCACATGATGGAGCCAACTAGTGTTGAGAAACTCAGACTCGTGAATCCAGAAAAATCCACCCTGAGGGTAGTGTTACTTGCAGGTTGTATAGTGTTACTGATGTATCCTGTCCATATCAATCTTCTCCTTCCCATTATGTGCTTCCTGTCTCTTTCCCCATAGAAATAAAGTATACCTTGGTTGGTGGTTTATAAGTTATGGAGGTGTCAGAAGAGTATATATTTGAGGTATCAGGCCAGTCATAGGGATAAACTCCAGGTTGGGGATAGTCAAAACCACATAGGGAGGTAAGGTAGGGTTCCTGAATACCATGACAGTCAGTTGGAGACACTACCCATTAGGGACTAAGAACCCAGGCCATTGAAACCCACTATGGCCAAATCAGAGGGACACCAGGTAAGGGCTCCTCTTGATGATTATCTGCCCTTAGGGGCACAGTGACCCATGAAACCACCTTACATAGATATTTATCTTTCAGACATATATATTTAAAAAGTTATAAATATAGATATAGATATATATCAAAGGTGTATTTCGGACAAATATATACATGGCAATTGTATCTGAAAGTTTTCATGTACCAATTTTTTTTTCAATATCCAATCAGATATGTTTTTTGATCAGAGAGAGTGAGAGAGACTTTTGGCTTTTAAAATACTTTTAATAAATATCAGTACAGAAACACAGAAAAGAAAAAAAAATTATAAATTCCACAGCAGTTGACCACCCCAACAGTTCATTTATAATAGCCCAGTGCTGCATAAATTGTTTCAAATCGCTTATAAGAGTACAATATCTAAACTCCAAATGAAGACACGAAACCCCTAAACATCTAAAATAATAATAATAATAATACATTTGCAACCCCAGTACCAATAAATTACTATCATCTACTTTTATAATGGACATCTTTGCTTGACCCAAAATAAAGTTTTCAAGGCATACAACAGATCTCTTTGCGAACCTATACTTAACAGTAAAATAAATACAGTAGGAGAAAAATCAATGGATAATAACTTAAAAATACCCTGAAGTAAAACAAATAATGTCTGTCACCTGGAACAAGTAGGAAACATGAAAAGAAAAGTCTCCTTCATGTCGGACCTGACATGGACACCTGCAGAGTCAAAAATGATGCACAAACATTTTCATGGCTATAGCCCCATGAAGAACTGACCATTGGAGATCATCCTTCCTTTCTGCAATTGGAGGCTTGTATATAGTTCACCAGGCTGGATGAATGGAGTCCACCACCAGAAGCTGTGTCCTCCATACTGTATTGGGATAATCAACAAGCATTCAAAAATGATGAATCTTTACTGCAAACATATGCAATGACTTATGGCCTAAGGTATTAAAAGTAAGTTCAGAAGATCCATTGAAGGCAAGCAAACTGCCAGGCTTCACAACATCCCAATCCACAACAGAAGCAACAGGCAAGAAAATAGAAACATTAGCATAATCAGGAATTTGTATAATCAAGGAGGCAAGTGTCCAGACTGACAATATTGCCCCTAGGAAGGACGGATTCCACCAGTGATAAAAACCAAGAAATTCAGTGAACCAAATGCAAACCAAGCTTGACAACCAAGATATCTGCTGAGATGCATGCAAAATTAGTAAAATCAATTAAATGAACCAGTTTTGTTACACCCGTTGCAATAAAGGAAGAGACAAGACTCCTAGAAACAAGACTAGGAATCCTCACAAGAAGGTTTTAAGCAAGTGGTTCAGCAAGCAGTCCTGGGAACTCCAGCCTATCCAGAAGCCTCAGCTTAAAAAATCTCCAAGCACTAAAAAGGCTTTAATTAAAAAAGTTAACACCTCAAAACTGAGGTAACCAGGGTCAACCAAAAAAGTTCCTGAGCAAAAGCCAAACTCCCCACCTGCCAAAGAAAAGCAAAGGGCAGTTGCTTCCAAGAAAAAGGCTCATCCCCAAGCAACAGCTGTTGCAGCAACTGTACCCAAAAAGTAGAGATTCTGCTTAAAGGATTAGTGAGACCTTGACCCCTTTCCACATCGACAGTTACAAAATACTTTGCCTCAGCCAGTGACGGCCATCCCAGAAAAAGTCTAAAAGAACCTTGTGAACTTTTTCTAAAAGGACTGGAGGGGGATCCAAAACAATACACTTATGCTACAACACAGAGGCAATTTAATTATTAATCAGTAACACACACCCTTGGAATGAGAGTCGAGGCAAACACCACTTCCACCTTCACAACCTCCCCTCCAACTTTTCCATAACTCTCTCCCAGATCCGACCCAAAATATCATCTGGTCCCAGCATATTTCCCATGCCTTAAAGCCAGATCACCTCCACAGTAGTCTTCCCTGGCAAAGTTAGAGGGCGGGAGATCACCCAAGCCCCCAGCAGGAGTGTCTCACTCTTCCCCCAATTTATGCCAGCTGAGGAAGCCTGCTCGAAAGAGTACTGACATTCAGTCAAAACCTGGACATTGCAATCATGAGTAATAAACACAGTCACATTGTCAGCATATGCAGAGACTTTCAAGGCAGCACAAGCTGGTACAGGAAGAGAAGGGCAAGAAAGGTGGTTTCGCAACATGCATAACAGGAGCTTGATAGAAAGAGCATTCAATAGCCCAGACAGGTTGCACCCTCTATGATTCCCCTACAGACTGGAAAGGGGATGCTCAAAACACCATTCATCTTAAGTAGACTATATATCTCAATATAGAGTAACTGAAAGCAGGAGATAAACCTGGGCCCAAAACCAAAAGCAACAAGGGTGCAAAACAAATATCCATGATCTACACAATCAAAAGCCTTCTCTCCATAAAGGGGAATCAACCCATTGTGCAAATCAAACTTTTTTGAGGTCGAAATTACATCCCGCAAGTGAACAAGGTGATCAAAAATGGACCTGTTGGGGATGCAATATGTCTGATCAGGGTGAACTACTAAACAAATCACAGTTTTCAATTTATTTGCTAAGACCTTTCAACACAGTTTATCGTCCAAGCAAAGCAGGGAAACAGATCTCCAATTCTTCACCTCCCCAAGGCCCACTTCTTAGGCAACAGGGTAGGAACCGCTTGATGACAAATGAGAGGCAGTATCTCCTCTCCAATGCACTCCTGAAAAACCTGGAGCAAGTTAGGCTCAAGAAAGATCCAAAAGGCCTTATAAAACTCAACAGGCAAACCATCAATACCATTAAGGCCACAAGTCAATTCTGAGAGTGTCAGGTCCTGTTCAAGTCTGTCCACATCCAACATTGAGATCCTAGGAAGATCTTCAAGGAGCCACCAACACTCAGATAGAGACACAGGCTCAGCTGCATACAGGTCTGAGAAAAAATTCACAGCAAAGTTCCTAATCCCCACAGGAGCTGAAAGCACTTGGCCTGAAAATGTCTTGAAATGGCCGCTCATTTTCTGGTTGGTATGTTTCTTTTCCAGGTCAGAGAAAAGCTGAGTAGGCACATCCATTTGAGAAAGGCCCTGAAATCGGGCCCTGACCAATGCACCCTGAACGTTGCTATCCAACAGATCTTGTAGGAACAGTTTTTTATCTTTCAAGCTCTCATGCAACCAGGATCATTACTGCCATGAAAGACTTTTTCAAGTTCCACAATCCCCAACTCTAACTCCTTCATACTCCCATGCAGCAGACCAGGGTTGTCTGCTGCATGTATTGCTGATAAAAATATTTAATATTAATTTTACCCACCTCCCACCACTGCCTTAGGGAGGGGAAAACATCCTTTGAGGCAACCCAGTCTCCCCCAAAATAATTGAAAGAGCCCTGAAAGTGAACATCTTTTAAAAGGTCACCATTCCCAGGGGCCACCTGCATTTTCTTATTTCTTTCACCTGCATTTTCCAATTAACCACTTGTGTCAGACTCCCACAACAAAAACAGGCCATGTCTTCAGTGGCAACAAACACAGTGTAGTCACACTCCCTAATCCTATAGTTGAGGGAAACTTTTGACACTTCGGAAGCATTGTTTAATACCATATAAACCTGCCCACAAAAGGACAAGACATGCTGAACCTCTGGGGCTTTTCAGTCCAAAGGAAATCTCCTAAAAGGGCAGCGATCTTACTCAGCAGGTCTCTGGCCAGCTGCTCATTTCCTAATAAAGGAGGGACATTAGAGATAGTGACTTTAACAGCAGGTGTTGAGAGGGGCACTACAGGGACTGAAACACACCACACAACAATCCCCTTCACAGCCACCTGCTCAACAAGGCTAAGTGTGGGAACAAGGGAGGCCTACCGCATATTTTTAAACATGGTCACCTTCATCACGAATAGAAAACACGCCTCCACAGAGGCAGATTCTGGAGTCAAAATCTGCAACCCATGGCCCTGGTTAAACCCTCAGATTCCACAACAAACTGAGGTCTCTGTCCCCCTGGACTGGCCATGCCATCCCAGAGGACAGACAAAAGCATGCTAAAACAAAAGAAATCCTAAAATTAAACCCACAACAATCACAAAACTAAACACACACACACACACAATCACAAATTCTCCATTTACTCAACAGAAAGAGACACAGAGAGAACAGCAAATCACACCAATGCTCAGTCTCACTCCCACAATCTCCTGAGACAAATAGAGATATTTTTGTGTTAGTATATTACAGAAGAAAAGATACATTTGACAGACAAGACTATGGAAAATAGTCACCGGGATATTGCATCGCTAACTCCATCATTGGAGACTGAGATGTCTGTCAAATTTAAATCAAATGTATTTCCAGCTCAAGATGTTGCATTGCAGAGGCAATTCCAATATTTTGAAATTGTTTTCATCCTGAATCTGGATGAAAAGTTACAATTTGGATTTTTTTTGTAGAATGAAATGTTCCAAAAAATTTAAACTCATAAATGGCAAAACATTTCATTCTGATCAAAACTAATGCTAGTCAGAACCCAGAATTCCTGTTCCATGGTAATTTCCAAAGTTTCTTCATTATTATTATTATTATTATTACTCTGAATCAGAACAAAAAATCAATAAACATTTCAGAACATCTTCCAGAACAAAATTCTGAAATTTCATAGAGAAAAAATAGAAAAGACAGCCAGCCAGCCTGCCTTGTTTCCTGTAATAGTTTTAATAGAATGAACACGTTCCTATGGAACTGTTCTGTTAGAAAATTTTCAATCAGTTCTAGTTCCAATGTTTCAAAATGAAATATTTCATTTCAAAATGTCAATTCAAAATGAAAACAGTTCAGTTTCAAGTGACATTTCGACTGGGTTCTAGTGCCAGCAATACACTTGAAATTGTGGGACCTTGAACAAGCCACATCCTCTTCCCGTGCCTCAGTTTCCCCATCTTGAAATGGAGAAAATGACACCAGCTGAAATTTGTTGGGAAATGAAATTTCCATTCCATGCAAACTCCAGAAATGTCCTTTCATCCCAAATCAGAACCAAACATTAAAATTTACTGATTTTTTTCTAAAATATTTCATTTCAGAATCATCAGAATTACCTCATTGAAACAAAATATTTTTATGAGATTCAAATGTCTCTTGTTGCTTTTATCATTATATTACATTATGTTATACATTATAGTATAATATATGCAATATATATAAATTATAATATAACATACAATTCAAATGATAAATTTAAAATGAAACATTTTGACCAAATTGAAACAAATTGTTTTGCTAATTTCCCTTAAAAAATCAATATGTCCCAAGAAAAGTGTTTATTTCATTGAACTTGCAGTTTCCAATTGAACACAGTTCCACTGACAAGTTTTCAAAAAGCTGTAATATTAACCTGCTTTGTAAAGAGCTTTCAGATCTATGTGTGTATGTATGTAAAATCTATCACGCTTTGATTTAGTATTTTGCACCTGACACCAAAATGCGGGGACACGAGGAGTTTAGCCATTTTGTGAATTTAGTCCTCCTTCTCCTTGTTTTTGTCAAAATTCCTGAAATTCAAAACATTTGCGGGGGAGGGGAAAAGGGGAGGATGAAAATAAAACAAAATGTTTTATTTTGTTTCGATTCTTTTTTTTTCTTATTCACCAATTTTTTTAAAATGTCATTTCTCGTTTCACCTGAAATGATTTTTTATATTATTTTTCAAAATTGCCAATGAACTGAAAAATCCATTATTCAACCAGATCTATTTGTTACTTCAGTTGATGTTTAGCATTCAACCTGTTACTCACACAAGTACCCTTTAATCATGCATGGTGTTCATTTGATTTCAAAAGAATATTATAGTGAATTAGGTTTAGCAAGATCAGACACAATGAAATGAAAAATGAGACCTGGTTGCCTTTGTGATTTTTGGGGAGTTCTAAAACATCTCTAAGGGTTTTACAGACCTTTTTTTGCATTTTAATATTGTGACAGGGTCAGGCCAGACAGCTACAGGAGAGGGCAGGAAGGAAGGTATATTAGCCTCAGCCTGTTGGGATCCTGGAAGTGGGTGGGCAGAGCCTGCCCACTGCTAAATGACCCCCCCCCCCCGCAGCCTAAGGGATACATCCTCTTTGGAACCCCTTTTCAGGTAGTTGAAAGCAGCTATCAAATCCCCCCTCATTCTTCTCTTCTGGAGACTAAACAATCCCAGTTCCCTCAGCCTCTCCTCATAAGTCATATGCTCCAGCCCCCTAATAATGTTTGTTGACCTCCACTGGACTCTTTCCAATTTTTCCACATCCTTCTTGTAGTGTGGGGCCCAAAACTCGGCACAGTACTCCAGATGAGGCCTAACCAATTTCAAATAGAGGGGAATGTTCACGTCCCTCGATCTGCTGGCAATGCCCCAACTTAACTAGCCCCAAATACCATTAGTCTTCTTGGCAACAAGGGCACACTATTGACACATATCCAGCTTCTCATCCACTGTAACCCCTAGGTCCTTTTCTGCAGAACTGCTG
This sequence comes from Emys orbicularis, assembly GCF_028017835.1. Taxonomy (NCBI): domain Eukaryota; kingdom Metazoa; phylum Chordata; order Testudines; family Emydidae; genus Emys; species Emys orbicularis. The sequence goes on along the minus strand of NC_088695.1, from coordinate 15,980,758 downwards.
CCTAGCCATTCGGTCCCTAGTATGTAGCAATGCATGGGATTTTTCCATCCTAAGTGCAGGACTCTGGACTTGTCCTTGTTGAACCTCATCAGATTTATTTTGGCCCAACCCTCTAATTTCTCTAGGTCCCTCTGTATCCTATCCCTACCCTCCAGCGTATCTACCACTCCTCCCAGTTTAGTGTCATCTGCAAAGTTGCTGAGGGTGCAATCCACACCATCCTCCAGATCATTAATGAAGTATATTGAACAAAACCGGCCCCAGGACTGACCCTTGGGGCACTCCGCTTGATACCGGCTGCCAACTAGACATGGAGCCATTGATCACTACCCATTGAGCCTGATGATCTAGTCAGCTTTCTATCCACCTTACAGTCCATTCATCCAGCCCATACTTCTTTAACTTGCTGGCAAGAATACTGTGGGAGACTGTATCAAAAGCTTTGCTAAAGTCAAGGAATAACATGTCCTCTGCTTTCCCCTCATCCACAGAGCCAGTTATCTCATCAGAGAAGGCAATTACGTTAGTCAGGCATGACTTGCCCTTAGTGAATCCATGCTGACTGTTCCTGATCACTGTCCTCTCCTCTAAGGGTTTCAGAATTGATTCCTTGAGGACCTGCTCCATGATTTTTCCAGGTACTGAGGTGAGGCTGACTGGCCTGTAGTTCCCTGGATCCTCCTTCTTCCCTTTTTTAAAGATGGGCACTACATTAGCCTTTTTCCAGTCATCCGGGACCTCCCCTGATCACCATGAGTTTTCAAAGATAATGGCCAATGGCTCTGCAATCACATCTACCAACTCCTTTAGCACCCTTGGATGCAGTGCATCCGGCCCCATGGACTTGTGCTTGTCCAGCTTTTTTAAATAGTACGGAACCACTTCTTTCTCCACAGAGGGCTGGTCATCTCCTCCCCACACTGTGCTTCCCAGTGCAGCAGTCTGGGAGCTGACCTTGTTCATGAAGACAGAGGCAAAAAAAGCATTGAGTACATTAACTTTTTCAACATCCTCTGTCACTAGGTTGCCTCCCTCATTCAGTAAGGGGCCCACACTTTCCTTGACCACCTTCTTTTTGCTAACATACCTGAAGAAACCCTTCTTGTTACTCTTAACATCTCTTGCTAGCTGCAACTCCAAGTGTGATTTGGCCTTCCTGATTTCACTCCTGCATTCCTGAGCAATATTTTTATACTCCTCCCTGGTCATTTGTCCAATCTTCCACTTCTTGTAAGCTTCTTTTTTGTGTTTAAGATCAGCAAGGATTTCACTGTTAAGCCAAGCTGGTTGCCTGCCATATTTACTATTCTTTCTACACATCAGGATGGTTTGTTCCTGCAACCTCAATAAGGATTCTTTAAAATACAGCCAGCTCTCCTGGACTCCTTTCCCCCTCATGTTATTCTCCCAGGGGATCCTGCCCATCAGTTTCCTGAGGGAGTCAATTTCTGCTTTTCTGAAGTCCAGGGTCCATATTCTGCTGCTCTCCTTTCTTCCTTGTGTCAGGATCCTGAACTCGACTATCTCATGGTCACTGCCTCCCAGATTCCCATCCACCTTTTTGCTTCCCCTACTAATTCTTCCTGGTTTGTGAGCAGCAGGTCACAAACCCACTGCTCCTCAAAGGTGTCAAGGGAGCCAGCGGACGCTGCCCAGAGGAACTCTGCCCAGATGTGTGAGACCAGGGAGGAGCGGAAATAGGCCCCACAGTCACAGAGCACCCCCTCGTCTAGCATCTTCCTCCTGGTGTTGTAGATGGCTACTTTGGCTAGGGGCAGGAGGAGGTTGACTAGGAGGTCTCATGACTTAGTGGGGCCATGGATAGGGTGTGCAAATATAAACAAATGTGGGGAGAAATGTAGCCAGAACCTCAGTAGGAGGCTGTGGCAGAGCCAGAATAGGGGCTGCAACCTGGCGCACTCCAGATACACGTGCACCAGTGTCTCCTTCATGCCACAAAAGGGGCAGGAGTCCGGGACGGGGGTGAACTGCGCAAACAACACACCTGTGCTGAGGGCTCCGTGAAGGAGCCACCAACTGATATCCCCAGCGGGCTTTGGGACCAGGGTGGAGTATAGGCTGGCCCACCAGGGTTCCTCACACTCCAGAGGTGGTAGGAAGTCCCGCCACTTCCTGACAGGGCGGGATGTGAGGGTGAGGACATGAAGGGTGTGGAGCACGAGCATGTACAGATGTTTCCTTGGCACGGTCCAGAAACGAGCCGGCTGCAATTTGCGCAGCCGGCTCATGGTGAAGGAGTGGGATGGCCCGGTGGGTCCCCGGGGGAGGGGCCCGATGAAAAGTTCTGGAGGGCCTGAAGGGACAATTAGTAGTAGTATTTATGTATATCATGGCTTTAATTTCATGCCCTATCCAAGATCACAGCCTTATTGTGCTCACCGGGGCTTGCGCACACAGGATGAGATGATCCTGACTCAATGGCATTACAGTCTAAAGACATAAAGGAAACAAAAAGTGGGAAGAAAAACCGAGGCACAGAGAAGTGAGGTAATTTCCCCAGGCCACAAAGTAGATACATGGCAGAGTGAGGTCACAAATCCATATACCCAGTGCCCGGTCCACCAGACCTTGCTGCCTCAGGCTGGAAGGAAGGAGAACAGAGCAGCTATACTATCTAAATGCAGCGGCATGGCTGAATTGGGTCACTGATGAGAACTTAGCATGTATACTGTACTGGATGATTGATATGCAGTGAGAAAGAAGCAGCTACATTGAATAAAGGGGGAAAGAAGTCAGCAGAGCTTCTGGGGCTGCAAAGGAGAAGCCATACTATATAAAGACTTCTAGGTTGCTGCAGAAAACAAGGGATACAAAAGGAGCAACTACAGGGCTAGATTCTCAGTTCTAGTAAGCTGATGTAGCTCTGTTAATTTCAATGGGGCTACACCAATTTCCAGCAGCTGGGGATCTGGGCCATTGACTCCAGTGGAGCTATGGTTGATTCCAAGCAGCTGGGTCTGCCCCACTGATCCAATAGAGCTACATCAATTTACACCAGAGGAGAATGTGGCCCACTGACTCCACTGGAGCTACGTCAATTTAAACTAGATGGCAATCCGGTCTGTTATCTTCAATGGAGCAACCTTATTTTACACCAATGGAGAACGTAGCCCATAATGTTTGAGTGGGGAGCAAAAAGAAAGGTTGATAAATGGATTGTTATACTCCAACGTGACCACCCGGGTGGAGCATATTGGCCACTAGATATCAGCAGATGATATCTAATGTAAAAGAGAGATTTGAGGCAACCATTAGATGGCAGCATTGTGTCAAGAACGAGTCATGGACAGCTAGTTCTTGCAATAAAGGATGACTATTGGCAAAGGGCTGTGTATTATAACAGACCATTATCCCTCAGAAAGGTAAACTATGCTTCATCACGATGTGAATAATTTTCCCCCAGAGACCCATGAGGCTGTTTCACTAAATGCAATTACATTTGGGAAAAAACAACTCAAGTCACACCGGGCATTGCTAAGAGCAGAGCTTTGGAGACACAAAATTGTCCATAACGGTGATGAGTTGAGTTTAAAAGATTGGGACTCATTTGTACTTATGAAAATCTTTGAACTGGACAGGGAATAACAATCTCCCACAATAAAAAAGATGTGGATAGACTTATTCTTCCCTCAAAACACCGATATAATTCAGGTCAGTGTTGGACAGCTTTCCTCAGAAAACTTACTGATGGAAATGCTTCCTTTTGGGAACCAGATGTGGACAATATACTGTGATGCATAAATGCAATGGTTATATAGACTATGCCAGAATATGTACATTAATTGATGTGTGTACACACACAAATGTGCATGTGTATCCTTCTGCACAAACCACTGTTCTCTTCTGCCTGGTTTCAGACATTCTGAAATTTGCTCCTTTTTACACTTTGTAGAACAGGTTTTCTTCAGCTCATGCAATAGCCAGTACTTCCAAAGCCACAATAGTTTTGGGATCTGACAACCAGGAAGGCTGGGATTTTCAAAGGAAGCAAAGGGAAATAAGCACCCAAATCAAAGTTGGATGTGGGTGGGTGCCTAACTCCCTTAATCTCCTTTGAAAATTTCAGCCAGATTTCATATTTGGTCAAGATTTGTTCCAATATTAGAGCCTCAGCTATGCAGTGTAATGATATTTCAGACTGAGAAGAGGGACTCAGTTCAAACACGTCTTCACAGCTGCTTTATCCTCCCTCCAACCTTGAATACTTGGTCATGCACAATTTTTTTTCTGAGTGTTCTGCTTTTTCAGGAGGGGCTCTCTGCAGATAAAGCTGGGGGAACTATGGGAGAGGAGCATTTCATTTTGGAACCATGCTAAAAGTCTTCAAACACAGTTGGACAATAAGGGCCCCAATGATAAAAGTCCCTTCTCAAACTTCCTGCCTCTAACTTCACAGGAATTTTTTCAGGCCCAGTGTTGTGAAATCCTGAGTGACGCTGGGGAAGAAGAAAGGCCCAGTCAATGAGATCGTTAATAAATCCAGTTAAGATTGCAGGCGATCTTCATAATTCTGTTGAGATCTGTTGAAGTTATTCAAAGTGACCTAAAGAAATTAGGCACTGATCTGCCAATGGGATTTGGGTGCCAAACTTCCATAGATTGTTCTGAAAATGGCAGCCTAAATCATGCCTACATTCTGCAGCACAACTTTTCTGAAGACCCCCTTCACCTCTTTGTTCCTCAGACTGTAGATGATAGGGTTGAAAGTTTATGCTAGGCCCCATTTTCCCTGTCTTCATATTGTTAAGGACTCAGCTCCTTCCCAGGGGTACATTTGCTGGGTTCAGATGCCCCAAATGCCCTAGTGAAAGTCCCTGTGTCCATTGCAATCATTTGGGCTTCTCTGATTTGTTAGAAGACATGCTGGCCAGACCATATGGATCATGAGTTCTAGGTTTAATTCCTGGGTCTGCTGCAGACCCACTGGATGAAATTGGCCCCATTCACTTCTCTCAGAGTGCTTCACTCTGTGCATTGTCCTGTTATAAGAAGTACTGAGGAGAGAAATCTGGGGCACCAAACCTTCCACCTCCTAAGCCTACATCACCAGATGGTCCTCTACTTTCCAGACATTTCCTAGCTGAACAGTGCCTAAAGCAATCGCTCAGGCGCCCGATCTCCTCCCTTTGAAGTCAAGGGGTATTAGGCCACATCTCATCTTTCATGACTTGAAATTGTTCCCAGGATCCTTGTTGTTAGGACCTTCAGTAGTTTCCTGATAGGTGACACTATCATATGGCCGTGCCAAGGGTAGAGCTGCTTATGGGCTAGAGACACCACTGCCTACTCTCTGGTCTCTCTGAAAGCACCCACCTCAGGTGTTGAGCCTCTTGCCCTCATCAGTCTCAGGGAAAAATCTTACACTCCTTCCACTCTCAGACCAGGACCTAGGTACTCTATCCAGCATATATCCCACATACCAACTGCTTATCACCCTGCAGGTCCAACTGGGCTTCAGGCACCAGTGACCAGTGACATTGACCAATACTCACCTGAAAACAAAGTATGTTTTAAGCAATTGGAACGAACATTTAAAAATAGATTTCAAAGCAACAAACAACCTACACACATCTAATCAAAGGGCTTCAGCTGGTTGCCTTGCCTGCAGCTGTCAGGTAGGACTTTTTTCCCCAATGCACAGTTGGTTTGATGGATTCTGTTTCTCCCCTCCCCTTCATTTGAAGCATCAGATTTTGGTCTCAGCTGGAGCTGGGGCACTGGATGGGATGGGCCACTGCTTTGAGGTGGCCCAGAGAATCCTTTTTTTCTAGATGCCTGGCTGGTGCGTCTGGCTCACATGCTCCAAGCACTATTTATCACCTGATTTGGGGTGGAGAAGGAATCTCCCTAGCTCGGATTCTCAGGGATCTTGGGGATTTTGCAGACAGCCCTGTTGCTTTTCCTCTTGCCTTTTTAATGCAGTTGTGATTTCTAGTCCCTTCTCCAGAAATTAGCCCCTTCCGCTTGTCATCAATGCACTGCTCTTTGTGGCGTTGCAAGAGCTGCTAATGTGGCCAAGCCAGTGCATTTGCAGCTGACAGCGTAAACACAGGGTAGCGTTTTCCCTGCTGCGGTCTCCGAGGACTGGTTTAACTCCCAGCGCTCTACATCTGCAAGTGTAGCCATGCCCTTAATTGGTGCAACCACCTGTGTTTGCTCTTCCCCACACAGATGCCTTTGTCCCAGGTAGCTCCTAGTTAACAATAAGAATGATCTAACCCACAACACTAAGATTGTAGCGCAAGGATTTTTTTTTTCTGAAAAATATCCTCCCTTTGTTCCCTGGGGAACAATTTATATCCTTGGCCCTCAGGCTCTAATAATTGTGGAACTACAGCATAGAACAAAGCAGCCAGCAGGGCCGGATACAATGAGGCTATTGAGCTGGGCCCCATGTGGGTGTACATCATGGGGCTCATAGGAGTAGGGCCCAAACTGGGATGTTGGGGTCAAGAGTCAGTCATGGCTCAAAGTCCCATCTTCCTCACAGTTCAAGAGAGGGATAATGAAGTCCTGGGTTCTAGGTCCATAACCTGTCTCCATGGAAGAGAAGACCAATTTCTAAGCTCTTCCCCATTGACAGTTCTGTGGCTCCCCAGTTCCCACCACTGCAATTTCTGAAAGGAGCCATAGACAGACAAAACCTTCATTGCAAGTGAAACCCACTTGCCAGTGTGTGTAGAGCATCCCCCTCGGTGCTCCATCTGTGCAGAATATGAACCTGGTACAAGGAGTACTAAAGGGTGTTGTCCCTTTAGCTTAAGCTGGAACAGCTCATGTTAAAAACTAACAGAGACACTTTCAATGTCAAGGAAACACACAGATCCTCTGCACATGGCGATCCTGGCTCTCAGCCCATGAAGTCACCCTGCCTCTCAGTCTTTGGTCTCACTTGAGTTTCATGAAACAGCAGAAACTCCCAGAGAAGTTAACTTTTGCCTATGAGCCTCTGCTTCTGAGCATGAACAGGGCTCCAGGGAGTGACTCACCAACCATCCTTAGAGAACAGACATGGATAAATCTTCTAGCCGCAGCACCAGCTCTTTTCTGCCAGAGACACCCAGAGTCAGCCATGCAGCTCACAGGCAGTGAGCAAGAGGTCTGCGTTTATTGATATTCAGTCTCAGTGAGAACAATGAAAGGGCTCTTCAGTAACTGAGCATTTTGCATCCAGATACTACAGTGTTTGGGGCATTAGTTGTAGACAGATAGAGAGATTAGACAGAAGATTCAATTATGTAATTCCTTCTGCGACCAGCAGTATTCTGAAGTTGGAAAACAAACACAACATCAGCTGGGCAAAAGCCACACTTCTCAGCATAGTAAGTTGACTGCTGTCATTAAATCCCTGAGGTTTTTAAGGGGTTGAATTTAACCATATACATGTGAAAGAAAATGTCACATTTTACTGTGAATTAAATCAGCCTGGTATAACTAATTTCATTGTACCCAGGGGCAAACTCATTTTGATCATTTGTATCTTTTTTATATAATGGGAAAGGTGGGATCTGAATGGATAGCTTGGTCCCAGTTTCTGCACTGCCAGTGTCTTGCTCTGTAACTTTGGGCAAGTGACTTAACATCCATGTCCCTCCATTCCCCAGTTTGTAGAATGGGTGTAAATCAGGAACAAGCACAGTGAGTTCAGTGGGATTGGGCTGGTGTCAGTGAGGTCAGATTCAGGCCTTTAGTCTCTCTCAGACATTTGGGGCCAGATTTTTAAAAGTATTTAGGCACCTAGTGGGATTGTGATACCTAAAACCCATTGAAATCATTGGATGTTAGGCACCTCTATGCTTTTGAAAATCCCATTCCTCACCTTATACCTTTAAAAACCTGGCCTTCATTTTTAATCCACTGCATGGTCCAGTGGAAGGAAGAACTTAGCTCCAGTTAGAGCTGGTCAGGAATTTGTCAGTGAAATGTTTTTTGGTCAGAAAATGCAGATTGTCAAAACCAAAGCGTTTTGCCAAAATGTATCAGTTCCAATGCAACTTTCATCGGGAAGTTTTTCAGGTCCATGGTGGAATTTCTGCTCAGAATAAGAGAGCAATCCACCCCAGAATTGCCCAATGGTTAAAGCTCTCACCTAGGATGTAAGAGAACCAGCTTCACGTCTCTCCTCTCAATCAGGCAGATCAGGAACACAAAGGCTATGTTTCCACAGCTATAAAAGCCCCATGGAATGGCCGTGGCTGGCAGCTGCAGGATTTTTATCGCCGTGTAGACATATCCAAACTGCCCACATCCCAGGTGAGTGCTGCAACCATCAGTGATTGGCTGTTTCCCAGCAAGTGGGTAAATGGCTCTCTCTCTTTTCTTTTTTTGTGAAAAAAACAAAAGGTATCATTTTCATTGCACATCAAAACAAAATCAAATGTTTGGAATTCTCTTTTTCTGGCCAGCCTTAGCTTTGCCATGTCAAGATGTTGTCTAACTACAGGCACATCACTTCATGTCTTTGTGCCTCACTATTCACAGAGTCATAGATTCCAAGGCCAGAAGGGAACATTGTGATTATCTAGGGTGACCTCTTGTATAACACGGGCCATAGAACTTCCCTAAAATAATTCCTAGAGCAGATTTTTTTAAAACAGCCAATCTTGATTTAAAAATTGTCAGTGACGGAGAATCCACCACGACCCTTGGTAAATTGTTCAATAGTTAATTACTTTCACTCTCTAAAATGTTCACCTTATTTCCAGTCTGAATTTTTCTGTCTTCAGCTTCCAGACATTGAATTGTGTTATACCTTTCTCTTCTAGATTGCAGAGCCCATTATTAAATATTTGTTCCACATGTAGATACTTAGAGACTGTAATCAAGTCAACCCTTAAGCTTCTCTTTGTTTAGATAAATAGATTGAGCTCTTTGAATTTATCTCTGTAAGGCATGTTTTCTAATCCTCTAATCATTCTTGTGGACCTTCCAGAACCTTCTTCAATTTATCAACATCCTCCTTTAATTGTGGCACCAAAACCTGATACAGTATTCTAGCACTAGTCACACCAGTGCCAAGAGTCACTCAAGAGTTCCAAAGGAACACAAATATGAAATTGCAGAACTACTAACTGTGGTATATATCCTATTGCATAAATCAGCCTCTGTACAAGATAACCGGAGGATGGTTAATGTAATGGCATTTTTTAAAAAAAGGCTCCAGAGGTGATCCTAGCAATAAAAGGCCAGTGAGCCTTACTTCCATACCAGGAAATTTGGTTGAAATTGTAGTAAAGAACAGAATGATCAGACACATAGATGAACACATTACATTGGGGAAGAGTCAACATGGCTTTTGTAAAGGGAAATCATGTCTGATCAATCTATTATATTTCTTTGAGTGTGTCAACAAATATGTGGACAAGGGTGATCCAGTCAATATAGTGTACTTGGACTTTCAGAAAGTCTTTGACAAGGTCCCTCACCAAAGGCTATTAAGCTACGTAGGCAGACATGGTATAAGAAGGAAGGTCCTCTCATGGATCAGTAACTTGTTAAAAGATAGGAAATAAAGGGTAGGAATAAAAGGTCAGATTTCACAGTAGAATGAGGTAAATAGAGGGGTCACCCCAATTATTTGTACTGGGAGCAGTGCTGTTCAACATATTCATAAATGATCCAGAAAAAGGCGTAAGCAGTTATGTGGCAAAGTTTGCAGATGGTCCAAAATTACTCAAGATCGTTAAATCCAAAGCAGACTCTGAAGAGTTACAAAGGGAACTCACAAAACTTGGTGACCAGTCAGCTTAACTTCAGTATCAGGAAATATAATGAAGCAGATAATAAAGCAATCAATTTGCAAACATCTAGACGATAATAAGGTAATAAGTAACAGTCAGCATGAATTTGTCAAGAACAAATAGTGTCGAACCAACCTGATAGCTTTCTTTGACAGGGTTACAAGCCTTATGGATGGGGGGAAGTGGTAGATGTTCTATATCTTGACTTTAGTTAGGCTTTTGATACTGTCTCCCATGATTGTCTCATAAACAAACTATGGAAATTCAACCTACATGGAGATACTATAAGGTGGGTGCATAATTGGTTGGAAAACTGTTCCCAGAGAGTAATTATCAGTGGTTCACAGTCATGGTGGAAGGGGATATCGGTTGGGGTCCACTGGGATCAGTTCTGGGTCCGGTTCTGTTCAATATCTTCATCAATGATTTAGATAATGGCACAGAGAGTACACATAAAGTTTGCAGATGATACCACACTGGGAGGGGTTGCAAGTGCTTTGGAGGATAGGATTATAATTTAAAATGATCTGGACAAACTGGAAAAATGGTCTGAAGTAAATAGGATGAAATTCAATAAGGACAAATGCAAAGTATTCCTCTTGGGAAGGAACAATCACTTGCACACATACAAAATGGGAAATGACTGCTTAGGAAGGAGTACTGCGGAAAGGGATCTGTGGGTCATAGTGGATCATAAGCTAAATATGAGTCAACGGTGTAACATTGTTGCAAAAAAAGCAAACCTCATTCTGGGATGTATTAGCAGGAGTTCTGCAAGCAAGACACGAAAAGTAATTTTTCCACCCTACTCCGCGCTGATTAGGCCTCAGCTGGAATTTTGTGTCCAGTTCTGGGCCCCACATTTCAGGAAAGATGTGGAAAAATTGGAGAAAGTCCAGCAAATAGCAACAAACATTATTAAAGGTCTAGAAATCATGACCTGTAAATATTGATTGAAAATATTGTGTTTGTTTAGTCTGGAGAAGAGAAGATTGAGAGGGGACATGATAGTTTTCAAGTACATAAAAGGTTGTTACAAGGAGGAGGGAGAAAATTTGTTGTTCTTAACCTCTGAGGATAGGACAAGAAGCAATGGGCTTAAATTGCAGCAAGGGCGGTTTAGTTTGGATATTAGGAAAAACTTCCTAACTGTCAGGGTAATTAAGCACTGGATAAATTGCCTAGAGAGGTTGTGGAATCTCCATCATTGGAGATTTTTAAGAGCAGGTTAGACGAACACCTGTCAGGGATGGTCTAGATAACACATAAATGCAGGTGACAGGACTGGATGACCTCTCAAGGTCCCCTCCAGTCCTATGATTCTATGATTTTGGCAAGAAAATGGCAGATTAAATTAAAGGTTAACAAATTCAAAGTAATGCACACTGGAAAACATAATCCCAACTATTCATACAAAATGATGGGGTCTAAATTAGCTGTTACCATTCAAAAAAAATCTTAAAGTCATTGTGGAGAGTTCTCTGAAAACATCTGCTCAATGTGCAGCAGGAGACAAAAACGCTAACAGAATGTTAGGAACCGTTAGGAAAGGGATGGATAATAGTGTGGAGAAGGGAGTATTGAACCCAGGCTTTCTAGATTTTGAGGGAGAGCTTTAACCACTGAGCTAAACACTATGTGGGGAACCCTATCTACCTTTGTGCTGGGTGGGTTCAGGTATGCCATGAGAGCACCTACTGGATTGGGCCATGTAGGTGAGATAGGCATAGGAACACCTATTTTGAGGTCCTACTGGGTCTGAGGTATAAACCTGGATGCCTAGACTGAGGCAACTTCTCAGCCTGCTCACCAGCAAGTTTTTAGATGCCCAGAGAACTTTACCAGTGGAAAGTAGGGCACCTAGGCCCAGATGTTTAAAGGTATTTAGGTGCCTAATGGGATTTTCAAATGCACCTGGTAGCCTAACACCCATTGAAATCAATGAATTTTACACACCTAGAGACTTTTGAAAATCCCATCCAGTGCCTAAATTCATTTAACAATCTGGCCCCTGGCCCCGATGGACTGTAGCCATCTATGGGGTAAGGTAGCAGATGAGTGGGGGTTTTGTGATTTCCAGTGGGGCACAAATACTGGACTGAACTGCCTAAAATGGCATTTAGGGGCCTAAGACTCCTTGTGAGTCAAGGCCTTAAGAACATAAGACTGGCCATACTAGGTCAGACCAATGGTCCATCTTGCTCAGTCTCCTGTCATTCAACTGTGGCCTATGCCAGGTGCTTCAAAGGGAATGAACAGAACAGGCAATCATCAGATGATCCATCCCCTGTCATCCACTCCCAGCTTCTTCGTCAGTAAAATAACCAGAGAGGGCTTAAAATAAACACAAGCAGTAGGTCTGTTGAATAAGAAGCTGCCAATAAGTAGAGCCCCATGAACCTGCATTGTAAACATTGTAATTACATGGTGATGGTGAAGAAAGGGAAGGATCTTGTTATTTTCCTGAGCTGCCATATGTGTCCTGCAGAGTAATAAAACCACTCTCCATCTATCTTTTGATTCTCCTTCTATTACCATTGCCCATTGGCCTTCCCTCTGCAGTGTACATCTACAGAAGAAATGTCCAACCAAACCATCGTGATTGAGTTCCTTCTCCTGGGATTCTCTGACGTGCGGGAACAGCAGATTTTACACTTCCAGGTGTTTCTAGTGATTTACCTGGCAGCCCTGGTGGGGAATCTTCTCATCATCACCGTCATAGCCCTCGACCAGCACCTTCACACCCCCATGTACTTTTTCCTGGGCAACTTATCCTTCCTAGACCTCTGCTATATCTCAGTCACGGTCCCCAAGTCCATGGCTGACTCCCTAACCAACAACAGACTCATCTCTTTCTCTGGATGTGTCACCCAAGTCTTTCTGGTTATAACTTTTACAGCAGCAGAGCTGGCCTTTCTCACGGTGATGGTGTATGACCGCTACATTGCAATATGCTGCCCTCTGCATTACAAGGTGACTATGAACAGAGTTGCATGTGCCCAGATGGCAGCTGGTTCATGGATCAGCAGCATGATGTGCTCTATATTACACACAGCTAATACCTTTAGGTTACATTTCTGCAGGTCCAATGTTATCGCTCAGTTTTTCTGTGATATCCCACAGTTGCTAAAGATCTCTTGCTCTGATACACAAGCTAATGCAATAGTCATGATTGCTCTTGGATCACTTCTAGATGTGGTCTGCTTTGTATTGATAATTGTGTCCTACATTCACATCTTCTCCACGGTGATGAGAATCCCCTCTGAGCAGGGCAGGTACAAAGCCTTCTCCACCTGCATCCCATACCTGGTTGTTTTTTGTTTATTTATCAGTACCGCATCATTTACGTACATGAGGCCCAGATCGATGTCTTCAACATCTCTAGATCTGATGGCTGCTGTGTTCTATTGTGTGGTGCCACCACTAATGAATCCAATCATTTACAGTCTAAGAAACAAAGAGATAAAAGAGTCTCTATGGAAAATGATAGGCAGGATATTTTTTTCTCAAAAGAAATGAACTCCTCACACTGAAGTCTTAGTGTCCACCTGGAATAAAGTATTCCCATCCTCCACCTTATGTAATGGTTCAGGTTGACTTTGTTTGAGGACCAGCCTATGTTCATGTTAGGATCAGAACCTCATAGACTCATAGACTCATAGACTTTAAGGTCAGAAGGGACCATTATGATCATCTAGTCTGACCTCCCGCATGATGCAGGCCACAAAAGCTGACCCACCCACTCCTGGAATAATTCTCTCCCTTGACTCAGCTGTTGATGTCCCCAAATCATGATTTAGAGACTTCAAGTCACAGAGAATCCTCCAGCAAGCGACCCCTGCCCCATGCTATGGAGGAAGGTGAAAAACCTCCAGGGCCTCTGCCAATCTACCCTGGAGGAAAATTCCTTCCCGACCCCAAATATGGCGATCAGCTGAACCCCGAGCTTGCGAGCAAGATTCTCCAGCCAGACCCTCCGGAAAAAAGTTCTCTGTAGTAACTTTTAATATCCCATCATTGACCATTGTTACTAATTACTAGCGATGGCACGTTATTGACCTATTGACTAAAATCACGTTATCCCATCAAACCATCCCCTCCATAAACTTATCAAGCTTAATCTTAAAGCCAGAGAGGTCTTTCGCCCCCACTGTTTCCCTCGGAAGGCTGTTCCAGAACTTCACCCCTCTGATGGTTAGAAACCTTCGTCTAATTTCAAGCCTAAACTTCCCCACGGCCAGTTTATATCCATTCATTCTCGTGTCCACATTACTACTGAGCTGAAATAATTCCTCTCCCTCCCTGGTATTTATCCCTCTGATATATTTAAAGAGAGCAATCATATCCCCCCTCAGCCTTCTTTTGGTTAAGGTAAACAAACTGAGCTCCTCGAGTCTCCTTTCATACGACAGGTTTTCCATTCCTCTGATCATCCTAGTGGCCCTTCTCTGTACCCATTCCAGTTTGAGTTCATCCTTTTTAAACATGGGAGACCAGAACTGCACACAGTACTCCAAATGAGCTCTCACCAGTGCCTTGTATAACGGAACCAGCACCTCCTTATCCCTACTAGAAATACCTCGCCTAATACATCCCAGGACCGCATTAGCTTTTTTCACGGCCACGTCACATTGCCGACTCATAGTCATCCTGCGATCAACCAGGACTCCGAGGTCCTTCTCCTCTTCCGTTACTTCCAACCGATGCGTCCCCAGCTTAAAACAAAAATTCTTGTTAGTCATCCCTAAATGCATAACCTTACACTTCTCACTATTAAATTTCATCCTATTACTATTACTACAGTTTACAAGGTCATCCAAATCTCCCTGCAGGATATCCCGATCCTTCTCCGAATTGGCAATACCTCCCAACTTTGTGTCATCCGCAAACTTTATCAGCCCACTCCTACATTCGGTTCCGAGGTCAGTAATAAATAGATTAAATAAAATCGGACCCAAAACCGAACCCTGAGGAACTCCACTGGTAACCTCCCTCCAACCTGACAGTTCACCTTTCAGTATGACCCGCTGCAGTCTCCCCTTTAACCAGTTCTTTATCCACCTCTGGATTTTCATATCGATCCCCATTTTTTCCAATTTAACCAATAATTCCTCATGCGGTACTGTATCAAACGCTTTAGTGAAATCGAGGTATATTAGATCCACCGCATTTCCTTTATCTAAAAAATCTGTTACTTTCTCAAAGAAGGAGATCAGGTTGGTTTGGCACGATCTACCTTTTGTAAAACCGTGTTGTAATTTGTCCCAATTGCCATTGACCTTAAGGTCCTTAACTACTTTCTACTTCAAAATTTTTTCCAAGACCTTGCATATTACAGATGTTAAAGTAACAGGCCTGTAGTTACCCGGGTCACTTTTTTCCCCCTTCTTGAAAATAGGAACCACATTAGCTATTCTCCAGTCCAACGGTACCACCCCCGAGTTTACAGATTCATTAAAAATTATCGCTAACGGGCTTGCAATTTCTCGCGCCAGTTCCTTTAATATTCGCGGATGAAGATCATCCGGTCCGCCCGATTTAGTCCCGTTAAGGTGTTCGAGTTTGCCTTCTACTCGGATACGGTAATGTCAACCCCCCCTCCTTTATTCCCATCCATCTCGCTGCCACTATTCCTGAGTCCTTCATTAGCCTCATTAAAGACCGATGCAAAATATTCGTTTAGATATTGTGCCATGCCTAGATTATCCTTAATCTCCACTCCATCTACAGTCTTAAGTGGTCCCACTTCTTTTTCCTTTGTTTTCTTCCTATTTATATGGCTATAAAACCTCTTACTATTGGTTTTAATTCCCCTCGCAAGGTCCAACTCTACATGGCTTTTGGCCTTTCTCACTCCATCTCTACATGCTCTGACCTCAATAAGGTAGGTTTCTTTGCTGATCACTCCCATCTTCCACTCCTTGTACGCTTTCTGTTTTTTCTTAATCACCCGTCTGAGACTCTCGCTCATCCAGCTCGGTCTAAATCTCCTGCCTATGAACCGTTTTCCCTTTCTCGGGATACAGGCCTCCGACAGCTCCTGCAACTTCAACTTGAAATAATCCCAGGTGCCTTCTGCCTTTAGATCCATAAATATGTTAGTCCAATCTACTTCCCTAACTAGTCGCCTTAATTTATTCAAGTTAGCCCTTTTGAAATCGTAAACCTTAGTCTCCGATTTAATTTTGTTAATCCTTCCATTTAGTTTAAACCGAATTAGCTCATGATCACTCGAGCCAAGGTTGTCCCCTACAACCATTTCCTCAACGAGGTCCTCACTACTCACCAAAACCAAATCTAAAATGGCATCCCCCCTCGTCGGTTCACCAACTACTTGATGAAGGAATTCATCAGCTATCACGTCTAGGAAAATCTGAGCCCTATTATTGTTACTAGCATTTGTTCCCCAGTCTATATCCGGGAAGTTAAAGTCTCCCATGATTACACAGTTCCTATTAGTATTTACTTCCCTAAAAACATTAAAGAGTTCTCTGTCCATATCCAGGCTAGATCATGGCGGTCTATAGCACACCCCTAGCACTATCCCAGGGGAGGCTCTAGTAGTTCTTTTACCCAGTGTGAGTATTGCCCAGACAGACTCTGTCTTATCCATTCCATCACTTATTATTTCTTTACAGTTTATCTCATTGTTGACATACAATGCTACTCCCCCACCTTTACCTTTGTTCCCCTGACGTTTTGCATTTTCTGATTTTGGCTGGGATTTTTTAAAATCTGAGAGAAATTTGGTGAAAAAATTTAAAGCATCTAAGTTCCTCAGGAGCCTAAGTCTAATTTTCAAACAAGACTCAGGCACTTCTAAAAATTTTACTCTTAGGTGCTCAAATCCCAATGAGTTTTCAGTAGAATGTGTGAATCTAATTATCTTTTGGCCCCTTTGAAAATCTTAGGAAGAGCTAATTGCAAATTTTCCATTTTCTAGTTTGAAATATCCACTTAAAATGAACTTTTTTATTTCAAAATGTCATTTCCAAATTTTAAAAAAAATGTGTTTTTTTAATTTCAAAATGCTAATTCCAAACTTTTTAAAAATTGAAATATTTTGAATGGGCATTTTGATTTAAAATGCCATTTTAATGTTATTTTAAGTCAAACCGGCAATTCATAATGATTATTTTCATTGTTGTTTTGTTGGTCCCAGGATAAGAAAGAGAGAAGGTGGATGAGGTAATATCTTTTATTGGATCAACTTCTATTGGTGGAAGAGACAAGTTTCCAGGCTATCTGAAAAAGAACTGTGTAGCTCGAAAGTTTGTCTCTTCCAGCAACAGAAGTTGGTCTAATTCATAATGACATTTTTTCATTTTCAGTTGACATTTCTAAATGAAAGAATTTTCATTGGAACGTCAAAGCATTTCATTTTGGTAAAAAAAAAAGAAAAAGAAAAAGAAAACAAATTAGTATTTGTGGTTTTGACATTTCCCAATCAAATTTTTAAGAACTTTTCATTCAGTGAATATTTTTGATGTTTCTATTTTCACCCCATCTAAGATGAAAACAAACATCAAAATACCAGAATTTCTCACAGAATTTTCTGCTTTACAATGAGCTTTAAACCCCAGGCTTTTACTCTAACAACATTTTCACTTTGACTTTACAAGGAGCGGGCTGCTGACCTCTCCACACCCCAGGGGAAAGGACTGAATAGGGAAAGGGGGCCAGTGGGGAGAACCTGGCTGAGGCCTGCACCTCGCCTTATTGATACCCCAGCTCCAGCTCCTCCTCACCGCCCCCCACAGGGGAGGTAGGTGCTTGTCTTCCGAGCTCCCCAGCCTATCCATTGAGCAATGAGTCCCTTTTGACTAGGGCTGGGCAGAAAATGTGTTTGTTTTCATAGAAAATTTTGACTTTATGACAAACAACCCTCCCTCTCCAAACTTTCAGCTGAAAATGTAAATTTCTATTAGGAAATACCACTGCCGTGTCTCATGGGAGTTGCAGTTCGTGTGCATCAAACTCCCGTTCTCTATGGGACAGGTTCCTTGGCTGGACAACATCTGCACCATGGGATTCCTTCTTCCTAAGTTGCTTTGGTGTATCATGGGAGTCTTCCAGCTGCAATGCCTCATGGGGCGGATGTAGTCTGGCTAGAGCTTCCAGCCCATAAAGGAGAATGTGACCACAAGGCAACCAAACTACAGCTCCCATGAGACACTGAAGTGCCATTTTCAAGTAGAGAGATTCACTTTTCACCTGAAGTTTTCAAACAATGTTGGGCTCTGGGGTGTTGTTTTTCCAGAGATAAGAGACATTTTTTGCAAAAAGATCCATGTGGTTGAAAACTGAATTTTCCATCGAAAAACAGATTTGACAAAAAATTTTCAACCAGTTTTACTTGTGACAGCAGCACAGAGAGACATTGACCAGAAGGTTTGGTGCTCCATTTTCTGCCCTCATCCAGAGTAACCATGGGAAGGCATTAGTTCTCTCCCTCATCCATGCAGCCAGAGGAGATTGTGGATTGTGCAAACAAAACTCACTAGTTTCTTCTCTTGCTGCTGATCAGACAGGAGCCATGGATGTTGGAGAATGGATTCTCCTGTCACCCAGAAAAGGGGTTCCTGCAGGGCAGGACTGGCACACATTGGCAAGGAGCAGGAGGATGTGGAGGAAGTGTATCTAGCCACTATCTCTGCTTCTCCGTGTTCTTTTGAAAAATAGACTTCAGGCTGAGGTTTTCAAAGGAGCCTAAGGGATTTAGCCTAGGGATTTAGGCACCCAAAACCCAAAACTCCCACAGTGTTTCAGTGGATTGTGCACTCCTGACTCCTTTAGGCACCTTTGAAAATTACAGCTCTCTGCCTCTTGGGCTGCTGATCTGGCTGTTTGACGAAGAAAGAAAACAGAACAGGCAAGGGAGGGGGCATGGAAGAAAGCCCTTTGTCCTCAAAAGCAGGTCATTCAGTGTTATCACTGTATAGTCTGCAGCCAATAAAATGTCTTGTTTCAGCCCTGAGTGTACAACATGCTGCATACAATTTCCTCCATAAGCCCACAGAGCCAAATCCATTCCTGGTGTAACTCCCTGGAATTCAGTGGCCTCACACCAGATGAATTTGGCCCAATCTCAAGTGTTTTTCTACTGAATCCTCTGCAATGCCGACTGAGGATAATCACAGCTCTGTGCTCCCAGTGGGCGCTGTGCCCGGGGAATTCTCCACATGGCCTGCGTGCTCTACTTCCTATTGACACCTGAATCCCTGGGCTGACGTTACAGCCTTTACACACTCTGCAGAATTTAAACACTGGGACATGAATGGGAAGAGATTGTGCCTGATAAAGTGTCCTGAGGAACGATGACACGTCCTCATATAAACCTCCACTGGATAATGCAGGAGATGAGGAGTCAAATGTGGAAAAGTGTCTAAAGTTTTAGGTATTTAGACACCTAAATATTCAGCTAGGTTCCTACTGGGGTCCTCAGATGTGCCTAACTCCCATTGATTTCATGATTTCCACTCATCTGAGCTATCACTAATTATCTTCAACTGGGCAGTCTTCTGAAGGACCAGTCAGACAGCTCGGACCTGTGATGCCCATCTGGACAGTGCAAAGGTGAGTTCAGTCTCCAGAACACATTCATGACCTGCATCTCCACAGAGATTGTGCCAACCAGCAATGGGGACATTGTCTGCCCATCCAGCTAGTGGTGGGTTTTGTAGTGACAGGGCAGATCCATGACCTCAGATCCAAAAGCTCTTCTCTTGAATGTTGAGGAATTTGGGATTCCAGCGTGGATTAGAGTCTTGGTTTGGGCCCATCTCTGCTTTTCTGTCATGTGGATGCATTCCTGCTCAGGGGAATGTTTTGTCTCTCAGCCCGAGTAAGCCTACATGCTATACCACAGCTATACCCCAATCTTCTTCCCACTGGAGTCCATAGGCTCTCCATGAGTTCTGGGTACAGCTGGTTGGGAATTCTCCACTGGAATGATTTTCTAATATCAAATTTCCTTTCACAAAATCAAAATTTTCCATGAGAATATTGAGTTGTTCACTGATCCCTCTGTGCTGAAGGAGACTGCAAGAGCTCTGCTTCATTCTGTGTCCAGTTCCAGCTGTCTGAGCATAACAACAAGAGCTTCTCAATGTGCCCCTTCTCCCCAGAATCTCCATGTGGGAAGCTCAGCCCTTAAAGGCACAGTCCCCAATACCCTCAAAAATTTCAAAATGGAAAACTACAATTGATTTTCCATTAGGAAAATTGCAATGATGGCTCCCTGCCTGCCTGAAAGGCGCTTGCCAATGTTCATGTTTACCCTGTAGCCAACAAAGTGAAATTGGCAAGAGCCTTCCAGGTGGGCTGCTGGAGGCTGAGCTCCCTGGCTCTCTGCCTACACCCAGCCAGGCAGCCAGGGAGCGTGTGTTTCTGTCACTGAATGGCTGCGTGGCCGTGTGTGTGGGAGTGAGGAGGGCCAACGGGGCTGTATAGAGAACAGGCCACAATGCAGTGCATTCAGCTGTTCTGCTGCAGATGTTCCAGTCTCTGTTGTGGGTCAGCAAGTTACTTCAGCTCAGCTAACAGGAACTGCCCCTGCCCGAGGCAGGTGTGAGCGGTCACATGGATCAGCACAAGGCAAGAGAAGAGGAGCAGCATAGGGAAAGCAGGGGTCCCTGATCCTATATTAACAGGAGGCTTCGGCCCCATAGCTATTCCTGCACAGCAGCAAGAGTGAGATAGAAGAACTAAGAGCCTCCAGAGCATGGTCCAAGCCAGGATCAGGTTTAAGCCCCTGTCTCCTCAGACAACTCCATTCCCTGCCTTTACCCCTCTCTGTTATGTTGCACACTTGTGGGTGAGGCAGCCTGCGGGACTGGTGCTTGCTGTGTGGCAGATACACCAGAGATCATGAATATGGAGTAAAGGCCACATGCACAGGGGAGATCTACAGAAAACGACAGGGACACTCGCTCAATGTGTAGGAAAAATGTGTGTCTTCTCCCCATGCCAGGGGTTAGCACCTAGGGATCCTGCCTCCAACCACTAAGTTCAGCCCACTTGGCCTTGCTGCTTCTGCGTCTTTTCTCTCCCTTTAATTTTCCAACACTGCAGAAAAGCACAGGGCAAGGAAGCCTGGGTCTGAGCTGGGCAGGGCTCCAGGGGGTGAGTCCTGGAAGCCCTCAGAGAACGGACGTGGATACATCTTCTTCTCCCTGGCAATGAAATGCAAAACCAGCTGCATATAGACCAGCTGCAGAGACCAATGTGTCAGAGTAGCCCCTTGTCCTGTGGTTAAGCCCCCCAGCTGAGGGTGGCTAAAGGTGAAAAGGGAGGCTTCCCCTGGCCTGATTCCTTCTGGCAGGAAATGGCTTAAGGTGCCTAAACCAGCTGACTCCAGGAGAGGGGCTCCCGGCTGTGGATCTCAATCTCAGATGGGGTGTCCCTGCAGCCTGGACTTAGGTGCTGAGCTGCCTGACAACATGGACGCTGGCACTACATCCTTTCTCAGTCAATGTTGTCACTGCTGATCTTTCCCTCCACTCCATTCATCAGTGGGAGGTCTAAAGTATCTGACACACCAGGTCCCAGAATCCCAGCTGAAATTGCCCTAGAGCCACGGACCCTGGGAGCTCATCCCAGGAATCCCAGGCTCCCAGCTTTAAGTAGGGAGCTTGGAAGCCCTGACAACCCTGCCTCGAACCAGGGTTCTCAGGACTCTCAGGCTCCCTGCTGCAGACCTGGGAGCTGAGCCCGGGTTAGAGACAGGGCTCCCAGGGCTTTCAGTCTCCCGGATTCATGGCAGGGAGCCTGGAAGCTCTGACAAGGTAGGCTGCCCCAGAGCCACGTACTCTGGGATACCTGGGCCCCCAGCAGCCCATCTTCATTGCCAGCCTGCCTTTCCTTCACTGAAAGTTCATGGAAACCGAGATGTTCCCATGAATCTCTGGGTTCTATGAATCGGCAATATTGGACAAAACTCTGTGTCATCAGAAAATTTCTAACCAGCTCTACTTGTTATTTATCTCTGCCGGAAGCTGGAGTAAGCTCCAGCCTGCATCATTGGAACAGCTGAGCGAATACAGCAAAGTCGTCCCTGTGTGAATAGTAATAGACTATTCATCCTTTCTTTTTCTTACTGCAGACAACACTAAAAAAAAGGCTCATTTGGTGCAGATGCAATGCTGCCTAATGTTTTTAAAATCTTTATTTCACACTGGTTGCTGGCATGTCAGGGAGATTGAATAACCATGAAATGTCAGTTCCCAGCTGGTGTAAATCAGTATCGCTCCATAGGAGTCAATGGGCCAGATCTCCAACCGATGTAATTCATCGTCTCTCCATTGGTGTAAATGGGCCAAATTCCTATCTGGTATAAATACGCATCACTCCTTTGGAGTCAATGTGGTAGATCCCCCAGCTGGGGGGAATCATCCATAGCTCCATTGGAATCAATGGGGCCAGATCCCCATTTAGTGTAAATGAGCTGTAGACCCATTTCAGTCAATGGCGCCAGATAAGAACATAAGAACGGCCGTACTGGGTCAGACCAAAGGTCCATCTAGCCCAGTATCCTGTCTACTGACAGTGGCCAATGCCAGGTGCCCCAGAGGGAGTGAACTTAACAGGTAATGATCAAGTGATCTCTCTCCTGCCATCCATCACCACCCTGTGACAAACAGAGGCTAAGGACATCACTCCTTACCCATCCTGGCTAATAGCCATTAATGGACTTAACCACCATGAATCCAGTTCTCTTTTAAACGCTGTTATAGTCCTCGTCTTCACAACCTCCTCAGGTAAGGAGTTCCACAAGCTGACTGTGCGCTGAGTGAAGAAGAACTTCCTTTTATTTGTTTTAAACCTGCTGCCTATTAATTTCATTTGGTGACCCCTAGTGCTTGTATTATGGGAATAAGTAAATAACTTTTCCTTATCTACTTTCTCCACATCACTCATGACTTTATATACCTCTATCATATCCCCCCTTAGTCTCCTCTTTTCCAAGCTGAAAAGTCCCAGCCTCTTTAATCTCTCCTCATATGGGACCCGTTCCAAACCCCTAATCATTTTAGTTGCCCTTCTCTGAACCTTTTCTAGTGCCAATATATCTTTTTTGAGATGAGGAGACCACATCTGTATGCAGTATTCAAGATGTAGGCGTACCATCGATTTATATAAGGGCAATAATATATTCTCCGTCTTATTCTCTATCCCCTTTTTAATTATTCCTAACATCCTGTTTGCTTTTTTGACCGCCTATGCACACTGCGTGGACGACTTCAGAGAACTATCCACGATGACATCAAGATCTTTTTCCTGATTCGTTATAGCTAAATTAGCCCCCATCATATTGTATGTATAGTTGGAGTTATTTTTTCCAATGTGCATTACTTTACATTTATCCACATTAAATTTCATTTGCCATTTTGTTGCCCAATCACTTAGCTTTGTGAGATCTTTTTGAAGTTCTTCACAGTCTGCTTTGGTCTTAACTATCTTGAGCAGTTTAGTATCATCTGCAAACTTTGCCACCTCACTTTTTACCCTTTTCTCCAGATCATTTATGAATAAGTTGAATAGGATTGGTCCTAGGACTGACCCTTGGGGAACACCACTAGTTACCCCTCTCCATTCTGAGAATTTACCATTAATTCCTACCCTTTGTTCCCTGTCTTTTAACCAGTTCTCAATCCATGAAAGGACCTTCCCTTTTATCCCATGACAACTTAATTTACGTTAATTCCCCAGCTGGTGTAAATTAGCATAATGCTATGGAGCTATGGCAGTTTACACGAGCTGAATATCTGTACCATGATGCCTAGTTTTATTTTTGTTCCTGAATTTGAGTTTCTCATTGCTTAACCCATCCCATTTACATAACAATGGAAGAGTCTAAGCTCATAAAATCATAGTTCAATAGACAGAAATCTGAGACCTGTGCACCCAGCTAGTAAACTGGCTGGTGAGTGAGGGCATGGTCCTGGAGCAGCAGCCTGCACCTCTGTCCTATGGAGTTAACTTTGTGATTGGCTCAGTCTCTCTGAAGAATCAGGCAGGTGTTGCTGTGTCAGTTTCACTCAAAGCAGTTTAATCCTCAGAGTAATTGGCTCAGACTCTCTGCAGACTCAGGCAGATGTTGCTTTGGGGGTTACACTTGGTTATTGTCTCAGGCTTGGGTTATATTTTCAAACTTTCCATCCCATGGGGATTAGAAAATTACTTCCATTTACAAAATGAAAGTTGAGATTCTGCTGTAACACCAAGACTTCTTGAGCTGGGGCCCTGGACACTGGACAATAGTACTGAAGCCTTAATCTAACCCCAATTGCTTTCCTAATATCACATTTCCATATACACAATTGCTGTAACTTGTGCAGGGATGTTCTGTGAAGTTGAATGGGCAAGGGAGGAGGTCCCCTAAATTGTGTCTGGATGGATAGGTAGTTGGTGTGATCAGGAATGAGCGGGGAAGTTTCCACAAGACACTTTTTCTACTGACATATGGTCCATGATCTGAAAAAAAAGAGTTTGAGAACTTCTGGACAGAAAGGTCTGTCCAAGTGAGTCACTTTTCAAGATTGGGACCAAATAAAAGCAACATTTGCAAAAGTGACTCAAAATAATTATTACAAATATTGTCTTTAATATTAAAGAGAAAACAAATACCAACACTCAATGTGCAGTGGCAGTCAAAACAGCTAACAGGATTTTAGGAACCATTAGGAAAGGGAGAGAGAATAAAACAGCAAATATCATAATGTCACTATATAAATCCATGGTACGCCCACACCTTCAATGCTGTATCTAATTCTGTTCACCCCATCTCAAAAAAGATATATTAGAACTGGAAAAGGTACAAAGAACAGCAACAAAAATGATTAGAGGTATAGAACATCTTCCATACAAGGAGGGATTAAAAAGACTGGGACTGTTCAGCTTAGAAAAGAGGCGATTAAGGGGGGATATGAGAGATGTCTATAAAATCATTAATAGTAGGGGGAAACTGAATAGGGAAGTATTATTTACCCCTGCACATAACACAAAAACCAGGGGTCACCCAATTAAATTAATATGCAGCAGATTTAAAACAAGCAAAATGAAGTACTTCTTCACACAACACACAGTCAACATGTGGAACTCATTGCCAGGGGATGTTGTGGAGGCCAAAATGGTCAGGGAAGTGACCCCATGCTCTGGGTCTCCATAAACCTCCAACTGCCAGAATCTGGGATTGGACGACAGGGGGTAGATCACTCGAAATTGCCCTGCTGTGTGAATTCCCTCTGATGCATCCGGCATTGGCCACTGTTGGAAGACAGAACACTGGGCTAGATGGACCATTGGTCTACCCCAGTATGGCCGTTCTTATGTTCTGATGTGTATCTTGCTCATATGCTCAGGGTCTAACTGTTTGCTGGATTTGGGGTTGGGAAGGAATTTTCTCCCAGGTAGGATTGGCAGGGATGTTGGGTGCTTTTCACCTTCCTCTGCAGCATGGCAATTCTCTGCTATTGCAGAGACCTGGGGTATTGGTGGCATCTTGGTCACTCCTGTTCTCTGCCTGTGGCACACAATGGTTTAGTCTCCCAAAGACTGAAATGCTGAGTTTAACTAAGTCATTTGGCTCAATGCAGGGGTATATGAGTGAAGATTAGTGGGCTATGACATACAGGAGGTCAAAGTGGATTATCTAATGGTCCATTCTGGACTTAAACTCTATGAAGCTGTGAACACTGGATCATTGCTTTCAGAGACGACTTAAGGTCACCTGGGGCCCTGGGCCAGAGCAAGTGGGAGGGCCCCGGCACCAGAACCGTGGCCCCGTTCCATCCCTTCTGCCCACGGCCCCACCCTGTTCCACCCCTTCCCCCATGGCTCCGACTCCTGCTCGCTCCTTTCCAGGGGCCCCCTCGCTGCAGCCATGAGACTGGAGAAGCTCTGTGCCAGTGCCACGATGGGGAGCAAGAGTTCCTCGGGGCCACAGCAGGGGGAGATTTTTCTGCGGGCTCCAAATTGTCCGTAATCCGCTGCTGATTGCTTTCACAATATATTTAAATTGTATCCAAAACCCTGTTATATGGTATATATATAACCCTGTATATATACGGTGAAAGTTGGAATATGCCCAATTTATGGTTGCCTACGCAACCCCCCATGCATCAATGTTGTGCCCTGTGTAAGGAAGGGGTCCTGGCAAGTCATGCTTTAATGGAAACAGCACAATATGAACTACCCCCATTGCTCAAGTGTAATTGAAGATGCAATTTACAACTAGCTTTAGATCATAGTTGACAGAACTGCAGCTGACTCTCCAGGGTGGTGTCATCTCCGCAGGAGTAAGGGGAAAAAATTCAATAGGTATGAATGACACTGAGTATACAGTTTGGGACAGATTTTACCAGCTTTCTTCATATTGAGTAGCTATATGAATTTTAATGGGACTGTCCATGGGAAAAGGACATTCTCAACATGAATAATGGTGTCAGACTCTGTTGGTTAGTGTATAAAAAGAGAGACATATTCACAGCATCATAGCACTGTACTCTGTACACCATTCACACTCCGTGCTCAGTAAAGAGAACTGTCACTACCTGAAAAACAGTAGCACTTATGTCTGGTTAAACATTTTCCATCAAAAGATTTATGGTGGAAAATTGGACCTTTTACTAAATGATTATTTTTTTTTAGACAGTGTCTAATTTTCTCAAGAGAATTGATTTTTCACTGGAAAACTGAAATCCTATAACCAAAAATTTTGAGCAAAGAAAATGAGTTTTTCTTAAGTTTTTGGCAGATTTGACCCCCAAAAATTGGGTTTGGGATTTCAAACAAGCAAACAAACAAAACTGTTATGAGGTTTTCTATGAAAAGTCTAAATTTTTCATGAGGAAATTATACACACACACACACACACGACAATTTGTGACCCGTGCTAGTATCAGATAAAGGAGACAAAACTGGTATGTGCCATCACAAGGAGAGGAATGTGAGTTCTGATACATCCTGAAGCTATCCATCGGTCCCCATTCATATCTAGCTATCTATATATACTAACCACTAGGCTACAGAGTTATTCTTTCTTCTCTCACTCTCTCTCTCACCCAATGACTCGTTATGTATTTATCCAAAATGTAACAGGTTCAATGGGAGAGACTGGGGAAGCTCCACATCACAATACCCCACAGCTCAGGGGTTAGACACTCAGTTGTTAGGACACAACCCAGATTTTGAGACACTCAGTTGTTAGGACACAACCCAGGTTTTGAATGGGAATAGATCCAATGGGTGGTCTCTGAGCACATGTACCAAATTGGGCCCCGCACATGAGTTAGACAGACAAACCCCTATCTTCCCCCCGGTTGGTGAATTGCTCTGGGACTGAGGTGGGAGACAGGTGTCTGGACACCTAGAGTGTGGCTGTAGTTTTATTTTAGCTTTAATATAAATAAAAGATACCCAACCAAGGCCCTAGGTGCCCTAACACGTCATAACTAATACAGGTTTCAGAGTAGCAGCCGTGTTAGTCTGTATCCGCAAAAAGAACAGGAGTACTTGTGGCACCTTAGAGACTAACAAATTTATTTGAGCATAAGCTTTCGTGGGCTACAGCCTAGCCCACAAAAGCTTATGCTCAAATAAATTTGTTAGTCTCTAAGGTGCCACAAGTACTCCTGTACTTATTACTAATACAATACAATCCCAGCTGCATTAAAATAATCATTTCAGCAGGAACTCAGTCATCCAGAGAGCTACAGAATTCTTTCCCACCCCTTCATCATTGTGGGAAGCAAACCTTCAGATCTCTCAGAAAACCCAGTCAAAGAGATAACACATTGGCCTCCAGAATACATGACAATCTACTGAAACACCCATGTAACCAATCATTTCCCTTCCCCCCAAAAAGGAAAAAAACAAAACCAGATTGACCAACTGATAAAACCAAACAAAAGCCAGACGAGCTAGCTTTTACAACCTGGCCCGGTACCCAGTTATACAGTCATCCATCTCGTGAAAGCGGACCCAACCACTGGGTGCCACGTACTTCCAAGGTAATTGCGTCTGGGTAGAGTCTCATCATCACTAGCTCTGAGGCTCTAGGAAACACTACCAATCTCAGACTTCTGGTCTGACGCCCTTCCTTTGGCCATTGGAGGCCACTGTCCAGCTGCCTTAGAACTCAAAACCAGTGTCTGAGTTCCCCCAAGCCCCCAGACACCTACACACACTCTGCCAGAGCTTCACCTAGGCTGTGCTCACTCTGGGATTCTAATTGAACCCCTTTAAGAACATTTTGAGAGGAAGGTGAGGAACACGGGTTTAGCAACGGGATTTCTTAACCACAGAAACTTTATGCGTTGAGCCCTCGAGAGTTACAGATCTTCAAACACAAGACGGTCCTGAGACACCCCCTCCCCTAGTCTGATCTCATCCATTCTGTAAGTCCGAGGTTGCAGGCTGAGAAGAATCCCTCCCGCCGTCTTGCTCCTGCAAGTCCTTCCTATGTGTGGGCATGGTCGGCCCCGCTCTGCACAGAGCAGAACCGCACTGTTCAATAGGCCCCCGGCTCTGCACCAGGGGTTCAAACTGTGAAGTTCCATCTCCAACATTCATGCCTGTGGGCCCCCTGTATAGAAAAATCATTTTCCCTTGGGGGGAGGGGGCAAGTAGTTGAGAGACAACAAAAATCGATGGCTCCAGTCTCTAGTCTTGATGCATCTCCATGATGGTGACAAGCACCTTTCCCAGGAGGGGCAGCTCTCTGGAAAGCAGCACAACAGGCTGCCATTGAGCCAGGCCAGACTTGTGCTGTCACCGTGCCAATATTTCTACACATACTACAACAGAGTTCATAGTTTGACACCATCATACCCCACTCTGTCACACAAGCAAACAATTAACCAAAAGCCATGGCACCCCAAGCAGAGTTTATGCCCCCCAAAAGGAGAAGACACAGAGAACTCATGAAGTCCACTAGGGACTTGATTATGGCTACTCCTTTGAGTTGGAGGGTGCTCAGAGAGTGTGGTGATGGGTGGCAGTACAAAAAACATGATAGGTAAAGTCTGATCTTATTTACACTGGTTTAAATCTACAGTAACTCCATTGACTTGAGTGGTGTTTGTTTGCATTTTTACCAGTCTAAACACACCTTTCTGCATAAGCAGATTGCAAAGCATGTTCTCATGGAGATAATAATGTCATCAGAGGATTACATTTATAAAGAAACATGGAATGAAATCACAACCAAAGGGAAAAAATGGACAGTTTATTTCTGGTAAGTAACCTCCACGCTATGAGTTTCCTCAATGCAGCTTTGATCTCCTTGTTCCTCATGCTGTAGATGATAGGATTCATCGCTGCTGGTAGCACAGAATAGAGAACAGCCACCACGAGATTCAGACCTGAGGTTGAGCTGGAGGTGGGATTACTGTAGGCAAAGGTGGCAGTGCAAAAGAACAAGGACACCACGGTGAGGTGAGGGAGGCAGGTGGAGAAGGCTTTATGCTGGCCTTGCTCAGCGGGGATTCTCAGCACTGTTTTGAAGATCTGAACATACGACACAATTATAAAAACAAAGCAGCTTAAGCCTAAACACACACTAAAGGCAATAGCTACAGTTTCACTGAGGTACAAGTCAGAGCAGGCGAGCTTGAGGAGCTGGGGGATTTCACAGAAGAACTGATCCACCATGTTGCCTCCACAGAAGGATATTGCAAATGTGATCCCAGTGTGGAGTGCAGAGTAGAGAAAAACACTGATCTAGACACCAGCTGCCATTTGGACACAAGCTCTCCTGTTCATCACTCTCTCATAGTGCAGGGGTTGGCAGATGGCGATGTATCGGTCATACGCCATGACAGTCAATAAAACAAGATCTGCTGAAACAAAAAAGACAAAGAGAAAAACTTGGGCAACACATCCAGAATAAGAAATTGACCTGATGTTCATGAGGGAATTGGCCATGGATTTGGGGACAGTGACAGAGATAGAGCCAATGTCTAGGATGGACAAATTCATCAGGAAGAAGTACATGGGGGTGTGAAGATGGTGGTCGAGGAGAACACCATCTGAGAAGGTTCCCCATCAGGGCTGCCACGTAAATCACTAGAAACACCATGAAGTGTAAAATCTGCAGCTCCCAAACATCAGAGAATCCCAGGAGAAGGAACTCGATCACGGTGGTGCGGTTGGACATTTTCTTTCTCACGACATTGTGTGATGTCTGTGGAGGGAAGGAGAAGGGCAATGGTCAGGATTAGAGTGACAGAGGAATTGATCCTGATTCTCTCTCTGTAATATCTCAAAATGTGAATGTCAAAGGTGCACAGCACTCATCACTTCCATTGACGAGGAGTCACAAGTGCTCCTCACCCATCAGCCAGAGCACTAATCAGGTGCATTATCACATTAGTGAAAACTGGATTATTTCACTTAAAGTCAATGGCGCTGGGTCAGTTTACTCCATCTGAGGATCTGGCTCTAGATTAAATGCAGTATGAAGGATGGGACAAAGTACAATCCAAATCCAACAATTCTAGTCAAGATGGTTCCCTATTGTGACGAACAGCAAGCTCACAACTTGGGCATGAAACTAACATGACAACACAGCCTGATTCCCACTTTCCAGAGAAATACGACATTGATTCACCCAGCTTCCTGTGTGGCAGCTCGTCTGTGATGATTCCTCCACATAGACGGCCTTCTACCTATTTACAGATTGATTCATGGCACCAATTCTAGCTGCACTTCTACCTCTGTGTGCTGATGGGCTAGGAGTGTCGCTCAGTTTCTGCTAGGTTGTATTGTTTCCCTCTGTGACTTTGTGTCTGTGCTGTGCAGGTCAGTGGCAGTCACGAGACTTGGATTCTGTTCTTGGTTCTGCCATTGACCTGCTGGGTGACCTTGGGCCAGTCACTTCCCCTCCCTGTGCCTCTGTTTCCTCTCCCCCCCTTTCTCTGCCTTGTCCATTAGGACTGGAAGCTTTTAGGGGGGTGGACTGTGTCTTACTATGTGTATGTTCTGTGCACCTCTCAGCAGCACTGCCATTTAGCTGGCAGCAATGTAGGACAGCAGATATGGTGCTAGAGCAGAAGATCTGGGTTCTAATATCTTTGACCTTCTCTCTATCCTTGGGCAGGGTCAAGATAGAAAGGTTTTGTCTGGGGGCTTCAACTCTCGCGGTGCTTAAAATATATTCTGTGGGCTATCAACTTTGCTTTATTCAGTTTAACCATCCTGGAGCTATCCCTTTGAAACAGTTGCAATAGAGCAAATGGGTTTGAAATTGTGGTATTAGTGGAAAATCTTAATTTTTCCCACCTTGGTGCAAAGCTGTTTCTCTTACCAGGTAGACAGACATTTTCTGCTTTAATTATTTCAAAGGCAAATTGGGTTTTCAACTGAACACATTTTCATGGAAATTCTCTGCTATCCTCGATATATATTTTGTTTTTCCAATGACAGCAGAGGCTATTTATTTTTTTCAGTTTTCAACAGCTTTTAGTTAAAATTGTTTTCTTCTCAGTTGCCACAATGAAACAAATGTTTGAGTTTTCACAATTTTTATGAACAGTCACTTTTTGCTGCTGAAAAATAAACAAATAACAAAGTCTGACTGGTGCTAGGTATTTGATTAAATATATAGTAAAACTCTTCAAGAGTTCCAGTTGTCATGCATATTTATGTTCTCACATGTGCCTTGTATATCAATACCCTAATATATTTAATTGAAATAGGAAACTTACTGTGCTGGTCTTTGTGGATTTTTTCCCAACTTGTGATGCATTTGATCCTCCTCTGTTAGAGAGATAATGTTCAAATAATCCTATCTGTCTATCATGCCCCCATCACTATATTATCCAGCGAGCAGCGGCCCCCAGGAGCCGGCCAACAGGGCTGCTAACAGGGGAGTTTAAGTGGGAGTGAGTCTCATTGGAGGAGAAGGTATCTGTACTTGCGTCTGTCTTTGTAGTGCTTGTATGTGTAGGGGCCTGTAGGGGCAGTGTGCTGAGCCCCGAGCCCTGATTAGGGGGCGGAGCTTGGCTGATTAGGGGGCCTATAAAAGAGGCCTCCCAGCCGAGCAGCGGCCCTAGCAGCGAGCAGCGGCCCCCAGGAGCCGGCCAACAGGGCTGCTAACAGGGGAGTTTAAGTGGGAGTGAGTCTCATTGGAGGAGAAGGTATCTGTACTTGCGTCTGTCTTTGTAGTGCTTGTATGTGTAGAGGCCTGTAGGGGCAGTGTGCTGAGCCCCGAGCCCTGATTAGGGGGCGGAGCTTGGCTGATTAGGGGGCCTATAAAAGAGGCCTCCCAGCCGAGCAGCGGCCCTAGCAGCGAGCAGCGGCCCCCAGGAGCCAGCCAACAGGGCTGCTAACAGGGGAGTGTAAGTGGGAGTTTACAGGGGGAGGTGGAAGGGGAGGCAGGCAGGCGCGGTGTTCGGTGTGCTCTGTTTCCCCAGAGGCTGCAGGCAGAGACCACAGCAGCCATGAGCCAAGCAGCAGGGAACACAATGCAGATGAAAGCATGTAGCAGCTGCGGTATGTATATGGTCCTGGCAGGTGCACCTGATCAGAGGTATGTCTGCATGAAATGCCGCCTAATTGCCCTTTTAGAGGAAAAGGTTCGGGGGTTGGAGATGCAGGTAGAGACCATGGTAGAGTTTAGAAGGGGGTTTGAGTAGCTAATGGAGCAAAGGCAAGGGGTGGCTGAAGGGGAATGCTCGGGGGTGCAGATGGAAGCAGGGGCTATGGTCTGTGAGGGGGGAATGTCGGGGGGAGAACAAGAGCAGTGGAAGCATGTGACCGTGAGAAGCAGGCCAAGGAAAAGGAGGGCTAGTGAGGGGGAAATAGAACTCAGGAACAGGTTTGGGTGTTTGGCTAACGTGGAGGGGACGCAGCAGGTGGTAACTGATGGTGGGAGACAGAGGAAGAAAAGAAGGGCAGCTAGTCCAATAGACAGGGGGTAGGAGTTGATGGAAACAGCATCAATACTCGGCCCCGGGAGGATACAGGATGGCAATAGGGGGACTATAAGGGAAAATAGAGACAGACAGGAGTTACGGCCGCAGGGAACAGGGGATAGATTGGTAGATTGCGCTGCTCCAAGGCAAAGGCAGGTTTATGTGATTGGGGACTCCTTACTGAGGAGGTTAGACAGGCCTGTGACCAGGGCAGACCCAGAAAACAGAAGGGTGTGCTGTCTGCCGGGCGCTAAGATACGGGATGTGGACCTGCGGTTGAAAAGGATCCTAAAAGGAGCAGGTAAGAACCCCTTGATCGTCCTTCACGTAGGAACGAATGACACGGCTAGGTTCTCGCTAGAGAGAATCAAGGGAGATTATGCCAGGCTGGGGAAGACGCTTAAGGAAGTCGAGGCTCAGATTATCTTCAGTGGGATTCTGCCTGTTCCTAGAGAAGGACAGCAAAGGGCAGACAGGATTGTGAGGATAAATAGCTGGCTAAGGGAGTGGTGCTATAAGGAGGGCTTTGGGATGTATGGCCACTGGGAGGCTTTCGGGGACAGACAGCTGTTCTCAAGGGATGGACTTCACCTGAGTAGGGAAGGAAATAGATTTCTGGGAGGGAGGCTGGCTCATCTCATCAAAAGGGCTTTAAACTAGGAACTTGGGGGAGACTGTTGGGAGATGTCCAGTTAATCTCCACGCCAGATTCCAACACTGAAAAAGAGGGCAAAGAGATAAGCACAGATATAGGTAGGGGTTGGGAATTGGACATAAGAAGGAGGGGGCGGATGGACACTACAGGGCCCGTACCAAAGTGCATAACTAATGGGAGAAAGGATAGACAGCATACGGTAAGATGTTTATACACAAATGCGAGAAGCCTAGGTAACAAAATGGAGGAATTGGAGCTCCTGGTCCAAGAAATGAAACCTGATATCGTAGGAATAACCGAAACATGGTGGAACTGTAGTCATGACTGGAGTACAGGTATGGAAGGGTATGTGCTGTTTAGGAATGACCGGAAAAAAGGTAAAGGTGGGGGTGTGGCATTGTATGTCAATAATGAGCTAAAATGTAAAGAAATAATAAGTGATGGAATGGATAAGACGGAGTCTGTCTGGGCAATAATTACACTGCGTAAAAGAACTACTAGATCCTCCCCTGAGATACTGCTTGGGGTGTGCTATAGACCGCCGGGATCTAGCCTGGATGCGGACAGAGAACTATTTAATGTTTTTAAGGAAGTAAAAACTAATAAGAGCTGTGTTATCATGGGGGACTTTAACTTCCCAGACATAGATTGGGGAACAAATGCTAGTAACAATAATAGGGCTCAGATGTTCCTAGACGTGCTAGCAGATGAATTCCTTCATCAAGTAGTAGCTGAACCGACGAGGGGGGAGGCCATTTTAGATTTGGTGCTGGTGAGTAGTGAGGACCTCGTTGAGGAAATGGTTGTAGGGGACAACCTTGGCTCGAGTGACCATGAGCTAATTCGGTTTAAACTAAATGGAAGGATTAACAGAAATAAAACTGTGACTAAGGTTTACGATTTCAAAAAGGCCAACTTTAATAAATTAAGGCAACTACTTAGGGAAGTGGATTGGGCTAACATACTTAGAGAGCTAAAGGCAGATGAGGCCTGGGATTATTTCAAGCTGAAGTTGCACGAGCTGTCCGAGGCCTGTATCCCGAGAAAGAGGAAACGGTTAGTAGGCAGGAGAATTAGACCTAGCTGGATGAGCGGGCGTCTCAAAGGGGCGATTAAGAAAAAACAGAAAGCGTACAAAGAATGGAAGAGGGGAGAGATCGGCAAGGAAACCTACCTTATTGAGGTCAGAGCATGTAGGGATGCGGTGAGAAAGGCCAAAAGCCGTGTAGAGTTGGACCTCGCGAGGGGAATTAAATCCAATAGTAAGAGGTTTTATAGCCATATAAATAGGAAGAAAACAAAGAAAGAGGAAGTGGGACCGCTGAAGCATGTAGATGGAGTGGAGATTAAGGATAATCTAGGCATGGCACAATATCTAAATGAATATTTTGCGTCGGTCTTTAATAAGGCTAATGAAGGGCTTAGGAATAGAGGGAGCGGGACAGAGGGGAATAAAGGAGGGGCGATTGACATTACAGTATCAGAGGTGGAAGCCAAACTTGACCAGCTAAATGGGACTAAATCGGGCGGACCGGATGATCTTCATCCTAGAATATTGAAGGAGCTGACGCGAGAAATTGCAAGCCCCTTGGCGATAATTTTTAATAAATCTGTAAACTCGGGGGTGGTACCAATGGACTGGAAAATAGCTAATGTGGTTCCTATTTTCAAGAAGGGGAAAAAAAGTGACCCGGGTAACTACAGGCCTGTTAGTTTAACTTCTGTAGTATGCAAGGTCTTGGAAAAAATTTTGAAGGAAAAAGTAGTTAAGGACCTTGAGGTGAATGGCAATTGGGACAAATTACAACATGGGTTTATGAAAGGAAGATCGTGCCAAACCAACTTGATCTCCTTCTTTGAGAAAGTAACAGACCTTCTAGATAAAGGAAATGCGGTGGATCTAATTTACCTCGATTTTAGTAAAGCGTTTGATACTGTGCCGCACGAGGAATTATTGGTTAAATTAGAAAAGATGGGGATCGATATGAAAATCCAGAGGTGGATAAAGAACTGGTTAAAGGGGAGACTGCAGCGGGTAGTACTGAAAGGTGAACTGTCGGGTTGGAGGGAGGTCACCAGTGGGGTTCCTCAAGGTTCGGTTTTGGGTCCGATTTTATTTAATCTATTCATTACTGACCTCGGAACCGAATGTAGGAGTGGGCTGATAAAGTTTGCGGATGACACAAAGTTGGGAGGTATTGCCAATTCGGAGAAGGATCGGGATATTCTGCAGGGAGACTTGGATGACCTTGTAAATTGGAGTAACAATAATAGGATGAGATTTAATAGTGAGAAGTGTAAGGTGATGCATTTAGGGATGACTAACAAGAATTTTAGTTATAAGTTAGGGACGCATAGGTTGGAAGTGACGGAGGAGGAGAAGGACCTCGGAGTCCTGGTTGATCGCAGGATGACTATGAGTCGGCAATGTGACGTGGCTGTGAAAAAAGCTAATGCGATCTTGGGATGCGTTGGGCGAGGTATTTCTAGTAGGGACAGGGAGGTGCTGCTTCCGTTATACAAGGCGCTGGTGAGACCTCATTTGGAGTACTGTGTGCAGTTCTGGTCTCCTATGTTTAAAAAGGATGAATTCAAACTGGAACGGGTACAGAGAAGGGCCACTAGGATGATCCGAGGAATGGAAAACCTTTCCTATGAAAGGAGACTCGAGGAGCTCGGTTTGTTTAGCCTAACCAAAAGAAGGCTGAGGGGGGATATGATTGCTCTCTTTAAATATATCAAAGGGATTAATACCAAGGAGGGAGAGGAATTATTTCAGCTCAGTACTAATGTGGACACGAGAAGGAATGGATATAAACTGGCCGTGGGGAAGTTTAGGCTTGAAATTAGACGAAGGTTTCTAACCGTCAGAGGGGTGAAATTTTGGAACAGCCTTCCGAGGGAAACGGTGGGGGCGAAAGACCTCTCTGGCTTCAAGATTAGGCTTGATAAGTTTATGGAGGGAATGGTTTGATGGGATAACGTGATTTTAGTCAATTAGGCATTAACGTGCCACCGCGGGTAAAATGAGGGTCCGGCTGTAGAATCTTGCCTGTATGCTCGGGGTTCTACTGATCGCCATATTTGGGGTCGGGAAGGAATTTTCCTCCAGGGTAGATTGGCAGAGGCCCTGGAGGTTTTTTGCCTTCCTCCGCAGCATAGGGCAGGGGTCGCAGGCTGGAAGATTCTGTTGTGGGTGGGTCAGCTTTTGTGGCCTGCATCATGCGGGAGGTCAGACTAGATGACCATATTGGTCCCTTCTGACCTTAAAGTCTATGAGTCTATGAGTCTATGAGAAGCTGTTTCCTGAGTTGCCGGTCTCTCTGCAGTTCTTAGCAGACAGTGGACTCCACAGATGCGTGCTCCTTGCTTCCCTCCTTGGACAGGCTTGGCTGAGAGGTGATGTACTAAATGGGATTGGAGACTGAAAACCCCTCTCTGCTCTAGAGCTGATCCTGGTTTGTGCAGGCACCAGATATGGTCACAATGTAGGATGTCTCTGTTCTGGGGCTAAATTGCTGAATCCGATCTCCAGGGCTGTGAGCCCAGCTCTGATCTCACCTCTGGAGCAAACTACCCTCACAACCTTTCCTAGATGAACCTAACCTCAGGGAAACAGCACCCTCCCTGGATCTCACACAATGGCAGCATCCCTGAAAGGACCCTGGCTAAAAATAAGACAGGGCTGGTGCTCAAAGGGTGTCCCAAAGGGGTTGCAGAATAAAATATATATTTATAGTACAGACATGTGACCTACAATCGCTAAGAGCCTAGTGGCACCAGAAGCTCAGCTGGCCTGAAATATCCTGTTCCTTCATTAAGTCCACATAATTACCTCTGGGTGAGCAGAGATTGGGGTTTTTTTTTTGTTCCCCCTCCCCTTTTTCCTGCATTGCATCAGCAGCTCTTGGAGTACAGCCACCAGGGGAACCCACAGCTCGGGTTGGCTGGGCTGATTGAAGTAGGTCATTAAGAGGTACCCAAAGCAAACACTAAAAACTAAGAACCACGTCCACACTCGTGTAGCTAGGGCTATTTTTGCCAACTGGGGATCTGGCCCTTTGATTTCAATGGAGCAATGGCTGATTTACACCAGCTGGGGATCTAGCCTGTTACACAGTTTCAAATCCATATTCTTTGCCTGTGAGTTTTTAAACCAAAGACGAGACAAAAGTTCTGAACCCGTCTCCACTTTCTTACTTCTTTGTTCCACGGGATTAATTACAAGTGTAACTTTTTATGTTAAGGAGATATTCATTCCCACTAGGGACAGAAATCTGGAGGAATTCAGTGTTTCTAAGATTTTCTATGTCTGAGCTTTCACTTCTATTAGGATGAATGGTCCAACTTTCTTTCTTTCTTTCTTTCTTTCTTTCTTTCTTTCTTTCTTTCTTTCTTTCTTTCTTTCTTTCTTTCTTTCTTTCTTTCTTTCTTTCTCAGCAATTACGTTTTTTTTCTTACTGAATTCAACAATGCAACATGGAATTCCTCCGAAGTTCTGTCACAGCAAGAGATTTTTAGCAGATATGGGCTACCGGAAAGACTTGGGGCTACCCTCCCACCCCCTCTGGAGGTGGGGCAGGGCTGTGCTCTGCTCCTTAAAGGAGCAGAATGCAGCTAGGGAGGACATTCATTATTTAAATGGCTTTAACAGCACAATACACATGCTAACAAACAAAGGCTTTGTTTAAGTTTGTTATCATAGGTTTTGTGCTGTTACATTGATCAGGACTTCTCAAGAGGGGAGGGATGTGGGGGACGGAAGGCGTTTAAACAGTGTTTTTGATTCTGTTTCTCCCCATTGGTCTGAATTACTCATGACATCCATACTGCATCACATCAAGTCCAAATCATCAGAGGAATGCCTCTGCTTGAACTGACCAGAGGATGGTTGGATTCTGATGTCAGCCCAGTTCTGCAGCCTTACAGGAATCAGGTGTTGTCTGCAGTGTACCTAGAATTCTTCTTTGCAGCCAAACTCGTCTAACATACATTTTGTTAACTGGAACTGGAGCAGAAAAACAAAGAAAACAAATGCCTCAATTTCTAGCTTTGTGGGTGAGAGAACTATAAGTGAAGATTATAATGCCAGACACTGATGGCCTTAAACCAGCTTCCTCAGGAATCTGCCAAGAACTTTGCTGAAAATATGTTCCTCATCTTAGCAACGGAGCTAAGACTTATCATATATCTGTCCACCTTTATTCGAATGAAGCTCCTTCTGATCTGACAGCTCAGGCATTGTCAGTTCCATCCAGAACAATTTACAAACTTGGAACCTAATCCTGTAAACCCATAATCATTTTATCAATCACATTGAAGACAATGGGACTATTTGCATGACTATGGACCACTTTTGTGGACTGGTAAGAGTTTCAGGTGTCTGTTCTGTTCCTATAAAGAAAGTTGAATCCCCCATTGAAATGCAATGTTTGGGTACAATACCATAAAGCAGTTTAGGATACAGTTCTACTTAAAATTTGTCTTTTAATAAGTCCTACATATGCTGAAATGGCTCCTCACCCAACTCCCATATTCCATATAAATAGACTGATATACTACATATGTGGGGGGAAAGTGAGTAGTTAAGCATGTTGATGTTTGTATATACAAAGTGGGTTTCAGAAGAGACGGGAAGAGCGTCGGTGCCCTGGGTTTGGGGCGGGGAGGAGTCACATGGGGAGGTCACATGTCCCCCTTGTGTCCCTCCCATGAGTGTAGTACTGGCAAGAAATGATTTCTACTTGTACCACTGGCTATAACTCAGGAAATGCCTTGGTCAAATGACCCCAGATTTGGATCACTAACACTACCCTGCGACCCCTTGAGGCACACCAAACTTCAAAGCAATCTGAGTGACTCTTCGGCTTTTAGAGCACTTACGCGGTTTAAGCTTTAAAGCATATAAAATGGCTGGAATGGAACCTCTCTGGCTGTTTTTCCATATTGGTGTGTGCACACTGTAAAAAGTGAACATTTTCTTAAATTCAGTTTGGGTCCCCTGAAGACAGAGTGAATAAACTTGACAGACTGAGACGTTTTTGACCCTCATCACATCAATAGTTTGATCTCTAGCATTGCAAAAAAAACCCACCTAGAAAACCCCTTTTTATCTCTGCAACCCCTAGCTCAAATGACTTTTTGAAAAAAAAATCTATTTTTTCATGGCTTATATTTCCATAACCCCTTGCTCAAATGACCGATAATTCAGTTTACTAATCCTACCCAGCACCCTCCAGAAGCACACCAATTTTCAAAGGAATCTGACTAAGCATGTCAATGTTAGAGGCCTTAGAAAGTCGACTTTTAAATGGTAGTCACAACACAACTTTAGTTATACTAGCACTGCTGCGTTACTATAATATTTGTCAGTTCGTTTACTGGCTGAGTGCCCATCTCTCAGATTTCTGTCTATAAACCATGATCTCGGAATATTCCATGAGCATTAAAACGGGATTGTGCTGTTAAACAATGAGAACACTGATAGAGGAATAAGCATCAAACTAGGCACCACAGTACAGACATTCACCTCATGTAAACTGGCACAGCTCCATAGCACTATGCCAATTTACACCAGCTGGGGATCTGGCCCTTCATATTTGTTCAATCTCCCTGACACACCCACAACCACTGGGAATTAAATATTTTTTAAATGTCTTGCAGCTTTGCACCTGAATGCAGTAAGAAAAAAAATGTAATTGCTGAGAAAGAAAGAAAGAAAGAAAGAAAGAAAGAAAGAAAGAAAGAAAGAAAGAAAGAAAGAAAGAAAGAAAGAAAGATGGGCCATTCATCCTAATAGAAGTGAAAGCTCAGATATAGAAAATCTTAGCTCATTAGGCTGCAGGTGCGAAGCTGCATGACATTTAAAAAATATTTAATTCACATTGGTTGTTTCAAATCCATATTCTTTGCCTGTGAGATGAGCCACTGGCTCCTCCCAGTGGAGGAGGGCCCTTGGGGAATCGACCCTTCTCTCCCACGGGCACAGATTATTGGAGAGGGGGAGGGAATTGTCCTGAACGCTCCCTTCACCCCAGAGAACTGCAGATGTGGGCAGGGATTCTGAACCCCTGAATGATGAACAGCATGTCAGGAAGGAGACAGGTCAGCAGTGACTGACCACCTATCACCGCAACCTCTGATCTAGTGAGACAATTACAGGACATAACCCAAAGGACATGGACAGAATCCTGAGAGCAGCAAAAGCCCTTCTACAGCTCTAAAATCAGGGAGTCCCATACTCCCCCAAGTCACTGAGTCTCAGCCCCATGGGGAGGGGAAGGAGCTCATTTTTACAGAACTTCCACTTATCGATGGACCATGACCTGCCTCCTTCTACCACAGCACATCAGCTTTAGTCTGACCTCCTGCACATTGCAGGCCACAGAATCTCACCCACCCACTCCTGTAATAGATCCCTAGCCTCTGGCTGAGTTTCTGAAGTCCTCAAATCATGATTTAAATACTTCAAGTTACAGAGGATCCACCGTTTACACTAGTTTAAACCTGCAAGTGGCCTGTGCCCCATGCTGCAGAGGAAGGAGAAAAAAACCCAGGGTCTCTGCCAATCTGACCTGGGAAAAATTCCTTCTCCACCTCAAATATGGCAATCAATTAGACCTGAGTATGTGGGAAAGACCCACCAGCCCGACACCTGGGAAAAAATTCTCTGTAGTAACTCAGAGCCCTCCCCATCTAGTGTCCCATCACCAGCCATTGAAGATATTTGCTGCTAGCAGTCACAGATCGGCTACATGTCATTGTAGGCAGTCTCATCATACCATCCCCTCCATAAGCTTATCAAGCTCAGTCTTGAAGCCAGTTAGGTTTTTTGCCCCCTCTGCTCCCCTGGAAGGCTGTTCCATAACTTCACTCCTCCTCTGATGGTTAGAAACATTCGCCTAATTTTGAGGCTAAATTTGTTGATGGCCAGTTTATATCCATTTTAGGTTGGATATTAGGAAAAACTATTTCACTAGGAGGGTGGTGAAGCACTGGAATGGGTTACCTAGGGAGGTGGTGGAATCTCCTTCCTTAGAGGTTTTTAAGGTCAGGCTTGACAAAGCCCTGGATGGGATGATTTAGTTGGGAATTGGTCCTGCTTTGAGCAGGGGGTTGGACTAGATGACCTCCTGAGGTCCCTTCCAACTCTGATATTCTATGATTCTATGATTTATTCTTGTGTCCACATTGGTGCTTAACTTAAAGAACTCCTCTCCCTCCCTGGTATTTATCCCTCTGATGTGTTTATAGAGAGCAATCATATCTCCCCTCAGCCTTCTTTTGGTTAGACTAAACAAGCCAAGTTCTTTGAGTCTCTCCTCATAAGGTAGATTTCCCATTCCTCGGATCATCCTAGTAGCCCTTCTTTGCACCTGTTCCAGTTTGAGTTCATCTTTCTTAAACATGGGAGACCAGAATTGCACACAGTATTCCAGATGAGATCTCACCATTATCAGTGAGATGTGAGTCCAGCCAAAGATATCCCTCAGCTCTAAGGGTATTTCATTGCAGCAAATGGGGAAGGTTTAATGTCTGAAGAGAGAATAGTCTTAAAAGCCAAATGCAGGTGAGACAATGAAAATCAGCTGGCCCAGTTCTTCTCTCAGCCCTGTTCATAAAATGGGGCTGAGCTAGGGTAGCTGGCAGGAGAATGTCACTCAGTGTTTATGTTTTCACATTAATTTTGTATTTGGTGGCTGGCCTGGGAGATGAACTTTTTCCATCAGTGCCCCTGATTATGAGCCCTGCAGAGCTCCAGGGTACCTACCCAAAATGCCCTTAGGAGAACATAATTCAATAAATTCCCTTGGCAAAGCTTCAGATGCACACAGGCTTGATATTCGGTAGGCCTCCTCTGTAAGCAGCTAGATCAGGTCTCAAACTATTTGCATACCCAGTAGTGTTTCTGCAGCTCTGGCAGGGTGGGAAGAGCCTGTTTTAATCTAGATGTGGTATGAACTTTACCCACAGCTCTTAATGAGCTCTGAAAGCCCTTTGTTATAAGTCGTTGTCCCCTCCATGTTCTCAGATAGTATCAGCTCCCACTGATGGTCTCAGAAAAAAAAGTCACAGGGTTAACTGGGATGTCCATGCGTTTCAGCACAAGAGATTTTTACCACACCGTAAGGATCAGAGGTCATCTTGACTCAGGAGACAGCAACTCACCCCTACAGGTATGTTTACTAATGTGTAACTGACCAAGGACTGGGTTCTGAGCTCAGTGGCATCAGTGTGAGCTCTGACTGTGTTCTCCCAGATCTCTTTCCATTCTGAAGCATCCTGGAATCTGGTCAGGGCTGGTAGTTTGTCCGTTGCCCACAAGGGGCTACGTATTCTGATGTATTTCTGAGGGTTGGGGAAAGGAGGGATGGTCAGAACATATTTTTATTTGTTTGTTTGTTTGTTTGTTTTTTCATGGACAATTTTGACAAGAATGAAGAGAGACAAGGTGGGTGAGGTAATAGCTTTTATTGGACCAATTTCTGCGGGTGAAAGAGACAAGCTTTCAAGCTACACAGAGCTCTTCTTCATGTTTCTGAATAAGCTTGAAAGCTTGTTGCTTTCACCAACAGAAATTAGTCCAATAAAAGATATTACCTCACCCACCTTGTCTCTCTAATATCCTGGGACCACCATGGCTACAACAACACTGCCAACGACAAGGATGGAAACATTTTTATTTCTGTCAAATTTTTCAGTGGAAAACTTTGATTTTTGTACAAAAAACAAAAACGCTGAAAATGTCTGGCCAAACCTGGAAAAAAAATTGCTTTGGGGCCAAAACATTTGGTGTTGGGGGTTTTCAATTTTCTGACAACAAATGTTTGAAGAAAAGCCGACACTTTTAGTGAAGATATTAATTTAGCAGAAAACCCAGTTTTCCGCTGGAAATGAGTTTCAATGGAAAACAGTTGATCAGCTTCAGGAAAAATTGCAGGAGCTGACAGAGGTGGTGCCAGGTGCATCTGGGCAGCAACATGTCTCTTGCTGCTTGTGCAATGGCTGAAGCAGGGAAGCAGCTATGAAGAAGTAGCTGCCATGTCTCTCTCTCCCTCCCACCCCCTGCCCTGCTGCTGCAGCTATATGGGAGAACACTATGAGAGGAGGCTTAATAATGGAAACATGCAATTTCTTCCAGGCAGAGACTCCAGAACAATAACACATAGTTCTTACTTAGCACTTTTCATCAGTAGAACTCAAAGCACTTCTCAACCTTTAAAGTATTTATCCTCCCAGCACTGCTGTATGATAGAGATGTGCTATTTGTCCCCATTTTAGAGATGGGAAACTGAAGCCCAGAAAGGCTAAGTGATTAAAAGTTTGGTCAATAGAGGTAATATACTTAGACATCTGTAAGGCATTTCATTTGGTATCGCACGACATTTTACTTAAAAAAAAACTAGATTGATATAAAACTAACATGGCACATGTTAAATAGATTAAAAACTGGCTAACTGATAGATTGCAAAATGTAATGATACACGAGGAATCATCAGAGAGTATGTGCGTTTCTAGTGGAATCCCACATAGATCAGTTCTTTGCCCTACGCTATTGAACATTTTTATCAGTGACCTGGAAGAAAATATAAAATCATCACTGATAAAAAGCTTGCAGATGACACAAAAATTGGGGTAGTGACAAATAATGAAGAGGATCAGTCAACTGATTCAGAGAGATTTGGATCATTTGGTAAGCTGGGCTTAAGCAAACAATGTGTGTTTAATACAGCTAAATGTAAATGTATACATCCAGGAACAAAGAACATAGGCCATACTTCCAGAGTTACTGCAGAGAGTTCTTTCCCAGGTGTCAGGCTGGTGGGTCTTGCCCACATGCACAGGGTCTAATTGAT
Organism: Emys orbicularis; assembly: GCF_028017835.1. Classification (NCBI taxonomy): domain Eukaryota; kingdom Metazoa; phylum Chordata; order Testudines; family Emydidae; genus Emys; species Emys orbicularis. Next base: position 15,936,570 of record NC_088695.1, on the reverse strand, counting down.
CACCATATTCAGGGTTGGATAGGAATTTTTCCCCGGTTCAGATTGGCAGACACCCTGGGATTTTTTTTTTTGCCTTCCTCTGCAGCATGAGCCACGGGTCACTTGCAGGTTTAAACTAGTGTAAAAGGTGGATTCTCTATAACGTGAAGTCTTTAAATCATGATTTAAGGACTTCAGTAACTCAACCAGAGGTTAAGAGTGGGTGGGTGAGATTCTGTGGCCTGCAATGTGCAGGATGTCAGACTGTATAGGGAGATGTTGGCAAACCAGTAAAGTGCTTGAAAACAGTATTGCTTATTGCTAAAAGCAGCCTCAGCTTGACCAAGGCAGGCGGAGAGGGGGTTTTGGTGCCACAGAAAGGGCAGCTTGACCCCGCGTCCTTCCTGATATGAATTGTGTTGAAGTTGCTGATAGTTGCGTTTTAGAAGAGCAGGATGTGCCCTCAGGAATGTGTCTAACAGGGTCTCAAGGCTGCAAACTCTGGGGAAAAAACACACCTGATTAATCAATAATCAGAAGAAAACCTCTTGCTTGACCATTGAAACTGTTTGCTTCACAAGTTTTCTTTAAGGGACATGTCATTGTGTTACTAATGTATAAAATAAGGGGGAAAAGTTTGAGGTAGTGGGATTCTTCGGGACTGGACTCTCCCTCTGGATACATCTTGTGTTCTCCACCAGCTGCCGCTGTGCCATTCCAGAGCCACACTCAGCTTTGGCAATTATTGAGGTTTGGGGGTGTTTTACTAACCTGTTGCGGACGTGTGTAAGTGCTTGAGACTAAGTAAAGTTTAGCTTTAAGTGAAAGCACTCTTGTGTTGTCCTGCTTGTGCCAGCCATCTATCGGTCGGACGGCCGTGTCTCCGCTGATTTATTTCCTGACACCACCTAGCACAGAGTAAAAGTTACCAAGAGCTTTGGGTTGAAAGAACCCCTGGTGGTCCCTTCTGACCTTAGTCTATGAGACTCTGAAAAAGATTTGGGGGTCATGGTGGATAATCAGCAGTGCGATGCTGTGGCCAATCCTTTGATGTGTAAACAGAGGAATCTTGAGCAGGAGTGAGAGGTTATTTTACCTCTGACCTGGTCACTGGTGCAACTGCTGCTGGAATCCTGTGTTCAGTTCTGGTGCCCACAGTTCAGGAAAGTTGTTGATAAACTGAAGAGGGTTCAGAGAAGAGTCATGAGAAGGATGAATGATTGGAAAACTTGCCTTATAGTGATAGACTCAAGGAGCTCAATCTATTTAGTTTAACAAGGAGAAGGTTAAGCAGGAACTTGGTCACAGTCTGTAAGTACCTACATGGGGAGCAGATACTTAATAATAGGCTCTTCAATCTAGCAGAGAAAGGTATAACATGATCCAATGGCGGGACATTGAAGGTAGACAAAACCTGACTGGAAATAGGGCGTACATTTTTAACAGTGAGGGTAATTAACCATTGGAACAATTTACCAAGGGTCATGGTGAATTCTACATCACTTGACAATTTTAAAATCAAGACTGGATGTTTTTTCCCAAAAGGTCTGATGCAGGAATTATTTTCATGCAGTTCTCTAGCCTGTGTTATGCAGGAGGTTGGAGTAGATGATCACAATTGTCCCTTCTGGCCTTGCAATATATGACTTGCCCAAGGTCACACAACCAGTCTGTTGCAGAGGAGGGATATTGAACTCAGGTCTTCCAAGCCCCCAGTAAGCACCCTAACCACTGACCATTCTTCCTGGCCATGTGGGCTATTACATTACATGTGTGTGGTATTATTGTGTGACAAACACCAGCCCCACACATGCTCAATCAGGCATAAGAATTGCTCAGATTCCTGAATGGTGTTTTTAATAACAAATAGCTGTTTAACCTGACCAGAATCAAAAGGTGCCAAAGTGAGTGCTGGGTGGAAGCACGTCTAGAACTCCCTGGCCTCTGCATACCTCAGAGCTGAATCTGGCCAGTGAGTTGATTCACCTCTAAATTAGAGTGTGGAGAACTGTGTCTTTCCCAGCTTGTACCTTCCCTTGAACAATCTGCTTCGGACCATGGATAGAGACCAGACAGACCATGTCTCTGATCCACGATGGCAAGTCCCGTGTTCCTCTTAAACTGCAAACTGCAGAGACACAAGCGAAACTATTTGGCCATCATTCAGCCCTAGCACAAGTAAGGTGATCTCCTTTGGCTTCAGTGGAACTGCATCCACTTCTTCTATGGGTGCAGCAGCCCCCCGTATTCCATGTAACTATGGAAAATCTTCTGCTAGAGTTCCAGTGTTTAGTCCAGATTACATTTAAACAACCCAGGGAACAGTCTGCTATTACGTAGTATACAGGGAATAAGCCAGAGGCTCATGCAGCTAACGCTCATGGATTTCATTGAGATTGTCATCCTAAATGTTCCCTTTCTGAATTCCATTTTGATCAGGGTCTGGTACTACACAGGGGTCACTGAGGGCAGGGTGTGAAGGGGACAGGGCTGCATAGGGGTAACTGAGGCAGAGTGTGAGTGGGACGGGTCTGTACAGGGGTCAGTGAAGGCAGGGCGTGAAAGGGAGGGGGCTGTGCAAGAGTCATGGTGTCAGAATTCAGAAATGGTGTGATTGTAGAAATGATATTTATACTGCATATAGAAATTATGAGGCTCATTTCTGTGTCTTTCATCTTGAAATGTAAGGGCTGATTCTGCCATAAATGAAGGTGTGAGTTCAAGACAGTGGGTTTGCCCAGGGTTAATTAATATGAATGAATGATTCTGAATAGCAAATACATTTGAAAAAATAGTTGGCTGTGATGGACACATCATCCAGACACGGAGGCAACATTGATCTACGTTAATGACTGCCGGAAAACTATTCCCATATCTCTAAGAGTAAGACAATGATATTTAGGGAGATTTATAAAAAATACACAGTCACTTTCACGTTTCAAAGTCCAATATTATTATTTTTTCCTGCAGAGCAATAACTTTAATCATATTTATTTCTCTCTTCTTCCTTTCATAACCCCTGTCCCTCTGTAGAGCGTCTCCCAGGCAGGAAATGTCCAACCAAACCACGAGGTCTGAGTTCCTTCTCCTGGGATTCTCTGACGTTTGGGAGCTGCAGATTTTACATTTCACAGTGTTTTTAGTCATTTACCTGGCAGCCCTGATGGGGAATCTTCTCATCGTCACAGTCATAACCCTCGACCGCCACCTTCACACCCCCATGTACTTCTTCCTGAGCAACTTATCCATCCTAGACCTCTGCTACATCTCAGTCACCGTCCCTAAATCAATGGCCAACTCCCTAACCAACACCAGACGGATCTCTTTCTCTGGATGTGTCACCCAAGTCTTTTTGTTTGTGTGGTTTGCTGCTGCAGAGTTGGCCTTCCTTACGGTGATGGCATATGACCGCTATGTAGCCATCTGCCTTCCTCTGCGTTACAGAGAAATCATGAACAGAAGTGCATGTGTCCAGATGGCAGCTGGTTGCTGGGTCAGCAGCACAATCTATTCGTTGTTTCTTACTGTTGATACCTTCAGGCTGCACTTCTGTGAGTCCAGTGTGATCGGTCAGTTCTTCTGTGACATCCCACAGCTGCTAAAGGTCTCCTGTACTAATATACATGACCATGAAATTTTGCTTCTTGTCTGTTGCTCAGTCGTTGGCTCCATGTTCATTATTTCCATATTTGTGTCCTACATTCACGTTTTCTCCACTGTGCTGAGAATCCCCTCTGCACATGGCAGGTACAAAGCCCTCTCCACCTGCCTCCCCCACCTGATAGTGTTTTCTTTATTTATGAGCACCACCATGTTCACCTACATGAGGCCAAAATCAATGTCCTCACTGTATCTGGACCTGCTGGCTGCCATGTTCTATTCCGTGATGCCACCAATATTGAATCCCATGATTTACAGCCTCAGAAACAAGGCAATAAAACATGCTTTGGGGGAAATGACAGGAAGGATATTTTGCATGAAGAAAAATTAATCCCTCTCCCTTTGCTCCTAGAAATTGTCCAGATAACACACATGATGGAATAAAGCCATTCCCATGTTTCACCATGACTGATTGACCATTTCAGACTCTCATAGATTACAAGACTGTAAGGGGCTATTATGGTCATCTAATCTGACCGGTTGCATAACACAGGACAGAGAATTTCCCCCAATGATTCCTGCATCTACCCAATATTTTGTGGTTAAGGTAGAACATATATATTTATTTTAGAAAGACATCTTTGTTAATCTGTATCCCTACATGTGATTTAGGAGCTGTGTGTGTTGGTCTAAGAGAAGGAATCAGACAGTTCCAACACCTTCCCCCACAAACTAGATACAGTCACAAAACCAATGATCGCAAGCCATTAAAGCTGAATGGGTCCAACCTCCCAGAGAATGGCACACTCAAGATGGGGCATAGATGGCCTGGCTGGATACTCCAGCTTTCTGAGGCAGAAGGAAGCTTCCACACCATTGAGCAATACCGTACGTGGGTCCAGATGCACAGGGAGGATGGGGACTTTCAAAACCCCCAGATTTCTCTGGAAGAGGGAGACCGAATTACAGTGAGAATATGAGACCAGGCTGAGTCTCAGAAGCTTCTTGGCTTCCTAAGAGCATGTGAATTGGTTCATGTCTTCTCCTGTAACTCAAGAGGGACCCATCGCACTCAGCTTGCTGAGAAGTGTACGTTTAGATGGGACTAAATATAGTGTCATAGTTCCATAGAGTTTAAGCCCAGGAGGGACCATTAGATCATCTAGTCTGACCTCCTGTACGACACAGGACATACAATTTCACCCAGCTACCCCTGTATTGAGCCTGATAACATGGGTAGGACTAAAACATTTCAGTCCTCAGCAGATGGACCTGTTGTGAGCCAGTGATGGAGTAGGAATTTTTGCAATGTTTTTAGGAATTCCTTGGATGCCTCAGTTTCCCCTATGTGCTGCATTGTTACCCAGTGGGGAGGAAAGAGTTGGCTGCTGGAAGAAGTCAGGGCTCTCATCTGGGATCTGACCAAGGAGAGATGGAGAGAGACAAAGAGCTTGAACAATAGGGTTCACTATAGCTTGTCAGGGCTCTGGGCTAACCTAACAAGAAGGGACTTGGACCATGTTTTAACCTTCAGTTCTCTATGCTAACGTAAGGACTTCCTATGCTGCATTCCAGACCCTACTTTGTTGACAATGCTGTTTGAGTGACACTGCAAATGCTTGGTGAGGTGCATTAATCCCTGAAGAGTGGACAAGTCTCTACCAAGAGCCTGTCTCAGCTGGACTCGCTGAACAGAGCTCACGGTGCAAAGCAGGAGGGCTGAAGCCCCAGAGGTTCATTCAAGGAGGTGGTGAGGCTTAGCCTATGCAGGAAGAGTGAGACTCCTCGGGGGTCTGGCACACTGAAGAGGTTCCTCCTAGAGACTGTTCCCAAGCTGGGGGCACAGCACCGATCCTGTGGCTCTGTGACAGAGCCACAGGTGGAGAACAGGAGAGTCTGAGGTGCCACCAATGCCTGAGGCCACTGCAACGGCAGAGAATTGATTAGGTGCAACATGCCCGGATGATCCCAGCAGGTGACCCGGGCCCCATGCTGCTGAGGAAAGTGAAAATCCCCAAGGTCCCTGACAATCCAAGCTAGGGAGATTCCTTCCTCACCCCAAATCAGGTGATCAATAGGGCTTGAAGCATGTGAGCCAGACCCACCAGCCAAGCATCTAGAAAAAAGGATTCTCTGGGCAACCTCAGAGCACTGGTCCACCACATCCAGTGCCCCAGCTCCAGCTTCAGAAGAAGGTGTGTGTGTGTGTGTGTGTGTGTGTGTTGGGAGGTGGGGGGGATGGACAGAATCCATCAGACCAATAGTGCATTGGGGGGTAAAGTCCGATCTGACCACTGTAGGTCAGCAGCTGAAGCTGTTTGAGATGTGCATAGGCTGTTTGTTGTTTTGAAACATATTGTTAAAGGTTTGTTCCAATTGCTAAATAAAATACTTTGTTTTACGGTGGGTGTTGGTCAATTTCACTGGCCACACGTTCCTGGAGTGAAGAAACACAGGTGTCTGAAACCCAGTTGGACCTGCAGGATGATAAGCGGTTGTTATGTGGGATAGAGTACCTAGGTCCTGGTCTGAGAGTACAAGGAGCATGAAATTCTGCTCTGAGTCAGATGAGGGTATGAGGCTCAACACCTGAGGTGGGTGTTTTCAAAGAGACCAAAAAGTAGGCAGAGGTGTCCCTAGCCCATAACCAGTTCTACCCTTGGCACAGCCATATGACAGTGACACCTATCAGGAAACTTCTGTAGGTCGTAAAAACAAGGATCCTGGGGAACAATTTCAAGTCATGCAAGATGAGAAATGGCCTAATACTCCTTGACTTCAAAGGGAGGAGATTGGGGGACTGCGCGATTGCTCTAGGCACTGCTCAGCAAGGAAGTGTCTGGAAAAGAAAGGCCCGTATCATGATGTGTGCTTAAGAGGTAGAAGGTTTGGTGCCCCAGATTTCTCTCCTCAGTACTGCTTGTAACAGGATAATGCACAGAGTGAAGCACTCAGGGAGAAGTGAATTGGGCCAATCTCATCCAGTGAGTCTGCAGCCGACCCAGGAATTAAACCTAGACCTCATGACCCACACGGTCTGGCCAGCATGTCTCCAGAGAAATCAGCCATGCCAAGTGATTGCAATGGACACAGGGACTTTCACTAGGGCATTTGGGGCTCCACCATCTGAGACCAATAAATGTACCCCTGGGAAGGAGCTGGGTCCTTAATAATATGAAGACAGGGAAAAGGGGGCCTAGCATAAACTTTCAGAAGTAATTAGTGACTTGGGTGACTCAAGCGGGCACCCCTCAGAAAAGAGACACCTTAACATGAGACTGATTTTCAGAGGGCAGGTCCTGAGCACTTTCTGTGGGTCAGGAGCAGTTAAAGGTGTCTCACCCTGGACACCCAAAATCTCCAGTCGCTTTTGAAAACTGAGACCAAAGTGCTAATAAGAGCCCCTGGCCTACTCACTGAGCTTCGGGTGGGCTGCTGAAATGAACTGAACGTCCCAGTCAGTTCCTTGTGGGCAGAAGGACATATCATGCAAACTGGCCCATTGTCTGCAAGGATCTGCAGCACGCTGGTAGGTCTCTTAAGAGAGATCAAGGATTTAATATGAGACGCAGAACAGATTTCTCAGGGCCCCTCTAGGAAATGGCTGAAGCTCTTTGCACAGAGTGGGATGAAGTAGGGTGAAGCCACTGCCAGAGCTTTACATTTTTGTTACTTAAATATATAAACATTCACTTTCTGGGATGACTGAAACTTTCAGGGCGAGGGAAAGACAAGCAGATGCCGAGCGCCTGGTAGGCATCCCAAGGCTCTAAAGATGTAGGTCAAGATTAGGACCAAGGCTAAATCCGTTTTATCATTTTACATTCTTCAGCGCATCATTTCAGTTACGGTTCCACAGGGCACGGCAGAGTCAATTACATTTTCTTCCATAGGCCCATGGCGGCCAAACGCTTTCCTGGTGTAACTCTGCAGAAGTAAACGGACTTGCGGCAGGGATGTGTCCAGCCCATTCTATTGAGTTATTTCCTCCTGAATCCACTCCAGTTCCCCATTGGGGATAACCGGAGCAGTGTGCTCCCCGTAGGTGGCTCTCAGGGAACCCCCACAGGCTGTTAGTTTTAGTTGCTATTGCTACCTGCATTCCTGAGCTGTTGGGATGGTCCTTGTACACTATGCAGAAGCTGAACATGGGGGTAAGGTGCTTCAGGGTGTCCAGAGAAAGTGTGACAGTTCTTGACTTTAACCCCGCACTGGCCATTGGGAAGCAAATGAGGTCTCATTTCACACCACAGTCACCTGTGGCTATCACAGAAAGCTCATTGTAGACAGGGAGTGGCTGGCTTGGGGCACAGGGAATGAGGTAGGTCCCTTAATCATTAGGAACCTTCTTCAGAGCAGTCCAATAGAGTAGTGTCCAGAAGCTGCCTACTTTCTGACCCCTATGAAAAGAGTGGGTGACGTTTCTCAAGATCCTATGCAAAAAACCAGAGCACATACCCCCAGCCAATCCATATGAGCTAATTGGCTCCTTTGGGAGACTCAGCAAAGACCAAGGATCAGCCCTGACTCAGAGAGACCGTCTCACAGCACGAGAGGGCAACTCAGTTCCCAGCTCCCATTAAGTCATTGACTTCTTTGTGGAAATTGCACCAACCAGCAGATGGGAGCAATTGTGGCAAACATGGCAGGGGCGTGGTTTCTAGAGATGGACCAGAGCCAGAACCCAACAACACAAGCCCTTCTTACCTGAATGGCTCAGGTTGTGCCCATTTCTGGATGTTTCATTCAAGAATATCCATCTTCATTCTGCTGAACTATTCCCAGTTTTTATAAAGAAGGAAGTGATGAGTTATGCTCCCATTGGAAGCATTGGTCGGGGGGGGGGGGGGTGTCATTATATTAAAAATTCAAAAAAAAATTGGCAGAAGGGAAATCCCCTATTCTGGCCAGCTCTTGCCAAGACAGATTATTTTTACCCTCCTTCTTTGTGTGTTTTGACAATAAATTTTTTGAGAAGTGAGGCCTGATCAAGCTCTTCTAAACTTCAGAAGAAGTTCAGAGCATCATGGAAAGCCACCAGTCCCATTCCTCTCTGCATTGTCACAGTAGCATTCAGATGTGGGACAGGGTTCCAAAGAGGAACAGGAGAGCTTGTGTCCAAATGGCAGCCAGTGACTGGGTCAGTGGGATTCTGTACTCTGCACACTGGGAACACGTTTGCAATATCCTTTTCCAGAGGCATGGTAGTGGATCAGTTCTTCTGTGAAATCCCCCAGCTACTCAAGCTCACCTGCTCTGACACATACCTTGGTGAATTTGGGATTATTCCATTTGATGTGTGGTTAGCCCTAAGTTGCCTTGTCTTTATAACTGTGTCAGACCTTGACCATAATGCTGAGAATCCCCTCTGAGCAAAGGCCAGCATAACGGCTTTTCTTCCTGCCTTCCTCACCTCATCGTGGTCACCTTGTTTCTTCTCACTGCCACCTTTGCCTCCAGCTCTCCTTCAGGACTGGATCTCAGGGCAGTTGTTCTCTGTTCTATTCTGTTGTGCCTCCCATGACGAATCCAATCATCTATAGCAAGAGGAATAAGGAGCTCAAAGTTGCGCGGAGAAAGCTGACGGCGTAGACATTACCCACCAAGAATAAAATGTCCAGCTTTCTCCCATGTCCACAGTTTCATTCTGTGTTTCTTTATAAATATAATCAATTTATGTCAAAATTGTTTCTATGAGAACATAGTGTGCAATCTGTTTATAGAGTAGTAAAGCTCCAGACTTACTCCACTGAACTCCATTGAGTTACTATAGGTTACAGTGGTGTAAATAAAATAAGAATCTATCTATCTATCTATCTATCTACTGAAACTAGTTAAAATGGAAAACTGAATCACAAGTCCACCTAATTTTGGCGTAATCAATTTTCACCTTTATTTATAAATTTTCAGACCAAATTATTGTCACTTTTATCTTATCAGCCTATATATTTATGTCAGACAATAAACAGATAAGATGGAACAGGTAGGGGCTCAAGTTACCGATTCTGGGGATATCGGAAGCTCTCCTACACTTCATGATAGTTGTCTCAGTCTCCAGCCTCTGGTCTGGCCCTTCAGTCTCATTCCTTCTGCTCCAGTATTTCTACAACTTGGACTCTCATTCACTTGGTTTTTATACCTTTTCCTATTACTTATTCATTAGCTACCCTCCAATCAATGTTACACATTGTATCTTACATAACCCATACAATGTGTGTGCAAACTTCAGTTGACACAACTTTTGCTGTCCTACACTACTTTCATGCCATTATATTTATGTCAACTCACTCCTGTTTTTCCCAGTACAGGGACTTCTAGCATAACAATTATTATACTAATTAACTTCCTTTTATCTAAATCCTCCAACTCAATAACAAAATATCATTGTGACCCTAAGCACCAGTTTATTCACACCCTAACACACTACTGCAATAGTTTTTGTACAAAATATGCTTTGTGAGGTATCATTTGAAAACTAATGCCACACTGGTCAATAATACCAACTCAAACCAGGTGTGGCCCAGATTCAATGATCTATTCATTTGGACCGGAGATTACAACAGGAAGAGATAATTTGCATAATAGCAACCACCAAGGGGGAGAAACCATCTGGAAGCCTTATCCTCCAGACCTCATGGCTGCTTTACTAAGCATGAACTAAAACATTTTATCTGGGGTACCCTTCAGCAGAATCTATTTCAAAGGTTTGGTGGACTATAGAAGAGAGGGGCAAAGAGCCCCATGTTGTCTTTCACCCAAGAAGACAAAGGAACCGAGGACTGCGGACTTAGTGGGAGAGCCTGCCCAAGGGACTGGTCAGCCACCGTGCAGCAAGGAAGTGGTAAGAATCTTATTTTGAACCAAGACTGTAGTTTCATTAAGTCTTAGTCACTAGAAAGTGTTTTTCATTTTTATTTGCTTTTTTTGTAACCATTTCTGACTTTATCCCTTATGCTTGAACTCACCAAAACCTCTCTCTTTTCGTTAATAAACATGTTTGAATTGAAGTGATTATTAATTCCTGTTTAAGCAACAAGCTGCTGTGCTTTTGTCTCTTTAAGGCAGCAATGGAGCTTATTATTACTTCTCTGAATGTTTCAGGAGAGGACTAGACATTTCAGGGCAGATGGCTTTGGGGAAATTCGGGCCTGGGGTGTGTTGGATCACTTGGTTAATAGTAATCAAGGCCAGTGGAGACCACAGTGTGGCTGTGATGTAACAAGCAGGCTGCTGGAGTGAGAGTTGCTGAAGCAAGTGTGCTTAACACAGAGACACTCAGTTCATGCTTGTTTGCTGGCTGGAAGCATCCAGCCAGAGATGTACAGCAGCAGAGTATTTGAAGGCACTCAGAATTATAGGACAAGCAGCGACACAATCTTTCACTGGTCTGGGTTGCACCCCAAAACGTGACAATCACCTTTGTCCTGTCAGCTGTAACCATTATCGAAACAAATCTATGTAAGAGAAAGAGATTGGTAAAACAACACTCATGACAGGCAAATGCTAGGCCAAGGTCTTGGCATAAGTATTACCCCATCCAAACTCATTTACTATCCATAATTATAAACTATTAAACTTACTAATAAACCCCTTATTTTTACCATTCAACAATTCTTCATCTTTATATTTCAGTATCATAATTCAGCATAATTCATACCATCCTAATATATTCATTAACCTTTAAATTTTATTTGAATAAGAAAGTTATAGGGACAATGATCTTTAATGTCAACATTTCTTATCTTCTCCAAAAATGGGTTTTGGGGGGACTTTTGCTCAAAGTTCTAACATCAGGCTTGTCAATTATTAAACGGCCTTCTCAGTAATTTTGCCCATTGCATCTTGAGGAGTGATCTTTCAGACACTACTTACCTACCTACATTAGGGCTTTATACTGCCAACATCACCACACTATCTGAGCATATCACACATAAATTCAGTAGCTATAGTTAAATACCAAGTGGATTTCATAAAGTATCTGCCTCTTCTTCTACTTTGGGATAAAATATCTGCTTGGGATTGTAGGCCTTGCTGGAGCTCTAGGCATAACTAGCAGTGTGAACCAAAGGCTAGGAACCAGAGTAGGTCTGGCCTTGGCAGAATAGTAGCTTACCCGGTGTCAGCTAACCAAGTAAGCACATTCCTGACCAGAGAGGATGGTACAAAAATACACAGATCTCTCAAGTAACTATGTAAATGCATCCCTAAGAGATGGTGCAAGAACACACTGACCCCTCATAAAGATAAGGAGGGAATGACAGGATAATGGATAAGGATGTTGTGTTCAATCTAGCAGGTACGAGGATTAGGGTGGTAACTAACAACATCTGGAGTGTAATACATAACTTGTTTGTATCAATGTATAAAAAGAGAAGTCATAGGAGGGGCATCTCTGTTCTGCTCTAGGAGGACAGGATCCTGGTGTCCTGACTGAACCAGTACCATTGTCACAGGCATACATGTGTTAGTGCACCTGTAGCTCCTATGGACACTAATACCGTGCTTTGTCGAGCACCTTCACCACTGAACTAAGCCTGTGGTTTTCCTTATGAATAATATCGAGGTCTGCTGAATCAGCACGCTGCACTCTCTGCTGGTGCAGCTAACACAGGAGCTCCAAGAGCAGCTGCACTAGCAGCATTAACACTCCGCAGCACTTACAACATTGGTGACCCCGACCGCTGATTTGGTAAGCAGCGAGCTGCCCACTTTATGGTTCACAACCTAAGATGGCAGAAAACTCCGAGTGATGGAATTCGCTCATGTCATACCCTCCCCTCCCCCAGAAATCCTCACAGAGTTTGATACGGTTTGGATGCAGTAGGTAATGTGTAGGTGTCGTCCATGTGAGGTCAAAAACGAAAGTGGGGATACATGGACTGGAATCTGTAAGACTAGGGCAGAGACTGTAGCCTTGAAGAAGAAGAAGAAGAGTAAGAAATGTAGAATATTGCAAACTGTGGGTATGGCCATTAGATGGCTATGACAACACGCCACAAAATTGTCAGGGCAAGTAACAAAAAAAATAGAAGAAGCAACAGAAGCAATAGAGCACTGGAAAGCGCAAGCTCTGCCGGCAGGGTAGCAAGCAGTCCAGAGACATGATATGTTGCAGCAAGCACAGGAACAGAATAGAAAATTGGAGAATCTGCAAAAAAGAGAAGTGCCGTCCCCGGTTATAAAACTTGGTGGGTACAACAGGCTTCAGGAATTTATATAGTGCCTGAAGGATGGGGACAGAAATGGAAAAAGGTGGCCCTAGAGAAATTAAAAGATGGAACATGGGATGACTGGAATTGGTGTTGGAAAGGGGACACTGGGAATGACCCAGACCAAGAGCCACCAAGCAGTCCATGGGCAGGGGCCACTGCATTGCAACCACCACTGTAAGATGAAAGCCAGGTACTGGTAAAACCTAAACCGAGACCTAGACTGGTGCCTGTTAGAACAGGAGAAGTGAGTGCACAGGAGGGAGGAGGAGCAAACAATAAATCAGATGGAGGAGAAAACGGAACAGTTAACAGAGTACATTAGGTGACAGGGCCACAACTCTCTTGGATCAGGTCTCCCTCCCTTCCTAGGTTGATCTTCCCCCCCACACACCTCTACTCACTTTTGCCCTCTCTTTGTTCTAAAGGTTATAGTTATTACAGAAATCTCCATTACAGAAAGAAATGGAGCAACTGAAAAAAAAAAGAAAGAAAAAAAGAAATTGTCAAAATACTTAAGGTGGTAACATTACTTTAAATAAGCCCAGTAAATTAATTATTTTAACCCTTCAGGAATGCAACAGCTTGAAATTCTCTTAACTTTCTTTAAGGTTTGGTTTCCAAACAACAGAAATGCTAGCTCTGCTTCTAATCCTAGCCACTGACTAATATTTGAAACATGGATTTTCCTTATTTTCATATAGTAGAGTTTTTAAAATAAAAGTGATATGAGGTAATGGAAATTGCCTTAATTAACTACATTAATATAAAAAAGTGGGAAAATAATTTTATAGGAATTTTTATGAATTCCTATTAAAAGTTTTAAATTAAAAGGTAATGACTTACTTATTTACCTCTTTCATTTACCAGTCTGTTTTCTAAAATGCATTGCCTTAATAACTTTAAGCTCTTAATGCCTTATCTTTTAAAGTTATAAATACAATTCTGGCACCATTCATCTTTAATTGTAAGCTTGTCATGTATGTTGTCCTGTCTTGTCATATGTGTCACATGACTACTTTTTTTGTTTTGTTTTTATTTTGTTGCAACAAAAGCCAATTTTATACTTTTTTTAATATAAGTAGTACCACACAATTTTAATATTATGTTGGGTTATAACCATCATAATACCAATTAATTATTTTTTTTGCAAAGTTCAAAAAGGCCTCAGTTATAAATATGTGTACATATATTTCTGCCTCAATAGCTAATGCAATTGCAAAAAAAAAAAAAAAAAAGGATTATCATTTATTAATCACAAGGTTTTTTTTATTCAAAATAAAAACGGTAGGGGAAAAACCTCCACATTAATGCAAAGGGATATGAGAGTCTTTGTTTGCTTGATTGTCTGACTGGTGGGTCTTGCTCACATGCTCAGGGTCTAACTGGTCACCAGATTCAAGATGGGAAGAAATTTCCCCCCAGGTCAGATTGGCGGGTGTGCTGGGGATTTTTCGCTTTCCTCTGTAGCATGGGGCACAGATCACCTGCTGGGATCATCTGGGCACATCTCACCTAATCAATTCCCTGCCACTCCAGAGGCCTCAAGATTGGTGGCACCTCGGGCTCTGCTGTTCTCTGCCAATGGCTCACAACAGTGTAGTCTCCTAAGGACTGAAATCCTGAGTTTCACTAAAGTCATTGGACTCAGTAAAGGGTTATCTGGGTGACGTTTAATGGCCTGTGATATACAGGTAGTTGGACTGTATGATGTCATGGTGCCTTCTGGCCCCAAATGCTGCAAAACTATGAACACTATGAAGCATTCCTTTAAATTGTCCGCAAAAACCTTTATTAGAAAATATATCTATTTGACTTGCAAAGCCAAGGACTTGAAAGTTGAAAAATGCCTGATTTGTTTTTGCCTGCATCCATACTGTGCACTGCGTGAGGCAAGGCTCCTGGTGAATCGTCCTTCCAATGAGTAAGTATTCATGCAGTGGAACAGCTTCAACAGCTTTAACGGTCAGGATGAGAGTGACCGAGAGAATGACCCTGATTCCCCTCTTCATAATATCTCATGAGGTGAATGTCAAGGGAGCATAGAACTTGCCACTTCTATTGACCAGGAGTGGTGTGTGCGCCTCACTGCTGACAATCAAAGCACTAGTCAGATGCGCTGTCACACTAGTGTCCATTGGCATAGCTCTTTTATAGTCAATGGGGCTGCATAAATTTACACCATCTGAGGATCTGGGCCAAGATGTCGCTTGATCAAATGCATTAAAAAAATAGAACAAATTAGAGCCCAAGCCCAACAGACCTAGCAAAAACGGTCCCCCGGTTCTGTCAGACAATAGACTAAAAATTTTGCCATGAAACTAAAATACTAAAACAACAGTGTATGTTCTGTGCACACATTTACTGCAATCTGTACTCAGATGGCAACAGTACTGCACAATCAATGTGGTGCTAGAACAGGTGGTCTGTGTTCTGGTCCCACTGACCTTGAGTATGTACCTTCAGGGTCTAAGGCAGGTTTGTACACACCTTGTGCACCTAACTCCCTTAGACTCCCTTCAACATCCCAGCCTAAAACGATAACAAGTACAGCCAGGCAACAGTTGCAAGAGAGGTGATCAAGACACTAGATTAGCTCAATTCTCTGTGCCTCAGTTTCTTCAGGCATAACATGGGGCTTAATCACTGAGAGTGGATAAATAACTCACAATGAATTCTTAATTAGGGCCTGGCCCACATTTTTTTTTTCTCCATGCAAGTACTGTGAACCTTCTCTTTGTTAAGCTAAGTGTTGATATATTGTTTGTTTATTTGTTTGTTTGTTTTGTGGAAAATTGGGTTTTCAGCTAAACAAAATTTTTCTCAGAATCTTTTCTTGAAAAAATTGATTATTCTTGAAAACTGAACACAAACAAAAAATTGGTTTTCAGCTTAAAATTTGCATTTTTCAGCTGAATTTTTCACTGCCAAAAAGTGAAAAATAAATACATAAATAAAAGTTATATTTTGGGGTTCTGGTGAAAATTCAAAGTTTTGCAGAGGAGAATAATAATTCTGACCAGCCATAGATATTAATTAATTAAGTTGATACTAAAAGTCTAAAAGAGTTCAAATTGTAATTTCACATTTATGTTCTTAAATATCCCCTGAATATTAGTCCTCAAAAATATATTTAATTGAAATAGCAAATTTACTGTGCTGGTCTGTGGAGTTTGTCTCAACTTGTGACTCATTTGATTCTCAACCATCAGGATTGTTTAGTGGTCTATCTACCTGTCATGCACCCATCATTGTATTAACCCACAGTCGTTTCTGTGTGTTCAATGCAGTTATGCTGATTTACACGGGCTGGGATCTGGCCCACTCTCTCCAACGGAGCTGTGTCAATTTACACCAGCTGGGGAATCTGTCCCATTACCCAGTTTCAATTCCATATTCTGTGCCTGTGAATCTGCACTGAAGACAAGTCACAAGTTCCTAACCTGTCTGCACTTTCTTAGTCCTTTGCCTTTGAGATTAATTAGAAGTATAATTTTTAATGGTTTCAGAGTGATTTATTCCCACTGGGGACAGAACTTTGGAGAAATTCACTGTTGCTAAGATTTTCTGTATCTGATCTTCAACTTCTATTGGGATGAATGGCCCAACTTTCTTTCTTTCTTTCTTTCTTTCTTGGTAATTGCATTTTTTTCTTATCTCAGACAATGTCTCATCAAGCGGCAGGTACAATGTTGCATGAGATTTTAAAAATGTTTAATTCACACAGGTTGTAGGTATGTCAGAGAGACTAAAAAGGTTTGAAGGGCCAGATCCCCATCTGGTGTATATCAGCCGTAATTTTACTGAAGTCAATGGGGCTTGATCTCCGGTTAGTGTAAATTGGCATAGTGCTAAAGAGCTATGTCATTTTGCATGAGCGGTGTATCTGTGCATTGATGCTTAATTTTGTGTTTGTTCTGTAGCTGAGATTCTCATTGCTTAACACCACCCTCCCAGACTCTCTACTCATTCAAGCTGGAGTCATTGTGTTGGTTACACTCAGGGCAGACCTCTGCTTTCAGAGCTATTGGCTCTGACTCTTTGCAGACTCAGACGGGCATTGTTGCATTGGTTCACTCAGGGCAACTCCCCCCTCTCAGAGTGATTGGCTCAGGTTCTCTGCAGACTCAGGTGGACATTGCTTTGTTGGTTACGCCTGGCTATTGTCTGAGGCTTGGATAATACTTTCAAGCTTTTCTTGCCAACCACTAGGACTAGAAAATTACTATTGCTTAGAAAATAAAAGCTGAGATTCTGCTGCAATGTCATGACTCCTAGAGCTGGGCCCTGGAGATTGGCCTATAGTGTTTAAACCTTCCAAATGCTTTCCTAATATAACCTTTCCATACCCACAATTGTTGTAGCTTATGCCGACATATTATGTGAACATGAATGGGCAAGGGACATGGTCCCCATAACTGTGCCTGGGTGTTGAGGCAGTTGGTGTGATCATGAATGAGAGGGGAAGTGTTCACAAGATAATCTCTCTATTGATGTGGCCCGTGAGCCGAAAAAAAATAGTGATGCACACTTCCCAAAGTCTTCAGCTGGTATTTTCAAAGGGTCCTCATTTTCAAAGCTGCCCAGCTACTGTGGACTGTCAGATATCCAGTGAATGGAATAACCTTTACTTTATACCCAGCTGGGAAAAAATTGATCTGTGTGAACTAGAGGTAAGAGGGTCCCTATCTCAGCTGAGGTGGGAGCAGACCTACACTTTCACCCCCCAAACTCCTGCTTTTGAAAATCCTACAAGACACCTACGTACCTTTAAAAATCTGGCCCTTCGGTGTTCTAAAATCACCGGCATTCACAAAGCCTGAGTTAGGGGCCCAGGAATCCTGAGAGCCCTGGCTCGAGATGGGTTCTCAGCGTTCCCAGGCTCCCTGCTTCTGAGCCACAGTTAGAGATGGGGATCCCAGGGCTTTCAGTCTCCTGGCTCTGTGGTAGGGAGGCTGAAAGCCCTGGCATGGCAGGGCTGCCCTGGAGCCATGGACCCTGAGAGACTGGGCTCCCCAGTTTGGCAGGCAGGTAGGGCTCGGTGGCCAACCTGCTTTTGCTTCACTGAAAGTTCATGGAACTCAAAAGTTCCTGAGTTCTATGACTCTTTGTGTTCTATGAATCCGCATTTTTGGACAAAACTCAGTTTCACTGGAAAATTTCCATCCAGCTCTACATGTTAACTACCTGTTATTGTCTCTGCCAGAAGCTAAAATTAAAAAAAAAAATCTGAGAAAGAAACAAGAACCAAACAACTGCACTGATACCACAATCATATTTTTTACCCTGAAGGGAAGAACAAAATGTCTCTGGCTCCTCAGTGTCTACTAGGGGCTTTGATATGGCTACTGATTTTATGTGGATGGTGCTCAGATAGCATGGTAATGGGGGGCAGTGTGGAATCCTTAGATAGATAGATAGATAGATAGATAGATAGATAGATAGATAGATAGATAGATAGATAGATAGATAGATAGATAGATAGATAGAACTCCTGCAAGTCCTTCTTACATGTGATTATGGTTGGCACCTGACATCAGGTAGGACTCTGCACTTAAATAGGTCCCCTGTCTCTTTGTCATGTACTAAAATTAAGACTTCCAGACCCACCTTTCATGCTTAACTCCCCCTCACCCCACACCCTCCATCACATGCAGACTCCCTATACAACAGAAAACTTGTTCCATGCAGCAGGGCCTGTAGGTGAAATGAAACAAAAATCGAAGGCCCCAGACTTCAGTCTTGATTTCTCTGAGTGATAGTCCTTCAGCAAAGTAACATCCACCTTTCTCAGGTAGGGGAGCTGCCATGAACAAAGAGTGATAGACTGCTATTGAGCAAGCCTAGGCTTCTGCATTCACCATGTCAATATCTAGCCAGATAATAAAACACAGAGTTCATGATCTGATGCTGTCATATCCCACTCTGTCACGCCAACATACAGAAACCCAAAAGCCATCATACCCCAAGCAAAGTTTTGACCCCCAAAAAGGAGAAGAACCAGAGACTCTATGAAGTCCACTGGGTACTTTCTAATGGCTACTGATTTTATGTGGAAGGTACTCAGATAACATGGTGAGGGGTGGCAGTATAAAAGCATGAGATAGATAGATTTTCATCTTACTTATACTGGTATAAACCTAGAATAACTCCACTGACTTGGTGGAGTTAGTGTGGATTTACCACTATAAATACAGCATTTTGCATCAAAAAATCACACACCATATTCTTATGGAGACAATAATGTCATCAGTTGATTGTATTTGCAAAAAAACACAGATAAAACCATGTTCATAAGAGAAATGCAGACATTTTATTCTTGTTGAATAACCTCCACCCAGTCAGTTTCCTCAGAGAAGCTTTGATTTCCTTGTTCCTTATGCTGTAGATGATTGGATTCATCACTGGCGGCAGCACGGAATAGAGAACAGCTACCACGAGATCCAGACCTGATGGAGAGCTGGAGATGGGTTTCATGTAGGCAAAGGCAGCAGTGGAAAGAAACATGGAAATTACAATGAAGTGAGGAAGGCAGGTGGAGAAGGCTTTATGTCGGCCCTGTTTAGAGGGGATTCTCAACACCGTGATCAAGATCTGAACATATGTCACAATTATAAAAACAAAGCAACTTAGGGTTAAACACGCACCAAATACAATAACCCCAACTTCATTGAGGTACGAGTTAGAGCAGGCGAGCTTGAGTAGCTGGGGGATTTCACAGAAGAACTGATCCACCATGTTGCCTCCACAGAAGGTTATTGCAAACGTGTTCCCGGTGTGCAATGAAGAATAGAGAATTACACTGATCCAGGCACTGGCTGTCATTTGGACACAAGCTCTCCTGTTCATTATAGTCTCATAGTGCAGTGGTTTGAAGATGGCGACGTATCGATCATATGCCATGATGGTGAGTAAGATGAAGTCGGCTTCAGCAAAGAAGATGAGGAAAAAGACTTGGGTGACACATCCAGAATAGGAAATGGACCTGGTGTTCATAAGGGAATTGGCCATAGATTTGGGGATGGTGACAGAAATGGTACCGAGGTCTAGGATGGATAAACTCATCAGGAAGAAGTACATGGGGGTGTGAAGGTAGTGATCAAGAGCTATGGCTATGATGACGAGAAGATTCCCTGTCAGGGCTGCCAGGTAAAGCACTAGAAACCCGATGAAGTGCAAAATCTGCAGCTCTCGAATGTCAGAGAATCCCAGGAGAAGGAACTCAGTTATGTTAGTTTGGTTGGACATTTTCTTTCTTAGTTCATCATGCGATGGCTGTGGAGGGAAGGACAAGAGCAATGATCAGGGTTATAGTGAGAGAGGGAATGACTCTGATTCCCCTCTCCATAAAATCTCATGATGTCAATGCCAAAGGTGCACAGCACTTGTCACTTCCATTGACTGGAGTAGTGAGGGCTCCTCACCGCTCATAACCAGAGCACTACTCTGATGCGTTATCACAGGAGTGTAAATTGGTGTCGCTCCCTTAAAGTCACTGGAGCTGGGTCAGTTTACACCATCTGAAGATCTGGCCCAAGATGTGGCTTGATGAAATGCAGTATGAAAGATGGAACAAAGTACAACCCAAATCCAATAATTTTAGCCAAAATTATGCCCCTATTGCTACAGACAGCAGGCTCACAACTTGGCCAACTAAACTAAAATACTAAAATGCCAGCATAGTCTGATTCCCACTTAACTGAGAAATACAGCATAGAATCACCCAGCTTCCTGCATGGCAGCTTTTCTGTGATGTTTCGACCCCTACATCCCACATACAAACTGATGACTACTTACGCGTTGATTTATGGCACCAGATCCAAGCTGCACTCCCATTGCTGGGTGATAATGGGCTATTACCATCACTCAGTTACTGTTAGGTTGTATGGTTTCCCTCTGTGACTTTATTTCTGTGCTGTCTGAGTCAGTGAATGTCAGGAGACTTAGGTTCTAGTCTTGCCTCTGTTACTGCTGCCTCTCTTTCCTCCACCTCTCTTTGTCTGTCTTGTGTACTTTGAATGTGAACTCTTTTGGGGATGGATTGTGTCTTACTATGTGCATGTTCTATGAACCTGTTGACAGTATTTTTGTTTAGCAGCCAGCAGTGTGGGACAGAGGCTATGATGGTAGAAGAGGAGAGCTGGGTTCTAGTTCCATCAACCTCCTGCATGTCCTTGGGCAGGTTCAGGAAAGACAGGCTTTGTCTGGGAGCTTCGACTCTCTGGGCTTCAGTTTAGAGAGGTTAGTATGTTTAAAACACATTCTCTGGGCTACCAACTTTGCTACTTACTCAATTTTACCACCCTGCAGCTACCAGTTTGAAACAGACATAAACACAGTTTCAATAGAGGGAATGGGGTTGGAAATTGTGGTGTTATTGGACAATATTCATGTTCCCCACCCTGGCTTAAAGCTAAGTTTCCAGTTAGGAGTAGTCAGACAATTTCTACTTTAGTTCAAAGGAAAATTCAGTTTTCAGTTGAATATATTTTCATGGAAAGTCTCTGATATCCATAAAAATGAAAACATTTTTTTGATTATGACTAAATTTTTTCAGTTACTAACAGTTTTAGGCTGAAACTGTTTGGTTCTCACAACCTCAATGAAAAGTCAATTTTTTCTGGTGGAAAAAAACATCTGATCATCTCTAGATGTCTGCATAATTTGATAGTAAAAGTCTTAAAGAGTTCTAATTGCAATTCATATTTCTGATCTTAAATTTGCCCCATATATTAATACTTTAACATATTTAATTGAAATAGAAAACTTACTTTGTTGGTCTTTATTCCAATTTGCAATGCATTTGATCCTGCAGTGTTAGGAATCATTGGTCATTATCTATCTAATCTAATCTATCTATCTATGCACCCACTGCCCAGATTGTTTGGTTCTCTCTCTCTCTCATGCCCCCATCACTGTATTATCCAGCAGCTGTTGTCGCGTCCCTTCCCTGGATGTTCTGAGTTGCGGGCGTCTCTCTGCAGTTTCTAGCACAGATGGATGCTCCCTGCTTCCCTCCTAGGGCAGGCTTGGGTGAGAGGCGATGGAATAAATGGGATCAGGGACTGAAAGACACTCCCAGTTCTAGAGCTGATCCTGGCTTGTGCCGGCTTCAGACAAGGTCGCTCTGGGGCTAAATAGCTGAATCTGGTCTCTAGGGCTGTGACTGCAGCTCTGCTCTCATCTCAGGAGCAAACCACCCTGACAACCTGCCCTAGTTGACCCTAACCCCCCAGAGGGGGAACAGCACCTGCCCTGGATCTAACACAATGGCAGCATCTCTTGAAGGACCTTTTAGCTAAAAACAAGGCAGGACTGGATCACAAAGGGGGTCCCCACAGGATGGCAAAATAAAACATATTTGTAGCAGAGACATGGGATCTACAATAGCTAAGAGCCTAGTGACACCAGAGCCTCAGTTGGCCTGGAATAACCTGTTCCTTCATTAACTCCACGTAATCACCTCTAGGGGAGCAGAGATGTTTTTCTCCTGCATTGCACCAGCAGCACTTGGGACGCAGCCACCAGAGGAACCCACAGCTCAGGCTGCCCTGGCTGCTTGAAGTTTGTCACTAAGAGACAAACACTAAAAACGAAGGACCAGGTCCTGAGCTGGTGTAAATTGATACACTTTCACTGACTTCAGAGTAGCGAGGGCTATTTACACTATTTGGGGATCTGACTTCCATGGAGCTTCCATGGAGCTACATCCATTTATGCCAGCTGGGGATCTGGCCCATGACACAGTTTCCAATCCATATTCTTTGCCTGTGAAACTGAATCAAAGAAGAGTCAAACGTTCATAACCAGTCTGCTCTTTCCTAGCTCTTTGTCGATTGGGATTAGTTACAAGTATACCTTGTAAGAGTGACAGAGCGATTCATTCCCACAGTAATGCCATTAACTCCTCTCTGTTTGAACTGGGGTAAGTCAGCTTGGAAGCCTCAGCCCATGTTTGTAGCCCTCTCCATTCCTAACTGTACAACACTGGAATGGGTCACTTCATTTCCTTTTCTACCTACATTTCCATGCATACAAATGTCCTTTGCTTGATGTGGCCACCTCTCTATGGAATGGGGAAAAAATGAAACAAAAAACTGTGAAGTGAAGGAATTTCCATGGAGAAATTTGCTCTAATGAAGACACAACACGCACCTCTATGATCAAACCCTGGAACTGCTGAAGTCAGCGGGAGCATTGCTAGTGACTGCAGTGGGATCAGGACTGGGCCTTCCCTGCTATGTAAGAGCTGAGGGTTGTGTGGCTGAAAGAAGAAGACTATTTCTATCAGGAAATTGCAAATTAATTTGAGATGGGCCCAGCTCAGACACTGGGCTCTTTATTGGGATCCTCGCTTCCCCAAAGCTCAGGCGAAGGGGCTTAGGATCTGAGGTTCTGGTTCCGGACTAAGGCCCATCCCTATAGAACCCACCTTTACTTTGACTGGCAACAATTGGCCCCTTTAATGGCTATCACAGTCTCCATGGAGAGACCATATAGTGAACCGGACTGGGAGCCCAATCTACCCTTTCCCATTTTTAGATGATCTCTTCAGGTCTGGGTTGGTCCATGGTCTCTGCTGAGGCTGCTCACGGGGGATTAACAGGTTTTAGTTTGGATGGATGAGATGTTTGGTGGGTGCTTTCATGACATGTCCCTCCTTGGAGGCACAAAACCAATTTTTCACAGAGGTCAGAAGGGGAGGACACTGGGGCACTGCTCACTGAGGCTGGGTTGAATAGGTGACCTAGACATGAAGGCAGCTGCTTCATCTGTTATCTCCCAAGCCAGCATGTCCCATCCTGCACTGAGATGGCTATAGCATTCATGAGGACATGGGGTGTGAACTGAGACCTCTCCTTTCATACGTCCAGTGCTGGAAGCTAAGACCAGGGACTGTCCTGCTCTCTAAAGATGCCTTATCAGGGAACAGAGAGACAATGTGGGTGAGGTAATATCTTTTATTGACCCAATTTCTGTTGGTGAGAGAGACAAGCTTCGAGCTGCACAGAGTTCTTTCTCAGGTGTGGGAAAGGAACTCAGAGTGTCACAACTAAATACAAAGTAGAACAAATAGTTTGGCATAAGTAGTTGGCACATATTCAAGGGACCATCTAAGGTGAATTGTCCCGTTAACACCCCGGTAGTCATAGGAAAAAAATAACAGGGTAGTGAGTAGAAAACAGCTCAACAGAATGGGCACAATGTATCCCAGGTACTAATTGCTGATTTCCATGGAGAGGCACCAGGAATGGGCTTGGCCCTCTGGAGAGACCTGTAACTGACACTGCACCATCCTATGCAATTAGGGCAGAACCAAGTGGGTGTGGGTGCTGCAGAATCTGGAACAATACAGTGGACACTTGCTCCAGGATGTGAGCTATGACAAGGATTTTCAGAGTGGTTTCAGGGAAACAGGTGCCCAGTGCCCATTGTCTGAACAATGGGAGTTAGATGCTTAACTCTCTTAGGGCTGGTCCACACTAAGCCCCCGGTTCGAACTAAGATACGCGTCGAAGTATCTTAGTTCGAATTTAAAGGTACTTACCACGGGTCCACACGCGGCAGGCAGGCTCCCCAGTCGACTCCGCCTACTCCTCTCGCGGAGCAGGATTACCGGCGTTGACGGCGAGCTCTTCCGGGATCGATTTATCGCGTCTAGACAAGACGCGATAAATCGATCCCAGAAGATCGATTGCTTGCCGCCGAATCAGCAGGTAAGTATAGACATACCCTTAGATTCCTCTGAATATCTCAGGCTTAATATACAGACATTTCTGTCATACTCTCATCTTCTATTTTTCTTAGCATCACCCTACCCCTAAGTGGTCTGATGATTAGCGCAAGGGTCTGAAGTCTGACATTTTTCAACGGAACACACAGAAGCCCAGGTGGCAGCTGTGCAATCTTCCCCCACTTAACATTCCCTGGAAATGTGCCTCTACCCTGCCCTGGAGGGACCCTTTCTGTAGATGAAAGCACATTCCCTTCTCCATATCCCTGATGTCTTCATAGTAGTGGACCACAAGGGTGCAAATTATTGCCAGTAATGTTGATATTAGTGTGATGGGGAGACGTCCTCTGGGAACTGGACAAAGATCCCCAGTGCATTTCATACAGGCCACCAGAAAGACATCAGAAAGTACTAACTTCTCTCTATTTATAGAGGTAAGTAAGCTTGGAAGCCTAGGGCCATGTTTGAAGGCCTCTTCTAAGCTTGGAAAAATAGATAGGCCATAGGCACATCATGAAGGTCAAGAGATGTGGGCTGTAGCATGAGAAGACAATTCCATTGTCAATGAATCACCAATTGTTTGCTCATGTGCCTCAGCAGATTCCAGTTACACTGCAAACTAAATTATGAGATGAGAGAAGAGACTCTGTACAGGGTTTTAATGAGACCTAACTTCTGGAGTGTTACTGTTGTGTATGCAGGAGTTTGCCCTGATAGGCAATGAATGGACATTGGTATTTACTGAAATAGAGCATTACATTACAAGATACAAAACTTGTGAGTCACACCTTTATGTATGTCTCCCAGAAGCTTGAGTGAGCTCCTGCCCCCTGTCATTTGAAGAACTGAATGAAGACAGCAAAACATATTTGTGTGAATAGTAATTTTAATTTTAAAATACATTTGATTCAGGTGAGTTCACGGCCCCTTTGTGGTTACATTCCATGAATATTCCAGCAATGCAGCCATGAATGTTCAAGGACAAAGTGAACTTGCAGCAATTGGGACGGGATTTTCAAAGGGCCCAAGGCAGCTGGGTGCTGAGCTCCCACTGGAAATCGATAGGAGTTGCATGTCTAATTAACAAAGGCCCAGTTGAGAATCTCAATCATATGCCCAAATCCCCAAAAGCACTTAAGCATGACTTTAACTTTAAGTCTTCAATGGGACTACTCAGCTGTTTAAAGGTAAGCACTTGCTTAAGTGTTTTGCTAGATCGGTGCCTTAGTTCAGAATATTCAAAGGAGATGAGTTTTAGCTACATAATCATTGAGTGTTCAGACAAGAAGCTATAATGATTTAGACCAACTGAGAATTTGACCCTTCTTTTTTAAGAAACCTGTGTAACCCTTCTGCCAGTTGGAGTTGGCAGGAACAAGGGCCGGGTTCAATATCTAGGGGTTCCTTTTCAACAATACAACACAAAACCGGCTTGAGCCCTCAACTAGTAACTTGGGTCAATTACACATCACCTGTTGGGCGCCTCTAGAGGCAACACTTCCCCTCTCACAAGCACAGAGTCTGAGTGTAGAAAAGAACCTTTTAATAAAAAGGGGGAAAGTAACCCGGCATTAACTTGGGAAAACACCGCAAGCAGGATTCATAACATAAACGATGAGCAAAACACCCACTCCAGAGTACATTGGGCAGTGTCCTTTTGCCTCAGGTTCTTAAGTCCAGCAACCAAAAGTTCCTTTAACAGGCCCTTCCCTTCACCGCACCCCACTCACAGCTGTTGTTGTTGGTCAGTGAAGACCCAGAGTTCAGAGGTGAATCTGTGGAGTTCACTGCCCACCCTGGTGGGCGGAAAGAAAGGACCCTTGCTCTCGCCACTGTCTGGGCACTCACTCTGGCCTCTGCCGCTCTGCTCTGCCAGCCATCCTGCACCCTCTGAGATGTCTTGAGGTCCTGCCACATAACACAGCTCTCAGTGATTTCAGCTGTTACTGGGGCAGCCTTGTGCATCAGAGACACTGTCCTAAAGCAAGTCTAATGCTTAGACCTGGTTATTAGTGGTTTTAGCTCTATTGGTCTGCAACAAGACTCTCAATTGAGTCTTAATCAGCTCTGTTATTACACAGTGGAGAGAGGAAGGGTCAAATGGTGTCCAAGCCCCTTAGGCAGTGCCCACACCAGGTACCTTCCCCCACACTCTCTCAACTCTACTGGGCTTTGGCACCCATGTCCCCTGCTTAGCAAGTGCAGTTTAGTTGAGGGTGAGTTCCTCAATCAGGGTATGCCAAGCACAGTTCTGCTGCCCTTGATTCACACAAGAAGGATACACAACCCTTTATTAGCCCTGCCCCAATAACAAACTGACTTGTGATCCAACACCAGCCAAAAGTCATCCCCATCTTGCTGTGCACCTAGGCAGAGTGGGAGTGTGTGACAGTGTTCCCCGGGGTGCAACCTGGGACTGTGGGACTGCTTTGGCTCCTGAACTCACTAGGCCAGGGTGTCTCTCACAATGCTCTGCTAGTGACTAGTAGTAAACCCCTCCAGGTGCTATTACCACTCAGTCCAGCAACATGTGAAGCCCCAAACCCGGCTAGATTGCATGAATGCTCCCAGAGCCAATCAGGAATCACACAAAGAAAGGCACCAGCCAGATCCCCCCAGCTCCCAGCCTTGTACCTCAGGAATATACCATCTTGCACTGCTCAAGATTCTTTCTTGAACAATGTAAGTTTATTAATTAATTCACCACTTACTTCAAGGGAAAGTAAACATGCACCAGCCTTTGTAACCTGAGCAGATTCACCAAACACTTCAGACAAACTCAGTGGTAAGAATAAACATAAAAATAAGTTTATTGACTACAGAAGATACAATTTAAGTGATTATAAGTGATAGGCAAAAAGTCAGATAAGTTACCAAAAGAAAATAAAACCTAAGCACGCAACTCTCGACCTTATTAGACTTAGACAATATCTAGTTTAAGCAGTTTTTTTCACCCCACTGGATATTGCAGGTTTGTTACAGTCTTGGATACACAGGCCTTTCCTTGTTAGGCCTGGGGACCAGTCTCCTCAGCTCCAGAGTTCCTGTTGCCCTATATATCACAGTCCCTAGGGTCTCCAGCAGGGTTTTCTGATTCTAGCCCAGAATCTGTGTAATCAGTGGACAAAGATTACAAAGGGATTTAGGCACCTAAAGATGGAGACAGGCACCTAGTGAGATTAATCAAAGCTCCTAAGTAAGCCAGGTGGCTAAATCCCATGGGCGTTCAATGGGAGTCAGGCACCATTGCAGCACCTAACTTTTAGGCACTTAGAAAATCACCATGATTCACAAAGCCTGTGTTCAGAGCCCAGGCTCCCTGTTCAATGAATAGGGAGAGGTAAACACCTAATGGGATCCACAGTTGCCAGCATGCGGTGTGGAGGCGCCTTACCTATCCAATGGGAGATGATGACAAGATGGGTGGGTGCTAAGCCCCTCCCCCTCACAAAGATTGTTGCCTACGTCGAGCTGGTGTGTTGTGCCTATCCCTGTTTGTGATCCACAACTCCTTGAGTCAGGCACTATGGTGTTTTGTGTGACAAGGAGAAGGCCCTCCTGTTTAACTTTTAGACCAGTGTTTGGGTACTTACCTGGCATGGGGAACAACCCCAGTTCAAGTCCCCCCTCTGCCCGAGGAGAAGGGATTTGAAGGGGGATCTATCACCTCTTGGCTGAGTGTCCAACCCACTGGGCTATGGAATATTCCAATGTGGGGCGCCCTCAATCTCTCCCGTTCAAACTGTTCCACTTGGGATTAAATAATTAAAGAATCGTTGGGTCAGAGAGGGAGAGGGAGAACATGAGAATTACCTTGTAGCCTGGTGGTCTTAGCACTCACCTGGGAGACCCAGTGTCCAGTCCCCCTGCTCCAATAACTCTTTAATTATTTATCCAGAGTGGAACAGCTTCAGCTGGAGTGACTGTGAGAACCTCACATCAGAATACCCCTAACATTGATGACATGGACAGTGGCACTGCATCCTTTCTCTGTGCAAGTCCTTGTCAATGTTGATCTCTCTCTCTCTACTTCATTCATCGGTGTGGTGCCTAAAGTCACTTACACGTCAGGTCCCAGAATCCTAATTATTGAAAGAATCCAGAAGGGGAGAGTAATTCCAATGCACCAATTGCAGGGCTTTATTTGACTAGGAAAGGAGAGAAATGGAGACAGTGTCAGAGTCTGGCACCAGTTTGGTCTAAGCATTAAGCCCTATCCATAACTCTAACCCACATTCAACAGGGACTTAAGCATGAGATTAAGTTTAAACCTTCAATGGGGCCACTCATATGATTAAAGTTAAGAACGTGCTGAAGTGTCTGCGTAATTAGGACCATTGTACAGAATATTCAAAGGAAGTGAGTTTTAAATTAATAATCATGAGTATTTGGAGCAGATCCTCAGCTGGTGTATATTCTCAGATATCTATTGACTTCAATAGAGCTATGACAATTTAACTCAGCTGAAGATTGGCCTAAGGATCCCTACTGTGATACTTCCATTTGCTCAGAGAAGCAAACCAGAGCATGTTAAAAATGTATCCAGTCAAAACAGCTCAAAGTTCAAACACTAAGTGCGTTAGGATGAGCTGTTTGTAAATGTTTGTAAATGAGTTATAGTCATAAAAATCTTTGCTAAATAATCTTTAATAAGGAGTTCTTATAAGAAAATCAGGATCTGGACATAGACAATCATTAACAGGAAAAGAAGCACAATAACTTGCACAATAATTTCCATAGATTATTCATTATCTAGATAGCTAGCTAATATAATTCACAATCAAATAGAAATCTATCATTATGACTAAATGAGGTTGTGTGTTAGGACAAGGAATGGTCCTGTCTGTCTGTCTCTCTATTTAATCACATACTCTGCTTTTCTTTGTCATATATGTAGTGTACACAACCATGCACAAAGATGATATTCTAATACTAATAACAGGCCAACTTCTGAGATCCTTTCTCATCTTGGATGTGAGTAGATCTACACAGGATGGCGTATGGAACACCAGATCAGTGCATATGATGGCACTTTTCCACTTACACCAGGGCTAGAACAAAAGGACCCCAGACAAGAAACTTACACCAGTGTTCATGTCACTACTGAGTGTAGCCCAGAGACTTTGGGCCAGAACCTCATCAGTATTAAACTGGTGATGTCAATGGGTCTACTCTGCATTGGTGCTGGTCTAGGTGAGTTGGGAAATCTGGCCCTTACACCTCTGTCACTCTCACTTTCTCCAGGGTGCTGTCAGCCAAATCTGGATCCTTGTGTATATAGGCTATTGGCCAAATCCTGATCTCCTTGAAGTGAGGGCCTAAACTCCAGTCATTTCCATGGAATCCAAATTTGGCCTCATTATTCCGAGTCAGATTTTTTTTAGGAAACTTTGGAAAAAGTTTTTCTTTAAAACAGCCTTTCCACAATAGAAAGAATGACACCATTTTAACATATTCATTTAGATTAAAATAATAAAAAGATGCCTAACATATCATTAATAGTACAATAAAATCCCAACAGTATACACATAATCATTTCAGTAGGAACTAAGCCATGCAGAAACCTCTTTTGCACTCTTTTATCATTGTGGGGAGCAAACCTTCAGTTCGCTCAGAGAACCCCATCAAAGAGATGACATATGGACAGTCACAAGAGAAACATTGAAAATCCTGTCTCGCCAAACACTCACTATCTCTTCAGGCCTTTCCACTTCCAAAAACCTCCTAAAACAAAGAAAAAACCAAACCACCAACCAACCAGTTAATCAAAAATAAATTAAAAATCTGACAAACAAACAAAAAACACAAAGAATAAATCCACTGATACCTCAATCTGAGTTTTTATCCCAAAATATAAGAAGAGCCAGAGACCTCACTAGGGACTTTGCTGTGGCTACTGATTTTATAGGCAAGGGTCTCAGATAGTATGGTGATTGGTAGCAGTATACGATAGATAGATTCCAATCTTATTTACATTGGTGTAAAACTATAGAAACTCCTTTTTTTCTTGAGTCATGTTTGTCTGTATTTTGACTAGTGTCAATACCCAATTCTGCATAAACAGATTGCACAGTATTTTCTCATGGAGGCAATAATGTCATCAGATGATTATATTTATAAAGAAACACAGAATGAAATCATTAGCAGTGGGGAAATATAGACATTTTATTCTTGTTGAATAACCTACAACCTATCAGTTTACTCAATGCACCTTTCATTTCCTTGTTTCTCATGCAGTACATGATCGGATTCATCATCTGAATAGCCTGTTCCTTCATTAATACCACATAATCACTTCTGGGTGAGCAGAGATTTTTTCTCCTCCTGCATTGTATCAGCAGCTCTTGGGATCCATCCGCTAGAGGAACCCACAGCTCAGGCTGCCCTGTCTGCTTGAAGTCAGTCACCAAGAGGTACCCAGAGGTGAAGACTAAAAACGAAGGGCCAGGTCATCAGCTTGTGTAAATTGTTACACTTCCATTGAGTTCATGGTAGTTTGGACTATTTACGCCCACTGGGAATCTGGGCCTTTGATTTCCATCGAGCGATGTCATTTGACATCAGCTGGGGATCTAGCCCATTACACAGCTATAAGTCCATATTTTTTGCTTGCCAATCTGATCGGAAGCTAATTCAAAAGTTTTGAACCAGTCCACACTTTCTTAGCTCTTTGCCCCATGGGTTTAATTACAAGTGTAACTCTTGTTGGTGACGGAGAATGGTTCAGTCCCACTAGGGATATAACTTTGGAGGAATTCTGTGTTGCACAGTTTTCAAGTAGCTGATCTTCAACTTCTGTTGGGATGAATGGCCCAGAATCTTTCTTCCTTTCTCAGCCATTATATTAATTTTTCTCTTACTATAGACAGCACTAAACTGAAAAACTCAGTGGAGACACATCTTCCAGAAACTGCATAAATATCCCCAATCCATTTCTTAAGGCCACCATGAAGCCATCACAAAGCACAAACAGTTGCCAGCATGCGGTGCGGAGGCGCCTAACCTAACCAATGGGAGATGATGACAAGATGGGTGTGTGCCAAGCCCTACTCCCTCACAGAGCTAGTTCCCTATGTCGAGCTGGTGGGTGGCGCCTATCCCTGTTTGTGATCCATAGCTGGGAACCCTCTCCTTGGTGTCAGGAATCTATCGTGTTTTGTGTGACAAGAAGAAGACCCTCCTGTTTAACTTTTAGCCCAGTGGTTAGGGTACTTACCTGGCATGGGGAACAACCCCAGTTCAAGTCCCCCCTCTGCCTGAGGAGAAGGGATTTGAAGGGGGATCTGCCACCCAGCATCCTAACCATTGGGCTATGGGATATGCTGATGTGGGGCTCCCTCAATCCGTTCAAGCTGTTCCACTTTGGATTAAATAATTAAAGAATCATTGGGTCAGAGAGGGAGAGAGAGAACATGAGAATTACCCTATAGCCTAGTGGTCAGCACACTCACCTGGGAGACCCAGTGTCCAGTTCCCCTGCTCCAATAACTCTTTAATTATTTTTCCAGAGTGGAACAGCTTCAACTGGAGTGACTGTGGGAGTCTCACATCAGGATACCCCTAACACTGATGACATGGACAGTGGCACTGCATCCTTTCTCTGTGCAAGTCCTTGTCAATGTTGATCTCTCTCTCTCTACTCCATTCATCGGTGTGGTGCCGAAAGTCACTGACACCTCAGATCCCAGAATCCTAATTATGGAAAGAAGCCAGAAGGGGAGAGTAATTCCAATGCCCCAATTGCAGGGCTTTATTTGACTGGGAAACAGGGCCAGCTCTACTGTTTTTGCCGCCCGAAGCAGTGCACCGAATTGCTGCCGCGGACGGCGGGGGCGGTCCGTGTGCCATTAGGGCGGGACATGCATTTCCGCGGCAGCGGCAATTCAGCAGCAGCTTCTGTCTTCAGCCGGAAGACAGAAACCGCCGAATTGCCTCCGCGGGCAGCTGAACATAGAAGCTGCCGCTGAATTGCCGCCGGCGCAGAAACGCTTGTGCTGCCCTAACGGCATACGCACTGCCCCTGCCGTCCATGGCGGCAATTCGGCGCGCTGCTTGGGGCAGCCTGCTTAGAATGTTGGTGCCTGGAGCCGGCCCTGCTGGGAAAGGAGAGAAATGGAGACAGTGTCAGAGTCTGGTACCAGTTTGGTGTTAGCCTTAAGCCCTATCCATAGCCCTAACCCATATTCAACAGGGACTTAAGCATGAGTTTACCTTTAAACCTTCAATGGGACCACTCATATGATTAAAATTAAGAACGTGGCTGCAGAATCAGGACCATTGTACAGAATATTCAAAGGAAGTGAGTTTTAAATTCATAATCATGAGTGTTTGGACCAGATCCTCAGCTGGTGTAAATTCTCAGAGATCTATTGACTTCAATAGAGCTATGACAATTTAAATCAGCTGAGGATTGGCCTAAGGATCCCACTGTGATACTTCCATTTGCTCAAAGAAGCAACCAGAGCATGTTAAAAATGTATCCAGTCAAAACAGCTCAAAGTTCAAACACTAAGTGCGTTAGGATGAGCTGTTTGAAAATGAGCGATGGAGAAAG
Source organism: Emys orbicularis (assembly GCF_028017835.1). Taxonomy (NCBI): domain Eukaryota; kingdom Metazoa; phylum Chordata; order Testudines; family Emydidae; genus Emys; species Emys orbicularis. The sequence continues at coordinate 15,903,494 of NC_088695.1, read as the reverse complement.
ATATAGTCATAAAAATCTATGCTAAATAATGTTTAATAAGGAGTGCTTATAAGAAAATCAGGATCTGGACATAGACAATCATTAACAGGAAAAGAAGCACAGTAACTTGCACAATAATTTCCATAGATTATTCATTATCTAGCTAGCTAATATAATTCACAATCAAATAGAAATCTATCATTATGACTAAATGAGGTTGTGTGTTAGGACAAGGAATGGTCCTGTCTGTCTGTCTCTCTATTTAATCACATACTCTGCTTTTCTTTGTCATATATGTAGTGTACACAACCATGCACAAAGATGATATTCTAATACTAATAACAGGCCAACTTCTGAGATCCTTTCTCAGCTTGGATGTGAGTAGATCCACACAGGCTGGCGCATGGAAGACCAGATCAGTGCAAGTGATGGCACATTTCCACTTACATCAGGGCTACACCAAAATGACCCCAGACAAGACACTTTCACCAGTGTTCATGTCACTACTGAGTGTAGCCCAGAGACTTTGGGCCAGAACCTCATCAGTATTAAACTGGTGATGTCAATGGGTCTACTCTGCATTATTGCTGGTGTAGCTGAGTTGGGAAATCTGACCCTTACATCTCTGTCACACTCACTTTCTCCAGGGTGCTGTCAGCCAAATCTGGATCCTTGTGTATATAGGCTATTGGCCAAATCCTTATCTCCTTGAAGTGAGGGGCTAAACCTTAGTCACTTCCATGGAATCCAAATTTGGCCTCATTATTCCGAGTCAGATTTTCTTTAGGAAACTCTGGAAAAAGTTTTTCTTCAAAACAGCTGTGAAAGTAAAGCAAAAACTAATCGGAATTTTAAAAAAATGTCAATGCAAACAGTTTCTTCTGTAAGCAAAAGTCAGGCTAGCCTAATAACTCAAAATTTGTAAAAGCAAAAATTGTGTAAGGCAAATAAAAAAAAACTGTGTAAAAAGTTGTTGCGACCTTGTGTAAATAAGTATAAAATGTAAACTAAAGTCTAAAAAATGTAAAAAATAAAATATCAAAATCACCTATGTATAAACAGAATGCAGCTGTTGCCCATTATTGTATGTAACAAAAGATATAAATGCTTGCTGCAGTTGTTTATCTTTTAAAAGACCTGCCTAGAAGGGGAAAACCCTGTGTCCTAGTGCACTCTCTCCCTCTATGCAATTGCTTAAAAATAAAACATCTAACTTTACTACACCCAGCCAAAAAGTAAAAACTCTGTTTGCTCCAACACAGCCTTTCCACCATAGCAAGAATGACCCAGTTTTTACATATTCATTTAGGTTAAAATAATAAAAAAATGCCTAAGATATCATTAATAATACAATAAAATCCCAACAGTACACACATAATCATTTCAGTAGGAACTAAGCCATGCAGAAACTTCTTTTGCACTCTTTTATCATTGTGGGGAGCAAACCTTCAGTTCTCTCAGAAAACCCCATCAAAGAGATGACATATGGACAGTCCCAAGACAGTTCAACCATTGAAAATCCTGTCTCACCAAACACTCACCATCTCCTCAGGCCTTTCCACCTCCAAAACGTCCTAAAACAAAGAAAAAAACCAAACCACCAACCAACCAGTTAAGCAAAAATAAGCTAAAATCTGACAAACAAACCAAAAACACAAAGAACAAATGCATGGATACCTCAATCTGAGTTTTTATCCCAAAATATAAGAGGAGCCAGAGACCTCACTAGGGACTTTGATATGGCTACTGATTTTATAGGCAATGGTTTCAGATAGTATGGTGATTGGTAGCAGAATATGATAGATAGATTCCGATCTTATTTACATTGGTGTAAACATATAGAAACTCCTTTTTTTCTTGAGTCATGATTCTCTGTATTTTTATTAGTGTAAATACCTATTTCAACACAAACAGATTGCATAGTATTTTCTCATGGAGGCAATAATGTCATCAGATGATTATATTTATAAAGAAACACAGAATGAAATCATTATCAGTGGAGAAATATAGACATTTTGTTCTCAGTGAATAACCTCCAACCTATCCATTTACTTAGTGCACCTTTGAGCTCTTTGTTTCTCATGCTGTAGATGATCGGATTCATCATTGGTGGCAACACAGAATAGAGAACAGCCACCATGAGATTCAGACCTGAGGATGAGCTGGAGATGGGTTTCAGGTAGGCAAAGGCAGCAGTACAAAGGCACAAGGAGACCACAAAGAGGTGAGGGAGGCAGGTGGAGAAGGCTTTATGGCGGCCCTGCTCAGAGGGGATTCTCAGCACTGCTTTGAAGATCTGAACATATGACACAATTATGAAAACAAAGCAGCTTGATGCTAAGCACACACTAAAGATGAGAAACCCAACTTCAATGAGGTATGAGTCAGAGCAGGCGAGCTTGAGGAGCTGGGGAATTTCACAGAAGAACTGATCCACCATGTTGCCTCCACAGAAGGATATTGCAAACGTGTTCCCCGTGTGCAATGAAGAATAGAGAATTACACTGATCAAGGCACTGGCTGCCATTTGGACACAGGCTCTCCTGTTCATTATAGTCTCATAATGCAGTGGTTTGCAGATGGCGACATATCGATCGTATGCCATGATGGTGAGTAAGGCGAAGTCGGCTTCAGCAAAGAAGATGAGGAAAAAGACTTGGGTGACACATCCAGAATAGGAAATGGACCTAGTGTTCATAAGGGAATTGGCCATGGATTTGGGGATGGTGACAGAGATGGTACCGAGGTCTAGGATGGACAAACTCATCAGGAAGAAGTACATGGGGGTGTGAAGGTGGTGATCAAGAGCTATGGCTATGATGATGAGAAGATTCCCTGTCAGTGTTGCCAGGTAAAGCACTAGAAACCCCATGAAGTGCAAAATCTGCAGCTCTCGGACATCAGAGAATCCCAGGAGAAGGAACTCAGTTATGTTGGTTTGGTTGGACATTTTCTTTCTTAGTTCATCGTGCGATGGCTGTGGAGGGAAGGACAAGAGCAATTATCAGGGTTATAGTGAGAGAGGGAATGACTCTGATTCCCCTCTCCATAATATCGCATGATGTCAATGCCAAAGGTGCACAGCACTTGTCACTTCCATTGACTGGAGTAGTGAGGGCTCCTCACCGCTCACAACCAGAGCACTACCCTGGTGCGTTATCACAGGAGTGTAAATTGGTGTCGCTCCCTTAAAGTCACTGGAGCTGGGTCAGTTTACACCATCTGAGGATCTGGCCCAAGATGTGGCTTGATCAAATGCAGTATGAAAGATGGAACAAAGTACAACCCAAATCCAATAATTTTAGCCAAAATTATGCCCCTATTGCTACAGACAGCAGGCTCACAACTTGGCCAACTAAACTAAAATACTAAAATGCCAGCATAGTCTGATTCCCACTTAACTGAGAAATACAGCATAGAATCACCCAGCTTCCCGCATGGCAGCTTTTCTGTGATGTTTCGACCCCTACATCCCACATACAAACTGATGACTACTTACACGTTGATTTATGGCACCAGATCCAAGCTGCACTCCCATTGCTGGGTGATAATGGGCTATTACCATCACTCAGTTACTGTTAGGTTGTATGGTTTCCCTCTATGACTTTATTTCTGTGCTGTCTGAGTCAGTGAATGTCAGGAGACTTCGGTTCTAGTCTTGCCTCTGTTACTGCTGCCTCTCTTTCCTCCACCTCTCTTTGTCTGTCTTGTGTACTTTGAATGTGAACTCTTTTGGGGATGGATTGTGTCTTACTATGTGCATGTTCTATGAACCTGTTGACAGTATTTTTGTTTAGCAGGCAGCAGTGTGGGACAGAGGCTATGATGGTAGAAGAGGAGAGCTGGGTTCTAGTTCCATCAACCTCCTGCATGTCCTTGGGTAGGTTCAGGAAAGACAGGCTTTGTCTGGGAGCTTCGACTCTCTGGGCTTCAGTTTAGAGAGGTTAGTCTGCTTAAAACACATTCTCTGGGCTACCAACTTTGCTACTTACTCAATTTTACCACCCTGCAGCTACCAGTTTGAAACAGACATAAACACAGTTTCAATAGAGGGAATGGGGTTGGAAATTGTGGTGTTATTGGACAATATTCATGTTCCCCACCCTGGCTTAAAGCTAAGTTTCCAGTTAGGAGTAGTCAGACAATTTCTACTTTAGTTCAAAGGAAAATTCAGTTTTCAGTTGAATATATTTTCATGGAAAGTCTCTGATATCCATAAAAATGAAGCAACAAAGGGTCCCGTGGCACCTTTAAGACTAACAGAAGTATTGGGAGCATAAGCTTTCGTGGGTAAGAACCTCACTTCAGTGAGGTTGGGAGCATAACCTCACGAAAGCTTATGCTCCCAATACTTCTGTTAGTCTTAAAGGTGCCACAGGACCCTTTGTTGCTTTTTACAGATTCAGACTAACACGGCTACCCCTCTGATACATAAAAATGAAAACATTTTTTTGATTATGACTAAATTTTTTCAGTTACCAACAGTTTTAGGCTGAAACTGTTTGGTTCTCACAACCTCAATGAAAAGTCAATTTTTTCTGGTGGAAAAAAACATCTGATCATCTCTAGATGTCTGCATAATTTGATAGTAAAAGTCTTAAAGAGTTCTAATTGCAATTCATATTTCTGATATTAAATTTGCCCCATATATTAATACTCTAACATATTTAATTGAAATAGAAAACTTACTTTGTTGGTCTTTATTCCAATTTGCAATGCATTTGATCCTGCAGTGTTAGGAATCATTGGTCATTATCTATCTAATCTAATCTATCTATCTATGCACCCACTGCCCAGATTGTTTGGTTCTCTCTCTCTCTCATGCCCCCATCACTGTATTATCCAGCAGCTGTTGTCGCGTCCCTTCCCTGGATGTTCTGAGTTGCGGGCGTCTCTCTGCAGTTTCTAGCACAGATGGATGCTCCCTGCTTCCCTCCTAGGGCAGGCTTGGGTGAGAGGCGATGGAATAAATGGGATCAGGGACTGAAAGACACTCCCAGTTCTAGAGCTGATCCTGGCTTGTGCCGGCTTCAGACAAGGTCACTCTGGGGCTAAATAGCTGAATCTGGTCTCTAGGGCTGTGACCGCAGCTCTGCTCTCATCTCAGGAGCAAACCACCCTGACAACCTGCCCTAGTTGACCCTAACCCCCCAGAGGGGGAACAGCACCTGCCCTGGATCTAACACAATGGCAGCATCTCTTGAAGGACCTTTTAGCTAAAAACAAGGCAGGACTGGATCACAAAGGGGGTCCCCACAGGATGGCAAAATAAAACATATTTGTAGCAGAGACATGGGATCTACAATAGCTAAGAGCCTAGTGACACCAGAGCCTCAGTTGGCCTGGAATAACCTGTTCCTTCATTAACTCCACATAATCACCTCTAGGGGAGCAGAGATGTTTTTCTCCTGCATTGCACCAGCAGCACTTGGGACGCAGCCACCAGAGGAACCCACAGCTCAGGCTGCCCTGGCTGCTTGAAGTTTGTCACTAAGAGACAAACACTAAAAACGAAGGACCAGGTCCTGAGCTGGTGTAAATTGATACACTTTCACTGACTTCAGAGTAGCGAGGGCTATTTACACTATTTGGGGATCTGACTTCCATGGAGCTTCCATGGAGCTACATCCATTTATGCCAGCTGGGGATCTGGCCCATGACACAGTTTCCAATCCATATTCTTTGCCTGTGAAACTGAACCAAAGAAGAGTCAAACGTTCATAACCAGTCTGCTCTTTCCTAGCTCTTTGTCCATTGGGATTAGTTACAAGTATACCTTGTAAGAGTGACAGAGCGATTCATTCCCACAGTAATGCCATTAACTCCTCTCTGTTTGAACTGGGGTAAGTCAGCTTGGAAGCCTCAGCCCATGTTTGTAGCCCTCTCCATTCCTAACTGTACAACACTGGAATGGGTCACTTCATTTCCTTTTCTACCTACATTTCGATCCATACAAATATCCTTTGCTTGATGTGGCCACCTCTCTATGGAATGGGGAAAAAATGAAACAAAAAACTGTGAAGTGAAGGAATTTCCATTGAGAAATTTGCTCTAATGAACACAAGGTGCGCACCTCTATGATCAAACCCTGGAACTGCTGAAGTCAGCGGGAGCATTCCTAGTGACTGCAGTGGGATCAGGACTGGGCCTTCCCTGCTATGTAAGAGCTGAGGGTTGTGTGGCTGAAAGAAGAAGACTGTTTCTATCAGGAAATTGCAAATTAATTTGAGATGGGCCCAGCTCAGACACTGGGCTCTTTATTGGGATCCTCGCCTCCCCAAAGCTCAGGCGAAGGGGCTTAGGATCTGAGGTTCTGGTTCCAGACTAAGGCCCATCCCTATAGAACCCACCTTTACTTTGACTGGCAACAATTGGCCCCTTTGATGGCTATCACAGTCTCCATGGAGAGACCATATAGTGAACGGGACTGGGAGCCCAATCTACCCTTTCCCATTTTGAGATGATCTCTTCAGGTCTGGGCTGGTCCATGGTCTCTGCTGAGGCTGCTCACGGGGGATTAACAGGTTTTAGTTTGGATGGATGAGATGTTTGGTGAGTGCTTTCATGACATGTCCCTCCTTGGAGGCACAAAACCAATTTTTCACAGAGGTCAGAAGGGGAGGACACTGGGGCACTGCTCACTGAGGCTGGGTTGAATAGGTGACCTAGACATGAAGGCAGCTGCTTCATCTGTTATCTCCCAAGCCAGCATGTCCCATCCTGCACTGAGATGGCTATAGCATTCATGAGGACATGGGGTGTGAACTGAGACCTCTCCTTTCATACGTCCAGTGCTGGAAGCTAAGACCAGGGACTGTCCTGCTCTAAAGATGCCTTATCAGGGAACAGAGAGACAATGTGGGTGAGGTAATATCTTTTATTGACCCAATTTCTGTTGGTGAGAGAGACAAGCTTCGAGCTGCACAGAGTTCTTTCTCAGGTGTGGGAAAGGAACTCAGAGTGTCACAACTAAATACAAAGTAGAACAAATAGTTTGGCATAAGTAGTTGGCATATATTCAAGGGACCATCTAAGGTGAATTGTCCCGTTAACACCCCGGTAGTCATAGGAAAAAATAACAGGGTAGTGAGTAGAAAACAGCTCAACAGAATGGGCACAATGTATCCCGGGTACTAATTGCTGATTTCCATGGAGAGGCACCAGGAATGGGCTTGGCCCTCTGGAGAGACCTGTAACTGACACTGCACCATCCTGTGCAATTAGGGCAGAACCAAGGGGGTGTGGGTGCTGCAGAATCTGGAACAATACAGTGGACACTTGCTCCAGGATGTGAGCTATGACAAGGATTTTCAGAGTGGTTTCAGGGAAACAGGTGCCCAGTGCCCATTGTCGGAACAACGGGAGTTAGATGCTTAACTCTCTTAGGGCTGGTCCACACTAAGCCCCCGGTTCGAACTAAGATATGCAACTTCAGCTACGTGAATAACGTAGCTGAAGTCGAAGTATCTTAGTTCGAATTTAAAGGTACTTACCGCGGGTCCACACACGGCAGGCAGGTTCCCCCGTCGACTCCGCCTACTCCTCTCACGGAGCAGATTACCGGCGTCGACGGCGAGCACTTCCGGGATCGATTTATCGCGTCTAGACAAGATGCGATAAATCGATCCCAGAAGATCGATTGCTTGCCGCCGAATCAGCAGGTAAGTATAGACATACCCTTAGATTCCTCTGAATATCTCAGGCTTAATATACATACTCTCATCTTCTATTTTTCTTAGCATCACCCTACCCCTAAGTGGTCTGATGATTAGCGCAAGGGTCTGAAGTCTAACATTTTTCAACAGAACACACAGAAGCCCAGGTGGCAGCTGTGCAATCTTCCCCCACTTAACATTCCCTGGAAATGTGCCTCTACCCTGCCCTGGAGGGACCCTTTCTGTAGATGAAAGCACATTCCCTTCTCCATATCCCTGATGTCTTCATAGTAGTGGACCACAAGGCTGCAAATTATTGCCAGTAATGTTGATATTAGTGTGATGGGGAGACGTCCTCTGGGAACTGGACAAAGATCCCCAGTGCATTTCATACAGGCCACCAGAAAGACATCAAAAAGTACTAACTTCTCTCTATGTGCAGTGCAGAATTGAGACTGCCACAGATCCAGGCACTGGCTGCCATTTGGACACAAGCTCTCCTGTTCATCACTGTCTCATAGTGCAGTGGTTGGCAGATGGCGACGTATCGGTCGTACGCCATGAGGGTCAGTATGGCAAAATCTGCTGAAGCAAAGAAGAAGACGAGAAATATTTGAGCGACACAACCAGAATACGAAATCGATCTGGTGTTCATGAGGGAATTGGCCATGGATTTGGGGATGGTGACAGAGATGGAGCCGAGGTCTAGGACGAACAGATTCATCAGGAAGAAGTACATGGGGGTGTGAAGGTGGTGGTCAAGGGCTATGGCTGTGATGATGAGAATGTTCACCAGCAGGGATATCAGGTAAAGCACTAGAAATACGATAAAGTGTAAAATCTGCAGCTCACGAACATCAGAGAATCCCAGGAGAAGGAATTCGGTCACGGCAGTTTGGTTGGACATTTTCTTCCTCAGTCCGCTGTGTGATGGCTGTGGAGGGAATGAGAAAGACAATGGTCAGGATTAGAGTAACAGAGGGAATGGCACTGATTCCCCTTTCCCTAATACCTCATTATATGAATGTCAAAGGTGCACAAAACTCTTCACTTACAATGAATAGGTGTTCAGAGTAGCAGCCGTGTTAGTCTGTATCCGCAAAAATAACAGGAGTACTTGTGGCACCTTAGAGACTAACAAATTTATTAGAGCATAAGCTTTCGTGGGCTACAACCCACTTCTTCGGATGCATATAGAGTGAACCATATATTGAGGAGATATATATACACACACATACAGAGAGCATGAACAGGTGGGAGTTGTCTTACCAACTCTGAGAGGCCAATTAATGAATAGGTGTTGTTAGTGCTCCTCTCCTCTGACAGTCAATGAGTCACATTGTCACACTAGTGTAAATTGGGTCAGCTCCTTTAAAGTCAATGGAGCTTCATCACTTTATCCCATCTGAGGATTTTGCCCATGGTGTGGCTTGATAAAATGCAGTACGAAGGATGGAATAAAGCACACTCCAAATCCAACAGTTCTTGCAAAGAAGGTCCCTCTATTGTGACTCATAGACTCATAGACTCATAGACTTTAAGGTCAGAAGGGACCAATATGGTCATCTAGTCTGACCTCCCGCATGATGCAGGCCACAAAAGCTGACCCACCCACAACAGAATCTTCCAGCCTGCGACCCCTGCCCTATGCTGCGGAGGAAGGCGAAAAACCTCCAGGGCCTCTGCCAATCTACCCTGGAGGAAAATTCCTTCCCGACCCCAAATATGGCGATCAGCAGAACCCCGAGCTTGTGACCATCAACAAGCTCCCAACTTGGGTATGAAACTGATAAACTAAAATGCTAACACAGCCTGAATCCCACTTTGCAGGGCAATATGACGTAGACTCACCCAGAATCATAAGTAGCAGCTCCTCTGTAATGTTTCTACCGCAAGCTCTGTGCGTAGACGGCCTGCTGCCTTCTTACAAATTTATTTATGGCACCAAATCCCAGCTGCACTTCAGTCTGCATGTAACAATGGACTAGCAGCATCCCTCTGTCACAGCTATGTTGTATCGTTTAGTCTGTGCTGTGCGGTGCAGTGGCTGTCAGGACACCTGGGCTCTGTTCTTGTCTCTGCCAGCTACCTCCTCTGTGACCTTGGACCAGACATTTCCCCTCTTTCTGCCTCTGCCCCCTCCTACCCCCTTTGTCTGCCGTGTCTACTAGGACTCCTTCCTTAGAGGTTTTTAAGGCCTGGCTTGACAAAGCCCTGGCTGGACCAATTCCCAACTAAATCATCCCAGCCAGGGCTTTGTCAAGCCGGGCCTTAAAAACCTCCAAGGAAGGAGACTCCACCACCTCCCTAGGTAACGCATTCCAGTGCTTCACCACCCTCCTAGTGAAAGTGTTTCCTAATATCCAACCTAGACCTCCCCCACTGCAACTTGAGACCATTGCTCCTTGTTCTGTCATCTGCCACCATTGAGAACAGCCGAGTTCCATCCTCTTTGGAACCCCCCTTCAGGTAGTTATTCATAGATTCATAGATTCTAGGACTGGAAGGGACCTCGAGAGGTCATCGAGTCCAGTCCCCTGCCCGCATGGCAGTTGTAGGCTGCTATCAAATCCCCCCTCATTCTTCTCTTCTGGAGACTAAACAATCCCAGTTCCCTCAGCCTCTCCTCATAATTAATGCGCTCCAGACCCCTAATCATTTTTGTTGCCCTCCACTGGACTCTTTCCAATTTTTCCACATCCTTCTTGTAGTGTGGGGCCCAAAACTGGACACAGTACTCCAGATGAGGCCTCACCAATGTCGAATAAAGGGGAACGATCATGTCCCTCGATCTGCTTGCAATGCCCCTACTTATACAGCCCAAAATGCCGTTAGCCTTCTTGGCAACAAGAGCACACTGTTGACTCATATCCAGCTTCTTGTCCACTGTGACCCCTAGGTCCTTTTCTGCAGAACTGCTACCTAGCCATTCGGTCCCTAGTCTGTAGCTGTGCATGGGATTTTTCCATCCTAAGTGCAGGACTCTGCACTTGTCCTTGTTGAACCTCATCAGGTTTCTTTTGGCCCAATCCTCTAATTTGTCTAGGTCCCTCTGTATCCGATCCCTACCCTCTAGTGTATCTACCACCCCTCCTAGTTTAGTGTCATCGGCAAACTTGCTGAGAGTGCAGTCCACTCCATTCTCCAGATTATTAATAAAGATATTAAACAAAACCGGCCCCAGGACCGACCCTTGGGGCACTCCGCTTGAAACTGGCTGCCAACTAGACATGGAGCCATTGATCACTACCCATTGAGCCCGACGATCTAGCCAGCTTTCTATCTACCTTACAGTCCATTCATCCAGCCCATATTTCTTTAACTTGGCAGCAAGAATACTGTGGGAGACCGTATCAAAAGCTTTGCCAGACATTGTGCCAGAACCTCATCAGTATTAAACTGGTGATGTCAATGGGTCTACTCTGCATTGGTGCTAATCTAGCTGAGTTGGGAAATCTGGCCCATACATCTCTATCACACTCACTTTCTCCAGGGTGCTGTCAGCCAAATCTGGATCCTTGTGTATATAGGCTATTGGTCAAATCCTGATCTCCTTGAAGTGAGGGGCTAAAGTGGAGTCGGTCCTGGGGCTGGTTTTGTTCAATATCTTCATTAATGATCTGGAGGATGGCGTGGATTGCCTCAGTAATTTTGCAGATGCCACTAAACTGACGGGGGTGGTAGATATGCTGAAGGGTATGGATAGGGTACAGAGGGACCTAGTCAAATTAGAGGATTGGGTAAAAGTAATCTGATGAGGCTCAACAAGGACAAGTGCAGAGTCCTGCACTTAGGACGGAAGAATCCCATGCACTGTTACAGACTAGGGACGGAGTGGCTAGGCAGCAGTCCTGCAGAAAAAGACCTAGGGTTTACAGTGGACGAGCAGCTGGATATGAGTCACCTGTGTGCCCTTGTTGCCAAGAATGCTAATGGCACTTTGGGCTGTATAAGTAGGAGCATTGCCAGCAGATCAAGGGACGTGATCGTTCCCCTCTATTCGGCATTGGTGAGGCCTCATCTGGAGTACTGTATCCAGTTTTGGGCCCCACACTACAAGAAGGACGTGGAAAAATTGGAAAGATTCCAGCGGAGGGCAAAAAAAATGATTAGGGGGGTGGAGCACATGATTTATGAGGAGAGGCTGAAGTAATTGGGATTATTTAGTCTGCAGAAGAGAAGAATGAGGGGGGATTTGATAGCTGCTTTCAACTACCTGAAAGGGGGTTCCAAATAGGATGGATCTAGGTTGTTCTTAGTGGTAGCAGGTGATAGAACAAGAAGTAATGGTCTCAAGTTGCAGTGGGGGAGGTTTAGGTTGGATGTTAGGAAAAACATTTTCACTAGGAGGGTGGTGAAGCACTGGAATGGGTTACCTAGGGAGGTGGTGGAATCTCCTTCCTTAGAGGTTTCTAAAGTCAGGTTTGACAAAGCCCTGGCTGGGATGATTTAGTTGAGGACTGATCCTGCTTTGAGCAGGGGGTTGGACTAGATGACCTCCTGAGGTCCCTTCCAACCCTGATATTCTATGATTCTATGATTTATGAATCCAAATTTGGCTTCATTATTCCGAGTCAGATTTTCTTTAGGAAACTCTGGGAAAAGTTTTTCTTTAAAACAGTCTTTCCACCATAGCAAGAATGACACCATTTTTACATATTCACTTAGGTTAAAATAATAAAAAGATGCCTAACATATCATTAATTACACAGTTAAGCAAAAATAAGTTAAAAATCTGACAAACAAACAAACAAAAACCACAAAGAACAAATGAATTTGTCATAACTATAAAGGGAAGGGTAACAACCCTCCTGTATACAATACTATAAAATCCCTCCTGGCCAGAGGCACCAAAATCCTTTTATCTGTAAAGGGTTAAGAAGCTCAGATAATCTGGCTGACACCTGACCCAAAGGACCAATAAGGGGACAAGATACTTTCACATCTTGGGGTGGGGGGGAGAAAGGCTTTTGTTTGTGCTCTTTGTTTTGGTGGTGTTCGCTCTTGGGACTAAGAGGGACTGGACATCAACCCATGTTCTCCAAATCTTTCTGAACAAGTCTCTCGTATTTCAAACTTGTAAATAACAGCCAGGCAAGGCATATTAGTTTATCTTTATTTTCTCAACTTGTGAATTTTACCTTTGCTAGAGGAAAGTTTATCCCTGTTTTGTGGTAACTTTGAAACTAAGGCTAGAGGGGGTTCCTCTTGGCTCTTTGAATCTGATTACCCTGTAAAGTTATTTTCCATCCTGATTTTACAGAGATGATTTTCACATTTTCTTTTTAATAAAATGCTTCTTTTAAGAACCTGACTGATTTTTCCATTGTCCAAAGACCCAGGGGTTTGGGTCTTTGATCACTTTGTAACCAATTGGTGAGGATATTATTCTCAAGCCTCCCCAGGAAAGGGGTGTAAGGGCTTTCGGGAATATTTTGGGGGAAGAGGAACTCCAAGTGGTCCTTTCCCTGTTTCTTGTGAAATCACTTGGTGGTGGCAGCGTACCAGGTTTTAACCTAAGCTGGTAGAAATAAGCTTAGGTGGCTTTCATGCAGGTCCCCACATCTGTACCCTAACGTTCAGAGTGGGGAAGGAACCCTGACATGGTGGCAGAGCGGTGGGATCATTTTTTAACCAAAAACACAGCAGGATTTTAAAAGGACAAATTTTTCGTATTAGAGTTTTTCCCCCCCCCTCTGCCTGAAAGCAGAGGGGTCAAGATACAGTAGCAAAGGAATTCACAAACTGTTTTTTGTTTGTTTGTTTGTTTGTTTCTATTCTCGGGTATAGCTAGGTTAAACCCAGAAAGGCTGAACACTGAATGCTGTGAAAGTCTCTGTTAACTAAGCAGCCCCTGAGCTGAGTGCATCCCAGTTTCAGTGAACTGCAGAGGGGGTATGGCTCAGCACAAGAAAGCAGGAAAATGAGTACCAGTGACTCTGCTAATAAACTTGCAAACCCATCTACAAATTCAACACCAGAGGGCACCACGGAGCCTGCACTGGCAGCAGCAGCAGATAACCCTACACAAGAGGCTCAGCCAGAGCCTGAAATACCACATAGTGCACCAGCAGAGAGCGGTTCACCGTCAACGGAAACAGCCCCATCACCTGCATCGCTTCCAGAGGGACCAAGCCCAGGTCCACCATCCAGTGAGGAACTGATGTCTCCAGCATCAAAGGAACAATTCCAAGCCAAACAGGAAGCAGATGAAAGCCTCCAGGGAGCTTGGACGGTGGCACAGAGCAACTCACCGCCTCTCAGCTCTTCTAATCAATCCTGGTTTGTTGTAGAAAGAGGACTTTTATACAAGGAAACTCTTTCTGGTGGGCACCAGGAAGACTGGCATCCTCAGAGACAGTTGGTAGTTCCAACTAAGTACCGGGTAAAGTTCTTGAGCTTAGCCCACGATCATCCTAGTGGCCATGCTGGGGTGAACAGGACCAAAGACCAGTTGGGGAAGTCCTTCCACTGGGAGGGAATGGGCAAGGATGTTTCTACTTATCTCCAGTCTTGTGAGGTGTGCCAAAGAGTGGGAAAGCCCCAAGACCAGGTCAAAGCCCCTCTCCAGCCACTCCCCATAATTGAGGTCCCATTTCAGTGAGTAGCTGTGGATATTCTGGGTCCTTTCCCAAAGAAGACACCCAGAGGAAAGCAGTACATACTGACTTTCATGGATTTTGCTACACGATGGCCGGAAGCAGTAGCTCTAAGCAACACCAGGGCTAAAAGTGTGTGCCAGGCATTAACAGACATTTTTGCCAGGGTAGGTTGGCCCTCCGACATCCTTACCGATTCAGGAACTAATTTCCTGGCAGGGACCATGAAAAGTCTGTGGGAAGCTCATGGGGTGAACCACTTGGTTGCCACCCCTTACCACCATCAAACAAATAGCCTGATGGAGAGGTTTAATGGAACTTTGAGGGCCATGATACATAAATTAGTACATGAGCACTCCAATGATTGGGACCTAGTGTTGCAGCAGTTGCTCTTTGCCTACAGAGCTGTACCACATCCCAGTTTAGGGTTTTCACCATTTGAACTTGTGTATGGCCATGAGGTTAAGGGGCCATTACAGTTGGTGAAGCAGCAATGGGAGGGTTCTACGCCTTCTCCAGGAACTAACATTCTGGACTTTGTAAGCAACCTACAAACCACCCTCAGAACCTCTTTAGCCCTTGCTACAGAAAACCTAAAAAAGGCTCAGGAAGAGCAAAAAGCCTGGTATGATAAACATGCCAGAGAGCATTCCTTCAAAGTAGGGGACCAGGTTATGGTCTTGAAGGTGCTCCAGGCCCATAAGATGAAAGCATCGTGGGAAGGGCCCTTCATGGTCCAAGAGCACCTGGGAGCTGTTAATTATCTCATAACATCCCTCACCTCAAACTTAAAGCCTAAAGTGTACCATATTAATTCTCTTAAGCCCTTTTATTCCAGAGAATTAAAAGTTTGTCAGTTTACAGCCCAGTGGGGAGATGACGCTGAGTGGCCTGAAGGTGTCTACGATGAAGGAAAAAGTGACGGTGACGTGGAAGAGGTGAACCTCTCCATGACCCTTGGACATATGCAGCAACAGCAGATCAAGCAGCTGTGCACTAGCTTCACGCCAATGTTCTCAGCCACCCCAGGACGGCCCGAACGGGCATACAACTCCATTGACACAGGTAATGCTCACCCAATTAGAGCCCAACCTTACCGAGTGTCTCCTCAAGCTAAAACTGCTATATAATGGGAGATCCAGGATATGCTACAGATGGGTATAATCCGCCCCTCTGACAGTGCATGGGCATCTCCAGTGGTTCTAGTTCCCAAATCAGATGGGGAGATATGTTTTTGCGTGGACTACCATAAGCTAAATGCTGTAACTCGCCCAGAGAACTATCCAATCCCACACACAGATGAACTATTGGAGAAATTGGGACATGCCCAGTTCATCTCTACCTTAGACTTAACCAAGGGGTACTGGCAGGTACCGCTAGATGAATCCCCCAAGGAAAGGTCAGCCTTCGTCACCCATGTCGGGCTGTATGAATTTAATGTGCTCCCTTTCGGGCTGCATAATGCACCCGCCACATTCCAAAAACTTGTAGATGGTCTCCTAGCTGGATTGGGAGAATCTGGCGTCGTCTACCTTGACAATGTGGCCATCTTTTCTGATTTATGGGCAGAACACCTGGAACATCTGCAAAAAGTCTTTGAGCGCATAAGGGAGGCAGGACTGACTGTTAAGGCTAAAAAGTGTCAAATAGGCTTAAACAGAGTGACTTACCTTGGACACCAGGTGGGTCAAGGAGCTATCAACCCCCTACAGGCCAAAGTGGATGCTATCCAAAAGTGGCCTGTCCCAAAGTCAAAGAAACAGGTCCAATCCTTCTTAGACTTGGCTGGATATTACAGGCGATTTGTACTGCACTACAGCCAAATCGCCACCCCACTGACAGACCTAACCAAAAAGAAACAGCCAAATGCAGTTCAGTGGACTGAAGAGTTTCAGAAGGCCTTTAATCAGCATAAAGCAACACTCATGGCTGACCCTGTGCTAAGGGCCCCAGACTTTGACAAACCATTCCTAGTAACCACAGATGCGTCCGAGCATGGTGTGGGAGCAGTTTTAATGCAGGAAGGACCGGATCAACAATTCCATCCTGTCGTGTTTCTCAGCAAGAAACTGTCTGAGAGGGAAAGCCACTGGTCAATCAGCAAAAAGGAATGCTACACCATTGTGTACACGCTGGAAAAGCTACGCCCATACGTTTGGGGGACGACTTTTCCAACTACAAACTGACCATGCTGCGTTAAAGTGGCTTCATACCGCCAAGAGAAATAACAAAAAACTTCTTCGGTGGAGTTTAGCTCTCCAAGATTTTGATTTTGAAATACAACACATTTCAGGAACTTCTAACAAGGTGGCTGATGCACTCTCCCGGGAAAGTTTCCCAGAATCAACTGGTTAAAAATTGTTCTTGGAATGTGGGACATATTGTTAGTTTTAATATAATTGGTAGTATGTCTAAAGGTGCATGTGTCTTATTAACTCTGTTTTCTCCTAGGGCTCCAGGAAGAAATCACAGACAGTGTGGAACCGGTTGTCCAACACTATCCATGATTTGGGGGGGAGGGGGGGTCATAACTATAAAGGGAAGGGTAACAACCCTCCTGTATACAATACTACAAAATCACTCCTGGCCAGAGGCACCAAAATCCTTTTAGCTGTAAAGGGTTAAGAAGCTCAGGTAACCTGGCTGACACCTGACCCAAAGGACCAATAAGGGGACAAGATACTTTCAAATCTTGGGGTGGGGGGGGAGAAAGGCTTTTGTTTGTGCTCTTTGTTTTGGTGGTGTTCGCTCTTGGGACTAAGAGGGACTGGACATCAACCCATGTTCTCCAAATCTTTCTGAACAAGTCTCTCATATTTCAAACTTGTAAGTAACAGCCAGAGAAGGCATATTAGTTTATCTTTATTTTCTCAACTTGTGAATTTTACCTTTGCTAGAGGGAAGTTTATCTCTGTTTTGTTGTAACTTTGAAACTAAGGCTAGAATGGGTTCCATTGTCCAAAGACCCAGGGGTCTGGGACTTTGATCACTTTGCAACCAATTGGTGAGGATATTATTCTCAAGCCTCCCCAGTAAATGGGGTTTAAGGACTTGCGGGGATATTTTGGGGGAAGAGGAACTCCAAGTGGTCCTTTCCCTGTTTCTTGTTAAATCACTTCGTGGTGGCAGCGTACCAGGTTTTAACCTAAGCTGGTAGGAATAAGCTTAGGGGGCTTTCATGCGGGTCCCCACATCTGTACCCTAGAGTTCAGAGTGGGGAAGGAACCCTGACAGCATTCATACCTCAATCTGAGTTATTATCCCAAAATATAAGAAGAGCCAGAGACCTCACTAAGGACTTTGTTATGGCTACTAATTTTATAGGCAAGGGTGTCAGATAGTATGGTGATTGGTTGCAGTATACAATAGATAGATTCCGATCTTATTTACATTTCTATAAACCTATAGAAACTCCTCTTTTTCTTGAGTCATGTTTGTCTGTATTTCTACTAGTGTAAATACCCACTTCTGCATAAACACATTGCACAGTATTTTCTCATGGAGGCAATAATGTCATCAGCTGATTATATTTATAAAGAAACACAGAATGAAATTGTTACCCAAGGAGAAATATGGACATTTTGTTCTTAGTGAATAACCTCCAACCTATCCATTTACTCAGTGCACCTTTCAACTCTTTGTTTCTCATGCTGTAGATGATCGGATTCATCATGGGTGGCAACACAGAATAGAGAACAGCCACCATGAGATTCAGACTGGATGTTAAGCTGGAGGTGGGTTTCAGGTAGGCAAAGGCAGAAGTACAAAAGAACAAGGAGACCACAAAGAGGTGAGGGAGGCAGGTGGAGAAGGCTTTATGGCGGCCCTGCCCAGAGGGGATTCTCAGCACTGCTTTGAAGATCTGAACATATGACACTATTATGAAAACAAAGCAGCTTGATGCTAAGCACAGACTAAAGATGAGAAACCCAACTTCAATGAGGTATGAGTCAGCGCAGGCGAGCTTGAGGAGCTGGGGGATTTCACAGAAGAACTGATCCACCATGTTTCCTCCACAGAAGGATATTGCAAACGTGTTCCCAGTGTGCAGTGCAGAATTGAGACTGCCACAGATCCAGGCACTGGCTGCCATTTGGACACAAGCTCTCCTGTTCATCACTGTCTCATAGTGCAGTGGTTGGCAGATGGCGACATATCGGTCATATGCCATGACGGTCAGTATGGCAAAACCTGCTGAAGCAAAGAAGAAGATGAGAAATATTTGAGCAACGCATCCAGAATAAGAAATCGATCTTGTGTTCGTGAGGGAATTGGCCATGGATTTGGGGATGCTGACAGAGATGGAGCCGAGGTCTAGGATGGACAGATTCATCAGGAAGAAGTACATGGGGGTGTGAAGGTGGTGGTTGAGGACTATGGGTGTGATGATGAGAAGGTTCCCCAGCAGGGATATCAGGTAAAGCACTAGAAACACCACAAAGTGTAAAATCTGCAGCTCCCAAACGTCAGAGAATCCCAGGAGAAGAAATTCAGTCACAGCTGTTTCGTTGGACATTTTCGTCCTCAGTCCGCTGTGTGATGGCTGTGGAGGGAATGAGAAGGACAATGGTCAGTATTAGAGTAACAGAGGGAATGTCCCTGATTCCCCTTTCCCTAGGAGGGATAGCTCAGTGGTTTGAGCATTGGCCTGCTAAACCCAGGGTTGTGAGTTCAATTCTTGAGGGGGGCCATTTAGGGATCAGGGCAAAAATCTGTCTGGGGATTGGCCCTGCTTTGAGCAGGGGGTTGGACTAGATGACCTCCTGAGGTCCCTTCTGACCCTGATATTCTATGATTTTAATATCTCACTATATGAATATCAAAGGTGCACAGAACTCATCACTTACAATGACAAGTTGTTGTTACTGCTCCTCGCCTCTGACAATCAGTGAGTTCTGTTATCACAGTAGTGTAAATTGTGTCACCTGCTTTAAAGTCAATGGAGCTTCATCACTTTATCCCATCTGAGGATTTCGCCCATGGTGTGGCTTGATAAAATGCAGAACAAAGGATGGAACAAAGCCCACTCCAAATCCAATAATTCTTGCAAAGTAGGTCCCTCCATTGCGACCATCACCAGGCTCACAACTTGGGAATGAAATTCATAAACCAGGGGTCAGCAACCTTTCAGAAGTGGTGTGCCGAGTCTTCATTTATTCACTATAATTTAAGGTTTTGTGTGCCAGTAATACATTTTAACGTTTTTAGAAAGTCTCTTTCTATAAGTCTATAATATATAACTAAACTATTGTTGTATGTAAAGTAAATAAGGTTTTTAAAATGTTTAAGAAACTTCATTTAAAATTAAATTAAAATGCAGAGCCCCTGGACCGGTGGCCAGGACCCGGGCAGTGTGAGTGCCACTGAAAATCAGCTTGCGTGCCGCCTTCGGCACACGTGCCATAAATTGCCTACCCCTGTCATAAATTAAAATGCTAACACAGACTTATTCCCACTTTGCAGGGCAATATGACATAGACTCACCCAGAATCATAAGTGGCAGCTCCTCTGTAATGTTTCTACCCCAAGTCCTGTGCTTAGACGGCCAGTTGCCTGCTTCCAAATTGATTTATGGCACAAAATCCCAGCTGCACTTCTGCCTCCGTGTAACAATGGGCTAGTAGCATCCCTCCATCATCGTTATGTTGTATCCTTTACTCTGTGCAGTGTGGTGCAGTGGCTGTCAGGACACCTGGGCTCTGTTCTTGTTTTTGCCAGTGATCTGCTCTGTGACCTTGGGCCAGTCATTTCCCCTCTTTCTGCCTCTGTTTCAACCCCCCCCCCCTTCTCTGCCGTGTCTACTAGGACTGTAAGGGCTTTTGGAGAGGGGCTGTGGGGCAGATTTTTAAAGGTATTGAGGCACCTAGTGGGATTCTCAAAAGAATCAGGGCCCCAACACCCCTTGAAATCAATGAGTTGTAGGCTCCTAGGTGCTTATGAAAATCCCACTAGGCACCTAAATACCTTTGGAAATGTAGCCCCATGTCTTACTCTAAATATGTTCTGCACACCCATTTACACCGTTTATACTCAGCTGACAGCACTGTGCAGCTAGGCCAGGAGGTCTGGGTTCTACTCCCAGTGAGCTCCCGTATGTCCTCGAATGGGATCAGGATAGACAGGCTTTGGCTGCTTTGTTCAACTCTAACCCAGGGTTTAAAGGGCTGTATATAACATTCTGTGCACTGCCAACTTTACTGGTTATTCAGTTGTTACCTCCTCACAACTATCCCTTTGAAAGAGAAATCACACAGATGCAATAGAATAAATGGGTTTGAAATTAGGCTCTTATCAGGTAATATTAATGTTCCCCAATTCATTTAAAGTTTAAAGCTGGTTGGAAATTTTTAGCTAATCAACAACAAATCTCAGCATCTCTCTGCTTTTCTCAAACATTTTGGGATTGTTTGGTAAGAAAACTGAAAACTTAAAAAAAAAAAAAAAACCTTTTCGCTTTTGAAATTAAAATTTTTTTTTTAAAAAAAATCAGCTTTCAGCTGAAAGTTTTCATTTGCCAAAAACCTCAGGGGGGGAAATGGATTTAGGGTTTTCCCACCTACTGGGATTTAATCAATGCTCCGAAGTGAGCCAGGTGGCTAAGTCCTATGAACATTCCGTGGGAGTTAGGTACCTGACCTGCTCAGATGCTATTGTAAATCCCCAAAGGCACTTTCTCCTTCTTTAGGTGCTTAAACCCTTTGTAATCCTGGTCCTGTGTCTATCTTGTTAACTTCCAAGGCCTGGAAATATGGGTTCTAGTCCCATTTACCTCCTGTATGTCCTTTGGCAACACTGAGATAGACTGGCTTTAACTGGTGGTTTCAACTCTGAGGCTACATCTACACTACAGGGGGGGGTCGATTTAAGATACGCAAATTCAGCTACGCGAATAGCGTAGCTGAATTCGACGTATCAGATCCGACTTACCCTGTTGTGAGGACGGCGGCAAAATCGACTGCCGCGGCTCCCAGTCGATGGCGCTTACTCCCACCTCCGCTGGTGGAGTAAACACGTCGATTCGGGGATCGATTGTCGCGTCCTGACGAGACGCGATAAGTCGATCCCCAAGAGATCGATTTCTACCCGCCGATTCAGGCGGGTAGTGTAGACCAGGCCTGAGTCTAAAGGTGCTAGTGTGCATAAAACAAACTGTGGCTATCAGCTCTGCTGCTTATTCAATGTTTACCTTCCAGTAACTATCCCTTTGACACAGAAACAAACCCAGTTTCAAGAGAAAAAATGTTTTCGAAACGATGGTATTATTGAACAGTATTAATGTTCCCCACCCTTGTTCAAAGCTCCATTTCAAATTAGAGATGTTTGGAAATTTAGTGGGTTTTTTTTGTAATAGTAGGAAAATGAGTTTTCAACTAAACAAAGATGTTCAGGGAAAGTATCTCCTCTACTCAGATGTTTTGTATTGTTTTGTTGAAATCTGCAAATCCCAATATGCTTTGGTTTGCAATGTACAATTTCCAGTTTACAGTAGTTTTTAGCAGAAAATAAATTAGTTTATGGTTGCCAAACCCTGCAAATATTTCTGATTTCTGATGCAAAGTCAAAATTATCCACCTTCTTTTCTTCTGACTGGATCTAGATGTCTGACTAGTCTGAGAGTTAAATCCTTAAAGAGTTCAAATTGTAACTTATATTTAGGTTCTTACCTTCTGCTGAAAAGAAATCTGACGGGCTCTAGCTGTTTGATAATAAAAGTCTTAAAGAGTTCTAATTACAATCCATATATCTATTATTACAGTTGTCTCTATATTAATACCTTCACGTATATAACTGAAAGCAAAAATTGATCCTCCAGCACCAGGATTCTTTGGTCATCTCTCTCTCATGCCCCCATCACTGTATTTTCCAGTGGCAGTTTCCATGTCACTTCGCTGGATTTCCTGAGTCTCTCTGCAGTCCCTAGCAGACAGGGATCCACTCCACAGATGAGTGCTTCCTGCTCACCTCCTAGGACAGGCTTGGCTGAGAGACGAAGAACTAAATGGGATCAGAGACTGAAAACTCCTCCCAGCTCCTGGCTTGTGCAGGTTTCAGACATGGTCACAGCCCAGAATGTCCCTGCTCTGAGGCTAAATATTTGAATCCAGTCTCCAAGGCTTTAAGCCCAGCTCTGATCTCATCTCTGGAGCAAACTACCCTGACAACCTGCCCAACTCTAACCCCACAGAGGGATAACAGCACCCGCCCTGGATCTCACATGATGAAAGCACCCCTGGAAGGACCCTTGGCTAAAAACAAGGCAGGGCAGAAGCCCAAAGCATGTCCCAAGGTGCTTGCAAAATAACACAGGGATTTCTAACACAGACACACGATCTACAATAGCTAAGAGCCTAGTGGCACCAGAATCTCAGCTGGCCTGGAATAGCCTGTTCCTTCATTAACACCACATAATCACTTCTGGGGGAGCAGAGATGTTTTTTCCCTCCTGCATTTGTATCAGCAGCTCTTGGGATGCATCCGCTAGAGGAGCCCACAGCTCAGGCTGCCCTGTCTGCTTGAAGTCAGTAACCAAGAGGTACCCAGAGGTGAAGATTTAAAACTAAGGGCCAGGTCATGAGCTTGTGTAAATTGTTACATTTTCATTGAGTTCATGGTAGTTTGGACTATTTACGCCAACTGGGAATCTGGGCCTTTGATTTCTGTCGTCGGTGGCAATTTAGATCAGCTGGGGATCTAGCCCATTACACAGTTATAAATCCATATTTTTTGCCTGCCAATCTGATCTGAAGCTGATTGAAAAGTTCTGAACCAGTCCACACTTTCTTAGCTCTTTGCCCCATGGGTTTAATTACAAGAGTAACTTTTATTGGTGACGGAGAGTGGTTCAGTCCCACTAGGGATAGAACCTTGGAGGAATTCTCTGTTGCACAGTTTTCAAGTATCTAATCTTCAACTTCTGTTGGGATGAATGGCCCAGAATTTCATTCATTCTGTCTCAGCCATTACATTAATTTGTCTCTTACTACAAACAGCACTAAACTAAAAAGCTCAGTGGGGACACATCTTCTAGGAACTGCACAAAGATCCCCAGTGCATTTCTTAAGGCCACCATGAAGCTATCACAAGGCACAAACTTTGATGCTTATGCCAACATAGTCACTAGCAGCCTGGCGGGGGAATGGTCCCTGTGCGCCCCTAGGCAGTGTTGAATGCAAGGTTGGATGTTGAACACTGCAAAGCTCAGGGATGGATGTTTCTGTTTGGCCAAGGATGAAGAGAGGGGCCATTTGTAAAATCTGACAATAGATAATTTTCCACTTGACCAAGCCCTCAGCTGGCATTTTCAAAGCAGCCTCATTTTCAAAGCTGTCCACCTACCACTGACTGTCAGATATCCAATGAATAACAGCCTTTTACTTATACCCTGCTGGGACCAGATCTTTCTGCATGATCTAGACATGAGATGGGAGCAGCCCTATATATTAAAACCTCAAACTCATGAATGTTTGGTCCTGGGGTCTGTGTTCGGCTCATGTTAAAGAGAGAGGGCCATCTGTAGAACCCATTTCTGGATATGGCTGCAGTTTACAAAGCCCTTCAGTGTCAGGAAGGGCTCAAAAATAGTGTTTTTGGATCTGTCTCCAGTCTTCTAGGATGATATTGTTAAA
Organism: Emys orbicularis; assembly: GCF_028017835.1. Taxonomy (NCBI): domain Eukaryota; kingdom Metazoa; phylum Chordata; order Testudines; family Emydidae; genus Emys; species Emys orbicularis. Next base: position 15,879,635 of record NC_088695.1, on the reverse strand, counting down.
GCCTCTTAGGGGATATCAGACACTCCGGGCTAGATTCACAGAAGGAATTAGGCCCTGTTTTTTTTAAAGGTATTTACGCATCTAGTGGGACTTTCAAAACACCTTTTGATTTCAATCAGATTTAGGTACCTAAATGCTTTTGAAAATCCCACCCAGACAACTAAATGCCTTTTAAAATCTTGCCTTTCGGTATTCTAACGCTGAGCGTTGCAGCATCTAACTTTTAGGCACTTAGAAAATCACCATGATTCACAAAGCCTGTGTTCGGAGCCCAGGATCCCTGTTCAGTGAATGGGGAGAGGTAAACACCCAAAACTGGATCCACAGTTGCCAGCATGCGGTGGGGGGGGCCCCTAACCTAACCAATGGGAGATGATGACAAGATGGGTGTGTGCCAAGCCCCACCCCCTCACAGAGATAGTTGCCTAGGTCGAGCTGGTGGGTGTCACCTATCCCTGTTTGTGATCCAAAACTGGGAACCCTCTCCTTGGGGTCAGGCACCTATGGTGTTGTGTGACAAGGAGAGGGCCCTCCTGTTTAACTTTTAGCCCAGTGGTTAGGATACTTACCTGGCATGGGGAACAACCCCAGTACAAGTCCCCCCTCTGCCCGAGGAGGAGAAGGGATTTGAAGGGGGATCTGCCACCCAGTGTCCTAATCACTGGGCTGTGGGATATTCCGATGTGGGGCTCCCTCAATCCGTTCAAGCTGTTCCACTTTGGATTAAATAATTAAAGAATCGTTGGGTCGGAGAGGGAGAGAGAGAACATGAGAATTACCCTATAGCCTAGTGGTCAGCGCACTCACCTGGGAGACCCAGTGTTCAGTTCCCCTGCTCCAATAACTCTTTAATTATTTTTCCAGAGTGGAACAGCTTCAACTGGAGTGACTGTGGGAGTCTCACATCAGAATACCCCTAACACTGATGACATGGACAGTGACACTGCATCCTTTCTCTGTGCAAGTCCTTGTCAATGTTGATCTCTCTCTCTACTCCATTCATCGGTGTGGTGCCGAAAGTCACTGACACCTCAGATCCCAGAATCCTAATTATTTAAAGAAGCCAAAAGGGGAGAGTAATTCCAATGCACCAATTGTAAGGCTTTAGTTGACTAGGAAAGGAGAGAAATGGAGACAGTGTCAGAGTCTGGCACCGAGTACTTTTGATGAGCTGTTTGTAAATGAGCGATGGAGTAAAATATAGTCATAAAAAAATCATTGTTAAATAATGGTTTAATAAGGAGTGCTTATAAGAAAATCATGATCTGGACATAGACAATCATTATTAGGAAAAGAAGAACAATAATTTCCATAGATTATTCATTATCTAGCTAGCTAATATAATTCACAATCAAATAGAAATCTATCATTATGACACAATGAAGGTGTGTGTTAAGACAAGGAACGGTCCTGTCTTTCTGTCTATTTAATCACATACTCTGCTTTTGTCTGTCATATATGTAGTGTACACAACCATGCACAAAGATGATATTAGTATTAGAATAACTGGCCAACTTCCGAGATCATCTCTCAGCTTAGATGTGAGTAGATCCACACAGGATGGCGTATGGAACACCAGAGCAGTGCACTTACAGGCCTGGTCTACACTAGGAGCTTATATCGAATTTAGCGCCGTTACATCGAATTAACCCTGCACCCGTCCACACCAGGAAGCTACTTAGTTCGAAATAGAGCTCTTTTAAATTCGACTTCTGTAATCCTCGAAAACGAGAGGAGTAGCGCTAAATTCGAAATGGCAATATCGAATTAGGCTAGGTGTGGATGGAAATCGACGGTAATAGCTCCGGGAGCTATCCCACAGTGCACCACTCTGTTGACGCTCTGGACAGCAGTCTGAGCTCGGATGCTCTGACCAGCCACACAGGAAAAGCCCCGGGAAAATTTGAATTCCTTTTCCTGTCTGGCCACTTTGAATCTCATTTTCTGTTTGGACAGCGTGGAGAGCTCAGCAGCACTAGCAACGATGCAGAGCTCTCCAGCAGAGTTGGCCGTGCAATCTAATAGAAAGAGGGCCCCAGCATGGACTGATCGGGAGGTCTTGGATCTCATCGCTGTGTGGGGCGATGAGTCCGTGCTTTCAGAGCTGCGCTCCAAAAGAAGGAATGCAAAGATCTATGAGAAGATCTCTAAAGCCATGGCAGAGAGAGGATACAGCCGGGATGCAACGCAGTGCCGCGTGAAAATCAAGGAGCTGAGACAAGGCTACCAAAAAACCAAAGAGGCAAACCGACGCTCCGGATCCCAGCCCCACACATCACGTTTCTACGAGGCACTGCATTCCATCCTAGGTGCGGCCGCCACCACTACCCCACCAGTGACCGTGGACTCCGAGGATGGGATATTGTCCACGGCCGGTTCCTCCTCGGAAATGTTAGGTGACGGGGAAGATGAGGAAGGAGATGAGGAGGACGAGGCAGTCGACAGCGCTTGCACCGCTGATTTCAACGACAGCCAGGAGCTCTTCATCACCCTTACCGAGATCCCCTACCAACCGTCCACAGCCCTTACCCCGGACACCGAATCAGGGGAAGGATCAAGCAGTGAGTGCTTTAAACATCTAAACATTTCATTTTAACATAAGTGGAATATTTATATTGTTAAGAATGGGCTTTTCAGTCACTCAGTTAAACATAGAAACTTTTATTAATAACAAAACAGAAATAATAACTATATCAGTAATTTGTTGTTCATGATTTAGTTGGCTTAGTAAACTTTTTTCTACTAACTATGTATAGAAAATCAAGTACTGTCCGGATATTCATGATTAGTCCACAACACGGCCCCTCCACTCTGTAGTCCGTTATGCTCAACTTAAAGGAAAAGGCGGTCAATGTGCCCGGGAATGGACAGACAGTCCTCCTGTGATAGCTCCGCATAGCTCTCCTGGAGGTACCGCTCCAGCATGCGCACGAGGTTCAACGGCAGGGCAATCTTGTTTGGTCCCCCGTGGTAGCACACGTTCCCACGCCATGATTCCATGAGGTAGTCGGGGATCAGTGCGCGGCACAGCATGGCGGCATATGGCCCAGGCCTCTGCATGCATTCACGCAGCATCCTTCCCCTCTCGGTCTCCGAGATCCTCATGAGGGTTATGTCACACATGACGCCCTGCTTTAAATTAGGGAGGGGAATGTTAGTATTTGGACTGCTTTACAGCCACGCGGTGGAGGCGGCAGAGGGGCAGCATACAGGGATCTTTCCCGGGGACAGCCGCGAGGTGGTGGGACAGGGGCAGAGCTCATGCTTCCCTGATTGCTGCCAGCAGAGAGTGGCCTTGCATTCAGTGCGAAAGGAGCCCAGTGCTACTATTACATGTTTAAGCTGCCACAAGTCTACGGCTTACCATGTTTTCCCGCAGCAGAAGTAGAGGTGTCCTGCAACGCTTCTCTGATCGCAACTGCAGGACCCCAGACACATAAGGCGAGGGCCGAAAATTCGACCTTGTCCTGAGTGCGCATGTGAAAGGTGCAGTGCATGGTGTTGTTCACAGAGAAAGACTATGCTCTTTGTTAGCAACTTCATTTATCTGTCTCAGGAATTTACTCCCTTTTTCCCATTCCAACAGACACATCTGCGACTGTCTCCCAACCCAGCCTGGCATCACACTCCCAGAGGCTAGCGCAGATTAGAAGAAGGAAGAGAAAAACTCGTGAAGACATGTTTTATGAACTTATGGAGTGCTCACGAGACCAGGCAGCCCAGACGACACAGTGGAGGGAGAACTTGTCACAAATGCACAGAGCAGTCATGGAACGGGAGGAGAGGTGGCGCCAGGAGGACCAGCAGGCTACTCAAACCCTGCTTGGACTAATGAGGGAGCAAACGGAGACGCTCCGGCGCCTAGTGGATGTTCTGCAAGACCGGAGGCAGGAGGACAGAGCACTGCTGCTGTCTATCTCTAACCGCCCTCCCCCGCCACCAAGTCCCACACCCCCCTCACCAAAAGTACAAAGAAGGAGGGGCGGCAAGGGCCGTTAAAACTGTCAGTCGGCCACTGCACACTGCTGCAGCAATGGAAGGCTCTCGTTCCAAAGTTTGAAAAGTCCTTTCCTACCCATCTCACACTAGCCCATGTCCAAGTTTCCTTCCCCCCCCCCCCCTTTTCATGTGCGGTTCGTAATAAAACATCGGTTTCTGTTAAGTACTGTTTCCGAGAGTGTCTTTTGGAGGGGATTCTGTCTGAAGGGGGGGAAGGGGTTTGTTACTTGGACAGGACAGTCACCTGTAGCAGGCTACAGAGGCGGGGGCAGGTCCAGCATCAGGACACATACACAGCACAGTCACCAGTTACCCTGGTCAGTCTGGGAGGCGGTTTTCTTGTTCTGGGGTGCGAGGGGGATTGATCTGTGACTTTGTGTCGGGGGAGGGCAGTTAGAGATCCTATGCCGCGGTCCTTATCCTGGATCACAAAGCCACGCAGCAGGGGATCTGTTACCCTCCGCCCCCTGCCAGAAAGTCACTTGGCCGACACATACATCCAGTCCCGCCCAGGACTGCTGGCAGGCTGCGTTGAAACAACCAATGCAGCACTGCGGAGCCTGTCATTCCCGGACTTTAGAAGCATCATTTGCATCAAAACAGTAAGCCCGCCCCCCGCCACAGTCTGCGTCCCCGGTTTAAAACATTCCCGCGAAAACAGTAAAAAAGAGAACCTTGTTCATTAACAGAACAGAACAGATTTTATTTGTTGGGAAGGTGGGGAAGGGGGTATGTAACTTGGAAGGATAGTCAACAGTAACTGGGTAAAGAAACGGGGGCAGGTTCAGCATCTGTGTCCACAAAGTAAAAAGTCACTGGAGACCCTGTTCAGTCAGGAACCTGGCTTTCAAAGCCTCCCTGATGCACAGTGCGTCCCGCTGTGATCTTCTAATCGCCCTGCTGTCTGGCTGGATGTAATCAGAAGCCAGGCTATTTGCCTCAACCTCCCACCCCGACATATAGGTCTCCCCCTTGCTCTCACACAAATTGTGGAGCACACAGCAAGCAGCTATCACAATGGGGATATTGGTCTCGCTGAGATCACAGCGAGTGAGTAGGCTTCTCCATCTGCCCTTGAGACGGCCAAAAGCACACTCCACCACCATTCTGCACTTGCTGAGCCGGTAGTTGAATAGTTCTTTCCCTGAGTCCAGTGCGCCAGTGTAGGGCTTCATGAGCCAGGGCATTAGCGGGTATGCAGGGTCCCCGAGGATGACTGTAGGCATCTCCACATCCCCAACAGTTACTTTGTGGTCCGGGAAGTAAATACCTTCCTGCAGCCGTCTACACAGACCAGAGTTCCTGAACACCCTAGCGTCATGAACCTTGCCAGGCCATCCAACGTAGATATTGGTAAAACGTCCCCGATGGTCCACCAGTGCTTGCAGCACCATGGAAAAGTAGCCCTTCCGGTTGATGTACTGGCTAGCCTGGTGGTCCGGTGCCAGGATAGGGATGTGAGTCCCATCTATAGCCCCACCGCAGTTTGGGAATCCCATCTCGGCAAAGCCATCTCTGATGAGCTCCACGTTTCCCAGGGTCACTACCTTAGATAGCAGTAGCTTGACAATTGCCCTGGCTACTTGCATAACAGCAACCCCCACGGTAGACTTGCCCACGCCAAACTGGTTAGCGACGGACCGGTAGCTGTCTGGCGTTGCGAGCTTCCAGAGGGCTATGGCCACTCGCTTCTGGACAGTCAGGGCTGCCCGCATCCGGGTGTCCTTTCGCTTCAGGGCAGGGGACAGCAACTCACACAGTTCGAGGAAAGTCCCCTTCCGCATGCGAAAGTTGCGCAGCCACTGGGATTCATCCCAGACCTGCAGCACTATGCGGTCCCACCATTCCGTGCTGGTTTCACGGGCCCAGAATCGCCGTTCAACAGTATCAACAAGACCCAGTGACAGCGAGATGTCCTGGGCGCTGGGTCTCATGTTCTCAGAGAGGTCGGAGCTAGTGTCCGACTTCATGCCGTCACGGTAGTGCCGTAGCCTCCTCTCATGATTGATCTGCAGCTGCCTCTGGTACAGGTGGAGGAGAAGCTGCGAGGCGTTGAGAACTGCCACAACTGCAGCGATGGTCGCAGCGGGATCCATGCTCGCACTGCTGTGGCGTCCGCGCTGTCAGTAATCAGAAAAGCGCGCGAACTGATTTCCCGCCGGCGCTTTCAGGGAGGGAGGGAGGGAGGGCTTGAGTGACGGACGGATGACGACAGGCGCCCAAAAGCACCCTCGACACATTTTTTTACCCAGAAGGCATTTGGGGCTCGACCCAGAATTCCAATGGGCAGGGGGGACTGCGGGAACTGTGGGATAGCTGCCCACAGTGCACCGCTTCCAATGTCGACGCTTGCCCCGTTAGTGTGGACTCACAAAGTCTCACAAAGTCGAATTACTGTCCTTAGTGTGGACACACATGTTCGACTTAGTAATATCGATTCCACATAGTCGAATTAACTAAAATCGAAGTACTCTCGTAGTGTAGACAAGGCCACAGAGTTAGAACAAAATGACCCAAGACAAGAAACTTACACCATTGTTCCTGTCACTACTGAGTGTAGCCCAGAGACTTTGGGCCAGAACCTAATCAGTATTAAACTGCATTGGTGCTGGTCTAGCTGAGTTGGGAAATCTGACCCTTACATCTCTGTCACACTAGCTTTCTCCGGGGTGCTGTCAGCCAAATCTGGATCCTTGTGTATATAAGCTATTGGCCTAATCTTGAAGCAAGGGGCTAAACCCCAGTCACTTCCATGGAATCCTAATGTGGCCTTATAATTCTGAGTCAGATTTTCTTTAGGAAACTCTGGAAAAAGTTTTTCTTTCAAACAGCCTTTTCACCATAGCAAGAATGACAGTTTTTACATATTCATGTAGGTTAAAATAATAAAAAGATGCCTAACATCATTAATAATACAATAATATCCCAACAGTATATACGTAATCATTTCAGCAGGAACGTAGCCATCCAGAAACCTCTTTTGCACTCTTTTATCATTGTGTGCATATCTTTTCCATCATTCAGTTCGCTCAGAAAACCCCATCAAAGAGGTGACATATGACACTCCCAAGAGAGGACCAACATTAAAAATCCTGTCTCACCAAACACTCACAATCTCCTCAGGCTTTTCCACCTTCAAAACCTCCTAAAACAAAGAAACAAACCAAACCACCAACCAACCAGTTGAGCAAAAATCAGCTAAAAATGTGACAAACACACAAATAACCAAACAAACAAACAAACCAAAAACACAAAGAACAAATGCATTGATACCTCAATCTGAGTTTTTATCCCAAAATATAAGACGAGCCAGAGACCTCACTACGGACTTTGCTATGGCTACTGATTTTATAGGCAATAGTCTCAGATACTATGGTAATTGGTAGCAGTACATGATAGATAGATTACGATCTTATTTACATTGCTGTGTAAACATATAGAAACTCCTTTTATTCTTGAGTCATGTTTGTCTGTATTTTTACTAGTGGAAATACCCAATTCTGCATAAACTGACTGCATGGTATTTTCTCATGGAGGCAATAATGTCATCAGCTGATTATATTTATAGAGAAACACAGAATGAAATTGCTATTGAAGGAGAAATATGGACATTTTGTTCTTAGTGATTAACCTCCAACCTATCCATTTACTCAGAGCATCTTTGATCTTTTTGTTTCTCATGCTGTAGATGATCGGATTCATCATTGGTGGCAACACAGAATAGAGAAGAGCCACCATGAGATCCAGACCTGATGTTGAGCTGAAAGTGGGTTTCAGGTAGGCAAAGGCAGAAGTACAGAGGAACAACGAGACCACAAAGAGGTGAGGGAGGCAGGTGGAGAAGGTTTTATGCCGGCCCTGCTCAGAGGGGATTCTCAGCACTGCTTTGAAGATCTGAACATATGACACAATTATGAAAACAAAGCAGCTTGAGGTTAAGCACATACTAAAGATGAGAAACCTAACTTCAAAGCGGTATGAGTCAGAGCAGGCGAGCTTGAGGAGCTGGGGGATTTCACAGAAGAACTGATCCACCATGTTTCCTCCACAGAAAGATATTGCAAACATGTTCCCGGTGTGCAGTGCAGAGTAGAGAATACCACTGATCCAGGCACTGGCTGCCATTTGGACACAAGCTCTCCTGTTCATCACCATTTCATAGTGCAGTGGTTGACAGATGGCGACATATCAGTCATACGCCATGACAGTCAGTATGGCAAAAATGCTGAAACAAAGACAACGACGAGAAAAATTTGAGTGACGCATCCAGAATACGAAATTGATCTGCTGTTCATTAGGGAATTGCCCATGGATTTGGGGATGGTGACAGAGATGGAGCCAAGGTCTAGGATGGACAGATTCATCAGGAAGAAGTACATGGGGGTGTGAAGGTGGTGGTCAAGGGCTATGGCTGTGATGAGGAGAATGTTTCGCAGCAGGGATATCAGGTAAAGCACTAGAAACACCACAAAGTGTAAAATCTGCAGTTCCGGAACATCAGAGAATCCCAGGAGAAGGAATTTGGTCACGACGGTTTGGTTGGACATTTTCTTCCTCAGTACCAGGGCCGGCTCCAGGCACCAGCCCACCAAGCTTGTGCTTGGGGCGGCACCTGGAGGGGGGCGGCGCAGCGCTCCGGCCGCCGGGGGGAGAGCGGGACCACGGCCGGGCTCGCCGTCCTCCCCCCGGCCGGGGCTCGCCGTCCTCCCCCCGGGGCTCCGGCCGCCCCCCCCCCCCCCGCGCGCGGGGGGGAGAGGGGGGGCGGCCGGAGGCTTTTTTGCCTGGGGCAGCAAAAAAGCCAGAGCCGGCCCTGCTCAGTACATCGTGTGATGGCTGTGGAGGGAATGTGAAGGATAATGGTCAGGATGAGAGCGACAGAGGGAATGTCCCTGATCCCCCTTTCCTTAATATCTCATTATATGAACGTCAAAGGTGCACAGAACTCATCACTTACAATGAGTAGGTATTGTTAGTGCTCCTTGCCTCTGACAATCAATAAGTCACATTACCACACTACTGTAAATTGGGTCAGCTCCTTTAAAGTCAATGGAGCTTCATCACTTTATCCCATTTGAGGATTTTGCCCATGGGGTGGCTTGATAAAATGCAATATGAAGGATGGAACAAAGCACACTCCAAATCCAACAATTCTTGTAAAGAAGGTCCCTCTATTGCAACCATCAACAAGCTCAAAACTTGGGTATAAAACTGAAACTAAAATTCTAACAGCTTGATTCCCCCTTTGCAGGGCAATATGACGTAGACTCAACCACAATCGTGAATAGCAGCTCATCTGTAATTTTTCTACCCCTAGCTCTACGCCTAGACGGCCGACTCCCTGCTCCCAAATTGATTTATGGCATCAACTCCCAGCAGCACTTCTGCCTGCGTCTAACAATGGACTGGTAGTAAATGTATCATTTACTCTGTGCTGTTTGGTGCACTGGCTGTCAGGACACCTGGGCTCTGTTCTTGTCTCTGCCAGTGACCTGCTCTGACACCTTGGACCTGTCATTTACCCTCTTTCTGCCTTTGTTTCAAGCCCCCCCCCCCCTTCTCTGCCATGTCTACTAGGACTGTAAGGGCTTTCAGAGAGGAGCTCTAGGGCAGATTTTTAAAGGTATTGAGGCACCTAGTGGGATTCTCAAAAGCATCAGGGCCCCAACACCCCTTGGAATCAATGAGTTGTGAGCTCCTAGGTGCTTCTGAAAAGCTCACTAGGCACCTAAATACCTTTGGAAATGTAGCCCCATGTCTTACTCTGTTTCTCTTCTGCACACCCATTTACACCAGCCAGCTGCAGTTTGGAGCTAGGCCAGGAGGTCTGGGTTCTACTCCCTGTGAGATCCTGTATGTCCTTGAATGGTGGCAGGCTAGACAGGCTTTGGCTGCTTGGTTCAACTCTAACCCAGGGTTTAAAGGGGCTCTTCTCTATAAAATATCCTGTGCGCTGCCAACTTCACTGTTTATTCAGTTGTTACCTCCTCAAAACTATCCCTTTGAAAGAGAAATCACACAGATGCAATAGAATACATGGGTTTGAAATCAGGCCTCATCAGGCAATATTAATGTTCCCCAATTCATTTAAAGTTTAAGGCTGGTTGGAAATTTTCAGCTGTGTTCTTTTTAATGGAGATTGGTTTTTCAGCTGAACAACAACAAATCTCAGAATCTGTCTGCTGTTCTCAAACATTTTGGGATTGTTTTGTAAAAAACTTAAAACTTAAAAAAAACCAAACTGTTTTGGTTTTGAGATTTAAAAAAATCAGTTTTTAGCTGAAAGTTTTTATTTGCCAATAACTGGGGGGAAATGGATATAAGGTTTTCAGTGAAAAATAAAAAAATTCCTGATGGGAGGAAAAGTTCCAATCAGCAGTAGGTATTTGATTAAACCGATGGTAAAGGTCTTAAGCAGTTCGTATTGTAATTCATATTTATCATCTTAATTTTCCCCTGTATGTTGATCCCCCAACATATTTAATTGAAATAGCAAACTTCCTGTACTAGTCTTTGTGGATTTTTTCCCCCAACAGACGACACATTCAGTCATCCAGCACTATGATGTTTTGGTCAATATCTATCTATAGACCAGAATCTAGAAGCTAATGGCACAGGTATCTGAGGGTATGTCTACACTACGAAATTAGATCGAATTAATAGAAGCCGGTTTTATAGAAATCGGTTGTATACAGCCGATTGTGTGTGTCCCCACATAAAATGCTCTAAGTGCTCTAGTCGGCGGACCACGTCCACAGTACCAAGGCTAGCGTCGACTTCCGGAGCATTGCACTATGGGTAGCTATCCCACAGTTCCCGCAGACTCCGCCGCCCATTGGAATTGTGGGTTGAGATTCCAATGCCCGAATGATGCAAAATAGTGTCGCGGGGGGTTCTGGGTACATGTCGTCAGGCCCCTCCCCCTCCGTCAGAGCAACGGCAGACAATAGATTCGCGCCTTTTTACCTGGGTTACCTGTGCAGACAACATACCACGGCAAGCATGGAGCCCGCTCAGCTCAGCTCACCGTCACCATATGTCATCTGGGTGCCGGCAGACGTGGGACTGCATTGCTACACAGCAGCAGCAGCTAACTGCCTTTTGGCGGTAGACGGTGCAGCATGACTGGTAGCCTTCATTGGCGATCTGAACCACAGGACAAGGGGCTACTCTGACACATTGGTCTCTGCAGCTGGTCTATATGCAGCTGGTTTTGCATTTCATTGCCAGGGAGAAGAAGATGTATCCACGTCCGTTCTCTGAGGGCTTCCAGGACTCACCCCCTGGAGCCCTGCCCAGCTCAGACCCAGGCTTCCTTGCCCTGTGCCTTTCTGCAGTGTTGGAAAATTAAAGGGAGAGAAAAGACGCAGAAGCAGCAAGGCCAAGTGGGCTGAACTTAGTGGTTGGAGGCAGGATCCCTAGGTGCTAACCCCTGGCATGGGGAGAAGACATACATTTTTCCTACACATTGAGCGAGTGTCCCTGTCGTTTTCTGTAGATCTCCCCTGTGCATGTGGCCTGTACTCCATATTCATGATCTCTGGTGTATCTGGGGCTGGCAGCCGTGGGGCTGCATTGCACCAGCCCCCTTGCCTTTTGGCAGTAGATGGTTTATTACGACTGGTAACCGTCCTCGTCGTACAGCAGTGGCTGTCGATCATGGGCACCTGGGCAGACATGCTCAGTCCTATGGAACTGTCTTGATGATGATGGTTATCAGTCGTAGTATGCCATTTTCTGCAACGCGCCCTGTTGGCTTATCGCACGTTAGCTGAGTCTTCCCTGAGCAGCAGATCGTGCAATAGGCCTGAAGGCTAACTGCCAAGCGCCCAGTATTTGCTGCCAAGCACCCAGAAAATGCCGAGGGCTATCAGTCATGCTGCACCGTCGTCTTAAGATGTAAAAAATAGATTTGTTCTGTATTCATTTCCTTTCCCCCTCCTTCCGTCAAATCAACGGCCTGCTAAACCCAGGCTTTTGAGTTAAATCTCTGGGGGGAGGGGGCATTCTGTGTGACAGTTGTTTGTGTTTCTCCCTGATGCAAAGCCACCTTTCTTGATTTTAATTCCCTGTACCTGTACGCCATGTCGTCACTCGCCCCTCCCTCCCTCCCTCCTTCCCCTGGTCCGTCAGATACTAGTTTCGCGCCTTTTTTCAGACCAGACGCCATAGCTAGCACTGGGATCATGGAGCCCGCTCAGATCACCGCGGCAATTATGAGCACTATGAACACCACACGCATTGTCCTGGAGTATATGCAGAGCCAGGACATGCCAAAGCAAAACCAGGACCAGGCGAGGAGGAGGCGATTGCAGCGCGGCGACGAGAGTGATGAGGAAATGGACATGGACCTAGACCTCTCATAAGGCACAGGCCCCAGCAATGTGGAAATCATGGTGTTCCTGGGGCAGGTTGATGCCGTGGAACGCCGATTCTGGGCCCAGGAAACAAGCACAGACTGGTGGGACCGCATCGTGCTGCAGGTGTGGGACGATTCCCAGTGGCTGCGAAACTTTCGCATGCGTAAGGGCACTTTCATGGAACTTTGTGACTTGCTTTCCCCTGCCCTGAAGCGCCAGAATACCAGGATGAGAGCAGCCCTCACAGTTGAGAAGCGAGTGGCGATAGCCCTGTGGAAGCTTGCAACGCCAGACAGCTACTGGTCAGTCGGGAATCAATTTGGAGTGGGCAAATCTACTGTGGGGGCTGCTGTGATCCAAGTTGCCAGGGCAATGAGAGACCTGATGATATCAAGGGTAGTGACTCTGGGAAACGTGCAGGCCATAGTGGATGGCTTTGCTGCAATGGGATTCCCAAACTGTGGTGGGGCGATAGACGGAACCCATATCCCTATCTTGGCACCGGAGCACCAAGCCACCGAGTACATAAACCGCAAGGGGTACTTCTCAATGCTGCTGCAAGCCCTGGTGGATCACAAGGGACGTTTCACCAACATCAACGTGGGCTGGCCGGGAAGGGTACATGATGCTCGCGTCTTCAGGCACTCTGTTCTGTTTTGAAAGCTGGAGGAAGGGACTTTCTTCCCGGACCAGAAAATAACCGTTGGGGATGTTGAAATGCCTATCGTGATCCTTGGGGACCCAGCCTACCCCTTAATGCCATGGCTCATGAAGCCGTACACAGGCAGCCTGGACAGGAGTCAGGACCTGTTCAACTACAGGCTGAGCAAGTGCCGAATGGTGGTAGAATGTGCATTTGCACGTTTAAAAGCGCCCTGGTTCAGCTTACTGACTCGCTCAGACCTTAGCGAAAAGAATATCCCCATTGTTATTGCTGCTTGCTGTGCGCTCCACAATATCTGTGAGAGTAAGGGGGAGACATTTATGGCGGGGTGGGAGGTTGGGGCAAATCGCCTGGCCGCTGATTACGCGCAGCCAGACACCAGGGCGGTTAGAGGAGCACAGCATGGCGCGGTGCGCATCAGAGAAGCTTTGAAAACGAGTTTTGTGACTGGCCAGGCTACGGTGTGAAACTTCTGTTTGTTTCTCCTTGATGAAATCTCCGCCCCCCCACCCACCCGGTTAACTCTACTTCCCTGTAAACCAACCACCCCACCCTCCCCTACCCTCCCCCCTTCAAGCACCACTTGCAGAGGCAATAAAGTCATTGTTACTTCACATTCATGCATTCTTTATTAATTCAGCACACAACTAGGGGGATAATTGCAAAGGTAGCCCGGGATGGGTGGGGGAGGAGGGAAGGAAAAGGACACACTGCAGTTTAAAACTTTAAAACTTTAACACTTATTGCTCGGGAAATCATCTGGGGTGGAGTGACTGGGTGGCCGGAGGCCCCCCCACCGTGTTCTTGGGCGTCTGGGTGAGGAGGCAATGGGACTTGGGGGGGAGGGCTGTTGGTTACACAGGGGCTGTAGCGGCGGTCTGTGCTCCTGCTGCCTTTCCTGCAGCACAACCATACGCTGGAGCATATCAGTTTGATGCTCCAGCAGCCGGAGTATCGAATCTTGCCTTCTGTGTGCAAGCTGACGCCACCTCTCATCTTCAGCCCGCGATTCAGCATGCCACCTCTCCTCTCGCTCATATTGGGCTTTTCTATAATCAGTCATTGACTGCCTCCACGCATTCTGCTGTGCTCTGTCAGCGTGGGAGGCAGTCTGTAGTTCTGTAAACATTTCATCACGCGTCCTTCGCTTTCGAATATTCACTAGCCTCTGTGAAGGAGAAAGATTTGCAGCTGGTGGAGGAGAAGGGAGAGGTGGTTAAAAAAGACACATTTTAGAGAACAATGGGTACACTCTTTCACGTTAAATTTTGCTGTTCACATTACACAGCACATGTGCTTTCGTTACAAGGTCGCATTTTTCCTCTTATACTGAGGGCCTGCCGGTTTGGTTTGAGAGATCACTCACGCAGTGCCAGGCAACAGATTTCAGCTTGCAGGCAGCCATGGTAAGACACAGTCTTTTGGCTTTTTTAACCTTCTTAACATGTGGGGATGGTTTCAAACAGTACTGCTCTCATTAACCATACCAAGTACCCGTTGGGTTGGCCATTTAAAATGGGTTTGCAATGTAAAAGGAGGGGCTGCGGTTTCTGGGTTAACATGCAGCACAAACCCAACTAATTCCCCTCCCCCACACACCCAATTCTCTGGGATGATCACTTCACCCCTTCCCCCCACCGCGTGGCTAACAGCGGGGAATATTTCTGTTCAGCAGAGCAGGAAGGGGCACCTCTGAATGTCCCCTTAATAAAATTGCCCCATTTCAACCAGGTGACCGTGGATGATATCACTCTCCTGAGGATAACAAAGAGCGATAAGGAATGGATGTTGTCTGCATGCCAGCAAACACCGGGACCATACGCTGCCATGCTTTGTTACGCAATGATTCCAGACTACGTGCTACTGGCCTGGCGTGGTAAGTGTCCTACCATGGCGGACGGGATAAGGCAGCCCTCCCCAGAAACCTTTTGCAAAGGCTTTGGGAGTACATGAAGGAGACCTTTCTGGAGATGTCCCTGGAGGATTTCCGCTCCATCCCCATACATGTTAACAGACTTTTCCAGTAGCTGTACTGGCCGCGATTGCCAGGGCAAATTAATCATTAAATACACTTGCTTTTAAACCATGTGTAATATTTACAAAGGTACACTCACCAGAGGTCCCGTGTGCCCCCAGGGTCTTGGGTGAGTTCGGGGGTTACTGGTTCCAGGTCCAGGGTGATAAACATATCCTGGCTGTTGCGGAAACCGGTTTCTCCGCTTCCTTGCTGCTGTGAGCTATTTACATTATCTTCATCCTCATCTTCCTCGTACCCCAAACCCGCTTCCCTGTGTGTTTCTCCAGTGAGGGACTCATAGCACACGGTTGGGGTAGTGGTGGCTGCACCCCCTAGAATGGCATGCAGCTCCGCGTAGAAGCGGCATGTTTGCGGCTCAGCCCCGGACCTTCCGTTTGCTTCTCTGGCTTTGTGGTAGGCTTGCCTTAGCTCCTTAATTTTCACGCGGCACTGCTGTGCGTCCCTGTTATGGCCTCTGTCCTTCATGGCCTTGGAGACCTTTTCTAATATTTTGCCATTTCATTTACTGCTTCGGAGTTCAGCCAGCACTGATTCATCTCCCCATATGGTGAGCAGATCCCGTACCTCCCGTTCTGTCCATGCTGGAGCTCTTTTGCGATCCTGGGACTCCATCACGGTTACCTGTGCTGATGAGCTCTGCGTGGTCACCTGTGCTCTCCACGCTCAGCAATCAGGAAATGAAATTCAAACATTCACGGGGCTTTTCCTGTCTACCTGGCCAGTGCATCTGAGTTGAGAGTGCTGTCCAGAGCGGTCACAATGAAGCACTGTGGGATAGCTCCCGGAGGCCAATAACGTCGAATTCCGTCCACACTAAGCCAATTCCGACCCACTAAGGCCGATTTTACCGCTAATCCCCTCGTCGGAGGTGGAGTAAAGAAACCGGTTTAAAGGGCCCTTTAAGTCGAAAGAAAGGGCTTCGTCGTGTGAACGTGTCCAGGCTTAATTCGATTTAACGTGGCTAAAGTCGACCTAAACTCGTAGTGTAGACCAGGCCTGAGAATCCTTTCACCCCTCATTGTGCGATTGAACTAGACTCAAACCTGTTGCTCTCTGCAGACGAGCTGTGTGTGTAGCTGGCTTTGAGCTGCACTGGCATTAAAGGATTGATGCTGCGGGAAGGTGATTTATTCATGTCTATTTCCTAAGGGCTAGCAGGACTCACGCCCTGGAGCCCAGCACAGCTCAGAAGCAGCGACCCAGAGACAAGGGTAGAGAAACAAAGGTGATAAAGCCAAAAGGTAATAAAGCCATTCTGACCCTCTAGTCTGACCCCAGCATAACACAGAGCCTATGATCTACAGCAGGGTTCCCTGATTCCAGCCCAACTTGTATGTAATCTGTGGGCCAGGATTAAAAGATGGAGACAGGCACCCACTGGGATTTATCAATGCTCCTAAATGAGCCAGGTGGCTAAATCCTATGAACATTCAGTGGGAGTTAGGTACCTGACCTGCTCAGGTGCTATTGTAAATCCCACAAGGCACCTTTCTCCTTCTTTAGGTGCTTAAACCCTTTGTAATCCTGGTCCTGTGTCTATCTTGTTAACTTCCAAGGGCTTGAAATGTAGGTTCTAGTCCCATTTACCTCCTGTATGTCCTTTGGCAACACTGGGATAGACTGGCTTTAACTGGTGGGTCAACTCTGAGCCCAAAGCTGCTAGTGTGCAGAAAACAAACTGTGGCTATCAGCTCTGCTGCTTAGTCAAGTTATACCTTCCAGTAACTATCCCTTTGACACAGAAACAAACCCAGTTTCAAGAGAAAAAATGTTTTTGAAATGATGGTATTATTTAACAGTATTAATGTTCCCTACCCTTGTTCAAAGCTCCATTTCAAATTAGAGATGTTTGGAAATTTAGTGGGGTTTTTTGTAATAGTAGGAAAATGAGTTTTCAACTAAACAAAGATGTTCAGGGAAAGTATCTCCTATACTCAGATGTTTTGTTGAAATCTGCAAATCCCAATATGCTTTGGTTTGCAACATACAATTTCCAATTTACAGTAGTTTTTTAGCTGGAAATAAATTTGTTTTTGGTTGCCAAACCCTGCAAACATTTCTGATGCAAAGTCAAAATAATCCATCTTCTTTTTTTCTGACTAAATCTAGATGTCCTAAAGCCTTAAGGAGTTCAAATTGTAACTTATATTTAGGTTGTTACATTCTGCTGGAACAAAATCTGACAGGCTCTAGATGTTTGATAATAAAAGCCTTAAAGAGTTTGAATTACAATTCATATATCTATTATTAAATTTGTCTCTATATTAATACCTTTACATATATAATTGAAAGCAAAAATTTAGTCTGTTGGCTGTTTTGGAATTTTCCCCAGCTTGCGATGCATTTGATCCTCCAGCGCCAGGATTCTTTGGTCATCTCTCTCTCATGCCCCCATCACTGTATTTTCCAGTGGCAGTTTCCATGTCCCTTCGCTGGATTTCCTGAGTCTCTCTGCAGTTCCTAGCAGACAGGGATCCATGCCACAGATGAGTGCTCCCTGCTCACCTCCTTGGACAGGCTTGGCTGAGAGACGAAGAACTAAATGGAATCAGAGACCGAAAACTCCTCCCAGCTCTAGAGCTGATCCTTGCTTGAGCAGGGTTCAGACATGGTCACAGCCCAGGATGTCCCTTCCCTAGGGCTAAATAGCTGAATCCATTCTCCAAGGCTTTAAGCCCAGCTCTGATCTCACCTCCGGAGCAAACCACCCTGACAACCTGCCCGACTCTAACCCCACAGAGGGAGAACAGCACCCATCCTGGATCTCACATGATGGCAACATCCCTGGAAGGACCCTTGGCTAAAATCCAGGCAGGGCAGAGGGCCAAAGCATGTCCCAAGGTGTTTACAAAATAAAACATGGATTTCTAACACAGACACATGATCTACAATAGCCAAGAGCCTAGCGGCACCAGAAGGGGCTTCTGGGGGGGGGGGTGACAGGAGGCTCCCCTGGGGCTGGTGATCCCCTAGAATGAGGCACCGAAGTGACTGGCTCAGGATCCCGACAGGCTCAGGGGTGTGGAATGGCCCAGAGCCCAGCCATGTTCAGGGCCCAGTGGGTACAGACTGGGCTGGGAGCAGTGAACGGGGAGGGGAGCAGGGATGTGTTGGCTCCAGCCAGTCACAGAGGAAGCTGCTTCCCTCGCAGCCTGGGGTTCCTGCTCCCCAGAGCCCTGAGATCCTGGCCCTGCAGCCGACACCGACTGTGCAACCTCCATCAGCTGGGACAGATACCCAGCTTGGCCCCTTCGACTGCCCCCTGCTGGGGGGTGGGTGGGAAGAGAGGAGCGGTGGGGGTAGGATGAAAGGGCCAGTTCAAAAATCACAGACCGAGCTCACTGAACCTTCCCAATCCCCATCTCCTCTGCCTTAGTTTCTTCTGTCCCTCCTCGCGGTCAGGTTTCTGCATTTGCCCCCGGTCTCCGCGCTGGGGTTGTGGGGAGGGGTTTGGATGGGGGCAGCTCACACTCAGCCTTTGTGACAGGGTCACACTCTTGTGAGTGAGTCTCACTCACTGAGCAGCAAACCACTGACCCAAACTCACACTGGGCTGTGCTCAGAGCAGACGAGGGGCGTACGATTCAGCTTTGTTACCTAGTAACACACGACCCAGGTCAGACCGCAGCAGCCAGACCAGCCCCTCCTCCAGCTCAGAAAGCTCGGCCAGCCTTGGCTAATGGGGGCTGGGGCAGTGCTGAGCGGTGGCCACACAACGCAGCTCTCACGTGTCCCAGGAGAGAGGCACAGACACGTCCTCCGTTACCAGTCTGTGCAGCACCCAGCACAATGGGCCCAGTCCAGGCCTCACGGCACCTGGCTCAGTGACACCCATTAACTCAGCCATGGAGGGGTCAGGATGTCAGAGTGACGGGGCCTGGTCAGATACCTGGACAAGTACCAGCAGGTGGCTGTAAGTAGCAGGCAAACTGCCCAGCACTGAGCACATCAGCCTCCAGCTATCAAACAGCTCCAAGCCTGTCAGCTGGGTCCATGCGTGTCCTGGGGTCCCAGGCCCTGACCAGATCCCCAGGCACAATACAGTGAATGTCCCAGTAGAATCCACTCACCTCCGAATCTCTTCAGCGCCTCCCTCATGTCAAGGGAAATTTTATACAGTCTTCAGGTCAGTAGAAACAGCTTCTGGTTCCTGGAGTTTCACATTCTCACTCCTATGAAGAAAACGTCCCATCATCACTCAGCTGCTCTGTACACACATCATCCCAGAACCACCACCCAGAATATAAGAGCAATGAAAATGGGAAACACCTGCTCAATGTGCTTTTCACATCCTGAAAGGAAAAGGAGAATCAATGTTCTGTACTAACACAATATGCATAAAACTGAAGGAGTCTCACTCTGGGCATCAAACTTCCATCTAGAAAATAGATCAACCCTCCCAGGCTCCACTGTTTTGTGGTAAAATCTCATACACCATTTTGTATTAACACTTGTTTCATTTATGTAGGTGAGACAGGAATTTAGCTAAAGGGTTCTCCCTTCTAGGGACCCAACCCATCAGTATCTGTATTTATTGCCTGTGTTGTGTCCAGTGTTCTGAGCTAAACCCATCCCTGTTCTGACTCCAGTATCATTTTTGTATCATCCATTTAATCTCCCATGGCCTCCCTGGATCTCCATGATGAGAATTCCCCTCTAACATGAACTGCGATATTTTGGAACTGATGGAGCCCTTAGCCGGATGTTCTGTTTGTCTGTTAGCCACAGAACACATTTACTCTAATTGTTGGGATCCAGACCCAGGGATCTGAGTTATAATTCTGGATGGGTGGAGAATTTTGATGCCGTCTCACCTTTAGCAGCTCGAAAACTGGTTGCTGACACTTCTCTATCTCTGTGATCAGCTGCTGCAGAGAGGAGCTTTGCTGGGAGAGTTTGGTGACATTTTCCTGTAGTCTCTGCAGAGTCTTCCTCTCCTCCTCCTGGCTCTGCAGAAGCAGCTGCTCCTCCTCTCTCAGCAGTGTGTGCAGTTTCTTAAATTCACCTGCAATCATCTCTCTCTTATTCTTCACTTTGCTCTGGAGATAGAAAAATAGGAAAGACACAGAGAAAAAGTGAGCCAGATGCTGCGTTACACAGGCTAGGCCTCTGTCCATGAAGCAGGGGATATTAGACCAGTATCAGATTTGTAAGGATATTTACTTTTTTGGGAAATGTACCATAAAGGGTTTGTTTTAGTTCAGAATTAATAAGGCCAGTTCCATAGCGAGGTTGTCTAGGGTGCTTTCTAAAGCCGAAGTATGTTATTGCAGGTGGCAAGGGACGGACACAGTGGAGTGGGCAGAAATCAAGGGAACAGGAGAGATTTACAGGAGGCTTCCCAGGGCGTCCATGGGGGGATTTGGGTGCCAAGTGTTGGGCCCTCAGACACCAAGGGGCGCCGTCGCAGCAGGTTGTGGGTGATGCTCCTTCTCTGACAACCTGCTCCCAGGGCTGCAAAGTTCAGGACATTGGGCACCATCCTGAGGCTCACATGGGTGTTGGGCACCCAGGGAATTGTCAGGGCTGGCTTTGGCCTCACCCAGACTGGCAGAGTGCCCCATGCCCATGTGACCAGTGCCCCTGGGATCGCAGCCTTTAGGGAGCCCTCTAGGCTCACAGAGCAGCGGGTTGGCTGATGCCAGCTGTGTCCCCACCTGCTCTCTGAAAGGAGCCGTGGGAACGATGCTGAGCTGGTGCTGATCCTGGCTGGGGGAGGGGCTGGCTACTCTGCACTAGCCTCTCTAGCTCCCCTGCAGCTTAGCACATAAGTGATGGGTGACCCTGGGGGGAGCCTGCCCCCCAGTGAGACTTGGGCCACAGTGATGTTGGGGAAAGTCCCTCTTACTCTCCCTGAGATGCCAACCTGGCCAGGGGCTTCAGCAGCTTCCCCCGCCCCGTCCTCTGCCCCAGAGCCCTCCTCCCTGAAACCCCAGTACGTGAGCCCCAGCCCTTCCCCACACCAGTCTGTGCCTTGTGCTGACCCCCCCGCACCCCTTCCCTGTGCAGGGCTCTAACCCGTCTGTCTGTCCGGCTCCCTGTGTGGTGGGGGAGGGGCTGTGCTCAGTGTCTGTCTGAAGAGGCAGCTGCTTGAGCACTGTAACTTCCACCTCCTGCCTCTGGCCCGGCTAACCCGAGCCCCCAGCACAGCCTCCAGCACCCCTGGGCCCATCTGCCAATGGGCTTTGTACACTGACTCATCCGCTAGACCACCCCCACCCTGCCCCTGGGAGCGCTGCAGCCACGGGGCACTCAGACAACTCGGGTACAGCCCTGACAAGCCCCAGCTCCCTCAGGAGCCCCTGCTGGCACCTGCCCCAGGCTTTGTGCATGTGGCCTGGACCCTGCCAAGGGCCATGGGCCTGCAGCCTCCTTCCCCTCCTGCCCCCTGGGAGCTGATGAGTTACAGCTAATTCGAGTGGCGCAGCATTATCGTATCCCGAACATCTCCCCCCATCAGACACAGACAGCGCATCCTTCATGGGGCCTGTCACCTCCCGGCCCTGCTCCCACCCATGGGGATACTCCCCACCTGGCTCAGGCCCATGATAGCCCCTCTCAGTGGGTGGCTGGCAGCCCCTGCTGGGCCTCGTCTCACAGTCGCTGGGGCTAGTTACTCTGCCGAGTGACACTGATCATTGGGCCGTGACCTCTGATGATGTAGGACGTAACTCGCTCTCACGGGGCAATAATCAGTGGTTTCAGAACCACCCCAGTGACTGTCCCAAGGGGCAGACGTCTCCAGGGCGCCGGCTGGGCACTTTGCTGGACACATTCAAACCTGGGTGTTAATTGTTATCCATCTAAATCCCTACTGTCTGAGGAACTGAGCTCCAACTGCTTCAGGTGCAGCAGTGGGAGCTGCTGCGGTTCTGTCCTCTGAAACCAGCCCACTTCCGCCGGGCTCTAAATATGGCTTCAGATGCAGAACCAGAGGCACCCAGCTCTGAGCATTTCTGCTCTTGTAAATGGCCATTTTTATCTGAATAGTGGGACACCTACTTCTCCTCTCATCCCTGCTGCTGGCGTCTTCCTCACACCCCCCTCCCCCATGCTCCAGGAAGGGATTTCACTGTAAAAGTCAGGTAAACCAGAACAGACATTTTGTCCCATGTGTATTGATCACCTGGCTACAGACAATCACAGGGACAATGACAGTAACAGTAGCAGGTGACTGGCATGAAAAGGCCATGTGATGACAACAGAGGCTGCAAAGTGGCCGAGCACTGCCTGGCTTGACTCTGACCTGCCCCTGGCTCTGCTCACTCAGGGGGTGTCCACACCGCAATGAAGATGTGACAGCAACATGTGTAGACACACCCAGGCTACCTTTGATCTAGCTAGCTCGGACACTGGTAGGCATGAAGCCGCAGCAGCATGGGCTGTACATGCCCACCCAGACCCCTGGGTATTATTCAGTGACTAGCCTGCAGTTAGCTGTTGGGGCCATGTAGATGCAGATTGGGCAGATTTTCCACAGAGCTCCACACCCACAACTGGGTTTGATGTACAGAAGAGCTCAGCTCCCAGCATGGCCCCAGCCCAGCCAGCTGAGTGACTCTGAACCTCACCCATGGGGGCAAATCATCCTCCCAGCTCCAGTGTCTGTGGGTGCAGAGCGAGGAGGAACAATCTGTTTCCTCCAGGCTGCAGAGAAGCTGCAGAGCTTTGTCGTGGAGGCCACTGAAAACCGATGGCTGGAGCAGCCGACACACCATCCCCATGTGCAGGAGGGAAACAGGAGCCATGTAATAGTGAAAACACTGCACCCAATATTGACAATTTGCCCCTCTCAGAGATCTCAGGGGTGGGTCTGCCCCACTGTACAAGGGCCAGGAACTGCCCCTCCCCCTCTGCCTGCAGGAGCTGCTGCACTGAGATCCCCACCAGAGAGACAGCCTGGTGCTGCCAGCACCCTGGATGGGAGGTACCATAGGCCAGGGGAGGCTCAGCCTCCCCAAAGAGGATGCAGCGCCCCTCCCTTTGGGGGCAGGCTGCAGACCTGCCACCTTTAGAGTGCTGCCTGTGCTCCACCCGGAGCCCTCGCTCCCGCTATTTCCCCAAAGCCCACAGCACCCGCCGCTTGCTGCCTGTCAGCTGTGTGGGGGGCCCTGTCACTTGCTCCTCTCCGCCCCCGTCACTCACCCTTAAGGCAGGAGGGGGCAGAAAGGAGCAAACAGCAGGTGAGAGGGCCTGTGGGGCAGAAGGGGGGCGGGGATAGGCACCAACTTCTGCTCACGCCGGTGGGTGCTTGACTCCTCTCTACCCCCTGGCCCCACCCTGACTCCACCCCTGCCCTGACCCAACTCCACCCCCTCCTTGCCCCTATTCCAACTCCTTCCTCAAATAACCACCCCTGCCTCTTCCCTGCCTCCTCCCCTGAGCATGCTGTGTTCCCGCTCCTCCCCCCTCCGTCCCTCCCAGAGTTTGCTACGCCGCCAAACAGCTGTTTGGCAGCGGCAAGCGCTGGGAAGTAGGCAGAGGAGCAGGGATGCGGCACGCTCAGGGGAGGAAGCGGGGAGGGGAGTTTGGCTGCCGGTGGGTGCAGAGCACCCACTAAATTTTCCTCATGGGTGCTCTGGGGCTGGAGTTGGCGCCTACGGGGTTGGAGCCTATGAGGTGCAGGAGAGGAGCAAGCTGCAACAGTGAACAGTGAGCAGGGAGCCTCTGGGGAGGGGGCTGAGTGGGAGCGGGGCATGGGGCAGAACAGGAGTGGTGTGTGGGCAGGGCCTCGGGGACAGGAGGCCAAATGGGGGTGGACCAGTGGGCAGGGCGATAATCCAGGCACAGGGGATGATCCAGGTACTCACACCCAGACTCCCCAAATGCCGGAGGCATGCGCTGCCCATGGCCGGCACCAAGCCTGTGCAACAGAGCAAACAACCAGAGCAGGTTCATAACCTCATCCTGGATGGCCCCCCATCATTCCTGGGAACGCTGCAGGGGGAAGGGCTCAGAGAGGAATAAACCCAGACACCCACCTGCCACTCTGTGGTTCTCCTCCTCTTTACATGTCAGAGCCAGGGCCTCTTCCAGCTCCTTCCTCAGAGGGCCCAGGGCTCCCTGGAGTTTCACCTGCAGGGGCATTGTGTGCGATAAACAGCCATTAGTCTGCCTGTGCGATGGGTGGACAGTACTGTACACATTGGTATTTCATAAATGAGCAGTAAATATGCTGGAAGCGAGCAGCAGACTCAGCTGTGCCGGCCCCAAAGGCCTCATGGGAGCAGAGATGCCAGTCTCAGAGCAGGGGATCTGCTTCGTGCAGACACTCAGGACTTCTCAAGGCCTGTGCTTTAGCTAAAGCTTCACATCACTGAGCACAGGCCAGAGGGGAAGTAGCTGGGAAGGTTCTGAACGATCCCTCCAGCCGGTGAGAGGGAAGAGGTTGGGACAGCACCTCGCTCCACAGTACCCCAGACCCAGGCCAGGAACAAGACCCCACTGTGCTCTCGTCTGTCCAGGCTCCCATGTGGCCTCCCTCAGGCAGCAGCTGAGCACCTGAGCCAGCGCAGTCCCATTAACTGTACAGGGTGAAGCTGTGAGGTGGCTGGAGGTAAGTGAGGAACAGGGAACACACTCGGTCTGGGGGAATGTGCCACCCATAATTATAACTGCTCCAGAGCAGTGTAATACCCCAGGGCTCTCTTCCCCTTTGACAGCGTGTGATTCATTCATACAGCACAGCAACGTGGTCCTGCCCCGTCAGCCCCGCTCTGTGCAACACCCATGGCAGCCCCACAGAACCCCCTCCAGAAATTTCCCCATTTCACTCTCTCTTCTCTGAGCCCTCAAGTTCTGTCCTCCTCTCTGCCCAAGTGCCCAGGCTGCTGCTGAGAACTCCTGGGGTGCTGTTCGGTGACACCCCTGTGGTGCTGCTGCAGGGAAGCAGTGAGGGAGGAGCCAGCAGGGGCTAGTGAGAGACAGGAGGCGGAAAAGCAGCCTTTGCATCCAGCAAAACAGCTTCGTAAATGAGCAGGGATCGGGGGGGGGGGGGGGGGGGTTGGCTGGATTCTTTGAAGCTCCACCCACAAAATAAGTTCAGCCCATGTGAGTAACCAAAAGGAGACACCATGATCTGTTCACAGTGGATGGCACATTGTTCAAAACAGGATGGAGTTGCTGATTGGCTCTAAGGGGCTTCTGGGGCCGGACTCCCCTCATGGGGCTAGAATGTACCCCTGGGCTCCACTGGGCTCTCTGGGGGGAAATAAGAGGTGGCATCTCCCAAACATCACCCGCTTGTGGCACTGGAAGGAGGCGTCCCTGGCAATAAATGGTGCTGAGCTGTAATTCTCCCTCAGTGAAGAGGGAGAAACAGTAACAGGAAACTTGGAAATGGCAGAGATGCTTAATGACTTCTTTGTTTCGGTCTTCACCGAGAAGTCTGAAGGAATGCCTAACATAGTGAATGCTAATGGGAAGGGGGTAGGTTTAGCAGATAAAATAAAAAAAGAACAAGTTAAAAATCACTTAGAAAAGTTAGATGCCTGCAAGTCACCAGGGCCTGATGAAATGCATCCTAGAATACTCAAGGAGCTAATAGAGGAGGTATCTGAGCCTCTAACTATTATCTTTGGAAAATCATGCGAGACGGGAGAGATTCCAGAAGACTGGAAAAGGGCAAATATAATGCCCATCTATAAAAAGGGAAATAAAAACAACCCAGGAAACTACAGACCAGTTAGTTTAACTTCTGTGCCAGGGAAGATAATGGAGCAAGTAATTAAGGAAATCATCTGAAAACACTTGGAAGGTGGTAAGGTGATAGGGAATAGCCAGCATGGATTTGTAAAGAACAAATCGTGTCAAACCAATCTGATAGCTTTCTTTGATAGGATAACGAGTCTTGTGGATAAGGGAGAAGCTGTGGATGTGGTATACCTAGACTTTAGTAAGGCATTTGATACAGTCTCAAATAATATTCTTATCGATAAACTAGGCAAATACAATTTAGATGGGGCTACTATAAGGTGGGTGTATAACTGGCTGGAGAACCGTACTCAGAGAGTTGTTATTAATGGTTCCCAATCCTTCTGGAAAGGCATAACAAGTGGGGTTCCGCAGGGGTCTGTTTTGGGACCGGCTCTGTTCAATATCTTCTTTAACGACTTAGATATTGGCATAGAAAGTATGCTTATTAAGTTTGCGGATGATACCAAACTGGGAGGGATTGCAACTGCTTTGGAGGACAGGGTCATAATTCAAAATGATCTGGACAAATTGGAGAAATGGTCTGAGGTAAACAGGATGAAGTTTAACTAAGACAAATGCAAAGTGCTCCACTTAGGAAGAAAAAATCAGTTTCACACATACAGAATGGGAAGAGACTGTCTAGGAAGGAGTACGGCAGAAAGGGATCTAGGGGTTATAGTGGACCACAAGCTAAATATGAGTCAACAGTGTGATGTGGTTGCAAAAAAAGCAAACATGATTCTGGGATGTATTGACAGGTGCGTTGTGAGCAAGACACGAGAAGTCATTCTTCCGCTCTACTCTGCTCTGGTTAGGCCTCAGCTGGAGTATTGTATCCAGTTCTGGGCACCGCATTTCAAGAAAGATGGAGAAATTGGAGAGGGTCCAGAGAAGAGCACAAGAATGATTAAAGGTCTTGAGAACATGACCTATGAAGGAAGGCTGAAAGAATTGGGTTTGTTTAGTTTGGAAAAGAGAAGACAGAGGGGATATGATAGCAGTTTTCAGGTATCTAAAAGGGTGTCATAAGGAGGAGGGAGAAAACTTGTTCACCTTAGCCTCTAAGGATAGAACAAGAAGCAATGGGCTTAAACTGCAGCAAGGGAGGTCTAGGTTGGACATTAGAAAAAAGTTCCTAACTGTCAGGGTGGTTAAACACTGGAATAAATTGCCTAGGGAGGTTGTGGAATCTCCATCTCTGGAGATATTTAAGAGTAGGTTAGATAAATGTCTATCAGGGATGGTCTAGACAGTATTTGGTCCTGCCATGCGGGCAGGGGACTGGACTTGACCTCTCGAGGTCCCTTCCAGTCCTAGAATCTATGAATCTCTCTGCTCTCACATGGGGAGTGAAATAAGTAACAGTGTTGATATTTAAATGATCAGTTCTCCAGTCTCAAAGTAACACACTCACCTACACTGGCCTGCAGCTCTTGTGATTTAAACCTCACTGATGGTTAACCCCGGCTGTTGTGTAAAAAGTCCCCTTATTTCAGCAGTGGAAGCTGAGTTTGAAAAGCATTCAGAAACTCAGAGAAAAGTTTCCCACATAGGTATCTTTTAAGACTTGATATTCTGATTCTGTCACCACACTGCCAGATCATTAATTTTGTGATAGCATCTCCCGTACAATGAAGGCTTTACAGAGCTTAATGATGTGTCACACCTGTGCCAAGTAACTTTCAGTGAAATCAGCCTGTAATTAAAAATCCAAAATTATTACCCATTAAACTTGACAGCAATTCCCTACCTTGTACTCCTGGGCAGCCTCCTTCATGGGAACCACCGTGTGATCTCTGTGATCCCGGGACAGATGGCAAACCACACAGACAGAAGTTTGATCCTCTTCACAGAACAGTTTCAGAGTCTCCTAGTGTTCCCCACACACCCTCTCTCCTCCTGCTCCCTTTGCTGCCTGTAAACTCAACCGTTTGGCTATTTCCACAACATTTGCCAGCCGCCTGTTCGGCCTGAGGTTTCGCTGTTGCAGTTTCTCTGCACTGAGGGCAGGAGACGTCTGTATTTGATCCCTCCCAGCACTGGGTGAGGCAGGCTCGGCAGAAATTGTGCCCACAGTCTATAATCACTGGGTCCTTAAAATACTCCAGACAGATGGGGCATGTAGCTTCCTCCTGGAGACTTTCCACGGGGTTATCTGTGGCCATGGCTCCCTCTGGACAGCGTAACAGGGTTAGTCTCACTTTTGGGAGCTCAGAAATATGCCCCACCTGCAGCAGCAGCCGGGTGTTTCCCTTCCTGGAACTGACTCAGGCTGTTTGCTGAGCTGGAGCCAGATCACTGGTAACATTCCAGTCCTGGAAGCTTTGGTGAGAAATCTCCCAATAAGGCTCCGATCCTGCAATCAGCCCCCGCTGCTGGTGTGGGGGGTCACTGGGGCTTCACATGGACATCAGCTTCCCCTTGTCCTGATGAGCTGACAGAACTGCGTGTCTAAGGAGTGATATTTAGGCTTGGCAGAATTCATTTGATTTAATATGTAATTTTGACTGATAAATATATAAACATTCTTACAAATAAATATTAATCTTATCTATTTAAACTTTCACAGTTTCAGTTTTTATCAATATTATTGTTCACAGTTGTGGGAAATTGGGGGGGGGGGGATCAGACAATATTTTAGTCAGACAATTATTTTATGACAGTAGACACAGATTCAAAAAGCTAAAGTGTAACTGTTAAAACACAAATTGTCAACATCTCATGACAAAACATGCTACGTAAATATCCTTAAATTAAACTCTCGTAAGTTCTCAAGCAGCATTTTTCTTACAGTACCTATTTGTAAATTTCAGTTCTTATCAATGGAAATGTTTTTTCATCAGTTTGTGTGTGCAAAGTGAAATCAACATTTACTGACATCTACCGATAAAATCTAATCCTTTCAAGTCTAGGGATATTCAATTCACAGGCCAAAAAAATTGGTTAAGCTGGAATCAGTGTTTCAAAGGCCTGATTCTAACGTACGCTAAGGCAGCTCTGCCTCAGTGTAAAGGAGACGTAGTGTCAAAAGTGTTGCCAACATTCATGATTTTATGATGAATTTCATGAACATAACAATGGCCAGACAGGGTCAGACCAATGGTCCATCTAGCCCAGTATCCTGTCTTCCAACAGTGGCCAATGCCAGGTGCCCCAGAGGGCATGAACAGAACAGGCGATTGAGTGATCCATCCTTTGTTGCCCATTCCCAGCTTTTGGCAAACAGAACTTAGGGACACCTAAACAAAGGAAGTTTCTAGTTTTCTTGGTTGCAGAGAAAAAACGTAAAATGTGATCTGAGTCAGCCTAAAGTCTGAGAAGTCAGAAGGCAAATAGAAAGAACTCAACATTTATTATTATTTTTATTTTTTAGTCTCACAAAAGGCAATCATGATTTTGGGGGTCCTGACTCATGATTTTCAAGAGTTTGGGTTTGGCAATACTGTGCCACTGAGAACTCAGGCCTTAAATTCCTATCCCCCATGGAAAGCCCCCTAATTTAGTGCCATCATTTATCTAAAACAGCAGAGTTAACAGATAGGGAAATAGCGAGGGCAAGGTGTGGGAATGTGCATGGAGCCGGGCTGTGGGCCCAAGCAACAAATAAGAACAGCCCCCCGGATTAAGGGCGAATGAAAGGAATCACTTAGAATGCTCAGTTTTATATTTAGGTCCTTAGAGCCTTTGCTGGAGAAGCCAGGCCTGAAAACATGAACTGATCACTGCCAAGGCATTATTGCCAGCACCATTTAATCAAAAATCAGGAGGCTGCTGAAGAAAACATGAGGGTTTTTCTTCTAAAAAAATTTATATTCTGGACTGCTTGTTTGTGAGCAAGCAATCAGGATTCGCTCTGGTCACGTTCTCAACCTTTTCTACTCAGCCCCAAGAGCAAGGAACTTACTTTTGTTAAAGTGAGAGCTGAGACTGTCACATAATCACAGGATTCCAAGAGCTGCGGCATTAAGAGAAACACCAGCTAGTGAAGGAGTCAGTGTGAAATCAGGAAAGCTTGTGACAATTCCAATGTGATGTTTTTGTGATTTGATGTGAACAGGAAACAGCTGCACTCCTAGCTATTGCAGGTCCTTACCTGGCCCCCATCCCTGCACTGTCTGAGCAACTCACAAACTTCCATGTGCTTAAACTCATCAGACTGCTGTGCAGAGACACCTGTACCTGCCAGTAGTGTGGGAGCAGAGTCAGGGTAGTGCCTTCAACTGATGTTACTGAGCATGCTCACTACAAGCCAAGCAGCAAATCAAGGGGCGAAGGCACATGGGTTCATTTGTCCCCTTCCTCCCCACACAATGTCTCTGCTGCTGTGCGATATGGAAGGGTTGTTACCCCCATTTAGAAGAGGGGAAAGTCAGGCCCAGACAAAATAAATGACTTACCTGACTTCACACAGAGCAAAACCTGGATCTGTGCAGGCTAACTTAGCACCTTAACTGCTGGACAAATCTTTCCCTCTGCAGCCTGAACCTGGGAGAAGAGAATGAGGAGATGGATGGACACGCACAGACACAGAGTTTGTCTGATAATCATCTCACTGACCCTTCCCACAGGCACTAGGCCAGTCTGTGCAGAGTCAGGCGATAATGGTGATATCACCAGTCCCTGATGTGGTCTTTCAGGGGGCTCTGCTATCCCCTGATTAGCCTCCTTTGATTGGCCCTGGCATCTAATTAGGCCTAGAAGTCTGCTTCAGTGCCTTTGGACTGTGTCTCTAGAGACAGTCTAATACAAGGGTTTTACTTTTTTTATACACACACCCACCCAACCCCAGCCTTTCTATCCCTTTTCCAGCTCTGGGCTTTCTCCTTTTATAGCAGGCCTTGTTTCCCCTATGTGTTGCAGCTGTGGGTGCCTGTCTCCATGATTGGCAGCTGAGGCAGCTGTGTGGGGTGCAGGCAGGAGAGGCACCCCTCCCCCTACAAAGCTCTGCTCAGTATGGGTGGGGGTGTAGACGCCATTACAGGTGGACAGGAATGAAAGTGAATAAGTTTTCAGGCCTGCTCTGAAATGCTCAGGCTGTGTCTGAATACCTAGTCACTTTCTGTGCTCTGCTGTTGGGCCCAGCTGCCCACAGCCCCATCTCCCCTGTGGAAACAGGGTTAAAGGATTTAAATATAGGCCTCTCAGTTGTAAGAAACAGGACAACTGTCATGCTAAATCTTAGCCTAATCGCGTGGGACCTGTAGAAGCGGGGCTCACGTTAGAAGCGGGTGGAAAGACGGCAGAGTAGAGTCAGCGTGGCCCAGCCTTGAGATAGCGATGTTTTGAGAACAGAAGTGAGAAAATACAGGAATGGGCAGGACATAACATAAACAGACTGCAGATGTTTTCTAATTAATGCAGGCTACTAAAATGTATAAATACTTGTGTGATATTGTTTGTACTTTGGAGAAACTGAGGCAGAGATGCTCTCTGCCAGCTGTATTCTTCCCTTGCAATTGCTCAGATAAAGCTGGATTTTGTTGCTTCCAACCTGAGAGTGGAGTTCGTTTCTTCCACACACCCCAGTTCTGTTTTCATTCCCTAGACAAGCTTTCCACTGGGGATCCCCCATTTCTGAACAGATCCCTGTGGAGGAAGGGATGAGAAACGGAAACACAAACATCTTTCCCTCACCCACAGTCTCTGCCAGTCCCTGCTCCTCATTTGGTGCAGAGCTAAATTTAAAACAGCCCACTGGGGCTTTGAGCAGGTAAATCTCCTCCCTCCACCAGCAGCTCCCCCAGGGCAATAACCCAATGCCTCCCCCCCACCACAGGGACAGAGGCTGACAGTCCATCTGATGGCAGCTCAGGGGCCTGTGGAATGTGCTGGGATCTCAGCCTGGGCCCTAGTGGGGCAGGTGACATCTCACACAACCACACACCCAGCAAGGTCTGCACCCATTTTCTCCCTTCTTATCAGTCCCAGCAGCAAGGCCAGGGACTAAGTGGTGTTTGGAGACCAAGCTCCTCCCCACCATGTGATGGCTGAGGCCCAATGGCCAAGGGAATCTGGGGAGTGGCCTTCTGGAGCCAGAAAAGGAGCTGCAGTTGGGATGGGAAAGGCCTACTAGGCAGAGATGCTGCTGGGGAAGCAGCTGGTTACTTCATGAGCAACCGGATAGGCTCAAGCAGAGGATCTCTCTGCTGCTGGTTTGTTTGTTTGTTTGTTTTTTGCTGATGAATTGCTTGAGAATTGCAGTCATCAGTCAAACACACGTGACAAGCAGTTATTTTTGGCCAACAGAAGTGGCCTCCAGGAGCTGTGAGGGGGAGGCTGGTGAGATGAGTCCCTCAGCCCATGTCACTTGCAGCTGACTGTGCCAATGAGACAATCCCCAGACTGCTGAGCGGAATAGCGGGATTGGGGAGTGGGGACGCTCTCCAACAGCTAGGTCAAAAATCATGGGCTGGGGTAAAGTGAAACAAGCCAGAGGACATGAGCTTGGGTGGTGAGTTCTATGGGCCCATGGTGCCTGGGCACCAGGAATATTCCTGGCCCAGGCCCAGCTCCAGCAATGTCTGAGCCCGGGTCTCCCCCTTGGCCCTGTCTTCCGGCCCGGGTGCCCCCCAAGCCATTTAAAACAGCCTGGGACCACCACCACAGAGCTGAACAACTTCCTGCCTACTCGCTCCACGTGGCTGCTGGCCCCTCCCTGTAGCCTCTGGGAGGGGTGGGTTTGTGTCCTGCCCCAAGTGCCCTCGTGGCCAATAGGAAGCTGCGGGGGCAGTGCCTGGGGGTAGCAGCACAGGGAGACTCCTGGCCCGCCTTGCCTAGGAGCCCCGGGTAAGTGCCAGAGCCTGCACCCAAACTCCTTGCCAGAGCCTGCACCCCTCATCCTCTCCTGCACCCCACACACAAACTCCATCCTAGAGCCTGCCCCCCAGATCCCCTCCCCCACCCAAACTCCCTCCCAGAGCCTTACGCAGGTGGGGGGCAGAGTTGTGGGGGGCAGGTTCTGGGCACCACCAACATTTCTACAAACCTGCCACCCCTGTCCATGAGGACAATTCTCACTTTACCTTCCCAGCCCTAGCAGGCAGTCTAGTATTGGACACCTTTGCAGCCCATTTTACTCCTAATTTACCAGAGAAGTATCACAAGGTCACTGAACTTAAAATGGGGCATAGAACCAGGGTCTCCATGTTCTAGCTGCTTAGCCCCACTAGCTGTAGTCTGAGAGCATCAAGAATCTGTTCTTTGGCTCTCCTGTCACTAACTGTTACACCACACCAGAGCTGGTAATAGGAGCCCACAGTTCTGAGCACAGATGTTTGACTGATGACTTGCAAATCTTTGTGTAACCCGCCGGCAAAGCATTGGTCATGCCTATGCTAGGGGCTGGTCTGCATACAGCACAGCAGTTATTCCTGGAGCTGGTGTGGTGGGGATCTGAAGTGATGTGGCTCAAGCCCTGTAGCAGAGCCAGGCAGGGGAAGTTTGTAGTTCAGTGTGTTTTTGTATTTGTTTTGTTTTTGTTTTTAAATCTTTGTTGTTTTTAATGGTTTGTTTAATTAACTGATGTGCCACATTTCAGCCATTCATCTCATAAGCTGCTTCCTAGTCTCACCTCCTGGCACGTTTGAAGGTTGTCAGGCACTGGCACCAGCCAGTGGGCTCCAGAGCTCCCTGAACAGTTCCTGAGTTACATGGTTATATGCAGTAAACACCCAGACAGGCTGGAAAGGAACATGTCTCACTACTTGGCAGTGCTGGATTCCCCCCATCCATGGGGCACTGGGGCTGCTTCCCCTTCCTGCAGCCCCAGGTTTGGGGTTAAGTCAGGGTGGGGGTTGCACTGGCTTTTGAGGGTGTGGGTGGGTTTAACCCAGAGGGGCAGAGCAGGAACGTTACCCGGGGGATCCTTCACCCTGTGCTCAGGTCCCTACAGCACAATTCCTCCTGAACAGAGCACAGACTCTGCTTAACCACAGGCCCGGGGGAGGAGGGAGAACTCTTTAGGACCACCTGAATGTGCTAGAATCTCCTCAGTAGTTACAGGATACCTGGGAGTTACAGTCAGACCAGAAGTTGCCTTTTTAGTGAAGTCTTTCAACTTTTATCCTAAGCTACAGATTTTCTCTTCTGAGTGTCCAGTGTCCATCTGTGCTAAGTGATTTTAACTCTAATGACTTGAATCAGCAGCAGGTGAGGGTGAATGAGAAAGAGCAAAGATCATATGCAGAGTTATCATATGATGTTTCTGGTATGAAGGGAAAATATCAGCCATCTTCCTAGACAGGAAGGTCTGGTGTACTCCACAGAGTTCGGTTGACACAAGGCAGCTTACGTCGAGCGAACTATGGAAGTGCCTACACTTCAGTCTCTCTCTCGCTGACGTAACTGCCCTGCAATGCCGACTTAATAACTCCACCTCTATGAGAAGCACAGAATCCAGGTCAATGTAGTTAGGTCAAGACAGTGTCAGTGTAGACACCAGGAGCACCGGAACCTTGGTAGAAGTGGGGGGAGCGGCACGGGACTCCACCCCTCTCAGTGTCCCCACTCCTGCTCCTCCTCTTCCCCCCCAAGGCCCAACCCCCTGGCCAGGCCAGAAGCCAGAGCCAGACATTGGTAAGAGCCGCCCAGGGAAACTGGGCTGCTGTGGGGAGCCCCAGACCCTCCAACTCCCTTGGCAGGAGGCCCAAGAGCAGGGTGGGCCACTCAGAGCAGGCCAGGGGACAGGACCTCAGGGAAAGGCGGAGCAGCAGGGATGGTGCCACTGAGAGGGACCAGGCCTCATGGCAAGGGGGGGCTAAGGGTAGCTTCAGTTCCCACACCAGGAAGAGGCTGGCACCGCCAGCAGGGGCTACACTTCACAGCAGGGGAGCTGATCACCTTATCGGCTCCCCTGCCACGAAGTCCCACCCCTGTCAGTGCCATTCCATGTCTGCCCAAGGCTTGCATCTTGGGGGGTTGATGTGGCTCCTTGCCCCTCAAACAATGCCTATGTTAAAAAGCGAGAGGCCCATGGCCCCTCTGGTTCCGGTGCCCCGGTAGACACTGCATTGCTTACATCCACTGTCACTGGCTTTCAGGAGCCATCCCACAATGGCCCAACACTGACAGTACAATTGATACAAGCACTTCTGGTGAGGACACGCACCACCGACACAAGGAGGAAAGTGCAGACAGGCACAAGCGATGCAATGACTGTGATGGTTGTGTGCGGATGCAAGTTAGGTTGACTTAATTTGGTAGTATAGACATGCCCTGAGTGATAGTCTACCTGGGTCTCATTGCCAGGATGGTCAGCCTCACTCCCAGCCTGGGGGGAGCAGAATAGGACTCAGATCCAGAGTTACTTTATTTCACTGTCCCTCCCACAGAGTTTCTGCTGCTTTTCTTCATTTCCCCCCTCCCTCCTCCATTATTTTAGGGCAACAGAAATGACCTCCAGGAGCAGTGGGGAGGAGACTGGACAGATGAATTCCTAAGTCTGTGCCATTTGCAGCTGTTGGTGCCAACAATGTGATTTCCAGAATGCTTTGAACAGCATCAGCATTGGAGGGGAGAGGTCTCCATCCCCCATGCACAGGAGAAAAGAAAAACCAGTCTGGGGCAGTTACTGAGCTGGAAACTCCACCAAAGAAACCCAAAAGGGGCAAAATGGAGGAGGATTAGGGAAGAGCGTGAGAATTGCACCTGCTGAGTGCAACAACCCCTCTGCACTTGGCCTCAGGTCCCTTTAGACCCTGGCTGGGAAGTTTGGGAAGCAGCTTCCTGGGCCCAAGAAAGTGAAGTTGACTGTGCCAGGAAGGAAGCACTGACTGGAGATGCTCTTGAGAATTCAAGTAGATACACAGACTGCTCTGTAACTGGCCACATCATCTACTCCTGGAGGGAATTCTTCACCACTGCAGACACACAAAATTCATGTATCCTGCAGAATTTTTTTCTGCAGAAAATACGTTTCTGCCCAAGAAGTGCTGCAGTTCCACCTTTTTCCCACCAGAGGCTGCTGTGGCACAAGAATAGCCAGCAGCATGAACTCAGCTGGCTGTTCTGGCACCACAGCATCCTCTGGTGGGGAAAAGGTGGAACTGCAGCACTTCTGGAGCAGAATGTATTTTCTGTGGGGAAAAAAATTCTGTGCATGCCCAGTGGTGCAGAATTCCACCAGGATTAGAAGTTCATCACAGCACCCTGCCTGTGGAGCCAAGTTAGGACAGAGTGGGGCACACAGAGCCATAGGTGCCAGCTTTTTCCTTTGCCTGGTGGTGACAGCAATGCCCCTCTGCCATGTACATTGGCCAAACCAAACAGTCTCTATATAAAAGAAAAAGTGGACACAAATCAGACATTAGCAATGGTAACACACAAAAGCCAGTAGGAGAACACTTCAATTTCCCTGGACATTCAATAACAGATTTACAAGTAGCCATCCTTCAACAAAAAAACTTCAAAAACAGACTTCAAAGAGAAACTGCAGAGCTACAATTCATTTGCAAACTTAACATCATTAATTTGGGTTTGAATAGGGACTGGGAGTGGCTGGCTCACTACAAAAACAATTTTCCCTCTCTTGGTATTGACACCTCCTCATCAGTTATTGGGAGTGGACCACATCCACCCTGACTGAATTGGCCTTGTCAACACTGGTTCTCCACTTGTAAGGTAACTCCCTTCTCTTCATGGGCCAGTATATTTATGCCTGTATCTGTAATTTTCACTCCACGCATCTGAAGAAATGGCTTTTTTACCCATGAAAGCTTATGCCCAAATAAATCTGTTAGTCTTTAAGGTGCCACCAGACTCCTCACAGCTGAGAAATGGGTTCAGTGTTATTGCATCACATTGGCTGCCTTGTTGCAGCTGTGTAATGTGAACTGGCCACTGAGCTGTAATTTAGCTACCCCAGGCCCTGATGCTCCCTGGCAGCCAGGTGCAGGGTGTTAACTATTTAAATAATGAGCAGAAAGAAAATAAATCCTCAGCACTGACAGCGGGGCGGGTGTGTAACATTTATTCACAGTTTGGACCCCATCTGAGAGAGACTGGCCCTTGGAGCAGCTCCTTTCCCATTAACAGCCCTGTGCCACCACAGCAATTGCTGATGGGTGGAAGAAATGGGAGCTGTCACGCTGTCTGGTGTGGCTCACAACTGAGAGTGCCAATCTCAGGTCAGACTGTCAGAAAACAGAGCAGACACTCCTAACTGCTGCCACGTTCATTTCACCAAACCAGTAACAAGCGTGAACGCCTGGATCAGTCTCCCAGTCTTACCATGGAGTCACAGAGAGTCCCCTGAGGCTCACCAGCCTGTCTTGCCACCCAGACAAACTGCACTTGGTGATAGTCGTCACTATACCAAATATCACATCATATTATGTTACTCCCAAACCAAAGGGTCAGTCACTTACCCCAGGTCAATGGATACTTCCTATCTCCCACCAACGACAACACTGGCAGCCAATTTCTCTAGTAAACTAACTAAGGGCTTATTAGCTAAGAAAAAGAATTTGAGTTATTGAGAGGTTAAAGCAGGTAAAGTACATTAACAGGTGAGACAAAATTTGTGAGTCCAAAATGATAGCGGAGATGTAGTAATCTGCTAGGGTTCCAAAAGTCTTTCAAGGTTACCCAGAATAACTCAGGGGATCTCTATCCACTCGCTCAGTATTTCCCCTTACTGGAATCCAAAATGGTTAAGAGATGCTGGATACTTTTTTTTAATCCATATTTATAGCTCCTTTACATAGAGAGTCGTGGGTTTCTTCTTCTGAGTCAGTGAGGAATGAATCTTTGACCTCTGATCATTACACCAACCAACAACCACTTGCTTTGAGGCTAGCCTCGTCTTCATTTGCATCCCCCAAGGCTTCATCTGCATTTCATGGGTTATTTAGCTGCAAGTAAATACACGATGTAAATGTAATGACAGGGGTATATGCAATGTACATGTAGGATAACAGCAAACAACAATCCTTCATTAGTTTTCATGAAGTTTCCACATCAAACATCTTTTCATCTTAACACTAACACACACTTTAATTTAGGCTTATCTAGTTACTGGGGCATAGATAATGGAAAGGTAATGTAATAATAAACAGCAGGATTTAGACAAGGAAAAAAAATACACTTAGTATCTCTGTTTTGATCTCTATCTGCACAAGTGAATTGGCCTGAATACATATTGATACCCATAACTCTTTTTTTTTATATGTATACGCAAGTGAATTTTTACTATGATTTGAGTTGGTCTGTCAGCATCACAAGAGCAACATATTTCATATACTTTCATTGCTTTCTAATATTAGTTACCAACTGGGAGCAAGAAGGAAGATCAGCACCATGCCGATTGAGTTGCATAAAAAGGACTCGGTGTAAATGAGAATTGGGCTCCGTATTTTTTAAAAAATAAACTTGCCTTTTACAGAAGAGTACAGAAATGAACTCATTTCGCTTTTCTTTTTGCATTTATAAAACTCTAAAAACAGATAAAGCCTTTAAAATAAACCTGTACCAAAAATATCATTTGGGTTCAGGTTCTTTAATCTCCAAAATGCAGCCTGGAGCAAGTATCTATGTCTGAAAGGTACGATCCTTATGGTTGAGATGTATAAAATAGAACTGTTACAAAGCTTTTAACCATAGCTGCACTGTTGTGCAATGGAGTTGAAACAATACATATTTCCATAAACTCACCCTTTCAAAATACGCAAAGTGAGATGTATAAAAATAGCTATTGCACTAGTTTTAATTATGAATTAAATTGTTGCAGATGTTGGAACTTTTGCAGCCTAACATGTTATAGATAAAAAACATTAATAACTTTCAAGCCATTTGTGGCTTATTTAATATTAATAACAGAGTGTGAAAGAAAACAATGCTTGGTGCGCATGAACTCTCCATCTTAGCTTTATGATTCAAGTCTTTTCAATAACAAATACACCCCCCCACACACGTGTATTAAGAAAATAAAACATGAATAATTACTGTGAAATACCTGTTAAAACTGTGCTATTGCTTCTGAAAATGTCATTTTATACAGCAATACAAATGTAAAATAAAATATGCGTGAATAATGATAATACTCACCATCAGGGGCAGGTCCTCTGCTGGACAAGGGACTTGAAGTTTGGAGTGAGTTCAGTCAACGTAAGAAGGCCCTGATTGCCCCCCCAACCCAGCTCCCCTCCCCTAGCCCCCTCGATCACCCCTCATCTCCCCTTCCCTGATCCCCCAATTGCCCCCCACCCAGGTCCCCTCCCCTAGCCCCCCTGCCCTGCCCTGCCCAGAGAGGCTCCTGAACCCCACTCACTGAGCCTGGATACCAGCACCTACTTGTTCACCCTCATGGCCCACTCACTCCATCCCTGTGCTCCTGCTGGAGCTGGTGGGGCTGCAGCTACACAAGCAGCCACCCAGGGACACACTGCACCCCAGAGCCTGGCCCAGCTGGGGTGGCCCTGTGCTAGGGAGTGGGCACAGCTCTGCATGGCTCCAGCCCCAGCTCGGATTCAGCCCATTTCACCTTTGCACAGGGTGGGATGGCTACGGGGGGGGCTAAGGGAAATTTTGGGGTGGCTGTAACCCTCAGAATTCCCCCCCTAGTGCTGCCACTGATCACAAACTTTATCATTAATAAAAACCCATATCCCCAGCCCTAGAAAGCAGAGAAGTATCCGACACTTCCTGCCCCAGTTCACAAGGTAAGTGGGAAGCTGCACAAGATCACTTCAGGTGGAACTGGGAAGAGAACCCAGGTCGCCAATGTGGAAAGCCCAGGCACTAGCCACTCATTTCTCGTTTGGGATAAATGTATGAAATAGATACAACCTGGTTATGTGTCATTACCCACCACTGCACAACGGAGCCAGGAAGAGAGCACCAGAGTTGTGATCTCTAATCTGTCTAATAAGCATTTGTGGACCTGCTGGCACAGTGTGTGTCAAATCCCACTCTGGTGTTTGGCCTCAGAAACAATGGCAATTCCTCCTGAAGTTCAAATGGTGGGGACGTGTGCTGGGGACTGGAGAGGCCATGCTACAAACCCTGCAGCTGTGGGAGTGGGGATTGAGTGGTTCTACTTGATCTATATTTTAGTTTTCTTTTTTTAATAGTTCAATTCACATGATAGTTAAAACTGTTATAATCTGTTGATTGTGGGCCGATGTGCCATAAAATCCTGCTGTTTCAAACTGCGAACATCTGCCACGCGCTGACAGGTTTGGAAATTGAGAAGTGACCCAACCAGCTCTCTCCTCTTGAACAATTCCTGATGTGTATGTTTATATAAAACACATGACCCAGAGTGCAGGCTCAATAGCCTGGATCTTACTGTAATATGTTGCTATCATCATAATGACATACACAGAGGTTCTCATTGGTATTGGGATTCCCCCCACACACACACCCCAAATCGCTTATGTCAACACATGTCTGCTTCAAAAATCACAGCTGGAAAATTAAAGAGAAATGAGACATATAAAACATGTGTCTTGTTTATTTACCTTAAGTAAATGTCAGGTTAAAAGGAGCTAAGAAGGAACCTTCATAACCAGAATACATGGTAAAAACATCCACAAATTTGAAGAAGTGTTGTTCTGAAAGGTACCAAAGTGGAAATACTGGCCCTGAACTATGGGGTTGAATTAATGTTACATTCTCTCACTTTCAGAAATATTTTATAGATCTCGATCTCATGTTCTCTCGCCTCCCTTTTCTTTAATTTCATCTAGTTTTACACATCATTTTCTCTAGCACTCCTTTCCCATCTGTTTATTTCTCTGTGTCTCCCCAACCCTTCTCTATTCCCTATCACAGATCATTCCACTCCAGGTTCCCAGTTCTCTCCCTTGAGTTTATCCCTTCCGCTCTTGCTGCCTGCCACAGAGCATTTCCCTCCTCAGGACGATTTTGCTTTCACTCTTCATTTGAGTTTCCCGCCACTTTCTCCCGGCTTCTGTCTTTACACTGGTTTTACTTATTTTTTTTCTCTTTTATTCTTTCATTTCTTTCCCCCGTTTTGGTTAAACCTGCCCTGTACTCGACTCTCCACACCTTCATCCAGCTGACATCATCCCACCCTCTAACCGCTTCCTACTATAGCATCCCTTCCCTCCTGACTTGTAGGTCACACTCTCCAGTTTCTGGGTCTCCCTCTCCCAGGCTCCCTGCTTCTGGGGAGTCTCCAGCTTCTCCCCAAAACCCCAAATCCTAATGACTTAATTCTGTGTCCCTGTCACCCCCACATCTGCCTGTCCCCAGCCCAGCTGTTAATTCTACTCCTCAACCCTCACATCACCTCTGCCCCCAGCTCCTCCCTCAGTTCTGACCCTGCAGCCCCACATCTGCTCCTCAGGGCCCCTCTGCTCCTCCTGCAGCTCCAGGGGTTCTTCCCCCCACCCCCTCCCATCCCTGGTGCTGCAGGGAGCGGGAGGAGCTTTCAGGGGCCATAGAGATGAGCTATCAGGGGTTGGGTAGAGAGGGGACCTCCAGGTCATAGAGACTAGGATGACTGTGGCTAGAGAAGCCCATTTTCCATTCCCAGTGGGCTCTTCCCCCCCATGTCAGTGACACTGTCTGACCAAGGATCCCCAGGGTCCTCCTGTATCATAGAGGACAGCAGCAAACAGGCTGCAGAATCCCAGGGGCAGTGATGAGATCGTCTTCTATACCTCACCGACCTAATGCTCTCTATGGTGTGACACCAGAGACTGCACAGAGTTGAGACCGGATGCAACTTCCTGGGTCACAGAGACTTCATGATAGAAAGTCCACAGGAGCAGATCATAGAGACTACACTGTCTGAGGATAGAAGGGCTGATTTCAGGCTCCCCAGTGGGATATTCCTCTCCCTCTCTCTCCCCCCACCCCCATGTCTCAGGGACACAGTCTGAGCTGGGATCCCATCCACACCCGGAGCCAGGGTCGGATTCTCTCCCCAGGGACAGAGCCCGGTGGGAAAGTGAAGATCGGGGCCTCGTCACCAGCATCGATAAATGTCACCTGCCCCTGGTCACAGTCCAGACAAACCCGGATCCTGCTGGGGGCCTGGCTCAGGGGCAGGGAGGTCATAGGGGAGGTGAAAGCCCAGAACTGATCCAGCCACTGCTCCACAGCCCAGATCCCCTCCTCAGGGCTGATCTGTCCCTTCCTCCTCACAGACTCTGGCCTCCCCCACTCCCCACCTCCACCTCCACCTCCCAGCAATGACTCCCCGAGGTGAATCCCTCACAGCCCAGCACACAGAGCTCAGTGTCAAATCTCTCAGGATTGTCGGGCAGATCTTGCCACGTGTCTCCCCATCTCACACTTTTGCAATCCTCAGATAGGACGAGGTGGGGATGAGCTGTGTCCGGATCCAGAGTCACATTCACTGGGGAGAATCAGAGCATTGAAGGCAGAGATCAGCCCCGGGGGAGGTTGGAACCATTTCTCTCACTTCCCAGCAGCCCTGTTCTGGCTTGGACAGTCCTGGATCCCAGGGAGCTGCCTCTGTCCTGGGCACCTGAGACTGAGCAGAGATGTCACTGCAGTTCCTCACTGTTTAATAGGAATCACTTCACTTGTTTTTCATTTGTTTGCAGAAGCTTCAGTTCCTCCTGCTGGGGCTGCTCCATCCCCAGCGGCAGAGACACAGCAATGAAGGTGTCAGAAGCTTTTGGTGAGGAGGGATCAGAAGAGGCAGGTACCAGTTTTAAACCCCAGAGGGAAGCTCCCTCCCCTAATGGAGCCTCAACTCCCAGGCCAGGAAACAGAGAGGAACAGTATTGGTACTGTTTGAAGACAGGATACTGGACTATATGGACCATTGAT
Organism: Emys orbicularis; assembly: GCF_028017835.1. NCBI lineage: Eukaryota > Metazoa > Chordata > Testudines > Emydidae > Emys > Emys orbicularis. The sequence goes on along the minus strand of NC_088695.1, from coordinate 15,837,118 downwards.
CTGACCCACTATGGCCATTCTGATGTTCTTATATATAACCGAGCTGTATCTGCCCCCCACTGTAACACACTACACCCCATTCCCCTCCTAGAACTGGGATAGAACCCAGGAGTCCTGGCAGGGTCTCTCTCTCTCTACAGAGTTAGTAACAAAGTAAGAATATACATTAAAATTTTAACCATGTCCCTAAAGTGATTTTCCACAAGATGTCAGACCACGTTACTATTAGAACTCAGTGGGTCTAATATTGATTTAATGTTCTTTCTTTTATAAAGGAATTAGATACAGAGCTCCTGTCAGCTAATTGCTAAGTTATCTGCCAAAACACTAGAGTTTTCAGGTGCCGAAGTAGCCCCTGGAATCATGGTTAAATTACCCTCCTCACCACCACCAAAATTTGAAATGGTGCCCCTGAGTGCACAGTACCCTACCGTGCTCCCCCATAAGAGCTGCATTAACAGGCAACTCTGCAAGTGACCCCCATGCCTCTCTATTTCCTTGGCCACATGTATCCTGTCCCTATTCTGGCGGCTAATCCAGAAAAAGAGGAAAAGAGCTCACCACTGCTCCCACCTGAGGTATGTGTTGGGTTGAGATCAGCTGGTCGAAGCAGGCAATAGTGACAGAATCTGAGACTTGAAGCTCCCAGAGTGACCTCTTACCTTTATAGACCTGCCCTTCAGTCAGACACAGCTATTTTAAAGTTTAATGTGATAGTAAATAGACCCATTTTGAACCCTTCACCACACAAGACAAAGCCCGTAGGATTCCTCATAAACTATTTATTTCTCCTCCCCTGGCTTCCTACAGCCACCAGCCACCTTCGAGCTTTCCCTCTTCTCTCCCAGGCTGTGCTCACTTGATTGCAGCAGCTCAGCGCATGGTCCAGCTTTGCTCTTTCAATTCCATTCTTCACTTCTTTGGGTGCTGCATTTGCAACTGAGCAGCCTGATGGAAATACCTGAGTCCTCTGTCTCGGCAGGCAGGCCAAGCAGCTAAAGCCAAAGACTCACTGAGAATGGGGCAGGTTAGCCTGAACTGTCAGGAGTGGAGGCTTGGCCCATAGGGTAGGGTTATCATATTTGAACTTTCAAAGAAGGGGACACTCCATGGGGGGGAGTGGTAACCCTGCCCCCTATCCACACCCTCCCACTTCCCGCCCCCTGACTGCCCCCCACAGAACCCCCAACCCATCCAACCCCCCCACTCCTTGTCCCCTGATCGCCCCCTCCCTGGACCCCTGCTCCTAACCACCCCCCGGGACCTCACCCCCTATCTAAGCCTCCCTTCTTCTTGTCCCTGACTGACCCCTCCTTAGACCCCCCCACCCTAACTGCCCCCCTAGAACTCCACCCCCTACCTGTCCCCTGACTGCCCTGACCCCTATCCACACCCCCGCCCCTGACAGACCCCCTGGGTCTCCCACACCTATCCAACTGCTCCTTGTCCCCTGACTGCCTCCCCAGAACCCCTGACCCATCTAACCCCACCTGCTCCCTGTCCCTTGACTCCCCCAACCCCTCTCCACACTCCTGCCCCCTGACAGGCTTCCCCCAGAACCCCTGACCCATCCAACCTCCCCCTGCTCCCTGTCCCCTGACTGTCCCTTGGGACCCCATGCCTCTTCTCCAACCCCCCGGTCCCCTTACCATGATGCTCAGAGCAGTGTGTCTGGTGTGTGGAGCCAGACACACTCCCCTGCGTGCTCCCCTGCGGAGCGTGCAGCCCCGCCCCCCGACCCCCGAGTGCTGCCAGTGTCTGCTAAGGCTGCAGGGGAGGAGCAGGGGAGGGGTTCTGGCTGCTGGAGGCCCAGATGCGAGCAGCTCAATCCGGCCCGGCTGCCGTGTCAGCTGCGTCGCGCTCTGCATTGGGAGGGAAATCCCGGACCTTTTTAGATTTTTACAAATTCCTCCCGGACAGCTATTTAAAAACCAAAAAGCCGGACATGTCTAGGAAAATCCGGACACATGGTAATCCTACCATAGGGACTCCAGGATCTGCAGCTGCTGCCACCTATATGGTGAATCCTCCAACTCATCACCAAAGCTCTTCCACATTCTGCAAACTGGCCTCACTGTCTGACTGTGTAGGAGAACAGAAACCCTTTGTTACAGGAGGAGAGTCTCTTCAATGCTGCACTCTTTGCATGGTTTTCAGCAGTCACCATGAAACACGACTACTCTGAGAAGAGCAGATTTCTCCTCTGCGCTAGGGAGATTCCCATAGGTAAAACAGCTGTGGTGGGGGAGGGAGCAATACAAGCTCTACCCCTGAGCCCTTGAATAGCAGCAACTAGGACTTTGGGAGCCAAGGGATTGGTGTGTCTTGCTGGGAGAGCTGAGCAGGAGAGCAGAAAAGGGCATTGGAGGAATTGTAGAAAAGTCAGTGTCATGGCCGGGTCATGGGCAGCCAGACCTAGTGGTCAGAGGCAGAGTCCACACTCAGAAGACAGGAGTCGAGAGTCAGCTGGGTCAGGATACTGGAAGAGCAGAAGCAAAAGACCAAATTGTGTTCAGAACCTCAAATCAGATGAGTCCCAGCGAGTCAGGATGCCAGGAAATCAAGCCTGGAGAGTGGGAGCAGGAACATCTAACACATGGTCCAGAAGACGGGGGAGCTCGGGTGTTCAGACAGCTTCTTGTTCCTGCTGCTGGTTTGAGGAGGTCCCGGGGGCCGATTAGCTGCTCTGGGACTCTGCCAATAGGCCTCAGGGATGGATCCTCAAACTGGGTCTGGACTTCATAAGTCCTAGGTAAGCAGTTTTTAGTAGGCTTCCAGGTGGCCTGCTGGAGTGTGGCTGCTCCCATGAACCCTGCAGACCCGGGTTAATGACCCATGGGTCATGACAGTGAGTGATCTCTCCCCGCTCAAACCTCCTGCAGGAAACAGTCTCCAGGATCCCGGACACATCCTCTGAGAATAAAAAAAACAAAGTCATGATGACAACTAGGCTATGTAACAGGAGCCCCCTCTTTTTTGCAACAGCCCCAAGTGCCCAGAAGAGTGAACGGTTCTTACCTCCAGGAGATGCATGGGATCTTCCATCTAAGCCTCAATGGGACCCATGTTGCTTGGTTTGACAGGATGAGATCATCTGTCCCCACTGCTCTCTGAGCTGGGCTGGCTGCAGCATACATCTGTGTAAGAGGCTGGGACAAAGACTGGAAGAGAGATGTTACAATCAGGGTCCAGGCACCCCAGAAGGAAAACAGAGGGTCTGAAACTGAAAGGCAAAGCAATCAAATCAGCGGATTCAACAGAGAATTTTTCTACCATACAGAGACATCAAATAAGGTCTGTTAGGAAAGCTGAAATGTTAGTCTGGAAACTGCTAAGGCCAAGATTGTGACTCTTAAGATTCAGTTTTAGTCACTACAAAGTGTTTTGTTTTGTTTGTCTGTTTGAAATTTGTCTCTTTCTCTTGCTTAGTATTACTTAAATCTCTTCTTTGTTACTATGCTTCCCAAACCACCTCAGTGTGTGAGTGAAGTGTGAGTCTCCAGCCTACCTAACAGGCTGAGCTGTGCCCTGTTTCTTTGAAGGAAGCAAATAATTTCTGAGTGGTGCTGGGCACAGAGTCCAAGGGCAGTTCACCAGACATCTCCTGTGAAGCCCAAAGAGAACAAAGGAGCATGAGCGATTCAGGCCCCACTGACCCATGGGAACTTCCCATAGAGGAGGCTACACAGTGCTCCAGATACAGCCAGCAGGATCCTCCCACAAGCTGGGCCACGTCCTTCCCCTCCCAGCCCCACAGCTTCTTCCTCACCCCAGCCTCAGTAACCCCTCCCATCTCCCTGGTCTCCCCACCCACTCTTCAATACCAGGCTGTTTCCATAATGGAAGCAGGTTTGTACCAGAGTTCACTCACCGCTAGATCCTGGCCAGGCCTCGTGTCACAGCTTCCTAGCTGGGCTAGCAACCCCATTGATAGTCACTCTTGCAGTTTGTTGGCTAGGAACTCAGCCCTCCAACTAGGTGACTGTCCTTTAGTCCATTCCTTCATGGGTCATGCTCCTTCCAAACAAAGTCCAAAAATGTCTTGAACAGAAACAAGGCCTTCCACCCTCATGGGGAGCTCTTCCTCAGCCTGATTTTGGCTTGGCCTACCCTTCTTGGGTTTCTATGGTCTTCTATGTCCCCTTCCTTAGGGACGGTGGGAGAATCCAGTCCTACCCTAGACTCCAGGTTTTGGCCCAAGGCTGTATACTGAACAGCTAGGTCTGCGTCTGTACTTTTGCTGCTGTTTTCCCTTGTTTCCTCTCAGGTGGGACTCACTTGGTCATCAATTTGGCCTAGCTCCAGGCTTTGCAGCCACAGGTCAAGCCACCCTGTTATATACCCCCTCCTCCTTAAAATCTGGCCCAACCCGGGGGCAAGTTCTACTCTTGTCCAATCTTCATCCCTCACCATCTCGTCGCTGTTAGCGGCTATGCACTTGTACAGCCTCGTACTCACCAGAACTCAGAGGTCATCCTTGTCTTCCTGCAGCCACTCATTCTCATTAACAACTGCTTGCAGAGCCTTGTTCTGAAGCCACTAGCTTCTTCTGTAGCCTGTTTTCTACTGCTGCTGCATCCCCCAAAACCTTTTCCATCAGGGTCTGAGCACACACCACTGCTCAACTCTTGTGCCTGATTCATCTCTGTGCCAACCATTTCCTCCTTCACCTCCCTGCAGCACCTGACAGGGGGTGTTGGAGGAGGGTCTGCAAGGTCCACGGCCATCCCTGCCATCTCCACCTAGCCTGCCTCAGGTGTGTTTGCCCAAGAGGACGCCTTCTCCTTTCTTTCTACCTTCTTGGGGCCCTGGCCCCTCTGTTTGCCACTCAGCAATTTCCTATGCAGGCCGGGTCTTTCGATATGGCCTGCTTCTCTGCACCAAAACCAAAGAACTTTGGTTCCCATCTTGGCATTAGGCTATGCTTGTACACTTTCTCATGCCCTGCTCTCCTGGGCTAACCTTCTCAGCACAGCCCCGGCATGCTCTCCAAGTCGGCTCTTTTTGTCCATGGGCGTAGCAGGTTGATTTCCCTTTGCAGGATCTCTGACAGGTATTGCTGCTGCTCCCTCAAGATTACCAGCTGCATCTGTAGCACTGTCTGCACTTCCTTCTGCTTCTGTTGGGTTTCTAGGAGCTGCTGGAAAAACCCAGAGCCCTGCTTTGGCTGCTTAACCAGTCCCTGGAACTCAAATGGGAAATCCCACTTGGGGGGACAGACCTTCCTTCAGTAACCAAGACTTCCATGAGCCCTCACGGATGACAGGGAGAATTCAATCGTGCTGACTATGCCAATAATCAATGAATCTACTCATTGTTAGGTGCCCTCTGGTCCTCCATCGATGGTCACTCCAGCACCATGGCAGTCTCTCTGCCTGGTAATTCGGCCCTCTGGCTGGCTCACCACCTTTTGTCAATGCTTTTGGGGCTCAGCTTGTCACAAAGAGGTCTTCCCAGAAAAAAATGTTCTTCTGCTCTCGCTGAGGCTCTGGCTCAGCCTGCAGCTCCCTTGCTGGGCTTGGTACCCCTCTCTGGGTGCGTTTATGCCCCCTTCTTTGGGGCCATTAGAGGAACATGGTCCCACCCTTACATTGGTAGCATCCCAGGGCTCTGTACTCAACAGCTAGGTCTGCTCTTTTCTCCTTGCTGCAGGTTTCCCTGGGCACATCCTACCTCTCTTCTCAAGTTACCTTCTAGGCTTTCCTTGCTGCTTTCAACTTCCTACCTAGTTCTCATTCCAGTTCATAGACTAGCTGGGCTTTATCACCGCTGAAGTCTTGTTCTTTCGGGGCCAATACATGGTCCCTCTGAGGTAGGATTCATTCTGTAATCAGTTTGGCTGAGCCCCAGGCTCTACAGCCCAGGGGAAAGCACTCTCCTTTCCCTGTTACAGACCCGCTCTGCCCAGTCCTGCTCTTATTGGGCTGAGGTGAGTCTTGCCCACATGCTCAGGGTTTAGCTGATCACCATATTTGGGCTCAGGAAGAAATTTTCCTCCAGGGCAAATTGGCAGAGTCCCTGGGGGGTTTTCACCTTCCTCTGCAGTATAGGGCATGGTTCACTTGCTGGGGGATTCTCTGCACCTTAAAGTCTTTAAACCATGATTTAAGAACTTCAATGGTTCAGACATAGGTTACGGGTTTATTACAAGAGTGGGTGGGTGCGATTCTGTGGCCTGTATTGTGCTGGAGGTCAGACTAGATGATCATAAATGGTCCCCTCTGTCCTTAAAGTCTATGAGTCCATGAGTTCAGACCTCTCCAGTTCAGACATGGTTTCCAGAGGGGCTAAGTTCACAAAGGCTTGACTGGCTGCAGTTGGAGTTTTGCTGGTTCTGGTGACTCTGACATTCATCATTCAGAGGCTGATAGGTTTGTTGAGGGGATGGTGAAACCCCATTGCTGATCAGAAGGAGGTCAGAGTCAGGTCTCTAGGAGCTGAAGGTTCGTTCCTGCTGTGGGAAGTGGAGCTGGAGAGCGGAGACGTTATGTAAATGAGACTGCATGATGGAGTTGGAGACTGAGGGATGGGAGCCTCCTCTCAGAAACGCTCACAGGAGAACAGATTTGAGGACATTTGGGGAGCCTCTTGCTAGGAAAAAAAACAAGAGTGGCACATTGATGGAGATGTCTCTGCCCCAGGGATGGGGGAAGCTCCCAACCAGGCTATGCAGCAGGGATCCCATTTCTCCCCCAGGAGACCCATATGCCCAAAGAAGTAAATGGCTCTTACCTCCATGAGGGAGCGGGGTCTTCCCTCTCAGCCTCTTTGAGAACTAGCACTGCTTGGTTTCATAGGACAAGGTGACCTGTCCCCACTGCTCCCTGAGGTGGCTCAGCTTCTGACTGCACCCATCTGGGAGGCTGTCGCACAGCCCAGGACCTAGAAGACAGGTGGGGAGGAGGTTCCTATTTATGTCACCCTCTGAGAGCCCATAGAAGGGCCAAAGGAAGACTAAAGGGCAGGCGGTGAACCAGGCCCTGAGCCTCTGTCCCATCCTCACCTCCTCAAATGTGGAGCTTCTCGAGCTTCAGTTGGGCAGACAGTCTGTAGCCCTGACACAAAGGTCCTTCTGCGCCATATGGGGCAGGGAGATCTCTGCCTGGGAGCACGGGGAATGGGATGGGGTCAGAGCAAGGAAAGAGGGGAGGGGTATGGGAGTGAGGGGAAGAGCTCATGCCCCAGATGAAGGAAGTTTGGGGTCAGAGGGAAGGAGCCTGGTCCACAGAGAGGGGAGAGAGTTTCTGTCAGTGACAGGGGCCTCCATTTCCCCTTCCACTAGCCCCCCATTTACAGTGAGACAGAGCAGTACCTGCAGCAGGGAGTGGGAGTTGCTGAACATGGGAAGTGGAACCTTTAAGGACATCAGATGAGGCGCAGCCCTTGCAGCGCCTCGGGCACCTGGTGCAAGTGCCGGATGATGCGGAGCTGGCACATCACCTTGGCTGCGACGTCCTCCTGCTGCAGGGGAACGAGAACATGTCAGAGACTGAGGCACTGCCCAGGAATCAGGGAAGATTAAGGACACCTGGAACCAGCACCGTTTCCACCCAGCAGCTGCTCATATCTGAGTGGTGGATTCACCCTCCTGATCCCCAGGATGGAGGCTTATTGTCCTCTCTAGTGACCTCCAGTGCCAGCCCCCCTCCTTGTAGGGTTAGCTCCTGCCACCTCCCCCTCAGTGCCCCTGACAGCTGTTCCACCTCCAACCCACCTGGGGACACTGCTCAAGTTTGTAGAACCCTCTCCTCCACCCCTACCTCCATCCCCACCCAGGTAGGGCAGGGAGGGGGGCAGGAGGGATTCTGGCAGCAGTGAAGTGGGATGGGTGGAGGTTGAGACCTTTCCCCAAGTCACCCCAGTGAGAAATGCTGAAGTCACAGCATGGCAGCCCTGGTGAACGGAGCAGGTCAGCAACCCCTGCTGACTGAATCCTCCCGTTCTCTCTAGAGCGGATCCAGCCCTGCCAACAGCAGGACAAGCTTCCCCCACCCATGTGCCTCAGAACTGCCTGGCCAGTCGCCATCACCCATCAGTCCTTGGCCTCCCAGGCTGCCAGTGATGGGAGCAACTCTGGGTGGTGGCTCAGGTGACATGGACACTAGGCCATGGGGAAATGGGTGCAGCTCTGAGGGACAGGAAAGGTTCACAGAGGGCACTTAGGGGACTCTCCTGCCCTTCCCAGGAGTGAAAGCAGAGCATCACATACTAAGAACAGAAGTCCATGAATTCCCCACTAGGTTCCTTGCTCCCAGGCCAGCAAATGGTGATAGGATGGGAATGAGGCCTGGGCCCCACCACCAATCTCCTGAGTCTAATGCAGCTGCTTACCTTGTCCCCCATCAGCTGCTGGGCTTCCCCCAGGAGGGAGTATGTGAGGAGCAGCCCAGCCTGGCTGACACGCAGCAGGGGGTCGTGGATGGCCAGCATTGCTGTCTGGAGGAAGTAGCTTCTCTGCCCCGCCGAGAAATTTTTTCCAAAGACCTAAAACCAACAGGACACGAGGCTTTAGCAGACTGCCCAGAGCCAGCCTCCAAGCCCTGGGGATAGAACGGCCTCACCGTCTAGTGCCCCAAAGGGAGGGTAAGAGCTGTTGTAGCCAAGGCAGTTCATTCCCCAGGAGGTTTCAGGGTCCCATGGCTCAGGGAAGCCCCTTTATTAAAAGATGGCAGATGCTTAGCCAAAGCCTCCAGTGCCTCTTTCTGGAGGACAATTAATCGCAGGGGCCATGATGGGCTGGAAATGGATCTCTAATGCGGGTGAGCAGGGCCCACTCTACTGTGCAGCGCACAGAGATGATAGGGGACCCTGTATTGCTTCCAGCAGAGAGATCTCCCACCTCAGTGGCTAGACGAGTGTGCGTGTTGGGTGGGGGAGGGGGTTGGAGCTGACAGACCAAAGGTCTATTCCCCCCAAATTAGTGATTTCTCTAGTAGCTGGGTATGGCCTCTGCAGCTCCTTGGTTCCTTCCAAGGGGAATCCAATCTGCAACCTGACAAGGATAAGGAGACTCATGTCCCTGTCCCCATCACAGACACTCCTAGGAAACTTTTCTTCTGCTGCAGCAATTCAGCTTGTGGGAGGCAGGACGAGCTCACACAGTCTCTCTCACGTGGTGTCTATAGAGCAGCATTCTGTAGATGCACTAGTAGATCCAGGAGCCATTCCAAGGCCTCCTCTGTGATGTTGTGGAAATCACCCAGTTCACCTTTGACTCCAATCTGGGGGCCCTGTGTTATGGGGTGTTCGAAGGTTTGGATGTTCTCACCACACTTGTGAGACGGGGGGGGGGGTGTCTTTGATTTTCTACTTGTGCAGCAAGTAGCCACAACTGGGATCAGTGACAATGTGCTTCTTTGGAACAGTGGCTGAGGTCCAGATACTCTGCCATTCCCTGGCCGGGTCTGGAGACATGAGCGGGGAGCATGTGTTCTATATTGGCTCTGGAGCCCACAGTGTCCCCTACCCAGTTCCCAGGTTGGGGCATTCTGCTTCCTGACTGGCAATGGAATTGGGCAAACCCCACCTCCTTTCTCTGCTTTTACAGGGGGCAGGGAATGAAACAAGGGACTGCTCAAGCAATAGTGACTGACTGACCCAGTGCTCTCCTCTCAGACACTTGGGGATCAGCCAGAGGGACAAGGAGCAGAGAGAAACCCAGAGCCATAATCCTATATTAACTCACCCACCCGGGGAGTCTCCTTATGCCATGTAGCAATGGCTCCATGTAAGACACTCAAATCACAGCAACTAGTGAGGTTCCAATGTGGGACCTTTAGCACCAGCCTGGCCCACTGGATGCTGGATGAGGAACTCTGAGCTGGAAATAAGGAGTGGGCTCTTGTCCTGTCTCCAGGAGGCATCCACTGCAGGGAACCCAGCCAGCCCCACTCCCTGAGCTGTGTCATGCCCTGGCACAGTTCCCTTACCTCCCCCACCCTGGCTGTGTTCTTGAAGCCCAGGAGCCTACTGTCCTGGTGCCAGTCGTAGCACCACAGATCTTCTGCCTCATGTATGGTCAGCCCTGGAAGAGAGAGAGAGACACTTTGATCATTCTGGTTGCAGTTTCTGTGTCCTTCCAATCCCATTGGTGGCTGCACAGTGGAGTGGAGAAGAACAGAGGCAGAGAGAGACTTGTCCTCCAGCTGGGGTCAGTCTGAGAGAAATTGTCTGGGGTCCCATTATCTATCCAACTGTGGTCACTCTCAGTCCCCTATTGGATTCCGTGTCCCAGCGGGTTCCTTACCCCTCTGTTGGAGCAGCAGCTGGTAGAGCCGGTAAGTCCCCTCCCTGGCCTGCCGGCTGATGTCCTTGTTTGGGTCACTGACAAACAGAGCCAGCTGTGCCATGTGGTGACCCATCGTAGGGAACTCTGCTGAGATCTAATGGAAGGGAGAGGAGAGGGGAGTCCATCAGCATTTTCCTGTCAGCAACCTGTCCCCCCGAGCCAGAAGGAGATGCTGGGGAAGAGGAGCCTGAGATAGACCCTTCATTTGCTCTGCTGACAAGGGAGACAGGACAGGAGCTGCTTTGGGAGGCCAAGCAGGGGCTGGAGCATGGTCCCCTTAAAGGCCCAGGGACAACACTTAACTAGGACAAGAAGAACTTGACTCAAGCCTATCTCATTCCTTGCTCTGACTCTGTCTCCCCATGAGGAACACTCCTAACCCACAGCCCCTGCAGCAGCAGATCCTACAGCCCATTGGAGCCAGCCCACCTATGCCTGGAGTCAGGAAGCTGGGGTCAGAGGTCACTTACGTCAAACCCAGGGAGGGTGACTGCATATCTGAGCAGGGCCGTGCTGCTCCTAATGGCCCTGGCTCTCTCCTGGGACACCCTGGACACGATCCAGAGGTTGACATGCTGTGGGGGAAAGGAGGCAGGTCAGGATCAATGGGCAGGTGGTGCTTTGCAAATGAGCCCCACCCCGGAGCCCCAGGGGCCCGAGACATTATGCGCAGGGGGGAATAGCTGAGTCATTGATCACAGAGCTTTAGAAGGGGATTCCTTCCCCCAGGACGCAGCTTGTATCCTGCAGGTCACAACTTGTCAGGGTCTCTCTAGATTGGGACAAGGTTTGGTGTCGGGGCTGGTCCCATCCTCCCAGAACTCCTGATTCCTGAACAGTTCACCAGAAAGGAGACTGAATCCTGCCATTCCCTGCTACTAAAATCCTTGGTGGGATGTAGGGAGTCACTGAGAGCACAATCCCCTCAGAAATTTCAGAGCATATCAGAGAGAAGGGCTGATTCCCTGGGGTCCTCCTGTTTCTCTAGGAAGGAGCGTGTGCCTCTCCTCTGAGAACCATCTCTGGAATCTCATGGGGTGTGTGTGTTGGTGGGGGATGGGGGAAGGGGGAGTTTCCGGACTCTCACTCCCCAAGACAACCAGGGGTCCTGTGGTTAGTGCTCAAGAGAACTAGGTAGAGCTCTGGCTTGAAGTCCCAGCTCCTTCCTCTGTCCCTCAAGAAAGCAGGACCTGACACTGCATTGAACTGACCTCCCCAACCAAGGACGTCCCACTAGGGACCCAGCTAGGAGGACAGAGTAGAAAATGGATCTTCCAGTCTCTCCTTACCAGTCCCGCAGAGAGTTAAGGTAAAATTGGTTCCCACCCCTCCTTATGCGGCTCACCTCCAAGATGTAATGGAGCCTGTCTGCATCTGGGGACTCTGCCAGCAGGTTCCCCAGCATGGCATCCAGGATCTCTGGCATGACTTTGTGCAGAGCCTGCAAAGCATGAGTCAGAGTTAGGGAAACTGGGCCTACACCTGGCACAGGATGGGAAGAAGGGTCTCTGGGAAGCACTGGTGAGACTCCCAAACACATATCCTGGCCTCTCTCATTCACATCCCACTGCAGGCAATTAGCAAGAATTGATGACACCTGGATCTTTGGTCCATGAGCTTAGCAGGTCTCTGCAGAGAGCCTTGTAGGCAGAAGAGTATGAAACAGCCAAGTTGCTATGGATGGAAGCTGGGCTGCTGAGCAAAACATGGCATATGGAAGAAGGAAAGAAAGAAATCCCCCAGGGAGAGGTAATCCTCTGGAGGGAAGGATCCAACCCTGCAGCTTGTTCTATCTCTGCCTACCTCACCCCTAAATCTGGAGCTCCAGCAGATCAAGGGAGCAGGGACCAAGGACCACTCTGGAAGACTAGGAGGATGGAGGAGGAGGATGTACCTGGATGTTGATGGTGTCCTTCTCTGTGCCCAGGGTGAAGACGGAGCGAAGGGCAGCTCGCAAGAGGTGGGTCTCTAGGTCTCGCTCAAGGGCAGGTTTCATGGTGCTGGCAAGAGAGAGGATCTGGTATTAGACTGTGCAGTACGGGGGTGGGACTGTCACCAACATGGACACGAAACCACAGGGATATAGGCACAGGCTGGCGAGAATGGAAATTGAGGCACTGAGCTAGGGAATGACAAGGCCAAGGTGTCACAGACAGACAGTGGCAGGACAGGAATAGCGCCTGTTCCCTGGAGCCTGCTGCCCCTCCTGTATCTGAGCCCGGGAGTGAGCCGCTCCCCAAGGCCCCTGTAATGTTATTGGACTGAAAAGAACAGCCGAGCCAGGAGAGAGTAAACCTTCCCACCCCACCAGCTCTGCCAGAGGAGCCACTCTAGGGAGGTGACCTGGGAGCGGGAGGGACAGTGACTCCCAGCCTTGGGCCTGATCAGCACTGGGGTTAGGGGAGCCAGCGCGGGGGGGGGGGGAGAGGGGCTGTCTCGGTACCTGAGATTGCCCACTGCAATCAACGAGTTGGCGAGGATGGCACTGGATGGAGAGTCTTTAGGAAGCTCCTCAATGAGCTCCTATGAGACACGAAGGAGACAAAGGAGCGTGAGAGATTCAGGCACTACTGACACTTCCCAATCAGGAGATTACACAGCCAGTGCCCCACATGGCCAGCAGGATCCCCCACTACCTCCTGCTCCTCCGATTTCTTCCAGCCCACCAAACTTGTCCCCCTTCCAGGATTCCTGCCCAGCTCAGTCCCAATCCCCTTCTTTCCTCCTCCGTCAAAACTGCCCCCATTCAGCACCATCCCGACTAGCAAGCTGGGACCATGTGATTCCTTGTCCCCCAGCCCCAAAATTCCCCCACTGCCCAATCTCAGAATTTCTCCCTTCTCTTCTCCCCAGCCTTCAGCCCCAGCAATCCCGGCCCTCTGCTGCCCCCTCCAACACCACCCAGCCCCCACCCATTAGCCCAGCTATACCCCTGCCAATCCCATGTCTCTCTCCTCCCTCCAGCTGCCGTATGACATGTCGCACTCACCACAATCCTCTCCACCACAGCCGCCTTGCAGCAGTGCGGCTCCAGCGTGTCCTGCCCTCTCTCCTGTGCAGCGAGACATGCGGGGTAGATGGCCTGCAGGAACATGAGCTGCTGCCCCTCATCCTGTACCCACCAGGAGTGGGGTATAGCGAGAGAGAACCTGTTAGCTAGGGACCTTCCTGCCCCATCCACACCAGCTCCAGGGCTCAGGCCTCAATGGGGGATTGTGGGGACCCCCTATTGTCCAAATCCCCCACGACTCCTACACAAGCAGGATCAGGAACTGGGACAGTGCCTGTGGCGGGAGGAGACCTCGGCTGTTGTGGGACAAACACCCCCATCTTGGGGCTCCCACATCATGGATGTAAAAGGGCCCCATTGGTGTGGAGGATCATCAGGGACAAGACCCTCCGTAGGGGGTGGGGATGCTGGGAAGGGACAGGACAATCTTGGTTCCAGCCCAGGTGGGGAACATTTTGTACCTTTTCTCTGCACTGGAGCTGCTCTCTGATGACCTTGAGAGCAGCTTCATCTGTGGCCATGTCCACCCATTCCTCCTCCTCTGAATCCCTGGGGGTCCCTGCACCAGGGAGATAAGGTAACAGGGTGATGCCTGCTGCCACTTGCAGGAAGGAGATGGGCGTGGTGGGGAGAGCAGGATTAAAGACCCCCCCCCTTCCGACCTCAGGCACCCAGGGCAGATCGGACCCCACACCTCCCTCTCAGGGATGCCTTCAGCCCCCAACAGCTTTAGAAGCCCATAGCACAGAGCCCCCTCCCCCCTCCACTGTCCAGGATTCCATGGGAGGTGCCCACTCCCTCAGCCCTGGAGCATCAAGGACCAAAGTGGCAGCAGCTCTTGATGCCCCCACCCCCAGTTCCCCTTCCTGCAGGGGCAGCTGTGTGACTGCTGCTGGTGCCAGTGGGGTTCACGTGGCTCAGGCCAGACACCTGGGCTCAGGACTCCCCCCTCCCCCCACCATATCACTGGAAGAGTGTCTGGGACCAGGGTGTTCACATCCATGTCCTCGCCCCTCCCTGAGCCCAGCCTGGCTCCTCACCTGGAACAAAGCAGCAGCGTCCATCGGTGTCGCTGCTGCCAGAGTCCCAGGCACTGCTGCTGTCCCATGCTGAGCTGCTGGTGCTGGGACAGGGATCTTCCACCTCCTGGCCTGAGGGGGCTGGAAGGTCCTCAGTGGGCGGGCAGGGCAATGCCTCCTGCTGGGAATGAGGGCTGGGCTCCTGAGGCCGCTGCTGCCCACACAACAAGCCCCAGAACCTCCCTGCCCGGCACTCCTCCTGGGCTGGGTCCTGTCTGCGAAACCGCATCGTGAGCCAGCTCCATCTGGGCCTGGTCGGGGCCTCTCCCAGCGCGGTGCCTGGGCCGGGAGCTGGTTTTGTTCGCCAGAAGGCTGGGCACTTCCGCCTTCTGGCCTGGACGGGAGCTGCTTCCCCGCCAGCGGGGACGGAGAGGTTGCTCTGCCCCTTGGGAAGATGGCAGCTGCTTCCCTCAGGCTCTGGGGCCACCTGCAGAGCCTTCTTCCTGAACATCCTCAGGAACCTGGCCATCCTGGAACCGAGCGGGGAGCAGGTGTGAATCTGGGGTCAAGGCAGCCTTTCACTCATGGGCCTTTTCGGTCCCTCCTCATCCCTGCTCCCACCAGAGCAGCCCCTTCTTCCCCCACAGGAGTGCAGGGAGTGCAAGCTACACACACTGGCAGGAGTTCATTGCATGATCTGCTCCCAACGTTCCCCCTCGTCATCCCTGCTGCTGCAATATCCAGGAAGTCTCATCCTTTTAGAGCAATGGGGTCAGTCCCAAAGACCATTGGTTACTCTGGACAAGCAGCCCCCTCCTGTCATCCCAGGCCAAACTCCCCCGCCCAGGCTAGAGAAGGAACAGAATCCAGGAGTCCAGACTTCTGCTGGGAAACCATTTGCCACGTCAAAGTCACAAAGACCCTAGGCACAGGAAGACCAGGGCCCTCCTCATTCCCCATTGATTTCCATGCTCAGCAGCTCACAGGGTCTGGCCTAGCTCAGAGACTCTCAGTCTGGGGAACAGTGTCCCACAAGGGAAGGGCTGAGAGCCCCATTGCTGGAACCTTTCCAAACACACTGGAGACGGCTCTGGAGAAGCCCCTGCCCAGTCTGAGAGTGAGGGGCTCTTGGGGGCTGTTTGCAAATGAAATCCCCCTTTGGACATGTTCTCTCCCCCTCTTTCTGCCTCTCCCCAGACAGACAGGGGAAGCCACCGAGGAACCCTAATGCAACTCACTTGCTCTAGGTGATGGTATGATGGATGGCGGATGTTCAGGGTCAGCAGATGTCCCTCGCCCTCCTCCTCACTCTCCAAGCCCAAGGCAGTCTGGAGCGGGTGGTGACCTGAGGAGTTACCCTGCCCAGCCAGCAGGCAGGGTGATGACACTAGGGCGATCGACTGGCTGTGAAAACAAGAGTAGCTTATTGCCAAGGGACGGAGAAAGTCAGCCAGCAGCAGTGGGGTGCAGAACTCTGCCCTAGTGCGGGGGTGACAGCGCCTCCCAGATCCAGCACTTTACACACCTTCCTGGAGCCTCCCAACCCCCCTGGGCTGTAGCAATGGGACTCCAATCCTACTGATGGCAAACGGGCCTCAGCTACCGGCTCAGGGTCACACTGAGTTTCAGAGCCATTGATGGACCCCTTCACTAACCACTGCTGCACACTCCCTCCCACAGTTGGCAATTGCAACCACTCCTTAATGACCGGTCCCTCTGCCTTTGAGAGGGAGTGTCACTCCTGGTTCCATTGCCGTCTATTGATCTGTGGGACCAGGGCCGGCTTTAGGCCGATTCAGCTGAATCGGGCCCCACACCAAGAAGGCCCCAGAGCAGCTGTCCACCCCGCCCCCAGCTCACTTCCCCCTCCTCCCCTCCCCTGAAGGCTCCACCCCCCTGCTCCTCCCCCTCCCCTGCTTCCCGCGAATCAAATGTTCGCGGGAAGCCTGAAACAGGCAGGCAGCAGGTAAGCTGGGGGGGGGGGGGGCGCGAAGAGGCGCGGCCCAGTCCGGCCCCCCTGGCCAAGCAGCTCTTCTGGCGACCGGCCCCGGCCGGCCCCGGCCAAGAGGCTCTGGCCCCAGTGGCTCCGGCCCGGCTTGGCTTAGGCCCTGGGGCGCCGGCCCTGGTTCCGGCCGAGTGCGCCGGCCCGAGCCGAGCGGCTCCGGCCTGGCCCCGGCCCTGGCCGAGTACCCCCGGCCCTGGTGGCTCCGGCCCCAGCCCTAGTGACTCCAGCTCGGCTCCAGCCCTGGCCGAGCGGCGCCGGCCGGCAGCCAAGCACCCCGGCCCCAGCGGCTCCAGCTCCGGCCCCAGCGGCTGGAGCGCGGCCAAATTCCTTGCGGCAGGGCTTGCCGGAATCAGACCCCGCTCTTGCTAAAGCCGGCCCTGTGTGGGACTTTCGGCAAGTTGCTCCCCCTCTCTATGGCTCTCTGGGACTCACATCCCTAAATGGGCTTTAAAAAAGACAATGGTTAATCTTTGGCCCCAACTATTTCTTGTTTCTCTACACGAGCCATTTTAGCAAAGTTTAGAATTCTTGACGTTCAACACCTGGAAACATCCCTTTTTCCTTCACAGAGAGCTTGAGCATCCCTTCTCACCCAGGCTCACCGCTGCCTGGAGTTGGAGAATTGACCCTATTCCCATTGGTTCTACCCAACGAGTCACACAGCAAAGCGGTGACAGAGCCAGAAAGTATCAGAGGGGTAGCCATGTTAGTCTGAATCTGTAGAAAACAACAGAGGGTCCTGTGGAACCTTTAAGACTAACAGAAGTATTGGAGCATAAGCTTTCGTGGGTGAATGCCCACTTCATCAGACGCAAGTAATGGAAATTTCCAGAGGCAGGTATAAATCAGTATGGAGATAACGAGGTTAGTTCAATCAGGGAGGGTGAGGTGCTCTGCTAGCAGTTGAGGTGTGAACACCAACTGAGGAGAAACTGCTTCTGTAGTTGGATAGCCATTCACAGTCTTTGTTTAATCCTGATCTGATGGTGTCAAATTTGCAAATGAACTGGAGCTCAGCAGTTTCTCTTTGGAGTCTGGTCCTGAAGTTTTTTTGCTGTAAGATGGCTACCTTTACATCTGCTATTGTGTGGCCAGGGAGGTTGAAGTGTTCTCCTACAGGTTTTTGTATATTGCCATTCCTGATATCTGACTTGTGTCCATTTATCCTCTTGCGTAGTGACTGTCCAGTTTGGCCAATGTACATAGCAGAGGGGCATTGCTGGCACATGATGGCATATATAACATTGGTGGATGTGCAGGTGAATGAGCCGGTGATGTTGTAGCTGATCTGGTTAGGTCCTGTGATGGTGTTGCTGGTGTAGATATGTGGGCAGAGTTAGCATCGAGGTTTGTTGCATGGGTTGGTTCCTTAGTTAGAGTTGTTATGGTGCGGTGCGTGGTTGCTGGTGAGAATATGCTTAAGGTTGGCGGGTTGTCTGTGGGCGAGGATAAAGTCACAGAGCTCAGCAACAAGTTGTGCTGTGTCATCATCAGGGATAAAGTCACAGAGCTCAGCAACAAGTTGTGCTGTGTCATCATCAGGGATACTGTTCCTGACAGCTTGTATTCCACACAAGCTGTCAGGAACAGTATCCCTGATGATGACTTGTTGCTGAGCTCTGTGACTTTATCCTCACGCACAATTATTTCAAATTTGGTGACAATATATACCTCCAGACCAGTGGCACCGCCATGGGCACCCGTATGGCCCCACAATATGCCAACATTTTTATGGCTGACCTGGAACAACGCTTCCTCAGCTCTCGTCCACTCACGCCCCTTCTCTACCTACGCTACATTGATGACATCTTCATCATCTGGACCCATGGGAAGGAGACCCTGGAAGAATTCCATCATGATTTCAACAGCTTCCACCCCACCATCAACCTCAACCTGGACCAATCTACAAGGGAGGTCCACTTCCTAGACACCACAGTACAAATAAGCGATGGCCATGTTAACACCACCCTATACCGAAAACCCACCGACCGCTATGCCTACCTTCATGCCTCCAGCTTCCACCCCGGACACACCACACGATCCATCGTCTACAGCCAAGCGCTGAGGTACAACCGCATCTGCTCCAACCCCTCAGACAGAGACCAACACCTACAAGATCTTCACCAAGCATTCTCAAAACTACGATACCCACACAAGGAAATAAAGAAACAAATCAACAGAGCCAGACGTGTACCCAGAAGCCTCCTGCTACAAGACAGACCCAAAAAAGAAACCAACAGAACTCCACTGGCCATCACCTACAGTCCTCAGCTTAAACCTCTCCAACGCATCATCAGTGATCTACAACCCATCCTGGACAATGATCCCTCACTTTCACAGACATTGGGAGGCAGGCCAGTCCTCGTCCACAGACAACCCGCCAACCTTAAGCATATTCTCACCAGCAACCACGCACCGCACCATAACAACTCTAACTAAGGAACCAACCCATGCAACAAACCTCGATGCCAACTCTGCCCACATATCTACACCAGCAACACCATCACAGGACCTAACCAGATCAGCTACAACATCACCGGCTCATTCACCTGCACGTCCACCAATGTTATATATGCCATCATGTGCCAGCAATGCCCCTCTGCTATGTACATTGGCCAAACTGGACAGTCACTACACAAGAGGATAAATGGACACAAGTCAGATATCAGGAATGGCAATATACAAAAACCTGTAGGAGAACACTTCAACCTCCCTGGCCACACAATAGCAGATGTAAAGGTAGCCATCTTACAGCAAAAAAACTTCAGGACCAGACTCCAAAGAGAAACTGCTGAGCTCCAGTTCATTTGCAAATTTGACACCATCAGATCAGGATTAAACAAAGACTGTGAATGGCTATCCAACTACAGAAGCAGTTTCTCCTCAGTTGGTGTTCACACCTCAACTGCTAGCAGAGCACCTCACCCTCCCTGATTGAACTAACCTCGTTATCTCCATACTGATTTATACCTGCCTCTGGAAATTTCCATTACTTGCGTCTGATGAAGTGGGCATTCACCCACGAAAGCTTATGCTCCAATACTTCTGTTAGTCTTAAAGGTGCCACAGGACCCTCTGTTACTTTTTACAGAGCCAGAAAGAGAAGCCAACAGTCCTGACTCCTGTTCTAACTAACAGACAACAACCCCCACGGAGGAGGGATAGAGCCCAGGAAAAAAGGGGTGAAAAATTTTATGGAAACCGTTTTCTGTCAAAAAATCCATTCAGATTAAACCACTTTGTTTCTTGAAATCATAACAAGTAGGATGAAAATTCTTTGCAAAATTATTTGTTTGCAAAACAAGAGCATCTCCTGTTTGTCACAGTGCATTAAACTGTCTCATCGTACACAAAGAGGAGACACTGTGATCTAGAAAATTAGATGAGATGCTTCAGTCTGAGCTAAGTATTTGCTGCTCTTAACAATTTCAAAAGAAAAAAATGCAAATAAAATAGAATGTTATGTCATAATCTGATATGGCTCAATGTGATAGGACACCTCCTATTCTGCACTGCTACTAGTGACACTCTTCAATGGATCCCCATCATCCACCCAGCGTGAGGTAGGTGGGAGAGGATTGTTATTTGTACTTGACAGAAGGAGAAACTAAGGCTGAGAAAGGAGCAGTGACTTGTCTTAGCTGATGCAGCCAGTCAGTAGCAGAGTTGCTCTCAAATGAGCTACAGACCAACAATTGTTCATAGTAATTATTCAGCAAGTATTTTAAAAGAATTGGAATGTTAGAGAGGATCATGAACTGCTCCGAGACAATTAATGGAGAGCAGCATCAACATTGGTCAAACATATAACTGGTTGTGTCTTATTTGCTTGGTCATAAAAGAGAACAACAAAGACCAGAGTTTCCTCCCTGTCAATAGCCCCCTCCTCAGCCAATCAAGGTTGAGACTTTGAGGGGTGGGAGGCTAAGGGTTCTCACCAAATAGCCCAAGAATGGCGCAGATCACCACCGAGGGGATCCTCTCGAAGCACTATTCCAGTCTCACCTCTCTGTGAGGGCCTCCCACAACCCCCCCGCCCCCCGCTGCACACACAGAGCTCCTGGTGGTGGGAGAAGAGTAGAGGAAAAGGACAAAGGAAGCAAGAAGAGAAAGGTAGGAGGGACAGAGAAAAAAGGGAAAACAAAAAAGAGAAACCCCAATGTCCCCAGTGATTCTAAGGGACAAAGTCCTACGTTGGGAATACAATGCTGCCACCTCAATCTAGTGTTTTCCATTCCTAGAATTCAGCCGGCACCTGATGGATCAGACTGAACAGGTTCCAAACCTCTCGGAGGCTCTTACCTTCTGTACAGGGATGTCTGTTTTCTGGCAAAATCAATAAAAGAAAAGGAGAAAACTCCGAAGAGGGTCCTCCTTGCGCTCACGTACGTGAAAGTGAATTCTCTCTCAGTCCTCAAGGAGAGACCTCGAGAAGGAGATGTGCTGAAGCAAAGCCACAGGGATCTCCAAGGTTGCCCCTGTCCTGCACCCCTGTCCTGCCTGGCTGATGTCAAGATCTCTCTGTGAGATCATCGCCTCCCCACCACCTTTGTCCAATAGGCTGAGGTCCTGCCAAAGGCCCTTGTGATGTCACTGCCACACCCACCCCTCCCCTCCAGTGCTGATGTCCTGCCCCTGTCCAGCCACATTGGATGTTTGAGCTGCTTCCCCTGGATCACCCCACTCAATGACTCTTCATTGTGGGGATGACACCGACTACACAGTAGAACACGAGACGCTCTTCCCCAGGCCGCAATCAGGTTTTCAGAAGTTAATGGACTTTATGGCCAGAAGGAACCATTAGAGCATTTAATCTGATCCTCTGCGTATCCTGAGGCCTCCTGTCTGTCAGAAGAGCTGGGTTTTTCTTTTACTCAAACATTTTCCAGAAAGGCATCTAGTCTTTATTAGAAGATATCAAGAGATGGAGAAGCCATCATTTCTCTTGGTAGTTTGTTCCAATGATGAATCACCCTCTTACAAATCTGGGTCTTATTGTCATTATACTTTTTCTGATTTCTGCTTCCATCCATGGGGTCTTGTCATGCCTGTCTGTGCTAGATAAAAGAGCCCTTTTATACTCAACATTTTCTCTCCGTGAAGTCAAGCAACTCACCTCTCATTCTTCTTTTGTATATACTAAACAGATTGAGCTTTTTCAATGTCTCATTATAAGGCATCATCCCCATTACTCAATTATGAATCTTTTCTGTACCCTCTCCAATTTTTTTAACATAATATTCAAAATGTGGACACAAGAACTGGAGTCAACATTCCAATATCAGTCTCACCAATGCTGAATCACTTCCCTTTCCATACTCACTACTCTATCCAGCCAAGAATGGCTTTAACCTTTTTTACCACAGTTTCACATTGACAGATTATGTTGAGCAGCTCGTCCACCATGGCCCCTAAATCCTTTTCAGGGTCACTGCTTTCCAGCAGACTGTCCCCCATTCTGTAAGGTGCCACCTGACTCCTTTGTGACTGGAAGTATGGGTTTGCATATGGCTTTATTAAAACCTAATTATTCAGTAAGTATTTTAGAAGAACTAGCCCATTAGAGAGAAAATCATGAATTACTCAAAAACAATGAATGGAGAAAAGCAGCAAGAGCAATCAAATACGTGTTTGGTTATGGCTTATTTCCTTGGTCTTAAAAGAGAATAACAAGGACCTGAGTCTCCTCCCTCACAATACCCCCATGCTTGCCAATCAGCATTGAGACTCTGAGAATCAGAAAGCTGAGAGTTCTCACCAGATGTCCCAGGTCACCACCGGAGGGAGTCACTCTTAGAGCACTATTCCAGCCACATGTCTTTGGGAGGGCCTCCCGCAATGAGAGTTGGAGTGCAACCCCCCCGCCCCCCACTCCACATGCACAGACAGGTCCTGGTGGTGAAAGGAGAGCAGGGGGAAAGGACAAAGATGCAAGAGAAGAGAAAGGAGGGAGATACAGGAAAAGGGGAAACAAAAAGGAGAAACCCCAATGTCCCCAGTAATTCTAAGGGACAAAGTCCTAGGTCGGAAATAAAAGGCTGCTCCCACAATCTAGTGTTTTCCTTTCCTAAAAATCAGCCGGCACCGGATGGATCAGACTGAACAGGTTCCAAACCTCTCAGAGGCTCTTACCTTCTATACAGGGACGTCTGTTTTCTGGCAAAATCAATAAAAGAAAAGGAGAAATCTCCAAAGAGGGTCCTCCTTGTGCTCACGTACGTGAAAGTGAATTCACTCTCAGTCCTCAAGGAGAGACTTCGAGAAGGAGACGTGCTGAAGCAAAGCCACAGGGATCTCCAAGGTTGCCCCTGTCCTGCACCCCTGTCCTGCCTGGCTGATGTCAAGATCTCTCTGTGAGATCATCGCCTCCCCACCACCTTTGTCCAATAGGCTGAGGTCCTGCCAAAGGCCCTTGTGATGTCACTGCCACACCCACCCCTCCCCTGCAGTGCTGATGTCCTGCCCCTGTCCGGCCGCATTGGATGTTTGAGCTGCTTCCCCTGGATCACCCCACTCAATGACTCTTCATTGTGGGAATGACACCGACTACACAGTAGAACACGAGATGCTCTTCCCCATGCTACGCTCAGTTGTTCATAAATTAGCAGACTTTATGGACAGAAGAGACAATTAGAGCATGTAATCTCACATCCTGCATATTGCATGCTTTCTGTATAGCATAGTAGCTAGTTTTTCACTAAACACGTTCCAGAAAGGGATCTAGTCTTCATTAGAAGACATCAAGAAATGGGCAATTCCCTCCACTTCCCCCTCTACTTTGTTCCTTTGGTGATTCAACGTCACTGTTGAATATTTGTGCCCTATTTCTAATATGAATTACTGTCTTTTGAGTTTCCAGCCACTGGGTCTTGTTATGCTTTTCTCTGCTAGATTAATGAGCCCTTTAATACCCAATATTTTCTCTCCATGAAGTCACTTCAACACTTCAATGATGTCACCTCCTGCTCTTATTTATAATCTAAACAGGCGGATTATAATAATCTTTCAATAGCTCACTAGCAGGCATTTTTCTCCAGCCCTCAAAACGTTTCATTGCTTTTTGCTGCCCCATCTCCAATATTTCAAAATCTTTTTCAAAGGTGGATGCCAAAACTGGATGCCGTATTCCAGGATCAGTCTTATTGATGGTGTGTCACCTCCCTATGCTACTCACTGCTCTTTTCATACATCTAATGATGGTGTTAGCCCTGTTCACCACAACATCACACTGGTTGCTCATGTTTAATGGCTTGCCCAGCATGGCCTCTAAATCCTCTTCACAGTTAGTGCTTTCCTGGATACACTTCTCCATTCTGTAGGTGTGGCCTGCATGCTTTGCTGCTAGGTATAGGACCTTTCATTTGGTTATTTTCAAACTTGTTTTCTTTCAATGGGTCCATCTTATCAAGGGATCCGATTGCTCTGTGTCACTGCCCTGTCCTCAGCATTAATTACCAGTCTGCTAGTATTTTATCACCCACCAATGTTAGCGGCTGTGGTTTTATATTGCGTGGCAGTTCATTGATATTTATTTTCAATAATTAGTCCTTGAGAGCCTCTTCATATCCCTAGTGCCCAGAACCTGTTCCACACAGCACAGCGAGAAAAGGCCGTCCAGCCCAGCTGTTCCATAGGGGCTAAGCACAGAACAAACTTAGGAGCTTGTGTTATCCATAGTGTGACAGACCCAGACCAGTGGGGTACAGGAGTCTGGTAGAGGGCAAATATACTGGTCACTGGATGAGTAGATTTCTGTTCCCTGAGTGACCAGAGCAGGGGCTGCACTAGAGTAATCAGGAACCTGCTAGAACCAGTTAAGGCAGGCAGGCTAATTAGGACACCTGGAGCCAATTAAGAAGAAGCTGCTAGAATCAATTAAGGCAGGCTAATCAGGGCACCTGGGCTTTAAAAGGAGCTCACTTCAGTTTGTGGTGTGAGTGTGAGGAGCTGGGAGCAAGAGGCGCAAGGAGCTGACAGTGAGAGGGTGTGCTGCTGGAGGACTGAGGAGCACAAGCGTATTCAGACACCAGGAGGAAGGTCCTGTGGTGAGAATAAGGAAGGTGTTTGGAGGAGGCCATGGGGAAGTAGCCCAGGGAGTTGTAGCTGTCATGCAGCTGTTACAGGAGGCACTATAGACAGCTGCAGTCCACAGGGCCCTGGACTGGAACCCGGAGTAGAGGGCAGGCCCGGGTTCCCCCCAAACCTCCCAATTGACCTGGACTGTGGGTTCTTCCAGATGGGAAGGTCTCTGGGCTGCTGTCCAACCCACATGGTGAATCTCTGAGGCAAGAAAATCCACCAATAAGTGCAGGACCCACCAAGATAGAAGAGGAACTTTGTCACAATAGGTTCTGAACAACAGGTGGGGGTCATCAGCTTACAAAGACACTCTAGACCGGTAGCGTAGACAGACCCCAAATGTATCTAAGTTTCCCGCCTTGCAAAATAGGAGAGAGAAAAAACATAACCTTGATTAGCTTTATTGTATAGTTGTGGAAACTGAGGCACACAGAAGCAAAGAGATTCGCTCATGGTTAAAAAGCCAGGAATAGAAAACAGCAGAGCTGCTGATAGTCAGTCCTGGGCCAAAGCCATGTTTATCCTGGCCTCTCTGGTTCAGCTCCAGTAACAACCCGAGTAAAGGTTTTCTTCTTCTCCATGTTCTTTAACTTCATGTCACTGCAGAAGAGAGATTTTTTTTCTTAACAGCTGGCTCTAATGCATGTAGATGTCTTTCCAGAAGACGTGCTCTGGCTCAGTCACATGTCATAGGTTTTCTGGAGGAAGCACTCGGTGACGTTCTTGGGCCTGTGTTATACAGAAAATGGACATAATGGTCCTTTCTGACCTTAAACTTTTTCTTTTGTTAGGAGGATAATGCTGGACATTTTCTCTCATTCACTTTCCTTTGGAATAATTTAAATCCAGTCCAAAGGATTTCCTCTTCCATTGTGTCTTCAGCACCTTTCATAGCAAACAGTTACTATTAGCCCACAGGTTCCAGTTTCAGGCTGTCCTAGGGTGAGATGGCCATTAAAGGGGTTTCAGCTCAACTTAACCTATCCCCTAGGATCCAGGCCTGTTAGGTGATATAAGGACAGCCTGTGCTCAGCCAGGAGAGAGACCCCAAATGGGAGCAGGCCTGGGAGGGGCATGGATCTCCCTTTAAAGGCAGTTTAGGTTCACAGTAGGGGATGGAACAACCAAGCTGCTAGGGATGGGAGCTGGGCCTCCTGGCAGTGTCCAGGAGTGAAAGCACAACATCTGCAAGGAAGGGATTCCCCACAGAGGGACAACGTAATCTCTCAGGGAGGGAAAAAGCTCTCATTGCCATTTCTTAACCTCATGGGGTGTTCTTCTGCTCCGCCAACCCCACCCCTATTTCAGCATCTCCAGGTGTCTGAGGGAGCAGGAACCAGAGGCCATCCTGCACCTGGGACAGAGATGGAGGTTGATGACCTACCTGCACGTGGTGAACATGGTGCAGGACAGCACTCAGGAGATGCAAATGCAGCTCCAGATCTGAAAGCAGCTTCTCTTTACTGACGGGAGACTGTGTAGGAGGCCTTGCAGGTTGGGGGGGGGGAGGGTTAGACAGGCACTAACATGGGCATGGAAGTTTGGGGAACAGGACAGAGGCTGGGGTTGGGCAAGGAGGGCAGGGACTTGGGAAGAAAGAGAGAAGATCAACCCCTTTCTGAATGTGGGTCAGGATTATCCCCACTTTAGAGAGTGGGAAATTGAGGTACCACGTGGGAGCGGGATTGTGATTTGGCAATTTTGTTCACTAGCCCTGCTAGAAACTCCACCCTCCAAGCAGCTGTATAAAAGTCTGATTCAGTGAGCAGGAAAGGGGCTCCTCGTAACTGCTGCTATGTTGTGATGCACCATAAAAAGTCATAAAGACACTTGGTGGAGGTTCGCTGGCAGATTGCAGGCTGCTTAATTCACAGAGAGGTCTGCCAGACGGGGGTTGCAGGAACTGATGAGGGAGCCCATTCATAGTCAGAAATTTAAAAATGAACATTGCCTGCAATCTCTTCATGACACTTCATGCTGTAAATAGTGAGTGACAACACATTTTTATGTCTTCTTAGTAAAAACCATGTTGTATATTAACTTGTCAGCATATTTTCCCATGTAATAACACAGTAAGATTGGATAAGTGTGACATTCTGTATCTCGGGGGAACACCCTACACCTGCATGTTCATCCTTAGGCTATGGCTACACTGGCGCTTTACAGCGCTGCAACTTTCTCGCTCAGAGGTGTGAAAAAACACCCCCCTGAGTGCAGCAAGTTACAGCGCTGTAAGGCGCCAGTGTAAACAGTGCCCCAGCACTGGGAGCAGTGCTCCCAGTGCTGTAAGCTAATCCCCTCGTGGAGGTGGAGTACCTGCAGCGCTGGGAGAGCTCTCTCCCAGCGATGGCGCGCGACCACACTCGCACTTCAAAGCGCTGCCATGGGAGCGCTCCCACAGCAGCGCTTTGGAGTTTCGAGTGTAGCCACGGCCTTATAATATGATTGTATGGTATCCAATGCAAAGTTTGTCATGGCGGGTATCTTTGGAACGCTCATGATGCACTGAATATTGTTGTTATAGTAATGTTATAAATTGTCATTTCATGTATATAGATACAAGGTTGAAAATGTGTCCTCATGGCTTAAAATAAGCCCAGGCAAAACTCTCTGGGAACAGAGGGGCAGTTCACACCTCATCAGGGCATGTATGGGACAAGCCCAGCCCAGCCTCACAGGAACAAAGGGTCTGTTGGACTCATGAGTGAGTCACCACCCTTCCCTTGGTCAGTCAGGGACTATGCTGAGGTAATGCTCACCTGACCCTGAAGGGGGGGGGGGGCAAAGACAAGAAGGAAGAAAGAACATGATAAAAGGGAGAGACATGTCTGTATATGGAGGCGGAAGAGCATAGCACATCACCACCAAGCGACTGAAGCACTGATCAAAGGGGAGAGCCTGGCTGAAGGGCAACCAGCCATCCTGTGTTGAGAAGCATTTAAGTTTGTAGGGGCACTGAAAGTGTTAAGATCAGCTTAGAATGTGTTTTGCTTTTATTTCATTTGACCAAATCTGACTTGTTGTGCTTTGACTTATAATCACTTAAAATTTATCCTTATAGTTAATAAATTTGTTTATTCTACCTGAAGCAGTTTGTTTAGTTTGAAGTGTGTCAGACTCCCCTAGGGATAACAAGCCTGGTGCATATCAATTTCTTTGTTAACTTGATGAACTTATATAAGCTTCCAGCATCCAGCGGGCATAACTAGACACTGCAAGATGGAGGTTCCTAGAGTTGTGTCTGGGACCGGAGATATTGGCTAGTGTCATTCGGTTGCACAATCCAAGCAGCTTACATGCCAGAGGCTGTGCGTGAACAGCCCAGGAGTGGGGGTTCTCACAGCAGAGCCGGGTAAGGCTGGCTCCCAGAGTCAAGGCTTGGAGTGACCTAGCAGATCACCGGTCCAGATAACACCGGGGGAACATCACAATAAGAAAAAACAGCAGTTACACATAATTCAGTGAGAAATAGGGGAAGGAGTGCACATATTTCTGAAGGAAATTTTAGGGACAAATTTATCTATTTTTAGATTAAAATTTCCCTGTGTTAAAAACTAGGAAAAACACACAGCTTCAGCAGCCCATGACACTTAGACACCAGCATACTGGATAAAAACAGAAGTGAATCCATCACAAGATAAGTTTAGTATCAGAGGGATAGCCGTGTTAGTCTGGATCTGTAAAAAGTAACAAAGAGTCCTGTGGCACCTTATAGACTTAGGGTACGTCCAGATTACCCTCCGTATCGGCGGGTAGCGATCGATTTATCGGGGATCGATATATCGCATCTCATCTAGACGTGATATATCAATCCCCGAACGCACTCCCCGTCGACTCTGGAACTCCACCAGAGCAAGTGGCGGTAGCGGAGTCGACGGGGGAGCCGCGGCCGTCGATCCCACGCCGTGAGGACGGGAGGTAAGTCAAAATAAGATACGTCGACTTCAGCTATGGTATTCCTGTAGCTGAAGTTGTGTATCTTACATCGACATTCCCCTCCCTCCCCCCAATGTAGACCAGGCCTAACAGATGTATTGGAGCATAAGCTTTCGTGGATGAATACCCACTTTGTTTAGGGTATTTATTTTCAAATAATCAAGGTAAGTTTAGGGCACATTGCCATGAATGGCATATTGTGAATAAATCTTCAAAACTGAATTATTACATTGAAAATATTCAAAATGCATCATGTTTAAAACAAATAATCCTAGCAATGCCATGTGCTGTGCCTCCCTTCGTACTCTGCTCAGCTAGCTCTTCAAGAAATTAGGTTCAGTCACTAATTTCAAGGAATTAGAGCAGTCGGTCACTGTTTTTACAGAGCATTCCAGAAGGTGGTGGACAGACCCCACAGGAATTGTGATGAATTTCCTGAAGCAACTTTCTTTTCTTTCTATTCTAAACCTCACATAACAACAACAAAATCACCCTTTTGACTGATTTATGGCCGAGAAGAAAGGTTTCCCAAGAAAGCTTCACCAAATTTCATGTTGTGTCACTAAGTGTCAGTGTTTTTAATACAATTAAGTTAATTTGTGATGATTCAGGAAAGGAATACTACCCCTTCTCTATTTCTTTAGAAAACTACATTTGTTATGTCCTTATAACAAGAACATGAAGAGCCCGGCAGTACATTGAAATCAGCAGTGGACACTGACAGTACATTGCCTGCAAATAATATTTCTAAAGAAAAATAAACTAAAATATTTTCTACAATCTCCAGTTTTATCTATAGGAAGATAGCATTTGAGATTGGGGACCCTGTTTTGTTAATTGATGTGAGAAGAAGAAAGGAAGGGTCAATCTTGATTGATTATATGTAGTTAGAAAGTAAAAAAATCACATGAATTAATGCTGACAAAAGTTCAAAGAATATTATATATTTTTATGAGGACTTAAATATATGGCTTAATTAATTCTATCAATTTTTCACCTATTAATTTTCAAAGGTGTGGTGTAGGAGGTGGGTGTATGTGCCCTGTCTTCCTGAGAGAACCAGTCAAGACAATAGAGAGAGAAAGAGAGAAGCTGCACGTGTGTAGTTGTGATGTTTATGACACACGTACATTGTAGCTGAACAACCCAGTCTGACAATTTAATAGTTTGTTGTTAAAATAAATATTTTGGATTTCTTGAAACTTGTAGAAGGTTTGTGCCGGGGCTTGACCCTCCTGGGCAGGAGGGGAGCCACACTGACTCACTACCTGTGGAACAAGCAAACAGTTAGTTCGGGGGCTCAGGCCCTCAGGCAGGGGCTGAGCAAACAAACAGTTAGTTCAGGGCTCAGGCCCTTTGGTGCAGGGGCTGAGCAACAATACAACAGTTTGTTCAGGGCTCAGGCCCTTTGGTGCAGGGGCTGAGCAACAATATCACAGTTAAGGATCTCAGGCCCTCTGGTGCAGGGGCTGAGCAATAGCACAACAGTTAGGGGGCTCAGGACCTCTGGTGCAGGGCTGAGCAACAATACAATAGGTAGGGGGCTCAGGCCCTATACCTAAGCGTTGGGTGAGGGGGAAGCCTGCCACCCGTGAGCGGGGTGGCAGGGGGGGGACGCAGGCCCACCCACTCCACTGCGTCCCAGCCCGGGGCCCTAGCAGCGGCTGCTGCCGCTGCGAGTCAGTGGGGTGTCCTGACCGAAACATACTGACATCGGCTCGTCCGTGTCTGCAGCCTGACCGGGGTCGGCTACCCCCGGGCTACTTCCAGGTTCCCCCTCAGGGCCTACCTCGTCCGTGGCACCGGGCCCAGTCCAGTCCATCAGCATGGGTTCCTCCCGGCCGGGGCTTGGTGACAGGTCCGGCAGCTCCTCGGGGAAGTCCGGTGTAGACTCAGGCGGCTCCTCCGGGTAACAGCAGGGGCGGAAGGGCCCTGGTGGTGTCTCGCCTTCGGGGTTGGTGTGGGGGAGTTCCAACGGGTCCTCCCAATAACGGGAGCGGACGGGCTCCGGTGGTTCCTCCTCGTAGTGGTGGGCTCGGGGCAGCTCTGGCCAGTTAGGGCCTCGGAGGTCTCCCGGCCGCGAGCTTCCCACTGCACGTCTGCTCCCTGTGGTGGCTGGGGCCGCACTGAGCTCTGGCGGCCGGCTTTTATACTTCCTGTCCTGCCCCTTGACTTCCGGGGGGCGGGAACAGGTGGCGGAGGCTCCGCCCACTTGGGTGTCTGTAAGGGCACTCCCTCTGCTGGGCAGGAGGGGAGCCACACCGAGTCACTACAAAACTCCACAGTTGAAACACAAATGATGTTATTTACAGAAGTTAAACTTCAATATAGATTTGAGGGAAGATTAAAAAAATACGTGTAAATAATTCCAGTTCTAAAAATATGTTTAGATGCTTGATTTTGAAATACTGTTGAAATGTAAAATTAAAATATTATTGTATTTACACCTTGTTACAATAATATTTTTTTAAATTAGAATACTCTTTTTTCTTTCATATTTTACATTGAGATTTCACAGGGGTAGAAAATTCTGACAGGAGTGAATGACCGCATCCACCCCCCTCTGCTACTCCTGGGGCAGGGGATGGGGAAAGGTGAGGGCTGTGGGTTGCCAGGTGTCAAGTTTTTGACTGGAACCTCCACTAGAAAGGGAAACTGGCAGTGTCCAGTCAGCACAAAAAGTCCAGTTACTGCAGTAACTGGCCTCCCCCACTGGGGTGGGGGGGTGGGAAGAGCAGCAGCGCTGGGATGGGACAGTCTGTGCTGTGGGGTCACTGTCATGGATCGAGATTCCCTCCGGCCTTAGCTGGGACAGGGCAGATTACCAGGGGAGCCGCGTTTGTACCCCCAGCATTGAGACCAGGACAGAAATAAGGGCGGAGCGTCCCGGAGAAGGTGTCAGTGAAACTGAAGAGATGGGACCTGTCAGTCACATTGTAAAATGAGACTTTGCCCACCTCATAGTCCAGGAAAATCCCCACCCGGCTGGGCCTGACACTCGCGGGGAGGGGAGTCCAGGGGGGAGGTGAGGGCCTCGTATTCCCCATCCCTCAGCACCATGGCCCAGTGTCCATCCTCAGATGTGTATGTGACCTGCCCCTTCCTGCTCACAGATTCCCCACAAACCCCCAGGTCCCAGGCAGTCTTGTCTCCCACCTCCACCTCCCAGTAATGCCTCCCGCCTGTGAACCCTTCAGTGCCCAGGACACAGACACAAGGATCAAATCTCTCAGGATCGTGGGGCAGATTCTGTCGTTTGTCTCCATGTCTCACACGTTTCCGATCCCCAGACAGGACAAGTTCGGGATGAGCTGTGTCTGGATCCAGTGTCACGTCCACTGGGGAGAGAGTCACAGATCAGGGCCGGGGGCAGGGGCTGGTCACTGGGATCAAAGGGAAATTAACCTGCATCCTCGTTAATCGTTGTGCGGGGGGGTTGTTGTCTGAGGGGAGTCAGGGCCCGTCTGCCTGTGAGGAGACAATGAGGGGGAAAGGGCAAGAGGAGCGGGGGAGGGGGGGAAGGTGTCAGTGAGTCCAGGGGAGGGGAGGGGAGAGGAGAGGCAGGTGACAGGAGTAGAGGATGGAGGGGCAGGCACAAGGGCATTGTCAGGGGCAAAGATGAGCAGGCACCAGAGAACAGACTGGTGAAGGGAGGGGCAGGTTCCCGGGGGCTGAAGGAGGTGAGGGGAGGGGTGGGCACCAGGGCAGAAGAAGAGGACGGACCCCAGGGGGCACAGGGAAACAAGGGAAGGGGCAGGCACAGGGGGCAGAGAGATGTGAGGGAATGGGGGGCTCTAATAGGGCAGGGGGGAATGAAGGGTAGGGACTGGTGCCAGGGGGCGGGAGGGATGAGGAGTGGGGCAGGTGCTAGGACCATGGTGGGGGGGGAGTGGGGCAGGCACCAAGGGGACAGAGTGATACAGGAGCCTGGGAGCAGAGGGGCTGGCTAGGGCAGGGGCATTCAACAGTGGATGGAGGAGGGCAAGAAGAGGGGCAGGTGCCAGGGGGTTGCAGGGGGTGGTGAGCAGAGGAGCATGTGCCAGTGGGAAGAATGGGGTGATGGGAGGGGTGGGCACTGGGGGGGTAAGAGGGAAGAGGAGGCGCATGGGCTGTAGAGTATCTGTGAGAGGCAGGACTGGTGCCAAGGGAAAGAGAGAGAGGAGGGGAGGGGTGGGCACCAGGGATCCAAAGGGTGGGTTAGAGAAGGGGCAGGCAGCATTGGGGAGGGGAGGAGGGGAAGGGGCTTGCACCAAGGGACACAAGGGGTGAACAGAGGGGCAGGCGTTAGGGAGGCAGGGAGGGAGACAAAGGAGGGGCTGGCACCAGGGGAAAAGGAGGGGGTGGGAGAAGGCACAGGTGACAAGGGGATAAAGAAGCATGATGCGGAGGACAGGTGTCAGAGGGAGATGGGGGCAAGGGATGGGCAGACCCCAGGGGGCTACAGTGGAGAGAGGTGAAGGGCAGTCATAAAGGGGGAGAGGGGCATGAGTGGGGATGCCAGGAAGACAGATGTGGGATGAGGAAAGGGGTAGTCACCACGAGGGGTGGGGGGGATGAGCAGAGGGGTAGAGGGGGGACAGAGGGGGGGCGAGGGAGCAGGTGAGCACAAGGGGGGCAGAGAGGGGGGTGTGGAGAAGGGCATGCCCTAGAGGGCAGGGGGGTGTGGAGATCTGGATACCAGGGGGGCAGAGGGAGGGTGAGGGGAAGGGCGGCACCCAGAGCTTAGGGGAGGGTGAGGGGAGGGGCAGATACCATGGGGCCCTAAGGGGGTAAGGGAAGTGGTGTGACGTTATTAATATGAACTGGGACATATAGATCATTGTTGCAACCAAGGTCCTGTAGTGGCATCAAATCTTGTATAAAGGGGTCAAATAAGGTGTCTAACACAAGGTTACAGTCTGCTGGTTATGATTATGCTATCTGTATGCATGTATCATTTCTGCATTTAAAGTTGTAAGTATTGGCTCTATACTGTCTGTATTTTAAACTTGTGCTATGTTTCTGGGTGACACCCCAGACAATTTGGTATCAGCACTGCCTAGCCTGCTTGGTGGCCTATTAAGGACCATCAGCTATACAACTGACCCATTGAGAGAAGGCAGATACATCTTGTAACTCAGCAAGACATGCAGGTGTTAGCCAAATGGGCTCGTTTCACCCTGGAGCTTACCCAATTACCCCAAGGAGGCACGGAGAGACAATAGGACGGTCACCAGATCTTTTATTCATTCAGCTGAATGGGTGCATTTCTCGGCTAATGCCAGAGAAAGAGACACACCTCACAGGCATAAAGCAGGGGGTTTTATACCCTGTAACAAACAACGTGTCGTGCTTAAATTCTGCCAACGTATGCATTGTTTAAATTAGTTTCATGAGGTAATGCGGATACATCTGTTACTTGTTACTCCCCTTCCCCACCATTCTTTCTCAAGGGTAATTGGGACGCATCTGTTCGATTCGTTCCCCATTCCCCATTCATCATATATTTCCTATATACGTGTAAGGGAAGGCCTCTGCTATATTTTCTGTATACGTGGCTAAGGGAAGGCCTTTGCATGCCAGAGGGGCAGCTGGGATAATAAGCAAGGGTTGGAATAAGCGAATATTTGACTTTTGGCCTAACAAGATTCTCCCCCCTCAAAAGCATTTTGAGAGCCTTATGGCCCCCAATTTTCGGCCTTTACTGGCCGGTATAGCGCCATCATTCGTTGGTGTATAACTTGATTGGCCATTCGTCGGATTAATGCAACTATGCAAGGAGCAAAGCAAGCCAGGATTAATAAGGTAGTAATAAAGAGTACAAAGAGGAGGAAGCCTTCTCGGAGCCATTCCAATCGCGGTAGCCAGGACGTGAACCAGTCCATATTCCACCCACCCCATGTCTGGACCGGGACATGGGCTAACCTCCTTATTTCTTTTGTTAGCTGTTTTACCGCTTTTCCATTATCATCTATTTGTAAACAGCAATTAGATTTATTTAGTTTTGCACATATTCCCCCTTCCTCTGCCAGCAAATAATCGAGAACTAGGTGGTGCTGGTAGATTACATTCCTCATCTGGGTGGATTGATCGGCCAAAAGATCAAGAGCTGCAGCCGTCTGATTAGTTATTATTTCTAAAATGGCTTGCAGCCTGATTATCCGATTTAAATTGTAAATGGGCTCCCTTGCCCCTGAGATCCATTCATTTGGATTCCACGTGGCTGGCCCATAATGTTTTATAATTCTTTCAGGGGGCCATTCTTGAGCTCCCCACGTCTGGGAGCTTCCGGCGGTCAATGCGGAATCAACGGACCGCCTTTCCCTAATCAAGTCATCATAAACCTTGATCCCCAATTTATTCCCCTGTAATTGGGGTAATAAAAAGAACAAGGGTCTGATATATCCCACGTAGCATATCCCTGACCAATTTGGAGGCAATCTTCGATAAGCGTGCTGCCCACATATCCAATAGTGGCCTTTGAGGGCCCATGCTCCCTTTGCAAAGGGGCCATCCCAGGCCTCGGGGTAGTCTTCGGGGCCTGGTTCTTCATAATACAAAGGGCTACCCGTTTCTAGGGGCCCCCCTAATACAATTGATGTACCGTCAGGGTTACAGTAGTCACATTTCCATGCCCCGGCCCCTTCCCTCCAGGCACAATTACACCCAAATTTAGGGTTATTAGTGGTAGACCAAAAATGTTTAAAATGGGTTACCCGAGTTCCATTCGAGTGTTGCCATGCCCACTGATACCAGCGTACCACGTGGTCCTTACTGGTGGTATTATCTCGCTGGCAACTTAAAAAGAGGGCATCAAAGAACCCATCTTGTCCCACGGCCTTACACCCTTCGCCGGTATGTTGTTGGTAGGAACATTCTACCCAGTTATTATTAGTAAGTTTCACGTGAGTCTGATTCCATCGTCCTTGATATTTAGAACAGTCATACGTATGACAACTAGGGTGATCATAGCAGTCAAATCCTAGAGACAGAGTCCAGTCACATTGACTTTTTCCCACATATACCCCCTCTTGTTTTGTTCGATTGAGACAAAGGATCCCCACTCCAGAGGAGTAGAGTCGCCAAGGGTTACTATCCTCAGTCCAAACACCTGTGCCATCGCGGACTATACTTAAATTACTGATTCACCATTTAGCTTGCACTGGCTGGGCTACCCAAGGCCACTCGTTCCAATCCCCTGGACCTCCACAAACCCAACAGTTACTAAGGTTAAAGGATTTTGCTATTGTTTCCCCTAGTTGTATAAACTTATTTTCCCAACCATAGGAGGGATGGGAATGCATAAGCAAAAGTATCAATAATAAATTCATTATCATTTTCTTTTAAACAGTCCTTTCAATCCGTTTAGTCCCTGGTATTCCCAGATGGAGTCTTTGCCTGTACCACCCCGGGCCTCCGGAGCCGGGGCGGGCAGAGGGCTGATGTCCTCTTCCGATGGGTCGGTGTCCAGGTCAGGGCTCAGGAACCACTTAACCCGCGTGTGGTGCGTCCATTTGTCGCTCCCGAGGATTTTAACTGCGGCCTGGCTGATGAGCGAAACAGTGTGTGGGCCGTCCCACCTTGGCGTGAGGGGGTCGCGCTTCCACTTCTTGACAAGGACCTGGTCACCGATCTGGAACGAGTGCACGGGCTGGTCCAAGGGAAGGGTCTGAAAAGGCACCGCGTATCGATGCAGCTGTAACAAAACAGATTGCAACCCGGAAACCTGTTTCCATAGAGAGTCATTTCCCACTTCCCAGGTTACATCCTCCCGGAATCCATGATAGTTTCAGTCGACCCAAAATATAATTTTTCAGAAAATAAAATATTTGCCCCCAAAATTACACCCAGCTCTATTTCAAACGTGTCCCAGCAATTTAGCAGCCCAAATCCCAGTGACTTGCAGTGTGTGACTGTCAACATCCCCCCAGGTACGGGCAGGCCAGCCTCAGGACACCAGCTATGAAACACTCCAGAGCTGCTGTTAAATTTGCCCTTGGTAGAAAAATTTCCTCTCGGGCTCCCATAGCTCTTTTACTGAAGACTGCGGAGAAAAAGGTATGACCAGTAGTAATTAGTGACACGAACAAGGAGCTAGTCTTAATGAAAGAGACCTTGGAAGAGACCAGCTGCAGATTTATGTGAATTCAGGGGACATCTTTACCTGCTAGTCGTGGACTATTTTTCCAGGTATATAGAAATAGTGTACTTGAAAGATGTAACATACCAGAGTGTTATAGAGCAACTGAAGTGCACTTTTGGTCATTTCAGGGTTCCAGAAGACCTTCTGACAGAGCATGGACCACAACTCACTGATGTAGAATTTAATTTATCAAAACAAAATATGATCTTCCTCATGTTAAGAGAAGCCCATATTACTCACAAGCGAATGGAGAGGCAGAGAAAGCTGTACAGACAGCCAAGAATATCCTTTAGCAGGAAGATCCATTCTTTGCTCTACTGAGTTATAGATCAGCACCAATAGCAGCTACTGAATATAGTGCAGCACAACTCCGGATGGGAAGACAGCTCAGAACTACCCTCCCAACTTTGGAAAACAATCTATCTCTGAAGTTGCCAGACATGTAGACAGTAGCCAAATTGAATAAAAAGGCAAAAAGAACTTACGAAAACTTTTACAAGAGACATCACTTAGAAAACTACCAGGCCTAGAACCTGGTGACCATTGTGACAGGTTGGATCACAGAAACCCCCTTGGGAACTGCCAACTGATGTGCCAAGACTACTTCTGTCCCTGCTTTCCCTGCCCTCCGAGCTTGGGACTTCAGTGCCCAGCCTGGTTTGAGCCAGACCTGCTAGCCGGCTGCAAACCCAGACCCAGGTCTGAACCACATCCCCTAACAGCTATAGACTTAATTGAATGCAGGTTAAGAAGTGTTCCTGTCTTTAACACTTAGATGCTCAACTCCCAATGGGGTCCAAACCCCAAATAAATCCATTTTACCCTGTATAAAGCTTATACAGGGTAAACTCATAAATTGTCTGCCCTCTATAACACTGATAGAGAGATATGCACAGCTGTCTGTCCCCCCCCCCCCCCCAAAGTATGAATGCATACTCTGGGTTAATTAATAAGTAAAAAAGCGTTTTTATTAAATAAAGAAAGTAGGATTTAAGTGGTTCCAAGTAATAGCAGACAGAACAAAGTGAATTACCAAGCAAAATAAAATAAACACTCAAGTCTAAACCTAATACAGTAAGAAAACTGAATACAGATAAAATCTCATCCGCAGAGATGTTTCAATAAGCTTCTATCACAGACTGGACACCTTCCTAGTCTGTTCACAATCCTTTCCCCTGGTACAGCCCTTGTTCCAGCTCAGGTGGTAGCTAGGGGATTTCTCATGACTGAAGCCCCCTTTGTTCTGTTCCAACCCCCTTATATGGCTTTGGCACAAGGCAGGAATCTTTTGTCTCTCTGGGTCCCCACCCTCCCTTCTAAATGGAAAAGCACCAGGTTTAAGATGGATTTCAGTACCAGGTGACATGGTCACATTTCCTGTGAGACTCCAGCCTTCATTCTTCCCAGCCTGACTCAGAGGAAGGCCTGCCTGCAAACAGAGCCATCCACAGTCAATTGTCCCGGCTGATGGGGTTAGACTAGATGACCTCCTGAGGTCCCTTCCAACCCTGATATTCTATGATTCTAAGGGACTCATCAAGATTCCAAGCCACCATTAATGGCCCACAGTTTGCATAATTACAATAGGCCCTCAGAGTTATATTTCATATTTCTAGGTTCAGATACAAGAGTGATGCATTTATACAAATAGGGTGACCACACTCAGTAGATTATAAGCTTTGTAATGATACCTTACAAGAGACCTTTTGCATGAAGCATATTCCAGTTACATTATATTCATACTCATTAGCATATTTCCATAAAATCATGTAGAGTGCAACGTCACAACCATGTTTGTGTCAAACTGGATAGAGAAAAAGAATGGAATACTCCAGGTGATGTAAAGAAAAAGAATTCAACACCCAGGTTGTATGTGATCAAGACCAAGAGAGGAGAGTTCAACAGAAACTGTCAACATGTAGAGTTTGTTCCTCAGAAAGAACAATCAACCTAGCAAACTCTACAGATGGTGGATGCAGAACAAGAAGATGACTCAAGGATTCCAGACTGACCATAGTCAGTTGTTGGAACTAATGGACAGCCAGATGACGAAGCTGTTACCTGTTCGGGTCATGTAATTAGAAGACCAGAACCATTCAGAGACACTTAACAGACTGATCCACGCTGAACTTCAAAGACAGTGCGATACTGGAAATATTATAAATGGTAGGAATGTAGAACTTAAAGAGGGAGATGTAATGGAATGCTACATTGTATTATGCAGTTCAACCACTAGGTAGCACTGTGTGTAAAATACCATACTTAAGCTGACCTCAGCCATACTTGGCAGAACATTAAAGGATTTTGTGATGAACACATCTGGAGTGTATCTGGCTGAGAGGGAAGCTCTGTAGCCAGCCCATATCTGCTACATGACCATCACACCAATGATGGAAGCCTAGTGCTATTGACTACCTGTGCAATGGCCAAAGAGTTGTTCTGAATTATGAAATGCTGAAGACTATGGGGGATTTAACCTGTGACATGAGCTAAATAGAAAGTTGGGGAATCAAATTCCTTGTTTCTTCATACTTCAGTGACGAGAATAAAACTATGGCCAAGGGCCTTACAGATTTCCTAGTGGCAGCAGGGCAGGAAGTACCCCCCACCTCCCCCCGGCTGCAGAACAGAACCAAGTGTCCGCCATGGTCAAACCTACCTTTGAATATGGGTTGGCTCTGGAGGTGGGGGGAAATGTATCAAGAGGGCTGGCCCTTTTAGGGGAATCAGGGACCAGACTACCTGTGACAGGCTCCTGTAAGGGAGGATGAGACAACCCAGACCAACCTGGAAGTAATTAAATCCCTGGGTGGCTAGTTGGCAGCTAAATAGCTAATGAGCCTGATAAAGGGTTACCAGGGCGCAGCTGAAGGGATCCAAGGGACAGGAAGCTGCTGAGGAGAGGAGCTCCCAGGAGAACTCACCAGAGCAAGGAACCTGGAAGGGGTGCTCCTAGATCAGTGGTCCCCAAACTGTGGGTCATGCCCCCCTAGAGGCATGGGTGGCGGGAAGGGAACGCCACCCAGCCCTGCTCT
Source organism: Emys orbicularis (assembly GCF_028017835.1). Lineage (NCBI taxonomy): Eukaryota > Metazoa > Chordata > Testudines > Emydidae > Emys > Emys orbicularis. The sequence goes on along the minus strand of NC_088695.1, from coordinate 15,797,624 downwards.
GCCCCCAGCTCCAGTCCCGCCCCATACTAAGCCGCAGCTGCAGCTCCGTCCCTGGCCTCAGTCACTGATTCCTGGGCCTGCTCTGGGCTGTGACCCCAGCTGCAGCTCCAGCCCCAACCATGGTTCTGCCCCTGGCCAAAGCCCCCAGCTCCCAGCCCCAACTGCGGGTCCAGGACGGCCCTCAGCTCCTGGCCCCAATTGCGGCCCCGTTCCTAGCCCAGCTCCCGACCACAGCTCCCAGGGTGGGGGCGCAAACCAGGTAAGGGTAAACATGACCAAAAAAGTTTGGGGACCACTGTCCTAGACAGAGGAGCTCCCCTAAGGGGAGGCGCTGCCAGAGATGACAGTGACAGCAGCAGCTGTAGCAGGACGGAACCCTGGAGAGCTGACCCCGGCTGGAGAAAGTGGATGCAGAGAATAAAGGCACAGACTGAAATGACCCCAGCTCCAGGAGGGAGGGCTGGAGTCATCTGATTCCATGATGGAAACTAATCCAAGCCCAGCTCCGGGAAGGAGGACTGAGGACTCCTGACTTGAGGACACTGAGGAGCTTGAGTGAGAGCTGGAGGCTGGAGCAGAGTGAAGAAAAATATTTTATTTTGGAGTTTACTTGGACTCAGAGCGGACCCCAGGATGGGACTTTTCGCTCAGATCTTTTAGACTGTGAGGCGTAATTTAAGGAGTGCTGAAGAGGGTAAACTGAGGCAAGATGGTTGCCAAGACACCCTGAAATGACTGAGGGTGGTACGTGAGGGCACCACCCCATGATGAGTCTATAAAACTGGAACCCATTTAACACAACTGCTGCCCCTTCCCCATGCAGACAGAGCCTCTCACCACAGCATCTGACCCCAACAGAGCCTGCATCACAGAGTGGGAACCTGGAGCGAACACAGCACAGGGGTTTGGGCCACCCACCTGGCTTCCAGTGTCCCTGTCCCAGCTCCCAGGCTGCTCCCGCTCCCCCACAGCCTCCAGCTCCCCCTGTCCTCAGGCTGCCTCTGCCTGTCCTGTTCCCTGGGGGTGACCCAGGGCCCAGGATAGAGCCATCAGGGTCACTACAATCCTGTCTACCACACCCAGAAGACAGGCACAGGACGGACTCAGGGAGTGGCTGACCCCACAATAGGACCCTTGTGCCCCCTCCCACGTTTGCTGCTGTCCTAGCTGGGCCTTGTCTGCACTCAGACCAGGAGCCCTGTGGGGCCGGCAGCCCCTTGTTCTGTCTCTGCAGTGCCTGGCTCACTCGTGGGCACTGTATCAATAATAACACTCACTGCCCAGCCCCTAGGGGCTGCATGACAGCGCGAGGCCTTCCTCACTACACACGGGGACCCTGGGGTGCAGGGAGCCCTGGTTACTCTGCCCCACACATTCACCCAGCGACTCCCCCGAGCTGCCGTATCCAGGTCTCTGGGGTCAGAGCGCGGGCAGCAGAGTGGCACTGAACGGCCAGGGCTGCTGGGGCAGGTGGAAGGAAAGGGTTAATCCCAGCATGGTGGCACTTTGTTGCCCAGCCCTGGCTGGTCTCTGCCCTCTAGGTGCAGCACAGGGCATGTGTCTCTGAGCAGGTCCCTGCCCACTCACCCGCCATTTGCCCCAGACACAGAGGACTCAGGTGCTGAGGGAAGGATCAGCCCCAGCAGAGCCGCATTGGCCCTGGCACGGGCTGAGCCTGCGAGCTCAGCAGCAGAGGCAGCGGCAGAGAGGGGGGCTCAGCCATTGAGAGCAGCAGGGTCCCCACCCGCAGGGGAGGGGTCAGCGCTGGGACAACAGGCCAGGCTGGGTCAGGAGCTGGGAGTTCTGGCAGCAAGCGCGGTGCCAGCACCAACAGCCCTGCTCGAGACACCGGGCCTGGCCAGCCTGGAGCAGCCAGCGAGTGACTCAGGGCCTGGGACCCTGAATCATAGAATCATAGAATATCAGGGTTGGAAGGGACCTCAGGAGGTCATCTAGTCCAACCCTCTGCTCAAAGCAGGACCAATTCCCAACTAAATCATCCCAGGCAGGGCTTTGTCAAGCCTGACCTTAAAAACCCCTAAGGAAGTAGATTCCACCACCTCCCTAGGTAACCCATTCCAGTGCTTCACTACCCTCCTAGTGAAAAGTTTTTCCTAATATCCAACCTAAACCTCCCCCACTGCAACTTGAGACCATTACTCCTTGTTCTGTCATCTGGTACCACTGAGAACAGTCTAGATCCATCCTCTTTGGAACCCCCTTTCAGGTAGTTGAAAGCAGCTATCAAATCCCCCCTAATTTTTCTCTTCTGCAGACTAAACAATCCCAGTTCCCTCAGCCTCTCCTCATAAGTCATGTACTCCAGGCCCCTAATCATTTTTGTTGCCCTCTGCTGGACTCTTTCCCATTTTTCCACATCCTTCTTGTACTGTGGGGCCCAAAACTGGACACAGTACTCCAGATGAAGCCTCACCAATGTCGAATAGAGGGGAATGATCACAGTCCTCGATCTGCTGGCAATGCCCCTACTTATACAGCCCAAAATGCCGTTAGCCTTCTTGGCAACAAGGGCACACTGTTGACTTATATCCAGCGTCTTGTCCACTGTAAACCCTAGGTCCTTTTCTGCAGAACTGCTTCCTAGCCATTCGGTCCCTAGTCTGTAACAGTGAATGGGATTCTTCCGTCCTAAGTGCAGGACTCTGCACTTGTCCTTGTTGAACCTCATTAGGTTTCTTTTGGCCCAATCCTCTAATTTGTCTACGTCCCTCTGTATCCTATCCCTACCCGCCCCCAGCATATCTACCACTCCTCCCAGTTTAGTGTCATCTGCAAACTTGCTGAGAGTGCAGTCCACGTCATCCTCCAGATCATTAATGAAGATATTGAACAAAACCAGCCCCAGGACCAACCCTGGGGGCACTCTGCTTGAAACCGGCTGCCAACTAGACATGGAGCCGTTGATCACTACCCGTTGAGCCCGATGATCTAGCCAGCTTTCTATCCACCTTACAGTCCATTCATCCAGCCCATACTTCTTTAACGTGCTGGCAAGAATACTGTGGGAGACCATATCAAAAGCTTTGCTAAAGTCAAGGAATAACACATCCACTGCTTTCCCCTCATCCACAGAGCCAGTTATCTCCACATAGAAGGCAATTAGGTTAGTCAGGCATGACTTGCCCTTGGTGAATCCAAGCTTACCGTTCCTGATCACTTTCCTCTTCTCTAAGTGCTTCAGAATTGATTCCTTGAGGACCTGCTCCATGATTTTTCCAGGGACTGAGGTGAGGCTGACTGGTCTGTAGTTCCCTGGATCCTCCTTCTTCCCTTTTTTAAAGATGGGCACTACATTAGCCTTTTTCCAGTCATCCGGGACCTCCCCCGATCGCCATGAGTTTTCAAAGATAACGGCCAATGGCTCTGCAATCACATCCGCCAACTCCTTTAGCACCCTCAGATGCAGCACATCCGGCTCCATGGACTTGTGCTCATCCATCTTTTCTAAATAGTCCTGAACTACTTCTTTCTCCACAGAGGGCTGGTCACCTCCTCCCATGCTGTGCTGCCCAGATCCCAGTAGTCTGGGAGCTGTCCTTGTTCGTGAAGACAGAGGCAAAAAAAGCATTGAGTACATTAGCTTTTTCCATATCCTCTGTCACTAGGTTGCCTCCCTCATTCAGTAAGGGGCCCACACTTTCCTTGACTTTCTTCTTGTTGCTAACATACCTGAAGAAACCCTTCTTGTTACTCTTAACATCTCTTGGTAGCTGCAACTCCAAGTGTGATTTGGCCTTCCTGATTTCACTCCTGCATGCCTGAGCAATATTTTTATACTCCTCCCTGGTTATTTGTCCAATCTTCCACTTCTTGTAAGCTTCTTTTTTGTGTTTAAGATCAGCAAGGATTTCACTGTTAAGCCAAGCTGGTCGCCTGCCATATTTACTATTCTTTCTACACATCAGGATGTATTTTTCCTGCAACCTCAATAAGGATTCTTTAAAATACAGCCAGCTTTCCTGGACTCCTTTCCCCCTCATGTTATTTTCCCAGGGAATCCTGCCCATCAGTTCCCTGAGGGAGTGAAAGTCTGCTTTTCTGAAGTCCAGGGGCTGTATTCTGCTGTACTTGTGGCACCTTAGAGACTAACAAATTTATTTGAGCATAAACTTTCGTGGGCTACATCCCACTTCTTCAGATGCAAGACTAACACGGCTGCTACCCTAAAACCTGTATTCTGCTGCTCTCCTTTCTTCCTTGTGTCAGGATCCTGAACTCGACCATCTCATGGTCACTGCCTCCCAGGTTCCCATCCACTTTTGCTTCCCCTACTAATTCTTCCTGGTTTGTGAGCAGCAGGTCTAGAAGAGCTCTGCCCCTAGTTGGTTCCTCCAGCACTTGCACCAGGAAATTGTCCCCTACACATTCCAAAAACTTCCTGGATTGTCTGTGCATCGCTGTATTGCTCTCCCAGCAGATATCAGAGTGATTAAAGTCTCCCATGAGAACCAGGGCCTGCGATCTATTAACTTCTGCTAGTTGCCGGAACAAAGCCTCGTCCACCTCATCCCCCTGGTCTGGTGGTCTATAGCAGACTCCCACCACGACATCACCCCTGTTGCTCACACTTCTAAACTTAATCCAGAGACTCTCAGGTTTTTCTGTAGTTTCATACCAGAGCTCTGAGCAGTCATACTGTTCTCTTACATACAATGCAACTCCCCCACCTTTTCTGCCCTGCCTGTCCTTCCTGAACAGTTTATATCCATTCATGAGAGTACTCCAGTCATGTGAGTTATCCCACCAAGTCTCTGTTATTTCAATGACATCATAGTTCCTTGACTGGACTTCCAGTTCTCCCTGCTTGTTTCCCATGCTTCTTGCATTTGTGTATAGGCACTTAAGATAACTCGCTGATTGTCCTGCTTTCTCAGTCTGAGACAGGAGTCCTCCCCTCTTGCACTCTCCAGCTCGTGCTTCCTCCCAGTATCCCATTTCCCTACTTACCTCAGGGCTTTGGTCTCCTTCCTCCGGTGAACCTAGTTTAAAGCCCTCCTCACTAGGTTAGCCAGCCTGCTTGCGAAGATGCTCTTCCCTCTCTTTGTTAGGTGGAGCCCGTCTCTGCCTAGCACTCCTCCTTCTTGGAACACCATCCCATGGTCAAAGAATCCAAAGCCTTCTCTCCGACACCACCTGCGTAGCTATTAGTTGACTTCCACACTTCAACGATCTCTACCCAGGCCTTTTCCCTGCACAGGGAGGATGGACGAGAACACCACTTGCGCCTCAAACTCCTTTATCCTTCTTCCCAGAGCCACGTAGTCTGCAATGATCCGCTCAAGGTCATTATTGGCAGTATCATTGGTGTCCACGTGGAGAAGCAGGAAGGGGTAGCGATCTGAGGGCTTGATGAGTCTCGGCAGTCTCTCCGTCACATCATGAATCCTAGCTCCTGGCAAGGAGTAGACCTCTCGGTTTTCTCGGTCGGGGCGGCAGATAGATGACGCAGTCCCCCTGAGGAGGGAGTCCCCAACCACTACCACCCTCCTCCTTCTGTTGGGAGCGGTGGTTGTGGAACCCCCAACCCTAGGACAGTGCATCTCATGCCTTCCAATCGGTGGAGTCTCCTTCTGCTCCCTTCCCTCAGATGTATCATCTAGTCCACTCTCCACATTAGTACCTGTGGAGAGAACATGAAAATGGTTTCTGTCAAGGCTGCTTCCCCACTCTGAACTTTAGGGTACAGATGTGGGGGCCTGCATGAAAACTTCTAAGCTTAACTACCAGCTTAGATCTGGTCTGCTGCCACCACTCTCAATGCTAATTCCCTTCCCTGGGTAGCCTTGAGAGACTCTTCACCAATTCCCTGGTGAATACAGATCCAAACCCCTTGGATCTTAAAACAAGGAGAAATTAACCATCCCCCCTCCTCCCTTCCACCAACTCCTGGTGGATCAAGATCCAACCCCCTTGGATCTAAAAACAAGGAAAATCAATCAGGTTCTTAAAAATAAGGCTTTTAATTACAGAAAAAGGTAAAAATCATCTTTGTAAAATCAGGATGGAAAATAACTTTACAGGGTAATCAAACTTAAAGAGCCCAGAGGACCCCCCTCTAGCCTTAGGTTCAAAGTTACAGCAAACAGAGGTAAACACCCTAGTAAAAGGTACATTTACAAGTTGAGAAAACAAAGGTAAACTAACACGCCTTGCCTGGCTGTTTACTTACAAGTTTGAAATATGAGAGACTTGTTCAGAAAGATGTGGAGAGCCTGGATTGATGTCTGGTCCCTCTTAGTCCCAAGAGCGAACAACCCCCAAAACAAAGAGCACAAACAAAAGCCTTCCCCCCACCAAGATTTGAAAGTATCTTGTCCCCTTATTGGTCCTTTGGGTCAGGTGTCAGCCAGGTTACCTGAGCTTCTTAACCCTTTACAGGTAAAAGGATTTTGGAGTCTCTGGCCAGGAGGGATTTTATAGTACTGTACACAGGAGGGCTGTTACCCTTCCCTTTATAGTTATGATAGTTGCTCATCTGTATCTCCATAGCTGGTACATGGACGCTCCTCCTTCTTCTTCTGAAGGTCACATGCTGCCAAATTTTGTCACCATCCCTCTCTCCCCTCTGCACAGCCTGCTCCGATTCTTCAGAACTTTGTGCCCGTAGAAGCATATCCTGACGTCTGTCCAGGAAATCTTCATTTTCTCTTATGCAACACAGGGTTGATACTTGTTGCTCCAGACCTCGAACCTTCTCTTCCAATATGGAGACCAGCTTGCATTTTGTACAGACAAAGTCGCTCCTGTCCTGTGGAAGAAAGACAAACATGGCACAACCTGTGCAGGTTACAACAGCTGAACGCTCACCTTCCATAATTTCTTCCTTCTAAGAGTTTCCTCAACTGTTTCAGCAACTCACAGAAGCCCACGAGATGAAACCCTCAGTGGGCTCTACCCAGGCGAACTTCCAGGCAAACTCCCTCTGTTAGCCTCTGCTGTTTGCCACTCAGTTTGTGGGATAGCTGAGTGGTTTGAGCATTGACCTGCTAAAGCTAGAGATGTGAGCTCAATCCTTAAGGGGGCCATTTAGGAATCTTGGGCAAAAATCTGTCTGGGGATTGGACTAGATGATCTCCTGAGGTTTCTTCCAATCCTGATATTCTATGAATCTCAGCAGGCCTGGAATAGCCTGTTCCTTCATTAACACCACACAATCACTTTTGGGTGAGCAGAGATTTTTTTCCCCTCCTGCATTGTATCAGCAGCTTTTGGGATGCATCCGCTAGAGCAACCCACAGCTCAGGTTGCCCTGTCTGCTTGAAGTCAGTCACCAAGAGGTACCCAGAGGTGAAGACTAAAAACGAAGGGCCAGGTCATGAGCTTGTGTAAATTGTTACAGTTCCATGGAGTTTATGGTAGTTTGGACTATTTATGCCAACTAGGAATCTGGGCCTTTGATTTCCGTCGAGTGATGTCAATTTACATCATCTGGGGATCTAACCTGTTACACACTCATAAATCCATATTTTTTGCCTGCCAATCTGATCTGAAGCTGATTCAAGAGTTCTGAACCAATCCGCACTTTCTTAGCTCTTTGCCCCATGGGTTTAATTACAAGTGTAACTTTTATTGGTGACGGAGAATGGTTCAGTCCCACTAGGGATAGAACCTTGGAGGAATTCAGTGTTGCACAGTTTTCAAGTATCTGATCTTCAACTTCTGTTGGAATGATTGGCCCAGAATCTTTCTTTCTTTCTTTCTTTCTTTCTTTCTTTCTTTCTTTCTTTCTTTCTTTCTTTCTTTCTTTCTTTCTTTCTCAGCCATTACATTAATTTTTCTCTTGCTACAGACAGCACTAAACTAAAAAGCTCAATGGGCTGCAGATGGAATGTTGGATGACTTTTTAAAAATATTTAATTCACATTGGTCTCCCATCAGGTGTAAATTGGCTGTAGCTCCTTTGGAGTCAATGGGCCCTGCTGTCTGTTCTGCAGAGTGTTAATCACCCACTTCATGTTAATTGCCCACTTCGTTTTAAGTGGTCTCCTACAACATGTGTGATCCCCTTATGCATAACAATCTGTCCCACCTTCTACTGATCTTGGACACTATGGTTCTCTCTTCTCCAGACAAGAGGAAGAGCTCTATGAAGCACAAAAGCTTGTCCCATCCACCAACAGAAGTTGGTCCAATAAAAAATGTTACCTCACCTTCTTTGTCTCTCTCAAAATCTTGAAAAATCTTGCAGGATGGGAAACCCATTTCCCACCTAGCTGCACTCTTCAAGTATTCTTCCCTGCTTGGTGCCTGGTTACCGTGTCGATCTCGATAACAATACAACTTAGCTGTAGATCTTATAGTGATTTATCAAGCCGGGTCAGTACACCGGACCCTCGCTTGAATGCGGGGTTTGGGATCAGTGTGCGGTACCGCGTTAATGCAGGGACCGCGTTATAGCGGGGACCATGTTACCATGACTCCCAATGAGAGTAATTAAATTTGGGAGCCATGGACATGACCGCGTTCAAAGCGAATTTGCACTATATAGGCGTGTGTTCTAGTAAGGGTCTGCTGTATTATCATCCTCATTTTTCAGATTGTACAAAGAGGGGAAGTGACTGGCCAGAGGTCACACAGCAGCTCAGAGGAATATAACCTGAGCGTCATGAGTCCCAGTCCCTTAGGGTATGTCTACACAGGGATAAAAGCCCTGTGGCTTGGCTGTGGCAGGCCTGGGTCAGCTGACTTGGGGTTGCAGAGCTTGGTCTGTGGGGCTAAAAATTGCTGTGTAGGATCCCAGAGCTCGGACTCCAGCCTGGGACCGAATGTCTGCACAGCAATTTTTCAGCCCCAGAGCCCGAGCCCCATGAGGTTGAGTCAGCTGACCCAGGTCAGCCATGGTTGTTTTTATCCCTGTGAAGACATACCTTGGTAATGTTGCTCCCTCTGGTCATGTAGCAATTGTGACACTGACAGGCCAGCTCAGGTCAGAGCAATAGGCCAATGCACTTGTGTGTTGTTAGGGCTTCTCCTACCCTCCCTTGGTTCTTGTCACGCAAGCAGAGAGCAGATAGCCAGAGTCCAAAATGCAGGCAATGCGATGTTTATTGGTGTTATCAAGCAAGCATAACCACAGCTTTTTACACCAGTAGAGCGTCCTCTCCCTCCTTCGTTGCAGTGGGCTTAATTATACCTGTAGTGTACACCCCTGGTACCACCCTTGCAATGTATGGTCCTATTCCGTTTTGGAAGGTCTTGAGTCTGGGGGCTTCAGTACCATCTCTTTTGTACCCCATGGGAGGGGTAGGGAGTGAGGTTATGCACTGGTCAGGCTTACCTTTCTCATTGGTTTTTAGTATTCCTTATAGCTCCCCCACAGCCTCCTGGCCCTTCCCAACTGGTTACTTGACCTTGTCTTGGGAGAGGAGTCAGACAGCCGTCAATTATACACTGTATATCAAGCTCCCACCATATCCAGCAACACTTTAACTCTATTTCTTAACTTTTCTCTTTGTACTAAAAAAACCCATCTGGCTGTAGGCAGAAGCAACACACAGTGTTTTTTTTCCCCTTGTTCACATATGTTGATAAGGGTATAAGACACAAACAATTATATTTTAAAAACCTCAAAATTCAAGTGGGCAAACAAAACCCAAAATTCTATCTCAGGCAAATAAACAGGCCTACATACTATATTACCATCACTAATGTGTGAATATCAAAGAAACGTGAAGTGTACTAATTCACTCGAGTGTTAATTTAGTTCAAAGGAAATGGGAATGATATTGTCTTCACTTATCTGTAAAATGTTGAATGCTATCCCTTTACATTATGTATATCCCTGTACTTAATTAACCCTAGATCCAAAGTGTGAATTTACTTGATGTGTGAACTTCGTGAAAACTAACAAAGGATTGTTGTATGCTGTTACAATTCAATTTACATCGTATGTATCCCAGTAATTACATTTGCCCATCAAATGTGTTTGGAGCCTTGGAAATGTAAATGAAGAACCAGGGCCGGCTCTGGCTTTTTTGCCGCCCCAGGCAAAAAAGCCTCCGGCCGCCCCCCCCCCCCTGCGGGGGGGGGGGGGCGGAGCCCGGGGGGCGGCGGCGAGCCCCGGCGGGGGCTCCGCTCTCCCGCCGGGGGGAGGGCGGCCGGAGCCCCGGGGCGAGGGTGGCGAGCCCCGGCGGGGGCTCCGCTCTCCCCCCGGCGGCCGGGGGCAGGGCGCCGGGGGGGGAGGGCGGCGGGCGGCCGGGGGCAGGGCGCCGGGGGGGGCAGGGCGGCGAGCCCCGGCGGGGGCTCGGCTCTCCCCCCGGCAGCCGGGGGGAGGGCGCCGGAGGGGAGGGCGGCCGGAGCCCTGGGAGGAGGGCGGCGAGCCCCGGCGGGGGCGCAGCTCTCCCCCCCCCCCCCGGCGGCCAGAGCGCCGGGGGCAGGGCGGCGAGAGGGCGGCGAGCCCCGGCGGGGGCTCGGCTCTCCCCCCGGCAGCCGGGGGGAGGGCGCCGGAGGGGAGGGCGGCCGGAGCCCTGGGAGGAGGGCGGCGAGCCCCGGCGGGGGCGCAGCTCTCCCCCCCCCCCCCCGGCGGCCAGAGCGCCGGGGGCAGGGCGGCGAGAGGGCGGCGAGCCCCGGCTGGGGCTCGGCTCTCCCCCCGGCGGCCAGAGCGCAGGGCGGCGAGCCCCGGCAGGGGCTCGCCGCTCTCCCCCCCGGGGAGGGCGGCCAGAGCGCCGGGGGGAGGGCGGCGAGCCCGGCTGTGGCCCCACTCTCCCCGGCGGCCCGAGCGCCGCGCTGCCCCCCTCCAGGTGCCGCCCCAAGCACCAGCTAGGTTGCCTGGTGCCTGGAGCCGGCCCTGTGAAGAACATGCTAACTTCAAAGCATGACTCATTGTGTTCAACAAAGGGAAATCCACAGACCCAGTCTGCCTTTAGTCAACAGAGGAAAAACCCATGCTGTGATGGAAACATGAAAACATTGTGATAGAATGTTTTTGAGCACTCCTGGCTCAGATACTGCAGTCATGGCAGCCATATAGACAATTTAGATAGACAGAGCAGTCAATAATGGGACTTTTTTTCCTGATCATCTATAGAGTTGAGTTATGACAGTTCCTTCCATTAGAGGCTATCATGAGGCTGATGTCATTATCAGATTAAATTCATCTATGGGCACCATTTAATTTGGTGCCTGAATGGGAACTGAGGTCTTCTGAGCTGTCCTCTGGGCATAAGGAACAAGTTACATTCCATATGCAGCACTGGATGAGTTGATTTTTCACCTGCTGTGAAGCACCAAGTATTGGCTATTGCCCAGAGCCACCAAGTATGTCAGTGGCAAAACCAAAAACCAAGTCCCATGAGAGCTAAGTGCATAATACCTTGGAGGACCTGGGCCTGGAGGAAGTTCTGAATTCCTATCTACTGCACGAACTTCCTTAGACTCCCTTGAAAATAAAAGTCCAGCTATGTAATTTTTTGCACAATTCTGTAGTCCTTTCAGTATGAAAATGTGGCTCAAAATAATGATTGCAAATTTTGTATTTTAAAATTAACAAGAAAGCAATTATAAACATTGAAGGACCCCTAAAATTAGCTGGACTTGGCTTGCGAGGAAATGATGCATTGTAGGCATCACCTTTGAACGGACTAAAATCTCACCATCTTAGGAGCTGCATGAAGATAGCAGTTTTTGATTTTTATATCAGGCTCAGCGGTAAGTCATTATTAATGTTCACTTCCAAACATACACATGCACAAAATAATATTTGCCCATAAATGCACAATCATGTACACATAGAAACACACACACGATAATCCACCGTCACAACACACATGTAGTCATACAATATTTTTCACTAATAAACACACAATATTGTGTATTCACACACAACAATAATGCACACTTGCACTTCAGAAGAAGTACTGACAACACACACAAAAGTTACACAATATTTTTCAGCAATAAACACATGATATTGTACATTCACATCATGTATGTTTTCAAGGACACACACAGGAATAGAAAACTCACATGCACATTGATTTCAACTCAGGTACACACTCACAATAATGTACACTGATAACAACACACATGTGAGCGGTGTATTTGACTAGCAAACACACAGTGAAAGCAAAGTCTCAGTACATTGCACTCATAATGTAATCTCACAAAAAGAAATACATAAGCCAGATCTACGCTAGAAACTTTCACCATCATAGCAATGTCAGCTTGGAAGTGTGATTTTTTTGCAACATTTCTATACTGGTAAAATGCCTAGTGTAAACATGGTTAAACCATCTTAAAAATGCTTCTGTGGTGTGGCTTGTTTCTCTCAGAGAACCAGTGTAAGAAATACCAGCAAAACTACTAGTACATTTACATTAGGAGAGTTTGTTTGTATTGCTATATCAGCAAAACTTTTCCAGTGTCTTGCTATACATTCTCTCTCTTCTTCTCATATAAACACACACACGCACGCACTCACACTTACACACATACAGATTCTCCGCCATTTACAGCCATTGGGTAAAAACATCACCACCCACCAAGTTATTTAGGTACCTAAGTCTTATTTTCAAAAGTGGCTTTGGCACTTATAAATATAATATGGCCAGATTTTTAAAGGTATTTAGGTGCCTATGGAAGATTACCAAAAGAACCTAGGTGCTTAATAGCTATAGAAATCAATGTGTGTTAAGTGCTAAGATGTTTTTGAAAATCTCACAATGCACCTAAATACCTTTAAAAATCTGGCCTGAGTAACTAAGGCATTTTTGAAAATGGAACCTTGCCACATAAGTACTTTTTCAAATGTTACCCCTCGCCATGAGGCAGCCGCCAGCCAGAGGCAGGTACGATTGCTCACGATGGTGACGTATTGCAGCAGGTATCAGATGGCCATATAGAAGTCTAAGGACATGACATCAAAGAGGAAGAACTCCATGCAGTCCATCTGGAAGTGGAAGTAGGCATGCGCATGGTAGCTAGGGAAGGAATTTGTCTCTCGATTGCTCACCATTGGGATGACCATGCTGGTGAGGACATCTAGGAGGGAGAGGTTGGTTATGAAGGGACATACTGGACTGGTGACTTTGAAGAAGAAGACCCAGAGATTCTGGCTTTGAGATAAACTGTTATTTCATGTTAATAATCCAGAACCCAGAAAGGGAGAATAATTCCAATGCACCAATTGCAGGGCTTTATTTGATTGGGAAAGGAGAGTAACTTGGAAAGTGGCAGGGTCTGACATCAGTTTGGTGTTAGCCTTAAGCCCTCTCCATAACCCTAACCCATAACTAACAGGGACTTAAATATAAGTTTTTCTTTAAACCTTCAATGGGGCCTTTCAAGTGTTTTAAGTTTAGAATGTGCTGAAGTGGCTGTGGAATCAGGGCTTTTGTACAGAATATTCAAAGTGAGTTTTAATTTCATAATCATGAGGTTTTAGACCAGATCCTCAGTTGGTGTAAATTCTCAGAGATCTATTGACCTCAACACAGCTATGACAATTTAAAGCAGCTGACTATTAGCCCCTTGATTTTTCAGAAACCCATGTGTAATACTTCCATTTATTCAGAGAAACAAAACACAGCATGTTTAAAATGTATCCAGTCAAAACATTTTGAAGTCCAAACACCGAGTACTTTTGATGAGCTGTTTATAAATGAGCGATGGAGTAAGATATAGTCATAAAAAATCTTTGCTAAATAAGGGTTAATAAGAAGGACTTATAAGAAAAGTATGATGTGGACAAAGACAATCTTTAACAGGAAAAGAAACACAATAATTTTTATAGATTATTTGTTATCTAGCTAGCTAGCTAACATAATTCACAATCAAATGGAAATCTACCATTATGACTAAATGTGTGTTAGAAGAAATGGTCCTATCTTTCTGTCTATCTAATCAAATGATCTGTTTTTGTCTGTCAGATATGTAGTGTACACAACCATGCACAAAGACAGTATTCTAATACTAATAACTTCTGAGATCCTTTTTCAGTTTGGGTGTGAGTAGATGTACATGGGATAGTGTGTGGAACACCAGATCAGTGCATGTGATGGCACTTTTCCACTTACACCAAGGCTAGAACGAAATGACCCCAAACAAGTAATTTACACCAGTATTTATGTCACTACTGAGTGGAGCCCAGAGACTTTGGGCTAGAACCTCATCAGTATTAAATTGATGATGTAAATATGTCTATTCTACATTGGTGCTGGTTTAGATGAGTTAGGATATCAGACCCTTACATTTCTGTCATACTCACTTTCTCCAGAGGTCTCTCAGCCAATTCTGGATCCTTATATATCTAGGCTATTGGCCAAATCCTAATTTCTTTGAAGTGAGGGGCTAAACCTCAGTGACTTCAATGGAATCAAAATTTGGCCTCATTATCCCAAGTTAAATTTTCTTTAGAAAACACTGGAAAAAGTTTCTCTTCAAGAGTCTTTACACCATAGCAAGAATGACACAGCTCTTACATAGAGAAGATGGGTGAGGTAATATCTTTTATTGGACCATCTTCTGCTGGTGAGAGGGACAAGCTTTCGAGCTACACAGAGCTCTTCTTCAGGTTAAAATAATAAAACACAGCTTCCTGAGTCTTTTTGTCCCCTAACACGTCATTAATAATACAATAATATCCCAACAGTATATACATATTCATTTCAGGAGGAACTTAGCCATGCAGAAACTTCTTTTCCACCCTTTTATCATTGTGGGGAGCAAACCTTGAGTTCACTCAGAAAACCCCATCAAAGATATGACATATGAGCACTCTCAAGAGAAGGCAAACATTGAAAATCCTATCTTACCAAACACTCAATATCTCTCCAGGCCTTCCCACCTGCAAACCCACCTGGAACAAAGAAACAAATAAAAACAACAAACAAGTAAACAAAAATAAACTAAAAATCTGATAAACAAAAAAACCTAAAGAAAAAATGCATTGATACCTCAGGCAGAGTTGTTATCCTGAAAAATAAGAAGAGCCAGAGAACGCAGTAGGGACTTAGCTATGGTTACTGATTTTATGTGCAAGATTATCACAAAGAATGGTGATGGCTAGCAGTCGATAGATAGATAGATAGATAGATAGATAGATAGATAGATAGATAGATAGATAGATAGATAGATTCCAAACTTAATTATATTGATGTAAATCTTTAGTATCTACTTTTTTTTTTGAATTGTTTGTCTGGATTTTTGTGTGTGAAAATACCCAATTCTGCATTAACAGATTGCACAGTATGTTCTCATGAAGATAATAATGTCATCAGATTATTATATTTATAGAGAAATACAGAATAAAATCGTGATCAGTGGAGAAATATAGACATTTTATTCTTCCTGAATAACCTCCAACCTATCAGTTTACTCAGTGCACCTTTCATGTCCTTGTTTCTCATGCTGTAGATGATCGGATTCATCATTGGGGGCATTATGGAATAGAGAACAGCCACCAAGATATTCAGATCTGAGGTTGAGTTGGAGGTGGGTTTCAGGAAGGCAAAGGTGCCAGTGAATACGAATAAGGAGACCACAGTGAGGTGAGGGAGGCAGGTGGAGAAGGCTTTATGCCTACCCTGCTCAGAAGGGATTCTCAGCACTGTTTTGAAGATCTGATAATACGACACAGTTATAAAAGCAAAGCAGATTAAACCTAAAAACACACTAAGAGAAATAACAACAACTTCACCGAGGTGTGAGTCAGAGCAGGCGAGGTGGAGGAGCTGGGGGATTTCACAGAAGAATTGATCCACCATTTTGCTTCCACAGAAGGATATCGCAAACGTGTTCCCGGTGTGCAATGCCGAGTAAAGTATACAACTGATCCAGGCAATGGCTGCCATTTGGACACAAGCTCTCCTGGTCATCACCATCTCATAGTGCAGTGGTTGGCAGATGGCGATGTATCGGTCGTACGCCATAATGGTCAGTAAGGCAAAATTTGCTGAAGCAAAGAATAAGAAAAAAAAGACTTGGGCGACACATCCAGAATAAGAAATCGAACTTGTGTTCATCAGGGAATTGGCCATGGATTTGGGGATGGTGACAGAGATGGAGCCGAAATCTAGGATGGACAGATTCATCAGGAAGAAGTACATGGGGTTGTGAAGGTGGTGGTCGACGGCTATGGCTGTGATGATGAGAAAGTTCCCCAGCAGGGATATCAGGTAAAGCACTAGAAACACCACAAAGTGTAAAATCTGCAGCTCCCGAACATCAGAGAATCCCAGGAGAAGGAATTCGGTCATAGTGGTTTGGTTGGACATTTTCTTCCTCAGTACACTGTGTAATGGCTGTGCAGGGAATGAGAAGGACAATGGTCAGGATTAGAGTGACAGAGAGAATGGCCCTGTTTCTCCTTTCCCTAATATCTCATTATATGAATGTCAAAGGTGCATGGAACTCATCACTTACAATGAGTATGTGTTGATAGTGCTCCTCACCTCTGACAATCCATCAGTCATATTATCACACTAGTTTAACCTCCTTTAAACTCAAGAGAGCTTCATCACTTTACCCAATCTAAGGATTTTGCCCAAGGTGTGGCTTGATAAAATTAAGTATGAAGGATGGAACAAAACATACTCCAAATCCGGACTCTTGGGCTCTACTCTTGTCTCTGCTATGTGACCTTAGGCCAGTCATTTCTCCTAGGTGCTTCTGAAAATCCAACTAGGCACCTAAATACCTTTGAAAACATGGCCCTGTGTCTTACTCTGTGTAAGTTTTGCACACCCATTTACAGCGTGGCAGCCATGTGGAGCTAGACCAGGAGATCAGGGTTCTAGTCCCAGTGAGCTCCCATATGTCCTTGAATGGGGTCAGGATAGACAGGCTTTGGCTGCCTGGTTCAACTCTAAACCGGGGTTTAAAGAAATTAGTCTGTATGAAATATTCTGTGTGCTGCCAACTTTACTGGTTATTCAATTGTTACCTCCATGCAACCTACCCTTTGAAAGAGAAATCACACAGATGTAATAGAATAAATGGGTTTGAAATCAAGCTCTTATCAGGCAATATTAATGTTCTTCAATTGATTTAAAATTTACGGCTAGTTGGAAATTTTCAGCTCTGTTATTTCTAATGGAGATTGGTTTTTCATCTAAACAACACCACCAACAACAAAATCGTAGAATCTGTCTGCTTCCCTCAAACATTTTGGGATTCTTTTGTAAAGAAACTAAAAACTCAAAACTCAAACTTTTTTAGTTTTGTGATTTAAAAAATCCAGTTTTCAGCAGAAAGTTTTCATTTCCGAAAAACTGGGGGAAAAAATGATTTGGGGTTTGCTGTGAAAAGTCAACATTTTCCCGAAGGGTGGAAAAATTCCAATCAGCAGCAGGTATTTGATTAAACTAAGAGTAAAAGTCATAATGAGTTCATAATGTAAGTCTTATTTAGGATCTTAATTTTCCCCTGTATGTTGATCCCCCAACATATTTAATTGAAATAGCAAACTTACTGTGCTGATTTTTGTGGATATTTTTCCAACAGAAGACACATTCAGTCATCCAGCACCAGGATTCTTTGGTCAATATCTATCTATAGACCAGAATCTAGAAGCTAAAGGCACAGGTATCTGAGAATCCTTTCCCCACCTCCTCATTCTGAGACTGAACTGACAGAACTAGACTCAAACCTGTTGCTCTCTGCAGATGAGCTGTGTGTAGCTGGCATTGAGCATCACTGGCATTAAAGGACTGATGCTGCGGGAAGGTGATTTATTCATGTCTATTTCCTAAGGGCTTGCAGGACTCACTCCCTGGAGCCCTGCACAGCTCAGCAGCAGAGGCCCACAGGCAAGTGCATAGATGCCTAGGTGATAAATCCAAAAGAGCCATTCTGTCCCTCAAGTCTGGCCCCCACATAGCACAGGCCTATGATCTCCCCCAGTGTTCCCTGATTCCAGCCCTGCTTCTGTGTAATCTGTGGGCCAGGATTACAAAGATGAAGACAGGCACCTACAGGGATTGATCAATGCTCCTAAATGAGCTAGGTGGTTAAGTCCCATGGTCATTCAGTGGGAGTTAGGTGCTTAACCTTCTTAGATGCTATTGTAAATTCCAATAGGCACCTGTCTCCTTCTTTAGGTGCCTTTGTAATCCTGCTCCTCTGTCTATCTTGTTCACTTCCAAGTCCCAGGCTTCTCCTGAATTTCACATAATGAAGGCTGTGATTCGCAAAGGAGCCTATGGGAGTAAGGCGTGTACATCTTGGGCTCCTAACTCCTTTAGACTCCCTTGAGAATCCCATCCTGAAATGATAACTAGTACAGCCAGGGATCTAGAGAGAGGAGGTCACAAGATGCCAAGAATTCTTGTAATCTAAGCCCAGCTATGCAGCTATGTTAATTCAATTCTCTGTGCCTCACTTTACCAAAATCCGTGGCATAATAATTGAGACTGGATGAGAAAATTCATAATGAAACTTTTATTTAGAGATGATCCATGATTCAATTTTGTTTGAGCTTTTCATGAATTTTCATAGATCTGGTTGAAATATTTGTCTTTTTTTTCCCCAACAGAATTTGCCTGTGTTCCACAGGAATATAGGAACCAGTCTGTGTTTAGTCAACAGAGGAAAACCCATGCTGTGATGGAAACACTTGCCAGATTGCTTTCTGGGGAAGACAGTTATAAGAATGGATCCAGGGAATGGTTCTGTATCTCTGAGCTGTTTGGACACTTTCAGGGAACATTCCAGATGCAAGACAGAGATCCCGAAAGTTATTCTGGGTAACCCTGAGAGACTTATGGAAAACTAGCAGATTACCACATCTCTGCTGTCACTTTGGACTGACAAACTTGGACTGTCCAAACCTGTTAATGTATTTTACCTGCTTTAACCTCTCAATAACTTTCATTTCTTTTCTTAGACAATAAACCTTTAGTTAGTTTACTAGAGAAATTGGCTGCCAGTGTCGCCTTTGATGTGAGATCTAGAGTATCCATTGACCTGGGATAAGTGACTGACCCTTTGGGGTTGGGAGGAACCTAATATAATGTGATTTTTTGTTTTAATAACCTTTTATCACAAGGTCCAGTTTATCTGGGTGGTAAGATTGGCTGGAGATCCTAGGGGACTGTCTGTGACTCCATGGTAATACTAATATAGTGATCCAGGAGTTCACATTTATTACTGGCTTGGTGAAAACTAATTATAGAATATACCACCAGTTTGGGGTGTCTGCCCTGTGTTCTAACAGTCTGACCTGAGATTGGCACTCATAGTTGTGAGCAAGTCCAGACAACGTGACAGCAATGACTGAGGAAGAATGGTCCAGTGGTTTGGACACTAACCTGGAACCTGAGAAACCCAGCTCAGCTACCTGTTTTGCCCTGGATTTCCTGTGTGATCTTGGGCACGTCATTCTGTCTGGACAACATGTTCCCATCTGTAACATGGATATAATAGTACTGCCCTGCCTTGCAGGGCTAGGGTGAGGATAAATATATTAAAGAGTTAGTGGTTAAAACAGAGGTGGTTAGAAACTTTGTTTCCTCATGAAAATTTTGGGTTTTTTGTCAAAGAAAACCCCAACATTTCTCAACACTGAACTTTTTTGTCTGAAAACTGTCAAAAACCATTAAATTAAATTAAAAAATAAAATTTTCAGCCAAAAATATTTGTTTTTCGAGTTTTCATTTCTTTAAATGAAAAACAGAAAATTTTTCAAGGAAAGTGAAGACTTTCTATGAAAATTTTGTTTGGTGAACCCTGCAATTTTTCCATTGGAAAGCATTGTGATAGAATGTTTTTGAGCACTCCTGGCTCAGATACTGCAGTCATGGCAGCCATACAGACACTTTAGATAGACAGAGCAGTCAATAATGGGACATACACATGCACAAAGTAATATTTGCCCATAAATACACAAACATATACACGTAGAAACATGCACAATAATCCACAGTCACTTCATACATGTAGTCACACAATATTTTTCACTAATAAACACACAATATTGTGTAATCACACACACAACAATAATGCACACTTGCACTTCAGAAGAAGTACTGACAACACACACAAAAGTTACACAGTATTTTTCAGTAATAAACACATGATATTGTACATTCACATCATGTATGTTTTCAAGGACACACACAGGAATAGAAAACTCACATGCACATTGATTTCAACTCAGGTATACACTCACAATAATGTACACTGATAACAACACACATGTGAGCGGTGTATTTGACTAGCAAACACACAGTGAAAGCAAAGTCTCAGTACATTGCACTCATAATGTAATCTCACAAAAAGAAACACATAAACCAGATCTACGCTAGAAACTTTCACCATCATAGCAATGTCAGCTTGGAAGTGTGATTTTTTTGCAACATTTCTATACCAGTAAAATCCCTAGTGTAAACATGGCTAAACCAGCTTTAAAATGCTTCTGCAATGTGGCTTGTTTCTCTCAGAGAACCAGTGTAAGCAATACCAGCAAAACTACTAGTACAGTTACATTAGGAAAGTTTATTTGTATTGCTATATCAACAAAACTTTTCCAGTTTAGACCTGGCAATACATTCTCTCACAATACATTCTCTCTCTTCTTCTCATATAAACACTGTGATGGTACCTCCCATAAGGCTTTATGGAAAAATGCTTAGAATGTGTTTTATGCTACATATGCCATGTAACATATCTCGTAATGGTTATGATCTACTGAATGTATTAATCCTGTTTGTATGCATGTATCATTTTTGTATTCGAAGTTATGAATGTTATGAACATTGGCTGTACACTTGCTTGATTAATAAGTAGCCTTAGAACATTTGGTCACTTCTTCGGAAAGGAATGTGTAAGTTAAGTGCTCAATCAGGAAGCACTTAACAGACAAAAGAGCTTAGAAGACTCCAATCCACATAAGAAGTCTCCCTGAGGACATTCAAGGTAGCATGTGGGTAATGGCTGCTACCTACAAGTCCTGAGTCATGCATGTGCATGTGACTTGCCCATGTGATTCCGAATCTCCATTTTGTGACTGGATTCTACACAGGGGGAGGGAGGGGAGTATACCCAGAAGAGAAAGTCTATTTAAACCCTTGGGAGACCCCTCCATGTTGTCTTCAGCTGGCTAAAGAGAGAGCCTCTCCACACACACACACACAGACACACACACACACGATACTGAAAGAAACTGTAACGAAGGATAGAGACTGCAAGGGGTGTGAGTGATTGCTGGACCCAGGCTAAAAGGAGATTAGTCTGTAAAAGGGAACATTCTGGAACTGGTGAGATTATCTGTATTCAGTCTGATGAGACATAGATTTGCGCATTTTATTTTATTTTGATTGGTGACTTACTTTGTTTTGTCTGTTACTACTTGGAACCACTTAAATCCTACTTTCTGTATTTAATAAAATCACTTTTTACTTATTAATTAACTCAGAGTATGTATTAATACCTGGGGGAGCAAACAGCGGTGCATATTTCTCTATCAGTGTTATAGAGGGCGAACAATTTATGAGTTTACCTTGCACAAGTTTTATACAGGGTAAAATGGATTTATTTGGGTTTAGACCCCATTGGATGTTGGGCACCTGAGTGCTAAAGATAATCACACTTCGGTGAGCTGTTTTCAGGTAAACCTGCAGCTTTGGGGCAAGTAATTCAGACCCTGGGTCTTTGTAATCTGCAATCTGTAATCTTTGTAAGCTGTAAATTAGCATGGGAAAATAGTTTTTAGTTTGTGTAATGACCCATCCACTCCCAGTCTTCATTCACTTTGATGGTGTCCAGTTTGGAAATTAATCCCAGTTCTGCAGTTTCTCATTGGAGTCTGTTTTTGAAGTTTTTTTGTTAAAGAATTGACACTAGGTCAAGAATGACACAATTCTTACATAGAGAAGATGCGTGAGGTAATATCTTTTATTGGACCATCCTCTGTTGGTGAGAGGGAAAAGCTTTTGAGCTACGCAGAGCGCTTCTTCAGGTTAAAATAATAAAAGACAGCTTCCTGAGGCTCCTAACATGTCATTAATAATACAATAATATCCCAACAGTATATACATAATCATTTCAAGAGGAACTTAGCCATCCAGAAACCTCTTTTGCACCCTTTTATCATTGTGGAGAGCAAACCTTCAGCTCACTCAGAAAACCCCATCAAAGAGATGACATATGAGCCCTCTCAAGAAAAGGCAAACATTGAAAATCCTGTCTAACCAAACACTCAATATCTCTCCAGGCCTTCCCACCTGCAAACCCACCTGGAACAAAGCAACAAATAAAAACAACAAACAAGTAAACAAAAATAAACTAAAAATCCAACAAACAAACAAAAAAGAACAAATGCATTGATACCTCAGTCTGAGTTGTTATCCTGAAAAATAAGAAGAGCCAGAGAACCCACTAGAGACTTTGCTATGGCTACTGATTTTATGTGCAAGGTTATCACGTAGAATGGTGATGGCTAGCAGTACATAGATAGATAGATAGATAGATATATTCCAATCTCAATTACATTGATAAAAACCTATAGTAACTACTTTTTTTCTTCACTTATGTTTGTCTGGATTTTTATTAGGGGAAATACCCAATTCTGCATAAACAGATTGCACTGTAATGTTCTCATGAAGGCAATAATGTCATCAGCCGATTATATTCATAAAGAAACACAGAATGAAACTGTGATCAGTGGAGAAATATAGACATTTTATTTTTGCTGAATAACCTCCAACCTATCAGTTTACTCAGTGCACCTTTCATTTCCTTGTTTCTCATGCTGTAGATGATAGGATTTAACATTGGGGGCATTATGGAATAAAGAACAGCCACCAAGAGATTCAGATCTGAGGTTGAGTTGGAGGTGGGTTTCAGGAAGGAAAAGAGGCCAGTGAAAAGGAATAAGGAGACCACAATGAGATGAGGGAGGCAGGTGGAGAAGGCTTTATGCCGGCCCTGCTCAGAGGGGATTCTCAGCACTGTTTTGAAGATCTGAACATATGACACAATTATAAAAGCAAAGCAGATTAAACATAAAAGCACACAAAGAGAAATAAGAACAACTTCACCTAGGTATGAGTTAGAGCAGGCAAGATGGAGGAGCTGGGGAATTTCACAGAAGAACTGATCCACCATGTTGCCTCCACAGAAGGATATTGCAAACGTGTTCCCGGTGTGTAATGCAGAGTAGAGAATGCCACTGATCCAGGCACTGGCTGCCATTTGGACACAAGCTCTCCTGTTCATCACCATCTCATAGTGCAGTGGTTGACAGATGGCGATGTATCGGTCGTACGCCATGATGGTTAGTAATGCAAAATTTGCTGAAGCAAAGAATAAGAAAAAAAAGACTTGGGCGACACATCCAGAATAAGAAATCAATCTGGTGTTCATTAGGGAATTGGCCATGGATTTGGGGATGGTGACAGAGATGTAGCCAAAGTCTAGGATGGACAGATTCATCAGGAAGAAGTACATGGGGTTGTGAAGGTGACGGTCAAGGGCTATGGCTGTGATGATGAGAAGGTTCCCCAGCAGGGATATCAGGTAAAGCACTAGAAACACAATAAAGTGTAAAATCTGCAGTTCCCAAATGTCAGAGAATCCCAGGAGAAGGAATTCAGTCACGGCGGTTTGGTTGGACATTTTCTTCCTCAGTACACTGTGTGATGGCTGTGCAGGGAATGAGAAGGACAATGGTCAGGATTAGAGTGACAGAGAACATAAGAACATAAGAACGGCCATACAGGGTCAGACCAAAGGTCCATCTAGCCCAGTATCCTGTCTACCGACAGTGGCCAATGCCAGGTGCCCCAGAGGGAGTGAACCTAACAGGTAATGATCAAGTGATCTCTCTCCTGCCATCCAACTCCACCCTCTGACAAACAGAGGCTAGGGACACCATTCCTTACCCATCGTGGCTAATAGCCATTAATGGACTTAACCTCCATGAATTTATCCAGTTCTCTTTTAAATGCTGTTATAGTCCTAACCTTCACAACCTCCTCAGGTAAGGAGTTCCACAAGTTGACTGTGCACTGTGTGAAGAAGAACTTCCTTTTATTTGTTTTAAACCTGCTGCCTATTAATTTCATTTGGTGACCCCTAGTTCTTGTATTATGGGAATAAGTAAATAACTTTTCCTTATCCACTTTCTCCACATCACTCATAATTTTATATACCTCTATCATATCCCCCCTTAGTCTCCTCTTTTTCAAGCTGAAAAGTCCTAGCCTCTTAATCTCTCCTCATATGGGACCCTCTCCAAACCCCTAATAATTTTAGTTGCCCTTCTCTGAACCTTTTCTAGTACCAGTATATCTTTTTTGAGATGAGGAGACCACATCTGTACGCAGTATTCAAGATGTGCATCAATTTACATAAGGGCAATAATATATTCTCCGTCTTATTCTCTATCCCCTTTTTAATGATTCCTAACATCCTGATTGCTTTTTTGACCGTTTCTGCACACTGCGTGGACATCTTCAGAGAACTATCCACTATGACTCCAAGATCTTTTTCCTGATTTGTTGTAGCTAAATTAGCCCCCATCATATTGTAGGTATAGTTGGGGTTATTTTTTCCAATGTGCATTACTTTACATTTATCCACATTAAATTTCATTTGCCATTTTCTTGCCCAATCACTTAGTTTTGTGAAAGCTTTTTGAAATTCTTCACAGTCTGCTTTGGTCTTAACTATCTTGAGCAGTTTAGTATCATCTGGAAACTTTGCCACCTCACTTTGTACCCCTTTCTCCAGATCATTTATGAATAAGTTGAATAGGATTGGTCCTAGGACTGACCCTTGGGGAACACCACTAGTTACCTCTCTCCATTCTGAGAATTTACCATTAATTCCTACCCTTTGTTCCCTGTCTTTTAACCAGTTCTCAATTCATGAAAGGACCTTCCCTTTTATCCCATGACAACTTAATTTATGTAAGAGCCTTTGGTGAGGGACCTTGTCAAAGGCTTTCTGGAAATCTAAGTACACTATGTCCACTGGATCCCCCTTGTCCACATGTTTGTTGACCCCTTCAAAGAACTCTAATAGATTAGTAAGACACCGATTTCCCTTTAGAGAAACCATGTTGACTTTGCCCAACAATTTATGTTCTTCTATGTGTCTGACAATTTTATTCTTTACTATTGTTTCAACTAATTTGCCTGGTACCGACGTTAGACTTACAAGTCTGTAATTGCCGGGATCACCTCTAGAGCCCTTTTAAAATATTGGCGTTATATTAGCTATCTTCCAGTCGTTGGGTTCAGAAGCCGATTTAACGGACAGGTTACAAACCCTAGTTAATAGTTCCGCAATTTCACATTTGAGTTCTTTCAGAACTCTTGGGTGAATGCCATCTGGTGCCGGTGACTTGTTAATGTTAAGTTTATCAATAAATTCCAAAACCACCTCTCGTGACACTTCAATCTGTGACCGTTCCTCAGATTTTTCACCTACAAAAGCCGGCTCAGGTTAGGGAATCTCCCAAACCTCCTCAGCCATGAAGACTGAAGCAAAGAATTTGTTTAGTTTCTCCGCAATGACTTTATCGTCTTTTAAGCGCTCCTTTTCTATCTCTATCATTGAGGGGCCCCACTGGTTGTTTAGCAGGCTTCCTGCTTCTGATGTGTGGCCCTGTTTCTCCTTTTCCTAATATCTCATTATATGAATGTCAAAGGTGCACAGAACTCATCACGTAGAATGACTAGGTGTTGTTAGTGCTCCTTACCTCTCACAATCAATCAGTCATGTTATCACACTAGTGTAACCGCCCTTAAACTCAACAGAGCTTCATCACTTTACCCAATCTGAGGATTTTGCCCAAGGTGTAGCTTGATAAAATGCAGTATGAAGGATGGAATAAAGCACACTCCAAATCCCACAATTCTTGAAAAGAAGGACCCTCCATTGCAACCATCATCAAGCTCACAACTTGGCCATGAAACAAAGACTAAAATGCCAACACAGCCTGATTCCCACTTTGTAGGGCAATATGACGTAGACTCCTCCAGCATCGTAAGTAGCAGCTCATCTGTGCTGTTTCTACCCCAAGCTCTGTGCCTAGACAGCCTGCTGCCTGCTTCCAAATTGATTTATGGCAACAACTCCCAGCTGCACTTCTGCCTGCATGTAACAATGGGCTAGCAGCATCCCTCCATCATCGCTATGTTTTATCATTTACTCTGTGCTGTGTAGTGCAGGGACACTTGGGCTCTATTCTTGTCTCTGCCAGTGTCCTGATGTGTGACCTTAGGCCAGTCATTTCCCCTCTTTCTGCCTCTGTTTCCCTTCCCTCCCTTTCTTTGCCATGTCTAATAGGACTGTAAGGGCTTTCGGAGAGGGGCAGTGGGGCAGATTGTTAAAGGTATTGAGGCACCTACTGGGACTTTCAAAAGCATCTAGGCCCCCAAAACCCCTTGAAATCAATGAGTTGTAAGCTCCTAGGTGCTTCTGAAAATCCCACTAGGCACCTAAATTCCTTCGAAAACATGGCCCTGTGTCTTACTCTGTGTAAGTTCTGCACACCCATTTACAGCGTTTATACTCAGCCCGCAGCAGTGTGGAGCTAGATCAGGGTTCTACTCCCAGTGAGCTCCCGTATGTCCTTGAATGGGGTCAGGATAGACAGGCTTTGGCTGCTAGGTTCAATTCTAACCCAGGGTTTAAAGGCACTGTTCTGTAAAATATATTCTGTGCGCTGTCAACTTTACTGTTTATTCAGCTGTTACCTCCTCACAACTTTCCCTTTGAAAGAGAAATCACACAGATGCAATAGAATAAATGGGTTTGAAATCAAGCTCTTATCAGGCACTATTAATGTTCTCCAATTTATTTAAAATTTATGGCTGGTTGGAAATTTTCAGCTCTGTTATTTCTAATGGAGATTGGTTTTTCATCTAAACACCACCACCAACAACAAAATCGTAGAATCTGTCTACTTCCCTCAAACTTTTTGGGATTCTTTGGTAAAGAAACTGAAAACTGAAAACTGAAAACTCAAACTTTTTTTGTTTTGTGATAAAAAATTCCAGTTTTCAGCAGAAAGTTATCATTTGCAAAAACTGGGGGGGGGAAATCAATTTGGGGTTTTCTGTGAAAAATCAAAATTTTCCCGAAGGGTGGAAAAATTCCAGTCAGCAGCAGGTATTTGATTAAACTAAGAGTAAAAGTCTTAATGAGTTCATAATGTAAGTCTTATTTAGGATCTTAATTTTTCCCTGTATGTTGATCCCCCAACATATTTAATTGAAATAGCAAACTTACTATATTGATCTTTGTGGATTTTTTCCCAACATATGACACCTTCAGTCATCCAGCACCAGCATTCTTTCGTCAGTATCTATCTATATATCAGAATCTAGAAGCTAAAGGCACACACAGGTATCGGAGAATCCTTTCCCCACCTCCTCTGAACTGACAGAACTAGACTCAAACCTGTTGCTCTCTGCAGATGAGCTGTGTGTAGTTGGCATTGAGCTACACTGGCATTAAAGGACTGATGCTGCAGGAAGGTGATTTATTCATATCTATTTCCTAAGGGCTAGTGGGACTCACTCCCTGGAGCCCTGCACAGCTCAGCAGCAGAGGCCCACAGGCAAGTGCATAGATGAGTAGGTGATAAAGCAAAAAGAGCCATTCTATCCCACAAGTCTGACCCCCTCATAGCACAGGCTTATGATCTCCCCCAGCGTTCCCTGATTCCAGCCTAGCTTCTTTCTTATCTGTGGGCCAGATTTACAAAAGGGAGACGGGCACCTACGGGGATTTATCAATGCTCCTAAATGAGCATTGGCTAAGTCCCATGGTTATTCAGTGGGAGTTAGGAGCTTAACCTGCTTAGATGCTATTGTCAATTCCAATAGGCACCTGTCTCCTTCTTTAGGTGCCTTTGTAATCCTGCTCCTGTGTCTATCTTGTTCACTTCCAAGGCCTGGGCTTCTCCTGAATTTCAGATAATAAAGGCTGGGATTCGCAAAGGAGCCTATGGGAGTAAGGCGTGTACATCTTGGGCTCCTAACTCCTTTAGACTCCCTTGAGAATCCCAGCCTGAAATGATAACTAGTACAGCCAGGGATCTAGAGAGAGGAGGTCACAAGATGCCAAGAACTCCTGCTATGCAGCTATGTTACTTCAACTCTCTGTACCTCACTTTACCAAAATCTGGGGCATAATAATTGAGACAGGATGATCCATGATTCAGTTTTGTTTGAGCTCTTAATGAATTTTCATAGATCTGGGTGCAATATTTGTCTTTTTTTCCCCAAACAGAATTTGCCTGTGTTCCACAGGAATATAGGAATCACCAGAGTCCAGTGCCCTGGCTCTGACGGGCCAGCAACAGATACTTCATCACCCACAGCCTGTAACAACAGGGATGGGATGGGGAGATCTGCCCCCACTGTAGCATCTGCAGCATCTTCTGCCTGAGTCTGAAGAGGGCCTGAGACAAGGGCTCTGGGAGAAGGGAACTGCCTCAGGCATCTCCATGGGGTATGAACTCGCAGTCCCACAGCTCTGCAGGACTCCACCAACCCCACCCCAGCAGGGGGCTCGGTGTGCAGGAGGACGGGAAGAGCACAGCAGTCCTGACCCCCTCACCCAAGCAGATATACCCTGGCTGGGGAGGAAAGGACTCAGAGTACCACGACTGCCCCCTGCCTCTCTGTGGGCACCATGCTGATCCCGAGGGGTGGGGGGACAGTCACCTGCTCCTCTTCTGGGACAGAGCAGGGGTCCCATGCCACTGTCCCAGCCTCTCTTTGAGGGCCTCCTGCCAGTGTCCACGTAGGACACTGGATCAATGGGGCAGAGTCCCTTGCATGGCCCTGGAGTGTCTGAATCCAACCCTGAGAATCAGCAGAGCTTTATGGGACTAAATGTGTCTCTTTCCCCAGGCTCCTGGGAACAGCCCTGCTCAGAGCAGTGATTCCTGGAGGGACCAGAGCAAGCAACTGGAGAGGGAGGGGCAGGTACCCTGCCCCCTCTCAATGGACAATTCTGCACTAACCTCCACGTCAGGGTGATTCCCTGTGAGTGAGTGGCTGGTTGGAGACCTGCACCATGGTGGTTTAATTCATTCTCTCATCGAATGTAACTGTGAAGGCTTTCATGATCAATGTCAGTGTCTCACCCTGCTGGTCATTTTCTCCCAGCGATATCTTGTGGCAGTGATTTCCTCAGGTTAGCTGTTTACTGGGTGTGACTGGGCAGAGGCCACCCTGGAAATACTGTTCAGAAAAGTGACTGGGACAAGTAGAGGAAGGATGAGAGTGGGGAAGGAAGGAAGTGGTGCCCAGGGCTTGCCAATGGGGAGAAGGAGGAGAGAATGGAGAATGGGCAGGTGTTTGGAGCCAGGGGTGGGGGGATGCTCCCTGGGGCTGGGGCCATTTTAGGGGTGTGGGACTGAGCAGAGGAGGGGACTGGTGGACAGAGGGGTTAAGCAGGGATCTCTGAGGGAGCTCAGTCAGGAACTCTTGGTGGGCGATGGAAAGGGGAATCTCAAAGAACAGGGGCTGAGAGGGGCTGTGGTGTGGAGGGTTGCGAGAGGGAGGGAGAGGATTAGGGACTGTGGGTGTTTGTTTGGGGGTCTGGGCTGTGTGAGGCAGAGGGAGGGAAACACTCAGAGAGTAGGATAAGGGGGTTCAGTGGGTGGAGGATGCAGCAGGGGCTGGAGTCAGAGGGCCTGAATCTCCTCTTCCTTAGACCAGACATACTCCATTGTAACACCATGGACTTACCCTGCAGAGAGTGAGAGGGGAATCAGGCTCCTTGTCTCCAATGGAGTTACTCCTGATTTACACCAGGGTGAGTGAGAGGAAATCAGCCCCATTGACTGCAAAGGGATTTGCCTCAACATCCCACCCCACCATAAATTGACATCTAACTTTCCTTAATGTTAGTGTGAATGTAAGTTAAATTGACATCTAACTTTCCTTAATGTTAGTGTGTTTTGGTGCTGATTTTTTGTGCCCAGATAGAGATCAAACCAGGGCTCAGATCCTCACAGCAGGAAGCATTTCCAGTGCTCAAGGCCACCCCAGCAGCCCTTTGGGGGAAATAAAGTTCCAGTGTTATTAGCCAGAGTTTAGCTCTCAGTTGGGCCCTTCAGCCTCAGAAGTGCTTGGAATCGTGCCGAATGGATTACACACGGCAGGTGCATGGAGACAGCATGAGCTGGTTGAAAGCTACCTATAAGGTGGAATGTTCTGGCTGGCAAAACTGCATGGCAGCTGGGCACTTTGAGTTCAGAGCTGACCCTTAGAAGACATCTGAAACTAAGGGCATGTCTACACTATGAAATTAGGTCGATTTTACAGAAGTCGATCTTTAGTAAGCGATTTTATACAGTTGATCATGTGTATCCCCACTAAGGACATTAGGTCTGCGGAGTGCGGCCTCAATACCGTGGCTAGCATCAACTCACAGAGTGGTGCACTATGGGTAACTCTCCCACAGTCCCTGCTGCCCATTGGAATTCTGGGTTAAGCTCCCAATGCCTGATGGGGCAAAAACATTGTCACGGGTGATTTTGGGTACATGTCATCAGTCTTCCCTCCCTCCATCCTTGAAAGCAACGGCAAACAATCATTTTGAGTCTTTTTTCCTGGGTTATCCATGCAGACACCATAGCATGGCAAGTATGGAGCCCGCTGAGCTGGACACTGCTTTTGTGAACATTGTAAACACCCCACTCATTATCCTACACTTTGTGCAGAGCCTAGATAGGAGCTGCCAGCACAAGGAAGATTGCGAGGAGCACATGGAACAGACTTTCCTGAAAACACTAGATGTGGCAATTGGGACATCATGGAGACATTGGGGCATGTTGATACAGTGGAACGCCCATTCTGGGCCCGGCGAACAAGCACAGACTGGTGGGACCGCATAGCGTTGGAGGTATGGGATGATTCCCAATGGTTGCAAAACTTTTGCATGCATAAGGCCACATTCATGGAACTTTGTGAGTTGCTTTCCCCCACCCTGAAGCACAGGAATACAAAGATGAGACCTGCCCTGACAGTTGAGAAGCGAGTGGTGATAGCCCTGTGGAAGCTTGCAATGCCTGACTGCTACCGGTGAGTCAGGAATCAATTTGGAGTGGGCAAATCTACCGGGGGAGCTGCTGTGATCCAAGTAGCCAGGGCAATCAATAAACTTCCGCTAACAAGGGTAGTGACTCTGGGAAATGTGCAGGTCATAGTGGATGGCTTTGCTGCAATGGGGTTCCCTAACTGTGGTGGGGCGATAGACGGAACGCATATCCCTATCTTGGCACTGGACCACCTTGGCAGCCAGTACATAAACCTCAAGGGGTATTTCTCAATGGTGTTGCAAGCACTGGTGGATCACAGGGGCCGTTTCATCAATATTAACATGGGATGGTCGGTAAAGGTGCATGACGCTCAGATCTTTCAGAACTCTGGGCTGTTCGGAAAGCTGCAGGAAGGGACTTTCTTCCCAGACCATAAAATTACTGTTGGGGATGTTGAAATGCCAATAGTTATCCTTGGGGACTCAGCCTATTCCTTGCTCCCATGGTTCATGAAGCTGTACACAGGCAGCCTGGACAGCAGTAAGGAGCAGTTCAACTATAGGCAGAGTAAGTGCAGAATGGTGGTAGAATGTGCCTTTGGATGTTTAAAAGGGTGCTGGCACAGTTTGCTGAGTAGGTTAGACCTCAGCGAAAGCAATATTCCCATTGTTATTGCTGCTTGCTGTGTGCTCCATAATATCTGTGAGAGTAAGGGGGAGACGTTTATGGTGGGGTGGGATGTTGAGGCAAATCACCTGGCAGCCAATTTTGAACAGCCAGACACCAGGGCAATTAGAAGAGCACATCGAGGCGTGCTGCACATCAGAGAGGCTTTGAAAAACAGTTTCATGATTGACCAGGCTACGGTGTGACAGTTTTATGTGTTTGTCTTTGATGCAAAGCCGCCCCCTTTGGTGAATGTACTTCCCTGTAAACCAAACCCCCTTCCCCGTTTTGACCACAGCTAGCACAGGAAATAAAGTCCCTGTTGTTCTGAATCCATTCATTCTTTATTTATTAAAAAAAAACTTGAGATCACTGACAACGCTGACTAGTAAAAGGTAGCCTGGGTGGGAGGAGGGAAGGAAAAGGCCACATTTCTTATTGTAGTCACACTACAAATCAAAGCTGTTTAAATGACAGCCTTCCGTTGCTTGGGCCATCCCCTGGAGTTGAGTGGCTGGGTGCCCGGAATCTCCCCCCCCCCCACCCCCCCGCCCATGTTCTTGGGCATCTGGGTGAGGAGGATATGGAACTTGGTGAAAAGGGCAGGCGGTTACACAATGGCTGCTGCGGTGGTCTACTCTATTTGCCTTTCCTGCAGCTCCACCAGATGTCTCATCATGTCCATTTACTCCCCCATTAGCCTCAGCTTTACCTCCTCCCTCTTCTCATCGAGATCACTTAATGCTTTCCTGGCCTCTGTCACTGTATGCCTCCATGCATTCAGCTGTGCCCTATCAGTGTGGGAGGACTGCATGAGCTCTGAAAACATGTCATTGTGAGAGCGGTTTTTTCGCCTACTAATCTGCGATAACCTCAGGGATGGAGTTGATATGGGGAGCATAGAAACATTTGTACCTGCAGGGGGGATAAAAAGGGAGAGTAAAATTTAGGAAGATACATTTCTGAGAACAAAAGGGAGACTCTTTCACAGTGAATCAAGCAATTCACAGCAGACAGCACATGTGCTTTATGTACAAGGTTGCATTTTGTCTTTTATATTGAGCGCCTGCCAGTATGGTGACATTTCACACATGGCTGGGCAACAGAATTCAGTTTGCAGGCAGCCATGGTAAGCCAAAGGGTATGCGGGGTTGGCTTCTTCCTCGTTCATAATATGTGGGAATGGTTTCAAATTGCAGTGCCCTCCTTTCCCATAGCAACCAATGCCAGTTGGGTTTGCCGTTTAAAAGGAGGGGCTGTGGTTTTGGGGTGGATGTGCAGCACACTCCTCTCTTCCTCCCTCCCCCCGCCCATGGCTATTCTCTGGGGTGATCCCTTTTAGCCAAGTGCAAACAACCCAGCATGACTGGGGTCTAATGTGCCGGGGATCACCAGACAGAGGGAATTACTGTTCCCTTACAAAAATTCCCTGCTTTTAACCAGGTGGCCATGAATGATATCACTCTCCTGAGGCTGAAACAGAAAGATAAAGACCGAATGTTGCATGAATGCGACCAAAACCCAGGACGATTTGCTGCCATGCTTTGTAATGCAATGATTCCAGACTACTTGCTACTGGCTTGGCATGGTAAAGTGTCCTACCGTGGAGGATGAAATAAGGCAGCCCTGCCCAGAAACCTTCTGCAAAGGCTTTCAGAGTACCTCCAGGAGAGCTTCATGAAGATGTCCCTGGAGGATTTCCACTCCATCCCCAGACACATTAACAGACTTTTCCATGTACTGGCCATGACTGCATCCCAATTGTTCAGGGTAAATCAAACATTAAACAGAATTGCTTTCAACCCCTTTAGTGTAGTTACAAATGTGCACTCACCAGAGGTGCCTTCTCTGCCTTCAGGGTCCGGGAACAATACGCCCTGGGAGGATATTGGCTCCAGG
This sequence comes from Emys orbicularis, assembly GCF_028017835.1. Classification (NCBI taxonomy): domain Eukaryota; kingdom Metazoa; phylum Chordata; order Testudines; family Emydidae; genus Emys; species Emys orbicularis. Next base: position 15,764,095 of record NC_088695.1, on the reverse strand, counting down.
GTGAGGAAAAGGTCTTGGCTGCCAGGGAAAATGGATTCTCCGCTTGCCTGCTCTGCATTCTACTCCTCCTCCTCTTCCTCATCCACAAAAACCTCCTCCGCCGTGTTGCATGAGGCTGCCACGGACAGTGGTGGGGTAATGGTAGGATCCCCCCAGAGAATGGCATGCTGCTGATCATAGAAGCGGCATGTCTGGGGCTCTGACCCGGAGCAACCGTTTGCCTCCTTTTTCTTTTGGTAGGCTTGCCTGAGCTCCTTAATTTTCACGCGGCACTGCTGTGTGTCCCTGGTGTAGCCTCTGTCCACCATGCCCTGTGCAATTTTAGCATATATATCAGCATTTCTTCTGCTGGATGGGAGCTCTGCCTGCACAGGTTCTTCTCCCCATACAGCAATCATATCCAGTGTCTCCCGTTCACTCCATGCTGGAGCTCGTTTGCGATTCTGGGACTGCATGGTCACCTGTTCTGCTGAGCTCGCCACGCTGACCAAACAGGAAATGAAATTCAAAAGTTCCCTGTGCTTTTCCTGTGTACCTGGCTAGTGCATCAGAGTTGAAAGTGCTGTCCAGAGAGGTCACATTGGAGCACTCTGGGATAGCTCCCGGAAGCCAATACCATTGAATTGCACAGCGTTGTGTCTACACTGCCCCAAATTCAACCCAGGAAGGTTGATTTAAGCCCTATTCCCCTTGTCGGGGGGGAGAACAGTCGATTTTAAGAGCCCTTCAGGTCGGCGGAACAGGGCTGGTTGTGTAGACGCATTCCTTATAAAATCGACCTAATGTGGCTAAATTCAACCTAACCTCATAGTATAGGCCAGGCCTCAAAACTAAGAACAGGAGGCATCTGGCTCTGTCTGAGGGTTCTGAATTGTGGGGGAATGTCATCTGACCACAGCAGGATATTTAGGAGGTGCTGAAACTATTTTTGAAACGCACTTACCTGCTGGGAGGGGAGGATGATGAGGGTGGGAATTGGGGGAAAAGGGTTTTGGGGGCAGCGAGGGAAGGGGTGTTTATGGGGTGGGGGACGGAAAGATAGGGTGGGTAGGTGGTGGGTTGGGGGTCAGGAGATGAGGAGGGGTGGGACACTAGTAAGGGGGGACATGAGGGTGAATGATGGGGGACTGGGACAACAGAGGGGTTGATGTCCTGTTTCTTTCAATGTTCAGGGGGCTCTCTGCTCTCTCCCCTCGCCAGCAAAAAGCCTCACTTTCCTATTAGTTTCAGTTTTGCCATAGCGAGTAGAGCACCCTGCTGTGTTTCCATCAGCACTCTCTAAGCCTGTCTGTCTATCTCTTTCTCTGCTGGATCCAGAACTAGAACGAGGGGCAGGACGCTCGACAGCCCCACATTCACCTTCCTTGTGTGTGCCAATATCAGGGGGAGGGGGCTCTCGATGCATCTCTAGGGATCCGAGCTCCCTCCCTCTCCCCCTTTTGTGATCTTGGGGGCTTTGATCTTCCCCTTCTGCGGGGTGGGGGGGAGGGGACTCAGGCTGTCTCCTTAGCCACCCCTCCCGAATTCTGTCAGGGTCTGGGGAAGTGCTGCCACTCGGGGTGTCAAGCTGTGAAGAGGCAAACAGGGACATGCACCCACAACACACTGAACAGCCTGCTGGCACCTGGGTGACTAATATGAGTGGAGCAGTTCACACCTCTCCGAGCAATAGTTTCAGGCTGTACTGTCTCCTGCAGGTGTTTCTCACTCCGCTGAGAATAGCTCATTGAGATGAATAGGCCACTTCACACCTCTCTGAGCCTGCATTGCTGCAGATGGCTGTGTCCAGATTTGTGCTGCGCTTACCGAGAGATTTGGGGGTGGGGGTGGATGCGAGGGGAACCCAGATTGGCCAAGCAGTGCACAGAATACAGCTCCTTTCCAGAAAAATGTGATGGTTCTTAAAAAAGCCTTTTGCTTCACTCATCATCCATGTCCATGGCCACCTACAACAACCACAATGACCACTAACTCCGACCAACAAGCTTTCTTTCTCTTAAAAAATTAGGAAATAAAATGGCTGAAATCTTCATTAACAGAGAGTTACGGTTTCCCAGTGACAGCTCGTGCCTGTCCTGAAGGTCGAGTTCAGCTAAACTCACGCTTCTAACAAGGAAATGCAGATTTGAATTAAATGCCTTCATAATCATAACTTCCCTGTCCCTGTGCGATGCCCCACGACACCCATAACACACATGACATCCTGTGCCTTTCAATGTTTGAGCACTCTTCCCTCCCCAGCACACAGCCTCACTTTCATGTTACTTTCAGTTCTGCAGCTAGAAAAATAAAAAGAGCACAGCACCCAGCTGTGTTCCTGCCAACTTCCTTGGTGTCGGTGTCTATCTTCTTCTCTGCTGGGTGCAAATATAACAGCACACGCTTCCACTCTGCCTTGTCACTGGAGCTACCTTCACCTGCCCTGCCCTCAAACACAGCCTGCTCCCCTGACAGAACACCACACCTGTGAAATATAACAGGCACTTCATGCCCTTTTACAGCCCCTTCACACTTGCCCACAGGAGACCACCTAAATTTATACTTCGCTACCCATCATTAAATCCATAGCCTGCTCTCGTATCCCACTTCACTGCTGGCTATACCGTGGCAAGAAGACACCAGTGCCCTGCTACTGACACAACCTACACAGTTCTGTATTGAATTGATGCTGACGGAACCCTCAAGAGACAGGTGCACCTCTCTCCTTTGACCACACACATGGGGGGACTCAGGCCCAGATCTTGTTATATCACAATCACGGCTCTGTGATATTCCTCAGCTAATCCCAAAATCTCCTCATGTCACAATCACACCTCCACCAACTTGCCCCACCTACTGCCTCCACTATTCAATACAGCTACAGCTAGCACAGTGAATGCAGCTGGAGTGCAGGCAGATAATTCCCAGTGGCTATTGTCAGATCCTGGGGGCAGAGTTAAGGTTATGTGAACATGTACATTAATTCTGTATTTCTTGGGTTTCCAAAGTTTAAGTGTGGCTGAACTTAATGTTCTGGAGTGGCAAAAGTATCACTAGGTGACCTCAACTCTGTGTTCACAATTATTATTTTTAGATAGATAGATTAGATTAGATTCTTATCTAATTTACACCGGTGTAAACCTAGGTGTAAACCTAGAGTAACTCCACTGACTGGATTATTACTACTGTGAACATAGAGTTTTTGCATAAAAAGCCTGCACATCACATTCCCATGGAGACAATAATGTCATCAGTTGGTTATATCTGTAAAAAAGCACAGTATGCAAACATGTCATTGGGAGAAATCTGGAATTTTATTCTTCTTGAATAACTTCTCCTCGGTCAGTTTCCTTAGGGCACCTTTTATCTCCTTTTTCCTCATGCTGTAGATGACTGGATTCATCACTGGAGGCACCACAGAATAGAGAACAGCCACCATGACATCCAGACCTGATGTTGAGCTGGAGTTGGGTTTCAGGTAGGCAAAGATACCAGTGCAAAGTAACAAGGAGATCACAATGAGGTGAGGAGGGCAAGTGGAGAAGGCTTTATGCCGGCCCCACTCAGAGGGGATTCTCAGCACTGTTTTGAAAATCTGAACATATGACACAATTATAAAAGCAAAGCAGTTTAAGCCTAAGAACAAGAGAAAAGAAGTAACAACAACTTCACCGAGGTATGAGTCAGAGCAGGCGATCTTGAGCAGCTGGGGGATTTTACAGAAGAACTGATCCACCATGTTGCCTCCACAAAAGGTTAATGCAAATATGTTCCCAGTCTGAATAGTAGAAGTGGGAATTCCACTGATCCAGGCACTGGCTGCCATTTGGACACAAGCTCCCCTGTTCATTATAGTCTCATAGTGCAGTGGTTGGCAGATGGCAACGTACTGGTCGTACACCATGATGGTGAGAAAAGCAAAATCAATCGCAGTGAAGAAAATGAAGAGAAAAACTTGGGGAACGCATCCAGTGTAAAACATTGACCTGGTGTTCAATAGGAAATTGAGCATGGACTTGGGGAAGGAGACGAAGATGGATCTGAGGTCTAGTATGGACAAATTCATCAGGAAGACGTATATGGGGGTATGAAGGTGGTGGTCAAGCACTACAAGGATGATAACAAGGAGATTTCCCACCAGGGCTGCCAGGTAAATCCCTAGAAACACCACAGAGTATAAAATCTACAACTCCTGAACCTAAGACAATCCCAGGAGAAGGAACACGGTGACGGTGGTTCGGCTGGACATTTTCTTTCTCAGTACATCATGGGCTGCCTGTGGAAGGAAGGGCAAGGGCAATGGTCAGGCTAGAGCGCTCCTGCCTCCTCACCTCTGACAATCACACCACTGGTGAGGAGCATTGTCACACCAGTGTAAATTGCCACAGTCCCTTACATTTACTGTGTCCCTTTCCATGATCTGAGGATCTGGTCCAAGATGAGGCTTGATAAAATGCAGTGTAAATATGGAACAAGTTACAACCCAAACCCAACGATCTTAGGAATGATGGTCATCCTATTGCTACAATGGAGAGCTATTTGAGGAAAGAAGAATAAGGCTACATCTACACTCCAAAATAGGGAAAGTGGTTCCCAGATCGCATACACTACCTGCAATAGCTTGACAACAGCTAGCACAAGTCTGAAAAGTAGTATAGCCATGGTAGCATGAGAATCTGTGCCGAATACATAGCCTCAGGGTTCAGGTGGGTTTGTACTCAGCATGGCTAAGCCATGCTGCCAATCCTGCTATCGCAGCTACACTGCTATTTATACTCATCGAGCTAGGGTGAGTACATGTATGCAAGCTGGTGATTCACAGCCCTAGCTTGCTGAGTAGACATAGCCTAAAAGAGTTTGGCTAATTTAACCTAGCAAAACGCCGGCTGAGAGGGGTAATGATCATTCTTTATAAATACATCAAGGAGGTAAACACGAGGGAGGGAGCAGAGCTATTGATGCTAAAGGACAATGTCGGCACAAGAAGGAATGGGGATAAATTGGCCAGGAGTAAATTCAGGTTGGAAATGAGAAGAAGGTTTGTCCCCATCAGAGGAGGGGGGTTGGGGACAAACAACCTAACTGGTGTTAACATGGGGCTGGATCAGTTTTTGATGGGGATTATATGACTGGGTTGAGAGTGAGAGAAGGGGATTGGACTCGATGATCCAAGTCCCTTCCAGTCAGTTCTTCTTAGGACAGACAGCAAGGTAACAACTTGGACAGGAAACGTCTAAACCACCAGCAATGCCTGATTCCTTCTTCCTAGGGAAACACAACACAGACACACACAGCGCGCCGAGCGCCAGCGCATCTGTGATGATTCCACACTGAGTTCTGTGCAGAGACGGCCTGCTACCTGCTTACAGATTGATTCATGGCTGCGAATACCAGCTCCACTTGTGTCTCTGTGTGATGATGGGCTAGGTGAATCCCTCTGTTGCTGCTCTGTTTTATCGTTTCCCTCTCTACCTTCATGTCTGTGCCCCGCGAGTCAGTGGCAATCAGGAGACTTGGGTTCTATTCTTGACTCTGCCACTGACTGCTGGGTGACCTTGGGCAGTCACTTCCCATCCCTGTGCCTCTGTTTCCTCTCCTGCCTTTCTCTGCCTTGTCTACTAAGGACTGTGATCTCGGTTAGAGAGGGGCTATGTTTTACAATGTGTATGTTCCTTGCACCTGTTTACAGCATTGGTGTTCAGCTGGCAGCAGTGTGGGACAGAGGATATGGGGCGCGAGCAGGAGATCTTCCTTCTATCCTCCTTGACCTTCTCTGTGTCTTGAGCAGGACTGAGATAGAGAGGCTTCAGGTGGCTGGTGCATCTCTGAATCATAGAATACCAGGGTTGGAAGGGACCTCAAGAGATCATCTAGTCCAACCCCCTGCTCAAAGCAGGACCAATCCCCAGACAGATTTTTGCCCCAGATCCCTAAATGGCCCCCTCAAGGATTGAATTTACAACGCTGGGTTCAGCAGGCCAATGCTCAAACCACTGAGCTATCCCTCCCCCCATCTGAGTTTACAAGTGCTAGTGTGTATACAACACAATCTGCAGGCTTTGCTGCTTGCTTGTATTTTACCGTGCGATAAGTATTCCTTTGAAACAGAAATAAACACGGTTGCAATAGAACAAACAGGTTTGAAATTGCTGTATTATTAAAAATAATAATGTTCCCACCTTTCTTTAAAGCTCAGTTTCCAATTTGGGGTGGTCAGAGATTTTCCATCCATTTTTTTTTGTTTTTTGTTTTTTTTTCCAAAAATGGGATTTTGAACTAAACAAATATGTTCAGGGAAAGATTATTCTCTACTGAGCAAAAACCTATTTATTTATTTATTTGGAAAACTGAAAACCACAATTTTCTCTGTTATTAACTTAATATTTCCAGGTAATAATAGTAATTAGATAAAAACAAATATATTTTTGGTTGACAAATACTGAAAAAAATTCTGATTTCAGGCTTTGATACAAAGTCAAAATTTCGCACTGATTTTTTTCTGACTGGGTCTAGATGTCTGACTTAATTGACAGCTAAAGTCTTCAAGGGTTCAAATTGTAATTTATGTTTAGGGTCTTACATTTCTCTGTATATTAATCCACAACAGTATTTTATAGAAATAGTGAACTTACTGTGCTGGTCACTGGATTTTTTCCCATCTTGCGATTCATTCCATCCTCCAGCACCAGGATTCTTTGGTCATTATTTCCTAAGGGCTTGCAGGACTCACTCCCTGAAGCCCTGCACAGCTCAGAAACTGAGGCCCAGAGGCAAAAGTTCATAAATTAATGGATTTCAAGACGAAAGGTGCCATTATGATCCCCTTGTCTGATCCCTGCATGGCAGAGGCCCTAGGATTTCCCGCCGGGTACCCTGACTCCACCCTAGCTTCTGTGTTACCTGTAGGCCAGGATTACAAAGAGACTTAGGCACCTAGAAATGGAGACAAACACCCAGTAGGATTTATCAATGCTCCTAAGTGAGCTAGTTGGCTAAATCCCATGAACATTCAATTAGAGTTAGGCGCCTAACCTGCTTAGGTGGTATTGAAAATCCCAGTAGGCATCTATATCTATATATAGGTGCCTAAACCCATTTGTAATCTAGCCCTGTGTCTATCTTGTTACTTCCAAGGGCTGGGCTTTTCTTGAATCTCAGTAAATGAAGGGTGGGATTCCCAAAGGAACCTAAGGAAGTAAGGCATGTACATCTTGTTTGCCTAACTCCCTTACACTCCCTTGAGAATACCAGTCTAAAATGATAACAAGTACAGCTAGGCAGCAGGGGCTAGAGAGGTGATCAAGACACTAGAGCTCCTGTGATCTAAGCCCAGATATGTAAATAAATTACCTCAAATCTCTGTGCCTTTGTTTCTCCAACTGTAACATGGGGATTACTTACAGGGAGTGGATAGGTAATTCACATGGAGACATTTATTTAGACCTGATCCGCAATTTGTTTTCTCCATGTAGATACTTACAGATGTTTATCAAGTCATCCCTGTACCTTCTCTTTGTTAAGCTAGCTGTTAATTTATTTATTTACTGGTGGAAAATTGGGTTTTCAGCTAAACATTTTTTTCTCCAAATCAGACGGCTGTCTTGGAAACTGTTGATCATTCTTGTAAAACTGAACATTTTAAAAAGAAATGTTTGGTTTTCAGCTGAATTTTTTTGACTGTCAGAAACTGTAGGAGTGGGGGGGAAATCACTTTTAGGGTTTACAGTGAAAATTCAAAATTTTCCAGAGGAAAAAAAAAATCTGACCAGCATCAGATATTTTAATTAAATTGATACCAAACATCTAAAAGAGTTCAGATTGTAATTTCACATTTATATTCTTATATTTCCCCTATATATTAATCCCTCCAAATATATAACTGTGCTGGTCTTAGTGGAATTTGTCTCAGCTTGTGATGCAGTTGATTCTCAAGCATCAGAATTGTTTAGTCATTATCTATCTATCTATCTATCTATCTATCTATCTATCTATCTATCTATCTATCTATCTATCTATCTATCTATCTATCATGCATCCATCACTGTGTTATCCAACTGCCATTGCCCTGTCCCTTTCCTGGGTGTCCTGAGTTGCTGGGTCTCTCTACAGTTCCTAGCAGACGGAGATCCACTCCACAGAGGGGCACTCCCTTTTCCCCACATTGGGCACATTTGGCTGAGAGGAGATGGACTAAATAGGATCAGGGACTGAAAGACTCCCTGCAGTTTTCGAGCTGATCCCAGCATGTGCAGACTTCAAACACAGTCACAGCCAAGGCTGTACCTGCTTTGAGGCTAAATAGCTGAATCTGGTCTCCAGGGCTGTGAGCCCAGCTCTGGTCTCACCTCTGAGCAAAGCACCCTGACAACCTGCTTTAGCTGACCCAAACCCCATAGAGGGGGAACACACATCCCACCCTGGATCTCACATGATGGCAGATTGCCTGTCATGACCCTTGGCTAAAAACAAGGCAGGGCTGAGGCACAAAGGGTGTTACAAGGCTTGTGCAGATCTTAATATATGTTTGTTGCACTGACATGTGACCTGCAATAGCTAAGAACCCAGTGGCACCAGAACCTCAGCTAGCCTGGAATAGCCTGTTCCTTCATGAACTCCACAGAATTACCTGTGTGTGAGCAGACATGTTTTTCTCCTTCGTTGCAGCAGCAGCTCTTGGGATGCAGCCACCAGAGGAACCCACAGCTCAGTCTTTCCTGGGTGTTTGGCCCCCCTCCTCCCACAGTGGCTGTGCAGAGAAGCAGGGTAGGGACTTTCGGACTAAACCATTTCCGCAGAAGGGGATTATTTTGTGTAAACAGCAAGCTGAGACCCTTTTTGGTGCATTTTGGGATACCAGACTATAGTCAAAATATTTTGTAGTGAATTTTGTCTTTATCCCTCAAGAGCTAGATGGATTTTGCGCAGCTTCACCTCCTACTCCTTCCCCCCTTCTCTACAATCATAGAATCATAGAATATTTGGGTTGGAAGAGACCTCAGCCTTAGGCTGCTATCAAATCCCGCCTCACTCTTCTCTTCTGCAGACTAAATAACCCCAGTTCCCTCAGCCTCTCCTCGTAAGTCATGTGCCCCAGCCCCCTAATCATTTTCATTGCCCTCCGCTGGACTCTCTCCAATTTGTCCACATCCCTTCTGTAGTGGGGGGACCAAAACTGGATGCAATACTCCCGGTGTGGCCTCACCAGTGCCGAATAGAGGGGAATAATCACTTCCCTCAATCTGCTGGCAATTCTCGTACTAATACAGCCCAATATGCCGTTGGCCTTCTGGGCAACAAGGGCACACTGCTGACTCATATCCAGCTTCTCGTCCACTGTAATCCCCAGGTCCTTTTCTGCAGAACTGCTGCTTAGACAGTTGATCCCCAGACAGTAGCTGTGCATGGGATTCTTCCTTCCTAAGTGCAGGACTCTGCACTTGTTCTTGTAGAATCTCATGATTTTTTTTTTGGCCCAATCCTCCAATTTGTCTAGGTCACTCTGGGCCCTATCCCTACCCTCCAGCGTACCTACCTTCCCCCCCCCCCCAGTTTAGTGTCATCTGCGAACTTGCTGAGGGTGCAATTCATCCCATCATCCAGATTATTAATAAAGATGTTGAACAAAACTACCCCCAGGACCAACCCCTGGAGAACTCCGCTTGATACCGGCTGCCAAGTAGACATGGAGCCATTGATTACTACCCGTTGAGCCCAACAAGTTAGCCAGCTTTCTATCCACCTTATAGTCCATTCATCTATTCCACACTTCTTTAATTTGCTGGCAAGAATACTGTGGGAGACCGTAACAAAAGGTTTGCTAAAGTCAAGATATATCACATCCACGGCTTTCCCCATATCCACAGAGCCAATTAGCTCATCATAGAAGGCAATCAGGTTGGTCAGGCATGACTTGCCCTTGGTGAATCCATGTTGACTGTTCCCGATCACCTTTCTCTCCTCCAAGTGCTTCAAAATGAATTCCTTGAGGAGCTGCTCCATGATTTTGCCGGGGACTGAAGTGAGACTGACTGGTCTGTAGTTCCCTGGGTTCTCTTTCTTCCCTTTTTAAAATATGGGCACTCTCTTTGCCTTTTTCCAATCATCCAGGACCTCCCCCAATCGCCACGAATTTTCAAAGATAATGGCCAATGGCTCTGCAATCACATCAACCAACTCCCTCAGCACCCTAGGATGCATTAGATCTGGACCCGCGGACTTGTGCATGTCCAGCTTTTCTAAATAGTCCTTAACTTGTTCTTTCACCACTGAAGGCTGCTCACCTCCTCCCCATACTTTGTTGCCCAGTGCAGCAGTCTGGGAACTGATCATGTCTTTGAAGAAGGAGGCAAAAAAAGCATTGAGTACTTCAGCTTTTTCCACATCATCTGTCACTAGGTTGCCTACCCCATTCAGTAAGGGTCCCACACTTTCCCATACCTTCTTCTTGTTGCTAACATACCTGTAGAAACCCTTCTTATTACCTTCACATCCCTTGCTAGCTGCAACTCTGATTGTGCCTTGGCCTTCCTGATTACACCCCTGCATGCTCTAGCAATATTTTTATACTCCTCCCTAGTCATCTGTCCAAATTTCCACTTCTTGTAAGCTTCCTTTTTGAGTTTAAGCTCAACAACGATTTCACTGTTAAGCCAAGCTGGTCGCCTGCCATATTTGCTATTCTTAATGAACATTGGGATGGTTTGTTCCTGCACCCTCAATAAGGCTTCTTTAAAATACGACCAGCTCTCCTGGACTCCTTTCCCCCTCATGTTATTCTCCCAGGGGATCCTCCCCATCAGTTCCCTAAGAGAGTCTAAGTCTGCTTTTCTGAAGTCCAGCATCTCCATATTTTGCTACTCTCCTTTCTTCCTTTTGTCAGGATCCTGAACTCAACCATCTCATGGTCACTGCTTCCTGGGTTGCCACCCACTTCTACTTCCCCGACCAATTCTTCCTTCTTTGTAAGCAGCAGGTCAAGAGGAGCACAGCCCCTAGTGGGTTCCTCCAGCACTTGTACCAGGAAGTTGTCCCCAACACTCTCCAAAAACTTCCTGGATTGTCTGTGCATTGGTCTATTGCTCTCCCAGCAGATGTCAGGGTGACTGAAGTCCAAGGGCCTGTGATCTGGAAATTTCAGTTAATTGTCCGAAGAAAGCCTGGTCTACCTCATGCTTGTGATTCCGTGGTCTTTAGCACACGCCCACTATGACATCACCCTCGTTGCTCTCTCCTCTAAACTTAACCCAAAGACTCTCGCCAGGCTTTTCTCTAGTTTCATACCGGAGTTCTGAGCAGTCATACCGCTCTCTTACATACAATGCAATTCTTCCACCTTTCCTCCTGTACCTGTCCTTCCTGAACAGTTTATACCCATCCATGACAGTGCTCCAGTCATGTGAACTGTCCCACCAAGTTTCTGATATTCCAATCACATCATAGGTCCTTGATTGTGCCAGGACTTCATGTCATTATCAGATTAAATTCATCTATGGGCATCATTTAATTTGGTGCCTGAATGGGAAATGAGTTCTTCTGAGCTGGCCTATGGGCATAACGAATAAGTTACATTCCATGTGCAGCACTGGATGAGTTGATTTTTTTACCTGCTGTGAAGCACCAAGTATTGGCTATTGCCCAGAGCCACCAAGTATGTCAGTGGCAAAACCAAAAAACAAGTCCCATGAGAGCTAGATGCATAATAGCTTGGAGGACCTGGGCCTGGAACAAGTTCTGAATTCCTATCTACTGCACGAACTAGCTTAGACTCCCTTGAAAATAAAAGCCCAAATATGTAATTTTTTGCACAATTCTGGATTCCTTTCAGGATGCAGAATAAAAGCAACATTTGAAAATGTGGCTCAAAATAATTATTGCAAATTTTGTTTTAAAATTAACAAAACAGCAAATACAAACGTTGAAGAACCCCTAAAATCAGCTGGACTTGGCATGTGAAGAAATGATTCATTGTAGGTATCACATTTCCACGGACTAAAATCTCACCATCTTAGGAGCTGCGGGAAATAATGGAGTAAGATATAGTCATAAAAAATCTTTGCTAAATAATGTTTAATAAGGAGTACTTATAAGAAAATCATGATGTGGACAAAGACAATCATTAACAGGAAAAGAAGCACAATAATTTTCATAGATTATTTGTTATCTAGCTAGCTAACGTAATTCACAATCAAATAGAAATCTATCATTATGACTAAATGAGGTTGTGTGTTAAGAGAAGAAATGGTCCTATCTGTCTGTCTCTCTATCTAATCACATGATCTGTTTTTGTCTGTCATATATATAGTTTACAGAACCATGCACAAAGATTGTATTATAATACTAATAACTTTTGAGATCCTTTCTCACTTGGAGGTGAGTAGATCTATATGGGATAGCGTATAGAACACCAGATCAGTGCATGCAGATCAATGCATGCAGCCCTGGCTGGGATGATTTAGTTGGTGTTGGTCCTCCTTTGAGCAGGGGATTGGATTAGATGCCCTCCTGAGATCTATTCCAACCCTAATATTCTATGATTCTATGGTTCTGTGTGATGGCACATTTCCACTTACACCAAGGCTAGAACAAAATGACCCCAAACAAGTAACTTACACCAGTGTTTATGTCACTACTGAGTGGAGCCCAGAGAATTTGGGCCAAAACCTCATCAGTATTAAATTGGTGATGTCAATGTGTCTACTCTACGTTGGTGCTGGTTTATATGAGTTGGGATATCAGACTCTTACATATATGTCACATTCACTTTCTACAGAAGTCTGTCAGCCAATTCTGGATCCTTCTGTATATATGCTATTGGCCAAAGCCTAATTTCTTTGAAGTGAGGGCTAAACCTCAGTGAATTCAATGGGATCCAAATTTGGCCTTATTGTCCCGAGTTAGATTTTCTGTAGAAAACACTGGAAAATTTTTCTCTTCAAAACAGGCTTTGTACCATAGCAAGAATGACACACTTCTTACATAGAGGAGATTGGTGAGGTACTTTTATTGGACCATCTTCTGTTGGTGAGAGGGATAAGCTTTCGAGCTACATGGACCTCTTCTTCGGGTTAAAATAATAAAAGACAGCTACCTGAGGCTTTTTCTCCCCTAACACATCATTGATAATACACCCTTTTATCATTGTGGGGAGCAAACCTTCAGCTCACTCAGAAAACCCCATCAAAGAGATGACATATGAGCACTCTCAAGAAAAGGCAAACATTGAAAATACTGTCTAAGAAAACACTTGCCATCTCTCCAGGCCTTCCCATCTGCAAATCCACCTGGAAGAAAGAAGCAAATAAAAACAACAAACATAAACTAAAAATTTGACAAAAAAATAAAAATAAAACCCAAAGAACAAATGAATTGATACCTCAGTCAGAGTTATTATCCTGAAAAATAAGAAGAGCCAGAGAACCCAGTAGGGACTTTGCTGTGGCTACTGATTTTATGTGCAAGATTATCACATAGAATGGTGATGGCTAGTAGATAGATAGATAGATAGATAGATAGATAGATAGATAGATAGATAGATAGATAGATAGATAGATAGATATGTAAGCAGAGTCAGGATGAGCTCTACCCTGACATCTGGTGGTGAATTATGGCGAGGGTGGAAAAGAACTTCAGGGGCTGATCTTGTTTGCATAGGCACACCCACCCGCCTAGCCTGGGACAACAACAACTGAAAATGGTTACTTTGGCTGGTGTGGGATCCCCAGTTTCTCTGTTATTGGGGCAGGAAGAATAAAGTGTTGTTACCCTGATTCTGTGAATCAAGGCCAGTGGAACTGTTGTATGACAGAGGGACTCACCAGTAACTAAGTAGCACTCGCTAGACAAGGGGCATGGGTTACAAAACACAGTGAATTGAGAGAGGTTGGGGACAGGTATGTGTACCTGATTGTATGGGTGCCTTTTGAGGGCCTGGAACACCAATTGTACTATCCCCTCTCTCTACTGTTGAATAGCAGAGCTAAGTTTGCTTCCATTAAGAATCTAGCTAGAAATTGCTGAACTGAATTCACTTTGGGCCAATGGTGCTGTCAAGGCTGTATCCCCACTTTGAACTTTAGGGTACAAATGTACGGGCCTGCATGAGGACTTCTAAGCTTAACTACCAGCTTAGTTCTGGTCCGCTGCCACCATTCCCTACCCTGGGAAGCTTTTAGAAACCTTTCACCAATTCCCTGGTGAATACAGATCCAAACTCCTTGGATCTTAAACAAGGAGAAATTGACCCTTCCCCCCTCCTTCCTTTCACCAACTCCTGGTGAATACAGATCCAAACCCCCTTTGGATCTTAAAACAAGGAGAAATCAATCAGGTTCTTAAAAAGAAGGCTTTTAATTAAAGAAAAAGGTAAACATCATCTCTGTAAAATCAGTATGGAAAATAACTTTACAGGGTAATCAAACTTAAAGAGCACAGAGGACTCCCCTCTGTCTTAGGTTCAAAGTGTAGCAAACAAAGATAAACACTCTAGTAAAAGGTACATTTACAAGTTGAGAAAACAAAGTAAATCTAAGACGCCTTGCCTGGCTTTTACTTACAATTTTGAAAATAAGAGAGACTTGTTTAGAAAGATGGGGAGAACCTGGATTGATGTCTGGTCCCTCTCAGTCCCAAGAGCGAACAACCCTTCAAACAAAGAGCACACACAAAAGCCTTTCCCCCCCCCAAGATTTGAAAGTATCTTGTCCCCTTATTGGCCCTTTGGGTCAGGTGTCAGCCAGGTTACCCGAGCTTCTTAACCCTTTACAGGTAAAAGGATTTTGGAGTCTCTGGCCAGGAGGGATTTTAGTACTGTACACAGGAGAGCTGTTACCCTTCCCTTTATAGTTATGACAGGTGCACAAGCACTGGGGCTCCCCTACTACAAGCTGAAATCACTAAGAGCTGAAATCACTAAAAGAGCTAAAATTGCTGAGCTGAGATCACTGAGTGCTGTGTTAAACAGTGGGGGAGCCTGAAGAAATATTGTTAAGCAGCTGGCAGAGCCGAGCAGTTTGTGGGCTGGTTGGAGCAGCCCACGTAACGGGAAGCAGAGCGGAGCAGTTTGCGGGGGCGGCTGGAGGAGCGGTGTGGCGCGGCGCGGCTGGTAGAGCGGAGCCATTCGTGGTGAAGGCTGCAGCAGAACTCCACGGAGAGGTGGGGCAGTCGGCCTCGGACCACGTAAGGTGCCCCTTAACATCCCGTGTGCCCCCCCCCCCATTTCCACCCAGGCTAGGGGGGTAAAACTCTGCAGATAAACTTTTGAACTCTGGGGCGGCACTGACCAGGGACAGAGACTTTGGGGTTGTTGGACTTTGGGGTGATTGGACTTAAGACCCTGAGCGGAAAAGGACACTGCCAAACTTACTTGAAGGTGGGTCTTTTGCTCATGGTTTGTGTTATGAATCCTGTTTCTGGTGTTTCCCGAACATAATGCCACATTGTTTCCCTCCTTTATTAAAAGCTTTTGCTACACTCAGACTCCGTGCTTGCGAGAGGACAAGTATTGCCTCCTAGAGGCGCCCAGGGGGGTGGTATGTAATTGTCCCAGGTCACTGGGTGGGGGCTTGAGCCGGTTTTGCATTGCGTTATTGAAACGGAACCCCTAGATATTGAACCCGGCCCTTGTTGCTGCCAACTCAGAGGGGCAGAAAGGTTACAGATAGATAGATAGATAGATAGATTCTGATCTTAAATGCATTGATGTAAACCTCTAGTAACTACTTTTTTTCTTGATTTAAGTTTGTCTGGATTTTTATTAGTGTAAATTCTCAATACTGCATAAACTGATTGCACAGTATGTTCTCATGAAGGCAATAATGTCATCAGATGATTATATTTATAAAGAAACACAGAATGATATTGTGATCAGTGGCAAAATATAGACATTTTATTCTTCCTGAATAACCTCCAACCTATCAGTTTATTCAGTGCACCTTTCATTTCCTTGTTTCTGAAGCTGTAGATGATCGGATTCATTATTGGGGGCATTACGGAATAGAGAACAGCCACCAAGAGATTCAGATCTGAGGTTGAGCTGGAGGTGGGTTTCAGAAAGGCAAAGGTGCCAGTGAATAGGAATAAGGAGACCACAATGAGGTGAGGGAGGCAGGTGGAGAAGGCTTTATGCCGGCCCTGCTCAGAAGGGATTCTCAGCACTGCTTTGTAGATCTGAACATACGAAACAATTATAAAAGCAAAGCAGATTAAAAATAAAAGCACACTAAGAGAAATAACAACAACTTCACCGAGGTGTGAGTCAGAGCAGGCAAGGTGGAGGAGCTGGGGGATTTCACAGAAGAACTGATTCACCATGTTGCCTCCACAGAAGGATATCGCAAACGTGTTCCCAGTGTGCAATACTGAGTTGAGAATACCACTGATCCAGGCACTGGCTGTCATTTGGACAAAAGCTCTCCTAGTCATCACCATCTCATAGTGCAGTGGTTGGCAGATGGCGACGTATCGGTCATACGCCATGATGGTCAGTAAGGCAAAATTTGCTGAAGCAAAGAATATGTAAAAAAAGACTTGGGCAACACATCCAGAATAAGAAATAGATCTGGTGTTCGTGAGGGAATTGGCCATGGATTTGGGGATGGTGACAGAGATGGAGCCGAAGTCTAGGATGGACAGATTCATCAGGAAGAAGTACATGGGGTTGTGAAGGTGGCGGTTGAAGGCTGTGGCTGTGATGATGAGAAGGTTCCCCAGCAGGGATGCCAGGTAAAGCAGTAGAAACACCACAAAGTGTAAAATCTGCAGTTCCCGAACGTCAGAGAATCCCAGGAGAAGAAATTCGGTCACGGTGGTTTGGTTGGACATTTTCTTCCTCAGTACGCTTTGTGATGGCTGTGGAGGGAATGAGAAGGACAATGGTCAGGATTAGAGTGACAGAGAGAATGGCCCTGTTTCTCCTTTCCCTAATATATTATTATATGAATCTCAAAGGTGCACAGAACTCGTCACTTACAATGACTAGGTGTTGTTAGTGCTCCTCACATCGGACAATCCATCAGTCATATTATCACACTAGTATAACCTCCTTTAAACTCAACAGAGCTTCATCACTTTACACAAACTGAGGATTTGGCCCAAGGTGTGGCTTGATAAAATGCAGTACGAAGGATGGAATAAAGCACACTCCAAATCCAACAGTTCTTGCAAAGAAGGTCCCTCTATTGTGACCATCAACAAGCTCCCAACTTGGGTATGAAACTGATAAACTAAAATGCTAACACAACCTGATTCCCACTTTGAAGGGCAATATGACGTAGACTCCTCCAGCATCGTAAGTAGCAGCTCATCTGTAATGTTTCTACCGCAAGCTCTGTGCCTGCTGCCTGCTTACAAATTGATTTATGGGACCAAATCCCAGCTGCACTTCAGTCTTCATGTAACAATGGACTAGCAGCATCCCTCCGTTACCGCTCTGTTGTATCGTTTACTCTGCGCTGTGCAGTGCAGGGGTTGTCAGGACACCTAGGTTCTACTCTTGTCTCTGCCAGTGACATGCTGTGTGACCTTAGGCCAGTCATTTCCCCTCTTTCTGCCTCTGTTTTCCCTCCCTCCCTTTCTCTGCCATGTCTACTAGGACTGTAAGGGCTTTCGGAGAAGGGCTGTGGAGCTGATTGTAAAAGGT
The DNA here is from genome assembly GCF_028017835.1 of Emys orbicularis. Taxonomy (NCBI): domain Eukaryota; kingdom Metazoa; phylum Chordata; order Testudines; family Emydidae; genus Emys; species Emys orbicularis. Next base: position 15,746,481 of record NC_088695.1, on the reverse strand, counting down.
ATTGAGGCACCTAGTGGGATTTTCAGAACCATCTATGCCCCAAAACCCCTTGAAATCAATGAGTTATAAGTTCCTAAGTGTCTGGTGGCACCTTAAAGGCTAACAGATTTATTTGGGCATAAGCTTTCGTGGGTAAAAACCTCACTTCTTCAGATGCATAGAGTGAAAGTTACAGATGCAGGCATTATATACTGACACATGGAGAGCAGGGAGTTACTTCGCAAGTGGAGAACCAGTGTTGACAGGGCCAATTCAATCAGGGTTACAGATGCAGGCATTATATACTGACACATGGAGAGCAGGGAGTTACTTCGCAAGTGGAGAACCAGTGTTGACAGGGCCAATTCAATCAGATTAATGTGCAAATTTAACACCATTAATCTGGGCTTGAATAGGGACTGGGAGTGGCTGGCTCATTACAGAAGCAGCTTTTCCTCTCCTGGAATTGACACCTCCTCATCTATTATTGGGAGTGGACTACATCCACCCTGATTGAATTGGCCCTGTCAACACTGGTTCTCCACTTGCAAAGTAACTCCCTGCTCTCCATGTGTCAGTATATAATGCCTGCATCTGTAACTTTCACTCTATGCATCTGAAGAAGTGAGGTTTTTACCCACGAAAGCTTATGCCCAAATAAATCTGTCAGTCTTTAAGGTGCCACCAGACTCCTTGTTGTTTTTGTAGATACAGACTAACACGGCTACCCCCTGATACTTAAGGTCCTAGGTGTTTCTGAAAATCCCACTAGACACCTAAATGCCTTTGAAAATATAGCCCCGTGTCTTACTCTGTGTAAGTTCTGCACACCCATTTAAAGCATTTATACTCAGCTGGCAGCAGTGTGGAGCTAGATCAGGAGATCAGGGTTCTACTCCCAGTGAGCTCCCATATGTCCTTGAATGGGGTCAGGATAGACAGGCTTTGGCTGCCTGGTTCAACTCTAAACCAGGGTTTAAAGGGGCTCTTCTGTATAAAACATTCTGTGCGCTGCCAACTTTACTGGTTATTCTGTTGTTACCTCCTCACAACTATCCCTTTGAAAGAGAAATCACACAGCTGCAATAGAATAAATGGATTTGAAATCAAGCTCTTATCAGGCAATATTAATGTTCTCCAATTTATTTAAAATTTACGGCTGTTTGGAAATTTTCAGCTGTGTTATTTTTAAGGGAGATTGGTTTTTTAGCTAAACCACACCATCAACAACAAAATCTTAGAATCACAAACATTTTGGGATTATTTTGTAAAGAAACTGAAAACTCAAAAACCAAACTTTTTTGGTATTGTGATAAAAAAAATCCAGTTTTCAGCAGAAAGTTTTTCATTTGCCAAAAACTGGGGGGAAAATTGATTTGGGGTTTCCTGTGAAAAGTCAAAATTTTCCCAAAGGGTGGAAAAATTCCAATAGCAACAGGTATTTGATTAAACTGAAAGTAAAAGTCTTAATGAGTTCATAATGTAGGTCTTATTTAGCATCTTAAGTTTCCCCTGTATGTTGATCCCCCAACATATTTAATTGAAATAGCAAACTTACTGTGCTGATCTTTGTGGATTTTTTCCCAACATATGACACATTCAGTCATCCAGCACCAGGATTCTTTGGTTAATATCTATCTATAGACCAGAATATAGAAGCTAAAGGCACAGGTATCTGAGAATCCTCCCCCCACCCCCTTCATTCTGAGACTGAACTGACAGAAATAGACTCAAACCTGTTGCTCTCTGCAGATGAGCTGTGTGTAGCTGGCACTGAGCATCACTGGCATTAAAGGACTGATCCTACGGGAAGGTGATTTATTCATGTCTATTTCCTAAGTGCTAGTGGGACTCACTCCCTGGAGACCTGCACAGCTCAGCAGCAGAGGCCCAGAGGCAATTGCCTAGGTGATAAAGCCAAAAGAGCCATTCTGTCCCACAAGTTGGAGTCCCACATTTCACCCCCACATATGATCTCCCCCAGCATTCCCTGATTCCAGCCCAGCTTCTGTGTTATCTGTGGGCCAGGATTACAAAGATGGAGACAGGCACCTACGGGGATTGATCAATGCTTCTAAATGAGCTAGGTGGCTAAGTCCCATGGTTATTCACTGGGAGTTAGGAGTTTAACCTGCTTAGATGCTATTGTCAATTCCAATAGGCACCTGTCTCCTTCTTTAGGTGCCTTTGTAATCCTGGTTCTGTGCCTATCTTGTTCACTTCCAAGGCCGGGGCTTCTCCTGAATTTCCGATAATAAAGGCTGGGATTCGCAAAAGAGCCTAGGGGAGTAAGGCGTGTACATCTTGGGCTCCTAACTCCCTTAGACTCCCTTGAGAATCCCAGCCTGAAATGGTAACTAGTACAGCCAGGGATCTAGAGATAGGAGGTCACAAGATGCCAAAAATTATGCAGCTATGTTACTTCAATTCTCCTTGGCTCACTTTACCAAAATCTGGGGCATAATAATAGAGACTGGATGAAAAATTCATAATGAAACTTTTATTTAGAGATGATTCATGATTCAGTTTTGTTTGAGCTCTTAATGAATTTTCATAGATCTGGGTGAAATATTTGTCTTTTTTCCCTCCAAACAGAATTTGCCTGTGTTCCACAGGAATATATGAATCACCAGAGTCCAGTGCCCTGGCTCTGACAGCCTGGAACCATAAGGATGGGATGGGGACATCTGCCCCCACTGCAGCATCATCTGCCTGAGTCTGAAGAGGGCCTGAGACAAGGGATATGTGAGAAGGGAACTGCCCCCGGCATCTTCATGGGGTATGAACTGCTCTGGAGGATTCCAACAACCCCACCTCAGCAGGGAACTCAGTGTGCAGGGGGAGTGGAAGAGCACAGCAGTCCTGACCCCCTCACCCAAGCAGATACACCCTGGCTGGGGAGGTAAGGACTCGGAGTACCACGACTGCCCCCTGCCTGTCTGTGGGCACCATGCTGATCTCAAGGGGTTGGGGGACAGTCACGTTCTCCTCTTCTGGGACAGAGCAGGGGTCCTATGCCACTGTCCCAGCCTCTCTTTGAGGGGTCCCTGCCACTGACACACCATGTGGGACACTGGATGAAGGGGACAGAGTCCCTTGCATGGCCCTGGAGTGTCTTAATCCAGCCCTGACAGCTCAGAGCAGTGACTCCTGGAGGGACCAGCACCAGCTACTGTAGAGGGAGGGGCAGGGACCCTCCCCGTCCCCCGTCAATGATCAATTCTGCACTAACCTCCACCTCAGGGAGATTCCCTGGGAGTGTGTGGCTGGTTGGAGACTTGCATCATGGTGGTTTAATTCATTATCTGATCGAATGTAACTGTGAAGGCTTTCATGATCCCTGTCAGTGTCTCACCCTGCTGGACATTTTGTCTCAGCAATACCTTGTGGCAGGGAGTTCCCCAGGTTAGCTGTGTACTGGGTGGGGCTGGGCAGAGGCCACCCTGAAAATACTGTTCAGAGGAAGAATGATAGTAGGGAAGGAAGGAAATGGTGGCCAGGACTTGTCAATGGGGATAAGGAGGAGAGAATGGGCAGGTGTTTGGAACTGAGGTGGGGGATGCTCCCTGGGGCTGGGACCATTTTAGGGGAGTTGGCCTGAGCAGAGGAGGGGACTGGTGGACAGAGGAGTTAAGCAGGGATCTCTGAGGAAGCTGAGTCAGGAACTCTGGTTGGGAGAATTGGCTCTGTACCATGTGGGGGGATGTCAAAGAATTGGGGCTGAGAGGGTCTCTGGGGTGGAGGGTTGTGAGAGGGAGGGAGGGGATTAGGGGCTGTGGGTGTTTGTTGGGGGGTCTGGGCTGTGTGAGGCAGAGGGAGGGAAACACTCAGGGAGTAGGATAAGGGGATTCAGTGGGTGGAGGATGCAGCAGGGGCTGGAGTCAAAGGGCCTGAATCTCCTCTTCCTTAGACCAGACATACTCCATTGTAACACCATGGACTTACCCTGCGGAGAGTGATGGGGGAATCAGGCTCCTTGTCTCCAATGGAGTTTCTCCTGATTTACATCAGGTGAGTGAGAGGAAATCAGCCCCATTGACTCCAAAGGAGTTATTTCTAACTTTTCTTAACGTTGGTGTGTTTTGGTGCTGATTTTTTGTGCCCAGATAGAGATCAAACCAGGGCTCAGATCCTCACCGCAGAGAGCATTTCCAGTGCTCAAGCCACCCCAGCAGCCCTTTGGGGGAAATAAAGTTGCAGTGTTAATAGCCAGAGTTAGCTCTCAGTTGGGCCCTTCAGCCTCAGAAGTGCTTGGAGTCCTACCGAATGGATTACACACGGAAGGTGCATGGAGAGAGCATGAGCTGGTTGAAAGCTACCTATAAGGTGGAATGTTCTGGCTGGCAAAACTGCAGGCCAGCTGGGCAGTTTGAATTGAGATCTAACCCCGAGCAGAAATCTGAAACTAAGAACAGGAGGCACCTGGCTCTGTCTGAGGGTTTTGAATTGTGGGGAAATGTCACCTGAGTACAGCAGGATATTTAGGAGGTGCTGAAACTATTTTTGAAATACACTTGCCTGCTGGGAGGGGAGGACAATGGGGGTGGGAATTGGGGGAGAAAAGTTTTTGGGGCCACGAGGGGAGGGGTGATTATGGGGAGGAGGGCGGAAAGGGAGGGTGGGGAGGAGGTGGGTTGGGGGTCAGGAGATGAGGAGGGGTGGGACACTGGTAAGGGGGGACATGAGGGTGAGTGACAGGGGGACTGGGACAACAGAGGGGTGTGATGTTCTTCTCTTTGAATGTTCAGGGGGCTCTATACTCTCCCCCCTCCCCTGCTGGCACCTGGATGACTGATATGAGTGGAGCAGTTCACAACTCTCCGAGTGATTGTTTCAGGCTGTACTGTCTCCTGCAGGTGTTTCTCACTCTGCTGAGAATAGCTCATTGAGATGAACAGGCCACTTCCCACCTCTCTGAGCCTGCATGGCTGCAGATGGCTGTGTCCATCTTTGTGCTGCACTTACCGAGAGATTTGGGGGTAGTGGGTGGATGTGAGGGGAACCCAGATTGGCCAAGCAGTGCACAGAATACAGCTCCTTTCCAGAAAAATATGATGGTTCTTAAAAAAGCCTTTTGCTTCACTCATCATCCGTATCCATGGCCACCTACAGCCCCCGCAATGATCACTAACTCCGATCAACAAGCTTTGTTTCTGTTAAAAGATTAGGGGAAATAATGGCTGAAAACTTCATTAACACAGAGTTAAAGTTTCCCAGTGACAGCTCATGCCTGTCCAGAAGGTTGAGTAAAGCTAACCTCATGCTTCTAACAAGGAAATGCAGAATTGAATTAAATGCCCTCATAATCTTAACTCCCCTGTCTTTGTGCAATGCCCCACGACACCCATAACACACATGATGTCCTGTGCCTTTCAGTGTGTGAGAACTCTCCCCTCCCCAGCACACAGCCTCACTTTCATGTTACTTTCAGTTCTGTAGCTAGAAAAATAAAAAGAGCACAGCACCCAGCTGTGTTCCTGTCAGCTTCCTTGGTGTCGGTGTCTATCTTCTTCTCTGCCGGGTGCAGGGGCGGCCTGTCCGTATAGGCGAACTAGGCAGTTGCCTAGGGTGCCAAGTTAAATTTGGTGCCAAATTCGAGGAAAAAAATCAAATGAAAAAAAAAAAGAAAATGAAAAAAAAAAAAGAAATAAAATACAAATAAAATAACGAAGATTTCAATTCCTGTGCAAGTAAAAAGGGAATATGAATTATAATTCAGTTCTCTACATTTCTGAGAATTTATTAATATGTCAGATCTTTTATTTACTGCAAAAATAAATAATGTTTTAGTGAAATATTTTTCAATTTGCGATGTAGGGTTAAGAAGACCCTTTCCGCAATTTTGATAATCAATAACTCAGCCACAATGAAACATATCCGCCAGCAGCAAGAGCTGCAATGCTAGTGACACCTCACTCGAATATACATCAAGGTCGCATAGCCAGAAATTCATGTAGAGCGGAGATATCGTGAGTTGATACATGTCAAACGGTCATTTTAACACACGTCACAGGTAGATGGTTAAGAATCGAGTGAATACTGTGGAAAATTGTGTTTCTTGGTGCCAAAGAATAAAGAATAACGTCTTTCAGCATTATAAATCCAAAATGTGAGTATCTTTAAGCGTTATTAAACTTAGCGTTATTATCGGGCTGTATAATTATGAACTTTTCTTTGTTATAACTGGTTCACATGTAATAAATAATGTCCATAAAAGAAAAGTAACAGCATTAACGCTTAATAGATTACGAAAGTGATGACGTCACACTCCATGCGGGTAACTGTGAGGAATGGGATTACTTTCCAAACAACCGGTGTCGGGTTATAATGTTGAATAAAGTCATTTTGTTTCCATGTAAATGCTGTAACTAACTGTTTTAATAGGTAAGTGAGTGTATGGTACTAATCATTGAACCTTTAAGCAGTGAAAAGACGTGTTGGGATGGCTGCAATGTGGTTTAAATTGCCAACCATGTGGTGTGTCAGCCATCCTTAATGCTATAATGCTTGCAGTCGGGAGCACAGTACATAACAATATTCAAATGCCCCATGGCAGAAAGAGGAAAAAGAAAACCCTCAGGAGCTGAGTATCGTAAACGAAAGGCTGAGAAGGAAAAGGACCAAGCAAAACAGCAGGGATGCTTCCTGAAATATCTTCTCTTTAATCCAAATAAAGATGGAAGCAGTTCACAGCATCCAGATGAAGGAATTTTACTTGGATAGGAGGTTAGCTCACATCCGCATGGAAGCAGTTTGGAACATCAAGATGAAGGTATGTTACTTTGAGATGAGGGTAGCTCACATCCACAAACAATCAGTTGGGAAACTCAAGATGATGGAAACTTGCTTCTAGATGAAGGCAGCTCACAGCATCAGACTGATATGGAAGTGGAGAAAATGTATTCATTTTCAGAGACCCATGCAGAAATTGAAATAAATGAAGTAGAAAGAAGAAAGGATGAGGAAATTACAAACAAGTTACAGTATGGGGACCCAGTGTTAGTTTCAGTTTAACCTTGTTTAATCTTGCCAAATTATTAATGTAAAACATGTATAAAGTTAAAATAAGTTCTGTAAATCAAAGGCCATCTTGGTTTAGTAAAAGAACAAGGTAGCCTCCATTTTGGGTTAGGTTCTTGTTCCTCTATACCAAAAAGGCGGGAAAATAGGAAGAGTGGGAATCTGACCTTGCCCGGTAACAGCTCCCTATAAAGACAAATGAGGGGAGGAGCCAAGGGCTCTTGGGCTTTTGAGCTGTCAGAAGTTCAAGTGTCCAGTTCTCTCTCGTAGTGCGGTACAATCTTGGCACTGACTATTGGCCTGCAATAGTTACTTACTAATTAAGTTGGGGTTGTTTGGTTGTTTGTTATTTTGGGAAAGCAAACTTCCATACACGGACCTGGTCCGATTAGTTGGTTCAATTGTACACTCACAGACGATGCAAAGCAGGACAGGGTGGGAGTTAAAATAGGCATACGTACCTGTCTATTTCATCTGTCATCCATGGTCGGTGTTCATCGCTGGCTTTAGTCATCTGGATCCTGCAGCCTCTTCATCGCTGACATCTGTAAAGGTAGAAGAACATCTTGTATTATAGCGTGTATGAGTGTGTTTTTGTGTTATCCCGAATCTCCAGAATTATTAATCCATTCCCCTTTCCCTTCCTTCCTTTCCCCTTAGCAAATAAAGTGTTGTTTTTTATTTTATATTTGTGTGTGTGGAGTTCATTGGAGTCAGCTCTGATAGATGGGCTTAAAAAGGGGACTCAGCAGAAGATAAACGGTAAGGCTCCCCGAGATCTTCTGACCAGATAGCCTCAGAGAAAGGAAAATCCTTACACCAGCTTCATGGCCCAGATGTGATGACAGTGTTCGGTAAATTCTCGTGGAACATGGATCCGAACAAGTTCATGAATTTCCCTTCCTTAAGGACGGAAATAAAAGAAAATTCTCTGCTCAGCATTACAAGAGGAAACTCATTAATGGGGAAGAAACTCATCGAAACTGGTTACAATATTCAATGTCGAAGGACTCTGTGTTTTGCTTTTGCTGAAAGTTGTTTAGAAATCAAGCAATGGGTACATCACTTACTGAAAATGGTTCGAAGGACTGGAAAAAACATATCTTAATTCTCTCTTCACATGAAAGAAGTACAGAAAAATTGTAATGTTTTCAAAATTGGAAAGAACTTGAATTATGATTGAAAAAAGGAAAAACTATCGATGAAGAAAATTTAAGTGTGATCAAGGAAAAAGAAGAATATTGGCAACAAGTATTAGAGCGTCTGCTTGCTTTAGTGAGAGTTCTCGGTGGGCAAAATTTAGCATTCCGCGGCCGCGGTAGAAATGAAAAATTATACACTCCAGGTAATGGAAACTTTTAAAAATTTGTTGAATACCTAGCTTTGTTTGATCCAGTCATGAAGGAGCATGTACGTAAAATAACTGATGATGAAACACAGGTTCATTACTTAGGAAAAAATATGCAGAATGAACTGATTCAAATCCTAGCAAATGCCATTAAAAAGAAAATTGTAGAAGCTTCCCATTCTGCAAAATACTTTTCAATAATACTGGACTGTACACCAGATGTGAGTCATGTTGAACAAATGATGATGATCATTCTTTTTGTGGATATGGAAAAGTCTGCAGATGAAGATAATGTTGAAGTGCTTATAAAGGAACATTTTTGGGGTTTTGTACCACTGAAGGAAACGACTGTAGCATTTATGACTGAAACTATTCTACAAGAGCTTGAAACAATGTCATTATCTGTTGAAAATTTATGTGGTCAAGGCTATGATAATGGGAGTAATATGAAGGGTAAAGACAATGGTGTGCAAAGGAGAATGATGGAAATCAATCCTAGGGCCTTTTTCGTTCCTTGCAGTGCGCATTCTCTGAATTTGGTTCTCAATGATGCTGCTAGATGCTGTTTGGAGGCAAGCAGTTTCTTTCACCTGGTGCAACGTGTTTATGTGTTTTTCTCAGGCTCAACACGCCGTTGGGAGATTCTGACTCACCATTTGAATTCTCTAACTGTGAAACCACTTAGTCAGACAAAATGGGAGAGTCGCATTGATGCTTTGAAGCCTCTTCGCTATGAACTTGGAAACATTTACAATGCCTAATTGAAATGTCTGATGATACTACCTTTACTGGATCATCTGGCAATATGGCACGTTCAGATGCAGAAGCTCTTGCAAATGGCCTTTCCAAGTTCAAATTTGTGACTTCACTCATTTTGTGGTATAATATCCTTTTCAAGATTAGCCTCCCTAGTAAGCAGGAAAAGAACTTGAACATACATTCTGCTATTCAAAAACTGCAGCAAACTAAAAATATTCTGGAGGAATTCAGAAGTGATAAAGGGTTTGAAAGAACACTGGTAGATTCTCTCGAGCTTGCTGAAGAAATAGACTTTCCGACAGAATTTGAACCAGAGTCAATTCGCATTCGGCAAAAGAAACAGCAGTTTTCATATAAAGGACGAGACACACCCATTCAGAACCCAAAACAAAGGTTCAACGTAAATTTCTACTTCACAGTCCTTGATACTTCTATTCATTCGGTTGACGAAAGATTTCAACAGATGAAGCAGCTAGAGTCTGTATTTGGTTTTCTATATGATAGCCACAGCTTGCAAAAGAAAACAGCAAAACAGATAAGAGAATTTTGTATAAAACTGGAGTCGGCATTGACTCATGAAAATTTAAAAGACATTGATGCTACAGATTTGTGTAGTGAGCTTCAGGCTTTTTCAAGATGACTTAAGAAACATTCCACTCCTGAAGAAGTACTGAAGTTTATTTGTGAAAATAAACTCAGACAGTTTTCCAAACATTTTTATACCTCTACACATTCTTTTAACTTTGCCAGATTCTGTAGCTAGTGGGAAATGTAGCTTCTCAAAGTTAAAATTGATAAAAACATATCTGCGTTCAACAATGGTGCAAGAGAGACTTGTTGGACTTGCCACAATGTCAATAGAGCATGAAATAGCTGGAAAATGGGATCTAAAAGAACTAGTGGCTGAATTTTCAAAACTTAAAGCAAGAAAAGTCATGTTTTAAGAGCACAGAGTGTTTTTTATTCGGAGTGTTTTGTAAATACAGGTTAAAGTTCATTGAAGAGTTTTCTTGTTTCTTTCTATATTGGATGTGGTGGTAATGGCAGTTAAAGCAGGATAGCGTAATGGATGATTTTGGATTTGTAATAATAAAAATTATAATTAACATTTTCATGCATTTTTATTTGAAATCGGACTGAAATATCATCTAGCTGTCATATACAAATCTATTCTGAAAAATTTGTGTCTCTATTTTACCTGATCTCAGAAACATTGGTTGGACACATGGGTGGACGGACAAACTGAATAATTAAGCCTCTGTTTAAAAAAAAAAAAACGCATAAAAAACATTACAAGGAAAAAAGAGGAAAAATATTGCCCAGCTCTAATCTCACCTCTGGAGCAAACCACACTGATAACCTGCCCGACTCTAACCCCACAGAGGGAGAAAAGCATCCACCTTGGATCTCACATGATGGCAGCATCCCTGGAAGGACCCTTGGCTAAAAACAAGGCAGGGCAGAGGACCAAAGCATGTCCCAAGGTGTTTGCAAAATAAAACAGGGATTTCTAACACAGACACATGATCTACAATAGCTAAGAGCCTAGTGGCACCAGAATCTCAGCTGCCCTGGAATAACCTGTTCCTTCATTAACACCACATAATCACTTCTAGGTGAGCAGAGATGTTTTTTCCCTCCTGCATTGTATCAGCAGCTCTTGGGATGCATCCGCTAGAGCAGGGGTGGGCAAACTTTTTGGCCCGAGGGCCACATCTGGGTGGGGAAATTGCATGCAGGGTCGGGGCAGGGAGTTTTGGTGCGGGCGGGAGTGCGGGGTGTGGGTGCGGTGTGCAGGAAGGGGCTCAGGGCAAGGGGTTGGGGCAGAGGAGGGGTGCGGGGTGTATGAGGGGGCTCAGGGAAGGGGGCTGGGGTGCAGGATGGGTGTGGGGTGCGGCAGGGGCCTCAGGGCAGGGGGCTGGAGTACAGGAGGGGAATGGGGTGTGGCTGGGGTGTAGGAGGGGTGTGGCAGGGGGCTCAGGGCAGGGGGTTGGGGTGCACAGGGGTGCAGAGTGCAGCAGGGGGCTCAGGGCAGGGGGTTGGGGTGCAGGAGGGATAAGGGGTGTAGGCAGGGTGCTCAGGGCAGGGGGTTGGGGTGCAGGAGGGGTACAGGGTGCAGGCAGGGGGCTCAGGGCATGGGGTTGGGGTGCAGGAGGGGTGCGGCAGGGGGCTCAGGGCAGGGGGTTGGGGTGCACAGGGGTGCAGAGTGCAGCAGGGGGCTCAGGGAAGGGGGTTGGGGTGCAGGAGGGGTACAGGGTGCAGGCAGGTGGCTCAGGGCAGGGGGTTGGGGTGCAGGAGGGGTGCGGCACAGGGCTCAGGGCAGGGGGGTGGGGGTGCAGGAGGGATGCAGGGTGCAGCAGGGGGCTCAGGGCAGGGAGTTGGGGGGATGGGGTGCAGGAGGAGTTCGGGCTCCGGCCTGGCACCGCTTACCTGGAGCGGCTCCGGGGTGGCAGCGACGTGCACTGGGGCCAAGGCAGGCTTCCTGCCTGCCCTGGCCCCATTCCGTGCCACACCCAGAAGCAGCCGGCACCACGTCTCTGTGGCCCATTGGGGGCGGGGGGGATGACAGAGATCTCCACGCACTGCTCTTGCCTGTGGGTACCTCACCTGAAGCTCCCATTGGCTGTGGTTCCCCATTCCCAGCCAATGGGAGCTTGGGGGGAGGTACCCACAAGCAACAGCAGTGCACGGAGCCCTCTGCCCCCTCCCCCCGCGGGCCCCAGGGATGTGGCGCCAGCCATTTCTGAGAGCGGTGTGGGGCCTGCAGCACCACAGGGGGCAATCCTACATGCCGGATCCAAAGCCCTGATGGGCCAGATCCGGCCCGTGGGCCGTAGTTTGCCCACCCCTGCGCTAGAGGAATCCACAGCTCAGGCTGCCCTGTCTGCTTGAAGTCAGTCACCAAGAGGTACCCAGAGGTGAAGACTAAAAACTAAGGGCCAGGTCATGAGCTTGGGTAAATTGTTACACTTCCATTGAGTTCATGATAGTTTGGACTATTTATGCCAACTGGGAATCTGGCCTTTGATTTCCATCGAGCGATGTCAATTTGCATTAGCTGGGGATCTAGCCCATTACACAGTTATAAATCCATATATTTTGCCTGCCAATCTGATCTGAAGCTGATTCAAAAGTTCTGAACCAGTCAGCACTTTCTTAGCTCTTTGCCCCATGGGTTTAATTACAAGTGTAACTTTTATTGGTGATGGAGAATGGTTCAGTCCCACTAGGGATAGAACCTTGGAGGAATTCAGTGTTGCACAGTTTTCAAGTATCTGATCTTCAGCTTCTGTTGGGATGAATGGCCCAAAATCTTTCTTTCTTTCTTTCTTTCTTTCTTTCTTTCTTTCTTTCTTTCTTTCTTTCTTTCTTTCTTTCTTTCTTTCTTTCTTTTTCAGACATTACATTAATGTTTCTCTTACTACAGACAGCACTAAACTAAAAAGCTCAATGGGCTGCAGATGCAATGCTGGACAACTTTTTAAAAATATTTAATTCACATTGGTCGCCCAGCAGGTGTAAATTGGCTGTAGCTCCTTTGGAGTCAATGGGCCCTGCTGCCTGTTCTGCAGAGTGTTAATCGCCCTCTTCATGTTAATTGCCCACTTCCTTTTAAGTGGTCTCCTAAAACATGTGTGATCCCCTTATGCATAACAATATGTCCCATCTTCTACTGATCTTGGACACTATGGTTCTCTTCTCCAGACCAGAGGAAGAGCTCTGTGAAGCACAAAAGCTTGTCCCATCCACCAACAGAAGTCGGTCCAATACAAAATGTTACCTCATCTTCTTTGTCTCTCTCAAAATCTTGAAAAATCTTGCAGGATGGGAAACCCATTTCCCACCCAGCTGAACTCTTCAAGTATTCTTCCCTGCTCGGTGCCTGGTTACCCTGTCGATCTAGATAACAATACAACTTAGCTGTAGATCTCAAAGTGATTTATCAAGCCGGGTAAGTATCATCATCCTCATTTTTCAGATTGTACAGAGAGGGGAAAGTGATTGGCCAGAGGTCACACAGCAGCTCAGAGGAATATAACCTGAGTGTCATGAGTATCAGTCCCTTAGGGTATGTCTACACAGGGATAAAAGCCCTGTGGCTTGGCTGTGGCAGGCCTGGGTCAGTTGATTCGGGGTTGCAGAGCTTGGTCTGTGGGGCTAAAAACTGCTGTGTAGGATCCTAGAGCTCAGGCTCCAGCCTGGGTCCGAATGTCTGCACAGCAGTTTTTCAGCCCCGGAGTCTGAGCCCCATGAGGTGGAGTCAGCTGACCCAGGCCAGCCATGGTTTTTTTATCCCTGTGAAGACATACCTTAGTAATATTGCTCCCTCTGGTCATGTAGCAATTGTGACACTGACAGGCCAGCTCAGGTCAGAGCAATAGGCCAATGAACTTGTTTGTTGTTAGGGCTTCTCCTACCCTCCCTTGGTTCTTGTCATGCAAGCAGAAAGCAGATAGCCAGAGTCCAAAATGCAGGCAATGCGATGTTTATTGGGGTTAACAAGCAAGCATAACCACAGCTCTTTACACCAATAGAGCTTCCTCTCCCTCCTCCTTTGAGTGGGCTTAATTATACCTGTAGTGTATGCCTCTGGTACCACCCTTGCAATGTATGGTCCTATTCCATTTTGGAGGGCCTTGAATCTGGGGGCCTCAGTACCATCACTTTTGTACCCCATGGGAGGGGTAGGGAGTGAGCTTATGCACTGGTCAGGGTTACCTTTTTCATTGGCTTTTAGTGTTCCCTATAGCTCCCCCCATCTCCCGGGCCCCTCCCAACTGGTTACTTGACCTTGTCTTGGGAGAGGAGTCAGACAGCCGTCAATTATACACTGTATATCAAACTCCCACCATATACAGCAACACTTTAACTCTATTTCTTATCTTTTCTCTTTGTACTAAAAAAAACCATCTGGCTGTAGGCAGAAGCAACACACACTGTTTTTTTTTTTTTTCCTTGTTCACATACGTTGATACGGGTATAAGATACAAACAATTATATTTTTAAAACCTCAAAATTCAAGTGGGCAAACAAAACCCAAAATTCTATCTCAGGCAAATAAAAAGGCCTACATACTATATTACCATCACTAACGTGTTAATATCAACAAAATGTTAAGTGTACTAATTCACTCAAGTGTTAATTTAGTTCAAAGGAAATGGGAATGATATTGTCTTCACTTGTCTGTAACCTGCTGAATGCTATCCCCTTACATTATGTATATCCCTGTACTTAATTAACCCTAGATCCAAAGTGTGAATTTACTTGATGTGTGAACTTCATGAAAACTAACAAAGGATTGTTGTATGCTGTTACATTACAATTTACACTGCATGTATCCCGGTAATTACATTTGCCCATCAAATGCGATTGGAGCCTTGGAAATGAAGAACATGCTAACTTCAAAGCACGGCTCATTGTGTTCGACAAAGGGAAATCCACAGACCCAGTCTGCATTTAGTCAACAGAGGAAAAACCCATGCTGTGATGGAAACACTTGCCACATTGCTTTCCGGGGAAGACAGCTATAAGAATGGATCCAGGGAATGGTTCTGTATCTCTGGTCACGTCATTCTGTCTGGACAACAGTTCCCATCTATAACATGGATATAATAAAAAGAACAAGGAGTACTTGTGGCACCTTACATACTAACAAATTGATTTGGGCATAAGCTTTTGTGGGCTAAAACCCACATAATCAGATGCATGGAGTGGAAAATACAGTAGGAAAAAATATATATACAGAGAATATGAGAAGATGAGGGTTGCCATACCAACGTAACAGTCGGGGGAAAATTCGCATTTATTCAAGCCATTACATTACTTTGTTTCCTCATGAAAATTTTGGTTTTTTTGTCAAAGAAAACCCCCAACATTTCTCAACGCTGACCATTTTTGTCTGAAAACTGTCAAAACCATTAAATTAAATTAAAAAACACAATTTTCAGCAAAAAATATATGTTCATTTCTTTAAATGAAAAACAGAAAATGTTCAAGGAAAGTGAAGACTTTCTGAGAAAATGTTGTTTGCTGAACCCTGCGATTTATCCATTGGGAAACATGGGGATGGAATGTTTGTGAGCACTCCTGGCTCAGATACTGCAGTCATGGCAGCCATATAGACACTTTAGATCAACAGAGCAGTGAACAATGGGCCTTTTTTTCCTGATCATCTCTAGAGTTGAGTTATGACAGTTCCTTCCATTAGAGGCTATCATGAGGCTGATGTCATTATCAGATTCAATTCATCCATGGGCACCATTTAATTTGGTGCCTGAATGGGAACTGAGGTCTTCTGAGCTGGCCTCTGGGCATAAGGAAAAAGTTACATTCCATGTGCAGCACTGGATGAGTTGATTTTTCACCTTCTGTGAAGCACCAAGTATTGGCTATTGTCCAGAGCCACCAAGTATGTCAGTGGCAAAACCAAAAACCAAGTCCCATGAAAGCTGGGTGCATAGTACCTTGGAGGACCTGGGCCTGGAACAAGTTCTGAATTCCTATCTACTGCACAAACTTCCTTAGACTCCCTTGAAAATAAAAGCCCAAATATGTATTTTTTTGCACAATTCTGGAGTCCTTTCAGGATGAAAATGTGGCTCAAAATAATGATTCCAAATTTTGTATTTTAAAATTAACAAGAAGGCAATTACAAACATTGAAGGACCCCTAAAATGAGCTGGACTTTGCATGCGAGGAAATGATCCATTGTAGGCATCACCTTTCAACGGACTAAAATCTCACCATTTTAGGAGCTGCAGGAAGACAGCAGCTTTTGTTTTTTATACCAGGCTCAGCGGTAAGTCATTATTAATGTTCACTTCCAAACATACTGTCAAGGCTACTTCCCCACTCTGAACTTTAGGGTACAAATGTGGGGGCCTGCATGAAAACTTCTAAGCTTAACTACCAGCTTAGATCTGGTCCGCTGCCACCACTCCCAATGTGCTAATTCCCTTCCATGGGTAGCCTTGAGAGACTCTTCACCAATTCCCTGGTGAATACAGATCCAAACCCCTTGGATCTTAAAACAAGGAGAAATTAACCATCCCTCCTCTTTTCTCCCACCAACTCCTGGTGGATCAAGATCCAACCCCCTTGGATCTAAAAACAAGGAAAAATCAATCAGGTTCTTAAAAAGAAGGCTTTTAATTAAAGAAAAAGGTAAAAATCATCTCTGTAAAATCAGGATGGGAAATAACTTTACAGGGTAATCAAACTTAAAGAGCCCAGAGGACCCCCCTCTAGCCTTAGGTTCAAAGTTACAGCAAACAGAGGTAAACACCCTAGTAAAAGGTACATTTACAAGTTGAGAAAACAAAGATAAAACTAACACGCCTTGCCTGGCTGTTTACTTACAAGTTTGAAATATGAGAGACTTGTTCAGAAAGATTTGGAGAGCATGGATTGATGTCTTGTCCCTCTTAGTCCCAAGAGCGAACTCCCCCAAAACAAAGAGCACAAACAAAAACCTTCCCCCCACCAAGATTTGAAAGTATCATGTCCCCTTATTGGTCCTTTGGGTCAGGTGTCCGCCAGGTTACCTGAGCTTCTTAACCCTTTACAGGTAAAAGGATTTTGGAGTCTCTGGCCAAGAGGGATTTTATAGTATTGTACACAGGAGGGCTGTTACCCTTCCCTTTATAGTTATGACACATACACATGCACAAAATAATATTTGCCCATAAATACACAATCATGTACACATAGAAACACACACACAATAATCCACAGTCAAAACACACATGTAGTGATACAATATTTTTCACTAATAAACACACAATATTGTGTATTCACACACGCAACAATAATGCACACTTGCACTTCAGAAGAAGCACTGACAACACACACAAAAGTTACACAATATTTTTCAGTAATAAACACATAATATTGTACATTCACATCATGTATGTTCTCAAGGACACACACAGGAATAGAAAACTCACATGCACATTGATTTCAACTCAGGTATACACTCACAATAATGTACACTGATAACAACACACATATGAGCAGTGTATTTGACTAGCAAACACAGTGAAAGAAAAGTCTCAGTACATTGCAATTATAATGTAATCTCACAAAAAGAAACACATAAGCCAGATCTACACTAGAAACTTTCACCATCATAGCAATGTCGACTTGGAAGTGTGATTTTTTTTTGCAACATTTCTATACCGGAAAAACCCCTAGTGTAAACATGGTTAATCCACCTTAAAAAGCGCGATGTGGCTTGTTTTTCTCAGAGAACGAGTGAAAGCAATTCCAGCAAAACTTCTAGTACATTTACATTAGGGGAGTTTGTTTGTATTACTATAGCAGCAAAACTTTTCCAGTGTCTCGCTATACATTCTCTCTCTTCTACTCATATAAACACAGACACACACACATACACTCACATTTACACGCACACAGATTCACCCCCCACCAAGTTATTTAGGTACCTAAGTCTTATTTTCAAAAGTGACCTTGGCACTTATAAATATAATAGAGCCAGCTTTTTAAAGGTATTTAGGTGCCTATAGAGGAGTACCAAAATAACCTAGGTGCTTAATACCTATAGAAATCAATGGGTGTTAAGTGCTAAGATGTTTTTGAAAATCTCATAATGCACCGAAATACCTTTAAAAATCTGACCTGAGTGACTAAGGTATTTTTGAAAATGGAACCTTGCCACATAAGTGCTTTTGCAAATGTTACCCCTCGCCATGAGGCAGCCGCCAGCCAGAGGCAGATACGATTGCTCACGATGGTGACGTATTGCAGCAGGTATCAGATGATGATATAGAAGTCTAAGGACATGACATCAAAGAGGAAGAACTCCATGCAGTCCATCAAGAAGTGGAAGTAGGCCTGGGCATGGTAGCAAGGGAAGGAATTTGTCTCCCGATTGCTCACCATCGGGATGACCATGCTGGTGAGGACATCTAGGAGGGAGAAGTTGGTGATGAAGGGGCATACTGGACTGGTGAGTTTGGAGAACAAGACCCAGAGATTCTGGCTTTGAGATAAACTTTTATTTCATGTTAATAATCCAGAACCCAGAAAGGGAGTATAATTCCAGTGCACCAATGGCAGGGCTTTATTTGATTGGGAAAGGAGAGTAACTTGTACAGTGTCAGGGTCTGACACCAATTTGGTGTTAGCCTTAAACCCTATCCATAACCCTACCCATAGGCAACAGAGACTTAAGTATAAGTTTTTCTTTAAACCTTCAATGGGGCCTCTCGTGTTTAAAGTTAGGATGTGTTGAAGTGGCTGCGGAATCAGGGCCTTTGTACAGAATATTCAAAGTGAGTTTTAATTCCATAATCATGAGTTTTTGGACCAGATCTTCAGATGGTGTAAATTCTCAGAGATCAATTGACTTCAACAGAGCGATGACAATTTAAACCAGCTGAAAATTAGCCCCTTGATGTTTCAGGAACCAATGTGTGATACTTCCATTTATTCAGAGAAACAAAACACAGCATGTTTAAAATGTATCCAGTCAAAACAGCTCGAAGTCCAAACACCGAGTACTTTTGATGAGCTGTTTGTAAATGAGTGATGGAGTAAGATATAGTCATAAAAAATCTTTGCTAAATATAAGATTTAATAAGGAGTACTTATAAGAAAATCATGATGTGGACAAAGACAATCATTAACAGGAAAAGAAGCACCATAATTTTCATAGATTATTTGTTATGTAGCTAGCTAGTTATCTAATCACATGATCTGTTTTTGTCTGTCATATATGTAGTGTACAGAACCATGCACAAAGACAGTATTATAATACTAATAACTTCTGAGATCCTTTCTCAGCTTGGAAGTGAGTAGATCTACATGGGATATTGTATGGAACACCAGATAAGTGAATGTGATGGCACTTTTCCACTTACACCAAGGCTAGAACAAAATGACCCCGAACAACTGACTTACACCAGTATTTATGTCACTACTGAGTGGAGCCCAGACACTTTGGGCCAGAATCTCATCAGTATTAAACTGGTGATGTCAATGGTTCTAGTCTATATTGGTGCTGGTTTAGATGAGTTAGGATATCAGACCCTTACATTTCTGTCATACTCACTTTCTCCAGGGGTCTGTCAGCCAATTCTGGATCCTTGTGTATATAGGCTATTGGCCAAATCCTAATTTCTTTGAAGTGAGAGGCTAAACCTCAGTGACTCCAATGCAATCAAATTTGGCCTCATTATCCCAAGTTAGATTTTCTTTAGAAAACATTGGAAAAAGTTTATCTTCAAAACATTCTTTGCACCATAGCAAGAATGACACAGCTCTTACATAGAGAAGATGGGTGAGGTAATATCTTTTATTGCGCCATCTTGTGTTGGTGAGAAGGACAAGCTTTCAAGCTACACGGAGCTCTTCTTCAGGTTAAAATAATAAAAGACAGCTACTTGAGGCTTTTTGTCTCTTAACATGTAATTAATAATACAATAATATCCCAACAGTATATACATAATCATTTCAGGAGGAACTTAGCCATGCAGAAACTTCTTTTCCACACTTTTATCATTGTGGGGAGCAAACCTTTAGCTCACTCAAAAAACCGGATCAAAGAGATGACATAAGAGCACTCTCAAGAGAAGGCAAACATTGAATATCCTGTCTTACCAAACACTCAAGACCTCTCCAGGCCTTCCCACCTGCAAACCCACCTGGAACAAAGAAACAAATAAAAACAACAAACAACTAAACAAAAATAAACTAAAAATCTGACAAACAAAAAAAACCCCAAAGAACAAATGCATTGATACCATTGAAAAATAAGAAGAGCCAGAGAACTCACTAGGGACTTTGCTATGGCTACTGATTTTATGTACAAGGTTATCACATAGAATGGTGATGGCTAGCAGTAGATAGATAGATAGATAGATAGATAGATAGATAGATAGATAGATAGATAGATAGATTCCAATCTTAATTACATTGATGTAAACCTTTAGTAACTACTTTTTTTCTTGAATTGTTTGTCTGGATTTTTATTAGTGTAAATACCCAATTCTGCATAAACAGATTGCACAGTATGTTCTCATGAAGGCAATAATGCCATCAGATGATTATATTTATAAAGAGATATAGAATGAAATCGTGATCAGTGGTGAAATATAGACATTTTATTCTTGCTGAATAACCTCCAACCTATCAGTTTACTCAGTGCAGCTTTCATTTCTTTGTTTCTCATGCTGCAGATGATCGGATTCATCATTGAGGGCATTATGGAATAGAGAACAGCCACCAAGAGATTCAGATCTGAGGTTGAGTTGGAGGTGGGTTTCAGGAAGGCAAAGGTGGCAGTGAAAAGGAATAAGGAAACCACAATGAGGTGAGGGAGGCAGGTGGAGAAGGCTTTATGCCGGCCCTGCTCAGAAGGGATTCTCAGCACTGTTTTGAAGATCTGATAATATGACACAGTTATAAAAGCAAAGCAGATTAAACATAAAAGCACACTAAGAGAAATAACAACAACTTCACCGAGGTATGAGTCAGAGCAGGCAAGGTGGAGGAGCTGGGGGATTTCACAGAAGAACTGATCCACCATGTTGCCTCCACAGAACGATATTGCAAACGTGTTCCCGGTGTGCAATGCAGAGTAGAGAAAACCACTGATCCAGGCACTGGATGCCATTTGGACGAAAGCTCTCCTAGTCATCACCATCTCATAGTGCAGTGGTTGGCAGATGGCGACGTATCGGTCGTACGCCATGATGGTCAGTAAGGCAAAATTTGCTGAAGCAAAGAATAAGAAAAAAAAGACTTGGGCAACACATCCAGAATAAGAAATTGATCTGGTGTTCATGAGGGAATTGACCATGGATTTGGGGATGGTGACAGAGATGTAGCCGAAGTCTAGGATGGACAGATTCATCAGGAAGAAGTACATGGGGGAGTGAAGGTGGTGGTCGAGGGCTATGGCTGTGATGATGAGAAGGTTCCCCAGCAGGGATATCAGGTAAAGCACTAGAAACACCACAAAATGTAAAATCTGCAGTTCCCAAATGTCAGAAAATCCCAGGAGAAGAAATTCGGTCACAGTGGTTTGGTTGGACATTTTCTTCCTCAGTACACTGTGTGATGGCTGTGGAGGGAATGAGAAGTACAATGGTCAGGATTAGAGTGACAGAGAGAATGGTCCTGTTTCTCCTTTCCCTAATATCTCATTATATGAATGTCAAAGGTGCACAGAACTCATCACTTACAATGAGTAGGTGTTGTTAATGCTCCTCGCCTCTGACAATCAATCAGTCATGTTATCACTCTAGTGTAACCTCCTTTAAACTCAACACAGCTTCATCACTTTATCCCATCCTAGGATTTTGCCCATGGTGTGGCTTGATAAAATGCAGTATGAAGGATGGAACAAAGCACACTCCAAATTGCGACAATCAACAAGCTCACAACTTGGGCATGAAACTAATAGACTAAAATGCTAACACAGCCTGATTCCCACTTTGTAGGGCAATATGACGTAGACTCCTCCAGCATTGTAAGTAGTTTCTACCCCAAGCTCTGTGCCTAGACGGCCAGCTGCCTGCTTCCAAATTGATTTATGGTAACAACTCCCAGCTGCACTTCGGCCTGCATGTAACAATGGACCAGCAGCATCCCTCCGTTACCGCTATGTTGTATCATTTACTCTGCCCTGTGCGGTGCAGGGGTGGTCAGGACACTTGGGCTCTACTCTTGTCTCTGCCAGTGACCTGCTGTGTGACCTTAGGCCAGTCATTTCCCCTCTTTCTGCCTCTGTTTCCTCCTCCCCCTTTCTCTGCTGTTTCACCTTAGGCCAGTCATTATTAATGTTCTCCAATTTATTTAAAATTTACGGCTGGTTGGAAATTTTCAGCTGTGTTATTTTTAATGGAGATTGGATTTTCATCTAAACACCACCACCAACAACAAAATCGTAGAATCTGTCTGCTTCCCTCAAACATTTTAGGATTCTTTTGTAAAGAAACTGAAAACTCAAAAACCAAACTTATTTGGTTTTGTGATTAAAAAAAATCCAGTTTTCAGCAGAAAGTTTTCATTTGCCAAAAACTGGGGGGGGGGGAAATGATTTGGGGTCTTCAGTGAAAAGTCAAAATTTTCCCAAAGGGTGGAAAATTTCCAATTAGCAGCAGGTATTTGATTAAACTGAAAGTAAAAGTCATAATGAGTTCATAATGTAAGTCTTATTTAGCATCTTAAGTTTCCCCTGTATGTTGATCACCCAACATATTTAATTGAAATAGCAAACTTACTGTACTGATCTTTGTGGATTTTTTGCCAACATATGACACATTCAGTCATCCAGCACCAGGATTCTTTGGTTAATATCTATCTATTAGACCAGAATCTAGAAGCTAAAGGCACAGGTATCCGAGAATCCTTTCCCCACCTCCTCATTCTGAGACTGAACTGACAGAACTAGACTGATACCTATTGCTCTCTGCAGATGAGATGTGTGTAGATGGTGTTGAGCATCACTGGCATTAAAGGATTGATGTTGTGGGAAGGTAATTTATTCATGTCTATTTCTTAAGGGCTTTCAGGAGTCACTCCCTGGAGCCCTGCACAGCTCATCAGCAGAGGCCCAGAGGCAAGTGCATAGATGCCTAGATGATAAAGCCAAAAGAGCCATTCTGTCCCTCAAGTCTGACCCCCACATAGCACAGGCCTATGATCTCCGCCAGCATTCCCTGATTCTTGCCCTTCTTCTGTGTTATCTGTGGGCCAGGATTACAAAGATGGAGACAGGCACCTACGGGGATTGATCAATGCTCCTAAATGAGCTAGGTGGCTAAGTCCCATGGTCATTCAGTGGGAGTTAGGAGCTTAACCTGCTTAGATGCTATTGTAAATTCCAATAGGCACCTGTCTCCTTCTTTAGGTGCCTTTGTAATCCTGGTTCTGTGTCTATCTTGTTCACTTCCAAGGCCTGGCCTTCTCCTGAATTTCAGATAATGTAGGCTGGGATTCACAGAAGAGCCTATGGGAGTAAGGCGTGTACATCTTGGGCTCCTAACTCCCTTAGACTCCCTTGAGAATCCCAGACTGAAATGATAACTAGTACAGCCAGGGATCTAGAGATAGGAGGTCACAAGATGCCAAAAACTATGCAGCTATGTTACTTCAACTCTCTGTGGCTCACTTTACCAAAATCTGGGGCATAATATTTGAGACAGGATGAAAAATTGATAACGAAACTTTTATTTAGAGATGATCCATGATTCAGTTTTATTTGAGCTCTTAATGAATGTTCATAGATCTGGGTGAAATATTTGTCTTTTTTTCCCAAACAGAAATTAACTGTGTTCCACAGAACTATAGCAATCGCCAGAGTCCAGTGCCCTGGCTCTGACAGGGGCCAGCAACAGATACTGCATCACCCACAGCCTGGAACAACAGGGATGGGACTGGGAGATCTGCCCCCACTGCAGCATCTGCAGCATCGTCTACCTGAGTCTGAAGAGGGCCTGAGACAATGGCTATAGGAGAAGGGAACTGCCCCAGGCATCTCCATGGGGCTTGAACTCCCAGCACCACTGCTCTGGAGCACCCCACCAACCCCACCCCAGCAGGGGGCTCAGTGTGCAGGGGGAGGGGAAGAGCACAGCAATCCTGACCCCCTCACCCAAGCAGATACACCCTGGCTGGGGAGGTAAGGACTCGGAGTACCATGACTGCCCCCTGCCTGTCTGTGGGCACCATGCTGATCCCGAGGGGTTCAGGGACAGTCACCTGCTCCTCTTCTGGGACAGAGCAGGGGTCCTATGCCACTGTCCCAGCCTCTCTTTGAGAGCCCCCTGCCACTGACACTCCACGTGGGACACCAGATCAAGGGGGCCGAGTCCCTTGCATGGCCCTAGAGTGTCTGAATCCAACCCTGAGAATCAGCAGAGCTTTATTGGACTAAATGTGCCTCTTTCCCCAGGTTCCTGGGAACAGCCCTGCTCAGAGCAGTGACTCCTGGAGGGACCAGAGCCAGCAACTGGAGAGGGAGGGCCAGGTACCCTGCCCCCCCTCAATGGACAATTCTGCACTAACCTCCATATCAGGGAGATTCCCTGTGAGTGAGTGGCTGGTTGGAGACCTGCACCATGGTGGCTTAATTCATTCTATGACTGAATGTAATTGTGAAGGCTTTCACGATCCCTGTCAGTGCCTTACCCTGCTGGTTATTTTGTCTCAATGATACCTTGTGGCAGTGGGTTCCCCAGGTTAGCTATGTACTGGCAGAGGCCACCCTGGAAATACTGTTTAGAAAAGTGACTGGGTCAAGCAGAGAAAGGATGAGAGATGGGAAGGAAGGAAATGGTGGCCAGTGCTTGCCAATGTGGAGAAGGAAGAGATAATGCGCAGATGTTTGGAGTCAGGGGTGGGGGGCTGTTCCCTGGGGCTGGGTCCATTTTAGGGGAATGGGGCTGAGCAGAGGAGGGGACTGGTGGGCAGAGGGGTTAAGCAGGAATCTCTGATGAAGCTGAGTCAGGAACTCTGGGTGGTGGAACTGGCTCTGGGCCATGGAAAGGGGAATCTCAAAGAACAGGTGCTGAGAGGGTCTGTGGGGTGGAGGGTTGTGAGAGGGAGGGAGAGGATTAGGGACTGTGGATGTTTGTTTGGGGGTCTGGGCTGTGTGAGGCAGAGGGAGGGAAACACTCAGGGAGTAGAATAAGGGGGTTCAGGAGGTGGAGGATGCAGCAGGGGCTGGAGTCAAAGGGGCCTGAATCTCCTCTTCCTTAGACCAGACATAATCCATTGTAACACCATGGACTTCCCAGTGGAGAGTGAGGGGGGAATCAGGCACCTTGACTGCAATGGAGTTACTCCTGATTTACACCAGGGTGAGAGAGAGAAAATCAGCCCCATTGACTCCAAAGTAGTTACTTCTAACTTTTCTTAATGTTGGTTTGTTTTGGTGCTGATTTTTTGTGCCCAGATAGAGATCAAACCAGGGCTCAGATCCTCACAGCAGGAAGCATTTCCAGTGCTCAAGCCACCCCAGCAGCCCTTTGGGGGAAATAAAGTTCCAGTGTTATTAGCCAGAGTTTAGCTCTCAGTTGGGCCCTTCAGCCTCAGAAGTGCTTGGAATCGTGCTGAATGGATTACACATGGAAGGTGCATGGAGAGAGCATGAGCTGGTTGAAAGCTACCTATAAGGTGGAATGTTCTGGCTGGCAAAACTGCATGGCAGCTGGGCACTTTGAGTTCAGAGCTGACCCTTAGAAGACATCTGAAACTAAGGGCATGTCTACACTATGAAATTAGGTCGATTTTACAGAAGTCGATCTTTAGTAAGCGGTTTTATACAGTTGATCGTGCGTATTCCCACTAAGCACATTAGGTCAGCTGAGTGCGTCCTCAATACCGTGGTTAGCATCGACTCACGGAGTGGTGCACTGTGAGTAGCTATCCCACAGTCCCCGGTGCCCGTTGGAATTCTGGGTTAAGCTCCCAATGCCTGATGGGGCAAAAACATTGTCGCGGGTGGGTTTGGGTACATGTCGTCAGTCTCCCCTCCCTCCCTCCCTCCTTGAAAGCAACAGCAAACAATCGTTTTGCGTCTTTTTTTCCTGGGTTATCCATGCAGACACCATAGACAAACATGGAGCCTGCTCAGCTGCACACTGCTTTTATGAACATTGTAAACACCCCACACATTATCCTGCACTTTGTGCAGAGGCTAGATAGGAGCTGCCAGCTCGAGGAACATTGTGAGAAGGACACAGACTTTCCTGAAAGCACGAGATGTGGCAAATGGGATATCATGGCGACATTGGGGCATGTTGATACAGTGGAACGCCGATTCTGGGCCCGGCAAACAAGCAGAGACTGGTGGCACTGCATACATACAATATGATGGGGGCTAATTTAGCTACAACAAACCAGGAAAAAGATCTTGGAGTCATCGTGGATAGTTCTCTGAAGACGTCCACGCAGTGTGCAAAGGCGGTCAAAAAAGCAAACATGATGTTAGGAATCATTAAAAAGGGGATAGAGAATAAGATGGAGAATATATTATTGCCCTTATATAAATCGATGGTATGCCCACATCTTGAATACTGCATACAGATGTGGTCTCCTCATCTCAAAAAAGATATACTGGCACTAGAAAAGGTTCAGAGAAGGGCAACTAAAATGATTAGGGGTTTGGAACAGGTCTCATGTGAGGAGAGATTAAAGAGGCTAGGACTTTTCAGCTTGGAAAAGAGGAGACTAAGGGGGGATATGATAGAGGTATATAAAATCATGAGTGATGTGGAGAAAGTAGATAAGGAAAAGTTATTTACTTATTCCCACAATACAAGAACTAGGGGCCACCAAATGAAATTAATGAGCAGCACATTTAAAACAAATAAAAGGAAGTTCTTCTTCATACAGCGCACAGTCAACTTGTGGAACTCCTTGCCTGATTAGGTTGTGAAGGCTAGGACTATAATAGCGTTTAAAAGAGAACTGGATAAATTCATGGAGGTTAAGTCCATTAATGGCTATAAGCCAGGATGGGTAAGGAATGGTGTCCCTAGTCTATTTTTGTCAGAGGGTGGAGATGGATGGCAGGAGAGAGATCACTTGATCATTGCCTGTTAGGTTCGTTCCCTATGGGGCACCTGTCATTGGCCACTGTCGGTAGACAGGATACTGGGCTAGATGGACCTTTGGTTTGACCCAGTACGGCCGTTCTTATGTTCTTATAGTGTTGGAGGTATGGAATGATTCCCAAAGGCTGCAAAACTTTTGCACGTGTAAGGCACTTTCATGGAACTTTGTGAGTTGCTTTCCCCCGCACTGAAGTGCAGGAATACAAAGATGAGACCTGCCCTGACAGTTGAGAAGCAAGTGGTGATAGCCCTGTGGAAGCTTGCAACGCCTGACTGCTACAGGCCAATCAGGAATCAGTTCAGAGTGGGCAAATCTACCGTGGGGCCTGCTGTGATCCAAGTAGCCAGGGCAATCAATAAACTTCTGCTAACAAGGGTAGTGACTCTGGGAAATGTGCAGATCATAGTGGATAGCTTTGCTGCAATGGGGTTCCCTAACTGTGGTGGGGTGATAGACAGAACCCATATCCCTATCTTGGCACTGGACCACCTTGCCAAACAGTACATAAACTGCAAGGGATATTTCTCAATGGTGTTGCAAGCACTGGTGGATCACAAGGGCCATTTCACCGACATCAACATGGGATGGTCGGTAAAGGTGCATGACGCTCAGAACTTTCAGAACTCTGGGCTGTTTGAAAAACTGCAGGAAGGGACTTTCTTCCCAGACCATAAAATTACTGTTGGGGATGTTGAAATGCCAATAGTTATCCTTGGGGACCCAGCCTACCCCTTGCTCCCACAGCTCATGAAGCTGTACTCAGGCAGCCTGCACAGCAGTAAGGAGCAGTTCAACTATAGGCTGAGTAAGTGCAGAATGTTGGTAGAATGTGCCTTTGGATGTTTAAAAGGGTGCTGGCATACTTTACTGAGTAGATTAGACCTCAGCGAAAGCAATATTCCCATTGTTATTACTGCTTGCTGTGTGCCCCATAATATCTGTGAGAATAAGGGGGAGACGTTTATGGCGGGGTGGGACATTGAGGCAAATCACCTGGCGGCCAATTTTGAACAGCCAGACACAAGGGCAATTAGAAGAGCACATCGAGGCGTGCTGCGCATCAGAGAGGCTTTGAAAAACTGTTTAATGACTGACCAGGCTATGGTGTGACAGTTTTGTGTGTTTGTCTTTGATGCAAAGCCGCCCCCTTTGGTGAATGCACTTCCCTGTAAGCCAATCCCCCTCCCCCCTTTCAACCACAGCTGGCACAGGAAATAAAGTCCCTATTGTTCTGAATCCATTCATTCTTTCTTTATTAAAAAAAACTTGAGATCACTGACAACGCTGACTAGTAAAAGGTAGCCTGGGTGGGAGGAGGGAAGGACAAGGCCACATTTCTTATTGTAGCCACACTACAAATCAAGCTGTTTAAATGACAACCTTCTGTTGCTTGGGCCATCCCCTGGAGTTGAGTGGCTGGGTGCCCGGAGCCTTCCCCCCACCCGTGTTCTTGGGCATCTGGGTGAGGAGGATATGGAACTTGGCGAGGAGGGCAGGTGGTTACACAATGGCTACTGCGGTGGTCTGTACTCTATTTGTCTTTCCTGCAGCTCCACCAGATGCCTCATCATGTCCGTTTGCTCCCCCATTAGTCTCAGCATTACCTCCTCCCTCTTCTCATCGTGCTCACTTAATTCTTTCCTGGCCTCTGTCACTGTATGCCTCCATGCATTCAGCTGTGCCCTATCAGTGTGGGAGGACTGCATGAGCTCTGAAAACATGTCATTGTAAGAGCAGAATACTGCTCCTTTCCAGAAAAATGTGATGGTTCTTAAAAAAGCCTTTTGCTTCATTCATCATCCATATCCACGGCCACCTACAGCCTCCACAATGACCACTAACTCCGACCAACAAGCTTTCTTTCTCTTAAAAAATTAGGAAATAAAATGGCTGAAATCTTCATTAACAGAGAGTTACGGTTTCCCAGTGACAACTTCAGAAGGTCGAGTTCAGCAAACCTCACACTTCTAACAAGGAAATGCAGATTTGAATTAAATGCCTTCATAATCATAACTTCCCTGTCCCTGTGCGATGCCCCACGACACCCATAACACACATGACATCCTGTGCCTTTCAATGTTTGAGCACTCTTCCCTCCCCAGCACACAGCCTCACTTTCATGTTACTTTCAGTTCTGCAGCTAGAAAAATAAAAATAGCACAGCACCCAGCTGTGTTCCTGCCAGCTTCCTTGGTGTCGGTGTCTATCTTCTTCTCTGCCGGGTGCAAATATAACAGCACACGCTTCCACTCTGCCTTGTCACTGGAGCTACCTTCACCTGCCCTGCCCTCAAACACAGCCTGCTCCCCTGACAGAACACCACACCTGTGAAATATAACAGCCACTTCATGCCCTTTTACAGCCCCTTTCACACTTGCCCACAGGAGACCACCTAAATTTATACTTCCCTATCCATCATCAAATCCACAGCCTGCTCTCGTATCCCACTTCACTACTGGCTATACCATGGCAAGAAGACACCAGTGCCCTGCTACTGACACAACCTACACAGTTCTGTATTGAATTGATGCTGACGGAACCCTCAAGAGACAGGTGCACCTCTCTCCTTTGATCACATACATGGGGGGACTCAGACCCAGATCTTGTTATATCACAATCACGGCTCTGTGATGTTCCTCAGCTAATTCCAAAATCTCCTCATGTCACAATCACACCTCCACCAACTTGCCCCACCTACTGCCTCCACTATTCAATACAGCTACAGCTAGCACAGTGAATGCAGCTGGAGTGCAGGCAGATAATTCCCAGTGGCTATTGTCAGATCCTGGGGGCAGAGTTAATGTTATGTGAACATGTACATTAATTCTGTATTTCTTGGGTTTCCAAAGTTTAAGTGTGGCTGAACTTAATGTTCTGGAGTGGCAAGAGTATCACTAGGCGACCTCAACTCTGTGTTCACAATTATTATTTTTAGATAGATAGATAGATTCTTATCTAATTTACACTGGTGTAAACCTAGAGTAACTCCACTGACTTCAGTGAATTTAGTCTGGATTATTAATACTGTGAATATAGAGTTTTTGCATAAAAAGACTGCACATCACATTCCCATGGAGACAATAATGTCATCACTTGATTATATCTGTAAAGAAGCACAGTATGCAAACACGGTCATGGGAGAAATCTGGAAATTTTATTCTTCTTGAATAACTTCCCCTCAGTCAGTTTCCTTAGGGCACCTTTTATCTCCTTTTTCCTCATGCTGTAGATGACTGGATTCATCACTGGAGGCACCACAGAATAGAGAACAGCCACCATGACATCCAGACCTGATGTTGAGCTGGAGTTGGGTTTCAGGTAGGCAAAGATACCAGTGCAAAGTAACAAGGAGATCACAATGAGGTGAGGAGGGCAAGTGGAGAAGGCTTAATGCCGGCCCCACTCAGAGGGGATTCTCAGCACTGTTTTGAAAATCTGAACATATGACACAATTATAAAAGCAAAGCAGTTTAAGCCTAAGAACAAGAGAAAAGAAGTAACAACAACTTCACCGAGGTATGAGTCAGAGCAGGCGATCTTGAGCAGCTGGGGGATTTTACAGAAGAACTGATCCACCATGTTGCCTCCACAAAAGGTTAATGCAAATATGTTCTCAGTCTGCATAGTAGAAACGGGAATTCCACTGATCTAGGCACTGGCTGCCATTTGGACACAAGCTCCCCTGTTCATTATATTCTCATAATGCAGTGGTTGGCAGATGGTGACGTACCAGTCGTACACCATTATGGTGAGAAAAGCAAAGTCAACCGCAGTGAAGAAAATGAAGAGAAAAACTTGGGGAACGCATCCAGTGTAAAACATTGACCTGGTGTTCAATAGGAAATTGAGCATGGACTTGGGGAAGGAGACGAAGATGGAACTGAGGTCTAGTATGGACAAATTCATCAGGAAGAAGTATACGGGGGTATGAAGGTGGTGGTCAAGCACTACAAGGATGATAACAAGGAGATTTCCCACCAGGGCTGCCAGGTAAATCCCTAGAAACACCACAGAGTGTAAAATCTACAACTCCTGAACCTAAGACAATCCCAGGAGAAGGAAGTCGGCTGGACATTTTCTTTCTCAGTACATCATGGGCTGCCTGTGAGGAAGGGCAAGGGCAATGGTCAGGTTAGAGCACTCCTGCCTCCTCACCTCTGACAATCACACCACTGGTGAGGATCATTGTCACACCAGTGTAAATCATCACAGCTCCCTTACATTTAGTGTGTCCCTTTCCATGATCTGAGGATCTGGTCCATGATGCGGCTTGATAAAATGCAGTGTAAATATGGAACAAGTTACAACCCTAACCCAACGATCTTAGGAATGATGGTCATTCTATTGCTACAATGGAGAGCTATTTGAGGAAAAAAGAATAAGGCTACATCTACACTACAAAATACGGGGAGTGATTCCCAGATCGCATACACTACCTGCAATAGCTTGACGACAGGCAGTACAAGTCTGAAAAGTAGTATAGCCATGGTAGCATGGGAATCTGTGCCGAATACATAGCCCCAGGTTTCAGGTGGGTTTGTACTCAGCATGGCTAAACCATGCTGCCAACCCTGCTATCGCAGCTGGTGAATCACAGCCCTAGCTTGCTGAGTAGACGTAGCCTAAAAGAATTTGGCTAATTTAACCTAGCAAAACTCCGGCTGGGCTGAGAGGGTAATGATCATTCTTTATAAATACATCAAGGAGGTAAACACAAGGGAGGGAGCAGAGCTATTGATGCTAAAGGACAATGTCGGCACAAGAAGGAATGGGGATAAATTGGCCAGGAGTAAATTCAGCTTGGAAATGAGAAGATTTGTCCCCATCAGAGGAGGGGGTTGGGGACAAAAAACCTAACTGGTGTTAACATAGGGCTACATCAGTTTTTGATGGGGATTATATGACTGGGTTGCCAGTGAGAGCAGGGGACTGGACTTGATGATCCAAGTCCCTTCCAGTCAGTTCTTCTTAGGACAAACAGCAAGGTAACAACTTGGACAGGAAACTTCTAAACCACCAGCACTGCCTGATTCCTTCTTCCCAGGGAAACACGACACAGACACACACACCGCGCCGAGCGCCAGCTCTCTGTAGATGAGCTGTGTGTAGCTGACTTTGAGCTTCCCTGACACTAGAGGACTGATACTGTAGAAGGCTGTCTATTTTCTAAGGGCTTGCAGGGACTACACCCTGGAGCTTTAAACAGCTCAGAAGGACTGGCCCAGAGGCAAAATGTCATACATTCATGGATTTTCAAGCCAAAATGGGTATCCCGCATGGTACCCTGACTCAACCCTAGCTTCTGTGTTACCTGTAGGCCAGGATTACAAAGAGATTTGGGCACCTAAAGATGGAGACAGGCACCCAGTAGAATTTATCAAAGCTCCTAAGTGAGCTAGTTGGCTAAATCCCATGAACATTCATTGAGAGTTAGGGGCCTAACCTGCTTAGGTGGTATTGAAAATTCCAATAGGCATCTTTCTCCATATATAGGTGCCTAAACCCATTTGTAATATAGCCCTGTGTCTATCTTGTTACTTCCAAGGGCTGAGCTTTTTTTTTCACCTGTTGTGAAGCACCAAGTACTGGCTATTGCCCAGAGCCACTAAGTATGTCAGTGGCAAACCAAAAACCAAGTCCCATGAGAGCTAAGTGCATAATACCTTGGAGGACCTGGGCCTGGAAAAAGTTCTGAATTCCTATCTACTTCATGAACTTCCTTAGACTCCCTTGAAAATAAAAGCTCAAATATGTAATTTTTTGCACAATTCTGGAGTCCTTTCAGGATGCAGAATAAAAGCGACATTTGAAAATGTGGCTCAAAATAATTATTGCGAGTGTTGTTTTAAAATTAACAAAACAGCAAATACAAACGTTGAAGGACCCCTAAAATGAGCTGGACTTGGCATGTGAGGAAATGATGCATTGTAGGTATCACCTTTGAATGGACCAAATTCTCACCATTTTAGGAGCTGCAGGAAGACAGCAGCTTGTGATTTTTATACCAGACTCAGCGGTAAGTCATTATTAATGTTCACTTCCAAACATACACATGCACAAAATAATATTTCCCCATAAATGCACAATCATGTACATGTAGAAACACACAAAATAATCCACAGTCACAACACACATGTAGTCACACAATATTTTCCACTGATAAACACAAAATATTGTGTATTCACAAACACAACAACAATGCATACATGTACTCCAGAAGAAGCACTGACAACACACACAAAAGTTACACAATATTTTTCAGTAATAAACACATGATATTGTACATTCACATCATGTATGTTCTCAAGGACACACACAGGAATAGAAAACTCACATGCACATTGATTTTAACTCAGATATACACTCACAATAATGTACACTGACAACAACACATGTGAGCAGTGCACTTCACTAGCAAACACACACTGAAAGCAAAGTCTCAGTACATTGCACTTATAATGTAATCTCACAAAAAGAAACACATAAGCCAGATCTACACTAGACACTTTCACCATCGTAGCAATGTCAGCTTGGAAGTGTGATTTTTTGCAACATTTCTATACCGGTAAAACCCCTAGTGTAGACATGGTTAAACCAGCTTAAAAATGCTTCTGTGGTGTGGCTTGTTTCTCTCAGAGAACCAGTGTAAGCAATACCAGCAAAACTACTAGTACATTTACATTAGGAGAGTTTGTTTGTATTGCTATATCATCAAAACTTTTCCAGTGTAGACCTGGCTATACATTGTCTCACAATACATTCTCTCTCTTCTTCTCATATAAACACACACACACATACTGACAGTTAGGGCTTGGCTACACTTGCGAGTTAGAGCACATTAAAGCAGCCCCAGCCGCCCTAGCTCACTACCCGTTCACACGGGCAAGGCACGTAGAGCACTCTGACTCCACGGCTACAGCGCTCCTGGTATTCCACCTCGGTGGGAAGATTAACGCTTGCTGTGCCTTGGCTGAAACGACCAGGCTTCAGTGTGAATGAGGTGTTGCATTACTGTGCTCTGATCAGCCTCTGGAAACGTTCCATAATCCCCTTAAGTCAAGTGGCCACTCTTGTAATTGTTTTGGAATCGCTGCCGGAATGCAGATATGCCCTTTGAAAGCTCCATTTCTGACAGCCTGCATGCCTATCTGCTCCGACACAGAGCAAACCATTACTGTGGAATGCTGTGTGTGAGAGAGAGAGGCGGGGGCAGAGTGGGGGTCTGCTGCTGTCTGAACTTACAAGACAGCATGCTGACATGCTCTCAGCCCCCCAAAAACCCACTCTCTCTCCCCCCACATACATACAACACACTCCCTGTCACACTCCACCCCACCCACCCCCATTTGAAAAGCATGTTGCAGCCACTTGCATGCTGGGATAGCTACCACAACGCACTTCTCTCTGTGGCTGTTACAAGAGCTGCTAATGTGGCCATGCCAGAGCGCTTGCAGCTGTCAGTGTGGACAGATTGCAGTGCTTTCCCTACTGTGCTCTACGAAGGCTGGTTTAACTCAAAGCACTCTACATCTGCAAGTGTAGCTATGCCCTTACACGTTCACAGATTCTCCTCCATTTACTGCCATTGGGTAAAATTATCATCCCACCAAGTTATTCAGGTACCTAAGTCTTATTTTCAAAAGTGACTTTGGCACTTATAAATATAATACAGCCAGATTTTTAAAGGTATTTAGGTGCCTATGAATGATTACCTAAAGAACCTAGGTGCTTAATAACTATAGAAATCAATGGGAGTTAAGTGATAAGATGTTGTTGAAAATCTCACAACACACCTAAATACCTTTAAAAATCTGGCCTGAGTGACTAAGGCATTTTTGAAAATGGAACCTTGTCACATCAGTGCTTTTGCAAATGTTACCCCTCACCATGAGGCAGCCACCAGCCAGAGGAAGATATGATTGCTCACAATAGTGACGTATTGCAGCAGGTATCAGATGGCCATATAGAAGTCTAAGGACATGACATCAAAGAGGAAGAACTCCATGCAGTCCATCAAGAAGTGGAAGTAGGCCTGGGAATGGTAGCTAGGGCAGGAAATCATCTCCCAATTGCTCACCATAAGGATGACCATGCTGGTGAGCAGGACGTCCAGGAGGGAGAGGTTGGTGTTGAAGGGGCATACTGGACTGGTGAGTTTAGAGAAGAAGACCCAGAGATTCTGGCTTTGTGAGAAACAATTTTTTCATGTTAATAATCCAGAACCCAGAAAGGGAGAATAATTCCAATGCACCAATTGCAGGGCTTTATTTGACTGGGAAAGGAAAGTAACTTGTAAAGTGTCAGGGTCTGACACCAGTTTGGTGTTAGCCTTAAACCCTCTCCATAACCCTAACCCATAACCAACAGGGACTTAAGTATAAGTTTTTCTTTAAACCTTCAATGGGGCCATTCATGTTTAAAGTTTAGAATGTGCTGAAGTGGCTGCAGAATCAGGACCTTTTTTACAGAATATTCAAAGTGAGTTTTAATTTCATAATCATGAGTTTTTGGACCAGATCCGCACCTGGTATAAATTCTCAGAGATCTATTAACTTCAACAGAGCTATGACAATTTAAACCAGCTGTGAATTAGCCCCTTGATTTTTCAGGAACCCATGTGTGATACTTCCATTTATTCAGAGAAACAAAACATAGCATGTTTAAAATGTATCCAGTCAAAACAGCTCGAAGTCCAAACACTGAATACTTTTGATGAGCTGTTTGTAAATGAGTGATGAAGTAAGATATAGTCATAAAAAATCTTTGCTAAATAAGGTTTAATAAGGAGTACTTATAAAAAAATCATGATGTGGACAAAGACAATCATTAACAGGAAAAGAAGCACAATAATTTTCATAGATTATTTGTTATCTAGCTAGCTAACATAATTCACAATCAAATAGAAATCTATCATTATGACTAAATGAGGTTGTGTGTTAGGAGAAGAAATGGTCCTGTCTGTCTGTCTCTCTATCTAATCACATGATCTGTTTTTGTCTGTCATATATATAGTGTACAGAACCATGCACAAAGATGGTATTCTAATACTAATAACTTTTGAGATCCTTTCTCACTTGGAGGTGAGTAGATCTATATGGGATAGCGTATGGAACACCAGATCAGTGCATGCAGATCAATGCATGCAGCTCTGTCTGGGATTATTTAGTTGGTGTTGGTCCTCCATTGAGCAGGGGATTGGATTAGTGTGGTGTTTAGATGCTGCATGTATTTATTAGAACTGGGAGCACTGGCTGTTAGGAGTCTGAAAGGACAGGAAACAGGAAGGAGGGGCAAGGAGTTGAGGAGGCTGAGAGAGTTACAGAGTGTGCAGCTACAGCTTGGAAAAGAGACTTCCACTGTAAATAAAGTTCTGTTGAAGTTGTTAATACTTTGCTTGGTGGATACAACATTTTGGCGACGAGGATGGATCTTCTGCCTCTGAACCCACCTGCACCCTTTCTGCAAAGCCCAGGTGAGCCTCCAATTGCTTTTACTGCCTGGATCCATATGTTTGAGACTTATCTGCTTGCAATCCGTGCTACAGAGATTTCTGAAGTAAGAAAGCGTGCTCTGCTAATCCACTGCCTTGGAGCAGAAGGGCAGCGTATATTTTACACTTTCCCCCTTGCAGATGATAAATATGAGACTGCACTCACTGCATTAAAGAACTTTTTTGTGCCCAAAGTGAATGTAGTAGCTAATCGCTACAGATTTCGCCAGCGTGAGCAGAAACCCGGGGAGACTATAATGCAGTATATGGCTTCCCTGAGGAGTCTGATTGTAACTTGTGACTTTGGGAATATGGCAGATGAGATGATTAGAGACCAGCTCATTGAGAAAACAACAATGCTTCATGTAAGAGAACGCTTACTTCTAGAACCACAACTTACACTAGAAAATGCAATAACCATTGCTACTCAGATTGAGTCAACTACAGCTGAAGCCAAAATAATGAGCCAGGGTACAGGAGGCCCAGTCCAGGCTGTGACTCCTTTGCAGAAAAGTTCACTGTCACTGCAGACAAACAATTGCAAAAGGAAAACTAATGAAAAGCCACTGAATCAGCAAATGCAAAAAACAGTAAAAGCATGCTTTCACTGTGGATCCCCACAACATCTTGCAAGCTACACAGGATGTCCAGCAAAAGTAGCTCAGTGCAATCATTGAAAAAAGATTGGGCATTTTGCTAAAGTATGTCACAGTAGCCAGTTCAATCAACAGGTGCATGCAGTTACAATACCAGATGTTATTGTGCTGAGTGTAGACAAAATCACTACTGCACATATTCCAGAACAGATAAAGTGCACTGTAAATGTTTCTGCCATACCCTCAGGCAAATCACACTCTATTCAGCTAATGTTGGACACTGGCTCAGCAGTATCTATACTACCTGATTCCATCTATTTGCGTTACTTTAAAGATGTGCCTCTTACTGAACCCAAACTTCACTTGGTATGCTATTTGAAAAACCATATTCCAGTACATGGCTGCTTGCCAGGAATAGTTACTTTTGGTGATCGCTGTGTAACTGCAGAATTCTACATTGTTCACAAAGGCACTCCTATCCTTGGCAGAGATTTATTAGCTGCTTTAAATCTCAGGGTAGTTAATGGACGAATTGATCTTCCTCAGCAAAGCACTCTTGCGGTACACACACCAGTTTCAGCTGGGACCCAACTCCAGGTTAAGGAGAAACTCGGCTGTGCTTATGGGTTTCTGCATAAAATTAAAATGCAGAATAATGTGTTGCCTGTACGACAGAAATTACGGCGCTTACCATTTTCAGTCAGGGAAGCTGTTTCAGAGGAACTTAGAAAACTTATTCAAAAGGACATTATTGAAGAGATTAACTCCTCGGAATGGGTTTCACCTATAGTAGTGACGCAGAAGAAGGGTGGAGACATTCGCCTTTGTGTGGACTTAAGGGAGCCAAATAAAGCTATTGTGATTGACAGCCATCCTCTTCCTCACATAGAGGAAGTATTTGCAGAACTCCGTGGAGCAAAGATGTTTTCTACTCTTGATTTGCAGAGCGCATACCACCAGGTTATGTTGCATGAAGATAGCAGAGACCTCACAGCATTTATTACACATGAGGGACTATTTCGTTTTAAACGTGTTTCATATGGTCTCGCATCAGCCCCAAGTGCCTTTCAAAAAATTATGTCATTGATTCTGAAGAATCAACATGGAGTTCAGTGCTATTTGGATGATATTATTGTGTTTGGAAATACTACTAAGGAGCATGACAATAACCTGCAGTCTGTACTAAACTGCATCAGCAAAGCAGGCCTCAAGCTCAATAGGTCCAAATGCAAATTTAGACAAACTGAACTCTCCTTTCTGGGGCATACAATTTCATAGGCTGGACTAAAACCTGATCCAGATCATATCCTGGCAATTTCAAATGCTCCTCCTCCAACAGATTTGCAAACCTTACGTTCCCTCTTGGGTCTTACCTCCTGGTATGCAAAATTCATTCCCAATTATGCTTCTGTCATTGAACCCGTTATGAGAATTACTACGGAGAAGTTCAACCTCAGTGTGGACAACGGATGCACAAGTTAGTTTCGAAAGGGTGAAAGACTTGATTGTACATAGTCCAGTACTTGCATTATTCAGTCCCACATTGCCCACAATTGTAACTACTGATGCTTCTGATTATGGACTTGGGGCTGTCCTCACACAACTTCATGAGGACAACACAGAGAGGACTGTTGCATTTGCTTCAAGGACACTAAGTAATGCTGAGAGAAAATATTCTACAGTTGAAAAAGAAGCACTTGCTTGTGTCTGGGCTACTTAAAAATGGAGAACTTACCTGTGGAGCCGCATGTTCAAGTTGCGCACAGACCACAGCCCTTTGACGACGTTGCTCACCACGAAAGGACTGGGAAGAGCAGGATATCGTATTGCTAGATGGTCTGCAAGACTACTTTCTTTCAATTATGAACTGGAATATAAGCCTGGAAACAAAAATGTGGTAGCTGATTGCCTTTCTCTCCTGCCTTTGCCTTCACCAGATGGTCCACCGGAGGATGAGGATGTAGTAGTTGCGCTTATTACAAGCACTCTTACTGCAGTTACAAGAGAACAATTCCAAGCTGCTTGTTCAGCGTGTCCAATTCAACAAAAATTACGGGAATTTCTGACAAAGAGATGGCCCAGTAACCCTAAAAACCTTGACCCAGTTTTGCTGCCTTATTTTAGAGTTCGGGATGAACTTTCTTTGCTCGATGGCTGTGTGCTACGAGGTACACACCGGCTACTTGTGCCAGAAGAATTACAGTCAAAACTCATACTCCTGGCACACGATACTCATCAAGGAATTGTCAGAACCAAACAACAACTACGGGATCTGTATTGGTGGCCAGGGATGGACTCTCAAACTGAAGCACTCATAAAAACCTGTGTCAAATGCATTATAAGACAGCAGTGACATGTACCCCTCCATTACAGCCTGTTCCTCTTCCTGAATCTGCATGGGAAAAAGTGGTGATTGACATTATAGGACCCTTTGATACTGCTCCACTTGACTGTCGTTATGCCATCAGTTTAATAGACTATTTCAGCAAATGGCTGGAGGTAGCGTTTACATCGCAAATTTCTTATGCTACAGTAATTAAGTTCCTCTCTTCAGTTTTTAGCCGGGAAGGTAATCCCAAAGAACTGATTTCAGATAATGGTAGTCAATTTACTTCCCTGGAGTTTTAAACTTTTCTAGCAGAGAGGAACATTTTACACAGGAGGTCATCCCTATATTACCCTCAAGCCAATGGGGAAATCGAACGGTTTAACAGAAGTTTGAAAGAGAGTTTGCAAACAGCTAAACTGGAAGGGCGATTGTGGATACCCTTCACTACTGATTTCTTGCAAGCATACCGGGCTACACGACATGCCACAACGCAAAGATC
Source organism: Emys orbicularis (assembly GCF_028017835.1). NCBI lineage: Eukaryota > Metazoa > Chordata > Testudines > Emydidae > Emys > Emys orbicularis. Next base: position 15,706,875 of record NC_088695.1, on the reverse strand, counting down.
ACCCGCAGAGTTACTTCATGGGAAACAGATGACTACTAAACTGAACATTGCTGGATTGTTAAAGGCACGACCTGATGCCCCAAACAAGGATGATGTGAGAAAGACAGTTGAACAGAACCAAGCAAAGTCTAAGGCTTTCACAGACAAACGGCGGGGTGCTAAGGAACCCAAAGTTTGAGTGTGGTTCCTTTGTTAGAATACGAAAACCTGGAATCTTACGCAAAGGGGACCATAAATTCACAGCTCCTCTTAAAATCATAGAGAAGAAGGGACCTTACACCTATCGACTTTCTGATGGGCGGGTATGGAAGGCTTCTTATCTTGCACCTGCCTATGCACCAAGAGGAGATTATGCCAACACCCAGTCTGCATTGGCTGACTTCACTGTAGAACCAACACAACAAGACATTGCACTGGAACCGGGACTTGAGAGACGCCCTGTCAGATTCAGACAACCACCTGCCTGGACTAAAGACTATGTTATGTAGTATCTACAGTGTTTTCAGGGTAATATTCATGCCAACAGTATAGTGTCTTGTTTCATATTTGTTCCTGTGGTTAGAACAACAATGTTTATTTTAATTTGGAAAGTTTCTTAAGAGAGGAGGGAATGTGGTGTTTAGATGCTGCATGTGATTATTAGAACTGGGAGCACTGGCTGTTGGGAGTCTGAAAGGACAGGAAACAGGAAGGAGGGGGGAGGAGTTGAGGAGGCTGAGAGAGTTACAGAGTGTGCAGCTACAGCTTGGAAAAGAGACTTCCACTGTAAATAAAGTTCTGTTGAAGTTGTTAATATTTTGGTTGGTGGATACAACAATTAGATGCCCTCCTGAGGTCTCTTCCAACCCTAATAATCTATGATTCTAAGGTTCTGTGTGATGGCACATTTCCACTTACACCAAGGCTCGAACAAAATGACTCCAAACAAGTAACTTACACCAGTGTTTATGTCACTACTGAGTGGAGCCCAGAGAATTTGGGCCAGAACCTTATCAGTATTAAACTGGTGATGTCAATGGGTCTACTCTACATTGGTGCTGGTTTAGATGAGTTGGGATACCAGACAGTTCCTTCCATTAGAGGCTATCATGAGGCTGATGTCATTATCAGATTAAATTCATCTATGGGCACCATTTAATTTGGTGCCTGAATGGGAACTGAGTTCTTCTGAGCTGGCCTCTGGGCATAAGGAAAAAGTTACATTCCATGTGCAGCACTGGATGATGTGAACAAAGACAATCATTAACAGGAAAAGAAGCACCATAATTTTCATAGATTTGTTATCTAGCTAGCTAGTTATCTAATCACATGATCTGTTTTTGTATGTCATATATGTAGTGTACACAACCATGCACAAAGACAGTATTATAATACTAATAACTTCTGAGATCCTTTCTCAGCTTGGAAGTGAGTAGATCTACATGGGATATTGTATGGAACACCAGATAAGTGAATGTGATGGCACTTTTCCACTTACACCAAGGCTAGAACAAAATGACCCCGAACAACTAACTTACATCAGTATTTATGTCACTACTGAGTGGAGCCCAGACACTTTGGGCCAGAACCTCATCAATATTAAATTGGTGATGTCAATGGGTCTAGTCTATATTGGTGCTGGCTTAGATGAGTTAAGATATCAGACCCTTACATTTCTGTCATACTCACTTTCTCCAGGGGTCTGTCAGCCAATTCTGGATCCTTGTATATATAGGCTATTGGCCAAATCCTATTTTCTTTGAAGTGAGAGGCTAAACCTCAGTGACTTCAATGCAATCAAATTTGGCCTCATTATCCCAAGTTAGATTTTCTTTAGAAAACATTGGAAAAAGTTTCTCTTCAAAACATTCTTTGCACCATAGCAAGAATGACACAGCTCTTACATAGAGAAGATGGGTGAGGTAATATCTTTTATTGCACCATCTTCTGTTGGTGAGAGGGACAAGCTTTCGAGCTTCACGGAGCTCTTCTTCAGGTTAAAATAATAAAAGACAGCTACTTGAGGCTTTTTGTCCCCTAACACATCATTAATAATACAATAATATCCCAAGAGTATATACATAATCATTTCAGGAGGAACTTAGCCATGCAGAAACTTCTTTTGCACCCTTTTATCATTGTGGGGAGCAAACCTTCAGCTCACTCAGAAAACCTCATCAAAGAGATGACATATTAGCACTCCCAAGAGAAGGCAAACATTGAAAATACTATCTAAGAAAACACCATCTATCCAGGCCTTCCCACCTGAAAATCTACCTAGAGCAAAGAAACAAATAAAAACAACAAACAAACTAACAAAAATAAACTAAAAAATTGACCAACAAACAAACAAAACCCCAAAGAACAAATGAATTGATACCTCAGTCAGAGTTATCATTCTGAAAAATAAAAAGAGCCAGAGAACCCAGTAGGGACTTTGCTGTGGCTACTGATTGTGTGTGCAAGATTATCACATAGAATGGTGATGGCTAGCAGTAGATAGATAGATAGATAGATAGATAGATAGATAGATAGATAGAGTCCGATCTTAATTGCATTGATGTAAACCTCTAGTAGCTACTTTTTTTCTTGACTTAAGTTTGTCTGGATTTTTATTAGTGTAAATACTCAATTCTGCATAAACTGATTGCACAGTATGTTCTCATGAAGGCAATAATGTCATCAGATATTTATATCTATAAAGAAACACATAATGAAATCATGATCAGTGGCGAAATATAGACATTTTATTCTTGCTGAATAAACTCCAACCTATCAGTTTATTCAGTGCACCTTTCATTTCCTTGTTTCTGAAGCTGTAGATGATCGGATTCATTATTGGGGGCATTACGGAATAGAGAACAGCCACCAAGAGATTCAGATCTGAGGTTGAGCTGGAGGTGGGTTTCAGAAAGGCAAAGGTGGCAGTGAAAAGCAATAAGGAGACCACAATGAGGTGAGGGAGGCAGGTGGAGAAGGCTTTATGCCTACCCTGCTCAGAAGGGATTCTCAGCACTGCTTTGTAGATCTGAACATACGACACAATTATAAAAGCAAAGCAGATTAAAAATAAAAACACACTAAGAGAAATAACAATAACTTCACCGAGGTATGAGGCAGAGCAGGAGAGGTGGAGGAGCTGGGGGACTTCACAGAAGAACTGATCCACCATGTTGCCTCCACAGAAGGATATCGCAAATGTGTTCCCAGTGTGCAATGCAGAGTAGAGAATACCACTGATCCAGGCACTGGCTGCCATTTGGACCAAAGCTCTCCTAGTCATCACCATCTCATAGTGCAGTGGTTGGCAGATGGCGACGTATCGGTCATACGCCATGATGGTCAGTAAGGCAAAATTTGCTGAAGCAAAGAATATGTAAAAAAAGACTTGGGCAACACATCCAGAATAAGAAATTGATCTGGTGTTCGTGAGGGAATTGGCCATGGATTTGGGGATGGTGACAGAGATGGAGCCGAAGTCTAGGATGGATAGATTCATCAGGAAGAAGTACATGGGGTTGTGAAGGTGGTGGTCGAAGGCTGTGGCTATGATGATGAGAAGGTTCCCCAGCAGGGATGCTAGATAAAGCAGTAGAAACACCACAAAGTGTAAAATCTGCAGTTCCCGAACGTCAGAGAATCCCAGGAGAAGAAATTCGGTCACAGTGGTTTGGTTGGACATTTTCTTCCTCAGTACACTGAGTAATGGCTATGGAGGGAATGAGAAGGACAATGGTCAGGATTAGAGTGACAGAAACAATTGCCCGGATTCCCCTTTCTCTAATATCTCATTAAATGAATCTCAAAGGTGCACAGAACTTGTCACTTACAATGACTAGGTGTTGTTAGTACTCCTCAGCTCTGACAATCCATCAGTCATATTATCACACTAGTATAACCTCCTTTAAACTCAACAGAGCTTCATCACTTTACACGATCTGAGGATTTGGCCCAAGGTGTGGCTTGATAAATGCAGTATGAAGGATGGAACAAAGCACACTCCAAATCCAACAATTCTTGCAAAGAAGGTCCCTCCATTGCGACGAACACCAAGCTCACAACTTGGACATTAAACTAATAGACTAAAATGACAACACATCCTGATTCCCACTTTGAAGGGCAATATGACATAGACCCTTCCAGTATCATAAGTAGCAGCTCATCTGTAATGTTTCTACCGCAAGCTCTGTGCCTGCTGCCTGCTTACAAATTGATTTATGGGATCAACTCCGATCTGCACTTCAGTCTGCATGTAACAATGGACTAGCGACATCCCTCCGTCACCGCTATGTTGTATCGTTTACTCTGCGCTGTGCGGTGCAGGGGTTCTCAGGACACCTGGGCTCTACCCTTGTCTCTGCAAGTGACCTGCTGTGTGATCTTAGGCCAGTCATTTCCCCTCTTTCTGCCTCTGTTTCCTCCTCCCCCTTTCTCTGCTATGTCTACTAGGACTGTAAGGGCTTTCGGAGAGGGCCTGTGGAGCTGACTGTTAAAGGTATTGAGGCACCTAGTGGGATTTTCGAAAGCATCTAGGCCCCAAAACCCCTTGAAATCAATGAGTTATAAGCTCCTAGGTGCTTCTGAAAATCCCACTAGACACCTAAATACCTTTGAAAACATAGCCCCAGTGAGGTCCCATATGTCCTTGAATGGGGTCAGGATAGACAGGCTTTGGCTGCCTGGTTCAACTATAAACCAGGGTTTTAAGAGACTAGTCTGTATGAAACATTCTGTTCACTGTTTGGACTTGCTCTGTTTGGAAATTTTCAGCTGTGTTATTTTAAAAGGAGATTGGTTTTTTAGCAAAACCACACCACCAACAACAAAATCTTAGAATCTCAAAGATTTTGGGATTATTTTGTAAAAAAACTGAAAACTTAAAAACCAAACTTTTTTGGTATTGTGATAAAAAAAATCCAGTTTTCAGCAGAAAGTTTTTCATTTGCCAAAAACTGGGGGGAGAAATGATTTGGGGTTTCCTGTGAAAAGTCAAAATTTTCCCAAAGGGTGGAAAAATTCCAATCAGCAACAGGTATTTGATTAAACTGAAAGTAAAAGTCTTAATGAGTTCATAATATAAGTCTTATTTATCAGCTTAATTTCCCCCGTATGTTGACCCCCCAACATATTTAATTGAAATAGCAAACTTCCTGTACTAGTCTTTGTGGATTTTTTCCCAACATATGACACATTCAGTCATCCAGCACCACAATTCTTTGGTCAATATCTATCTATATACCAGAATCTAGAAGCTAAAGGCACAGGTATCCGAGAAGCCTTTCCCCACCTCCTCATTCTGAGACTGAACTGACAAAACTAGACTCAAACCTGTTGCTCTCTGCAGATGAGCTGTGTGTAGCTGGCACTGAGCATCACTGGCATTAAAGAACTGATGCTGCAGGAAGGTGATTTATTCATGTCTATTTCCTAAGGGCTAGCGGGACTCACTCCCTGGAGCCCTGCACAGCTCAGCAGCAGTGGCCCATAGGCAAGTGCATAGATGCCTAGGTGATAAAGCCAAAAGAGCCATTCTGTCCCACAAGTCTAAGCCCCACATTTCACCCCCACATATGATCTCCCCCACCATTCCCTGACTCCAGCCCAGCGTCTGTGTTATCTGTGGCCCAGGATTACAAAGATGGAGACAGGCACCTATGGCCATTCACTGGGAGTTAGGAGTTTAACCTGCATAGATGCTATTGTCAATTCCAATAGGCACCTGTCTCCTTCTTTAGGTGCCTTTGTAATCCTGGTTCTGTGCCTATCTTGTTCACTTCCAAGGCCGGGGCTTCTCCTGAATTTCCGATAATAAAGGCTGGGATTCGCAAAAGAGCCTAGGGGAGTAAGGCGTGTACATCTTGGGCTCCTAACTCCCATAGACTCCCTTGAGAATCCCAGCCTGAAATTATACCTCGTACTGCCAGGGATCTAGAGAGAGGAGGTCACAAGATGCCAAAAACTATGCAGCTATGTTACTTCAACTCTCTGTGGCTCACTTTACCAAAATCTGGGGCATAATAATTGAGACTGGATGAGAAAATTGATAATGAAACTTTTATTTAGAGATGATCCATGATTCAGTTTTGTTTGAGCTCTTAATGAATTTTCATAGATCTGGGTGAAATATTTGTCTTTTTTTTTTTTTTCCAAACAGAATTTGCCTGTGTTCCATAGGAATATAGGAATCACCAGAGTCCAGTACCCTGGCTCTGACAGAGGCCAGCAAAAGATATTGCATCACCCACAGCCTGGAACAATAAGGATGGGATGGGGAGATCTGCCCCCACTGCAGCAGCTGCAGCATCGTCTGCCTGAGTCTGAAGAGGGCCTGAGACAAGGGCTATGGGAGAAGGAAACTGCCTCAGGCATCTCCTTGGGGTATGAACTGCTCTGGAGGACTCCAACAACCCCACCTCAGCAGGGGCCTCGGTGTGCAGGAGGAGGGGAAGAGCACAGCAGTCCTGACCCCCTCACCCAAGCAGATACACCCTGGCTGGGAAAGTAAGGACTCGGAATACCACAACTGCCCCCTGCCTGTCTGTGGGCACCATGCTGATCCCAAGGGGTTGGGGGACGGTCACTTGCTCCTCTTCTGGGACAGAGCAGGGGTCCAATGCCACTGTCCCAGCCTCTCTTTGAGGGGTCCCTGCCACCACCACACCACGTGGGACACCGGATCAAGGGGAGAGAGTCCCTTGCATGGCCCTAGAGTGTCTGAATCCAGCCTTGAGAGTCAGCAAAGCTTTATGGGACTAAATGCGCCTCTTTCCCCAGACTCCTGGGAACAGCCCTGCTCACAGCAGTGACTCCTGGAGGGACCAGCACCAGCTACTGTAGAAGGAGGGGCAGGGACCCCGCCCCCCCTCAATGGACAATTCTGCACTAACCTCCACATCAGGGAGATTCCCTGTGAGTGAGTGGCTGGTTGGAGACCTGCTCCATGGTGGTTTAATTCATTCTCTGATCGAATGTAACTGTGAAGGCTTTCACAACCCCTGTCAGTGTCTCACCCTGCTGGTCATTTTGTTCAAGCGATACCCAGTGCTCAAGGCTACTCCAGCCTCCCTTCAGGGGAAATAAAGTTACGGTGTTATTAGTCAAAGAGTTTAGCTCTCAGTTCGGTCCTTCAGCCTCAGAAGTGCTTGGAATCATGCCGAATGGATTAGACTGGGCACGTGCATGGAGAGAGCACGAGCTGGTTGAAAGCTACCTATAAGTTGGAATGTTCTGGCTGGCAAAACTGCATGGCAGCTGGGCACTTTGAGTTGAGATCTAACCCTGAGCAGACATCTGAAACTAAGAACAGGAGGCACCTGGCTCTGTCTGAGGGTTTTGAATTGTGGGGAAATGTCACCTGAGTACAGCAGGATATTTAAGAGGTGCTGAAACTATTTTTGAAACGCACTCCCGTTCTGGGAGGGGAGGATGATGAGGATGGGAATTAGGGGAGAAGGGTTTTTGGGGCAGGGAGGACAGGGGTGATTATGGGGCGGGGGATGGAAAGGGAAGGTGGGTAGGAGGTGGGTTGGGGGTCAGGAGATAAGGAGGGATGGAACACTGGGAATGGGGGATATGAGGGTGAGTGATAGTGGGACTGGGACAACAGAGGGGTGTGATTTCCTGTTTCTTTCAATGTTCAAGGGGCTCTATGCTCTCCCCCCTCCCCAGTGGAAAGCTTCATTTTCCTGTTTTAGTTTGTTTTTCAATGGTGAGCACAGCACCCTGCTGTCTTTTCATCAGCGCATCTATGTGCGTGTGTGTCTATCTCCTTCTCTGCTGGATCCAGAGCTAGAACAAGGGGCAGGGCACCCGACAGCCCCACATTTCCCTCCCTTGTTTGTTCCAATGTTGGGGGAGGGAGGCTTTCTATGCATCTCTGGGGGTATCTCCCCTCCCTCTCCCCCTTTTTTGATCTTGGGGGCTTTGATCTTGCCCTTCGGCGGCGCGGGGGAGAGGGGAGGGGACTGAGGCTGTCTCCTTAACCACCCCTGCCGATGTGTGCAAGGGTCTGCGGAAGCGCCGCCCCTCAGGGTGTCAAGCTGTGAAGAGGCAAACAGGGAAATGCACCCACAACACACTGAACAGCCTGCTGGCACCTGGGTGACTGATATGAGCGGAGCAGTTCACACCTCTCCGAGTGATTGTTTCAGGCTGTACCGTCTCCTGGAAGTGTTTCTCACTCGGCTGAGAACAACTCAATGAGATGAACAGGCCATTTCACACCTCTCTGAGCCTGCATTACTGCAGATGGCTGTGTCCAGCTTTGTGCTACGCTTACCGAGAGGTGGGGGGTGGATGTGAGGGGAACCCAGATTGGCCAAGCAGTGCACAGATTACAGCTCCTTTCCAGAAAAATGTGATGGTTCTTAAAAAAGCCTTTTGCTTCACTCATCAGCCATATCCACAGACACTTACAGCCGCCACAATGACCACTAACTCCGACCAACAAGCTTTCTGTCTCTTAAAAAATTAGAAATAAAATGGCTGAAAACTTCATTAACACAGAGTTATGGTTTCCCAGTGACATCTCGTGCGTCCAGAAGGTCGAGTTCAACTAAACTCACACTTCTAACAAGGAAATGCAGAACTGAATTAAATGCCCTCATAAACATAACTCCCCTGTCTTTGTGTGACACCCATAACACACATGATGTCCTGTCCCTTTCAGTGTTTTAACACTCTCCCTTCCCCAGCACACAGCCTCACTTTCATGTTACTTTCCATTCTGCAGCTAGAAAAATAAAAAGAGCACAGCACTCAGCTGTGTTCCTGTCAGCTTCCTTGGTATCAGTGTCTATCTTCTTCTTTGCAGTGTGCAAATATAACAGCACACGCTTCCACTCTGCCTTGTCACTGGAGCTACCTTCACCTGCCCTGCCCTCAAACACAGCCTGCTCCCCTGACAGAACACCACACCTGTGAAATATAACAGCCAATTCATCCCTTTTTACAGCCCCTTTCATACAGGAGATCACCTAAATTTATACTTCCCTACCCATCATTAAATCCATAGCCTGCTCTCGTATCCCACTTCACTACTGGCTATACCGTGTCAAGAAGACACCAGTGCCCTGCTACTGACACAACCTACACAGTTCTGTATTGAATTGATGCTGACGGAACCCTCAAGAGACAGGTGCACCTCTCTCCTTTGACCACACACATGGGGGGACTCAGGCCCAGATCTTGTTATATCACAATCACGGCTCTGTGATATTCCTCAGCTAATCCCCAAATCTCCTCATGTCACAATCACACCTCCACCAACTTGCCCCACCTACTGCCTCCACTATTCAATACAGCTACAGCTAGCACAGTGAATGCAGCTGGAGTGCAGGCAGATAATTCCCAGTGGCTATTGTCAGATCCTGGGGGCAGAGTTCAGGTTATGTGAACATGTACATTAATTCTGTATTTCTTGGGTTTCCAAAGTTTAAGTGTGGCTGAACTTAATGTTCTGGAGTGGCAAAAGTATCACTAGGCGACCTCAACTCTGTGTTCACAATTATTATTTTTAGATAGATAGATTAGATTAGATTCTTATCTAATTTACACTGGTGTAAACCTAGGTGTAAACCTAGAGTAAACCTAGAGTAACTCCACTGACTGGATTATTACTACTGTGAACATAGAGTTTTTGCATAAAAAGCCTGCACATCACATTCCCATGGAGACAATAATGTCATCAGTTGGTTATATCTGTAAAAAAGCACAGTATGCAAACATGTCATTGGGAGAAATCTGGAATTTTATTCTTCTTGAATAACTTCTCCTCGGTCAGTTTCCTTAGGGCACCTTTTATCTCCTTTTTCCTCATGCTGTAGATGACTGGATTCATCACTGGAGGCACCACAGAATAGAGAACAGCCACCATGACATCCAGACCTGATGTTGAGCTGGAGTTGGGTTTCAGGTAGGCAAAGATACCAGTGCAAAGTAACAAGGAGATCACAATGAGGTGAGGAGGGCAAGTGGAGAAGGCTTAATGCCGGCCCCACTCAGAGGGGATTCTCAGCACTGTTTTGAAAATCTGAACATATGACACAATTATAAAAGCAAAGCAGTTTAAGCCTAAGAACAAGAGAAAAGAAGTAACAACAACTTCACCGAGGTATGAGTCAGAGCAGGTGATCTTGAGCAGCTGGGGGATTTTACAGAAGAACTGATCCACCATGTTGCCTCCACAAAAGGTTAATGCAAATATGTTCCCAGTCTGAATAGTAGAAGTGGGAATTCCACTGATCCAGGCACTGGCTGCCATTTGGACACAAGCTCCCCTGTTCATTATAGTCTCATAGTGCAGTGGTTGGCAGATGGCAACGTACTGGTCGTACACCATGATGGTGAGAAAAGCAAAATCAATCGCAGTGAAGAAAATGAAGAGAAAAACTTGGGGAACGCATCAAGTGTAAAACATTGACCTGGTGTTCAATAGGAAATTGAGCATGGACTTGGGGAAGGAGACGAAGATGGATCTGAGGTCTAGTATGGACAAATTCATCAGGAAGACGTATATGGGGGTATGAAGGTGGTGGTCAAGCACTACAAGGATGATAACAAGGAGATTTCCCACCAGGGCTGCCAGGTAAATCCCTAGAAACACCACAGAGTATAAAATCTACAACTCCTGAACCTAAGACAATCCCAGGAGAAGGAAGTCGGCTGGACATTTTCTTTCTCAGTACATCATGGGCTGCCTGTGGAAGGAAGGGCAAGGGCAATGGTCAGGCTAGAGTGCTCCTGCCTCCTCACCTCTGACAATCACACCACTGGTGAGGAGCATTGTCGCACCAGTGTAAATTGCCACAGTCCCTTACATTTACTGTGTCCGTTTCCATGATCTGAGGATCTGGTCCAAGATGAGGCTTGATAAAATGCAGTGTAAATATGGAACAAGTTACAACCCAAACCCAATGATCTTAGGAATGATGGTCATCCTATTGCTACAATGGAGAGCTATTTGAGGAAAGAAGAATAAGGCTACATCTACACTACAAAATAGGTAGAGTGATTCCCAGATCGCATACACTACCTGCAATAGCTTGACGACAGCTAGCACAAGTCTGAAAAGTAGTATAGCCATGGTAGCATGGGAATCTGTGCCGAATACATAGCCTCAGGGTTCAGGTGGGTTTGTACTCAGCATGGCTAAGCCCTGCTGTCAATCCTGCTATCGCAGCTACACTGCTATTTATACTCCTCGAGCTAGGGTGAGTACATGTATGCAAGCTGGTGATTCACAGCCCTAGCTTGCTGAGTAGACGTAGCCTAAAAGAGTTTGGCTAATTTAACCTAGCAAAACGCCGGCTGAGAGGGGTAATGATCATTCTTTATAAATACATCAAGGAGGTAAACACGAGGGAGGGAGCAGAGCTATTGATGCTAAAGGACAATGTCGGCACAAGAAGGAATGGGGATAAATTGGCCAGGAGTAAATTCAGGTTGGAAATGAGAAGAAGGTTTGTCCCCATCAGAGTAGGGGGGTTGGGGACAAACAACCTAACTGGTGTTAACATAGGGCTACATCAGTTTTTGATGGGGATTATATGACTGGGTTGCCAGTGAGAGCAGGGGATTGGACTCAATGATCCAAGTCCCTTCCAGTCAGTTCTTCTTAGGAGAAACAGCAAGGTAACAACTTGGACAGGAAACTTCTAAACCACCAGCACTGCCTGACTCCTTCTTCCCAGGGAAACGCAACACAGACACACACAGCACGCCGAGCGCCAGCTCATCTGTGATGATTCCACACTGAGTTCTGTGCAGAGACGGCCTGCTACCTGCTTACAGATTGATTCATGGCTGCACTTGTGTCTCTGTGTGATGATGGGCTAGGTGAATCCCTCTGTTGCTGCTCTGTTTTATCCTTTCCCTCTCTACCTTCATGTCTGTGCCCTGCGAGTCAGTGGCAATCAGGAGACTTGGGTTCTGTTCTTGACTCTGCCACTGACTTCTGGGTGACCTTGGGCAGTCACTTCCCATCCCTGTGCCTCTGTTTCCTCTCCCGCCTTTCTCTGCCTTGTCTACTAAGGACTGTGATCTCGGTTACAGAGGGGCTATGTTTTACAATGTGTATGTTCCTTGCACCTGTTTACAATATTGGTGTTCAGCTGGCAGCAGTATGGGACAGAGGATATGGGGCGCGAGCAGGAGATCTTCCTTCTATCCTCCTTGACCTTCTCTGTGTCTTGAGCAGGACTGAGATAGAGAGGCTTCAGGTGGCTGGTGCATCTCTGAATCATAGAATATCAGGGTTGGAGGGGACTTCAGGAGATCATCTAGTCCAACCCGCTGCTCAAAGCAGGACCAATCCCCAGACAGATTTTTGCCCCAGATCCCTAAATGGCCCCCTCAAGGATTGAATTTACAACCCTGGGTTTAGCAGGCCAATGCTCAAACCACTGAGCTATCCCTCCCCCCATATGAATTTACAAGTGCTAGTGTGTATAAAACACAATCTGCAGGCTTTGCTGCTTGCTTGTATTTTACCGTGCCATAAGTATTCCTTTGAAACAGAAATAAAGACAGTTGCAATAGAACAAACAGGTTTGAAATTGCTTTATTATTAAAAATAATAATGTTCCCACCTTTCTTTAAAGCTCAGTTTCCAATTTGGGGTGGTCAGAGATTTTCCATCCATTTTTTTTTGTTTTTTGGTTTTTTTCCAAAAATGGGATTTTGAACTAAACAAATATGTTCAGGGAAAGATTATTCTCTACTTAGCAAAAACCTATTTATTTATTTATTTGGAAACCTGAAAACCACAATTTTCTCTGTTCTTAACTTAATATTTCCAGGTAATAATAGTAATTAGATAAAAACAAATACATTTTTGGTTGACAAATACTGAAAAAAATTCTGATTTCAGGCTTTGACACAAAGTCAAAATTTCGCACTGATTTTTTTCTGACTGGGTCTAGATGTCTGACTTAATTGACAGCTAAAGTCTTCAAGGGTTCAAATTGTAATTTATGTTTAGGGTCTTACATTTCTCTGTATATTAATCCACAACAGTATTTTATAGAAATAGTGAACTTACTGTGCTGGTCACTGGATTTTTTCCCATCTTGCGATTCATTCCATCCTCCAGCACCAGGATTCTTTGGTCATTATTTCCTAAGGGCTTGCAGGACTCACTCCCTGAAGCCCTGCACAGCTCAGAAGCCGAGGCCCAGAGGCAAAAGTTCATAATTTAATGGATTTCAAGCCAAAAGGTGCCATTATGATCCCCTTGTCTGATCCCTTCATGGCAGAGGCCCTACGATTTCCCGCTGGGTACCCTGACTCCACCCTAGCTTCTGTGTTACCTGTAGGCCAGGATTACAAAGAGATTTAGGCACCTAGAGATGGAGACAAACACCCAGTAGGATTTATCAATGCTCCTAAGTGAGTTAGCTGGCTAAATCCCATGAACATTCAATTAGAGTTAGGCACCTAACCTGCTTAGGTGGTATTGAAAATCCCAGTAGGCATCTATATCTATGTATAGGTGCCTAAACCCATTTGTAATCTAGCCCTGTGTCTATCTTGTTACTTCCAAGGGCTGGGCTTTTCTTGAATCTCAGTAAATAAAGGGTGGGATTCCCAAAGGAACCTAAGGAAGTAAGGCATGTACATCTTGTTTGCCTAACTCCCTTACACTCCCTTGAGAATACCAGTCTAAAATGATAACAAGTACAGCTAGGCAGCAGGGGCTAGAGAGGTGATCAAGACACTAGGGCTCCTGTGATCTAAGCCCAGATATGCAAATAAATTACCTCAAATCTCTGTGCCTTTGTTTCTCCAACTGTAACATGGGGATTACTTATAGGGAGTGGATAGGTAATTCACATGGAGACATTTATTTAGACCTGATCCGCAATTTGTTTTCTCCATGTAGATACTTACAGATGTTTATCAAGTCATCCCTGTACCTTCTCTTTGTTAAGCTAGCTGTTAATTTGTTTATTTACTGGTGGAAAATTGGGTTTTCATATAAACATTTTTTTCTCCAAATCAGACGGCTGTCTTGGAAACTGTTGATCATTCTTGTACAACTGAACATTTTAAAAAGAAATGTTTGGTTTTCAGCTGAATTTTTTTGACAGTCAGAAACTGTAGGAGAGGGGAAAAAATCACTTTTAGGGTTTACAGTGAAAATTCAAAATTTTCCAGAGGAAAAAAAAAATCTGACCAGCATCAGATATTTTAATTAAATTGATACCAAACATCTAAAAGAGTTCAGATTGTAATTTCACATTTATATTCTTATATTTCCCCTATATATTAATCCCTCCAAATATATAACTGTGCTGGTCTTAGTGGAATTTGTCTCAGCTTGTAATGCAGTTGATTCTCAAGCATCAGAATTGTTTAGTCATTATCTATCTAATCTATCTATCTATCTATCATGCATCCATCACTGTGTTATCCAACTGCCTTTGCCTTGTCCCTTTCCTGGGTGTCCTGAGTTGCTGGGTCTCTCTACAGTTCCTAGCAGATGGGGATCCACTCTACAGAGGGGCACTCCCTTTTCCCCACATTGGGCAAATTTGGCTGAGAGGAGATGGACTAAATAGGATCAGGGACTGAAAGACTCCCTGCAGTTTTCGAGCTGATCCCGGCATGTGCAGACTTCAAACACAGTCACAGCCCAGGCTGTACCTGCTCTGAGGCTAAATAGCTGAATCTGGTCTCCAGGGCTGTGAGCCCAGCTCTGGTCTCACCTCTGAGCAAAGCACCCTGACAACCTGCTTTAGCTGACCCAAACCCCATACAGGGGGAACACATGTCCAACACTGGATCTCATATGATGGCAGATTGCCTGTCATGACCCTTGGCTAAAAACAAGGCAGGGCTGAGGCACAAAGGGTGTTACAAGGCTTGTGCAGATCTTAATATATGTTTGTTGCACTGACATGTGACCTGCAATAGCTAAGAACCCAGTGGCACCAGAACCTCAGCTAGCCTGGAATAGCCTGGAATAGCCTGTTCCTTCATTAACTCCACAGAATTACCTGTGTGTGAGCAGACATGTTTTTCTCCTTCGTTGCAGCAGCAGCTCTTGGGATGCAGCCACCAGATGCAGGTGTTTGGCCCCCCTCCTCCCACAGTGGCTGTGCAGAGAAGCCGAGTAGCGACTTTTGGACGAAACCATTTCTGCAGAAGGGGATTATTTTGTGTAAACAGCAAGCTGAGACCCTTTTTGGTGCATTTTGGGATACCAGACTATAGTCAAAATATTTTGTAGTGAATTTTGTCTTTATCCCTCAAGAGCTAGATGGATTTTGCGCAGCCTCACCTCCTAGTCCTTCCCCCCTTCTCTACAATCATAGAATCATAGAATCTTTGGGTTGGAAGAGACCTCAGCCTTAGGCTGCTATCAAATCCCGCCTCACTCTTCTCTTCTGCAGACTAAATAACCCCAGTTCCCTCAGCCTCTCCTCGTAAGTCATGTGCCCCAGCCCCCTAATCATTTTTTTTTGCCCTCCACTGGACTCTCTCCAATTTGTCCACATCCCTTCTGTAGTGGGGGGACCAAAACTGGATGCAATACTCCCGGTGTGGCCTCACCAGTGCCGAATAGAGGGGAATAATCACTTCCCTCAATCTGCTGGCAATTCTCGTACTAATACAGCCCAATATGCCGTTGGCCTTCTGGGCAACAAGGGCACACTGCTGACTCATATCCAGCTTCTCGTCCACCATAATCCCCAGGTCCTTTTCTGCAGAACTGCTGCTTAGACAGTCTAGATCCCCAGACAGTAGCTGTGCATGGGATTCTTCCTTCCTAAGTGCAGGACTCTGCACTTGTACTTGTAGAATCTCATGACATTTTTTTTGGCCCAATCCTCCAATTTGTCTAGGTCATCTGGGCCCTATCCCTACCCTCCAGCATACCTACCTCTCCCCCCAACTTAGTGTCATCTGTGAACTTGCTGAGCGTGCAATTCATCCCATCATCCAGATCATTAATAAAGATGTTGAACAAAACTGCCCCCAGGACTGACCCCTGGAGAACTCCGCTTGATACCGGCTGCCAACTAGACATGGAGCCATTGATTACTACCTGTTGAGCCCAACAATCTAGCCAGCTTTCTACCCACCTTATAGTCCATTCATCTATTCCATACTTCTTTAATTTGCTGGCAAGAATACTGTGGGAGACCATAACAAAAGGTTTGCTAAAGTCAAGATATATCACATCCACGGCTTTCCCCATATCCACAGAGCCAATTATCTCATCATAGAAGGCAATCAGGTTGGTCAGGCATGATTGCCCTTGGTGAATCCATGTTGACTTTTCCCGATCACCTTCCTCTGCTCCAAGTGCTTCAAAATGGATTCCTTGAAGATCTGCTCCATGATTTTGCCGGGGACTGAAGTGAGACTGACTGTTCTGTAGTTCCCCGGGTTCTCTTTCTTCCCTTTTTTAAATACGAGAACTATATTTGCCTTTTTCCAATCATCTAGGACCTCCCCCGATTGCCACAAATTGTCAAAAATAATGGCCAATGGCTCTGCAATCACAGCAGCCAACTCTCTCAGCACCCCTGCGTGCATTAGATCTGGACCCATGGACTTGTGCATGTCCAGCTTTTCTAAATAGTTCTTAACTTGTTCTTTCACCACTGAAGGCTGCTTACCTCCTCCTCATACTGTGTTGCCCTGTGCAGCAGTCTGGGAACTGACCATGTCTGTGAAGGAGGCAAAAAAACAAAACCATTGAGTACTTCAGCTTTTTCCACATCATCTGTCACTATGTTGCCTCCCCCACTCAGTAAGGGTCCCACACTTTCCCATACCACCTTCTTATTGCTAACATACCTGTAGAAACCCTTCTTGTTACCCTTCACATCCCTTGCTAGCTGCAACTCCGATTGTGCCTTGGCCTTCCTGATTACACCCCTGCATGCTCGAGCAATATTTTTATACTCCTTCCTAGTCATCTGTCCAAATATCCACTTCCTGTAAGCTTCCTTTTTGATTTTA
The DNA here is from genome assembly GCF_028017835.1 of Emys orbicularis. Lineage (NCBI taxonomy): Eukaryota > Metazoa > Chordata > Testudines > Emydidae > Emys > Emys orbicularis. Next base: position 15,689,925 of record NC_088695.1, on the reverse strand, counting down.
AGCTCACCAAAGATTTCACTGTTAAGCCAAGCTGGTCGCCTGCCATATTTGCTATTCTTACTGCACATTGGGATGGTTTGTTCCTGCACCCTCAATAAGGCTCCTTTAAAATACGGCCAGCTCTCCTGGACTCCTTTCCCCCTCATGTTATTCTCCCAGGGGATCCTGCCAATCAGTTCCCTAAGAGAGTCTAAGTCTGCTTTTCTGAAGTCCAGGGTCTGTATTTTGCTACTCTCCTTTCTTCCTTTTGTCAGGATCCTGAACTCAACCATCTCATGGTCACTGCTGCCTAGGTTGCCACCCACTTCTACTTCCCCTACCAAGTCTTCCCTCTTCGTAAGCAGCAGGTCAAGAGGAGCACAGCCCCTAGTTGGTTCCTCCAGCACTTGTACCAGGAAGTTGTCCCCAACACTCTCCAAAAACTTCCTGGATTGTCTGTGCATTGCTCCATTGCTCTCCCAGCAGATGTCAGGGTGACTGAAGTCCAAATGGCCTGTGATCTGGAAACTTCAGTTAGTTGTCCGACGAAAGCCTCGTCTACCTCATCCTTCTGGTCCATAGCACACGCCCACTATGACATCACCCTTGTTGCTCTCTCCTTTAAACTTAACCCAAAGACTCTCACCAGGCTTTTTTCTAGTTTCATACTGGAGTTCTGAGCAGTCGTTTAATTTGGTGCCGGAATGGGAAATAAGTTCTTCTGAGCTGGCCTATGGGCATAAAGAATAAGGTATATTCCATGTGCAGCACTAGATGAGCTGATTTTTTACCTGCTGTGAAGCACCAAGTATTGGCTATTGCCCAGAGCCACCAAGTATGTCAGTGGCAAAACCAAAAACCAAGTCCCACGAGAGCTAGATACATAATACCTTGGAGGACCTGGACCTGGAACAAGTTCTGAATTCCTATCTATTGCACGAACTTGCTTAGACTCCATTGAAAATAAAAGCTCAAATATGTAATTTTTGCACAATTCTGGAGTCCTTTCAGGATGCAGAATAAAAGTGACATTTGAAAATGTGACTCAAAATAATCATTGCAAATTTTGTTTTAATATTAACGAAACAGCAAATACAAACGTTGAACAACACCTAAAGTGAGCTGGACTTGGCATGTGAAGAAATGATGCATTGTAGGCTTCACCTTTCCACGGACTAAAATCTCACCATCTTAGGAGCTGCAGGAAGTAATGGAGTAAGAGATAGTCATAAAAAATCTTTGCTAAATAATGGTTAATAAGAGTACTTATCAGAAAATCATGATGTGGACAAAGACAATCATTAACATGAAAAGAAGCACAATAATTTTCATAGATTATTTATCTACCTAGCTAACATAATTCACAATCAAATAGAAATCTATCATTATGACTAAATGAGGTTGTGTGTTAGGAGAAGAAATGTGACGGGTTGGATCACAGAAACCCCCTTGGGAGCTGCCACCCAATGTGCAAAGACTACCCCTGCTTCTGTTTTCCCTGCCAGCTCAGGATTCCAGCACCCTGTTTTGCTGAGCCAGACACTCCAGTCTGCTCTAACAAAGACTCAGGGTCTGAATCACTTGTCCCAAAAGCTGCAAGTTTACCTGAAACCAGCTCACAGGAGTGTGCTTGTCTTTAGCACTCAGATACCCAACTCCCAATGGGGTCTAAACCCAGATAAATCCGTTTTACCCTGCATAAAGCTTATGCAGGGCAAACTCATAAATTGTTCGCCCTCTATAACACTGATAGAGAGATATGCACAGTTGTTTGCTCCCTCAGGTATTAATATACACTCTGAGTAAATTACTAAATAAAAAGTGATTTTATTAAATACAGACAGTAGGATTTAAGTGGTTCAAAGTAGTAACAGACAGAACAAAGTAAGTCACCAAGTAAAGTAAAATAAAATGCGCAAATCTATGTCTAATCAAACTAAATACAGATAAGTTCCTCACCAGTTCCCGAATGCTGTCTCTCTCTCTATCTAATCACATGATCTGTTTTTGTCTGTCATATATATAGTGTACAGAACCATGCACAAAGATGGTATTCTAATACTAATAACTTTTAAGATCCTTTCTCACTTGGAGGTGAGTAGATCTATATGGGATAGCATATGGAACACCAGATCAGTGCATGCAGATCAATGCATGCAGCCCTGGCTGGGATGATTTAGTTGGTGTTTGGATTAGATGGGATTGGATTAGATGCCCTCCTGAGGTCTCTTCCAACCCTAATATTCTATGATTCTATGATTCTGCATGATGGCACATTTCCACTTACAGTAAGACAAGAATTAAATGACCCCAAACAAATAACTTACACCCGTGTTTATGTCACTACTGAGTGGAGCCCAGAGACTTTGGGCCAGAACATCATCAGTTTTAAATTGGTGATGTCAATGGGTCTACTCTACATTGGTGCTGGTTTAGATGAGTTGGGATATCAGACCCTTACATATACACCTCTACCCCAATATAATGCGATCCAATATAACATGAATTTGGATATAACGCGGTAAAGCAGCGCTCCAGGGGAGCGGAGCTGCACACTCTGGCGGATCAAAGCAAATTCAATATAACACGGTTTCACCTATAACGTGGTAAGATTTTTTGGCTCCCGAGGACAGCATTATATAGGGGTAGAGGTGTATGTCACACTCACTTTATCCAGGAGTCTGTCAGATAATTCTGGATCCTGGTGTATATCGGCTATTGGCCAAATCCTAATTTATTTGAAGAGAGGGGCTAAACCTCAGTGAATTCAATGGGATCCAAATTTGGCCTCATTATCCCGAGTTAGATTTTCTTTAGAAAACATTGGAAAAAGTTTATCTTCAAAACAGGCTTTGTACAATAGCAAGAATGACACAGCTCTTACATAGAAAAGATGGGTGAGGTAATATCTTTTATTCGATCATCTTCTGTTGGTGAGATGGACAAGCTTTCGAGCTACACGGAGCTCTTCTTCAGGTTAAGAATAAACAAACAAAAAAAAGAACAAATGAATTGATACCTCAGTCAGAGTTATTATCCTGAAAAATAAGAAGAGCCAGAGAACCCACTAGAGACTTTGCTATGGCTAATGATTTTATGTGCAAGATTATCACATAGAATGGTGATGGCTAGCAGTAGATAGATAGATAGATTAGATAGATTCCGATCTTAATTGCATTGATGCAAACCTCTAGTAACTACTTTTTTTCTTGACTTAAATTTGTCTGGATATTTATTAGTGTAAATACTCAATTCTGCATAAACTGATTGCACAGTATGTTCTTATGAAGGCAATAATTTCATCAGATGTTTATATTTATAAAGAAACACAGAATGAAATCGTGATCAGTGGCGAAATATAGACATTTTATTCTTGCTGAATAACCTCCAACCTATCAGTTTATTCAGTGCAACTTTAATTTCCTTGTTTCTCATGCTGTAGATCATCGGATTCAACATTGGGGGCATTATGGAATAGAGAACAGCCACCAAGAGATTCAGATCTGAGGATGAGTTGGAGGTGGGTTTCAAAAAGGCAAAGGTGCCAGTGAAAAGGAATAAGGAGACCACAATGAGGTGAGGGAGGCAGGTGGAGAAGGCTTTATGCCGGCCTTGCTCAGAAGGGATTCTCAGCACTGCTTTGTAAATCTGAACATACGACACAATTATAGAAACAAAGCAGATTAAAAATAAAAGCACACTAAAAGAAATAACAACAACTTCACCAAGGTATGTGTTAGAGCAGGCAAGGTGGAGGAGCTGGGGGATTTCACAGAAGAACTGATCCACCATGTTGCCTCCACAGAAGGATATCGCAAACGTGTTCCCGGTGTGCAGTGCAGAGTAGAGAATACCACTGATCCAGGCACTGGATGCCATTTGGACAAAAGCTCTTCTGTTCATCACCATCTCATAGTGCAGCGGTTGGCAGATGGCAACGTATCGGTCATACGCCATTATGGTCAGTAAGGCAAAATTTGCTGAAGCAAAGAATATGTAAAAAAAGACTTGGGCAACACATCCAGAATAAGGAATCGATCTGGTGTTTGTGAGGGAATTGGCCATGGATTTGGGGATGGTGACAGAGATGGAGCCGAAGTCTAGGATGGACAGATTCATCAGGAAGAAGTACATGGGGTTGTGAAGGTGGCGGTCGAAGGCTATGGCTATGATGATGAGAAGGTTCCCCAGCAGGGATATCAGGTAAAGCACTAGAAACACAATAAAGTGTAAAATCTGCAGTTCCCGAACGTCAGAGAATCCCAGGAGAAGAAATTCGGTCACAGTGGTTTGGTTGGACATTTTCTTCCTCAGTACACTGTGTGATAGCTCTGCAGGGAATGAGAAGTACAATGGTCAGGATTAGAGTGACAGAAACAATTGCCCTGATTCCCCTTTCTCCAATATCTCATTATATGAATGTCAAAGGTGCACAGAACTCATCACTTACAATGACTAGGTGTTGTTAGTACTCCTCAGCTCTGATAATCCATCAGTCATATTATCACACTAGTATAACCTCCTTTAAACTCAACAGAGCTTCATCACTTTACACGATCTGAGGATTTGGCCCAAGGTGTGGCTTGATAAATGCAGTATGAAGGATGGAACAAAGCACACTCCAAATCCAACAATTCTTGCAAAGAAGGTCCCTCCATTGCGACGAACACCACGCTCACAACTTGGACATTAAACTAATAGACTAAAATGCCAACACAGCCTGAGTTCCACTTTGAAGAGCAATATGACATAGACTCCTCCTGCATCATAAGTAGTAGCTCATCTGAAAGCTCTGTGCCTAGACAGCCTGATGCCTGCTTACAAATTGATTTATGGGACCAACTCCCAGCTGCACTTCAGTTTGCATGTAACAATGGACTAGCAGCATCCCTTAGTCATCGCTATGTTGTATTGTTTACTCTGTGCTGTCCGGTGCAGCGGTTGTCAGGACACCTAGGCTCTACTCTTGCCTCTGCCAATGACATGCTGTGTGACCTTAGGCCAGTCATTTCCCCTCTTTCTGCCTCTGTTTTCCCTCCCTCCCTTTCTCTGCCATGTCTACTAGGACAGTAAGGGATTTCAGAGAGGGGCTGTGGAGCTGATTGTTAAAGGCACCTAGTGGGATTTTCAAAAGCATCTAGGCCCCCAAAACCCCTTGAAATCAAGGAGTTATAAGATCCTAGGTGCTTCTGAAAATCCCACTGGACTGCTAAGTACCTTTGAAAACATGGCCCCGTGTCTTACTCTGTGTATGTTCTGCACACCCATTTACATCCTTTATACTCAGCCGGCAGCAGTGTGGAGCTAGACCAGGAGATCAGGGTTCTACTCCCAGTGAGCTCCTGTATGTCCTTGAATGGGGTCTGGATAGACAGGCTTTGGCTGCCTGGTTCAACTCTAAACTGGGGTTTAAAGATTTTAGTCTGTATAAAACATTGTGTGTGTTGCCAACGTTACTGGTTATTTAATTGTTACCTCTACGCAACTATCCCTTTGAAAAAGAAATCACACAGCTGCAATAGAATAAATGGTTTGAAATCAAGCTCTTATCAGGCAATATTAATGTTCTCCAATTTATTTAAAATTTACAGCTGGATGGAAATTTTCAGCTGTGTTATTTTTAAGGGAGATTGTTTTTTTAGCTAAACCACACCACCAACAACAAAATCTCAGAATCTCAAAGATTTTGGGATTATTTTGTAAAGAAACTGAAAACTCAAAACCCAAACATTTTTGGTATTGTGATAAAAAAAAATCCAGTTTTCAGCAGAAAGTTTTCATTTGCCAAAAACTGGGGGAAAATGATTTGGGGTTTCCTGTGAAAAGTCAAATTTTTCCCAAAGGGTGGAAAAATTCCAATCAGCAACAGGTATTTGATTAAACTGAAAGTAAAAGTCTTAATGAGTTCATAATGAAAGTCTTATTTAGCATCTTAATTTTCCCCTGTATGTTGACCCCCCAACATATTTAATTGAAATAGCAAACTTACTGTACTGATCTTTGTGGATTTTGTTCCAACATATGAAACAGTCAGTCATCCAGCACCAGTATTCTTTGGTCAATATCTATCTATAGACCAGAATCTAGAAGCTAAAGACACACACAAGTATCTGAGAATCCTTTCCCCACCTCCTCTGAACTGACAGAACTAGACTCAAACCTGTTGCTCTCTGCAGACGAGCTGTGTGTAGCAGGCATAGAGCATCACTGGCATTAAAGGACTGATGTTGCAGGAATGTGATTTATTCATGTCTATTTCCTAAGGGCTAGCAGGACTCACTCCCTGGAGCCCTGCACAGCTTAGCAGCAGTGGCCCAGAGGTGAGTACATAGATGCCTAGGTGATAAAGACAAAAGAGCCATTCTGTCCCACAAGTATGAACCTCACATAGCACCTCCACATATGATCTCCCCCAGCGTTCCCTATTTCCAGTCCAGCTTCTGTGTTATCTGTGGGCCACGATTACAAAGATGGAGACAGGCACCTACGGGAATTGATCAATGTTCCTAAATGAGCTAGGTGGCTAAGTCCCATGGCCATTCAGTGGGAGTTAGGAGTTTAACCTATTGTAAATTCCAATGGGCACCTGTCTCTTTCTTTAGGTGCCTTTGTAATCCTGGTCCGTGGGCTGGGGCTTCTCCTGAATTTCAGATAATGAAGTCTGGGATTCACAAAGGAGCCTATGGCAGTAAGGTATGTACATCTTGGGCTCCTAACTCCCTTAGACTCCCTTGAGAATCCCAGCCTAAAATGATAACTAGTACAGCCAGGGATCTAGAGAGAGGAGGTCACAAGATGCCAAAAACTATGCAGCTATGTTACTTCAACTTTCTGTGGCTCACTTTACCAAAATCTGGGGCATAATAATTGAGACTGGATGAGAAAATTCATAATGAAACTTTTATTTAGAGATGATCCATGATTCAGTTTTCTTTGAGCTCTTAATGAATTTTCATAGCTCTGGGTGAAATATTTGTCTTTTTATTTCCCAAACAGAATTTGCCTGTGTTCCACAGGAATATAGGAATCCTCAGAGTCCAGTGCCCCGGCTCTGACAGGGGCCAGCAACAGATACTGCATCACCCACAGCCTGTAACAACAGGGATGGGATGGGGAGATCTGCCCCCACTGCAGCATCGTCTGCCTGAGTCTGAAGAGGGCCTGAGACAAGGGCTCTGGGAGAAGGGAACTGCCCCAGGCATCTCCATGGGGTATGAACTCCCAGCCACACTGCTCTAGAGGACTCCACCAACCCCACCCCAGCAGGGGGATCAGTGTGCAGGAGGACGGAAAGAGCACAGCAGTCCTGACCCCCTCACCCAAGCAGATACACCCTGGCTGGGGAGGTAAGGACTCGGAGTAGTACGACTGCCCCCTGCCTGTCTGTGGGCACCATGCTGATCCCAAGGAGTTGGGGGACAGTCACCTGCTCCTCTTCTGGGACAGAGCAGAGGTCCTATGCCACTGTCCCAGCCTCTCTTTGAGGGCCTCCTGCCACTGACACTCCACGTGGGACACCAGATCAAGGGGGCAGAGTCCCTTGCATGGCGCTGAGTGTCTGAATCCAACCCTGAGAGTCAGCAGAGCTTTATGGGAATAAATTTGCGTCTTTCCCCAGGCTCCTGGGAACAGCCCTGCTCAGAGCAGTGACTCCTGGAGGGACCAGCACCAACTACTGTAGAGGGAGGGGCAGGGGCCCCGCCCCCCCTCAGTGGACAATTCTGCACTAACCTCCACGTCAGGAGATTCCCTGTGAGTGAGTGGCCAGTTGGAGACTTGCATCATGGCGGTTTAATTCATTCTCTGATCGAATGTAACTGTGAAGGCTTTCATGATCCCTGTCAGTGTCTCAGCCTGCTGGTCATTTTGTCTCAGCGATACCTTGTGGCAGTGAGTTCCCCAGGTTAGCTGTGTACTGGTTGGGGCTGGGCAGAGACCACCCTAAACATACTGTTCAGAAAAGGGACTGGGCCAGGCATAGGAAGAATGAGAGTGGGTAAGGAAGGAAATGGTGGCCAGGGCTTGTCAATGGGGAGAAGGAGGAGAGAATGGGCAGGTGTTTGGAGCTGAGGTGGGGGATGCTCCCTGGGGCTGGGGCCATTTTAGGGGAGTTGGGCTGAGCAGAGCAGGGGACTGGTGGACAGAGGAGTTAAGCAGGGATCTCTGAGGAAGCTCAGTCAGGAACTCTGGGTAGGGGAATTGGCTCTGGGCCATGGGAGGGGGAATCTCAAAGAATAGGGGCTGAGAGGGTATGTGGGGTGGAGGGTTGTGAGATTGATGGAGGGGGTTAGGTGCTGTGGATGTTTGTTTGGGGGTCTGGCCTGTGTGAGGCAGAGGGAGGGAAACACTCAGGGAGTAGGATAAGGGGATTCAGGGGGTGGAGGATGCAGCAGGGGCTTGAGTCAAAGGGCCTGAATCTCCTCTTCCTTAGTCCAGACATACTCCATTTTATCACCATGGACTTACCCTGCAAAGAGTGAGGGGGGAATCAGGCTCATTAACTGCAATGGAGTTACTCCTGATTTACACCAGGGTGAGTGAGAGGAAATCAGCCGCATTGACTCCAAAGGAGTTACATCTAACTTTTCTTAATGTTGGTGTGTTTTGGTGCTGATTTTTTGTGCCCAGATAGAGGTCAAACCAGGGCTCAGATCCTCACAGCAGCGAGAATACCCAGTGTTCAAGGCCACCCCAGCAGCCCTTCAGGGGAACTAAAGTTACAGTGTTATTAGTCAGAAGTGCTTGGAGTTGTGCTGAATGGATTATACTGGGCACGTGCATGGAGAGAGCATGAGCTGGTTGAAAGCTACCTATAAGGTGGAATGTTCTGGCTGGCAAAACTGCATGGCAGCTGGGCACTTTGAGTTGAGATCTAACCCCGAGCAGAAATCTGAAACTAAGAACAGGAGGCACCTGGCTCTGTTTGAGGGTTTTGAATTGTGGGGAAATGTCACCTGAGTACAGCAGGATATTTAGGAGGTGCTGAAACTATTTTTGAAATGCACTTGCCTGCTGGGAGGGGAGGAGGATGAGGGTGGGAATTAGGGGAGAAGGGTTTTTGGGGCAGGGAGGAGAGGGGTGATTATGGAGCGGGGGATGGAAAGAGTGGGTGGGTTGGGGGTCAGGAGATGAGGAGGGGTGGAACACTGGGAATGGGGGATATGAGGGTGTGTGACGGGGTACTGGGACAACAGAAGGGTGTGATGTCCTGTTTCTTTCAGTGTTCAGGGGGCTCTATGCTCTCCCCCGTCCCCAGAGGAAAGCCTCACTTTCCTGTTTTAGTTTCAGTTTTTCAACTGCAAGCACAGCACCCTGTTGTCTTTTCATCAGCGTTCTCTACACCTGTCTGTCTATCTCTTTCTCTGCTGGATCCAGAACTAGAATAAGGGGCAGGGCACCCGACAGCCCCACATTCCCCTCCCTTGTATGTGCCAATATTGGGGGGGCTCTCTATGCATCTCTGGGGGGCGGACTCCCCTCCCTCTCCCCCTTTTGAGATCTTGGGGGCTTTGGTCTTCCCTTCAGCGGGGTGGGGGGGAGGGGATTGAGGCTGTCTCCTTAGCCACCCCTCCCTATGTGTACCAGGGTCTGGGGAAGTGCCGCCCCCCACGGTATCAAGCTGTGAAGAGGCAAACAGAGACATGCACCCACAACACACTGAACAGCCTGCTGGCACCTGGGTGACTGATATGAGTGGAGCAGGTCACACCTCTCCGAGCGATTGTTTCAGGCTGTACTGTGTCCTGCAGGTGTTTCTCACTCTGCTGAGAACAGCTTGCTGGCACCCAGTCCCCCTTAACCTCCTCTGTGTCCTTGACCAGGACTGAGATAGAGAGGCATCAGGTGGCTGGTGCATCTCTGAATCTGAGTTTACAAGTGCTAGTGTGTATAAAATACAATCGGTGAGCTTTGCTGCTTGCTTGTATTTTACCGTCCCATAAGTATTCCTTTGAAACAGAAATTATCACGGTTGCAATAGAACAAACAGGTTTGAAATTGCTGTATGATTAAAAATAATAATGTTCCCCACCTTTCTTTAAAGCTTAATTTCCAATTTGGGGCAGTCAGAGATTTTCCATCCATTTTTCCCACCAAAAAATGGGATTTTGAACTAAAGAAATATGTCCAGGGAAAGATTCTTCTCTACTGAGCAAAAATCTATTTAATTTTTTTTAAACTGAAAACTACAATTTTCTTCTGCTCTTAGCTTAATATTTCCAGTGAACATTAATAATTAGATAAAAACAAATACATTTTTGGTTGACAAATCCTGAAAAAATTCTGATTTCAGGCTTCAATACAAAGTCAAAATTTTGCACTGATTTTTTTCTGACTGGGTCTAGATGTCTGACTTTATTGACAGCTAAAGCCTTAAAGGGTTCAAATTGTAATTTATGCTTTGGGTCTTACATTTCTCTGTATATTAATCCACAACAATATTTTATATAGTGAACTTACTGTGCTGGCCACTGTGGATTTTTCCCCAACTTTTGATGCTCCAGCACCAGGATTCTTTGGTCATTATTTCTCTATCTCCATTGTTCCTACCGCTGTAGTGTTCAGAAGCCAAAGACAAAGCTATGTAAGAGCCCATTTGCCCCTCACTCTGAGAATGAACTGACAGAATTAGATTCAAATCTGTTGCTTTCTGTAGATGAGCGGTGTGTAGCTGACTTTGAGCTTCACTGACACTAGAGGACTGATGCTGTAGAAGGCTGTCTATCCATGTCTATTTTCTAAGGGCTTGCAGGACTCACTCCCTGGAGCCCTAAACAGCTCAGAAGCAGTGGCCCAGAGGCAAAATGTCATAAATTAATGGATTTCAAGCCAAAAGGTGCCATTATCATCCTCTGGTCTGATCCCTGCATGGCACAGGCCCTAGGATCTCCCGCCAGGTACCCTGACTCCACCCTAGCTTCTGTGTTACCCGTAGGCCAGGATTACAAAAGAGATTTGGGCACCTAAAGATGGAGACAAGCACCCAGTAGGATTTATCAAAGCTCCTAAGTGAGCTAGTTGGCTAAATCCCATGAACATTCAATGAGAGTTAGGCACCTAACCTGCTTAGGTGATATTGAAAATCCCAGTAGGCATCTATCTCCATATATAGGTGCCTAAACCCATTTGTAATCTGGCCCTGTGTCTACCTTGTTACTTCCAAGGGCTGGGCTTTTCTTGAATCTCAGAAAATGAAGGGTTGGATTCTCAAAGGAACCTAAGGAAGTAAGGCATGTACATCTTGGTTGCCTAACTCCCTTACACTCCCTTGAGAATATCAGTCTAAAATGACTGTACAGGTAGGCAACAGGGGCTAGAGAGGTGATCAAGACACTAGAGCTTCTGTGATCTAAGCCCAGATATGCGAATAAATTACCTCAAATCTCTGTTGCTTGGTTTCTCCAACTGTAACATGGGGGTTACTTACAGGGAGTGGATAGGTAATTCACATGGAGACATTTATTTAGACCTGATCTGCAATTTTTGGCGCATTTTGGGATACCAGCCTATAGTCAAAATATTTTGTAGCGAATTTTGTCTTTATCCCTCTAGAGCTAGATGGATTTTGCGCCACCTCACCTCCTAGTCCTTCCCCCTTTCTCTACAATCATAGAATCATAGAATATTAGGGTTGGAAGAGACCTCAGGATGAGGCTGCTATCAAATCCCCCCTCACTGTTCTCTTCTGCAGACTATATAACCCCAGTTCCCTCAGCCTCTCCTCGTAAATCATGTTCCCCAGCCCCCTAATCATTTTCGTTGCCCTCCTCTGGACTCTCTCCAATTTGTCCACATCCCTTCTGTAGTGGGGGGACCAAAACTGGACACAATACTCCAGGTGTGGCCTCACCAGTGTCGAATAGAGGAAATAATCACTCCCCTCGATCTGCTGGCAATGCTCCTACTAATACAGCCCAATATGCTGTTGGCCTTCTTGGCAACAAAAGCACACTGCTGGCTATGTTGGCATAAGCATCAAAGTTTGTGCCTTGTGATGGCTTCATGGTGGCCTTAAGAAATGGACTGGTGATCTTTGTGCGGTTCTTAGAAGACGTGTCCCCACCACACAAATGTCAACATCACTGGAAATATATTTGCGCCCTTGTGCTCCATTACTATAGAGAGGTCCAGGAGTATGCAGAAAGGAATCCTCTGTCATATACAGCAAGGGTTCCTCCAGGGCAAGGTAGAAGCACATGTCTAGGGAGTGGTGAGTGAGGGAAGATTGCACAGCTGCCACCTGGGCTTCTATATGTACTACTGAAAAATGTCAGACTTCAGAACCTTGGGCTAATCATCTGGCCGCTCAGGATTAGGGTTGTGCAAAGATAATGAGGATACAAGGGGACAAGACAGAAATCTCTGTATATTTGGGCCTGGTCTACACTAGGAGGTTATGTCGAATTTATCAGTGTTAAATCGAATTAACCCTGCACCCGCCCACACAATGAAGCTATTTAGTTCGACATAGAGGTCTCTTTAGTTCGATTTCTGTACTCCTCCCCGACGAGGGGAGTAGCGCTAAATTCGACATGGCCATGTCGAATTAGGGTAGGTGTGGATGGAATTCGACGCTAATAGCTCCGGGAGCTATCCCACAGTGCACCACTGTGTTGACGCTCTGGACAGCAGTCCGAGCTCGGATGCTCTGACCAGCCACACAGGAAAAGCCCCGGGAAAATTTGAATTCCTTTTCCTGTCTGGCCAGTTTGAATCTCATTTCCTGTTTGGACAGCATGGCGAGCTCAGCAGCACTGGCAACGATGCAGAGCTCTCCAGCAGAGGTGTCCATGCAATCTCAGAATAGAAAGAGGGCCCCAGCATGGACTGATCGGGAAGTCTTGGATCTCATCGCTGTGTGGGGCGATGAGTCCGTGCTTTCGGAGCTGCGCTCCAAAAAACGCAATGCGAAGATCTGCGAGATCTCCGAAGCCATGACAGAGAGAGGATACAGCCGGGATGCAACGCAGTGCCGCGTGAAAATCAAGGACCTGAGACAAGGCTACCAAAAGACCAAAGCGGCAAACGGACGCTTCGGATCCCAGCCCCAGACATGCCGTTTCTACGAGGTACTGCATTCCATTCTAGGTGCGGCCGCCACCACTACCCCACCACTGACCGTGGACTCTGAGGATGGGATAGTGTCGACGGCCGGTTCCTCGGAGATGTTCGCGGACGGGGAAGATGAGGAAGGAGATGAGGAGGACGAGGCAGTCAACAGCGCTTACAACGCTGATTTCCCCGACGTTTCCCAGGGTCACTACCTTTGAGAGCAGTAGCTCAACTATTGCGTTGGCTACTTGCATCACAGCAACCCCCACGGTAGATTTGCCCACGCCAAAGTGATTCACGACTGACCGGTAGCTGTCTGGCGTTGCAAGTTTCCAGAGGGCTATGGCCACTCGCTTCTGTACAGTCAGGGCTGCTCGCATCCGGGTGTCCTTGCGCTTCAGGGCAGGGAACAGCAACTCACACAGTTCAAGGAAAGTTGCCTTACGCATCCTAAAGTTTCGCAGCCACTGTGATTCATCCCAGACCTGCAGCACTATGCAGTCCCACCAGTCCGTGCTTGTTTCCCGGGCCCAGAATCGCCGTTCCACTGCATGAACATGACCCATTGCCACCATGATGTCCACGGCGCCGGGTCCCGTGCTTTGTGAGAGGTCTGTGCCCCTCTCAGACTTAATGTCCTCACCGTGCTGCCGTAGCCTCCTCGCCCGATTTCTCTGCATCTGACAGTCGAAAAGGTGGACGATAAGGTGCAAGGAGTTGACAACTGCCATAACTGCAGCGACGATCGCAGCGGGCTCCATGCTCGCAGTGCTGTGGCGCCCGCGCTGTCACTCGCCAGAAAAGTGCGCGAAATGAATTGCCCGCCGGCGCTTTCAGGGAGGGAGGGCGGGAGTGACGGTTGAATGACGACAGTTACCCAGAACCACCCTCGACACAGTTTTTCACCCAGCAGGCATTGGGGGGCTCGACCCAGAATTCCAATGGGCAGCGGGGACTGCGGGAACTGTGGGATAGCTGCCCACAGTGCACCGCTTCCAATGTCGACGTTTACCCCGTTAGTGTGGACTCACAACGTCGAATTACTGTCCTTAGTGTGGATACACACGTTCGACTTTGTAATATCGGTTCCACAAATTCGATTTAAGTAAAATCGAACTACTCTCGTAGTGTAGACATACCCTAAGTCTGGGATATTCAAAGGGGTCTAAGGACGTTAGTTGCCTAACTCCCATTGTGTAGTCAATGGGAGCTGGGCACGTAATTCCCTGAAGTCACTCTGAAAATCACTGTCACAGCTCATGGCCTCTAGTAAAAGTTCACTGTATGGTTACAGATTCTGCAGCACCCACAGCCCCTTGTGTCTGCTCTAATTGCACAGGATGCTGCAGAGTCAGTCACTGGTTCCTCCAGAGGGCCAAGCCCATTTCTGGGGCCTCTCCAGGGAAATCAATGATTTTGCACCCAAGATACATTGGGTCCCTTCTGCTGAGCTGTTTTCTACTCTCTCCCCGGCTAATGCCCACTGGGGATAATCAAAGCTCTGTGCTCCTCACGGGAGTTTTCTAAGGGATTCCCTGCTTGGTCTGATGGCTTTGTTTGCTATCAGTAACTGAATCCCTGGGTTGATGTTCTGTCCCTTGCACACCATGCTGTGTGCACCACACTGTGGCAGGGCCTGGGAATAGATTGTGCCCCAATAAGACATCTTTAGAGAGCAGGACTGTCCCTTATCTTAGCCCCCTGAACATTTGAAAGGAGATGAGGTCTCAGTTCACACCCCATTTCCATGTGGATGCTACAAACATTGTAGAGCAGGATGGGATAGGCTGGCTCAGGAGATAAGAGATGAAGTTGCTGCTTTCACCTCTAAGTTACCTGTCCAAACCCAGCCCCACTGAGCAGTAGCCGAGAGCTAGATCCGCAAAAGCATTTAGGTGCCTAAGTCCAAAATTTACATCCTCAAAACCTCTGCTCAGCTGCTGCCTAACCCTGTAAGCACCTACATTTCCCTGGATAAAGTCCATTATGGTCTGCTCTTGCAGAGGTTTGCAGATGGTGGTGTATCAGTTGTATAAACCCAAGGTTTGCTCCAATAGGCTCTTTTGCAAATGATAGGTTTAATGTTTCTGGAGTTCAAGTGAAGCTCAGGCCTTAGAACTTGAGAAGATAGACATGGGGCCAGGATTATAAAGGGATTTAGGCACCTACCTATTCTATTACAATAGCAGGTTAGGTGCCTAACTCCCATTGAACGTCCATGGGATTTAGCCACCTGGCTTACTTAGGAGCTTTGATTAATCTCACTAGGTGCCTGTCTCCATCTTTAGGTGCCTAAATCTCTTTGTAATCTTCGTCCACATATTACACAGAAGCTGGGCTGGAATCAGAAAACCCTGGTGGAGATCCTAGGGACTGTGATATGCGGGGCAATAGGAACGCTGGAGCTGAGGAGACTGGTCCCCAGGCCTGACAGGGAAAGGCCTGTGTATCCAAGACAATAAGCAATCTGCAATATCCAGTGGGGTGAGAAAAAATGCTTAAACTAGATATTGTCTAAGGGTATGTCTACACTACGAGGGTATTTCGATTTCACTTAAATCGAATATGTGGAATCGATATTGCTAAGTCGAACTTGTGTGTCCACACTAAGGACAGTAATTCGACTTTGTGAGTCCACACTAACGGGGAAAGCGTCGACATTGGAAGCGGTGCACTGTGGGCAGCTATCCCACAGTTCCCGCAGTCCCCGCAGCCCATTGGAATTCTGGGTCGAGCCGCCAATGCCTTCTGGGTAAAAAAAAAGGGTCGAGGGTGCTTTTGGATAATTGTCGTCATCCGTCTGTCAATACCGCCCTCCCTCCCTCCCTGAAAGCGCCGGCAGGAAATCAGTTCGCGCGCTTTTCGGGTCAGTGACAGCGCGGACGCCACAGCACTGCGAGCATGGATCCCGCTGCGACCATCGCTGCAGTTGTGGCACTTGTGAACGCCTCGCAGGTTATCATCCACCTTTCCCAGAGGCAGATGCAGATGAACCAGGCGAGGAGGCTACGGCACCGCGGTGAGGGCCTGAACTCTGAGAGGGGCACAGACCTCTCACAAAGCACGGGACCCAGCTCCAAGGACATCACGGTGACAATGGGTCATCTGGATGTTGTGGAACGGCGATTCTGGGCCCGGGAAACAAGCACTGACTGGTGGGACCGCATAGTGCTGCAGGTCTGGGACGAATCCCAGTGGCTGCGAAACTTTCGCATGCGGAAGGGGACTTTCCTGGAACTTTGCGAGTTGCTGTCACCTGCCCTGAAGCGCAATGACACCCGGATGCGAGCAGCCCTGACTGTCCAGAAGCGAGTGGCCATAGCCCTCTGGAAGCTTGCAACGCCGGACAGCTACCGGTCTGTCGCGAACCAGTTTGGCGTGGGCAAATCTACCGTGGGGGTTGTTGTGATGCAAGTAGCCAAGGCAATCGTCAAGGTACTGCTCTCAAAGGTAGTGACCCTGGGAAACGTGGAGGTCATCATAGATGGCTTCGCCGCGATGGGATTCCCAAACTGCGGTGGGGCTATAGATGGAACTCACATCCCTATCCTGGGACCGGACCACCAGGCCAGCCAGTACATCAACCGAAAGGGCTACTTTTCAATGGTGCTGCAAGCACTGGTGGACCACAGGGGACGTTTTACCAACATCAACGTCGGATGGCCGGGCAAGGTTCATGACGCTCGCGTCTTCAGGAACTCTGGTCTGTTTAGACGGCTGCAGGAAGGTATTTACTTCCCGGACCACAAAATAACTCTTGGGGATGTGGAGATGCCTACAGTCATCCTTGGGGACCCAGCCTACCCGCTAATGCCCTGGCTCATGAAGCCCTACACTGGCGCCCTGGACTCTGAAAAAGAACTCTTCAACTACCGGCTGAGCAAGTGCAGAATGGTGGTGGAGTGTGCTTTTGGACGTCTCAAGGGGAGATGGAGAAGCTTACTCACTCGCTTCTCACTCATATCCCCATTGTGATAGCTGCTTGCTGTGTGCTCCACAATCTGTGTGAGAGCAAGGGGGAGACCTTTATGGCGGGGTGGGAGGTTGAGGCAAATAGCCTGGCATCTGATTACGCCCAGCCAGACAGCCGGGCGATTAGAAGAGCACAGCGGGACGCGCTGTGCATCCGGGAGGCTTTGAAAGCCTGGTTCCACACTGAGCAGGGTGACCAGTGACTTTACAGTTTGTGTACAGAGAAGCTGAACCTGCCCCCATTTCTTTACCCAGTTAAGGATGACTATCCTCTCCAGTTACAGACCCCCTCCACCCCCTTCCAAAAAAATAAATTTACTTTTATTTTGTTAATGAACACGGTTGTCTTTATTACTGTTTTCGCGGGAATGTTTTAAACCTGGGACGCAGACTGTGGTGGGGAGCGGGTGTAGTGTACTGATGCAAATGATCCTTCTAAACTCCAGGAATGACAGGAATCGCAGTGGCGGATTGGTTGTTTCCACGGAGCCTGCCAGCCCTCCTGAGCGGGACTGCGTGTATGTGGGGGCTATGTGACTTTATGGCAGGGGGAGGAGGGTTACAGATCCCCTGCTGCGTGGCTCTGTGATCCAGGACAAGGACCGCTGCATAACATCTGTAACTGCCCTCCCCCGCCACAAAGTCACAGAGCAACACCCCCCCCACCCCACGCACAGAACATGAAAACCACCTCCCAGACTGACCAGGGTAACTAGTCAGTGCACTGTGTATGTGCCCTGCTGCTGGACCTGCCCCCGCCTCTGTAGCCTGCTAAAGGTGAATGTCCTGTCCAATTACCAAGCCCCTTCCCCCCCTGCAGACAGACTCTCCCTCAAAACAGCATGACTGAAACAGTACTGAACAAAAACGTATTTTTTATTAACAACCACACATGAAACTGGGGGGTGAAACTTGGACGGGGGCTTGCTTGAGGCGGCCAGGAAAGGACTTTTCAAATCTTGGGGAATGACAGCCTTCTGGTGCTTGAGCAGTCTGCAGGGGTGGAGTGAGAGTTTTCACGGACTCTGCCGCCCCTCCTTCTTTGGACTTTGGGCGAGGGGGGTATGGGACTTGGTGGCGGGGGAGTGCGGTTCCTGATAGACTGCAGCGGGGCTCTGTCCTCCTGCCTCCGTTCCTGCAGAACATCAACAAGGCGCCGGAGCGTGTCCGTTTGCTCCCTCAGAAGTCCAAGCAGCGTTTGAGTCGCCTGCTGGTCTTCCTGCCGCCACCTCTCCTCACGGTCCATGTGTATCCGGTGCATTTGGGACAAATTCTCCCTCCACTGGTTATGCTGTGCTGCCTGGGCTCGGGAGCAGCCCATAAGTTCAGAGAACATGTCCTCTCGCGTCTTCTTCTTCCTCCGCCTAATGTGCGCTAGCCTCTGGGAGTGTGATTCCAGGCTGGGTTGGGAGACAGTTGCAGATGTGGCTGTGGGAATGAGGAAAAGGCAGTGAATTCCTCCGAAAGATAAATGTAGTTGTGAATCAAGAACCTTGATTCACAAGAACATAGTCTTTCTCCGTGAACAAGACCATGAACCACACCTATCACATGCGCACTGAGGACAAGGTCGAATTTTCGAACCTCGCCTTCAGTGCCTGGGCTTTTGCACTGCCGATCTGGGAACCAGGGCAGGACACGGTACTCCCTCTAGCAGGCAAAGATGGTAAGCCGTAGACTTGTTGCAGATTAAAACTTTAGGAGTACCACTGGCCACCTTTCACATTGAAAGCAATGCCAGTCTGTGCTGCCATCAGTCGGCCAAGCAAGAACTGTGGCCCTGTCCCACCCCCTCGCGGATGTGCCAGGGAAAGATCCCTGGATGCTGACCTTCTCCTGCCCCCACCGCGTGGCTGTAAACCAGCGGTCACAGTTCTGTAAAGGAACTTGTTGGAAGCAGTCCCAATACTACCAGTCCCCTACCTAATTCAAAGCAGGTAGTCATGACCGACATCACCCTCATGAGGATCCCGGACAACGAGATCCGGAGGATGCTTCGAGAAAGCATGCAGAGACCGGGGCCCTATGCCGCCATGATCTGCAAGGCGCTGATTCCCGAGTACCTGCTTGTCTCCTGGCGCGGGAACGTCTCTTACTTTGGAGGACCAAGTAAAGCCGCTCTCCCAAGGAACCTGATGAACAGGCTATCCCTTTACCTCCAGGAGAGCTTTGTTGAGATGTCTGTGGAGGACTACTGCTCTATCCCCGGACATATAGACCGGCTTTTCATATAGCTGCAGTAGCAGCGACAAAAGAGTGGAGCAGCTTGGGCAGCACAATCATGCAGAACCGGACACTGTTTGATTTTTTTACAAATACTTGTTACTGATTATTTAAGTGCCCAAGGGGAAGAAATCATGATTCAAAGATTGTTATTAGTATTAATATTCTAGTTTTGTACAAAATAAAGGTTTATATGTTTAAAGCACTTACCGCTTGATCCTTCCCCTGAATCTGTGTCCAGGTTACATGCTGGGGAGGGTTGGTAGGGGATCTCTGTAAGGGTGATGAAGAGCTCCTGGCTGTCGGGGAAATCAGCTTGGTAAGCGCTGCCGAATGCCTCGTCCTCCTCATCTCCTTCCTCATCTTCCCCGTCCGCTAACATGTCCGAGGAACCGGCCCTGGACAATATCCCATCCTCAGAGTCCACGGTCAGTGGTGGGGTAGTGGTGGCGGCCTCACCTAGGATGGAATGCAGTGCCTCGTAGAAATGGGATGTGTGGGGCTGGGATCCGGAGCGTCCGTTTGCCTGTTTGGTCTTCTGGTAGCCTTGTCTCAGCTCCTTGATTTTCACGCGGCACTGCGTTGCATCCCGGCTGTATCCTCTCTCTGCCATGGCTTTCGAGATCTTCTCATAGATCTTTGCGTTCCGTCTTTTGGAGCGCAGCTCGGAAAGCACGGACTCATCGCCCCACACAGCGATGAGATCCAAGACTTCCCGATCAGTCCATGCTGGGGCCCTCTTTCTATTCTGGGATTGCACGGCCATCTCGGCTGGAGAGCTCTGCATCGTTGCCACTGCTGCTGAGCTCGCCACGCTGTCCAAACAGGAAATGAGATTCAAACTGCCCAGACAGGAAAAGGAATTCAAATTTTCCCGGGCCTTTTCCTGTGTGGCTGGTCAGAGCATCCGAGCTCGGACTGCTGTCCAGAGCGTCAACAGAGTGGTGCACTGTGGGATAGCTCCCGGAGCTATTACCATCGATTTCCATCCACACCAAGCCTAATTCGATATGGCCATGTCGAATTTAGCGCTACTCCCCTCGTTGGGGAGGAGTACAGAAGTCGAATTAAAGAGCCCTCTATGTCGAACTAAATAGCCTCGTGGTGTGGACGGGTGCAGGGTTAATTCGATTTAACGGTGCTAAATTCGACATAAACGCCTAGTGTAGACCAGGCCTAAGTTTAATAAGGTTGAGAGTTTAGATTGCATGCTCAGCTTTTATTTTCTTTTGGTAACTTATCTGACTTTTTGCCTATCACTTATAATCACTTAAAATGTATCTTCTGTAGTCAATAAACTTATTTTTATGTTTATTCTTACCAGAGAGTTTGTCTGAAGTGTTTGATAAATCTGCTCAGGTTACAAAGGCTGGTTCAGCCTCATTTGTGATACCTTTTGGAGGCTTCATACACGGTTCCATCTTCATGTTTTCTTCTATGCTGTTCTAGTTTTTGCAGTAGCTCCTCAGTCGGCAGACCGTTGAAAGCTTCTTTGTTTTCGAAGTGAAGCAGCTTTTTCCACAAAATGTTGTGGAATGTTCTTTGTTCCTTGCTGTTGGAACTACTCTGGTATTTATCTTGCTGGAAAGTAACATGTTTTCTGGTCTTCTTCAGGTGATCAGAGTCTTTCACATTGAGCTCCTTTTCCTTACTGCACTTGTCCGTGACTGCGGAGACCTTCTTTTTGAATGCCAGGGATGCTTCCCTTTGGACTTCAAAGGCTTCCCACATCCTATCCTCCATATCTCTCAGGGGTGTGGTCTGGTGATCCACCGGTCCCATTGCCACCTTTAAAGTGGGAGCTAACTAGTGGGAACTGCTTCCTGAAATTCCGGGGTGTCACAAGAGTGGCCATCTGCAAGCTGGAACAGCAGCTTCTTCCTACTAAGATATCTCTCGGGGCATTCTTGTGCCCCCATCTCTCTGAGTAATACTTGCCAATTAAGTTCTGGTGAGGAAAATATAACTTTTTTACGCCCTCATACAGCTGCATGGTGGTATCGGTGTCAGCCACCTGCAGATGGACGGGGAGAGCTCTGAAGTCCTCTCCTGGCACAGACTCCCGTATTAAGGCAATAGCATCCTCCTTATTGAGTTCTGGGAGGGAGCTTATTTTGTTCAGCAAGTCTAAGGCCGTCTCCCTGTTCAGGGGGCCCAAGGTCTTTCCTACTGCTCAGGCCTGCTCTGGAGCATATGGCTTGATCTCATGCCGGGTCTCCAATGGGTGTGTTGAATCTGGCCCGTAGCTGACTATCGTCATTGTTAGCAGTGCCATGGGCAAGATTCTCCCCTCCTGGACCTTTGTCTCTGTTGCTGTGGGAGATCTTCTTCTTCTATGGGAGCCGAAGGCTGTAGTCCTTTCATTCTTTTCGGTTGCAGCGATTAAAAAGACTGGGACTTTTCAGCTTGGAAAACAGATGCGGGGGGGGGGGGGGATATAATAGAGGTCTATAAAATCATGACTGGTGTGGAGAAAGTAAATAAGGAAGTGTTATTTACTCCTTCTCATAACACAAGAACTAGGGGTCACCCAATGAAATTAGTAGGCAGCAGTTCAAAACAAACAAAAGGAAGTATTTCTTCACACAACACACGGTCAACTGGTGGAACTCTTTGCCAGAGGATGTTGTGAACGCCAAGACTATAACAGGGTTCAAAAAAGAACTAGATAAGTTTATGGAGGATAGGTCTATCAATGGCTATTAGCCAGGATGGGCAAGGATGGTGTCCCTAGTCTCTGGCATTGGCCACTGTCGGAAGACAGGATATTGGGCTAGATCAGGGGTCTCAAACTCAAATGACCATTTGAGTTCCCGGCCAGTTGGAGCTCCTGGGGGCGCTGCCTGAAGCAACAGCAACACACAGCCCCTCCGCCCCCCCCTTCCCCACGTTCCAGCCTCTTCCCGGCACGGGGCAGGGCAGGCAGGCAGGCAGGCAGGGAACCTGCCCTGTCCTGGTGCACGTCCGGCTGGAGCCGCTCTAGGTAAACACTGAGGGAGGGCAGGGGGGCAGCGAGGGGCTCGCGGGCCGCAGAAAATAACCCCACAGGCCACATGCGGCCCACGGGCCGCGTGTTTGAGACCCCTGGGCTAGGTGGACCATTGGTCTGATCCAGTACGGCCGTTCTTATGTGATGGGGTATACAAACCCCACACTGGGCAATGAGGGGTTCAGGAGCTGCTCTGGACTCAGCCAGCCCCACCCCGCCACACCTGTAAGAGATGCACAGGCTGGAGGAGGAGTTAAAAGGGAACAGAACAGCTCACTTGGGGGTAGACCAGGGAGAGAAAGGACCCTCATCTTGCAGCTCCTGAGGAAAGGACTGAGGGAAGGCAGAATCTCTTCCATCCAGAGCTTCTGAAGGTCCCTCCCTGAGGAAAGGGAGGACCTGCTTCTCATAGACCCTGAGAGGGACGCATTTCCCTCTCTCACCTACTAACCCAGTTTATTTGTGTTAATTCCCTGTGAGTGGGGTTTATGGACTGGCCCTGAAGGAAAGAAACACAGAACTGACCTGGCCGGAAGGCCAAGGCACCACAGGAAGCAGTGAGAGAGCTACCATGCCACTCCTGGCCATGAAGAGGTGCCACATGGTGAGCAGGCCCCTGTTACACACTGTATCTCAAAATGACACCGTGTACCCACATATTCACCACTGTTTTATGATTATGATATGTTATGTACAAAGTATGCCTTGTGAGATATCAATACTCCAACTGGAGTATTGTGTCCAGTTCTGGGCACCACATTTCAGGAAAGATGTGGGAAAATTAGAGAAAATCCAGAGAAGAACAACAAAAATGATTAAAGGTCTAGAAAACATGACCTATGAGGGAAGATTGAAAAAACTGGGTTTATTTAGCCTGGAGAAGAGAAAACTGAGGGGGGACATGATAACAGTTTTCAAGTACATAAAAGGTTGTTACAAGTAGGAGGGAGAAAAAATGTTCTCATTAACCTCTGAGGATAGGACAAGAAGCAATGGGCTTAATTTGCTGCAAGGGCGGTTTAGGTTGCACGTTAGGAAAAACTTCCTAACTGTCAGGGTAGTTAAGCACTGGAATAAATTGCCTAGGGGGGTTGAGGAATCTCCATCATTGGAGATTTTTAAGAGCAGGTTAGACAAACACCTGTCAGGGATGGTCTAGAGAATACTTAGTCCAGCTATGAGTACAGGGGACTGGACTGGATGACCTCTCGAAGTCCCTTTCAGTTCTACGATTCTATGATTTGAAAAGTCATGATCTGTTGAACATTACTATCCTGTTGAAGTATATGCATTACCATTGTATGTGAAGTTATGAAGTTTTGCTATATGTATGTTACTGAAATATGTTGTGAGTCTGGGAGATGCCCACAGCTAGCCTTTCAATGGCAGCAAATGAGCAACTAACACCCCCAAGACAGATTTTCATCAGGACTAGCCAGCTATGTGTTGCTGACCCATTAAAGAAAAGCTACTCTCCATGTGGGCGCCTCCCGGAGACTCCTGAGAGAGCATGTACACAATGGGGGCTGTCTAACCCCCATGACACAGCAAGGATCTTTCCAACACCTGGAAAAGAGTATAAAATGAGGGGCAATGACATCACCATTTCGCCTCTCTCCTCCCCCACCTTCTCTGAAGGCAACAAGAAAGTTTGGAAGAAAAGACTTTGAACTGGGAAGATTGGTCCCAGGCTGAGCAGAGAATTCAGCCTGTGTATTAGGAACTGTGAACTACTTACAACGCCTAGTGGGGTGAAAAAAACTTCTTGATTCAAATCTTGCTTAGTCTGATAAAGTTTAGGATTTAGACTATGATTTTACCTTTTATTTCTTATGTAACCAACTCTGACCACTATGCCTAACAGTTATAATCACTTAAAATCTATCTTTCTGTAGTTAATACATTTATTTTAATATTTTATCTTTACCAGTGAGTGTCTGAAGTGCTTGGGGAATCTGCTGGCGCATGTCCACTATCCTTTGATGAAGTGGCAAACTAATTAATGAGCTTGCACTGATGAAGAAGGTCTTGAGTAGTGTAAGACAGTACATTTCAGGGGTGCAAGGTAGGGGCTGGGGCGATTTGCTGGTGTCTCCCTATGTATAGTTCATGAGAGGCTGTGAGAGCCTGTATGTAACTCTGGGTGTGCCTTCACATGCTAATGGTTGTGTGAGAGCGAAGCTTGAAGGGGCTGCTGGTCACTAGTAAAGCAGTGTGAGAGGTACCCTGAGCCAGAGAGTAAAAGGGGACACAGCAGTCCCACAGTCCAGGTTGTACCATGGGGGTCTGTCACACCCCCTCCATGCTTTCCTGTGCAGACTGTGAACTGTGGACAATAGAGGGGTGGTAGGAAGTGGCCCAAGGAGGGCAGCCTTAAGGCACTCCTAGGTTTCAGACCCTTTTGTCACCCTCATAGGGCCCTGGGCCAGGGACCGGCGGAATGGGAGGGCCCGGGCTTCCCTATCAAAACCCCCTCTGCGGGTCAAAGGGCCCAAACCCCTGACCACTAGGCAATGCTCCCCACGAACGATGGCCATAAAAACTTGGTGGAGAATGCGGCCATCTTTCCCACCCCTGGAGAAAGGGGAGGACTGACAGACCCAGGCAGTCAGACAACCCCAGACTAGAAGACATGGTCAGACAATATGGACCTAAAGTGACTGCTTAAGTGGATGACAGAGAACCAGCAGCAGCAACAGGTGCCCAGCAGCAGCAACAACTCCTGCAGCAAATGGCTGCCCAGCAGCAACAGCTGGTCAGGGACTTACAGTCACAACAACAGGAACAGAAGCAATGAGTGGTCCAACAGGTCATGGCCTTAATGCAGGGCTTTAGGCCTGTGATGCTGGCAGATCAGATGTCAGCTCTTGCCAAGGATTAGGCCCTGGGGCTTCCCCTCCAGGGGTATAAGCCCAAACCTGGGGGGTCCCACCCATACCGCTGAAACTCATAAAGATGGGCCCCGAGGATGACTCAGATGCCTTCTTGGTAACATTTGAATGGGTGGCAATGGCAGCCCAATGGGCCACCCTGTTGGCATCGTACTTGATGGGAGCAGCCCAGAACTGCGTATTGGGGGCTGGATGAAGTGTCTGCCCAGGACTATGCCCAGGTGAAAGCAGCCATATTGGACTACCTCGACATCACGAAGGAGACCTTCCAACAGAGGTTCCAGGAGGAGAAATATCCCTGGGGAGCCCAGCTCTGTGTGGTTGCCCAGAAACTAAGGGACCTGTGCTGATGGTGGTTGAAGCTGGACATGCGGAATGGAGTCGAGGTGGCTGAGCTCATTCTGGTGGAGCAGTTTGTTCACACACTCCTGACCGGGGTTAGGGAGTGGGTGCTTAGACAACAGCCAGAGTCCCTAGCTGACATGGTCCAACTAATGGAGAACTATTTAGCAGCAGATACTGCCTTAACTGCCTCACCAGAGCAGCTGTCAGAGACCAAGGGAGAGCCCAAGGGAGAGCCCAACCAGGTGAACCGGCAAGCAGATAGGGTGGTCCCTGAAGTGCCAACCTCTAAGGGGCTCAGCCGGTTGTGACGTTGGCAGACCAGATGGCAGCTCTTGCCAAGGCTTTATGTGTCAGCTGAGCACTGACAAATTTATAGCTGGAAACCAGACCAGCTCACCTGTATGTTAATATTGTTCCAGATAGGCATTAGACTTATAAGAATGTGTTTAGTGTTTAGAGTCTATGGAACGCTTGTAATTTGCTGCATGCATTAATTTCACTTGTAATATCTGTATCCCATGCTATAAGGTGATATGTAAGTTTTGCTTTATAACTGTAAAAGTGCTTCCTGTGAACTCACTCAGGAGGAAGGGTCCACTGCCCATCAAGGACTATCAAAACTAAATGGGCCATTGGGGAACATTATGATACAAAGACTAGGTTAATTGCCACTTCATCACAGAGGGCCATCTTCTTAATGTTTTGTATGAATACTCTGTGTGTGCCTCCATTTCCCCTATGTGTTGCACAAGTATCTAGGTGGTGGGACAAGCATGTGTGGTTGTTGCAGAGACCTCTAGAGGGCAGGTATGACTGCCATCTAGCTCCCTGGGCTCAGACAATGGCCGGACACTTGGTATCCTGGCAATTGGTGGTCTGGGCTCATCCTCTGCAAGAGCCAGCCAAAGGAGTTGGAGGATAAAGAGAGAGGTGGAGGTCAGGTGACCGGTTTGCCCGAGAAAGAGACAAAGGATGGAGGAGGGGCAACTGGGCATGACTGAAGATGGGCTGCTTAAAGTCTCCTGGTTTGGCATTCAGGGGAAGAACCCAGGGCTCTGGGTCTTCCCAAGATGGACTTTGCTGAATCTTTCTACTTCCTGTGCTGACAAGAACTGTTCTATGCTGTGTTCCAGATGACTAATAAGCCCTTCTGTTTTACAACGCTGGCTGAGAGTCACTGCTGACTGTGAAGTTGGGGTGCATGGCCCCTTTGCGGGGCATGTAAGCCTTCCCCAGGTGTCTTATTCAGGTGGACTCACTGCAGGGAGCTCATGGCATGAAATCGGGGTGCTGAACGCTCCGAGGTCAGATCCAGGAGGTGCTGAAGCCAAGGAGGCTTGCCCTAGTGAGTGTGCCTTGAGGGGTTGTCACACTACAAGAGGGTCCTGTCTGAACTTCATTCAGAATGGTTCCAGAGCACTGAGCCTGAGCACCCCGTGACACCCTCTCACACTCATGAAGGTGCTATGTGCAAGAAAGCCCGTCCCATCAGCGTGAATGCTGGAAGAAGGGCATAAAACAGGCACAGAAGAAAATTTTATATCTCTCTTTGCTGTTTATACTCTCACAGGGCTGGAGCTAGGAAACAGAAGCAGAGATCCCCAGGTTCAATCTGGATTAGCCCTAAAAGACATTCAGTGCCGACAGATTACTACAACCGTGTCACCTTTTGGAACCTATGATGAGGCGGAGTGGCCTCCCACTGAGCCAGAGTGGGAGGGGCCTCA
Source organism: Emys orbicularis (assembly GCF_028017835.1). Classification (NCBI taxonomy): domain Eukaryota; kingdom Metazoa; phylum Chordata; order Testudines; family Emydidae; genus Emys; species Emys orbicularis. The sequence goes on along the minus strand of NC_088695.1, from coordinate 15,662,749 downwards.
CACTGGGCCAGGGTGGGCGGAGCCAAAGCCAGCTCATTCCGCCCACCGGAAGTCAAGGGGCAGGACAGGAAGTATAAAGGGAGCACCTTGTAGCTGGAGGAGACAGACACCTCCCGCCTGCTTCCAGAGCTGAAGCCCAAGGGGGACCCTTGCCGTGCTAAGGACTGGCCCGAATAGCGGACGCTGCCTACCGATGAGAACCCCGGAGAGTGGCTGGGGCTGCCGCTGGCCATCTACGCCAGGCTGATGGAGGACCCCCATGGAGGCAGGTACACCCCGAGAGAAGGATAGGAAGTGGCCCTGGGACAGCCGACTCCAGTCCGGCTGTGTTTGCTGCCTGAACCCCAGTCAACGTGCTGGGGCCGGATCCCCACTGACCCAGTGGCGGAACCCTCTGCCACTGCTAGGGCCTTGGGCTGGGACCTAGTGGAGTAGGGTGGGCCTGGGTCTCCCTACCCCCTCACCCCTGAGGTGGCAGTTTCCCTACCATAGGCCAGGAGGCCTGTCTTTACCAGTCCCGCCCGAGGGCCAGAGCCTCCCGGGACTGCTGATTGCTCAGGCCCTCCTGAGACATAGACAGTTGTTTGGCTAATTCCCCTGCCACTTAACTTCAAATACAGGGATGTAGTGAGGCGGAGTGGCCTCCCACTGAACTAGAGTGGGAGGGGCCTCCGCTAACCCACAACAGAACCATAGACTGTAACTCATTTGTGTATATATGTTGCCTGCTTTAATCTATAAATAACTCTCTTATTTCCTAGTTAATAAATCCTTAGTTGGTTTACGATAAAATTGGCTACAAGGATTATCTTTGGTGTGAGATCTGAGGTACAAATTGACCTGGGGTAAGTGACTGGTCTTTTGGGACTGGAAGCAACTTGAATCTTTTGTGATCTTTGGTGTATGGCAACCAACTATCACTAAGTCCAGCTTTCCTGGGTGACAAGATAGACTGGAGTCCAGGACCTCCACAGTAGCATTCTCTGGGATGCTTCCGGTTCCACGCGCAGGGCCAGTTGGACAGTGGAGCTGTGGGGTTTCAATGCATGGATGAGATGATGGTGTAGGAAAGAGGAGTTTGGGTTTGTTAAGAACTGGGGAACCTTTTGGGAAAGGAGGAGCTATGTGGGAGGGATGGGCTCCACCTGGACCAACGCAAAACTAGATTGCTGGCATGTAAGGTTGAAAAGGTTGTAGAGATTTCAGGCTAAGGGCTGGGAGAAAGCCGATGGGTACGGAGGAGCACACAGTTTGGACAGAGGCATCCTTTACGGGACACTCTATTAACAGGGATTCTCTATATCCTAGTAAGGAGGTGAGGATGGAAGTTGATAAAGTACAGGTGGGAACTGAAGAGAAACAGTCAAATGAAAGAGTCCCATTCAATTACATCACATAATGGCAGACAGCTAAAAAGTGACAATGTTTTATAAGTGCTTGTATACAAATGCTAGAAGTCTAAATACTAAGATGGGTGAACTTGAGTGCCTGGTATTAAATGAGGTTATTGATATAATAGGCATCACAGAAACTTGGTGAAATGATAATAAATGGAACACGGGTAATACCAGGATACAAAATATGTTGGAATGACAGAGTAGGTCATGCTGGTGGGGGAGTGGCACTATATGTGAAAGAAAGCAGAGTCAAATATAGTAAAAATCTTAAATGAATCAAACTGTACCATAGAATATCTATAGATAGAAATTCCATGCTTGAATAATAAAAATATAGCAGTAGGAATATACTACCAATCACCTGACTGTGATGGTGATTGTGAAATGCTCAGAGAGATTAGAGAGGCTATAAAAATATAAAATTCAATAGTAATGGGGGATTTCAACTATCCCCATATTGACTGGGTACATGTCACCTCAGGACAGGATGCTGAGATTAAGTTTCTAGACACCATGAATAACTGCTTCTTGGAGCAGCTAGTCCTGGAACCCACAAGAGGAGAGGCAATTCTTGATTTAGTCCAAAGTGAAGCACAAGATCTGGTCCAGGAGGTGAATATAGCTGAACCACTCGGTAATAATGTCCATAATATAATTAAATGCAACATCCTGGGGGGCGGAAACAACACCAAAGAAACCCACCACAGTAGCATTTAACTTCAGAAAGGGAAACTACACAAAAATGAGGAAGCTAGTTACATGGAAATTAAAAGGTACAGTCACAAAAATGAAATGTCTGCAAGCTGCATGGGAACTTTTTAAAAACATCATGACAGATGCTCAAATTAAATGTATATCCCAAATTAAAAAACACAGTAAGGGGACCAACGAAGTGCCACCATGGCTAAACAATAAAATAAAAGAAGCAGTTAGAAATTGGAAGTTAAATCCTACTGAGGAAAATAGAAAGGAGCATAAACTCTGGCAGGTCAAGTGTAAAAGTTTAATTAGGCAGTCCAAAAAAGAATTTGAAGCGTAACTAGCCAAAGACTCAAAAACTAACAGCAAAACAAATTTTAAGTACATGCAAAGCAGGAAGCCTGCCAAACAATCAGTGGGGCCACTGGACGATCGAGGTGTTAAAGGAGCACTCAAGGAAGATAAGGCCATTGCAGAGAAGCTAAATCAATTCTTTGCCTCTGGCTTCACTGCAAAGTACGTGAGGGAGGTTGAAAGTCCAGACTCCAAGGTTTTATTCCCAGTTTTGGGAGGAGAATCTAATTTAGTGATCAGTAAAGGAGGACATGGAAGTCAGGACCCCTGGGTTATATATTGGGCTCTAGGAGGTGAGTGGGTGGTTACAACGGGAACAGGAATCACAACACCTGGGTTCTATTCTCAGCTTGGCCAGTGACTCAAACAAGTCACTTGGGCCCAGATCTCACAGATATTTAGGTGCTTAATTCCCAGTGGGAGTTATATGCCTCGATACCTTTGAGGATCTGGGCCTTCACCTCTTTCTGTGCCTGTTTCTCCACCCGTAAAATGGCAACAATGATACCTACCTTTGTACTACAGAAAGGAAAATTCTATTTTGAAATACACCAGTTTAAACCTGGAGCAACTCCACTGAAGATAATGGGGTTACGTCAGTGTAATTGAAAGAGCAGTCTGGTAGGAAACGTTGTACAAGGGATTTCATTATTTTCCTTTGCAGTTTTTGCCAAGATTTCCCACATTTATATTACCCGCAAATGTTATCGATGTCCTGCATTGCAGATCCCTCCCACAGCTTTTGTTGACTATGAATCTGGATATATATTAGGATTGTCAAAGGCATTTAAGCAAATTAGGTGCCTAACACTATGGGAGTTAGGTGCCTACGTACTTTTGAAATTTGGCTCTCTATTGCCAGTATCCTTCTGTATTTTCCAGTCCTGGGACGTCAGAATGAGGAAAATCCCCAATTCTATATAAATTGAAATATTTTTATTGATATTACACTATTTGTAAAGGGTTTGGGGAAAATGACCCCAAAATTCCAGGGCTACATTTTTCAAAACCAGGAGCCTAAATTTTGATTCCTACACCCTGATTTAGCCTCCTAAATAAGTGACTTTCAGAAATGTTGAGTAGGATTATTCAGCACTTTTGAATATCAGCTCCATTTAGACCCTACATCAGGATTTCTGGACAGTTCCTCTAAAATCTCCAGCCTAGCTTTTAAAATTTTAGCCCAAGATTGCATTCTCTAATACAGACTGAAAAATCTCTTTGAGAGATTTCATAGAAAACCACTGATTTCTGTCACACAATTTTTCCTAAACCCAGCTCTGTAAAGGTCTGTAGGCTGTAGCCACATGATTTGAAGCCTCAACGGATTAATGTTTCTGCATCTCGCCTTCTTGATTCAAGGAAATGTGAGACTGAAAGGTTTATGCTCTCAGCCAATTGCAAAGCTGCTCTCTTCTCTGTCCCACCTACCACTTCCTCTCATCTTTCTCTCTTTCATCATCACCATGCTTCCTGTACGTATCCTGTTCCTGTACTTCCAGACCAGCGTGCTTGGTAAGTGGCAAGATCTCTAGCTCGGTTTGAATCCTTTGCCATTCTGGGTTTAATTTTTGCCATCCACCCATGTGTTAGGATTAGAATAAATGTAGTTAAACTGTATGTGGTGGAGAAAGGTTTTCCCGTGGATTGAATTTGGCCTTAGGGCTGTTGAAATCAGAATCCATAGGCCACCCCTTTACGTAGGGCCAAAGGCAGGGGATTAGTGGGAAAGTGGTCTGTTAAAACTGTGCGATCTTCAGCGACACCCCTGAAATCCCCATTGACTTTGCAGTCCCTGGGTGAAACAGACGGCATGATTTGTCCCTGTGTTTTAATAAATTACTATGTGTCTGCAGTGTTCCTCTTCAGGTCTGCATGAAGTCACACATGCTGTAGAATGAGTTTGTTATCTCTCTCCTACTCCTCTCTTCTCCCCGCCCCTGTATGATTTGGTGACTTGTTTCAGGGCACACAGGGAGTGTGCTGCAGAGCTCGGAAGCTAACGCTGGAGTTCTGACGCTTAATTGTGCCCTTTAATCCAGTAGATTCTACTCCCAGCTCTGGAAAGGAGAGCAAAGCCCTGAGATCCACTCCTCCTGCCGTAGGCAAACCATCATAAACAGCAGTAGGTGTTTTATGTACAGATCTGTTTTTAAGAGGAAAAACCACGTGGTGGGTGTGAGCTAGTGAAGGTTGAACAAAGAATGTCCCTGCTGCGGAGGGAGGCTGGGTTAGCAAGGTGCCTCCTGCTGTGTGTTCTAGCAGTCTCTTCAGGGGTGTGGAGTGAGCCGGCAGTGGGTTTGACTTGGTGTTCAAAAATGCTGCTGCTGGCAATGGTGAAATTGCCCACGCTGTGTGTGGCCCACGTGTTGGGGGAAAGCGTGGGAGTTGAAGGTGACTCCAGGCCTCAGTTTTGGTTTGGCTATTCTCCCCGCTTTATCATTTGCAGATGAAACTGCATGCTGCACCACTGAACTAAATAAATGGAAGCTTAATTACAAGAGAAGAAAGTTGAGCGAGCTCTGCTGGCTTTGAAACGCAGAGTGGAATTCAGAGGCTGTCCTGAGACCAGTCTGACTCCAGTGGTAAAACTTCCATCTGCTTGTATAGTGCCTTTGCCGAACCCCATGTGCCATCCAGACCCCCTTTAAAAAATGCAGTTTCATGATGGGGGTGGGTGGGCTGGGAGTCAAGACTCTGGGTTCTACCCCAGCCCTGGGAGGGTAGTGGGGTCTAATGGTCGGTGGGCTGGGAGTCAGGACTCCTGACTGTTGGCTCTGACGCTGTCCCAGGGGTGACCTTGAGCAAGCCACTTTGCCCTTGACCCTCTGTACCTCAGTTTCGTCACCTGTACAATGTGAATAATACTTCATAGGAAGAATGTGAGGCTTGATTCATTCATGATTATAAAACACTTAAGTATCTTTGGATGGGAGTTCCTAGAAAAAGAGCACATTATCAAATGTTGTTGTTTTTGATCCCTTATTAGCATATTAGCTACTAGTGGTTGGGTACTTCATAACCTGTGAGTGATCCCAGACCGCAACTTTTACCTGATCTGTAACACCTACCTTGCACCTACCAGGATAAAGAGAGCCAACAACTTTTATGCAGGTCAGAAAGATACCCAAGAGCCCAGTATCTATGAAGCCTCAAAGGATTTCAGATACAGAATGCAAACGCCATATGGCTGCAAACAGCCGGGCTTTAACAGAAAGGGTCTCTGCCCTGCTCTGGGGGTTGGATCTGCAAATGAAGCAGTGGGATAAAGTCTGGAGGCTGATTCAGGGCAGTAATGGGTTCAATTAAGGATTATTCTAACACAGAAGGTTAGAGCTACATAGAATGTGTGGCCTAACAGGCCTGTCTTCTTGGGGTTAGTGCAGGATTGTTCCCTACAGTCTGCTTTCTATCACTTTGTTCAGTCTAGTTTTAAAAGTCCCAAAGTAAATCAGGAAGAGCTGAGACTAGAAGTGTAAAGCCTTTTGGCTGAGAGGAAGAATGAACCAGCAATTAGGGTGCTAGCCTGGGACTTGAGAGACATGGGCTTAATTTCCTGCTCTACCATAAACTTCTTGTGTGACCTTGTGCAAGTTTTAGTCTCTCTGGGCCAGATTTGTATAGGTACTTGGGCATCTAAAGATACAGATAGATGCATAGTGAGATGTTCAGAAGTGCCTAGGTGCCTAACCCCTACTGATTTCAATCTGCCTCTTTAGGTGCCCACAGACATTTAAATAACTGGCCCTCTGCCTCAATTCCACATCTGTAAAATGTGGATAATAGCAATGTCCTACATCACCAGGAAGAAATTGTGGGGTGCTCAGATAGTTGATAATGGGAGCTCTGTTTCTGGTGCTGGGAGGAGGTGGGGTTTACTGATTAGAGAAGAATGAATTGAGATTGATCTTCATTTGGTTCTATTCATGGCTCTGCCTCTCGCTGTGTGACCTTGGGCAAGTGATTTTCCACTCTGTGCCTCAGTTTCCCCAGTTATACAGTGGGGATGATATTGACTTCACAGGGTGGATGAGGCTTAATATTTGTAAAGCACTTGGGCTGGGATTGTTAGAGGAGCCTAAGGGGATAAGTAAGGTGCCTAATTCCCTTAGACTCCTCTGAAAGCCTCTGGAGATTTTTGGAAGAAAGGAGCTAGAGAAAGACAAACCCTTATTACTGTATTAATTTTAGTGGGTGTAGCGTCTGCATTATTGGTAACCACTAAAGGTGGGAACATCATGCTGTGGAAGCTTTTACAATCCTGTCTCTAGTGTAACCTTTAAACACCAATTTTCTGACATAGCTATGGCAGGGTTGGAAATGGTCTGGTTGCCAGGTTTTGGTCTGTGTATCCTAAACCAATGTTTGTATCTCTTCATTTTAGGCTGAAAATGGAATTGATGAGCTGGGAGGAAACAGTTGCTTTGGAGAAATGCCATGTTCCAGATATGGGGCTCAGTGAGCTGGTATGAGATTGGCTTCTTACAGAGGAACGGAAAATCCCTGCCCAGGGGGTTAAACATTACATAACAGCAAAACTGTCAAAATCTAGGGGCAACTATAATGGGTTAGAACAGGGGGGCTAAGTGTTAGGACTCCTAGGTTCTATTCCCAACTCTGGGGGAGTGTGGACTAGTGGTTAGAGCAAGGGGGATCAAGTCTAGTTGTAGAGAAGGGGGACTGGGAGTCAGGACTCCTGGGTTCTATTTGGCTACCTCTCTTTAAGTGCTTTAGCAAGACCTAAAATTTCCAACCTGGTGAGAGGACTCCAGAGTATTCCTGTTAGGTGGTCTGGCAGGCCTAATCCTGCCCTGATCTATCTCCCTTCCCCCAAATAGTGCAGGCTGAGGCATGTCAAACCTTCAGCTTTGGCCTTTGTAATGTAGCAGATGTTTTTCAACTCTGACTTGATCGAAGTATCTGTTACCAGCTGGGTTGACCAATCCAACGTTCAGCTGTGACAATGGAGTGTAGTAGGAGTGACTTGAGGCTTCACATGTCTTGAGGCCTTCAGACTTTAAGTCCTCATTGTCCAGGACTGGTTCATCTCTTCCTTCTGCCACTGCAGATAAATTAATGCTTTTTGTCTGAAACTGTTCGGTCTTTTGCTTGAGGCCTTAACAAAATTTGAGATCCTGTCTGCTCACTGTGGATGTTAAAAGGGCCATGTGATCTTTTGTAAGCATCAGGAGGGAGTTTACCCAGATGTCCACTAAAATATTCCCCTCCCTTCTCCTGTTGCACTTTGCTCTCGCTGCCGCCCTCCACCCCAGAAGTGACTTCCTTTTACTCCTGCTGTCTTCCCCTCCATGTATAGTGTTATCTCTTTCTGCCTAGCTATGCTCCGGTAGAACTGGGCTGTGGTGTGCTGGGAATTAGGTTTAGATGAGTCCAGTGGCAACTCTGATCTCTGGTTTAGCTGCAACAGTAGGGGAGAGGAAGAGGCTGTGTTGGTCACACTCTAGTCTTATGAATGTTTCTTTGCCTGTTTCAGATTGTGGAGAGGCTGGAGGATGAAGACTGACTCCCCACCTCCATGAAATGATCGGGGCTGAAGTGGAAAAATGACGTGCTGTAACTGAATCTTGAAAATGGTCTGTAATGAAACATCCTGGACCTGAGCCCCAAGGACAGTAGGGTAAGGGCCTCCAACTGAGTAGGGCCTTAAAGAAAAGGGACTGAGTCGTTTTATCGCCTACCTGAGCTGAGATGAAGATAATCAGCTCCTGTGCTTTCAGGGCTTGCTCTGATCTATTAGGAAGTAGCCAGGGATGTGTTGCTAGAGGCAGGATGCTTGACTTGATGGGCCCATCCACTGTTTTATTATTAGTTGTATTACACTGTAGCCTCGAGGCCCTACTGTGCTAGGGTTTGTACAGACACTTCATAAGAGGCCATCCCTGTCCCAAAGATTTTTGTTGACTTTGTCTACTTAGGTTATAAAGGATGGAAAACAGGAAGTATCAGCATTGCAGATGGGGAACCAAGGTACAGAAAGCTGAAGACTGAGATTTTCAAAGGAGCCCAGTGGAGTTAGGTACCCAAATCTGAGATTTAAAAGGATTTGGTTGAGGTCACCCAGGGAGTCTGTGGCAGAGCTGAGAACTGATCCCAGATGTCCCAGTTCAGAACCGTAACCACACAACTGTCCCTGTGCTTGAGGCACTTTTTAATCCTTCACTTTTTATGGCAAGACCTATGTTCCTATGTCTCAGACTCCAGAAATATTGGGGATAAGATCCTCGCTCTTGTGGCACAATGAGCGCCCCTTGGATAGACACTTGGTATTGGGGGAAGTGTGCTACTGTATGAGACAGCCCATAATTGGATGCATGGGGGCTATCTTGAGGGTTGGTGTGGAGGGGAGACCCAGCCTACAAGAAGTTTCTTCTCAGACCAGGAGACCCCTCTGGTCTTTGCCATTGGTGATGTCGCAGCTGGGTTTGAGGGCGTGGGTGGGTCTGCCATGATGAACTGTATGTTCAGACCATCTTTCACCTGATCCACCCTCATGCCACATGTGCCCTGAGCAGACCCCACTACATCAAGGAAGGAGAGAAGCATTAACTCCCTGTGTGGCTTCCATTTCAGGCCTGCAGTGAAATCTGGGCATTTCCCATAGTAGATGGGATCAAGGTTTAAGGCCAGGAGGGACCATTATGGCCATCTAGTCTGACTTCCTGCATTGTGCGGGGCATAGAACGTCACCTAGTAACCCCCACTATGACCCCCTGACTCCTTCCCCTTTCTAAAACTCAGCCGTTCTCCCCACTCTCCCCGCATGGTCCTTTAAAATAGTTCCCTGCACTAGCTCTCGCCTCACAGTGTCTCCAGGTAACTTCACTGTGCCATTTCCTCGTCTGTAAACTGCTGTGCCCTTAGCAGCTGCTCGTATGGCCGTACTGAAAAGCCAGATCTTCGTAGGCCAGAAGGAACCATTAGATTGCCTAGTCTGATCTCCAGTTTAATACCGACCAAAGAATTCAGTCTGGATTGGAAGACAGCAAGGAATGGAGAATCCACCATCCCTTGGGAGTTTGTTCAATCACCCTCACTGTTAGAAACGTGTGCGTTATTTCTAATTTGAACGTGCCTGGCTTTAACTTCCAGCCATTCGTTTTTGTTCTGCCTTTCTCCACTAGATTAAAGAGACCTATAGGACCCTGTGTTTTCTCCCCTTGTACACTGTAATCAGGTCACCTCTCTCAAGCTTCCTTTTCTTGATTTAAACTAAACAGATTGAACTTCTTAAGTCTCTCACTATCAGGCATTTTCTCCAGCCCTTGAATCACTTTTATGGTTCATTTCTGAACCCTCTCCATTTTTTCCAATGTCCTTTTTAAAATCTGGACACCAGAACTGGATGTGGTATTCCAGTATCAGACTCACCAGTGCCATGTACAGGTGTAAAATCACCTCCCTGCTTCTACTGGCTACTCCCCTGTTTATGCATGCAGGAATTTTATCTGTCTTGCAGGGGAAGTTGGGAAGCCAGGGAGTCCATGTTGCAATGTGAGGAAGTTGGGTGAGGAAGCAGCTAAAATTCTCAACCACTTGAGGTCTCAGAATCCTGGGTGGTGGTTTGTGTGTGGGAGGGGCAACCGCATTGCCACTTTTAGGACTAGGAGGGGTCTGCTGTGATGAACCGCATGTTCAGTCCGTGTTTCACCTGATCTACCCTGATTACACACATGCCCTGAGCAGACTAATGAAACAAACACCTGCAGCTGAAGTCTGATTTGGGGGAAAACTGATGTTCTAATGGTTTCCAATGCAACCATATGTAAAATCCCAGACAGTGAGGGGAATAAGTAGCAGATCCAGGGGACCTCTTCAGAAACATGGATCCGGTTTCTGTGCAAATGAAGGAGGGACAGAGATACAAGGAAATGAATTTTCCCTGTAGCTGGTAGCGTGCTCTTTTAATTAAAAAAAAAAAAAAAAAAAAAAAGTCATTACCTGGAAATAATTCCTCTTTGCTTCTGTAGGTACAAGAACTCTGAAGATAAGATTGGCTAGTTTCGCTTCTCCCTCACCCTGGATCCCTTATAGGAATCACAGATGTAAGTGCTGCAGGAAGTTCGTATCCATCCAGTTTCTTAGTGTGGTCCCAAATTGGTACCCCCAGCTAATGTCACCATCGGGGGAGGTATGGGACAAAAATAGGGTACTATGGCAGACATAGTCTGCCAGCAGTTAACAAATGTCTGGCATGGGGTACATCATGCATTCCTCATTCAGTGACTGAAGCTGCAGGTGCTTTCAGAAAGCCATATCTTTCTGCACATATGAACGGGGACTCCCTGCTGCAGAACTTTACTGGGGTAACTGCTTATAAAGATTTGCTATTTGGGGAAATTCACAGGGTGTTCTTTCTAGGGAGTCCTCTTGCTCTCAGAGCTGTTCATTTAAGGGAGAGTGGCCGCGATGACTGTTCCTCTTGCTGCCGCAAGCCATGGGCAGTGGGATTTTGTGTCATCGCAGATTAAGCTTGGCCTTTCTTCACTCAGGGTGCTCTTGGATGGGTTTGGCCGTCCGTTAGCACCTTCTGAATTTTGCGGGGTCAGACACTCAAAGAGGCAGAAGGGGACTGGACTCTGGGAACAGAAATGGGGTTTAAAAACAACCTGCTCTGTAAACTTTAGGCAGTGGGCTATAGTAACCAGATAGTAATTTTTCAATGTGAGCTGAAAGATTGCCTGCACTGAGGCACTAGGAGCTATGCTGGCCTCAGCTGGGAGGAGTTAGCTCAACTAGGTTTCCAAGACGCAACTGTGTGCTGCATTCTGCATCTTTGAACCTTTATCTTTACAGGGATGAGTTGAGATGAGCCTTAAAGGAAAGGAAAATGTATCTTTCTCTCCACCAGCATCAACTGTAAGAGAGAATTTGGGGCCTGAAGATTAAAAGATTTGCCCTGTTTCCGATCTGCATTACAAGGACTCTTTGAAGTTATGTCCAGGAAAGGCTATACTAAAAACAGGATAAATAATAAAACTAGATTGAATGGATGTGTAAAAGTTGGGTGTTTTTTGTACAAAAGGGCAGTGGTAGAACAGGGGGAAATGGAGCTTTCTCAACTCTAATCCACTGGTCTGAATTCAGCCCATGTCAGTACTGGCTGTTGTTGGGATTTTCACAGGAGATTTAAGGGAGTTAGATGCCATGCTGCTTTAGGCTTCTTTGAAAATCCCATCTTTAATCCATTGCAATTTTCAGTTGCCCTTTCTGTGAAATGAGTTAGGGCTTGATCTCATGTCTGAGATAAAAATACCTGGACAGATAATGTAAAACTCCTAGTCACTAGTATCGATGGACTTGTACAAAATTGAGGATCAAGATGGTTAACCAACATTGATCTATTTACTGCTGTGTCCAAAATTACTTTCCACTCTTCCATGAATTGACTCCACCATGTCCACTGTCTGTTATCTACTACCAACACCATTTAGGTTAGGCTGAGATTTTCAGATGCACTCAGGATTCGGACACCCAGTTCCCATTTAAAAAAATAATGGGAATTTAACAGGCAAATCTCATAGATTTGAAAATCTTAACCTAAATGTATTTAAACCATGTCTCCCCGACCCTACAGGTGCACACTCACTCCTTTGACACCAGCTCAGACCTTTATTTCGTGCTTTGAATGTTGGCATTCTCTATCATCCTGTTTTCTCTTCACTCCAAATAAACAGATGTAGATCCTTTCCCCATTGAGCTGGGGGCCACCACTGCAGTCCTTCTACATCTTGCAGCTGTTGTGCTGAACAGCTGGAAGGCAGCGACAGAGATGGAGCTAAGAGGCAATGCTATGTGAACTAAATTCAGCAACATGTGGTTTTGAGTTTAGATAGCCGGGGGAGTTATATTGAAGTCAGGACAAATTTTCAGTGTCATGAGCAGAGATGCCAAACTGGACCCTCAAAACCAGGGCCATCCCAGAAAACATGGGCCATTTGGTCATCAAGAGTTTGAACTAGCTTTTGGGGGTTCAGCTGAACACAAGAAACAAGCATTTCCCCAAAATCATGTACTTAACATTAAACCAGCATGAATCTTAAAAAATTGTAATTCTCCATTTTTTAATTTTTATTTTTATTTTTTTGTACTCCATATTATGGGAGAAGTTGCAATTTTATTCTCTTAACGTGATTGCTTTTTAACTGTGGGTGAAGGTCGCTCAGTTTGATAGCATTTCTGTACATATGTAATGTGATAACTTTTGAACACTGCATGCAATCATTTCCAACTTTTCAGGGAACGTTTGAGGTGCTGAGGGCCAGCAACCTGTTCACTTTTGGGAAAATTGGAAAACCAAAAGGGAAAATGGGAGGAGGGACAGATGGACACCCGGAGTCCTTGCCAGCTGTTTAGCACAGCTGCTGCTTCAAGCAACTCTGCAATTGTCTATAGACTAAAGAACTGGTTGATGGAAGCCATTAACCCCTTCCACCATAACGGTGCCGCTAGCTCATTTGTGTGTCCTACCACCAGAATTTAACATTTGACACCCTAAATAGCTTCTTATAGACCAATAATAGGGAGAGGGGAAGTGGGGGCATGCACACAGCCCCTGGTATGGGGGGTGGGGGAAGAAGGGGAAGTGGGAGTGCACAGAACCTAGTGGGGGAAATCCTTTGGGGGAAGGGGGCACACAACTCCTGGCATAGAGGGGTATAGGGTGCAGAGAGAGCCCCTGAGGTGGCAGCGGAGAATGGGGAATTGGAGCATACCCAGCCCCTGCAATTGCAGGGGGAGATTGGGGGACCCTGCTATAGAGAGATGGGGGCATACAGAACCCCTGCCACATGGTAACTTTGGGGACCTTGGCATGAGGGTAAGTGGGAATGGGGATGCACACAGAGCTGCTGGCAGGGGGGAAATGGAGGGATGCAGGGAGTCCCTGATGTGTGCAATAAGCTCAGCCTACAGCCACCAAGTTAAATCCAAATATAACAGTACTGACACTCCCCCCCCCCCCCCCCCCCACCCCTAACCAGCTGGTAAGATTTGCAGTTAGCAGGGTGGGTGGTTGATTGAATCCATGGGAAGTTATTTTATGGCATGGTTATTCTGGGGGTGAGACCAGTACAAACAGGGATGTCTTTTAGCATCCTGGGAAATGGAGTCTAAAATCACCAGCTGTCACAAGTTCAAAACTGGCCCCTGCCAGCAGCAGCACCTCTCATCAGTGTAGGAGGCAGGATAGAGAGTGGTTGCTCATGTATTGCCCCTAACATGCAGATGAGCACCATTTTGACATGCCTGTTATTGGGATTCTAGAGGTGCTGTTTTGATGTGGGTTGAGAGGGCAGTGTGGGTGCCATTTTGACATGTTTTTTATGGGGAGACCATGGGTGCTATTTTGAGATGCAGTTAGGTTTAGTGTGCCATATTGATGTGGCTTTTATGGGGAACCTGTGGGGTGCCATTTTGATAGGGGTTGAGAGGTGGGATGTTGGGTCTCTTTTTGACAGTTCTTATTGGAATCTCATTGGTATAATTTTGAGATGGGTTGGAGATGGCATATGGGTGCCAGTTTGACTTGGCTTTTTGTGGGGGAAGCCTTGGGTGCCACTTTGAAAAACGTTGCAGTGGGTACCATTTTGACATGGCATTATGGGGAAACTGTGGATGCCATTTTGATGCAGGTCAGGGAGCGGACGTGTTAGTGTCATTTTCACGTGGATCAGGAGCAGGCGCGTGGCTGCCCTGTTGAAATGGGTCGGGCAGGCGGGTGCCCTGGTGACGTGAGTCAGGGAGAGGGCGCGTGGGTGCCCTGGTGCCGTAGGTCAGGGAGTGGGCGCTCGGGTGCACTGGTGACGTGGGGCTGGCAGCGGCAGGTCGGGCAGCGGGGGAGGGTGCCCTGGTGACGTGGGTCGGGCAGCCGGCGGTGGGGGGCGCCCTGGTGACGTGGGGCCTGGGCGCTAGCTCAGCAGCAGCACGCGGGTCTGCCTGGACTTGTCGGCAGGGAACGCGGCGCTGCGGTCACTCACTCCGCCATGTCATGGCCCCCGCCCCCTACAGTGGCTGTGCAGAGAAGCCGGGGAGGGACTTTCGGACCAAACCACTTCCGCAGAAGGGGATTGTTTTGTGTAAACAGCAAGCTGAGACCCTTTTTGGCGCATTTTGGGACACCAGCCTCTAATCAAAATATTTTGTTGCGAATTTTGTCGTTATCCCTCAAGAGCTAGATTGATTTTGCGCTACCTCACCTCCTAGTCCTTCCCCCCTTTCTCTACAATGGTACGTCCCACGCTCCTTCCCCGCTCTCCCATCAAGCAGGGCACCAACGCAGGGCGGGCGGGCGGCGCGAGACGCTTTGGGACGCTGAAGGGAGAAGTTGTCGCGCGCCGCTTCCGTTGGTGGGTGCGAGCGGGAGGGAGTGGGGGCGACGCCGGAATGTTCCTCGGCGAGGGGAGGGGGAAGCGCACGGAAGCAGCGGCGCAGGCGCAGAGACGGATTTACTCGCCAGAGGCGGTTGCTAATTTTCCCGCCCTTTCCCTGCCCCAACGATTTTTTTTAACCGCTGCGTGGTTTAAAAAAGCCGGCTCAATGAGCGAGTAGCCCCCACATTATTTTGCGGGGTACTAGCTTCTCCCCACACCCCGTGTCAGTCTTGCCCGCCAAATATAAACGTGTGTCAAATTCACCTCGCAGGGCACGAAGGTACAGCCGCCATTTTATAAAATGGGGCCGTTTGTGACTCAGTGCCTTTGTCAAAGCCAATGGGGCAACCCCCCTCCACCCTATGCACGCACACGCCTAAAAACGACAATGGGGTGCCCACTAATCCCACATTGTCTTATATCAAAGCTGCGAGGCACCTGTTTTGGTGCATGTCATGCTTATGCTGTGCCAATGTTGGCTCATGCCAAGCCAGTGTGGGTGGATGCCCTAAAAAGGCCACTTTAATGACCAAAAAACACACTGGTTGTCAGCCAGGCTCACATTAGCAGACACAAAGTCCCAATATTGCCATGGGATAAAATGCTGTTGGTGTGTGCCAATTTGGACATATAAAAATCCACCATATGGACTCATGGTTGTACTCTGTCGGCAAACATCAAATGCTCAATGGCAGGAAAACATTGTGTAGTTGCAATGTCAAAAGATGCATCATCCAAAGCAAGGAATCCTGTGTTGATGTGTGACCAAACACTATTGGTATTCACTAAACCCGTATTGGTGGGACAACAGAAATCCGTGTTGGCCCATGTCATACCCTATAATGGCAGATGGAAATAATCCCTCTACCAGCACCTGTGAAACTGCCATTGGTGCACCCCAAACCTGCACTGAAAGCCTTGCAGAAAACTACAAATACACTTTGGAAGTAGTTGCCTTAATAGCCATATAGTTCCCCCTCAAAACTTGCACACACAATTGACTAGCCCAAGAGCACAAAATGAAGCTATAGAGAGTCAGGGTAGGTGAAGTGATATCATTTACTGGATCAACTTCTTTTCGTGTAAGAGACAAGTTTTTGAGATACACAGAGCTCTTCTTCTGGACCAAGCTAAAAAATTTATCTTTTATTGAACCAGCTTCTGTTGGTGAAAGAGACATCACCTCACCCACCTTGTCACTCTAATATCCTGGGACCAACATAGCTACAACACTGCAAAGTGAAACTATGGCAGAGTTGGGAAGCATCTGCAGGAACTTTAATTTCAGTCCCACCTGCTCTAACCACTAGAAAATAGGCTTCTCCCTGAATTGGGAATAGAACCCAGTAGTCCTGCCTCCCAGACCCTACTGCCTGCACAGAAGAGGGGATAGAAACTAGGAGTCCTGACTCCTAAGCACTAGACTCCACTTCTCTCCCACAACTGGAACAGAACCCAGGAGTCCTAACTCCCAGCCCCACCCTGCTCTAAAACCTTGGTGTTAATACAGGCCAAACCTGCATTAGCACACTATAGACCCTATGTGCATTGGCAGAAGTAAAAAGCTGGATCAGCACATACCCAAAAGCTGGGCATCTCTGGCAACTATGCTACTCTATCACCACTGACATGCACAGGACTCTCCCAATGTGGCTTTTGGACACTATTAAAAGAATTAAACTTGCCCCTTCAAAATATTAACTAGACTGGAAGAAATGACATCTCCCGAAGGGACATGGCAAATTTCACACATGGGTTGTCCAGAACCCCAAAATGAGGATTGACACTTAGAGTTTCCCCAAATAGCTCTTTAAAGTATCCTGTGACCATTTTAGTGGCCAAATATGGGATTTTGGTTGCCACCACTTTTGAAAATTGGGCCATTTTTTCTTCAGAGATGCAAGAGGCTTCTGAAGAAAAATATCCAACTGGTTATTTTGATGCTGCATAAAAGTGTCAGTGTTTCCACTTCGGCTTTTAGGGTGGAATTTATAAAGCAGCATAAGGGAGTTAGATGCCTGAATCCCATAATTCAATGGGAGTTGGACGCCTAACTCTCTTAGGCCCCTTTGAGAATCCCAGCCCGTATGTTTGTTTTGCTCTATAGGTTTGGTGTGGTGAGTGGCAGATTCCTTTCCACCAGGGGGTATTTGTTTTGGAGTCAACACCCTTGCTGTTGGCTCCGTTAAAATGTCTGTGTGTGAGGACATGTTGCTGTGCAATTACCGCAAGTGCCGTGTCAAGCTCTCAGGCTATGCCTGGGTCACGGCTTGCTCACACATCTTCTGTGACCAGCACGGCAGTGGGGAATTCAGCCGTTCACCAGCAGTCTGTCCTGCCTGCAACAGTGCCCTCTCTGGCAAGCTAGACATTGTCCGCACCGAGCTAAGTCCCTCTGAAGAACACAAGGCCATGGTGTTGGCTGGACTTCGGCCAGAGACTGTGCTGGACATCAGCTCCCGCGCACTTGCCTTCTGGACATACCAGGTAAATCCACCTCAGGTGGGGCATCAGCATGATGTCCTAAGATAGGTAGACACCTTCAAAAGTGTCTCTGAAAATATAATTGGGAAGAGATTTTGTTTGCTAAAGGAATGAAAGATCCATAAGTCAGTCTTTATGGTTATCTATATCTCATGCATGGAGGGTAGAGCTGACACCTAGGTCACTCCAAAGGGAAGGCCACCGTGCTATATTTTTTGGCCTGAAAACTGTGGAAAGGAGCCAAAGGGAATGGAATAGGATTAAGAAATCCCATTGTTTGGTTTTGTTGTGTGGCCTTGGGACCACAGAGAAGGTTGCCCCTCACTCTCTGGTTCAAAATCACCAGAGTGTGGCATTTGCACTTCTCCCTCCCTCCTTCTCTGTCCAACTGTCAGTGTAAAACATTATTGCTCTAATAGCCATTCCTCTCTTTCTCGTCTGTCACCGTGGAAGGTTCTGTCCATCTTTGCTACACATTCTTTCTTTCTTCACATCACAACAGTATCAAAGCACCTCACAAATATTCATTAATTATCCTCAAGGAGAAGTATGTCTCTATTACTATCTCCATTTTACATGTAGGGAACTGAAGTGCGGACATTAAAGCAACATTTTTAAGTGTCCACTAATTTTAGGAGCCTTGCATTTGAGTGCTCAACATGAGACCCATATGACCTGATTTATAGAGATGCTGTGTGTGATGGGTTGGGTCACAGAAACCCGCTTGGGACTGCCACCTGATGTGCTGAGACTACTTCTGTGCCCATTTTCCCTGCCAGCTTGGGACTTCAGAAGCCTGTGTTGTTGAGACAGACGCGCTATCCTGCTACAAACACAGACCCAGGTCTGAACCACATCCCCCACAAGCTGCAGACTTAACTGAAAACAGCTTAAGAAGTGGTCATTTCTCTAGCACCCAGATACCCAGTTCCCAATGGGATCCAAACCCCAAATAAATCCGCAAAAAGAACAGGAGTACTTGTGGCACCTTAGAGACTAACAAATGTATTAGTCTCTCAGGTGCCACAAGTACTCCTGTTCTTTTTGCGGATACAGACTAACACGGCTGCTATTCTGAAACCAAATAAATCCGTTTTACTCTGTATAAAGCTTATACACGGTAAACTCATAAATTATTTGCCCTCTATAACACTGATGGAGAGATATGCACAGCTTTTTGCTTCCCCAGGAATTAATTACTTGCTCTAGGTCAATTAATAAGCAAAAAGTGATTTTATTAAGTATAATAAGTAGGATTTAAGTGGTTCCAAGTAATAACAGACAGAACAAAGTAAATTACCAAGCAAAATAAAACAAAAACATGCAAGTCTAAGCCTAATACAGTAGGAAACTAAATGCAGGTAAATCTGACCCTCAGAGATGTTCCAATAAGCTTCTTTTACAGACTAGACTCCTTCCTAGTCTGGGTCCAGCAATCACGCCCCCCTCCCCCATAGTTACTGTCCTTTGTTCCAGTTTCTTTCAAGCATCTCTTTGGGGTGGAGAGGCTATTTTTTGAGCCAGCTGAAGACAAAATGGAGGGGTTTCCAGAGCCTTATATAGTCTTTCTCTTGTGGGTGGAAACCCCTTTGTTCTCCTGTGTAAAATCCCCTCAACAAGGTGGAGTTTGCAGTCACCTGGGCAAGTCACATGTCTATGAATGATGCAGCTTTTTGCAGGCCGACACCATTGTTTACATGTTAGTTTGAATGTTCCCAGGAAAGCTCAGATGTGGATTGGCATCTCACAAAATCCATTGTTAGTTAAGTGTTTCTTGATTGGGAACTTACTGAGAATAGTCCTTTACCAAGAAGCTGACCAAATGCTCCACTGAGGCTACTTAGAACCAAACAAGTACATAGTCAATATTCATAACTTTGGATACAAAAATGATACACACATACAGACAGCATAATCATAACCAGCAGACTACAACCTTTCCATAGACACCCAACTTGGCCTCCTTGTACAAGACCTGGTGCAACCATAGGACCCTGGTTGCAACAATGATTTATACAGTCACAGTTTATGTCAATAACATCACACTGTGCACCCCACAGCTCTTAGCAGCTTCAGTTGGAGTGTGGAGTGCTCAGCACATCTGAAAATCAGTCCGTAGATGTCTCATGTTGGCAACCCTAAATTAGTGGTCCCTCTTGAGAATATTGACCTAAGTGACTTACCCAAAGTCACTGTGGCAGCAGTGGGAACTGAATCCAGATCTCTTAAGTCCCAGTCCAGTGCCTTCACTCCAGACGATCCTTCCTTTGGTACACTGTAGTCATGCTACTATATCTCAAGTGGAGTGACTTCACTTTCCTTTGACAATCAGTGGTCAAAGAAGCCTGTCACACCTGTCATAATCTCCACATGGCAGGTTCACCAGGAGCGCCTGTACCAGGAATACACCTACAGCAAGGCTGAGGGACACCTGAAGCAGATGGAGAAGGTGTACACCCAGCAGCTGCAGAGCAAGGACATGGAACTGACCTCCATGAAGAGCGAGGTCTCCTCCCTGAAGAAGGTGCTGGAGGAGTACAAGAAGAAGTTCAGCGAGCTCTCTGAGAAGCTCATGGAGCGCAACCGCCAGTACCAGAAGCTCCAGGGCCTCTACGACAGCCTCCGTCTGCGCAACATTGCCGTGGCTAATCAGGAGGCTGCCCACGAGCCTCCCATGATGCCTCAGCCTGCTGTCTTTGGCTTCCCATTGGGTAAGATCTGTGGAGAGTTCTCATTTCACTACTCACAGAGGTTGCAAAAGCTGGCATAAGGAGTCAATACACTGACACTGTTAGTGGAGGGGACAAGGGTTTAGTGGGCTATAGAGACTGAACTCTCCCTCCATGCCATAGGGCAGGAGGAGGCACATATGTGTGTGTGTTTGAAGAAGGAGGGCTTCACACAGACCAGTCACTCTCCAAGTGTTGCCATATCAGCAACTTCCCAAGTGCTATGAACAGGGCCGGCTCCAGGCACCAGCCTGGCAAGCAGGTGCTTGGGGCGGCCACTCCAGAGAGGGGCGGCACGTCCAGCTATTCGGTGGCAATTCGGCGGACGGTCCCTCACTCCCGCTTGGAGCGAAGGACCTCCCGCCGAATTGCCGGCACAGATTGAGATTGCGGCTTTTTTTTTTTTTGGCTGCTTGGGGCGGCCAAAATCCTGGAGCCAGCCCTAGCTATGAAATATTTGATTAGACACTCCTGTGTGAGACAAGTTAATGGGTTCTCAGCTTGGACAGTTGTCCATCTATCAAACCCCACTCACGCTAATAGCCCCCCTCCTTGGCAGCCTCAGGGGAGAGGCTACGGACTGAATGGGCCATGGAGATTAAGCTCCTTTCTCCCCCCTTAGAGGGGATTTCTCCAGAACATGGGTTAATTCACGCCCTGAATCCCAAAGCTTTGAACATCCCTTGTAATTTCTCCAACCTTAGCTAGCCATGTGGTATCGCCAATGCACAAACTTTACTGTGAGTCTCTGGGCATTTGGTGTGTTTAAAAAAAGGATAAGTTTGTAGCCCTCATGGTTGCAGAGAAAAGAGGGAAACTGTGACTAATAAATGCTACAGAACCAGAAGGAATTTTTTTATATAATTTTAAGAACATCATGATTTTGTAAGCAAATCTCATGAATTTTGGGGACTGGACTCTTGAGCGTTGGCATTTGTCTCTTTCGTGGCTGGTACCTCCTCATCAAAAGGTTTACGAATCCAGGCTAATGGATTTAGGTCTAAATCAGGCCTTCAAATTCCACCATGTCCTGTGACAAACCCAACCTTAGCTCCTGCATTTAAGTCAAGCTGTGGTCACTCATGGTCTTAGATTTGGAGATTCTATGTTCAATCCCCAAATTGTCACACTACTATAGTCACTAATGTCTATTCTGATAGAGACTCCAGCATCCAACTGACCCTGTATCATCCCCTTCCTAGGTAATGCTGCCAGGTTCCCTGGGGATGCCACACCGGTCCGGGGCAGGTGTGGGGAGGGAGACTTCCACTTCAAACCCTTCTTTGCCACATCCCCACCTGCGGGTGAATCCAGCAACAGCTTCTTCACCTTCGCTTCTCCCAGCAACGAGCTGGAGCCACATCCTGGAGCCAGCAGGGCCTACAAGATGAAGAGGATGTAACCGGTAATGCGCCTTCCACACCTGCCTCTTGGAAATTCAGCCCATCCGTCAGTGGGGGAAAGAGCGAAAATGCTTATTGTCTGGATCTGGGATTCTCCTCAGTATTGGGATATTTCTTTTAGGTATTGTAATGTAATCACCCTCTGATTGTCACCGGCAGATTGTCTTGACCTCTCATCCTAGTCTGTAATGCCCTGTCACCTCTGATGATTTCATTGTCACAACCTGTCACCAACAGACTGTCCCTCAGACTGTAAACCTCTCTCACCCTTGGATTGTCCCTCTCAGATTGTAAAATTGACACCCTCTGACTGTAGTATCCCATCACATTTGGACCAAGATCCTCAAGGCACCTAAATACCTTTGAGGATCTGGGCCTGGTTCCGATGTACTCTGCTTAATAGGTTACACATTTATTGTTGTTGTCTGTGTGTGTGTGAGATAATGTGTGGGTGTGTCTGTGTGTTTGTCTCTATGTGTGTATGCAAATCTATGCAAGTGTGTATTCTGGTGTGTGTTTGCCTCTGTGTATGTATTTGGGTCAATCTATGCGTGGGTGTGTTTGTCTGTACACATGGGTGTATAAATCTAGATAGCTGTGTATTATCTGTGTGTGTAAGTCAATATGTATGCTTAAATCTGTGTGTGTATTTTGGTGTGTCTTTCTCTCTTGTGTATGCATACAGATATATATGTGGGTAGGTGCCTCTTGCTGTGTGTGCGTTTATCTCTGAATGGGGGAGGGTGCGTAGCTCCATGGGTGTGTACATGCATAGTTCTGTGTAAGTGTGTTTTCGCTTCTATATTTATGCTTGTTTTCATATGTGTGTGTGTATTTCTCAGTGGTATCCAGTGTGTTCCCCTGGGTACACTCCACCTCATCCTTCCCTTTGCAGTTATTTTCCCCCACTTAAAGTTCAGCCATGTTCATTTCCCACTCATTAATTTAGCCCTCACTTTCACAAGGATTTATAATTTTTGGGCCCCACAATGGGAGAAGCAGGGTTGGTTTTGGCATCTCGCAACCGATGGATTTGTGCACTGTATAAAGTGACCTTTGTAAATAGGTTGTTCACCCTCTCAGAAATAAGATTAGCAAAAAAAGAAAGGGAAAAAAAAATGATTCTGTATCTTGGTTTCTAGTTCTTGTTGGATCAAGGATGTCCGCAGTGCGGGAGGCGGGCAGCGTGGGGAGGGCAGGTTGGGTGTGGGTGTGTGAGATCAGGGAAGGATCCCAGGAGTGAGGGAGGCGGGTGGCGTGGGGAGCACAGGCCAGGTGGGAGGGGAGTGGTAAACTGGGGAGGGATCCCAAGCTGTAGTAGGGTTACCATATTTTAAAAAAACAAAAAGAGGACACTCCACGTGGCTCCGCCCCCGCCCCAACTCCGCCCCTTCCCCACCTCAGCCACGCCCCAACTCCTCCCCTTCCCCGCCCTGCCCCACCCCAACTCCGCCCATTCCCCAAAGTCCTTGCCCCAACTCCGCCCCCTCCCATGAACGCTCTGCCCCCTGCTCCTCCCCCTCCCCTACTTCCCACGAATCAAATGTTCGCGGGAAGCCTGAAACAGGCAGGCAGCAGGTAAGCTGGGGCTGGGGCGGTGGCGCGCGAGGAGGCGCAGCCCAGTCTGGCCCCCCTGGCCGAGCGGCTTTGGCCCTGGTGTCTCTGGCCTGGCTCAGCTCGGGCCCTGGGGCGCCGGCCCCGGTTCCGGCTGAGCGGCTCCGGCCCACCCCGGCCCCGGCGGCTCCGGCCCCGGCGACTCCAGCTCGGCTCGGGCCCCGGGGTACCGGCCCCGGCCGAGCGGCACCAGCCGGCAGCCGAGCACCCCCAGCCCTAGTCCCAGCGGCTCTGGCTTGGCTCGGGCCCCGGTTCCGGCCGAGTGGCTCCGGCCCGGCCCTGACTGAGCGGCGCCGGCCGGCGGCCGAGCACCGCCGGCCCCAGTGGCTCCGGCCCCAGCGGCTCCGGCCCGGATCCAAGTCCCACGACCCCTCCCTATTTTCCCGGACATGCCCGGCTTTTTGGAATTTCTTCCCAGACAGGGATTTGAGGACCAAAAAGTCGGACATGTCCAGGAAAATCCGGAGGTATGGTAACCCTAAGCAATAGGGGAGACAGGCAGTGTGGGACATGCAGGCAAGGAATGGGAATTGGGGAGGGATCCCAGCAGCAGGGAGGAGGGTGGTGTGGGGAGCACAGGCCAGGCTGCAGGGGCGTGGTAAACTGCGGGAGGTGGGCAGTGTGGAGAGTGCAGGCTGGGGGGCTTGCAGGGGGAGGATTGGGGAGGGAACCTGGAAGCAGGGAGGTGGTGAGTGCTGGCCAGGGGGGTGGAATCAGAAAGGGATCCCAGCAGAGTTGGAGGTGGGCAGTGTGGGGAGCACAGGCCAGGTTGCAAGGGAGTGGATGTAAATTAGGGGAGGTAGATGGCAGGGTGTGCACAACATGGGGAGGGGGTGGGCAGCACAGGCTGGGGTAGGGTCATACCTCCCAATATTTCAAGTGGCTAAAGTGGGATGGGTGCTGCCCCCAGGGGAAAGGAGGCCTGTGGATGCAGGGGCTAGGTGCTGTCTGGCGGTGGGAGGCCCCTGGAGGGACAGGTGCTGCCCCCAGGTAGGTGCTGGTGGGAGGGCGGGGTGAGCGAGCCTGTCTCATACTCACCCTACAGTGGCAGCTCCTGTCCTGCAGGGCTGGCTGGGCTGGGCTCCCCACTGTGGGCATTACGCCCTGGTTCCTGGTGCGCGGTGTCACAGCGACGTTTGTGTTTGGCCTGGCCATGCCCCCACTCCCCCGCTTCAACCCCATGTGCCAGGAATCAGGGCACAATGCCTGGAGCGGGGAGTTGAGCTTAGCCATCCCCACAGGACAGGAGCCGCTTCAACCGGGACAGGGGGGTTGGGGTCAAAGCGGCACAGTCCCACAAAACCCAGGAGTGTTGGGAGGTCTGTAGGGCTGCCACCTCTGAGACACAGCCAGGATGGTCCTGAGCCCATCATACTGGACAGCTGGCAGCACGAACCGAGCACCTAGACAGACTTCCCAGGACAGCTACCTCAACAAAGGGATGATCCTGGGAAAACCTGGACAGGTGGCAACCCTAGCAGAGTATGGAATTAAAGGGATCCCAGGAGTGGGAGAGGTGGACAGTGTAGGGAGCACAGGCCAGGTTGTAGAAGGCTGGTAAATGGGGGGAGGTGGGAGGTGTCTTGACCAATGCAAGGGTTGTGTGGGTGGGTGGTGCAGTGCAGGGGCTGGGGGGGAGGAGGAATGCAGGGGTTGCGATGCAGGGAGTGTGTGGGAGGTTGCAATGCAGAAGTGGGGGTAGCAATCAGGGCTGTGTGTGTGAAGAGCAATGCAAGGGCTGTTGGGGGGAGGTGCAGTGTAAGAGCAGTGCATGTGGGGTGGTGCAGTGAAGGGGCTGTGTGTGTGCAGAGCATAGCATTCCCCCTCCAGCCCCATAGGTGTCCCTGCCCGGTCTGGGCTCCGCTCTCCTGCGGTGAACTCAGAGGCGGAGGAAGGGGAGGAGCTGGGCAATCATGGCTGAGGAGGGAGAAGGAAACCACCACCTTGCAAACCCTGGAAGTACCAGACCAGGGCTGCTGCATCACAGGCCCCTGTGAACCCTACACACACACACACACACACAGCAATGCCTGCATACACACATTGATTCCTGTGTACACACACAGTGGTACACACACACACTGATCCCTACACACACAGAGAGATCCCTGCACAAACACACACTGATCCCTGCACACACAGCAGTGCACATATACACACACACACACACACTGGTCTCTGCACACATGTGACACACGCACACTGATCCCTGCACACATAGCAATGCACACATACACACACACTCTGATCCCTGCACACACACACACACACACACACACACACACACACACACAAACACTGATCCCTGCACACACAGCAGTGCACACACACACACTGGTCTCTGCACACACATGACACACGCACACTGATCCCTGCACAACGATCCTGCACACGTAGCAATGCACACATACACACTGATCCCTGCGCACACACATAGCAGTATACAGACACACACAAAGCGATGAGAACACACAGTGATCCCTGTGCACACACATAGTCACACACACACACTGATCACTGAACACACACACACACACACACAACGACACATACAGACGCTGCTCCCTACACACACACACACTGATCCCTACACACACACTGATCCCTGCACACACACAGAGCAGTGCACACACACACACACACTGATCCCTGTACACACACACACAGAGCGATGAACACACACAGTAATCCTTGTCCACACACACAGCAATGAACACACACAGTGATCCCTGTGCACACACACAGCAATGAACACACACAGTGATCCCTGAAGACACACACACGACACACAGATTGATCTCTGCACACACACATAGCGATACACACACACACTGATTCCTGCACACACACATACTGATCCTAGCACACACACACACACACATTTGTGTTACATGCACAGACACAGACACACACACAGAGAGCCTTGCTGTATATCCCCCTTAGGGTATGTCTACACTACGGGATTAATCCGAATTTATATAATTCGAATTTAGGAAACAGATTGTATAAAGTCAAATGTATGCGGCCACACTAGGCACATTAATTCGGCGGTGTGTGTCCATGTAATGGGACTAGCGTCGATTTCCGGAGCGTTGCACTGTGGGTAGCTATCCCATAGCTATCCCATAGTTCCCGCAGTCTCCCCCGCCCATTGGAATTCTGGGTTGAGATCCCAGTGCCTGATGGGGCAAAAAACATTGTCGCAGGTGGTTCTGGGTACAACCTCACCCCTCCCTCCATGAAAACAACAGCAGACAACCATTTCGCGCCTTTTTTCCTGGGTGAACACTGCAGACTCCATACCACAGCAAGCATGGAGCCCGCTCAGCTCCAGACCGCAGTCATGAACATTGTAAACACCTCGCGCGTTCTCGTGGAGTTTATGCTTAGCCAGGACCAGAAAAAAGAGGCGAGGAGGAGGAGGCGACCGCAGCGCAGCGACAAGCGTGATGAGGACATGGACATGGACCGTGAATTCTCTCAAACCGTGGGCCCCGGTGCTTTGGAGATCATGCTGTTAATAGGGCAGGTTATAGGCATGGAACGCCGATTCTGGGCCCGGGAAACAAGCACAGACTGGTGGGACCGCATAGTGTTGCAGGTGTGGGACGATTCCCAGTGGCTGCGAAACTTTCGCATGCGTAAGGGCACTTTCATGGAACTTTGTGACTTGCTTTCCCCTGCCCTGAAGCGCCAGAATACCAAGATGAGAGCAGCCCTCACAGTTGAGAAGCGAGTGGCAATAGCCCTGTGGAAACTTGCAACGCCAGACAGCTACCGGTCAGTCGGGAATCAATTTGGAGTGGGCAAATCTACTGTGGGGGCTGCTGTGATGCAAGTAGCCAAAGCAATCACTGAGGTGCTGCTACGAAAGGTAGTGACTCTGGGAAATGTGCAGGTCATAGTGGATGGCTTTGCTGCAATGGGATTCCCTAACTGTGGTGGGGCGATAGATGGAACCCATATTCCTATCTTGGCACCGGAGCACCAGGGTACCCACTACATAAACCGCAAGGGGTACTTTTCAATGCTGCTGCAAGCACTTGTGGATCACAAGGGATGCTTCACCAACATCCACGTGGGCTGGCCGGGAAGGATTCATGACGCTCGCGTCTTCAGGAACACCAATCTGTTTAAACGGCTGCAGCAAGGGACTTACTTCCTGGACCAGAAAATAACCGTTGGGGATGTTGAAATGCTATAGTTATTCTTGGGGACCCAGCCTACCCCTTAATGCCATGGCTCATGAAGCCATACACAGGCAGCCTGGACAGGAGTCAGGAGCTGTTCAACTACAGGCTGAGCAAGTGCAGAATGGTGGTAGAATGTGCATTTGGCCGTTTAAAAGGTCGCTGGCGATCGTTACTGACTCGCTCAGACCTCAGCCAAACCAATATCCCTATTGTTATTTCTGCTTGCTGTGTGTTCCACAATCTCTGTGAGAGCAAGGGGGAGACCTTTATGGCGGGGTGGGAGGCTGAGGCAAATCGCCTGGCTGCTGATTACACGCAGCCAGACACCAGGGCGATTAGAAGAGCATACCAGGAAGCGCTGTGCATCAGAAAAGCTTTGAAAACCAGTTTCATGACTGGCCAGGCTACAGTGTGAAATTTCTGTGTGTTTATCCTTCATGAAAACCCGCCCCCTTTATTGACTCATTCTCTGTAAGGAACCCACCCTCCCCCTTCCCCCAGCTTGCTTTCAAAGGAAATAAAGTCACTATTGTTTAAAAATCATTTATTCTTTATTAATTGATTATAAAAAGAGGGAGAGAACCCGGGTGGGGTTTGGGAGGAAGATCGGCGGGAAGGAAAAGCCCACTAAAAAAAGGTTTAAAAAATGGCAGCCTTTTGCTTGGGCTGTCCACTGGGGTGGAATGGGAGGGTGTACGGAGCCTCCCCCCCCCCCCCCCCCGCGTTCTTACACGTCTGGGTGAGGAGGCTATGGAACATGGTGAGGGGGGAGGGGGGTTATACAGGGGCTGTAGTGGCACTCTGTTATCCTGCTGCCGTTCCTGAAGCTCCACCAGACGCCGGAGCATGTCTGTTTGCTCATGCAGCAGCCCCAGTGTTGCATTCTGCCTCCTCTGATCTTCCTGCCGCCACCTCTCATCTCGAGCGTCTCTCCTCTCCTCACGTTGGTCCCTTCTGTCCTCACGTTGGTCCCTCATGTCCTCACGTTGGTCCCTCCTGTCCTCACGTTCACTGGCTTCTTTCCTATACTTTGAAACCGTGTCCTTCCACTCATTCAGATGAGCTCTTTCACTCCGGGTGGATTCCATGATTTCTGCAAACTTCTCGTCTCGCGTCTTCTTTTTCCGACGCCTTATCTGAGATAGCCTTCGGGACGGAGGAGGGAGGCTTGAAACATTTGCAGCTGCTGGAGGGAGTGAAAAAAGGAGAGAATTTTTTTAAAAGATACATTTTGCAGAACAATGCTTATACTCTTTCACGGTGACCAACACTATTCACATTACATAGCACATGTGATTTCTGTGCAAGGTCGCATTTTGCCTCTTAATATTGAGTGCCTGTGGCTTTGCTGCTAGAGATCACAGACGCAGGTCCGGGCAACAGAATTCGTCTTGCATGCGGCCATGGTAAGCCATTGTCTTTAGGCTTCTGCGCCCTCCTTTCCCACATACCAAGCAAAGCCCGTTGAGTACTGCAGTTTTTCTGTTAACCTTCAGCAGCAGAAAACAAACTAACCCCCCCTCCATCCAATTCTCACCGCGTGGCTGGTATCAGGGAAGATCCCTGCAGGAACCAAACTAACACCCCCCCAACCCGCCATGAATTCTCTGGGATGAGCGCTTTATCCCTCCCCCCCCCCACGTGGCTGGTATCAGGGAAGAACCCTGCAGGAACCAAACTAACACCCCCCCCAACCCGCCATGAATTCTCTGGGATGAGCGCTTTACCCCTCCCCCCACTGCGTGGCTGGTATCAGGGAAGATCCCTGCTAGCAAAACGTGAAAAGCTCTGGGCCAATTCCCTCCCCCCCCCCCCCCCCCCCCCCCCCCCCCCCCCCCCCCCCGCGCTTGGCTAACTGCTGGGAAGGATTTCTTTTCAGCCACAGGCAAACAGCCCAGTAGGAACGGCCACCTCTGTCCCCTTAATTAAATTCCCGTATTTCAACCAGGTTACCATGAGCGATATCAGTCTCCTGAGGATTACACAGCGAGATAAAGAACGGATGTTGCTTGAATGCCAGCAAACACCGGGACCATACGCTGCCAGGCTTTGTCATCCAATGATACCAGATTACTTGCTACTAGCATGGCGTGGTCAAGTGTCCTACCATGGCGGACGGAATAAGGCTGCACTGCCCAGAAACCTTGTGGCAAGGCTTTTGGAGTACCTCCAGGAGAGCTTCATGGAGATGTCCCTGGAGGATTTCCGCTCCATCCCCAGACACGTTAACAGACTTTTCCAGTAGCTGTACTGGTCGCGAATGCATCCCAAGTCCTCAGGGCAAATTAATCATTAAAAATGCTTGCTTTTAAACCATGTTTTATATTTTAAAAGGTAAACTCACCTGAGGTCCCTTCCATGGGGTCATGGTCTTGGGTACTGGCTTGGGAGGGTATTTCAGTCAGGCTGAGAAACAGATCCTGGCTGTTGGGGAGAACGGAGTTCTGGGTGCTCTCTGCAAGCTCATCCTCCTCCTCCTCCTCTTCCCCTTCCGCAGAATCCTCAGGTATAGCTGATGAGATTATCCCCATCTCGGAATCCACAGTCAGAGGTGGGGTAGTGGTGGCGGCCCCCCCTAGAAATGCATGCAGCTCGGCGTAGAAGCGGCATGTCCGCGGCTCTGACCCGGAGCGACCGTTTGCCTCCTTTGTTTTTTGATAGGCTTGTCTGAGCTCCTTGACTTTCACGCGGCACTGATCTGAGTCCCTATTGTGGTCTCTCTCCATCATGCCCTTGGAGATTTTTTCAAAAGTTTTGGCATTTCGTCTTTTCGAATGAAGTTCTGCTAGCACTGAATCCTCTCCCCATATAGCGATCAGATCCAGTACCTCCTGTACGGTCCATGCTGGTGCTCTTTTTCGATTATCGGCCTGCATGGTTACCTGTGCTGATGAGCTCTCTGTGGTCACCTGTGCTCTCCACACTGGGCAAACAGGAAATAAAATTCAAATGTTCGCGGGGCTTTTCCTGTCCACCTGGCCAGTGCATCCGAGTTCAGATTGCTGTCCAGAGTGGTCACAATAGTGCACTGTGGGATAGCTCCTGGAGGCCAATAACATCAAATTGCGGCCACAGTAACCCTAATTCGAATTGACAATATCGATTTTGGCGCTACTCCGCTCTTCGGGGTGGAGTACAGAAATCGAATTAAAGAGCCCTTTATTTCGAAATAAATGGCTTCGTTGTGTGGACGGGTGCAGGGTTAATTCGATTTAACGCTGCTAAATCCGAATTAAAGTCATAGTGTAGACCAGGCCTTAGACTGCCTTCTGCTTTTGCAATCCCTGTATGTGAATTAACCTCTCCATTTTTCCATGTGCTTTTCCCTGTGCCCTCTCTCTGAGCATCTGGGTGGCTTTAGCCATTTTCCTTTTGCAGTTTAAAGCCCCCAGCCCAAGATCGGTGCAAATAACAGGCCTGTAACTGGAAACAGGGTCCTAGGATGCATCAGGCGAGGTATTTCCAGTAGAGACAGGGAAGTGTTAGTACCATTGTACAAGGCACTGGTGAGACCTCATCTGGAATACTGTGTGCAGTTCTGGTCTCCCATGTTTAAGAAAGATGAATTCAAGCTGGAACAGGTGCAGAGAACGGCTACTAGGGTGATCAGAGGAATGGGAAACCTACCTTATGAGAGGAGACTCAAAGAGCTTGCCTTGTTTAACCTAACCAAAAGAAGGCTGAGGGTAGATAGGATTGTTCTCTATAAATACATCAGAGGGATAAATAGGGTGGGAGAAGAGTTCTTTAAATTAAGCGCCAATAACAAATGGATATTGTGACGGGTTGGATCACAGAAACCCCCTTGGGAGCTGCCACCCAATGTGCAAAGACTACCCCTGCTTCTGTTTTCCCTGCCAGCTCAGGACTCCAGCACCCTGTTTTGCTGAGCCAGACACTCCAGTCTGCTCTAGCAAAGACTCAGGGTCTGAATTACTTGTCCTAAAGCTGCAAGTTTACCCAAAAACAGCTCACAGGAGTGTGCTTGTCTTTAGCACTCAGATGCCCAACTCCCAAAGGGGTCTAAACCCAGATAAATCCGTTTTACCCTGCATAAAGCTTATGCAGGGCAAACTCATAAATTGTTCGCCCTCTATAACACTGATAGAGAGATATGCACAGTTGTTTGCTCCCCCAGGTATTAATACATACTCTGAGTAAATTGCTAAATAAAAAGTGATTTTATTAAATACAGACAGTAAGATTTAAGTGGTTCAAAGTAGTAATAGACAGAACAAAGTAAGTCACAAGCAAAATAAAATAAAATGCGCAAATCTATGCCTAATCAAACTAAATACAGATAAGTTCCTCACCAGTTCCAGAATGCTCCCTTTTACAGGCTAATCTCCCTTTAGCCTGGGTCCAGCAATATCTCTCATCCCCTGTAGTCTCTGTCTTTTGTTCCAGTTTCTTTCAAGTATCCTGGGGGGGTGGAGAGGCTCCTTCTTTAGCCAGCTGAAGACCAAAATGGAGGGGTCTCCCCCAGGTTTAAATAGACTCTCTCTTGTGGGAGGAGACCCCCCTCCTCCCTCCTATGCAAAGTCCAGCTCCAAGATGGAGTTCTGGAGTCACCTGGGCAAGTCACATGTCCCTGCATGACTCAGTCTTTACAGGCTGAAGCCATTGTCCACATGGTATCTTGCATGTCTCCAGGAAGACTTCTTATGTGGATTGGAGCATTCCAAGATGCATTGTTCCCCAAGTGTTTCCTGATCAGGTACTTAACCTGGCGAATTCCTTCCTAAAGAAGCTGACCAAATGCCTCCCAAAGCTTACTTAGAAACCAAGCAAGCATACAGCCCATATTCTTAACCTCAAGTAGAAAATGATATATATGTACAAATAGGATGAATGGATATAGTAGACCATAACCTTTACGGAGATATGTTACCTGGCACAGGCAGCACAAAACATATTCCAGTTATGTCATACATACATTTATAAGCACCCCCTCCCCATAAAGCCTTATGGGGTACACTGTCACAGATATAAACTGGTCATCAACAAGTTTAGGCTCAAAATTAGGCGAACGTTTCTAACCAACAGAGGAGTGAAGTTCTGGAACAGCCTTCCAGGGGAGCAGTGGGGGCAAAAAACCTAACTGGCTTCAAGACTGAGCTTGATAAGTTTATGGAGGGATGATGGGACTGCCTATGATGGCATGTGGCCCATCGGTGACTGCCAGTAGCAGAAATCCCCAATGGCTGGTGTTGGGACACTAGATGGGGAGGGCTCTGAGTTACTACAGAGAATTCTTTCCCACGTATCGCCTGATGGGTCTTGCTCACATACTCAGGGTCTAACTGAGGGGTGGCCAACCTGTGGCTCCAGAGCCACATACGGCTCTTCGGAAGTTAATATGTGGCTCCTTGTATAGGCACCGACAGGCGCCAACTTTCCAATGTGCCAGGGGGTGATAGCTGCTCAACCCCTGGCTCTGCCACAGGCCCTGCCCCCACTCCACCCTTTCCCACCTCCTCCCCTGAGCTACCCATGCCCTCACTCCTTCCCCCACCCCCCTAGAGCCTCCTGCATGCCACAAAACAGCTGATAGAAAGGGAGGGGGAGGCACTGATCGGCGAGGCTGCTGGTGGATGGGAGGCGTTGGGAGAGGAGGGAGCTGATTTGGAGCTGCTGATGTATTACTGTGGCTCTTTGGCAATGTACATTGGTAAATACTGGCTCCTTCTTAGGCTCAGGTTGGCCACCCCTGTTCTAACTGATTGCCATATTTGGGGTTGGGAAGGAATTTCCCCCCGGTCAGATTGGCAGAGACCTTGGGGATTTTTTGCCTTCCTCTGCAGCATGGGGCATGGGTCACTTGCAGGTTTAAACTAGTGTAAATGGTGGATTCTCTGTAACCAGGGCTGGCTCCAGGCACCAGCCGACCAAGCATGTGCTTGGGGCGGCACCTGGTAAGGGGCGGCCAATCTTGGAGTGGCAGGGGGGGCGCTCAGGGGTTTTTTTGGGTTCGGTCGGGCGGCGCTGGGGTGGGGTGGGTTGTTTTTGTTTCGGCGGCTGGGCGCATGGGGGGCGCTGGGGGGGATTCGGCAGCGGCACTCTGCGGGGGGGAGGGGTGTTCGGCAGCTCGGCTTGGCGGCGCTCGGCGGGAGGTGTGTGTGGCGGCGGGCGGGTTCGGCAGCGCGGCGCTCCACGGGGGGGGTGTTTGGCTGCGCAGCACTCCGCGGGGGGCTGGGGGGTTTGGCGGCGCTCCGCGGGAGGGTTCGGCGGCACGGCGTTTGGCGGCGATCCGTGGGGGGGGTGTTCGGTTGCGCGGCACTCCACGAGGGCTGGGGAGTTCGGCGGTGCTCCGCGGGGGGGGTGGGGTGTTCTGCGGCGCTCTGCGGGGGGGGGGTATTCGGTTGCGCGGTGCTCCGCAGGGGGCTGGGGGGTTCGGCAGCGCGACGCTCCGTGGGGGGGGGCAGCGAAGTGCTGAGGGT
This sequence comes from Emys orbicularis, assembly GCF_028017835.1. Taxonomy (NCBI): domain Eukaryota; kingdom Metazoa; phylum Chordata; order Testudines; family Emydidae; genus Emys; species Emys orbicularis. Next base: position 15,629,047 of record NC_088695.1, on the reverse strand, counting down.
GTGTGTTATGGCGCCGCTATGGAGGGCGGCACTCTTTTTTTTTGCTTGGGGCGGCAAAAAAGTTAGAGCCGCCCCTGTCTGTAACTTGAAGTCTTTAAACCAGAGGTTTTCAAACTGTGGGCACGCTCCTTAGGGAACATTCAGGGGGGCTGAGGCCAGCACCATGCGGGGGGGGGGGGAAGGGTTGGAGAGGGAGTGCCACCTCCACCCTCTGACTCACCTCAGCAGGCCATCCAGCCTGTGGGTCAGTGTCAACACCTGCACACCCAGTGCTGGCTCCGTCTCTGGCTCTGCCCCTGTTTTGCTGTCACTGTCTATAACATGGTGCAGAGCTGGGGTGTGCTCATCGGTGACTCGGTGGCCATCCCTGAGCCGCACCTCTGGCACCACCACAACCAGCACCAGGGCAAAGTGAGTTCAGGCCAGTCCTTAGTGCTGGAGGGATTCATAGGCCTGGCCTTGGGGGAGGAGGGATATGGGAAGTCACCAGAGATAGCAGGTTGAAACAGGACTGTAGCCCTTCCTCAGTTTAAGGGTTAATTCCCACCCTTTCCTCCCTCAATCTGTTGTTTCCTCCCACCCCCACTGCAGTGGTGGGAAGCATGAATGAACTCGAGACTTCCTGTCTGCTACGTGCATCACTTCCGGTGTGGCACGTTAGACCTCAGTTACAAGGCCACAGACCCTGGAATTGGGGCCTATGTCACCATAAGAACATAAGAACGGCCATACTGGGTCAGACTAATGGTCTATCTAGCTCAGTATCCTGTCGTCCAACAGTGGCCAATGCCAGGTGCTTCAGAGGGAATGAGCAGAACAGGCAATCATCAAGTGATGCATCCCCTGTCCTCCACTCCCAGCTTCTGGCGAACAGAGGCTAGGGACACTCAGAGCATGGGGTTGCATCCCTGCCCATCCTGGCTAATAGCCATTGATGGACCTATCCTCCATGAATGTATCTAGTTCTCTTTTGAACTCTGTTATAGTTTTGGCCTTCACAACATCCCCTGGCAAAGAGTTCCACAGGTTGATTGTGTGTTGTGTGAAGAAGTACTTCCTTTTGTTTGTTTTAAACCTTCTGCCTATTAATTTAATTGGGTGACCCCTAGTTCTTGTGTTATGTGAAGGAGTAAATAACACTTCCTTATTCACTTTCTCCACACCACTCAAGATTTTATAGACCTCTATCATATCCCCCCTTAATCGTCTCTTTACCAACCTGAAAAATCCCAGTCTTATTAATCTCTCCTCATATGGAAGCTGTTCCATACCCCTGATTATTTTTGTTGCCCTTGTTTGTACCTTTTCCAGTTCCAAAATATCTTTTTTGAGATGGGGCGACCAGATCTGCATGCAGTATTCAAGGTGTGGGCGTATCATAACTTTATATAGAGGCATTATGATATTTTCTGTAATTATCTATCCCTTTCCTAATGGTTCCTAACATTCTGTTAATTTTTTTGACTGTCACTGCACAGTGGGGACAATGTGTGTTTCCCAACCCCCTTGTTATGGGGTAGAGGTGGAAGTGCCTTTAAATTGAGGGAGGGGGATCGCAATTCCTTACCCTGCTATCCACCCCTACGTCCAGGGAAGCAGAAGCCCACTAGTTGCACAGGAGTGCCCAGCAGGGAAAGAGTTAATTTTGACACTTGCTGGGAGACTGGGCACCTCCTCCCTCATTAGAGCACATCTCAGTCTTCTGTAGGAAGGTGGGGGGATGACACTCTGGCTTTTCAGGTTTTTTACAGCTACCTAGGGGATTTGGGCTCCCAATACCTGTTAAATGTGGGCACCCAGATCCCTTAGGCAGGTTTAAAAACCTCAGCACATGAAATGGAAATCACCATCAGTAGGATCTAGAGCTAATGGTGGAATTTGCCCTGCCTCTTAAATGGGTTGGGAAATTTCAACCCATTATGTGCAAACAGTCATCAGTAGGATTCAGAGTTAACCACCCTTCTGACTGACTTCTCTGTCTCCACGGTACCCCCAGAGCTTCTCCTTCCCTGGGATCCGCATGGAGACCCCATTCCTGCTGGTGGTGAACAGCAAGACGCAGGGACCCTGCACCCAGGCATCAGCTACTGTGGCATACACAGAGCGAGTGAGGCCGTTGGGAAGGGAATGTGCAAAGGTAGTTCCTTGCCCTCTGCGGCTGCTTCTGGGGGGGGTCGGACTTGTCCTGCTGTCTGCTGCCCCCCTGGTGGATCCCAGAGGCATAATAGCTTGGAGAGCCTTGTGGGACCAGCAGGATACAGGGGATTTACAACTGGGTATTGGGGCAAAGGATGGGGACTGAGAACGGGGCGATCCCCTCTAGAGAGAGGGACTGAGATAGCTGGGGTGTGGGGCATAGATGGGGGAGCTCTGAACGGGGCAATTCCCCGTACAGAGAGGGACTGGGGCAGCCAGGTTGGACGGTATAGATGGGGGAGCTCAGAATGGGATGCTCCCCCCTACAGAGGGGGACAGTGATCCCTCTTTTCCCATTCTCTCTCCACTCAGCATGGTCCCATCTCCCATGGCAATGAGCTGTACCCAGGCTCTGCCCCCTGGTATCCCAATAAACCATCTCAATGGGCTGATCTCAGGTGTGAAGAAATCTCACTGGGACTAGGAGACCCCAAACCAAGCCCATCAATGCCCCCCTCCATCCACACCTCTTCCCTGCCCTTTCTCCTTCTCCTCTCCCTTTCCACACTCCTCCTTTCTGTTTCCTTCCCCCTTGGCTGGAATCACTGGCCCCAACCTCTGTGGTTTAACTGGTTTATGACTTGGGGATATTTAAAGGCACCTAATGGGCGTTGTAGCTACCAAATCTCTGTGGGGTTTGGGGATCAGACTTCCTTAGTTGCCTTTCAGAACAGGTCTGTTCCGTTATCCAGCTCTCCATGTATACAGAGCGGCAGCATATTTATTTTGGAAGGTTTGATTTGTTTTATAATTTTATATGTTTAAAGGTTTTTTTTTCTTCTCTAATGAATAAAATCTGTTATCGATGCGGTTCTTGGTCAGTGAGTCGTGTCTGTCCATTCCCCTATGCAACCATCTGCGTGTCTGTCTCCTTAACTACTGCTCCATGTCCATGATGTGTCATTTATTTCTCTCAGGAAGGTAAATTGAGATGGTCACTGGTCAGCTCTGACTCTGACCACCTGCTCAGCCGCCCTTGGCTACGACAGCCCGGTGTGTGGCTGAGCCGCTCGGCCTGCCTGCCCCACCAATGCAAGGAAAATTGCCCAGATCAAGCAGATCCACAGTGAGGTTTAGGTGCCTAAGTCCAACATTTAGATCCTCCAAACCCCCCTCAGCTGCCGCCTCACCTGGTAGGTCCCTAAGGGCTGGTCTACACTAAACCCCCAATTCGAACTAAGGTACGCAACTTCAGCTACGTGAATAACGTAGCTGAAGTTCGAAGTACCTTAGTTTGAACTTACCTCGGTCCAGACGCGGCAGGCAGGCTCCCCCGTCGACTCCGCGGTACTCCTCTCGCCGAGCAGGAGTACTGCAGTCGACGGCGAGCACTTCCGGGTTCGACTTATCTCGTCCAGACAAGACGTGATAAGTCGAACCCGGAAGTTCGATCGCTCGCCGCCGAACTACCGGGTAAGTGTAGACCTACCCTAAGTTATGGCCAGTGGGCATGTGCCAGCCACCTCAGTCCTGGCTCAGTCTAAGCCCTGGCAGGATTCACAAAGGAGGCGTTCCCCGCCTAGCTCACCTGCAGGCCCCAACCCTGTGGGCGTCCTCAGAGCGTGCTCTAGAGCGCACCTCCTGGCTCGGGCGCCTCACAAACACAGGCAGCGGAGGAGAAGGAGGGGACGCTCCTGCGTTCTCTAGAGCTCAGTAGCTGGAGTGCTCACCCGGGATGGGGGAGACCCAGGTTCAGATCCTCACTCTGCCTGATGTGGACCAGAGACCTGGTTCCAGCTCGCCCATGCTAGGGCCCTGCCTGCTGGGTGATGGAGGGAGTGGGGGGGTCTGATCTGGGTCTTTCTCAGCCTCCTGTGGAAGCTGTTCCACTGGGTGTCAATCACACAGCAGCGAGCTGTTGGGACTGACTCTATGGGCCAGTGGTCAGGGCACCCAGCCAGGAGGGGGAAAGTCAAGCTCAAGTCCCTGAGCCAACGACTGCTTCATACAAAGTGGAACAGGAGAGACTGAGAGCCAGCCCCTGTGCACAGCCCAATGCCTGTGGTCAGGGCACTCCCCTGCACCGTAGGGGAGCTGCGGACAAGTTTCTGCCCACATCATGCAGAGGGGGGCTTGAACTGGGGGTAGGGGGTTGAACCGGGGGAGGCACTCTGACCCCTGGGCTAACGATCCCTGTCTCTCTCCGGGGCTCCTTGCAGTGAGTCCAGCTGAGCCAGACTCCTGGGGGAGGCTTGTTCCACCCCTGTGGGGCGCAGTGTCCTCAGGCTGTATCTGCAGCAACACCAGGCAGCCTTTTCAAACCAAGGGGACCCTTCACCAGTCCTCTGGCTACAGACTGGCAGTCTTCGGTTTAGCAGAGACGCCAAAGCTGAATGGACCCTGGAGATTCAGCTCCCCTTTCTGCCCGAGCCCCCCAGTCCTGACCACAGCCTCCACCCCTGTCCTAGCACTGAGATCTGAACTCCGCTCTCTCAGGAGATGAGATAACATTTACTTTTAATTGCCTGGCTCCAACTTTTCAAGCAGGAACTGGCAGCAAACTCAACTCAGTTCTTTAATTGGCTCCCCCAGCGGCCCAAGTCATCAATACCCAGAGCAAGAAGAGTTCAGACATCAACACAAGCTAATCCACCAAGGGATTTGCACTCTGGTCTGTATGATTTATTAAATGGCTCTAACTCCCGTGAAAGATACTGGATGGAAACCCCACAGCGATGGACAGCCTCTGTTAATGAATTGACACAGCACAGGCAGTGGGTGCATGGTCTACTGGTCAGAGAGTTGGACTGGGAGCCAGGACTCCTGGACTCCAGTTGGGTCTAGTGGTTTAGAGAGGGTGGGGAAAGGGTAGTCAGCACTCCTGGTTTCTATCCCTAGCGCTGGGAGAGGAGTGGGATTGAGTGGGTTACAGCAGGGGGGCTGGGAGTCTGGAGTCCTGGGTTAGGGTTTAAGACCAGAGGGGAACCAGCAGATCTCTAGTCTGACCTTCTGTAGATCAGAGGCCACCAACACCACCCAGCAACTGAAATTAGAGCAAAGTAGGACAGCCCTCAGGAGGCTAAACTATGATGTGCCACAGGCAGAGAACAGGAGGGACCGAGGGGCACCAGTGCCTGAGGCCCCCGCAATTGCAGGGAAATGATTAAGTGAGATACACCCAGCTAATCCTGGCAAGTGACCCACACCCACATGCTGCAGGGGAAGGCAAAACCCTCCCACGGTCACTGCCAATCTGAGCTGGGGGGAAATTCCTTCCCCACCCCACACATGGCGATCAGTTAGACCCTGACCATGTGAGCAAGAACCAGCCAGCCCAGCACCCGAGAGAGAAAGCTCGGTGCCACTTCAGAGCATTGACCCGTCCCCCAGCGTCCCAGCTCCAGCTGTTGATGCTGATCCCTGATTCTTCAGAGGAAGGAGAGAATAACAAAAAACAAACAACCACTTCCTCCCAAAAACCAGAACACATTTTGGGGGAGAGTAATTCCTCCTGATCTTTCCAGGAGACCAGCTGAAACCCTGAATCATGAACTTTTAGAACATCAGAGATGAACCAGAAGGGACCGTCAGGGCTGCCATGCACCCCATCACAAGTAACCCCATCATACAATCCCACACATATATTTGTCCAGCTCTCCCTTAAAACTAATTAAGTTGTTTTCCCCCCACAACTCCTATTGGGAGGTTGTTCCAGAATCTCACCCCTCTGATGTGTTAGAGAACTTCTCATTTCTGTCTCTGGCAATGGGAGGGGAGTGGGGATCTAGAGGGTTAGATTATCATAGAATCATAGAACTGGAAGGGAGCTCAAGAGTTCATCTAGTCCAGTCCCCTGCACTCGTGGCAGGACTAAGTATTCTCTAGACCATCCCTGACAGGTGTTTGTCCAACCTGCTCTTAAAAATCTCCAATGGTGGGGATTCCACAACATCCCTAGGCAATTTATTCCAGTGCTTAACCACTCTGACAGTTAGGAAGTTTTTCTAATGTCCAACCTAAACTGCCCTTGCTGCAATTTAAGCCCATTGCTTCTTGTCCTATCCTCAGAGGTTAAGAAGAACAATTTTTCTCCCTCCTCCTTGTAACAATCTTTTATGTACTTGAAAACTGTTATCATGTCCCCTCTCAGTCATCTCTTCTCCAGACTAAACAAACCCATTTTTTTCAATCTTCCCTCATAGGTCATGTTTTCTAGACCTTTAATCATTTTTGTTGCTCCTCTCTGGACTTTCTCCAATTTGTCTACATCTTTCCTGAAATGTGGCGCCCAGAACTGGACACAATGCTCCAGTTGAGGCCTAATCAGCGCCGAGTAGAGTGGAAGAATTACTTCTCATGTCTTGCTTACAACACTCCTGCTAATACATCCCAGAATGAGGTTTGCTTTTTTTGCAACAGTGTTATACTGTTGACTCATATTTAGCTTTTGATCCACTATGACCCCCAGGTCCCTTTCCACAGTACTCCTTCCTTCTGCAGTCATTTCCCATTTTGTGTGTGTGCAACTGATTGTTCCTTCCTAAGTGGAATACTTTGCATTTGTCTTCATAGAATTTCATGCTATTCAGAACATTTCTCCAGTTTGTCCAGATCATTTTGAATTATAATCCTATCCTCCAAAGCACTTGCAACCCCTCCCAGCTTGGTATCATCCGCAAACTTTATAAGTGTACTCTCTATGCCATTATCTAAATCATTGATGAAGATATTGAACAGAACTGGACCCAGAACCAATCCCTGCGGAACCCCAGTCGTTATGCCCTTCCAGCATAACTGTGAACCACTGATAACTACTCTCTGGGAACGGTTTTCCAACCAGTTATGCACCCACCTTATAGTAGCTCCATCTAGGTTATATTTCCCTGGTTTGTTTATGAGAAGGTCATGCGAGACAGTATCAAAAGCCTTACTAAAGTCAAGATATACCACATCTACCACTTCCCCCCATCAACAAGGCTTGTTACCCTGTCAAAGAAAGCTATCAGGTTGGTTTGACTCGATTTGTTCTTGACAAATCCATACTGACTGTTACTTATCACCTCATTATCTTCTAGGAGTTTGCAAATGTATTGTTTAATTATTTGCTCCATTATCTTTCCGGGTACAGAAGTTAAGCTGACTGGTTTCAGAGTAGTAGCCGTTTTAGTCTGTATCCGCAAAAAGAACAGGAGTACTTGTGGCACCTTAGAGACTAACAAGTTAGCTTATGCTCTAATAAATTTGTTAGTCTCTAAGGTGCCACAAGTACTCCTGTTCTTTTTGCTGACTGGTTTGTAATTCCCCAGGTTGTCCTTATTTCCCTTTTTATAGATGGCCACTATATTTGCCCTTTTCCAGTCTTCTGGAATATCTCCCATCTTCCATGACTTTTCAAAGATAATCGCTAATGGCTCAGATATCTCCTCAGTCAGCTCCTTGAGTATTCTAGGATGCATTTTCAGATTGTGGTGCTCGGACTCCTGAGTTCTGTCCCTGGCTGTGGAAGGGGAGTGTGGTCTGTAACATACAAATATAATATCATCATGATTTTGGTCCCAGCTGCACAGGTGTCAATCTCTTGACATCACTGGGGCTGCTCCTGATTGCCAGCAGAGAAAAGGAGAGCAGAACTTTGCTGTCTGGATCTAAGTGTGATACCACATTTATGCAGGTAACAATCTTGAAATACAGCTACACAAAAAGGGCAGAGATGCGAGCCAGCCTCCCTGCACACACAATCGGTTTGCTCTCCTGTCCTCTGCATACACACACATTGAGCAGGGCTCATTTCCTCCAGCCAGGACACACACACACACACACACACACACACACACAAACCTCCCCCAGCTCCTGTTTGTGTTCTGATTGTATCATCAAACCGGTATTTTTATACTAAGAGTGACTCCTAGAGGTCATGCAAAATGCTGTCTGTGTTCCCCCTGCAGGATTGGAGTCAGCAACCCCAGAGGAGAAAGGCTCCATACCCCTCTGCCTACTCCCGTGACCGGCCAGTCCCTGCAGACTGGGCCAGAGCAGAACCCCCTACCGCTCCCTCAGCAGTGTCCTCCTCAGAGCCTCCTTCATCTCCTTGTTTTTCAGGCTGTAGATCAGTGGATTGAGCAGCGGGGTCCCCACCGCATAGAAGAGCGTCACTACCTTCCCGCTGTCCCCCGAGGCTGCCGGGTTGACGTAGGTGACCATGACGGAGCCGTAAAACAGGCCCACGACAGCCAGGTGTGAGGTGCAGGTGGAGAAGGCCTTGTGTCGCTTGGCCCCTGAGGGCAGCCTCAGCACTGCCCTGACGACTAGCCCATAGGAGGCCAGGATGAAGAGGACGGTGGTGAAGATGATGAGGGAGCTCAGGGCATAGCAGGCCTGTTCAGTCCGGGGAGCTGGGGTGCAGGAGGCAGCCAGCAATGGGGCCGGGTCACACACAAAATGATCCAGGGTGTTGGAGCCACAGAAGGAGAGCTGGGAGATGAGGGCAACAGGCACTATGAACCAGAGGAAGCCAGAGAGCCAGCAGGAGGCCACCAGGGCCCAGCAAAGTTTGGGGCACATGAGGACGGGGTAGTGCAGGGGGTGGCAGATGGCCAGGTACCTATCCAAGGCCATGGCCACGAGGAAGAAGCATTCGGTGGCTCCCATGGAGAAGGTGAAGTAAAACTGCACGAAGCAGGCCTGGAAGGAGATGGGGATGCCAGGGGACACCAGGTCTGAGAGCATCCGTGGCACTGTGGCTGTGACATAGCAGATCTCCAGCCAGGAGAAGTTCCCCAGCAGGATGTACATAGGCAGGCGTTGGAGGTGGGGGTCCTGCAGCACGGCCCACAAAATGCACAAGTTGCCTGCCAGTGTCCCGGTGTAGGCGGCGGAGAGAAGGGCACAGAGGAGAGTGCGGCTCAGCTGGCCCAGGGAGGGGAAACCCAGCAGGATGAACTTGGACATCGGGATGGTGCCATTGGTAGGATTTATCAGGGGTCCCTGGAGCTGAAAGGAAACAATCAACAGGACACCAAGGTTCTACCCAGGGCTCTGGGAGGGGAGAGGGGTCTAGTGGTTACAGTAGTAGGGAATAGTACGTGCACGCACACACACATACACATACACGCAAGGCGGGTCTCATTCTTTCCAGTAGGGGGCAGTAACCTTTGTCTCTTTCACACACACACACACACACACACACACACACACAACAGGGCTCATTCCCTCCAACGGGGGGCAGCAGTGACACACACATTCAGAGTCCTGCTCTCTCTCTCATACGTATCACATTTCAAAATCCTTCTGGAATCTGACACGCAAGCTGGGTTTATTCTGTGTTTGTAACCCTCAGGACTGGATGAAGATCCTGCATTGAGGCATCCAGCTGTCTTGTTTGGGCAACAAACTCTTGCTCATCCTTCCATAGCTGGAGAAGCTCCTGTGGACCAGTCTAGGATCACAGCAAGTGATGCTCAGAGAAGCAGGGTGAGATGGTTTAATGCTGTGCTTCAAGGCTAAAGTGAAATGGACTGCATTTTTAGGCACCTAAATACCTTTGAAAGTCTGGCTCTAAATCCCTTTTGGCAATGGGATTAGACTCCTAAACAATTTAAGTACCTTGGAAAATTTTACCCCCTATCTTTCCCCTGCTCTAACTAATGATGACACAGAATTGAATCAAGAGGACTTTTTAAAATTCCTGACCTTGAGTCTGGACAGATCCAAAGACGACATCAATCATGGATTGGCCCTATCAGCTCTGCAGAAGGAAAATCTAGATCTGATATAAAAAAAATCTCTATTAATATCAATATGATTAAATTTTGCAATCAATCGTTACATGTGAAATGTTGAGAGTCAATTGAAAATTATACTGTTTATTGATGATTGTATATTATATTAGTTATTATTGTGGTAGCACCTAGGAACCCCAGTCACGGACCAGGATCTCATTGTGCTAGGTGTTGCACAAACACGGTGGAGAAAGACAGTCCCTGCCCTAAACAGGTTTAGACATTATATTTTCCAGATTAGATTATGGATTATGAGCAATAAATTATATTAACTACAAGATTCAGAATGTATAATTAATAATCACATGCTATGTTAATTTTTAGATTTGATTAAAATGTAAAATTAATAATTATATATCAATTCCTATTTTTGATTAAAAGAAAAACTAACTATATAAATTCCTATTTTTACTTAAAATAATAAATTAAGAAATATATATGTTATCAATTTCTACTTTAAATTTAAATAAATGATTAATTATATATGATGTTAAATTCAATTTTGATTAAATTATAAATTAAGAATTATATATCATATTCATTCCTATATTAAATTAAAATATTAACTCATTAAATCCATAATGTATTGATTTCTAGATTCACTTCACATATTAAATTAATATTTATATATCATGTTAATTTCTAGATTTAATTAAATATTAAATTAATAAGTACATATTGTGATTTTTGCAGATTTGTTAAACATGCTACATTAATATTTATATACAATATGAATGCCTATTTTGATTAAAATAAATGAATAATGTTATAGTCTTATTTTTCATTAAAATAGTAAATTAAGAATTTTATATTATTTTTGTCTACATTTTATTAAAATATTAAATTAGTAAGTACATTTTGTACTAATTTCCAGATTTTATTAAAATATTAACTTAATAGTGATATATTATATTTCCTAGAAGTGCTTAAAATATTAAGCTAACGTATATAAATTTATAGATTTTATTAAAATGTTAAATTAAGAAATAAATATATTTTTAGATTTAGTTAAAATATTATATTTGTAGTTTTATTTTTAACCTCTAGAGCTGATTAAAATATTGAGTTATTATTTCTATATAGGACATATTTCTAGAATTAGTTGAAATATTGGGTTAAGAATGATATATTACAATAATTTCCAGGTTAAATTCAAATATTCTAGTACTAAGTATATATGATATTAGTGTATAGATCAGATTGGTACAATTCAAATAGAGAGATTGGAAATGTTAAATCAAATAAATATATTTTCCATGTATTTTCAGATTTGATTAAAATAGTCCTACATAAATTCCAGGTTCCAGTCAAATCCAAAGAAGTATCTGCTCTGATCATCTGAGTGCAGAGAATATATAACAGATCAGAATCTCATCCACAAAGGAATTGTAAAATATTTTTTTCTTTTCTTGCTTCTTTATGAAAGAGAAAAAGAGCCCACCCTAAAATGTTTTAAAGCAGTTTTTTCTATTTGTTTTTAACCAAGCCATATCTATCTATCTATCTATTCTTACACTTACTTTTCTAGTTATCTATCTGTCTGCCTGTCCGTTTAAAATGTAAATCTGCTCTTTAGTGGAGAACTACTGGGCGGCGTAAGGAAGTTTACTGGGCACTCTTAACAATTTAGGCCTTAGCAACTGGTATAACTTAATGCAACCTTAGCTGATTTTCAGGTTAGCATAAACCTATTCCTAATCAGTTTAAACCAAACCAGAGTAATCTGGTTTAAACTGAATTAAGAACATCCACACAGCCTTTTGCACTCATTTAACTATATTGGTTTAAATTCACAGCTTGAGTTATACTGGGGCAATGAGATGGTTTTACTGGATAATTACTGGGAGAACTGGGGGATGTTTATTGCGAGCACTAACACCTGCATCGAAGAGATGACAGGGTTAGAATTTTAAAACAGAGTACCTTTTTTCCACCATGTTAATTAGTCATTGGAATTGAATGGATGTTAGAATTATTATTATTTATGCACAATAATATCACAACACTAATTTAACCATAAATTCCTTTATTACATCCAAAGGCCAAATGGTATTTATACAGTTGCTCAAAAACATGCCTAAAAAGCCTAAAAATAAGCAATTTACTACATCCAAACAGTAACAAAACATTTATAAACATTTGATCAAGATACTTACAAACGGGCTAAACCCAGGGTGCTTAGATCCATATTGGTCGGCTCCAACGTGGTCAGCAGGTATTAGGAATTAAGCTTTTAAGAATTTATTTTATACCCTTCAACAAACAAGTGATGTCATTGACAATTACTGACTTCAGCTAAAAACCCTTCCCACCCCAGGTACCAGTGTTATCTCAAAAATCAGGGCCTATGTGAGCCCAGGTGCAAAGGAAAAACTGTTGGTCAGCAAGAAGGAGAGGAAGAGATAGGGAGGAAAGGCCTTGGGGAGAAAGGAGGTTGGAAATCTTATCTGGATTAAGACTGGAAATAAGGGTGAACTGTTTCAAATCGGTTTTTAGCTGAACTCAGTAATTGGCAATGACATCTATTGTGGGCTGTTGCAGAACCTCTCCCCTCTGATGGTAAGACACAGAGCCAAAAAAGGGAAACCCCATCATGCAATCACACTCCTACATTTCTCTATCTCTCCCTCAAAACTAATGAAGTTGCTCCCCCAACAACTCCTATTGTGAGGCTGTTGCAGAACCTTCCCCCTCTGATGGTTAGACACCAATTTCCAGCCTGAGTTTGTGCATGGCCAGGTTAGTGGTTGGAGCAGGTTGGGCTGGATGGCAGAACAGTGCAGCAGACATGGAAGAAGCAAAGCAAGAATAAAGCTGTGTGTGAAAACCCACCTGGCTGTGAGATCTCAGCCTCCTCATCCCGCTTCTGCTATGAAGGGGGTAGGGCGAGAGGGGGCTGATATCTGCTCTCTGAGCCACTGGGTGCCTGGGACGTGGTCTCTGGAGTGGGTGGGAGCAGCCAGATCTGGATTTGATCCCTGAATGATCTGTGGACACCCAGGGGAGTACCAGGGAGAGCACACCCCCCCCCCAGCCTTTCACACAGTCCCAACACACACACACCCCACATATTTCCCCACACACATACACACAGCCTTCCACAGAGTCGTCCCCACCCCGCAGCCCTCCCACAGCACACACACACACAGAGACCTCCCTACCACACACACAGCCTCCCAACCCCGACAAACAGGACTTGGGGGTGTTAAGATGAGGTCATATTAAAAGTCCTCACACCAGCCCGTTGGACACATGGCAAATCCCAGGCAGGGGCTGGCAGCACTAAGGCAGTGCTCTGTGTTCTAGCAGTCACATGCGTCTGACGAAGTGGGTATTCACCCACGAAAGCTTATGCTCCAATACATCTGTTAGTCTTAAAGGTGCCACAGGACTCTCTGTTGCTTTTTAGCAGGTGCTGGGTTCTCTCGCTCTATCCAACCACTGAGAGGGGTTCATTCCCTCCAGCAGACAGCAGCAGGGACACACATAGGCCCTCAGCACCGGGCGAGCCTTCCCTGAGCACTGTCGCTGTACGTCTGTTACCCAGCAGCCCCACCCCAGAGCTGGCTGCATCTCAGCACCAGGTGAGCTTTCCCCATGCAGCGCCACTGTGCGGTTGTTCCCAACCTTCTCCACCCAAGAAGTGGCTGCATCTCACCTATGCTGTATACATGGAATCGAAGGGCAAAGATGCTTTATAAACACAGGCCAAGTGTAGACCTCGCACTGCGGGGGGATGATGTATTTCTTCTTTTCCAAGCCAAGGGAAGAGCAAAACCCTTTATGTGTGGGATCCCCATTTTGTGGGCCTTATACTCACCCAGCACCTCATTAATCATTATTATTAATTAATTAGAAGCACACTTCCCTGCTTCTCTAGGCCAAGCTGTTTACCCAGCTGGGCCCTGCCTCCACTATGGCCGGCCCCTGGCACCCACTCTTGTCGGAACCCAATGGAGGAGGGTGTGGCGCTGACAGCTGGACAGCTCAGGCAGGACCTCGAAGAGTGTTAATTTACTGTATGTAAGTAACAAAGGAATGTTAAATGGGGATAACAGACATAGGCCCATTCATGTGTGTTGATAAAAATCAAGAATAGATGCTAATTGTATTTGTCTTCTGTATCAAAGGTGTTTGATATACCAGTGTAACCAAATTAGCTTGTAGTTGCTAAATCTTTTTCATGTCTCTTTATATTATGTATGTATCCTGTGCTCAATCAGCCTTAAGATCAAAGATGTGTATACTGCATGAAACTAATTGTTGCCGGCCAAAGGGCCCGAGGAGGCAGCAGCGGGGTTCGTTGCCCGGTGTGCGCCGCACTAATAGACACTCCAGGTGTGGAGAAGCAAACCAACTTTATTCAAGAGCTCTGAATAGGCACTAGGAGACCAACATGTCTCAAATCAAGCGCAGCAAATACAAGCAAGTTTTCCCTTTTATATTCCAAGCAGTTTCTGTGCAGGCTTTGTCTGTTACTTTTCCCCCTACCCCTCCTTCCCCTCCCTCCTCAAGTAGTTACAGTTAGGAAAATTCCCATTCGTCTGCTTATCTTTGACCTTGTTAGTGTGAACGAAACAGCAGCTGTCTGCTAGAAAAGCTGACCCTTACATTTCTGCTTCAGCCTGCTTCAGCATGTAAGCAGTTAGCATAGAAGTAGGTGAAAGTTCACAAGATGGAGTCACTGTGGCTCACTTAGACCCAGAGCAAGGGAGTTTCATCGGCACTTATGGCCTTCCACTCCCCCGAGTTACCTGGTAGCTATGCCTAGTGACACCAACATAATGATATTAACTATATTGTCTTCAATTATTTATTCCCGTTATAATGAATGGCCGGCAATTACCTCATGCAAATCAAGGTAACTGGATTATTTGTGTATGCATGGGAATAGAAGGTTAACTTCAAAGCAAGAGTCCTTGGTTTTACAATTGAGGTTCACAAACTGTTTGCATTGCCTATGTTTCCTCAGAGGAAAGCCCCTGCTGGGACAGCTTCTGTGAAGAGTCCTGTCAGCTTGCCAGAGAACCATACATTCTGGACCTTGTGCAGGATCCCGCCATCACTGATCTGCTGAAACTCTAAACAGGAAGAGTGTTAGCCATTGGACTGAGATTCTCAAGAACTACCTTGAGACGCCCTGAAAGATTCATGAAAGGACTGTAAGAGACTGATAGAGGATTAGCAGACATTATACCTCTGCTAACAACTCGACTCATATATTCTGATTCATCAGTAATGTATCTTATCTGCTTTAACATTTAATAACTCTCATTTCTTTTTCTTACTTAATAAATCTTTGGTTAGTTTACTAAAGTTTGGCTATCAGCATTGTTTTTTGGTGAGATCCTGAGCATCCTATGACCTGTGAGTAAGTGGCCGATCCTTTGGGATTGGAAGAACCTAGTGTATGTGGTTTTTGGTTTTAATAACCTTTTATCACAAAGTCTGGTTTGCCTGGGTGATAAACAGGGGCTAGAAAGCCTAAGGGGACTACTTGTGACTCTATGGTAAATCTAATGTAGTGAACCAAGAGTACACTTTTATTGCTGACTTGGTGAAATCAAATAGAATACACCACCAGTCTGGGGTACATGCCCTGTATTCTGGCCTGAGGTTGGCTCTCTTAACTGCGTCCCATACCAGGCAGCGTGACAGGGGGTCAAAATGGGAAAACTGGAAAAACTCGCCA
This sequence comes from Emys orbicularis, assembly GCF_028017835.1. Taxonomy (NCBI): domain Eukaryota; kingdom Metazoa; phylum Chordata; order Testudines; family Emydidae; genus Emys; species Emys orbicularis. The sequence continues at coordinate 15,613,441 of NC_088695.1, read as the reverse complement.
CTAAAATCAGGCTTTTCCAGTTTTCGCCAAAATCAACAGGGTTTTGACTTGAATGGGGGTGAGGGGCCTGGCTTTGGGGGAGGTCTGGAAGAAGTGGGGCTGAGGGGCCTGGCTTTGGGGGGCCTGGAAGAAGGGGGTGAGGGACCTGGCTTTGGGGGGGTTGGATGGGGGGGTGAGGGGCCTGGCTTTGGGGGGGCCTGGATGGAGGTGGGGTGAGGGGCCTGGCTGGGGGATGAGAGGCCTGGCTGGGAGGACTGGATGAAGTTGTAGTGAGGGACCCAGTTGTGGGGTGAGGGCCTGGCTGGGGGCTGGATGGAGTGGGGGTGAGAAGCCAGGCTGGTTGGAGGAGAGGAGTGAGGGGGCTGGCTGGAGGGGCTACACAGAGTGGGATGAAGGGCCCACTAACTAGAAGTCCAACCCTTACCTTAACCCTAATCCTGAACTCACTGCCTCACCCCGATAACCAGAGCAACCAAATGGTGATTTTCCAGGTTTCCCATTTTCACCTAAATCAGCTGCTGTGATGTTGTTGGGGGTTACCTAAGGGACACAGGGTGAATCGCTACAGACTGCTTACAGCACCAGGGACCCTTGTCTGTGCCCAGTTGGGGAAATTCGCCCCAGCCTACCAGCTGCTGGCAATACAAGCGCCCCACTCTGGGAGCCCTACGCTTCCCCATTGCAGGCTGGCAATTTGCACCCCTAGTCCTTAGGCTCCCTAAGTGAGTCCTTGGGGCAGGGCAGATAGAACCTGGGCCTATATCTCTGGAGATTGTTACCCCCAGAGTCCTGCTCTGCCCCAGGGCACAGGTTCATCCAACCTGTTTGCACATCCCACTGAGCTATACTCGAGCGCCCAGTCCCTTGACCTCTCCACATCCGCAGTGCACACAGATTCGCTGCCTCCCTGGAAGCAGCGACCCCCGTTCACTAGCTTCACTTCAGTTCAACACTCTCCTTAGCACACGGCTTAGTCGTGTCTATAGTAAAACCAAAGAGATGTTTGTTGGACAAAGGTTAAGATAAAGCCTCAAACAGAAGCCAGTATAAGGATTGGAATCATGGTTACAGATAAAACACAAATATAAAACTCCATCTAGGGATCCTACTGACTAACGAGTTCCTCTCCTGTCTAATTTCTCACCCAGTGGTCGGTCCGTGCAGCACTTGTCCAGCTGAGAGAGCTGGGATCCACTTGCCATGAGATGCTCACTCTGGCAGAGTGTCGCCTACCTAATGGATCGCGTCTTCTGCCCATCTTTCTCCTGTTACATAGTTCCAGACCTTTTCTCTCTTTTCATCACCAGGGCGCTTCATTAACTTCAGTTCGGCCCAATGGTCCCCATAGTCAAGGTCTTTTACTTGGACTCTTCTGTGCTTTGTAAAGGCCTAATCCTGCACCTTGTCTAGACTGTAACCACTTGGCTGGGCTGGGTGGAAAGCTGTCAATTATTCTCATTCATGGCTGAGTTAGCTCCGAGAATCCCCCCACCCCAGGTGACCGGTTTCACCTCCAGCAGCTTTGGAACACAATGTTCTACATGCTACACAACTCTTAATATATTTTCCATACATACACCCCACAACAGCCATGACAACCAGTGAGTTTTTAGTTGTCAGCAAAGACCACACAATGCTCTTTTGGTGAAGATGGCGATCATGGGGAAACATGGAGGGAGAACCGCTTGAGCCACCCCTCTTGGTCACGTGTCCTCAGCAGAGCAGCCACCCCCAGCCTGTAGGAGGACACAGAGAAGAGGAAGGTGCCCAGGACCATGGCGAAGATGAGATCGAAGCCCAGGATCTGGGCATGTCCCACCACAGGGCAGGCCAAGCGAGCAGTAGCTCTGGGTCACACAGAAAGTGACTGATTACCTTTGACTCCCAGCAGGATGACCTGGAGACCAGGACCACAGGCAGGAGGTACGACAGGAAGCCAGAGACCCAGCAGGAGCCCACCAGGGCTCAGCAGAGTCAGTGGCACCTGAGGATGGGGTAGTGCTGGGGGGTGGAAGATGGCCAGGTACCTATCCAAGGCCCAGTGAGAAGAAGAAGTAGAACTGGAGGAAGCAGGTATGGAGGGAGATCTGCTCTATAAATTATTTTGGGGAAATCCCATGGCCTGTGTTATGCAGGAGGTCCGATGAGATGGTCACACTGGTCCCTTCTGGCCTTAGAATCTATGAATCTATGAATGGTGCCATGGGGGCACACTAGGTTGGAGAACATCTGTGGCACCATGGATGTGGTTTGGCAGGTATCTGGCCAGGAGACGTTCCCCAGCAGGGTGTACATGGGGAGCTGGGCAAGATGGTGTCCTGATGCATGGTGAGGTTCCCAGCCAGGACAAGTGCATAGAGGGCTGTGAAGAAGGCAGAGAGGAGGAGGTGACCATGCCGGCTCCCAGGGAAAGCAGCCAGGATGAAGTCCCGTTCCATAGACCGATTCTGAGACTCCATTTGGAATGAGAGGGAGATGGGAAAGGAGACGAGGGATTATTGGTAAAGTCTGCCATGTCATAGGAAAAGATGCAGCTGATCCTGGAGTGGGGCATGGTGTCTGCTTATGCAGGGATCCCTCACCTGGTGCTGAGATGCAGCCACCTCTGGGGTGAGGTAACTGCTTATCCAGGGATTGCTCACTGGACACTGAGATACGACCACTTATGGGGTCGGGCGCAGCGACTGTTTATACAGGGGTGTCTTGCCCGGTGCTGAGATACACCCATTTCTGGGCCTGGGTGCAGGGGCTGTTTTTATTGAGGTCCTTCACCCAGTGCTGAGATGCAGCCCCTGTGAGGTAGGGCATAGGGGCTGTTTATACAGAAATCCCTCACCTAGTGCTAAGATGTATCCACCTCTGGGTGGGGTGTTAGCATGCACACATAGAATCATACACATTCATCCCCACAAAAAATCCCATCCCTGTCTGAGCAACTGGAAGTCACACACCCACACTGAGCATGTCTCATTCCCTCCAGCAGGGGCAGCAGACAGACGGACACATGGCAGGCAAAGTCTCATTCCCTCCAGCAGGGGACAGTATGGACTTGTATGGAGGGCGGGTTAGGGGAGACTGTGCCTCCCCAAACAGCCAGGCGTGGCCTGGCCCCTGCCCCCTATCTGACCCCCCCGCTTCTTGCCCCCTGATGGCCCATCCAGGACCCCTGCCCCATCCATCCCTCCCTGTCCCCTGACTGCCCCCGGACCTCCCGCCCCTGACTGCCCCCCGCCGCCCCATCCAACCCCTCCTCTCATTCCTGACTGTCCCCTCCTGGACTCCTGCCCCCATTCAACCCACCTGTTCCCTGCCCTCTGACCGTCCCTTCTCCCTGACTGCCCCCAGAACCCCTGCCACAAAGCAGGGAAGATAGGCAGAGGAGTACCTGTCTCACCCATGTGGCCTGCTGCCCCATCCAACCCCTCCCTCTCTTTCCTGACTGCTGGAGCCAGCCACGCCACCACGCAGCACAGAGCACCGGGTCGGGCAACGCAGCTGCAGAGCCCTGGCCTGGCAAGAGCTTGCAGCCCCACCGCCCAGCGCATTGTGCCGGTGGGCGGTGCGGTGAGCTGAGGCTACGGGGGAGGGGGAACAGCAGGGGAGGGGCCAGGGGCTAGCCTCCCGGGCCAGGAGCTCAGGGGCTGGGCAGGAGGGGTCCGCGGGCCGGATGTGACCTGCGGGCCGTAGTTTGCACACCTCTGCCTTAGATATTGAACCCAGCCCTTGTTGCTCCACCAGGCAGAAGGGTTCCATATCTATCAACTACTTTAAACCACAGTGATCTGTGGGTAATGTGGATCAACGCTGAATTAATATGACAGCATTCTTTTGGGGAAAGTCCTGCAGTTGTGCCTGTGATGTTTGTCTTTGCTTAGAAAGCAGGAGAGGGTAAAAGCACAAGCCTGTTAAATTATTTGTTTCCTCTTTAGACCTTTGTTCTGTCCAGTTCATCAACTTTCTGATCAAGTGGCCGATGCGCAGTCAGTCGATAATATGCCACCCCTACTCATCTAGGGACAGATCCTCAGGTGGGATAAACCAGCATCTCTCCATTGAGTTCAGTTCACTGCCCACCATGAGTTATAAAAGATCTGTTAGTCAAAAGAGACAAACTGAAAGAACACTTCAGTTTATAGCAATTGCCTATAGAAATGAATTACCAGGGGATCACAGCGTTGTGCTAGTTTCGTAATGACCAGTGTACAAAAGCAATAATGTACAGGTCCTGTAATTACCACTGCGGGGTTCTGTGGAGTCTACACTGCATAGAAGAAAGCAGGTTTAGCCTCTCTAGTAGCTTACTGTTATTTGTATTACCCAAGATCCCCACTGTGCTGGGTGCTGCACATACACATAGTAAGAGAGACCCTGGTCCAGATCCTCACGGATATTTAGATGCCTGACTCCCATTGAGAATCTGGGTCTTCCTGCTTCAAAGAGTCTACAGTCTAAGCAGACAAGACAGACAAAGGGTGGGAGGGGAAACTGAGGCACGGAGCAGGGCGGGCCCAGATCCACAAAGGTACTTAGGCACCTACGTCTCAGTTTTCGGCACCACTGTGATCAACAAATTCCCGCCTGGCTGCCACCTCACTCTGTAGGTGCCTAAACTCACTCAGTGCCCAAGTTTTCAGGGTAAAAGTTCCCTTGTTTGTTTCAGCCTCTGGGCATGCACACTGGCCTCCCTCCAGGCACCCACACTCCTGCCTCCTGGTGAGCCCCGGGGTGATGCACAAAGCAGGGAAGATAGGCAGAGGAGCACCTGTCTCACCCATGTGGCCTGATCCGGGAGGGGTGCTCAGAGGCTGACCAAGTCCCTTTGTGGAGCTGGGAGGAAGTGACTTGCTCAGGGTCACACCACAGGGGAATGGGTGAGCAGGGAATGGATCCCGGAGCTAGCTGGAGTTGGACACATGGTAAAACTAGCATACTTTCTGGCCTCAGTTAAATCTGCATGAACTCCAGACATGCCACGTGCCTGCTATGCAGGTGCAGCAAGGGGCCTTCCCTGGGTCAGTCTCCTCACGGCTCCATAGGTGTTCGGGCTTTCAGACGAATCCTGAATTTCATTAGGGTGAATTGTCGGCCACATTGTGTCTTATGACACTGCCTCCAAATGGCAGGTAGAGTGGAGTGAATGGAAGATCTCTGGCCAAACACCCCCAGGACAAGCCAGATGTGGAAAAATTGGAAAGAGTCCAGCGGAGGGCAACAAAAATGATTAGGGGGCTGGAGCACATGACTTATGAGGAGAGGCTGAGGGAACTGGGATTGTTTAGTCTGCAGAAGAGAAGAATGAGGGGGGATTTGATAGCTGCTTTCAACTACCTGAAAGGGGGTTCCAAAGAGGATGGATCTAGACTGTTCTCAGTGGTACCTGATGACAGAACAAGGAGTAATGGTCTCAAGTTGCAGTTGGGGAGGTTTAGGTTGGATATTAGGACAAACTTTTTCACTAGGAGGGTGGTGAAGCACTGGAATGGGTTACCTAGGGAGGTGGTGCAATCTCCTTCCTTAGAGGTTTTTAAGGTCAGGCTTGACAAAGCCCTGGCTGGGATGATTTAGTTGGGAATTGGTCCTGCTTTGAGCAGGGGGTTGGACTAGATGACCTCCTGAGGTCCCTTCCAACCCTGATATTCTATGATTCTATGAGTGTGCAGTGGGACTCCCTGTGGCCAAGGCCGCTGACAGACAGCTGTGGCAGCTGGTCCTGGTTTGGGTGACACTGAGTTAGCCAAGTTGTGGGGCATCAGAGGCCCGAGCGCTGTGAGACGCCCAGGAAAACGCGGGGCACTGACTGACAGCTGGGGGAAAGTTTGTGAGAAAAAGGCATTTTCTGTCAGAAAATCAGTCCCACGGAAAATTTCTCAGCAGCTCCCCTCTCAGTGCTTCTGCAGTCTGGGTTGACAAGGAGGAAGCAGCCTGACCCAAATGCAAAGGAACGAGGAGTAGAGGGGGCGCAGAGGCAGGAGCCAAGAGAGGGTTGGGGTCAGAGGCAGGAGTGCACACCGATGGGGAAGAGGAGCAGAGGGGACATGGATGTGAGGGGCAATTGCACGACTGTGTGGTTTATACCGTCTGCACCAGCAGCCGTCATAGACGTTGTGCAATGTTTTTATTTTCCTGGCTTGCGAAAACTGGAGGCCAGGTTCTCACACTCTTTGGAAGAAGCCGGTGCTCATAAGTCTTCTGCATTCCTGACCTGTCTCACTGGCTAATGATCCAGTGATTTCTGCCTAAGGAAAAAACTCAGCTAATGTGTAGAAAGGGGATCTTGTTCTGCGAGACATCAGCCATGGTCTCTGTTCTGCCTTAAGGCCTGGAGGCCAAGTGTTAACAGAGGATATCAGATTTGGTGTAATGACACTCTTCTTGCTGCTAAAGGGAAAGCACCAATGTCAGAGAACTAATTGGGGTGACGCAGAGAGGGCTAGGAGAGACCGTTTTGCCTATGGAAAAGGTAGTTCCCATGCCTTGTTGTGCCACATGGCTGTCCAGAGCTAGGGTTTCACAGACCCCCCCGTAGATGGCACACACACGAGGAGCAGGGAGAGGTGCTCAGACACCCCCAGAGGGGCAAGCCCCACCATCCTGGCTCACATGAGGAGGTGCAAGGAGGGGGATCACCCCCCCCAGAGGGTCAGAGGACCCCAGATCCTGGCACACACATGCAAGGGAAGAATATGGGGCTGACAGGAAATCTTGCCCTTTCCCCCTGCCACCCACTCCCATGTCCGCCTTTCTAGTGTCCCACCCCTCCCCTACCACTCCCCATATCCTCGCCCCCTTCTCCCATACCTGTGCCCCCCAGCCCCTCTCCCCTCCCATCTTCATGTCTCCCCCTCCCCTCACTGCAGCCCCAAACGCCTCTCCCCTCCTGGCAAGCATTCACAGGTTTGAGTTACGTTATTTTCAGAAGCGGGATGGGTACGTTTCCCAGAGTAACCCCGCGCTGCCAACAGAGATGGGTTTTAGCAGCATGCCTGAAGTCCGTTTTCAGATCCCTGCCCTATGCTGGGCCCCAGCTGGTGCTGGCTGGGTGTTGGTCAGGATCAATGGCTACTGCAGAGCCCCTTGAGCCAACTAGCTGCTGTGGGGGAAAAAAGGCAGGCGAGACTGCCTCTGGGCTGTTCTGTCCACACATGCTCGGTATAATCTGTCTGGGTCGTGTGTGTCGGGCACGTGCCTAACGTGAGAGCGTAACTCTCGTGACAATCTCATTTTCAATTGTGCTCCCCCCCAGAGGAGCATTGGGTGCCATGCACTATCTGGGGCACATGTCCAACTACAGTCCTGTGCCTGGATCAAAGCCATGGTTCGAGCCCCATGTCTGGGGGGAAAAGAAAAAAGGTAGAAGCCCCCAATTAGGAGAAAGGCAGTTTGGTGGGGGAGGGGGCTGTATCTCAGGAACCGCTTGGTTGAAACGACCCCAAATCTGGATCCCTAGCCCTACCCTGAGCACGCTAAGGCACGCCAAACATCGGGGTTCTGGCGGGTTTGTACGTTGGGTGGCTAGCACAATGCTGCCACTGCCCATGCAACCATGTTACACTACTATTTTTAGCATGCTGGCATGGTGAGAGGTCGTGCAAGTATGTGTGTATGAGCTGGGAACCACACCCTGAGCTCGTAGTGCAGATGTAGCCTTAGAAAAGTTGAGCTTTGAACAGAAAGCAGGTTTTATTTACCGCAGAGGCTGGTGGCCTGCTATAATAATCCCCTTTGCAGCTGCACCTCTGAGCACAGTACCCATGGTCCCAGCTCTCCTCCCAAGGCAATTTGAAATCACCAGCTGGGTCTCTCCCTGGCAACACTCTGGTCTTTGACGGCAGGAGATGCATGTGTGAGATGCTCCGTGGTGGGGATGGCTCAACCTCACCAGAGCTGACTTCCTCAGACCCTCTCCAGTAGTGTTGGTTGGTGGGTGAGAAGACCCTGGAACTGCTGGGATGCATGGTGACAAGTCCATGAGTGGAGGAACTCCATGGGCATAGGAGGAGAGGCACCAAGGGCCAGAGGGGACTGACCCCTGGGTAGCTGATGTGCAGGTAAATGGGAGTGCAGGAAACTGAGCTGGGAATCTCTGACAGCCATTGGATGATTCAGAGATACTCAGAGGTGGTGCAGCACGGGGAGGGGGTGGGTGGTGGGGGGGAGGGGATTACAGTAATAGGAGTTTCAAAAGGCAAAGAAGGTAGATAGCGGGGTATGCATGGAGATAGATCAGTGTGTATAGGAATAGAGAAAGAGCAAGAGATAGAAGGGTGTGTATGGTGATGGATAGATGAATGGATAGAGGGGTAGGTATGAGAATAGATAGCAGAGTGTGTATGGGAATAGATAGATTAGATAAATAGGGTGTACATGGGGATGGATAGATGGATAGAGAGAACGGTGTTTATGGGGATAGATGGATGGAAAGATGGATCAATAGAGGATGTTTATGGGGATGGATGGAGAAAGTAGAGTGGTGTGTGTGGGAATAGAATGAAGGATAGTTGGATTGATAGAGGGGTGTTTGTGGTGATAGGTTTATGTATAGATAGATGGAATAGGGGGTGTTTATGGATTTAGATAGATATGTGTGTATGGGGATGGATAGATGGATAAATAGGTGTGTATGGGGGGAGAGAGAGTGGTTTGTATGAAGATAGTTAAATAGAAATCAACATATTTGTAAGATATTTGATACAATCAACATATTTTGCTATAATCATTTGATATTACCACAAATGTGTGAATTTTTATCTGATAAAATCAACTGATTTATGAGATACTTATTTGATAAAATCAGTATATTCATTTAATGTTTGTTAAAATCAATTCATTCCTGAGATATTTATCTGATAAAATCAATACATTCATAATATATACAGATATATATTATAACATCTTAAAATCAAGACTGGCTCCCTTTCTGGAAGATATTCTTTAGCCAAATGCAAGGTCTACATTAATCAAACACAAATTATCTGCCTCAGGACCGGGGTAACCGGATGAAATTCTCTGTCCTCTGATATACAGGAGGTCAGACAAGATGATCTAATGAAAATGTATTTACAAGACAATTTTCTTGGAAAATCAATATATTACTGTGAATAATTATTTGATAACAGCAATCTAATCTTGCTGTATTTATTTGATACAATCATCATATTTAGGAGATATTTGATTAAATTAACTTTTTCATAAGATACTTGATTATTCACGGAGATGTTTCATCTGATAAAATCAGGATATCATTAAGTATTTATGTGATAAAATCAACCTAATCATGAGCTGTTTATTTGATACAAATCAAGAAAAGGAGATCGTAGAAGAATATTTGTCTATATCTATGATGAAGATATAGATTGGCCATATCATAGATATAGATCTCTGATCTATATCTCCTAAATATGATGAAATTGGGTCTTCAGTATAGTGTCAATAATCTGAATTGGGTCAGTATTTAGCAGGGCAACTATATTGTCATTGTTTCAAATGTACTTTGTGTTACTATGTGAACATTAACATTTAAAAATCCTTGGATCTTTCTTCTATCCAGATGACCATGATGGTTTAACCTCGTGGCTGAGATTATTTTCTCTGTATTGAGATCCTTATTTGCTTCTCATCACAGTAACCTCACAGGCATTAGGAGTTTGCCCTCGTAATACACCTGTGAGCGAGGGAAGGATTTTATTCCCCATTTCACGGATTGGGAAACTGAGGCGCAGAGCGATGCAGGGCTAGAGTCACAAAAGGACTTAGGTGCCTAACTGCCACTTTCAGGAACTACATCCCAGAATCAGGCCCCGCTGGGATCCCAAAACCCCTGTTCAGCCGCTGCCAAGAGCTGTGGGTGCCTACATTGGTTTGGCACCTATATTTTTGCAGTAAAAGTTCCTTAGGAACCTGCTTCTGCCTGTGCACATGCACACTGCAGCCCCACACTGGGTATCCACACGCCTCAACCCTAGAGCAACGCCCAACCCGGAGAAGGACAGGTGTTCCTGCATCCAGCTCATCTGTGGGGCCCAATCCGGTGGGCGGGCTCTGAGCTCATCTATCGCATCAGGCCCCTGTAGGTAAGATTACACCAAACGGCCTGGGAGCAGGGGGACAGGATCCAGGGCCTGCCACCTCTGAGGCAGGTGCTCGGCCCACCAGGCTCGAGTTGTTCTGAGGGCTGTGCGCTCTGGCTCTCTGCCTCTCACCCATTGAGTCTTTCGTTCTTTAGGCAGAGTGGCCCAGCTCTGACGGGACAGACTGCGGGAGTGCCCACCCCCCAATGAGAGTATCTGACAGCCCAGGGGTTAGAGCATGCGCAGAGCCACGTTCAAACCCTGTCTCCCCCTCCGGCAAAGGGCGGCTTGAACAGGACGTGTCCCCGCTGGTACCCTAACCCCAGCTCCTTTCACAAATGGCATTGCTCCCTAGCCCCAAGGGAAGGTTTGTAGCTGTGACCCCCAAGCAGAGGGAGGCACCATGCTTCCTGCTTGGGGTGGGGCTTAGGACATACCCTTGCCTTGGCATCTCCCATTGGCTAGCTCAGGCACCTCCCCGCCTAGCACGCTGCCTTTTGGGAATCCCATTCAAAGGCGCCTCTCTCTCCATTCGCTGTGTAGGGAGCCTGGGCGCCGAGCTCAGGCCATATGAATCCCAGTGATTGCCTGGGAGTTAGCTGCGGTGACGCTCAGCCTGGCCACGCCTCAGGTCCTTGGGGAACTGGGCCCGACATGCCGTGCCCAAGGTCACAAAGCAGGGCTATAGCAAAGCTGAGGACTGAGCCCAAGTCTCCTGAACCTTATCCCCAAGGCTAAAGAGCAGCTCCGTAGCTGAGGTTAATTGGCATCGTTCCCTTGACTAGGTAACCTCAAGAGGTGGCTTGTTCGTTCCACCAGGAGTGCCTGAGTAAGAGGTGAGGGCCAGGTTTTAAAGTCATTGAGGCACCTGGGTGTCTGGCCCTCAGTAATCACTGAGTCAGGGTCTCAGCACTTGTTTCTTTATCCCTTCCCATTAATATCCCTGTTATTATCCCCAGGGCCCCAGGGTCTGTGTGTAACGCACGAGCTGCCTCCATGGAAGAGGGGAACCGCAGCACTGTGACCGAGTTCGTACTCCTGGGACTGACCAAGTCCTCGGAGCTCCAGCTCCTCCTATTTGTCATCTTCCTGGCTGTGTATGGCGCGACGGTGCTGGGCAACCTCCTCATCGTGGCGCTGGTGGCTTGTGAGCCACAGCTCCACATCCCCATGTATATGCTGCTGGGGAACCTCTCTTTCCTGGATTTCTGCTACTCCTCTGTCACCGCTCCCAATTTGCTGGCAGGCTTCCTCCTTCAGGCTCAGACCATCTCCTACAGGGGCTGCGTGGCCCAGATCTTCTTCTTCCACTTCATCGGGGGCATCAAGATCTTCCTGCTCACCATCATGGCCTACGATCGCTATGTGGCCATATTCCACCCGCTGCGCTACATGGCCATCATGAACCAGGCTGTGTGTGTGGGGCTGGTGGGGGCCTCTTGGGTAGGCGGCTTCATCCACTCCATCATCCAGGTCTCCATCATCGTCCAGCTGCCCTTCTGCAGCCCCCACGAGCTGGACAACTTCTACTGTGACGTGCCCCAGGTAGTCAAGCTGGCCTGTGTCGACACCTTTGCTGTGGAGCTGCTGATGGTGTCCAACAGTGGCCTGATGACTCTCCTGGGCTTCCTGGTGCTGCTCGTATCCTACTCTGTCCTCCTGGCCAAGCTGAGCACACGCTCCAGTGAAGGGCGTGCCAAGGCACTCTCCACCTGCGCCTCCCACCTCACCGTGGTGACCCTGATCTTTGGGCCTTGCATATATATCTATGCCCGGCCCTTCCGCTCCTTCCCCATGGACAAGGCCATCTCTGTTCTCTACACGGTTGTCACCCCAGTGCTGAACCCCATCATCTACACCCTGAGGAACAAGGATGTGCAGCTGGCTGTGAGGAAGCTCAGGAAGTTACATTTGTGACACTGGGTTGGGGCAGCAGGAAAGGGATGGGATTTTCCATCACACCTCCCCTCCCCCCCCCCCCCCCCGTGTGCATGTGGAAATACACCTGGAATAGGAGCCCAAGTGCTGCCCCTACAGGGTGGGAACAGAACTGCTACAACTTGTCCCACAGCAGTTCCAGTGCTGCCCCTAGTAGATGGGACAGGGAGAAGGGAAGTCAAAATTGTAACAAAAGTGCCAGGGGGAGACTGGATTTTGGGACTGGAGCTGATCCACGTTTTCACCCTCCTGAATGGAACTGGGACTTCGTTGTATGCTATTGGCTCTGTACAGTGGGGGTGCAGGTGTTGTACCCTATTGGTTAGAATTGAAATTGCATCGGCCTGTGTCATAGAATCATAGAATATCAGAGTTAGAAGGGACCTCAGGAGGTCATCTAGTCCAACCCCCTGCTTAAAGCAGGACCAATCCCCAGACAGATTTTTGCCCCAGATCCTTAAATGGCCCCCTCAAGGATTGAATTTACAACCCTGGGTTTAGCAGGCCAATGCTCAAACCACTGAGCTATCCCTCCCCCAGAGAGGTCTTCCAGGGGGTATATCAACTCATCTAGATATTTGCCTAGTTTTACAACAGGCTACATAAAAAGCACTGGCAAAGTCAGTACAAACTAAAACTTCATACAGACAATGACTTGTTTATACTGCTCTATATACTATACACTGAAATGTAAGTACAATATTTATACTCCAATTGATTTATTTTATAAATATATGGTAAAAATGAGAAAGTCAGCAATTTTTCAGTAATAGTGTGCAGTGACGCTTTTGTATTTTTATGTCTGATTTTGTAAGCAAGTAGTTTTTAAGTGAGGTGAAACTTGGGGTATGCAAGACAGATCAGACTCCTGAAAGGGGTACAGTAGTCTGGAAAGGTTGAGACCCACTGCTCTAGAGTGGAGAGTCCCTACTGGCTGGGGTGAGAAGTGCTCCTCCATATATCATGGGCCCTACAGTGCACAGGTTGAAGTGGCTGAGTCTGGTTATTTTTGCATCCATCTGATTTGGCTACTAGCCCACAGCTTTCTGGCAGGTTCTGAAATGAAGCATGCTCAGCCACAGTGACATCTTGCCAGGGGAGAGATTTATTACAGTATTGAGGTGTAGGGTGTAAGTCTTGAAAGAAGACTAAGGGAGTTAGGTGTCCAAATCTCATTGGCTTTGGGCTGTCTCACTCCCTTGGGCTCCTTTGAAACTATCAGACTTAATCTCTCTGTGACTCAGATTCCCCATCTGTAAAATAATCTTTCCTTTGTCCTGTCTATTAAGAATATAAACTCTCCAGAGCAGGGACCATCCCGCATTGTGTGTCTGTGCAGTGCCCAGCACAATGGGGGCCTGATCTTAGTCGGGGTCTGTGCAGCGCCTGGCACAATGAGGGCCTGCATTCTTTGTTCCTACTACTACTACTACTAGTAATAGAAGAAGAAGATGTAGGAGTAGTACTAGGATCCCTTAATAGGAGTTTGCAGGCCCTATACTTGTACGGCTGATCCTGCCTTATTCAGCTCAATAGGATTATGTCATCAACTTCAAGTACAGCAAGAAGGGGCCCCAAAGGAGTAACTATTTGGCTCAGTAAAGCAATAATTTATAGGTAATAGTTTTATTTTGGGGATATTATAGCATGTTCCTGAAAACTCTCCTCTCTTCTGATTTACCCTTACTTACGGGAGAAGTCCCATTTACTTAAGATAGATTACTTGCATAAGTAAAGACAGCTTGCATGAGAAAGGGTTTGCAGAATCTGGATCTTTGTGATGTGACAGAGGTATGCTTATTCAGAAGAGATTCTGCTGCCACACTGGTGTAAATTCAAAGAAACTCTATTGCTCCTACACTTATTTATTCTAGTGTCATTCTATTGACACTAGTAAGGGTTACTCCTGATTTACACCACGGTGAGTGAGAGGGGAATCCGACCCATTGACTTACGGGATCAGCCCATCCATCCATTTCCTAGTAGCCGTGGATTCCATTTCAGGGAACCAGTCCAAAAAGTGGCTCTAATAGTTGCTTTTTCAGCAGCATGCTCAGAATGGGAAAACATTGAACTAATCTTGGAGCATGAGCTCCCCTTTGAACCCAGCTGGTGGGGCCAACAGGTGAAGGCTGAAAGGTGGAAGCGGGCAGCAGATGGAGGAAGCTTGCCTTGTGCTGCGTGTTGGGAATCCCTCATTCACCAGCTGCTGAATTCTCTACAAAAGGAAGAACTGCTTAAAACCTGACCATCCATCTTGACAGTTAATGCTCATAATATGTCCATCTTGGGCAGCACCGGGCCCTTCTCAGTACATCCTGGGACTCAAGCAAACAATGAAAGACATCAGCTGTTTAATTCCCTGGAAAGAAAATGCTATTTTTATCAAGAAACTGCAGGAAAACAGTGAAGAAGCAAACAGTTTTCCCACTTCATGTTACACAGCACTGACCCCCTTCGACCTGCTCTCACCATATGACTCTATGCTGGGTCACATCCCTGTATCAGCCTTTCAGTGTCTGAGAAGGCAACTTTGTGATGGGTTTGGTCACAGAGACCTCCTTGGGACTGTCACCTGATGTGCTGAAACTACCTCTGAGCCCGTTTTCCCTGTCAGCCTGGGACTCCAGAACCCTGTCTTGTTAAGTCAGACACGCAAGCCTGCAGCAACACAGACCCAGGGTCTGAACCATGTCCCCAAAGCTGCAGGCTTTCATTGAAAACCACTCAGCAGGTACTCCTGTCTCCAGGACCCAGATGCCCAGCTTCCAATGGGATTCAAACCCCAAATAAATCCATTTTACTCAGTATAAAGCTTATACAGGGTAAACTCATAAATTGTCCACCCTCTATAACACTGATAGAGAGATATGCACAGCTGTTTGCCCCCTCCCCCCAGGTATTAATCACTTACTCTGGGTTAATTAATAAACAAAAGTGATTTTATTAAGTATAAAAAGTAGGATTTAAGTGGTTTCAGGTAATAACAGACAGAACAAAGTAAGTTACTAAGCAAAATAAAACAAAACATGCAAGTCTAAGCCTAATACATTTAAGAAACTGAATACAGGTAAATCTCACCCTTACAGATGTTCCAATAAGGTTCTTTCACAGACTAAACTCCTTCTTAGTCTGGGCCCAATCCTTTCCCCTGGTACAGTCCTTGTTACAGCTCAGGTGGTAACTAGGGGATTTTCATGACTGGCAGCCCCCTTTGTTCTGTTCCACCCCCTTTTATATCTTTGGCACAAGGCGGGAATCCTTTGTCTCTCTCTGGGTTCCCACCCCTCCTTCTAAATGGAAAAGCACCAGGTTAAAGATGGATTCCAGTATCATGTGACATGTTCACGTGTCCTGTGAGCCCCCTCCATTCTACCAGGACTGGCCCGCACATATACAGTGGAGCTTGCAGGTAAACAGAGCCATCTACAGTCAATTGTCCTAGTCAATGGGAGCCATCAAGATTCTAAACCACCATTAATGGCCCACACTTTGCATAATTACAATAGGACTTCAGAGTTATGCTACATCTTTCTAGTTTCAGATACAAGAATGATACATTCATACAAATAGGATGACCACACTCAGTAGATTATAAGCTTTGTAATGATGCCTTACAAGAGACTTTTTGCATAAAGCATATTCCAGTTATATCATATTTACACTCATAAACATATTTACACAAACATATGGAGTGCAATGTCACAAACTTAACAAATTCAATTTACAGACCCTGGGGTCCAATCACAACTACATGCCCCACATTGTGCAGAAACTCTTGGGAAGGATTAAGATACCAGGTAATTGATTAATTGCCTTAAACCAGTGCTGTGAAGGAATGCTGCACTGGGACTGAGATTTCCCCAAAGGTCAGATCGAATTCTGAGATCCTAATTATCACTGCCCTCTATGAATAGTGGAACTTAGATACCAGCAGTGACATCCTGGCCCCATTGAAATCAAAGTAAATCCACACACAGAATAACAAAATAAAATCATACGACTGTCTGTACTCACACGTACATGGCCATTAACAGCCTCACATACTGTAGCATATCCAGTAATGTATAACACTCCAGCATAGAATCCTAGGCCTGGTCTCCACTGGGCGGGGGAGGGAATCAATCTAAGTTACGCAACTTCAGCTACGTGAATAACATAGCTGAAGTCGACTTACTAAGATCTACTTACTGCGATGTCTTCACTGCGGTAAGTCGACGGCTGACACTCTCCCGTTGACTCCACCTGCACCTCTCACCCTGGTGGAGTACTGGAGTTGACGGGAGAGCGCTTGGTGGTCAATTTATCATGTCTAGACTAGACACGATAAATCAACATCCACTGGATCGATCACTGCCCGTCGATCCAGCAGGTAATGTAGACAAGCCCCTAGATCCATAGGGTTAGAAGGGACCACAAGGGTCATCTAGTCTAACCCCCTACCAAGATGCAGGATTTCTTGTGTCTAAACCATGCAAGACTGGTGGCAGTCTGGCCTCTTTTTGAAAACCTCCAGTGAAGGAGATTCCATGACTTCCCTAGGTGGTCTGTTCCATTGTTCTACTGTCCTTACAGTTAGGAAGTTTTTCCTGAGATTTAATCTAAATCTGCTATGCTGCAATTTGAACCCATTGCCTCTTGTCCTGCCCTCTGTGGCAAGAGATAACAACTTTTCTCCATCTTTTTTATGGCAGTCTTTCAAGTATTTGAAGACTGCTATCATGTCCACCCTTAATCTCCTCTTTTCCAAACTACACATACCCAGTTCCTTCAGCTTTTGCTCATATGGCTTGCATTCCATCCTGTTGATCATCTTTGTTGCTCACCTCTGGATCCTTTCCAGTTTCTCTACATCCTTTCTATACATTGGTGACCAAAATTGGACACAGCACTCCAGCTGAGGCCTAACCAGGGCAGAGTAGAGCAGTACTATCACCTCCCATGACTTGCATGCTGTGCCTCTGATAATGCAACCTAAAATTGCATTTGCTTTTTTTGCAACAGCATCGCATTGCTGACTCATGTTGAGGTTGTGATCCACCACAATTCCCAGATCCTTCTCAGCAGTGCTGCTGCCAAGCCAGTTATCCCCCATTCTGTATTTGCGCATTTGTTTTTTCTTCCCTAAGTGTAGCACCTTACATTTGTCTTTGTTGGATTTCATTTTGTTGTCTATAGCCCAGTTCTCCAATTTATCAAGATCCCTCTGAATTTTACCTCTATCCTCCAAAGTGTTGGCAACCCCCCTAGCTTTGTGTCATCTGCAAATTTGATCAGTATGCTCTTTAGTCCTCCATCCAGGTCATTAATAAAGATGTTAAACAACACTGGACCCAGAACAGATCCCTGTGGAACCCCATTTGAGACCTCCTTCCAATCTGACATCATTCCATTAATAGTTACTCTTTGTTTGCAGTTGTTTAACCAATTATGTATCCACTTAATGGTAGTTTTGTCAAGCCCGCATTTCTCCAGCTTACCTATCAAAATATCACGTGGGACTGTGTCAAAAGCCTTGCTGAAGTCCAGGTATATTATGTCCACCGCATTCCCCATATCTACCAAACCACTTACCCTGTCAAAGAAGGAAATCAAGCTGGTTTGGCATGATTTGTTCTTAGTAAATCCATGCTGGCTGCTGGCGATCACCACATCATCCTCCAGGTATTCGCCAATTGAATGTTTTACACATTGTTCTAGTATCTTCCCATGTAAAGACCTGTCCATGCCCATCCATTCACATTGATTCCCTGGTTCCTAGGTCCTCTCCTTGTCACTGGGTGGATTTTGCATGCTAGCAACTAGAGCAGGGGACTGGTCCACAGTGTTCCCAGGTTCTGTTTTGGTTCTTGGAGGCAAATGTGGTTCGAGTAGGGGGGACTGGGACTCAGGACTTCTGGCTTCTACTGTGGTAAAAGCATCACAGAGAAATCATAATAAAGACAATAAACAGATGTAAACACACTGAGCATAGCAGGAGTCACCCATCAGTCTTAAGGGCCTAGAAGGCCAAAGACTTTCTAACCCTTCCACAAGGGTGGGGGGCCTCCTTGGGCAGAAGGTCCAGTCCGTTTGATGGATCAGAAAGAAGGCCCCAAATCAGTTCAAGCTCATCCTTTCATAGCAAAAGTCCTTTCTGTGTTTCCTCGTTTCTGGAAAACCCAACCTGACCCAGTCTGTGCAAACCACCTAGAAGATGTGGAACTTCTCTGAAGTTGGTAAGTCTCCGTGGGTGTGTCTGCATTGTAAACCCGGGCTTGTGGACTGGTGTTTCCAAGCCCATGCTTGAGTGTCCACACTGCTTTGTAAACCTGGGTTTACTGTTGCTGGACCTGGGTCTCACAGCCATGCAAACGCGTCCATACTGCACTGTGCAGACCTTCTGACTCGGGTCTGCGGCTTGACCTGCATCCACACTGCACAATGACAGGGCTCGGACCCGATCCATCCCGCTAGCAGCATCCTAGGACCCGAGCCCTGAGTGCTTGCTGCGCTGAGTCAGACTGACCTGTGTGTGGACAGAAGGCGGGCTTGGGCTCAGTCGTGAGTCAGAGCCTGGGCTTAGGGTGCAGTGTAGACATACATGGTGATTGTTTTACTCACCCCCTACTGTTTTTGGTTCCTGGAGGGGCTGGCATAACCCTCCCCCCTGGCATTATGTACAATTCCTGGCCCACAGCGATACATAAACTTAATACAGTGTGGTACCCAAAATATTGATAGGGTGCAATATCTACAACTGGCCTGCAGAGAGCATCCCAGTGATGCACTGGATTGGGGAACATGGGTGCTGGGTTCCATTCTCAGCTCTATCACCGAATCATAGTGTGACCTTGGGTAAGTCACGTCATTGCTTTGTGCCTCAGTTTCCCCTTTGAAAAATAGGGATGATGATGGTAATATTCCCACTTCCAGAGGTGCTATGTGGATAACTCCAAAAATACTTGGGAGTCAGATACTACAGTGATGGGTGCTGTATAATACTTAGATAAATGAAGGGTAAAATCTTGGTCAATTACTGAACCAGAAACAGTTATGAACAAGAAATTTCACTTATCAAATGTATATTTCACAACTCCTCTTGGAATAAATCATTTAATCTTTAAATCAGCTAGAGTAAACCTAGACCATCCCTGACAGGTGTTTGTCCAACCTAGTTTTAAAAACCTCCAGTGATGGGGATTCCACAACCTCCCTTGGAAGCCTATTCCAGAGCTCAACTACCCTGAGAGTTAGAAAGTTTTTCCTGATATCTAACCTGAATCTCCCTGCTGCAGATTAAGCCCATTGCTTCATCTCTTTTCTTCAGTGGAAATGGAGAACAATGGATCCCCGTCCTCTTTAGAACAGCCCTTAACTTACTGGAAGACTGTTATCAGGTCCCTCTCAGTCTTCTTTTCTCAAGACTAAACATGCCCAATTGTTTAATCTTTCCTCACAGGTCAGGTTTTCTAACCCTTTGATCATTTTTGTTACTCTCCTCTGGACTCGCTCCAATTTGTCCACATCTTTCCTAAAGTGTGGTGCCAAGAACCGGACACAGTACCCCAGCTGAGGCCTCGCCAGTGCAGAGTACAGCAGAACAGTTACCTCCCATGTCTTACATACAACACTCCTGTTAATACACCCCAGATGTGTGTCCAAATCACCTAGTCAGGACTGAAAAATATCAACCTTAAACTCTGTAGGACAGATCCTCAGCTGGAACCAATCAACCATCGCTCCATTGGAGTCACTCGGCAGATCTCCAGTTGGCGTGACTCAGTCGTAGCTCTGTTTGAGTCACCTCATCCCTGTGTGTGCTCAGACACTACAGTGCTCAGAAATATTTACCTACCTAGATAGACAATGGGTGCAAAACCTGTCCCCACTGAGATCAAAGGCCAACCTCCCATTGGCCCCTGTCTCCCAGGATTGCGGTCTACATGTATTACCTGCTGATGAATTAACAATACCCACTCTGCAGGTGCCTGGGACACTGCGATCCCATTCACAGTCCAAGTGCCCCAACAAGACCTTAGTGCTTAGAATTTTGACTGACAAATGGGAAGCATTTGGAAGCTGATAGTAAAATACTGGTAAAGAGAAAAGATGGAGAAAAATTCTGTTTGCTTCATCTGGTCACCAGAGGGCAGCAAAGGATAAGAAATGAGAAGGAAGTAGCATTATTGGGACTGGATGGGAGGAGACAACAACTCATTGGTCCCTTCTGGCCTTGGAATCTATGGGGGCATTTTCAACATTTTCAAATTTGGGGACCTAAAGTTAATAATAATTAGGCTGGAATTAGGCTCCTAAATCCAATTGAACGTCAGTGGGATTTGGACACCTAGCTCCTATAAATCTGCTTTCAAAATGCCAAACTTGCCTCTCATCTGGCACAATCATAGACCTCAGCCCCAGCCCCATTTGGGGAAACTGAGGCACAGAGAGGGGATGGGTCACACTTTCAAAAGCACCTAATCCCACTATCCAGAGGGACAGGTTTTTAAGGGTATTTAGGTGCCTTGTGGAATTTACACAAGTTCCTAAACAAGTTAGGTGCCTAACTCCCCTAGAAATTAATAGAAATTGGGCATCCAAAGCCTGGTGGCAGTTTGAAAATCTTAGCCTTAATGTCTCTGTTTTAGCCTGGTTTTTTTTCAGGATTGCTGGGCAGCCCTGGTTCCCAGACAGGTCACTGAGAAACGCAGGTGCCCAACACACCTGCAAGTCTGGCCACTTCAATTAGTAGGGATTTTTGCTGGCTACCTTTAGGCACCTGAGTTTGAAAACTTTTGCCTAAGTGATTTGGCTGAGGTCACAAAGGAAGTCAGGGCCAGCCATATTAAAGCTAAGGTCTCTGGATCTCCATCACGTGCTCCAAACTGTATAATTCTTCTTCTCCAAACTTACACCAGTGAGACCAAGGTTAGAAACTGACCTCTGGAGACAAATCAGGGTCTCAGATGCCCCAATGTAGAGCTGCATTAGCCCCACTTAAGTCAGGGTTAATTCTGATTCACACTATGAAGACCCAGAACTATAATAGAAGCTTGATCATTTTTGGTGATATATTACTCTGTGTATATGTGAGGGAGGGGGAACTTTTGGTAATATTTCTATGACCCCACTGTGTGCCTCAGTTTCCCCTATATGGTGCATGGTTACCCAGTGGGGGGAAAGGACTATGTGTGTTTTCAGGAAAGGCTAAAAGACACAGGAATGTGTGCATCACCTCCCTGTCTGGTTGGCATGAAGAGCTGTTAAGGAACTGGTTGAAACTGACCCAGATGAACAAGGGGGCCAGAGAGATAATGCCAGCTCCCCTGACTCCTGGATTTCCCCCCTTCTCAGCAGGGAAAGTGAGCAAAGACTCCAGCTGGAGAATGAAGGACTGGGAAGGAGTGAGGTGGGGGTAAGAGGTGGTTTCTGGACGCTCTCTCTCTCTCTCCTGGGAACTGACTACAGAGGTCAGACAGACACACAGACACAGCCTGGACACAGGGTTTACTCCAGCTCAGCTCGGCCCTGGGCTGACCAGAATGGATGATTCTTTCATCTTCATTCCTGTTTGCTAACCTAAGGGCTTCCTAGGCTGTGTCCATGTGACTAATAAACCCGGCTGTTTCGCACACGCTGCCTGAGTGTCACTGCAAATCCTGAGGGAGGTGCATCGGTCCCTGCCAAGCAGACACATTTCGCCCAGGAGTCTGGCTCTGCTGGACTATCTGGACAGAGCTCATGGGGTGAAGCAGGGGGGCTGGATCACCAGAGGTTCAGGCCAGGAGGCGGTGAGTCCGCATGGCCTCCCCTGAAGGGAGAGTGAGACCCTTTTGGGGTCTGGCCCATCAAAGGGGGTCCTGCAAGGGACTGGTCCAAAGCTGGTGGTGCAGCACCGATCCTGTGGATCTGGGACAGTATGTTGTGAGGCTGTTCCCCTGCCGGAGGCTCTGGGATCTGCTGTGTATTTGTTTGTGTGTGTTTTGTTGTTGTCCCCTGCTCAGTGTGTGGGTGCAGGTGCATGCATCCCTGCTGTCCTCTTCTCTCGCTCGGGGTGTGTGTGTGTGTGTGTGTGTGCGTATTTCCCTTCTGCATCCTCTTGGAAGGAAGGACACCTGTTCTCTGTGACTGTGTGTGTGTGTGGGGGGGGGGGGGACGGGGGGGGGAAAGAAGTACAAGCTGCTTTGTGATGCATGGAGTCAGCTCAGTTCTGGCCTGGGACTGGCCTGGCAGGGGCTGCTGCAGCTCAGAACTCAGCAGAAATACCAGAGCTCTGAGGATGCAGGGCCAGGGCCAGGTGATGGGAGCACTGCAGGAGGAGAGCTGCAGGTCACAACAGTGGTGCATTGACAGAGCTCCATATGTGTGTGTGGGGGGGGGGAGGGGGATGGTGAACTTGGATCACAAAGGGTCAGGCTGGAGGGGAATTGTCAGCATTGCGTGTTTTGGACAGGACAGCAATGATAGCTCATTTCTGTGACATATCGGCAGAGCCGGGGAGCAGAGTTAGGACAGGCACAACAGGGGTATTGTAAGTCAGGCCTGAGATCTGTCAACAGAGCTGTAAGGGAGTCAGGGCTGGGACAGCAGGGGGCTGCGGGTCAGGATTGAGGGGCACCAGCACAGCTGTGTGTGTGTGAGCCCAGAGATGGAATGGGGTGGGGGAGAAGGGGGCTGTGGGTTAGGACCGAGGACATCTGCAGAGCAGGGGGTTGTGGGCAGCACAGCAATGCCCATCAGTCACTGAGGCCTAGAAACCTGGAATTGCCTTTTGCTCACTACCTCTGGGCCGTGCCGCCTTTGCTAACCTCGTGGGAAACTGAGGTTTGTTTACGTGTCTGTTTCACTGCAGCCCCACCCCGACCCTCCTTACTTTCTCTCACTACCTGGGGGTCTAATGGAATTTATGAAGGGAGGGATCACTTGTCATGGGCGCTGGGAATGAACAGCTCGACCCCTTTGGCTTTCCCATCAGGGCTATCTGCCATAGGAACAGACCCCCAGTCCCTTCCTTTATCTAACTTTAATCAATGCCTCTGACTTTCTTTTCTAATCAGCCCCCACGAGACTGCCACAGAAACCGGCATTTCCCGGCAGCGTTGCCATTCTAATGGCCCTCAGTGGGACCCATTAAAGCAACGAGTAACTTTGTTTCTGCTGCTGGCCCATAATTCCTCAAGAGGGTTGTCAGCTCTCCAGGCCGGGCCCAGCCTTGTGCTGGGCTGAGCCCTTCTTGGAGCGCTCATTAAGGCATGTGAAGTTCTAATGACCGGTGTGTCCTCCTGTAGGTCTCTAAACTAACAGGTGCTACAGGCTAATTGGAGAGAGTTCTTTTTAGAAGGAGCTTTGCTAACGGAAATGGTTTTAACGAGCACATAATGAAGCAGGCTTCTTCTTTTTTTTTTTTTTTTTGAATGATTATTTTTGTCCAAAGCAGGGCATTAGTGAAATTAACATGTTTCAAATGAAATTGATCCAGGTTGTGCAGAAAGGCACCATTGCCTCCTACAGCACCCCTTTGCAGCTGAGTGTGGCTCTGCTTTGTGCTGCCTCAGTTTCCCCCCTCAATGAGCTCTCTTAGACTCATAGACTTGAAGGCCAGAAGGGACCATCATGATCATCTAGTCTGACCTGCTGCACATTGCAGGCCACAGAACATCACTCACTCACTCCTGTAACAGACCCCTAACCTCTGGCTGAGTTACTGACGTCTTCAAATCATGATTTAAAGACTTCAAGTTACAGAGAATTCACCATTTAAACTAGTTTAAATCTGCAAGTGACCCATGCCCCATGTTGCAGAGGAAGGTGAAAACCCCCCAGGGTCTCTGCCAATCTGATCTGGGGAGAAATTCCTTCCCAACCCCAAATATGGTGATCAGTTAGACCCTGAGCATGTGGGCAAGACCCTCTAGTGAGACACCTGGGAAAGAATTCTATGGAGTAACTCAGAGCCATCCCCATCTTGTGCCCCATCTCCAGCCACTGGAGATATTTGCTGCTAGCAGTTGCAGATCGGCTACATGCCATTGTAGGCAGTCCCATCATCCCCTCCCCTCCATAAACTTATCAAGCTCAGTCTTGAAGCCAGTTAGCTTTTTTGCCCCCACTGCTCCCCTTGGAAGGCTGTTCCAGAATTTCACTCCTCTGATGGCTAGAAATCTTCGTCTAATTTCAAGCCTATATCCATTTGTCCTTGTGCCAACATTGGCGCTTAACATAAATAACTCCTCTCCCTCCCTTGTATTTATCCCTCTGATGTATTTGTAGAGAGCAATCATAGCTCCCCTCAGCCTTCTTTTGGTTAGGTTAAACAAGCCAATCTCCTTGAGTCTCCTCTCATAAGACAGGTTTTCCATTCCTCGGATCAGCCTAGTAGCCCTTCTCTGCACCTGTTCCAGTCTGAATTCATCTTTCTTAAACATGGGAGACCAGAACTGCACACAGTATTCCAGATGAGGTCTCACCAGTGCCTTGTATGCTGGTACTACCACTTCCCTCTCTCTACTGGTAATACCTCACCTGATGCATCCTAGGACTGTGTTAGTCTTTTTCACTTAAACAAGGAGAAGCCAACCATTCCACTTCACAGCAGAGTCTCTCCCTTTAGTACCGCCCTCTGAAAGCAGCACATGTATGAGGGTTTAAGGCTCTTACCTCAAAGCCCACTTAAAACTTCAAAGTCCCAAAACAATAGCCCACATATGAAGACACAAACATGGGAGGTAAACACATACAGCCCCGCCCCCCATACACACACAATGCACACACAGGCAAACATATTGGGCATAAGCAAACACATGCAAAATCCCACTAACACATACACAATGAAATAAATCAGTCACTCTCAGGCACAATGATCTCAAGCCATGTAGAGTTTCACTCAAAGATGTGACATTACACGTGTTCCCACACCTCCCTTGGAATTAATCACACAAATATCGCTAGGATTTAATTTTCCATTCAACTTAATTCACAGCACTGTCAGCGTATTCATAGCAAGAGAGTCTCTCCTGATTCAAGCCAAGGAGAATAACGACACTTGGTTTAAATTGATATCACCAGAACTTGAGCTGGTATAAACCAGAAAAAATTATCTCATTTCCCCAAATCCTGTCTCTCTGCTGCCACGAGGTAACTGGCAGACAGACCCCACGAGAGCGGAGAATGTCGGCAGGCGCCACTCTGCCTTCGACAGAGTCATTTCCACTTGAGCAAGCGAGACTCTGCAACCTCCAGGCACCTCTTCTGTCAGTGGATGGTGACCCTGACACCGGGAGAGACCCTCAGATGGAACGAGAGAGGGATGGGGTGTCCCTTGGCTGGGCCCCCTGGGGCGAGATTCAGCCCAGTCACAGCTGGGTACACAAGGTACATAGATGGAGAGGGGAAGGAGAGAGAGAGCCAGGGTGGAGGGCCTCTGAGCTCTGATCTCCTGTCTGCATCAGCCTGAGAGGGGGGCCTCAGGGCCTTTCCCAGCATGTACCCATCTCACAGACCCTTGTGAACAGTTCTGGGCCCAGTGTTCAGAATGAGCGAGGAATAAAGGGCAAATCTGCATCTGCCCAGGCCATGCAGGAAATCACAGAGCCCTCCTAGAACTATGTTCTTTGGACACAGCTGGAATTGTAGCTCATTGAGACTTCCAGGGCCAGGGCCCATTGTAATCCCACCATGAATGGGAAACGGAAAATGTGCCTGGAAAACACAGTAAAAGGCCGTAATCACATTTGGATGGTCATCGTTGGGCCTCTGACACAGATACTAAATTTCTAATGGGGACTGGTATGCAAATCCCGGTGTTTGAGTTGAAAATCTCAGTCTAAAGGTGAGTTTTTCCAGAGTTGGCCTAGATGCCCCCTTTGAAATCAGTGGAGCTGCCATTGGAAGTCAATGGGAGCCTGAACCTGGTAGGTATGTACTCAGCATGGCTCAGCTGTGCTTCTGCTGCCGCTACCCATGCTGCCGTGGCTACACTGCTGTTTATACTCATGCTAGCTAGTTGAGAGCTAGTGTGGGTATGTGTACACGAGCAGAGGAATCACACCCCTAGCTCATAGTGTAGATGTAGCCTGTGTGTGTGTGTATGAGACACACACACACACACACACACATACACACACACGTGAAGGACAGATATTTCAGTATGTCACCAGATGACGATCTGCCCCTAAAACAATGGGATTTCATTATTCCATAGCTCTTTTGTGTGAACCAACACAATGACCCACCAGGACCCCCCTCTTGAGCTGTTTGCTGGTATCCAGCATTGTGGCTCTTCCCAAACGCAGACCATGGGATCTGGAAATTAGCAGGGCAGAAAGTCGTCATTAGTAAAATATTGTATTTTGCGCAACAACAACAACAACAAAAGTTGGTACAATATCCCCTCTATTATGGGTGGGATTTTCGAAGGGCTTTGAGGGGGATTTAGGTGCCCAGCTCCCCTGGAATTTCCACTGATTCCAGTGAGCCTCTTTGACAATCCCAGGCTCTATCATTTTCTTCACTAAACTGGTGTTTGTGTCATGGGAGGCAGGGGCTGGGGAGCTGGGAGACCTGACTTCTATTTCCATTCCTACCACTGACCTGTTGGGTGACCCAGGGCATATCACATGACCCCTCCATGCCTCGGTTTCCCTATCTGCAAAAGGGGGTTAGCCACACTTCTCTTCCTTGTAAGGTGCTTTGAGATCAATACCTGAAAAGTGCACTGGGGGTATGATGGGGTGTCCACCCCACACGAGCCCTGAGTGGGTTAGTGTGAGCCGGGAGGGGCCAATTAACCTTAGATGCTGCACATGGAGGGAAACCAGGGCTTGATAGGGCCTAATGGCAGATGAAGCCCAGCTGCGGGAGGAGCTGGCAGGGCTGGCGCTTCCATTTAGGCGACCTAGGCGGTCGCCTAGGGCACCAGGATTTGGTGGGGCGGCAATTCTGCGGCGGGGGGTCCTTCTGCGCTCCGGGTCTTCGGCGGCAATTCTGTGGCGGGTCCTTCACTCGCTCCGGGACCCACCGCCGAAGTGCCCCGAAGACCGGGAGTGCGGAAGGACCCCCCCCGTCGCAGAATTGCCGACGACGACCGGGAGCGCGGAAGGACCCCCGCCTAGGGCACCAAAAACCCTGGCGCCACTCCTGGGAGCTGGGATACCATTATCAAGCCAGGAAGCCCGAGCAGGAATGAGCTGCTGGGAGGCAGGATGTCTGCAGTTGTTCCCTGGGACAAGGAGGAGATCCAGGGGACACTAAGCCCTGGGGTTCTGCCCTGAACTCGGGAGTCTTACAGGAGGCCTAGAGGGGTGAAGTAGCCACAGGGAGTGGAGGAAGCTCCAGTGGTGAACCCAGAGGTAGGCAAGGAGGTAGAGCGCTGGGGTACAGCGACAGGGCCTGAGACTGAGCAGACCTAGTATGCTAGTCAGAGGGTCCCTGGGCTGGCACCTGGAGTAGCAAGGGGATCTGGGTTCCCCACCAGCCACTGGCAAAGTGGCCCAGGACCTGGTGTTGGGACAGAAGACTGCCTGAGAAGGTATATGGACAGCCCGTCGGCTGGGACTTCGAAGACCATGAAGAGCAAACCCTGCAGGTTCGTGAGGTTGGAGAATCCCAAGAGGATGAAGCCAGGTGTTGGGGTGTGATTGCCCCTCGCCATTGGATGGGTACATTGAATCTGCAGAGACAATAAAGGCAGAGGACATGGACATGTCACTTACTTAGAGTGTTGGCACAGAACTGTCTCTCACAGATGTGAAACCATGCATCTCATCTGCCAGCGATAGAAGCCTGCATAGATACCCACACCCTTCTGACTGTGATTGTTGCATATTCTGGCTAATGTGTGTATGGGAGTGTGGCGAAGTTGCTGCCCCAACACGCCCGCTCCGGGCTGCAGCAACTTTTGCCTTGGTTTCCTCCATTGTCTTTTAGCCTCCAGCCACAAGAGTGTCCCGGCCCTCCATTTTTCACAGTCCTTTCACCCAAGGTCCAACAGAAACTTATATTAACCAAACCTTCAGCCTGGCTAGGCTCAACCGGCAGCCACCTCGTCACTGATGTACCTCTGTTGTTCTAGAATCGCTCCCTGTCTAACACAGGCTTCCGTGCCTCAATCAACCCACAGCCCAGGGGCTAGCACATTTCTCCCGTCACAACAGGGTTCACACAGGCTATAGCTCCTAGAGGTGCCTGAGTCCTCTCGGGCTTCCAGCTGACCCTGAAGTGACCATTCTACTCTACTCTTCTTTCAGGCTGCTTCCCAGAGAGAGGGAACTCTCTTCCCCTCTCCTCTGAGTCTCCTTCCCCCAGCTGGGCTCACCCTGCTTAGCTTTATTTTTAATTGGGGGTGGTTAGGTGAGAGCAGGCAGATTAATTGGCCTCTCAGCCCCATTTTAACCCATTCCCAGCATGTGTGGGGTGAGCAATCAGACTTGCTTAACTGTTTGTCAAAGGCCTTATACTGGTGACAGGTAACACAGATTCTCTTTGAACTCCAAAGATTGAGGCCTGTGATTTTGGAGCAGGAAGAATGGGATTTCATCTAGGGCTGGCTGACATTTTTTCAACCAAAACGTGAAAAATGGGGTATTGACAAAACTTCAATGGAAAAAGTTGAAAAAAGGTGTGTGTTTTTTTAAAAAAAGGAGGTAAAACACCTCATTGTATCTTAAAACTTTTTCCCTTTGCTGGAAAAGTGTTCAAAAGTTTTAACAAGTAAGAAAAAGTGTTACTTTCTCTCACATTTTAAACCTTTTAAAAAACTCTGCCCCCTGTTTGATATTGGGGGAGAAAAGAGAAGTAAATAAAAACATGAAAGAAAGTGACTTTCCCCTACTTTCTCTCATTTTTTTCTTCCACCTGAAAAATACAATTTTTAAACACATTAATAAGCACTAGAAATTAAACAGAGGGACATTAGCAGCAGCGTTCGGATCAAATTTTGGGCGATGCCTGGTGCTCAAGTCATGCATTTTGGTTTGTCCTGTTATTGGAATAGAAACCAGCTCAGCCCTGAGTTCAAGCCTGGCTCCAGAAACTTCAGCACCTTTGTTGATCCACATAGTCCAGGACTATCTTATCAGATGCACTTAACCTTCACATTGACCTCTCTGTTTTTCTTTACCAGCTCCCTGACGGGTGCCATGTTTACAAGGAATACCCCAATGCCAACTGCACCCAACTCCTTCTAACGTGAGGAGAAGGAATCCAAGTAAGGTAATGTTGGCCATGAACAGTCTGCGGCCAAGAGTAAACACTGTACCCCAGTGATAAGTGTCTGTGGAATGAGGCCTGAGCTGGATTTTCAAAGAGGCCTAAAGGGGTCAGGTAGGCAATACCTAGTGAAATTCAATTGGATTTGGATGCCCAACTCCCTTAGAATCCTTTAAAAATCCCAACCCAGACTTCTGCCACTCACCCCTCCAATGAGTAGCACCTAACTCCAGGAGTAGTTCCACAGAACTGATATGTCTATTCAGAGATTAAGGTACTACAACAGGAGAGGGAGAAAGGCAGATTCTGGCCCTTGATGAATTTAAAGTAGAACTGTCTTCCCAAAAATTAATTAATGGAAGCTGAAAATAAGAAAGGTTTCAATAAATAAAAATGCAAATGTTATTTGAGAAGCTGGGAATCAGAAAGCAAAAAGATATGAGGAAAAGCACTAAAGCCAAATAATGGGGCAAAGGGAAAAATCAATGAAGGAAAATATTAGATCATAAAGAAAAATGGATTTTTAAAATAAAATATACATTTTTTCTCAGAAATGTTGTAAAATGTTTTGCTCTTTTTTGATCAGTTTATAGAATTATTGGTATTTTTCAGAAATGTGAAATTTTCACTAATAAAGAAAAAAATAAAAAATAAATATGGAGAAATTTTTGCATTTTTCACCAGTTCCTGTTTTTTTTTTTTTAATTGAATATGGGTATGGGAAAACAAATCTTTTGTTTCTCCCATCCCCCTATCCAATCCTGCCATTCCTAACACACGTGACTAATATTATTCACCAGTGTAGTCTGACTGATTCTTGAAGTATCAATAACCATGTGGGTTTTGTTGTTTTATGAGCACAAGGGAAAATGCAATCAATTGAAACTTAATGGGACAGACTCTGCTCTCAGTTATTTTGATATAAATCCGAGCTAGCTTCACTGAAAATGAGGTTGCCCAATGGCTAGTACATCAAATTCAGACCCTCGTCACACAAGTTCTATTCCTGGTTTTCTTGTTTCTTTGTCTCTAAAATAGGGCTATTGTTCATTTTTGGCTGATCTGTTCAAAAGTTCAGACACAAGTGCAAAAATACACATCTGCACGCGCACACACAATTATATAATAGGAAGACTTAGTGGCACAAACACAGACAATGGTATAAATACAAATGTGTTCTTATTCACATAGAAACAAAGCAAACATGCTAATTATGAGCATTAAAAACATACATGTACAAAGGGTCAGAGGCACCACACACACGCGCACACACACACACACACACAAGACCAATACATATACACAGGATGCACTCCCTAAGAAATCCCTAACAAATATACACGGATGCAGGTGCAAACAGATAGTTACAGATCCTGTAACACAATCACAGACAGACACAAATACACAACACTGCAAATGCACTCTTATTTTTGTGAACACACATTTGTTATAAACATACACGAGGACTTTTACAAACACATAAAGATTACAGCAAGCACACACAGCAATTACTGTGAAATCCACCCGTGGACTCCCCATCAAACACCTGTGCACAAACTCACAGTTCAAACACATGCTCTTGATATTACTTTTTGGGAGGAAAAGTCATACATTTCTTTTGTTATAGCTTCTTATTTTAATGACCTAAAATAAAAATGAATGATTTAGATGGCTGACCAGGTCATTGCCTTGAATGAATATATCCCCACAAAAGGGAAATTAATCAGAAACAGTGCTATTTGAGCTAAAGGGAAATCTCCCAAGATTATCTGATCTTTTGAGTAGACCTGTCTCTTTAAAAAGCAACTTCTGAAAATACCCCAAATGTAGACTCTCCAAGGCCACTACTCTGTGTCTTGCCCCCTCACTGATTGGTTTTGGTCACTCTAAATGTCCATTAGGGTGTTGTTATCTGCTCTGATAGCCATCCAGCAGTTTAAATCCATGCATTCCCAAAGGCTAGTGCAAGCTCCAGAGGGGCAGAGTTAAGGTTACATGGTGGGGGTGGCATGTACCTTAATTCTTTGTTCCCTGCTTTTTAGAGATTGAAGTTTAGCTACTGTCCACATGCAGGAAAGGCGTGAGGCAATGCTGGGCACCTGCACTCTGCATCAACAAAGGTTTTCGGCTGGGAATGTGGGCTAAGGGAAAGGTTTTTAAGAAACTGAGGTGCTCATCAGTTTCTGTTGGTAGTGAATGGGAGTTGGGTGCCTAACTCCCCTAAGTACTGTTGAAAATCCCACCCTAAAATTTTAGTGATGAGTAAAGCTGGCCAGAAAATGGATGAGAAAAAAAATAATGAAATCTTGTTTCAAAATAAATAAAGAATTAAACAAACAAACAAATACATAAAGTGTTTTCTGAGGGAGTTTTGAAAAGTTTGTTAGGGACTTAGGTGCTCTGACTTTCAAATCAATGTATATTCCTAATTTCCTTTGGTGCTTTTGAAATTCTCACCCTTCCTCAATAATCTTTGCAATTAAAATTTTATGAGAAGTTCTATTCAGTATTAATATTTTATTTTCACAGAAAATATCAGCCTTCCTATCTATCTATCTATCCCTCCCTCCTTCCCTCCCCTTACTAGGGCTGGATGGAAAAGAAGAATTGTATTTTATGAAAATTTTCAGAGTTTTAAAATTTGGTTTCAGGCTGTGATTTTAAAACCTTTCTGACAAAAGTTTAGTCAAAACTATTTTTTTTTAATATTTAGTTTTGAAGAATCAGCATTTCCAAGTGAAAAAACCATTTCATCAAAAAATTCCTGACTGGCTCTAGCCCATACTTATCTATCAATCTTAAATTGCATGTCACTGCGGCACAAGAAGATATGAGTAACTCCATTCACATGATCTCAACAGGGTTACTCACATGAGTGAAGTTACTCATGGGCATCAGTTTTGTAGGACTAGGCCCAGCGTTGTAACTAAGCATTTTGGCAACTAGGGCAAGCAAGTATATTTGCGCCTCCTACCAGAGGTGATGGGTGGGGTGGGGCGCTGAAGGGTCATGTGTTCCCCCAGATTTTTTGGTTGCACCCCCCAAACCCAGACAGGCTGAGTGACCCACTAAGGTGTATTGGGGGTGGAGATGGTGCTCCCTCCCCAAGCCCCAGCATGTGGGGCTGGCTTAACCGAGCCCTATCGCACGGGGCTGGCCCCATAGGTGGAGTTTTACTTCTGTATTTGGGGGGCATAGGGCTTAGTAAAAGTATTTGTGAATAGAGAATATGGAAGGCAGACACACAAGTGTGTGTACGTGGTGAAGTGGTTGCACATTTAGCCAGTCACAGAACAGAGACAATGTGGTATGAATTATCTGAGTTCTGCAGAGTAAAAAACCAACCCATGGTTAATTTACATATGCAAATTATAATGTTTATACTTCGGCTGGTAACCAAATGATTTCCAATCCTCTACTCACAAACCAATCAGATTGAATTTACTGGACATTTGACAACATACCTACCTTATACAGACATAAGTCAAAGCAAATGTCAAAGCAATACCAAACAGAGGGCTTTTCCTGACCTTTTCGGGGTTCTGAGATAGCTGAACATAGAAAACAAGACCAGGGAGAAATCTGGCCATACCCTGTAGGCACCATGCTATCCCCTGTGTAGTCATGTTTTGGTTTTACCCGTTAAAGACAGCAGCTCTTGAGTCTAGAGAAAAAATCACAACCTGTAGTTTAATTAGTGATGGGTGAGCCTCAAATTTTCAGAGATTCAGTTCAGTTTGGAAAAGTACCCCAAATGTTCCGAGGAGGGATTTTGCCGCCCATTCTGCTGCCAGATGCTGCTCTGAAGGCACTCAGGAGCTGTGAATAGCTGCAAAGGACCAGTGGAGAATTTCCCAGCACAGGAACTTCATTGGGCCACCACAAGTGCCCAGATGCCAAGTCCTGGTGCAGAGAAGGTGGAGCCAGGAAGGGGGCGGGGCTGGAACACACTCTAATGTGGCCGTTCTAACTTAGGCCACAAGCCATAGGCAGTAGTGGGGAGGCTTCTGTAATTCAGAGCAGCCCCAATGGGCTGCAGAAGTAATACTGAGGGCAGAGAACCAGCGAAACAACACCCTTAGGGGGGTACTTGCACCCAGGGCGAGGGGGACCCATTATTAACACCTCCTTTCCCTAATCAGACAGGCAGCGATTCGGGGGGAGGGGGTCTGCTTCATGTGGCCACAATGGTCATTGTACTTCCCTGCTGGTCACATGCTTGGGGAAACTGAGCAGAGAAATTCAGATCAGGAGCCGAGAACAGCAGGGAAACTGCTGGATGTGTTTGGGTAAAACTGCTGCCCCTCCCCCCCGACCTGAAATGTTGGCTGGAATTTGTGAGGCCCTTGTTAATGTTCTGGTGCCACTGGTGGCAGAAGGCCTGACCTTTGGGGAGGAAACTGTGCTTCCTAGTGACTTCCATTCTCAGCCCCGGGCAGGGGGGCACATTCCGGCAGAGGCTCCCTTGCACTGCTAATGCAGCCAGGACGCCACTCACCTTGCCGCAGCCAGGGGGTCCCCAGAGGATGAGGGAGGGGATTTTGTGGGCCTCCAGCAGGGACCGCAGCAGGGTCTAGTCTCCCAGCACCTGAGCCTGCCCCACCTAGTCCCCCAAGATGACAGCTGCAGCTTATCGGCCAGGGGCTCCCCCTGCAGCTTCTGGGCGATGGCCTACCCATTCAGGGCAGCCACATGGCTCCGAGGGCTGGCACCCGGCCCGGGGCAGCCTGGAGCTGAGCTTTCCCTTCGCTTCTGTTCCTGGGCTGCAGCAGCTGCTCTTCTGTAAGCCCCCGGTGTCCTGCCTGGAGTTCCCAGGGAGGCTCTGGCCGCCCAGCCCTTGTGGGGAAGTTCCACCTGCCTTGGCTGCCCGCTCTCCCCGGTCCCCCAGGAGTTCGCCTGGCTGTGCTCCAAGCGGCATTGGACATGCGGGAGAGCGGGTGCGCCCAGCTGGGGGACGGAGTCCCTGGAGCCCCGCTGTGCACTGAGGGGACTCGGCTGCGGCGGGCAGATCCCATGCGCATTGCTGCCGAGGGGGGGATTGACTCTGGCAGGCTCTGGAACACCAGGACCAGTATACAGTTTTGAGGGGGCAATGCCCCTGCATGCTCCCCGAATCTCTGCCTGTCCTGACTGACCCCTGCTGTGCCCCATGTGGCTTTGCACCATGAGTGGCTGCCCCGCTCGTCCCACCCTGGATATGGCCCTGACTGGGCCATGAAAGATGACTACTGAGGCTCAGTCAGGTATGTCAGACCAGGCAAGTAAGTGCCCAACACAGCTCTAGCTTGACCGAGGCTGATAATGTACAAGGGAAGTTCCTGCCCATGCCCCACTGGGTCTCTCAGCCTGTTCTTCTCAGACATCCAGCATTCTAGACATATCTGTTTATGTTTTCCTAGGGCTAAAGGGGGGAAAAGTTCAGTGAAATAAATGAGAGGGTTTTACCTGCTTCAGGAGCAAAGATGAAAGAGGAATGAGGCCTCCAGAGGCCTTGTCTACCTCACAAAGTTTTTTTGACAAAAGTCACCTTTGGGCGACAAAACTGTGGAAGCGTACATACTGCAATTCACCTCCCAGCAACAAAAGTCTCCTGTTTTGGTGACAAAATAAAACCACCTCAACGAGAGGCGTAGAGGTTTTTGCTGCAATGTTTTGGTGACAAACTGTCGGTGTGGACACTGTGCTTGGTTTTTTTGCTGTAATTGGCCTCCACAATGCCCATTCTGACCGCTCTGGTAAGCAGTTCGAACCCTGCTGCTCTGCTCCCAGGTACACAGGCATCCGCTCCTCCCCCCTTGAAGTCCCAGGAATTTTGAAATTCCATTTCCTGTATGCTTGGCGTGGCGAGCTCACATCGCATCTTCCCAGCTGACCATGGCGGCTCCATGCAGCAAACTCTCTCCCACTTGGAGCACAGCTGAGTTGTTGGATCTCCTGAGCATATGGGGAGAGGAAGCTGTGCAGTCCCAGCTCTGCTCAAGCCACAGGAATTTCAACACCTACGGGGAGATTTCTCGTGGCTTGAGCGAGAACGGCTACAAACGGGACATGGTGCAGTGCCGAGCCAAGATAAAGGAGCTTAGGCAGGCGTACCAGAAGGAGGGAGAGGAAAATCGTCGCTCCAGTGGTGCGCCAAAGACGTGCCGTTTCTATAAGGAGCTGGAATTCATCCTCGGCGGAGACCCCCACCTCCACCCCCAAGAATCCTATTGATACTTTGGAGGGACAGGAGATGGCAGACAGTGGAGTGAACAGTGATGAAGTAGTGGACAAGGAGGTGGAGGTGAAGGATGCTGTGGAGCACAATGCTGGATCGTCTGATGGTCCGGCGACTCAGGGCATCCCTTCCAATCAGGAGGGGTCTAGGCAGTCCCAGCAGTCCGTCTCCGTCGCATATGATGCGAAGGCAGAGGCAAAGTGGTCTTTTTGGTGCTGCCTGGTTAGATTAGGTTCAGCTGTGCTTTTCTCTGTGTAAAGTGGGTCAAGGGATAGCAATGGGCAAGAATAGTGTGCTCCACATTCCCATGTGTGGCTAACAGGTGTGGCGGAACAGTGGTTTAATGAAAACTGCAATGTAGTGGGAATCTTCCATTGATATCTCTGAAAAACTTTCATGCAGGTACTCCACTATCCTCTGCCGAAGATTCCTCAGCTTGCTTTGTTCCATCCCCCATTGTAGGACACTTTCCCGCGCCATCGGGCAATCACTTGAGTTTGGACCAAAATGGAACACAGGCGAGCAGCATAAGGGCTGGGTCTGAACCCGCACGCATGCAGTAGATGCACCCTTGCATCCCGGCTCAACCTTAGGAGCGAGATATCGGCTTCAATGACCCCCGCCTGTGGAAAATGAGGGGAACATTTACAATATAGTCCATGCTCAACTAATCTGATCCCCTTCCAACATTAGGCACCCCCTTTCCCAATCTTGAACACCCAACCCCCACCCTGGCCTCACTCACCATGATTTAAGTCTTCTGCGAGATGTGTGCTTGCCAGGGGTCAGTTTGGAGAGTGATTGTTATATTCACAGAAGTGTGTTATACTGTTAATGCTGTGCTTGGAATAACAATCATGCTTCTGTGTATTGTTCCTTGTGCTCCAGCAGTAGCATCCTTGAGGGGCACCCCGTCCAGCCCAGCTGAGCACCTTCGACAGATAAGGAAACGGCCAAGGCGAAGCAAGGAGGACATGTTTAGGGAAGTTCTCCAAATCACTGAGGCTGAGAAACAGGAGCGAAGGGAGTGGAGAGAAAAAGATAGGATAGACAGGACACGGATTGAGGAATGCATGATTAAAGTGATGGAGGAGCAGACTGCAATGTTCAAGTCTCTCATCAATCTGCAATCTGAGCAGATGTGTGTCTGTACACCCCTGCAGCCCATACAAAACATTTCCCCTTGCCTTCCCCAAACCTCACCCACACATTCCTATCCAAAACCAGAGACGTTTCGCTACCCCCTTCAATCCACCCCTTTGGTCAGTTTTCAAAACAGCTTTGAGAACCGCCACTGCCCCTCTCTGTGCTATCAACCTTCCCGCCAACCCTCCAGTGTGTATTAACCATTGTTGAATAAAAATAAAGTAAGTGAAAGATAAAAAATCTTTATTTGTGTCCTATAATCATACTGTGAAGCCGTAAGCAATTTGTTAGTGAAGTACAATCACAATTTGTAGGCAAAGCAACAGAAATGAAGTTATTGTAGTGTTACACATTGCTGTGTGAAAACACATGCACAAACACACACTATTCCTGCTCATTATCAAAATGATGCCTCAAAGCCTCCCTGATTCTAACAGCCCCCTGTTGTGCCCCTCTTATTCCCCTTTTCAGAGTGGTAGCCGTGTTCCCCTAGTGTCTGGCTGCTCAAAATCAGCTGCCAGGCAATCTGCCTCAGCGCTCCACCCCTGGGGAAACTTTTCACCCCCAGCTTCACAGAGATTATGAAGTGTGCAGCAAGCTGAGATAACCATGGGAATGTTTTCCTCATTAAGGTCTAACCTGCCATACAAACAGCACCAGCGTGCTTTTAATCGACCAAAGGCACATTCTCGATCATCCTGCATCTGCTCAGCCTATTGTTGAAGCGCTTAGTGCTGTCCAGGTGTCCTGTGTAAGGCTTCATGAGCCAAGGGAGTAGGGGGTACGCAGGGTCCCCCAGGATCACTATGGGCATTTCAACATCCCCCACAGGAATCTTCTGGTCTGGAAAGAATGTCCCAGATTGCAGCTTTCTATACAGCCAACTCTTATGGAACATTTGTGCATCATGCACCTTCCCGGACCACTCCACGTTTATATAAGTGAAACGCCTGTGATGATCCCCAAGTGCTTGAAATACCATAGAGAAGTACCCCTTTCTATTGATGTAATCCGTAGCAATATGGTCCGGGGCCAAAATTGGAATATGTGTTCCATCTATCGCCCTGCCACAGTTAGGGAACCCCATTGCCGCAAAGCTATCCACTATCTCACCAACATTGCCAAGAGTCACAGTCCTTCGTAGCAGGATGTGATTAATGGCACTGCATACTTGCATTGACACGAGCCCAACGGTGGACTTCCCCACTCCAAACTGATTTGCGACCGAGTGGTAGCAGTCAGGAGTGGCCAGCTTCCACATGGCAATTGCTACGCGCTTCTCCACCGAAAGGGCAGCTCTCATTCTTGTGTCCTTAAGCTGCAGTGCTGGGGCAAGCTCCGCACACAGTTACAGGAAGGTGGCTTTGCGCATCCGAAAGTTCTGCAACCACTGCTCGTCATCCCAGACCTGCATAATGATGCGATCCCACCACTCAGTGCTTGTTTTCCATGCCCCAAAGCGGTGGTCCACCGTGTGCAGATGATCCGTGAATGCCAGAAGTAATCCGGTGCTGTTTCTTTCCACGGTGCTTAGTCGGTCATCAAAGTTTGGATCCTGGTCAGAGTGTATGCTCATGATATACTGCATGAACATCCGCATTTTGTTCATAGCGGTGATCACAACAGAAGACAGCAGAGTGGGGTCCATACTTTCAAACAGAGATGGTGGGCACACAGTAAACAGGGTCCCTTAAAAATGCCGCGAAAAGCAAGCAGAAACCCATTGAATGCTGGGACAGAAACAAATGCATCATGGAGTGTTCACACTGCACTCATGATACACTGCGATCCACTCCGCCAACCCACAAGTCCAAGCAGCAGAAGGTGGCAGTTATCATGCTGGGATAGCTGCCCACAGTGCACTGCTCTCTCTGTTGATGTTAGAGCACCAAGTGTGAATGTGATCAGATGACAGGGGGAGCGTAGTGTGAACATGCACTACCACTTTTATTATAGCGCTTTTAGATCGTTGACGAAACTTTGGTCGACAAAACTCTGTAGTGTAGACAAGGCATTAGTCCACAATCCCAGTAAGAGACATTCTCTGGCCCTCTCTGCTCTTGTCTCCTTCCTGCTTTCACATATTTTGGAAAACACTTGAATGTCCTCAGCTGAAGAACTGTCTGTCATTCTGTCCCCACTTGCCTATATACTTGTCGCCAGTAATCTCGAACGGAGTGACATGGCAGAAGCCCTTGGTTACGTTGTTGCTAACTCATTTTCCAAAAGGCATTGTTAGCAATTGTAGAAACTGACTCTACCAGGGGACTTGGTCTCATTAGCTGCATCTGAGCAGCATCAGCACTAGTTCTAGTCACTTTAAAGTTACATGGGCCAAATTCAGAAGTGAGAGGAACGCAGGAACCCCACAACCAGCCCAGACCGTAACACTCCATTGACGGTACTGTGGGTCTGAAATTCTGTCTCAGGTACTGAGTAGGATGCTTGTGGTAGTTCCTTACATGATGGGAAACCACCTTGGGTGGGTCCATGGGTGAGCAGTGGTTGGGTCAGTCAAAGTCAGTACAAGGCAGGTAACACACTGTGTTCACACTGGCATGGAGAGTTTATGGTCCTGACTCAACAAGACACTTCAATATGTGCTGAAACCTAAGCATGGGAATGGTCCCATTGACTTCAATGAGACCAATCACATGCTAAGCATAGGCACATGCTTAGATTCTGTGGTGAATCAGGGTCTTTCTTTCTTTCTTTCTTTCTTTCTTTCTTTCTTTCTTTCTTTCTTAGAAATATCATATGGATTGAATGCACATGCTCCGATCTCTGTGTAGGGAAAAATAATGGAAATCCTAATTTCACAGCTTTCCTTACCTCTGTATTGGGAGAAAATGAAACTCTAGTTCAGAGCCCCTCATCATTTGCAGGTAATGCTCAAAATCCATTGTAAGCAGAGTCAGAGTAAGCTCTCCCCTGACATCTGGTGGTGAGCTGTGGAAAAGGACTTCAGGGGCTGATCTCATTTGCATGGGCACACCCACCCTGTGTAGCATGATGGGGCTGCTTGCCCAAATGGTCACTTTGTCTGCTGTGGGATCCCCAATCTCTTTTGTTATTGGGGCAGGAGTGATAAAGGGTTATTATCCTGGTTATGTGAATCAAGGAAAGTAGAACTGTACTTGGCATTTTATGACTGAGGAACTCATCCTCAACTAAGCAGTGGTCGCTAGGCAAGGGACATGGGTTCCAAAGCCCAGTGAATTGAGAAATGGGGGGGGGGGTAGTAGTAGTAGTAGTAGTAGTAGTAGTAGTAGTAGTAGTAG
The DNA here is from genome assembly GCF_028017835.1 of Emys orbicularis. Classification (NCBI taxonomy): domain Eukaryota; kingdom Metazoa; phylum Chordata; order Testudines; family Emydidae; genus Emys; species Emys orbicularis. The sequence continues at coordinate 15,573,605 of NC_088695.1, read as the reverse complement.
TAGTAGTATATATTTGTACCTGACAGTGTGGTGCACCTCTCCTGATTAAGTCTCTCTTTACTGTATAATAACAGAGCTAATTTAGACTTAAGTAAGAGTTTGGTTACATGCTGCAGTGCTGAAATTCCTGATACCTAGGTTTAAGTGTTAGACCTACTCTAGGGTAGTGGTTCTGATGCAAGAAGACTATGCAGGTGCACCAGCAGTGAGGCTCCTCTACTAACAGCTGAAATCACTGAGTGCTGTGTTAAGTGGGGGGGCCTGAAGACATATTGGTGAGTGGCCAGCGGGACAGCTGGTGGAGTGGACTGGTGTAGAACCCCACAGAGAGACGTGGCAATCGGACGTCAAGGGCCCGAGCAGCGGAGAGTGTAAGGTGCCTCCATACCTCACCCCTTCCACCCAGGCTGGAAGGTGAACTCTGCAGATGAACTTCTGAACTCCGGGGCTGCTTGAATCTACTCCTGTTTCAAAGTGCAGTGAACGAATGAATAAAAATGAATCAACAACCTCCTGTTAAAAACAAAACGTGGAGACAGATGGTGGGGAGGGGGGAGAAAAAGAGAAGAAAAGGGAAAAAAAGAGAAAATAATGGAAAAGATAGAAAAAGCAAAAAAACCCCAAACAAACAGGGAAATGAAAAAAGAAAGAGAAAGAAAGGGCAAAAAAGTGCAGGTTTCCTTTGAGGATGAGGACTGATAGGTTAGACATGGAGTGATCACTTTATGAAAAGTGTTCACCCACAGGTGATGGGGTGGTTTTGTCTTTTATCATTTTCCTGTACGAGTTCATTCAGGAGCATAGTGATTGTCTGGTTTCACCCACATAGTTGCTATAGGGGCATTTAGTGATTTAATGAACTCACACAGGAAAATGATGACAAAAGTGATACAAGACAAAAACACCCCCTCCCCTGTGGGTGAACACTTTTCACAATGCGATCGCTCTATATCTGACCTATCAGTCCTCATCCTCAAAGGAAACCTGCACAACACTTTCAAAAGATAATCCTGGGAGCTTTAATTCATTACTTTGCTACACTAAAAATCATGGACTGACCAGAGACACTGGATTTCTGAAGGGTTGCAACTTTCTAATTTCTGAAAACCGGAACCCCCTGCCCCGCCTCTTCCCCTGAGGCCCTGCCCCTGCCCCATCTCTTCCCCCCATCCCTGCCCCTGCTCTGCAACCCTGCTGGCAAGGTAGCACACAGCCCTCCTGCATGGCAGCCTCCTGACTCCCTCTGCACTGCCTGCCCAGCAGCCCCCTTCTCTGCCCACTTGAGCCCTCTGCCCTGGAGCTGCCTGCGAGTGCAGCCAGGGGAAGCGTTGGCTGGCGGGGCAGCTTGTGTTCCTTCCCTCCCGGGGAACATTCCATGCTCACTGGGAGCCTCTTACCCCACTCGCCACGGGTCCCCGTACTCTGTCCTCCGCCGCACCCCTGCAAAATGTGCTGCTCAAAGGGGCCGCCTGAGCCAGTGCATGCATGTTGCTGCGGGAGCCGGCTCTTCAGGCCCGGGTTACAAGCTGCCACTCTCCCCACCCCCACGGTAACTGGACATTTGGTGTCCAGTCAGTACATATGACTGGACACTGCCAGGTTCCCTTTTTGACCTGACTTTCCTGTTGAAAACCAGACACCTGGCAACCCTAGATTTATGGCTTATTACAACTATCTGTAACCCACTATCAACCCCCCTCCCCAGCTGCTTTTTGCCTCCCCCCTTCCTTTCCTCCCTATGACTGGAGGGTTGTTAATAGGGCACTTCACCTTGAATGATCCCTTGAAATGCATGTTAAGTACTTATGCCAAACAATCTGTTCCACCTTGTATTTATCTGTGACACTCTGAGTATGTTTTCCTGACCTGAAGAAGGGCTCTGCATAAGCTTGAAAGCTTGTCTCTCTCATCAACAGAAGTTGGTCCAATAAAAGATATTACCTCACGCACCTTGTCTCTCTAATATCCTGGGACTGACATGGCTACAACAACACTGCATCCATTCATTCATCCATCTATCAATCATTTTCATAGAGCACCCATTAAAACTATACTCAGCAGCCAACACCCTGACTGCATTTTTTTCAGGCACAGAACTATCATAAGTTCAGGGGGAGTTGGGTAAGTAACTCCCTGAGGTTCCTTTGGAAATTCCAGCTATACATTATAATTCTTTGTATTATTCCTTAGAATAACAAAATGGTAAGGGGAGCGGAATAACACACCAGCGGCTGACTCCCTGCTCCCTTGCACCATGTGTAGTCATTTGTACCAATGCGAGGTGAGTGCAAAATGACTCCATATCAGAATTACCCAGTTGTTACACTGTCGATAGTGTTTTCACACCCAACTGGCACTCACATTGCTCACATGGAAATGACTACACAAAAGTATAAGGCAGTGGAAAAAAAGGACCAAGTTAAAGATATACACTGACATGCTTGGTTAAAAAGCAATAACATGTTGAAAAAACATTGATGTTTAAAAATATTCTAATATAATATAATTAAGGATACGATTTTGTCATGGCAAAATTCATGGGACAGTCATGGTGAAAATATACAAAATCAGGATATGGTCATGGTGAGGCTGAAGCTGAAGGCCAAGCCCCGCTGCCTGGGCCTGAAGCTGAAACCGAAGATGTCATGGAGATCTATTAAAGTCATCGAATTTGTGACCTCCATGACCAAATGGTATTCTTAAATATAATCATGTTCTTCAAAACTTACCTGCAGCTGAGAGAACAGCGTGTTCAGCAACTCTGAAGAAGCCACACCTTGAGGAGTCTGAGTATTTAAGTTCTTTTATGTCTCTGTTGAGACAGGTTCTCCCATGCATTGAATCCTTGCAACGTAAAAGACTCATAGATGAGACAAGGAAATTTTTCTCTCTCTTTGGGGTAGAGAATATACAACTTTATGATCAGGGTCAAAGTTTCCAAGGACAGCTATTTTGAACAATGGATGGTGGAAAATTTTCCTCACCCAGAGATGGGGGGCAGCTTTTCAAAGGTATTTCAGAGCCTAGCGATGCAGAGATGCACCAAGTGGGATTTTCAAAATTGCCTAAACAGGGAAGGGCCCAAATCCAAAGGGCCCCGATTCACAAAGGCACTTAGGTGCCTAACTACGGCTTTAGGCCCCTAAATATCCCAGAGTCAAGCCCTGCTGGGATTCACAAAACTGCTGCCCAGCTGTCATCAAATCCTGTCAGTGCCTAAACTTCCTGGGCTCCTACTTTTTTGCAGTAAAAGTTCCCAAGGTGCCTTTGTTTCTGCCTCTGGGCATGTGCTCTGCAGCCCAATGCCAGCCAGACAGACACCTGATCCCCAGAGCGATGCACATGCTGGGGGGAGATAGCTGGTCCTCCGCCTCACTTGCCTGCGGGGCCCAATTTGGTAAGCATGCTCAGAGCTCACCTACCAGATTGGGCCCTTATAGGCGAGCTTACACAAAGCAAAGATGGTCTGGAGTGGGGGGGGGGGGGGGGAGATGAGGAGGCTCTTTCTCAGAACTTTTAGCTCAGTGATTAGGCTATGTAGTTGGGATGTGGGATAACCTGGTTCAAGTCCCACCTCTGCCTCAGGGGGAGAAGGGATTTGAACAGAGATCTGCCACCTCTCAAGTTTCATAGATTCATAGATTCCAAGGCCCGAAGGAACCACTGTGATCATCTAGTGAAGTCTGACGTTCTATATGACACAGGCCGGGGAACTTCCCCAAAATAATTCCTAGAGCAGAGCTTTTAGAAAAACATCCAATCTTGATTTATAAATTCTCTGTGATGGAGAATCCACCACGACCCTTAGTAAATTGTTACAATGGTTAAACATCCTCACTGTTAAAAATTTATGCTTTACTTCCAGTCTGAGTTTGTCTAGCTTCAACTTCCAGCCATTGGACCGTGTTATACCATTCTCTGCTAGACTGAAGAGCCCATTATTAAATATTTGTTCCCCATGTAGGTACAAATAGAGCTGCAGCGGTGTACGGGCATGCATCTGCTCGGATTGCAGATTGATGAGAGACTTCAACATTGCAGTCTGCTCCTCCATCACTTTAATCATGCGTTCCTCAATCTGTCCTTTCCATCCTATCTTTTTCTCTCCACTCCCTTCACTCCTGTTTCTCGGCCTCAGTGGTTTGGAGAACCTCCCTAAACATGTCCTCCTTGCTTCGCCTTGGCCACTTCCTTATCTGCCGAAGGCGCTCAGCCGGGGTGGAGGGGGTACCCCTCAAAGATGCTTCTGCTGGAGCACAAGGAACAATACACAGAAGCATGATTGTTATTCCAAGCACAGCATTAACAGTATAACACACCTCTGTGAATATCACAATCACTCTCCAAGCACACATCTTGCAAAACAGTGAAAGCATGGTGAGTGAGGCTGGGGTAGAGGTTGGGCTCTCAAGATTGGGAAAGGGGGTGCCTAACATTGGAAGGGTGTCAGATTAGTTAAGCATGGACTATATTGTAAATGTTCCCCTCATTTTCCACAGGCGAGGCTCATTGAAGCCGATATCTCGCTCCTAAGGTTGAGCCGGGATGCAAGGGTGCATCTACTGCATGCGTGCGGGTTCAGACCCAGCCCTTATGCTGCTCGCCTGTGTTCTGTTTTGGTCCCAGCTCAAGTGATTGCCCGATGGCACGGGAAAGTGTCTTACAATGGGGGATGGAAGAAAGCCACAAAGTGGGATGGAATCATCCGTAGAGGATAGTGGAGTACCTGCATGAAAGTTTTTCAAAGATATCAATGGAAGATTCCCACAAAATTGCAGTGTGCGTTAACACGCTGCTCTGCCGCACCAGTTAGCAGCACATGGGAATGTGGAGCACACTCAAGCACACTATCCTTGCCCATTGCTATCCCTTGACCCACTTTACACAAAGAAAAGCACAGCTGAACCTCATCTAACCGGGGAACACCAAAAAGAACACTTACCGGTTGCCTCCGCCTCAACAGCGTACGTGGCGGAGCTGGACTCCTTGGATTGCCTAGACCCCTCCTGAGTGCAAGGGATGTCCTGAGTCATCAGACCACCGGACGATCCAGCGTTGTCCTCCACAGTGTCCTCCACCTCCACCTTCTTATCCACTACTTCCTCATCAGGGTTCACTCCACTGTCTGCCGAGGGAGGATGGCGTCCAACTCCTGGCAGAAGCGGCATGTCTTCGGCGCACCACTGGAGTGACGGATTGTCTCCCTCGCCTTCTGGTATGCCTGCCTAAGCTCCTTTATCTTGGCTCAGCACTGCAATGTGTCCCGTTCATAGCCTTTCTCGCTGAAGCCACGAGAAATCTGCCTGTAGGTGTTGAAATTCCTGCGGCTTGAGCAGAGCTGGGACTGCACAGCTTACTCTCACCATATACTCAGGAGATCCAACAACTCAGCCGTGCTCCAAGCGGGAGAGCGTTTGCTGCATGGAGATGCCATGGTCAGCTGGGAAGACGTGATGTGAGTTCTCCACGCCAAGCAAACAGGGAGTGGAATTTCAAAATTCCTGGGACTTCGGGGATGGGGGGAGAGGAGTGGATGCTGTGTACCTGGGAGCAGAGCAGCGGAGTTCGAACTGCTGACCAGAGCAGTCAGAATGGGCATTGTGGGACACCTCTGGAGGCCAATTACAGTGAAAAAAACCAAGCACGGTATCCACACTCACAGTTTATTACCAAAACATTGCCGCAAAAAACTCTCCGCATTTTGTTGAACTGGTTTCATTTTGCCGCAAAAACAGGAGACTTTTGTCGCTTGGAGGGACATTGCAGTTTGTACGCTTGCACAGTTTTGTCACCAAAAGGTGACTTTGGTCGACAAAACTCTGTAGTGTAGGCAAGGCCTTAGACTTTGACTTCTTTTCTGTTTCCCATTCACAAAGAGTAAGCATGTACTTTCCAGCTGAGTCTTTGAAAACTGTCTATGGGATTTGGACACCCAGTGGTTTTATTGGGATTTGGACAACTGAATCCCTTAGGGTATGTCTACACTACAAAATTAGGTCGAATTTATAGAAGTCAGTTTTTTAGAAATCATTTTTATACAGTCGATTGTGTGTCTCTCCACACAAAATACTCTAAGTGCATTAAGTCGGCGGACTGCGTCCACAGTACCAAGGCTAGCGTCGACTTCCGGAGCATTGCACTGTGGGTAGCTGTGGGTAGCTATCCCACAGTTCCTGCAGTCTCCGCCACCCATTGGAATTCTGGGTTGAGATCCCAATGCCTGATGGGGCAAAAACAGTGTCACGGATGATTCTGGGTACATGTCGTCAGGCCCTTCCTCCCTCCCTCCCTCCGTGAAAGCAACGGCAGACAATCGTTTCGCACCTTTTTTCCTGGATTGCCTGTGCAGACACCATACCATGGCAAGCATGGAGCCCGCTCATCTCACCGTCACCGTACGTCTCCTGGGTGCTGGCAGACGTGGGACTGCATTGCTACACAGCAGCAGTTCATTGCCTTTTGGCAGCAGACGGTGCATTACGACTGGTAGCCGTCGTCATCGTATTCCTGGGTGCTCTTTTAGCCGACCTCAGTGAGGTAGGTCAGGGGCGCCTGGGCAGACATGGGAGTGACTCAGTCAGGTCATTCCCATCTTCTGCCGAGCACCCAGGAGATGACAATGGCTAGCAGTCGTAATGCAGCATCTTCTGCTGAGCACCCAGGAGCTGATGATGGCTAGCAGTCGTATTGCACCGTATGCTGCCAGCCTAAGATGTAAAAGGTAGTTGGAGTGGATCAAAACAAGAAATAGACGTGATTTGTTTTGTATTCATTTGCTTCCTCCCTCCCTCCCTCCCTCCTTCCATGAAATCAACGGCCTGCTAAACCCAGGGTTTTGAGTTCAATCCTTGAGGGGGCCATTCTGTGTGACAGTTATCTGTGTTTCTCCTTGATGCAAAGCCACCCCCTTTGTTGATTTTAATTCCCTGTAAGCCATGTCATCAGTTGCCCCTTCCTCCATCAGAGCAACAGCAGACAATCGTTTCGTGCCTTTTTTCAGCCCAGACGCCATAGTACTGGCATCATGGAGCCTGCTCAGATCACCGCGGCAATTATAAGCACTATAAACACCACGCACATTATCCTGGAGTATATGCAGAACCAGAACCTGCCAAAGCAAAACCAAGCGAGGAGGCGACGGCAGCGCGGTGACGAGAGTGATGAGGACATAGACATGGACATAGTCTTCTCACAAAGTACGGGCCCTGGCAATGTGCACATCATGGTGTTAATTGGGCAGGTTCATGCCGTGGAACGCCGATTTTGGGCCTGGGAAACAAGCACAGACTGGTGGGACCGCATAGCGTTGCAGGTCTGGGACAATTCCCAGTGGCTGCGAAACTTTCGCATGCGTAAGGGCACTTCCATGGAACTTTGTGACTTGCTTTCCCCTGCCCTGAAGCACCAGAATACCAAGATGAGAGCAGCCCTCACAGTTGAGAAGCGGGTGGCCATAGCACTGTGGAAGCTTGCAACGCCCGACTGCTACCGGTCAGTCAGGAATCAGTTTGGAGTGGACAAATCTACTGTGGGGGCTGCTGTGATGCAAGTAGTCAACGCAATCAAAGAGCTGCTGATATCAAGGGTAGTGACTCTGGGAAATGTGCAGGTCATAGTGGATGGCTTTGCTGAAATGGGATTCCCTAACTGTGGTGCGGCGATAGACGGAACCCATATCCCTATCTTGAGACCGGAGCATCAAGCCAGAGAGTACATAAACTGAAAGGGGTACTTTTCAATGGTGCTGCAAGCACTGGTGGATCACAAGGGACGTTTCACCAACATCAACGTGGGATGGCTGGGAAACGTACATGACACTCGTGTCTTCAGGAACTCTGGTCTGTTTCAAAAGCTGCAGGAAGGGACTTTCTTCCCAGACCAGAAAATAACCGTTGGGGACGTTGAAAGGCCTATAGTTATCCGTGGGGACCCAGCCTACCCCTTAATGCCATGGCTCATGAAGCCATACACAGGCAGCCTGGACAGTAGTCAGGAGCTGTTCAACTATAGGCTGAGCAAGTACAGAATGGTGGTAGAATGTACATTTGGACATTTAAAAGCACGCTGGCACAGTTTACTGAATTGGATAGACCTCAGCGATACCAATATTCCCATTTTTATTACTTCTTGCTGTGTGCTCCACAATACCTGTGAGAATAAGGGGGAGACGTTTATGGTGGGGTGGGAGGTTGAGACAAATCGCCTGGCCGCTGATTACACGCAGCCAGACACCAGGGTGGTTAGAAGAATACAGGAGGGCACGGTGTGCATCAGAGAAGCTTTGAAAACCAGTTTCATGACTGGCTACGCTACGGTGTGAAAGTTTTGTTTGTTTCTCCTTGATGGAAACCGCCCCCCCTTGGTTCACTCTACTTCCCTGTAAGCTAACCACCCTCCCCTCACCCCTTTAATCACCGCTTGCAGAGGCAATAAAGTCATTGTTGCTTCACATTCATGCATTCTTTATTAATTCTTCACACAAATAGGGGGATAACTGCCAAGGTAGCCCGGGAGGGGTGGGGGAGGAGGGAAGCACCGGGTGGGGTGGGGGAGGAGGAAAGGACAAGGCCACACTGCACTTTTAAACTTTAAATCTTAAAAACTTTAAAACTTATTGAAGGCTAGCTTTCTGTTGCTTGGGCAATCCTCTGGGATGGAGTGGCTGGGTGGCCGGAGTCCCCCCCACCGCGTTCTTGGGCATCTGGGTGAGGAGGCTATGGAACTTGGGGAGGAGGGCTGTTGGTTACACAGGGGCTGTAGCAGCACTCTGTGCTCCTGCTGCCTTTCCTGCAGCTCAACCATATGCTGGAGCATATGAGTTTGATCCTCCAGCACCCTGAGCATTGACTCCTGCCTTCTGTCAGCAAGCTGACACCACCTATCATCTTCAGCCCACCACTTACTCTCTTCAGCCTGCCACCTCTCCTCATGTTCATATTGTGCTTTCCTGCACTCTGACATTGTCTGCCTCCACGTATTCTGCTGTGCTCTGTCAGTGTGGGAGGACAGCAGGAGCTCAGAGAACGTTTCATCCCGAGTGCGTTTTTTTCGCCTTCTAGTCTTCGCTAGCCTCTGCGAAGGAGAAACATTTGCAGCTGGTGGAAGAAAAGGGAGAGTGGTAGTTTAAAAAGCACATTTTAGAGAACAATGGGTAGACTCACGTTAAACCTTGCTGTTCAGATTACATAGCACGTGCTTTCGTTACAAGGTCGCATTTTGCCTCTTATATTGACGGCCTGCCAGTTTGGTGTGAGAGATCACTCACACAGTGCCAGGCAACAGAATTTGGCTTGCAGGCAGCCATGGTAAGCCACAGTCTTTTGGTTTCTTTAACCTTCATAACATGTGGGAATGGTTTCAAACAGCAGCGCCCTCATTTCCCATACCAAGCGGCCGTTGGGTTGGCCATTTAAAATGGGTTGGCAATTTAAAAGGAGGGGCTGCAGTTTGCGGGTTAGCATGCAGCACAAACCCAAATAACCCCCCCCACACACACACCCAATTCTCTGGGATGATCGCTTCACCCCTCCCCCCACCGTGTGGCTAACAGCGGGGAACTTTTCTGTTCAGCCACAGCCAAACAGCCGAGCAGGAACGGGCACTTCTGAATGTCCCCTTAATAAAATCACCCTATTTCAACCAGGTGACCATGAATGATATCACTCTCCTGAGGATAACACAGAGAGATAAGGAACGGATGTTGTTTGAATGCCAGCAAACACCGGGACCATATGCTGCCATGCTTTGTTATGCAATGATTCCAGACTATATACTACTGGCCTGGCGTGGTAAAGTATCCAACCATGGCGGACGGAATAAGGCCACCCTCCCCAGAAACCTTTTGCAAAGGCTTTGTGAGTACATCCAGGAGAGCTTTATGGAGATGTCCCTGGAGGATTTCCGCTCCATCCCCAGACACGTTAACAGACTTTTCCAGTAGCTGTACTGGCCGCGAATGCCAGGGAAAATTAATCATTAATCACGCTTGCTTTTAAACCATGTGTAACATTTACAAAGGTACACTCACCAGAGGTCCCTTCTCCGCCTTCAGGGTCCGGGAGCCCACCTTGGGAGGGTTCGGGGGTTATTGGCTCCAGGTCCAGGGTGAAAAACATATCCTGGCTGTTGGGGAAACCAGTTTCTCCGCTTTCTTGCTGTGAGCTATCTTCAATCTCTGGTAGGCTTGCCTTAGCTCCTTAATTTTCACGTGTCACTGCTTTGCATCACTGTTATGGCCTCTGTCCTTCATGCCCTTTGAGACTTTTTCTAATGTTTTGGCATTTTGTTTACTGGAACGGAGTTCAGCTAGCACGGATTCATCTCCGCATACGGCGATCAGATCCCGTACCTCCCGTTCGGTCCATGCTGGAGCTCTTTCGCGATCCTGGGACTCCATCATGGTCACCTCTGCTGATGAGATCTGCACTCACCTGCACCTTGCCACGCTGGCCAAACAGGAAATGAGATTCAAAAGTTCGCGGGCCTTTTCCTGTCTACCTGGCTAGTGCATCTGAGTTGAGAGCGCGGTCCAGAGCGGTCACAATGGAGCACTCTGGGATAGCTCCCGGAGGCCAATACCATCAAATTGCGTCCACACTACCCCAAATTCAACCCGGCAAGGCCAATTTCAGCGCTAATCCCCTCGTCGGAGCACTCGAAAAAAGGGCTTCGTCGTGTAGATGGGTCCAGGGTTAAATTGAGGTAACGCTGCTAAATTCGACCTAAAATTGTAGTGTAGACCAGGCCTTAGACATCTTTGAAAATCTCAGCCTCAGTCTCAATGACTTTTTATTTTATATTAAAGGCAAACAGAACAGAAGAAGAAACATAAATAAAGTCTCCACGACAGAGAGCACAGTGTGTGTAGCTCATCGGTAACAGTTTGTTTTAGAAGTAAGCACAAAATGGTAGCTGCCCCAAGGAGACTCCTAGCAATTTAGAGCCCAATTCAGTACAGTGCTTGTGCACATGCTTAACTTGCCGGGCAATCTAGGGTGGCAGAGGATGGGGATAGGGGATTGTAAGGTCCCAAATTATGTATGAAAAGATGGCAAAGATGAGAGGTTTATACTGGAGCAGGCCAGGAGACAGATTTTGTCCCTGAGAGTTCCTGGCTCTTCCCTTGCCCCAAAGAAGAGGTAACATCAACCAGTTCTACAGCTAGAGCTAGATTCACCAAAGAACTTTGGGTGCCTAAATCCCAGAATCAGGCCCCACTGCAATTCACAACCCTCCCACTCAGCTGCCGCCAAACCCTGTAGGTGTCGCTTGGAGTCGGCACCTAAATTTTTGCAGTGAACGTTCCCTACGTGCCGATGTTTCTGTCTCTGAGCATGTAACCTGCTGCTCCACTCTAGGTGTCTGGACGCCTAAGCCCGTGTGCAGTGTGGGAAGAGAGACGTTCCTCTGCTGAATTTGCTTGTGGGGCCCGGTCTGATAAACACTCTCAGAGCATGCCAAGTGGGCCCTGTATGCAGAGAAGGAGCTCTCTCATCACTTTTAGCCCAGTGGTTAGGGCACTCATCTGGGTTGTGGGAAACCCCAGGTTCAAAGTCCCCCCCTTTAACTGAAGGGGAGAAGGGATTTGCCTCTTCTCAGGTGAGTGCCCCAACCACTGGGCTACAGCATATTCCAATACAAGACCCCTTCGTCTCTCCAGGTGAAGTGGTTCCACTATGGCTAAATAAATGCAGTGGAGCAGGGGGACTGGATCCTGGGTCTCCCACCTCCCCGGGAGTGCTCTACCCACTAGACTAGAGCCATTCTTGTGCTTGTGCTTTCTCTCTCTCTATAGCCCAATGACATTTTCATTATTTTTCAAAGTAGTAGGCAAGCTTTGAGCACTGAGTAAGTTTAAGTTTCCATAGGGTTTGGCGGCAGAATCCCAGACGGGCCTGCATCTAAGCAGTGTAGGGACCTAAACACCTTCGAAAATCTGGCCCACAGAGACAAAGCAATTTGCCCAAGGTCACACACAAAGTCCGTGGCAGAGCAATACACTGAATCTGGGTTTCCCACCTCTGAAAGTAGGATGCTAACCACTCTTCTGTCCTTCCAGCCAGCTGTTTTTGGGCAAACTGAAGTCTTTTTTGATTCTATGCTCTTTGGGGGCAGGGACTGTGGATAATACTTGGCAGAACGAGGCCCCAGTTCTGACTACAATCTTTGTTAGCTACCTCAATAATAAAGAAAAACAACAACAATAATTAATTCCAAATTAATCTTTATTCAGGCAGGTCTGGATGTGAACTCAGTTCAATTTTTGAGAAAATGTTTCTGGGAAATGGTTTATGATATTCATCCTGATCAGCTGGGAGTACAACATGGGATTCCCTTGTCTGTTAAATCTGGCGGGGTGGGGCATGGACCAGATCTGTAGCTAGTACAGGCAGTCCTCGGATTTAAGACACAATTGGTTCCTGAAAATCACGTCTTAAGTCAAAACGTCATAACTCTGAACCAGTTTTCCCATACATACATGTTATGAATGGGGGAGCATCATAAAGTCAAAACCAGCGTCGTAAAGTTGATTTTATACTTCAATTTATAAATGTCGTAAGTGCCATTTGTCTTAAGTCAAATGTCATAAAATCGAGGACTGCCTGTACAAACTTGCACAGCTCCACTGATTCAAACGAAGTTATGTCAGTTTACACCATCTGGGAATGTGGCCCAGTATTTTTCATTTTAAAGTCCCCCACGCTCCCTTTTTTACTTTATCTCCTTCGAAAATCTATCAGTCTAGCGGCCATGGTCCTCAGGGCATCATTCACGTCCTTGTTTCTCAGGGAGTAGACCAGAGGGTTGAGCAATGGGGTGACAAGGCTGTAGAGAAGGGAGAATATTTTGTTTAGGTTTACGCCTGAGTTGGCTTTCGGCACAATGTAGACCATGGCCAGAGCCCCGTAGAAAGTGCTGACCACAGTAAGGTGGGAGGTGCAGGTGGAGAAGGCCTTCTGCCTTCTAGTGCTGGAAGGGTTTTTTACTATCGCTGCTATGATGAATGCGTAGGATGTCAGGGTTAGCAAGAAGGGGATCAGGGTGGCTGTAGCTGCTAGCAGGAATGATGCTAAAGTGATCAGATGGGTGTCACTGCATGACAGCTTTACCAGGGGCATGAAATCACAGAAGAAATGGTCGATTACATTAGGGCCGCAGAAATGTAGCCTGTAAATCCAGGCAACTAGCACTGGATTGAAGAGGAAGCCACCCAGCCAAGAGCAGGATGCCAGTTTAATGCACACCCTCCGGTTCATGAGGGTTATGTAACGCAGCGGGTTGCATATCGCTAAGTAGCGATCGTAAGCCATCACCGTTAGCAGTAAGATCTCTGTGGCAGCCTGGGAGCCAAAGATATAAAGCTGCATGACACAGCCACTGAAGGAGATCACCACGCCCTTCTCAGCCAAGAAACCTTGCAGCATTTTTGGGACTATGTTGGACGTGTACCAGATATCCAAGAAGGACAAGTTTCCCAGGAAGAAATACATGGGGGTGTGGAGGCCCTTGTCAACCAGAATAGTGACAATGATCAGGGTGTTCCCAGCCACGGTGGTGATGTATGTTAGGAGAACCAGCACAAAGGGACCCGTCTGGAATGGGTAGAGGTTTCTGAACCCGCGGAGGATGAATTCTGTAATGTCACTTTGATTTCCCCTCTTGACATCTGTCATGTGCGCGGTTTCTAGAGAAAACACAGCGCATAAATCAAGCACAGACAGACAATAAACCAGAAAGATTCTGGGACTAGACCCAGCCTTTAAAATGCAGTCCTATGTCAATAAATGGCTTTCATCCCTATGGTTGCAAAACCAAACACGATCTACTGAAAGAAGATTGACCACCACCAACGAATTGAGAGAAATGGGATGTCTTACTGCCTGAATTAGATTAATCATGGAGGTAAAAGATGGACCAAATGGAATGAAATGATAGGAACAATCACTCATGTAACTGTCACAAAAACATTGGATGGGATTTTCCAAAGCTGCCTAGGGGATTAGGATGCCAAATTCACATTAATTTTAATGGGAACTGAGCATCCGAGTCTATTAGAGTGCTTTGAATATTCCTTCTTTTATATTTATTTGCTGTGGGCATATGGGAGTTTGGCATGCAACTCCCATTAAACTACAAAAGTCCCACCTGTAACTCACTGAATATTACAACCTATACTGTCTCAGTTTTGCTGGTTCCCCAGACCTTCTTATTAGTTGCTAGCTGCTCTGAATATTTATGTAAGAATATAATTTGAATTATCAACAATTCTCCTTATCTTAAATAAAAAAATTGGGGTCTGATTTCCAAAAGGTATTTAGGCATCTAAAGATGCAGATAGTTGCCTAGTGAGATTGTCAACAGCACCTAAGCAGATTAAGTGCCTAATTCCCATTGGAATCAATGGGAGTTAGGTGCCTAGGTGCTTTTGAAAATCTCAGTAGGCATCTATCTGCATCTAGCCTAAAAACATTAAAAAACCTGGCCCTTAGTAACTAAATTTAGTTCAGCTCTGAAAAGGAACTGTTTTAAAATGACCCCTTTTCACACCACGAATGAAGTGAGAAAGATGAGGCTCTGTTCCGTGCTGATGAAGACTCACCGAATTGAAATTGTTACTGCTTTTAGCATTTCAGAGCCTGAGGCAATACAGCCTCTGGGGTAGAGCCCACCCAAGTTTTTTTTTTGGGGGGGGGGGGGCAGGTTTAAAATTAAGAAGTATCAGAAAAGCGAAAGAGGTGACAGAAAGAGTGATTCCAAACGGCTTTCCAGTTGAGATGTTGGGGTTAAGAATTGGACAGAAGGAGGCAAAGAGAATTTTTTTATCAAAACCTTTGATCTGATCCCTTGCTCCCTATAGCTTTGGGAAGATGGGTGAAGAATCCAGAGCTACATCCAAGAGCTACTCCAAATTTCTTGGCTGAGGATGGTGGGCTGCATGGCACAGCTTTGTGTCAGGGCGCCCAGGACTTTTTATTTTTGTGCCAATCAAAATAAATAAATAAAAAAAGAAAGAATAGTGAAACATCAGCATTAAACACAGGACAAGACCCTGAGCTGGTGAAAATCACCACAGCTCCGTTGTACTGTAACTGGAGCTGCACAGTTTTACACCAAATCTGTGCGACGGAGGAGGTCTGACTAGACAATCATCACAGACCCGGCTGGCCTTAAAAATCTATGAATGTATGAAAATCACAAGAACAAATTATTTTAGCTCTTCCTGCCCCTTTCCATTGCCCCAAGTGCTCTGCATATAACACTTAGTTTCTGATAATTTTCTTTAAAATACAATAAAAAAGAAAGAAGCCAGTGGGGAAGCTGGAGAAATTCAGCCTAAGGAATTCAGGTGCCCAGACCAGTGGCATTTGGATGCCTAACTCTCTTAGTTTCCTCTAAAGAACCCTTCCCAAAACACTCCAGTCAAACATACCTCTATCAACACTTATCTCTCAATTAGAAGCTACTTGGTGGAAAATCTGTTCTGGGTGAGACTGAGGAGCAGTGTCCAGCGCTGGCAGAGGGATGATGTGGACTCTAAATAGGAGAAAAAATACAGATGGATCAGAGATGATTGTAATTGAAGTTTGTGTTATCCTCAGGTGTCTAGAGAGTCGTTGAAATTCTCAAAAGAACTAAAAGGCCAGTTTTTCAAAGGTATTTAGGCGCCTACAGGTGTAGCTAGGTGCCTTGGAAATAATAGCCATCATCAATTATTTTGTACACTCTCTTTGTGCGAAGGTTAATGATGACACAAAGTGCAAGGCAGTGGAGAATCAGGGCCCTTATAACTAGGCAATGTAGATAAAATGGAAATTATTGTTAAACACCACAGCTGAAGGAATCTTAAATAAAGATATCCTATCTCCTAGAACTGGAAGGGACCTTAAAAGGTCATTGATTCCAGCTCCCTGCCTTCACTAGCAGGACCAAGTACTGATTTTTGCCCCAGATCCCTAAGTGGCCCCTTCAAGGATTGAACTCACAACCTAGGGGGGAGGGATAGCTCAGTGGTTTGAGCATTGGGCTGATAAACCCACGGTTGTTTGGGGTCCCTTCCAGCTCTATGAGATAGGTATATCTTGTTCTATTTAATGTTATCCCAAGATTGACAGATTTCTGCCCATCCTCCACCCAGCAACTTAACTCAACATGTACTGGAGACAAACGTTCTTATTCTCTGTTATTAACCGATATTTGGACTCTATACTGTTCCCACTTATGCCCATTACAAAACTCCCATTGACTTCTGCATGAGTAGGACTGGACTACTTTTCTCTAGAAAATATAGTTTAAGATAAAGTGTTCTGGGCCAGATTTTGATCTCATACCAACATAGCAGCACAGATTGAAGGCTGTGGTCTGACTGACAGACAGACAGACATATAGTTAGATTAGATAGCAGGGGTGGGTCCATAGCTGGTATAAATCAGTATAGTTCTTGTGAAGTCAATGGAGTTACGCTGATCTACACCAGCTGAGGATCTAACCACTGGTGTAACTCTTTTTAAGTTCATTGTTGTTATACTAATTACTATAACAATTGGAATATGAACTATATATGATAATATATAATTATATACAATTCCTTCTCCTAAGAAGAATATTTTCCACTATGTATCAGGCACTTTCCAAATACTTAAGAAGGACAATGTCTGCTTCAAAGAGCTCCCAATTTAAGGACAGACAAATAGACAGGTCAGGTGAAGGGGAATAACCAGAGACAACATATATACAATTTACACTCATTTATGTAGCTATATCAGCAAGATTCAGCAAAAACAGAGTCGCAGGACTGGGTGTTTAAGAGGGACTGACACTTGTAGAGGGTAGGAATAGCTCAGGGAGGCTAGACTATGAATAGGTGGCTGCATGGAAGATGGCACGGAGTGAGAATCTGACTGGGTGAGAATCTGACAAGAGGGAGAGTGAGGCTGGATGCATTAGTGGAGGGGGTGGGAGGCTTGACAAAGAGAAGATCAGTAAGGAGAGGCAGAGCTGTGTAGAGCTTTGAAGGTAGTGACGAGAAGCTTAAATGTGATATAATATTGGTTGGAAAGCCAACAGAAGGATTCAAAAGGGAATTACATGATCAAAGTGATGGGAAAGAAAGAGGAGTTTAGCAGCAGCATTTTGTGGGGACTGAAGAAGGGGGTCAGTGTGTGTGTCTAGTAGGTCAGAGAGGAAGGTGTTGACGTGATGAAAAATGAAGTTATACTAATGTAAAACTGGTGAAATTAAGATCAGAATTAGAGTCCATTATAATTCAGTAAATCGTCTATAGATTCGTATTTTGCATTGGTTCCTCAATTAGACAATTTCAGGTCAGATTCTAGAAAGAAGCCAATGGAGTTACTCCACCTTGACACTGGTCTAAAGTTGGGCACACAAAATGCAAGGAACCCAAAATTCTAGGTGACTCTGAAAAATGGCAAAAATTTAATATTGTCACTTTTGCAATAATTTCCTTCTTGCATATCTCACATAGTGCAATATAATATAAATAGCATGCACTTACCTGATCAGTCCCAGGCAGGTTTCAGTGTTTTGGCATCATTGAGTCACTTTCCTCTCCTATTTTATTCAAAGATAGAAAAATAGATAAAAAGGAGAACAATTCAGGTATGAATACCAGTAACCAATCTTTTATGAGATCTAATTTATAGACTCATAGACTCATAGACTTTAAGGTCAGAAGGGACCATTGTGGTCATCTAGTCTGACCTCCCGCATGATGCAGGCCACAAAAGCTGACCCACCCACTTTCCCTTAACTCAGCTGTTGAAGTCTTTAAATCACGATCTGGAGACTTCAAGTCGCAGAGAATCCTCCAGCTTGCGACCCCTGCCCTATGCTGTGGAGGAAGGCGGAAAACCTCCAGGGCCTCTGCCAATCTACCCTGGAGGAAAATTCCTTCCCGACCCCAAATATGGCGATCAGTAGAACCCCGAGCATACAGGCAAGAATCTCCAGCTGGACCCTCATTTTACCAGCGATGGCACGTTATTGCCTAATTGACTAAAATCACGTTATCCCATCAAATCATTCCCTCCATGAACTTATCTAGCCTAATCTTGAAGCCAGGGAGGTCTTTTGCCCCCACCGTTTCCCTCGGAAGTCTGTTCCAAAATTTCACCCCTCTGACGGTTAGAAACCTTCGTCTAATTTCAAGCCTAAACTTCCCCACGGCCAGTTTATATCCATTCGTTCTTGTGTCCACATTAGTACTGAGCTGAAATAATTCCTCTCCCTCCCTGGTATTTATCCCTCTGATATATTTAAAGAGAGCAATCATATCCCCCCTCAGCCTTCTTTTGGTTAGGCTAAACCATTTCATTGAACAAATAGATCCAATTGAAATCAGAGCTAGTTCCAGGTACTAGAACCAAAATGTATTCCAGCCCTATTGGAGGCTCCTGTTACCAAACAGTTGTCTGTCCTGTGGGAGAGATAGAAGTCTGACACTCTGATGTGCAGATGAATCGTGTTATAATGTGTGGTTTTCAAGGTTTGCTCTTTATACTTGAAATCATGGCATTTGAGAACAGAGACCCTGAATCGCTCAGAGCTTTGGATCTCAGATGGGCTCATTAAATCATCTTTATATCTCATGGGGTCTGGAAAGAATCATTCCTCATTGTATTGATGTCAAATGTTTTTTAAGAACTCACATGTTCTCTTTGTCTCTTTTCCAAGCCTTTTCCACACACAGAAAAAGCACTGGGTTTAACTTAAATTGCAGTTTTTAAACTGAGGCCTTCTCTACACACAAATGTGCACCATTTTAATTAAACCAGTTTAGTTTAACTGGTGCAAACCCCAGTGTGGACACACTTATTGCAGGCTATGAGTGGCTTATTCATAAATTCATAGATTTTAAGGCCAGAAGGGCCCATTAGTAAATCAACTCTGACCTCCTAAAGAACACAGGGCAAAGAACTAGTGATTCCTGTATCAATTTTGTATGAGCTAGAACATATCTTTTAGAAAGACAAGAAATCAGTCTTGATTTAAAGACTCCAAGCTATGGTGAATTCACCACATCTCTAGATAAGTTGTTCCAATAATTAATTGTGCTCATTGTTAAAAAAAAATTTCCTTATGGTAAGAACTTGAACCAGCATCACCAACATCCCTCGTGATGGCCCTAACCACCATTGGCTATTCTAGGATCTTGTTTGCAGTGTGAGAAACATCATCAGAACTGATAGGTTTCAATAAACAGTTTTGATTTTGACGAGTCGGCATTTTACGATTGGAAAAAAGTTTTTCAGAAAAATTCCTGACCAGATCTACTCTTAACCTTCTCTTGGATAAACTAAATACATGGAGCTTCTTAAATCTCTCACTCTAAGGCAGGTTTTCTGGACCTTTAAATAGTCTCATAGCTCTTTTCTGAACACTTTTCATTTTTTTAGCTTAAATTTGTTCCTAATTGACTTAAACTAAACCAAAACAAGCCACTCTTAAAAGAAAATAAGAGTGTCGACAGATGGGGTTTGCATTGCTTGAAATAAATCAGATTGAATTTCCAATCCAATGCAACTCTCCATGTAGACAAATTCTGATTCAGTTAAATGGCTGCAAATCCCTGTGTGGAGAAGGCCTTTTCTGCACACAAAAGGTGTTCCACTTTAACTGTGGACTCAGCAATACCGCCATAAATGTGGAGAAGTCAATGATTGAAATTCTTGAAGCTGCCTAAGGAATTTAGAAGCCCAGTTCTCAAAACTGATGGGAATTGAGGCATCAACATTTTTTAGGGGCCTCTGAAAATCTCAGCCTTCTGCGTGAAAAGGATGGAATGATAGAAGAAAATAATGGAATATTATATATGGGACTTTGGAAATACAGAACAATCATCCAATATCAACCTCTCATTACTCACTATGTCACAACAGGTTTTGACAAACAAAAAATCTATACAGCAGGTCGGAACATGTTTTTGGTTTTTTTTTCCCCAGGGAAAATGTTGAGTTTTTGTCAAAAAAAAAAAAAAATGGATACCCCCCAAACCAATTATTTTCAACAATCAAAATCTAAAATATTTCAGCTGAAAACTGAACAATTTTTGGCCAAAAACTAAAAAATTTTCAGACAAAAACGACCACCCTCCAAAATTTGGTTTTTTGTTTTGGGCGTTTCAGGTTCTGATGAAAAATCAATAATTTACAAGGGAAGCATATACTTTCCATGAAAAATTTCATTTAATCAAACTCCCAATTCTCTGAAAAAAGTTTTGATGGAAAATTTTTGACCAGCCCTAATAATCTGGTTTGTCTGACTCAGTTAATTATCCATGTCTAGAATGTTCTTCATAGTCACATCTTTGCATTACACTAAGGTGTAATAGAGATGGTTGGAAAATATTGGTCAAATGAGGTTTGGATTAGAAACAGGGTGAGGGTGGAAATCATGAACATTTTAGTGATTTTTCACCCCCATTTTCTTACCAGATCCATTGTGTACATCAGAGGAGCTTGGAAAGTTTCATTCACTAATGTCTGTAGAAATAGATGTGAGAGCTGTCAATGGATGTAATTATTTGCAAAATAAGTTCCATTTAAAATACAGAAGGAAGTCAAGCCATATCATTGTCTTTATTTTTGATGTTTTAAAAAACAAAATTACAAACAAATTGAAGGTGTGTGCCAATAGGTAGAATTTTGGACCTTATGTTAAAGCAAAAACATTGCTTTGACAAGCAGACATGAAGCACTGTGGTGTAAGACAGTGGAACTCTACTGAAGTCAAAGGACAATGTACACTAGGATCTACATCTGTGATTATTACATCTAGTTGGAAAACTAGGATTTTTGCCATGACAATTTTTACAGGAAAAATTCCCATTTGACAAATTCCACCAGGAAATTACAGTATGGGAAATTTTGAAAATGTGGGAAAGATTTTTTGTCACCCTCCTTCTCACACTTTCTTACCATTTCCCAAAATTTTCCAGTTGGGAAAAGTGAAAGTGCTATTTATGTGCTCAACTTACTTAGGTAACTTTTGCAAGTTGGAAAACAGACAGGAAGTGCAGAAAATCCCACAGTTTTGAAACAAATAATTTCAGAAACACCAACAAATGTTGAGATTATTTTATTTGCAGAAATATTTCATTTTCACTGAAATTGTTTCTTTTCCAGACTTTCAACACAATATTTTTCTCCTGGGGAAAAAAAAAGTAAAATAATTTTTGATTAAACCCTATTTTCCATTGCAAATTTTTTTGTTGGAAATTTTGTGGCCAGCTCTACTGCAGAGAATTAGGTTAGCATATATTATCTCATGAATTCAAAAAATCCAATAGACATTGTTGATCAAAAATACCTTCAACCAGTTAAAGGTGCTCACACAAAGCACCATTTAAACTGAAAGTACCTCCTTAACCCATGTGTAGGAAATTAGAATGACTGATCTATTGTTGCCATGACTTTTTACATATTGCTAATTAAAAAAACCTACTTTGATTCACTGTGACTCTACTAATTGAGGTTCAAAACTAATGAGAACTAATCATAAGATGTTTGACTCCCTCAACGCTCATGAAAGTCAACGTTGTGCTGGAATAAGGACTCAGCTCAAAATGACGACCTATTTTCTACAACCCTTATTCAGACTGGGGAGTGTGTTAGATCTCATGAGCTGCTCTGCTGCATCCTGCTCCTGCATGGCGCCCCATGGAAGTTAAAATGCAGGACTAGGGCCTTGGTCTCCGAAGTGCTATTTAAATCTATGGGAGTATTTTTTAGTGAAGTTTGGATTTTCAAAGGGGCCAAAGGGAGTCAGGAGTCCAATTCCCATTAAAAGTTAATGGGGTTCATCATCTAATTCCTTTAAACCCCTTTGAAAATCGCAGTGTTAAGTCACTACCTAATGTGCCTGAATTACCACTGGTTTATTCCACTTTGTGCTGTGTAACTCCATCAATGTTCAGTGAAGTCATATAGACTTAGCACTGGAGTAGAACAGTGGGGAATCAGGCCCCATAGGGATCGCAGAATCAGGCCCTGAGTGAGAACTCCAGGAACCCTGTGACTTCAGTGGAACTGGGAACCCCAGGCTGAGATTTTCAGAGTTGCCTAAGGGATTTGGAGGCACAATTTCCATCACACATAATGGGAACTGCACATCCAAAAGCCTTTGGTGGCTTTGAAAATCTCATTCCGATGGCTGACCAGTCCCCCAGTGAAGGTCAGCAAAGAGGCTACAATGGGCTACCTCAAATGCCTATTCCCTGATGTTAGTGACATTTATGACCCATCACTCTCCTCAAGGCCCCTTTCACTTCCGCATTCTGCAGCGTGTAGATAATGGGGTGCAGCATGGGGGTGAGGACCCCATACAGCATGGCCACCAGCCTGTCCCGATCTGGTGAGTGGTTTGACGAGGGGCATATGTAGGTGAAGATGGTCATGCCATAGAACAGACACACCACTGCGAGGTGTGAGGTGCAGGTGGAGAAGGCCTTGCAGTTGCCTTCAGCCGACTGGATCTTCAGGATGGCCGAGGCGATCTGGATGTAGGAGAAAAGGGTGACCAGAAAGGCCCCCACGCTGAATATTCCCCCTACGATAAGGGCCACCATATCTGTGAGGTACGTGGAAGCGCAGGATAAAGCCAGCACTGGGGGAATGTCACAGTAATATTGGTTGACTTTATTGGAGTGGCAGAAAGACAGGGAGAAGGTAAGCACTGTATGCAGCAGGGAGCGAGGAACCCAGTGACTCATGTCCCGGCCATCATCAGAATGCAGAGTCTCTTGTTCATAATGACCGCACACAGCAAAGGGTTACACACGGCCACGTACCAATCATAGGCCATCACTGCCAAGAGGAAAACCTCCATCCCTGCAAGAGACACCAGGACAGAGAGCTGCAACAGCAGCCAGTGAAGGAAATTGTGTTGCTCTCTGACAAGACGTTTTCCCACACTTTGAGCATGGAGCAGTGGGGTAGCAGATGTCTAACAAGGAGAGGTTGCTGAGGAAGAAATACAAGGCGTTGTGCAGCTTAGCCTCAGTCCCTATGGCTACGAAGATGAGGCCATTGCCAGAGAGGGTTATCAAGTAGATCAACAGAAAGGCAACAAAAAGGGAGAAGCGAATGGCTGGGCGATTGAAAAGTCCTGTAAGGTTGACTTTGGTCACCACTGTCCCATTGTCCATTTCTCTGCTTGAAGAGGAGCTCTCCTGCAAGGGGTTAAATGAAAGCGATTTCATTTTGTGAAATTCTATGCATGGGAATGATGGATGGTCTTAGTGTTAAGGCAAAAAAAAAAAAAAAATCAAAGGAGTGGGAGACAGAAGATCTTGGTTCTCCTCCAGAGGCATGTGTCTACCTGTTTCCCCTAATAATAAACATTCTCAGATTGATACATTTTGGGTTATTTTTTTTTAACCAAATTGAAACATTTCATTTTGGGTAGGTTAGACGTTAAACTCTCTTCACCTGAGCTGCTTCAGTGATTCATGGGAGTTGTAGTGTGGGTGCTTCATGCTCCCATTTTCCTCTCTGAGCTGGACTCCCTGGCTGGATTACATCTCATCTGATGTACTGCAATGGAGGCATAAACAGGGGAATCTCGACTAGGCTTAAAGAGGTTATTTTACCTCTGTATTTGGAACTGGTGCGTCCGCTGCTGGAATCCTGTGTCCAGTCCTGGTGACCACAATTCATGAAGGATGTTGATAAATTGGAGAGGGTTCAGAGAAGAGACACAAGAATGACCAAAGGATTAGAAAACATGTCTTATAGTGATAGACTCAAAGAGCTCTATCTATTTAGCTTAACAAAAAGAAGGTTAAAGGATGACTTGATTACAGTCTATGAGTACCTACATTGGGAACAAATATTTTTTAATGCACTCTTCAATCTAGCAGAGAAAGGTATAACAGATCCAATGGCTGAAAACTGAAGCTGAACAAATTCAGACTGGAAATAAGGCATACATTTTTTAATAGTGAGGGTAATTAACCATTGGAACAAGTTATCAAGGGTTGTGATGGATTCTCCATCACTGACATTTTTAAATCAAGGTTGGGAGTTTTATTAAAAGATCTTCTCTAATTCAAATAGGAATTATTTTGGGGAAGTTTTATGGCTTGTGTTATACAGGAGGTCAGACTAGATGATTACAGTGGTCCCTTCTGGCCTTGGAATCTATGAATTTTTGAATGGTTCAACCAGAAGGGAGTCCTCAGTGCATCATGGGAGATGTAGTCCAGCCCGAGAGCCCAGCCCACAGAGGAGAAAGAAGGCATGAGGCATCTGAACTACAGCTCCCGTGAATTATCATGGCTGCTCAGTTGGATGCACATTGATGTCCAACTGACCTGAAATTGAATGTTTTGATTGGATTTGACAAACTGATATTTTAATTTCAAATCATCCTGATCCAGAACAAAATATTTCATTCCAATTTTCCATCAGGAAAAAAATTGAAAATGTTTGGCTGAAATTCCTGTGGAAAATTTTGATTCTGACAAAACTGCATTTTCTGTTGAAAAAACGTTTTGATGGAAAATTTCCAAGCGGCTGTCTCTATTTGCTACTCTCCAGTCATATAGAATAATATTTTTTTATTCATAGACTAGATATTTTGTTAGCAGTTCAGCCACTTATCATATATCTTCACCCTCTCTTACACTTGTCTTTAATTGACTTTTCTCCCTGCTAGCTTTCTCTCCATTCCTAATTTAAATAAGACCCCTCTAGATTGTTTTTTAAAACTACTAAGCTAGCAGGCTGATTCACCTCTGTTTATGGTAGGTGCCCTTCTGTTTATGCCTGCTTTCTCCAAAGATTTCTAAACCTCTCATCTTCAGCATATTCTCATCCATGCTTTAGGACACAACAATCTGCAACCTATTGTCACCCACCCTTCCCTTTTAGCTGGCTCTGCATTTCAGTGACAATTGCTGCAGAAGTGTTTAATTTCAGCCTTCTTGATCATTTAAACTTGATCATCAGCACCTGTCTTTCACCCTTCCCAGTATAATCAAGGAACTCTTCAGCATACCTGATGGGTGGAGTACCTCTTTTGCCATGATAGGCGCGCGCTCACACACACACACACACACACACACACACCATTTCAAACAGCACAAGTTAAACACTGTGATATGCCATGAGCTAACAGCATTCTGCTTCCATTTCAGCAACAAGACAGCAATATTCTCAAGGATTTGTTCTTAATAGAAGTGGAGTCATCCAGAGACACTACCTACTAATGGGCTATAAGACACATTTAAAACGTGTGGCAGCATGGTCCTTCCAAGCAGGCACTGGCTTGGGAATCCAGAGAGCTGCATTCTGTTCCCAGCTCTGCTACCCAATCATGGGTATCTCTGTTTCCCTTTTCATCTACTCAGTCTTGGATTTTCAGTCTTCATCCTATGGGAATCCCAGGTGAGAGCCATGCAAATAATAAGGTGGCTAACAAATAGGAGGATTTCTCATCTGTCTCCTCCACAATCACCACCAGCTACAGAAGCTAATGAGGAGCAGCTTTGTGGGAGCCCCATGTTAAATGTTAGCAGCACTCCATTGCCCCCCCCCTTAACTGCCTGACGTCTACATGGCTGCTCATCTCTCTCCTCTTCAGACTGCATGTCCCACCTGCTTCTATGCCTGCTTTGTTTCCTTCTCCTACTAGTAACTTTTGCCATGCTGCAGTCTCCACCTAAACTACCATCCCTTGTCCTGTAGCACTGGCAAACTCTCTCCACTCCTTCAGATCCCTCTTCCAAACCCACTTTTTCCCCCCACGATCCCTCAGTCAATGATTCTGTCATTCTGTCATGAATCCCCTTGAGATAATAAAATAAAATAAAATAATTAAGAAAGAAAGAAAGAAAGAAAGAAAGAAAGAAAGAAAGAAAGAAAGAAATTAGGAAAAAATTTCTAACTCTAAGGCCTGGTCTACACTAGGCGTTTATGTCGAATTTAGCGCCGTTACATCGAATTAACCCTGCACCCGTCCACACCACGAGGCTATTTAGTTCGACATAGAGGGCTCTTAAATTCGACTTCTGTACTCCTCCCCAACGAGGGGAGTAGCGCTAAATTCGACATGGCCATATCGAATTAGGCTTGGTGTGGATGGAAATCGACGCTAATGGCTCCGGGAGCTATCCCACAGTGCACCACTCTGTTGACGCTCTGGACAGCAGTCCGAGCTCGGATGCTCTGACCAGCCACACAGGAAAAGCCCCGGGAAAATTTGAATTCCTTTTCCTGTCTGGGCAGTTGGAATCTCATTTCCTGTTTGGACATCGTGGCGAGCTCAGCAGCACAGGCAACGATGCAGAGCTCTCCAGCAGAGATGGCCGTGCAATCCCAGAATAGAAAGAGGGCCCCAGCATGGACTGATCGGGAAGTGTTGGAGCTCATCACTGTGTGGGGCGATGAGTCCGTGCTTTCCGAGCTGCGCTCCAAAAGACGGAACGCAAAGATCTATGAGAAGATCTCTAAAGCCATGGCAGAGAGAGGATACAGCCGGGATGCAATGCAGTGCCGTGTGAAAATCAAGGAGCTGAGACAAGGCTACCAGAAGACCAAAGAGGCAAACGGACGATCCGGATCCCAGCCCCACACATCCCGTTTCTACGAGGCACTGCATTCCATCCTAGGTGCGGCCGCCACCACTACCCCACCACTGACCGTGGACTCTGAGGATGGGATATTGTCCATGGCCGCTTCCTCGGACATGTTAGCGGACGGGGAAGATGAGGAAGGAGATGAGGAGGACGAGGCAGTCGACAGCGCTTACCAAGCTGATTTCCCCGACAGCCAGGAGCTCTTCATCACCCTTACAGAGATCCCCTACCAACCCTCCCCAGCATGTAACCCGGACACAGATTCAGGGGAAGGATCAAGCGGTAAGTGCTTTAAACATCTAAACATTTATTTTTAACAAAACTGGAATATTAAGAATAAGAACAATGTGTGCTTCATGATTTCTTTACCCTGGGCGCTTAAGTATTCAGTTCCAACTATTTAAAAAAAATCGAACAGTGTCCGGTTGTGCATGATTCTGCTGCCCAAGCTACTCCACTCTTTAGTCCCTGCCACTGCAGCTATATGAAAATCCGGTCTATATGTCCGGGGATAGAGCAATAATCCTCCACGGACATCTCGACGAAGCTCTCCTGCAGGTAATGGGAAAGCCTGTTCATCAGGTTCCTGGGGAGAGCGGGCCTTACTGGGTCCTCCGAAGTAGGAGACGTTCCCGCGCCAGGAGACAAGCAAGTACTCTGGGATCATTGCCTTGCACAGCATGGTGGCATAGGGCCCTGGCCTTTGCAGGCTTTCCCGAAGCATCCTTTCCTTCTTGCTGTCCGAGATCCTCATGATAGTTATGTCGCTCATGATGACCTGCTTTGAATTAGGTAGGGGACTGTTAGTATTGGGACTGCTTGCAAGTTCCTTTACAGAACTGTAACCGCTGGTTTACAGCCACGCGGTGGAGGCAGGAGAGGGGCAGCATACAGGGATCTTTCCCTGGGACATCCGCGAGGGGGTGGGACAGGGCCAGAGTTCATGCTTGGCCGATTGCTGGCAGCAGAGACTGGCATTGCTTTCAATGTGAAAGGAGGCCAGTGGTACTACTAAAGGTTTAAGCAGCCACAAGTCTACGGCTTACCATGTTTTCCTGCTACAGAGATTACGGTGTCCTGCCACGCTTCCCAGATCGGCAGTGCAAAACCCCAGGCACTGAAGGCAAGGTCCGAAAATTCGACCTTGTCCTGAGTGCGCATGTGATAGGTGCGGTGCATGGTCTTGTTCACAGAGAAAGACTATGTTCTTTGTTCACAACTACATTTATCTTTCGGAGGAATTCACTACCTTTTTCTCATTCCCACAGCCACATCTGCGACTGTCTCCCAACCCAGCCTGGCATCACACTCCTAGAGGCTAGCGCACATTAGGCGGAGGAAGAAGAAGACGCGAGAGGACATGTTCTCAGAACTAATGGGCTGCTCCCGAGCCCAGGCAGCACAGCAGAACCATTGGAGGGAGAATTTGTCCCAAATGCACCGGACACACATGGAACGTGAGGAGAGGTGGCGGCAGGAAGACCAGCAGGCGACTCAAACGCTGCTTGGACTTCTGAGGGAGTTAACGGACACGCTCCAGCGCCTTGTTGATGTTCTGCAGGAACGGAGGCAGGAGGACAGAGCCCCGCCGCAGTCTATCAGTAACCGCCCTCCCCCGCCACCAAGTCCCATACCCCCCTCGCCCAAAGTCCAAAGAAGGAGGGGCGGCAGAGGCCGTGAAAACTCTCACTCCACCCCTGCAGACTGCTCAAGCACCAGAAGGCTGTCATTCCCCAAAATTTGAAAAGTCCTTTCCTGCCCGCCTCACCCAAGCCCCCGTCCAAGTTTCACCCCCCAGTTTCATGTGTGGTTGTTAATAAAAAATACGTTTCTGTTCATTACTGTTTCAGTCATGTTCTTTTGAGGGAGAGTCTGTCTGAACGGGGGGAAGGGGCTTGGTAATTGGACAGGACAGTCACCTTTAGCAGGGTACAGAGGCGGGGGCAGGTCCAGCAGCAGGGCACATACACAGTGCAGTGACTAGTTACCCTGGTCAGTCTGGGAGGTGGTTTTCATGTTCTGTGCGTGGGGGGGGGGGGGGGTTGCACTGTGACTTTGTTGCGGGGGAGGGCAGTTACAAATCTTATGCAGCGGTCCTTGTCCTGGATCACAGAGCCACGCAGCAGGGGATCTGTAACCCTCCTCCCCCTGCCATACAGTCACATAGCCCCCACATACACGCAGTCCTGCTCAGGAGGGCTGGCAGGCTCCGTTGAAACAACCAGTCTGCCACTGCGAATCCTGTCATTCCTGGAGTTTAGAAGGATCATTTGCATCAGTACACTACACCCGCTCCCCACCACAGTCTGCGTCCCAGGTTTCAAACATTCCCGCGAAAACAGTAATACAGACAACGGTGTTCATTAACAAAATAAAACTGATTTTATTTTTTTGGAAGGGGGTGGAGGGGGTCTGTAACTGGAGAGGATAGTCAACATTAACTGGGTAAAGAAACGGTCGCAGGTTCAGCTTCTCTGTACAGAAACTTAAAAGTCACTGGTTACCCTGCTCACTGTGGAACCTAGCTTTCAAAGCCTCCCGGATGCACAGCGCGTCCCGCTGGGCTCTTCTAATCACCCGGCTGTCTGGCTGGGCGTAATCAGATGCCAGGCTATTTGCCTCAACCTCCCACCCCGCCATAAAGGTCTCCCCCTTGCTCTCACAGAGATTGTGGAGCACACAGCAAGCTGCTATAACAATGGGGATATTGGTTTCGCTGAGATCACAGCGAGTCAGTAAGCTTCTCCATCTCCCCTTGAGATGGCCAAAAGCACACTCCACCACCATTCTGCACTTGCTCAGCCGGTAGCTGAACAGTTCTTTTTCAGTGTCCAGGGCGCCAGTGTAGGGCTTCATGAGCCAGGGCATTAGCGGGTAGGCTGGGTCCCCGAGGATCACTGTAGGCATCTCCACATCCCCAAGAGTTATTTTGTGGTCCGGGAAGTAAATACCTTCCTGCAGCCGTCTAAACAGACCAGAGTTCCTGAAGACGCGAGCGTCATGAACCTTGCCCGGCCATCTGACGTTGATGTTTGTAAAACGTCCCCGATGGTCCACCAGTGCTTGCAGCACGATTGAAAAGTAGCCCTTTCTGTTAATGTACTGGCTGGCCTGGTGGTCCGGTCCCAGGATAGGGATGTGAGTTCCATCTATAGCCCCACCGCAGTTTTGGAATCCCATCGCGGCGAAGCCATCTATGATGACCTCCACGTTTCCCAGGGTCACTACCTTTGAGAGCACTACCTTAACGATTGCGTTGGCTACTTGCATCACAACAACCCCCACGGTAGATTTGCCCACGCCAAACTGGTTCGCGAGAGACCGGTAGCTGTCCGGCGTTGCAAGCTTCCAGAGGGCTATGGCCACTCGCTTCTGGACAGTCAGGGCTGCTCGCATTCGGGTGTCATTGCACTTCAGGGCAGGGGACAGCAACTCACAAAGTTCAAGGAAAGTCCCCTTCCACATGCGAAAGTTTCGCAGCCACTGGGATTCATCCCAGACCTGCAGCACTATGCGGTCCCACCAGTCCGTGCTTGTTTCCCGTGCCCAGAATCGCCGTGCCACAACATCCACATGACCCATTGTCGCCGTGATTTCCTCGGCGCTGGGTCCCGTGCTTTCTGACAGGCCTGTGCTACTCTCAGACTTCAGGCCCTCACCGCAGTGCCGTAGCCTCCTCTCCTGGTTTATCTGCATCTGCCTCTGGGAAAGGTGGATGATAACCTGCGAGACGTTGACAACAGCCACAACTGCAGCGATGGTCGCAGCGGGATCCATGCTCGCAGTGCTGTGGCGTCTGCGCTGTCACTGACCGGAAAAGTGCGCGAACTGATTTCCCGCCGGCGCATTAAGGGAGGGAGGGAGGGCGGTAGTGACGGACGGATGACGACAATTACCCAAAAGCACCCTCGACCCTTTTTTTTTTACCCAGAAGGCATTGGCGGCTCGACCCAGAATTCCAATGGGCAGCGGGGACTTGCGGGAACTGTGGGATAGCTGCTCACAGTGCACCGCTTCCAATGTCGACGCTTCCCCCGTTAGTGTGGACTCACAAAGTTGAATTACTGTCCTTAGTGTGGACACACACGTTCGACTTTGCAATATCGATTCTACATTTTCGATTTAAGAGAAATCGAACTACCCTCGTAGTGTAGACATACCCTAACTCTGGAATAGGCTTCCAAGGGGAGTTGTGGAATCCCCATCACTGGAGGTTTATAAGAACAGGTTGGACAAACACCTGTCAGGGATGGTCTAAGCTAGGTTTACTTGGTCCTTCCTCAGCACAGGGGCCTAGACTTGATGACCTCTTGAGATCCCTTCCAGCCCTACATTTCTAAGAAAGAAAGAAAGGCAATAGACTTCATAAAGTACCAGTCAGGCATCACCTTAACCTGTTCATTCTTCTGCACTCCATCTGTCTCCATGGCCTGCTGTTACCTCCCACACCAACTTCTCTTGTCTTGATCAGTCCAAACAGTGAGATCTTTGCTGCATGGACCATGGGTCTCAGGCCTGGTCTACACCTAAAAATTAGGTTGACCTAGCTACTATAGTAGAAAGAGAGAGCCTGAGACATGAGGCCTGGTATGAGGGGCCCGGTGTAAGGCCTAAGGCCTGAACTAAAGTCAGGATCTTTTCCAAAGCAGATGCCTGCTTGCAGGTTCACTCTCTGATATATGAACTTGGCAAGAACAGGGCTGGCATTGCAAAAACACAAGCACTCCTAGGCACTAAGTATTCACGTAAACACATTCCAGAAGGATAGTACCAGAACACCCTGATACAAAGTTATGGTGTAAAGACACTCCCTATAGATCAGTGGTTCCCAAACTTCAACAACCTGTGAACCCCTTTCACTAGCACAAGTCTCATGAACCCCCTCTTAAAAATGAATATTTGCAGGGATTTTCTCCTTTACCTGAGTATAAATGATAAAAGCAGTGATCTTGGAAATATAAAAAAAATTTTATGACATGATTATTACACACTATTTATTATTAATTATTATTTATCATTACAGTATTTTTATTACATTATGAAAACGGCAACACTCTTCCAAGATCTCACTTTCGTAGCTTGTATCACTTTGAATAAGCCTATTATAAGACAAGGCTCCTATGTTTCATCAAGGAGTATCAGATGTGAAAGAGCATGAAGGTATTTAAGAAGCCAACTCAGAGTTCCTCCTACACAAGCATTCAGGTCTTGAGCAGTGTAGGCAAACAACGCACGTTACAACAAAGCTTAAACTTGTTCTTCATAATTTAAAAACAATACTAGCTGCCTATTTAATTTTAAAAACAGCAAAAAATATCCACCTCCCTTTCCATTTCTTATAAGGAGTCTTGAAGTTTAAATCTCTTCAGTGTGATAGATATGCTTGCTTTGATCTGCTTAGCTCTTGGAAGTCCAGAGGCTCCAGGCTGCTGGCCGCAGGCTGCCCAGGGTCCCTAGGGACAGCTCTGTCCGCCATTAGGGAATTTTTTCCTGAGAACCCCCTGTAACATTTCGCGAACCCCCAGGGGTTCACGAACCCCAGTTTGGGAACCACTGCCATAGATTATACAAGGATACACTGACCCCTTTTAAAGATAAGGTCAGGATAACAGGGTGATGGATAGAGATGTTTTGATTGAACCAACAGGTACAAGGTAAAGGATAATAACTAACCATGTCAGAGGGGCGATATGTAACTTATTTGTATCAGTGTATAAAAGAGGGGTCACAGAGGGGGTGTCTTTGTCTGGCCGAGATGGGAGTGGAAAGTCCCGCCGCTCACTGAGCTGGTCCATTGTCACAGGCATACATGTATTAAGTGTACCTGTAGCATGTATAGGGCAGTAATGCCGTGCTTTGTCATCAATAAACCTGGCCGAGTGCCTTTGCCACTGAACAGAGTCTGTGGTCTTCTTGGGCACTTCGATCAAGGTCTGCTATACTGGTTACCTGGCCAGAGCCAGTGCAGCACAGAGAGAGAATCCCCACATAGCCAGCAACTGACAACAGCTACATCACTCAGGACTGTGAAAAATTTCACACCCTATGGTGACATAGTTAGATTGACTTAACCCCCAATGTAGATGGATCTAGGTCCATGGCAGAATTCGTCTGTTGACCTAACTACCACGTCTCAGAGGAGTGGATTTACTATAGTGTTGGAAAAACCCCTTCCATCGCTGTGGTATCTACACTACAGCGCCATAGCAGTGCCGCCGTAGCAGCTGTAGTGTAGACATGGCCTCGTTCTTCTCTCACTTACACTGGTGTAAATAAGAGTTATGCCAGTAGCAAGAGGAGAGTCATATCTGTGCCTGTAATCCCTTTGTAAAGTGCCATGTGCTCGTGTGACTCTATATGCATGCGTTAAACAATAACATGAACAATAACATGGGTCTCCTCTCAGGTCAACTCAATGATGTGTCTCACCTGCCTTGAGCACATAAAGTCTTTCGTTCAGTAGCTCAACAGGCTCCTATAAGTATGTGCTGACTGGCATGTCTAGGGAGACCAGTCCCGTAGAGTGATCACACAGCGGATAGCCTGAAGTCAACAAACAACTCTTGAATTTCCATTATATCACCTGCCTTGGCTCTCCCTTCTTTCATGTGGAAGGAGCTTAAAATAATCTCTCAATCCTACAAGGCTTTATCTGGTCAATAAACCTTACTCTATCCATTAGTCCCATGGAGTAGGGGTTACTCTTTTAAATAAAGGCTGAAGGATCAGGGTGTTAAACCTACTGGACTTGATTACACTGTACTTAGGCATTGAGTTTCATGCACATTTTGCTTATACATGGGCTTGATCTTGCAATGCTTACTCACACAAGTATTGATTACTCAACTGAGAATTCACAGTAAAGCCAGTTGTGTTGCTCAAGTGTAAAAATTAATTAAGCAGGTGTTGAGTGCATCCTGTGAAGTCTGCTGGTGTATAGAGGGTGGCTAGTGCCTTCCAGGATGGGGCCCACAAAGAGCAAGGAAATGATGGATTCTGAGTACAAAATGCACTGGGGATTAGCATAAATAAGTGTTCTAGGTTGTAGAAGTTTGCCACCACATATGAACCCCAAAGGGCCTTGTTAGAGATAATGAGGATAACTGCTTATTCTCAGTGGCAGAGAATTACCTGGAAGATGAAAGTCCACCACACAAAACAAGGACAATCATATATAGGCAACATATTCCAAAAGCAGCCTCTGATTTTGGGTGCATCTGGTTTTCAGGAGCCCAATTTCATACACTTTGGACCTGGTTTTCAGAGGTGCTGACCTCAGCCATAAATCCAGCAGAGGTGAATGGGAGCGGCAGGTGTTCAATGCATCTAAAATACCTATGTTTGCAAGAAGCATTTCACTTTTGATAAATCAGCATTTTCCAATGGAAGTGCATTCTGCTGGAGAATTTCTGACCATTTCTAATTCATACATTTAAAGGCCAGATAGGACCATTATGGTCATCTAGTCTCACCGCCTGCATGGCACCTGCCAGAGATTTTCACCCAATGATTTCTGAAGTTCTCTGGCCTGTGTTATACAGATGGTCGGACTAGATGATCACAGTGGTCCCCTCTGGCCTTGGAATCTAGGAATGGAGGCCAATAGCTTGCGGTGGAATTAGAGCAGGTCTTTTAGAAATACACTCAGTCTTGATTTAGACTGGGATTTTCAAAGGAGATGAAGGGGAGTTAGGCACCCAGTTCCTGATTCCCATTCACACTGCAGACCTCTTACACCATTCAGGCAGCTAAAGGAGCAGTTAAGTGGGTGTGACTGTAATTTATGCCCATTTCAAAGCCTCTTTACACTGCTAGAATGAAAGTTTTTATGTAATTCAGACCTGGAAAATTTACCATGCCCTTAGGTAATTTGTGTATGAGGCCTTCAGTCTTTTCTCAGGCAGATGTTCCAGTGGAGTTAGGGTGTATCTGGCTCTGTAACCAGGGATGGATTAAGGCAGGCACCAGATTTGGGACCTAGGTTGGGAAGGGGACCATGGACTCACAAATCTTGGACCCAAGGATCTATTCTGTGGGAGGCAGCTGCCATTTTCTCTTCAGTTCTGAAACAGATGAGAGAGACACACACTGTGCTATCTCTGTCACTCATGGGGATGGGGGTGGGGGGGAGGGAGCAATTTTCAAAGCTGCCTGAAAGATTTGGATGGTTCAATGGCAGCATTAAAACCTCAGCCAAAGAGCATATAATAGGATGGGATTTTCAAAAGAGCCAAAGGTATGTAGGTGCCCAACTCACAGTGATATTCCATAGGATTTGGGTGCTGGATTTCCTTAAGCCCCTTAGAAAATTCCAGCCTTAACATACGATTTTTTTAAATGGAATTCCCTAGAGTTTTTTTATTAATTTGATTTGATTTAATTGTAATGTAATTTAATTTATTTATGTATCGATACGTAGATAGATAGATAGATATAGACAGACAAGTTTGTATGGGATAGATAGATTTCCATGATCGTTACTCTGTCTTTGTGTCACTCTGCAGCCTAGAACATCTGTTGAGTTAGCGTGAAGTGATGGAAGCAGCTATAAGCATAACTGAGAGCTATTTTTGTTCAGAATATCACCAGGTTCAATAATTGCTGGGATTCACAGTCTGTTACCATCCAATCTGGAAATTTTCAGCCATTATGACTTCACAAATTACCCTTGTGTGACAGCAAGGTGTGTATCTAGGTCATGCTGAGAGACCTAGACCATTGTGATATCGGAGTAACTCTACCAGTACCACCCTTACTCTACAGCTAATTTGCATGCAGCAATTTCATTGGTTATATGAGGGAGACTTGGCGCATCTGTCATAATTCATGACAGAAGGGGCTCTCAGCTACTAGTGTGCATGTGTACACACACACACAAACACACACAGTTAATATCCGTTATGTGCAACTGTAACAACTTCTCACATGCAACAGCACTAGGTTTTGAACATGACACCTTCATACACAGGCCAGACCTGTACAACTTGACCTAAAAGAGCAATTCATCTAGTTGATAGCAACAAGAAGCTGTTATACTCTGATGCTCAATTCTCTGGTGATTGAACTAGGTTGTTATCCCCGTCAGACAACCCATCGACATTGCCCTGGCTGAGGATTGCCCCTCCACAGGAAGAATTCTCTAGGGGTTTCTGTGGCCAGTTTCAGATCTCTTTGTGCTCTGTGATGAGAGAGCACTTGAATGGTCATTGGACCAGTGAGAGAGAGAGAGAGAGAGAGAGAGAGAGAGAGAGAGAGAGAGAGAGAGAGAGCATGGATCTGTAGCTTGGAGGTTAGAGCATTCACTTGGGAGGTGGGAAAACGAAATGTAAGTCCCTGGTCCAATGATTAAAATGATGGGGTCTAAATTAGCTGTTACCACTCAAGAAAGAGATCTTGGAGTTGTGGATAGTTCTCTGAAAACATCCGCTCAATGTGCAGCGGCAGTCAAAAAAGCAAACAGAATGTTAGGAACCATTAGGAAAGGGATAGATAACGAGACACAACATATCATAATGCCTCTATATAAAGCTATGATATGCCCACACCTTGAATACTGCATGCAGATGTGGTCACCCCATCTCAAAAAAGATATATTGGATTTGGAAAAGGTACAGAAAAGGGCAACAAAAATGAGCAGGGGTATGGGACAGCTTCCATATGAGGAAAGATCAATAAGACTGGGACTTTTCAGTTTGGAAAAGAGACGACTAAGGGGGGATATGATTGAGGTCTATAAAATCATGAATGGTGTGGAGAAAGTGAATTAGGAAATGTTATTTACTCCTTCATATAACACAAGAACTAGGGGTCACCAAATGAAATTAATAGGCAGTAGGTTTAAAACAAACAAAAGGAAGTATTTCTTCACACAACACACAGTCAACCTGTGGAACTCTTTGCCAGAGGATGTTGTAAAGGCCAAGACTATAACAGGGTTCAAAAAAGAACTAGATAAGTTCATGGAGGACAGGTCCATCAATGGCTATTAGCCAGGATGGGCAAGGATGGTGTCCCTAGCCTATGGAATTGGCCACTGTCAGAAGACAGGATACTGGGCTGGATGGACCATTGGTCTGACCCAGTATGGCCATTCTTATGTTCTTATTATTTAAACAAAGTGGAAGAGTTTCAATAGGAGAGACTGAGACACATCCATCCACTCCCCTCATGTACCCTAGGCTATGCTACAGCCCAGTGGTTAGGGCAGTCACCTGAGAGATGGAAGTCCAAGTTCAAATCCATTATCCACATCAGGCAGAGTGGGGAATTGACCCCTGGTCTCCCACATTCCAGGTGACTGACCTAACCACAGGGATAAAGTCTATAGGGGGCGCCAGCTCTTCAGCTGTTTTGTGAATGGTCCTTAAGTCCCCTTGACAATCTATCCTGAAAAAAAATTGGGGCTAAAGCTCCTCAGTGAATTCACTTTATATTTATGAATAGTTTTGGGTTGAAAAAAACGGACAATAATTATTTAATGACTCTAGACACTGAGATTCAAAAAGCTAAAGCTTTATAACCGCTAAACCACAAATTGTCAACATCACATGCAAAAATACACAAAGTATATAGCCTTAAATCAAACTCTAATAAGTTCTCAAGCAACATTTTTCTTTCTTTGCCTGCCTGTAGATATCTATGATTTTTGATGGAAATATTTTTTCATCAGTTTGTGTGTGTACAGACAAAACAATGTTTACTGATATTTACCGATTAAAATCTAATCCTGCCAAGCCTATTTATATAACACTCGTTAAGTACAATACAAAGCAGGTACACTGGGTAAATTACATTTGAATGGTGTGTTATTTTAATGAGTGAAATCCTGCTCCAGTGATGTCCATGGGAGTTTTGCCGTTCATTTCAGCAGGGTCAGGATATCACCCAATGATTTTGACCCTGGAGAAATCTTGATTATCTCACTCTATTGGGCTTAGTAACTCCATTCTTCTTTGGACAAGTCATCACTAGCTATTCTGAAGCCACAAGCCACAAGTCATCACTAGGTATTCTGAAGAAATGACCATACAACACCAAAAAGAAAAATCTGTTTCTCACATTCAGTAAATCTTCTCAGTTTATTGCCTTTTCATCGACAGCTAAAACAATGACCTTACATTCTCTAAATTCTCGTGAAATCCATAAATTTACTGACTGCTTTTCTTAGGGCCTTTTTTACCTCTTTGTTTCTCAGGCTGTATATGAGGGAATTGACCAGGGGAGTCAGGACTGTGTAGAAGATAGAGAACACTTTGTTCAGGTCTCTCAGTATCTTAGTTTTGGGTAGGAGATAAACAATGATCAGAGTCCCATAGAAAGTTGTAACCACAATGAGGTGGGAGGAGCAGGTGGAAAATGCCTTTTGCCTCTCAGTGGTGGAAGGGATTCTCAGGATGGAGGTGATGATACAAAGGTAGGATGTTACAGTTAGTAGAAATGGTGGCAGTGAACATACAGTTGACAGGACAAAACACCAAAATTCTATTAGGCGAGTGTCACTGCAGGAGAGTATTACCATTGGAGTGAAATCACAAAAAAAGTGATCAATCTTACTGCCACAGAAAGGCAGTTGTGATATCAAAGACGTTGTCATGGTAATAGCCAAAAAGCCATTTATCCAAGACCCAGCCACCAGCAGGGCACAGAATCTGCCATTCATATGGGCTCCATAGTGCAATGGTTTGCATATTGCTAAATACCGATCATAAGACATCACAGATAAGAGAAAACACTCTGTAGTAACTAGGACCCCAAAAATATAAAATTGTACAATACAGCCTCTGAATGAGATGGTTCTGTCCCCCGTCAGGAGACTGATGAGCATCCTGGGCAGGATAGTTGAGGTGTAGCAAGTTTCCAGGCAGGACAAGTTTCCCAGGAAGAAGTACATGGGAGTGTGAAGGTGCTGATCAATTACAACAAGTATAATGATGAGTATGTTCCCTACCATGGTCACAGTGTAGATAACTGAAAATAGAAGGAAGAGAAGAACTTGCAGTTCAGGGAGATTCCCAAATCCCAGGAGGATGAATTCTATAGCTGTTTTATTGCTCCAGTCTGCATTGGCCATGGGTAGTATCTATAGAAAATCCAATATACCCTGGAAGAGAACATGAAAAATATATTTAAAGATGAATGTATTGTCAGCAAATAATGCCAGAAGTTTCTTTTTTTTTTTTTAATGACTTCTCCTGCTGGTTACTGGCTGAATGGTTGGGTGGGGAATGCAACCCATGGTGTAAATTGATAGACAACTCAATTTCTGTAATAGATTATTGCTCTTCTCGAACAGCAGTTTAAAGAATCTGTTATTCTATATGGACACTGAACTTACAACACGAAATATCAGGCTAGGTATACATATGCTGTAGCAATACAGGTTATATCAGTGTTAAGAACTGCATGGAAAGCGCTGGAAGCCAGTTGCAATGCACAACAATCTTTTATTTTATTTTTGTGTTTGCTTTTAAAAAATCGGTCAGCTTCATGGATCTGCAGAAATCATCATGTTCTAGAACATGAAAATATTTGGAAAGTCCATTAAATGTGTTCTCTACGAGGGTGTTTTGTTTGTTCCCACACCATGCAGCACTGGTCTGCAGAACACAAGCCACGAGCAGCAAACCATGATTTAAAAGGACTGAGCATTTACATGGATAACCGGAACGTCCAGAGTTACACTATCGAGAATTCAAACACAAACTAAAGATAAAATGCAGAGGTTTGGAAGGGAAATAAATCCCTTTGTCTTAGAGTATAAGCCAATTAAATGGCTAATTACATGGGTGGATTGGGAGAAAGCTGCTCTGTGCACCTACCTCTTAAGCAGCTTGTGCATGTAACTGTTGGAGATTGATCTACCCAGTGAAGTGGCCTATGATCTGATCTGATACAGCCATTCCTATGGTTCCAAGATATACGATTCAGGCTGAGATTTCCAAACCTGCCTAGGGGAGTGGGGTGCCCAGTAAAGAGGCTATGAAAATTGCAGCCTATACAGCTAAAAAAATTGTTAGCATCTATCACTAAGTTTCTCAACAACTCAGTGAGGCAGATCCCCTCCTGAAAGGTAAAATACAACAGTGAGCAGAGAGGATGGACATTATCAGCTGCCCACTCTTGTTCATCTGCAATTCTGATTTAACTGAAAAGAGTAATGAAGGTTGATTCACCTCTGAAATGGGTCTATTTCAAGCTGGAATAGTTTGATATGACCCCTTTGTTCAACATTTCTGGGGCCCGGATGCAGGTTCTACAGTCCAACTTCTAACACCACCTCTCCATGTATTTGATTTCCTTCAATAAGCAGATTCCAGTCTGGATGCCCTAGTTCTACTGCTCTGTTTGGTGTATGTTGTGCCTTGTATAAAAACGACTGTCTCTGTTGTCTCATTATTTATCCTTCATGCAAGAGGGTGAAATCTCCTGGGACATTTCTGCAGATGGGAGTTTAAATCAATGTATAGGAAAACTGGGACATTGTTATGAGTGTCAAACTCTTAACCTCAAAGGGAACAAGTTGGAGGGCATAGAACTTCTAACTTCAAAGAAAAACTCTTCTCCATTTTTTTTCTCTTTAGAACATATATTAAATGCCCCAAAACTTTGTTAAATCCGAGTTAAGGTTGCCCAGAGGTGCCTTGTACCCTTCCAGAATGAGGAAAGTCATTAAACTTAAACCTCTGAAAACCAGGAAATGAAGAGTTAAGGTACACACTATCGCCACAACACAACTTTAACTCTGATTCCTGGAGCTGGCAATAGCCATCGCGTATAAGTCAGTAATGGGGGTGCCTGCAAAAGTTAAACTACCAACGGAAGTCGTGGATTCTCTAGCTCTTGATGTCTCCAGATCAAGACAGGAAGATGCTTTAGTCAAACATAAGTTATTAGACTCAATGCAAAAGTGACTGGTAAAATTCTCTGGCTTGTTATATAGGAGGTCAGATGATATGATCAGTTGGTCCCCTCTGGCCCTAAAATCTATGAATCCACACTCTCAATAGGTGTGAGGAAGGGCTAAGAGAATAGGATGCTGTCGGTGTGTGTTCCACAGATTTGAATACCAGCACTGGTCTGCGTCTGCCCCAAGTGGGGTCACTGTATTAGGCGTAGCTGCATTGAGCAGTGGAGGGATTAGCTGGAGCAGCTTGCGATCGGAGCTGTCGCTGTGATATGAGGATCGGTGTGGCCGCACTTTGAGAGATCAAGGACACCTCATTTCAGCACCGAGTCCTGTTGGTGGTGTCGGTGGAAGTGTGCAGACCAGGCTCACGCATGGGGGGCAGGAACAGGCGATCAGACACCCCCAGAGGAGCAGGGCCCCCCAGATCCTGACTGGGTCTGGGGCCGCTGCCACGCCATTCCCCCCTTTGTTTGAGGTGTGCCCCCTCTATCTCCCAGCCATTGCCCTGAGTGATGGGGCTGTGAATAAGAGGCATCTCTCCTTCCCCACCCATACCACCCAGCCGGGACAGGAGCAGGGGAGGGGAGGGGAAAAGGGTGGTGGCTTCAAACCAGATAGGGGAATGTGGAGCTGACAGTCCCCACCTGCTTAGACTCCACCCCCCTTCCATCCACACCCATGATCCCCTTCCAGTGTTTCTCCCCTCCTCCTGGCCCAACTCATCCTCCCCTGGACA
This sequence comes from Emys orbicularis, assembly GCF_028017835.1. NCBI lineage: Eukaryota > Metazoa > Chordata > Testudines > Emydidae > Emys > Emys orbicularis. Next base: position 15,532,367 of record NC_088695.1, on the reverse strand, counting down.
CTCCCCCAACTCTCAATCCTCTCCCCTACCACCCATCCCCAGTTATCAGCGATTCATAGAGTTTAAGGCCAAAAGGGAGAGCATTACGTCCCCTAGTCTGACTCCTGTGCAGCACAGGCCATTACTTTTCATCCGGTTACCCGTGTTTTGAACCCAATCACTCGTGTCTGGCTAAAGCATCTTCCAAAACAGCAGCCAGGCTGGGTCTGAAGACATCAAGAGATGGAGAATCCCCCACTGCCCTTGGGATTTTGTTCTAATAGTTAATTACCCCCATCATTAAAACATGTGGGCCTTATTTCTATTTTGAATTTGTCTGTCTTCAGCTTCCAGCTAATGGGTCTTTTTCTGCCATTCTCTGCTGTCTTTACCGATACTGCATAGTGTTATTTTTTTAGGCATTGGCCATTATCTTTGAAAATTCATGGTGATCGGAGGAGGTCCCGGACGATTGGAAAAAGGAAAATATAGTTCCCATCTTTAAAAAAGGGAAGAAGAAGAACCCGGGGAACTACAGACCGGTCAGCCTCACTTCAGTCCTTGGAAAAATCATGGAGCAGGTCCTGAAGGAATCAATTTTGAAGCACGTGGAGGAGAGGAAGGTGATCAGGAACAGTCAGCAAGTCATGCCTGACCAATCTGATTGCCTTCTATCATGAGATAATTGGCTCTGTGGATATGGGGAAAGTGGTGGATGTGATATATCTTGACTTTAGCAAAGCTTTTGATATGGTCTCCCACAGTATTCTTGCCAGCAAGTTACAGAAGTATGGATTGGATGAATGGACTATAAGGTGGATAGAAAGCTGGATAGATTGTTGGGTTCAATGGGTAGCGATCATGATGTCTAGTTGGCAGCCGGTATCAATCGGAGTGCCCCAGGGGTCTGTCCTGGGGCCAGTTTTGTTCAACATCTTTATCAATGATCTGGATGATAGGATGAATTGCACCCTCAGCAAGTTGGGAGATGACACTAAGCTGGGGAGAGAGGTAGATATGCTGGAGGTAGGGATAGGATACAGAGAGACCTAGACAAATTGGAGGATTGGGCCAAAAGAAATCTGATGAGGTTCAACAAGGACAAGTGCAGAATCCTGCACTTAGGAAGGAAGAATCCCATACACTGCTACAGGCTGGGGACCAACTGGCTAAGCGGCAGGTCTGCAGAAAAGGACCTGGGGATTACAGTGGACGAGCAGCTGGATATCAGTCAGCAGTGTGCCCTCGTTGCCAAAAAGGCCAATGGCATATTGGGCTGCATTAGTAGGAGCATTGCCAGCAGATCGAGGGAAGTGATTATTCCCCTCTATTCGGCACTGGTGAGGCCACACCTGGAGTATTACGTCCAGTTTTGGTCCCCCCACTACAGAAGGGATGTGAACAAATTGGAGAGTCCAGCGGAGGGCAACAAAAATGATTAGGGAGCTGGGGCACATGACTTACAAGGAGAGGCTTATGGAACTGGGGTTATTTAGTCTGCAGAAGAGAAGAGTGAGGGAGGATTTGATAGCAGCGTTCAACTACCTGAAGGGGGGTTCCAAAGAGGATGGAGCTAGGCTGTTTTCAGTGGTGGCAGATGACAGAACAAGAAGCAATGGTCTCAAGTTGCAGTGGGGGAGGTCTAGGTTGGATATTAGGAAACACTATTTCACTAGGAGGGTGGTGAAGCACTGGAATGGGTTACCTAGGGAGGTGGTGGAATCTCCATCCTTACAGGTTTTTAAGGCCTGGCTTGACAAAGCCTTGGCTGGGATGATTTAGTTTGTGTTGGTCCTGCTTTGAGCAGGGGATTGTACTAGATGACCACCTGAGGTCTCTTCCAACCCTAGTATTCTATGATTCTAGAATATCATATGGTATTAAATCAAACACCTTGCACAAGTCTAAGTAGATCACATCTATGCAGTTACCTTTACCAACCAAAACTTGTAATCTCATCAAAGAATGAAATCAGGTTAGTTTGACAAGATTTGTTTTCCATAAAACCAGGTTGACTGGCATTATTTATATTCCTATCCTTTCATTCTTTATCAATTGAACCCCGTACCAGCTTTTCCAGTATTGTGCCTGGGATTGATGTCAGGACAACTGGCCTATAGTTACTCTAGCACCCTACTTGCCTTTTTTGAATATTGGCACATTATCTCCCTCATCCTCCCTCCCCTTGCCTGACTTTCTCTAGACGGACTTTCTATGAGTTTATATTGTCCAGAAGGAGAGAGCTGGGCAGTCCAAGACACACATTTCTGGGGACAAGTCTGGGACTGGGAGTTTGCTGGTGTCACCCTGTGTATAATTCATGGGTGTTTGGATATAACACTCATTCAATGTAGCAGGGAGTGATTTACATGCTGGGAGCTGTGTGTGAGCAGGCAAGGAGTGGTTGTTCTCACAACAAAGCAATGTAAAAGGCACCCCAGGTTGGAGAATTGAGGGGACACAGCTGTCCATCTGTCCAGATTGTACCCTGGGGAATGTCACAGCATCCTAGAGCCGAGACTTAATTAACAAGGTACTCTCATGTCTAATAAGGTATTGCTCACCAGCGCTTTACAGCCAGGCTTCCTGTGACCCCTATTCCTTATGACAAAGCACATTGCCAGCTTGCCTCCTTGCTGAAGGATAAAATCTTGTCCCCTCTCCTCTTTTTTTATGCAGTTACAGACTATTGTCTCTTCCCCCAAAAGATCTCGTCTTCAGAGACTTTTCTTGGGGTTCCTTTGTCTTTGTAAATCCTCAGGCCCTCATCGGGCCCAGACAGTAAATGTAGGCTGTTTCCCCAGATACTCATTGTTCTGTGTGCTGATTGAGTTAGCCCTGAGCCTTGCCTTGACTCAGGTGACAAACTGTCCTTTAACAGTTTTGGAACCGAATATTTTACATATCTCTTAAACTGTTGCCTGTACAAACATCTTCCAATAATTATGATGATCAGTGAGCTACTTGCTCCTGGTAGAGACCTCACACGCCACCCTTTGGTGAACTATTATGCATATAACTGGCTTAGAGGATCCCTGTAAAATTCTATGGACCCCCTGAGCCCTCTGCCAGTTCACACCACGAGGTCTCTGGATCACAACAGCTTCTTCAATGTAACCCCAAAGGGGCAGTGGGTGCTGTGCATTAGCTGAGATAAATCCTGAGTGACTGAGATAAGTTTGGGGGCAGATCCAGGCTGTAATTTGAGCCCCAGTTGTATGACAAAAAAAATCCTTAGAAGAACTTGATTTCACAATGCTGTTGCTTGGGAAGGTTGCGGGGGGGGGGGTGTTTGAAACTCAGGAATCTCTGGTTCAAATTTGGAACACTAATGTTACCTGGCTTCCCCATGAGGTAGGGCAAATTTATAAGCACTTAGAATGATCCACCTTTCAAGAAAAAGTGAAGCTCAACCCTAATTATAGCTAGGCTTGGCAGAATTCATTTTTTTTAAAACATAATTTGATGGATAACATTGATGTTCATTGTTAAGCATTATTTTCTATTTTTTATTTTCACAGTGGTGCAAAATTATGGGTGGTCAGACAATGAGGGCAGCAGAGAATAATTGTTTAATGGCAAAAAAAACATTTAGATTTACAAAGTTAAATTTCATAACCATTAAAACACAAATTGTTAACTCACATGTCAAAATATACAAAGTAAATATCCTTAAATCAAACTCCAATAAGTTCTCAAACAGCATTTTTCTTACTTTGTCTATCTGCACATTTTGATTATTATCTGTGGAAATATTTTTTTCTCAGTTTGTGCATGTACGGGGAAATTGATGCTTATCGGCATTGACTGATAAAAATCTAATCCTTCCAAGCCTAATTATAGCAGAGCTGGCACTCTGCATTTTCTGCTATCACAATGACACTAATGGGGCAACAATGAATTGCAGAGACAGAATCTGGTGGAGTTCTTGGGAAATAAGATGTATCTGCCAGGTGCTGCCACAGACCAGGCTGGGTTCACCCACAATCATGCTCACCTTGGACTTGACATTACAAGTTGCTGAGTGCCCTCAATTCCCACTGGCTTCACTGAGAGCTGTGGGTGCTCAGCATTTCACAGGAAATGCCCAGCACACTGTAGGAATGGACACCATATGCTTTCTCTGCTGTATAATTGACAGATCAAATTTCAGAGCTATGAAGTTTGGAAATCTGCAAAACAAGGGTACCCTGGGCAGTAAGGGATTGAAGCAGCCATTCACACAAGGGTGTCAAGAAACTCCATTGTACAGATAAGGAAACTGAGGTCCAGAGAGGTGAAGTCAGCTTCCCTGGATCCCAGTGACAAAACAGGGAATAGAAGCCAGGTCTCTCTGTGCCATTATCACAGTACCAACCTTTCTTCTTTATTGTCCCACCTCAGTGCTCAAGTTCTTACAGAGCTATTGGGTCCTGGGCCTCATCTCACATTACCTTGGCATATTGAAGGAGATGGATAAAAAGAAATATTGAGCATCTGATGCAATCCATGGTAAAGGGGCCCAGTATAAAACACAGTGTGTGCTCATGTAATTACAGGCGGTATCGTAATGGAAGCACAGGATGGCATCTCTCTGCCTTGGTGCCTCATTGACAATGTTTTTTAAAGCAAGTCACAACAGCAGTGATAAATATCAGACTAATAAAACCACAAAGACCTGGATCCCTAAGCCCAAACAGCACAAATATCAGCCCCAATATTGAGTGCGAGCTATAGCGGCCACTAATCTCACCTAAAAAGCCGGATGGCCAGTGACAGAGGTGACTCAGACCTATTACAGCAAACCAGCTCATTCCCACTTCACGTGCACTGAACAAACTATGATAAGAAGGTTTGAATCCTTTTGACAGCAGAGAATTTAGTGGCAACTTTTCCCAAGGCCTCTTTGACCTCTCTGTTCCTCAGGCTGTATATGAGGGGGTTGAGCATGGGAGTCAGGACTGTGTAGAAGACGGAGAACACTTTGTTCAGCTCTCTCAGTGTATCAATTTTTGGTAGCATGTAGACAATCATTATGGTCCCATAGAAAATTGACACCACGATGAGGTGGGAGGAGCAGGTGGAAAAGGCTTTTCTCTTCCCAGAGGTGGAAGGGATTCGCAGGATGGTGGTGATGATACAGACATATGTTGCCAGGGTTAATAGATATGGCGGGAGAGTGCATATAGCAGCCAGTATGGTAGTGATAAGCTCCATCATACGTGTGTCACTGCAGGAGAGTTTTATTACTGGGATGAAGTCACAGAAGAAATGGTCAATTTCATTGGGGCCGCAGAAAGTTAATTGTTGCATTAAAAATATTGTTATGTCTATAGCCAGAGAACAACTAATCCAAGTGCCAGCTGCTAGCTGGAGGCAGGACCTGCCATTCATAAGGACAGCATAATGCAGTGGTTTGCATATTGCTAAATACCGATCATAAGACATTACTGCCAGGAGATAGCACTCTGCAGCTGCCAGGAACCCAAAGAAATAATATTGTGTGAGGCAGTTGCTAACAGAAATGGTTCTGTCCCCAGTCAGGAAACTGGCCAGCATCCTGGGCAGGATGGTGGAGGTGTAGCAGGTCTCCAAGCAGGACAAGTTCCCCAGGAAGAAGTACATTGGGGTGTGAAGGTGCTGATCAGCCACAACTAGCACAACAATGAGGATGTTCCCAGCCACTGTCACAATGTAGATGACAAGAAACAGCAAGAAGAGAAGAATTTGCAGCTCAGGGAGATTCCCAAATCCTAGCAGGATGAAATCTGTGAGAACTGTTTGATTTCCCCACTCTGGGTTCGCCATGAGGTGCAACTAGGGGAAAGAAAACACAATTTACAATAGAATCTGAAGATGATACATTTTTATGAAGCAGCAGCAGCAATTTAGTTCCATAAATATTCCATAAGGCCCTTCATCTTGTTGGTTCAGTGAAGAACCAAGACTCTGGCAGCAAATTGTCTAGTACCGCAACTTCTACTTGGATCTTTGAGTTTCCATCATCACCCTAATTCTTTCAGTGACCCAGGCAAAAGATATAGGGTTATCGGAAAGGAAACTACATTGACATGGTTGGATGGATAAGGTGACATTTGCTTCCCTTTCTTGAATGATCAATTTTTAATGAAGTTGAGTGTGAAAGATTTGTTTACCTTAAGGCTGGCATAGAAGAAGCTGGAACCTGTGATGTGACCTCTTCACTCAGTGTTTCAGAGAGCAGGATCCTGGTTCTGCCATTTGTCTCCTATCTGCTCCCCCTTCATGTGTTTTAGTTGTCTCAAGGTATGTCTACACTGCACATTATTGGCGGCAGCGTGTAAGGTATGTGTAGCTACACACCGCAGTGAAAAGCAGTAATGAGACCTGCATGTTCCTGGCTGGACACCCTAGTTGTGCTGAGACCCTTGGTTTGCTTTGCCTTGTATCTCTCACCAGAAAATGAATATCTCTCCTGAGCAGTTATTTATCTGCAAACACAGCAGGTGAATTCTCCCTTGAGACATCTGCTAATAAGCATTTTAAATTACTGGGAAGGAAAAGTTATTCGCATGTTTTGTTTATTTGTTGAGGGTAGACAGTATGTTAATAGAATCATACTTCTTCTGGCCACAGACGGGATGGAACAGAGAAGGAAAAGCTTCAGAACTAAAAAGACTTTATTATTTGAAGCCCTAGACATAGACCAGGGACCATTGTGCTAGGTGCTGTACAAACACAGAACAAAAAGATGGTCCGTGCCCCAGGGCTTTCTCACTCTGGCCTGTTGAAGCTTTGTATGAAATAGTTAAAAATCTGTTGGGCCAAAGAAAGAGACTTACAATTATTCTGTAATGGCGTGGTTGGGGCACTCATGTAGGAATTGGGACACCCAAGCTCCAGTCCTCTAGCTCCAGTGAATATTTAGTTATTTCATACTCCTCCTCCATGTCTTAGAGCTGTTCTGTGTCCTAGTGCCTGAGTGATCTGCAAAGGCAGAGTGTGAGTATGTGTGTTACGCAGATTGGGTCATTGCTCAAGAAGCGCAGAGTTACAGTTGTGTTGACAAGCACTTTTACTTTGTACATCCTGATTAGGATGAAGAAGGTCCAGGGTCCCAGAAAATGGTGGGGGTGGGAGCCCATGTTGGTGAAGCTTGGACCTTCCCCTTCTCTTGTCTTTTAGTCAGCCAGCATGGTGATGGCCAACTTCCTCCCAAAGTCTCTTTTTTTGAGAACCCCAAAAGGGAGTGATGGGTGGAAAAGCCCATCCACTCATTATCTTGTCCATCAATTAGCTCTAATTTGTGATATGCCAGTTTTGGTTCATTCACTTCCTGTCTCACGCTGTTCTCATTTACCAGACATGACTGTAAAACCGTCCTTGAGTTATACCAGGGGACCTTCTTGTTTGGACTAATTCAGTCTTTTATCTCTTCTTTGCACCTTTTCCCATCAACGTTTGTTGTTCTAGGTTATTGTGACGCTCTGTGAACTTTCACGCACTTCTCACAGTTGAGCTCACAATGAGGGTAAGTTCGTAGGTCCAATGATCACAGACCCTTTGTGAATCCAGCCCTTGGTGGGATTTTTGAAAACACTGAAGCGCCGAACACCCTTTGAAATCAGTGAGTTTTATAAGCCTCGGTGCTTTAGAAAAACCCACTAGGCACCTAAATATCTTTAACAATCTGTCCCTAAGTGCCCTTGAGATAACATAAAAACCCACCTGCATCACTAAAGTGCAGTTCAGTATAACTTACCACCAGTGAACCTGAAAGTTCCAATCTCTCTCCTCTTCCATCTCTATTAGACACACAAATCCTTTGTGTTAGTTCACTGAATTCAATATCCTGGTAATAATGGACATAATGAACGGAGCTACCCCACACGCCACTCCACCAAATCACACACACCTTTAACTGCAGTGACCTCAGTGGGAATACCCTGGCGTTTAAAGTTAAGCATGTGCTTAAATGCTTTGCTGCATTGGGGCTGGAGTGGTCAGTGCTAGGCAGGATTCAGTCTGCTCACATTGATCAAGTTCAGGATTCCCCATCAGGTCTAGGTCACTGGCACCAGCACTTTGGACCAAACTGTGCTGGTTGTAGGTCCAGAACTGAGCTCGATGGGCAGGTTTGGGACAAGTGGTCTGTGAGGGAGACACAAGTACGTATGGCAGAACTGATGCCTAAAATCATTGTTGTCATTTCCTCCCATGACGCTCATGGCATACACCCAGAGAAGTGTGTATGCCACTACACAAACACTTCTGTCCTTCCCTTTCACAGTGTTTCCTTATTCCACAATAGGGCTCACTACATACAGAGACCCAGCCTGGTAATTATCTTACGCCAAAAGTAACAAAGTTTGAAAATCCCTGTGGTTAGCTCCCACGGTAGGAATGGTATTATTGGTCACACACTTATCCTGTCTTCATTTAAAAAAAAAACACCAAAAGCAAACAAGCCACAAATTTTATTTTAGCTGGAAATGTACCCTTTTATTCATGAATAAATTCTCTATGCAATTTGTAAGAAACATGGTGATTTTCTTATTCTTAGAGCTATTCAGGAACCAGAATTTTCATTTCATGGGAAATTCCATGAGTTCAAATTTTTGTTTTCATTCCAATTCTGACTTTCCAAAAATATATTTAAAATTTTATTTTGAGATTTTATTTCAGTTTTTATGACTTTTTATGTTCATTTTAAATTTTATTTTCTATTCTATTTTATTTTTGTATTATAGTTCATTTTGTATTATTTTATAAAATATACAGTAATTAGTTTTTCCCTAAACAAAAATTTTGTAGAAATTTCCCATGGAACATTTTGATCTTGCCAGTTTGGCATTTTCTGATGGAAAAACATTCCATTAGAAAATTATTGATCAGCTCTATATTTTCTTCTCTTTTTTTGGTTAAAAAATATGAATTCTCTCTCTCTTTTTGTTTGTGGATGTCCTATCTGCCATTATATTCTGTCTGTCAAGTAAGGACCCGATCCTGCATACAGGTATGCACAAAGTTAATTTTACACCTGGGAATAATTGTGTTGAGTCTGAGCCTTCTTTTGCTGTGGTAAAAGATAAAATTCCCACTGACTTAAAGGATTGGACCCTTTGATTTCAATGGGATTTGGACATCTAACGCCTTTAGCCTTTTTCAACACTTATAGCCAATCTCCCAACTCCTAGAACTGAGTGCAGCAGCAGCAAATATTAGCTCTGCTTCACCCACATCATCTCACTAACCCTCCCAGTATCCCAGTGAGGTGGGTGCTGCCATTAAGAGTACAATCTTCAAAAGGTCCTAATTACTAAGGTTTAGCAGCCTAAGTCTCATTGAAAGTCAAGGGGTCTTAGGCTCCTAAGTCACTTTTGAAATTTGCTCTAGTGTTTTTCAGAATGTTACCCTTAGTTTAAGGCCTCCTGCTCAGACATTTCTGAAAAGAGCAAATGGGGATTGTTGCTCAGATAAAATGCAGGTGCAACAAGGTGCTTTACACATTTAGGTTGGGATTTTCAAAGGGGGGTAATATATACAATAAACACCCCACTCCCATTGAATTGCTAGAAACCTGAGATTACAAAAGTGCAAATAGTTTCTTCACCTATCCCTGAAAAGTTTCAGGGATCTTCAGTGCCATGGCAATTATACAAATTAGATAATCTTGTACCAGAGCTATAGGCCTCTTGTTGGTCTATTGGAGTGAATGATAACCAACAGAACATTATTGATTACTCTCCTCTATAGGATTGGTTATATATTCACACTAGCCAGTTCACGGTCCTATTTGGGTACAGTTAATATGATCATTTCATTTCTGTGTATTATAGGATATTCTGCAATTTGATTCAAAAACTGGGCTTTCTCAGCATGAAGTTTTTGACATACTGTCACATCTTCCCCTGAAGGAAAGGGTTGTTCCAGCCTTTATGGAAGAATACAAATATCCACTTATTTCTGAAGGCAAAACAAATTAGAAGATTGTTATTCCAAGTCCTCTCCTAGCGTAATGTGCTCACTAACCATGTAATAAAGTGTCAGTCCAGTTTATCACCTGTGTGAATAATTTTGTGTTACCAAAGCTTTATTTTTCATAATGCCCAATGTTGAATATTGTGGCCCACATAACTGCATTTAAGGAAAAAAAAACAGGTTTCTTTTTTTTTTTTGCTTTGCTTTTAATTAATCTCTGACAAAAATATTGCAGATAGGGATGAAAACCCATTGCCTAACTCTTTGAAGGCTACTGAAAATTGGCTATAATACAGGGATAGACCTGGACCTTCACACGCTTCGGCTTAAATATTTAATTCCGAGTTTATCGACTCCTAATCACTTAATATTTTTTTTACTAAAATCACAGGTTTAATATTTATTACTGTCCATTTGTCATTCCCTATGATCCGCTGCCATCTAAAGATCATTAGAAAGGATACATAAAACATTGGCCTTATTAAGCTTGGCTTCTGCATAGTGCCCATTATACACCATAGCCACGCCTTTACCAGACTTCACCCTCTGTTACCCCTAGTGCCATTACACAATAAAGCCGCCCCTTTCCCATCCCTCCCCCTCTGCTGCCCCCAGTGCAGAGTTCCGCACTGGTAGCCCAGGGTACATTCTTGCTTGTGCAGCCGGCGCTGAAGCTGGTACTGTGGTTTCCTCACTTCTATTTTGAGTGAGCTAGCTAGGGTACAGCTACAGCGGCTACGTCTACAGGAGCTGCCATTCACCGCCCCGGCTGCAGTGTAGATGCCCCCCAAGTGTCTAGCTGTGAATTATTCACTCTGGCCTCTCTTTCTGTCAATCGGCCGCTTTTGACTTGGCCAATCAGCGTAGATTATCAGCATTCCATTGAAATGCAACAGACGGTTTCCTTGGATTATCGGCGTTCTTTTCAAGGCCATGAATGTGCTGATGTATTTTCACATGGACTCACGCTAGGTCTCCACACAGATTTTGCACCAGTATAACTATTCTGGTTAGTGGTGTGACACTGTTATGGAAATCATTATACCGGTACAACCTCTAGTGTGGACACAGTTTACCAATATAGAAGTCCCTTATACTGTTATATCTTATTCCCCTTCCCGTATGGGAATGAACTATACCGAAATGAGCACCTTTTCATCACTATAATTGCATCCAGTCAGAGTACATGAATGGCCCCCTCACGGTGCCCCCTGAAGGCCTGAGGGCAGCCCAGAACATGGCCCCTCGCCTCAGTTTGCCATCTTCATTCCCCCAAATAAACTCCACACGGGTTTTTTCCAGTCCAATCACAATCATCCCCATATAGGTTTCATTTATTAACTTAAAGTTCAAAACTAAACCCAGAAGTCATCCAAACTCCCCATCTGATCTGAGTCCTTCCCGCCTTAGCAGGCTACTCTCAGCTCTTCCTAGCTGTAGCAATTCCCCCAGTCCCAGGGTTTTCCCTCTCTTGCTCTCTGAAATTTCACTTCAGCATCCTGAGCTGGCCTCTTACTCTAGCCCCCTTCTGCCCTTTATTGAACATTGCCTGATTCCCCTCAGCTGGGCTCCTTCTCTAATCAGGGCTGGTGGGGATAGGCTGGTACAGTTAAAGTGGTGCAACTTCTATGTGTAGCCAAGCCTTGACACATGTATTCCTCACACTCAGGGCCGGCTCTGGCTTTTTTGCCGCCCCAGGCAAAAAAGCCTCCCGTTGCCCGCCCCCCCCCCCCCCCCGCGGGGAGCGCGGCAGGGGACGGCGCCGAGCCGGGCCGCGGGCCCACTCTCCCCGACCGGCCAGAGTGCCGGGGGGAGGGCGGCGAGCCAGCCATGGCTCCGCTGGCGGCCGGAGCGCCGGGAGGAGGGCGGAGAGCCCGGCCGGGGCTCCGCTGTCCCCGGCGGCCAGAGCGCCGGGGGGAGGGCGGAGAGCCCGGCCAGGGCTCCGCTGTCCCCGGCGGCCAGAGCGCCGGGGGGAGGGCGGAGAGCCCGGCCGGGGCTCCGCTCTCCCCGGCGGCCAGAGCGCCGGGGGGAGGGCGGCGAGCCCGGCCGGGGCTCCGCTCTCCCCGGTGGCCAGAGCGCCGCGGGGAGGGCGGCGAGCCCAGTAGCGGCCCCGCTCTCGGGCCGCCCCCCTCCAGGTGCCGCCCCAAGCACATGCTTGGTGGGCTGGTGCCTGGAGCCAGCCCTGCTCACACTGGTTATGAAGGGGGTAGATAATGGGAGGTATGACAACAAAGACGACAGAAAGAGAAGAGTACTTGTGGCACCTTAGAGACTAACAAATTTTGTTAGTCTCTAAGGTGCCACAAGTACTCCTGTTATTTTTGCGGATACAGACTAACACGGCTGCTACTCAGAAAGAGAAGACTTAGTTTAGTTCTTTTATTGCACAATGCTTTTGGTAACAGAGACACAATTATTAGGGTCTCCTTGAAAATGGTAAAACATTAGAAGGAACTGGTGGGAAACATCGCCCGGGAGTGGAAGGAATTCTCAGGGCATTGCTTTGGCTATAAATGTACAGGCTGGGTTTTTCTATAAGAGGCTGATGTTAGGTACCCAAATCCTATGGACAGTGAATGGGAGTTGGGCACCTAACACCCTTAGGTCCCATTGTCAATTACAACTGGACATTGTGGAGCGGAGAGTGCACTGGATTAGGACTCTGGATATTTGGTTTCTTTGCCTGTCCCTGCCACTAGCCTGCTGAATGTCTCTGGGCAGGTAACATCACATCTTTCTGCCTTTGTTTCCCCAGCTATAACATGAGGATAAGGATGTGGAGTTAGGGCTAGAGTCACAAAGTCTCCACTTTAGGCCTCTGAATCCCAGAATCCGGCCCCCTGTTATTCACAAAACCCTGCTGAGCTGCTGGCAAACCCTGTAGGCACCTAAGTGTTTGCAGTAAAAGGCTCATAGGCCCCTATGCTTCTGTCTCTGGACATGCCCCCTGCAGTCCCACACCAGGCACCTCGTCGCCGAAGCCCCAGAGCGATGCACGGACCTGGGGAAGATAGGCATTCCCTGGTCTGGCTCACCTGTTGGGCCCAATCTAGCAAGCGAGGTGCCCAGATGCTTTTGAAAATCCCACTGGGCAGCCAAGTATCCTGAAAAACTGGCCCTAAGTCATTGTTGAAAATGGGCAAATAAGAGGCCTGGGCTGGTGTCCTGTGTTCTGCGGTACAGGTTAGAGGGTTTCCTTTTGCTTTTCTGTTCCTTTGGAAAGAAGCCTGGGGATGAAAGACACTAAGAAACAAAAGTTAATTATACAATTGCCTAACACTGGAGTTCCATGTGGACATTGCAACCCTATATTTTTATAATGTAGGAATCACACATTGTGTGTGTGTGTGTGTGTGTGTGTGTGTGTGTGTGTGTGTGTGTGTGTGTAGAATTCTCTCACCCTACAATGAATGGATGCTCAGCATTCCAGCTGAGTTCATCTTGCCTGCAGCCTCTCACGGAACACAAACTCCCCTCATTGTCTGAACTTTGAGCAGCCAGAACTTCAAGTCTCTGAGCAACCCAGTAGTACCCACCTGTGGCATCTTATAAAGGTCCTAAAAAGAATAGGGTCACAGGATTAAAGAGCTCTCTGTCTCCACTTTCTCCCATAGCTGTGACTCTAAGAGCATGACACGAAACCCATGACCTTGGACTACAGCAGGCTTCGGTTCAGGCCCCAAACCAGCCTATGGTATGTCTATTTGATTTTAACCTAAGGAAACTGATCGGTTAGCATCGTCCAAACATGAACTTCCTGCTAGCTTTCCTCAGAGCTTCTTTGACCTCTTTGTTTCTCAGGCTGTAGATGAGGGGATTGACCAGGGGAGTCAGGACGGTGTAGACGACAGAGAGAACTTTCTTGAAGTCTCTCAGGGTGTTGGTTGTTGGGAACATATAGGCAATCAGTAGAGTTCCATAATAAATGGTCACCACAATGAGGTGGGAGGAGCAGGTGGAAAAGGCCTTTTGCCTCCCAGTGGTGGAAGGAATTCTTAGGATGGTCACAATGATGCAGATGTAGGACATCAAGGTAAGTAGGAATGGGACCACTAAGAAAATCAAGCATAGTGTTAAAGCCAACATTTCCATCATCTGAGGATCATTGCAGGAGAGATTTACCAGGGGGATAAGATCGCAAAAGAAATGGTCAATATCATTGGAGCCACAGAAAGTTAACTGGGATATCGACAATGTTATTATGCCACTACATAGGAAGCCACCTGTCCAAGAGCCACATGCAAGCTGGAGATATAACCTGCCACTCATATGGGTTGCATAGTGCATTGGATTGCATATCGCTAAATACCGATCATAAGACATCACTGATAAGAGAAGGCATTCTGTGGCAATCATAGAACCAAAGAAAAAATATTGTGTGAGACACCCACTAAATGAAATGGTTCTGTTCTCAGTCAGGAGACTGGCCAGCATGCTGGGCAGGATGGTCGAGGTGTAGCAGGTCTCCAAGCAGGACAAGTTCCCCAGGAAGAAGTACATGGGGGTGTGAAGGTGACCATCAGTCACAACTAGCGCCATGATGAGGATGTTCCCGGCCATGGTTGCAATGTAGATCAAGAGAAACAGCAGGAAAAGAAGAAGGATTTGCAGATCAGGAAGAGTCCCAAATCCCAGGAGGTTGAATTCTGCGATGTATGTTTGATTTCCCTGTTCTGGGTTCGTCATAGGTTGTGTCTACGGGAAAGAAATTCACTATGGGATATAAATGAAGAACATTCACTCAATAAAAGGTCAGCATTGTTTTCATTGTCCCTGCAGCTGCTTAACAGAACAATAGCTGAGTAGAGAGTTGAGGCTAGGGAAGGGAAATGAGGAAAATGCCATCTCACTTGACCCCTGGAACAGATTTGATATATGAGCAGAATGCAGGTTAACCAAAACCTCTCTGGAAACCTGTGTAGTAACTGGAGAGATCACACCAAATACTCAAATACTATGGTGATGATGCTCATGTACAACAGTTCAGAAACACAGATAGATATTGGTTCCAATAGTCACAGCTTTCACTTCCTGGTGTATCAACGCAGAACAAGTATCAGGGGGTAGCCGTGTTAGTCTGGATCTACAAAAACAACAAGGAGTCTGGTGGCACCTTAAAGACTAACAGATTTATTTGGGCATAAGCTTTCGTGAGTAAAAACCTCACTTCTTCGGATGCAGTGTGGTTTTTACTCACGAAAGCTTATGCCCAAATAAATCTGTTAGTCTTTAAGGTGCCACCAGACTCCTTGTTGTTAACGCAGAACAGTGTCCTTTGATAGGTTGCAGTTCCACTGCCGAAATGGGTCAGGATTTTTTATTTAAGGGGAAGCCACAAGAAAGAAGCAAACCAAGTAAATAAGATTGGGATTTGTAGTGTTTGAGTGGCCAACTCCAAGTGAATTGCAATTGAAATGGAAATAACCCTAACCCTAACTCTATTAGCGCCCTTTGAAAGTTTTTATCTTAAACAGACAAATACCTGTCGTTCCCTAGGACAATATTTCATTGTCCTGCAGTAGGACACTCTACACAGAGACCCAATCTTCATTAAAAATAAACAAATAAACAAAAAACCTCAAGCTAGTAACCACCATTATAGATCGAAATTTATCCTCTATTGCAAGAAAAAATTCTGTATAAAGTTTGAAATTTGTAAAAAATGTGCTATTTTCATATTATGAGACCGGTGTGGAACCCAAATTTCCCTTTCATTGGCAATTCCATGATTTCAAAATGTTGGTTTTCAGTCCAATTTTGACTTTAAAAAAAATGTATATATCTATTTTTAATTGTATTTCTTGATTTTCATTTTATATTACTTTTATGTTGTTTTATATTTGTATTGTATTTTGTTTGATACAATAATAATATTTTTATAATTATTTAAATTTTCTAATTTTATATTTTAAGATTTTATAAAACTATATAACTTTTTTCCTAAACAAAATTTTGTAGAAATTGGTGTGTTCTCATTGAACATTTTGATCATGAACGGACGATTTCTGATGCAAAAATGTTCTATCAGAATTTTTTTTCAGCTCTACATTTTATTCTTTTCTTCTTTAACATTGGTTAAAAAAACATTAATTCTCTCTCTCTCTCTCTCTCCCTTTTTGTTTGTGTCTGTCTAGTCTGCCATTACTAAACCTTATTAACTGCTAAGTGAGGACCTGATCCTGCACAGAGTTATGCACAAAGCTAATTTTACAAGCCTGAGTAATTCTGTTCAGTCTGAGCCTTCTCACGCTGAAGTCAAAGATAAAATTTCCAGTGACTTCAAGGATGGAACTTTTGATTTCAATGGGGTTTGGACAGCTAACGCCTTGAGCCTTCTTTGACACTTATAGCTCGGCTCGGCAGGATTCGGTTTCAATCGCTAGACGTCGGTAAATGAGACACTGAAGCCAACAACAGAAACGATCGGTCACCGGCGGCATTAGCGCACCCTCCCCCCGCGCCGTGCACTGGCAGGGATGGGAGTCACCGGCCCCACGGCCGGGCAGGGACCCTCCGTACCCAGCTGTCACTGGAGTGAGCGAGCGGGGCAGTGACAGCCGAGCTGCACAGAGCTCCCAGCATGGCCGTGGGGCCGGTGACACCCATCCCTGCAGGTGCAAGGTGCGGGGCAGGCTGCAGTCCTGGCAGGCCAGAGCAGAGACCCCCAGCCTGGGCTGTGAGGAGAAGGAGTCCGTGGCCATGGGGGAGGCTATCCCGCTGCTAGATGGCTTCTGCCCATGGAGGCAGCCATTCGGGGAGGGCTCCCCTGCAGCCGGGGGCTCGCTCTCCTTCTCCTCCTCACAGCCCTGGCCATGGATCTCTGCTCCACTGGGCCAGGGCAGCCACCTTCCCTGCCCCTTGCACCTCGGTGGTGCAGGGAGCCACCAGTATCCTATTGGTGAATGCTGGGAGCCCCTGCAGCCCCGCTGTAAGCGCTGCCCTAACCCTGACCCCACCCCCACCCCCTGCTGAACTTCCTGCAACCGTAAAAATTAAAATAGTTTAAAATGGGGGGAGGGGGAATTAATAAAAATCAACATTAGTCGTGAAAACTACAAAAAAAAAAAAATCCGGATTCTGCCAAGCGAATTTATTGCCAATGTCTCCTCTCCTAGCACTGAGCACAGCAGCAAATATCAGCTCTGTTTTTACCCACAACATCTCCCTAACCCTCTCCATGCCCCAGCGAGGTCTGTGCCAGAAAGAAAAGTAAAATCCTGTAAGTAGCACGGAGGGAAGCTTAACGCGGAATAAAGGATACTCCAGTGTTTGACGAGCTCGCCTTGGACTTGGGCGATGTTAGTTCAATTCCCTCCCTAGTCACAAACTCCTCGTGTGACTTTCAGGCCAAAGTATCAAAGCTCTCTAGGTACAAAAAATGCTTATTGGTGCGGTACCTAACACCCATCAATTACAAATCCCACTGGGGTGTGTGTGTGTGTCTTTTGGTGCTGAAACACCTCTATAAATCTGTCCTTCTGGGCGTCAGGTCTCCGTCTTTAAAGCAGGGATAATAGCACCTCACAGGGCGATGGGAGGATAGAGACATTAAAGACAGTGAGGTGCCCAGATACCACAGTGATGGGGGCCAGATAATGAGCTAGGATAGCAGGGACCTGACAGGTCTTTCCTTTTTCCAAATTCTATCATTATGCTTTGGGTTGGGAGTTTGAGAGATATCATTGCCTAGTTCCCCTTGGATTCCCATGGAATCAGTTATCTAGCAAAATTATATTGCTTCAAAAATCTTGAGCTTCAAAAAGCAGGGAGGAAAAGGCTGATTTACCTTTAAGGTGGGTCAGTCACAAGCCAGAATCTCTGTTGTCACCTTCTCACTCACCGTTTCAGAGACCAGGATCCAGGTTATTCAGTCCACCTTCGCTTCCCACCGCATCCATGTTCTTTCATTTACCCAGTAAATAGACCATCATAACCTAGAAAAGCTACCAAGACTCTGTTGCCATGTCTGGTAACTTGCCCTGTGCATCATACCCTCCGCCAAATGGGGAACGTCTTCTCTGATTCGTAATATATCCTTTGGCAAGGTGCAGTCTCTTGAGGCACCTCTGCTGTGGGGAATGTAACAGGGAAGGAAAAGTTGGTATTTAGCTGACTTTTAGAAAACGTCAGTAGAGTCAAACTTCTAGTCTCAAAGGGCAAGTCCTGGAGAGGGAAGAAACTTCTAATCCTAAAACAAATCTCTCTTTTTATTGGGTGAACGCTATGGTGACTGCAAGTAATAACACATTAATTCTAGATATTACATCTGAGATATTCAGAGCTGCCTGAGTGATTTAGATTCTGAGTTCCCATCTAATTCCCTGAGGCAGCTTTGGAAATCTCAGCCTAGTTAGCTGAGCTTGCACTTTCTCTAAACCAACCTCCTGTTGCCATCAAAAGCACGAAACACAAGTACCCAGTCCCCATCCAATAAGCTTACTCAATCAGTTCAGGTAACATTTTAAAAATCATCTCAGTGATTTAGGAGCATAAATCCCATTTTCAAAAATTTCTTAGTTTCTAAGGCTTAGCAGCCTAGGTCTTCACTGAAGGTCAACAGATCTTAGGCTCCTAACTCACTTTTGATGTTCGCTTAAGTGTTTTTGAAAATGTTACCGGATTGTTACTCAGGGTATGTCTACACTACGAGGGTAGTTCGATTTCACTTAAATCGAATATGTGGAATCGATATTGCAAAGTCGAACGTGTGTGTCCACACTAAGGACAGTAATTCGACTTTGTGAGTCCACACTAACGGGGAAAGCGTCGACATTGGAAGCGGTGCACTGTGGGCAGCTATCCCACAGTTCCCGCAGTCCCCGCTGCCCATTGGAATTCTGGGTCGAGCTGCCAATGCCTTCTGGGTAAAAAAAATGTGTCTAGGGTGCTTTTGGGTAATTGTCGTCATCCGCCCGTCACTACCGCCCTCCCTCCCTCCCTGAAAGCGCCGGCGGGAAATCAGTTCGCGCACTTTTCTGGTCAGTGACAGCGCGGACGCCACAGCACTGCGAGCATGGAGCCCGCTGCGACCATCGCTGCAGTTGTGGCTGTTGTCAACGCCTCGCAGCTTATCATCCACCTTTCCCAGAGGCAGATGCAGATAAACCAGGCGAGGAGGCTACGGCACCGCGGTGAGGGTCTGAAGTCTGAGAGTAGCACAGGCCTGTCAGAAAGCACGGGACCCAGCGCCGAGGACATCACGGTGACAATGGGTCATGTGGATGTTGTGGAACGGCAATTCTGGGCACGGGAAACAAGCACGGACTGGTGGGACCGCATAGTGCTGCAGGTCTGGGATGAATCCCAGTGGCTGCGAAACTTTCGCATGCGGAAGGGGACTTTCCTTGAACTTTGTGAGTTGCTGTCCCCTGCCCTGAAGCGCAATGACACCCGGATGCAAGCAGCCCTGACTGTCCAGAAGCGAGTGGCCATAGCCCTCTGGAAGCTTGCAACGCCAGACAGCTACCGGTCAGTCACAAACCACTTTGGCGTGGGCAAATCTACCATGGGGGTTGTTGTGATGCAAGTAGCCAACGCAATCGTTAAGGTACTGCTCTCAAAGGTAGTGACCCTGGGAAACGTGGAGGTCATCATAGATGGCTTCGCCACGATGGGATTCCCAAACTGCGGTGGGGCTATAGATGGAACTCACATCCCTATCCTGGGACCGGACCACCAGGCCAGCCAGTACATCAACCGAAAGGGCTACTTTTCAATGGTGCTGCAAGCACTGGTGGACCACAGGGGACGTCTTACCAACATCAACGTCGGATGGCTGGGCAAGGTTCATGACGCTCGCGTCTTCAGGAACTCTGGTCTGTTTAGATGGCTGCAGGAAGGTATTTACTTCCCGGACCACAAAATAACTCTTGGGGAAGTGGAGATGCCTACAGTGATCCTCGGGGACCCAGCCTACCTGCTAATGCCCTGGCTCATGAAGCCCTATACTGGCGCCCTGGACACTGAAAAAGAACTGTTCAACTACCGGCTGAGCAAGTGCAGAATGGTGGTGGAGTGTGCTTTTGGCCGTCTCAAGGGGAGATGGAGAAGCTTACTGACTCGCTGTGATCTCAGCGAAACCAATATCCCCATTGTTATAGCAGCTTGCTGTGTGCTCCACAATCTCTGTGAGAGCAAGGGGGAGACCTTTATGGCGGGGTGGGAAGTTGAGGCAAATAGCCTGGCTTCCGATTACACCCAGCCAGACAGCCGGGCGATTAGAAGATCCCAGCGGGACGCGCTGTGCATCCGGGAGGCTTTGAAAGCTAGGTTCCTCAGTGAGCAGGGTAACCAGTGACTTTTACGTTTGTTTAAAGAGAAGCTGAACCTGCCACTGTTTCTTTACCCGGTTAATGTTGTCTATCCTATCCAGCTACATACCCCCTTCACCCCCTTCCAAAAAAATAAAATCAGTTTTATTTTGTTAATGAACACCGTTGTCTTTATTACTGTTTTTGCGGGAATGTTTTAAACCTGGGACGCAGACTGTGGTGGGGAGCGGGTGTAGTGTACTGATGCAAATGATGCTTCTAAACTCCAGGAATGACAGGATTCGCAGTGGTGGACTGGTTGTTTCAACGGAGCCTGCCAGCCCTCCTGAGCGGGACTGCGTTTAGGTGGGGGCTATGTGACTGTATGGCAGGGGGAGGAGGGTTACAGATCCCCTGCTGCGTGGCTCTGTGATCCAGGAAAAGGACCGCTGCATAAGATCTGCCCTCCCCCGCCACACAGTCACAGAGCACCCCCCCCCCCCACAGAACATGAAAACCACATCCCAGACTGACCAGGGTAACTAGTCACTGCACTGTGTATGTGCCCTGCTGCTGGACCTGCCCCCGCCTCTGTACCCTGCTAAAGGTGACTGTCCTGTCCAATTACCAAGCCCCTTCCCCCCCTTCAGACAGACTCTCCTCCAAAAGAACATGATGGAAACAGTAATGAACAGAAACGTATTTTTTATTAACAACCACACATGAAACTGGGGGGTGAAACTTGGACGGGGGCTTGGGTGAGGCGGGAAGGAAAGGACTTTTCAAATTTTGGGGAATGACAGCCTTCTGGTGCTTGAGCAGTCTGCAGGGGTGGAGTGAGAGTTTTCACGGACTCTGCCGCCCCTCCTTCTTTGGACTTTGGGTGAGGGGGGTATGGGACTTGGTGGCGGGGGAGGGCGGTTACTGATAGACTGCAGCGGGGCTCTGTCCTCCTGCCTCCGTTCCTGCAGAACATAAACAAGGCACTGGAGCGTGTCCGTTTGCTCCCTCATAAGTCCAAGCAGCGTTTGAGTCGCCTGCTGGTCTTCCTGCCGCCACCTCTCCTCACGTTCCATGTGTGTCCGGTGCATTTGGGACAAATTCTCCCTCCACTGGTTCTGCTGTGCTGCCTGGGCTCGGGAGCAGCCCATTAGTTCTGAGAACATGTCCTCTCGCGTCTTCTTCTTCCTCCGCCTAATGTGCGGTAGCCTCTGGGAGTGTGATGCCAGGCTGGGTTGGGAGACAGTCGCAGATGTGGCTGTGGGAAAGAGAAAAAGGTAGTGAATTCCTCCGAAGGATAAATGTAGTTGTGAACAAAGAACATAGTCTTTCTCTGTGAACAAGACCATGCACTGCACCTATCACATGCGCACTCAGGACAAGGTCGAATTTTCGGACCTCGCCTTCAGTGCCTGGGGTCTTGCACTGCCGATCTGGGAAGCGGGGCAGGACACCGGAATTTCTGTAGCAGGCAGACATGGTAAGCCGTAGACTTGTGGCTGCTTAAAACTTTAATAGTAGCACTGGCCTCCTTTCACATTGAAAGCAATGCCAGTCTCTGCTGCCAGCAATCCGGCAAGCATGAACTCTGCCCCTGTCCCACCCCCTCGCGGCTGTCCCAGGGAAAGATCCCTGTATGCTGCCCCTCTCACGCCTCCACCGCGTGGCTGTAAACCAGCGGTTACAGTTCTGTAAAGGAACGGGCAAGCAGTCCCAATACTAACAGTCCCCTACCTAATTCAAAGCAGGTCATCATGAGCGACATCACAATAATGAGGATCTCGGACAGCGATAAAGAAAGGATGCTTCGGGAAAGCCTGCAAAGACCAGGGCCGTATGCCGCCATGCTGTGCAAGGCTATGATCCCGGAGTACTTGAGGATCTCCTGGCGCGGAAACGTCTCCTACTTCGGAGGACCCAATAAGGCCGCTCTCCCCAGGAACCTGATGAACAGGCTTTCCAATTACCTCCAGGAGAGCTTCCTCGAGATGTCCCTGGAGGATTTCAGCTCTATCCCCGGACATATAGACCGCATTTTAATATAGCTGCACTGGCAGGGACTAAAGAGTGGAGCGGCTTGGGCAGCAGAATCATGCACAACCGGACACTGTTAGATTTTTTTTAAATAGTTGGGACTGAATAGTTAAGCAAACAAATCATGAAAAACACATTGTTCTTATTGTTAATATTCCAGTTCTGTTAAAAATAAATGTTTAAATGTTTAAAACACTTACTGCTTGATCCTTCCCCTGAATCTGTGTCCGGGTTAAATGCTGGGGACGGTTGGTAGGGGATCTCTGTAAGGGTGATGAAGAGATCCTGGCTGTCGGGGAAATCAGCTTGGTAAGCGCTGTCGACTGCCTCGTCCTCCTCATCTCCTTCCTCATCTTCCCCGTCCGCTAACATGTCCGAGGAAGCGGCCGTGGACAATATCCCATCCTCAGAGTCCACGGTCAGTGGTGGGGTAGTGGTGGCGGCCGCACCTAGGATGGAATGCAGTGCCTCGTAGAAACGGGATGTGTGGGGCTGGGATCCGGATCATCCGTTTACCTCTTTGGTCTTCTGGTAGCCTTGTCTCAGCTCCTTGATTTTCACGCGGCACTGCGTTGCATCCCGGCTGTATCCTCTCTCTGCCATGGCTTTAGAGATCTTCTCGTAGATCTTTGCATTCCGTCTTTTGGAGCGCAGCTCGGAAAGCACGGACTCATCGCCCCACACAGCGATGAGCTCCAACACTTCCCAATCAGTCCATGCTGGGGCCCTCTTTCTATTCTGGGATTGCACGGCCATCTCTGCTGGAGAGCTCTGCATCGTTGCCAGTGTTGCTGAGCTCGCCACGATGTCCAAACAGGAAATGAGATTCAAACTGCCCAGACAGGAAAAGGAATTCAAATTTTCCCGGGGCTTTTCCTGTGTGGCTGGTCAGAGCATCCGAGCTCGGACTGCTGTCCAGAGCGTCAACAGAGTGGTGCACTGTGGGATAGCTCCCGGAGCTATTAGCGTCGATTTCCATCCACACCAAGCCTAATTCGATATGGCCATGTCGAATTTAGCGCTACTCCCCTCGTTGGGGAGGAGTACAGAAGTCGAATTTAAGAGACCTCTATGTCGAACTAAATAGCCTCGTGGTGTGGACGGGTGCAGGGTTAATTCGATGTAACGGCGCTAAATTCGACATAAACGCCTAGTGTAGACCAGGTCTTAGATAAAATGCAGAAACAACAACGTGCTTCACTCATTTAGGCTGGGATTTAGAAAGGGGTAATGTACTCAATAAACATCCAACTCCCATGACATTGCTATGAGAGTTTGGCACCTAACTCCCTTAGGCTTCTTGGAAAAGCCCAGACCATGGAAGCATGAAGGTCAGAGACCTGAGATTATAAAGTGCAAATAGTTTCTTCCCAAATCCCTGACAAGTTTCACGATCATGTGGCTCTTCAGTGCCTCAACAATTATATATATTAGATAATCTTGTACCAGAACTATAGGCCTCTAATTGGTCTGTTAGAGAGTTTGATAAGCAACAGAACAGTACTGATTCCATGCCGCAAAGGACAGTGTTATACATTCACACATGGTCTGATTTGGGTATAGTCAATATAATCATTTCATTTGTGTGTATTGCAATACATTCTACAACTAGACTCCAAAATAGTCCTTTTTCAGCATGAAGCTTGACATACTGTCACTTCTTGCCCTAAAGGAAACGATTGTTCCAGCCTTTACAGAAGAATACAAATATTCACTTATTTCTGAATGCAAAACAAACTAGAAGATTGTTATTCCCAGTCCTCTTCTAGGATAGACCTGGATCTTCACACACCATGGCTTACATTTTTATTTCCAAGTTTATTGACTCTTAATAACTCTACTTATTAATGACAGGTTTCAGAGTAGCAGCCGTGTTAGTCTGTATCCGCAAAAATAACAGGAGTACTTGTGGCACCTTAGAGACTAACAAATTTATTAGAGCATAAGCTTTCGTGGGCTACAACCCACTTCTTCGGATGCAACTTATTAAGTAATCCTGCCATGAGTGCAGAGGACTTGATTAGATGACCTATTGAGGTCCCTTCCAGTCCTATACTTCTATGATTCTACGAATGCAAAGGACAGTTAACTTGAATTATTGGAGTTTGTTCAATGCCATGAATGTACTGATGTATTTTCTTAGGGACTCCCACTAGGTCTCCACCCAAATTTTGCAGCAGTATAACTGTTTTGTTAGTAGTGTGTTTTTGTTATGGAAATAGTTCTATGGGTACAACCTCTAGTGCGGACGCAATTTACCAATATAAAGGTGCCTTGTACTGGTATAGCTTATTCCCCTTCCCCTAGGGGGATGAACTACACTAATATCAGAACATTTATATCGGTATAATTGTGTCCAGTGGGTGTAGATGAGTGGCCCCCTCAGGGCATTCCCTGGAGCCTTAGAGCAGCCCAGAATGCAGCCCCTCAACGAAGTTTTCTATCTTCATTCCCCAAATAAATTCCACACCGTTTTTTTTCCAGTCCAATCACAACAGTCCCTATTTAGGTTTCATTTCTTAACTTAAAGTTCAAAACTAAACCCAGAAGTCTTCCCTCCAGCTGCATACATCCAAACTCCCCCTGTCTGGTCTCAGTCCTTCCTGCCTTAGCAGGCTACTCCCAGCTCTTCTTAGCTGGAGCAATTCCCCCAGTACCAGGGTTTTCCCTCACCCACTTTTTGAAGTTTCACTTCAGCCTCCTGAGCTTTGCTCTTAGCCCTTGTCTACACTACAAAGCTAAGCTGACTTAACTTACATTGACATACAGCCACCACTTTAATTAAACCACTGTTGCATGTCCACACTATGCTCCTACTATCGGCAGAGCGGCATCCACACTAGCAGCTCTTGCATCGACACAGAGAGCAGTGCACCACGAGTAGATATCCTACTGTGCAACTGGCTGCAGGGTGCTTTGGGAAGGGTTTGCAATGCCTCATGGGGGCAGGTGCAGCGTCACATGATGCAGGTTTCTCATTCCAAGGGCATCCTATTAGATTACCAGCCACTTTTCAACTGCTCTGGTAACCTGCACCCCAGCCATCTCTGTCAGAAAGCATGGATCCTGCACTGCTGTTCAGTATTGTGCTGTGCATTGTGAACACAAGTCTATAAGAGGGGCTCAGCGAGGGGGCTATTCAGCTGAGGGATGCCTGGAAGGAGCATTTTAACACTGAACCACAGTGATGTGTGTGGCTGTAGTGTGCTGAGCCTGGCAGTGTTTGTTTGCACCGTGCTATGAACCTTGCAATGATTGCTGTGTGTGCCCGAAAGAAGCCCACAGAAGTGTGTGTGAGGGAGAGGAGGTTGTGTGTGTGTGTATGAGTGAGAGAGAGAAAGATACCAAGTGTGAGTTGGAGACGTGTGTGTGTTGGGGGAGGGGAGAGTGTGTGTGTGTGTGTGAGTGAGAGAGAGAGAGAGAGACAGAGTGTGAGTTGGGGAAGTGTGTGTGTTGGGGGAGAGTGAGTGTGTTGCATGCTGTCTCTTTAAGTATAGCACTCACTAGCCTGAACACTTGCTCAGACAGCAGCCAGAAACAACCAATCTAGGTGCCCCCCGGTTCCCACATCCCAGCTCAGTGGAGACCAGTACCCCAGCGGGGGAGGGGGACACCCCAACATCAGCCCCCACCTCCCTCCCTGGCTCTGCACAGCACATCTTTCCCCCCCTTCGCCCCACATCACCTGCCCTGCCTGCCTGCCGCTGCGGTCCTAGTGTCGGGGGGAGCTGGATTCTGTGATTCCCTCCCAGTTCTCCCACAGAAGGGGGTAGATAACAGGAGGTATGACAACAAAGACGACAGAAAGAGAAGACTTAGTTTAGTTCTTTTATTGCATGATGCTTTTGGTAATAGATAGACAGTTATTGGGGTCACCGAAAAAAGGGTAAAACATAAGAAGGAACTGGTGGGAAAATATCACCTGAGAATTGAAGGAATTCTCAGGACATTGGTTTTGCTATACATATACAGGCTGCGTTTTCCCATAAGAGGCTGATGTTAGTCACCCAAATCCTATGGACAGTGAATGGAAGTGGGGCACGTAACATCTTTAGGTACCATTGTCTATTACAACTGGACATGGTGGAGTGGACAGTGCACTGGACTAGGACTCTGGATAGTTGGTTTCTTTGCCTGTCCCTGCCACTAGCCCACTGAGTGACTCTGGGTAGGTAACTTCACCTATTTTTGCCATCGTTTCCCAGCTAGAACATGAGGATAAGGATGTAGAGCTAGGGCTAGAGTCACAAAGTCTCCCCTTTAGGCCTCTGAATCCCAGAATCCAGCCCCCTGGGATACACAAAATCCTGCTGAGCTGCTGGCAAACCCTGTAGGCACCTAAGTGTTTGCAGTAAAAGGGCCGTAGGCCCCTATGCTTCTGCCTCTGGACATGCCCCCTGCAGCCCCACACCAGGCACCTGGACGGTGAAGCTCCAGAGCGATGTACAGACCTGGGGAAGATGGGCATTCCCCTGTCTGGCTCACTTGCTGGGCCCAATCTGGCAACTGAGGTGCCCAGATGCTTTTGAAAATCACACTTGGCACCCAAATATCCTGAAAAACTGACCCGAAATCTTTGCAGAAAATGGGCAAATAATAGGCCTGGAATGGTGTCCTGTGTTCTGTGGCACAGGTTAGAGGGTTTCCTTTTGCTTTTCTGTTCATTTGGAAAGAAACCTGGGGATGAAATACACTAAGAAACAAAAGTTAATTATACAATTTCCTAACACTGGAGTTCCATGGTGACGTTGTAACTCAATACTTTATAATGTAGGTTTTATATTTTTATATATGTATGTGTGTGTGTATATGTATATAAGTCTCTCACCCTACAATGAATGGGTGCTCAGCATTCCAGCTCAGTCCATTTTCCCTGCACCCTCTCACTGAGCACAATCTTCCCTCATTGTCTGAACTTAGAGCAGCCACAAGTTCAAATCACCCACCAACCCAGTAGTACTCACCTGTGGCATCTCACATAGACCTCTTAAAACCTGTGAAACCATTCTTTTTAGGATCTGTCCATCTCCACCTTCTCCCAGAGCATGACACGAAGCCCAAGGGAGCTAAAGGAAACACGGCCTTCAACTACAGTAGGCTTCGGCTCAGGCCCCAGAACAGCCTGTGTTGTATCTATTTTATTTTAACCTAAGGAATGTGATCGGCTAGCATTATCCAAACATAGATTTCCTGCAAGCTTTCCTCAGGGCCTCCTTGACCTCTTTGTTTCTCAAGCTGTAGATGAGGGGATTGACCAGGGGAGTCAGGACAGTGTAGACGACAGAGAGAACTTTCTTGAAGTCTCTCAGGGTGTTGGTTGTTGGGAACATATAGACAATCAGTAGAGTTCCATAATACATGGTCACCACAATGAGGTGGGAGGAGCAGGTGGAAAAGGCCTTTTGCCTCCCAGTGGTGGAAGGGATTCTCAGGATGGTCACAATGATGCAGATGTAGGACATCAAGGTAAGTAGGAATGGGACCAGTAAGAAAATCAAGCTGAGTGTGAAAGCCAACATTTCCATCATCTGAGGATCATTGCAGGAGAGTTTTACAAGGGGGATAAGATCACAAAAGAAATGGTCAATACCATTGGGACCACAGAAAGACAACTGGGATGTTGACAATGTTGTTATGCTACTAACTAGGAAGCCACCTATCCAAGAGCCACCTGCAAGCTGGAAGCAAGACCTGCCACTCATACGGGCTGCATAGTGAAGTGGTTTGCCTATGGCTAAATACCGATCATAAGACATCACCGATAAAAGAAGGCATTCGGTGGCAACCATAGAAGCAAAGAAATAATATTGTGTGAGACACCCACTGAATGAAATAGTCCTAACCTCAGTCAGGAGACTGGCCAGCATCCTAGGTAGGATGGTGGAGGTGTAGCAGGTCTCCAAGCAGGACAAGTTCCCCAGAAAGAAGTACATGGGCGTGTGAAGGTCCTGATCGGCCACAATTAGCACCACGATGAGGATATTCCCGGCCATGGTTGCAATGTAGATCACTAGAAACAGCAGGAAAAGAAGGATTTGCAGTTCAGGGAGAGTGCCGAATCCCAGGAGGATGAATTCTGTGATGGATGTTTCATTTCCCTGTTCTGGGTTCGCCATGGGGTGTGTCTATGGGAAAGAAAATTAACTCTGTGATATAAATGAACAACATTTACGCAATAAAATGTTAGTATTCTTTTCTTCGTCTTCCTCTGCTGGCTACTGGAACAATAACTGAGTGGAAAATGGAGGCCAAGGGAGGGAAAATGCCATCTCTTGATCCCTGGGACAGATTTCATCTATGAGCAGACTGCAGGTTAAACAAAATGTTAATCTCTCTGGAAACACATGTAATAACTTGAGAGATGTCATCATGCATTCGTATACTATACTGATTGGACTGAGATACAACAGTACATAAACACAGATAGATATTGGTTCAAATAGTCACACATTTCACTTCCTGGTGTATTAAAGCAGAACAATGTCCTCTTATAGACTGGACTTCCACTGACGGAATGGGTCAGGATTTTATATTTTAGAGGAAGCTGCAACAAAGATGCAAACCAAGCAACTAGGGCTGGTATTGCAATGGTTAGGCAGCCAAGTCCAAGTGAATTTGCACTGTAAATGGGCAGTCTAACTCTATTAAAGCCATTTGAAAATGTTTATCATCAGACAAATACCTGTTCTTCCCTAGGACAATATTTCATTGTCCTGCAATTGGACACTATACATATAGAGACGTAATCTTAATTAAAAATAAAGAAAAAAAAAAGTACAACAATAAACCACCATTTTATCTAGTAATTTATCATCTATTGCAAGGAAAAATTCTGTATAAATTTTCAAATTTGTAAGAAATGTGCTATTTTCATATTGTGAGAGTGGTGTAGAACCCAAATTTCCATGTCATTGGCAATTCCATGATTTAAAGGTTGGTTTTCTTTCCAATTTTGACTTTTCAAAAATGTATTTATCTATTTTTAATTTTATTTCTAGATTATTTTAATTTTATATTACATTTCATTTTATAGTTATTTCAATTTGTTTCTATTAATTTATATTTATATTATTTTTATATTATTTCATAAAACTGTATACAATAACTTTTATCCTAAACAAAATTTTGTAGAAATTCATTTTTTCCCATGGAAGATTTTAACCTCAATTAACAAAACTTTTTCCCATTAAAATTGCCAATCAGAAATTTTTAGCAGCTCTACATATTCTTCTTTATCTTTGGTTAAAAAAAATATTATTTCTCTCTCTCTCTTTGTTTATGGCTATCTAGTCTGCCATTATTTATCCTTATTAACTGCTAAATAAGGACCTGATCCTGCATAGAGTTATGCATAGTGTTAATTTTACAAATCGAAAATAGTTTTGTTCCATCTGAGCCTTCTCCCACGGAAGTAAAAGATAAAATTTCCACTGCCTTCAAAGATGGGGCCTGTTGATTTCATTGGAATTTGGACAGCTAACATCTTGAGCCTACTTTAAAACGTATAGCTCGGTTTGGCAGGATTTGATTTCAATCGATAGACATTGGTAAATGTCGATATCAGCTGACACACTGAAATCAACAGAAAATATCGGTAATAGGCAGTGTTAGTGCAGCCTCCCCCCGTGCCTTGCGCTCACAGAGATGGGTGTCACCAGTCCTGTGGCTGTGCAGGGAGCCCTCTGCCCCCGGCTGTCATGGGGGTGAGTGAGTGGGGCAGTGACAGCAGAGCTGCTGAGGGCTCCCTGCACAGCTGCATGGATGGTGACAACCATCCCTGCAGGTGCAAGGTGAGGGGCAGGTTGAGGTCCTGGTGGGCCAGAGCTGAGACACCCAGCCTGGGCTGAGAGGAGGAGGATGAGTCTGTGTCTTTGGGGAAGGCCATCCTGCTGGATGGCTTCTGTCCATGGATGGAGCCATTCAACTGGGGTAGCCTGTGCCATGACCTGGGGCACATCATTCTTCAAAAAGTCATGGAAGATGGGAGAGATTCCAGAAGCCTGGAAAAGGGCAAATATAGTGCCAATCTATAAAAAGGGAAATAAGGACAACACGGTGAATTACAGACCAGTCAGCTTAACTTCAGTACCCGGAAAGATAATGGAGCAAATAATTAAGCAATCAATTTGATAGATTCAATAGAGATCACAAGCTAAATATAAGTCGACAGCGTAACACTGTTGCAAAAAAAGCAAACATCATTCTGGGAGGTATTAGCAGGAGTGTTGTAAGCAAGACATGAGAAGTAATTCTTCCGCTCTACTCCACGCTGATTAGACCTCAACTGGAGTATTGTGTCCAGTTCTGGGTGCCACATTTCAGGAAAGATGTGGACAAATTGGAGAAAGTCCAGAGAAGAGCAACAAAAATGATGAAAGGTCTAGAAAACATGACCTATGAGGAAAGATTGAAAACATTGGGTTTGTTTAGCCTGGAGAAGAGAAGACAGAGTGCACATGATAACAGTTTTCAACTACATAAAAGGTTGTTGCAAGGAGGAAGGAGAAAAATTGTTCTCCTTAACCTGTGAGGATAGGACAAGAAGCAATGGGCTTAAATTGCAGCTAGGGCGGTTTAGGTTGAACATTAGAAAACTTCCTAACTGTCAGAGTGGTTAAGCACTGGAACAAATTGCCTAGAGAGGTTGTGGAATCTCCATCATTGTAGATTTTTAAGAGCAGGTTGGACAAACACCTTCCAGGAATGGTCTAGATAATACTTAGTCCTGCCATGAGGCAGGGCACTGGACTAGATGAACACTCAAGATCCTTTCCAGTCCTATGATTCTGTGATTCTCCTCTACGTCACAACCCTGGACATAGATCTCTGTTCCACTGGGTTAGAGCAACCGCCTTCCCTGCACCTGTCACCCTGGTGTCTTGGACCTCTCGGCAGTGCAGTGAGCCAACTGTATCTCCTCTCTCACTGCTGGGAGCCCCTGGAAGCCCTGCTGTCAGCACTGTCCAAAACCCTGACCCACAACCTACCTCCCACAGAATTTTTCTGCAACAGTAAAAATTAAAAGTTAAAAATTGAAAAAAATAAAAATCAACATTAGTCATCAAAATTGCAAACAAACAAACAAATAAAAAAAACCCCAAATTCCGCCAAGTCTACTCATATCCAATGTTTCCTCCCCTAGCACTGAGCACAGCAGCAAATATCAGCCGTGTTGTACCCACATCATCTCGTTAACCCTCTCCATGCCCCAGCAAGGTCTGTGCCAGAAAGAAAGGCAAAATCTTGTGTGTAGCACAGAGGGAAGCTCCAAGTGGAACATGGGACACTCCAGTGTTTGACGAGCTCACTTTGGACTTGGGAGATCAATTCCCTCCTTTGTGACAAACTCTTAGTGTGACCCTCAGGCCAGATTTTGAAAGCTCTGTACATACCTAACAATGTACACTGGTGCCTGAGTAGGTACAGTACCTAACACCCATGGATTTCAAATCCCACTAGGGGTGTCTGTGTCTTTAGGTGCTGAAATACCTCTATAAATCTGTCCCTCTGGGTGTAAGGTCCTCATATGTAAAGCTGGGGTAATAGCACCTTACGGGGCAATGGGAAGATAGCTACATTCAGTACAGTGAGGTGCCCAGATACCATGGTGATGGGGGGCAGAGAAGGAGCTAGGATAGCAGTGACCTGACAGGTCTTTTCTTTTTCCAAATTCAGTCATTTTGCTTTGGGTTGGGAGTTTGAGGGAGATCATTGCCAAATTCCCCTTATATTCCCATGGAATTAGTTACCTAGCAAACTTACATGACTTCACAAACCTTAAGCTTCAAGAATCAGGGAGGAAAAGGCTGATTTACCTCTAAGGCGGGTCAGTCACAAGTCAGAGTCTCTGTTGTCACCTCCTCAATCAGCATGTCATGGACGAGGATCCAGGTTATTCAGTCCATATTCTCTCCCCACTGCATCCACATACTTCCATGTTCCCAGTAAATTGAACATCTTAACCCAAAACACCTACCAAGGCTCTGTTGCCATGTCTGATAAAGTGCCCTGTGCCTCATATCCTCCACCAAAATGGGAATGTCTTTCCTGATTCATTATATATCTTTCTGTGGCAAGGTGCAGTCTCCTGAGGCACCTCTGCTGTGGGGAATGTAATAGGGAAGGAAAAGTTGGTATTTGGTTTATTTTTAGAAAACGTCAGTAGAGTCAAACTTCTAGTCTCCAAGGGAAAGTCCTCGAGAGGGAAGAAATTTCTAATCTTAAAACAAATCTCTCTCTGTTGGGTGAATGCTATGGTGACTGTAAAGAAATAACATATTAATTCTAGAAATAAGGTTTACAGCTGAGACTTTCAGAGCTGCCTGAGTGATTTAGACACTGAATTCGCATCTATTTCCCTTAGGCAGCTTTGAAAATCTCAGCATAGTTAGCTGAACTTTCATTTTCTCTAAAAAAAACCTACTGTTGCCCTCAAGAGCACGAAACGTAAGTACCTAGTCCCCATCCAATAAGCGTATTCAATCAATCCAGGTAACATTTTAAAAAGTGTCTAAGTGATTTAGGAGCCTAAATCCCATTTTCAATAGTGTTTTGGTTACTATGGTTTAGCAGTCTAAGTCTTTACTGAAAGTCAACAGGATTTAGTCTCCTAAGTCACTTTTGATGTTTGCTTAAGTGTTTTTGAAAAAGTTACCTGATTGTTACTCAGATAAAATGCAGATAGAACAAGGTGCTTTACACATTTAGGTTGGGATTTTCAAAGGGGGCAATGTACACAATAAACACCCATCTCCCATGACATTGCTATAAGAGTTTGGCACCTAACGTTCTTAGCCTTCTTGGAAAAGCCCACACCATGGAAGCGTGAAGGTCAGAGACCTGAGATTATAAAGTGCAAATAGTTTCTTCATAAATCCTTGACAAGTTTAAGGGTCATGTGGATCTTCAGTGCCACAGTAATTATACATATTAGATAATCTTGTACCAGAAATACAGGCCTCTATTTGGTCTGTTAGAGCATTTGATAACCAACAGAACAGGACAGATTCCATCTCATAAAGGATAGTGTTATACATTCACACTAGCCAATTCATGGTCTGATTTGGGTACAGTCAATATAATCATTTCAGTTGTATGTATTGCAATATATTCTGCAACTTCACTCCAAAACTGTCCTTTTTCACCATGTAGTTTTTGACATACTATCACTTCTTGCTCTGAAGGAGTTTTTGTTCCAGCCTTAACGGAAGAATACAAAGATGCACTTATTTCTGAAAGCAAAACAAACTAGAAAACTGTTAGTCCCAGTCATCTACTAGTATAAATTGCTCCCTAATCGTGTAATAAGGTCTCATTCCAATTTAACACCGGTGTGAATAATTGTGAATAACTGTGTGTCACCAAAGCTTTGTTGTTCATAATGCCCAAATGTGGAATATTTGTGGCTCACATCATTGTATTTTGGAAAAAGAGGTTTCTTTTTTTGTTTTGTTTTTTAATTAATCTCTGGCAAAACTATTGCAGACAGGGATGAAATTCCATTGAAGGATACATGGCTAATCTGAATATTGACTATAATACTGGAATAGACCTGAAGCTTATCATACTGTGGCTTAAATATTTAATTCCAAGTTTATTGACTCTTAATCATTTAAGGAATATTTTTAACTGAAATCACAGGTTTAAAAACAATTACTGTCTATTTGCCTTTCCCTGTGATCAGCTGCCATTTATAGATCATTAGCAAGGCTACATAAAACATTGGCTACGTTAGCCTCGGCTTCCCCTGATGACCGTTATACAGTAAGGCCA
Organism: Emys orbicularis; assembly: GCF_028017835.1. NCBI lineage: Eukaryota > Metazoa > Chordata > Testudines > Emydidae > Emys > Emys orbicularis. The sequence goes on along the minus strand of NC_088695.1, from coordinate 15,498,393 downwards.
CCCCTTCCGCAGCCTTCAGCCTCTGCTATCCCTAGTATCCATGCTACAGCAGAGCTGCCCCTTTCCCATCCCTCACGCTCCGCTGCCCCCAGTGCTGCTTTGCCCCAGGTACATTCTTGCATGTGCAGCTGACACTGTACAAAAACAGATCATACACAGTACAATGCTGCAAAAAAAAAAAAAAAAAAACACCCCAAGCATCATTCTGGGATGTATCAGCAGGAGTGTTGTAAGCAAGACATGAGAAGCAATGCTTTCACTCTATACCATGCTGATAAGGCCTCAGCTGTAGTAGTATGTCCAATTCTGGGCACCACATTTCAGGAAAGATGTGAACAAATAGGAGAAAGTCCAGAGGCGCACAGCAAAAATGATTAAAGGTCCAGAAAACATGACCTATGAGGGAAGTTTGAAAAATTTGGGTTTATTTAGTCTGGAGAAGAGAAGACTGACAGGGGACATGATAACAGTTTTCAAGTACATAAAAGATTGTTACAAGGAGGAGGGTGAAATTTGTTCTCCTTAACCTCTGAAGATAGGACAAGAGCAATGGGCTTAAATTGCAGCAAGGGAGCTTTAGTTTGGACATTAGGAGTATCTTCCTAACCGTTAGGGTAGTTAAGCACTGGAACAAATTGCCTAGAAAGATTGTGGAATCTCTGTCATTGGAGGTTTTTAAGAGCAGGTTAGACAAACACCTGTCAGAAATGCTCTGAAACCCTCTTGGAAGCTGCCACCTGATGTGCCAAGACTACTTCTGCCCCTGCTTTCCTGCCCTGTCAGCTTAGGACTTCAGTGCCCTCCCTGTCTTGAGCCAGACCCACTAGCCTGCTGCAAACCCAGATCCAGGGTCTGAATTACTTACCCCTCAGCTGCAGGCTTATCCTGAAAGCAGTTAACAGAAGTGTTCTTGTCTTTAACACTCAGATGCCCAACTCCCAATGGGATCTAAACCCAAATAAATCCCCAAATAAAACCCAAATAAAACTCATAAATTGTTCGCCCTCTATAACACTGACAGAGAGATAAGCACAGCTGTTTGCCCCCCCCCCCCCGCCCCCCAGATATTAATACATACTCTGGGTTAATTAATAAGCAAAAAGTGATTTTATTAAATACAGAAAGTAGGATTTAAGTGATTTCAAGTAGTAACAGACAGAACAAAGTGAATTACCAAGTAAAATAAAATAAAACACACAAGTCTATGTCTAATACAGTAAGAAACTGAATACAGATAAGATCTCACCCTCAGAAATGTTTCAATACGTTTCTTTCACAGTCTGGACACCTTCCTAGTCTGGGCACAATCCTTTCATAGAATCATAGAATATCAGGGTTGGAAGGGACCTCAGGAGGTCATCTAGTCCAACCCCCTGCTCAAAGCAGGACTGTGGGGTTCCATGCGGAGCGGATAAAGCACACGACCAATGTGGTTGCAAGCTGACTCAAGCTGACTCTGAATCCTGTTTATTGCAAGCTTTCTTTTATAGTCTTTCTCAACATTACATAACACAATTAGGCTATAATCACACATCTACTGATTGGACAAGAAGGAGAATCATGTGTTCATCACAAGTATAGCCCCACACCGATTGGTTCAATCGTTCCTTACATAAGGCCTCATCTTATATAACCACCAGGGGGCCTTACATAAGGCCTCGTCTTATATAACCACCAGGGGGCCTTACATAAGGCCTCATCTTATATAACCACCAGGGGGCCTTACATAAGGCCATGATTTATTGCCAGGCAAGTGTCCCATCGTGACCCTTACCCTCTCATGGAACTTTACATCCCCACACCTCCCCCCTTTTTCTTAAATAAGGAAGTACAGCATTATCAGGTGTCTAGGCTGTGACAAACAATAAGTGCAGGTCCGGTATCACTACTGGATAAGCCGCGGGCGCAAATTCCCCATCTATATGGGCTTCCCTAATAAGTCCGTGCCAACGCCTTACGGGGTCCGGGGGGCCCGAGCCGCCCGGGATATTGTTCGAAGCATGTCGCAGGGTGGAAACATCGGATGAAACTGTATATGGTCATCTGTTAGCTTCTGGCACTTTACAATGTTATTCAAGTCAGCACCCATTAAATTTGTCACAAGATACACTTCATTAAAATTTTCTATTGAAGTTGCTGGTATAACAAAAAACCCGCGTCTTTGTCCCCATTTCAGCAATCGGGACAACGCGTCAGAGGGAAGCTTCTCTCCCTTTTTTTTTCAGCGATGCGTAATAAAAAATCATGCACCGTCTCCTCCTCTGCAGACAAAGCAGAGCCCATTTTATGGAATGCAGCCGCTCACCTGTGAGCTCACGAACGCCTCTCTCGGACGACCAGGAGCCGGTATCCTCCGGTACCTCCTGCCGCGGCCGCCATCGAATGCAGCCGCTCACCTGTGAGCTCACGAACGCCTCTCTCGGACGACCAGGAGCCGGTATCCTCCGGTACCTCCTGCCGCAGCTGCCATCAAATGCAGCCGCTCACCTGTGAGCTCACGAACGCCTCTCTCGGACGACCAGGAGCCGGTATCCTCCGGTACCTCCTGCCGCGGCTGCCATCGAATGCAGCCGCTCACCTGTGAGCTCACGAACGTCTCTCTCGGACGACCAGGAGCCGGTATCCTCCGGTACCTCCTACCGCGGCTGCCACCTCCGCCTTTTCCCACCGAACGCTTCAGTCGGCTGTGTTTGCATACGTGATAGGAGAATTTGGACAGTCTTTATTTGCATCCCTAATTTCTTTAGTTTCCATGGCTGCATCCTCACTTTTTTCAGTTTCTGTGGCTGCAGATGTTTTTATATATTTCATTCTTTTTGTTCTGGTGTAAGGTTCTTCTGCATGTTTACATTTTTGTTTCTTTATATGTGTTTGTTTTTCTTCTTCATTATGATTACCATTTCCATTTATTTCCACCCGAGCTGTATTATCCCTCTCATGCTTTTTCTTCTTCTTCTTCCTCTCTGCATTATTGCTTTTGGAAGTTTCCTCATTTTCATCTTCAGTACCTTCCTTTTCTTTTTTAGGCTTTAATCGGCTGCCTTGATGTCCAAGCCGAATCACGTTGGGGTCACCATTTGTGGGGAACCGATGCGGGTCGGATAAAGCACACGACCAATGTGGTTGCAAGCTGACTCAAGCTGACTCTGAATCCTGTTTATTGCAAGCTTTCTTTTATAGTCTTTCTCAACATTACATAACACAATTAGGCTATAATCACACATCTACCGATTGGACAAGAAGGAGAATCATGTGTTCATCACAAGTATAGCCCCACACCGATTGGTTCAATCGTTCCTTACATAAGGCCTCATCTTATATAACCACCAGGGGGCCTTACATAAGGCCTCATCTTATATAACCACCAGGGGGCCTTACATAAGGCCTCATCTTATATTACCACCAGGGGGCCTTACGTAAGGCCATGATTTATTGCCAGGCAAGTGTCCCATCGTGACCCTTACCCTCTCATGGAACTTTACATCCCCACACAGGACCTAACCCCAACTAAATCATCCCAGCCAGGGCTTTGTCAAGCCTGACCTTAAAAACCTCTAAGGAAGGAGATTCCACCACCTCCCTAGGTAACACATTACAGTGCTTCACCACCCTCCTAGTGAAAAAGTGTTTCCTAATATCCAACCTAAACCTCCCCCACTGCAACTTGAGACCATTACTCCTTGTTCTGTCATCTGCTACCATTGAGAACAGTCTAGATCCATCCTCTTTGGAACCCCCTTTCAGGTAGTTGAAAGCAGCTATCAAATCCCCACTCATTCTTCTCTTCTGAAGACTAAACAATCCCAGTTCCCTCAGCCTCTCCTCATAACTCATGTGCTCCAGCTCCCTTATCATTTTTGTTGCCCTCCGCTGGACTCTTTCCAATTTTTCCACATCCTTCTAGTAGTGTGGGGCCCAAAACTGGACACAGTACTCCAGGAGAGGCCTCCCCAATGTTGAATAGAGGGGAACGATCACATCCCTCGATCTGCTGGCAATGCCCCTACTTATACAGCCCAAAATGACGTTAGCCTTCTTGGCAACAAGGGCACACTGTTGACTCATATCCAGCTTCTCGTCCACTGTAACCCCTATGTCCTTTTCTGCAGAACTGCTGCCTAGCCACTCGGTCCCTAGTCTGTAACAGTGAATGGGGTTCTTCTGTCCTAAGTGCAGGACTCTGCACTTGTCCTTGTTGAACCTCATCAGGTTTCTTTTGGTCCAATCCTCTAATTTGTCTAGGTCCCTCTGTATCCTATCCCTACCCTCCAGCGTATCTACCACTCCTCCCAGTTTAGTGTCATCTGCAAACTTGCTGAGAGTGCAGTCCACGCCATCCTCCAGATCATTAATGAAGATATTGAACAAAAGTGGCCCCAGGACTGACCCTTGGGGCACTCCGCTTGAAACCGGCTGCCAACTAGACATGGAGCCGTTGATCACTACCCGTTGAGCCCGACAATCTAACCAGCTTTCTATCCACCTTATAGTCCATTCATCCAGCCCATACTTCTTTAACTTGCTGGCAAGAATACTGTGGGAGACCGTATCAAAAGCTTTGCTAAAGTCAAGGAATAACACATCCACTGCTTTCCCCTCATCCACAGACCCAGTTATCTCCTCATAGAAGGCAATTAGGTTAGTCAGGCATGACTTGCCCTTGGTGAATCCATGCTGACTGTTCCTGATCACTTTCCTCTCCTCTAAGTGTTTCAGAATTGATTCCTTGAGGACCTGCTCCATGATTTTTCCAGGGACTGAGGTGAGGCTTACTGGCCTGTAGTTCCCCGGATCCTCCTCCTTCCCTTTTTTAAAGATGGGCACTACATTAGCCTTTTTCCAGTCATCCGGGACCTCCCCCGATCACCATGAGTTTTCAAAGATAATGGCCAATGGCTCTGCAATCAGATCCGCCAACTCCTTTAGCACCCTCGGATGCAACGCATCCAGCCCCATGGACTTGTGCTCGTCCAGTTTTTCTAAATAGTCCCGAACCACTTCTTTCTCCACAGAGGGCTGGTCACCTTCTCCCCATACTGTGCCGCCCAGTGCAGCAGTCTGGGAGCTGACCTTGTTCGTGAAGACAGAGGCAAAAAAATCATTGAGTACATTAGCTTTTTCCACATCCTCTGTCACTAGGTTGCCTCCCTCATTCAGTAAGGTGCCCACATTTTCCTTGACTTTATTCTTGTTGCTAACATACCTGAAGAAACCCTTCTTGTTACTCTTAACATCTCTTGCTAGCTGCAACTCCAAGTGTGGTTTGGCCTTCCTGATTTCACTCCTGCATGCCTGAGCAATATTTTTATACTCCTCCCTGGTCATTTGTCCAATCTTCCACTTCTTGTAAGCTTCTTTTTTGCTTTTAAGATCAGCAAGGATTTCACTGTTTAGCCAAGCTGGTCGCCTGCCATACTTACTATTCTTTCTACACATCGGGATGGTTTTTTCCTGCAACCTCAATAAGGATTCTTTAAAATACAGCCAGCTCTCCTGGACTCCTTTCCCCCTCATGTTATTCTCCCAGGGGATCCTGCCCATCAGTTCCCTGAGGGAGTCAAAGTCTGCTTTTCTGAAGTCCAGGGTCCGTATTCTGCTGCTCTCCTTTCTTCCTTGTGTCAGGATCCTGAACTCGACCATCTCATGGTCACTGCCTCCCAGGTTCCCATCCACTTTTGCTTCCCCTACTAATTCTTCCCGGTTTGTGAGCAGTAGGTCTAGAAGAGCTCTCCCCTGGTACAGCCCTTGTTCCAGCTCAGGTGGTAGCTAGGGGATTCCTCATGATGGCTCCTCCTCTTTGTTCTGTTCCACCCATTTATATATATTGCATAAGGTGGGAATCCTTTATCCCTCTGGGTTCCCACCCATCCCCCTTCTCAATGGAAAAGCACCAGGTTAAAGATGGATTCCAGTTCAGGTGACATGATCACTTGTCACTGTAAAACTTCATTACCCACGTGCCAGCACACAGTATACAGGAACGCTTATAGGTAAAACAGAGCCATCTGCAGTCAATTGTCCTGGTTAATGGGAGTCATCAAGATTCCAAACCACCATTAATGGCCCACACTTTGCATAATTACAATAGGCCCTCAGAGTTATATTTCATATTTCCATTTTCAGATACAAGAGTGGTACATTTATACAAAGAGGATGATCACACTCAGTAGATTATAAGCTTTGTAATGATACCTTACAAGAGACCTTTTGCATGAAGCATATTCCTGTTACATTAACATATTTTCATAAAATCTTATAGAGTGCAGCATCACACTACTTTTCTATGAATCTATGAATGCGAAAGACAGTTTCCTTGGATTATCAGAGTTCATTTCAAAGCCATGAATGTACTGATGTGTTTTCACAGGGATTCACTCACACGAGGTCTCCACCCAAATTTTGCATCAGTATAACTATTTTGGTTAGTGCTGTGACTTTGTTATGGAAATAGTTCTACGGGTACAACCTCTAGTGCAGACACAGTTTACCAATTAAAAGGTGCCTTAAACAGGTATCGCTTATTCCCCTTCCCATATGGGAATGAGCTATATCGATATGAGCACCTTTACATCAGTATAACTGCATCCAGTCTGTGTAGGTGCTGGGACACCTCATGGGGCATCCTGGATGACTCAGGGCAGCCCAGAAAACAGCCCCTCACTGTTTCCCTTCTTCATTCCCCATATAATGGAGCAATTCCCCTGGTCTCAGGGTTTTCCCTGCAGGAGCCTCTCTCACTCTCTCAAGTCTCAATTCAGCCTCCTGAGCTGGCCTCTTACTCTAGCCCCCTTCTGCCCTTTATTGGACATTGCCTGATTCCCCTCAGCTGGGATCCTTCTCTAATCAGGGCTGTCTTGGCCCCAGGCTCTCCAGCCCAGGACACGCGGTCCTGTCACAGGCAGGTATAGACCAGTATAGGTAAAGTGGTGCAACTTCTATGTATAGACAAACCTTGATACATGTATTCCTCACACTGGTTATGAAGGGAGTAGATAATGAGATGTATGACAACAAAGACGGCAGAAAGAGAAGACTTAGTTTAGTTCTTTTATTGCACAATGCTTTTGGTAACAGAGACACAATTATTAGGGTCGCCTAAAAAATGGTAAAACATGAGAAAGAACTGGTGGAAAACATCGCCTGGGAGTGGAAGGAAATCTCAGGATAGTGGTTTGGCTATAAATGTACAGGCTGGGTTTTCCCATAAGAGGTAATGTTAAACACCCAAATCCTATGGACAGTGAATGGGAGTTGGGCACCTGAAGGGCCAAAATCCATTTGATGTGGATGTAAAATCTTAACTACAGTTTCTGCTAAGAACTTTTCATATAGGCCCGGATGAAGATTAGCTAACAAAGAACAATACGTAGCTAAGAGACAGCTGGGGTAAACAGATAACCTTGTGTGTTTCAAGTCAGTAAGCAGAGTCAGCATAACTCCAAATGTAATTGGGCGTCCTTATTGCAAGTTATAGACACATGAAGCGCTGAGAAAGGCCTCGCGGTTACTCCCTAATGCAGGGAGGAGTTAGTGGTACAATACCCCTCAGATCCCAGACAGAGTTCAGGGAGAGACCTAATATAATTGACATAAGTTATGACACCCTCTCCTCACAGATGTATGCCAGTACTAGCCCACAGAAATGCAAGGGTAAACTTATAAACTATTGTTATTGTTAAATACTAACTACTGCTTTTTTGCTTTAAATCTCCAGGAATGTACCTGTTGGTCAACTGGGAGAGCTGCTACCTCCTTCCCCTGGACCCCAACATTAGGATTTGACCTATACACTTTAATAGACATAGTTTGGGGGGTAATTACCTGTGTGTCAGCAATATGTTAATTTGGGCCATGGGTGGAGCCATTATGTAATCTTTTAGACCATTGGCTTATTATGCTTATCTTGTCTTGCTGCTAGAACCTATTCAGGGGCTTGGGGAAACCCATCCCTTGTTGCTTCTCTCCTCCCAATGAGCACCCTATATAATCTATTGTAATTAATTGTTCTGCAGTGTCTCTGAGCCTGACAAGCAAAGTGACACTCCGCCAGCGCTGTGTGTAATAAACTCCTGTGCTTGACTCTACATGGTGTGGATTACTGTTCCTTCAGCACCCAACACCCTTAGGTGCCACTGTCAATTACAACTGGAGCTCTGGATAACTGATTTCTATGCATTTCCCCACCACTAGCCCACTGAGTGAGTCTGGGCAGGTAACGTCACCTCTTTCTGCCTTCATTTCCCAGCTATAACGTGAGGATAAGGATGTGGAGCTAGGGCTAGAGTCACAAAGCTTCCACTTTAGGCACCTGAATCCCAGAATCCGGCCCCCTGGGATTCACAAAACCCTGCTCAGCTGCCAGCAAATATTGTAGGCACCTACATTTTTGCCTCTCAACATGCCCTCTGCAGCCTCACACCAGGCATCCGCACGCCATAGCCCCAGAGCGATGCAGAAATCTGAGGAAGGTAGATGTTCCCCTGCCTGACTCGTGTGCTGGGCACCTAAATACCTTTAAAAAACTGGCCCTAAGATGCTTTTGAAAATCCCACTGGGCACCCAAGTATCCTGAAAAACTGGCCCTAAGTCATTGTTGAAAATTGGCAAATAAGAGGCCTGGTCTGGTGTCCTGTGTTCTGTGACACAGGTTGGAGGGTTTCCTTTTGCTTTTTTGTCCCTTTGGAAAGAAGCCTAGGGAATGAAATAAACAATAAGAAAAATAAGTTAATTGTACAATTTCCAGTCATTGGAGTTCCATGGTGATGTTGCAATCTTATATTTATATAATGTATAAATGTATGTTGTGTGTATCTGGGTGTATCTCACCCTCCAACGGATGGATGCTCAGCATTCCAACTGCGTCCATTTATCCTGCACTCTCTCCCTGAGCACAATCTCCCCGCATTGTCTGAACTTCAATCAGCCACCAGTTCAAGTCTCCCACCAGTCCAGTAGTAACCACCAGTGGCATCTGAAATTGGTCTTAAAAAGAACAGGGTCACAGGTTTTTAAAAGGTCTATGCACCTCCACTTCTCCCAGGGCTGTGATCTGCAAAAGCATAACAAGAAACCAATGGAAGCAAATGGAAACATGATCTTCTACTTTAGTAGGCTTTGATACTGACCCTAAATCACTCCATGTTATATCTATTTCATTTTAACCTAAGGAAACTGATCAGTTAGCATTGTCCAAACCTGCATTTCCTGCAAGCTTTCCTCAGGGCCTCCTTGACCTCTTTATTTCTCAGGCTGTAGATGATGGGATTGACCAGGGGAGTCAGGACAGTGTAGAAGACAGAGAGAACTTTCTTGAAGTCACTCAGTGTATTGGTTGTTGGGAACATATACACAATCAGTAGAGTTCCATAAAAAATGGTCACCACAGTGAGGTGAGAGGAGCAGGTAGAAAAGGTCTTTTGCCTCCCAGTGGTGGAAGGGATTCTCAGGATGGTCGCAATGATACAGATGTAGGACATCAAGGTAAGTAGGAATGGGAGAAGTGAGAAAATCAAGATGAGTGTGAAAGCCAACATTTCCATCAGGTGAGGATCATTACAGGAGAGATTTATCAGGGGGATAAGATCGCAAAAGAAATGGTCAATATCATTGGGGCCACAGAAAGTTAACTGTGATATCGACAACGTTGTTATGATATTACCTAGGAAGCCACCTAGCCAAGAACAACCTGCGAGCTGGAGCCAGACCCTGCCACTCATACGGGCTGCATAGTGCATTGGATTGCATATAGCTAAATACCTATCATAAGACATCACCGATAAGAGAAGGCATTCCGTACCTGCCAGAGAACCAAAGAAATAATATTGTGTGAGACACCCACTAAATGAAACAGTCCTGTCCTCAGTCAGGAGACTGGCCAGCATCCTGGGTAGGATGGTGGAGGTGTAGAAGGTCTCCAAGCAGGACAAGTTCCCCAGGAAGAAGTACATGGGGGTGTGAAGGTGCTGATCAGTCACAACTAAGGTCACGATGAGGATGTTCCCAGCCACGGTTGCAATGTAGATCACGAGAAACAGCAGGAAAAGAAGGATTTGCAGTTCAGGGAGAGTCCCAAATCCCAGGAGGATGAATTCTGTGATGGACGTTTCATTTCCCTGTTCTGGGCTCGCCATGAGGTGTGTCTATGGGTAAGAAATTAACTCTGTGATATAAATGAACAAAATTCACTCAATAAATATCAGCATTGTTTTCATTGGCTCCCTCTGCTGGCTACTGAAAAAATAGCTGAGTTGAGAATAGAAGACAGGGGAGGGGAAATGCCATCTCTCTTGATCCCTGGGATAGATTTCATATCTGCACAAACTGCAGGTTAAACAAAATGTTAATCTCTCTGGAAACCTGTGTAGTACCTTGACAGATGGCACCAAGCACTCAGATACAATGGTGTTGGGGCTCAGCCACAACAGCACAGAAACACAGATAGAGGAGACACATTAGGTAGATATTGGTTCAAATAGTCACGGCCTGGTGTCTAAAAGCAGAACAAAATAGGCTGGAGTTCCACTGCTGAAATGGGTCAGGATTTTATATTTTAGGGGCAGCCACAACAAAGAAACAAACCAAACAAATAGGGATGGGAATTGCAATGGGTGGGCAGCCAACTGCAAGTGAATTGCAGGGGAAATTGGCAGCCTAACTCTATTAGCACCCTTTGAAAATTTTATGCAGAAACACCTGTCCTTCCCTATGACAATAGCTCATAGTCCTGCAGTAGGACACTCCACATACAGAGACCCAGCCAGGTGACCATCTTATGCAGTTGGGCCCCAGTGTTGGAAATGTTACTGCTGGTCATACAGTTACCCAATCTCCTTTTAAAGCTAGAATCTATCAATTTTGCTAAAAATTTACCCTCTCTTGCATAAAGATTTCTATTGGAAATTTGTAAGAAATGTTATATTTTCATATTAGTAGAGAGGTGAGGAACCCAAATTTCCATTTCATGGGTAATTCCATGATGTCAAATGTTGGCTTTCATGCCAATTTTGACTTTTTAAAAATGTATGTATTATTAATTCTATTTCTAGCTTATTTTTATTTTAGATAACTTATGCTTTTTATTATTTATTGTATTTTATGTGTACATTTAAAAATTATTTAAATTTTATTGTATTTCATTTATAAAACAATATATAACAACTTTTTTTTCCCTAACAAAATTTTGTAGAAATAAATTGGTTTCCATGTAACATTTTGATCTTGATGAATTGGTATTTTCTGATGGAAAAATATTCCAATAGAATTTTTTATCAGCTCTACATTTTATTCTTTTTTTCCTGTATTTGGTTAAAAAATATTAATTCTCTCTCTCTCTTTTAGTGGCTGTCGTATCTGCCATTTTTTCAAATCTGCCAAATTGGAGGCAATTTTTAATTTCAGAAGGTGGAGAAAGCTACTAGGGGGAGAGGCTGTTGCAGATTTGATTTTGATAAATAGAGAGGAATTGGTTGAGAAGTTGAAAGTGGAAGGCAGCTTGGGTGAAAGTGATCATGAAATTATAGAGTTCATGACTCGGCAGGATTTGGTTTCAATGGATAGATGTTGGTAAACATTGCTATCAGCTGAGACACTGAATCCAACAACAGAAAATATTGGTCACAGGCGGCGTTAGCGCAGCCTCCCCCCATGCCATGTGCCGGCAGGGATGTGTGTCAGTGGTCCCACGGCCATGCAGGGATCCCTCTGACCCCAGCTTTCACAGCATGGTGACAGCCATCCCTACAGGTGCAAGGTGCGGGGAAGGCTACAGTCCTGGAGGGAAAGAACCCAGAGCCATAACCTGGTCTGCGAGGATGAGGATGAGTCCCTGGCAATGGGAGAGGCCACCCCCCACTGCTGGATGGCTTCTACCCATAGACGGAGCCATTCAACTATGGGGTGGCCTCTGCTATGGCCCGGGGCTCATCGTTCTCCTCCTCCTTGCAGCCCTGGCCACAGATCTCTGCTCTGCTGGGTCATAGCAGTTGCGGTGTCTTGGACCCCTCGGCCATGTAGGGAGCCACCTGTATCTCAGTTGTCACTGCTGGGAGTCCCCCACAACCCCATTGCCCTAACCCTGACCCCAACCCTACCCCCCACTGAATTTCCCGCAACTATAAAAACTAAAATAGTTAAAAATCGCAAAGAAACTTAAAAATACAAAACAATATTAGTTGAAATTGCACAAATAAAATTGAATTCTGCCAAGCCTGTATATAGCCAGTGTCTGCTCTCTTAGCACTGAGCACAGCAGCAAATATCAGCCGTGTTGTACCCACATCATCTCACTAACCCTCTCAATGCCCCAGTGAGGTCTGTGCCAGAAAGAAAAGTAAAATCTTGTGTGTAGCCCGGAGGAAAGCTTAAAGTGGAATGAAGGGTGCTCCAGTGTTTGAAGAGTTCACCTTGGACTTGGCAGATGTTACTTCAATTCCCTCCTTTGTCAAACTCCTTCTGTGACTGTCAGGCCAAATTTCCAAAGGCTGGAAGGTACCTAAAAATGTGGATTGGTGCCTGAGTAAGTGCAGTACCTAACACCCACTAGGACTGTCTCTGTATCTTTAGGTGCCGAAACACCTCTATAAATGTGTCCCTCTGTGTGTCAGGTCCCTATCTGGAAAGCAGGGATAATAGCATCTCATGGGGTGGTGGGAGGATAGATACATTCAGTACAGTGAGGTGCCCAGATACCATGGTGATGGGGGGCAGATAAGGAGCTAAGATAGCAGTGACCTGACCGGTCTTTTCTTTCTCCAAATTCTGCCATTTTGCTTTGGGTTGGGACTTTAGGAGAGTTCATTGCCCAGTTCCCCTTGGATTCCCAAACCTTGAGCTTGAACCTTGAAACGAGAAGGAAGGAAAAGGTTGAGTTACCTCTAAGGCGGGTCTATCAGCAGCTGGAGTCTCTGTTGTCACCTCCTCACATAGCATATCAGGTACCAGGATCCAGGTTATTCAGTCCATCTTCTCTCCCCACTGGATCCACGTACTTCCATGTTCCCAGTAAATAGAAAGTCATAGCCCAGAACAGCTACCGAGGCGCCATTGTCATGTCTGGTAACGTGCCCTGTGCCTCATGCCCTCCACCAAGTGTGGAAAGTCTTTTCTGATTCATTATATATCCTTCTGTTGGAAGGTACAGTCTCCCAAGGCACGTCTGTTCTGGGGAATGTAACAAGCAAGGAAAAGTTTGTCTAAAAATAAACCAAATACTATGTCGGTAGAGTAAAACTTCTAATCTCAAAGGGAAAGTCCTGGAGAGGGAAGAAACTTCTAATGCTAAAACAAATCTCTGTCTTTATTGGGTGAATGCTACGTTGACTGTCAAGAAATAATGCATTAACCCTAGAAATAAAATTTACACCTGAGATTTTTAGAGCCGCTTAACTGATTTAGACACCGAGTTCTCATCCATTTCCCTTAGAAAGTTTTTTAAATCTCAGCAGAGCATTAGCTGATCTTTCATTTTCTCCAACCAAACTTCCTGTTGTCCTTCATAGTAAGCAGACATGTACCCAGTCCCCATCCAATAAGCTCAGTCAATCTGTTCAGATAACATTTTTAAAATAGTCTAAGTGATTTAGGTGCCTACATCCCATTTTCAAAAGTGTCTTAGTTACAAAGGTGTAGCAGCCTAAATCTCACTGAAAGGCAATGGGATTTAGGCTCTTATGTCACTTTTGAAGATTGCTTACGTTTTTTTGAAAATGTTATCCTTATCTCAATGTCTCCTGGTCAGTCATTTCTGAAACGAGGAAGTGCCAGCTGATGCTCAAATGAAATGCAGATGCAACAAGGTGTCTTACACATTTAGGTTGGGATTTTCAAAGGCTGGTAATGTACACAATAAACACCCAACTCCCACGGAAGTGCTATGAGAGTTTGGCACCTAACTCCCTTAGGCTTCTTGGAAAAGCCCAGACCATGGAAGCATGGAGGTTAGAGACCCGAGATTATAAAGTGCAAATAGTTTGTTCCCAAATCCCCGACAAATTTCAGGGTTCCATGGCTCTTCAGTGCCACAGGAATTGTACAAATTAGATAATCTTGTACCAGAACTGTAGGCCTCTAATTGGTCTGTTGGAATGTTTGATAAGCAACCGAACAGTACAGATTCCATCCTGTAGAGGACAGCAGTATACATTGACACTAGCCAATTCATGGTCCGATTTGGGTACAGTCAATATAATCATTTCAGTTATGTGTATTTCAATATATTCTGCAACTTGACTCCAAAACTGTGCTTCTTGTTCTGAAGGAAAGGTTTGTTCCAGCCTTTACAGAAGAATACAAATATCCACTTATTTCTGAACGCAAAGCAAACTATAAGATTGTTATTCCCAGTCCTCTCCTAGCATAATTTGCTCCCTAACCATGTCATAAGGTCTCAGTCCAATTTATAACCAGTGTGAATAATTGTGTGTCACCAAAGTTTTGTTTTTCATAGTGCCCAAATGTGGAATATTTGTGGCTCACATCATTGTATTTTGGAAAAAGAGGTTTCTTTTTTTGTTTTGTTTTTTAATTAATCTCTGGCAAAACTATTGCTGACAGGGATGAAATCCCATTGCCTAACTCTTTGAATGATACATGTCTAAACAGAAAATTGGCTATAACAGAACAATAGACCAGAATCTTCACAAACCGTGGCTTAAATTTTTAATTCCAAGATTATTGACTCTTAATGACTTAAGCAATATTTTTTAACTGAAGTCACGGATTTAACAATTACTGACTATTTGCCATTCCATATGAACAGCTGCCATCTAGAGATCATTAGAAAGGATGCATAAAAATTTGTCACATTAACCTTGACTTTCCCTAATGCCCATTTTCCAGTATTTAGCCTGTAGAAGAGAAAACTAAGGGGGGACATGATACCAGTTTTCAAATACATAAAAGGTTGTTACAAGGAGGAGGAAGAAAAGTTGTCCTCCTTAATCTCTGAGGACAGGACAAGAAGCAATGGGCTTAAATTGCAGCAAGGGAGGTATAGTTTGGACATTAGGAAAAACTTCCTAACTATCAGAGTGGTTAAGCACTGAAATAAATTGTCTAGGGAGGTTGTGGAATCTCCCTCATTGAAGGCTTTTAAGAACAGATTAGACAAACACCTGTCAGGAATTGTCTAGTAATTATGTAGTCCTACCTTGAGTGCAGAGGATTGGACTTCATGATCTATTGAGGACCTTTCCAGTCCTACTCTATGATTCTATGAATGCAAAAGACAGTTTCCCTGGATTACCGTAGTTTCAAAGCCATGAGTATACTGATGTATTTTCACAGGGATTCACTTACACAAGGTCTCCACCCTAATTTTGCATCATAGAATCACAGAACTGGAAGGGACCTTGAGAGGTCATCTAGTCCAGTCCCCTGCCCGCATGGCAGGACTAAGTATTATCTAGACCAGGGGTCAGCAACGTTCGGCACGCGGCTCGCCAGGGTAAGCACCCTAGCGGGCCGGGCCAGTTTATTTACCTGCTGACGTGGCAGGTTCGGCCGATCGCGGCCCCCACTCACTGCGGTTCGCCGTCCCGGGCCAATGGGGGCGGCGGGAAGTGGCGCGGGCCGAGGGATGTGCTGGCCGCGGCTTCCCACCTCCCCCATTGGCCCGGGATGGCGAACCGCGGCCAGTGGGGGCCACGATCGGCCGAACCTGCCGCGTCAGCAGGTAAATAAACTGGCCCGGCCCGCTAGGGTGCTTACCCTGGCGAGCCGCGTGCTGAACGTTGCCGACCCCTGATCTAGACCATTCCTGGAAGGTGTTTGTCCAACCTGCTCTTAAAAATCTACAATGATGGAGATTCCACAACCTCTCTAGGCAATTTGTTCCAGTGCTTAACCACTCTGACAGTTAGGAAGTTTTCTAATGTCCAACCTAAACCGCCCTTGCTGCAATTTAAGCCCATTGCTTCTTGTCCTATCCTTAGAGGTTAAGAAAAACAATTTTTCCTCCCTCCTCCTTGTAACAACCTTTTATATACTTGAAAACTATTATTATGTCCCCTCTCAGTCCTCTCTTCTCCAGACTAACCAAACTCATTTTTTTCAATCTTTCCTCATAGGTCATGTTTTCTAGACCTTTCATCATTTTTGTTGCTCTTCTCTGGACTTTCTCCAATTTGTCCACATCTTTCCTGAAATGTGGCACCCAGAACTGGACACAATACTCCAGTTGAGGCCTAATCAGTGAGGAGTAGAGTGGAAGAATTACTTCTTGTGTCTTGCTTACAACACTCCTGCTAATACATCCCAGAATGATGTTTGCTTTTTTTGCAACAGCATTACAGGTCTGTCGCATCTTACTCTGGGGTTACGTTCCGCAGTCAGCGCATAAAGCGAAAATCGCGTATAGTCAAAATTACATTGAGTGTAATGGCGGGCGGAATCGCCTGCACTACAGGTACAGTATTAAAATTGTTATTTTTCTCTTTTTGTTTTTGTTTTTTTGCTTTTGCCAACCGCGTAAAGCTGAAATCACGCATGTTAAATGCACGTAAGATGTGACAGACCTGTACACTGTTGACTCATATTTAGCTTGTGACCTCCAGATCTCTTTCCACAGTACTCCTTCCCAGGCAGTCATTTCCCATATTGTATGTGTGCAACTGATTGTTCCTTCGTAAGTGGAGTACTTTGCATTTGTCCTTATTGAATTTCATCCTATTTACTTCAGACCATTTCTCCAGTTTGTCCAGATCATTTTGAATTGTAATTCTATCCTCCAAACGCTTGCAACCCCTCCCAGCTTGGTATCGTACACAAAGTTTATAAGTGTATTCTCTATGCCATTATCTAAATTATTGATGAAGATATTGAACAGAACGGGATCCAGACCCCACTCATTATGCCCTTCCAGTATGACTGTGAACTACTGATAACTACTCTCCGGGAACAGTTTTCCAACTAGTTATGCACCCATCTTATTGTAGCTCCATCTAGATTGTATTTTCCTAGTTTGTTTATGAGAAGGTCATGCGAGACAGTATCAAAGCCTTTTTAAAGTCAAGATATACCACATCTACCACTTTCCCCTATCCACAAGGCTTGTTACCCTGTCAGCAAATGCTATCAGGTTGGTTTGACATGATTTATTCTTGACAAATCCATGCTGACTGTTACTTATCTCCTCATTATCTTCTAGGTGCTTACAAATTGATTGCTTAATTATTTGCTCCATTATGTTTCTGGGTACTGAAGTTAAGCTGACTGGTCTGTAATTCCCCGGTTGTCCCTTTTTATAGATGGGCACTATATGGGAATCCTGTGTTCTGTGGCACAGGTTAGAGGGTTTCCTTTTGCTTTTCTGTTCCTTTTGAAGGAAGCCTGGGGATGAAATACACTATAAAAATCAAAAGTTAATTATACAATTTCCTAACATTAGAGTGTGTGTGTGTGTGTGTGTGTGTGTGTGTGTGTGTGTGAGAGAGAGAGAGAGAGAGAGAGAGAGAGACCCTACAAAGAATGGATGCTCAGCTTTCCAAGTGAGGCCATTATCCCTGAACCCTCTCACTGAGCACAATCTCTCCTCATTGTCTGAACTTAGAGCAGCCACAAGTTCAAAACTCCCACTAGCCCAGTAGTACTCACCAGTGACTTACATAGACCTCTTAAAACCTGTGACCCCATTCTTTTTAGGACCTATCTCTCTCCACTTTCTCCCATGGCTGTGACTCCGTAAGAGCACGACAGGAAGCCCAGTGAAGCTAATGGAAACATGACCTTGGACTATAGCAGGCTTCGATTCAGGCCCTAAACCAGCCTATGGTATGTCTATTTTATTTTAACCTAAGGAAACTGATTGGTTAGCATTGTCCAAACATGGATTTCCTGCTAGCTTTTCTCAGGGCCTCCTTGACCTCTTTGTTCCTCAGGCTGTAGATGAGGGGATTGACCAGGGGAGTCAAGACAGTGTAGAAGACAGAGAGAACTTTCTTGAAGTCTCTCAGTGTGTTGCTTGTTGGGAACATATAGGCAATCAGTAGAGTTCCATAATACATGGTCACCACAATGAGGTGGGAGGAGCAGGTGGAAAAGGCCTTTTGCCTCCCCGTGATGGAAGGGATTCTCAGGATGGTCACAATGATGCAGATGTAGGACATCAAGGTAAGTAGGAATGGGACCAGTAAGAAAATCAAGCTGAGTGTGAAAGCCAACATTTCCATCAGGTGAGGATCATTACAGGAGAGATTTATCAGGGGGATAGGATCACAAAAGAAATGGTCAATACCATTGGGGCCACAGAAAGCTAACTGAGATATTGGCAATGTTATTATGCCACTACATAGGAAGCCACCTATCCAAGAGCCACCTATAAACTGGAGGCAAGACCTGCCACTCATATTGGCTGCATAGTGCATTGGATTGCATATCGCTAAATACCGATCATATGACATCACTGATAAAAGAAGGCATTCTGTAGCAACCATAGAAGCAAAGAAATAATATTGTGTGAGACACCCACTAAATGAAATAGTTCTGTCCCCACTCAGGAGACTGGTCAGCATGCTGGGCAGGATGGTGGAAGTGTAGCAGGTCTCCAGGCATGACAAGTTCCCAAGGAAGAAGTACATGGGGGTGTGAAGGCGACAATCAACCACAATAAGAACCACGATGAGGATGTTCCCGGCCATGGTTGCCATGTAGATCACGAGAAACAGCAGGAAAAGAAAGATTTGCAGTTCAGGGAGAGTTCCGAATCCCAGGAGGATGAATTCTGTGATGGACGTTTGATTTCTCTGTTCTGGGTTCATCATAGGTTGTGTCCATGGGAAAGAAATTCACTCTGGGATATAAATGAAGAACATTCACTCAATAAAACATCAGCATTGTTTTCATTGTCCTCCCAGCTGGCTATCGGAACAATAGCTAAGTAGAGAGTGGAGGCTAGCGGATGGGAAAGGGAGAAAATGCCATCTCACTTGACTCCTGGGATAAATTTCATATCTGATCAGCCTGCGGGTTAAAGAAAACGTTAATCTCTCTGGAAACCTGTGTAGTAACTTGACAAATCACACCAAGCAACCAAGTAATGTGGTGACGGGGCTAATGTACAACAGTACAGAAAAACAGATAGATATTGGTCCAAATAGTCACAGATTTCACTTCCTGGTCTATCAAAGCAGAACAATGTCCTTGGACAGGCTGGAGTTCCACTGCTGAAATGGGTCAGGATTTTATATTTTAGGGGAAGCCACAACAAAGAAACAAACCAAACAAATAAGGTTGGGAATTGCAATGGTTGGGCAGCCAACTGCAAGTGAATTGCAGTGAAATGGGCAGCCTAATTATAAGCACCCTTTGAAAGTTTTTATCCTAAACAGGCAAATACCTGTCCTTCCCTAGGACAATAGTTCATTGTCCTGCAGTGGGACACTCTACACAGAGACCCAATCTTCATTAAAAAGAATCAACCAACCAACCAACCAAAAAAAAAAAAATCTAGCTAGAAACCACCATTTTAGGTAGAAATGTATCCTCTCTTGCAAGAAAAAACTTTCCTTACCAATTTCTAATTTTATACAATGTGCTATTTTCAGATTATGATAGTGGTGTGGAACCCAAATTTCCATTTCATTGAATATGCCATGATTTCAAATGTTGGTTTTCATTCCAATTTTGTCTTTTTAAAAATGTATTTATTTATTTTTAATTTTATTTCTTGACTATTTTTATTTTATATTACTTATGTTATTTTATATATTTAGTGTATTTTATTTGAATCCTATTTTATAATTTAAATGTATTTTATACTAGTTTATTTTTATATTTTATTTCATTTGATATCATTTTATAAAATATGTACAATAACTTTTTTCCTAAACAAAATTTTGTAGAAATTGATATGTACCCATGGGACATTTTGATCTCAATTAACTGACATTTTCTGATGCAAAAATAGTCCATTATTGCTCTATTTCTTATCCTTTTCTTCTTAAACATTGGTTAAAAAATATTAATTCTCTCTCTCCTCCCCTCTTTTTATTAGTCATGTCAGATGAGAGAGCCACAATCTCTCTTACCATTACTAATCCTTAGAGAAACAAGGTGGGTGAGGTAATATCTTTTATTGGACCAATTTACTAATCTTTATTAATTGCTAAGTAAGGACCTGATTCTGTGTAGAGCTATGCACAGAGTTAATTTTACAAACCGGGAATAATTCTGTTCAGTCTGAGCCTTCTCTCTCTGAAGTCAAAGATAAAATCTCCACTGACTTGAAGGATGGGGCCCATTGATTTCAATGGGATTTGGACAGCTAACGCCTTGAGCCTTCTTTGACACTTACAGCTCAGCTCGGCAGGATTCAATTTCAATCGATAGATGTTGGTAAACGTCAATATCAGCTGAGACACTGAAATCAACAACAGGAAAGATCCGTAACAGTTGGCGTTAGTGCAACCTCCCCCCATGCCTTGCACTGCAGGATTGGGTGCCATCAGCCCCACGGCTGTGCAAGAGCCCTCTGCACCCTCGCAGTCCTGGCCATGGAATTCTGCTCCACTGGGCCAGAGCAGTCACCTTCCCTGCCCCTTTCACCCGGGTGTCTTGGACCCCTCAGCCGGCAGGGAGTGAACAGTATCCCTGCTGTCACTGCTGGGGGCCCCCCACAACCCCACTGCCCTAACTCTGACCCTAACCTACCACCACTGAATTTTCTGCAACTGTAAAAATTGAAATTATCAGGAATAATCATAAAGATTAAAATCCCAATATTAATCATCAAAAGGGCAAAAGAAAAAGAAAAACAAATTCTGCCAAGCCTACTTATAGCCAATGTCTGCACCCCGAGCTCTGAGCACAGCAGCAAATATCAGCTCTGCTTTACCAACCTCATCTCATTAATGCTCTCAACACCGCAGTGAGGTGGGAGCTGCCATTAAGAGTACAATCCTGTATGCAGTATGGAGGGAAGCTCAAAGCTTGATGAACGATGCTCCCGTGTTTGAAGAGCTCGCTTTGTACTTGGGAGCTGTTGGTTCAATTCCCTGCTTTGTCACAAACTACTTGTGTGATTTTCATGCCAGATTTCCAAAGGCAGGTAGGTAACTAAAAATGCACATTGTGGCCTGAGTAGGGGAGGTACCTAACGCCCATCGATTTCAAATCCCACTAAGGGTGCCTGTGTCTTTAGGTGCTGAAACCCCTCTATAAATCTGTCCCTCTGGGTGTCAGGTCCCCATCTGTAAAGCTGGGATAATAACACCTCATGGGGCGTTGGGAGGATAGATACATTAAAGACAGTGCGGTGCCCAGATACCATGTTGATGGGGGCCACACAAGGAGCTAGGATAGCAGTAACCTGAGAAGCATTTTATATTTCCAAATTCAGTCATAGTGCTTTGGGTAGAGAGTTTAAAGAGGGATCATTGCGATCTTCCCATTAGGTAACTAATTTCATGGGAATCCTACAAACTTACATTGCTTCTAAAACCTCAAGATTCAAGGAGTGGGGGCAGGAAAAGGTAGATTTACCTCTAAGGCGGGTGAGTCACAAACTTGAATCTGATGTCACCTCCTCACTTAGCATTTCTGGGACCAGGATCCAGGTTATTCAGTCCATCTTCTCTCCCCACCACATCCACGTACTTCCATGTGCACAGGAAATAGAACGTCATAACCCAGATTGGCTTCCGTGGCTCTGCTATGTCTGTTAACATGCCCTGTGCATCATACCCTGAGACAAATGGGGAATGTTTTCTCTGATTCAGTATATATCCTTCTGTGAGAAGGTGCAGTCTCCTGAGGCACGACTGATGAGGGGAACATAACAGACAAGGAAAAGTTAGTGTTTCATTTTTTTCTAGGCAATGTCAGTAGAGTCAAACTTCTAGTCTCAAAGGGAAAGTCATGGAAAGAGAAAACACTTTTCATCCTGAAACAAATTTATGTTTCCTGGGTGAATGTTATTTTGATTGTGAAGTAATAACTCACTAATTCTAGGAATAAAGTTTACGGCGGAGATTGCCAGAGATGCCTAAGTGATTTAGACACCAAGGTCCCATTCAATTCCCTTAGGCAGCTTTGAAAATCTCAGGATAGTTAGCTGAGCTTGCACTTTCTCCAAAGAAACCTTCTGTTGCCCTCAATAGCAACCACACCTGTACCCAGTCCCCCTCCAATAACATTGGATAATCAGTTCAGGTAACATTTTAATAGTCTTTAAGTGATTTAGGTGCCTAAATCCCATTTTCACAAGTGTCTTTGTTACTAAGGCTTAGCAGCCTAGGTCTCACTGAAAATCAACAGGACTTAGGCTCCTAAGTCAGTTTTGACTTAAATCCATGGTTCGCCCACATCTCGAATACTGTGTACAGATGTGGTCTCCTCACCTCAAAAAAGATATTCTAGCACTAGAAAAGGTTCAGAAAAGAGCAACTAAAATGATTAAGGGTTTAGAGAGGGTCCCATATGAGGAAAGATTAAAGAGGCTAGGACTCTTCAGTTTGGAAAAGAGAAGACTAAGGGGGGACATGATAGAGGTATATAAAATCATGAGTGATGTTGAGAAAGTGGATAAGGAAAAGTTATTTACTTATTCCCATAATACAAGAACTAGGGGTCACCAAAAGAAATTAATAGGCAGCAGGTTTAAAACAAATAAAAGGAAGTTCTTCTTCACGCAGCGCACAGTCAACTTGTGGAACTCCTTACCTGAGGAGGTTGTGAAGGCTAGGACTATAACAATGTTTAAAAGGGGACTGGATAAATTCATGGTGGCTAAGTCCATAAATGGCTATTAGCCAGGATGGGTAAGAATGGTGTCCCTAGCCTCTGTTCGTCAGAGGATGGAGATGGATGGCAGGAGAGAGATCACTTGATCATTGCCTGTTAGGTTCACTCCCTCTGGGGCACCTGGCATTGGCCACTGTCGGTAGACAGATACTGGGCTAGATGGACCTTTGGTCTGACCCAGTACGGCCTTTCTTATGTTCTTATGTTCTTATGTTCTTATGACATTTGCTTAAGTGTCTTTGATAATGTTACCCAATTAATGCTCAGATAAAATGCAGGTAGAACAAGGTGCTTTACACATTTAGACTGGGATTTTCAAAGGGGGGGTAATGTATACAATATACACCTAAATCCCACTGAATTCCTGTGAGAATTTGGAAAACTACTTTAGGCTTCTTGGAAAAGCCCAGAGCATGCAAGCATTGAGGCTAGAAACCTGAGATTATAAAGTACAAACCATTTCTTCCCAAATCCCTGACAAGTTTCAGGGTCATGTGGATCTTCAGTGCCACAGGAATTGTACAAATTAGATAATCTCGTACAAGAACTATAGGCCTCTGATTGGTCTACTGGAGTGTTTGATAAGCAACCAAACAATACGGATTCCATCCTGTAGAGGACAGCATTATACATTCACACTAGCCAATTCATGGTCCAATTTGGGTACAGTCAATATAATCATTTCAGTTGTGTGTATTGCAATATATTCTGCAACTTGACTCCAAAACTGTCCGTTTTTCAGCATGATGTTTCTGACATACTGCCACATCTTGCCCTGAAGGTAATGCTTCTTCCAGCCTTTTCTGAAGAATACAAATATTCACTAATTTCTGATTGTATATTGTTATTCACAGTTCTCTCCTAGCGTAATTTGCTCCCTAACCATGTCATAAATCCATATTCCAATTTATCACCAGTTTGAATAATTGTGTGTCACCAAAGCCTTGTTGTTCATAATGCCCAAATGTGGAATATTTGTGGCTCACATCATTGTATTTTGGAAAAAGCTTTCTATTTTTGTTTTGTTTTTAAATTAATCTCTGGCAAACATATTGCTGACAGGGATGAAATCCCACAGCTGAAGTCTTTGAAGAATACATGTTTCAACTGAAAATTGGCTATAACACAGGGATAGACCTGAATCTTCACACAGCGGGGCT
The DNA here is from genome assembly GCF_028017835.1 of Emys orbicularis. Classification (NCBI taxonomy): domain Eukaryota; kingdom Metazoa; phylum Chordata; order Testudines; family Emydidae; genus Emys; species Emys orbicularis. Next base: position 15,474,499 of record NC_088695.1, on the reverse strand, counting down.
TAATTTTTTATTTCCAAGTTTATTAGCTCCTAATCACTTAGACAGTAATTGTTAAATCCGTGATTTCAGTTAAAAAATATTGCTTATTTGCCATTCCCTGCAATCAGCTGCCATGTAGAGATCATTAGAAAGGCTACATAAAACATTGGCCACATTAACCTTTGCTTCCTCCGAATGCCCATCTTCCACTATAGCCACCCCTTTCCCTGCCTTCACCCTCTGCTATCCTTAGTATCCATGATACAGCAGAGCTGCCCCTTTCCCATCACTCACCCTCTGCTGCCCCCAATGCCCCTTGGCCAACGATACAGTCCTGCTTGTGCAGCCAGCACTGAAGCCGGTACCATGGTTTCCTCACTACTATTTTTAGCGAGCTAGCTAGGGTATAGCTACAGTGGCTACATCTACAGGAGCTGCCATGCACACCCTCGGCTTCAGCGTGGATGCCCCCCAAGTATCTAAGCTGTGAATTCTTCACTCTGACCTCTCTTTCCATCAGTCAGCTGCTTTTGACTCGGATTATCCGCATTCCATATTAATGCATAAACAAACTAGGGAAATATAGGCTAGATGGAGCTACTATAAGGTGGGTAAATCATTGGTTGGAAAACCATTCCCAGAGGCTTATCAGTGGTTCACAGTCCAGCTGGAAGGGCAGGGATCGGTTCTGGGTCTGGTTCTGTTCAATATCTTCATCAATGATTTAAATAATGGCATAGAGAATACACTTATAAAGTTTGTGGACGATACCAAGCTGGTAGGGAATTGCAAGTTCTTTGGAGGATAGGATTAAAATTCAATTGGAGAAAGTCCAGAGGAGAGCAACAAAAATGATGAAAGGTCTAGAAAACATGACCTATGAGGGAAGATTGAAAAAAAATGGGTTTGTTTAGTCTGGAGAAGAGAAGACTGAGAGGGGACATGATAACAACTTCCAAGTACATAAAAGGTTGTTACAAGGAGGAGTTGTTCTCTTTAAGCTGGATAGGACATGAAGCAATGGACTTAAACTGCAGCAAGAGGGGTTTAGTTTGGACATTAGGAAAAACTTCCTCTCAGGGTAGTTAAGTAAGTTACCTAGAGAGTTTGTGGAATCTCCATCATTGAAGGTTTTTAAGAACAGGTTAGACAAACACCTGTCAGGAATGGTCAAGTTATTACGTAGTCCTGCCTTGAGTGCAGGGGACTGGACTAGATGACCTATTGAGGTCCCTTCCAGCCTACTCTTCTATGATTCTATGAATGCAAAGGACAGTTTCCCTGGATTATCAGTGTGTGTTTCAAGCTAGGAATGTATAGATGTGTTTTCACAGGGACTCACTTGCACGATGTCTCCACCCAAATTTTGAATCAGTATAGCTATTTGGGTTAGAGATATGACTTTGTACCCGTAGAACTATTTCCATAACAACCTCTAATGCGGACACAGTTTACCGATATAAAGGTGCCTTATACAGGTGTCACTTATTCCCCTTCCTGTATCGGAATTAACTATACTGTTATAAGCGCCTTTGAATCAGTGTAATTGCGTCCATTCTGTGTAGATGAGTGGGCAGCCCAGAAAACAGCCTCTCACCTCAGTTTCCCTTATTTGTTCCCCAAATAATCTCCACACAGGTTTTTTTTTCCAGTCCAGACACAACAGCCCTCCTTTCAGTTTCGTTTATTAACTTAAAGTTCAAAACTAAACCCAGAAGTCTTCCCTCCAGATGAGGGCTTAAATACATCCAGAGCTGTCTGGAGCTCTCGTAAATATTTTCAACCCCCCTGGAGTTTACATAGCATATTGCGGGGTGCAGTGGGGGGCTCCGGGAAATACTCTATAAACATTTAAGCCCTGGCTCCAGCTGCATACACCCGAAACTCCCCCCGTCTGGTCTGAGTCCTTCCCGCCTTAGCAGGCTACTCCCAGCATTTCCTACCTGGAGCAATTCCCCTGGTCTCAGGGTTTTCCCTACAGGAGCCTCTCTCACTCTCTCAAGTCTCACTTCAGCCTCCTGAGCTGGCCTCTTACTCTAGCCCCCTTCTGCCCTTCATTGAACATTGCCTGATTCCCCTCAGCTGGGCTTCTTCTCTAATTAGGGCTGGCTTGGCCCCAGGCTCTCCAGTCCAAGGGCACGCGGCCCTGTCACAGGCAGGGATAGGCCAGTATAGGTAAAGTGGTGCAACTTCTATGTGTAGACAAACCTTGACATATTTATTCCTCACACTGGTTACAAAGGGGATAGATGGGAGGTATGACAACAAAGACGACAGAAAGAGAAGACTTAGTTTATTTCTTTATTGCACAATGCTCTTGGTATCAGATACACAGCTATTAGGGTCACTGAGAAAATGGTAAAACATGAAAAGGAAGTGGTGGGAAGCATCACCTGGGCATGGAAGGAATTCTCAGGGCATTGGTTTGGCTATAAATGTACAGGCTGGGTTTTCCCATAAGAGGCTGATGTTAAGCACCCAAATCCTATGGACAGTGAATGGGAGTTGGGCACCTAACACCCTTAGGTCCCATTGTCCATTACAACTGGACATGGTGGAGTGGACAGTGCACTGAACTAGGGCTCTGGATAACTGGTTTCTATGCCTGTCCCTGCCACTAGCCCACTGAGTGACTGTGGGCAGGTAACGTCACCTCTTTCTGCCTTTGTTTCCTCAGCTATAACGTGAGGATAAGGATGTGGAGCTAGGGATAGAGTCACAAAGCTTCCATTTTAGGCCTCTGAATCCCAGAATCCAGCCCCCTGGGATTCACAAAACCCTGCTCAGCTGCCGGCAAACCCTGTAGGCACCTAAGGCTTGGTCTACACTATGAGGTTAGGTCAAATTTAGCTGCATTAGGTCGATTTTATAAGGAATGCGTCTACACAACCAACCCCGTTCCGCTGACCTAAATGGCTCTTAAAATTGACTGCTGTACTCCTCCCGACAAGGGGAGTAGCGCAAAAATCTATCTTCCTGGGTTGAATTTGGGGTAGTGCAGACGCAGCACTGTGCAATTTGATGATATTGGCCTCCAGGAGCTATCCCAGAGTGCTCCAATGTGACCGCTCTGGACAGCACTTTCAACTCCGCTGCACTAGCCAGGTACACAGGAAAAGCACTGGGAACTTTCAAATTTAATTTCCTGTTTGTTCAGGAGCTCAGCAGAACAGGTGAGCTCAGCAGAACAGGTGACCATGCAGTCCCCCCAGAATCGCAAATAAGCTCCAGCATGGAATGAACGGGAGACACTGGATCTGATTGCAGCATGGGGAGAATAAACTGTGCAGGCAGAACTCTGATCCAGAAGAAGAAATGCTGATATATATGCCAAAATCGTCCAGGGCATTGTGGAGAGAGGCTACACCAGGGACACACAACAGTGCCGCATGAAAATTAAGGAGCTCAGGCAAGCCTACCAAAAGACAAAGGAGGCAAACGGTTGCTACGGGTCAGAGCCCCAGACATGCCACTTTTATGATCGGCTGCATGCCATTCTAGGGGGGGACCCTAACACTACCCCACCACTGTCCGTGGACACCTGCAAGGGGGGAGTCTCACACAATAGGGAGGAGGATTTTGTGGATGAGGAAGAGGAGGAGCAGGAGGAGAATGCCCAGTAGGCAAGCGGAGAATCCGTTCTCCGCAGCAGCCAGGACCTTTTCCTCACCTTGTAGCCAATAACCTCCCAGGGCCTATTGTTCCCGGACCCTGGAGGCGTAGAAGGCACCTCTGGTGAGTGCACATTTGTAACGACACTAGAGGGGTTAAAAGCAATTGTGTTTAATGTTTGATTTGCCCTGAACAATTGGGATGTATTCGTGGCCAGTACAGCTAATGGAAAAGTCTGTTAACGTGTCTGGGGATGGAGCGGGAATCCTCCAGGTATATCTCCATGAAGCTCTCCTGGAGGTACTGTGAAAGCCTTTGCAGAAGGTTTCTGGGGAGGGCTGCCTTATTTTGTCCTCCACGGTAGGACACTTTACCACACCAAGCCAGTAGCAAGTGGTCTGGAATCATTGCAGCACAAAGCATGGCAGCGAATGTTTCTGGGTTTTGTCACATTCAAGCAACATTTGGTCTTTCTCTTTCTGTGTCAGCCTCAGGAGAGTGATATCATTCATGGTCACCTGGTTGAAATAGGGGAATTTTTGTAAGGGAACAGTAATCCCCTCTGTTTAGTGATCCCCGGCACATTAGACCCCAGTCATACTGGGCTGTTTGCACTTGGCTAAAAGGGATCATCCCGGACAATAACCACGTGTATGTGGGCGGGAAGGGGTTTGCTGCACATCCACCCCAAAAATGCAGCCCCTCCTTTTAAACGGCAACCACAGCCCCTCCTTTTAAATGACAAACACAACAGGCATTGGTTGTTATTGGAAAGGAGGGCGCTGCAGTTTGAAACCATTCCCACAAGTTATGAACGCGGAAGAAGCCAACCCCGCATACGCTTTGTCTTACCATGGCTTCCTGGAATCTGAATTCTGTTGCCCAGCCATGTGTGATGTGTCACCATATTGGCAGGTGCTCAATATAAAAGACAAAATGCGACCTTGTACCTAAAACATATGTGCTGTCTGCTGTGAATTGCTTGATTCACTGTGAAAGTCTCCCTTTTGATCTCAGAAATGTAACTTCTTAAAAGTCCACTCTCCCTTTTTTTCTTCCCTGCAGCTGCAAATGTTTCTATGCTCCCCGTATCATCTCCCTCCCTGAGGTTATTACAGATTAGAAGGCGAAAAAAACGCACTTGCGATTACATGTTTTCAAAGCTCATGCAGTCCTCCCGCACTGATAGGGCATAGCTGAATGCATGGAGGCATTCGGGGCAGAGGCCAGGAAAGCATACAGTGAGCGTGATCGGAACACGCAGGAGGAGATGCTGAGGCTAATGGGGAAGCAAATGGACATGATCAGGCATCTGGTGGAGCTGCAGGAAAGGCAACTAGAATACAGACCACCGCTGCATCCGTTGTGTAACCGCCTGTCCTCCTCACCAAGTTCCATATCCTCCTCACCCAGATGCCCAGGAACGCAGGGGGCGGGAGGCTCCGGGCACCCAGCCACTCAACTCCAGAGGAAGGCCCAAGCAATAGAAGGTTGTCATTCAAACAGCTTTGATTTGTAGCGTGGCTACAATAAGCAATGTGGCCTTGTCCTTCCCTCCTCCCCCACCCCACTGGGGCTACTTTTTACTAGTCAGCGTTGTCAGTGACCTTATTTTTTTTTTTAATAAATAAAGAATGAATGGATTCAAAACAATAGGGACTTTATTTCCTGTGCCAGCTGTGATCGAAGGGGGGAGGGAGATTGGCTTACGGGGAAGTACATTCACCAAAGGGGGCAGGTTTGCATCAAGGACAAACACACACAACTGTCACACCATAGCCTGGTCAGTCATGAAACTGTTTTTCAAAGCCTCTCTGATGTGCAGCGCGCCTCGGTGTGCTCTTCTAATTGCCTTCGTGTCTGCCTGTTCAAAATTGGCCGCCAGGTGATTTGCCTCAACCTCCCACCCCACCATAAACGTCTCCCCCTTACTCTCACAGATATTATGGAGCACACAGCAAGCAGCAATAACAATGGGAATATTGCTTTCGCTGAGGTCTAACCTACTCAGCAAACTGCACCAGTGCCCCTTTAAATGTCCAAAGGCATATTCTACCACCATTCTGCACTTGCTCAGCCTATAGTTCAACTGCTCCTCACTGCTGTCCAGGCTGCCTGTGTATGGCTTCATGAGCCATGGGAGCAAGGAGTAGGCTGGGTCTCCAAGGATAACTATTGGCATTTCAACATCCCCAACAGTAATTTTCTGATCTGGGAAGAAAGTCCCTTCTTGCAGCTTTCCAAACAGCCCGGAGTTCTGAAAGATGTGAGCGTCATGCACCTTTCCCGACCATTCCACATTGATGTTGGTGAAACGGCTCTTGTGATCCACCTTTCCTTGCAACACCATTGAGAAGTACCCCTTGCAGTTTATGTACTGTTTGGCAAGGTGGTCTGGTGCCAAGATAGGGATATGCGTTCCGTCTATCGCCCCACCACAGTTAAGGAACCCCATTGCATCAAACCCATCCATTATGACCTGCACATTTCCCAGAGTCACTATCCTTGTTAGCAGAAGGGTATTGATTGCCCTGGCTACTTGGATCACAGCAGCCCCCACAGTATATTTGCCCACTCGGAATTGGCAGTCAGGCATTGCAAGCTTCCACAGGGCTATCACCACTCGCTTCTCAACTGTCAGGGCAGGTCTCATCTTGGTATTTCTTACGCATGTGAAAGTTTTGCAGCTACTAGGAATCATCCCATACCTGCAACACTATGCGGTCCCACCAGTCTGTGCTTGTTTGCTGGGCCCAGAATCAGCATTCCATTGTATCAACATGCCCCAGTGCTGCCATGATATCCCAATTGCCACATCCTATGTTTTCAGGAATGTCTGTGTCCATGTCCTCCTCACAATCTTCCCTGTGCTGGCCGTTCCTATCTAGGCTCTGCACATACTGCAGGATCATGCGTGAGGTGGTTACAATGCTCACAAAAGCAGTGTGCATCTGAGCGGCTTCCATGCTAACCAGGAAGAAGTACATGGGGTGTGAAGGTGCTGATCAGGCACAACTAGTGCCACGATGAGGATGTTCCCGGCCATGGATAACCCAGGAAAAAAGGTGCAAAACAATTGTTTTCCGTTGCTTTCAAGGAGAGAGCAAGGGAGGGAGGGGAGGCTGACAACATGTACCCAAAACCACCCGCGACAATGTTTTTGCCCCATCAGGCATTGGGAGCTTAACCCAGAATTCCAATGGGCAGCAGGGACTGTGGGATGGATACTCACAGTGCACCACTTCATGAGTCGATGTTAGCCACAGTATTGAGGATGCACTCCGCCAACCTACTGCGCTTAGTGGGGACATACACGATCAACTGTATAAAATTGCTTACTAAAGATTGACTTCTATAAAATCAACCTAATTTCGTAGTGTAAACATGCCCTAAGTGTTTGCCGTAAAAGGGCCACAGGCCCCTATACTTGTGCTTCTGGACATGCCCTCTGCAGCCCCACACCAGGCACCCGGACTCTGAAGCCCCAGAGCGATGCATAGACCTGAGGAAGATAGACGTTCCCCTGCCTGACTCGCCTGCAGGGCCAGATCTGTCAGGTTAGGTGCCCAGATGCTTTTGAAAATCCCACTGGGCAGCCAAGTATCCTGAAAAACTGGCTTTAAATCATTGTTGAAAATGGGCAAATAAGAGGCCTGGGCTGGTGTCCTGTGGCACAGGTTAGAGCAATGGCTCTCAACTTTTCCAGACTACTGTACCCCTTTCAGGAGTCTGATTTGTCTTGTGAAACCCAAGTTTCACTTCACTTAAAAAACTACTTGCTTAGAAAATCAGACATAAAAATACAGAAGTGTCACAGCACACTGATACTGAAAAATTGCTGACTTTCTCATTTTTGCCACATAATTATAAAATAAAACAATTGGAATATAAAAATTGTACTTACATTTCAGTGTATAGTATATAGAGCAGTATAACCAAGTCATTGTCTGTAGAAAATTTTAGTTTGTACTGACTTTGCTAGTGCTTTTTATGTAGCCTGTTATAAAACTAGGCAAATATCTAGATGAGTTGATGTACCACCTTGAAGACCTGTGTACGCATACCCCTGGTTGAGAACCACTGGGTTAGAGGGTTTCCTTTTGCTTTTCTGTTCCTTTGGAAAGAAGCCTGGGGATAAAATACACTATAAGAAACGAAAGTTAATTATATAATTGCCTAACATTGGAGTTCCATGGTGATGTTGCAACTCAATATTTTTATAATATAGGTATCATATTTGTGTGTGTATGTGTGTGTTGGTAAAGAAGTCTCTAACCCTACAATGAATGGGTGCTCAGCATTCCTGCTGAGTGAATTTTGCCTGCACCCTCTCACTGAGCACAGTCTCCCTCATTTTCTGATCTTTGATCAGTCTCAAGTTCAAATCTTCCACCAGCCCAGTAGTATCCACCTGTGGCATCTTACATAAGTCCTAAAAAGAATGGGGTCACAGGTTTTAAGAGGTCTATCTGTGCCCATGTTTCTGTGATTCTGTAAGAGCATGGCAAGAAGCCCAAGGAAACTAATGGAACCATGACATTAGACTACAGCAGGCTTTGATTAAGGCCCTAAACCAGCCTATGGTATGTCTATTTTATTTTAACCTAAGGAAACTGATTGGTTAGTATTGTCCAAACATGAACTTCCTGCTAGCTTTCCTCAGAGCCTCCTTGACCTCTTTGTTTCTCAGGCTGTAGATGAGGGGATTCACCAGGGGAGTCAGGACAGTGTAGAAGACAGAGAGAACTTTCTTGAAGTCTCTCAGTGAGTTGGTCGTGGGGAACATATAGGCAATCAATAGAGTTCCATAATACATGGTCACCACAATGAGGTGGGAGGAGCAGGTGGAAAAGGCCTTTTGCCTCCCGGTGCTGGAAGGGATTCTTAGGATGATTGCAATGATGTAGATGTAGGACATCAAAGTAAGTAGGAATGGGACCAGTAACAAAATCAAGCTGAGTGCGAAAGCCAACATTTCCATCATCTGAGGATCATTGCAGGAGATTTTTACCAGGGGGATAAAATCGCAAAAGAAATGGTCAATATCATTGGGTCCACAGAAAGTCAGCTGGGATATCGACAATGTTGTTATGCTACTAAGTAGGAAGCCACCTGTCCAAGAGCCACCTGCAAGCTGGAGGCAAGACCTGACACTCATATGGGCTGCATAGTGAAGTGGATTGCCTATGGCTAAATACCGATCATAAGACATCACCAATAAGAGAAAGCATTCTGTCGCAACCATAGAAGCAAAGAAATAATATTGTGTGAGACACCCATTGAATGAAATAGTCCTGCCCTCAGTCAGGAGACTGGCGAGCAAGCTGGGCAGGATGGTCGAGGTGTAGCAGGTCTCCAAGCAGGACAAGTTCCCCAGGAAGAAGTACATGGGGGTGTGAAGGTGCTGATCAGTCACAACTAGTACCACGATGAGGATGTTCCCAGTCACGGTTGCAATGTAGATCACTAGAAACAGCAGGAAAAGAAGGATTTGCAGTTCAGGGAGCGTCCCAAATCCCAGGAGGATGAATTCTGTGATGGACGTTTGATTTCCCTGTTGTGGGTTCATCATGGGGTGTGTCTATGGGAAAGAAATTTACTGTGTGACATAAATGAACACCATTCACTCAGTAAAACATCAGCATTCTTTTTTGAATGTCTGCCTCTGCTGGCTACCGGAACAATAGCTGAGTAGAGAATGGAGGAGTGGGGGGGCGGGGGGGGGGAGGCGGGGATGCCATCTCTTTTGATCCCCGGGACAGATTTCATATCTGAGCAGACTACAGGTTAAACAAAATGTTAATCTCTCTGGAAACCTGTGCAGTACCTTGACAGATGGCACCACGCACTGAAATACTATGGTGATGTGGCTCATACACAAGAGCACAGAAACACAGAAAGAGGAGACAGATTAGACTGATATTGGTTCAAATAGTCACATATATCACGGCCTGGTATCTAAAAGCAGAAAAAAATAGGCTGGAGTTCCACTGTTGAAATGGGTCGGATTTTATATTTTAGGGGAAGCCACAACAAAGAAACAAAGTCAAATAGGGCTGGGAATTTCAGTGGGTGGGCAATCAACTGCAAGTGAATTGCAGGGGAAATTGGCAGCCTAATTCTATTAGTACCTTTTGAAAATTTTATCCTAAACAAACAGTGCTCCTCTATGACAATAGTCCATAATCCTGCAGTAGGACACTCCACATACAAAGACCCAACCAGGTGACCATCTTATGCAGAAAGGAATGACAATTGAAAATCCCTTCAGTTGGCTCCCAGTGGTGGAAATGTTATCACTGGTTATACAATTACCCAACAGTTATTAAAAACAAGAAATAATCCTAGAAATCACCCATTTTGCTAAAAATTTACCCTCTTTTGCATGAATGATTTCTGTTCAAAATTTGTAAGAACCATTATATATTCATATTATAAGAGCGGTGGGGAACCCAATTTCTATTTCATGGTTTGAAAAGTTGGTTTTCATGCCAATTTTGACGTTTAAAAAGTGTATATTTTATTGATTTTCTTTCTAGAGTTGTATTTTATATTACTTTTATGTTTTTATATTTTATTGTTTTATTTGAATATCTTAAAATTATTTCTGGTTTATTTTATTTCATTTGATCAAACAATATACAATAACTTTTTTTTTCTTAAACAAAATTTTGTAAAAATAAATATGTTGCCATGGAACATTTTGATTTTGATGAATTGGTATTTTCTGATGGAAAAATATTCCATCAGAAATTTTTATCAGCTCTACATTTTATTCTATTCTTCTTCATATTTTGTTAAAATATCAATTCTTTCTCTTTTTGTTTGTGGCTGTCGTATTTCCAATACTGCCTCACTTGCCATTACCGATCCTGAGAGAGACAAGGTGGATGAGGTAATATCTTTTACTGGACCAATTTACTAATCTTTATTAACTGCTAAGTAAGGACCTGATCCTGCACAAAGTTATGCACAGAATTAATTTTACAAACCAGAATAATTCTGTTCAGTCTGAGCCTTCTCTCGCTGAAGTCAAAGATAAAATCGCCACTGACTTCAAGGATGGGACCCTTTGACTTCAATGGGGTTTGGACAGCTAACGTTTTGAACCTTCTTCAAAATGTATAGCTTGGCTCAGCAGGATTTGATTTCAATCAATAGACATCGATAAACGTCGCTATCAGCGGAGACACTGAAACCAACAACAGAAAATATCCATCAGAAACAGGCGGCGTTAGCGCAGCATCCCCCCGCGCCGTGCATCGGCAGGGATGGGAGTCACCAGCCCCACGGCCGGGCAGGGACCCTCCGCACCCAGCTGTCACTGGAGAGAGTGAGTGGGGCAGTGACAGCCAAGCTGCACAGAGCTCCCTGCATGCTGAGCACAGCAGCAAATATCAGCTCTGCTTTACCCACCTCATCTCCCTAATCCTCTGTAATGAAGCGGCATCTGGCGGGACACTATTGAGAGTAACAATTCAGGACAAACTGCTTAGAGCAGGGCAGTCACAGCCCAAGGCTGGGGTTCCTCCATTACCAAGGCAGACCAAACCAGCCAAACAGAGAGGACATCGGTTTTACCCCACTGGCTAACCAGAAGTCATATAAGCAATTCCCTCAGATACTCCAGTATCCCAGTATCATCACAAGCACCGCTCCTCATGGGGATGACAGGTTATGAAAACCAATATCCCAGTAAAAGAAGAAAGGTTCTCCTGATCCCGAAGGACCAAGCCCTAGACTCAGGTCAATATACAAATCAGATCTTACCCACAAATCACGCTGTTGCCAATCCTTTAGAATATAAAATCTAAAGGTTTATTCATAAAAAGAACAAAATATAGATGAGAACTAAAATTGGTGAAAGTAATCCATTACATAAAGCAATGGCAAAGTTCTTGGTTCATGCTTGTAGCAGTGATGGAATAAACTGCAGGTTCAAATCAATTCTCTAGAGTACATCCACAGCAGGGATGGGTCATTCAGTCCTTTGTTCAGAGCTTCAGTGTAGCAAAGTTCCTCCAGAGGTAAGAAGCAGGATTGAAGACCAAATGGAAGGGTTTACAGGGCCTTTTATATCATCTGCCATATGGAAGGAAACACCTTTGTTCTTACTGTGGAAAATAACAGCAACAAGATGGAGTTTGGAGTCACATGGGCAAGTCACATGACCAGGGCCGGCTCTAGGATTTTTGCCGCCCAAGGCAAAAACAATTTTGGCCGCCCCCCCCCCGTTTTTTAATTACCCCACCCCCGGCCCCGCCTCAACTCTGCCCCTTCCCTGCCTCCTCCCCCCAGGCTCTCAAGCCTAGGAGGGAGGGGGAGAAGCGGCGCCCGCGCCGCGGCCGCTCGGGATCTCCCCCTCCCTCCCAGGTTTGAGAGCCTGGGAGGGAGGGGGAGACTCCGAGTGACCGCGGCGCGGGCGCCGCTTCTCCCCCTCCCTTCCAGGCTCTCAAGCCTGGGAGGGAGGGGGAGCAGCGGTGCGCGAAACCGCTGTTTCGCGCCGCGGCCGCTCGGGATCTCCCCCTCCCTCCCAGATTTGAGAGCCTGGGAGGGAGGGGGAGACTCCGAGTGGCCGCGGCGCGGGCGCCGCTGCTCCCCCTCCTTCCCAGGCTTGAGAGCCTGGGAGGGAGGGCGAGTAGCGGCGCGTGAGCAGCAGCAGCAGCGGAGGTGAGCTAGGGCGGCCGGGGCACATTTTTAGGGGCGGCATTCTGGCGCCGGCCATGCCGCCCCTAAAAATGTGCCGCCCCAAGCACCAGCTTATTTTGCTGGTGCCTAGAGCTGGCCCTGCACATGACCATGCATGACTCAGTTTGCAGGCAGCAGCCATTGCTCACACGCTACCTTGACCGTTCCCAGGAAGGCTCCTCAGATGTGGATTGGAGTCTCCCAAGGTCAGTTAAGTGTTTCTTGATTGGGCACTTACTCAGAATAGTCCTTTCTCAAGAAGCTGACCAAATGCTTCACTGATGCTACTTAGAATCAAATACATTGAGATACAAGTACATAGCCAATACTCTTAACTTCAAATAAAAAAAATGATACACACATACAGACAGCATAATCATAACTAGCAAATCACAACCTTTTCATAGACACCTTACTTGACCTCCTTTGTACAAGATTTGGTGTAACTATAGGACCTTGGTTGCAACAGTGATCTATACGGTCATACTTCATGTCAATAACTTCATACCTCCAATGCAAAATTGATGCAGGAAGGGATGACACAAACATTGCTGACTGCATCCCAAGAGCTCCCCATCCTTGGTTCTGTCTTACTACAGCTAGTATTGGGTTAGAAGCCGTATCAGTGTATAACAGAAATGGTATGTCAAAGTCATGTTCAATAACATAGTTGAATCTCTTTAGAAACTCAAGGTAAAACTTGGTTAGAACAATAGTGGATTGGATCTGCTTTTGCAGCATGGTTCCTGTATGTCTCATGTGATCTTGCCAAGAGCTAAAGAACACAGCTAATTTATCCATACAAGCTCTGGCAAATGTTTGGAACCCAATTAATATCACGACAATGTAGATATTAATGTTGTCCATAGTATAGGAATCTTGGCATTTTGCTGTGAAAGCAATATAGTAGTGTGCCTCAGTTTCCCTTTTCATACAGCACATCAGTTCTGGAATGTCTTTTCTCCTGTGAAAAGTTCCAAGACTGTTTACAGGCACTAACTGTATTTTATCACATATCACAGTGTATTTTAACACAAAGTGTGTTCTTATGTATCACTCTTAATATGTTCAAGGGTTTCCCCAAAGAATTAGGCACACTGTACATTTTTACAGTTCTTGGTACCAGCAACACATTAGTTATAAAAATTACCATTAGCGATAACAACAAATCCATTGCAAGTGTCCATTTACATTTTTGTTATGCCACACCTTTGGCTCAATACCATTGGGGTTTTGGCATTTTAGGGCTACCCTGTGGCTTCCCTTTGCAAAATTAAGTTCTCTTTTTCCTTCTTGTCCTGTAGGATCAAACCCTGATTTCTCTTGCTTAACATAATCCATTAGCTGGCTGGGCTTGTCCTCTTTGCTAACGACCACCAGCAAGTCTTTCTTCCCTCTGTCAGCCAGGTAATGTGCATCAACCCAGACACTAGCTTGTATACTAGTTTTCAGATTCTCAACTGTTACCAATTCCAAGGCTGGACTCTGAATTTGTGTGGTATCTCTTTAAGACAAAGTGTCTGAGGGTGAGAGTTTGCTTACTCTCCCCTGCATCCTTAAGCATTCAGCCATAAAACTCTTCTGCTCTGAAACACCAGTAACCAAATCTGTCCTCAGACCCTGAAGCACAGACTGCTTACTTAAAGAATCAGAATGGAGACATTGCTCTCTCAACAACCTTGTCTTCCCAACAAACTGGTCAAGCACAGCCACTTGGTTATAGGGCTGTTCAACTTTTTAAATGATTTTCACTTTATCTGGGACCTACTCAAAGCTACTCACACTAGATCTTTCAAAAGGAAAGTCAGTGGATACATTCACAACAGAAAATTTCTGGCTGTTAGGAACCAAAACTTCCTTGATCAAATCGCTTCCACACCCTTCAGTTGCAGCAAATTGCTTGCAAAGACTACCCTGAAAACGTTTCTCTTCAGGAATCTTTCTAAGCATCAATTCATCTTAACCTTGCTCCACAGAAGCATTGCTCTGCTGAGCCACTACCAACTCCTGTGTTTCACTTATATCCAGAATCACCTTTGGCCCATCAGGTGATTCCTACACAATCCCCTTTCAGGCAAACTCATATAGTCACTAGATAAAAGGTTAGAGGTACTTTCTTTCCCTCTGCCACACACAAGCTCAGGAATCTTTTCCTTCTTGCTACAAGTTTCCAAACAATCAAATCACCTTTATGCTCTCCTTGTGCCCTGGCTAGGATATTAATCTGATCAGAAAGAGTTCATACACTCTTTCCCAGCAACACACTAGCAACAGGCAAAGCAACAGTACCCAAATCGTTTGGTCTCTAGGTTTTTGCTAGGACACTAACTGGATGCAACCTAGTTACAGTGTCATTCTCCACACAGATAACAGGTAAGGTATGGGGATCATCTTCCACTAACCTTGCCTTCCCAAACTGCTGACTAGACAAAGCCATCAGCTCACAAGCCTGCTTAGGCTCCTCCAAAATTTCCTTCTCTTCTCCCTTGTCCCAGCACACAGGGCTGGTTACAGACAAATACTGGGAGAGTGGGGCAGCTTCCTTACCAGTTAAATTGCTGTTCTCCACACTACACTGAGCAAATGCTTCACTGATGCTACTTAGAATCAAACACATTGAGATACAAGTACATAGCCAATATTCATAACTTCAAATACAAAAACAATACACGCATACAGACAGCATAATCATAACCAGAAAATTACAATCTTTTCATAGACACCTTACTTGACCTCCTTTGTACAAGATTTGGAGTAACTATAGGACCTTGGTTGCAACGGTGACTTATACAGACACAGTTCATGTCAGTAACGTCACACCCTCTCCAGGCCCCAGCGAGGTCTGTGCCAGAAATAAAAGTAAAATCTTGTGCATAGCATGGGGGGAAGCTTAAAGCGGAATGAAGGATGCTCCAGTGTTTGAAGAGCTCGTCTTGGATTTGGAAGATGTTGGTTCAATTCCCTCCTTGATCACAAACACCTTGTGTGACTTTAGGCCAGATTTCCAAAGGCCGGTAGATACCTAAAAATGCACATTGGGCCTGAGTAGGGGCAGTACCTAATGCTCATTGATTTCATAACCCACTAGGAGTGTCTGTGTCTTTAGGTCCTGAAATACCTCTATAAATTTGTCCCTCTGGGCATCAGGTCCTCGTCTTTAAAGCTGGGATAATAGCATCTCATAGGGTGGTGGGAGGATAGATACATTAAAGACAGTGAGGTGCCCAGATGCCACAGTGATGGGAGCCAGATAATGAGCTAGGATGGCAGTGACCTGAGAGGTCTTTCCTTTTTCCAAATTCAGCTATTTTGCTTTGGGTTGGGAGTTTAAGAGAGATCATTGCCAAATTCCCCTTGGATTCCCATGGAATCAGTTATCTAACAAACTTATGTTGCTTCAAAAACCTCTGGATTGAAGGAAGAGGGAGGAAAAGGCTGATTTACCTCTATGGTCTATCACCAGCTGGAGTCTCTGTTGTCACCTCCTCACTCAGCATTTCCGGGAACAGGATCCAGGTTATTCAGTCCATCTTCTGTCCCCACCACATCCACGTATTTCCATGTGCCCAGTAAATAGAATGTCATAACCCAGATGGGCTACCATGGCTCTGTTATGTCTGGTAATGTGCCTTGTGAATCATACCCTCTGTCAAATGAGGAACATCTTCTCTAATTCATTATATATCCTTCTGTGGGGAGGTGCAGTCTCCCGAGGCACGTCTTTTGTGGGGAAGGTAACAGGCAAGGGAAAGTTAGGGTTTGGTTTATTTTAGACAATGTCGCTAGAGTCAAACTTCTAGTCTTGAAGGGAAAGTCCTGGAGAGAGAAAAAAACATTTTATCCTAAAACAAATCTCTGTTTACTGGGTGAATGTTTTTCTGATTGTGAAGTAATAACTCACTGATTTTAGGAATAATGTTTACAGCTGAGATTTACAGAGCTGCCTAAGTGATTTAGACACTGAGTTCCCATTCAATACCCCGAGGCAGCTTTGAAAGTCAGCATAGTTAGCTGAACTTGCACTTTCTCTAAACAAACTTTCTACTGCCCTGAATAGCAACCACACCTGTACCCAGTAATATAACATCGGATGATCAGTTCAGGTAATATTTTAAAAAGCGTCTGTTTTTAAAAAGTGATTTAGGTGCCTAAGTCCCATTTCAAAAGTGTCTTACTTACTAAGACTTAGCAGCCTGAGTCTCACTGAAAGTAAACATGACTTTGGCTCCTAAGTCACTTTTGATGTTTGCTTAAGTGTTTTTGAAAATGTTACCTGATTGATGCTCAGATAAAATGCAGGTAGAACAAGGTGTTTCACACATTTACGTTGGGATTTTCAAAGAAGAGGTAATGTATACAATAAACACCCAATTCCCATAGCATTGCTATGAGAGTTTGGCAGCTAACTCCTTTAGTCTTCTTGGATAAGCCCAGAGCATGCAGGAATAGAAGTCCAGGGACCTGAGATTAGAAAAGTGCAAACAGTTTCTTTCCAAATCCCTGAAAAGTTTCAGGGCCACATGGATCTTCAGTGCCACAGCAATGATATAATATAGATAATCTTGTACCAGAACTATAGGCCTCTAATGGGTCTGTTGGAGTGTTTGATAACTAAGAGAACAATACTGACTGCATCCTGTGGAGGACAGAGTTATAAATTCACACTAGCCCGTTTATGGTCCTCTGTGGGTACAGTGAATATCATATCAGTTGTGTGTATTACAATATATTCTACAACTTGAGTCTAAAAACTGCTTTTTCAGCATGAAGTTTGACATACTGTCACTTCTTGCCCTGAAGGAAATGTTTGTTTCATCCTTTACGGAAGAGCACAAATATCCACTTATTTCTGAATGCAAAACAAACTGTTATTCCCAGTCCTCTTCTAGCATAATTTGCTCCCTAACCACTTAGTAAGGTCTCAGTCGAATTTATCACCAGTTTGAATAATTTTGTGTCTCCAAAGCTTTGTTCTTCATAATGCCCAGTGCTAAATATTTGTGGCTCACATAAATGCACTTTTTAAAAAAAAGGTTGCTTTTTCTTTTTTTCTTTTTTTTTTTAAGTAATCTGACAAAAATATAGCAGATATGGATGAAATCTTATTACTTAACTCTTTGAATAATACTGGCTGAATATAGGGCTAGAATATATAATATAGGATATAATATAATATAGGGATAGATCTGAATCTTCACAAATCTTGGCTTACAGTTTTAATTCCAAGTTTATCAACTCGTAATCACTTAAACAATATTTTAACTAAAATCACGATTTTAATATTTAATATTCCATTTGTCATTCCCCATGATCAGCTGCCATCTAGAGCTCATAAGAATTGACCCATAAAACATTGGCCAGAAAACCTCATCCGCCCCATAGTCCCCATTATACAGTATAGCCCCCTCTTCCCACCCCTCACCCTCAGCGGACCATTGTATAGTATAGCCGCCCCTTCCCACCCCTCACCCCCTGCTGCCCCCTAGTGCCCATTATACTATATAGTAGTAGTAGTATATTATAGCAGGGGTTGGCAACCTTTCAGAAGTGGTGTGCCGAGACTTCATTTATTCACTCTAAGGTTTCGCATGCTGGTAATACATTTTAACATTTTTAGAAGGTCTCTTTCTATAAGTCTATAACATATAACTAAACTATTGTTGTATGTAAAGTAAATAAGGTTTTAAAAATGTTTAAGAAGCTTCATTTAAAATTAAATTAAAATGCAGAGCCCCCCGACCGGTGGCCAGGACCCAGGCAGTGTAAGTGCCACTGAAAATCAGCTCGCGTGTCGCCTTTGGCACATGTGCCATAGGTTGCCTACCCCTGTATTATATACAACCTGTTTTGTTATATTTTTACCCTCTATTGTTTCCTAGTGACTGTAAAACTGCGGGGAGGGGATGGCACACAAGGGGGGATTTCTGGAGTGCCTAAGTGACTTAGGAGCCTAAACCCTTTTTCATAAGTGACATAGGTACATAGGAGCCTACGTCTTACTGACTGTTGATGAGATTTGTGTTCCTAAGTGCATCAGTTCCTTTTGAATATCAGATTTAGGGGCTAGATCCACAAAAGGACTTCAGCACCTAAAGTGACAAACACCTAAGTCTAACATTTTGATGGCTCTGAGGACCTCAAAATCCTGGCTCAGCTGCTACCTAACCTCCTACTGAGCCTCAATATCCAGCATTAAAGTCTCATTGGCATCTGAATTTCCACCATTAAGGTCCCAACCTGCCTAAGTCTGTGGCCTGACACTTCTGTCTAAGTGTGGAAGCTCCTACCTCATGCAGGAGGATCCCCACCTTTTTCTGTCTGTGGGCCTCATGCAATAGACATGCTCAGAGAAGATTTAATTGTGTACTACAGGGCCAGGGGCGGTGGCAACCTCCCGTATAGCCTTTAGCCCTGGGGTTAGGCCTCTCAGCCAGGGCATGGGAGATGCACACTGAACTCCCCCTTCTGCTTGTTGTAGAGAAGGGATTAGAACTTGGGTATCACACTTCAGAGGTGGGTGCCTTAGCCACTGGGCTATGGGCAATTCTGATAGTGGGGGGGCAGGGGATGTGTGCAGTCTCACCTGCTGAAGCCGTTCCACCGTGTACAAATAACTCACTATGCATTGGGCCAAAGGGAGAAGAGGAATGACTTTACATCCCAGTGGTCAGAGCACTCGTGAGAAGGGACACCCCTGTTCAAACCCTGCTCCATGACAAGCAGAGGGGGATAAGAACCCTGGTTTCCCACTTCCAAGGTGATTGCCCCTGCTGGGGGGGGGTCACAGCTGAGAACCCCACACACAGACACTCTCCTCCCTCAGGCTGAGATTTAGTCACATCCCTCTCCTCAGCATTTCCCATGGGCGAGCTGAGATGGCTCCCAGCCCAGCAGGCTGGCTTTTGTCGAGTCCTTTCTTAGGTCTAGATCCTCAAAGGGACTTGGGCTCCTACCTTCCACTGAAATCAATGGGAGTCAGGAGCCTGACCTGAGCTGTGGGATTGCTGCATGGCAAGGTGCCTAGAAGCTGGGTAACACCATGCTTAAGTCCCTTTGTGGATTGAGGCACAGATTTTTACAGGTGTTTAGTGTGACCCCAGGACATTTGATGACAACTGGGATCCCATGGGTTCACCAAAAGGGGTCATGCAAGGTCTCTAGTGTGTCACACTGGTCATCAGAATCATTGTGAGATGTATGCACAGAAAATGTGAGGAGTTATGTATATATGCTAGAAATTAGGTTCTCTAGGCCTCGTAGTTAAAGGCAGGTCACTCACAGGTAGCATGCCTTGAGACAAACTTCTCCAGACATTAGGTGGGAGCCACTTATCACCCAGGTGCACCACTGTGCATTGTCTGCGTATCTCAGGTATATCACTGGTTTCATGGTGCATGTACCTGAGATACTTTGATACTTTCATCCTATGGCCAGACAACCTAAACTCCTCTATAGATTTCCAAGACAACTTCAACCACCACC
Organism: Emys orbicularis; assembly: GCF_028017835.1. Lineage (NCBI taxonomy): Eukaryota > Metazoa > Chordata > Testudines > Emydidae > Emys > Emys orbicularis. Next base: position 15,454,738 of record NC_088695.1, on the reverse strand, counting down.
ACCCGTCCATCAAACCCTCTCTAGAACACTCTCATACCAGCATCAACTTCCTGGACACCACAATCAGTATCAACAATGGAACCCTACAGACAACCATATACAAGAAACCCATGGATCACTATACCTACCGTCAGATCCAGCAACCATCCCAGACACAACAAAAAATCTGTTATCTACAGCCAGGCACTCAGATACTACAGAATATGCACCAAGGAGGAAGTCTGGGATATTCACCTTAACACGCTTAAGAGTGCCTTCACCAAACAAAGACACTCCAAAGAAGTAGATTGCATCATGGAACAAGCCATCCAAATACCCTGAGAGAACCTGCTTTAATGTGGAAAAAACTCTCCAGCCACATACACTGTATGGCTTCCCATGTTGTGTGGTAAGTGAAAACTAAGGGCATCATTCAACAATTGCAACCCATACTCAACTGGAACCCCATCCTGAAAGAAATCTTCCCTGAACCCCCTCTTCCGGTCTTCAACCCCCCCCCCCCCCACCTCTCCAAGTTCATCATAAGAAGCAAGCTCCCCACAGACCAGGAGACACTAACTCAAAGCGGCACCAGACCCTGCCAGAACAGATGCAAAATGTATAGTCATATCTCCACTTCTGTGATGAAGAATACCCACTTCCCACACAACACACCTTTCAAAATCCATGGGTCCTACAGATGCCTATCACACGTTGTGTACCTCATCCAGTGCACTAAATGCCCCCAAAACAACTATTTGGGTGAAGCCAGACAGACAATCACTATGCTCTCAAATTAACTCTCAGAAAAAAGTAATAAAAGACAAAAACACCATATCCCTTTTGGATGAACACTTTTCACAAAGCGATCGCTCCATATATGACCTAGCAGTCCTCGTCCTCAAAGGAAACCTGCACAATGCCTCAAAAGACGAGCCTGAGAGCTTAAATTCATAACTTTGCTAGACACTAAAAATCATGGACTGAACACAGACACTGGGTTTATGGCTCATTATAACAATCTGTAACCCACTAACCCCCTTTTATTCTATGACTCCAGAGATGTTAACTGGCCACTTCTCCTTGAAGGGTCCCTTGAAATGTCTTAACTCCTTATGCTGAACAATCTGTTCCACCTTATATTTAGCTGCAGATACACACAGCACATTTTCAATGCATATTGCTAAAGTGAGGTTGAACCACTGACCTCTCCACGATTACATGGCAGAGGAAGCTGGGTTGGGCCCTGACTGCAGTGGGTGTGTTCTGGTCAATCTGCAATGATTTGAGGAGACAAGGGAGACAAGGGAGGTCAGTGGTCACGTTGTTGCCAATGCTTGCAATTTTATTGTGAGTTTTGTGATATTTGATGTTATATTTTCTATTCCCAGCCACTGCCGACAGGAGATCAGAGTTGAATCTCAGCTTGTATTCATTGATTGATTTATTTTAAGATTCTCGCTCTCGTGGTTGTGGAGAAAAGCTTGAGAATGACACAATGCACGTTTAAAGCCTCAAACCCCCTTTTTTTTTTTTTTTTTTGATCTCAGGATTTCTAGGCCAATGTTATGATTTTGGGGAGTTTGACTCATGACTGGTGAACATTCAGGGTTGGCAAAACACAGCAAGGACTCCCCGGTTAACATAGAGCAAGGGCACAGGACGACAGTGCCGTGAGAGCAGGGCAGTGGAAGAGGTCCAGTTAGGGCAGGGGGAGAAAGACACCGATCCCAGTCTTCCAGCCCAAACAGTAATCACAGCCTGGCTTAGGCAGGAATCCTGACTCTCAGCACATTCACTCCCAGTGCAGCCCAGTCATCTAGACCAGTTACTGGTGGGAAATTTGACCAGTATAAATACACTGCTGTAGGTATACTAGTAAAAATCTCCATGGGAATACTTATTCTAGACCAGGGGTCAGCAACCTTTCAGAAGTGGTGTGCCGAATCTTCATGTATTCACTCTAATTTAAGGTTTCATGTGCCAGTAATACATTTTAACGTTTTTAGAAGGTCTCTTTCTATAAGTCTATAACATATAACTAAACTATTGTTGTATGTAAAGTAAATAAGGTTTTTAAAATGTTTAAGAAGCTCCATTTAAAATTAAATTAAAATGCAGAGCCCCCCGGACCGGTGGCCAGGACCTGGGCAGTGTGAGTGCCACTGAAAATCAGCTCATGTGCCGCCTTCGCGTGCAATAGCTTCCCATTTCCCAGTTAGCTTATATTGCTTTGAAAGTGACAATCTAAACTGAAAGGAGTCACTCTTAGCTGGGATAAGAGTGTCTGGATGGGAAGTTACACTGGTATAGCTATAGCGGTATAGTTATATCTGTATAATTACACTGGTAACATTCCCCCTATGGACAAGCCCTAAAGCAGCACCTTAACTAGGAAGAAGGCTGAACTTAGATCACTTTCCCCAAACTCCACTATCATCTCTGAGTGAGACCTGACCAGGCAGGGCAGGGTTCTCATTAGTCATTGTTAGACAGCCCCTCACTGAGTGTGTATCTCCATCTCCACCACTGCCACATTCCCTCATTCATATATTTGCTGTTTCCACCTTGTGATCAGTTCCCATCATAGCCCATTTAGAGGTGTAATTCCACTGTCAGAAACCAGGGGTGCCCCATGGGCAGTTTTAGCATCTGGGACTTGGGAGTGTTCAGGCTCTCAAGTCCCCTGTCTCTTATCTGCCTAAGTCCCCTGTCTAAAGTACTTATCTGCCTCCTGTCACTGTAGTATCTGGGTGACCCACAGTTTTAATGTATTTGTTCTTTCACCACCCCCGGGAGGTCGGGAATGGCTGTTATCTCTATTGTACAGCTGGGGAACTGGGGCTCAGATCTTGGTCAGACGGGGAATCTATGGTGGAACAGGGACTGAACACAGGGATCCCAAGCTGAGGAGGGCAAATACCTGATATTTTTGGTTTGGTGGCAGTTCAGAAAATCAGGAGAGGGAAATCGAACTGCATCAAACCGAATCTGAACATTTTTGGAAATTTCAACTAATTGAAAAAGTCCGTTTTGGGTGAGACAAAACATGTTGTTTAACCTGAACCAGGGGCTGGCTATCAATGACTGATGAGTGCCCCAGGTCTGAATCAGCAGTGGTGGTGGAGCTGGGGAAAGTGATCGGGTTCAGCTGAGCCTGACCTAAACTCAGCTCTTTTCCTAGTCAAGGGGATGCTTTAGGGCTTCTCTATGTTACCATCATAATTATACAGGTCTAATTATACCACTATAGTTATGCCAGTGTAACTCCGCACAGGGACACTCATCTCAGCTAAGAGGGACCTTTTCCAGGTTAGACTATGTCACTTTCAAAGCAATATAAGCTAACTGGAAAATGGCATTCTTAGTCTAGAATAAGTGTCCACGTGAAGAGTTCTACCAGTATAATTATAGCAGTGTATTTATACTGGTCACATTTCCCACCAGTAACTGGGCTGCACTGGGAGGCAGGATTCCCGCCTAAGCCAGGCTGTGATTACTGTTTGGGCTGGAAGACTGGGATCAGTCAGTCACTCTCCACCTGCCTTCACTGGGCCTCTTCTATCGCCCTGCTCTCAGGGCATCGTCCTCCTGTGCCGTTCTCCCATCTTCATCTGAGAGCTCCGGCCCTGCTGGGTATTGCTCACCCCAAATATTCACCAGTCATGAGGTAGGCACACAAGAATCATGAAATTGGCTTAAAGTCATGAGATTTTTTTTGAAAAAAATGTTGGGTTTGTTTTATTGGCCTTCTTGGTTTTGAGCCTTGTGGGTGGGTGTGGGTGTGTGTGTGTATGTGCACTTCTGCCATGTTTTCAAGCTATTCTCCACAACCTTGAGAGCTAGAAACGTACTAGTTTTTTTTTTTAAATTGAGATTGTCATCTAATCTTCTGCCGGCAGGAGCTGGGAGTATAACATGAATATCACAAAACTCACAATATAATTGCAAGAGTTGGCAATTCCAAAGTCACTGACTACCGTCTTTCTATTCCCCAAGAAATCATCAGAGAAAGAGACTCATTAACCCATCCTCTTCTTTTCTCAGGCACCTAAACAAAACACTGCTTCTTGGTTCATGGGAATTGTCTGTAAAGATCTCACTGCAGCCGTGGCCCAGCCATGGCTTCCTCTGCTAGGTGACTATGGACAGGTCTGAGGCTGAATCTCACTTTAGCTCTAAACAGTGGGGAATTCTCTGCATACCTCTGACACTCTAAAATTTTTCAAAAACTTGGATTCAAACAATCTGCAAATATACCGGTATCTAATCTATCTACCTATATGCACACACCTCTCTCTCTAAATTCCATTGGGAGAAATGTTATAATAGATTTCCATTTGTCCTTTCCTGTGCTTTCCACACATCACCAAGCCTTGGATTTTCAAAAGAGCCTGAGGGAGTTAAATGCTTAGCGTTCACTGACTTTCAATGGGAGGTAGGCCCTAGCTAAATCCAGCAGCATAATCATCCCACAGAGAGGCCGAGGCTAATTCGGGCTAGGCACGCTGATTTCATCAGGACTGGTGTTTGTGCCATCTATGTTGCAAACCCAGCGGCAGCTTCCCAGTCTCAGCCGATGGAAATGTTCTTCAGAAGTAGCATCAGGGGAGACAAAACCTTCTCCTGCAGAGGATACAAATACGAGGAGGCGAGTGCGCTCTGTCAATAGAGAGAGGAGAACATGCTCCAAGGGAGATCTCGGCACCTGCTTATCTCTTCGGAGGGAGAGAACCCTATTTCTGGAGGGAAGTGAGAGAAGAACCTGATTCCTGGTCACCAACCCTGAGAGATCCAAGCTCATCAACTGGAGCCTGAATATCCTATGGTCTCAGGTAAGCATTATCCCTCATGCTGCTGCCATGCACTGAGACAGAACCTCTCTGTCAGGGGGTGTATGGACCTGCTGCTGTCTCAGCCATTAAAGGGTTAATAGGAAACAGAACCTGCCTGCTCAGCTGGGGCTGATTGGTGGCCTCACAAGAGCTGCAGAGATAAAAGGGCTGCAGAGCAGAAGGAGGGGCTGGCTGCTAGAGACTGAGGCACTGCAGAGAGAAGACCCCTTCAGCCACAGACTGGCAAGGAGCTGCCCTGGAAGTCAGACTTTCCGAGGAGGAGACCCAGAATGTGAATCTGGGAAAACCTACAGAAGAGTCCAGGTAGGAAGGAGCAAGGGGATGAGGGCAACTGGCTCCAGCTGCTTCACACAGGGTCCCTGGGCTGGAGACAGGGTCACTGGGCCAGAAGAGTAGGCGAGCTCCCTGCAGACCAAGACACGGCAATGAAAGCGGCACCAGATCAGACCCTACTAGAACAGATGCAAAACCTGCAGACATGTCTCCACAGCTACAATGACCAACATCCCCCGCCACGCACCTTTTGAGATCCAAGGGTCCTACACATGTCTATCCCAACGTGTGGTGCACCTCATCCAGTGCACTGAATGACCATCAACAATGGTGTGGGTGAAACCAGACCATCACTACGCTCTCGGATGAACTCACAGAAAAAAAGTGATAAAAGACAAAAAACATTCTGTCCTCTGTGAGTGAGCACTTTTCACAAAGCAATCACTTTATATCTGACATATCAATCCTTGTCCTCAAAGGCAACCTGCACAGCACTCTCAAAAGATGAGCCTGGGAGCTTAAATTCGTAACTTTGCTAGAAATTAAATATCATGGATTGAACAGAGACACTGGATTTTTGGTCGATTACCACAATCTATAACCCACTTAATACCTCTCCAGTCATGGGGGAGGGAAGCTGGGGGTGGGGTTAACGGGCCACTTCACCTTGAATGATCCCTTGAAATGTGTTAACTACTTATGCTAAACAATCTGCTCCACCTTGCATTTAGCTGTGACACTTTGGTTATGTCATATTACAGTTAAATACATGCAGCTGGCCCATGTCAGCTGACTTGGGCTCACTGGGCTTGGCTACCGAGCTGTCAAATTGCAGTGTAGACATTTTGGACCTCCCCCCTCGGGGGGTTTAATTGCAGTGTAGACATACCTCTGAGCACCTTTCCCCGACCGGAAGAAGAGCTCTGGGTAAGCTTGAAATCTTATTTCTTTCACCAACAGGTTAGTCCAGTCAAAGATATCACCTCACCCACCTTGTCTCTCTATATCCTGGGACCAACACCGCATATGTGAGAAATGTTGACATTTGAAAGTTGTTTCCATTAATCAAAGTAGTTTGCATTTTTTCAAACTTTTGGTGATGGTTTTCAAACCACTGGGTGCAATAAAATAAATAGTGTCATTTACACACACACACACTTTTCCACTTTTTATTCCTTTTCCATTTTGCCACTCAGTGACTTTCCAAAACTTCCTCAAAGTTTGAAAAATCGCAAAGGTGGTAAAGTAACAGACTTTATTTTTTCCTCTTCCCTCTCTAACTTTTTCAAAGTTGCTGAAGTTCAGAGTGGGAACAGGAAAAAGGAAATGTGAAAGAAAAACAAAACCCTTAGACATGATAGTTGGCACATTTTCAGAATCATGTGATTTTTATATCCCTTCTAAGTGAATGACTTCACTACTGTGGATATTAATGGAGATTTTACTTTCAGGTTTCAGAATGTCACTAAGCAGTTTGAATCAATATCTATTGGCAGAGAAATCCAAAAGTTAGTGATGATCACATAGCAACATAAAAACTGATTCGCATTCACAAATGAAATCAAACAAATGTCTGCATAGAAAGGCTTTGGAGGTGAGGTTTTGGACTGGCAAAACCACCGTCATGAAGCATTGGGTTCTGCTGGGGAAGAGGGAAACTTTGGAAGGGAATCCAGTCTGCACACCTCCATTTGCCAGACTCTTCCTGGGGAGCCGGCATACCCATTACAAGCCACTAGTGATGGCTCCTTGGAGCAGTTTCTGGGGAGCAAGGCTAAATCTGTTCTTAATCAGATGCGTTAGCCTCAGATTTGTGTATAGATCTGCCTTAGCAGCACATTGCTGTGTCAGTTTTGCTCACTCACTTTCCAATGTCATTGATAGAGCTGGGCAAATCACGGGTTTTTCGGTTCACTGGAAATTTCAAAAAATAATATATATCAATATTGCTTCTGGTCAAACCAAAAATCCAGTGAATTGAAAAGTAAACAAAAATTTTGAGCTGAAACAAATCAAAATGTTCTGATGTTGCCGAAACGGAAAACTTGACTGGAAATGTTTCTGTGATGTTGAAACAAAAGGAAACACTTAATTTTGTCCCATAAAAAATTGTTTTGAGTTTCAGGAATTTTGACAAGAGCAAAGAAAAGGATTCACAAACCAGCTGGAGGAGAAGGGTAAAGTTGCTACTTTATGAGCTTTAGTCTAGTGGCTAAGGCACTCGGCTAGAGTGTGGGTAGACCCAGGTTTTATTCCCACTGTGGCAACACAAGAAGAGATTTGAATAGGGATCTCTAACATTGCAGGCAAATGGCCTAGGCATTGAGCTAAGGGGTGTTCTCAGTCTCTCCTCTTGGAGCTGTTCCACTAAATAATTAAGTTGTCATTGGGGGCAGGGACTTGAGTCTCACCCACACCCTAGGTGACAGCCCTAGCCACTGGGCTACAGAGTCACTTTCACAGGCTGTCCCCGGCCCAAATGACTATTCATAGTCTTTCATAATGACAATGAATAGTAATGTGGTGGGAGAAGGAGAGTAAGGGTTGATTTACACTACAGGTTAGGTCAGTTTAACTACATTGCTCAGGGCTGTGAAAAATTTCATGCCCTGTCTGTTGTAGCTAATCCAGCCTAAACCTTGCTATAGACACTGCTAGGTCACCAGCAGACTTCTGCAGTCGACCTGGCTACCGCCTCTTGGAGAGGTGGATTTTACAACAGCGACAGAAGAACCCCTTCCATCGCTGTAGTAAGTGTCTACGTGACAGCAGTGCAGCTACAGCAGAGGATTTCTAGTTCAGATGTAGCCTTAGAATGATTCTGCAGCCTGGTAGTTCAGCACCAACCTCCGTTGTATGAACGCCACTGCCCCAGTTTGTGTTCTCAAGCCAGTATCTGGGTTGGTGGCCAGAAGGCGACTGGGGCATTTGAATATAAATGCTTTTAAACTGATAGTTATTAAAGTTTAACAAATGCTGTAGTCTTGTTATATTGGAGAGTTTGTTTTATCTCCCCCAGATACAATCCATGGCAGACACAGAAGAGGGAAATCAAACATCCATCACAGAATTCATCCTCATGGGATTCGGGAATCTCCCTGAGCTGCAGATCCTTCTCTTCCTGCTGTTTCTAGCAATCTGCATAGTGACCATAGCCGGGAACATCTTCATTGTTGCGCTAGTTGTGGCTGATCAGCAACTTCACACCCCCATGTACTTCTTCCTGGCGAATTTGTCTTGCTTGGAGACCTGCTACACTTCCACCATCCTGCCCAGGATGCTGGCCAGTCTCCTGACTGGGGACAAAACCATTTCTGTCAGGGGATGTATGACACAATTTTATTTTGTTTGTTTCTTTGGGGCTACAGAATGTTCTCTCTTAGCTGCAATGTCTTATGATCGGTATTTAGCAATATGCAAACCACTGCACTATGCAGTCCTTATGAATGGCAGCTTATGCCTTCAGCTAGCAGCTGGGTCTTGGATAAGTGGGCTTCTGGCTGGCACCACACCAGTGTCCTTCATGTCACAATTATCTTTCTGTGGCCCCAATAAAATTGAACATTTCTTCTGTGAATCTACAAAAATAATAACTCTCTGCTGCAGTGACACCTACCAGCTAGAGCTTGTAACCACCATCCTGGCTGCTTTATTCACCCTGCCCCCATTTGCATTAACCCTGGCATCCTACGTTTGTATCATCTCCACCATCCTGAGAATCCCATCCACCACTGGAAGGCAAAAGGCCTTTTCCACCTGCTCCTCTCACCTTATTGTGGTGACAATCTTCTATGGGACCCTAATCATTGTGTATCTGCTACCAAAAACCAACACACTGAGAGACCTCAACAAAGTGTTCTCTGTTTGCTACACAATTCTGACTCCTATGGTCAATCCCTTCATATACAGCCTGAGAAACAGAGAGGTCAAGGAAGCCCTGAGAAAAATTGTCAGTAAGTGTCTAGATCAGTGGTTCTCAACGTTTTTGGACTCGGGACCCATTTGTGTTTATGGCCTGTTGCGACCCAGTAAATAGTCTGGGGGTGGAGGCCCTGGGGTGGTTTTGGTTGGGTCCTGCCCCCCCGGGGGGGTTGGGTCCTGCCCGGCACTCACCCCATAGTGGCGGCTTCTGCAGCTCCTGTGCTGTGGGGCTGGCTGGGCTTGGCTCTTGGCTCTGGGCGTTGCAACCTCTGGGATTGCAGTGCTACTCAGGTTTGGCCCCACCCCACTGACTGGACCAAATTTGTGTGAGTGAAGGTCTGGCCTGGCTCATGGAGTTGCAGCACCACTCACTCAGATTTGGCCTACCCGGACCCCTGCCATCATGACGGCTGGGCCAAACCTGAGTGGTGCTGGGACCCCAGAGCAGAGCTGATGCTAGGCTTAAGCAGACTAAGCAATTGCTTAGGGCCCCGAGCAGCTCAAGGGGACCCCCTATTAATTATTAGTATGTGTGGTGTGCGTGGGGGTCCCCCAAAATATTCTTGCTTAGGGCCCCCGATGGGCTAGCACCACCTCTGCCCCAGAGTTTGCAGTGCCTGGAGCAGGGAGATGAGCCCAGCCAGCCCTGTGGGACAGGAGCTGCTACGTGACCCTTTGAAACATTCTGGTGACCCAATTTTGGGTCCCGACCCACAGGTTGAGAAACCCTGGTCTAGATTGTATGAGAATTCAGAAACCTCAAAATGGTGACAAGCGCAGCTGCTTTGCTGTTTGATATTCAGATGCTGTGTAGCCCTTACTTCTCGCTCAGACTTTGGTGACATGCGCTTGTAACATTTGCAGATGTGCAAAGATTTAAAAACGTAAGAGGAGTCAGGACCAGGATCGTTATAGTCAGAATAAAACTGACCTGTCTTTTACCTGCTGAATTTGGGTAGATGATATTTTGGTGAATTGTGTACACTAAAAGTTGGAATATAAAATAAAACAACTTAGGGCGAGATCCACGAAGGGAACATAGGTATCTCAACGACTAACTTCTAGTGCCTTGCTAGTGGATGGGAACCTCAGTCCTGAGTTCAGCACCCAGGATCCCTATATGATGCATGGGGAGAGTTAGGTGGTTAAGAACTGGGTCCACAGAAACCAGAATGCTGAGCGAGGAGCTGCCTAAACTAGCCAATAGGAAAGGCCAAAGAAAGGGGTGTTGCTTCAAACTCCCTCCCTCACCTCGTTAGGCACTTATCTCTGCTTGGGATTTTCAGCTCTGAACCCCAAGGGGTGGGTGTGTGTGTGTGTGTAGGGGGTACTCACCCAGGGTGTTGGAGACTCAGGTTCAATCTCCCCTGCCTGATGTGGAGCAGGAATTTGACCTTGGGTTTCCTTGGGTCAGGTGAGTATCCAAGACCCAGGACTGCAGAGTCACCCTGTCTGCCCCAGTGCATGTTTAATTATTTTTACACAGCAGAGCAGCTTCACCAGGAGATTTTGAGGGCCCCCCACATCTGGGTGTCCAATAGGTCAGTGGTTTGTGGTACTCAGCTGAAAGGTGGGAAACCCAAGTTGGAATGCCTACCCAAGATTAAGCCAGCAGGCAAACTGAACCTGTGTCTCTCACATCCTGGATGAGCAGCCTAACCACCAGGCTCAAAGTTATAATGGAGGCCCCACGTCCAGCCCTTTTATGTAGGGCTAGGTGTGCTCTGAGCATGCCTACAAGACTAAGCCCAGCAGCTGAGATAGACAGGGAAATACCTGGTTTAAGGTTCATTTTGGGGTGAGATGGATGCCTGGGTGCCCAGACGGAGGCAGCTTTGCATATGCTCTAGCCCTGGGACAGGAGTGACTATCGGCCTGGACGCAGGGGGAGAAGGACTGCATGGGGAGAAGGACTGCATGGAACACTTGCTCCCCACTCTCCTAGATTGCATTGGATACAGCCTAAATGAGGGTGGGGCCATGGGGTGGGATATTTGTGGGACTGAACCTGGGAACCATGGGAGAGGACAGGACCCTGGGGTTGAGGAGTGCTCAGAGCGGGAAGGAGTATTCCCTTTAGCTGAATGCCCCTCGTCCCAGACCCTCTATAGCGCAGGCCCCTGGTGTCCATGTGGTGCCAAAAAAGGAGGAGCTGAGGATAGTTTCTGTAGGGAGAATTCCCAGCATTTGTCTCTGCTGAAGCAGCAGGAGGGTGTCTAATAAGGGCTTATCGACACACAAACGTTGCACCTCTTTAGCTGTCCCTGTGTAGTTAAGGCAGTTGTGCTCCTGCAGTGGGTGTGCGGCTCTGTCTGTATAAAGGAGTTTCATACAGTGTAAGAGGGCGGTCTGCCCCAGGGCAGCCCCCAGCCCTGTTCTGGAGAGGAGCATGGCGAGCAGGTGCTGGGAATCATTCAACCCATCTGGGCACCATCAACTAATTGGGATTCCCAGCTGGGGCATATAGCTGAGCTCCCCGGGAGCCTGGGACCAGTAGAGGGCTGGGGAGACACTTGTCTAATTGCAAGGGGGGCAGAGGCCCTGCAGAACCCCCCTTGGCTAGAGACCCTGCCCACTAAGATGTCAGGGGCCCCCACAATCCAGGTGGAGAACTGAACTGTTACTTTACGTTGTCACTCCACGTTTCCTCTTCTTGTGCTGGACAATGAACAGGGCCACAGCCCCGGGCTGTGATGGAGTCTGTCAGCCTATGTACACTGGTGGAGCGATTCCTCCACGGGAAGGGGAATGAGGCTGGTCTACACCGAACACTTATGTCGACCTAGCTACGTTGTGACGGGTGTGAAGAATTCACACCCCCAAGACATGGTTAAGTTGACCTGAACCCCTGTGTAGACACTGCCGGTTGACAGAAGAATTTTCCCATCGACCTAGTTACCACCTTTCAAGGGCTGGTTTTATTACAGCAATGGAAAAACCCCTTCCATCACTGTAACAAGTGTCTACACTACAGCCACCTGGCTGCAGCGCTGGTAGGGTCAACGTAGCCGGAGTTATACTGGTATAAGGAACCTTAGCACTGGTATAACTGCATCCAACTGTGTCGGTATAGCTATATTAGTAAAAAAAACCTCACATCTTACCTCGGACATGGCTTTTACCACACCAGCCAAAAAGTGCTTTTGCTTGTACAGCTGATACAGATGGGTTCCCTGAATGAAATAAGCTATATTAGTAAGAGCACATTTTTTGTTGGTATACCCAGGTCTACACTAGGGATTTTGCTGGGGTAGAAGCGTCATTAAAAAAAACCTAACCAACATTACTATACTGGAAATTTCTGTGTAAACCTGGCCAGAGATACAACTGTATTATAAAGTGGCTACTGGGTAGCAGCAGATGGTAATGAGAGGAGAAATGATCATTTTACTCTGGGAACACCCCTAGATGACAGGAGATAAGGAAGAGGGAACAGGGTGTTATACTGTTTAATGACTGCTAGGTGAGAGTGGAAGATAAGGATGGTGAAAAGGGACAGCTGTACATTGCCATTGGGTGGCATCAGAGAATAAGGGCATCTCTGTTGTGTTATTGGCAGGAGCTGAGTGTAACGTAACAGAAAAGGATACCTATAGAAACGTGTTCCCTGGACAGGAACAGAGTAAGGAAGCAGCAGTAGTGCTATGGCTACTAGATAGCCATGCAGCACAAATTATAAAGACAATACATTATGCACTAGATGGCAGCACAGGGTAAGGGATACATATGGGGAGTCTATTGTGGAAAATAGATAGTGAGCAAGAAGTAAGAAATCATCAGTGAGAGCTTGGAGGATTCTGTAGAGGGTAAAAAAGAGGAAAGAATCAACTATACTTAGGCTTGGAAGAATTAGATTTTTATTGGTAAATGTTGATTTTATCAAACACACAAATTGATGAAAAAAATGTTTCCTTGATGCTCATTGAAATGTACAGATCAGCAAAGAAAGAAAAATGCTGCTTGAGAGCTTAGTTTGATTTAAGGATATTTACTTTGTATATTTTGACATGTGATGTCAACAATTTGTGTTTTAACAGTTATAAAGCTTTAACTTTTTGAATCTCAACATCCACTGTAATTAAATAATTATTGACTGACCCACCCACTGTCTGATCCCCCATAATTTTCTGCAACTGAAAATTTAAATCCATAAAAATAAAATGCTTAAAAATAAACAAACATCAATATTATCCATTGAAACTATAACAAATACCAGCAATACCTTTCCTAGGTCTAGCCAATGGATATTTGTATGATAAAGTAAGTCCTGATGTTCAGCGTCAGTGTCTTCAAGAAGGGAAATGAACTGCCGATGATTAAGTCCCCTCGCTCTTATGTAGTTTACTGTTTTCACTACTGTGCGAACAACATGATCAATGTCCAGGACATTTTTGCAGAGGGCCTCCTGATGTATAATACAATGCAGAAAAATCACCTCTTTATCAGGGTCATCTACTTTTACTTTGTCCTGAATTCTTTTTAAAAGTCCTACGTTTTTCCCTGTTAAATTTGGTGATCCATCTGTGGTTACGTTTGCCAGTTTACTCCAGGAGAGCTTCAGATATTCAAGGCACCAGACACCCTCTCATATAAATCCAATCCCTTAGTTGTGCCTTTCATTGATTCTATTGATAAAAAATCCTCTGTGATTTCAAATTTGTCATCAATTCCTCTGACAAAAATTAGTAACTGTGCTGTGTCCTTAATGTCAGTGCTGTCATGGAGAGCTAATGAAAACAATGTAAAGCCCTGTGCTTTCTTGTTCATTTAGGAAGCCAAATGTTCATCAATCACTTCTACACGGCGAGTAACAGTTCTTCGTGACAAACTAATGTTCTCAAATTTGTTTTGGTATTCCGGGCACAGCATGCCAGAAACATCAACCATGCATTCTTTCAAAAACTCCCCTTCAGCAAAAGGCTTATTTTGTTTAGCGATTTTAAACTCCAGAACGTAACTTGCCTTTGTAGTGGCTTCCTGAATTGCAGACCGTCGCACATAAATATTTTGCTGAGTTTTTAAGTTTGTGGCAACTGAGCTTTAAGTTTAACAACTGAGGAAAGGGCAAGAAAAGCTGAGCAACTCAGTTGCTCAGCTTTTCTTGCCCTTCCCTCAGTTGTTAAATTGCTGCCATAATTAGGATGTTTCCTTGAAAATGGCGATCCAAGTTGTACTCCTTGAACACCGCGATGCTCTCCTGACAAATCAGGCATACATCCTTCGAGTTCACGTTTGTGAAAAAAATATTTTGTATTCCATTCTTTGTTGAAAACCCGACAGTCATTGTCCACTTTTTTTTTTTTTTTGGCAGCACTCATTTTTGAAAGGGAAAAGAAAATCCTAACTGCTGCCCTTATTTCGAACTGCTGTTTTACAAGACGGCAGCACTGTGAGAAAACTGGGCCCTCTCTCTAGCCTGGATGTGTCGGGCGTCAGTGCCCCTGACAATTTTGAGCCATGGCTCTATCCCAGACTCCATGTGGACAAGAAGAGGCAGGTGTAAACTCACCTGCAACTTTATGTCCCAGCCTCCCCCAAATAAAGTTTTTACTGTTGTACTTTGAGTTCTGTTTGCGTGGTTGTGTCCATTAAAAGTTTGTATATAATAAGGGATTTTACCCCGGTGTGGCAAGAGGACTCATGAGGGGTGGCGCATGGGGGGCTTCATGGGGTGGTACCAGGGACTCCTACAGGCCCTGCTGGCAGTGTGACAACAAGGAAGCTGAGCCAGGTGCAGAGGAACCCAGACTGGAGCAGCTGTGGCCCTGTGTGGTTTCCCTCCACTCAAGGGTGGGGCCATAGGAAACAGGGAGGGGATTTGGTATGCGTCAGCTGCTGGGTGGGGTGGTGAGGTCATACCTGAGGAATGACCTGAGGCGTTTTCCGTGCAGAATCTTCCCTAAAGATGGTGCTGAAAATGACCGCTCATCACTGAGGAGCCCAGGCGGAGTGCGCCAAGCCTCTGGTCCCGCTCCATTGGAGGCCCAGGCGGAAAATGGGGAAACCCCCTGCCCTGCTCCCCTGGCCTGAGCACAGGGCCCCGCTCCCCCGGCCTGAGCGCTGGGCAGAGCGCAGCAAAGCCCCCGGCCTTGCTCTCCCATCCGGAGCGCTGGGCCCGTTTTTCCGGCCTGAGCGCTGGGAGGAGCGCGGCGAAAACCCCGACCCCGCTCCCCCGGCCGGAGCACCGGGCGGAGCATGGCAAAACCCCCGGCCCCGCTCTCCCAACCAGAGGACTGGGCGGAGCGTGGCAAGCCCCCAGCCCCGCTGCCCCAGCAGGAGCACCGGGCAGAGCGCACCGAAACCTCTGGGATGCTCCCCCGGCCGGAGCAACAGGCGGAGCCTGTCGAAACCCCCGGCCCCGCTCTGCCGGCCAGAGCGGCGGGCTCCTCTCCCCCTGCTGGAGCGCCAGGCAGAGCGTGGCGAACCCCCGGTTCCGCTCCCCCAGCCCGAGCGCGTCGAAACCCCCGGCCCCGCTCTTTCGGCCGGAGCAACGGGCCCCTCTCCCCCTGCCAGAGCGCTAGACTGAGCGTGGTGAAACCCCGGGCTCCGCTCCCCCAGCAGGAGCAATGGGCGGAGCGCGGCGAAACCCCCGGTCCCGCTCCCCTGGCCGGAGCGCCGGGCCCCTCTCCCCCTGCCGGAGGACTGGGCGGAGCACGGCAAAAACGCCGGCCCCACTCCCCCGGCTGGAGTGGCGGGCTCCACTCTTGCGGCTGAAGGACAGGGCTGATCGCGGCAAGTCCCCAGCCCCGCTCCCCCAGCCGGAGCGCCGGGAGGAGCGCGGCGAACCCCCCGGTTCCGCTTCCCCGGCCGGAGTACCGGGCGGAGCGCGGGGAAACCCGTGGCCCCGGTCCTCCGGCCGGAGCGCCGGGCCCTGCTTCCCCAGCCGGAGCACCTGTCAGAGTGCGTCAACCCTCCTGGCCCCACTCCCCCAGCCGGAGCACCGGGTGGAGCGCGGCGAACCCCCCCGGGCCGCTCCCCCGGCCGGAGCGCAGGGTGGAGCGCGGCTAAACCCCCGGCCCCGCTCCCCCTCCTGAGCTTGCGGGCCGAATAAGAATGGCCCGCGGTCCCTAGTTTGCCCACCCCTGCTCTATAACCTCCCTAGGATGTGGGAGAGCCAAGTTGAAGTCAGACTCCAAGGCCAGAAGGGACAAATGGCTGAATATTGGTTTGTTTTGGATTTGAAAAGCTTCCCCTCATTCCCAGCAGAAACCAGCGCTCCTTGATTGTGTTTTTTTTTTCAGTCCAAAACCTGGTATTGATTGATCTCACATTTCAGATATTGATTGATTTCACATATCAGTATATGTACATGCTCAAATATTATAGCAGCACATTCCCAAAGACCTAGCCAGAACTAGGGACCACCCAGAATCTGTCTTTATAAAACAATAAATCAGCTCTGTGTTTCACCATTTTCTCTTAATACAATAAGAAAGAAAAATTGTGATTTCTAAATTTGTGTAAAATCTACACATACTTGACAATTTTTCTCAGGGCCTCCTTCTCCTCTCTGTTTCTCAGGTTGTATCTGAAGGGATTGGCCATAGGAGTCAGAATTGTGTAGCAGACAGAGAACACTCTGTTTAGGTCTCTTAGTGTGTTAGTTTTTGGTAGCATGTAGACAATTATTAGGGTCCCATAGAAAATTTTCACCACGATGAGGTGAGAGGAGCCGGTGGAAAATGCCTTTTGCCTCCTGGTGATGGAGGGATTCTCAGCATGGGGACGATGATACACATGCAGGAGGTCACGATTAAAACAAATGGCGGCAGAATTAATATAGCAGCCACAATGGTATTGGCAAGCGCTATCTGGTTGGTGTCACTGCAGTCGTGATTTATTATTTCTGTGGATTCACAGTGGAAATGATCAATTTCATTGGGGCCACAGAAAGTTAATTGTAACCGGGGCGGCTCTATGTTTTTTGCCACCCCAAGCACAGCAGTCAGGCAGCCTTCAGCGGTATGCCTGCGGGCGGTCTGCGGTCACGCGGATTCGGCGGCGTTTCTGCGGGTGATCTGCCGGTCCTGTGGCTTCGGCGTACCCGCCGCCGAATTGCCGCCGAAACTGCGGGAACGGCGGATCACCCGCAGAAACACCGCCGAAGGACCCCTAACTGCCGTCCTCACAGTGACCGGCAGGCTGCCCCCTGCAGCTTGCCTCCCCAGGTACGCGCTTGTTACGCTGGTGCCTGGAGCTGCCCCTGATTGTAACATAAGAACTATTATTATGGTCATAGCCAGAAATCCATTAATCCAAGACCCAGCTGCTAACTGCAGGCAGAACCTGCCATTCATGAGGGCTGCATAATGCAGCAGATTGCATATCGCTACATACTGATCATAAGACATCACTGCAAGCAGACAGCATTGTGCATCTACTAAAAACTGACAAAATAAAATAGTGTCATACAACCACTGACAGAAATGGTTTTGTCCCCAGTCAGGAGACTGGCAAGCATCCCAGGCAGGATGGTCCAGGTGTAGCAGGTTTCCAAATAGACTAGTTCCCCAGGAAGAAATACGTGGGGGTGTGAAAGTGCCAATTAGACAGAACTAGAGCAATGATGAGGATGTTCCCAGCCAAGCTCAGAATGTAGATCACTAGAAACAGCAGAAAGAGAAGGGTCAGCAGTTCAGGGAGATCCCCGAATCCCAGGAGGATGAATTCTGTGATGGACGTTTGAGTCCCCCCTTCTGTGTTTGCCATCGGGTGTATCTAGGAAAAATATAAACTGAAGAAGAGAAAAACACCTCTTGGAGATGACTGGAGAAAACAGACTTAAGCTGTAATCCAGCAAAGAAGTTTGGGGAAAGGAAACCCCATGATCTGATAATGGAGTTGCAGGAATAGAGCTGGCTTCCATGTTGATTCTTTGGCTATATTATGGATAAGTTTTATGCAGAAGATTCAACAAAATGTCAACCTCTCTCAAATTGGACCAGGAACTCAGTTGCTATATTGATGGGTCTGAAAGACCACAGTAATGGGCAGCCATTTAGACACACATAGTTTGATTCATGTTGTCTCATATCTCTTCTCATGACAAAGTTTGTCCAAACGTGGGCTACCGTTACTGAGAAAGTCTTGGTATCTTTGTATAAGCCAAAACAACCCTGACATTCTATGATTCTATGAATGCCCTGTCCCCAAAAGGGGACTACCTCCCTGACCTTGACCACACCCACACAGAGCTGACATGCATCCTCAAGCCCTATAATTTACTAGGTGTCCTATTCCCCAAGGCCTCCTGTCCCTTATCCATTCAGTTATGAAGGAGGAGCCCCTCAGCATCCTAACACCTTCAGAAAACCCATCTAGGGGTGGCCATTATGTTGGATTTTATAGGCAAGCTTCCCTTATCTGCCAAGCATACAATCATCCTTACAGAGGAACCTGACTGGGCAGCACTGCCAACAGGCGTGATGTAAGGCCTGGGGGGACTTGCACCCTGGTCTATAAGGCTACCAGGCAACCAACATCCCCACATTGCTACTTGTAATTTGATTACTCTCTGCAGCACACAATCTGCAGTGGTTGAACACCATGGGATGTTCCACCTCAAGTGATCTGACTACATGGTTTCAGTAATCCCTGATTGGCTCCTTAACCCTATATAAATTCATGGGTGCACCAGGAAGTATTTAGGGTCTGGCTGAAGCAGGGCTGTCTCAGTGGTGATTGTGGGCTGATAGAGGAGCTGCTGGCTGGTTAGGCAGAGTGAGATGGACTAGATAAATGAAACTGAAACCAGGCTAGACCATGAGGATAGGGAAAGCATTGAGGAAGACTGGATGCAAGTAAAGAAAAAGAAAAGGGTAGATTCGCTGCACCCAGAAGAAGGACTACCAAATAGGAGGGCAGGAAAAGGAAATGGGGGGAAATTACCTAATAGTAAAATCCCTAGATAAGGACGCAAAGATAGGGGATATCAACCCCCTGAGAATGGCAGAGTGGATCAAAACAGTGCTGGAGATAGAGCAAGAGATAAGATACTGTGACATTACCCGGGGTACAATCTGGAGAGAGGGACAGCTGTGTCCCCTCAATTTTCCAGCCTGGGGTGTCTCTTACACTGCTTTGCTGTGAGAACAACCACTTTGTTTCCCAACCTCCCCACCTCCAAGGGCCCTGTGAGCCTGGTGCTGTGGCTTTGCCAGAGCTGGTCACAAGCCAGGCTTAGCCCAGGTAAGAGCTATGAAGCTGTTCCTGGTGAAGAGTCCAGAGGTCACTGCTGGGGCCTGGTTGTTTGCATCCAGCCTGTGTGAGCGTCGTGAAGGTGGTGGGTTTGCAGAGGGATATGATGGCAATAAGTACAATTTCAGGGGTGGCAGATTTCCCAGAATTACGTCCCCATCTCTGCTGCACTAGGAGTTAGTATTTTTATTGTACGAACATTAATTTTGATCAGAAATGACTTTTTTACGGATATAAAAACATGGTTAAAATTGTCTCCACTCTGCCTGTTGCCCAGTTAAAAACACCATGATGGGACCATGGTTATGGCCACCTCGCTCCCTGGTCCTTCCACTAACATGGACAACACTGACCCGAGTTCCTGCTGGATTGTCCATTGTGGCCTTAGGGGCACAAGAACTGCAGCACAAAACAAGATGTCACCCATTGTGTTTTATTTCTATTTGACTGTCTGGATTACATTACAAAACTTAAGTATCTAGCATAGAGAAACAATGAATAGGGGACATACACAGGGATTTACTTTGATCGTTAGTGGATTTTGTGCCTTACCCAAAGTCGGCTCTGTGCAGTTTCAGATACTTTACACGCTCCTCACATAGGGTGAATGTTAAGACAAGACCCTGGAGAAAAATACCATCATACTGCATGTATCAGTTCTGAACATGAGAGAGTGACAGAGCTGTCCACAACTTCATTTTCCTATACGTTGTGTAACATGGAGGCAGCACAGGACTACAAAGACTGTCTCAGTAACTCCATGCAGATCATCTCCATTTATTTCACATTAGTGCTGAGATTTTCAATGGGGGATTTCAACTCAATTTCAATGGGGGCTGATAGCCGGAGGTTTTCACAGCTGCCTGGCTGATTTAGGCAAAGTTATAATCTAGGAGTCTCTGCATGTTTTTGTGAAAGCCACATATTTACTGACTGCTTTGCTCAAGGCTTCCTTGACCTCTCTGTTTCTCAGGCTGTAGATGAGGGGGTTTACCAGGGGAGTCAGGACTGTGTAGGAAAGAGAGAGCACTTTGTTTAGGAAGCTTAATGTGTCACGATTCGGTAGCATGTAGACAGTCATTAGGGTTCCATAGTAAATTGTCACCACGATGAGGTGAGAGGAGCAGGTGGAAAATGCCTTTTGCCTCCCAGTGGTGGAAGGGATTCTCAGGATGGTGGTGAGGATACACACATAGGATGTCAGTGTTAGTAGGAATGGAGGCAGGGTGAATACACAGGCCAGTACGAAATCTAGCAGTATGATCAGATGTGTGTCACTGCAGGAAAGTTTTATCAATGGGATGAGATCACAAAAGAAATGGTCAATTTCATTCGGGCCACAGAATATTAAGTGAGACATGAATAATACAAATATGGCAGTAGCCAAACAACCATTTAACCATGATCCAGCAGCCAACTGGAGGCAAAACCTGGTATTCATAAGAGCTGAATAGTGCAGGGGTTTACATATAGCTAAATACCGATCATAAGACATCGCTGCTAGGAGACAGCATTCTGTAGCCGCCAGAGCACCAAAGAAATACAGTTGTGTGATGCAGCCACTGAATGAGATGGTTTTGTCCCCCATCAGGAGACTGGCCAGCATCTGGGGCAGGATAGTTGAGGTGTAGCAGGTCTCCAAGCAGGACAAGTTCCCCAGGAAGAAGTACATGGGGGTGTGAAGGTGCTGATCAGCCACAACTAGTGCAGTGATGAGGATGTTCCCAGTCACGGTTGCGATGTAGATCACTAGGAACATCAGGAAGACAAGAATTTGCAGGTCAGGGAGATCCCCGAATCCCAGGAAGATGAATTCTGTGACGACTGTTTGATTTCTCCAGTCTCTGTCTGCCATGGGTTGAGTCAAGGAACAAGAAAACAAACTGTGCAATTGAATTGGAAGAACACAGAGTTAAAAGTTAATCAAGTCTTGTGAATTAATTGAGTAAATATTCAGAAACTCTGCTTCCTCTCCTAGTTACAGGCTGAAAGTTTAAGACTAAATGTAGACTTCAGAGCTAAGTGCCAGGAGTTTTAGTCTGAGGTCAGATCATTGGTATCCATGAAGACCTCAGTACTCAGCTACCAGAGAAATGGACTATTATATTAGTCATTGCTCTGATATGGCAGAATGATATGACAGATCAGACCACCTCTTTATCTACTGTCATATCCCATCTAGTAACTTACTGAAGCTTAACAATGATGCTTAAATTCTGTATTTCACTTCTGGCAATGACCAGAATCATTCCATGACTTAGGAGTCAAAATCAATAAATACATCAACCAATATTTTGGACTGAGATTTCCAGTGCAGTCTAGTATCCTTAGGCATGATCTTCTGTTAGAATTAATGGAAATTAATATAACCATATATTCTGGTATATTCAGCATTTCAGTGCCCTGTAGGAGAAGGAATAATTGTCACCCCCTCACAAGAGATCAGTTTATGCCATAAATTCGGAAGTGGAGTAAATTCTCCCTTAGTTCCTGTGGTTGTGATGGTGACATTGTCATAGACTGACAATGTCTTTTCTGTTGCCTGATGTTGACTATGTAGCAGTAATAAAATACAGCTCTTTGGAGGGTGGATCTTAGAAAGGGGCAAAACCAGGTTCTTGTGCAACCCTAACTGAGGAGTGACCCTCCGCACTCCATAATGATTGTGGGATGAAAATACAGGAACAAGAAAGACTGTGGACCGAGTTGAGCAGTAGCCTGAGGGACTTCCTTGTACTGCATGGGCCACAGCAAGTGAAAAACATCATGTTCCCCAAAGACAATGAAAATAGAAGTTTCCATCCAACACATTACTGGCGTGAAATCCCCAATGGTGCCAAAGTGGAGAGGCAATGGCTTATGTACTCAAAAACCCAGAATGCTGCATACTGTTTTTGTTGCAAACTCTTCTAGTCTAATGTTCCAGCCACATTGGGTTCTAAAGGAACAAAGGACTGGAGAAATCTGGCTAGAAATCTGCCATGCCATGAGAAGGCAGCAAATCACCAGAGAGCATTCCATAGGAGGAAAGAGCTGGAGATGACACTAAGGTTAAAGGCCACCATAGATGATCAGCATCAAGAGAAGATTGCATCAGAGTCTCTTTACTGGCAAAATGTTCTGAAAAGGCTCATTGCCATTGTGAGAATGCTTGCTACCCAAAACCTAGCACTGCGTGGCACTTCAGATCAGCTGTATGTGCCAAACAATGGAAACTTCCTTAAAATTGCAGAGCTGATGGCTGAGTTTGATGCTGTACTCCAGGAGCATCTAAGAAGAGTCACCACCCAAGAAATGTACACACACCACTACCTTGGAAAAACAATTCAAAATGAGATCATACAGTTACTGGCAACAAAAGTCAAACAGAAGATTGTGGCAGATCTGAAGTCAGCAAGATATTACTCTGTTATTTTGGACTGCACACCTGACAGCCATACGGAACAAATGACTTGAATGGTGCGTTTTGTAACAACAACAGAACCTAGTGAAAATGTCCCTGCAATAGTGACTTTCAGACAGTATTTTCTAGAATTTATTGACATTGATGATACTACAGGAGTTGGTATGACAAATGTGCTTCTTAAAAAGCTGTAAGATATGGGAATTGCGATAGCTGACATGAGAGGTCAGGGCTACGATAATGGTGCCAACATGAGAGGAAAGAACAGAGGAGTGCAGACATGGCTCCTAGAGTTAAACCCTTGAGCTTATTTTGTCCCATGCAGTTCTCATCCATTGAACTTGGTGGTGAGTGATGCAGCATCAGCTTCTAGTGAGGCTGCTGAATGTTTTAATGTAATTCAAAGCATCTGTGTATTTTTCGCTGCATCAACTCATCGATGGCAAATTTTGAAGCAACATCTGGGAACATCCTCTCTGACACTGAAATCACTGAGTGCTACATGATGGGAAAGTCGAGTGGAGGCAATAAAGCCTATCAAACACCAAATTGGGAAGATAGATGATGCCATAGTTGCCATTATGGAGGATAATGCTATGACAGGAACTGTTCATGGGAGAACAGTGGCAGAGGGAAATGGAATCACCAGAAACATACATAACTTCAAATTTCTGTGTGGCTTAGTGTTGTGGCATGACATACTGTTTGAAATAAATGTTGTAAGCAAGAGTCTCCAAGGTGTTGATCTTGATAGATCAGGAGCAACGGAACGGGACAAAGCAAAGTCATACCTACAGTCTTACCAGTCAGATAAGGGATTTCAAAATGTTCTGAAGAGTGCACAGAAGTTGGCAGAGGAACTTCACACTGAAGCTATTTTCCCACCCATTCAAGAATACAAGAGTCACCGAAGAAGAAGAAGAAGAAGACATTTTGGTTACGAGGCACGGGATAATCCCATAAGAGACCCCAAACAACAATTCAAAGTTGAATTCTTTAACCAGGTGCTAGATTGTGCAATACAGTCAGTTGAAGAATGTTTCATGCAGCTCAAGGAACACAGCAGTATATTTGGGATGTTGTATATTCCAAAACTCCTCACTATACCTGAAGAAGACCTACACCAGCAATGCAGGACACTAGAGACAGTGTTGACACATGATGACATGTGTGATATTGATGCGAGTGATTTAGGTGATGAACTGAAAGCCCTTTCAAGATACATTTCAGCAGGATCAACTCCAAAGGCTGTTCTGGAATATATGTGCACAAATAAGATGATCACCCTCTTTCCAAATGCTTTTCTTGCTCTGTGCATACTTCTAACACTTCCTGTAACAGTTGCCAGTGGAGAACGCAGCTTCTCCAAGCTGAAGCTAATAGAAACACATCTACGCTCCACAATGACACAGGAGAGGCTGGTCGGCCTTGCAACCAACTCAATAGAGCATGAGCTGGCCCAGACTGTAGACCTTCAGCAGGAAGCAGTTCAAATCTTTGCAACCAAGATGGCACAGAAAGCACCACTTTGATTATTCAAACAGATAAAAATGCCAGTGTTTACTATGCAGACAAGAAAAGTTACATTTGCTGTTCAGGCATTTGAAAGTTAAGTGTTACTTAAAATTTTTGAACAAGACATTTTAAGTTGTTAGTTCTCGTTTATTGGGGTAAGTAGCAGAGCAGTACCATGAGAGGAGTAGAACAGGAAGAAGGCAGAATTGAGACCTTTCAAAGTTTTGGCCCAAGCGAGGGGACATGGGGGCATCATTTGAGCTCCCTGCCTCAGGTGCCAAAATGTTGTGGACTGGCCCTGAATCTGGTATGTGTGATCCGGGCTAGTAAGACTCTAGCACCACTTCCCACCCCATTGGGGCACACACTGAGCCCGATCCCCAGCTGATGTAAGTCTAAGTAGCTCTATTTGTCTCAGTGGCGCAGATCCCCAACTGAGGACCTGTCACAAGACATGGATCTCAAGCTCCATCTCTGTTAAATGGTGCTATGAACGCTGACTGGCACTGCTGTGCAAAGGTGAACCTAAAACTACTTATATTCATCTGAAGAAGAGCTCTGTGTAGTTCAAAATCTTCTCTCATTCACCAACAGAAGCTGGTCCAATAAAAGATATTACCTCACCC
Organism: Emys orbicularis; assembly: GCF_028017835.1. NCBI lineage: Eukaryota > Metazoa > Chordata > Testudines > Emydidae > Emys > Emys orbicularis. The sequence continues at coordinate 15,429,968 of NC_088695.1, read as the reverse complement.
ACCTTGTCCATCTAATATTCACAAAGCACTTTCATGCCTCTGTTTGGTGGTGGTATAGAAATACAGTCAGGAAGATGGTGCTCACCTGTAACCACAGCATAGCCCAAGCTTGATGCGATGAGCTCTTATTTCTCAGGGCTTGGCCACCAGGACTCGGGATCCTCAGCTGATTCTTGTCTCTCCTCTTTCTGTAGAAACTGGATTTTCTCAATGAAGAGACCTGCAGTTACCTGAAGGAATGAGCAGGTACATTTGATCTACGTTTGGAAAATGAGCTTCTCCTTCGATTTACAAAGTGTAAATGCTCCCTCATATTTGTATCCGGTCTTCACACTTTTTAATACGGTCCCACTTCAACCTTTCTCCCACTTGGTTCATTTTGTGTCTCCAAAGCTTTGTGGCTAACAATGCCCAGTGGGACTTGTACAGTGTGACTTGTATAATTGCATCTTTTAAAAGTCTAATGATCCTATATGGAAAATATTTTGATGATGAACAAACACCAGCTTATATTTTTGGGAGATGCCTGTCCAAGGTGATGGCCTGTTATAAAGTACTCACGCCACACTGTTATTAATATTAAATATATACTGCCATCTAGTGTGTACTTCTGAAAATAGCTGCTCATGTCTCACTCTTACAACATGCTGCCACCTAGTGCCCATTGCACAGTATAACTTTCCCATTATTGTGTTGGCTACTAAAATCTATTGGTCTTTAGTCAATATTTCTGCAACCCCCAGCTCATTTCCTCTCATCTGCTGCCATCTAGTGGTCATTTTCCAGCATATCAGCTTGTTACTCTGCTCTCCTCTAGTGGATTATTCTTGCTATATGTGCCTCTTTCCAGTTCTTGATTCTTGTCACATGCTGGGCATTATTTAGTACATAGACTTTATGACGTTTGAGTTAAGATGAAGGGTACTTATGATGTTTATAAATTGAAGTATAAAATCGACTTTACGATGCTGGTTTCTACTTTACAACCCTCCCCCATTCATAACATTGTATGTATGGAAAAATCGGTTCCGAGTTAGGATGTTTTGACTTAAGACGCGATTTTTCAGGAACCAATTGTGTCTTAAGTCCGAGGACTGCCTGTATAACAGCCCATTTCTCACACCTCAACATCTGCTACTATCATTACATACGTAGAGGTCCTTTTCTCTTCAGGGCCCATTCCTCACCACTTATATACCATTATACAGCTTCACCTCCCTTTCCACTTCCCTCTGAGGGTCATTTGGCAACAAAACTTCTCCTTTCTTCCCCTTCCGCTTTGACTGTTATCCATTGGCCATTGGTCAGCACGGCTGCACCTTTTCCATTCCTCTGCCCTCTAGTGACCCTAGAGGGTATAATCACATCTTTCCTCATTTCTTACCTACTGCTAGGTGTGCGCTGTTCCAAATTAGAGCCATGGAGAACAAAATCGTAGAACAGTTTGAATGGAACATTAGTGGCTACGACAGCACATACAATAGTAGAAGCTCTCAAAGGTTTAGCAGGAGTTTCCCATCAGTCCAGTACATTTCTGTTGCTGTGGCATCTGTTTCCAATGGAAATGCATAGATTGAACCTACCATAACAGAATCTCAGTGGCTCTCCAGGCTGAGATTCTCAGAGGCATCTAAGGGAGTTAAACAATGAGGAGTCCGGTAGCACTCTAAAGACTCATTGTTTTTGTGAATACAGACTAACACGACTACCCCCGATAAGGGAGTTAAGTGTTCAACTGCCATTTCAAAGGGATTTGGGTGCCTAACTCCATTAGGTTCCTTGGAAAATCCTTTCCGCAGGGCTGAAATTTTATCGTTCTCACTGGTGCCCAGCTCCCCTGCCTCTGGCCAACCCCTGATGTGCTCCCAGTGGCTGAGCCAGCACTGCCATTTTGGCACCACAGGAGTTCTGCCTGTTGGTAGGTGGTAGCCGCTTCCTCTCACCATAGGTTGCCTCATTCCCTGAGGAGGGGGCCCTGCGTGGAGCAGAGCTGTCTAAGACATCTGGGGCTTGCTGGACATGATGCCCTGAGATCTAGCTCTCTCGGGATGGGCACTTGTTGCAGTCAGTTTTAGGGACATTCCTTGTAACAGGTCCTCTCTTTTTGAACTGCTCTGTGCAGTTGGTGGCAGCAGAGCAGCTGCTGCCCTAAGGGCCACAGGCCAAGTCCTCGCTGACCATTTGACAGACCCAACCCCATAAATGTCAGTTCTACGTGTGCCCTGGCAACCCCCCAGCTGGGTCTGGACAGTCCCCATGGCCCTGGTTTATGAGTCTACCTCTTTGTCTGCCCAACCTCCCTGCCCCCAAGGGCCTGGTGAGCCTGGGCCTGGTGCTTTGCCAGAGCTGGTCACAGCTGGGCTTAGCCCAGATAAGAGCTATAAAGCTGTTCCTGGTGAAGTATCCAGAGGTCACTGCTGAGGCCTGGTTGTTTGCATCCGGCCTGTGTGAGTGCAATGGTGTTAGCTGGTTTGCAGGGGGATATGGTGAGGATGGCATTAAGCACAATTTCAGGGGTGGCTGATTTCCCAGGCTTACGTCCCCACCTATGCTGCACCAGGAGTTAGTATTTTTATTGTCATCCATTGTGTTTTATTTGTATTAGACTGTCTAAATTTGATTACAAGACTTTATTGTCTAACAGAGAAACAATGAACAGAGGTCAAGCGGAGTGTCCCAGTGGTCGGTCCTGGGGCTGGTTTTGTTCAACATCTTCATTAATGATCTGGATGATGGGATGAATTGCACCCTCAGCAAGTTCACAGATGACACTAAGCTGGGGGGAGAGGTAGGTACGCTCGAGGGTAGGAATAGGGTCCAGAGTGACCTAGACAAATTGGAGGACTGGGCCAAAAGAAATCTGATGAGGTTCAAGAAGGACAAGTGCAGAGTCCTACACTTAGGAAGGAAGTATCATGCACCGCTACAGGCCGGGGACCAACTGGCTAAGCAGCAGTTCTGCAGAAAAGGACCTGGGGATTATAGTGGACGAGAAGCTGTATATGAGTCAGCAGTGTGCCCTCCTTGCCAAGAAGGCCAACAGCATATTGATCTGTATTAGTAGGAGCATTGCCTGCAGATTGAAGGAAGTGATTATTCCCTTCTATTTGACACTGGTGAGGCCACACCTGGAGTATTGCATCCAATGTTGGTCCCCCCACTACAGAAGGGATGTGGACAAATTGGAGAGAGTCCAGCAGAAGGCAACGAAAATGATTAGGGGGCTGGGGCACATGACTTATGCAGAGAGGCTGAGGGAACTGGGGTTATTTAGTCTGCAGAAGAGAAGAGTGAGGGGGGTTTTGATAGCAGCCTTCAACTACCTGAAGGGGGGTTCCAAAGGGGATAGAGCTAGGCTGTTCTCAGTGGTGGCAGATGACAGAACAAGAAGCAAATGTCTCAAGTTACAGTGGGGGAGGTCTAGGTTGGATATTAGGAAACACTATTTCACTAGGAGGGTGGTGAAGCACTGGAATGGGTTACCTAGGGAGGTTGTGGAATCTCCATTCTTAGAGAGAGCACTTTGTTTAGGGCGCTTTGTATATCGTGCTTCAGTAGCATGCAGACAGACATTGGGGTTCCATAGAAAATTGTCACCACAATAAGGTGAGAGGAGCAGGTGGAAAATGCCTTTTGCCTCCCAGTGGTGGAAGGGATTCTCAGAATGCTGGTGACGATACACATGTAGGATGTCAGGGTTAGTAGGAATTGAGGCAGGGTGAATACAGAGACTAATATGAAATCCAGCAATATGATCAGGTATGTGTCCCTGCAGGAGAGTTCCATCAGTGGGATGAGATCACAATAGAAATGGTCAATTTCATTCGGGCCACAGAATATTAACTGTGATATGAATAACACCAAGATGACAGTAGCCAAACAGCCATTTAACCATGGAACCAATTGTGTCTTAAGTCCGAGGACTGCCTGTATAACAGCCCATTTCTCACTCCTATTCATAAGAGTTTAATGGTGCAGGGGTTTACATATCGCTAAATACTGATCATAAGACATCACTGCTAGGAGATAGCATTCTGTAGCCACCACAGCACCAGAGGAATACAGTTGTGAGAAGCAGCCACTGACTGATATGGTTTTGTCTCCAGTCAGGGGACTGGCCAGCAACCTGGGCAGGAAGGTCGAGGTGTAGCAGGTCTCGAAGCAGGACAAGTTCCCCAGGAAAAAGTACATGGGAGTGTGAAGGTGCCGATCAGTCACAATGAGCACCACAATGAGGGTGTTCCCAGCTATGGTTGCCATGTAGATGACTAGGAACATCAGGAAGAGATGAATTTGCAGGTCAGGGAGACCCCTGAATCCAAGGAGGATTAATTCTGTGACAGCCTTTTAATTTCTCCAGTTTCTGTCTGCCGTGGGATGAGTCTTGGAATAATAAAACAAACTGCAATTGAATTGGAAGAACATAGAGTTAAAAGTTAATCAAGTCTCGTGAATTAATTGAGTAAATATTCAGAAACTCTGCTTCCTCTCCTGGTTACATGCTGATATTTTAAGGCTAAATGTAGAATTCAGAGCAAGTGCCTGGAGTCTCACTTTGAGAACAGGACATTGGTACCTATTTAGATGCGGCGGTGCTTTCCAATCATCGCTCCCTGCGGACTGGGGACTACATGAAGGAGACAACAATTCAAAGGGATGTCAGGAATCTATCGGCAGGGCCGGCTCTAGGCACCAGCGCTCCAAGCATGTGCTTGGGGCAGCACTTTCCATGGGGCGGCACTCCAGCCCCCCCCCCCCTTTTTTTTCTTGGGGCACAAAAAGCCGGGAGCCGGCCCTGAAGCAAGATGTTCCCTGTCAGCTGAGGCTTTCAGGCTGCGCTGGAACTGACACTGCAGTTCTGGCTGCAGTCGCTAGATGGCGCTCATGGCAGCCTGAGTCGCACAGGCTGGACGGCAGTTCAGGCTGCCCGGCCGCTGGAGAGCCGGAGCATCATCCCCCGGAGCTGAGCCCGGGCTCCGGCGGCGAGAGGGGCTCAGCTCTGGGGGATGATGCTCCGGCTCTCCAGCGGCCGGGCAGCCTGAACTGCAGCCCAGCCTGGGTGTGAGGAGCCGGGGAGGGAGGGAGGGAAGTGGGACCCGGGATGCAGGGTGGGGGGAGGGTTCCTGCTGCCGCTGCTGCTCTGAGTCTCCCCAGGGCGGCGCGGCATTTCCCCATCCCAGGGGGCTGTGCAGGGCGCCGCCGGGCTGGGCAGGGGGCGCAGATCCCGGCTCGCACGCAGAGAGGGCGAGTGGCTGGGCAGCCCGAGCTGCCAGGGAGCTGCTGCCGCCCCCTCCTGCCCCCGGAACCAGCCCACTGCGCACCTCCCTCGCCTCAGCCCCGCGCTGCCTGCCCCGGGCAGGGAGAGGCAGAGCCCGGTTCCGAGCAGGGCAGCGGGGGATACTGCCCTGCCAGGGGACCCGCGGCTCGGGCACCTGGGGGTCAGTGTCTGTCCTCTCGGCTCTGCCTGCACGGGGCTGGGGAAGCAGCTGTCAGCACCTGCCCCTCTCAGCCCTTGTACCCCCCATCCCGCTTGCAGCCCCTCCACTTGTACCTCCCCCATCGCTCCTTCGCCGCACCCCTTCCCCTTGTACTCTCCCTTCACCCGCACCTCTCCCCTTGTACCCTCCCCCAGCCCTCTCCTCCCGCACGTTCCCCTTCCCCTGCACCTCTTCTCCCACAACCTTCCTGATACCCCCTCTCCTCCACCCTCCTCCGCGAGTACATCACACCCCGCTTTTCTGCCAGTGTAGAGCCCCCAAGCACCCCCACACCTGCTCCTCTGCCTGAACCCTCTTTACTAGCTCCCCATCCCTTTCTGGGTACAAGGTTTGAGGCTTAGTCCCTATGCCTTCCATGTGCATTTGGAGCACTAAAGATGGAGTTGCAGGGGTGAGATATATATTAAAGTGAAATAAAAATAGGAGAAACGGTTTGATCCCCACTGCAAGTGTAAATGGGGTTTGCTGTGGTGAACAAGGAGGTCATGTTTACGGGGGGAGCTCAGGGCTGGGGCAGCAGGGGGTGCGAGTGGGGGGGAAGAGAGAGCCCAGGGCTGGGGCATCAGGGGGTGCGGGTGGGGGAGGGCACTGGTGGGGGGGGGGAAGAGCCCAGGGCTGGGGTGGGGGCAACCAAATTTTTTTTTTGCTTGGGGCGGCAAAAAACCTAGAGCCGGCCCTGTCGATCGGGGCATGTAACATTCACCTCCCCACACTGGCGGGACGTGTGTGTGGACGAATGACTAATATGAGTAATATTCCAACATTTGGAACTGCGGGGGTTAGGTTGAACCCTACACCATCTGGGGACTAATACTGCGACCACCTTCCCATGCCAGCTGTCAATGTGGATATTGAAAACCTCCCCCTCTACCTTCCCATCAGTGGTCTACTCAAGCCATTGCTCCCAGGTTTCTCCTTCCCAGTGGAACCTCAAGCATTGGCAGTACGAATAGAGATCTTCCTCCTCTAAAGATAGGGGTCATTGTTCCCAGGTGGAAACAAACTCTTTGGGAGGGGGGGTTTAGACGGTGATGGGACGTAGTGTTGTCCCATGTGGTGTTGCCTGGCAAGGTAAGGGGCCCTTCTGGGTTAATCCTATCTGGGATCCAACTGGGGAGGGATACGCAGGGCCAGGCGACCTGGGGCTCTCGGCAGGGGGCCACCCCTCAGAAAATACCCAGGTAATACATGATGCCACATTCCCAGGATGACAAGACACAATTGCCCCCCTGCCAATGGATAATCGACCTTTTCTCCCACCATGGCCAATTCTGAACAGTGGTAAAGTTAACAAAGGAGGACAAAAGTGTCGGACACACGAGGATTCCCACAGATATGTACCACCATACATACATTGTATCACACTGACAAATTCTGCAGGCCTAAAGCAGCAAGAGTGGTTCCACCACTCCTGTTTGGGGTGTCCCTGGGCTCTCACTATTACTGCCTTGTCCTGTTAACAAAGCAAAAGGGGAAAGAAAAAGAACAACGTAAATGCATCTATTCGGGAAACTGGGGCACATATAAAACTCTCTAAGTCATTAGTTGTCCCGTTACAGCCCTTCCTGGCTTCCGTCATTGTCATAGGTTTCACCCCCACTCTGAACTTTAGTGTAAAGATGTGGGGACGTGCATGAGAACCCCTAAGCTTAATTACCAACTTAGATCAGTATGCTGCCACCACCCAAATATTTGAGTCATTTGGGAAACTCTGTCTTCTCCACCAAAATCTTTCCCTCACAAGTACTATAACCCTTCCTTGGGTAGCCTTGAGAGACTCCTCCACCAATTCCCTGGTGAACACCAATCCAAACCCTTGGATCTTAAAACAAGGAGAAATTAACCATCCGGCCTCCTTTCCCCCACCAATTCCTGGTGAATCCAGATCCAACCCCCTTGGATCTTAAAACAAGGAAAAATCAATCAGGTTCTTAAAAAAGAAGGCTTTTAATTAAAGAAAAGAAAGGTAAAAGAAAAACCTCTGGGAGATAGCATACAAGCTGATGTCACAGACAACAGATTCAAAACACAGAGGATGTTCCCCTGGGCAAAACCCTTAGTTACACAAAAGAATACCCAATTTGATTATTCCCCTAATGCACAAGACAAGTTACAAAAGAAAATAAACATAAACCTATTTATTCCTTTTCTAATACTCACTACTCTGATAAAAGGCTGATTCCTTGATCTTTTCCACTCCGGCCAAAACTGAAACTGAACTAAGACAAAGGGAACTTCCCTCCTTCCTTTTGAAACATCTTGTTCCCCCATTGGTTCCTTTGGTCAGGTGTCAGCTAGGCTAGGTGAACTTCTTAACCCTTTACAGGTAAAAGAGGCATTAACCCTTAACTGTCTGTTTATGACAGTCATGGATATCGTTTGCCTGGTTTAGGAGGTCACAACAAACAATATTCTGTCCAGAGATCAGGGCCTGTTATTGCTTGCCAAAGGGCCTCCCAATCTGCTCCAGGTCACCACATGATGCACAGGGTTTGTTCCTCTGGAGTCCAGGGGAGGTCTGGGGCCACCCACCAGGTATTTTGCTGGGGTCCTAAGGTGTCTACCCAGATTATACATTGCCCCCAAGGCATCTCCCCTCCAGCCTTCTGCCACACTGTGGCTAGGGCCCCATCAGCAACTCGAGCCATGGAGAGCCTTTGGAGGTATTTTCCCTCCTCATAATTGTAATCATCCAGATAATCCCATGGACAGATGGAAACCTGGATGGTCCAAGCATGTGGCTGGCCCACAACTGAGGCCCACGACGCCCTGACCAGAAACCTCGTCTCCAATTTGCCATCCCCAGATGTCTTTAATGATGATCCCTTTCCGCTTGGCCTTTTCCTTATCTAAAGCGGCCTCTATGGCTTTGCGGGTTTCACATAGCTCCCCCCTCAACTGGGCAAAGCTGAGACTTTTTTGGTTGTGGCAAATAGTAAATGTGATTATTGGTAAACACAGTACTTACATCATTACATTTACATTTGTCTACTAGCAGGTTGCTAACACTTCCATCCTCCCAAAACAGTTCTTCACAGGAATTAACACATACACATTGCCCATTATACAGTACTTTGGTCTCATTATCCAATTCATCCCACAAACAGGATCCTAGTGACATGTCTTTACTACAGGGCTCTGGAGCAACAGGCAAAGACAAGCACACCCACTTTTGAGGAGTCCACTCGGTACAACCTCTGGTGTCCAATAGCTTCCTTCCCTCCCCAGCCCACTGGCTCGAGGTCTGGGGTAGCCAGAAGGATTCCATGTGCCATATGAAGAGTGGACTAGCTTTCCATATCTTTGCTTCCAGAGCTTGTTGGTGTGCGTTTTTAACAACAATTTCCCCAATTAAAAGGTCTGGCCTTACTATGCTAGAAACATACTGCATCCATTCGTATTGATAAGTATCGAACAGTGATCTTTTGCTTTGCTTTAGCAAGTGTATCAAAACCTTAGTGTTTCCTGATATTACCCAAAACATTTTGTGTTCCAAGGTGGACAAAGCAAGTATCTGCATTTCAGTACATCCCCTAGATATAGCAGTATGGTTTTTCATTTCCATTTGTTTCTGTATTAGGCTGTCCTGTAGCTGGGACAGAGAGCTTAATTTATTCTTAATTACCTCCAGGTTTACAGTATTTATATAATCCCTGCTCCAAAAACAATTCCTCCTAATATGGTGCCTACTACCTGAGGATGTTTCCCTACAGTATTTTTTTTAAATACACAACAGTGCTAGCAACAAGACAAACAACACAAAACAAAACATAGAACACAGAACGCAATTTCTATTGTGACAGTAGATTCATGGAAATTTGGGTTGCTCTTCAGCTGGTGTCAGCTTTTCCTGATTTTCTGAAAGACAAAAATATTATATTTCTACCCCTTTGGGGGTGGCAGATTATTGCTTAAAACATTCCTTCCTTTTACAAATACCCTTGCAGGCAAAACAGAGGAATTACCCCCATATTTTCCTGTGTTTGTTCTGTAGGCAGGTCAGGTTTCAATGGCTTCTACCTTTATCAATTTGCATTAACACAGACGCTTTCTGGTTTGCCTTTGGATCCAAAGCCATTAGCAGCTCAGAGACTCTGTCTTAAAAGGGACACAATCAACTTTCACCAGAGTTCTGATTACTTTTCACTTTCAACTCCTGCCTTTAAAACATACAAAATCTGCAAAAGAAAACACAACCTATTGTGGCTCTCTTTGGAGCCCTAATAGGATTTTAATTCAGTAGCATGGTATGTTTGCATTTCTTTTACCCCTTCTACAATATACACTGCACATGTCCTGGGAAAATGCACATTCCTTCTACACTGCTCTACTTTACATAGCTGTATATAAATTACATTCCCTTTATACATTTGGGGCAGTTAAGTTCCAATACAACCCCCTTATATTCTTTTAGCACATTTGACTAAATTGTCCATAGTCAAATGATTTCAATTAGATAGTCCCTTTGCCTGGATTATTTAAAGACATTCCTTTGGAAAAGGGCCCATTTTTCCTACAGAATGATTGCAAAGAAACCAAGAATTCTCTTTTTATAACACTTTTCTTTTTTAACCTTTTCACAAAGTTTAACTGCTTAATTCCCTCCAGCCTCTGCAGAGTTAACTTCTCACTCTCTTTCCTTAAATCACTTGCTTATCCCCCAAAATGACACGTCCATCAACTCAGATTTCATCATTCCAAGTACTATTTTCCCCCATGTTTGCACTTACTCCTTTCCTTACTCCTGCCACTATGCCCTCAGGGCTTCCAACTTGTTTTCCAATTTCTTTATCTGTTGCCTGCCTGCTTGTCTGGGCCTGATCCTGTTTTCCTCGCTGCACCGTCCCTTTCCATGGGCACAGACTTTGTTCCACTACCAATTTAGCAAGGAGGGTGGGCTTCTTAATTAGCCACCACCCCTCCTGGTCCCTTTCCTTAAATATTTCTTTCAAAATTGTGAAATCACCACAATATCACTCACAAGAAATACTACACTGCCCAAACTCCTATATCCTTCAGAGTTTGGTTTAACAGAGCAAGATCTGTTTAAAAGGAGGAATCTTTTGAACGAAGTATCATCTTTGGATTGCTTCCTTTTAAACATTTCCTACACAGGTGCTACCACTATTTGCCCACACTCCTATATCCTTCAGAGTTGGGTCTCATACAGAAAATACCGCCTGAACATATTTCTTTATAAATCTCTTTTACCTTTATAACTTTTCCGTGGCTTTCATCACAATCTGTTAGTACAGCTCTTAAGGTTTTTTTAGTCACTTGAAAATTCATGTTGCCCACGCTGGCACGCCGGCACCGGGGCTTACAATGTTCACAGACACACACACACACACCGGGCCAGAGGAAGGGACGCTAAGCCTCCCTCTGTATTACTTGGCCTCTATCACCGAGGGTCCATACACCAAATACCAACCCCTCACACCAGGGGCAGAGCAAGAAACCCTAAGTTCTCCTCTTCTGCTCAGTCATGCTATGGCTTTGTCCTTTCACTCGCAGCGAGGATCAATAAGTCCTCCTCCTATTGCCCGGCACTTCTGCGGCCGGGGGTAGACCCAACTGCACCCTTCCCCCACTGACCGGGGTGGAGAGAGGAATGCTAAACCTCCCTCCGTTTCTCAGTCATGCTATGACTGAGGGTGGGGCACACCTTTAATCATAAAAGCTTCAACATAATATACCAAGCATGTGAGGCAGAGCAAACATGAAATAACAAGGGCAGACCAGTTGTTGCGCTCTGCAGGGCCCTTCCCCGCCCCCACAATTCTCCAGCAAAAATGTGACAGATTTATGTTACCAATCTGCCTGAGGCGTCAGGTGATCAGGCTGAGGCCGCAGGATCGTTAGGAGAGGAGATGAAGGAGCACACCAAGTGTCTAAGTTTTAAAGCTTTATTAATAAAATAACACCAGTGAGTGCTGGGTGCTTCCCACGTCACTCAGGGGAAGAAAGAAAGCGTTAGTGCCCACACCCTAACCCACTTTCATACTCACACACGCACAACCCAACGCTGGCCAAGCCTGGGTGTAACGTCAGAAGAAGAGGGGGAAGGGTAGATGAGAGTTCTGTCCTGTGCACAGGCCGTCCAGGGTCCGCTGTTGATCTCTGACTTGCTTCAGCTCTTGGGAGGGTTTTAAGTCCTGGGGTCTTTTGGGGGTGTTTTGTTCAGGGACCTCTGTCCCCCGTGCTCTTTGTACCAGTCCAAACCAGCTTTCTGTCAGTGTCAGGCTGGCCCATCAGTGTCAGGATGGCCGAATGGTCTAAGGTGCCAGACTCAAGGCTTTATCTTCCATTCTCCTGGGTGTTCTGGGTCTCTGTATAGAGACGTGGGTTCAAATCCCACTTCTGACACATTTTGGGCCAGATGTGAGGCATACGAGGGTGCTAAAGGAGTTGGCAGATGTGATTGCAGAGCCATTGGCCATTATCTTTGAAAACTCATGACGATTGGGGGAGGTCCTGGATGACTGGAAAAAGGCTAATGTAGTGCCCATCTTTAAAAAAGGGAAGAAGGAGGATCCGGGGAACTACAGGCCAGTAAGCCTCACCTCAGTCCCTGGAAAAATCATGGAGCAGGTCCTCAAGGAATCAATTCTGAAGCACTTACAGGAGAGGAAAGTGATCAGGAACAGTCAGCATGGATTCACCAAGGGCAAGTCATGCCTGACTAACCTAATTGCCTTCTATGATGAGAGAACTGGCTCTGTGGATGAGGGGAAAGCAGTGCATGTGTTATTCCTTGATTTTAGCAAAGCTTTTGATACGGTCTCCCACAGTATTCTTGCTGGCAAGTTAAAGAAGTATGGGCTGTATGAATGGACTATATGGTGGATAGAAAGCTGGCTAGATCGTCGGGCTCAACGGGTAGTGATCAATGGCTCCATGTCTAGTTGGCAGCCAGTATCAAGAGGAGTGCCCCAAGGTTCGGTCCTGGGGCCGGTTTTGTTCAATATCTTCATTAATAATCTGGAGTATGGCGTGGACTGCACCCTCAGCAAGTTTGCAGATGACACTAAACTGGGAGGAGTGGTAGATACGCTGGAGGGTAGGGATAGGATACAGAGGGACCTAGACAAATTAGAGGATTGGGCCAAAAGAAATATGATGAGGTTCAACAAGGACAAGTGCAGAGTCCTGCACTTAGGACGGAAGAATCCCATGCACTGCTACATACTAGGGACCGAATGGGTAGGCAGCAGTTCTGCAGAAAAGGACCTAGGGGTTACAGTGGACGAGAAGCTGGATATGAGTCAACAGTGTGCCCTTGTTGCGAAGAAGGCTAACGGCATTTTGGGCTGTATAAGTAGGGGCATTGCCAGCAGATCGAGGGGTCTGATCATTCCCCTCTATTCAACATTGGTGAGGCCTCATCTGGAGCAATGTGTCCAGTTTTGGGCCCCAAACTACAAGAAGGATGTGGAAAAATTGGAAAGAGTCCAGCGGAGGGCAACAAAAATGATTAGGGGGCTGGAGCACATGATTTATGAGGAGAGGCTGAGGGAACTGGGATTATTTAGTCTGCGGAAGAGAAGAATGAGGGGGGATTTTATAGCTGCTTTCAACTACCTGAAAGGGGGTTCTAAAGAGGATGTATCTAGACTGTTCTCAGTGGTACCAGATGACAGAACAAGGAGTAATGGTCTCAAGTTGAAGTGGGGGAGGTTTAGGTTGGATATTAGGAAAAACTTTTTCACTAGGAGGGCGGTGAAGCACTGGAATAGGTTACCTAGGGAAGTGGTGGAATCTCCTTCCTTAGAGGTTTTTAAGGTCAGGCTTGACAAAGCCCTGGATGGGATTATTTAGTAGGGGATTGGCCCTTCTTTGAGCAGGGGGTTGGACTAGATGACCTCCTGAGGTCCCTTCCAACCTTGATATTCTATGATTCTATGGCTCCCTCAGCTTTCCCAAAACTCACCAGCTTCAGGGATGCAAAACGGTTGTTTTCCCCCTCGCTGGCCTTCACTGTCTCACTAGTTTTTGCAATCCCCTGCAGTCTTGTTCAGTTTACTTCTCTTTTCTCACGGTTGGCTGGGGTTGGGTGAGATACAGATGCGGCTGCAGGTTTAGCGGGGGTATCACATCAGTCCAGTGCATTTCTGTTTCCAACGGAAATGCATAGATTGAACCTAGCATAACAGAATCCCACTGGCTCTCCAGGCTGAGATTCTCAGAGGCACCTAATGGAGTTATGCACCCAAATCCCTGTGAAATTGGAGTTGGGCATTTAACTTCATTAGGGTCCTTGGAAAATCCTTCGCGCAGTGCTGAAGTTCTTCTGTTCTCACCAGTGCCCAGCTCCCCTGCCTCTGGCCAAGACCTGACATGCTCCCAGTGACTGAGCCAGCACTGCCATTTTGGCATCACAGGAATTCTGCCTGTTGGTAGGTGGTAGACGCTTCCTTTCAACATAGGTTGCCTCATGCCCCGAGGAGAGGGCACTGAGTGCAGTGGAGCTGTCTAAGGCACTTAGGACTGACTAGACACCATGTGATGAGAACTACCTCTCGTGGGATGGGAACTTTTTGCAGTCAGTTTTGGGGACCCCTAATGTAACAGCTCCCCTCCCTTTAAACTGCTCTGTGCCATTGGCAGCAGCAGCAGAGCAGCTGATGCCCTCCTGCAGGGCCACAGGCCAAGTCCCTCCTCGTTGACTGTTTGACAAACCCGAACCCCAAGAATGGCCTCAGCTCTACATGTGACCTGGCAAACTGTGAGCTGGGTCTGGACAGTCCCAGTGGCCCTGGCTTGTGAGTCTACCTCTTTGTTTGCCCAACATCCCAGCCTCCATGGGCCCAGTGAGCCTGGAGCTGGTGCTTTGCCAGAACTGGTCACAGCTGGGTGTAGCCCAGGTAAGAGCTATGAAGCTGTTCCTGGTGAAGTGTCCAGAGGTCACTGCTGGGGCCTGGCTGTTTGCATCTGACCTGTGTGAGAGCAGTGAAGGTGGTGGGTTTGCAGAGGGCTATGATGGCTGTGACAGTGTAACCCCATAAGGCTTTATGGTGTGTGTGTGTGTGTGTGTGTGCTTATAAATGTATGTATGAAATAACTGGAATATGTTTTGTGCTGCCTGTGCCATGTAATATATCTCCGTAAAGGTTATGGTCTACTATATCTATTCATCCTATCTATACACATATATCATTTTCTACTTGAGGTTAAGAATATGGGCTGTATACTTGCTTGGTTTCTAAGTAAGCTTTGGGAGGCATTTGATCAGTTTCTTTAGGAAGGAATTTGCAAGGTTAAGTACCTGATCAGGAAGCACTTGGGGAACAATGCATCTTGGAATGCTCCAATCCACATAAGAAGTCTTCCCGGAGACATATAAGATACCATGTGGACAATGGCTTCGGACTGTAAAGACTGAATCATGCAGGGACATGTGACTTGCCCAGGTGACTCCAGAACTCCATCTTGGAGCTGGACTTTGCATAGGAGTGAGGAAGGGGGGTCTCCAGCCACAAGAGAAAGTCTATTTAAACCCGTGGGATACCCCTCCATTTTGTCTTCAGCTGGCTAAAGAAGGAGCCTCTCCACACCCCGCCCCCCAGGATACTTGAAGGAAACTGAAACAAAGGACAGTAACTACAGGTTTCAGACCCAGGCTAAAAGGAGATTAGCCTGTAAAAGGGAGCATTCTGGAACTGGTGAGGAACTTATCTGTATTTAGTTTGATTAGACATAGATTTGCACATTTCATTTTATTTTGCTTGGTGACTTACTTTGTTCTGTCTGTTACCACTTGGAACCGCTTAAATCCTATTTTCTGTATTTAATAAAATCACTTTTTATTTAGTAATTTACTCAGAGTATGTATTAATACCTGGGGGAGCAAACAACTGTGCATATCTCTCTATCAGTGTTATAGAGGGCGAACAATTTATGAGTTTGCCCTGCATAAGCTTTATGCAGGGTAAAACGGATTTATTTGGGTTTAGACCCCATTGGGAGTTGGGCATCTGAGTGCTAAAGACAAGCACACTTCTGTGAGCTGTTTTCAGGTAAACTTGCAGCTTTGGGGCAAGTGATTCAGACCCTGGGTCTGTGTTGGAGCAGACGGGAGTGTCTGGCTCAGCAAGACAGGGTGCTGGAGTCCTGAGTTGGCAGGGAAAACAGAAGCAGGGGTAGTCTTTGCACATCGGGTGGCAGCTCCCAAGGGGGTTTCTGTGATCCAACCCGTCACAGTGGCAATAAGCACTATTTCAGGGGTGGCAGATTTCCCAGGCTTATGTGCATATTTTTATTGTCCAACCATTAATTTTGATCAAAAATTGCTTTTTTACGGAAATAAAAAAATGATTAAAATTGTCTCCACTCTGCCTGGTGCCCAGTTAAAAACTCCATGATGGGAA
This sequence comes from Emys orbicularis, assembly GCF_028017835.1. Classification (NCBI taxonomy): domain Eukaryota; kingdom Metazoa; phylum Chordata; order Testudines; family Emydidae; genus Emys; species Emys orbicularis. Next base: position 15,414,103 of record NC_088695.1, on the reverse strand, counting down.
TGTGGTTATGGCCACTTCCCTCCCTGGTCCTTCCAGTTAGATGGACAACACTGTCCTGAGCTCCGGCTGGATCCTCCATTTCGTCTTTAGGGGCATAAAAAATGATGTGCAGAAACAAACATGATGTCACCCATTGTGTTTTGTTTGTATTTGACTGTCTGAATTTGATTACAAGACTTTATTATCTAACATAGACATAGGTGCCGACTCCGTGGGTGCTCCGGGGCTGGAGCACCCATGTGGAAAAATTAGTGGGTGCTCTGCACACACCGACAGCCAAGCTCCCCTCACCCCCTGCCCCACCTCCTCCTCCCCTGAGCGCACCAAGTCTCCGCTCTTCCCCCACCTCCCAGCGCTTCCCGCCCAGCCACCGCCAAACAGCTGTTTGGCAGCATTAGCACATTCTGGGAGGGAGGGGGAACGTGGTGTGCTCAGGGGAGGAGGTGGGGAAGAGTCGGGGCCGAGGCAGGGCTTTCGGGAAAGAGTTGTAATAGGGGCAGGGTGGGGTTGGAATGGGAATGGGGGAAGGGTGGGGCCTCATGAAAAGGGTGGAGTGGCGGTGGGGCCGGGGGCAGGGGGGGGCGAGCACCCACGGAAAAGCGGGAAAGTCGGCGCCTATAAACATAGAGAAACAATGAACGGGGGATATACACAGGGATTTACTTGGATAATTAGTGGGTTTTGTGCCTTACACAATGTCAGCTGTGTGCATTTTCAGACGCTGTACAAGTTCATCCCACAGGGTGAACATTTAGCCAAGGCCATGGAGAAAAATACCATCATACTGGGTGTATCAGTGCTGAACATGAGAGAGTGACAGAGCTGTCCGCAACTGCCCTTTCCTATATGTTGGGTTACATGGACACAGCACAGAAACATAAACATTCTGTCTCAGTAACTCCATACAGATTATCTCAATTTTTTTCATATTAGTGCTGAGATTTCCAATGGGAGTTTTCAACTTAATATCAATGGGGGCTGATTGCCTAAATCACCCAGGCAGCTTGAAAACCTCAGGTTAAGTCTCAGCACGTTTTTGTGAAAGCCACATATTTACTGACTGCTTTGCTCAAGGCTTCCTTGACCTGTCTGTTTCTCAGGCTGTAGATGAGGGGATTTACCAGTGGAGTCATGACTGTGTAGGAAAGAGAGAGCACTTTGTTTAGTAGGCTTAATATATTGTATTTCGGAAGCACGTAGACAATCATTAGGGTTCCATAGTAAATTGTCACCACAATGAGATGGGAGGAGCAGGTGGAAAAGGCCTTTTGTCTCCCAGTGGTGGAAGGGATTCTCAGGATGCTGGCAATGATGCACACGTAGGATGTCAGGGTTAGTAGGAATGGAGGCAGGATGAATACACAGGATAGTATGAAATGGAACAATACTAACCAGTGTGTGTCACTGCAGGACAGTTCCATGAATGGGATGACATCACAATAGAAATGGTCAATTTCATTCGGGCCACAGAATGTTAACTGTGATAGGAAGAAAACAAAGATGGTACTAGCCAAAGAACCATTTAACCAGGACCCAGCAGCCAACTGGAGGCAAAACCTGTTATTCATAAGAGTTGAATAGTGCAGGGGTTTACATATTGCTAAATACCGATCATAAGACATTGCTGTTAGGAGATAGCATTCTGTACATAGTAGAGCACAAAAAAAATACAGTTGTGAGAGGCAGCCACTGAATGAGATGGTTTTGTCCCCAGTCAGGAGATTGGCCAGCATCTGGGGCAGGATGGTTGAGGTGTAGCAGGTCTCCAAGCACGACAAGTTCCCCAGGAAGAAGTACATGGGAGTGTGAAGGTGCTGATCATCCACAACTAGTGCAGTGATGAGAATGTTCCCAGTCACGGTTGCGATGTAGATCACTAGGAACATCAGGAAGAGAAGAATTTGCAGGTCAGGGAGTTCCCTGAATCCTAGGAGGATGAATTCCATGACAGCTGTTTGATTTCTCCAGTCTCTATCTTCCATGGGTTTAGTCTTGGAACAATAAAACAAACTGGGCAATTGAATTGGAAAAACATAGTTAAAAGTTCATGATTTAATTGCATAAATATTCAGAAACTCCCCTTCCTCTCCTGGTTACAGGCTGAAATTTTAAGGCTAAATGTAGATTTCAGAGCTAAGTGCCAGGAGTCTCAGCCCGAGGACAGAACATTGGTGTCCAGGTAGATCTCCCTCTGCCATGTCAGAACAATGACTAATATAACAGGCCATTTCTCTGGTAACCGAGTACTGATATGACAGATCAGACCATTTCTTTATCTACTGTCATATTCCTTCTAGTGACATACAGGAGATTAACAATGATGCTTAAATGCTGTACTTCACTTCTGGCAATGGACAGAATCATGCCATGATTAGGAGTCAAAATTAATAAATACATCAACTAAAATGTTGGACTGAGATTTCCAACCCAGTCTAGTGTCCTTAGGCACTGATCTCCGGTTACAATTAATGGAAATTAATATACCATATATCCTAGTATATTCAGCATTTCAGTGCCTTGTAGGAGAAGGAATAATTTTCACCCCCTCAAAAGAGATCAGTTAATGCCATAAATTCGGAAGTGGAGTAAATTCTCCCTTAGTTCCTATGGTGGTGATCGGGTCAGGGACTAGCAATGCCTTTTCTGTTTCCCAACGTTAACTGTAGCTGTAATAAAATACAGCTCTTCGGAGGGTGGATCTTAGCATGGGACAGAACCAGGCTGATGTGCAACCCTAAATGGGGAGTGACCCTCCCCACTTCTTAATGAGTATGGGATGATAATACAGGAACAAGAAATTCATTTGGGGGTGGGGGTGGAAGATGTTGTCCCTGAACTCAGAGTCTAGAAATAATCTGGCATGTTTGATCTGGGCTAGTAAGACTCCTTCACCACTCCCCACCCTCTTGGGCGACTCACTGAGCCTGATCCCCAGCTGATATAATTCAAGGTATCTCCATTTGTGTTAGTGGGGCAGTTCCCCAACTGAGGACCTGTCACAAGACATGGATCTCAGCCTCCATCTCTGTGAAATGGTGCTATCAATGCTGACTGGCACTGCGGTGGACGGTGAGGCTAAAACTGCTAAAAGCTTCTCTCATTCACCAACAGAGGTTGGTCCAATAAAAGATATTATCTCACCCACCTTGTCCATCTAATATTCACAAAACACATTCATGCCTCTGTTTGCAGTGGTATAGAAATACAGTCAGGAAGATGGTGCTCACCTGTAACCACAGCACAGTCCAAGCTTGAAGCGATGAGCTCTTATTTCTCAGGGTTCAGCCGCCAGGATTCAGGATCCTCAGCTGAGGTTCTTGTCTCTCCTCTTTCTGCAGAAACTGGATTTTCTCAGTGAAGAGACCTGCAGTTACCTGAAGGGATGAGCAGGTGCATTTCATCTACATTTGAGCAATGAGCTTCCTCTTGGATTTACAAAGTGCAAATGCTGCCTCATATTTGTATTCGGTCTTCACAGTTTTTAGTACGGTCGCACTTCAACCTTTCTCCCACTTCGTTGATTTTTTGTCTCCAAAGCTTTATAGCTAACAATGCCCAATGGGACATGTACAGTGTGACCTGTATAATTGTATCTTTTATTAAGTCTAATGATTCCACGTGGAAAAGATTTTAGATCATGAACAAACACCAGCTTACATTCTTGGGAGATGCCTGTCAAAGATGATGTCCTGTTATAATGTACTTGCCCCACCCGGTTATTAATATTCAATATATGCTGTCACCTAGTGGCCCTTTTTCTAGTAGTATTCTATTGGCTACAAAAATCTATTGGTCACTAGTCAGTATTTCTAACACCCCTCTCAGTTCCTCTGCTCTACTGCCATCTATTGTTGATTTCCCAGCATGGCAGCCTGTGTCTTTGCTGTCCTCTAGTGGATTCTTCTTGCTATCATAGCTGCATCTTTCCAGTTCTTGACTCATATCACCTGCTGACCATTATTTAGTATAACAGCCGATTTCTCACTCCACAACATCTGCTGCTATCCACAGTTCATTACATATTGCAGAGATCCTTTTCTCTTCAGGGCCCAATCCTCACCATTTATACACCGTTATTCAAATTCACCTCCCTTTCCACTTCCCTCAGGTGGTCATTTGGCAACATACCATCTTCTTTCTTGCCCTTTCACTTTGGCTGCTATCCACTGGGCAACACCACTACATCTTTTCCATTCCTCTGCCCCCTAATGACCTTTGGCCCAGCCACCGCCAAACAGCTGTTTGGCAGCATTAGCACATTCTGGGAGGGAGGGGGAACGTGGTGTGCTCAGGGGAGGAGGTGGGGAAGAGTCGGGGCCGAGGCAGGGCTTTCGGGAAAGAGTTGTAATAGGGGCAGGGTGGGGTTGGAATGGGAATGGGGGAAGGGTGGGGCCTCATGAAAAGGGTGGAGTGGCGGTGGGGCCGGGGGCAGGGGGGGGCGAGCACCCACGGAAAAGCGGGAAAGTCAGCGCCTATAAACATAGAGAAACAATGAACGGGGGATATACACAGGGATTTACTTGGATAATTAGTGGATTTTGTGCCTTACACAATGTCAGCTGTGTGCATTTTCAGACGCTGTACAAGTTCATCCCACAGGGTGAACATTTAGCCAAGGCCATGGAGAAAAATACCATCATACTGGGTGTATCAGTGCTGAACATGAGAGAGTGACAGAGCTGTCCGCAACTGCCCTTTCCTATATGTTGGGTTACATGGACACAGCACAGAAACATAAACATTCTGTCTCAGTAACTCCATACAGATTATCTCAATTTTTTTCATATTAGTGCTGAGATTTCCAATGGGAGTTTTCAACTTAATATCAATGGGGGCTGATTGCCTAAATCACCCAGGCAGCTTGAAAACCTCAGGTTAAGTCTCAGCACGTTTTTGTGAAAGCCACATATTTACTGACTGCTTTGCTCAAGGCTTCCTTGACCTGTCTGTTTCTCAGGCTGTAGATGAGGGGATTTACCAGTGGAGTCATGACTGTGTAGGAAAGAGAGAGCACTTTGTTTAGTAGGCTTAATATATTGTATTTCGGAAGCACGTAGACAATCATTAGGGTTCCATAGTAAATTGTCACCACAATGAGATGGGAGGAGCAGGTGGAAAAGGCCTTTTGTCTCCCAGTGGTGGAAGGGATTCTCAGGATGCTGGCAATGATGCACACGTAGGATGTCAGGGTTAGTAGGAATGGAGGCAAGATGAATACACAGGATAGTATGAAATGGAACAATACTAACCAGTGTGTGTCACTGCAGGACAGTTCCATGAATGGGATGACATCACAATAGAAATGGTCAATTTCATTCGGGCCACAGAATGTTAACTGTGATAGGAAGAAAACAAAGATGGTACTAGCCAAAGAACCATTTAACCAGGACCCAGCAGCCAACTGGAGGCAAAACCTGTTATTCATAAGAGTTGAATAGTGCAGGGGTTTACATATTGCTAAATACCGATCATAAGACATTGCTGTTAGGAGATAGCATTCTGTACATAGTAGAGCACAAAAAAAATACAGTTGTGAGAGGCAGCCACTGAATGAGATGGTTTTGTCCCCAGTCAGGAGATTGGCCAGCATCTGGGGCAGGATGGTTGAGGTGTAGCAGGTCTCCAAGCACGACAAGTTCCCCAGGAAGAAGTACATGGGAGTGTGAAGGTGCTGATCATCCACAACTAGTGCAGTGATGAGAATGTTCCCAGTCACGGTTGCGATGTAGATCACTAGGAACATCAGGAAGAGAAGAATTTGCAGGTCAGGGAGTTCCCTGAATCCTAGGAGGATGAATTCCATGACAGCTGTTTGATTTCTCCAGTCTCTATCTTCCATGGGTTTAGTCTTGGAACAATAAAACAAACTGGGCAATTGAATTGGAAAAACATAGTTAAAAGTTCATGATTTAATTGCATAAATATTCAGAAACTCCCCTTCCTCTCCTGGTTACAGGCTGAAATTTTAAGGCTAAATGTAGATTTCAGAGCTAAGTGCCAGGAGTCTCAGCCCGAGGACAGAACATTGGTGTCCAGGTAGATCTCCCTCTGCCATGTCAGAACAATGACTAATATAACAGGCCATTTCTCTGGTAACCGAGTACTGATATGACAGATCAGACCATTTCTTTATCTACTGTCATATTCCTTCTAGTGACATACAGGAGATTAACAATGATGCTTAAATGCTGTACTTCACTTCTGGCAATGGACAGAATCATGCCATGATTAGGAGTCAAAATTAATAAATACATCAACTAAAATGTTGGACTGAGATTTCCAACCCAGTCTAGTGTCCTTAGGCACTGATCTCCGGTTACAATTAATGGAAATTAATATACCATATATCCTAGTATATTCAGCATTTCAGTGCCTTGTAGGAGAAGGAATAATTTTCACCCCCTCAAAAGAGATCAGTTAATGCCATAAATTCGGAAGTGGAGTAAATTCTCCCTTAGTTCCTATGGTGGTGATGGGGTCAGGGACTAGCAATGCCTTTTCTGTTTCCCAACGTTAACTGTAGCTGTAATAAAATACAGCTCTTCGGAGGGTGGATCTTAGCATGGGACAGAACCAGGCTGATGTGCAACCCTAAATGGGGAGTGACCCTCCCCACTTCTTAATGAGTATGGGATGATAATACAGGAACAAGAAATTCATTTGGGGGTGGGGGTGGAAGATGTTGTCCCTGAACTCAGAGTCTAGAAATAATCTGGCATGTTTGATCTGGGCTAGTAAGACTCCTTCACCACTCCCCACCCTCTTGGGCGACTCACTGAGCCTGATCCCCAGCTGATATAATTCAAGGTATCTCCATTTGTGTTAGTGGGGCAGTTCCCCAACTGAGGACCTGTCACAAGACATGGATCTCAGCCTCCATCTCTGTGAAATGGTGCTATCAATGCTGACTGGCACTGCGGTGGACGGTGAGGCTAAAACTGCTAAAAGCTTCTCTCATTCACCAACAGAGGTTGGTCCAATAAAAGATATTATCTCACCCACCTTGTCCATCTAATATTCACAAAACACATTCATGCCTCTGTTTGCAGTGGTATAGAAATACAGTCAGGAAGATGGTGCTCACCTGTAACCACAGCACAGTCCAAGCTTGAAGCGATGAGCTCTTATTTCTCAGGGTTCAGCCGCCAGGATTCAGGATCCTCAGCTGAGGTTCTTGTCTCTCCTCTTTCTGCAGAAACTGGATTTTCTCAGTGAAGAGACCTGCAGTTACCTGAAGGGATGAGCAGGTGCATTTCATCTACATTTGAGCAATGAGCTTCCTCTTGGATTTACAAAGTGCAAATGCTGCCTCATATTTGTATTCGGTCTTCACAGTTTTTAGTACGGTCGCACTTCAACCTTTCTCCCACTTCGTTGATTTTTTGTCTCCAAAGCTTTATAGCTAACAATGCCCAATGGGACATGTACAGTGTGACCTGTATAATTGTATCTTTTATTAAGTCTAATGATTCCACGTGGAAAAGATTTTAGATCATGAACAAACACCAGCTTACATTCTTGGGAGATGCCTGTCAAAGATGATGTCCTGTTATAATGTACTTGCCCCACCCGGTTATTAATATTCAATATATGCTGTCACCTAGTGGCCCTTTTTCTAGTAGTATTCTATTGGCTACAAAAATCTATTGGTCACTAGTCAGTATTTCTAACACCCCTCTCAGTTCCTCTGCTCTACTGCCATCTATTGTTGATTTCCCAGCATGGCAGCCTGTGTCTTTGCTGTCCTCTAGTGGATTCTTCTTGCTATCATAGCTGCATCTTTCCAGTTCTTGACTCATATCACCTGCTGACCATTATTTAGTATAACAGCCGATTTCTCACTCCACAACATCTGCTGCTATCCACAGTTCATTACATATTGCAGAGATCCTTTTCTCTTCAGGGCCCAATCCTCACCATTTATACACCGTTATTCAAATTCACCTCCCTTTCCACTTCCCTCAGGTGGTCATTTGGCAACATACCATCTTCTTTCTTGCCCTTTCACTTTGGCTGCTATCCACTGGGCAACACCACTACATCTTTTCCATTCCTCTGCCCCCTAATGACCTTAGAGAGCTTAATCACACCTTTCCTTATTTCTTACTTACTGCTAGGTGTGCGCTATTTCAAAGTATAGCCACTGAGAACCAAATTGTAGAACAGCCTGATTGCAACATTAGTGGCTGTAGTAGAGGGAACCTGAGACATAAGGTCTAAGGACTGAACAGAAGTCAGGCCCTTCTGCTATAAAGCAAAGTCAGTCTGTGAGCAGAAGTAGGATGTTACAAAATATGGCTTCTTACAGGTTCACTCTCTGATATATAAACTTTCCCATTATTGCAAAAACAGAAGCAGTCCTAGGCACTAAGCAGTCACATAAACATATTCCAGAGGGATGGTACCAGAACACCCCAATACCAAGAATGGTACAAGCACACTCCCCAAAGATAAGAAGAACATTCTGACCCCTTAAAGGTAAGGTCAGGATGACAGTAAGATGGATAGAGTTGTTTTGATAAGATATTGGGTGGTAACAAACTATGTCAGAGTGGCAATACGAAACTTGTTTGTATTAGTATATAAAAGAAGAGTCGCAGAGGGGGTATCTTTGTCCTGCCTAGGAGGGAACGGAAATACCCGCTGTTCACTGAGCCATATCCATTGTCACAGGCATACATATTCTGGTGTAACTATAGATATTCATCCGGGCAACTAGGACCGTGCTTTGTCGGCAATAAACCTGTCCGAGTGCCTTCGCTACTGAACTGGAGTCTGGTGGTTTTATTGGGAAGTTTGACCAAAGTCTGCTGTACTGGCTACCTGGCCAGAGCCAGTGCAGCACACAGCGAGAACATACACACAGAGCCAAAACATCTATTTACAGTAGCTACAACAGCACCTACAACTACGGCAGCGGCTCACAAAGGTTCAGCTGGGGTTTCCCATCCATCCAGTGCATTTCTGTTGATGTGGGATCTGTTTCCGATGGAAATGCATAGATTGAACATACCATGACAGAATACCAGTGGCTCTCCAGGCTGAGATTCTCATAGGCATCTAAGAGAGTTAAGCAACCAACTCCCATTTCAAAGGGATTTGTGTGCCTAACTCCATTAGGGCCCTTGGAAAGTAATTTCTGCAGGGCTGAAGTCCTACCATTCTCAATGGTGCCATCTCCCCTGTCTCTGGACAAGCCCTGACATGCTCCCAGTGACTGAGACAGCACTGCCATTTTGGCATCACAGGAGTTCTGCCCATTGGTAGGTGGTAGCCACTTTCTCTCGCCAGAGGTTTCCTCACGCCCCAAGGAGAGGGTCCTGCATACAGCAGAGCTGTCTAAGGCACCTGGGGCTGACTAGACACCGTGCCCTGACAACTACCCCTCTAGGGACGGGCTCTTGTTGCAGTGAGTTTTTGGGACACTCATTGCAACAGATCCCCTCCCTTTGAACTGCTCTGTGCAGCTGGTGGCAGCAGAGCAGCTTCTGCCCTGCAGGGCCACATGCCAAGTCGCTCCTCCGTGACCGTTTGACAGACGCGACCCCAGGAATGGCCTCAGTTCTACATGTACCCTGGCAAACCCCCTGCTGGGTTTGGACAGTCCCAGTGGACCTGGCTTCTGTGTCTACTTCTTTGTTTGCCCAACATCCAGCTTCCAAGGGCCCTGTGAGCCTGGTGCTGTGGCTTTGCTGGAGCTGGTCCCAGCTGGGCTTAGCCCAGGTAAGAGCTATGAAGCTGTTCCTGGTGAAGTGTCCAGAGGTCACTGCTGGGGCCTGCTGTTTGCATCTGGCCTGTGTGAGCGCAGTGAAGGCGGTAGATTTGCAGATGCATATCATAGAATCATAGAATCATAGAATATCAGGGTTGGAAGGGACCTCAGGAGGTCATCTAGTCCAACCCCCTGCTCAAAGCAGGACCAATTCCCAACTAAATCATCCCAGCCAGGGCTTTGTCAAGCCGGGCCTTAAAAACCTCCAAGGAAGGAGACTCCACCACCTCCCTAGGTAACGCATTCCAGTGCTTCACCACCCTCCTAGTGAAATAGTGTTTCCTAATATCCAACCTAGACCTCCCCCACTGCAACTTGAGACCATTGCTCCTTGTTCTGTCATCTGCCACCATTGAGAACAGCCGAGTTCCATCCTCTTTGGAACCCCCCTTCAGGTAGTTGAAGGCTACTATCAAATCCCCCCTCATTCTTCTCTTCTGGAGACTAAACAATCCCAGTTCCTTCAGCCTCTCCTCATAAGTCATGCACTCCAGACCCCTAATCATTTTGTTGCCCTCTGCTGGACTCTTTCCAATTTTTCCACATCCTTCTTGTAGTGTGGGGCCCAAAACTGGACACAGTACTCCAGATGAGGCCTCACCAATGTCGAATAAAGAGGAACGATCACGTCCCTCGATCTGCTGGCAATGCCCCTACTTATACAGCCCAAAATGCCGTTAGCCTTCTTGGCAACAAGAGCACACTGTTGACTCATATCCAGCTTCTCGTCCACTGTGACCCCTAGGTCCTTTTCTGCAGAACTGCTACCTAGCCATTCGGTCCCTAGTCTGTAGCTGTGCATGGGATTCTTCCGTCCTAAGTGCAGGACTCTGCACTTGTCCTTGTTGAACCTCATCAGGTTTCTTTTGGCCCAATCCTCTAATTTGTCTAGGTCCCTCTGTATCCGATCCCTACCCTCTAGTGTATCTACCACGCCTCCTAGTTTAGTGTCATCGGCAAACTTGCTGAGAGTGCAGTCCACACCATCCTCCAGATCATTAATGAAGATATTAAACAAAACCGGCCCCAGGACCGACCCTTGGGGCACTCCGCTTGAAACCGGCTGCCAACTAGACATGGAGCCATTGATCACTACCCGTTGAGTCCGACGATCTAGCCAGCTTTCTATCCATCTTACAGTCCATTCATCCAGCCCATACTTCTTTAACTTGGCAGCAAGAATACTGTGGGAGACCGTATCAAAAGCTTTGCTAAAGTCAAGGAATAACACATCCACTGCTTTCCCCTCATCCACAGAGCCAGTTCTCTCATCATAGAAGGCAATTAGATTAGTCAGGCACGACTTCCCCTTGGTGAATCCATGCTGACTGTTCCTGATCACTTTCCTCTCCTCTAAGTGTTTCATAATTGATTCCTTGAGGACCTGCTCCATGATTTTTCCAGGGACTGAGGTGAGGCTGACTGGCCTGTAGTTCCCCGGATCCTCCTTCTTCCCTTTTTTAAAGATGGGCACTACATTAGCCTTTTTCCAGTCATCCGGGACCTCCCCCGATCGCCATGAGTTTTCAAAAATAATGGCTAATGGCTCTGCAATCTCATCCGCCAACTCCTTTAGCACCCTCGGATGCAGCGCATCCAGCCCCATGGAATTGTGCACGTCCAGTTTTTCTAAATAGTCCCGAACCACTTCTTTCTCCACAGAGGGCTGGTCACCTTCTCCCCATACTGTGCCGCAAAGTGCAGCAGTCTGGGAGCTGACCTTGTTCGTGAAGACAGAGGCAAAAAAATCATTGAGTACATTAGCTTTTTCCACATCCTCGGTCACTAGGTTGCCTCCCTCATTCAGTAAGGGGCCCACACTTTCCTTGACTTTCTTCTTGTTGCTAACATACCTGAAGAAACCCTTCTTGTTACTCTTAACATCCCTTGCTAGCTGCAACTCCAAGTGTGATTTGGCCTTCCTGATTTCACTCCTGCATGCCTGAGCAATATTTTTATACTCCTCCCTGGTCATTTGTCCAATCTTCCACTTCTTGTAAGCTTCTTTTTTGCGTTTAAGATCAGCAAGGATTTCACTGTTTAGCCAAGCTGGTTGCCTGCCATATTTACTATTCTTTCTACACATCGGGATGGTTTGTTCCTGCAACCGCAATAAGGATTCTTTAAAATACAGCCAGCTCTCCTGGACCCCTTTGCCCTTCAAGTTATTCTCCCAGGGGATCCTGCCCATCTGTTCCCTGAGGGAGTCAAAGTCTGCTTTTCTGAAGTCCAGGGTCCGTATTCTGCTGCTCTCCTTTCTTCCTTGTGTCAGGATCCTGAACTCGACCATCTCATGGTCACTGCCTCCCAGGTTCCCATCCACTTTTGCTTCCCCTACTAATTCTTCCCTGTTTGTGAGCAGCAGGTCAAGAAAAGCTCTGCCCCTAGTTGGTTCCTCCAGCACTTGCACCAGGAAATTGTCCCCTACACTTTCCAAAAACTTCCTGGATTGTCTGTGCACCGCTGTATTGCTCTCCCAGCAGATATCAGGGTGATTAAAGTCTCCCATGAGAACCAGGGCCTGCGATCTAGCAACTTCTGCTAGTTGCCAGAAGAAAGCCTCGTCCACTTCATCCCCCTGGTCTGGTGGTCTATAGCAGACTCCGACCACGACATCACCCTTGTTGCTCACACTTCTCAACTTTATCCAGAGACACTCAGGTTTTTCTGCAGTTTCATACCGGAGCTCTGAGCAGTCATACTCCTCTCTTACATACAACGCAACTCCCCCACCTTTTCTGCCCTGCCTGTCCTTCCTGAACAGTTTATATCCATCCATGATAGTACTCCAGTCATGTGAGTTATCCCACCAAGTCTCTGTTATTCCAATTGCATCATAGTTCCCTGACTGTGCCAGGACTTCCAGTTCTCCCTGCTTGTTTCCCAGGCTTCTTGCATTTGTGAATAGGCAATTAAGATAACTCATGGATCGTCCCTCTTTCTCAGTATGAGACAGGAGTCCTCCCCTCTTGCGCTCTCCTGCTTGTGCTTCCTCCCAGGATCCCATTTCCCCACTTACCTCAGGGCAATATGTCTATATGACGGCAACAAGCACAATTTCAGGGGTGCCAGATTTCCCAGGCTTACTTCTCTATCTCTGCTGCACCGGGAGTTAGTATTTTTATTGTCCAAACATTTATTTTGATCAGAAATGGCTTTTTTATGAAAATAAAAAATTGGTTAAAATTGTCTCCACTCCGCCTGGTGCCCAGTTAGAAAGTCTATGATCGAACGATGTTTATGGCCACCTCCCTCCCTGGTTAAAAGGACAACACTGACCTGAACTCTGTTAGGATTCTCCATTGTGTCCTTAGGGGCAGAAGAAATGACCTGTAGCTACAAGCATGATGAAGTCATCCTGTCACAGATCCACAGGTCTGGTGCTCTTGAACAGCTCTGGAAGAGTTCCTGGGAGGACCCCTTCAGGTTGTCAACCCCCTTAGGGTCACACGCTCACTAGGGTAGGCCTCTTGGCTTCACCGCCTCCTGGAACCTAATGTAGCAGCCTTTGGCACCGCTGCTCCTCACTGTGAGCTCCCTTCAGTGAGTCCACTTGAATTGGACACCTGGGGAAGATTTGCAAACCCAAAGGGAGCAATGCATCCCTGACTTCCTGACTCTGAAGTTACTTTCAGCCAGCCTTGTAAAAGCAGGAGAGTTTATGAGATGTCTGGAACACAGCGTAGAAAGTCCTTCATTAACATAGAGAACGGAAAGTTACATCTGGGTCAGTCCCAAAGCCCAGAGCTCTCTGACCCCTCTGTAGTCCCACTCCAACAGCTTCTCCCTGCCTCCAGCAGCCCACACTTAAGAATCCCACCTGGCCCCTCCCCAGTCCTTTGTCCTCCAGCTTGTCACACCCAGCTGGCTTCCTGCTGAGGGTGGGCCATCCATGGTCATTTGTTGCTAGGCGCCAAATGTCCGGGCAATTGTAGTGGCCATTGTCTTCTGGTAGTCTCCAAGGGCATGGGTACCCAGGCCCCAGGCAGCTAGGCGTCGGTCATACCTATGTCTCTAAGTGTCTGCAAAGAGTAAACAGTCCTTTCCCCCACCTAATTAAATATGCACCACATAAGGGAAACTGAGGCACACACAATATTCATATGAAACATTATGAAAAATTCCCACTTCATCTGAATTTGATTAGAAGACTTTATTATCTAACATAGAGAGCAGGGGATGTACACAGGGATTTACTTTGATGTTTAGTGGATTTTGTGCCTTACACAATATTTGCTCTGTGCAGTTTCGGACACTGTACACCCTTCTCACATAGGGTGAACGGCCAACACCATGGAGAAAAATACCATAATACAGCATGTATCAGTGCTGAACATGAGAGAGTGACAGAGCTGTCCACAATGGCACTTTCCTATAAGTTGTGTTACATGGACACAGCGAGGGACCACAAAAACTGTCTTAGAAATGCTATGCAGATCATCTCCAATTCTTTTTCATTTTAGTGCTGAGATTTTTCAATGGGAGTTTTCAACTTAATTTTAATGGAGGCTGATTGCTTAAATCACCCAGGCAGCTTTAAAAACCTCAGGCTAAGTTATTCTCTAGGAGTCTCTGCACGTTTTTGTGAAAGCCACATTTACTGATTGCTTTGCACAAGGCTTCCTTGACCTCTCTGTTTCTCAGGCTGTAGATGAGGGGGTTTACCAGGGGAGTCAGGACTGTGTAGCAAAGAGAAAACACTTTTTTCAGGTCTCTCAGTTTATCACGTTTTGGTAGCATGTAGACAATCATTATTGTGCCATAGAAAATTGTCACCACGATGAGGTGAGAGGAGCAGGTGGAAAATGCCTTCTGCCTCCCGGTAGTGAAAGGGATTCTTAGGATGCTGGCGATGACACACACATAGGATGTCAGGGTTAGTAGGAATGGAGGCAGGGTGAATACACAGGCTAGTATGAAATCTAGCAATGTGATCAGGTATGTGTCACTGCAGGAGAGTTTTATCAATGGGATGGAGTCACAATAGAAATGGTCAATTTCATTCGGGCCACAGAATATTAATGGTGACATGAATAATATAAAGATGGCAGTAGCCAAACAACCACTTAACCATGATCCAGCAGCCAACTGGAGGCAAAACCTGCTATTCATAAGAGTTGAATAGTGCAGGGGTTTACATATCGCTAAATACCGATCATAAGACATTGCTGCTAGGAGATAGCATTCTGTACATCCCAGAGAAGCAAAGAAGTACAGTTGTGTGATGCAGCCACTGAATGAGATGGTTTTGTCCCCAGTCAGGAGACTGGCCAGCATCCTGGGTAGGATGGTGGAGGTGTAGCAGGTCTCCAAGCAAGACAAGTTCCCCAGGAAGAAGTACATGGGGGAGTGAAGGTGCTGATCAGCCACAACTAGTGCAATGATGAGGATGTTCCCGGCCACAGTTGTGATGTAGATCACTAGGAACATCAGGAAGAGAAGAATTTGCAGGTCAGGGATAACCCCAAATCCCAGGAGGATGAATTCCGTGATGGCCGTTTGATTTGTCCTGGCTGTGTCTGCCATGGGTTTAGTCTAGGAATAAAAAAACTGCTACTGAATCAGAAGGACATAGAATTTAAAGTTAATCAAGTCTTTTAAATTAATTCCATAAAAATTCAGAAACTCCCCTTCCTCTCCTGGTTACAGACTGAAATTTGAAGGCTAAATGTAGATTTCAGAGCAAAGTGCCAGGAGTCTCAGTCTGAGAACAGAACATTGGTATCCATGTAGACCAGCCTCTGCTATATCACAGCAATGACTACTATAACAGCCCATTTCTCTGGTAACCAAGAACTGATATGACAGATCAGACCCTTTCCTTATCTACTATCATATCCCATCTAGTGACATACTGAAGTTTAACAATGATGCTTAAATGCAGCATCCACTTCTGGCAAGGGCCAGAATCATGCCATGTCTTAGGTGTCAAAATCAATAAATACATCAACTAAAATCTTGGTCTGAGATTTTTCAATGCAGTCTAGTGTCCTTAGGCACGGATCTTGTTAATTAATAGAATTTATGAATTAATGGAAATTAATATAATATATCCTGATATATTCAGCATTTTAGTGTCCAATTTTAAAAGGAATAATTATTTTCAACCCTTCACAAAAGGTCAGTTTATGTCAGACATTATGAAGTGAAGTAAATTCTTAGCTCGTGTAATGAGAAGACGAAGGACATGATGAGGGACTGTCAATCCCTTTTCTCTTTTGGATGAGAATTCCCTGTGTTAACTATGTAGCAGTATTAAACTACAGCTTGTCTTGTTGGTGGGTGTTAGGAGGGTTGCAAATCTGCCTAGTTTTGCCCCTTAGCTGTGGAGTGACTCATCACTCCTGAATGGTTGTGGGCTGATAATACAGGAACGAGAACAGGACTGGTGAAGAAAGATGCCACTGAAGTCAAACAATCTGGAACGTGCTACCCTGTGATCTTGTAATCCACCCCATAGGGACTCAGTCCTGTGTTCCATAAGGACTAACATGTCCCGCTGAAGAACCTCAATGTTATCTACACTCTAAAGGCCTTCTCAGGTCGGGGGGCGGGTAGGGGTGAGGTGCTCAGAGAAGAGTGGCAAGAATGATTGAGATAGGAAAGACTACCATCTGAAGAGAGATTGCAAAGGTCAGGATTGTTACCTTAGAAAGGAGAGGGATAAAAGGGGACATTATAAATAATGATCTGGAGAAGGCAGAATGTGGAACTTCTGTTTTCCCTGCCACTTACTGCAAGAACAAGGGGGACATACAATGAAATTAAAAGGTGGGAAACTTAAAATCTATAAAATGAAATACTTGTTCACACAGGGTATAGTTAAAGTGTGGCACTCACTGTGATGCTGGCAGACCAGGTGCCAGCTCCTGCCAAGGTCTCCCTGTCTCAGTGGGACACTGACAGATACACAGCTGCAATCAGCCTTGCTGCTGAGAGAAGCCTGTATTACCTTTTGAAACCTCCGACTGAGACTCATTCACGGGTCTGTTTTCTTGCTTTAATCTTGTAAATAACTCTCATTTCCTTTTCCTATTTAAGAAATCTTCATATAGTTCACTACAGCATTGGCTACAAGTGTCATCTTTGGTATGAGACCTAAAGCGCAATTGACCTGGGGGAAGTCGGGAGTAACCTGAATATTGCTGTGATTCTTGGCGTAAGGGGCCATGTACCACAGATACGGTCACCTGGGTGGCAGGACAGACTGGTGCAGCCAAGGGGACTGTAAGTAACTATCAGGGCTGTTAAAGTGCCTAAGGAGTTTGCACTCGGTGCAGTTGGTTGGTGAAATCTAAGTTTAGAACTCACAACCAACGAGGGGTTTGTGCCCTGGTTTGTAACTGTCTGCCCTGAGTTTAGCAATAACACTGTTGCATCCTCATTGGGAGCATCACACTCACTGCTACAGGAAGTCATTGATATGAAGGAGTTAACTAGATTGCAGAAGAGATTGATATCAATATCCAGATATAAATATCCAGAGTTTCATAATTAATGGCAACAACAGTTTTGGAATAAATATTAAATCTCATGTTTGGGGGGTTAAGCCAATCTCTAACTATTGCAGTCCAACATGACACATGTTGGGGGAGATCATCCCAGAACTGCTACTGCAGTGTTCTGACATTTACCTCTGAAACATCTAGTACTGCCCGCTCTCGGAGAACGATACTGGACAGGATGGCCCTTGGGTGTGAGCTAATCTGGCAGTTCCTATGTTATTATGTTCTCCTAAAGTGATACAGAGAAACCCCAAATTCCAATTAGCTCAAGAAGCTACACTTTTTATACTTCAGCCTCTGATAGGATGTTACCTGAAAAAGGTTGACCTGGCATAGATAACTTTTTGTAACACTTTTTGGTGAAGATCGATACAAAGAAATCATTTGAGGTGAAGTTGTCAAATTAGGGTTCTGGACATGGACACCCAATTCCTTGGTGGCTTTGCAAATCTCAAACTTAGCCCTTCTGTAATGTCTATATCTTTTTTATTCCGTGATGTTTCAGTGGACCCATGGATTCTCTTGCAACCTCCCTGACTCAGATATAGTGAAACAGTTTTATTTACCATTTGTTCTTCAAATTCCTTCTTATGCTCCTAATTTTGTTCTTACACTTTACCCACCTTACATGCCATTTGAATGTTCCTTTCTATCAGCTTCACTTAGTTTTGATTTCCATTATTCTCTTCCATGCTTCACTCTAGTTACCCTGAGCCAGATCCCCAGCTGGTATCAATCAGCCGTAGCTCCGTTGGAGTCAATGGGCCAGATCCCTAGCTGAGGACCTTTCACAAGACATGTATCTCAATTTCCCCATTGTTAAATGGTGTATTAACACCGACTGGCTCTGCTGTGGGAAGGTGAGTCTAAAACTGCTAATATTCACAGAGACAAGGTGAGTGAGATAATATCTTTTATTGGACCAACTTCTGCTGGTGAGAGAGACAAGCTTTCAAGTTGAGCTCTGTGTGGCTCGAAAGCTTGTCTCTCTCACCAGCAGAAGTTGGTCCAATAAAAGATATCACCTCACCCACCTTGTCTCTAATATTGTGGGACCAACACGGCTACAATAATGCTGCATACAATATTCACAAAGCTCTTTCATGCCCCTGTTTGGAAGGTGGTATAGAAACGCAGTCAGGAAGAGAGTGCTCACCTGTAACCACATGATGGCTCAAGCGTCAAGCAATGAGCTCTTATTTCTCAGGGTTTGGCAGTTAGGACTCGGTTTCCACCACTGAGGTTTTTGGGTCTCATCATTCAATAGAAACTGGATCTTCTCAGCAAAGACACCTGCATCTATCTGAATGGACAAGCAGCTGCTGCGATCTGTCTTAGAGCATGCTCCGCCCCCTCCATTTACGAAGTGCAGAGTCCTCATATTTGTATCCTTCTCCGTGGAAGGCTGCGTCTCCCTTGATTCCAACTCTGAAGGGGCTGAGCCTGGGGAGTTAGCGCTGTGTTTTCTGTGCAGACAGTACAAACAACTGTCCTGATGCAACCAACCTCCCACGCCCAGAGGAATCTTCTTTCTGATACCAGCTGTATGAGCTCATTGCTCTGCATGGCTGAAATGTAATGCAGTGTCCACGGAGTGCCTGGCCGTAGAGAGACTGACTCTACTCAGCAATCTTTACTCATGTCAGTTGTCCCGTTGCCTTTCTAATAGAAGAAGAGAGCCTGAGACATGAGGCCTGGTATAAGGGGCCTTGTTGGAGACCTAAGGACTGAACTAAAGTAGCCAGGCCCGGCTGATATAAAACAAAGGTAGGAAAAGTCAGGCTGTGAGCAGGCCGTTACAAAACATTCCTCAGAAGTGCTAGGCACAGGACACTCATGTAAACTCATGCCAGAAGGGTAGTACCAGAACACCCCAATACCAAGTATGGTGTAAACACACTCCCCAAAGATAACAGGGACACACTGATGCCTCCTAAAGATAAGGTCAGGATAACAGGGTGATGGATAGAGATGTTTTGATCATAGCCACAGGTAGAAGGTAAAGTGGTAACTAGCCATGTCAGAGGGGCAATAGGTCACTTGTTTGTATCAGTGTATAAAAGAGAGGTCAGAGAGGGGGTGTCTTGGTCTGGCTGAGGGGGAGCAGAGAGTCCTGCCACTCACTGAGCCGAGTCCATTGTAATGGGCATACATGTGTTAGTGTACCTGTAGTACATATAGGACACTAGGATCATGCTTCATTGACAATAAACCTGGCCGAGCACCTTCGCCACTGAACCGAGACTGTAGTCTTCTTGGGCAGTTCAATCAGAGTCTGCTAGGCCAGCTTTTTGCACAGAGCTGGTGCAGCACAGAGAGAACACACACAGAGCCGACAAGTGACAACAGCCTTCAGTGTAAGAATTTCACAAGTAACAATGGCTAACATGACTCAGGCTTACCTGGGTGCTGAAGCCACACAGTTTAACAAACACACAGGAGATTGAATGTAAGAAAAAAGCACTAATTTCCCAGGTCAGCCCCTTCAGAGGTTGAAACAAGTGTGACTTTTATAATTGAAACTTTTTTTAACTCTCATGATCCTAATGTGTAAAATATTTGAGATCATGAACAAACACCAGCTTACATTTTTGGGAAATTCCTGTCCAAGGTGATGGCCTGTTATGATGTACTTACACCATCCCTTTATTAACATTCAATATATGCTGCCATCTAGTGGGCATTTCTGAAAATAGCTGCCCATATATCACCCTTACAACATGCTTTCACTTTGGGAAGAAAAACCAAATGCACAAAGGCAGAATGGGGGATAACTGGCTTGGAAGCAGCATTGCTGAGAAGGATCTGGGCATTAGGTGGATCACAACCTCAACATGAGCCAGCAATGAGATGCTGTTTCAAAAAAAGCAAATGCAATTTTAGGTTTCATTACCAGAGTCATAGCATGCAAGTCTCGGGAGGTGATAGTACCACTCTGCTCGGCTCTGGTTATGCCTGAGCCGGAGACTCTGTCCAATTTTGGTCACCAATGTATAGAAAGGATGTAGAGAAACTGAAAAGGATCCAGAGACGAGCGACAAAGATGATCAAAGGGATGGAATGCAAGCCATATGAGCAAAAGACTGAAGGAACTGTTTATGTTTACTTTGGAAAAGAGCAGATTAATGGGGGACATGATAGCAGTCTTCAAACACTTGAAAGGCTGCCATAAAAAAGAGAAAAGTTGTTCTCTCTTGCCACAGAGGGCAGGACAAGAAGCAATGGGTTCAAAATGCAGCATAGCAGATTTAGATTAAATCTCAGGAATCTCCTTCACTGGAAGTTTTCAAAAGGAGGCTGGACAGCCATCAGTCTTGGATGGCTGAGACTCAACAAATACTGTATCTTCACAGGGGGCTAGACTAGATGACCCATGCGGTCCCTTCTAACCCAATGGTTCTATGCTGCCACCTATTGGCCATTTTTCAGTATAACTTTCCCATTATTTTATTGGCCACTGAAATCTATTGAAAGGTTTCAGAGTAGTAGCCGTATCAGTCTGTATCCGCAAAGAGAATAGGAGTATTTGTGTCACCTTAAAGACTAACAAATTTATTGTAGCATAAATAGAAATCTATTGGTCACTAGTCAGTATTTCTGACCACCCCCCCTTTCATTTCATCTACTCTGCTTCCATCTAATGTCGATTTCCCAGCATGACAGCCTGTTACTCTGCTCTCCTCTATGGATTCTTCTTGCTATAGCTGCCTCTTTCCCATTTTTGAATCTCATGTCACCTGGTGGACATTATTTAGTATAACAGTGCATAACTCACTGCATAATATCTGCTACTATCCACAGTTCATTACATAGCATAAAGTTCCTTTTCTCTTCAATGCTCTTTCCTCACCTTTTATGTATTATTTTATAGCTTCACCTCCCTTTCCACTTCCTGCTGTTGGTCATTTGGCAACATAAGTTCTGCTTTCTTGCCCTTCCACTTTGGCTACTGTCCATTGGGCTGCACCTTTCCCAGTCCTCTTCCCTCTAGTGGTCCTACAAGGCATAACTGCATCTTTCCTCATTTCTTACCTATTGCTAGGTGTGCACTGTTCAAAATTTTAAACATTGGGAACCAAATCACACAACAGCATGATTGAAACATTAGTGGCCACAACTACACATACAACATTAGTGGGTCTCAAAGGTTTAGCAGGTGTTTACCATTAATCCAGTCCATTTCTGTTGCTGAGGAGTCTGTTTTCAGTAGAAATACATAGATTGAAGCTACAGTGACAGCAGCCCAGTGGTTCCCCAGGCTGAGATTCTAGAAGGCGTCTAAGCGAGTTAAGCACCCAAATCCTTTTGAAATGGGAGATGGATGCTTAACTCTGTTAGGTCACTTGGAAAATCCTTTCTCCAGTGCTGAAGTCCTACAGTTCTCACTGGTGCCCAGCTCCCCTCCCTCTGGCCAAGTCCTGACGTACTCACAGTGGCTGACCTAGCACTGCCATGTTTGGCACCACAGGAGTTCTGCTCGTTGCTAGGCGGTAGCCACTTCCTCTCACCATAGGTTGTGTCATGCCCCAAGGAGAGGGACCTGCATGCAGTAGAGCTGTCCAAGACAGCTGGGGAAAGCTGGACACCATGTCCTGAGAACTAGCTCTCTCAGGACATGCACTCATTGCAGTGAGTTTTGGGGACACTCATTGTAACAGGTCCCCTCCCTTTGGACTGCTCTGTGCAATTGGTGGCAGCAAAGCAGCTCGTGCCCTGCAGGGCCGCATGCAGAGTCCCTCGCCACTGACCATTTGACAGACTCGATCGCAGAAATGGCCTCAGTTTTACGGGTACCCTGGCAAACTCCCAGCTGGGTCTGGACAGTCCCAGTGCCCCTGGCTTGTGAGTCTACCTCTTTGTTTGCCCAACCTCCCTGCCTCCAAGGGCCCTGTGAGCCTGGAGCTGTTGCTTTGCCGGAGCTGGTCACAGCCGAGTGTAGCCCAGGTAAGAGTTATAAAGCTGTTGCTGGTGACGTGTCCAGAGGTCACTGCTGGGGCCTTGCTGTTTGCATCTGGCTTGTGTGAGTGTAATGAAGGTGGTTGGTTTGCAGGGGGGGTATGATGGGGATGGAATTAGGCACAATTTCAGACATGGCAGATTTCCTAGGCTTATGACCCCACAAAGGCTGCACCAAGAGTTTGGACAATAAAAATACTAACATTTATTTTGATAGTAATGGCTTTTTTACAGATATTAAAAAATTGTCTCCACTGCTCCTGATACCCAGTTGAAAACTCCATGATGGGAACATGGTTTTGGCCACCTCCCTCCCTGGCCCTTCCACTTAGATGGACAATGGGAGTTTTCAACTTAATTTTAATGGGGCTATGCGACGGGACCCCCGGTGTACAATCTGGAGCTGTGGGACCGCTGTGCCCCCTTATCTCTCCAGCCTGGGCTGTCTCTCATGATGCTTTAATAGTGAGAAGCAGCAACCCCCCCTCCCCAGTTGCTGTTATCACTCAGTCAGCAGCATACAGAGACACACCCAGCAGCCAACTGAGTTGCATGAATGCTCTCCAAGCTACTCATGAACTATACAAAGGGAGACACCAGCAAATCCCCCCAGCCGCACACCCCCAGAAATGTACCATCTTAAACTGCTCAAGACCTTCTCTTGAACAATGCAAACTCATTAATTAGTTCACCACTTCATCAAAGGATAGTGGACATGCATCAGCTCTTGTAATCTGAGCAGATTCCCCAAGCATTTTAGACAAACTCAATGGTTAAGGTTAACATTAAAATAAGTTTATTAACTACAGAAATCTAGATTAAGTGATATAAGTGTTAGGTAACTATCTCTGTCCTTTACGCCTAAGAAAAAAAATTAAAAACACATTCTAAATCCTAAACTTTATCAGACTGAGTAAGAATTGATTCAAACAGCGTTTCTCACCCCACTCAATGTTGCAGCCAGGTTACAGTTCTTAATACACAGGATGAATTCCCATCTCACCCTGGGACTAACCTCTCCAGTTCAAAGTCTTTGTCTTCCCAGCGTTCTTGCTGCCTCCAGAATAGGTGGGGGAGGAGAGAGCTGGTCTCATGATGCCACTGTCCCTTATTTTATACTCTCAATTCATGTCCCTGGAAAAATACTGGCCCAGATGAGTCACAGAGTTCAGCAATTCCCATTGTGTGGTGCTTGGCAGCTGCCTGTTACAGAATTGTGAATCTCTTGTTTACAATTCCCCTGCCGGTCAATGGCTGGTGATGGTCGTTTAACGCCCGCCTTGGTGAGGGTCAGCTCCTTTGTTGTCACTGGAGAACTAACAGTGGGCGACTCCCAGACTCCCAACATATTTCAATAACAACCATATAACAAAATCTCATAATGGCATATACAAATGATGATATACATATTTTGACAGAAAAATGAGTTGCAGCAGATCATGACTTACAAGTCATGTTTTTTATCACAACCATATAAAAAAGATGAATATAGGGGTTACAGGGGGCTACTTTGAGGTACAGTGCATCACAGGCTCATTGCTTCAATCACCCAGGCAGATTTCAAAACCTCAGGCTACATTATTATCTCAGAGTCTCTGCATGTTTTTGTGAAAGCCACATTTACTGACGGCTTTGCTCAAGGCTTCCTTGACCTCTCTGTTTCTCAGGCTGTAGATGAGGGGGTTTACCAGGGGAGTTAGGACCGTGAAGCAAAGAGAGAGCACTTTCTTCAGATCTCTGAGTGTATCACGTTTCAGTAGCATGTAGACAATGATTATGGTTCCATAGAAAATTGTCACCACAGTGAGGTGAGAGGAGCAGGTGGAAAAGGCCTTTTTTCTCCCGGTGGTGGAAGGGATTCTTAGGATGGTGGCGCTGATACACACATAGGACGTCATGGTTAGTAGGAATGGAGGCAGGGTGAATACGGAGACTAATATGAGATTCACAAATATGCTCAGGTGTGTGTCACTGCAGGAGAGTTCCATCAGTAGGATGGGGTCACAATAGAAATGGTCAATTTCATTCGGACCACAAAAAATTAACTGTGATATGAATAATATAAAGATGGTAGTGGCCAAGCTACCATTTAACCATGACCCAGCAGCCAACTGGAGGCAAAACCTGTTATTCATAAGAGTTGAATAGTGCAGGGGTTTACATATAGCTAAATACCTATCATAGGACATTGTTGCTAGGAGATAGCATTCCGTAGCTGCCAGAGAGCCAGAGAAATACAGTTGTGTGATGCAGCCACTGACTGAGATGGTTCTGTCCCCAGTCAGGAGACTGGCCAGTAACCTGGGCAGGAAGGTCGAGGTATAGCAGATCTCCAAGTAGGACAAGTTGCCCAGAAAAAAGTACATGGGGGTGTGAAGGTGCTGATCAGTCACAACAAGCACTGCAATGAGAGTGTTCCCAGCCATGGTTGCCATGTAGATCACTAGGAACATTAGAAAGAGAGGAATTTGAAGGTCAGGGAGATTCCCGAATCCCAGGAGGATTAATTCTGTGACGGTCGTTTGGTTTCTCCAATCTGTGCCTGCCATGGGTTGAGTCTAGGAACAAAAAAACAAGCGGGGCAATTGAATTGGAAGAACATAGCATTAAAAATTAATCAAGTCTTGTGAATTAATACCATAAATATTCAGAATATTCCCTTCCTCTCCTGGTTACCGGCTGAAATTTTAAGTATAAATGTAGACTTCAGCGTAAAGTGCCAGGAGTCTCAGTTCGAGGACAGAACATTGGTAGCCATGTAGACCTCCCTCTGCCATATCAGAGCAATGACTAATATAACAGTCCATATCCCTGGTACAGAATTGGTCTGATCTGTCATATCAGAACTTGGCTATCTATCATATCCCATCTCGTGACATACCCCAGAGCTTAACAATGACGCTTAAGTTCTATATTTCACTTCTGTCAATAGCCAGAATAATGCCAGTTCTTAGGAGTCAAAACCAATAAGTACATCAACTAAAATCTTGGACTCAGATTTTTCACTGCAGTCTAGTGTCCATATACCCTGATCTCTTGTTAGAATGAATGGAAATTATTCTATCTATATGAAATGATGCAGCCTCTGGCAGGACACCACTGAGAATATCAATTCAGGATAAAATTGCTTTGAGCAGGGCAGTTACAGCCCAAAGATGGAGTTACTTTACTATTAAGGGACACCAAACTAGCCAAACAGAGAGGACTTTGGTTTTACCTCACTGGCTAACCATAAGTCCAAAAAAACCATAAGTGAAAACCAATATCCCAGTAAAAGAAGAAAGGTTCTCCCAATCCCAAAGGACCAAGCCCCAGACCCAGGTCAATATACACATCAGATTTTACCCACAAATCACACTGTTGCCAACCCTTTAGAATCTAAAATCTAAAGGTTTATTCATAAAAAGAAAGAAATATAGATGAGAGCTAAAATTGGTTAAATGGAATCAATTACATACAGTAATGGCAAAGTTCTTGGTTCAGGCTTTTAGCAGTGATGGAATAAACTGCAGATTCAAATCAAGTCTCTGGAGTACATCCACAGCTTGGATGGCTCATTCAGTACTTCGTTCAGAACTTCAGTTTGTAGCAAAGTTCCTCCAGAGGTAAGACGCAGGAATGAAGACAAAATGGAGATGATGCACCTGCCTTTTATAAACCTTTTGCCATGTGGCTTGTGCTTCCTTTGTCTCAAATACAAGCTACCCAGCACATGGCATGGAAAAACCTGAAAGTTCTGTCCATAGGCATTTCCCTGTATGCCTTTCTGAGTCACAAGGTATATCTGCCTTCTCTCAATGGGTCAGTTGTATAGCTGATGGTCCTTAATGGGTCATCAAGCAGGCCAGGCAGATGCAAATTGTGTGGGGTGTCACCCAAAAGTATAGCACAATTTTGAAATACAGACAGTTCAGAGCCAATACTTATAACTTTAAATATAAACATGATACATGAAAACAGGTATCATAATCATAACCAGCAAATCATAACCTCCTCATAGACACCTTACTTAATCTCCTTTGTACAAGATTTAGTGCCACTACAGAATCTTGGTTGCAACAATGGTCTATACAGTCACAGTTCGTGTCAATAACGTCACAACATATATCCTGGTATATTCAGCATTTCAATGCCCTTTAGGAAAAGGAACAATTTTCATCCCCTCACAAGAGATCAGTGTATGTTGAAAATTATGAAGTGGAGTAAATGCTCCCTTAGTTGCTGTGGTGGTGATAGTGATGTGGTGAGGGACTGGCAGTGCCTTTTCATTTCCTGATGTTCACTATGTAGCAGTAATAAAATACAGCTCTTTGGAGGGTGGATCTTAGGAAGGGGCAAAACCAGGCTGATGTGCAACCCGAACTGGGGAGTGACCCCCGACACTCCATAATGAGTGCGGGATGATAATACAAGAACAAGAACGGCACTGGACGGTTGGGGAAAAAAGATGCTGTCCCTGAACTCAGAGTCTAGAAACAATCTGGCATGTGTGATCCGTGCTACTAACACTCTGTCACCACTCACCACCCCATTTGGGGACACACTGAGCCAGATCCTCAACTGGTGTAAATCAAGGTAGCTCCATTTGTGTCAGTGGGGCAGATCCCCAATTGAGGACCTGTCACCAGACATGGATCTCAAGCTCCTCTCTATTAAATGGTGCTATAAACGCTGACTGGCACTGCGGTGGGAAGGTGAGGCTAAAACTGTAAATATTCACCTGAAGAAGAGCTCTGTGTAGCTCAAAAGCTTTTGTCCTCCACCAACAGAAGTTTATCCAATAAAAGATATTACCTCACCCATCTTGTTCCTCTAATATTCACAAAGCACATTCATGCCCCTGTTTGGAAGGTGGTACAGAAATGCAGTCAGGAAGATGGTCCTCACTTGTAACCACCGCACAGCCCAAGCTTGAAACAATGAGCTCTTATTTATCAGTGTTTGGCCGCCAGGACTCAAGATCCTCAGCTGAGGTTCTTCTCTTTTCTCTTTCTGCAGAAGCTGGATTTTCTCAGTAGAGAGACCTGCATCTCCTTGAATGGATGAGCAGCTGCCGCACTTTGTCTTAGAACATGCTCTTCCTGCTCTATTTACAAAGTGGAGATGTCTCCTGATACTTGTATCCTTCTCCATGGAAAGCTGCCTCTCCCTTGATTCAACCTCTGAAGAGGCTGAGCCTGGGGAATTAGTGCTTTTTTTGTGTGCAGACAGTACAAACGGTTGTCCTGATGCAACCAACCTCCCCCACCAAGAGGAATTGCCTTTCTGCTGTATGAGATCATAGCTCTGCATGGCTGAAATCTAATGCAGCACCCATGGAGTGCATGACTGTGCAGAGACTGACTCTACTCAGTCATCTTTAGTCATGTCAGTTGTTCCATTGAAGGCAACTACATGAGTAACAATGTCTAAGAAGGTCAGGCCTGCCAGGTTGGGTGCTGAAGCCACCCAGTTTTACAAACACATAGGAAACATAATGTAAAGTAGATTTAATCCATAGTTTGCAAATGAAAGATTTGGATGAAAGACTCTTTCCCCCCCTCCCCCCGCCCTGGAAATATTTCTCCCCAGGAACTTTTGTTATTCTTAATTACAAATGATTATTTAACAACACTCTCACCCTTCTTCTGAGCAGTAGTGGAACTCAGCATCTTGCAAATAGGTTTCTGTGACATTCTGTATCTCGGGGGAACACCCTGCACCCTCATGTTAATACTTATAACATGTTTGTGTGGCATCCAATGCAAAGTTTGTCATGTTGGGTGTCTTTGGAAGGCTCATGATGCACTGACCATCGTTGTTATAGTAATTTACTGGTTGTAAATTCATGTATATATGTATGTAGGTATGAGGCTGAAAATGTATCCTCAAGACTTAAAACAAGCCCAGACAAAACGTTCCAGGAGCAGAGGGACAGTCAGGGCCGGCTCCAGGTTTTTTGCCGCCACAAGCAAAAAAAAGAAAGAAAAAGAGCCGGAGTGCTGCCTCCAAAGCAAAAAAAAGAAAGGGCCGGCCCAAAGGGCCGGAATGCTGCCCCTTGAAAAGTACCGCCCCAGGCACATGCTTGGGACTCTGGTGCCTAGAGCCGGTCCTGGAGACCATTCACACCTCATCAGGATGTGTATGAGACAAACCCAACCCAGCCTAGCAAGAACAAAGAATTAGTTTGACTCTCGAGAGAGAGTCCCTTGGTCAGTTTGGGACTATGATGAAGTAATGATTCTGAAAGGGGGTGGGACAAATCCATGAGGGGAGAAAGAGCCTTATAAATGGGAGAGACATTTGCCATGCTCTCTCTCTTCCACTTCCATCTACAAACACCACCACCAAGTGACTGAATCGCTGATCAAAGGGGAGAGCCTGGCTGAAGGGCAACCAGTTAGCCTGTGGTGAGAGGCATCTAAGTTGTAAGGGTACTGAGTGTTAAGATTAGTTTAGAATGTGTTTTGCTTTTATTTTCTTTGGTAACTTATGTGAACTTTTTGCCTATCACTTATAATCACTTAACATCTATCTTTTGTAGCAAATAAACTTACTTTTATGTTTATCCTCACCAGTGAGTTTGTCTGAAGTGTTTGTTCAGGTGTCAAAGATTGTGCATGTCCACTTTCCCTTGAAGTAAATGATGAATCAATTAATAAATTGGCATTGTTCTGTCCAAGGTCGTATATCCCTGAGGTACAAGACTGGAAGCTGGTGGGATCCGGATGGTGTCGTTCTCTGTGAGATTCATGAGTGGCTGTAGGAGCATTCATGCAGTCTAGCCGGATGTGGGGCTCCACCTGCTGTTAAACTGAGTGATAACAGCACCTGGAGGGGTTTGCTTCTTGTCACTAGCAGAGCTTGTGACAGACACCCCAGGTTAGTGTGTTCAGGGGGCAG
Organism: Emys orbicularis; assembly: GCF_028017835.1. Taxonomy (NCBI): domain Eukaryota; kingdom Metazoa; phylum Chordata; order Testudines; family Emydidae; genus Emys; species Emys orbicularis. The sequence continues at coordinate 15,384,988 of NC_088695.1, read as the reverse complement.
AGCAGGTCTCACAGTTCCAGGTTGTACCCGGGGAAACCACCTAGACCGTCACAGTTTCCCATTGGAGGAGAATTCAGTGATGTGGACTCTTAGTATAACTCATTTGTTTACACTATATACACCAATCCTGGAACAGAGGTGGCCACAGACAACAAGCAGGGTCTCCCCTCTTTTAGGGATCTCAGACCGTACGCCAGAAGCAGGACTAGTGTGCAAGGACCTTTCCCCCACACAATACTTTCAGCCTAGGACACTAAGGGTGAAAGCTGGGTCATGAACAATGAGTGGGAGCTGGGCAAGGCAGGGTACTACTCTATATGACCTCTCTGACGAGCGTTGCTGTGCTTCTTTCTAATGCTATTGCATCATGTGTTTACATATTTTCAATGCAACACCCTCTGGTCTGTATCCTAATAGCTTCCCTATATTGCATTAACTTCCCTATAGGTCCATTGTCACTCCTGCGACGTACCCTATGGGTTGCCTGAGCATTCTGTGTGTTGGATTCTCATTTGTGATAGGTTCCTGCCTCTCCCAAAGGAACAGAAAATAAATCGTTTGAAATGGGAAAGGAAATGTCCAGCCTTCTCTGTCCTGAGGCTACTGGGGTGATGCACGGTTCTCACTTTTTGGGGCAACCCTACTTTAAAGAAACTTCTTAGGTTTTCTGATCTCTTTGATTTGGCCAATGTTAATCCCAAGAGTCACTGAGGCATTCTCAAATCTGTACCTGCGAAAGTGCCAGAGAGATTGTAGAGATGACACTTTGGAAAGGGTTTTCCATAAATGTATCCTTTTATAGTCAGCGCTTTTTGAGCCCCTGCCTGGTTACAGAATGGAACCTGGACATTTGGAGGCTGCCTAACTAGTCTCCCCTATCCCTGGCATTACTGACTAATGAGATAAGGAGAGAGACAATGTATTCGAACTGGCATCCTAATTGAAATACCCGAGGTGGTGAAAAGCAGCACTCAGTACAGAGTAACTGCACAGGGGTTGTTCTAAGCTATCTAACCTGCGGGCATGTCACGGTTATTATTAAGCTGCAAAGCATCACCATTTGCAATGTCAGGGATTGGATATTTACATGGATATCAGTAATGTCCAGAGCTATCATAATTAATGACAACCAACATTTTGGAAGGGTATTAAAACTCATGCTTCAGGTATTGAGCCAATCACTACGTAATAGAGACCAAGGTGAGAGCTATATGGGGGGCGGAGAGGGGGGCAGATTATCCCACCTCTACCTCCTGTGGGATTCTTCCATCTTCCTCTTAAACATCTGGGTATGGCCTCTGTCAGACAGGATATTAGACTAGATGGACCTAGTGTCTAATCCAATCTGGTGATTCCTATGTTCCTATGAAAAGAGAATAGGTAAATCTGGGGTCATTCTGCTCAAAGCACAGACCAGTATCTGAGTTCTGGAATACTTGAATTCGGCTAGGACTACACTAAGGGGGGGGGGGTCGATTTAAGATACGCAAATTCGCGTAGCTGAATTTGGCGTATCCTATTTGACTTACCCCGCTGTGAGGACGGTGGCAAATCGACCGCCGGGGCTCCCCCGTTGACGACGCTTACTCCTCCTGACGAGGTGGCAGTTAGCGTGTCGATTCGGGGATCGATTTATCCGTCTAGATGAGATGTGATAAATTGATCCCCGAGAGATCGATTTCTACCCGCCGATCCAGGCGAGTAGTGTAGACTAGCCCTTAGATACTAGTCGAAGAGGGCACATTTGACAGGATCTATCTCCATCCACTAGAGGGCAGTCCCCCCCACACATTTCCTTAAATTATTTTTATATTGTCTCCATACAATATATTTATATTGTCTCCATACTCCTGCTTTCCAGAAGTTGGTATACAAGCATGAAGTTCTCATTTTTTTTAACCCAAGTTTTCTCATATGAACCCAAATAAAATTATTGTTTCAGCTTTTCGGCAACAAACCACTTGATTTATTTATTATTAGTTTAGTCGCAAAATAGATTGGGAAAACATTATTCCCAAACCATTTTTGGGTTGGTTGGTTTGTTTTTATGGTGATGGTGTTTGAACTTTTTAATAAGGGTCCCACTTCAACCTATCCTTTAGGTGACTAATTTTGTGTCTCCAAATCTTTGTTGCGAACATTGCCCAATGTGACGTATCGATTCCTCATGTAACCCTTCTGCCAGTTGGAGTCGGCAGCAACAGGGGCCGGGTTCAATATCTAAGGGTTCCTTTCCATCAATACAACACAAAACCGACTCCAGCCCCAACCCAGTAACCTGAGACAATTACACATCACCCCTTGGGCACCTCTAGAGGCAACAGTTCCCCTCTCACAAGCACAGTGTCTGAGTGCAGAAAAGAAAGTTTTAATAAAAAGGGGGAAAGTAACCCGGCATTAACTTGGGAAAACGCTGCAAGCAGGATTCATAACATAAAATCATGAGCAAAACACCCACTCCAGAGTACGTTGGACAGTGTCCTTGTGCCTCAGGTTCTTAAGTCCAGCAACCAAAAGTTGCTTTAGCGTGCTCCTCTCTTCACCACACCTCACTCACAGTTATCGTCCTTGGGCAGTAAAGACCCAGAGTTCAGAAGTGCATCTGCATGAGTTCACCTCCCACCCGGGGGGGGGTTGGGGAGAAAAAAGATCCTTGCTCACTCCGCTGCCCAGGTTGTTGTCCTGACATCTGCCACTCCGCCGGCCACTCCCTGTACCCTCTGGAGTGGTTTGTGGGCCCACAACTTAACACAGCTCTCTCTGATTTCAGCTGTTAGTGGGAAAGCCCCACTACTAGTGCAGGCTAGACAGTCTCTAGCATCAGAGACACTGCTGCAAAACAGGTCTAATGCTTAGAGTTGGTTATTAGTGATTTCTGTTGGTTTGCAACAAGACTTTCAAGTGAGTCTTACTAAACTCTATTATTAAACAGTGGAGAAAAGAAGGTCACACCACAAACTACCTGTCGCCACCTCTCCCAATTCCACTCAGCTTTGGCACCCCTATTTCCTGCTTAGCGAATGCAGTTTAGCTGAGGGTGAGTCCCTCCATCAGAGTATGCAATGTATAGTTCTGCTACCCTTGATCCTCACATAAGGATACACAACTCTTTATTACCCCTGCTCCAATAACAAAGTGACTTGTTATCCAACACCACCAAAAGTCATTATTTGGGCAAAGCATTTCCATCATGCCTAGGCAGAATGGGCGTGTCTATGCAAACAAGGTCAGTTCATGAAGTCTTCTTCCCTAGTTCATCACTAGAGGTCAGGGGAGACCTTGCTTACAATTATAAAAGGGAAAAAAATCCCACAGGGGAAAATGCTTCTCATAATGATGAAACGCTAGATGATGGCCTGTTAATGTTATTTATTATTCTATGAGCAGTAGGTTTTAAGCCTATATCTGCTGCCACCTACTGGGCATTTCAGAAAATAGCTGCCCATTTCTCCTGCTTTGAATGTGCTGCCCTCTAGTGGACACCTTACAGCATCACTGACCTTTCCTTTTCACATTACAGGACTTTATCCTGTTCTGAAATATATTGGCCAATACCACAGACCTTTCCTCATTTCATTCAATCTGCTGCCCCTACGGTCAATTACACAGCATGACAGTCTATTGCTCTGTTGTTACCCTCTGCTCTCTTCTGGAGTTAACTGCAGTGGATGTTGTAGCTGCCTCTTTCCATCTGTGATGCTCCTGTCTCCTTTGGTCATTGTTCCACCATGGTACACTTTTCCTATCTTTAGGTAGTGTTGGTAACCTAGGACTAGCTAGGCTGTCTGTCTTTGATTCCCTTCAGAATTCCTCAATATCTTCAGGTTTCAGAGTAGCAGCCATGTTAGTCTGTATCTGCAAAAAGAACAGGAGTACTTGTGGCACCTTAGAGACTAACAAATTTATTAGAGCATAAGCTTTCATGGGCTACAGCCCACTTCTTCGGATGCATCTGTAGCTAACGATGTGCAATGGGACTTGTACAGCGTGATTTCTATAATTGCAACTTTTTTTAAGTCTAATGAACCTATGTATAAAATATTTGAGATCATGAACAAACACCAGCTTATATTTTTGGGAAATTCCTGTACAAGGTGATGGCCTGTTATAAGGTACTTACACTATCCCTTTAACAATATTCAATATATGCTGCCATCTAGTGGGCATTTCTGAAAATAGCTGCCCATATATCACCCTTACAACATGTTTTCACTTAGGGAAGAAAAACTAAATGCACAAATACAGAATGGGGAATAAATGGCTTGGCAGCAGCACTGCTGAGAAGGATCTGGGAGTGGTGGTGCATCACAACCTCAACATGAGTCAGCAGTGCAATGCTGTTGCAAAAAAACGGAAATGCAATTTTAGGTTGCTTTAACAGAGGCATAACATGCAAATCTCGGGAGGTGATAGTACCACTCTGCTTGGCTCTGGTTAGGCTTCAGGTGGAGACTGTGTCCAATTTGGTCACCAATGTATAGAAAAGATGTAGAGAAACTGGAAAGGATCCAGAGGCGAGCGACAAAGATGATCAAAGGGATGGAATGCAAGCCATAAGAGCAAAGGCTGAAGAACTGGGTATGTTTAGTTTGGAAAAAAGGAGACTAAGGGGGAACATGATAGTGGTCTTCAAATACTTGAAAAGCTGCCATAAAATTTTTTTTCTCTCTTGCCACAGAGGGCAGGACAGGAGGCAATGGGTTCAAACTGCAGCATAGCAGATTTAGATTAAACCTCAGGAAAAACTTCCTAATAGTAAGGACAGTAGGTCAATGGAACAGATGGCTTAGGGAAGTCATGGAATCTCCTTTACTGGAAGTTTTCAAAAGGAGGCTGGACAGCCATCAGTCTTGGATGGCTGAGACTCAACAAATCCTGTATTTTGGAAGGGGGTTAGACTAGATGACCCTTGCCGTCCCTTCTAACCCTATGGTTCTATGCTGCCGCCTAGTGGCCATTTGACAGTATAACTTTCCCATTATTTTATTGGCTACTGAAATCTATTGGTCAGTATTTCTGACCACCACCCCTTTCCTTTCCTCTACTCTGCTGCCATCTAATGTCGATTTCCCAGCATGACTGTTACTCTGGTCTCCTCTAGTGGATTCTTCTTGCTATAGCTGCCTCTTTCCCATTTTTGACTCTCATGTCATCTGGTGGACATTTAGTATAACAGCCCATTTCTCAATCCCTAACATCTCCTACTATCCCCCGATCATTACATAGCACAGAGTTCCTTTTCTCTTCAATGCGCTTTGCTCACCACTTATATAGTGTTATACAGCTTCACCTCCCTTTCCACTTCCCTCTGTTGGTCATTTGGCAACATAAGTTCTGCTTTCTTGCACCTTCACTTTGGCTGCTGTCCATTGGGCTGCACCTGTCCCATTCCTCTTCCCTCTAGTGGTCCTACACAGCATAACTGCATCTTTCCTCATTTCTTACCTATTGCTAGGTGTGCGCTGTTCAAAATTTTAAACATTGGGAACCAAATCACACAACATCATGATTGCAACAATAGTGGCCACAACTACACATACAACATTAGTGGGTCTCAAAGGTTTTTCGGGGTTTACCATTAATTCAGTGCATTTCTGTTGCTGGGGAGTCTGCTTCCAGTGGAAATACATAGATTGAAGCAGCCCAGTGGTTCTCCAGGCTGAGATTCTAGGAGGCGTCTAAGCGAGTTAGGCACCCAAATCCTTTTGAAATGGGAGATGAACGTTTAACTCTGTTAGGTCACTTGGAAAATCCTTTCTCCAGTGCTGAAGTCCTACAGTTCTCACTGGTGCCCAGCTCCCCTCCCTCTGGCCAAGTCCTGACGTGCTCACAGTGGCTGAGCCAGCACTGCCATGGTTGGCACCACAGGAGTTCTGCTCGTTGCTAGGCGGTAGCCACTTCCTCTCACCATAGATTGTGTCATGCCCCTAGGAGAGGGACCTGCATGCAGTAGAGCTGTCCAAGACAGCTGGGGAAAGCTGGACACCATGTCCTGAGAATGAGCCCTCTCAGGGCATGTACTTGTTGCAGTGAGTTTTGGGGACACTCATTGTAACAGGTCCCCTCCCTTTGGACTGCTCTGTGCAATTGGTGGCAGCAAAGCAGCTCGTGCCTTGCAGGGCCGCATGCAGAGTCCCTCGCCAATGACAATTTGACAGACTCGATCGCAGAAATGGCCTCAGTTCTACGGGTACCCTGGCAAACCCCCAGCTGGGTCTGGACACTCCCAGTGCCCCTGGCTTGTGAGTCTACCTCTTTGTTTGCCCAAATTCTCAGCCTCCAAGGGCCCTGTGAGCCTGGTGTTGGTGCTTTGTTGGAGCTGGTCACAGCTGGTCTTAGTCCAGATAAGAGCTATAAAGTTGTTCCTAGTGAAGTGTCCAGAAGTCACTGCTGGGGCCTGGCTGTAATGAAGGTGGTTGGTTTGCAGGGGGGGTATGATGGGGATGGAATTAGGCACAGTTTCAGAGGTGGCAGATTTCCTAGGCTTATGACCCCACAAAGGCTGCACCAAGAGTTTGGACAATAAAAATACTAACATTTATTATGATAATATTGGCTTTTTTACAGATATAAAAAAATGGTTAATATTGTCTCCACTGCTCCTGGTGCCCAGTTGAAAACTTCATGATGGGAACATGGGCTGTCTCTCATGATGCTTTAATTGTGAGAAGCAGCAACCCTCCTCAGTTGCTGTTATCACTCAGTCACCAGCATACAGAGACACACTCAACTGAGGAGCGTGAATGCTCTCCAAGCTACTCATGAACTATACAGAGGGAGACAGCAGCAAATCCCTCCAGCCTCGCATCGCCAGAAATGTACCATCTTACACTGCTCAAGACCTTCTCTTGAACAATGCAAGCTCATTAATTAGTTCACCACTTCATCAAAGGATAGTGGACATGCATCAGGCTTTATAAGCTGAGCAGATTCCCCAAGCATTTTAGACAAACTCACTGGTAAAGATTAAACATTAAAATAAGTTTATTAACTACAGAAAGATAGATTTTAAGTGATTATAAGTGTTAGGTAACTATCTCTGACCTTTATGCCTAAGAAAAAAAGGAAACACACATTCTAAATCCTAAACTTTATCAGACTCAGTATGATTTGATTCAAACCGCTTTTCTCTCTCCACTGGATGTTGCAGACAGGTTACAGTTCTTAATACACAGGATGAATTCCCATCTCACCCTGGGTCCAACCTCCCCAGTTCAAACTCTTTGTCTTCCCAGTGTTCTTGTTGCCTCCAGAATAGGTGGGGGAATAGAGAGGTGGACTCATGATGCCATTGTCCCTTATTTTATACTCTCAATTCATGTCCCTGGAAAAATGCTGGCCAAGACATGTCCTGGTGGGCCTTGCTGTGTCACAGAGTTCAGCAATTCCCATTGTGCGGTGCTTGCGCAACTGTCTTTTACAGAATTATGAATCTCTTGTTTACAATTCCCCTGCTGGTCAATGGCTGGTGATGGTCATTTAACGCTCGCCTGGGTGTGGGTCAGCTCCTATGTTGTCACTGGAGAACTAACAGTGGGCGACTCCCAGACTCCCAACATATTTCAATAACAACCATATAACAAAAGCTCATAACACCGTATACAATGATGATATACATGTTTTGACAGAGGAATGAGTTTCAGCAGATCATGACCTTTCATATAATACTTTACAAGCCATGTTTTTTTCACAAGTACATAAAAAAGATTCAGTGCATCACAGGCTCATTGCTTCAATCACACAGGCAGCTTTCAAAACCTCAGGCTAAATTATAATCTCAGAGTCTCTGCATATTTTTGTGAAAGCCACATTTACTGACTGCTTTGCTCAAGGCTTCCTTGACCTCTCTGTTTCTCAGGCTGTAGATGAGGGGGTTTACAAGGGGAGTTAGGACTGTGAAGCAAAGAGAGAGCACTTTCTTCAGATCTCTGAGTGTATCACATTTTGGTAGCATGTAAAAAATCATTATCGTTCCATAGAAAATTGTCACCACAGTGAGGTGAGAGGAGCAGGTGGAAAATGCCTTTTTTCTCCCGGTAGTGGAAGGGATTCTTAGGATGGTGGCGCTGATACACACATAGGATGTCATGGTTAGTAGGAATGGAGGCAGGGAGAATACGGAGACGAATATGAGATTCACCAATATGCTCAGGTGTGTGTCACTGCAGGAGAGTTCCATCAGTAGGATAGGATCACAATAGAAATGGTCAATTTCATTCGGGCCACAGAAAATTAACTGTGATATGAATAATATAAAGATGGTAGTGGCCAAGCTACCATTTAACCATGACCCAGCAGCCAACTGGAGGCAAAACCTGTTACTCATAAGAGTTGAATAGTGCAGGGGTTTACATATCGCTAAATACCGATCATAAGACATCACTGCTAGGAGACAGCATTCCATACCAGCCAGAGCACAAAAGAAATACAGTTGTGAGAGGCAGCCACTGAATGAGATGGTTTTGTCCCCAGTCAGGAGACTGACCAGCATCCTGGGCAGGAGGGTGGAGGTGTAGCAGGTCTCCAAGCAGGACAAGTTCCCTAGGAAGTAGTACATGGGGGTGTGAAGGTGCTTATCAGCCACAACTAGTGCAGTGATGAGCATGTTCCTGGCCACGGTTGCCATGTAGATCACTAGGAACATCAGGAAGAGAAGAATTTGCAGGTCAGGGAGATCGCCGAATCCCAGGAGGATAAAGTCTGTGACAGCTGTTTGGTTTCTCCTGATTATGTCTGCCATGGGTTAAGTCTAGGAATAATAAAGCAAACTGTGCAATTTAATTGGAAGAACAGAGCTGAAAGGTAATCAAGTGTCGTGAATTAATTGCATAAATATTCAGAAACTCCCCTCCCTCGCCTGGTTACCAGCTGAAATTTTAAGGCTAGATGTTGACTTCAGTTAAAGTGCAAGGAGTCTCAGTTCGACAACAGATCTTTTGTATCCATGTAGACCAGCCTCTGCCACATCAGAGCAATGACTAATATAACAGTCCATATCTCTGGTAGCCAAGTACTGATATGACAGATCAGACTCTTTCTTTATCTAGTATTGTATCCCATCTAGTGACATACTGAAGCTTAACAATGATGCTTAAAGGTAGTATTTCACTTCTGGCAATTGCCAGAATCATGCCATGACTTAGGAGTCAAAATCAATAAATACATCAGCTAAAGTGTTGAACTGAGATTTCCAGTGAAGTCTATTGTCCTTAGGCATCGATCAGAAGAATTAGAAAAAATGGAAATCAATCTGACAATGTTTCCTGGTATATTCAGCATTTCAGTGCGCGGTAGGAGAAGGAATAGTTTCTTCCACACTCACACACACCCCATCACAAAGAGATCAGTTTATGCCATACATTATGAAGTGGAGTAAATTCTCCCTTCGTTCCTGTGGTGGTGATGGTGACATGGTCAGGAACTGGCAATGCCTTTTCTGTTTCCCAACGTTCACTATGTAGCAGTAATAAACTACAGCTCTTGTGGATTGTAGGAAGGGACAAAACCAGGCTGATGTGCAACCCTAACTGGGGAGTGACCCTCCGCACTCCATAATGATTGTGGGATGAAAATACAGGAACAAGAAAGACTGTGGCCCTTAATGATTGTGGGATGATAATAGAAGGACAAGAAGGGCACTGGGGGGGGGGGCATTTAACAGTGTAACTTTCTCATTATTTTATTGGCCACCGAAATCTATTGGTCACTCGTCAATATTTCTGACCCCCCCATTTCATTTTCTCTACTCTGCTGCCATCTAATGTTGATTTCCCAGCATGACAGCCTGTTACTCTGCTCTCCTCTAGCACAGTGGGGTGTGCAAGATGATCCATTGTGGGGCGCGGCAGGTGGAGCGCCGCTGGAGCAGAAGGGCGGCGCAGCAGGAGGAGCGCCACCCTAAGATTGGCCAGAATGCCGCCCCTTACAGTGTGCCACCCCATGCACATGCTTCCTAAGCTGGTGCCTGGAGCTGGCCCTGCAAGGTATCCTGAGGGAAGAGTGGGAGTTCCACAATGTGGAAGGGTTGACAGTGGTGCCCTCACTTGTTCGTTCGCTTTCAGCATATTGCGACAGATTGTAGTTTATGTGTGCCCGGTTAAGTGGATTTATAGTTTATATTATCTAAAATGGACAAGTGGCTTAAAAAGATTCCTGCAAAGAAATTGCGGATTGAAGATAATACTAATAACGTGAGCACAAGCGAACAACAAGAAAATAGCAGAGCTGACAGTTCTCCTACTCCTAGTACGAGCTCTTCATCAGCCACATTACGAGGTAAAAACAATGAAAATCTAATCAGATCTGACAAGAAGTCGGCCAAAAACATTCAAAATTATCGAGAAGACTATTTGAAATATTGATTTACATCCACTATCGTTAACGATGAACCTCACCCTAAGTGTATGTTGTGCCTTGAGAAATTAGCTAATGATAGTATGAAGCCATCACGAATAGCAAGACATTTAAAAACTAAGCCTCCGGAACATGAAGACAAACCTCTACAATTTTTTCAGCGATATCTAAAGTCATGCGATACTCAATCCAGTACTTTAGAAAATTTCACTAAACTTAATGATAAATGTTTAGAAGCCTCTCTTGAGGTTTCTTACTTAATAGCAAAAGACAAAAAAACACATACCATTGGAGAAACACTTGTTCTTCCTGCTGTGGCAAAAATGGATGAAATAATATATGGAAAACAATATGGCGACAAACTAAAATGCATTCCTTTGTCAGCAAATACTGTTGGAAGACGCATAGAAAACATTACTGAAGATTTGAAGAAACAAGTATTAGAACAAATTACGCAGTGTGGGAGGTTTGCTATACAATTGGATGAAAGTACAGATGTTTCTAACATGTCTCAGCTTCTGGTATTTGCTATATTCTGTTTCAATAATGAAATACACAAAGAACTACTTTTTTGTGAGCCACTAAAGGAAAGATATACCGGAGAAGATATATTCTCAACAGTAAATGACTTCTTTAATAAAAACAATGTTTCATGGAAAAACTATGTAAGTGTAACCAAAGCTGCTGCTTTGATTGGAATAAAGAAAGGATTCCGGGGTAAGGTTACAGAGATAGCACCACACGTGAAGTTCATTCACTACATCATTCATAGGCAAGCTATTGCAGCAAAGAAGTTGGAGCCAGAAGTGCACGAAGTGCTACAGGATGTCATCAATGTGGTTAATTTTATAAGAAAACAAGACCTTTAAATAGTAGAATCTTTACAATACTTCGTAATGACATGGGGAGTGACTATGAAAAGCTTTTCTACCACACAGAGGTTCGCTGGTTATCTCATGGCAAAGTGCTTAAAAGAGTTGTCAAACTTAAAGTTGAGTTATGCATTTTTCTTTTACAAAAAGACAAGTGTTCCAAATTTGCTGACCTTTTCTGTGAAGACACGTGGCTGTCAGTAGTATGCTACCTAACAGATATTTTCAAAAAAATAAACACACTTAATCTGTCCCTTCAAGGTAAAGGTGATGTTTTAACAATGAGTGAGAAAGTAACTGCTTTTCAAAAGAAACTCGTGCTATGGAGAGAGCATTTTGAAAACGTATGTTTGGAAATGTTTCCATCGTTATGTGCTTTTCTTGCTGAAAACTATGTAAGTGTATCACCTATAAAAACTCTCATATCTGCACACTTAAAAAACTTGGAAACAGAATTTTCTAACCTGTTTAAAAATCTTCCAAACAAAGAGTTTCAGTGGGTTTTGAACCCATTTGTTAAAAATATAAAAATGCAACACTTTCCGATTAGTTTACAAGAACAACTGATTGATATCAGGGAAGATGGAAATTTACTTGCCGAATTTCAACAAAAACCTTTGCATAATTGGTGGATGGGATTGAAAAATGAGTATCGTGATTTAGTAAGCGCAGCCAACGATGCACTTCTTCCATTTGGATCTACATATCTTTGTGATACAGCGATTTGAAGGTCTGGTTCTAAGTTCAGTTTATTTCGCACATTGGTTTTAATGGCTGTAATAGCTGAAAACCATGCCTCACAAAGCATTAAACCAAGCTTTTCAGACATAATGAAGCACATTCAATCACATTGCTCTCACTAAAAATATTATTATTCATAATATTTTTGTGAGAGCAAAAAGGTTTTTTGTACAGTTAATAAATAAAATAAAAAAATATTTAAGAAATATTGTTTATTTCATTTTTATCTCATTCTTTTTTAATTTATATTTTTTCTGTATGTTTTATAATGTACATAATATATTAGTAGAGTAGTACATGTTTATAATTTATACATAAATAAATATACATATATTGGGGGTGCGTGCTCAAAAAGTTTTTACTGATAGGGGTGCACGATCAAAAAAGTTTGGAGACCACTGCTCTAGAGGATTCTTCTTGCTATAGCCACCTCTTTCCCATTTTTGACTCATGTCACCTGGTGGACATTACTTAGTATAACAGCCCATAACTCACTCCATAATATCTGTTAGTATCCACAGTTCATTACATAGCATAAAGCTCCTTTTCTCTTCAATGCTCTCTCCTCACCACTTATACACCGTTATACAGCTTCACCTCCCTATACACTTCCCGTTGTTGGTCATTTGGGAACATAATTTCTGCTTTCTTGCCCTTCCACTTTGGCTGTTGTCCATTGGGCTGCACCTTTCCCATTCCTCTGCCCTCTAGTGGCCCTACACAGAATAACTGCATCTTTCCTCATTTCTTACCTATTGCTAGGTGTGCGGAGTTTGAAATGATAACCATTGAGAACCAAATCACACAACAGCATGATTGCAACATTAGTGGCTACAACTACACGTACAACATTAGTGAGTCTCAAAGGTTTAGCAGCGGTTTACCATTAATCAGTGCATTTCTATTGCTGCGGAGTCTGTTTCCAGTGGAAATACATAGATTGAAGCTACAGTGACAGCAGCCCAGTGGTTCTCCAGGCTGAGATTCTAGGCAGCGTTTAAGGGAGTTAGGCACCCAAACCCTTTTGAAATGGGATATGGACGCTTAACTCTGTTAGGTCACTTGGAAAATCCTTTTTGCAGTGCTGAAATCCTACAGTTCTCACTAGTGCCCAGCTCCCCTGCCTCTGGCCAAGTCCTGACGTGCTCACAGTGGCAGAGCCAGCACTGCCGTGTTTGGCACCACAGGAGTTCTGCTCGTTGCTAGGCGGTAGCCACTTCCTCTCACCACACGTTATGTCATGCCTTGAGGAGAGCCCCTGCATGCAGCAGATCTGTCCAAGACATCTGGGGCTGTCAGGACACTGTGTCCTGAGAACGAGCCCTCTCAGGATGTGCGCTTGCTGCAGTGATTTTTGGGAACACTCATTGTAACAGGTCCCCTCCCTTTGAACTGCTCTGTGAAGTTGGTGGCAGCAGAGCAGCTGGTGCTCTGGAGGGCCTCATGTAGAGTCCCTCGTCAGTGACCGTTTGACAGACCTGACCCCAGAAATTGCCTCAGTTCTACGGGTGCCCTGGAAAACTCCCACTTGCGTCTGAACAGTCCCAGTATCCCTGGCTTGTGAGTGTAGGTTTTTGTTTGCCCAACCACCCTGCCTCCAAGGGCCCTCTGAGCCTGATGCTGTTGCTTTGCTGGAGAAGGTCACAGCCAGGTTTAGTTCAGATAAGAGGTATAAAGCTATTCTCAGTGAAGTGTCCAGAGGTCATTGCTGGGGCCTGGCTGTTCATGAAAGGATAGTGGACATGCACCAGCCCTTTTAATCTGAGCAGATTCCCCAAGCATTTTAGACAAACTCACTGGTTAAGATTAAACATTAAAGTAAGTTTATTAACTTCAGAAAGGTAGTTACCTAACACTTATGATCACTTAAAATCTATCTCTGAAATTTATGCCTAAGAAATAAAGTTTAGGATTTAGAATGTGTGTTTACTTTTTATCAGACTCAGTAAGATTTGAATACAAAAAGCTTTACACACCCTACTGCATGTTGCAGCCAGGTTACAGTTGTTAATACACAGGATGAATTCCCTTCTCAGCCTGGGACCAACCTCCCCAGTGCAAAGCCTTTGTCTTCCCAGCATTCTTGTTGCCTCCGGAATAGGTGGGGGAGGAGAGAGCTGGTCTCATGATGCCGCTGTCCCTTATTTTATACTCTCAATTCATGTCCCTGGAAAAAATACTAGCTGAGACATGTCCCGGTGGGCCTTGATGAGTCACAGAGTTGAGCAATTCCCATTGTGTGGTGCTTGCGCAACTACCTGTTACAGAATTGTAGACCTCTTTTTTATAATTCCCCGTCTGGTCAATCATTGGTGATGGTCTTTTAACAATCGCCTGGGTGTGGGTCAGCTCCTATGTTGTCACAGGGGAACTAACAGTGGGCGACTCCCAGACTTCCAACATATTTCTATAACAACCATATAACAAAATCTCATAACGCCATATACAATGATGATATACATATTTTGACAGAGCAATGAGTTTCAGCAAATCATGACCTTTCATATGATACCTTACAAGGAATGCTTTTTATAAAATATCACAACCAAATACAAAAGATGAATATGAGAGTTACAGGGTGCTATTTTGAGGTACAGTGCATCACAGACTGATTGCTTCATTCACCCAGACAGCTTTCAAAACCTCAGGTTAAATTATTATCTTAGAGTCTCTGCATGTTTTTTTCGTGAAAGCCGCATTTACTGAGTGCTTTGCTCAAGGCTTCCTTGACCTCTCTGTTTCTCAAACTGTAGATGAGGGGGTTTACCAGGGGAGTTAGGACCGTGAAGCAAACAGAGAGCACTTTCTTCAGATCTCTGAGTGTATCACCTTTCGGTAGCATGTAGACAATGAATATGGTTCCATAGAAAATTGTCACCACAGTGAGGTGAGAGGAGCAGGTGGAAAAGGCCCTTTGTCTCCCGGTGGTGGAAGGGATTCTCAGGGTACTGGCAAGGATAAACACGTAGGAAGTCAGGGTTAGTAGGAATGGAGGCATGGTGAATACGGAGACTATTATGAAATCCACCAATATGCTCAGGAGTGCGTCACTGCAGGAGAGTTCCATCAGTGGGATGGGATCACAATAGAAATGGTCAATTTCATTCGGGCCACAGAATATTAGCTGTGATATGAATAATATAAAGACTGTACTGGCCAAACAACCATTTAACCATGACCCAGCAGCCAACTGGCGGCAAAACCTGTTATTCATAAGAGTTGAATAATGCAGGGGTTTACATATTGCTAAATACCGATCATAGGACATCACTGCTAGGAGATAGCATTCCGTAGCAGCCAGAGAAGCAGAGAAATACAGTTGTGTGATGGAGCCACTGACTGAGATGGTTCTGTCCCCAGTCAGGAGACTGGAAAGTAACCTGGGCAGGAATGTCGAGGTATAGCAGGTCTCCAAGTAGGACAAGTTGCCCAGGAAGAAGTACATGGGGGTGTGAAGGTGCTAATCTGTCACAACAAGCACCATGATGAGAGTGTTCCCAGCCACGGTTGCAATATAGATCACTAGGAACGTTAGAAAAAGAAGAATTTGAAGGTCAGGGAGATCCCCGAATCCCAGAAGGATTAATTGTGTGACGGCCGTTTGGTTTTTCCAATCTGTGTCTGCCATGGTTTGAGTCTAGGAACAAAAAAACAAACTGGGCAATTGAATTGGAAGAACATAGCATTAAACGTTAATCAAGTCTTGTGAATTAATATCATAAATATTCAGAAAATTCCCTTCCTCTCCTGGTTACAGGCTGAAATTTTAAGGTTAAATGTAGACTTCAGAGCTAAGTGCCAGGAGTCTCGATCCGAGGAGAGAACATTGATACTCATGTAGACCTCCCTCTGCCATATCAGAGCAATGACTAATATAAGAGCCCATACCTCTGGTACAGAATTGGTCTGATCTGTCATATAAGAACTTGGCTATCTATCATATCGCATATTGTGAAATACCAGAGCTTAACTATGATGCTTAAGTTCTGTATTTCACTTCTGTCAATAGCAAGAATCATGCCATGTCTTAGGAGTCAAAACCACATCAACTAAAATCTTGGACTGAGATTTTTCAATGCAGTCTAGTATCCCTAGGCACTGATCTCTTGTTAGAATTAATGGAAATTAATCTAACCATATGGAATGATGTGCCTCTGGCGGGACACTACTGAGAGTATCAATTCAGGACAAATTGCTTTGAGCAGGGCAGTTACAGCCCAAAGATGGAGTTCCTTTACTATTAAGGCCTGCCAAACCAGCCAAACAGAGAGGACTTTTGTTTTACCCCACTCACTAACCATAAGTCAAACAAGCAATTCCCTTAGACACTCCAGTTTCCCAAAATCACCACCAGCATCACTCTTTATGCGGATGACTGATTATGAAAACCAATATTCCAGTAAACGAAGAAAGGTTCTCCCAATCCCAAAGGATCAAGTCCCAGACCAGGTCAATATACAAATCAGATCTTACCAACAAATCACGCTCTTGCCAATCCTTTAGAATCTAAAATCTAAAGATTTATTCATGAAAAGAAAGAAATATAGATGAGAGATAAAATTGGTTAAATAGGATCAATGACATACAGTAATGGCAACATTCATGGTTCAGGCTTGTAGCAGTGATGGAATAAACTGGAGATTCAAATCAAGTCTCTGGAGTACATCCACAGCTTGGATGGGTCATTCAGTCCTTATTTCAGAGTTTCAGTTTCTAGCAAAGTTCCTCCAGAGGTAAGAAGCAGGATTCAAGACAAAATGGAGATGATGCAGCTGCCTTTTATAGTCCTTTTCCCATGTGGCTTGTGTTTCCTTTGTCTCAAATACAAGCTACCCAGTACATGGCATGGAAAAACCTTAGAAATCTGTCCATAGGCATGTCCCTGTACGTCTTTCTGAGTCACAAGGTGTATCTGCCTTCTCTCGATGGGTCAGTTGTATAGCCGATGGTCCTTAATGAGTCATCAAGCAGGCTAGGCAGTGCTGATGACAAATTGTGTGGCGTGTCACCCAAAAGCATAGCACAAGTTTGATATACAGACAGTACAGAACCAATACTTATAACTTTAAATACAAACATGATACATGCATACAGATATCATAATCATAACCAGCAAATCATAACCTCCTCGTAGACAGCTTATTTAATCTCCCTTTTTACAAGATTTAGTGCCACTACAGAATCTTGGTTACAACAATGGTCTATACAGTCACAGTTCGTGTCAATAACGTCACACCATATGTCCTGGTATATTCAGCATTTCAATGCCATGTAGGAAAAGGAACAATTTTCATCCCCTCACAAGAAATCAGTGTATGTTGAAAATTATGAAGTGGAGTAAATTCTCCCTTAGTTCCTCTGGTGGTGATGGTGACATGGTCAACGACTGGCAATGCCTTTTCTGTTTCCTGATGTTAAGTAGCACTGCTGTAGCAGTAATAAAATACAGCTCTTTAAAGGGTGGATCTCAGGAAGGGGCAAAACCAGGCTGATGTGAAACCCTAACTGGGGAGTGACCCTCCGCACTCCATAATGAGTGTGTGATGATAATACAGGAACAAGAAAGGCACTGGTGGGAGGAGGGGGGAGAGATGCTGTCCCTGAACTCGGAGTGTAGAAACAAACTGGCATGTGTGATCTGGGTTTGTAAGACTCTGTCACCATTTCCCACCTCATTTGGGGCACACTGTGCCAGATCCTCAGCTGGTGTAAATCAAGGTAGCTCCATTTATTTTAGTGGGGCAGATCCCCATCTGAGGACCTGTCACAAGACATGGATCTCAAGCTCCCTCTCTATTAAATGGTGCTATAAATGCCGACTGGCACTGCTGTGGGAAGGAGAAGTTAAACAGTAAATATTCACCTGCGGAAAAGCTCTGTGTAGCTCAAAACCTTCTCTCATTCACCAACAGAAGTTTATCCAATATAAGAGATTACCTCATCCATCATGTCCCTCACAAAGCACATTCATGCCCCTCTTTGGAAGGTGGTATAGAAATGCAGTCAGGAAGATGGTGCTCACCTGTAACCACAGAACAGCCCAAGCTTGAAGCAATGAGCTATTATTTATCAGTGTTTTGCCGCCAGGACTCAGGATCATCAGCTGATGTTGTTCTCTCTCCTCTTTCTGCAGAAACTGGATTTTCTCAGTGAAGAGACCTGCATCTCCTTGAATGGATGAGCGGCTGTCACAATCTTTCTTAGAACATGCTCTTCCTCTTCTATTTACAAAGTGCAGAGGTGTCCTCATACTTTTATCCTTCTCCATGGAAAGCTGCGTCTCCCTTGATTTCTCCTCTGAAGGGGATGAGCCTGGGGAGTTAGCGCTTTTTTTTATTGTGCAGACAGTACAAACAACTGTCCTGATGCAACCAACCTCCACCACCCAGAGGAATCGCCTTCCTGCTGTATGAGATCATAGCTCTGCATGGCTGAAATCTAATGCAGCGCCCATGGAGTGCATGACTGTGCAGAGACTGACTCTTCCAAGTCATCTTTACTCATGTCAGTTGTTCTGTTGAAGGCAAATACAAGAGTAACAATGGCTAAGATGATTAAGCCTGCCAGATTGGGTTTTGAAGCCATGCAGTTTAACACACACACAGGAAACTGAATGTAAAGTAGATTTAATCCATAGTTTGCAAAAGAAAGATTTCGATGAAAGAATCTCCCTCCTCCTGCCCCTCCCCCCCCCCGGAAATATTTCTCCCAAGGAACTTTATAATTGTGAATTGGAAATGTTTATTTAACAATACTCCACTGAGCGATAGCAGAACTCAGCATCTTGCAAATTGATTTCTGTGACACCCGGGGGAACACCCAGCACCCTCATGTTCATCCTTATAATATGATTGTGTGGCATCCAATGCAAATTTTGTCATGTTGGCTGTCTTTGGAAGGCTCATGATGCACTGATCATCATTGTTATAGTAATGTACTGGCTGTAATTTCATGTATATAGTTATGATGTTTAAAATGTACCCTCATGGCTTAAAAGAAGTCCAGACAAAATGCTCTGGGAGCAGAGGGGCAGTTCACACCTCATCAGGGTGTGTTTGGGAGAAACCCAGCCCAGCCTAGGACTACCTGACTCTGAAGGGGGGGCAAAGCCAAGAGGGGAGAAATAACATTATAAAAGGGAGAGACATTTGCCATGCTCTCTCTCTTCCACCTCCATATACAAACGCCACCATCAAGTGACTGAAGCACTGATCAAAGGGGAGAGCCTGGCTGAAGGGCAACCAGCCAGCCTGTGGTGAGAAGCATCTATGTTGTAAGGGTACTGAAAGTGTTAATATTAGCTTACAATGCGTTTTGCTCTTATTTCTTTTGGTAACTTCTCTGAACTTTTTGGCTATCACTTATAATCACTTAAAATCTATCTTTTGTAGTCAATGAACTTACTTTTATGTTTATCCTCAGCAGTGAGTTTGTCTGAAGTGTTTGGTAAATCTCCTCAGGTGGCAAAGGCTGTGCATGTCCACTTTCCCTTGAAGTAAGTGGTGAATCAAGTAATACATTGGCATTATTCACTGTAAGGCGGTATATCCCTGAGATACAAGGCTGGGAGTTCAGGGGGATCTGGCTGGTGTCTTTCTCTGTGAGATTCATTAGTGGCTGTGGGAGCATTCATGCAATCTAGCTGGGTGTGGGGCTCTCCCTGCTGCTGGACTGACTGATAACAGCACCTGTATGGGTTTGCTGCTTGTCACTAGCAGAGCATTGTGACAAACACCCCAGGCTAGTGAGTTCAGGGGGCAGAGCAGGTCTCACAGTTCCAGGTTGTATCCGGGGAAACTACCTAGACCATCACAGTTTCCAATTGGAGGAGAATTCAGTGATGTGGACTCTTAGTGTAACTTCTTTGTTTACACTATATACACCAATCCTGGCACAGAAGTGACCACAGACAACATGCAGGGTCTCCCCTCTTTTACGGATCTTAGCCCATATGCCAGGAGCAGGACAAGTGTGCAAGGACATTTCCCCCACACAATACTTTCAGCCTAGGACACTAAGGGTGAAAGCTGGGTCATGACCAAGGAGTGGGAGCTGGGCAAGGCAGGGTACTTCTCTGCATGACCTCTCTGATGAGTGTTGCTGTGCTTCTTTCTAATGCTATTGCATCATGTGTTTACATATTTTCAATGCAACAGCCCTCTGGTCTGTATTCTAATAACTATTGCAGTAGCTTCCCTATAGGTCCATTGTTGCTCCTGGGACACACCCTGTGGGTTGCCTGAGCATTCTCTGTGTTTGAATCTCATTTCTGAGAGATTCCTGCCTCTCCCAAAGTAACAGAAAATAAATCGCTTCAAATGAGAAAGGAGATGTCCAGCCTTCTCAGTCCTGAGGCTACTGGGATTATGCAGAGTTCACACTTTTGGGGGAAACCCTTTTTAAAAGTGAATTTCTTAGGTTTTCTAATAGCTTTTATTTGACAAATGTTCATCCCAAGTGGCACTGAGGAGTTCTCAAATCTGTACCTGCAAAAGTGCCAGAGATATTGCAGAGATGACTGTTGGAAAGGGTTTTCCATAAATGTGTCCTTTTATAGTCAACTCTTTTTGAGCACCTGACTGGTGACAGAATGGAACCTGCGCATTTGGAGGCTGCGTAACTAGTCTCCCCTATCCCTGGTCTTACTAACTCAAGAGATATGGAGCGGGACAATGTATTCGAACTCGCGCCCTAAATGGAAATATCTGAGGTGGTGAAAAGCAGCACTCAGTACAGAGTCACTGCACAGGGGTTGTTCTAAGGTAACTAACCTGTGGGCATGTCATGGTTATTATTAAGCTGCAAAGCATCACCGTTTGAAACATCAGGGATTGGATATTTACATGGATATCAGTAATGTCCAGGGTTATCATAATTAATGACAACCAACATTCTGGAAGGGTATTAAACCTCATGCTTCAGGTATTGAGCCAATCCCTATGTAATAGCAACCAAGGTGAGAGCTATATGGGGGGCGGGGAGGGGGCAGATTATCCCACCTCTACCTCCTGTGGGATTCTTCCACTTTCCTCTTAAACATCTGGGTCTGGCCACTGTCAGACAGGATATTGGACTAGATGGACCTAGTGTCTGATCCAGTCTGTCAAATCCTATGATGCTATGGAAAGAGAATAGGTAAATCTGGGGTCATTCTGCTCAAAGCACAGACCAATATCTGAATTCTGGAATACTTGAATTACATACTAGCAGAAGAGGCACATTTGACAGGTTCTAGCTCCATCCACTAGAGGACTGTCCCCCACACACATTTCCTTAAATTATTTTGACATTGATATTATTTGATATTATCAGGATATTCTCCATACACACGCTTTCCAGAAGTTGGTATACAAGCATTAAGTTCTTATCTTTTAACCCAAGTTTTCTCATATGAACCCAAATAAAATTGCTGTTTCAGATTCTCCGCAACAAACCACTTGATTTATTTATTATTATTTTGGTTGCAAAATAGATTGGGAAAACATTAATCCCAACCCATTTTTGTGTTGGTTGGTTTTTAAAGTGATGGTGTTTAAACTTTTTAATAAAGGTCCCATTTCAACCTATCTTTCAGCTGACTAATTTTGTATCTCCAAATCTTTGTTGTGAACATTGCCCAAGGTGACTTATTGATTCCTTATGTAACACTTCTGCCAGTTGGAGTCGGCAGCAAGAAGGGCCACGTTCAATATCTAGGGGTTACTTTCCAACATTACAACACAAAACTGGCTCGAGCCGCAACCCAGTAACCTGGGACAATTACACACTACCACTTGGGAGCCTCTAGAGGCAACCTTGTGCCTCAGGTTCTTAAGTTCAGCAACCAAAAGTTCCTTTAGTGTGCCCCTGCCTTCACCAAACCCCACTCACAGTTATTGTCCTTGGTCAATAAAGTCCCACAGTTCAGAAGTGCATCTGCGTGAGTTTACCTCCCATCCTGTTGGGGGCGGTGGAAAGCACCTTGCCCGCTCCACTGCCCAGGTTCTTCCCCTGACATCTCCTTCTCCGTTGGCCGCTCCCTGCACCCTATGGACACTAACCCAGGAACCTATCCTTGCAACAAAGCCCGTTGCCAACTCTGTCCACATATCTATTCAGGGGACACCATCATAGGACCTAATCACATCAGCCACACTATCAGAGGCTTGTTCACCTGCACATCTACCAATGTGATATATGCCATCATTTGCCAGCAATGCCCCTCTGCCATGTACATAGGCCAATCTGGACAATCTCTATGTAAAAGAATAAATGGACACAAATCAGATGTTAAGAATTATAACATTCAAAAACCAGTTGGAGAACACTTCAATCTCCCTGGTCACTCGATTACAGACCTAAAAGTCGCAAAATTACAACAAAAAAACTTCAAAAACAGACTCCAACGAGAGACTGCTGAATTGGAATTGATTTGCAAATTGGATACCATTGAATTAGGCTTGAATAAAGACTGGGAGTGGATGGGTCATTACACAAAGTAAAACTATTTCCCCATGTTTATTCTTCCCCCCTACTGTTTGTTCCTCACACCTTCTTGTCAATTGCTGGAAATGAGCCATTTTGGTTACCACTACAAAAAGTTTTTTTTCTCCCCTGCTGGTAATAGCTCACCTAAACTGATCACTCAGGTGTGTATGGTAACACCCATTGTTTCTTGTTCTCTCTGTGTGTATATATATATCCTCCTACTGTATTTTCCACTGCATGCATCTGATGAAGTGGATTTTAACCCAAGAAAGCTTATGCTCAAATAAATTTGTTAGATTCTAAGGTGCCACAAGTACTCCTGTTCTTTTTCCCATTTTTGACTCTCATGTCACCTGGTGGACATTATTTAGTAAAACAGCCCATAACTCACTCCATAATATCTGCTACTATCCACAGTTCATGACAAAGCATAAAGATCCTTTTCTCTTCAATGCTCTTTCCTTACCTTTTATATACCATTTTATAGCTTCACCTCCCTTTCCACTTCCTGCTGTTGGTCATTTGGGAACATCATTTCTGCTTTCTTGCCCTTCCACTTTGGCTGCTGTCCATTGGGCTGAACCTTTCCCATTCCTCTACCCTCTAGTGGCCCTACACAGCATAACTTCAACTTTCCTCATTTCTTACCTATTGCTACATGTGCACAGTTTGAAATTATAACCATTGGGAACCAAATCACACAACAGTATGATTGCAACATTAGTGGCTACAACTACACGTACAACATTAGCGGGTCTCAAAGGTTTAGCAGCAGTTGACCATTAATCCAGTACATTTCTGTTGCTGTGGACTCTGTTTTCAGTAGAAATACATAGATTGAAGCGACAGTGACAGCAGCCCAGTGGTTCTCCAGGCTGAGATTCTAGGTGGTGTCTAAAGGAGTTTTGAAATGGGAGATGGACTCTTAACTCTGTTAGGTCACTTGGAAAATCCTTTCCACAGTGCTGAGGTCATACAGTTCTCACTGGTGCCCAGCTCCCCTGCCTCTGGCCAAATCCTGACGTACTCACAGTGGCTGAGCCAGCACTGCTGTGTTTGGCACCACAGGAGTTCTGCTCATTGCTAGGCGGTAGCCACTTCCTCTCACCATAGTTTGTGTCATGCCCTGAGGAGAGGGACATGCATGCAGTAGAGCTGTCCAAGACAGCTTGGGAAAGCTGGACACCATGTCCTGAGAACTAGCCCTCTCCGGGCATGTACTCATTGCAGTGAATTTTGGGGACACTCTTTTTAACAGGTCCCCTCCCTTTGGACTGCTGTGTGCAATTGGTGGCAGCAAAACAGCTGGTGCCCTGCAGGGACACAAGCAGAGTCCTTCGTCAGTGATCATTTGACAGACCCAATCCCAGAAATTGCCTCAGTTCTATGGGTGCCTTGGCAATCTACGAGCTGGGTCTAAACACTCCATGTATCACAGCCAGGTTTAGTTCAGATAAGAGCTATAAAGCTATTCTTGGTGAAGTGTCCAGAGGTCATTGCTGGGGCCTGGCTTTTCATGAAAGGATAGTGGACATGCACCAGCCCTTGTAATCTGAGCAGATTCCCCAAGCATTGTAGACGAAAAAACTGGTTAAGATTGAACCTTAAAATAAGTTTATTAACTACAGAATGATAGCTACCTAACACTTATGATCACTTAAAATCTATCACTGACCTTTATGCCTAAGAAAAAAAATTAAAAACACATTCTAAATCCTAAACTTTATCAGACTCAGTAAGATCTGAATCAAAAAGCTTTTCTCACACCACTGGATGTTGCAGCTAGGTTACAGTTCTTAATACACAGGATGAATTCAATTCTCAGCCTGGGACCAACCTCCCCAGTTCAAAGTCTTTGTCTTCCCAGCATTCTTGTTGCTTCCAGAATAGGTGGGGGAGTTGAGAGGTGGTCTCATGATGCCGCTGTCCCTTATTTTATACTTTCAATTCATGTCCCTGGAAAAATACTGGCCGAAACATGTCCTGGTGGGCCTTGCTGAATCACAGAGTTGAGCAATTCCCATTGTGTGGTGCTTGCACACTGTCTGTTACAGAATTGTAAAACACTTGTTTACAATTCTCCTGCTGGTCAATGGCTGGTGATGGTCATTTAATGTCCGCCTGGGTGTGGGCCAGCTCCTATGTTGTAACTGGAGAACTAACAGTGGTCGACTCCCAAACTTTCAACACATTTCAATAACAACCATATAAAAAAATATCATAACGCCATATTTAATGATATATATATATATATATATATATATATATATATATATATATATATATATATATATATATATATATATATATATATATATATATTGACAGAAGAATGAGTTTCAGCAGATCATGACCTTTCATATGATACCTTACAAGGCATGTTTTCACAACCATATCACAACCATATACAAAAGATGAATATGGGGGTTACAGGATGGTATTTTGAGGTACAGTGCATCGCAGACTGATTGCTTCAACAACCAGGCAGCTTCCAAAACCTCAGGCTAAATTATTATCTCAGAGTCTCTTCATGTTTTTTTGGTGAAAGCTATATTTACTGACTGCTTTGCTCAGTGCTTCCTTGACCTCTCTGTTTCTCAGGCTGTAGATGAGGGGGTTTACAAGGGGAGTTAGGACCGTGAAGCAAAAAGAGAGCACTTTCTTCAGATCTCTGAGTGTATCACGTTTTGGTAGCATGTGGACAGTCATTATGGTTCCATAGAAAATTGTCACCACAGTGAGGTGAGAGGAGCAGGTGGAAAAGGCCTTTTGTCTCCCGGTGGTGGAAGGGATTCTCAGGATACTGCCAAGGATAAACACGTAGGACATCAGGGTTAGTAGGAATGGAGGCAGGGTGAATACGGAGATTATTATGAAATCCACCAACATGCTCAGGTGAGTGTCACTGCAGGAGAGTTCCATCAGTGGGATGGGATCACAATAGAAATGGTCAATTTCATTCGGGCCACAGAATGTTAACTGTGATATGAATAATATTAAGACAGTACTGGCCAAACAACCATTTAACCATGACCCAGCAGCCAACTGGAGGCGAAACCTGTTATTCATAAGAGTTGAATAGTGCAGGGGTTTACATATCGCTAAATACCTATCATAGGACATTGCTGCTAGGAGATAGCATTCTGTAGCTGCCAGAGAGCCAGAGAAATACAGTTGTGTGATGCAGCCACTCACTGAGATGGTTCTGTCCCCAGTCAGCAGACTAGACAGTAACCGGGGCAGGAAGGTCGAGGTGTAGCAGATCTCCAAGTAGGACAAGTTGCCCAGAAAAAAGTACATGGGGGTGTGAAGGTGCTGACCAGTGACAACAAGCACCACGATGAGAGTGTTCCCAGCCACGGTTGCCATGTAGATCACTAGGAACAGTAGAAAGAGAAGAATTTGCAGGTGAGGGAAATCCCCAAATCCCAGGAGGATTAATTGTGTGACGGTCGTTTGGTTTCTCCAATCTGTGTCTGCCATGGGTTGGGGCTAGGAACAAAAAAACAAGCTGGGAAATAGAATTGGAAGAACATAGCATTAAAAGTTAATCATGTCTTGTGAATTAATACCATAAATATTCAGAACATTCCCTTCCTCTCCTGGTTACAGGCTGAAATTTTAAGGCTAAATGTAGATTTCAGAGCAAAGTGCCAGCAGTCTCAGTCGGGAGACAAAACATTCGTGCATATGTAGACCTCCCTCTGCCATATCAGAGCAATGACTAATATAACAGTCTATATCTCTGATAGAGAATTGGTCTGATCTGTCATATCAGACCTTGGCTATCTATCATATCCCATCTTGTGACATACCAGAGCTTAACAATGATGCTTAAGTTCTATATTTCACTTCTGTCAATAGCCAGAACCATGCCAGGTCTTAGGAGTCAAAACGAATAATTACGTCAACTAAAATCTTGGCCTCAGATTTTTCATTGAAGTCTAGTTTCCATATATATTGATTTCTTGTTAGAAATAATGGAAATTAATCTAACTAT
This sequence comes from Emys orbicularis, assembly GCF_028017835.1. Taxonomy (NCBI): domain Eukaryota; kingdom Metazoa; phylum Chordata; order Testudines; family Emydidae; genus Emys; species Emys orbicularis. The sequence continues at coordinate 15,358,555 of NC_088695.1, read as the reverse complement.
ATGGAATGATGCAGCCTCTGGCAGTACACTACTGAGAGTATCAATTCAGGATAAAATTGCTTTGAGCAGGGCAGTTAGTGCCCAAAGCTAGAGTTCCTTTACTATTAAGGGACGCCAAACCAGCCAAACAGAGAGAACTTTGTTTAAACTCACTGGCTAACCATAAGTCACACAAGAAATTCCCTTGGACACTCCAATTTCCCAATATCACCACCAACATCACTCTTTATGTGGATGACTGGTATGAAAAGCAATATCCCAATCAAAGAAGAAAGATTCTCCTGATCCCAAAAGACCAAGCCCCATACCCAGGTCAATATACACATCAGATCTTACCCATAAATCACACTGTTGCCAATCCTTTAGAATCTAAAATCTAAAGGTTTATTCATAAAAAGAAAGAAATATAGATGAGAGCTAAAATTGGTTAAATGGAATCAATTACATACAGTAATGGCAAAGTTCTTGGTTCAGGCTTTTAGCGGTGATGGAATAAACTGCTGATTCAAATCAAGTCTCTGGAGTACATCCACAGCTTGGATGGGTCATTCAGTCCTTTGTTCAGAGCTTCAGTTTGTAGCAAAGTTCCTCTAGAGGTAAGAAGCAGGATTGAAGACAAAATGGAGATGATGCAGCTGCCTTTTATAGTCCTTTTCCATGTGGCTTGTTCTTCCTTTGTCTCAAATACATGCTACCCAGCACATGGCATAGAAAAACCTTAGAGTTCTGTCCATAGGCATTTCCCTGTATGCCTTTCTGAGTCACAAGGTGTATCTGCCTTCTCTCAATGGGTCAGTTATACAGCTCATGGTCATTAATGGGTCATCAAGCATGCCAGGCAGATGCAAATTGTGTGGGGTCTCACCCTGAAGCATAGCACAAGTTTGAAATACAGATAGTATAGAGACAATACTTATAACTTTAAATACAAACATGATACATGGGAACAGGTAGCATAATCATAACCAGCAAATTATAACCTCCTCATAGACACCTTACTTAATCCTCTCTGTACAAGAGCTTGGTTGCAGTCTATACAGTCACAGTTTGTGTCTATAACGTCACAACATATATCCTGGTATATTCAACATTTCAATGCCCTATAGGAAAAGGAACAATTTTCATCCCCTCACAAGAGATCAGTTTATGTTGAAAATTATGAAGTGGAGTAAATTCTCCCTTAGTTACTGCGGTGGTGATGGTGACGTGGTGAGGGACTGGCAATGCCTTTTCTATTTCCCGACGTTCACTGTGTAGCAGTAATAAAATACAGCTCTTTGGGCGGTGTATCTTAGTAAGGGACCAAACCAGGCTGATGTGCAACCCGAACTGGGGAGTGACCCTCTGCACTCCATAATGAGTGTGGGATGATAATACAAGAACAAGAATGGCACTGAAGGGTTGGGGAAAAAAGATGCTGTCCCTGAACTCAGAGTCTAGAAACAATCTGGCATGTGTGATCCGGGCTAGTAACACTCTGTCACCACTCACCACCCCATTTGGGGACACACTAAGCCAGATCCTCATCTGGTGTAAATCAAGGTAGCCCCATTTGTGTCAGTGGGGCAGATCCCCAATTGAGGACCTGTCACAAGACATGGATCTCAAGCTCCATCTCTATTAAATGGTGCTATAAACGCTGACTGTCACTGCTGTGGGAAGGAGAGGCTAAAACTGTAAATGTTCACCTGAAGAGCTCTGTGTAGCTCAAAAGCTTCTCTTGTTCACCAACATAAGTTTATCCAATAAAAGATATTACCTCACCCATCTTATCCCTGTAATACTCACAAAGCACATTCATGCCCCTGTTTGGAAGGTGGTACAGAAATGCAGTCAGGAAGACGGTGCTCACCTGTAACCACAGCACAGCCCAAGCTTGAAGCAATGAGCTCTTGTTTACCAATGTTTGGCCACCAGGACTCAGGATCCTCAGCTGAGGTTCTTCTATCTCCTCTTTCTGCAAAAGCTGGATTTTCTCAGTAGAGAGACCTGCATATCCTTGAATGGATGAGCGGCTGCTGCAATCTGTCTTAGAACATGCTCTTCCCCCACTATTTACAAAGTGCAGAGGTGTCCTCATACTTGTATCCTTCTCCATGGAAAGCTGCGTCTCCCTTGATTCAACCTCTGAAGAGGCTGAGCCTGGGGAATTAGTACTTTTTCTGTGTTTGCAGACACAAACGGCTGTCCTGATGCAACCAACCTCCCCCACCCAAAGGAATCGCCTTTCTGATGAATTAGATCATAGCTCTGCATGGCTGAAATCTAATGCAACACCCATGGAGTGCATGACTGTGCAGAGACTGACTCTACTCAGTCATCTTTACTCTTGTCAGTTGTTCTGTTGAAGGCAACTACGTGAGTAACAATGTCTAAGAAGGTCAGGCCTGCCAGACTGGTGCTGAAGCAACGCAGTTTAACCAACACACAGGAAACTGAATGTAAAGTAGATTTAATCATAGTTTGCAAATGAAAGACTCTCCCTCCCTCCCCCCCCCCCGGAAATATTGCTCCCAAGGAACTTTTGTTATTCTTAATTACAAATGTTTATTTAACAATACTCTCCCACTTCTTCTGAGCAGTAGTGGAACTCAGCATCTTGCAATCTTGCAAATAGGTTTCTGTGACATTCTGTACATCGGGGGAACACCCTGCACCCTCATGTTCATCCTTATAATATGATTGTGTAGCATCCAATGCAAAGTTTGTCAGGATGGGTGTCTTTGGAAGGCTCATGACGCACTGATCATCATTGTTATACACCTCTGCCCCGATATAACAGGAGTTCGGATATAACGCGGTAAAGCAGTGCTCAGAGAGGGAGGGGAGGCTGCACACTCCAGCGGATCAAAGCAAGTTAGATATAACGTGGTTTCACCTATAACGCGGTAAGATTTTTTGTCTCCCGAGGACAGCGTTATATCGAGGTAGAGGTGTAGTAATGTACTAGTTGTAAATTCATGTATATAGGTATGAGGCTGAAAATGTATCCTCAAGGCTTAAAACAAGCCCAGACAAAACGCTCCAGAAGCAGAGGGACAGTTCACACCTCATCAGGATGTTTATGATACAAACCTAACTGTCACAGGGTGAACACCCGCTCCTGCCCTGAAGGGGTTGGAAAAGCCCTGCAGAGGGCTGAGGTTGCGGAAGGGAGTGAAACCCCGGCTGATTGGCCGAAGTGTCTGCAGCTGGGGCCATGCCCCAAACTGAGCAACTAGGCCTTATAAGAAGGCCAGGGCAGCCAGAAGCTCAGGAGTCTCACTCTGACTGGAGAGAGAGACAGGCCTGCCTGCTGGGGAACTAACCTGGGGACCTAGAGTGAGGCAGGGCTGGGGAAAGGTCTTGGGGGCTGGGAAGGGCACGGAGGCTAGACGGTGACTGGCAGTAGCCATGACTGAGGTGACGTGGGGATAGGGGGTGGGGGTCCCCCTGGGTGGGGAGACCCAGAGAGAGTGGGGTACTGCCAGGGGGGCAGCCAAGGGCACCAGGGTCCGGGAGGGACATGGGGGCCAATGACAGGCGGGACACCTGGCCTGCAGAGGGTGCTCTTATGACTGGTGAGCTAATTCCCGAGAAGACCAGGAGGAGGCACCGCAGGGGTGAGTCTGCGCCTGATTACACCAACCCAGCGTAGCAAGAACAAGAATTAGTTTGACTCTCGAGTCAGCCATCCCCCTTCCCTTGGTCAGTTTGGGAGTATGATGAGGTAATGCTCACCTGACTCTGAAAGGGGGGGGGCAAATACACGAGGGGAGAAAGAACCTTATAAAAGGGAGAGACATTTGCCATGCTCTCTCTCTTCCATCTCCATCTACAAACACCACCACCAAGCGACTGAATCGCTGATCAAAGGGGAGAGCCAGGCTGAAGGGCAACCAGTTACCTTGTGCTGAGAAGCATCTAAGTTGTAAGGCTACTGAGTGTTAAGATTAGTTTAGAATGTGTTTTGCTTTTATTTCTTTTGGTAACTTATCTGAACTTTTTGGCTATCACTTATAATCACTTAAAATCTATCTTTTTTAGCCAATAAACTTACTTTTATGTTTATCCTCACCAGTGAGTTTGTCTGAAGTGTTTGGTAAATCTATTCAGGTGGCAAAGGCTGTGCATTTCCACTTTCCCTTGAAGTAAGTGGTGAATCAATTAATAAATTGGTTTTGTTCTGTCCAAGATGGTATATCCCTGAGGTAGAAGCCTGGGAGCTGGTGGGATCCGGTTGGTGTCCTTCTCTGTGAGATTTATGAGTGGTTGTGGGAGCATTCATGCAATTTAGCTGGGTGTGGGGCACCACCTGCTGCTGGACTGAGGGATATCAGCACCTGGAGGGGTTTGCTTCTTGTCACTAGCAGAGCATTGTGACAGTCACCCAGGCTAGTGTGTTCAGGGGGCAGATCACGTCTCACAGTTCCAGGTTGTACCCTGGGTAACCACCTAGACTGTCACAGTTTCCCATTGGAGGAGAATCCAGTGGTGTGGCCTCTTAGTGTAACTTGTATGTTTACACTATATACACCAATCCTGGAACAGAGGTGGCCACAGACAACAAGCAGGGTCTCCCCTCTTTTAGGGATCTCAGGCGTACGCAAGGAACAGGACTAGTGTGCAAGGACCTTTTCCCCACACAATATTTTCAGCCTAGGACACTAAGGGTGAAAGCTGGGTCATTACCAGTGAGTGGGAGCTGGGCAAGGCAGGGTACTTCTCTGCATGACCTCTCTGACGAGTGTCACTGTGCTTCTTTCTAATGCTATTCCATCATGTGTTTACATATTTTTGATGCAACAGCCCTCTGGTCTGTATCCTAATAACTATTGCAATAACTTCCCTATAGATCCACTGTCATTCCTAGTATGTGCCCTATGGGTTGCCTGAGCATTCAGTGTGTTGGATTCTCATTTCTGAGAGGTTTCTGCCTCTTCCAAAGGAACAGAAAATAAATCGTTTGATATGGGAAAGGAAATGTCCAGCCTTCTCTGTCCTGAGGCTACTGGGGTGATGCACGGTGCCCACTTTTGGGGGAAACCCTGTTTTAAAGTAAACTTCTTAGGTTTTCTGATCTCTTTGATTTGGCCAATATTCATCCCAAGTGGCACTGAGGAGTTCTCAAATCTGTACCTGCAAAAGTGCCTGAGAGATTGTAGAGATGACAGTTTGGAAAGGGTTTTCCATAAATGTGTCCTTTTTATATTCAGTTCTTTTTCAACCCCTGCCTGGTTACAGAATGGAACCTGGACATTTGGAGGCTGCCTAACTAGTCTTCCCTATCCCTGGTCTTACTGACTCAAGAGATATGGAGCGGGACAGTGTATTCGAACTCACATCCTAATTGAAATATCTGAGGTGGTGAAAAGCAGCACTAAGTACCGAGTCACTGCACAGGGGTTGTTCTAAGGTAACTAACCCGTGGGCATGTCATGGTTATTATTAAACTGAAAAGCATCACGGTTTCAGCCAAAATCTCAAAAGTTAATAACAAAATGTTTTTAAGTACATCAGAAGCAGGAAGCCTGCTAAACAACCAGTGGGGCCCTTGGATGATCGAGATACAAAAGGAGCACTTAAAGACGATAAAGTCATCACAGAGAAACTAAATGAATTCTTTGCTTCAGTCTTCACAGCTGAGAATGTTGGGGAGATTCCCAAACCTGAGCTCACTTTTGTAGATGACAAATCTGAGGAATTGTCACAGATTGAGGTCACTAGAGGAGGTTTTGGAATAAATGTATCAATTAATTCCAAAACTTCCTCTAGTGACCTCAATCTGTGACAATTCCTCAGATTTAACAGTAACAAGTCACCAGGACCAGATGGCATTCACCCAAGAGTTCTGAAAGAACTCAAATGAGAAGTTGAAGAACTATTAACTATGGTTTCTAACCTGTCCTTTAAATTGGCTTCTGTACCCAATAACTGGAAGATAGCTAATGTAACGCCAATGTTTAAAAAGGTCTCTAGAGGTGATCCTGGCTATTACAGACCAGAAAGTCTAATGTCAGTACCGGGCAAATTAGTTGACACAATAGTAAAGAATAAAATTGTCAGACACATAGAAGAACATAAATTATTGGGCAAAAGTCAACATGGTTTCTTTAAAGGGAAATCATGGCTTTCTAATCTATTAGAGTTCTTGAAGGGGTCAACAAACATGTGGACAAGGGGGATCCAGTGGACATAGTGTACTTGGATTTCCAGAAAGCCTTTGACAAGTCCCTCCCCAAAGGCTCTTCCGTAAATTACATTGTCATGGGATAAGAGGGAAGGTCCTTGAATGGATTGAGAACTGGTTAAAAGACAGGGAACAAAGGGTAGGAATAAATGGTAAATTCTCAGAATGGAGAGGGGTAACTAGTGGTGTTCCCCAAGGGTCAGTCCTAGGACCAATCCTATTCAACTTATTTATAAATGATCTGCAGAAAGGGGTAAAAAGTGAGGTGGCAAAGTTTGCAGAGGATATTAAACTGCTCAAGATAGTTAAGACCAAAGCAGATTGTGAAGAACTTAAAGATCTCACAAAACTAAGTGACTGAGCAACAAAATGGCAAATGACATTTAATGTGGATTAATGTAAAGTAATGCACATTGGAAAAAATAACCCCAAATATACATACAACATGATGGGGGCTAATTTAGCTACAACTAATCAGGAAAAAGATCTTGGAGTCATTGTGGATAGTTCTCTGAAGATGTCCGTGCAGTGTGCAGCGGTGATCAAAAAAATAAATAGGATGTTAGGAATCATTAAAAAGGGGATAGAGAATAAGATGGAGAATATCTTATGGGCCTTATACAATCCATGGTATGCCCACATCTTGAATACTGCGTACAGATGTGGTCTCCTCATCTAAAAAAAGATATACTGGCATTAGAAAAGGTTCAGAGAAGGGCAACTAAAATGATTAGGGGTTTGGAATGGGTCCCATATGAGGAGAGATTAAAGAAGCTAGGACTTTTCAGCTTGGAAAAGAGGAGATTAAGGGGGGATATGATAGAGGTATATAAAATCATGAGTGATGAGGAGAAAGTGGATAAGTAAAAGCTATTTACTTGTTCCCATAATATAAGAACTAGGGGCCACCAAATGAAATTAATGGACAGCAGGTTTAAAACAAATAAAAGGTAGTTCTTCTTCACACAGCACACAATCAACTTATTGAACTCTTTGCCTGAGGAGGTTGTGAAGACTAGGACTATAACAGGGTTTAAAATAGAGCTGGATAAATTCATGGAGGTTAAGTCCATTCATGGGTATTAGCCAGGATGGGTAAGGAATGGTGTCCCTAGCCTCTGTTTGTCAGAGGGTGGAGATGGATGGCAGGAGAGAGATCACTTATGGAATGTCAGGGATTGGATATTTACATGGATATCAGTAATGTGCAGTTTTATCATAATTAGTGACAACCAACATTCTGGAAGGGTATTAAACCTCATGCTTCAGGGCTTGAGCCAATCTCTAAGTAACAAAGACCAAGATGAGAGCTAAATGAGTGGCAGATTATCCCACCTCTACCTCCTATGCAATTCTTCCAACTTCCTCTTAAACATCTGGGTATGGCCTCTGTCAGACAGGATATTAGACTAGATGGACCTAGTGTCTGATCCAGTCTGGCAATTCCTATGTTCCTATGAAAAGAGAACAGGTAAATCTGGGGTCAACCTGATCAAAGCACAGACCAGTATCTGAGTTCTGGAATACTTGAATTAGATACTAGTCGAAGAGGGCACATTTCATAGGATCTAGCTCCATCCACTAGGGGGCAGCCCCTCCCCCACATTTCCTTAAATTATTTGTATATTGTCTATAGATCCATTCCGTTTTTGCGTATCACAAATCTCCATACACCTGCTTTCCAGAAGTTGGTATACAAGCATGAAATTCTCATTTTTTTAACCCAAGTTTTCTCATATGAACACAAATAAAATTATTGTTTCAGTTTTACGGCAACAAACCACTTGATGTATTTATTATTAGTTTGGTTGCAAAATAGATTGGGAAAACATTACTCCCAACCCATTTTTGTGTGGTTGGTTTGTTGTTATGTTGATGATGTTTGAACTTTTTAATTAGGGTCCCACTTTAACCTATCTTTCAGCTGACTTATATTGTGTCTCCAAATCTTTGTTGCGAACATTGCCCAATGTGAATTAGTGATTCCTCATGTAACCCTTCTTCCAGGTGGAGTTGGCAGCAACAGGGGCCGGGTTCAATATCTAAGGTTTCCTTTCCAACAATTCAACACAAAACCGGCTCGAACCCCAACCCAGTAACCTGAGATAATTACACACTACCCCTGGGGCGCCTCTAGAGGCAACAGATCCCCGCCCACAAGCACAGAGTCTGAGTGCAGAAAAGAAAGTTTTAATAAAAAGGGGGAAAGTAACCCGGCATTAACTTGGGAAAATGCTGCAAGCAGGATTCATCACATAAAACCATGAGCAAAACACCCACACCAGAGTATGTTGGGCAGTGTCCTTGTGCCTCAGGTTCTTAAGTCCAGCAACCAAAACTTCCTTTAGCGTGCCCCTCCCTTCACCACACACCACTCACAGTTATTGTCCTTGGTCAGTAAAGACCCAGAGTTCAGAAGTGTATTGGCGTGAGTTCACCTCCCACCCGGGGGTGTTGTGGAGAAAAAAGCACCTTGTTCCGTCCGCTACCCAGGTTCATGCCCTGACACCTGCCACTCTGCCCGTCACTCCCTGTACCCTCTGGAGTGGTTTGAGGGCCCACAACTTAACACAGCTCTCTGTGATTTCAGCTGTTCGTGGGCAAGCCCCACTACTAGTGCAGATTGGACAGTCTCTGGCATCAGAGACACCGCCACAAAACAGGTCTAATGCTTAGAGCTGGTTATTAGTGATTTCAATTCTGTTGGTTTGCAACAAGACTTTCAAGTGAGTCTTACTAAACTCTATTATTAAACAGTGGAAGAAAGAAGGGTCAAGTAGTGTTTGGTACCCTTCAGCAAAGCCCACACCACAAACTACCTGCCCCCGCCCTCTCTCAATTCCACTCAGCTTTGGCACCCATGTCTCCTGCTTAGCAAATGCAGTATAGCTGAGGGTGAGTCCCTCCATCAGGGTATGCCAAGTATAGTTCTGCTACCCTTGATCCCAACATAGGGATACACAACTCTTTATTACACCTGCTCCAATAACAAAGTGACTTGTGATACAACACCAGCAAAAGTCGTTATTTGGGCAAAGCATTTCCATCATGCTAGGCAGAATAGGTGTGTCTATGCAAACAAGGTCAGTTCATGAAGTCTTCTTCCCTAGTTCATCACTAGAGGTCAGGGGAGAGTTCATGCAGACCTTGCTTACACTTATAAAAGGGAAAAAAATCCCACAGGGGAAAATACGTCACATAATGATGAAACTCCAGGTGATGGCCTCTTAAAACCAACTGCCCATAGAATAATAAACAATATTAAGCCTATATCTGCTGCCACCTACTGGGCACTTCAGAAAATAGCTGCCCATTTCTCCTGCTTTGAATTTGCTGCCCTCTAGTGGACACCTTGCAGCATCACTGACCTTTCTTTTTCACATTACAAGACTTTATCCTGTTCTGAAATATACTGGCCAAGACGACTGCCCTTTGACATGCTGTGTAATCGACCCTAGGGGCAGCAGATTGAAGGAAATGAGCAATCTATTGCTCTGTTCTTACCCTCTGCTCTCTTCTGGAGTTAACTACAGTGGATACTGTAGCTGCCTCTTTCCATCCTTGATCCTCTTGTGTCTCCGTTGGTCATTGTTCCACCATGGTACACTTTTCCTATCTTTAGGTAGTGTTGGTAACTTAGGACTAGCTAGGCTGGCTGTCTCTGATTCCCTTATTACACGGCTTCAGAATTCCTCAGTATCGTCAATTATACATTGCTCACCCACATTCCTCACTTTGGTTTCTAAAGATATTTCCAGTTCATTACATAGCATAGAGGTCCATTGATCCACAAAATTCTTTCCTCACCATTTACACTGATGCCATCTAATCTGCATTATACAGCTTTACCTCTGTCCACTTCCCTTTGCTGGTCATTTGGCAACATCACTTCTCCTTTCGTGACTTCCACTTTGGCTGCTATCCACTGGGTAGCACCGATGCACCTTCCCATATCTCTAAACTCTAGTGACCCTAGCGAGCATAATCACATCTTTCCTCATTTCTTACCGACTGCTAGGAGTTCGCTGTTCCAAATTAGAGCCACTGGGAACAAAACTGTACAACAGCATGATTGCGACATTTGTGGCTACAAAAGCACATACAACAATAGCAGTGGCTCTCAAAGGTTTAGCTGGGGTTTCCCATCCATCCAGTGCATTTCTGTTGCGGTGGGGTCTGTTTCCAATGGAAATGCATAGATTGAACCTGAGACTGTGCAGAGGCATTGGCGCTGAGCTTTTCACGTTTGGCTAGCAGGGATCTTCTCTGATACCAGCCACACGGTGCGGGGAGGGGTAAAGCGATCATACCAGATAATTGAATGGTGGGGGAGTTCGTTTGGTTTCTGGTGCTGCACGTTAACAGGAAAACCGCAGCACTCAACGGACTTTGCTTTATATGTGGGAAAGGAGGGCGCTGCTCTTAGGAAGGTTGCAGAAGCCGAAAGACAATGGCTTACCGTGGCCGCATGCAAGCCGAATTCTGTTGCCCGGACCTGCGTCTGTGATCTCTAACACCAAAGCTTCAGGCACTCAATATTAAGATGCAAAATGCGACCATGTACCGAAATCACATGTGCTATGTAATGTGAATAGTGTTTTTCACTGTGAAAGAGTACAAGCATTGTTCTGTAAAATGTATCTTTTAAAATATTTCTCTCCCTTTTTTCCCTCCCGCAGCTGCAAATTTTTCAAGCCTCCCTCCTCCGTCCCAAAGGCTATCTCAGATAAGGCGGTGAAAAAAAAGCACGCGAGATGAAATGTTCTCTGAAATCATGGAATCGACCCACAATGAAAGAGCTCATCTGAATGTGTGGAAGGACATGGTATCACAGTACAGGAAAGCTGCCAGTGAACGTGAGGACAGGAGGGACGCCCGAGATGAGAGGTGGCGGCAGGAGGATCAGAGGAGGCAGGATGCAATGCTGGGGCTGCTGCGTGATCAAACGGACATGCTCCGGCATCTGGTGGAGCTTCAGGAATGGCAGCAGGATCACAGAGTGCCGCTGCAGCCCCTGTATAACCACCCTCCCCAAGTTCCATAGCCTCCTCACCCAGACGTGTAAGAACACGGGGAGGGGAGGCTCTGTGCACCCTGCCACTCCACCCCAGTGGACAGCACAAGCAAAAGGCTGTCATTATAACCCCTCATAATTTGTCCCCCACACTTTAAAATCCAACAGTTTCACCAAGTACAAAAATCTCTTGGGTCTTCTGTTAAAACTTGTAAGCTACTGTCTGTAGAAACCATTGATTGTATTTATCCTGTGAAAGATTCTTTATTACTATGTAAAACTTACAAACAAGTTAATTGACTTTGTTCTTGAAGTAATTGATACAATGTAAACAAACACTATAAGCCGTTAAGTGACTTTCACTTCATTGTAACAGCAACGGCCCCTAGGAACAGACCTCCACCCTCTGAGATTAAAGGGCTGGGAGTCTCAAATGAATTATCACACACCCCGAAAGTGGTGGAGACAGTAAATTAAAATATGGTTAAGATATGGAATGTATGTTGATGAATGCTTGATGTACATGAATGGTGCCAGCCTAGAAAGGGAGTATCCATCGGCCGAAGAATGTGTAAAGTGGACCACCAGAACCCCCGGAGGGTAAACTGGGATCCACCCCATCACCTGGAAGGATGAGAAACACAAACTTTGGACAGTTTGGAGCCACCAGGAATGTGCCCAGGAATGTGTCCAGAATGTGCCATCTGCTGATTGAGTCAGCAACAGCAGAATGAAACAGCTCCCATAGACTAACATAGGAATTAATTCCTGTAAGAATGGACTCTCAAGACTGAGGATTTTGAGTCTCTGGCTCTGCTGCCAACCTCCAGGAGCATCAGGTGCACCTGACACAGACTCGGCTCCATCCTCATGACCAAGATACCTGGCCAGTAACTTGGCATGAGCAACTTCTAGGCTGGTAACTATAACACCTATACAGAACTTGAATGAATGATTGTGTGAATGAATATATATATATATATGTGTGTGTGTGTATATAAGAAAAAAGTAGTGATAGGAATAAGTAGTCAAACAACGTTGTTTACTTTTATCTTTTGCTTTACCATTATATTTACAATAAATGTGGCATCTTTGCCTTATCCCTCTTAATAAGATCCTGCTGGTTTTAATTCTATTGGTATAACAGCAGATCCCCAACTGAGGACGTGTCACAAGACATAGATCTCAAGCTCCATCTCTGTGAAATGGTGCTATGAACGCTGATTGGCACTGCGGTGGGAAGGTGAGGCTAAGGGTACGTCTACAGTATGAAATTAATTCGAAGTTATTTTATTCGAATTTCCAGAATCGAGTTCATACATTCGATGTTATGTGTCCTCACTAAAGCACGTGAATTCGGTGGAGTGAGTCCACAGTACCGAGTCTAGCATTGAATGGTGGAGCGTTGCACTGTGGTAGCTATCCCACAGTTCCTGCAGTCTCTGCCGCCCATTGGAATTGTGGGTTAAGTTCCCAGTGCATGATGGGGCAAAAACATTCTCACGGGTTTTTTCTGGGTGTGTGCCGTCACCTGCTCCTCCCTCCGTGAAAGCTATGGCAGATGCCATGCTGCCAGCAGATGGTGCAGCACGGTGCACCACCTGTCTCCTGGTATGTTGAATCCACTTCGAATGTCCTCTCTTCTTTCTATCTACGCTTTCATCTAACCATTTCCCACCATTTCTCGGCCATCATGAACAGAGCCGGACAGCTTCTGACACTTTCTCCAGATTGTCTGTCCTGGGCTCCCATGGAAGCCATAGAAGTCAACAATTCACCGCCATTTCTCGGCCATCGTGAAAAGAGCCACACAGCTTCTGCTGCTTTTTCCATGTTGTCTGTCCTGGGCTCCTGTGGAAACTAAGAAGGCAACAATTCCCTGCCGTTTCTCGGCCATCGTGAACAGAGACGCACAGTTCCACCGCAAACTCTGCTCACGCTTCCACTACAAACTCTGCTCTCGCCGCTTTTTCCATGTTGTCGGTCCTGGGCTCCCGTGGAAGCTACAGAAGGCAACAATTCCCTTCTGTTTCTTGGCCATCATGAACAGAGCCACACAGACAATCTGGAGAAAGTGGCGGAAGCTGTCCTGGGCTCCTGTGGAAGCTACAAAAGACAACCATTTACCGCATTTTATCGGCCATCTTGAACCGAACAGCTCATTTTACGCCCTTTTTCAAGGATTACCCGTGCAGGCAACATTGCGCGGCAAACATGGAGTCTGCTCAGATCTCTGCTGCAGGCGAGGAAGCGACGACAGTGCGATTACTATACTGATGAGGACATGGACACAGACGTTCCCAGGGCTGGCTCCAGGTACCAGCCGAGCAACCTGGTGCTTGCGGTGGCAGCTTGTAGGAGGCAGCATTCTGCTCAATCCTAGGGTGGCACGGCCGCTTTTGTTGTTGTTGTTGTTGTTCTGCTCCGGCCGCCCTGTAGGGGGCAGCGGCGCGGAGGATGGGAGCGCCCTGCAGAGTCCTCCCGGCAGGTGGCGCAGCAGTCGGGGCCGTGTGGCAGCGCCCAGCTGAAGCCCTGGCCGCCCATTTCTCTCTCTCCGCCCCGCTCCCTCCCCCTCCCCCCGCTAGCCGGGGCACATCTGCAGGGCAGGGAGTCCCCCTGCACCCTGGCTCCGGCTGTGCCGCAGGTTGTTTTTTTTTGTTGTTGTTGCTTGAGGCGGCCAGAAAGCCAGAGCCGGCCCTGGACGTTCCTAGATGCACAGCATGTGGCGTTGGGAGATCATGGTGGCATTGGGCCAGGTTCATGCCATGGAACGCCGATTCTGGGCCCGGGAAACAAGCACAGACTGGTGGGACTGCATAGTGTTGCAGGTCTGGGATGATTCCCAGTGGCTGCAAAACTTTTGTATGCCTAGGGCGACTTTCATGGAACTTTGTGACTTGCTGTCCCCTGCCCTGAAGCACAAAGACACGAAAATGAGAGCAGCCCTCACAGTTGAGAAGCGAGTGGCCATAGCACTGTGGAAGCTTGCAATGCCCGACAGCTACCGGTCAGTCGGGAATCAGTTTGGAGTGGGCAAATCTACTGTAGGGGCTGCCGTGCCGCAAGTAGCCAACACAATCATTGACCAGCTGCTATCAAGGGTAGTGACTTTGGGAAATGTGCAGACCACTGTGGATGACTTTAATGCGCTGGGGTTCCCTAACTGCGGTGGGGCGATAGATGGAATGCATATCCCCATCTTGGCCCCGGCACACTGTAGCGGCCAGTACATAAACCGCAAGGGGTACTTTTCCATTGGACGTTTCACCGACATCAACGTGGGATGGCTGGGAAAGGTGCATGACGCTCGCATCTTCAGGAACTCTGGTCTGTTTGAACAGCTGCAGGAAGGGACTTACTTCCCAGACCAGAAAATTACTGTTGGGGATGTTGAAATGCCTATAGTTATCCTCGGGGACCCAGCCTACCCCTTAATGCCATGGCTCATGAAGCCGTACCCTGGACAGTAGTAAGGAGCAGTTCAACTATAGGCTGAGCAAATGCAGAATGGTAGTAGAGTGTGCTTTTGGACGTTTGAAAGGGTGCTGGCACTGTTTACTGACTCGGTTAGATCTCAGCACAACCAATATCCCCATTATAATTGCTGCTTGTTGTGTGCTCCACAATATCTGTGAGAGTAAGGGGGAGACTTTTATGGTGGGGTGGGAGGTTGAGACAACTTGCCTGGTGGCCAATTTCGCACAGCCAGACAACAGGGCAATTAGAAGAGCACAGCAGGGCGCGCTGCGCATCAGAGAAGCTTTGAAAGCCAGTTTCATGACTAGCCAGGGTACGGTGTTACAGTTGTGTTTATTTCCTTTCATATATATAGGGTGAGGGTAACTTCAAGAGAAACAAAGTCAAAATTGTTTAAATACTGTTCTTTATTATTTGATGCACAATGCATTGAGAGAAATTAGAAGGTAGACTGGGGCGGGGGGGGGGGGGGGTTGGGTTAGGGTGGTGGAGGAGGAGGGAAGGACAAGTCCAGAAACCAAATCAAAAGTTTGCATATGCCAGCTTTCTGGTACTTGGGCGATCCTCCTGGGTTGAGTGTGTGGGTCCCCATAGCCTCCCCCCTCGTGTTCTTGAGCGTCTGGGTGAGGAGGCTATGGAACTTGGGGAGGAGGGAGTTTGATTATACAGGGGCTGCAGCAGAAGTCTGTGGTCTTGCTGCCTTTCCCGCATTAGATCTACCATACAGCGGAGCATGTCAGTTTGCTCCCCCATGAGCTTGACCATAGCGTCCTGCCTGCTCTCATCGCGCGCGTCCCTCCTCTCTTTGTGTTCCTGTAATGCTTTACGGGACTCCACAATTGTTTGCCTCCATGCATTCAGCTGGGCCCTATCAGTGCAGGAGGACTGCATGAGCTCGGTGAACATGTCGTCCCAAGTTCGTTTTTTCCGCCTTCTAATCTGGACCAGGCTCTGGGATGGAGTAGATAGGGGCGCGATGAAACATTTGCCCCTGTGGCAAGAGAAAAAGGGAGGGTAGTATTTTAAAAAATACATTGCAGAGAACAAAGGGGGCACTTTGGTATGAGAAAGCCATCACATACGGCCGGGCAACAGAATTCATTTTGCAGGCAGCCCCTAGGGGCACACGGGGTTCTGCTTCTTCTACATTCATTTCAATGCTTTCAAACTGCTGGGCCCCCTTTCCCACAGCAAGCCATGGGTTTGCCATATAAAAGGAGGGCCTGCGGACTCTCTGGGATGATCACTGCACACAACAAGCCCCCTCCTCCGCCCCCCACCACGTGGCTCCGATCAGGCTCAGAGCAAGGATGAGCCCTTTACACTAAATGCGAACAATCCAGCGTGGCTGGGTTCCTCCCACGCCCCCAACTGCATGGCTTCGATCAGGCTCTCACTCACCAGAAGTACCTTCTCCAGGGTCATGGAACAGGAGCCCACCTTGGGAGTGAGGGGAGGCTATTAGATCCAGCATTAAGATTAGTTCCTGGCTGGGGGGGGAAATGGATTCCCCATTTTGCCTCCTGTGCACTGTCCTCCTCCTCCTCCTCCTCCTCTTCGTCCTCCAATGTCTCTTCCTCCTCACTCTGTGCAACTCCCCCCTTGCAGGTGTCCATGGACAGAGGTGGGGTAGTGGTGCCTTCACACCATATAATTGCATGGAGCTCACAGTAAAAGCGGAATGTCTGGGGCTGTGACCCAGAGCGCCTGTTTGCCTCCCTGGCTTTTTGGTACATTGGCCTGAGCTAATTGATTTTTGTACGACGCAGCTATGTGTCCCTGGAGTAGCCTCTTTCCGTCATGGCCCTGGAGACTTTAGCATAGGTATTTGCGTTCCTTTTTTTGGAACGTAGTTCTGCCATGACAGACTCATCTCCCTAGCATGTGATGAGATCCAGTACCTCCCGTTCGGACCATGCTGGAGCTCGTCTGCGAATCCGGGATTGCGTGATCTCTTGTGATGGTGGACTCTGCATGGTCGCCTGTGATGGTGGACTGTGCTGATGGACACCTCTACTGCTGGTGACCAAACAGGAAATGAAATTCAAAAGTTCCCGGGGCTTTTCCTGCCCACCTGGCTAGTGCATTGGAGTTGAGAGTGTTGTCCAGAGTGGTCACAAGGGAGCATCCTGGGATAGCTCCCGGAGGCCAATAACGTCGAATTGCATCCACAATACCTTTAACCCGGGATTGCGATCTCAATGTAAGCGCTACTCCACTTGCCAAGGAGGAGTACAGAAATCAAATTAAAGAACCCTTTAAAATGAAAAAAAACGTTGGGTCACGAGGACGGAGTCATTTTTTTTCCGAAATAACTCGGCTAATTCCGAAATAACAGGCTAGTGTAGACCAGGCCTAAATCTGCTAATATTCACCTGAAGAAGAGCTCTGTGTAGCTCAAAAGCTTCTCTCATCCACCAACAGGAGTTAGTGCAATATAAGATATTACAACACCACCTTGTCCCTCTAATATTCACAAAGCACATCATGCCGCTGTTTGGTGGTGGTATAGGAATACAGTCAGTATGATGGTGCTCACCTGTAACCACAGCACAGCCCAAGCTTGAGGCGAAGAGCTCTTATTTCTCAGGGGTTGGCCGCCAGGATGTAGGTTCCTCAGCTGAGGTTCTTGTCTCTCCTCTTTCTTCAGAAACTGAATGTTCTCAGTGAAGAGACCTGCAGTTACCTGAAGGGATGCGCAGGTACATTTGACCTACATTTGGAAAATGAGCTTCTCCTTCGATTTAAAAAGTGTAAATGCTGCCGCATATTTGTATTCAGTCTTCAGTCTTTTTAATATGGTTCCACTTCAACCTTTCTCCCACTTGGTTCATTTTGTGTCTCCAAAGCTTTGTAGCTAACAATGCCCAATGGGACTTGTACAGCGTGATTTGTATAATTGCATTTTTTTTAAGTCTAATGAACCTATCTGTAAAATATTTGTGATCATGAACAAACACCAGCTTACATTTTTGGAATATGCCTGTCCAAGGTGATGGCCTGTTACAATGTACTTACACTGCCCCTTTATTAATATTCAATATATGCTGTCATCTAGTGGGCATTTCTGAAAATAGCTGCCCATATATCACCCTTACAACATGTTTTCACTTAGGGAAGAAAAACCAAATGCACAAATACAGAATGGGGGATAACTGGCTTGGCAGCATAACTGCTGAGAAGAATCTGGGAATTGTGGTGGGTCACAACCTCAACATGAGTCAGCAATGTGATGCTGTTTCAAAAAAAGCAAATGCAATTTTAGGTTTCATTAACAGAGGCATAGCATGCAAGTCTCGGGAGGTGATAGTACCGCTCTGCTGGGCTCTGGTTAGCCCTCAGCTGGAGACTGTGTCCAATTCTGGTCACCAATGTATAGAAAAGATGTAGAGAAACTACAAAGGATCCAAAGGCGAGTGACAAAGATGATCAAAGGGATGGAATGCAAGCTATATGAGCAAAGGCTGAAGGAACTAGGTGTGTTTAGTTTGGAAAAAGAGGATATTAAGGGGGGGATATGATAGTGGTCTTCAAATACTTGAAAGGCTACCATAAAAAAGATGGAGAAAAATTGTTCTCTCTTGCCACAGTGGACAGGACAAGAGGCAATCGGTTCAAACTGCAGCATAGCAGATTTAGATTAAATCTCAGGAACAACTTCCTAACTTTGAAAACAGTAGGACAATGGAAAAAAACCCATAGGGAACTCCTGGAATCTCCTTCACTGGAAGTTTTCAAAAGGAGGCTGGACAGCCATCAGTCTTGGATGGCTGAGACTCAACAAATCCTCTATCTTGGCAGGGGGTTAGACTAGATGACCCCTGTGGTCCCTTCTAACCCAATGGTTCTATGCTACCATCTAGTGGCCAATTATTTTATTGGCTGCTGAAATGTATTGGTCACTAGTCAGTATTTCTGACCGCCCCTATTTCATTTCCTCTACTCTGCTGCCATCTAATGTCAATTTCCCAGCATGACAGCCTGTTACTCTGCTCTCCTCTAGTGGATTTTTCTTCCAATAGCTGCCTCTTTCCCATTTTCAACTATAACTCACTCAATAATATCTGCTACTATCCACAGTTCATTACATAGTGTAGAGTTCCTTTTCTCTTCAATACTCTTTCCTCACCACTTATGCATCATTATACAGCTTCACCTCCCTTTCCACTTCCCTCTGTTGGTGATTTGGAAACATAATTTCTGCTTTCTTGCCCTTCCACTTTGGCTGCTGTCCATTGGCCTTTGGGCTGCACCTCTCCCATTCCTCTGCTCTCTAGTGGCCCTACACAAAAAAACTGCATCTTTCCTCATTTCTTACCTATTGCTAGGTGTTCGCTGTTCGAAATTATAACCATTGGGAACCAAATCACACAATAGCATGATTGGAACATTAGAGGTTACAACTACACATACAACATTAGCGGGACTCAATGATTTATCAGGGGTTTACCATTAATCCAGTGCATTTCTGTTGGTGTGGAGTCTCTTTCCAATGGAAATACATAGATGGAAACTACAGTGACAACAGCCCAGTGGTTTTCCAGGCTGAGATTCTAGGAGGCATCTAAGGGAGATAGGAACCCAAATCCTTTTGAAATGGGAGATGGACGCTTAACTCTGTTAGGTCACTTAGAAAATCCTTTCTGCAGTGATGAAGTCCTACAGTTCTCCCTGGTGCCCAGCTCCCCTCCCTCTAGCCGAGTCCTGACGTGCTCACAGTGGCAGAGCCAACACTGCTGTGTTTGACACCACAGGAGTTCTGCTCATTGCTAGGCGGTAGCCACTTCCTCTCACCATAGGTTACATCATGCCTTGGAGAGCCCCTGCATGCAGTAGAGCTGTCCAAGACACCTGGGGCTGGCTGGACACCATGTCCTGAGAACTAGCCCTCTGGGGACATGCACTTAATGCAGAGAGTTTTGGAGACACACGTTGTAATAGGTGCCCTCCCTTTGAACTGGTCTGTGCAGTGGGTGGCAGCAGAGCAGCTGGTGCCTTGCAGGGCCACGTGCAGAGTCCCTCGTCAGTGACCGTTTGACAGACCCAGACCTAGAAATGCCTTCACTTCTACGGGTCCCCTGGCAAACCCCCAGCTGGGTCTGGACAGTCCCAGTGTCCCTGGCTTGTGAGTCTAGCTCTTTGTTTGCCCAACATCCTGGCCTCCAAGGGCCCTGTGAGCCTGGAGCTGTTGCTTTGCTGGAGCTGGTCACAGCCAGGTTTAGCTCGGATAAGAGCTATAAAGCTATTCCTGGTGAAGTATCTAAAGGTCACTGCTTGGGCCTGGCTGTTCACATCCGGCCTGTGTGCGTGTAATGAAGGTGGTTGGTTTGCAGGGGGGTATGGTGGGGATGGAATTAGGCGCAATTTCAGAGGGATCAGATTTCCCAGGCTTACGACCCCATACAGGCTGCAGCAGCAGTTAGTATTTTTATTGTCCAACCATTTATTTTGATAAAAAATGGCTTCTTTAGAGATATAAAAAAATGGTTAAAATGTCTCCACTCTTCCTGGTGCCCAGTTGAAAACTCCATGATGGGAACATGGTTTTGGCCACTTCCCTGCCTGGTTCTTCCACTTAGATGGACAACACTGAGTGCTGAGATTTTCAATGGGAGTTTTCAACTTAATTTTAATGGGGCTGTGTGACAAGACTCCCGGGGTACAATCTGGAGCTGTGGGACTGCTGTGCCCCCTTACCTCTCCAACCTAGGCTGTTTCTCATGATGCTTTAATAGTGAGAAGCAGCAATCTCCCCCTACCCCAGTTACTGTTATCACAAGCATACAAGCATACACAGACACACTCAACTGAGTTGCATGAATGCTCTCGAAGCCACTCATGAACTATACGGAGGGAGACACCAGCAAATCCCCCCAGACTTGCACCCCAAGAAATGTATCGTTATCGTTTAAGACGATAAAGTGCTTAAGACATTCTCTTGAACAATGCAAGCTCATTAATTAGTTCGCTACTTCATCAAAGGTTAGTGGACATGCACCAGCCCTTGTAATCTGAGCAGATTCCCCAAGCAATGTAAGCAAAGTCACTGGTTAAGATTAAACTTTAAAATAAGTTTATTAACTACAGATAGTTACCTAACTCTTATAATCACTTAAAATCTATCTCTGACCTTTATGCCTAAGAAAAAAAATAAAAATGCATTCTAAATCCTAAACTTCATCAGACTCTGAATCAAACCCACTAGATGTTGCAGGAAGATTACAGTTCTTAAGACACAGGTAGAATTCCCTTCTCACCTTGGGACCAACGTCCCCAGTTCAAAGTCTTTGTCTTCCCAGCATTCTTGTTGCCTCCAGAATAGGTGGGGGAGGAGAGAGGTGGTCTCATGATGCCGCTGTCCCTTATTTTATACTCTCAAGTCATGTCCCTGGAAGAATATTGGCCCAGACATGTCCTGGTGGGCCTTGCTGAGTCACAGAGTTCAGCAATTCCCATTGTGTGGTGCTTGCACAACTGTCTCTTACAGAATTGTGAATTTCTTTTTTAAAATACCCCTGCTGGTCAATGGCTTGTGATTGTTGTTTAATGCCCGCCTGTGTGAGGGTTACCTCCTATGTTGTCAATGGAGAACTAACAGTGGGCGACTCCCAGACTCCTAATATATTTCAATAACAAGCATATAACAAAATCTGATAATGACGTATACAACGATGATATACATATTTTGACCAAAAAATGAGTTTCAGCACATCATGACCTTACATATGATACCTTACAAGGCATGCTTTTTATGAAATATCACAACCAAATACAAAAGATGAATATGTGGGTTACAGGGGGCTATTTTGAGGTACAGTGCATCACAGACTGATTGCTTCAACAACCAGACAGCTTTCAAAATCTCAGGCTATTTTATTATCTCAGAGTCTCTGCATATTTTTGTGAAAGCCACATTTACTGACTGCTTTGCTTAAGGCTTCCTTGACCTCTCTATTTCTCAGACTGTAGATGAGGGGGTTTACCAGGGGAGTTACGACCGTGAAGCAAAGAGAGAGCACTTTCTTCAGATCTCTGAGTGTATCACGTTTCAGTAGCATGTAGAAAATTATTAGGGTTCCATAGAAAATTGTCACCACAGTGAGGTGAGAGGAGCAGGTGGAAAAAGCCTTTTGTCTCCCAGTCGTGGAAGGGATTCTCAGGATGCTGGCAAGGATAAACACATAGGAAATCAGGGTTAGTAGGAATGGAGGCAGGGTGAATACACAGGATAGTATGAATTGCACCAATATGCTCAGGTGTGTGTCACTGCAGGAGAGTTCCATCAGTGGGATAGGATCACAATAGAAATGGTCAATTTCATTCGGGCCACAGAATGTTAACTGTGATAGGAATAAGACAAAGATTGTAGTAGCCAAACAACCATTTAACCATGACCCAGCAGCCAACTGGAGGCAAAACCTGGTATTCATAAGAGTTGAATAGTGCAGGGGTTTACATATCGCTAAATACCGATCATAAGACATTACTGCTAGGAGATAGCATTCTGTACCTACCAGAGCAGAAAAGAAAAACAGTTGTGAGAAGCAGCCACTGAATGAGATGGTTTTGTCCCCAGTCAGGAGACTGACTAGCATCCTGGGCAGGAGGGTGGAGGTGTAGCAGATCTCCAAGCAGGACAAATTCCCCAGGAAGAAGTACATGGGGTTGTGAAGGTGCTGATCAGCTACAACTAGTGCAATGATGAGCATGTTCCCAGCCACGGTTGCCATGTAGATCACTAGGAACATCAGGAAGAGAAGAATTTTCAATTCAGGGAGTTCCCAGAATGCCAGGAGGATAAATTCTGTGATAGCCGTTTGGTTTCTCCAGTTTCTGTCTGCCATGGGTTGAGTCTAGGAACAATAAAGCAAACTATGCAATTCAATTGGAAAAACATAGAGCTGAAAGGTAATCAAGTGTCCTGAATTAATTCCATAAATATTCAGAAACTCCCCTCCATCTCCTGGTTACCAGCTGAAATTTTAAGGCTAAATGTTGACTTCAGTCAAAGTGCAAGGAGTCTCAGTTCGAGAACAGATCTTTTGTATCCATGTAGACCACCCTCTGCCATATCAGATCAATGATGAATATAACAGTTCATTTCTCTGGTAGCCGAGTAGTGATACGACAGTCAGGCTCTTTCTTTACCTACTATTGTATCCCACCTAGTGACATACTGAAGCTTAACTATGATGCTTAAGTGCAGTAGTTCACTTCTGGCAATTGCCAGAATCATGCCATGACTTAGCAGTCAAAATCAATAAATACATCAACTAAAATGTTGAATTAAGTTTTCCAGTGCAGTCTATTTTCCTTAGGCATCGATCTTCTGTTATAATTAATGGAAATTAATCTAACAATGTTTCCTGGTTTATTCAGCATTTCAGTGCCCTGGAAGAGAGGGGATAATTCACGCCCCCCTCAGAAGAGATCAGTTTATGCCATAAGTTATGAAGTGGAGTAAATTCTCCCTTAGTTCCTGTGGAGGTGATGGTGACGTGGTGAGGGACTGGCAATGCCTTTTCTGTTTCCCGACTTTCACTACGTAGCAGTAAAAATACAGCCCTTTGGAGGATGGATCTTAAGAAGGGACAAAACCAGGCTAATGTGCAGCCCTAAGAGGGGAGTGACCCCACCCCACTCCATACTGATTGTGGGATGATAATATAAGAACAAAAAAGGCACTGGGGGGGGAGATGCTGTCCCTGAACTCAGAGTCTAGAAACAATTTGGCATGTTTCATCTGGGTTGGTAAGACTATCAGCATTTGCCCCCTCATTGGGCACACAGAGAGCTGGATTCTCAGCTGATGCAAATGAAGGTAGCTCCATTTGTATCAGTGGGGCAGATCACCAACTGAGGACCTGTCACCAGACATGGATCTCACGCTCCATCTCTGTGAGGTAGTGCTATGAATACTGACTGGCACTGCGGTGGGAAGGTGAGGCTAAAACTGCTAATATTCACCTGAAGAAGAGCTCTGTGTAGCTCAAAAGCTTCTCTCCTCCACCAACAGGAGTTAATGCAATATAAGATATTACCTCACCACCTTGTCCATCTAATATTTACAAAGCACATTCAGGCCTCTGTTTGGTGGTGGTATAGAAATACAGTCAGTATGATGGTGCTCACCTGTAACCACTGCACCGCCCAGGCTTGAAGCGATGAGCTCTTATTTCTCAGGGCTTGGCCGCCAGGACGTAGGTTTGTCAGCAGAAGTTCTTGCCTCTCCTCTTTCTGCAGAAACTGGTTTTTCTCATCAAAGAGACCTGCAGTTACCTGAAGGGATGAGCAGGTGTGTTTGATCTACCTTTGGATAATGAGCTTCTCCTTCGATTTAAAAAGTGTAAATGCTGCCTCATGTTTGTATTCGGTCTTCACTCTTTTTAATATAGTCCCACTTCAACCTTTCTCCCACTTGGTTCATTTTGTGTTTCCAAAGCTTTATAGCTAACAATGCCCAATGGGATTGTACAGCGTGACTTGTATAATTGCAACTTTTTAAAGTCTAATGATCCTATGTGTAAAATATTTGAGATCATGAACAAACACCAGCTTACATTTTTGGGAGTCCAAGGTGATGGCCTGTTATAATGTACTTACACCGCCCCTTTATTAATAATCAATATATGCTGCCATCTAGTGGGCATTTCTGAAAATAGCTGCCCATATATCACCCTTACAACATGTTTTCACTTAGGGAAGAAAAACCAAATGCACAAATACAGAATGGGGGATAAATGGCTTGGCAGCAGCACTGCTGAGAGAGATCTGGGAGTTGTGGTGGATCACAACCTCAACATCAGTCAGCAATGTGATGCCGTTTCAAAAAAAGCAAATGCAATTTTAGGTTTCATTAACAGAGGCATAGCATGCAAGTCACGTGAGGTGATAATTCTGCTCTCCTCAGCTCTGGTTAGGCCTCAGCTGGAGACTGTGTCCAGTTTTGGTCACCAAAGAATAGAAAGGATGTAGAGAAACTGGAAAGGATCCAGAGGATCCAGAAGCGAGCCATATGAGCAAAGGCTGAAGGAACTAGGTATGTTTAGTTTGGAAAAGAGGAGGTTAAGGGGGAACATGATAGCTGTCTTCAAATACTTGAAAGACTGCCATAAAAAAGAAGGAGAAATTTTGTTCTCTATTGCACAGAGAGCAGGACAAGAGGCAATGGGTTCTCCTTTAAAGAAGATACATTTCTGAGAACAAAAGAGAGACTCTTTCACACTGAATCAAGCAATTCACAGCAGACAGCACATGTGTTTTAGGTACAAAGTAATGTTTTCCCTTTTATATTGAACGCCTGCCGGTATGGAGACACATCAAATACGGCTGGGTAACCGAATTTGGGTTGCAGGCAGCCATGGTAAGCCAAAGGGGATGTGGGGTTGTCTTCTTCCGCGTTCATAACATGTGGGAATTGTTTCGAACTGCAATGCCCTCCTTTCCCATAGCAACCAATGCCTAACCCCCACCCGCCATGCAGCTGCTCCTTCAGTGGAATTTTCCAAAAGGAGGCTGGACAGCCATCAGTCTTAGATGGCTGAGACTGAACAAATCCTGCATCTTGGCAGGGGGTTAGACTAGATGATCCTTGCAGTCCCTTCTAACCCAATGGTTCTATGCTGCCACGTAGTGGCCATTTTACAGTATATCTTTCCCATTATGTTATTGGCTACTGAAATATATTGGTTACTAGTTAGTATTTCTGACCCCCCCCTTTCATTTCCTCTAATCTGCTGCCATCTAATTTCAATTTCCCAGCATGACAGCCTGTTACTCAGCTCTCTTCTAGAACTTTACAAAAGTGAGAGACATTTGCCATGCTCTCTCTCTTCTACCTCCATCTACAAACACCACCACCGAGTGACTAAAGCGCTGATCAAAGGGGAGAGCCTGGCTGAAGGGCAACCAGTTAGCCTGTGGTGAGAAGCGTCTAAGTTGTAAGGGTACCGAGTGTTATAATTAGCTTAGAATGTGTTTTGCTTTTATTTCTTTTGGTAACTTATCTGAACTTTTTGGCTATCACTTATAATCACTTAAAATCTATCTTTTGTAGTCAATGAACTTACTTTTATGTTTATCCTCACCAGTGAGTTTGTCTGAAGTGTTTGGTAAATCTGCTCAGGTGGCACAGGCTGTGCATATCCACTTTCCCTTGAAGTAAGTGGTAAATGAATTAATAAATTGTCATTGCTCTGTCCAAGATGGTATATCCCTGAGGTACAAGGCTGGGAGCTGGAGGGATCCGGTGGGATCCGGTTGGCGTCTTTCTCTGTGAGATTCATAAGTGGCTGTGGGAGCATTCATGCAATCTAGCTGGGTGTGGGGTACCACCTGCTGCTCGACTGAGTGATAACAGCACCTGGAGAGGTTTGCTTCTTGTCACTAGCAGAGCACTGTGACAGACACCCCAGGCTAGTGTGTTCAGGCAGCACAGCAGGTCTCTTAGTTCCAGTTGTACCCAGGCAAACCACCTAGACCGTCACAGTTTCCCATTGGAGGAGAATCCAGTGATGTTGCCTCATAGTGTAAGTTGTATGTTTACACTATATACACCAATCCTGGAACAGAGGTGGCCACAGACAACAAGCAGGGTCTCCCCTCTTTTACGGATCTCAGTCGTATGTAAGGAGCAGGACTATTGTGCAAGGATCTTTCCCCCTCCACAATACTTTCAGCCTAGGACACTGAGGGTGAAAGCTGGGTCATCACCAGTGAGTGGGAGCTGGGCAAGGCAGGGTACTTCTCTGCATGACCTTTCTGACGAGTGTCGCTGTGCTTCTTTCTAATGCTATTGCATCATGTGTTTACATATTTTTGATGCAACAGCCCTCTGGTCTGTATCCTAATAACTATTGCAATAACTTTCCTATAGATCAATTGTTGTTCCTAGTATGTGCCCTATGGGTTGCCTGAGCATTCTCTGTGTGGGATTCTCATTTCTGAGAGGTTCCTGCATCTCCCAAAGGAAAAAGAAAATATATTGTTTGAAATGGGAAAGGAAATGTCCAGCCTTCTCAGTCCTGAGGATTGGGATTATGCACAGTGACCAATTTTGGGGGCCACTGTGCTTTAAAGTAAACTTATTAGGTTTTCTGATCTCTTTGATTTGGCCAATGTTCATCCCAAGTGGCACTGAGGAGTTTTCAAAACTGTACCTGCAAAAGTGCCAGTGAGATTGTAGAGATGACAGTTTGGAAAGGTTTTTCCATAAATGTGTCCTTTTATAGTCAGCTCTTTTTGAGCCCCTGCCTGGTGACAGAATGGAACCTGGACATTTGGAGGCTGCCTAACTAGTCTCCCCTATCCCTGGTCTTACTGACTGAAGAGATAAGTAGAGAGACAATGTATTCGAACTGGCATCCTAATTGAAATCCCTGAGGTGGTGAAAAGCAGCCTTAAGTACATAGTAACTGCACAGGCAGAGGCGGCTCTAGATTTTTTGCCACCCCAAACATGGCAGGCAGGCTGCCGCCGGTGGCTTGCGTGCGGTAGTTCCGCCGGTCCCGTGGCTTCAGCGAACCCGCCGCCGAATTGCTGCTGAATCCGCGGGACTGGCGGACTTCCTGCAGGCAAGCCACTGAAGGCTGCCTGACTGCCACTCTCGCAGGGACTGGCAGGGTGCCCCCCGTTTGGAGCAATGGTGCCTGGAGCCACCGCTGTGCACAAGGGTTGTTCTAAGGTAACTAACCTGTGGGCATGTCATGGTTATTATTAAACTGCAAAGCATCACCATTTGCAATGTCAGGGACTGGATATTTACATGGATATCAGTAATGTCCAGAGTTATCATAATTAATGACAACCAACATTCTGGAAGGGATATTAAACCTCATGCTTCAGGGCTTAGCCAATCTCTAAGTAACAGAGACCAAGAGCTATATGGGGGGCATATTATCCTACCTCTACCTCCTATGGGATTCTTCCCTTTTCCTCTTAAACATCTGGGTATGGCCTCTGTCAGACAGGATATTAGACTATATGGACCTAGTGTCTGATCCAGTCTGGCAATTCCTATGTTCCTATGAAAAGAGAATAGGTAAATCTGGGGTCATTCTGCTCAAAGAACAAAGTCCCCCCCACACACATTTCCTTAAATTATTTTTATATTGTCTCCATACAATATATTTATATTGTCTCCATACACCTACTTTCCAGAAGTTGGTATACAAGCATGAAGTTCTCATTTTCTCATATGAATCCAAATACGGCAACAAACCACTAGATTTCTTTATTATTAGTTTGGTTGCAAAATAGATTGGGAAAACATTATTCTCAACCCATTTTGGGGTTGGTTGGTTTGTTTTTATGGTGATGGTGTTTGAACTTTTTAATAAGGGTCCCACTTCAACCTATCTTTCAGCTGACTAATTTTGTGTCTCCAAACCTTTGTTGCGAAAATTGCCCAATGTGACATATTGATTTCTTATGTAACCCTTCTGCCAGTTGGAGTCAGCAGCAACAGGGGCTGGGTTCAATATCTAAGGGTTGCTTTCCAACAATACAACACAAAACCGGCTCGAACCTCAACCCAGTAACCTGAGACAGTTACACTCTACCCCTTGAGTACCTCAAGAGGCAATAGTTCCCCCACACAAGCACAGAGTCTGAGTGCAGAAAAGAAAGTTTTAATAAAAAGGGGGAAAGTAACCCGGCATTAACTTGGGAAAATGCTGCAAGCAGGATTCATAACATAAAACCATGAGCAAAACACCCACCCCAGAGTATGTTGGGCAGTGTCCTTGTGCCTCAGGTTCTTATGTCCAGCAACCAAAAGTTCCTTTAGTGTGCCCCTCTCTTCACCACACCCGACTCACAGTTATTGTCCTTGGTCAGTTAAGAACCAGAGTTCAGAAGTGCATCTGCGTGAGTTCACCTCCCACCTGGGGGGTTTGGGGAGAAAAAAGCACCTTGCTCGCTCCGCTGCCCAGGTTCTTGCCCTGATATCTGCCGCTCCGCCTGCCACTCCCTCTACCCTCTGGAGTGGTTAGACGGTCCAAAACTTCAGACGGCTCTCTGTGATTTCAGCTGTTAGTGGTCAAGCCCAAGTACTAGTGCAGGCTGGAGAGTCTCTGGCATCAAAGACACTGCCGCAAAACAGGTCTAATGCTTATAGCTGGTTATTAGTGATTTCAATTTTGTTGGTTTGCAACAAGACTTTCAAGTGAGTCTTACTAAACTCTATTATTAAACAGTGGCAAAAAGAAGGCCACACCACAAACTACCTGTCCCCGCCCTCTCTCAATTCCACTGGGCTTTGACACCCACGTCTCATGCTTAGCGAATGCAGTTTAGCTGAGGGTGAGTCCCTCCATCTGGGTATGCCAAGTATAGTTCTGCTACCCTTGATCCCCACATAAGGATACACAACTCTTTATTACCCCTGCTCCAATAACAAAGTGACTTGTGATCCAATGCCACCAAAAGTCATTATTTGGGCAAAGCATTTCCATCGTGCCTAGGCAGAATGGGCATGTCTATGCAAACAAGGTCAGTTCAAAAAGTCTTCTTCCCCAGCTCATCACTAGTGGTCAGGGGAGAATTCATGCAGACCTTGCTTACACTTATAAAAGGGGGAAAAAATCCCACAGGGGAAAATACTTCACATAATGATGAAACTCTAGGTGATGGCCTGTTAAAACCAACTGCCCATCGATTAATAAATAATATTAAGGCTATATCTGCTGCCACCTACTGGGCATTTCAGAAATTAGATGCCCATTTCTCCTGCTTTGAATGTGCTTCCCTCTTGTGGACACCTTGCAGCATCACTGGCCTTTCCTTTTCACATTACAAGACTTTATCCTGTTCTGAAATATATTGGCCAATACGACTAACCTTTCCTCATTTCTTTCAATCTGCTGCCCCTAGGGTCGATTACACAGCATGACAATCTATTGCTCTGTTCTTACCCTCTGCTCTCTTCTGGAGTTAACTACAGTGGATGTTGTAGCTGCCTCTTTCCATCCTTGATGCTCTTGTGTCCCCGTTGGTCATTGTTCCACCATGGTACACTTTTCCTATCTTTAGGTAGTGTTGGTAACCTAGGATTAGCTAGGCTGGCTGACTCTGATTCCCTTATTAATACGGCTTCAGAATTCCTCAATATCGTCAATTATACATTGCTCACTCACATTCCTCACTTTGGTTTCTAAAGATATTTCCAGTTAATTACATGGCATAGAGGTCCATTGATCCACAAAATTCTTTCCTCACCATTTACACTGATGCCATCTAATCTGTATGATACAGCTTTAGCTCTGTCCACTTCCCTTTGCTGGTCATTTGGCAACATCACTTCTCCTTTCATGACTTCCACTTTGGCTGCTATCCACTAGGCAGCACCGCCGCACCTTTCCCATATCTCTACCCTCTAGTGACCCTAGAGAGCATAATCACATCTTTCCTCATTTCTTACCTACTGCTAGGTGTGCACTGCTCCAAATTAGAGACACTGGGAACAAAACTGTACAACAGCATGATTGCAACATTAGTGGCTACAAAAGCACATGCAACAATAGCAGTGGCTCTCAAAGGTTTAGCTGGGGTTTCCCATCCATCCAGTGCATTTCTGTTGCTGTGGAATCTGTTTCCAATGGAAATGTATAGATTGAACCTGTATTAGAGAGAGCCTGAGACTGTGCAGAGCAGAGACAACACAACACACACATACAGCCAAAAAACATTTGACGAGAGAACCTACCATGACAGAATCCCAGTGGCTCTCCAGGCTGAGATTCTCAGAGGCATCTAAGAGAGTTAAGCATCCGACTCCCATTTCAAAGGGATTTGGGTGCCTAATTCTGTTAGTTCCCTTGGAAAATGGTTTCTGCAGGGCTCAAATCCTACCGTTCTCACTGGTGCCCAGCTTCACTACCCCTGGCCAAGCCCTGAAGTGCTCCCAGTGACTGAGCCAGTACTGCCATTTTGACATCACAGGAGTTCTGCCCGTTGGTAGGTTGTAGCCACTTCCTCTCACCATACGTTGCCTCACACCCTGAGGAGAGGGCCCTGAATGCAGTAGAACTGTCCAAGACACCTGGGGCTGGCCAGATACTGTGTCCTGAGAACTAGCCCTCTTGGGATGTGCATTCATTGCAATCAGTTTTAGGGATACCCATTGTAACAGGTTCCCTCCCCTTGAACTGCTCTGTGTAGCTGGCAGCAGCAAAGCATCTTCGGCCCTGCAGGGTAACATGCCGAATCCCTCCTCGGTGACCGTTTCACAGACTGGACCCCAGAAATGGCCTCAGTTCTACAGGTGCCCTGGCAAACTCCCAGCTGGGTCTGGACAGTCCCAATATCCCTGGCATGTGAGTCTACCGCTTTGTTTGCCCAACCACCCTGCCTCCAAGGGCCCTGTGAGCCTGGTGCTGTTGCTTTGCTGGAGCTGGTCACAGCCAGGTTTAGTTCAGATAAGAGCTATAATGTGTCCAGAGGTCCTTGCTGGCGCCTGGCTGTTCATGAAAGGATAGTGGACATGCACCGGCCCTTGTAATTTGAGCAGATTCCCCAAGCATTTTAGACAAATTCACTGGTTAAGATTAAAGATTAAAATAAGTTTATTAACTACAGAAAGATAGTTACCTAACGCTTATAATCACTTAAAAGCTATCTCTGACCTTTATGCCTAATTAATAAAAAGTAAACACGCATTCTAAATCCTAAACTTCATCAGACTCACTAAGATTTGAATCAAAAATCTTTTCTCACCCCACTGGATGCTGCAGCCAGGTTACAGTTCTTAATAGGCTGAATTCCTTTCCCAGATTGGGACCAACCTCCCCAGTTTAAAGTCTTTGGCTTCCCAGCATTCTTGTCGCCTCCAGAATAGGTGGGGGAGGAGAGAGGTGGTCTCATGATGTCACTGTCCCTTATTTTATACTGTCAATTCATGTCCCTGGAAAAATACTGGCCCAGACATGTCCTGGTGGGCTTTGCTGAGTCACAGTGTTGAGCAAGTCCCATTGTGTTACAGAATTGTAAACCTCTCGTTCACAATTCCCATGCTGGTCAATGGGTGGCAATGGTCATTTAACATCTGCCTGGGTGTGGGTCAGCTCCTGTGTTGTCACTGGAGAACTAACAGTGGGCAACTCCCAAACTTCCAACATATTTCAACAACAACCATATAACAAAAACTCATAATGCCATATACAATGATGATATACATATTTTGACCTTTCATATGATACCTTACACGGCATGTTTTTTATGAAATATCACAACCATATAAAAAAGATGAATATGGGGGTTACAGGATGCTATTTTGAGGTACAGTGCATCGCTTCAACAACCAGGCAGCTTTCAAAACCTCAGGCTAAATTATTATCTCGGAGTCTCTGCATGTTTTTTTGGTGAAAGCTACATTTACTGACTGCTTTGCTCAGTGCTTCCTTGACCTCTCTGTTTCTCAGGCTGTAGATGAGGGGGTTTACCAGGGGAGTTAGGACCGTGAAGCAAACAGAGAGCACTTTCTTCAGATCTCTCAGTGTATCACGTTTCGGTAGCATGTAGACAATCATTATGGTTCCATAGAAAATTGTCACCACAGTGAGGTGAGAGGAGCAGGTGGAAAAGGCCTTTTGTCTCCCGGTGGTGGAAGGGATTCTCAGGATACTGACAAGGATAAACACGTAGGACATCAGGGTTAGTAGGAATGGAGGCAGAGTGAATACGGAGACTATTGTCAAATCCACCAATATGCTCAGGTGAGTGTCACTGCAGGAGAGTTCTATCAGTGGGATGGGATCACAATAGAAATGGTCAATTTCATTCGGGCCACAGAATACTAACTGTGCTAGGAATAAGACAAAGATTGTAAGAGCCAAACAACCATTTAACCATGACCCAGCAGCCAGCTGGAGGCAAAACCTGGTATTCATAAGAGTTGAATAGTGCAGGGGTTTACATATCGCTAAATACCGATCATAGGACATTGCTGCTAGGAGATAGCATTCCGTAGCTGCCAGAGAGCCAGTGAAATACAGTTGTGTGATGCAGCCACTCACTGAGATGTTTCTGTCCCCAGTCAGCAGACTGGCCAGTAACCTGGGCAGGAAGGTCGAGGTGTAGCAGATCTCCAAGTAGGACAAGTTGCCCAGAAAAAAGTACATGGGGGTGTGAAGGTGCTGATCAGTCACAACAAGCACCACAATGAGAGTGTTCCCAGCCACGGTTGCCATGTAGATCGCTAGGAACATTAGAAAGAGAAGAATTTGAAGGTCAGGGAGATCCCCGAATCCAAGGAGGATTAATTCTGTGACGGTCGTTTCGTTTCTCCAATCTGTGTCTGCCATGGGTTGAGTCTAGGAACAAAAATACAAACTGGGCTATTGAATTGGAAGAACATAGCATTAAAAGTTAATCAAGTCTTGTGAATTAATACTGTTAGCCAAATAGGGCCCGTTCTCCCCGGAGCTTACCCAATTACACCAAGGAGGCACGGAGAGACAGGAAGACGGGTACCAAGTACTTTATTGATCGATCAGCTGAGCGGGCGCTCTCATCGGCTCATGCCAGAGGAGAGACACACCTTACATGGGCGACATAGGCCCTTTTTATAATCAGTAACAAACAACTTAGTTCTCATCCTTTCTACGTCATTATGCTGACCTATAGATAACAGGTTACACAGAATACATGTATTATTTTGGGGAAGGGGATACAAGAGACATCTGTTGCGGATACACTTATCATTTTGAAGGGAGAACAGGGTACATCCCTTGACCCTTTGCACTAAATGCCTTCGGGATATATGGGAAAACAGCTGCAAACTAACTATCTCTCTGTTCCCTCCTTATCTCTATTATTTCTGCTAGTATGAGTGAAACTACAGCCATCCGCTAGAAACGCTGACCAATACATTTCTGCTTTAACATGTAAGCAGTTAGCACAGAAGTAGATGAGAGTTCACAAGATGGAGTCTGGGGGTTTCAGATAGGCCCAGAGCAAAAGAGCTTCATCGACACTTTGGCCTTCCACTCTCCCGAGTTACCTGGTAGCTATGCCTAGTGGATCCCAACAATACCATAAATATTCAGAATATTCCCTTCCTCTCCTGGTTACAGGCTGAAATTTTAAAACTAAATGTAGACTTCAGAGCAAAGTGCCAGGAGTCTCAGTCGGAAGACAAAACATTTGTCCATATGTAGACCTCCCTCTGCCATATCAGAGCAATGACTAATATAACAGTCTATATCTCTGGTAGAGAATTGGTGTGATCTGTCATACCAGACCTTGGCTATCTATCATATTCCATCTTGTGACATACCAGAGTTTAACAATGATGCTTAAGTTCTATATTTCACTTCTGTCAATAGCCAGAATCATGCCAGGTCTTAGGAGTCAAAACCAATAAGTACGTCAACTAAAATCTTGGACTCAGATTTTTCATTGAAGTCTAGTTTATATAATTATAATTAATATATATAATTAATGGAGATATCCCATCTCCTAGAACTGGAAGCGACCTTGAATGGTCATCGAGTCCAGCCCCCTGCCTTCACTAGCAGGACCAAGTACTGATTTTGCCCCAGATCCCCAAGTGGCCCCCTCAAGGATTGAACTAACAACCCTGGGTTTAGCAGGCCAATGCTCAAACCACTGAACTATCCCTCCCCCCCATATGCACTGATCTCTTGTTAGAAATAATGGAATGATGCGGCCTCTGGCAGGACACAATTGAGAGTATCAATTCAGGACCAATTGCTTTGAGCAGGGCAGTTACAGGCCAAAGCTGGAATTCCTTTACTATTAAGGCACCAAACCAGCCAAACAGAGACGACTTTGTTTTAACTCACTGGCTAACCATACGTCACACAAGCAATTCCCTTAGACACTCCAGTT
Organism: Emys orbicularis; assembly: GCF_028017835.1. NCBI lineage: Eukaryota > Metazoa > Chordata > Testudines > Emydidae > Emys > Emys orbicularis. The sequence goes on along the minus strand of NC_088695.1, from coordinate 15,324,047 downwards.
TACCAGTATCACCACCAGCACCACTCCTTATGGGGATGACTCGTTATGACACTCAATATCCCAGTAAAAGAAGAATGGTTCTCCCGATCCCAAAGGACCAAGCCCCAGACCCAGGTCAATATACAAATCAGATCTTACCCACAAATCACGTTGTTGCCAATCCTTTAGAATCTAAAATCTAAAGGTTTATTCATAAAAAGAAAGAAATATAGATGAGGGCTAAAATTGGTTAAATGGAATCAATTACATACAGTAATGGCAAAGTTCTTGGTTCAGGCTTTTAGCAGTGATGGAATAAACTGCAGATTCAAATCAAGTCCCTGGAATACATCCACAGCTTGGATGGGTCATTCAGTCCTAGTTCAGAACTTCAGTTTGTAGCAAAGTTCCTCCAGAGGTGAGAAGCAGGATTGAAGACAAAATGGAGATGATGCAGCTGCCTTTTGTAGACCTTTTGCCATGTGGCTTGTTCTTCCTTTGTCTCAGATACAAGCTACCCAGCACATGGCAATGGAAAACCTTAGAGTTGTGTCTATAGGCATATTCCTGTATGTCTTTCTGAGTCACACGGTGTAACTGCCTTCTCTCAATGGGTCAGTTGTATAGCTGATGGTCCTTAATGGGTCATCAAGCAGACTAGGCAGTGCTGATGCCAAATTGTGTGGGGTGTCACCCAGAAGCATAGCACAAGTTTGAAATACAGACAGTACAGAGCCAATACTTATAACTTTAAATACAAACATGATACATGCAAACAGAAAGCATAATCATAACCAGCAAATCATAACCTCCTCATAGACACCTTACTTAATCTCCCTTATACAAGATTTGGTGCCACTACAGAATCTTGGGTGCAACAATGGTCTATACAGTCACAGTTTGTGTCAATAATGTCACAACATATATCCTGGTATATTTAGCATTTCAATGCCCTATAGGAAAAGGAACAATTTTCATCCCCTCACAAAAGATCAGCTTATGTTGTAAATTATGAAGTGGAGTAAATTCTCCCCTAGTTGCTGTGGTGGTGATGGTGACGTGGTGAGGTACTGGCAATGCCTTTTCTGTTTCCAGAAGTTCAATATGCAGTGGCAATAAAATACAGCTCTTTGGAGGGTGGCTCTTAGGAAGGGACAAAACCAGGCTAATGTGCAACTCAACAGGGGAGTGAACCCACCCCATGCCATACTGATTGTGGGATGATAACACAAGAACAAGAAAGACACTGGAGGGTGGGGAGGGGGGAGATGCTGTCCCTGAACTCAGAGTCTAGAAACAATCTGGCATGTGTCATCTAGGCTGATAAGACTATCAGCACCCCATTGGGCACATGGTGAGCCAGATTCTCAGCTGATGTAAATCAAGGTAGCTCCATTTGTGACAGTGGGGCAGATCCCCAACTGAGGACCTGTCACCAGACATGGATCTCAAGCTCCATCTCTGCAAAATGGTGCTATGAACGCTGACTGGCACTGCTGTGGGAAGGTGAGGCTAAAACTGTTAATATTCACCTGAAGAAGAGCTCTGTGTAGCTCAAAAGCTTCTGTCCTCCAGTGCAATATAAGATATTACAACACCACCTTGTCCATCTAATATTCATAAAGCACATTCATGCCCCTGTTTTTTCGTGGTAAATGCAGTCAGGAAGATGGTGCTCACCTGTAACCACAGCACAGCCCAAGCTTGAAGCAATGAGCTCTTATTTCTCAGGGCTTGGCCGCCAGGATGTAGGTTCGTCAGCTGAGGTTCCTGTTTCTCTTCTTTCTGCAGAAACTGGATTTTCTCAGTGAAGAGACCTGCAGTTACCTGAAGGAATGAGCAGGTACATTTGACCTACTTTTGGAAAATGAGCTTCTCCTTCGATTTAAAAAGTGTAAATCTGCCTCATATTTGTATTCGGTCTTCACTCTTTTTAATATGGTTCCACTTCAACCTTTCTCCCACTAGGTTCATTTTGTGTCTCCAAAGATTTGTAGCTAACGATGCCCAATGGGAATTGTACAGCGTGACTCGTATAATTGCAATTTTTTTTAAGTCTAATGAACCTACGTGTAAAATATTTGAGATCATGAACAAATACCAGCTTACATTTTTGGAATTTGCCTGTCCAAGGTGATGGCCTGTTATAATGTACTTACACTGCCCCTTTATTAATATTCAATATATGCTGCCGTCTAGTGGGCATTTCTGAAAATAGCTGCCCATATATCACCCTTACAACATGTTTTCACTTAGGGAAGAAAAAACAAATGCACAAATACAGAATGGGGGATAACTGGCTTGGCAGCAGAACTGCTGAGAAGAATCTGGGAATTCTGGTGGGTCACAACCTCAACATCAGTCAGCAATGCGATGCTGTTTCAAAAAAAGCAAATGCAATTTTAGGTTTCATTAACAGAGGCATAGCATGCAAGTCTCAGGAGGTGATAGTACCGCTCTGCTGGGCTCTGGTTAGGCCTCAGCTGGAGACTGTGTCCAATTTTGGTCACAAATGTATAGAAAAGATGTAAAGAAACTGTAAAGGATCCAAAGGTGAGCGACAAAGATGGTCAAAGGGATGGAATGCAAGCCATATGAGCAAAGGCTGAAGGAACTGGGTATGTTTAGTTTGGAAAAGAGGAGATTGGGGGCAGGGTATGATAGTGGTCTTCAAATACTTGAAAAGCTGCCATAAAAAAGATGGAGAAAAGTTGTTCTCTCTTGCCACAGTGAGCAGGATAAGAGGCATTGGCCTCAAACTGCAGCATAGCAGATTTAGATAAAATCTCAGGAAAAACTGTAAGAACAGTAGGAAAATGGAACAGATCGCCTGGTAGGGTGACCAGATGTCCCATTTTTAAAGGGACAGTCCCATTTTTTGGGACTTTTTCTTATACAGGCACCTATTACCCCCCACCCCCTGTCCTCTTTTGTCACAGTTGCTATCTGGTCACCCTATCGCCTGGGGAAGTCGTGGAATCTCGTTCACTGGAAGTTTTCAAAAGGAGGCTGGACAGCCATCAATCTTGGATGGCTGAGACTCAACAAATCCTCCATCTTGGCAGGGGGTTAGACTAGATGACCCTTGCGGTCCCTTCTAACCCAATGGTTCTATGCTGCCACCTAGTGGCCACTTTACAGTATAACTTTCCCATTATTTTGTTGGCTAGTGAAATGTATTGGTTACTAGTCAGTATTTCTGACTGCCCCCCTTTCATTTCCTCTACTCTGCTGCCATCTAATGTCGATTTCCCAGCATGACAGCCTTTTACTCTGCTCTCCACTAGAGGATTCTTCTTCCTATAGCTGCCTCTTTCCCATTTTTGACTCTCATGTCACCTGGTGGACGTTATTTAGTATAACAGCCCATAACTCACTCAATAATATCTGCTACTATCCACAGTTCATTACATAGTGTAGAGTTCCTTTTCTCTTCAATGCTCTTTCCTCACCACTTATGCATCATTATACAGCTTCACCTCCCTTTCCACTTCCCTCTGTTGGTCATTTGGGAACATAATTTCTTCTTTCTTGCCCTTCCACTTTGGCTGCTGTCCATTGGCCATTGGGCTGCACCTCTCCCATTCCTCTGCCCTCTAGTGCCCCTACACAACAGAACTATATCTTTCCTCATTTCTTACCCATTGCTAGGTGTCAAGGCTCCTCTCCCACTCTGAACTTTAGGGTACAGATGTGGGGGACTGCATGAAAACTTCTAAGCTTAACTACCAGCTTAGATCTGCTCCGCTGCCACCACTCCCAATGTGCTCATTCCCTTCCCTGGGTAGCCTTGAGAGACTCTTCACCAATTCCCTGGTGAATACAGATCCAAACCCCTTGGATCTTAAAACAAGGAGAAATTAACCATCCCCCCTCCTCTCTCCCACCAACTCCTGGTGGATCAAGATTCAACCCCCTTGGATGTAAAAAACAGGGGAAATCAATCAGGTTCTTAAAAAGAAGGCTTTTAATTAAAGAAAAAAGTAAAAATCATCTCTGTAAAATCAGGATGGAAAATAACGTTACAGGCTAATCAAACTTAAAGAGCCCAGAGGACACCCCCCCTCCCCCTCTAGCCTTAGGTTCAAATTTACAGCAAACAGAGGTAAACACCCTAGTAAAAGGTACATTTACAAGTTGAGAAAACAAAGATAAAACTAACACGCCTTCCCTGGCTGTTTACTTACAAGTTTGAAATATGAGAGACTTGTTCAGAAAGATTTGGAGAGCCTGGATTGATGTCTGGTCCCTCTTAGTCCCAAGAGCGAACTCTCCCCAAAACAAAGAGCACCAAAAAAGGCTTCCCCCGACCAAGATTTGAAAGTATCTTGTCCCCTTATTGGTCCTTTGGGTCAGGTGTCCGCCAGGTTACCTGAGCTTCTTAACCCTTTACAGGTAAAAGGATTTTGGAGTCTCTGGCCAGGAGGGATTTTATAGTATTGTACACAGGAGGGCTGTTACCCTTCCCTTTATAGTTATGACACGCCCCCCAAATCACAGATAGTGTTGGACAGCCGGTTCCACGCTGGCTGTGATTTCTTCCTGGAGCTCTAGGAGAAAACAGAGTTAATAAGACACATGCACCTTTAAACATACTACTGATTATATAAAAACTAACAATACATCCCACATTCCAAGAACAATTTTTAACCAGTTGATTCTGGGAAACTTTCCCGGGAGAGTGCATCAGCCACTTTGTTAGAAGCTCCTGAAATGTGTTGTATTTTAAAATCAAAATCTTGGAGAGCTAAACTCCACCGAAGAAGTTTTTTGTTATTCCCCTTGGCGGTATGAAGCCACTGTAGTGCAGCATGGTCTGTTTGTACTTGGAAACACCGTCCCCAAACGTATGGGCGTAGCTTTTCCAGCGCGTACACAATGGCGTAGCATTCCTTTTCGCTGATTGACCAGTGGCTTTCCCTCTCAGACAGTTTCTTGCTGAGAAACACGACAGGATGGAATTCTTGATCTGGTCCTTCCTGCATTAAAACTGCTCCCACACCCCGCTCGGACACATCTGTGGTTATTAGGAACGGTTTGTCAAAGTCTGGGGCCCTTAGCACAGGGTCAGACATGAGTGTCGCCTTAAGCTGGTTAAAGGCCTTTTGACACTCATCAGTCCACTGAACTGCATTTGGCTGTTTCTTTCTGGTTAGGTCTGTTAGTGGGGCGGCGATTTGGCTGTAGTGTGGTACAAATCGACTATAATATCCGGCCAAGCCTAAGAAGGATTGGACCTGTTTCTTTGACTTTGGAACCGGCCACTTTTGGATAGCATCCACTCTGGCCTATAGGGGATTTATAGTTCCTTGACCCACCTGGTGCCGCAGGTAAGTCACTTTGTTTTGGCCTATTTGACACTTTTTAGCCTTAACAGTTAGTCCTGCCTGCCTGATGCGCTTGAAGACTTTTTCCAGGTGCTCCAGGTGTTCTGCCCATGACTCAGAAAAAATGGCCACATCATCGAGGTAGGCAACGGCAGATTCTCCCAATCCTGCTAGGAGACCATCTACAAGTCTTTGGAAGGTGGTGGGTGCATTTCGCAGCCCGAAAGGGAGTACACTGAATTTATACACCCCTGCCTGGGTGACGAAGGCTGACCTTTCCTTGGCGGGTTCATCTAGTGGTACATGCCAGTACCCCTTGGTTATGTCTAAGGTAGAGATGAATTGGGCATGTCCCAATTTCTCCAATAGCTCATCTGTGAGTGGCATTGGATAGTTGTCAGGACGAGTTACAGCATTTAGCTTATGGCAGTCCACACAAAAGCGTATTTCCCCATCTGGTTTGGGAACTAGAACCACTGGAGATGCCCATGCACTGTTAGAGTGGCGGATTATACCCATCTGTAGCATGTCCTGGATCTCCCTTTTTATAGCAGTTTGGGCTTGAGGTGACTCCCGGTAGGGTAGGGTTCTAATTGGGTGAGCATTACCTGTGTCAATGGATTGGTATGCCCGTTCGGTCCGTCCTGGGGTGGCTGAGAACATTGGCACAAAGCTAGTGCACAGCTCCTTGATCTGCTGCCGCTGCAGACGTCCAAGGGTCGCGGAGAGGTTCACCTCTTCCACGCCACCATTACTTTTTCCTTCGTCGTAGAAACTTTCAGGCTACTCCGCGTCGTCTGTTTCCTGGGCTGTAAACTGGGAAACCTTTAATTCTCTGGAATAAAAGGGCTTAAGAGAATTAACATGGTATACCTTAGGCTTTATGTTGGAGGTGGGGGATGCTATGAGATAGTTAACAGCTCCTAGGCGCTCCTGGACCGTGAATGGTCCTTCCCACGACGCTTCCATTTTATGGGCCTGGAGCACCTTTAAGACCATGACTTGGTCTCCTACTTTGAAGGACCATTCTCTGGAATGTTTATCATACCAGGCCTTTTGCTCTTTCTGAGCATCCTTTAGGTTTTCTTTAGCAAGGGCTAAAGAGTGTCGGAGGGTGCTTTGTAGGTTCCTTACAAAGTCTAGAATGTTCGTTCCTGGAGAAGGCATAAACCCCTTCCACTGCTGCTTCACCAACTGTAATGGCCCCTTAAACTCGGGGCCATACACATGTTCAAATGGTGAAAACCCTAAACTGGGATGTGGTACAGCCCTGTAGGCAAAAAGCAACTGCTGCAACACTAGGTCCCAATCATTGGAGTGTTCATTTACAAATTTACGTATCATGGCCCCCAAAGTTCCAGTAAACCTCTCCACCAGGCCATTGGTTAGATGGTGGTAAGGGGTGGCAACCAAGTGATTCACCCCATGAGCTTCCCACAGGTTTTTCATGGTCCCTGCGAGGAAATTAGTTCCCGAATCTGTAAGGATGTCGGAGGGCCAACCTACCCTGGCAAAAATGTCTGCTAAGGCCTGGCACACACTTTTAGCCCTGGTGTTGCTTAAGGGTACTGCTTCCGGCCATCGGGTAGCAAAATCCATGAAAGTCAGTATGTACTGCTTTCCTCTGGGTGTCTTCTTTGGGAAAGGACCCAGAATATCCACAGCTACTCACTGAAATGGGACCTCAATTATGGGTAGTGGCTGGAGAGGGGCTTTGATCTGGTCTTGGGGCTTTCCCACTCGTTGGCACAACTCACAAGACCGGACATAATTAGCAACGTCCTTGCCCATTCCCTCCCAGTGGAAGGACTTCAACAACCGGTCTTTGGTTCTGTTCACTCCAGAATGGCCACTGGGATGATCATGGGCTAAGCTCAAGAGCTTTACCCGATATTTAGTGGGAACTACCAACTGTCTTTGAGGATGCCAGTCTTCCTGATGCCCACCAGGAAGAGTCTCCTTGTATAAAAGTCCTTGTTCTACAAAAAAACGGGATCGGTTAGAAGAGATGAGAGGCGGTGGGGTGCTCCGTGCCGCTGCCCAAGCTTTCTGAATGCTGTCATCTGCTTTCTGCTTGGCCTGGAACTGTTCCCTTGATGCTCATAGACTCATAGACTCATAGACTTTAAGGTCAGAAGGGACCAATATGGTCATCTAGTCTGACCTCCCGCATGTCGCAGGCCACAAAAGCTGACCCACCCACAACAGAATCTTCCAGCCTGCGACCCCTGCCCTATGCTGCGGAGGAAGGCGAAAAACCTCCAGGGCCTCTGCCAATCTACCCTGGAGGAAAATTCCTTCCCGACCCCAAATATGGCGATCAGCAGAACCCCGAGCATACAGGCAAGATTCTACAGCCGGACCCTCATTTTACCCGCGATGGCACGTTAATGCCTAATTGACTAAAATCACGTTATCCCTTCAAACCATTCCCTCCATAAACTTATCAAGCCTAATCTTGAAGCCAGAAAGGTCTTTCGCCCCCACCGTTTCCCTCGGAAGGCTGTTCCAAAATTTCACCCCTCTGACGGTTAGAAACCTTCTTCTAATTTCAAGCCTAAACTTCCCCACGGCCAGTTTATATCCATTCGTTCTCGTGTCCACATTACTACTGAGATGAAATAATTCCTCTCCCTCCTTGGTATTAATCCCTTTAATATATTTAAAGAGAGCAATCATATCCCCCCTCAGCCTTCTTTTGGTTAGGCTAAACAAACCGAGCTCCTCAAGTCTCCTTTCATAGGAAAGGTTTTCCATTCCTCGGATCATCCTAGTGGCCCTTCTCTGTACCCGTTCCAGTTTGAGTTCATCCTTTTTAAACATAGGAGACCAGAACTGCACACAGTACAGTTCCTCCTTGGACTGTGGACTGGGGCTTGGTCCCTCTGGAAGCGATGAAGGTGCTGGGGCTGTTTCCGTTGACTGTGAACCACTGTCCGTTGGTGAACTATGTTGTATTTCAGGCTCTGGCTGAGCCTCTTGGGTAGGGTTATCTGCTGCTTCTGTCAGTTCAGGCTCGCTGGTGCCCTCTGGCGTTGGAGTTGTAGATGGGTTTGCAAACGCTGTACTCAGTGCTGGCAATGGTTTTGGCGCTGGTTGTGTTGCCAGTTCCGGTTCTGGGACTGGCTTTGGCTGAGTCTCTGGGATTGGATCCACTATGGCTGTTGCAGTTGTTGGCAGGGGTCCGGTTCCACCACCTTTGTCTGGGTCTCTGGTAACACAGACGGGTCCCGGGTGGACGGCTCCGGAACAGGGATGGGGGGTGAAAGCTTGCTTAGCCTGGCTGCGGGTGACTATTCCCACCCTCTTGGCTAGCTTCACATGGTTGGCCAAGTCTTCCCCCAGCAGCATGGGGATGGGATAATTGTCATAGACTGCAAAAGTCCACATTCCTGACCAGCCCTTGTACTGGACATGCAACTTGGCTGTAGGCAAGTTTACAGAGTGTGACATGAAGGGTTGAATTGTCACCGGAGCCTACGGGTTGATGAGTTTGGGGTCCACTAGGGATTGGTGGATAGTTGACACTTGTGCCCCAGTGTCCCTCCACGCGATAACCTTCTTTCCGCCCACTCTCAAGGTTTCCCTTCGCTCCGAGGGTATGAGAGAGGCATCTGGGCCTGGGGATCTTTGGTGTGATTGTGGTGTAATGAACTGTAATCAGTTGGGGTTCTTGGGGCAGTGGGTCTTTATATGTCCCAGTTCATTACATTTAAAACATCGCCCTGCTAAGGTATCACCGGGGCGATGTTGGTTGGTGGAAACTGGTGTGGGGGGGTGAGAAGGCATCTGGGGTTTCCCTTGGGAGGTAGGTGGGGCCTTGGGTTGTCCCCGATGGTAAGGTTTTGTTTCGGGTTGCCTCTTCTGGTATTCGCTCCAACTGCTACTAGTTTTTTTCTTTTCTCCCACCTCCACCCATTTGGCTCCAATCTCCCCTGCCTCGGTTACAGTTTTGGGCTTCCTATCTAGGATGTACCTTTCTATTTCCTCAGGAACACCCACTAAAAACTGCTCCATTTTTACTAGGGAAACCAGATCTTCCAGAGATTTAACATTTGGTCCTGATACCCAGGCATCACAATTTTTGTCAATGTGGTAGGCATGCCGGGTAAATGACACGTCTGGTTTCCACCTTCGGGCTCTGAACCGCCGACGGGCATGCTCAGGTGTTAGCCCCATTCTGATTCTGGCCTTGTTTTTAAAAAGTTCATAACTGTTCATGTGTTCCTTAGGCATTTCAGCCATCACCTCTGCTAAGGGTACACTGAGCTGCGGCCTCAGCTCTACCATGTACTGGTCTGCAGTGATGCTGTATCCAAGGCAGGCCCTTTCAAAATTTTCTAAGAAGGCCTCAGTATCATCGCCTGCCTTGTAGGTGGGGAATTTTCTGGGATGGGAAGTGGTACCTGGAGAGGGGTTGTTAGGATTGGCTGTTGTATCCGGCCTAGCCCGTGCTACTTCCAGTTCATGCTTCCCCTCTTTTTCTCTCTCCTCCATCTCTTTTTCTTTCAGCTCCATAGCTCTCTTGTGGGCCTCCTCTTTGGCTTTCTCTTCTCTTTCCCTCTGCTCCCTAGCTCTCTCATCAGCTTCTTTCTTGAGTTTTTTTAATTGAAGCAGTCTCTGATGTTTTTTCTCATTTTCTTCTGCTTCTAGTCTGGCCAGTTCTATTTTGTTAGCTACTTCTTTGGTAGTCATTTTCCTATTTTCTTGTGCTGGGCCACACCCCTCTGCAGTTGACTGAAACTGGGATGCACTCAGCTCAGGCTGCTGCTGAGGTAACAGAGACTTTCTAACTAGCTATTCACGAGGATGTAAAAAGAAAAAAAAACAATTCAGCTTGTAAATTCCTTTTACCAGTTGTTTGCTCATTGATTGAACCCTTCTCTTAACAAAGGCCCTTGTTAAAAAAACTTAACACCTCTGCCTTCAGGCAAGGAGAGATAAGATATGCATCTACTTTCAGCTCTGCTTTCCAAGCAGCTAGAAGGAAAAAAAAATCTTACTGGCTTTTGGGTTTAAAATGATTCCCACCGCTCTGCCACCATGTCAAGGCTGCTTCCCCACCTTGAACTTTAGGGTACAAATGTGAGGGCCTGCATGAAAACTTCTAAGCGTAACTACCAGCTTAGATCTGGTCCGCTGCCACCATCCCAAAGCTAATTCCCTTCCCTGGGTAGCCTTGAGAGACCTTCACCAATTCCCTGGTGAATACAGATCCAAACCCCTTGGATCTTAAAACAAGTTGAAATTAACCATCCCCCCTCCTTTCTCCCACCAACTCCTGGTGACTACAGATCCAACCCCCTTGGATCTCAAAACAAGGAAAAATCAATCAGGTTCTTAAAAAGAAGGTTTTTAATTAAAGAAAAAGGTAAAAATCATCTCTGTAAAATCAGTATGGAAAATAAGTTTACAGGGTAATCAAACTTAAAGTGCTCAGAGGACCCCCCTCTAGCCTCAGGTTCAAAGTATAGAAAACAAAGATAAACACTCTAGTAAAAGGTACATTTACAAGTTGAGAAAACAAAGTAAAACTAACACGCCTTGCCTGGCTGTTTACTTACAAGTTTGAAATAGGAGAGACTTGTTTAGAAAGATGTGGAGAACCTGGATTGATGTCTGGTCCCTCTCAGTCCCAAGAGCGAACAACCCCCAAAACAAAGAGCACAAACAAAAGCCTTCCCCCCCAGATTTGAAAGTATCTTGTCTCCTTATTGGTCCTTTGGGTCAAAGGATTTTGGAGTCTCTGGCCAGGAGGGATTTTATAGTACTGTACACAGGAGAGCTGTTACCCTTCCCTTTATAGTTATGACAGCATCTAAGAGAGTTAAGCATCCAACTCCCATTTCAAAGGGATTTGGGTGCCTAATTCTGTGAGGTCCCTTGGAAAATGGTTTCTGCAGGGCTCAAGTCCTACCGTTCTCACTGGTGCCCATCTCCCCTGTCTCTGGACAATCCCTGACGTGCTCCCAGAGACTGAGCCAGCACTGCCATTTTGACATCACAGGAGTTCTGCAAGTTGGTAGGTTGTAGCCGCTTCCTTTCGCCCTAGGTTGCCTCACGGCCCGAGGGGAGGGCCCTCCATGGAGCAGAGCTGTCTATGGCACCCGGGCTGTCTTGACACTGTGTCCTGAGAACTAACCCTCTCGGGACGTGCACTCATTGCAATCAGTTTTAGGGACACTCATTGTAACAGGTCCCCTCCCTTTGAAATGCTCTGTGCAGCTGGCAGGAGCAAAGCAGCTTCTGCCCTGCAGGGTCACAGGCTGAATCCCTCCTCGGTGCCCGTTTGACAGACCCGACCCCAGAAATGGCCTCAGTTCTACATGTGCCCTGGCAAACCCCTCCCTGGGTCTGGACAGTCCCAGTGCCCCTGACTTGTGAGTCTACCGCTTTGTTTGCCCAAGTTCCCAGCCTCCAAGGGCCCTGTGAGCCTGGGGCTGGTGCTTTGTCGGAGCTGGTCCCACCCGGGTTTAGCCCAGATAAGAGCTATGAAGCTGTTTCTGGTGAAGTGTCCAGAGGGCACTGCTGGGGCCTGGCTGGTTGCATCCAGCCTGTGTGAGTGCAGGGAAGGTGGGGTTTCAGAGGGGTATGATGGCAATAAGCACAATTTCACAGGTGCCAGATTTCCCAGGTTTATATCCCCATCTATGCTGCACCAGGAGTTAGTATTTTTATTGTCCAAAAATAATTTGAATCAAAACCAGCTTTTTTTATGAAAATAATATTTGGTTAAAATTGTCTCAATTCTGCCTGGTGCCCAGTTAAACTCCATGATGGAAATATGGTTATGGCAACCTCCCTCCCTGGTCCTTCCAATAACATGGACAACACTGACCCGAGTTCCTGCTGGATTGTCCATTGTGTCCTTCGGGTCACAAGAACTGCAGCACAAAACATGATGTCACCCATTATGCTTTGTAATCTAATTCAGACAGTCAAATAGAAATAAAACGTTATTATCTAACACAGAGAAACAATGAACAGGGGACATACAAAGGGATTTACTTTGATCATTAGTGGATTTTCTACCTTACACAATGTCAGCCCTGTGCAGTTTCAAACGCTGTACACACTCCTCACATAGGGTGAATGTTTAGCCAAGACCATGGACAAAAATACCATCATACTCCATGTATCAGTGCTGAACATGAGAGAGTGACAGAGCTGTCCACAACTTCATTTTCCTCTATGATGTGTTACATGGAGACAGCATGGAACTATAAACACTCTCTCAGTAACTCCATACAGAACATCTCCATCTTTTTCACATTACAGGTGAGATTTTCAATGGGGGCTGATAGCCTGAGGTTTTCACAGCTGCCTGGCTGATTTAGGCAAAGTTATTCTCTAGGAGTCTCTGCATGTTTTTCTGAAAGCCACATATTTACTGACTGCTTTGCTCAAGGCTTCAATGACCTCTCTGTTTCTCAGGCTGTAGATGAGGGGGTTTGCCAGGGGAGTCAGGACTGTGTAGCAAAGAGAGCACTTTGTTTAGGAAGCTTAATGTGTCGCGTTTCGGTAGCAGGTACACAATCATTAGTGTTCCATAGTAAATTGTCACCACAATGAGGTGAGAGGAGCAGGTGGAAAATGCCTTCTGCCTCCCCGTGGTGGAAGGGATTCTCAGGATGGTGGCGATGATACACACATAAGATGTCAGGGTTAGTAGAAATGGAGGCAAGGTGAATACACAGGCTAGTATGAAATTCAACAATATGATCAGGTGTGTGTCCCCGCAGGAGAGTTTTATCAATGGGATGATATCACAATAGAAATGGTCAATTTCATTCGGGCCACAGAATATTAACTGTGACATGAATAATACAAAGATGACAGTAACCAAACATCCATTTAACCATGACCCAGCAGCCAAGTGGAGGCAAAATCTGGTATTTGTGAGAGCTGAATAGTGCAAGGGTTTACATATTGCTAAATACCGATCATAAGACATCGCTGCTAGGAGACAGCATTCTGTAGCTGTGAGAGCACCAAAGGAATACATTTGTAGGAAGCAGCCACTGAATGAGATGGTTTTGTCCCCAGTGAGGAAACTGGCCAGCATCCTGGGCAGGATGGTGGAAGTGTAGCAGGTCTCCAAGCAGGACAAGTTCCCCAGGAAGAATTACATGGGGGTGTGAAGGTGCTGATCAGCCACAACAAGCACCACAATGAGGGTGTTCCCAGCCACAGTTGCCACATAGATCACTAGGAACATCAGGAAGAGAAGAATTTGCAGGTCAGGGAGACCCCTGAATCCCAGGATAAATTCTGTGATAGACGTTTGATTTCTCCAGTCTGTGTCTGCCATGGGTTGAGTCTAGGAACAATCAAGCAAACTGTGAAATTGAATAGGAAGAACATAGAGCTGAAAGGTAATCAAGAGTCATGAAGTAATTCCATAAATATTCAGAAACTCCCCTCCCTCTCCTGGCTACCAGCTGAAATTTTAAGGCTCAATGTTGACTTCAGTCAAAGTGCAAGGAGTCTCAGGTTGACAACAGATCTTTTGTATCCATGTAGACCACCCTCTGCCATATCAGAGCAATAACTAATATAATTGTCCATATCTCTGGTAGCTGAATACTGATAATCAGATCAGTCTCTTTCTTTATCTCCAATTGTATCCCATCTAGTGACATACTGAAGCTTTACAATGATGCTTAAATGCAGTAGTTCACTTCTGGCAATTGCCAGAATCATGCCATGACTTAGGAGTCAAAATCAATAAATACATCAACTAAAATGTTGAACTGAGATTTCCATTGCAGTATATTTTCCTTAGGCATCGAACTTCTGTTAGAATTAATGGAAATTAATCTAACAATGTTTCCTGGTATATTCAGCATTTCAATGTCCTGTAAGAGACGGAATAATTTGCACCCCCCTCACAAGAGATCAGTTTATGCCATAAATTTATGAAGTGGAGTAAATTCTCCCTTAGTTCCTGTGGAGGTGATGGTGACATGGTAAGGGACTGGCAATGCCTTTTCTGTTTCCTGACGTTCATTATGTAACAGTAATAAAATACAGCTCTTTGGAAGTTGGATGTTAGGAAGAGAAAAAACTAGGCTGATGTAAAACCCTAAATGGGGAGTGACCCTCCCCATGCCATAATGATTGTGGGATGATATCACAAGAACAAGAAAAGCACTGGGGGGGTGAGAAGATGCTGTCCCTGAACTCGGAGTCTAGAAACAATCTGGCATGTGTCATCCCGGCTAGTAAGACTCCATCAGCATTTGCCACCCCATTGGGGCACATAGTGAGCCAGATTCTCAACTCATGTAAATCAAGGTAGCTCCATTTGTGTCATCAGGGCAGATCCCCAACTGAGGACCCGTGACAAGACATGGATCTCACGCTCCATCGTTGTGAAATGGTGCTATGAACGCTGACTGGCACTGCTGTGGAAAGGTGAGGCTAAAACTGCTAATATTCACCTGAAGAAGAGCTCTGTGTAGCTCAAAAGCTATTCTCCTCTACCAACAGGAGTTAGTGCAATATAAGATATTACCTCACCACCTTGTCCAGCTAATATTCACAAAGCACATTCATGCCTCTGTTTGGTGGTGGTATAAAAATACAGTCAGGAAAATGGTGCTCACCTGTAACCACAGAACAGCCCAAGCTTGAAGCGATGAGCTCTTATTTCTCAGGGCTTGGCCACCAGGACGTAGGTTCATCAGCTAAGGTTCTTGTCTCTCCCCTTTCTGAAGAAACTGGATTTTCTCATTGAAGAGACCTGAAGTTACCTGAAGGGATGAGCAAGTGCTTTTGATCTACCTTTGGAAAAGGAGCTTCCCCTTCTATTTACAAAGTGTAAATGCTGCCTCATATTTGTATTAAGTCTTCACGCTTTTTAATATAGTCCCACTTCAGCGTTGACAATGACCAATGGGACTTGTACAGCATGACTTCTATAATTGTAACTTTTTTTAAGTCTAATGAACCTATGTGTCAAATATTTGAGATCATGAACAAACACCAGCTTACATTTTTGGGAGATGCCTATCCAAGGTGATGGCCTTTTATATGGGCAGCTATTTTCAGAAATGCCCACTAGATGGCAGCATATATTGAATATTATTAAAGGGGTGGTGTAAGTACATTATATCACCCTTACAACATGCTTTCACTTAGGCCTGGTCTACACTACGACTTTAATTCGGATTTAGCTGCTTTAATTCGAATTAACGCTTGACCCGTCCACACAACGAAGCCATTTAATTCGAATTAAAGAGCCCTTTAATTTGATTTCTGTACTCCTCCTCGACGAGAGGAGTAGCGTCAAAATCGGTATTGTTAATCCGAATTAAGGTTAGTGTGGCCGCAATTCGATGTTATTGGCAATTCAATGTTATTGGCTACCCACAATGCAACGCTCTGGAAATCGATGCTACTACGGTAGCTTGGACGCACACCACCGAATTAATGGTGCCTAGTGTGGCCGAATACATTCGAATTTATAAAATCGGTTTCCTAAATTCGAATTATATAAATTCGGATTAATCCCGTAGTGTAGACATACCCTCAGGGAAGAAAAACTAAATGCACAAATACAGAATGGGGGATAACTGGCTTGGCAGCAGCACTGCTGAGAAGTATCTGGGAGTTGTGGTGCATCACAACCTCAAGAGGAGTCAGCAATGCGATGCTGTTGCAAAAAAAGCAAATGCAATTTTAGGTTTCATTAACAGAGGCATAACATGCAAGTCTCGGGAGGTGATAGTACTGCTCTGCTTGACTCTGGTTAGGCCTCAGCTGGAGACTGTGACCAATTTTGGTCACCAGTGTATAGAAAGGATGTCGAGAAACTGGAAAGGATCCAGAGGTGAGCGACAAGGATGATCAAAGGGATGGAATGCAAGCCATATGAGGAAAGGCTGAAGGAACTCAGTATGTTTAGTTTGGAAAAGAGGAGATTAAGGGGAGACATGACAGCGGTCTTCAAATACTTGAAAAGCTGCCATAAAAAAAGTTGGAGAAAAGTTGTTTTCTCTTTTGCCACAGTGGGCAGGACAAGAGGCAATGGGTTCAAACTGCAGCATAGCAGATTTAAATTAAATCTCAGGAAAAACTTCCTAAGTGTAAGAACAGTAGGACAATGGAACAGACCCCCTACGGAAGTCGTGGAATCTCCTTCACTGGAAGTTTTCTAAAGGAGGCTGGACAGCCATCAGTCTTGGATGGCTGAGACTCAACAAATCCTGCATCTTGGCAGGGGGTTAGACTAAATGACCCTTGAGGTCCCTTCTAACCCAATGGTTCTATGCTGCCACCTAGTGGCTATTTTACAGTATAACTTTCCCATTATTTTGTTGGCTACTGAAATCTATTGGTCACTAGTCAGTATTTCTGACACCACCACCCCCCTTTCATTTCCTCTAATCTGCATCCATCTAATGTCCATTTCCCAGCATGACTGTTACTCTGGTCTCCTCTAGTGGATTCTTCTTGCTATAGCTGCCTCTTTCCCATTTTTGACTCTGTCACCTGGTGTACATTATGTAGTATAACAGCCCATTTCTCAATCCGTAACATCTCCTACTGTCCCCCATTCATTACAAAGCACAGAGTTCCTTTTCTCTTCAATGTTGTTTGCTCACCACTTATACAGTGTTATATAGCTTCACCTCCCTTTCCACTTCCCTCTGTTGGTCATTTGGCAACATACATTCTGCTTTCTTGCCCTTCCACTTCGGCTGCTGTCCATTGGGCTGCACCTTTCCCATTCCTCTGCCCTCTAGTGGTCCTACATAGCATAACTGCATCTTCCCTCATTTCTTACCTATTGCTAGGTGTTCACTGTTCAAAATTTTAACCATTGGGAACGAAATCACACAACAGCATAATTGCAACATTAGTGACCACAACTACACATACAACATTAGTGGGTCTCAAAGGTTTAGCAGCGGTTTACCATTAATTCAGTGCATTTCTGCTGCTGGGAAGTCTGTTTCCAGTGGAAATACATAGATTGAAGCTACAGTGACAGCAGCCCAGTGGTTCTCCAGGCTGAGATTCTAGGAGGCGTCTAAGTGAGATAGGCATCCAAATCCTTTTGAAATGGGAGATGAACGCTTAACTCTGTTAGGTCACTTGGAAAATCCTTTTCGCAGTGCTGAAGTCCTGCAGTTCTCACTGGTGCCCAGCTCCCCTGCCTCTGGCCGAGTCCTGACGTGCTCACAGTGGCTGAGCCAGCACTGCCGTGTTTGGCACCACAGGAGTTCTGCTCGTTGCTAGGCGGTAGCCACTTCCTCTCACCATAGGCTGTGTCATGCCCCGCGGAGGGGGCCCTGCATGCAGTAGATATGTCCAAGACACCTTGGGCAGGCTGGACACCGTGTCGTGAGAACTAGCCCTCTTGGGACATGCACTCATTCCAGTGAGTTTTGGGGACACTCATTGTAACAGGTCCCCACCCTTTCGACTGCTCTGTGCAATTGGTGGCAGCAGAGCAGCTCGTGCCCTGCAGGGCCACATGTAGAGCCCCTCGTCAGTGACCATTTGACAGACCCGATAGCAGAAATGGCCTCAGTTCTATGGGTGCCCTGGCAAAGCCCCAGCTGGGTCTGGACAGTCCCAGTGTCCCTGGCTTGTGAGTCTACCTCTTTGTTTGCACAACCTCCCCGCCTCCAAGGGCCCAGTGAGCCTGGTCCTGGTGCTTTGTTGGAGCTAGTCACAGCCAGGTGTAGCCCAGGTAAGAGCTATAAAGCTGTTCCTGGTGACGTGTCCAGAGGTCACTGCTGGGGCCTGGCTGTTTGCATCTGGCCTCTGTGAGTGTAATGAAGGTGGTTGTTTTGCAGCGGGGTATGGTGGGGATGGAATTAGGCACAATTTCAGAGGTGGCAGATTTCCTAGGCTTATAACCCCACAAAGGCTGTGCCAAGAGTTTGGACAATAAAAATACTAACAATTATTTTGATAATAATGGCTTTTTTACAGATATTAAAAAATTGGTTAAAATTGTCTCCATTGCTCCTGGTGCCCAGTTGAAAACTCCATGATGGGAACATAGTTTTGGCCACCTCCCTCCCTGGTCCTTCCACTTAGATGAGTGCTGTGATTTTCAATGTGAGTTTTCAACTTAATTTTAATGGGGCTATGTGACGGGACCCCCGGTGTACAACTTGGAGCTGTGGGACCGCTATGCCCCCTTATCTCTCCAGCCTGGTCTGTCTCTCATGATGCTTTAATAGTGAGAAGCAGCAATCTTCTCTCCCTCTCCCCTCAGTTGCTGTTATCACTCGGTCACCAGCATACACAGACACACTCAACTGAGTTGCATGAATGCTCTCCAACCCATTCATGAACTATACAGACGTAGACACCAGCAAATCCCCCCAGCCTGGCACCCCCAGAAATGTATCAGATTTTAAGTGATTATAAGTGTTAGGTAACTATCTCTGACCCTTATGCCTAAGAAATAAAAAGGAAACATACATTCTAAATCCTAATCTTTATGAGACTCAGTACGATTTGATTCAAACAGCTTTTCTCACCCCACTGGTGCTGCAGCCAGGTTACAGTTCTTAATACACAGGCTGAATTCCCTTCTCAGCCTGGGACCAACCTCCCCAGTTCAAACTCTCTGTCTTCCCAGCATTCTTGTTGCCTCCAGAATAGGTGGGGGAGGAGAGAGGTGGTCTCATGATGCCACTGTCACTTATTTTATACTCTCAATTCATGTCCCTGGAAAAATACTGGTCCAGACATGACCTGGTGGGCCTTGCTGAGTCACAGAGTTCAGCAATTCCCATTGTGCGGTGCTTGCGCAACAGAATTATGAATCTCTTGTTTACAATTCCCCTGCTGGTCAATGGCTGGTGACGGTCATTTAACGCTCGCCTGGGTGTGGGTCAGCTCCTGTGTTGTCACTGAAGAACTAACAGTGGTCGACTCCCAGACTCCCAACATAAATCAAGGTATCTTCATTTGTGTCAGTGGGGCAGATCCCCAACTGAGGACCCAACTCGGAGTCTAGAAACAATCTGGCATGTGTCATCCCGGTTAGTAAGACTCCATCAGCATTTGCCACCCCATTGGGGCACATAGTGAGCCAGATTCTCAACTCATGTAAATCAAGGTAGCTCCATTTGTGTCATCAGGGCAGATCCCCAACTGAAGACCCGTGACAAGACATGGATCTCACGCTCCATCTCTGTGAGGTGGTGCTATGAATACTGACTGGCACTGCTGTGGGAAGGTGAGGATAAAACTACTTATATTCATCAGAAGAAGAGCTCTATGTAGCTGAAAAGCTTCTCTTGTTCACCAACAGAAGCTGGTCCAATAAAAGATATTACCTTGCCTGCCTCGTCCCTCTAATATTCACAAAGCACATTCATGCCTCTGTTTGGCAGTGGTATAGAAATAGAGTCAGGAAGATGGTGCTCACCTGTAACCACAGCACAGCCCAAGCTTGAAGCGATGAGCTCCTATTTCTCAGGTCTTGACTGCCAGGATTCAGGATCCTCAGCTGAGTTTCTTGTGTCTCCTCTTTCTGCAGAAACTGGATTTTCTCAGTGAAGAGACCTGCAGTTACCTGAAGGAATGAGCAGGTACATTTGATCTACCTTTGGAAAATGAGCTTCCCCTTCAATTTAAAAAGTGTAAATGCTGCCTCATATTTATATTCAGTCTTCAAACTTTTTTATAAGGTCCTGCTTCAACCTTTCTCCGACTTGGTTCATTTTGTGTCTCCAAAGCTTTGTAGCTAACAATGCCCAATGGGACTTGTACAGTGTGCCTTGTATAATTGCATCTTTTTAAAAGTCTAATTATCCATTGTGGAAAATATTTGAGATTGTGATTAATCATCAGCTTACATTTTTGGGAGATGCCTGTCCAAGATGATGGCCTCTTATAATATACTTGCAGTACCCCATTATTAACATTAAATATATGCTGCCATCTAGTGGGCATTTCTGAAAATAGCTGCCCATATATAATCCTTTCAACATGCTGCCACCGAATGGCCATTTAACTTCCTGCCCCACCCCCTCCACACACATGAAAGAGAAAGGAGGAGATCTGGAAGCCTACTTTCGCCGTCTCCAACTCAAGGAATATTTTCAACACACCCCTGAACAGCACAGTGATCCACAGAAACTCTCCTACCAACACTACAAGAAGAAGAATTTTGCATGGACTCCTCCTGACGGTCGTAATGACAAACTGGACTTCTACATAGAGTGCTTCCGCAGATGTGCACAGGCTGAAATTGTGAAGAAACAGCATCACTTACCTCATAACCTCAGCCGTACAGAACACAAGGCCATCCACAGCCTCAGAAACAACTCTGACATTATAATCAAAGGGGCTGACAAAGGAGGTGCTGTAGTCATCATGAACAGGTCGGATTATGAACAGGAGGCTGCCAGGCAACTCTCCAACACCACATTCTACAGGTCACTATTCTACAATCCCACTGAGGAGTATCAAAGAAACGGCACCATCTACTCAACAAACTCCCTGCTACAGCATGGGAACAAATCTACACAGACACACCCCTAGAGCCCCGACCAGGAGTATTCTATCTGCTACCCAAGATCCATAAACCTGGAAACCCTGGACATCCCATCATCTCAGGCATTGGCACTCTTACAGCAGGATTTTCTCGCTATTTGGACTCTTTCCTCAGACCCTACGCTACCAGCACTCCTAGCTATCTTTGAGAAACCACCGACTTCCTGAGAAAACTACAATGCATTGGTGATCTTCCCGAAAACACCATCCTGGCCACCATGGATGTACAAGCTGTCAGGAACAGTATCCCTGATGGGCCTACAGCACACCTGGTGGCTGAGCTTCATAACTTTGTCCTCACCCACAACCATTTCAGATTTGGGGACAACTTATACCTTCAAGTCAGTGGGACTGCTATGGGTACTCACATGGCCGCACAGTATGCCAACATTTTGATGGCTGACTTAAAACAACGCTTCCTCAGCTTTTGACCCCTAGCACCCCTCCTCTACTTGTTCTACATTGATGACATCTTCATCATCTGGACCGACGGGAAGGAGGCCCTTGAAGAATTCCACCTGGATTTCAACAATTTCCACCCCACCATCAACCTCAGCCTGGACCAGTCCACACAAGAGATCCACTTCCTGGACAGTACTGTGCAAATAAGTGATAGTCACATAAACACCATCCTATACCGGAAACCTACTTACTGCTATACTTACCTACATGCAGCTTTCATCCATGACACATCACACGATCCATTTTGTACAGCCAAGTCCTAAGTTACAATCGTATTTGCGCCAATCCCTCAGACAGAGACAAACACCTACAAGTTCTTAAAACTACAATACCCACCTGGGGAAGTGAGGAAACAGATTTCCAGAATGAGATGAGTACCCAGAAGTTACCTACCACAAGACAGGCTCAACAAGGAAAATAAGAGAACACCACTGGCCACCACGGACAGCCCCAGCTAAAACCTCTCCAGCACATCATCAACCATCTTCAACCTATCCTGGAAACCCGATCCCTCACTCTCACAGAGCTTGGGAGACAAGCCAGTCCTCGCTTAAAGACAGCCCGCCAACCTGAAGCAAATACTCACCAGCAACTATACACCACACCACAGGAACACCAACCCGGGAACCAATCCCTGTAGCAAACCTCGTTGCCTACTCTGTCTCCATATCTACTCTAGTGACATCTTCTTAGGACCCAATCACATGATGAGCCACACCCTCAGGGGCTCATTAACCTCCACATCTACTAATGTAATATATGACATTACGTGCCAGCAATGCCCCTCTGCCATGTACACTGGCCAAACAGCTCAGTCTCTACATAAAAGAATAAATGGTTACAGATCAGACATCAGGAATGGTAACATACTAAAACCAGTAGGGGAACACTTCAGTCTTCCTGGATATTCAATAAGAGATTTAAAAGTAGCCATCCTGCAACAAAAAAACTTCAAAAACAGACTTCAAAGAGAAATTGCAGAGCTACAAATCATTTGCAAACTTAACAGCATTAATTTGGGCTTGAACAGGGACTGGGAGTGGCTGGCTCACTACAAAAGCAATGTTCCCTCTCTGGGTATTGATACCTCCTCATCAATTATTGGGAGTGGACCACATCCACCCAGATTGAATTGGCCTTGTCAAGACTGGTTCTCCACTTGTAAGGTAACTCCCTTCTCTTCATGTGCCAGTATATTCATGCTTGTATCTATAAATTTCACTCAATGCATCTGAAGAAGTGGTTTTTTACCCACAAAAGCTTATGTCCAAATAAATCTGTTAGTTTTTAAGGTGGCACTGGACTCCTCATTGTTTTTGTGGATACAGACGAACACGGCTACCCCTCTGACATTTAACAGTATAACTTTCCCATTATTGTGTTGGTTACTGAAATCTGTTGTCACTAGTCAATATTTCTGACACCCCCTCCCATTCCCTCTACTCTGCTGCCATCTAGTGGTCATTTCCCAGCACAACAGTCGGATTATTAATGGATTATTCTATTGCTGCCTCTTTCCAGTTCTTGACTCATGTCACCTGCTGGCCATTATTTAGAAAACTGCCCACTTCTGACTCTGGAACATCTGCTACTATCCATAGTTCGTTACATACACAGAGGTCCTTATCTCTTCAGGGTCCTTTCCTCACCACTTATACAGCGTTATACAGCTTCACCTCCCTTTTCTCGTCCCTCGGGTGGTCATTTGGCAACATAATTTCTCCTTTCTTGCCCTTCCGCTTTGGCTGCTATCCGTTGGCCATTGGTCAGCAGGGCTGCAACTTTCCCATTCCTCTGCCCTCTAGTGACCCTAGAGAGCATAATCACATCTTTCTTCATTTCTTACCTACTGCTAGGTGTGCGCCGCTCCAAATTATAGCCACTGAGAACCAAATCGTACAACAGCATGTTTGCAACATTAGTGGCTACAATAGCACCTACAACAACAGCAGCAGCCCTCAAAGGTTCAGCAGGGGTGTCCAATCATTCTGTTTCCAATGGAAATGCATAGATTGAACCTACTGAAATAGAATCCCAGCGGCTCTTCAGGCTGAGATTCTCAGAGGCGTCTAAGGGTGTTAAATGCCCAACTCCCATTTCACAGGGATTTGGGTGCGTAACTCCATTAGGGCCCTTGGAAAATCCTTCCCGCAGTGCTGAAGTCCTTCTGTTCTCACCGGTGTCCACCTCCCCTGCCGCTGGCCAAGCCCTGACATGCTCCCAGTGACTGAGCCAGCACTGCCATTTTGGCATCACAAGAGTTCTGCCCATTGGTAGGTGATAGCCGCTTCATCTCACCATAGGTTGCCTCACGCCCCAAGGGGAGGGCCCTGCGTGAAGCGGAGCTGTCTAAGGCACTTAGGACTGGCTAGGCATCGTACGCTGCGAATTACCCCTCTTGGGACGGGAACTTGTTGCAGTCAGTTCTGGGAACGCTCAACGTAACAAGTCGCCTCCCTTTGAACTGCTCTGTGCCGTTGGCAGCAGCAGAGCAGCTTCTGCCCTGCAGGAGCACATGCAAAGTCCCTCCTCGGTGCCCGTTTGACAGACCCGACCCCAGGAATAGCCTCAGTTCTACATGTGCCCTGGCAACCCCCCAGCTGGGTCTGGACAATCCGAGTGGCCCTGGCTTGTGAGTCTACCGCTTTGTTTGCCCAACCTCCCAGCTTCCAAGGGCCTGGTGAGCCTGGTGCTGGTGCTTTGCCGGAGCTGGTCACAGCCAGGCTTGCCCAGGTAAGAGCTATAAAGCTGCTCCTGGTGAAGTGTCCAGAGGTCACTGCTGGGGCCTGGCTGTTTACATCCAGTATGTGTGAGCACAGTGAAGATGGTGGATTTGCAGATGCATATGATGGCAATAAGCACAATTTCTGGGGTGGCAGATTTCCCAGGCTTGCGTCCCCATCTCTGCTGTACCAGAGTTAGTATTTTTGTTGTCCATAACATTTATTTTGATCAGAAATGGCTTTTTTATGGAAATAAAAAATTGGTTAATTTTGTCTCCACTCCATCTGGTGCCCAGTTAGAAAGTCTATGATGAGACAATGTTTATGGCCACCTCCCTCCCTGGTTAGATGGACAACACTGACCTGAACTCTGTTTGGATTCTCCATTTTGTCCTTAGGGACATAAGAAACAACTTGTAGCTACAAACATGACAAAGTCATCCTGTCACAGGATCCACAGGTCCGGTGTTCTTGAACGGCTCTGGAAGAGACCCTGGGAGGACCCCTTCAGTGTGTCAGCCCCCTTAGGGTCATACTCTCACTAGGGTATACCTCTTGGCTTCACCGCCTCCTGGTACCCAACTTTGGAGCCTTCAGCACCCCTGCTTCTCACCATGAGCTCCCCTCAGCAAGTCCACCCTTGCACAACCAAATGGAGCAATGCACCCCCAAATTCCTGGCTCTGGAATGACTCTCAGCAGTGTTGTAAAAGCAGGTAGGGGAGGTTATTAGATGTCTGGAACACAGCATAGAAAGTCCTTAGTTAATGTAGAGAACAGAAACTTAGAGCGTAGTCCATTTGGGTCAGTCCCCACCCTCCTTTAGTCCCTGTCCAGAAGCTTCTCCCCTGCCTCCAGAAACCCATGCTTAAGAACCCCACCTGGCCCCTCCCCAGTCCTTTGTCCTCCACCTGCTGACACCCGGCTGGCTTCCTAGGGCGGCTAGGCCATCCATGATTGTTTGTTGCTAGGTGCCAAATATCCAGGCAATTGTAGTGGCCATTGTCTTCTGAGACTCTCCATGGGTATGGGGCTTAGGCCCCAGGCAGCTAGGCATCGGTGACGCCTGTGTCTCTTTGTCTCTTCAAAGAGTAAACAGCCCTTCCCCCGTCACACTCTGTACCTTGGGGGAGCACCCTGTAAACCCCATATTCATCAATGGTATATAATAGTGATTCTTCATGTAAAGCATGCCATGAAAGGTATCATGGAAAAGGTTATGATCAGCTGAAAACCACTGTTCTACCGAATTATGTGTAGCATGAGTGCATATGAAATTATAAGATTGTGCTGTATGATTATCATTGAAATATGCATGCTGTAAGTTTGGGTGTAGCCCCGAAACCAACTCACAGAGAGCGACAAAGGAAATGGTTAGCGACCAGGCAGGCATTGATGATCATTGGAATCTATTGTCCGGCAAGGCAGGGACGAACCCAATGACTCACATGGCAAAAGACCACACCAGGGAATTACTCAACCCTGTGAGTCAGCAATGTCGTTCCTCCCCCCCCCCCACCCCCCCGGCCAGACATGCTTGGACTTGTCTTCCAGAGCACATAGCTAAGATATAAAATGGAACACAGGGGCACCAAAGTTTGTCCTTTCTCCTCCCCCACTTAGACTGAAGGCAATGGGAATGCTGGAGCTGGGGAGACTGGTCCCAGTCTAGGAAGGAAGTCTATGTAAGAAAGACTGTCCCCAACCTGCAATAGCAGTAGGGTGAAAAAAACTGCTTAAACTAGATATTGTCTAAGTCTAACCAGGTTGAGCATCTAGACCAGGGGTGGCCAACCTGTGGCTCCAGAGCCACATGCGGCTCTTCAGAAGTTAATAGGTGGCGCCTTGTATACGCACGGACTCTGGGGCTGCAGCTACAGGTGCCAACTTTCCAATTGCCAGGGAGTGATCACTGCTCAACCCCTGGCTCTGCCACAGGCCCTGACCCCACTCCACCCCTTCCCACCCCCTCCCCTGAGCCTGCTGTGCCCTCGCTCCTCCCGTCCCCCTGCCCCGAGCCTCCTGCACGCCATGAAACAGCTGATCAGGAGGTGCGGGGACAGAGGGGGAGGCACTGATTGGTGGGGCTGTCGGTGCACGGGAGGCGCTGGGAGCGTGATGTGGGAGAGAGCAGATGGGGAGTTGCTGATGTATTACTGTGGCTGTTTGGCAATATACATTTGTAAATTCTGGCTCCTTCTCAACTCAGGTTGGCCACCCCGATCTAGGCTGCATGCTTATCTTTTATTTTCTTTTGGTAACTTATCTGAACTTTTTGCCTATCACTTATAACCTCTTAAAATCTTTTGTGGTCAATAAACTTTCTTTTATGTTTTTCTGAAGTGTTTGGTAAATCTGCTCAGGTAACAAGGGCTGTGCATGTCCACTTTCCCTTGAAGTAAGTGGTGAATCAATTAATAAATTTGAATTGTTCAAGAAAGGATCTTGAACAGTGCAGGACAGTATATTCCTGAGGTACACGACTGGGAGCTGGGTGGATCTGGTTGGTGCCTTTCTCTGTGAGATTTCATGAGTGACTCTGGGAGTACTCAGACAAGCTACGTGCATGTGGGGCTTCACATGCTGCTGGACTGAGTGATAACAGCACCTGGAGGGGTTTGCTGCTTGTCACTAGCACAGCATTGTGAGAGACACCCCAGGCTAGTGAGTTCAAGGGGCACAGCTGTCCCACAGTTCCAGATCATCCCCCCACCTAGTTAAATATTCAACACATAGCGGAAACTGAGGCACACAACATATTCATACAAAACATTATGAAAAATTCCCACTTCGTCACATCTCTTCCCCCTTCGAGACTGAACCGAGCGGGGTCACTTCAGCCAGTTACCTGGGGAAATTCAGGTACCCCTTTCCATGAGAAAGCATCTGCCATAAGATTTGCACTCCCATTAACATGAATCACTTCCATATAATAATCCTAGAGGATCAGACTCCATCTCAAAAACATGGCATTAGCCCCTTTCATTTGATGCAGCCATGTCAGGGGAGAGTGGTCAATATTCACAGTAAAGTGCCCCCCAAATAGATGTGGCTGCAACTTTTTAAGAGCCCACACCATGGCGAGGCTTTCCTTCTCTATGATGGCCTATTTCTGCTCCTGGGGAAATCATTTCTTGCTCAGGTAAACAATCGGGTGTCTCTCCCTCAGCTTGCATCAGCACCGCACAGCCCTGTGTCTGAGGCATCTGGGAACACCAGGAAGGAATTACCAAAACCAGGCCCTGGCTTAGAGCCTCCTTCAGGGCAGGGACAGTGCTCTGTCCAGACCACTTTGTCCGGCTTGCCATTCCTACATCGTTCAGTGATGGGGGCTGCCAAGGTGATAAAATGGGGTACAAACCTCTGGTAGTGCCCTGCCATCACAATAACGGCCTGTGCCTGTTTCTTCATTTGGGGAATGGGCCAATCTCTGATCGCCTCCACCTTGGCAGGCTCTGGCCTTATGTGGCCGCTCCCCACCTTGTGGCCCAGGTACGACACCTCAGCCTTCCCCCTTTACACTTTTCAACCTTTACAGTTAGTCCTGCCTCCTAGAGGTGACCCAGCATCCTCTTCACCTGGGACATGTGTTCCTCCAAGATCTGACTAAAGACACAGATGTCATCAATGAACGACAGGGCAAAGATCTCCATCCCATCAGCAATTGATCCACCAGGTGGTATGGAATGTGGCAGCCTTGAGGCTGAAAGGTAGGACCAGGAACTCAAAGAGCCCTATTGGGGTGGTGAAGGCAGATTTCAGCCTGGTGTTTGGGTCCATAGGCACCTGCCAATAGCCCTTGGTGAGATCCACAGTAGTGAGGTAACATCCCCCTCTAACTTGTCCAGGATCTCATCAGGCCTAGGCATGGGTAGGCATCGGACATGGTGATGGCATTAAGCTTCTGACAGTTTACACAGAATCTGAATGATCCATCCTTCTTCGGTACCAGCACCACGGGTGAGGCGCATGGGCTGGTGGACAGCTGGATCGCCCCTAAGGCCAGCATGTCTCTCATTTCTCTCTCCCAGTTCCTGGACTGTTTTCCCAGTGACTCTGAATGGGGAAAACCGGATGGGAGGGTTGCCTTCCGTCTCCACCCAGTGGACATCCATGTTAGTGAACCCAGGCCTGCTAGGGAACAGCGGCTGGTGATAACACAGCACCACTCTGATTTGTGCCTGCTGGGCAGGGGTTAGCTGGTCAGAGAGGGGAATTGATTCCAGTGGGAGCCCGGCTCCTGTCTCAGAGAAGAGATCCACCAGGGGATCTCCCCCCTTCTCCTCCCCTGCCCATATATGGCCAGCACCTAACCTCTCCCTATCAAAGTATGGCTCCATCATGTTGCCATGGTACCCTCGGTGGCTGTGAGCCCGGTTGGGTATCTCCACCACATAGCTCACCTCATTCCGCTGCTTGATGGCCTCAAAGGGCCCATCCCAGGCAGCCTGGAGATTCTTATGCTTATTCTTCTGCATGGAGATGAGAACCATCCCCTGGTTCCGGGTGCCATAGGAGCAGGCACGCAGTGAGCGGTTGCACCCAACCTCCTGTTTCCCTTGGGCCTGGGCTAGGTTCTCCCTGGCCAAACCCATGAGCTCAGTGAGCCTCTCTCGAAAAGACAGCACATACTCCACCAGCAAGTCCCCATCAGAGGAGCCCTTCCACCTCCCATTCATCCCTCAAGTCCCAGGGTCCCCTCATCCTCCTCCCATACAGCAACTCGAAAGGGGAAAACCCTGCACATTTCTGAGGCATTTCTCTGTATGTGAAGAGCAGGTGGGGTAAATACTTGTCCCAGTCCTGCGGATGTTGGTCCATAAAAGTCCTCAGCATCTTCTTCAGGGTCCCATTAAACCATTCCACCAGTCCGTTGGACTGAGGGTGATATACAGAGGCCCTGGTGTGCCGAACCCCACATTTCACCCACAAGCACCAGAGCACGGCTGACATGAAATTGGAACCCTGGTCTGTAAGGACCTCTCTGGGGAACCCCAGCATGCTGAAAATGGTCAGCAGCGCATCTGCCATGGTGTCTGCCTTGCTGGAGGACAGATGCACACCTTGGGGTAGCGGGTAGTGAAATCTACCACCAACAGTATGTATTTCTTCCCTGACTGGGTCTCCTTGCCCCCACTATGTCCACAGCCACCTTGTGAAAAGGTTGCTCTCTGATGGGCAAGGGCCACAAGGCTGCTTTACATTTAAACTGGGGCAACAATTTGGAATCTAGGGGCATGTCTACACTACAAAATTAGGTCGATTTTATAGAAGTCGATCTTTAGTAACTAATTTTATATGGTTGATCGTGCATGTCCCCACTAAGCACAGTAGGTTGATGGAGTGAGTCCTCAATACCGTGGCTAGCATCAACTCACGGAGTGGTGCACTGTGGGTAACTCTCCCACAGTCCCTGCTGCCCATTGGAATTCTGGGTTAAGCTCCCAGTGCCTGATGGGGCAAAAGCATTGCCACAGGTGGTTTTGGGTACATGTCGTCAGTCTCCCCTGCCTTCCTCCCTCCCTCCTTGAAAGCAATGGCAAACAATCATTTTGTGCCTTTTTTCCTGGGTTATCCGTGAAGACGCAATAGCACGGCAAGCATGGAGCCCGTTCAGATGTACACTGCTTTTGTGAGCATTGCAAACACCTCATGCATTATCCTACAGTATGTGCAGAGCCTAGCTAGGAGCCGCCAGCACTAGGAAGATTGTGAGGAGGACATGGACACAGATGCTCCTGAAAGCACGGGATGTGGCAATTGGAATATCATGGCAGCATTGGGGCATGTTGATACAGTGGAACACCGATTCTGCACCCGGCAAACAAGCACAGACTGCTGGGACCGCATAGTGTTGCAGGTATGGGATGATTCCCCGTGGCTGCGAAACTTTTGCATGTGTAAGGCCACTTTCATGGAACTTTGTGAGTTGCTTTCCCCCACCCTGAAGCACAGGAATACCAAGATGAGACCTGCCCTGGTAGTTGAGAAGCGAGTGGTGATAGCCCTGTGGAAGCTTGCAATGCCTAACTGCTACTGGGCAGTCGGGAATCAATTCAGAGTGGGTAAATCTACCGTGGGGGTTGCTGTGATCCAACTAGCCAGGGCAATCAATACCCTTCTGCTAAAAAGGGTAGTGACTCTGGGAAATGTGCAGGTTATAGTGGATGGTTTTGCTGCAATGGGTTTCCCTAACTGTGGTGAGGCGATAGACGGAACACATATCCCTATCTTGGCACCGGACCACTTTGCCAAACAGTACATAAACCACAAGGGGTATTTCTCAATGGTGCTGCAAGCACTGGTGGATCACAAGGGCCGTTTCACCGACATGAACATAGGATGGTTGGTAAAGGTGCATGATGAACTCTGGGCTGTTCGGAAACCTGCAAGAAGGGACTTTCTTCCCAGACCAGAAAATTACCATTTTGGGTGTTGAAATGCCAATAGTTATCCTTGGGGACCCAGCCTACCCCTTGCTCCCATGGCTCATGAAGCCGTACACAGGCAGCCTGGACAGCAGTAAGGAGCAGTTGAACTATAGGCTGAGCAAGTGCAGAATGGTGGTAGAATGTGACTTTGGACTTTTAAAGGGGCGCTGGCACAGTTTGCTGAGTAGGTTAGAACTCAGTGAAAGCAACATTCCCATTGTTATTGCTGCCCCAAGCAGTGAAGAAAAAAAGAAGGGTCTTTATTTCCTGTGCCAACTGTGGTCGAAGGGCGGGAGGGGGATTGGTTTTCAGGGAAGTACATTCACCAAAGGGGTTGGGTTTCCATCAAGGGCAAACAAACACAACTGTCACACCATAGCCTGGTCAGTCATGAAACTGTTTTTCAAAGCCTCTCTGATGTGCAGGCTGCTTTGGTGTGCTCTTCTAATTGCCCTGGTGTCTGGCTGTTCAAAATTGGCTGCCCGGTGATCTGCCTCAACCTCCCACCCCGCCATAAACATCTCCCCCTTACTCTCACAGATATTATGGAGCACACAGCAGGCAGCAATAATGATGGGAATATTGGTTTCGCTGAGATCTAACCGAGTCAGTAGACTGCACCAGCGTACTTTTAAATGTCCAAAGGCACATTCTACCACCATTATGCTCTTGCTCAGCCTATTGTTAAACTGCTCCTTACTACTGTCCAGGCTTCATGAGCCATGGAAGCAAGGAGTAGGCTGGAGTAGGTGCGACCGCGCAGTACTGCCGACTGGGAGAGAAGCCTGAGGCAGAAGCCTCCAGCTGGCATGATATTCCAGGCAGGACTGAATCTCCATTAGACAAAACTTAAAGAAGAGAATGACCTGGAGTCATTCCCATTTTTGTCCAGGTGCCCCCGACCAACCTAACAGACGTCGGCCAGGAGCACCCATGGGATGACGACGACGGCTAGCAGTTGTATTGTACCGTCTGCCGTCCGCAAGGCAAGGCAAGGGGATGCTGCTGTAGCACTACAGTACCACATCTGCCAGCAGCACCCAGGAGACATACGGTGACAGTGAGCTGAGCGGGCTCCATGGTTGCCGTGGTATGTCGTCTGCAAGGGTAACCCAGGAAAAAAGGTGAGAAACATTGTTTTGCCGTTGCTTTCACAGAGGGACGGAGGGAGGGAGGGAGGGGGGGCCTGACGACAGAACCACCAGGAACAATGTTTTTGCCCCATCAGGCATTGGGAGCTCAACCTAGAATTCCAATGGGCGGCAGAGACTGTGGGAACTGTGGGATAGCTACCCACAGTGCAACGCTCTGAAAGTCGAAGCTAGCCTCGGTACTGTGGACGCACACCGCTGACTTAATGCGCTTAGTGGGGACACACACAATCGACTGTATCAAATAGATTTCTAAAAATTCAACTTCTATTAAATCGACCTAATTTCGTACTGTAGACATACTCTTAGGGTAGAAAAAACAAATGCACAAATGCAGAATGGGGGATAACTGGCTTGGCAGCAGCACTGCTGAGAAGGATCTGGGAGCTGTGGTGGATCACAACCTCAACATGAGTCAGCAATGAGATGTTGCAAAAAAAGCAAATGCAATTTTAGGTTTCATTAACAGAGTCATAGCATGCAAGTCTCGGGAGGTGATAGTACCACTCTGCTCGGCTCTGGTTATGCCTGAGCTGGAGACTCTGTCCAGTTTTGGTCACCAATGTATAGAAAGGATGTAGAGAAACTGGAAAGGATCCAGAGATGAGCGACAAAGATGATCAAAGGGATGGAATGCAGCCATCTGAGCAAAGGCTGGAGGAACTGGGTATGTTTAGTTTGGAAAAGAGGAGATTAATGGGGGACATGATAGCAGTCTTCAAACCCTTGAA
Organism: Emys orbicularis; assembly: GCF_028017835.1. Taxonomy (NCBI): domain Eukaryota; kingdom Metazoa; phylum Chordata; order Testudines; family Emydidae; genus Emys; species Emys orbicularis. The sequence continues at coordinate 15,291,713 of NC_088695.1, read as the reverse complement.
AGGCTGCCATAAAAAAGAGAAAAGTTGTTCTCTCTTGCCATAGTGGGCAGGACAAGAGGCAATGGGTTCAACCTGCAGCACAGCAGATTTAGATGAAATCTCAGGAATCTCCATCACTGGAAGTTTTCAAAAGGAGGCTGGACAGCCATCGGTCTTGAATGGCTGAAACTCAACAAATCCTGTATCTTGGCAGGGGGTTAGACTAGATGACCCTTGCAGTCCCTTCTAACCCAATGGTTCTATGCTGCCACCTATTGGCCATTTTACAGTATAACTTTCCCATTATTTTATTGGCCACTGAAAATCTATTGGTCACTAGTCAGTATTTCTGACCACCCCCCTTTCATTTCCTCTATTCTGCTTCCATCTAATGTCGATTTCCCAGCATGACAGCCTGTTACTCTGCTCTCCTCTAGTGGATTTTTCTTCCTATAGCTGCCTCTTTCCCATTTTTGATTTTCATGTCACCTGGTGGACGTTATTTATTATAACAGCGCATAATAACTGCTACTATCCACAGTTCATTAAATAGCATAAAGTTCCTTCTCTCTTCAATGCTCTTTCTTCACCTTTTATATACCATTTTATAGCTTCACCTCCCTTTCCACTTCCCGCTGTTGGTCATTTGGGAACATCATTTCTGCTTTCTTGCCCTTCCACGTTGGCTACTGTCCACTGGGCTGCACCTTTCCCATTCCTCTGCCCTCTAGTGGCCCTACACAAAACTGCATCTTTCCTCGTTTCTTACCTATTGCTAGGTGTGCACTGTTTGAAATTATAACCATTGGGAACCAAATCACACAACAGCATGGAACATTAGTGGCTACAACTACACATACAACATTAACGGGTCTCAAAGGTTTAGCAGCGGTTTACGATTAATTCAGTGCATTTCTGTTGCTGCGGAATCTGTTTCCAGTGGAAATACATAGATTGAAGCTACAGTGACAGCAGCCCAGTGCCTCTACAGGCTGAGATTCCAGGAGGCATCTAAGGGAGTTAGGAACCCAAATCTTTTTGAAATGGGAGATGGACACTTAACTCTGTTAGGTCACTTAGAAAATCCTTCTGCAGTGCTGAAGTGCTGCAGTTCTCACTGGTGCCCAGCTCCCCTGCCTCTGGCCGAGTCCTGACGTGCTCACAGTGGCTGAGCCAGCACTGCCGTGTTTGGCACCACAGGAGTTCTGCTCGTTGCTAGGCAGTAGCCACCATAGGCTGTGTCATGCCCGGACCTGCATGTAGTAGAGCTGTCCAAGACACCTGGGGCTGGCTGGACACTGTGTCCTGAGAACGAGCCCTCTCGGGATGTGCGCTTGTTGCAGTGAGTTTTGGAGTCACTTGTTGTAACAAGTCCCCTCCCTTTGAACTGCTCTGTGCAGATGGTGGCAGCACAGCAGCTGTTGCCCTGCAGGGGCGCATGCAGAGCCCCTCGCCAATGACCATTTGACAGACCTGACCCCAGAAATGGCCTCAGTTCTAGAGGTGCCCAGGCAAACCCCCAGCTGGGTCTGGACAGTCCCAGTATCCCTGGCTTATAAGTTTACCTGTTTCTTTGCCCAAAATCCCTGCCTCCAAGGGCCCTGTGAGCCTGGTGCTGTTTCTTTGCCGGATCTGGACACAGCCAGGTTTAGCTCAGATAAGAGCTATAAAGCTATTTCTGTTCAAGTGTGCAGAGGTCACTGCTTGGGCCTCGCTGATTACATCCGGCCTGTGTGAGTGTAATGAACGTGGTTGATTTGCAGGTGGGTATGGTGGTATTGGAATTAGGCACAATTTCAGAAGTAGCAGATTTCCCAGACTTACGTCCCCGCATAGGCTGCACTAGGTGTTAGTATTTTTATTGTTCAAACATTTATTTTGATTAAAAATGGCTTTTTTTACAGATATAAAATTGCTTTACTCCTCCTGTTGCCCAGTTGAAAACTCCATAATGGGAACATGGTTTTGGCCGCCTTCCTTCCTGTCCTTCCACTTAGATGGACAACACTGAATGTTGAGATTTTGAATGGGAGTTTTCAACTTAATTTTTACGGGACTGTGTGACAGGACCCCCAGGGTACAACCTGGAGCTGTGGGACTGCTGTGCCCCCTTACTTCTCCAGCCTGGGCTGTCTCTCATGATGCTTTAATAGTAAGAAGCAGCAACCACCCCCTCCCCAGTTTCTGTTATCACTCAGTCACCAGCGTACACAGACACACTCAACTAAGTTGCATGAATGCTCTCCAAGCCACTCATGAACTATACAGAGGGAGACACCAGCAAATCCCCCCAGCCTTGCACCCCCAGAAATGTACCATCTTACACTGCTCAAGACCTTCTCTTGAACAATGCAAGCTCATTAATTAGTTCGCCAATTCGTCAAAGGATAGTGGACATGCACCAGCCCTTGTAATCTGAGCAGATTCCCCAAGCATTTTAGGAAACTCACTAGTTAAGATTAAACCTTAAATTAAGTTTCTTAACAACAGAAAGATAGTTACCTAACACTTATAATCACTTAAAATCTATCTCTTACCTTTATGCCTAAGAAATAAAAAGGAAACGCACATTCTAAATCCTAAAATTTTTCAGACTCAGTAAAATCTGAATCAAACAGCTTTTGTCACCCCACTGGATGTTGCAGCCAGGTTACAGTTCTTAATTCACAGGCTGAATTCCCTTCTGAGCCTGGTAAAAACTTCCCCAGTTCAAACTCTTTGTCTTCCCAGCATTCTTGTTGCCTCCAGAATAGGTGGGGGAGAAGAGAGGTGGTCTCATGATGCCACTGTCACTTATTTTATATTCTCAATTCATATTCCTGGAAAAATACTGGCCCAGACATGTCCTGGTGGGCCTTGCTGAGTCACAGTGTTGAGCAATTCCCATTGTGTGGGGCTTGCACAACTGTCTTTTCCAGAATTGTGAATCTCTTGTTTACAATTCCCCTGCTGGTCATTTGTTGGTGATGGTCGTTTAACACCCGCCTGGGTGTTGGTCAGCTCCTATGTTGTCACTGGAGAACTAACAGTGGGCGACTCCCAGACTCCCAAAATATTTCAATAAGAACCATATAACAAAATCTCATAATGCCATATACAATGATGATATATATATTTAGACAGAGCAATGAGTTTCAGCTGCTCATGGCCTTTCATAGAATACCTTACAAGGCATGCTTTTTAAGATATACCACCACCACATACAAAAGATGAATAGGGGGGGATTACAGGGTGCTACTTTGAGGTACAGTGCATCACAGGCTCATTGCTTTAATCACCCAGGCAACTTTCAAAACCTCAGGCTAAATCATCATCTCAGAGTCTCTGCATGTTTTTGTGAACGCCACATTTACTGACTGCTTTCATCAAGGCGTCCTTGACCTCTGTAGATGAGGGTGTTTACCAGGGGAGTTAGGACTGTGAAGCAAAGAGAGAGCACTTCCTTCAGATCTCTGAGTGTATCACGTTTTGGTAGCATGTAGACAATGATTATGGTTCCATAGAAAATTGTCACTACAGTGAGGTGAGAAGAGCAGGTGGAAAAGGCCTTTTGTCTCCCGGTGGTGGAAGGGATTCTCAGGATGCTGGCAAGGATAAACATGTAGGACGTCAGGGTTAGTAGGAATAGAGGCAGGGTGAATACGGAGACTATGGGTCAGTTGTACAGCTGATGGTCATTAATGGGTCATCAAGCATGCCAGGCTGATGCAAATTGTGTGGTGTCTCACCCTGAAGCATAGCACGAGTTTGAAATACAGATAGTATAGAGACAATACTTATAACTTTAAATAGAAACAAGTTATATGTGAACAGGTACCATAATCATAACCAGGAAATCATAACCTCCTCATAGACACCTTACTTAATCCTCTTTGTACAAGATCTTGGTTGCAGTCTATACAGTCACAGTTTGTGTCAATAACATCACAGCATATATCCTGGTATATTCAAGATTTCAATGCCCTATAGGAAAAGGAACAATTTTCATCCTCTCACAAGAGATCAGTTTATGTTGTAAATTATGAAGTGGAGTAAATTCTCCCTTAGTTGCTGTGGTGGTGATAGTGATGTGGTGAGGGACTGGCAATGCCTTTTCTGTTTCCCGACGTTCACTATGTAGCAGTAATAAAATACAGCTCTTTGGGGGGTGCATCTTAGTAAGGCACCAAATCAGGCTGATGTGCAACCCAAACTGGGGAGTGACCCTCTGCACTCCATAATGAGTGTGGGATGATAATACAAGAACAAGATCGGCACTGGACGGTTGGGGGAAAAAGATGCTGTCCCTGAACTCAGAGTCTAGAAACAATCTGGCATGTGTGATCCAGGCTAGTAACACTCTGTCACCACTCACCACCCCATTTGGGGGACACACTGTGCCAGATCCTCAACTGGTGTAAATCAAGGTAGCTCCATTTGTATCAGTGGGGCAGATCCCCAATTGAGGACCCATCACAAGACATGGATCTCAAGCTCCATCTCTATTAAATGGTGCTATAAACGCTGACTGGCACTGCTGTGGGAAGGAGAGGCTAAAACTATAAATATTCCCCTGAAGAGCTCTGTGTAGCTCCCAAGCTTCTCTTGTTCACCAACATAAGTTTATCCAATAAAAGATATTACCTCACCCATCTTATCCCTGTAATATTCACAAACATAAGAACATAAGAAAGGCCATACTGGGTCAGACCAAAGGTCCATCTAGCCCAGTATCTGTCTACCGACAGTGGCCAATGCCAGGTGCCCCAGAGGGAGTGAACCTAACAGGTAATTATCAAGTGATCTCTCTCCTGCCATCCATCTCCATCCTCTGACGAACAGAGGCTAAAAAAGCACATCCCTGTTTGGTAGGTAGTATAGAAATGCAGTCAGGAAGACGGTGCTCACCTGCAACCACAGCACAGCCCAAGCTTGATGAAGCAATGAGCTCTTATTTATCAGGGCTTGGCCGCCAGGACTCAGGATCCTCAGCTGAGGTTCTTCTCTCTCCTCTTTCTTCAGATGCTGGATTTTCTCAGTAGAGAGACCTGCATCTCCTTGAATGGACGAGCGGCTGCTGCAATCTGTCTTAGAACACGCTCTTCCCCCACTCTTTACAAAGTGCAGAGATGTCCTCATACTTGTATCCTTCTCCATGGAAAGCTGCGTCTCCCTTGATTCAACCTCTGAAGAGGCTGAGCCTGGGGAATTAGTGCTTTTTTGTGTTTGCAGACAGTACAAACGGCTGTCCTGATGCAACCAACCTCCCCCACCCAGAGGAATCGCCTTTCTGCTGTATGAGATCACAGCTCTGCATGGCTGAAATCTAACGCAACACCCATGGAGTGCATGACTGTGCAGAGACTGACTCTATTCAGTCATCTTTACTCATGTCAGTTGTTCCATTGAAGGCAACTACGTGAGTAACAATGGCTAAGAAGGTCAGGCCTGCCAGACTAGTGCTGAAGCCATGCAGTTTAACAAACACACAGGAAACTGAATGTAAAGTAGATTTAATCATAGTTTGCAAATGAAAGACTCTCCCTCCCTCCCAGAAATATTTCTCCCAAGGAACTTTTGCTATTCTTAATTAGAAATGTTTATTTAACAATACTCTCCCCCTTCTTCTGAGCAGTAGTGGAACTCAGCATCTTGCAGATTTGTTTCTGTGACATTCTGTACGTCGGGGGAACACCCTGCACCCTCATGTTCATCCTTATAATATGTGTAGCATCCAATGCAAAGTTTGTTATGTTGGGTGTCTTTGGAAGGCTCATGATGCACTGATCATCATTGTTATACACCTCTGCCCCAATATAACATAAATTCGGATATAACATGGTAAAGCAGTGCTCGGGGGGGGGGGGCGGGGCTGCGCACTCCAGCGGATCAAAGCAAGTTCGATATAATGCGGTAAGATTTTTTGTCTCCCGAGGACAGCGTTATATCAAGGTAGAGGTGTAGTAATGTACTGGTTGTAAATTCATGTATATAAGTATGAGGCTGAAAATGTATCCTCAAGGCTTAAAACAAGCCCAGACAAAATGCTCCAGAAACAGAGGGACAGTTCACACCTCATCAGGATGTGTATGAGACAAACCCAACTGTCGTGGGGTGAACACCCGCTCCAGCCCTGAAGGGGTTAGAAAAGCCCTGCAGAGGGCTGAGCTTGCGGAAGGGGGTGAAACCCCGGCTGATTGGCAGAAGTGGCTGTAGCTGGGGCCATGCCCCAAACTGAGCAACTAGGCCTTATAAGAAGCAGCCAGAAGCTCAGGAGTCTCACTCTGACTGGAGAGAGAGACAGGCCTGCCTGCCTGCCTGCCTGCTGAGGAACTAATAGGGTGACCAGATAGCAAGTGTAAAAAATCAGGAAGGGGGTGGGGGGTGCCTATATAAGAAAAAGCCAACAAAATCGGGACTGTCCCTATAAAATCGGGACATCTGGTCACCTGGAAACTAACCCGGGGACCTAGCATGAGGCAGGGCTGGAGAAAGGCCTTGGGGGCTGGAAGCCCTAGGCCAGCAACTCCCCAGGCTGCAGGGCCTGGTCCTAGGCCCACATAGGTATTGGGTTTGCAGAGGGGCAGCCTGAGGGTGGGTAAAGGCAGCCAGTCCAAACCGCTTGTTGCCTGTGATGACTGGCTGATAGACTGCAGTCTGCCCCAGGGCACGGAGGCTAGACTGTGACTGGCAGTAGCCATGACTGAGGTGACGTGGGGATAGGGGGAAGCACCCAAGCCATGGGCACCGGGGCCCGGGAGGGACATGGGGGCCAATGACAGATGGGACACCTGGCCTACAGAGGGCGCTCCGACGACTGGTGAGCTAATTCCCGATACTACCAGCAGGAGGGACCACAGGGGTGAATCTGCACCTGATTACACCAACCCAGCTTAGCAAGAACAAGAATTAGTTTGACTCTCGAGTCAGCCATCCCCCTTCCCTTGGTCAGTTTGGGACTATGATGAGGTAATGCTCACGTGACTCTGAAAGGGGGGGGGCAAATACACGAGGGGAGAAAGAACCTCATAAAAGGGAGAGACATTTGCCATGCTCTCTCTCTTCCACCTCCATCTACAAACACCACCACCAAGCGACTGAATCGCTGATCAAAGGGCAGAACCTGGCTGAAAGGCAACCAGTTACCTTGTGCTGAGAAGCATCTAAGTTGTAAGGCTACTGAGTGTTAAGATTAGTTTAGAATGTGTTTTGCTTTTATTTCTTTTGGTAACTTATCTGAACTTTTTGGCTATCACTTATAATCACTTAAAATCTATCTTTTGTAGTCAATGAACTTACTTTTATGTTTATCCTCAGCAGTGAGTTTGTCTGAAGTGTTTGGTAAATCTACTCAGGTGGCAAAGGCTGTGCATGTCCACTTTCCCTTGAAGTAAGTGGTGAATCAATTAATAAATTGGTATTGTTCTGTCCAAGATGGTATATCTCTGACGTAGAAGGCTAGGAGCTGGTGGGATCCGGTTGGTGTCCTTCTCTATGAGATTTATGAGTGGCTGTGGGAGCATTCATGCAATTTAGCTGGGTATGGGGCACCACCTGCTGCTGGACTGAGGGATAACAGCACCTGGAGGGGTTTGCTTCTTGTCACTAGTAGAGCATTGTGACAGACATCCCAGGCTAGTGTGTTCAGGGGGCAGAGCAGGTCTCACAGTTCCAGGTTGTACCCGGGGAAGCCACCTAGACCGTCACAGTTTCCCATTGGAGGACAAACCAGTGATGTGGGCTCTTAGTGTAACTCATTGGTTTACACTATATACACCAGTCCTGGAACAGAGGTGGCCACAGACAACAAGCAGGGTCTCCCCTCTTTTACGGATCTTTGCCCGTATGCCAGGAGTAGGACTAGTGTGCAAGGACCTTTCCCCCACACAATATTTCAGCCTAGGACACTAAGGATGAAAGCTGGGTCATCACCAGTGAGTGGGAGCTGGGCAAGGCAGGGTACTTCTCTGCATGACCTCTCTGACAAGTGTCACTGTGCTTCTTTCTAATGCTATTGCATCATGTGTTTACATATTTTTGATGCAACAGCCCACTGGTCTGTATCCTAATAACTATTGCAATATCTTCCCTATAGATCCATTGTCGTTCCTAGTATATGCCCTATGGGTTGCCTGACCATTCTATGTGTTGGATTCTCATTTCTGAGAGGTTGCTGCCTCTCCCAAAGGAACAGAAAATATATCGTTTGAAATGGGAAAGGAAATGTCCAGCCTTCTCAATCCTGAGACTACTGGGATTATGCACAGTGACCACTTTTTCGGGCAATCCTGTTTTAAAGTAAAACTTCTTAGGTTTTCCGATCTCTTTGATTTGGCCAATGTTCATCCCAAGCGTCACTGAGGAGTTCTCAAAACTGTACCTGCAAAAGTACCTGAGAGATTGTAGAGATGACAGTTTGGAAAGGGTTTTCCATAAATTTGTCCTTTTATAGTCAGCGGTTTTTGAGCCCCTGCCTGGTGACAGAATGGAACCTGGATATTTGGGGGATGTCTAACTAGTCTCCCCTATCCCTGGCATTACTGACTAAAGAGATAAGGAGAGAGACAATGTATTCGAAGTCGCATCCTAATTGAAATACCTGAGCTGGTGAAAAGCAGCCCGATGTACATAATAACTGCACAGGAGTTGTTCTAAGGTAACTAACCTGTGGGCATGTCATGGTCATTATTAAACTGCAAAGCATCACTGTTTGCAATGTCAGGGATTGGATATTTACATGGATATCAGTAATGTCCAGAGTTATAATAATTAATGACAACCAACATTCTGGAAGGGATATTAAACCTCATGATTCACGGCTTGAGCCAATCTCTAAGTAACAGAGACCAAGGTGAGAGGTATATGGGGGGCAGATTATCCTACATCTACCTCCTATGGGATTCTTCCATCTTCCTCTTAATCATCTGGGTATGGCCCCTGTCAGACTGGATCAGACACTAGGCCCATCTAGACTAATATCCTGTCTGGCAATTCCTATGAAAAGAGAATAGTTAAATCTGGGGTCATTCTGCTCAAAGCACAGACCAGTATCTGAGTTCTGGAATACTTGAATTAGATACTAGATAAAGAGGGCACATTTGACAGGATCTATTTCCATCCACTAGAGGGCAGTTCCCCCCCCCCACACACACACACACATTTCCTTAAATTATTTTTATATTGTCTCCACAAACCTGCTTTCCAGGAGTTGGTATACAAGCATGAAGTTCTCATTTTTGTAACCCAAGTTTTCTCGTATGAACCCAAATAAAATTATTGTTTCAGATTTTCAGCAACAAACCACTTGATTTATTTATTATTAATTTGCTTGCAAAATAGATTGGGAAAACATTATTCTCAAACCATTTTGGGGTTGGTTTGTTTGTTTTTATGGTGATGGTGTTTGAACTTTTTAATAAGGGTCCCACTTCAACCTATCTTTTAGCTGACTAATTTTGTGTCTCCAAATCTTTGTTGCAAACGTTGCCCAATGTGACATATTGATTCCTTATGTAACCCTTCTGCCAGTTGGAGTCGGCAGCAACAGGGGCTGGGTTCAATATATAAGGGTTCCTTTCCAACAATACAACACAAAACCGGATCCAGCCCCAACCCAGTAACCTGAGACAATTACGCACTACCCATTGGGCACCTCTAGAGGCAACAGTTTCCCTCTCACAAGCAGAGAGTCTGAGAGCGGAAAAGAAAGTTTTAATAAAAAGGGGGAAAGTAACCCGGCATTAACTTGGGAAAACGCTGCAAGCAGGATTCATAACATAAAATCATGAGCAAAACACCCAACCCAAAGCACGTTGGGCAGTGTCCTTGTGCCTCAGGTTCTTAAGTCCAGCAACCAAAAGTTCCTTTAGCGTGCCCCTCTCTTCACCACAACCCACTCACAGTTATTGTCCTTGGTCAGTAAAGACCCAGAGTTCAGAAATGCATCTGCGTGAGTTCACCTCCCACCTGGGGGAGTTGGGGAGAAAAAAGCACCTTGCTCGCTCCGCTGCCCAGGTTCTTGCCCTGACATCTGCTGCTTCACCGGCCACTCCCTGTACCCTCTGGAGTGGTTTTAGGGCCCACAACTTAACACAGCTCTCTGTGATTTCAGCTGTTAGTGGGCAAGCCCAACTACTAGTGTAGGCTGGACAGTCTCTGGCATCAGAGACACTGCTGCAAAACAGGTCTAATGCTTAGAGCTGGTAATTAGTGATTTCAATTCTGTTGTTTTGCAACAAGACTTTCAAGTGAGTCTTACTAAACTCTATTATTAAACAGTGGAGAAAAGAAGGCCACACCACAAACTACCTGTCCCCGCCCTCTCTCAATTCCACTCAGCTTTGGCACCCCTGTCTTCTGCTTACCGAATGCAGTTTAGCTGAGGGTGAGTCCCTCCATCGGGGTATGCCAAGAACAGTTCTGCTACCCTTGATCCCCGCATAAGGATACACAACTCTTTATTACCCCTGCTCCTATAACAAAGTGACTTGTGATCCAAAACCACGAAAAGTCATTATTTGGGCAAAGCATTTCCATCGTACATAGGCAGAATGGGCATGTCTATGCAAACAAGGTCAGTTCCTGAAGTCTTCTTCCCCAGTTCATCACTAGAGGTCAGGGGAGAATTCATGCAGACCTTGCTTACAATTATAAAAGGGAAAAAAATCCCACAGTGGAAAATACTTCACATAATAATGAAACTCTAGGTGATTGCCTGTTAATAAGAATAATAAATAATATTAAGCCTATATCTGCTGCCACCTACTGGACATTTCAGAAAATAGCTGCCCATTTCTCCTGCTTTGAATGTGCTGCCCTCTAGTGGACACCTTTTGGAGCTTCTCTGACCTTTCCTTTGCACATTACAGGACTTAGCCAGTATATTTCAGAATTGCATAAATACGACGGACCTTTCCTCATTTCTTTCAATCTGCTGCCGCTAGGGTCGATTACACAGCATGACAGTCTATTGCTCTGTTCTTACCCTCTGCTCTCTTCTGGAGTTAACTACAGTGGATGTTGTAGCTGCCTTTTTCCATCCTTGATGCTCTTGTGTCCCCGTTGGTCATTGTTCCACCATGGTACACTTTTCCTATCTTTAGGTAGTATTGGTAACCTAGGACTATCTAAGCTGTCTGTCTCTGATTCCCTTATTAATACAGCTTCAGAATTCCTCAATATCTTCACTTCTACATTGCTCACTCACATTCCTCACTTTGGTGTCTAAAGATATTTCCCGTTCATTACATAGCATAGAGGTCTATTGATCCACAAAATTCTTTCCTCACCATTTACACTGATGCCATCTAATCTGTATGATACAGCTTTACCTCTGTCCACTTCCCTTTGCTTGTCATTTGGCAACATCACTTCTCCTTTCATGACTTCCACTTTGGCTGCTATCCACTAGGCAGCACCGCCGCACCTTTCCCATATCTCTACCCTCTAGTGACTCTAGAGAGCATAATCACATCTTTCCTCATTTCTTACCTACTGCTAGGTGTGCGCTGTTCCAAGTTAGAGACACTGGGAACAAAACTGTACAACAGCATGATTGCAACATTAGTGGCTACAAAAGCACATACAATAGCAGTGGCTCTCAAAGGTTTAGCTGGGGTTTCCCATCCATCCAGTGCATTTCTGTTGCTGTGGGGTCTGTTTCCATTGGAAATGTATAGATTGAACCTGTATTAGAGCAAGCCTGAGACTGTACAGAGCTGAGACAACACAACACACACACACACGCAGCTGAAAAACATTTGATGACAGAAGCTACCGTGACAGAATCCCAGTGACTCTTGAAGCTGAGATTCTCAGAGGCATCTAAGAGATTTAAGCATCCAACGCCCATTTCAAAGGGAATTGGGTGCCTAATTCTGTTAGGTCCCTTGGAAAATGGTTTCTGAAGGGCTCAAGTCCTACCATTCTCACTGGTGCCCAGCTCCCCTGCCCCTGGCCAAGCCCTGACGTGTTCCCAGTGATTGAGCCAGCACTGCCATTTTGATATCACAGGAGTTCTGCCCATTGGTAAGTTGTAGCCGCTTCCTCTCGCCATAGGTTGCCTCACGCCCAGAGGGGAGGGCCCTCCATGGAGCAGAGTTGTCTAAGGCACCCGGGCTGTCTGCTATGACTGCATGTCCCGAGAGGCTAGTTCTCAGGACACAGTGTCCAATCAGTTTTAGGGACACTCATTGTAACAGGTCCCCTCCCTTTGAAATGTTCTGTGTAGCTGGCAGCAGCAAAGTAGCTTCTGCCCTGCAGGGTCACATGCCGAATCCCTCCTCAGTGCCCATTTGACAGACGTAACCCCAGGAATGGCCTCAGTTCTACATGTGCCCTGGCAAACCCCCAGCTGGGTCTGGACAGTCCCATTATTCCTGGCTTGTGAGTCTACCTCTTTGTTTGCCCAACCTCCCTGCCTCCAAGGGCCCTGTGAGCCTGGGGCTGTTGCTTTGCTGGAGCTGGTCACAGCCAGGTTTAGCTCGGATAAGAGCTATAAAGCTATTCCTGGTGAAGTGTCTAAAGGTCACTGCTTGGGCCTGGCTGTTCACATCCGGCCTGTGTGAGTGTAATGAAGGTGGTTAGTTTGCAGGGGGGTATGGTGGGGATGGAATTAGGCACAATTTCAGAGGTAGCAGATTTCCCAGGCTTATGTCCCCACATAGGCTACAGCAGAAATTAGTATTTTTATTGTCCAACCATTTATTTTGATAAAAAATGGCTTTTTTAGAAATTAAAAAAAATGGTTAAAATTGTCTCCACTCTTCCTGGTGCCCAGTTGAAAGCTCCATGATGGGAGCATGGTTTTGGCCACCTCCCTCACTGGTCCTTCCACTTAGATGGACAACCCTGAGTGCTGATATTTTCAATGGGAGTTTTCAACTTAATTTTAATGGGGCTGTGTGACAGGACCCCCGGGGTACAACCTGGAGCTGTGGAACTGCTGTGCCCCCTTATCTCCCCAGACTGGGCTGTTTCTCATGATGCTTTAATAGTGAGAAGCAGCAATATCCACCTCCCTCCCCCAGTTAATGTTATCACTCGATCACCAGCATATACAGACACACTCAACTGAGTTGCATGAATGCTTTCCAAGCCACTCATGAACTATACTGAGGGAGACACCAGCAAATCCCCCCAGCCTTGCACCCCAAGGAATGTATCATCTTAAACTGCTTAAGACCATCTCTTGAACAATGCAAGCTCATTAATTAGTTCGCCACTTCATCAAAGGATAGTGGACATGCACCAGCCCTTGTAATCTGAGCAGATTCCCCAAGCAATGTAGACAAACTCACTGGTTAAGATTAAACATTAAAATAAGTTTATTAACTATGGAAAGATAGTTACCTAACACATATAATCACTTAAAATCTATCTCTGACCTTTATGCCTAAGAAAAAAAATACAAACGCATTCTAAATCCTAAACTTTATCAGACTCAGTAAGATCTGAATCAAACAGCTTTTCGCACCCCACTGGATGTTGCAGGAAGATTACAGTTCTTAATAAACAGGGTGAATCCCCTTCTCAGCCCAACCTCCCCAGTTCAAAGTCTTTGTCTTCCCAGTGTTCTTGTTGTCTCCAGAATAGGTGGGGGAGGAGAGAGGTGGTTTCATGATGCCGCTGTCCCTTATTTTATACTCTCAATTCATGTCCCTGGAAAAATACTGGCCCAGACATGTCCTGGTGGGCCTTGCTGAGTCACAGAGTTCAGCAATTCCCATTGTGTGGTGCTTGCACAACTGTCTCTTACAGAATTGTGAATTTCTTGTTTACAATACCCTTGCTGGTCAATGGTTGGTGATATTTGTTTAACACCAGCGTGGGTATGGGTCAGCTCCTATGTTGTCACTGGAGAACTAACAGTGGGCGACTCCCAAACTCCCAAAATATTTTGGTAACAACCATATAACAAAATCTGATAATGATGTATACAATAATGATATAGATATTTTGACAGAAGAATGAGTTTCAGGAGATCATGACCTTACATATGATACCTTACAAGGCATGTTTTTTATGAAATATCACAACCATATATATACAAAAGATGAATATGGGAGTTACAGGGGGCTACTTTGAGCTACAGTGCATCACAGGCTCATTGCTTCAATCACACAGGCAGCTTGAAAAATCTCAGGCTATTTTATTATCTCAGAGACTCTGCAAGTTTTTGTGAAAGCCGCATTTACTGACTGCTTTGCTTAAGGCTTCCTTGACCTCTCTGTTTCTCAGGCTGTAGATGAGGGGGTTTACCAGGGGAGTTAGGACCGTGAAGCAAAGAGAGAGCACTTTCTTCAGATCTCTGAGTGTATCACCTTTCGGTAGCATGTAGAAAATCATTATGGTGCCATAGAAAATTGTCACTACAGTGAGGTGAGAGGAGCAGGTGGAAAAGGCCTTTTGTCTCCCGGTGGTGGAAGGGATTCTCATGATGCTGGCAAGGATAAACACATAGGACATCAGGGTTAGTAGGAATGGAGGCAGGGTGAATAAACAGGCTATTATCAAATCCACCAATATGCTAAGGTGTGTGTCACTGCAGGAGAGTTCCATCAATGGGATGGGATCACAATAGAAATGGTCAATTTCATTCGGACCACAGAATGTTAACTGTGATAGGAATAAGACAAAGATTGTAGTAGCCAAACAACCATTTAACCATGACCCAGCAGCCAACTGGAGGCAAAACCTGTTATTCATAAGAGTTGAATAGTGCAGGGGTTTACATATCGCTAAATACCGATCATAAGACATCACTGCTAGGAGACAGCATTCCATACCAGCCAGAGCACAAAAGAAATACAGTTGTGAGAGGCAGCCAATGAATGAGATGGTTTTGTCCCCAGTCAGGAGACTGACCAGCATCCTGGGCAGGAGGGTGGAGGTGTAGCAGGTCTCCAAGCAGGACAAGTTCCCCAGGAAGAGGTACATGGGGGTGTGAAGGTGCTGATCAGCCACAATTAGTGCAGTGATGAGCATGTTCCCAGCCACGGTTGCCATGTAGATCACTAGGAACATCAGGAAGAGTAGAATTTGCAGGTCAGGGAGATCGCCGAATCCCAGGAGGATAAATTCTGTGACAGCCGTTTGGTTTCTCTGGTTTCTGTCTGCCATGGGTTGAGTCTAGGAACAATAAAGCAAACTGTGCAATTGAATTGGAAGAAGAGAGCTGAAAGGTAATCAAATGTTGTGAATTAATTCCATAAATATTCAGAAACTCCCTCCCTATCCTGGCTACCAGCTGAAATTTTAAGGCTAAACATAGACTTCAGTCAAAGTGTAAGAAGTCTCCGTTCGACAACAGATCTTTTGTGTCCATGTAGACAACCCTCTGCCATATCAGAGCAGTGACTAATATAACAGTCCATTTTTCTGAAGTACTGATATGCAGATCAGACTCTTTATCTACTATCGTATCCCATCTAGTAACATACAGAACTTTAACAATGATGCTTAAATGCAGTACTTCACATCTGGCAATTGCCAGAATCATGCCATGACTTAGGAGTCAAAATCAACAAATACATCAACTAAAATGTTGAACCGATCTTCTCTTAGAATTAATGGAAATTAATCTAACAATGTTTCCTGTATATTCAGCATTTCAGTGCCCTGAAGGAGAAAGAATAATTTCTCCGCCCTCCTCACAAGAGATCAGTTTATGCCATAAATTTATGAAGTGGAATAAATTCTCCCTTAGTTCCTGTGGTGGTGATGGCGACGTGGTGAGGGACTGACAATGCCTTTTCTCTTTCCCGACATTGACTACGTAGCAGTAAAAAAATACAGCTCTTTAGAGGATGGCTCTGAGGAAGAAGTAAAGCCAGGCTGATGTGCAACCCTAACCGGGGAGTGACCCTCTGCACTCCATAATGAGTGTGGGATGATAATAGAGAAAAACACTGGTGTGTGTGTGTGTGTGTGTGTGTGTGTGTAAGATGCTGTCCCTGAACTCAGTGTCTAGAACCACTCTGGCCTGTGTGATCTGGGATAGTAAGATGCTAGCACCACTCCGCACCCCATTGCGGCACACACTTACCCAGATCCCCAGCTGGTGTAAATCAAGGTATCTTCCTTTGTGTCAGTGGAGCAGATCCCCAACTGAGGACCTGTCACAAGACATGGATCTCATGCTCCATCTCTGTGAAATGGTGCTATGAATCCTGACTGGCACTGCTGTGGGAAGGTGAGGATAAAACTACTTATATTCATCGGAAGAAGAGCTCTATGTAGCTGAAAAGCTTCTCTTGTTCACCAACAGAAGCTGGTCCACTAAAAGATATTACCTTGCCTGCCTCGTCCCTCTAATATTCACAAAGCACATTCATGCCCCTGTTTGGCAGTGGTATAGAAATACAGACAGGAAGATGGTGCTCACCTGTAACCACAGCACAGCCCAAGCTTGAAGCGATGAGCTCCTATTTCTCATGTCTTGGCTGCCAGGATTCAGGATCCTCAGCTGAGTTTCTTGTCTCTCTTCTTTCTGCAGAAACTGGATTTTCTCAGTGAAGAGACCTGCAATTACCTGAAGGAATGAGCAGGTACATTTGATCTACCTTTGGAAAATGAGCTTCCCCTTCAATTTAAAAAGTGTAAATGCTGCCTCATATTTATATTCAGTCTTCAAACTTTTTTATAAGGTCCTGCTTCAACCTTTCTCCGACTTGGTTCATTTTGTGTCTCCAAAGCTTTGTAGCTAACAATGCCCAATGGGACTTGTACAGTGTGCCTTGTATAATTGCATCTTTTTCGAAGACTAATTATCCATTGTGGAAAATATTTGAGATTGTGATTAAACAGCAGCTTACATTTTTGGGAGATGCCTGTCCAAGATGATGGCCTCTTATAATATTCTTGCAGCACCCCATTATTAATATTAACTATATGCTGGCATCTAGTGGGCATTTCTGAAAATAGCTGCCCATATATAATCCTTACAACATGCTGCCACCGAATGGCCATTTAACTTTCTGCCCCACCCCCTCCACACACATGATAGAGAAAGGAGGTGATCTGGAAGCCTACTTTCGCTGTCTCCAACTCAAGGAATATTTTTAACACACCACTGAACAGCACACTGACCCACAGAAACTCTCCTACCAAGACTACAAGAAGAAGAATTCTGCATGGACTCCTCCTGACGGTCGTAATGACAAACTGGACTTCTACATAGAGTGCTTCCGCAGATGTGCACAGGCTGAAATTGTGAACAAACAGCATCACTTACCTCATAACCTCAGCCGTACAGAACACAAGGCCATCCACAGCCTCAGAAACAACTCTGACATTATAATCAAAGGGGCTGACAAAGGAGGTGCTGTAGTCATCATGAACAGGTCGGATTATGAACAGGAGGCTGCCAGGCAACTCTCCAACACCGCATTCTACAGGCCACTATGCTCTGATCCCACTGAGGAGTATCAAAGAAACGGCACCATCTACTCAACAAACTCCCTGCTACAGCATGGGAACAAATCTACACAGACACACCCCTAGAGCCCCGACCAGGAGTATTCTATCTGCTACCCAAGATCCATAAACCTGGAAACCCTGTACACCCCATCATCTCAGGCATTGGCACTCTTACAGCAGGATTTTCTCGCTATTTGGACTCTTTCCTCAGACCCTACGCTACCAGCACTCCTAGCTATCTTCGAGACACCACCGACTTCCTGAGAAAACTACAATGCATTGGTGATCTTCCTGAAAACACCATCCTGGCCACCATGGATGTACAAGCTGTCAGGAACAGTATCCCTGATAGGCCCACAGCACACCTGGTGGCTGAGCTTCATAACTTTGTCCTCACCCACAACCATTTCAGATTTGGGGACAACTTATACCTTCAAGTCAGTGGCACTGCTATGGGTACCCACATGGCCGCACAGTATGCCAACAATTTGATGGCTGACTTAAAACAACGCTTCCTCAGCTTTTGTCCCCTAGCGCCCCTCCTCTACTTGTTCTACATTGATGACATCTTCATCATCTGGACCGACGGGAAGGAGGCCCTTGAAGAATTCCACCTGGATTTCAACAATTTCCACCCCACCATCAACCTCAGCCTGGACCAGTCCACACAAGAGATCCACTTCCTGGACACTACTGTACAAATAAGTGATAGTCACATAAACACCATCCTATACCGGAAACCTACTTACTGCTATACTTACCTACATGCAGCTTTCATCCACGACACATCACACGATCCATTGTCTACAGCCAAGTCCTAAGTTACAATCATATTTGCGCCAATCCCTCAGACAGAGACAAACACCTACAAGTTCTTAAAACTACAATACCCACCTGGGGAAGTGGGAAACAGATTTTCAGAATGAGATGAGTACCCAGAAGATACCTACCACAAGACAGGCTCAACAAGGAAAATAAGAGAACACCACTGGCCACCACGGACAGCCCCAGCTAAAACCTCTCCAGCACATCATCAACCATCTTCAACCTATCCTGGAAACCCGATCCCTCACTCTCACAGATCTTGGGAGACACGCCAGTCCTCGCTTAAAGACAGCCCCCCAACCTGAAGCAAATACTCACCAGCAACTATACACCACACCACAGGAACACCAACCCGGGAACCAATCCCTGTAGCAAACCTCGTTGCCTACTCTGTCTCCATATCTACTCTAGTGACATCTTCTTAGGACCCAATCACATGATGAGCCAAACCCTCAGGGGCTCATTAACCTCCACATCTACTAATGTAATATATGCCATTACGTGCCAGCAATGCCCCTCTGCCATGTACATTGGCCAAACAGCTCAGTCTCTACATAAAAGAATAAATGGTTACAGATCAGACATCAGGAATGGTAACATACAAAAACCAGTAGGGGAACACTTCAATCTTCCTGGATATTCAATAAGAGATTTAAAAGTAGCCATCCTGCAACAAAAAAACTTCAAAAACAGACTTCAAAGAGAAATTGCAGAGCTACAAATCATTTGCAAACTTAACAGCATTAATTTGGGCTTGAACAGGGACTGGGAGTGGCTGGCTCACTACAAAAGCAATGTTCCCTCTCTGGGTATTGACACCTCCTCATCAATTATTGGGAGTGGACCACATCCACCCAGATTGAATTGGCCTTGTCAAGACTGGTTCTCCACTTGTAAGGTAACTCCCTTCTCTTCATGTGCCAGTATATTCATGCTTGTATCTATAAATTTCACTCAATGCATCTGAAGAAGTGGTTTTTTACCCACAAAAGCTTATGTCCAAATAAATCTGTTAGTTTTTAAGGTGGCACTGGACTCCTCATTGTTTTTGTGGATACAGACGAACACGGCTACCCCTCTGACATTTAACAGTATAACTTTCCCATTATTGTGTTGGTTACTGAAATCTGTTGTCACTAGTCAATATTTCTGACACCCCCTCCCATTCCCTCTACTCTGCTGCCATCTACTGGTCATTTCCCAGCACGACAGTCGGATTATTAATGGATTAATGGAATATTCTATTGCTGCCTCTTTCCAGTTCTTGACTCATGTCACCTGCTGGCCATTATTTAGAAAACTGCCCACTTCTGACTCTGGAACATCTGCTACTATCCATAGTTCATTACATACACAGAGGTCCTTATCTCTTCAGGGTCCTTTCCTCACCACTTATACAGCGTTATACAGCTTCACCTCCCTTTTCTCGTCCTTCGGGTGGTCATTTGGCAACATAATTTCTCCTTTCTTGCCATTCCGCTTTGGCTGCTATCCGTTGGCCATTGGTCAGCAGGGCTGCAACTTTCCCATTCCTCTGCCCTCTAGTGACCCTAGAGAGCATAATCACATCTTTCTTCATTTCTTACCTACTGCTAGGTGTGCGCCCCTCCAAATTATAGCCACTGAGAACCAAATTGTACAACAGCATGTTTGCAACATTAGTGGCTACAACAGCACCTACAACAACAGCAGCAGCCCTCAAAGGTTCAGCAGGGGTGTCCAATCATTCTGTTTCCAATGGAAATGCATAGATTGAACCTACTGAAATAGAATCCCAGCGGCTCTTCAGGCTGAGATTCTCAGAGGCGTCTAAGGGTGTTAAATTCCCAACTCCCATTTCACAGGGATTTGGGTGTGTAACTCCATTAGGGCCCTTGGAAAATCCTTCCCGCAGTGCTGAAGTCCTTCTGTTCTCACCGGTGTCCACCTCCCCTGCCTCTGGCCAAGCCCTGACATGCTCCCAGTGACTGAGCCAGCACTGCCATTTTGGCATCAGAAGAGTTCTGCCCATTGGTAGGTGGTAGCCGCTTCATCTCACCATAGGTTGCCTCACGCCCCAAGGGGAGGGCCCTGCGTGAAGCGGAGCTGTCTAAGGCACTTAGGAATGGCTAGGCATCGTGCGCTGCGAATTACCCCTCTTGTGACGGGCACTTGTTGCAGTCAGTTCTGGGAATGCTCAACGTAACAAGTCCCCTCCCTTTGAACTGCTCTGTGCCGTTGGCAGCAGCAGAGCAGCTTCTGCCCTGCAGGAGCACATGCAAAGTCCCTCCTCGGTGCCCGTTTGACAGACCCGACACCAGGAATAGCCTCAGTTCTACATGTGCCCTGGCAACCCCCCAGCTGGGTCTGGACAATCCGAGTGGCCCTGGCTTGTGAGTCTACCTCTTTGTTTGCCCAACCTCACAGCTTCCAATGGCCTGGTGAGCCTGCTGCTGGTGCTTTGCCGGAGCTGGTCACAGCCAGGATTGCCCAGGTAAGAGCTATAAAGCTGCTCCTGGTGAAGTGTCCAGAGGTCACTGCTGGGGCCTGGCTGTTTGCATCCAGTATGTGTGAGCACAGTGAAGATGGTGGATTTGCAGATGCATATGATGGCAATAAGCACAATTTCAGGGGTGGCAGATTTCCCAGGCTTGCGTCCCCATCTCTGCTGTACCAGAGTTAGTATTTTTGTTGTCCATAACATTTATTTTGATCAGAAATGGCTTTTTTATGGAAATAAAAAATTGGTTAATTTCGTCTCCACTCCATCTGGTGCCCAGTTAGAAAGTCTATGATGAGACAATGTTTATGGCCACCTCCCTCCCTGGTTAGATGGACAACACTGACCTGAACTCTGTTTGGATTCTCCATTTTGTCCTTAGGGACATAAGAAACAACTTGTAGCTACAAACATGACAAAGTCATCCTGTCACGGGATCCACAGGTCCGGTGTTCTTGAACGGCTCTGGAAGAGACCCTGGGAGGACCCCTTCAGTGTGTCAGCCCCCTTAGGGTCATATTCTCACTAGGGTATACCTCTTGGCTTCACCGCCTCCTGGTACCCAACTTTGGAGCCTTCAGCACCCCTGCTTCTCACTATGAGCTCCCCTCAGCAAGTCCACCCTTGCACAACCAAATGGAGCAATGCACCCCCAAATTCCTCGCTCTGGAATGACTCTCAGCAGTGTTGTAAAAGCAGGTAGGGGGAGGTTATTAGATGTCTGGAACACAGCATAGAAAGTCCTTAGTTAATGTAGAGAACAGAAACTTACAGCGTAGTCCATTTGGGTCAGTCCCCACCCTCCTTTAGTCCCTGTCCAGAAGCTTCTCCCCTGCCTCCAGAAACCCACGCTTAAGAACCCCACCTGGCCCCTTCCCAGTCCTTTGTCCTCCACCTGCTGACACCCGGCTGGCTGCCTAGGGCGGCTAGGCCATCCATGATTGTTTGTTGCTAGGTGCCAAATATCCAGGCAACTGTAGTGGCCAATGTCTTCTGAGACTCTCCATGGGCATGGGGCCTAGGCCCCAGGCAGCTAGGCATCGGTCACGCCTGTGTCTCTTTGTCTCTGCAAAGAGTAAACAGCCCTTCCCCCTGTCACACTCTGTACCTTAGGGGAGCACCCTGTAAACCCCATATTCATCAATGGTATATAATAGTGATACTTCATGTAAAGCATGCCATGAAAGGTATCATGGAAAAGGTTATGATCAGCTGAAAACCACTGTTCTACCGAATTATGTGTCGCATGAGTGCATATGAAATTATAAGACTGTGCTGTATGATTATCATTGAAATATGCATGCTGTAAGTTTGGGTGTAGCCCAGAAACCAACTCACAGAGAGCGACAAAGGATATGGTTAGCGACCAGGCAGGCATTGATGATCATTGGAATCTATTGTCTGGCAAGGCAGGGATGAACCCAATGACTCACCTGTCAAAAGACCACACCAGGGAATTACTCAACCCTGTGAGTCAGCAATGTCGTTCCTTCCCCCCCTCCCCCCCCCCCAGCCAGACATGCTTGGACTTGTCTTCCAGAGCACATAGCTAATATATAAAATGGAACACAGGGGCACCAAAGTTTGTCCTTTCTCCTCCCACACTTAGACTGAAGGCAATGGGAATGCTGGAGCTGGGGAGACCGGTCCCAGTCTAGGAAGGAAGTCTATGTAAGAAAGACTGTCCCCAACCTGCAATAGCAGTAGGGTGAAAAAAACTGCTTAAACTAGATATTGTCTAAGTCTAACCAGGTTGAGCATCTAGACCAGGGCTGGCCAACCTGTGGCTCCAGAGCCACATGCGGCTCTTCAGAAGTTAATAGGTGGCGCCTTGTATACACACGGACTCTGGGGCTGCAGCTACAGGTGCCAACTTTCCAATTGCCAGGGGGTGATCACTGCTCAACCCCTGGCTCTGCCACAGGCCCTGACCCCACTCCACCCCTTCCCACCCCCTCCCCTGAGCCTGCTGTGCCCTCGCTCCTCCCCTCCCCCTGCCCCGAGCCTCCTGCACGCCATGAAACAGCTGATCAGGAGGTGCGGGGACAGAGGGGGAGGCACTGATTGGTGGGGCTGTCGGTGCGCGGGAGGCACTGGGAGCGTGATGGGGGAGAGAGCAGATGGGGAGTTGCTGATGTATTACTGTGGCTGTTTGGCAATATACATTTGTAAATTCTGGCTCCTTCTCAAGCTCAGGTTGGCCATCCCGATCTAGACTGCATGCTTATCTTTTATTTTCTTTTGGTAACTTATCTGAACTTTTTGCCTATCACTTATAACCTCTTAAAATCTTTTGTGGTCAATAAACTTTCTTTTATGTTCGTCTGAAGTGTTTGGTAAATCTGCTCAGGTAACAAGGGCTGTGCATGTCCACTTTCCCTTGAAGTAAGTGGTGAATCAATTAATAAATTTGAATTGTTCAAGAAAGGATCTTGAACAGTGCAGGACAGTATATTCCTGAGGTACAAGACTGGGAGCTGGGTGGATCTGGTTGGTGCCTTTCTTTGTAAGATTTCATGAGTGACTCTGGGAGCACTCAGACAAGCTACGTGCATGTGGGGCTTCACATGCTGCTGGATTGAGTGATAACAGCACCTGGAAGGGTTTGCTGCTTGTCACTAGCACAGCATTGTGAAAGACACCCCAGGCCAGTGAGTTCAGGGGCACAGCAGTCCTACAGTTCCAGATCATCCCCCCACCTAGTTAAATATTCAACACATAGCGGAAACTGAGGCACACAACATATTCATACAAAACATTATGAAAAATTTCCCACTTCGTCACATCTCTTCCCCCTTCGAGACTGAACCGAGTGGGGTCACTTCAGCCAGTTACCTGGGAAAATTCAGGTACCCCTTTCCATGAGAAAGCATCTGCCATAAGATTTGCACTCCCATTAACATGAATCACTTCCATATCATAATCCTGGAGGATCAGACTCCATCTCAAAAACATGGCATTAGCCCCTTTCATTTGATGCAGCCATGTCAGGGGAGAGTGGTCAATATACACAGTAAAGTGCCCCCCAAATATATATGGCTGCAACTTTATAAGAGCCCACACCATGGCCAGGCTTTCCTTCTCTATGATGGCCTAGTTCTGCTCCTGGGGAACCATTTCTTGCTCAGGTAAACAATTGGGTGTCTCTCCCTTTGAGCATCAGATTGCATCAGCACCGCACAGCCCTGTGTCTGAGGCATCTGGGAACACCAGGAAGGAATTACCAAAACCAGGCCCTGGCTTAGAGCCTCCTTCAGGGCAGGGACAGTGCTCTGTCCGGACCACTTTGTCTGGCTTGCCATTCCTACATCGTTCAGTGATGGGGGCTGCCAAGGTGATAAAATGGGGTACAAACCTCCGGTAGTGCCTCGCCATCCTAATAACGGCCTGTGCCTGTTTCTTGATTTGGGGAATGGGCCAATCTCTGATCGCCTCCACCTTGGCAGGCTCTTTCCTTATGTGGCCGCTCCCCACCTTGTGGCCCAGGGACGACACTTCAGCCTTCCCCACTTTACACTTTTCAACCTTTACAGTCAGTCCTGCCTCCTAGAGGTGACCTAGCACCCTCTTCACCTGGGACATGTGTTCCTCTGAGATCTGGCTAAAGACACAGATGTCATCAATGAACGACAGGGCAAAGTTCTCCATCCCCTCAGCAATTGGTCCACTAGGTGGTATGGAATGTGGCAGCCTTGAGGCTGAAAGGTAGGACCAGGAACTCAAAGAGCCCTATTGGGGTGGTGAAGGCAGATTTCAGCCTGGTGTTTGGGTTCAAAGGCACCTGCCAATAGCCGTTGGTGAGATCCACAGTAGTGAGGTAACATCCCTCCCTAACTTGTCCAGGATCTCATCAGGCCTAGGCATGGGGTAGGCATCGGACACAGTGATGGAATTAAGCTTCCGACAGTTTACACAGAATCTGAATGATCCATCCTTCGTGGGCACCAGCACCACGGGTGAGGCCCATGGGCTGGCGGACGGCTGGATTGCCCCTAAGGCCAGCATGTCTCTGATTTTTCTCTCCCAGTTCCTGGACTGTTTTCCCAGTGACTCTGAATGGGGAACACTGGATGGGAGGGTTGCCTTCCATCTCCACCCAGTGGACAGCCAGGTTAGCGAACCCAGGCCTGCTGGGGAACAGTGTCTGGTGAGAATGCAGCACCATTCTGATCTGTGCCTGCTGGGCAGGGGTTAGCTGGTCAGAGAGGGGAATTGATTCCAGTGGGAGCCTGGCTCCTGTCTCAGGTAAGAGATCCAACAGGGATTCTCCCCCCTTCTCCTCCCCCTGCCCATATATGGCCAGCACCCAACCTCTCCCTATCAAAGTATGGCTCCATCATGTTGCCATGGTACCCTCGGTGGCTGTGAGCCCGGTTGGGCAGCTCCACCACATAGCTCACCTCATTCCACTGCTTGATGACCTCAAAGGGCCCGTCCCAGGCAACCTGGAGATTCTTATTCTTCTGCACGGAGATGAGAACCATCCCCTGGTCCCGAGTACCATAGGAGCAGGCACGCAGTGAGCAGTCGCACCTGACCTCCTGTTTCCCTTGGGACTGGGCTAGGTACTCCCTGGACAAACCCATGAGCTCAGTGAGCCTTTCCCAAAAAGACAGCACATATTCCACCACCGAGTCCCCATCAGAAGAGCCCTTCCCCTCCCATTCATCCCTCAAGTCCCAGGGTCCCCTCATCCTTCTCCCACACAGCAACTGGAAAGGGGAAAACCCTGTGGATTTCTGAGGCATTTCTCTATATGTGAACAGCAGGTGGGGTAAATACTTGTCCCAGTCCTGTGGATGTTGGTCCATAAAAGTCCTCAGCTTCTTCTTCAGGGTCCCATTAAACCGTTCCGCCAGCCCGTTGGACTGAGGGTGATATACAGAGGCCCTGGTGTGCTGAACCCCACATTTCTCCCACAAGCACCAGAGCAGGGCTGACATGAAATTGGATCCCTGGTCTATAAGGACCTCTCTGGGGAACCCCACCGTGCTGAAAATGGTAAGCAGCGCATCTGCCATGGTGTCTGCCATGCTGGAGGACAGATGCACACCTTGGGGTAGCGGGTAGTGAAATCTACCACCACCAGTATGTATTTCTTCCCTGACTGGGTCTCCTTGCTGATGGGCCCCACTATGTCCACAGCCACCTTGTGAAAAGGTTGCTCTCTGATGGGCAAGGGCCACAAGGCTGCTTTACACTTAAACTGGGGCAACAATTTGGAATCTAGGGGCATGTCTACACTACAAAATTAGGTCGATTTTATAGAAGTCGATCTTTAGTAACCAATTTTATACAGTTGATCGTGCATGTCCCCAATAAGCACATTAGGTCAGTGGAGTGCGTCCTCAATACCGTGGCTAGAAATCGACTCACGGAGTGGTGCACTGTGGGTAGCTATCCCACAGTCCCTGCTGCCCATTGGAATTCTGGGTTAAGCTCCCAGTGCCTGATGGGGCAAAAACATTGTCGCGCGTGGTTTGGGGTACATGTCTCCCCTCCCCTCCCTCCTTGAAAGCAATGGCAAACAATCTTTTTGCGCCTTTTTTCCTGTGTTATCCATGAAGTCTCCATAGCATGGCAAGCATGGAGCCCACTCAGATGAACACTGCTTTTATGAGCATTGCAAACACCTCATGCATTTTTCTGCAATATGTGCAGAGCCTAGCTAGGAAGATTGTGAGGAGGACATGAACACAGAGGCTCTTGAAAGCATGGTATGTGGCAATTGGAATATCATGGCAGTATTGGGGCATGTTGATACAGTGGAACGCCGATTCTGGGCCTGGCAAACAAGCACAGACTGGTGGGACCGCATAGTGGTATGGGATGATTCCCCATGGCTGCGAAACTTTCGCATGTGTAAGGCCACTTTCATGGAACTTTGTGAGTTGCTTTCCCCTACCCTGAAGTGTAGGAATACCAAGATGAGACCTGCCCTGACAGTTGAGAAGTGAGTGGCAATAACCATGTGGAAGCCTGCAATGCCTGACTGCTACTGGGCAGTTGGGAATCAATTCCGAGTGGGCAAATCTATCGTGGGGGCTGCTGTAATCCAAGCAGCCAGGGCAATCAATACCCTTCTGCTAAGAAGGGTAGTGACTCTGGGAAATGTGCGGGTCATAATGGATGGCTTTGCTGCAATGGGGTTCCCTAACTGTGGTGGGGCTATAGACAGAACGCATATCCCTATCTTGGCACCAGACCTCCTTGCCAAAGAGTACATAAACCTCAAGGGATATTTCTCAACGGTGTTGCAAGCACTAGTGGATCACAAGGGCCGTTTCAACATGATGCTCGCATCTTTTGGAACTCCTGGCTGTTTGGAAAGCTTCAAGAAGAGACTTTCTTCACAGACCATAAAATTACCATTTTGGATGTTGAAATGCCAATAGTTATCCTTGGGGACCCAGCCTACCCCTTGCTCCCATGGCTCATGAAGTCCTACGCAGGCAGCCTGGACAGCAGCAAGGAACAGTTGAACTATAGGCTGAGCAAGTGCAGAATGTTGGTAGAATGTGCCTTTGGGCATTTAAAAGGGCGCGGACACAGTTTGCTGAATAGGTTAGACCTCAGCAAAAGCAATATTCCCGTTGTTATTGCTGCTTGCTGTGTGCTCCATAATATCTGTGAGAGTAAGGGGGAGACGTTTATGGCGGGGTGGGAGGTTGAGGTAAATCGCCGGGCGGCCAATTTTGAACAGGCAGACACGAAGGCAATTAAAAGAGCACACCGAGGCAAGCTACACATCAGAGAGGCTTTGAAAAACAGTTTCATGACTGACCAGGCTACAGTGTGACAGTTGCTTGTTTTTGCCCTTGATGGAAACCCACCCCCTTTGGTGAATGTACCTCCTTGTAAGCCAATCCCCCTCCCGTCCTTCGACCACAGCTGGCACAGGAAATAAAGACCCTATTGTTCTGAATCCATTCATTCTTTATTTATTAAAAAAATGAGATCACTGACAACACTGACTAGTAAAAGGAAGCTTGGGTGTACAAAGGGTTTGATAATGGGGAGGGGTGGGGGAGGAGGGAAGGACAAGGCCACCTTGCTTATTGTAGCCACACTAAAAATCAAAGCTGTTTGAATGACAGCCTTCTGTTGCTTGTGCCATCCCCTGGAGTCAAGTGGTAGGTAGGGTGACGAGACAGCAACTGAGAAAAATTGGGATGGGGGGGGGTAATCTGAGCATATATAAGAAAAAAATACCCCAAAATTGGGACTGTCCCTATAAAATCGGGACATCTGGTCACCCCTCCACATTCTTGGGCATCTGAGTGAGGAGGATATGGAATTCGGCAAGGAGGGAAGGCGGTTACACAGTGGATGGAGCAGGGATCTGTACTCATTTCCTTTCTTGAAGCTCCACCAGACGCCTCATCATGTCTGTTTGCTCCCCCATTAGCCTCAGCATTGCCTCCTGCATGTTCCGATCTGGCTCGCTATATGCCTCTACCACCGACTGCCTCCATGCATACAGATGTGCCCTATCAGTGTGAGAGGACTGCATGAACTTTGAAAACATGTCATCGCGAGTGTGTTTTTTTTGCCTTCTAATCTGCGATAACCTCAGGGACGGAGTTGCAGGGGAGGGGGGAAAAGGGAGAATAGTCTTTTAAGAAGATACATTTCCGAGAACAAAAGGGAGACTCTTTCACAGTGAATCAAGCAATTCACAGCAGACAGCATGTGCTTTAGGTACAAGGTCGCATTTTGCCTTTTATATTGAGCGCCTGCCTGTATGGTGAGACATCACACACAGCTCGGCAACAGAATTCGTTTTGGAGGCAGCCATGGTAAGCCAAAGTGTACGTGGGGTTGGTTTCTTCCGTGTTCATAACATATGGGAATGGTTTCAAACTGCAGCGCCCTCCTTTCCCATAGCAACCAATGCCGGTTGGGTTTGCCATTTAAAAGGAGGGGTCACGGTTGCCATTTAAAAGAAGGGACTGCATTTTTGGGGTGGATGTGAAGCACACCCCTTCCTCTCCCTCCCCTCCATGGCTATTTTCCCGGTTGATCCCTTTTAGCCAAACGCAAACAGCCCAGCATGCCTGGGGTCTAATGTGTTGGGGCTCACCAATCAGAGGGGATTAATGTTCCCTTACAAAACATCCCCCATTTCAACCATGAATCATATCACTCTCCTGAGGCTGACACAGAAAGATAAAGACCGAATGTCATGCTAGGAGTCTACTACAGGCCACCTAACCAGGTGGAAGAGGTGGATGAGGCTTTTTTTAAACAACTAACAAAATCATCCAAAGCCAAAGATTTGGTGGTGATGGGGGACTTCAACTATCCGGATATATGTTGGGAAAATAAGACAGTGGGGCACAGACTATCCAACAAATTCTTGGACTGCATTGCAGACAACTTTTTATTTCAGAAGGTTGAAAAAGCTACTAGGGGGGGAAGCTGTTCTAGACTTGATTTTAACAAATAGGGAGGAACTCGTTGAGAATTTGAAAGTAGAAGGCAGCTTGGGTGAAAGTGATCATGAAATCATAGAGTTTGCAATTCTAAGGAAGGGTAGAAGGGAGAACAGCAAAATAGAGACAATGGATTTCAGGAAGGCGGATTTTGGTAAGCTCAGAGAGCTGATAGGTAAGGTCCCATGGGAATCAAGACTGAGGGGAAAAACAACTGAGGAGAGTTGGCAGTTTTTCAAAGGGACACTATTAAGGGCCCAAAAGCAAGCTATTCCGCCAGTTAGGAAAGATAGAAAATGTGGCAAAAGACCACCTTGGCTTAACCACGAGATCTTGCATGATCTAAAAAATAAAAAGGAGTCATACAAAAAATGGAAACTAGGACAGATTACAAAGGATGAATATAGGCAAACAACACAGGAATGCAGGGGCAAGATTAGAAAGGCAAAGGCACAAAATGAGCTCAAACTAGCTACGGGAATAAAGGGGAACAAGAAGACTTTTTATCAATACATTAGAAGCAAGAGGAAGACCAAAGACAGGGTAGGCCCACTGCTTAGTGAAGAGGGAGAAACAGTAACAGGAAACTTGGAAATGGCGGAGATGCTTAATGACTTCTTTGTTTCGGTCTTCACCGAGAAGTCTGAAGGAATGACTAACATAGTGAATGCTAATGGGAAGGGGGTAGGTTTAGCAGATAAAATAAAAAAAGAACAAGTTAAAAATCACTTAGAAAAGTTAGATGCCTGCAAATCACCAGGGCCTGATGAAATGCATCCTAGAATACTCAAGGAGCTAATAGAGGAGGTATCTGAGCCTCTAGCTATTATCTTTGGAAAATCATGGGAGACGGGAAAGATTCCAGAAGACTGGAAAAGGGCAAATATAGTGCCCATCTATAAAAAGGGAAATAAAAACAACCCAGGAAACTACAGACCAGTTACTTTAACTTCTGTGCCAGGGAAGATAATGGAGCAAGTAATTAAGGAAATCATCTGCAAACACTTGGAAGGTGGTAAGGTGATAGGGAACAGCCAGCATGGATTTGTAAAGAACAAATCATGTCAAACCAATCTGATAGCTTTCTTCGATAGGATAACGAGTCTTGTGGATAAGGGAGAAGCTGTGGATGTGGTATACCTAGACTTTAGTAAGGCATTTGATACGGTCTCGCATGATATTCTTATCGACAAACTAGGCAAATACAATTTAGATGGGGCTACTATAAGGTGGGTGCATAACTGGCTGGATAACCGTACTCAGAGAGTTGTTATTAATGGTTCCCAATCCTGCTGGAAAGGCATAACGAGTGGGGTTCCGCAGGGGTCTGTTTTGGGACCGGCTCTGTTCAATATCTTCATTAACGACTTAGATATTGGCATAGAAAGTACGCTTATTAAGTTTGCGGATGATACCAAACTGGGAGGGATTGCAACTGCTTTGGAGGACAGGGTCATAATTCAAAATGATCTGGACAAATTGGAGAAATGGTCTGAGTTAAACAGGATGAAGTTTAACAAAGACAAATGCAAAGTGCTCCACTTAGGAAGAAAAAATCAGTTTCACACATACAGAATGGGAAGAGACTGTCTAGGAAGGAGTACGGCAGAAAGGGATCTAGGGGTTATAGTGGACCACAAGCTAAATATGAGTCAACAGTGTGATGCTGTTGCAAAAAAAGCAAACATGATTCTGGGATGTATTAACAGGTGTGCTGTGAGCAAGACACGAGAAGTCATTCTTCCGCTCTACTCTGCTCTGGTTAGGCCTCAGCTGGAGTATTGTGTCCAGTTTTGGGCACCGCATTTCAAGAAAGATGTGGAGAAATTGGAAAGGGTCCAGAGAAGAGCAACAAGAATGATTAAAGGTCTTGAGAACATGACCTATGAAGGAAGACTGAAAGAATTGGGTTTGTTTAGTTTGGAAAAGAGAAGACTGAGAGGGGACATGATAGCAGTTTTCAGGTATCTAAAAGGGTGTCATAAGGAGGAGGGAGAAAACTTGTTCACCTTAGCCTCTAAGGATAGAACAAGAAGCAATGGGCTTAAACTGCAGCAAGGGAGGTCTAGGTTGGACATTAGGAAAAAGTTCCTAACTGTCAGGGTGGTTAAACACTGGAATAAATTGCCTAGGGAGGTTGTGGAATCTCCATCTCTGGAGATATTTAAGAGTAGGTTAGATAAATGTCTATCAGGGATGGTCTAGACAGTATTTGGTCCTGCCATACGGGCAGGGGCCTGGACTCGATGACCTCTCGAGGTCCCTTCCAGTCCTAGAATCCTAGAATCTATGAATGTTGCATGAATGTGATCAAAACCCAGGACCATCCATTGCCATGGCTTTGTGCTGCAATGATTCCAGACTACTTGCTACTGGCTTGGCGTGGTAAAGTGTCCTATCGTGGAGGACGAAATAAGGCAGCCCTCCCCAGAAACCTTCTTCAAAGGCTTTCAGAGTACCTCCAGGAGAGCTTCATGGAGATGTCCCTGGAGGATTCCCACTCCATCCCCAGACACATTAACAGACTTTTCCATTAGCTGTATGTACTGGCCGGGAATGCATCCCAATTGTTCAGGGCAAATCAAACATTAAACAGAATTGCTTTTAACCCCTGTAGTGTCGTGACAAATGTGCACTCACCAGAGGTGCCTTCTCTGCCTTCAGGGTCCGGGAACAATAGGCCCTGGGAGTGTATTGGCTCCAGGCTAAGGAAAAGGTCCTGGCTGCCGGGCAGAACGGATTCTCTGCTTGCCTGCTGCGCATTCTCCTCCTCCTTCTCCTCTTCCTCATCCACAAAATCCTCCTCCATGTTGTGTGAGGTTGACACCTTGCAGGTGTCCACGGAGAGTGTTGGGGTACTGGTAGGGTCCCCCCCTAGAATGGCATGCAGCTGATCATTGGTATCCATGTAGACCAGCCTCTGCCATATCACAGCAATGACTACTATAACAGCCCATTTCTCTGGTAAGCAAGAACTGATATGACAGATCAGACCCTTTCCTTATCTACTATCATATCCCATCTAGTGACATACTGAAGTTTAACAATGATGCTTAAATGCAGCATCCACTTCTGGCAAGGGCCAGAATCATGCCATGTCTTAGGAGTCAAAATGAATAAATACATCAACTAAAAACTTGGTCTGAGATTTTTCAATGCAGTCTAGTGTCCTTAGGCACGGATCTTGTGTTAAATATGTAGCAGTATTAAACTACAGCTTCTTTTGTCGACGTTGGGTCCCCGGAGGCGGTGAAGCCAAGAGGCCTACCCTAGAGAATTAAAAGTTACAGCATATCCCATCTGGGTCAGTCCCAGAGCCCAGAGCCCTCTGACCCCCCATGTAGTCCCAGTCCAGAAGCTTCTCCCTGCCTTCAACATCGCACACTTCAGAACTCCCCCTGGCCCCTCCCCAGTCCTTTGTCCTCCAGCTGGTTACACCCAGCTGGATTCCTGTGGAGGTTGATCCATCTATGGTCATTTGTTGCTAGGTGCCAAATGTCCGGGCAATTGAAGTGGCCATTGTCTTCTGGGAATCTCCATGGGCATGGGCACCCAGGTCCCAGGCAGCTGGGCGTCAGTCATGCCTGTGTCTCTGAGATTCTGCAAAGAGTAAACAGCCCTTTCCCCCACCTAATTAAATATGCACCACATAGGGGAAACTGAGGCACACACCATATTCATATGAAACATTATGAAAAATTCCCACTTCGTCGCACACCCATTGTGTTTTATTTGTAATAGACTGGCTGAATTTGATTACAAGACTTTATTATCTAACATAGAGAAACAACGAACAGGGGATATACACAGGGATTTACTTTGATGGGTAGTGGATGTCAGCATTCATCCGTGTATTTTCAGACACTGTGCTCCCTTCTCACATAGGGTGATCTGCCAACACCATGGAGAAAAATACCATAATACAGCCCGTATCAGTGCTGAACATGAGAGAGTGACAGAGCCGTCCACAGTGACACTTTCCTATAAGTTGTGTTACATGGACACAGCGGGGGACCACAAAAGCTGTCTCAGTAACTCTATACAGATCATCTCCAATTCTTTTTCACTTTAGTGCTGAGATGTTTTCAATGGGACTTTTCAACTTAATTTTGCTTAAATCACCCAGGCAGCTTTGAAAACCTCAGGCTAAGATATTATCTCAGAGTCTCTGCATGTTTTTTTGGTGAAAGCTACATTTACTGACTGCTTTGCTCAATGCTTCCTTGACCTCTCTGTTTCTCAGGCTGTAGATGAGGGGGTTTGCCAGGGGAGTCAGGACAGTGTAGCAAAGAGAGAACACTTTGTTCAGGTCTCTCAGTGTATCGTGTTTCGGCAGCTTGTACACAATCATTATTGTTCCATAGAAAATTGTCACCACAATGAGGTGAGAGGAGTAGGTGGAAAATGCCTTCTGTCTCCCGGTGGTGGAAGGGAGTCTCAGGATGGTGGCGATGACACACACATAGGATGTCAGGGTTAGTAGGAATGGAGGCAGAGTGAATACACAGGCTAGAATGAAATCTAGCAATATGATCAGGTGTGTGTCACTGCCGGGGAGTTTTATCAATGGGATGGATTCACAATAGAAATGGTCAATTTCATTCAGGGCACAGAATATTAATGGTGACATGAATAATATAAAGATGGCAGTAGCAAAACAACCATTTAACCATGATCCAGCAGCCAACTGGAGGCAAAACCTATTATTCATAAGAGTTGAATAGTGCAGGGTTTTACATATCGCTAAATACCGATCATAAGACATTGGCATGTACAGAATGCTATCTCCTAGCAGCAGAGAATCAAAGAAATACAGTTGTGAGAAGCAGCCACTAAATGAGATGGTTTTGTCACTAGTCAGGAGACTGGCCAGCATCCTGGGTAGGATGGTGGAGGTGTAGCAGGTCTCCAAGCAGGACAAGTGCCCCAGGAAGAAGTACATGGGGGAGTGAAGCTGCTGATCAGCCACAACTAGTGCAATGATGAGGATGTTCCCAGCCACGACTGTGATGTAGATCACTAGGAACATCAGGAAGAGAAGAATTTGCAGGTCAGGGAGATCCCCAAATCCCAGGAGGATGAATTCTGTGATGGCAGTTTGATTTCTCCTGTCTGTGTCTGCCATGGGTTGAGTCTAGGAATGGAAATCCCTTTTCTGTTTTGGATGAGAATTCCCTGTGTTAACTATGTAGCAGTATTAAACTACAGCTTCTTTTGTCGGTGGGTGTTAGGAGGGTTGCAAATCTTCCTAGTTTTGCCCCTTAGCTGTATAGTGACTCATCACTCCTGAATGGTTGTGGGCTGATAAAACAGGAATGAGAACGGGACTGGTGAAGAAAGATGCCCCTGAACTCAGAGTCTAGAAACAATCTGGAATGTGCTACTCTGTGATCTGTGCTACCTTGTGATCCACCCCATAGGGACTCAGTCCTGTGTTCCATAAGGACTAACATGTCCCGCTGATGAACCTCAATGTTATCTACACTCTAAAGGCCTTCTCAGGTCGGGGGGTGGGTAGGGGTGAGGTGCTCAGAGAAGAGTGGCAAGAATGATTTAGATAGGAAAAACTACAATCTTAAGAGAGATTGCAAAGATCAGGATTGTTACCTTAGAAAGGAGAGGGACAAAAGGGGACATGATAAATAATGATCTGGAGAAGGCAGAATGTGGAACTTCTGTTTTCCCTGCCTCTTACTGCAAGAATAAGGGGGACATACAATGAAATTAAAAGGTGGGAAACTTAAAATCTAATAAATGAAATACTTGTTCACACAGCGTGTAGTTAAAGTGTGGCACTCACTGTGATGCTGGCAGACCAGGTGCCAGCTCCTGCCAAGGTCTCCATATCTCAGTGAGATACTGACAGATACACAGCTGCAATCAGAGAGAAGCCTTTATTACCTTTTGAAACCTCAGACTGAGACTCATTCACGGGTCTGTCTTCTTGCTTTAATCTTGTAAATAACTCTCATTTCCTTTTCCTATTTAAGAAATCTTCATATAGTTCACTACCGCATTGGCTACAAGCGTCGTCTTTGGTGTGGGACCTAAAGCACAATTGACCTGGGGGAAGTTGGGAGTAACCTGAATATTGCTGTGATTCTTGGCGTAAGGGGCCGTGTACCACAGATACGGTCACCTGTGTGGCAGGACAGACTGGCGGAGCCAAGGGGACTATCGGTGACTGTCAGGGATGTTAAACTGCCTAAGGAGTTTGCACTCGGTTCAGTTGGTTGGTGAAATCTAAGTTTAGACCTGACAACCAATGAAGGGTTTGTGCCCTGGTTTGTAACTGTCAGCCCTGAGTTTGGCACTCACACTCTTGCATCTCCATTGGGAGCATCACACTCACTGCCACAGGAAGTCATTGATATGAAGGATTTAATTGGATTCCAGAAGAGATTGATATCAATATCCAGATATCAATATCCAGAGTTATCATAATTAATGGCAACAACAGTTTTGGAATGGATATTAAGCCTCATGTTTGGGGGATTAAGCCAATCTCTAACTATTGTAGTCCAACATGACACATGTTGGGGGAGATCATCCCAGAACTGCTACTGCAGTGTTCTGACATTTTCCTCTAAAACATCTAGTACTAACGACTCTCGGAGAACGATACAGGACAAGATGGCCCTTGGGTCTGATCTAATCTGGCAGTTCTTATATTATTACATTCTCCTAAAGTGATACAGAGAAACCCCAAATTCCAATTAGTTCAAGAAGCTACACTTTTTATACTTCAGTCTCTGATAGGCTGTTACCTGAAAAAAAGTTGACCTGGCATAAATAACTTTGTAACACTTTTTGGTGAAGATCGATACAAGAAATCATTTGAGAGGAAGTTGTCGAACTAGGGGATCTGGACATTAATTCTAATAGGAAATTAGGACACCCAATTCCTAGGTGGTTTTGCAAATCTCAATCTTAGCCCTTCTGCAATGTCTATATCTTGTTTATTCCCTGATGTTTCAGTGGACCCTTGGATTCTCTTGCAACCTGCTTGACTCAGATATAGTGAAACAGTTTTTGTCATTTACTTTTAACTAAGACCATTTGTTCTTCAAATTCCCTCTTATGCTCCTAATTTCATTCTTAAACTTTACCCACCTCACATGCCATTTGAATGTTCCTTTCTATCAGCTTAACTTAGTTTTGATTTCCATTATTCTATTCCAGGCTTCACCCTAGTTATCCTGAACCAGATCGCCAGCTGGTATCAATCAGCCGTAGCTTCCCTGGAGTCAATGGGCCAGATCCCCAGGTGAGGACCTTTCACAAGACATGTATCTCAATTTCCCCATTGTTAAATGGTGCTATTAACACCGACTGGCACTGCTGTGGGAAGGTGAGTCTAAAACTGCTAATATTAGAGAGACAAGATGGGTGAGGTGATATCTTTTCTTAGACCAACTTCTGCTGGTGAGAGAGACAAGCTTTCGAGTTGAGCTCTGTGTGGCTCGAAAGCTTGTCTCTCTCACCAGCAGAAGTTGGTCTAATAAAATATATCACCTCACCCATCTTGTCTCTCTAATATTGTGGGACCAACACGGCTACAATAACACTGCATACAATATTCACAAAGCATTTTCATGCCCCTGTTTGGAAGGTGGTATAGAAACGCAGTCAGGAAGAGAGTGCTCACCTGTAACCACATGATGGCTCAAGCGTCAAGCAATGAGCTCTTATTTCTCAGGGTTTGGCAGTTAGGACTCGGTTTCCACCGCTAAGGTTTTTGGGTCTCATCATTCAATAGAAACTGGATCTTCTAAGCAATGACACCTGCATCTACCTGAATGGACGAGCAGCTGCTGCGATCTGTCTTAGAGCATGCTCCGCCCCCTCTATTTACGAAGTGCAGAGTCCTCATATTTGTATCCTTCTCCATGGAAGGCTGCATCTCCCTTAATTCCACCTCTGAAGGGGCTTAGCCTGGGGAGTTAGCACTGTGTTTTCTGTGCAGACAGTGCAAACAACTGTCCTGATGCAACCAACCTCCCACGCCCAGAGGAATCGCCTTTCTGCTACCAGCTGTATGAGCTCATTGCGCTGCATGGCTGAAATATAATGCAGCATCCACGGAATGCCTGGCCATACAGAGACTGACTCTACTCAGCAATCTTTACTCATGTCAATTGTCCTGTTGCCTTTGTAGGAGAGGAGGAGAGCCTGGTATAAGGGTCCTGGTATGAGACCTAAGGACTGAACTAAAGTAGTCAGGCCCAGCTGATATAAAACAAAGTTAGGAAAATCAGGCTGTGAGCAGAAGTCAGGCCCTGTTACAAAACATGCCTTCTTGCAAATTCACAGAACTTGGCAGGAACCGGGCTGGTGTTGCAAAAATGCAAACATTCCTAAGAAGTGCTAGGCACAGGACACTCATGTAATCTCATTCCAGAAGTGTAGTACCAGAACACCCCGATACCAAGTATGGTGTAAACACACTCCCCGAAGATAACAGGGACACACTGATGCGTCCTAAAGATAAGGTCAGGATAACAGGATGATGGATAGAGATGTTTTGATTGAACCAACAGGTACAAGGTAAAGTGGTAACTAGCCACATCAGAGGGGCAATAGGTAACTTGTTTGTATCAGTGTATAAAAGAGAGGTCAGAGAGGGGGTATCTTGGTCTGGCTGAGGGGGGAGCGGAGAGTCCCTCTGCTCACTGAGCCGAGTCCATTGTAATGGGCATACATGTGTTAGTGTACCTGTAGCATATATAGGACGCAAAGACTGTGCTTCATTGACAATAAATTTGGTCAAGCGGCTTCGCCACTGAACCGAGTCTGTGGTCTTCTTGGGCAGTATGATCAGCGTCTGCTGGGCCAGCTATCTGCGCAGAGCTGGTGCATCACACAGAGAGAACACACACAGCGGACAAGTGACCACAGCCTTCAATGGAAGAATTGCATGAGTAACAATGGCTAACATGACTCAGGCTTACCTGATTGGGAGCTGAAGCCACACAGTTTAACAAACAAACAAACAGGAAACTGAATGTAAAGTAAATTTAATCCATAATTTGCAAATGAAAGATTTGGATGAAAGAATCTCTCTCACACACTCACATCCCCAGCGGAAATATTTCTCTCAAGGAACTTTGATGTTATTAGTAATTACTAGTGTTTGTTTATTTAACAATATTCCTATCCTTCTGCTGAGCAGTAGCAGAATTCAGGATCTTGCAGATTGGTTTCCCATTGGAGTAGAATCCAGTGATGTGGAGTCTGGGTAATTGCTTAGCGTAACTTGTTTGTTTTTACACTATATACACCAGTCCTGGTGCAGAGGTGGCCATAGATAAAATGCAAGGAGTCCCTGCTTTTAGGGATCTCAGCCAGGAGCAGGACTAGCATGCAAGGACCTTCCCTCACACAGTACTTTTAGCCCAGGACACTAAGGCCTTGTCTACACTACGAGAGTACTTCGATTTTAGTTAATTCGACTATGTGGAATCGATATTACTAAGTCGAACGTGTGTGTCCACACTAAGGACAGTAATTCGACTTTGTGAGACTTTGTGAGTCCACACTAACGGGGCAAGCGTCGACATTGGAAGCGGTGCACTGTGGGCAGCTATCCCACAGTTCCCGCAGTCCCCCCTGCCCATTGGAATTCTGGGTCGAGCCCCAAATGCCTTCTGGGTAAAAAAATGTGTCGAGGGTGCTTTTGGGCGCCTGTCGTCATCCGTCCGTCACTCAAGCCCTCCCTCCCTCCCTCCCTGAAAGCGCCGGCGGGAAATCAGTTCGCGCGCTTTTCTGATTACTGACAGCGCGGACGCCACAGCATTGCGAGCATGGATCCCGCTGCGACCATCGCTGCAGTTGTGGCAGTTCTCAACGCCTCGCAGCTTCTCCTCCACCTGTACCAGAGGCAGCTGCAGATCAATCATGAGAGGAGGCTACGGCACTACCGTGACGGCATGAAGTCGGACACTAGCTCCGACCTCTCTGAGAACATGAGACCCAGCGCCCAGGACATCTCGCTGTCACTGGGTCTTGTTGATACTGTTGAACGGCGATTCTGGGCCCGTGAAACCAGCACGGAATGGTGGGACCGCATAGTGCTGCAGGTCTGGGATGAATCCCAGTGGCTGCGCAACTTTCGCATGCGGAAGGGGACTTCCTCGAACTGTGTGAGTTGCTGTCCCCTGCCCTGAAGCGCAATGACACCCGGATGCGGGCAGCCCTGACTGTCCAGAAGCGAGTGGCCATAGCCCTCTGGAAGCTCGCAACGCCAGACAGCTACCGGTCCGTCGCTAACCAGTTTGGCGTGGGCAAGTCTACCGTGGGGGTTGCTGTTATGCAAGTAGCCAGGGCAATCGTCAAGCTACTGCTATCTAAGGTAGTGACCCTGGGAAACGTGGAGCTCATCAGAGATGGCTTTGCCGAGATGGGATTCCCAAACTGCGGTGGGGCTATAGATGGGACTCACATCCCTATCCTGGCACCGGACCACCAGGCTAGCCAGTACATCAACCGGAAGGGCTACTTTTCCATGGTGCTGCAAGCACTGGTGGACCATCGGGGACGTTTTACCAATATCTACGTTGGATGGCCTGGCAAGGTTCATGACGCTAGGGTGTTCAGGAACTCTGGTCTGTGTAGACGGCTGCAGGAAGGTCTTTACTTCCCGGACCACAAAGTAACTGTTGGGGATGTGGAGATGCCTACAGTCATCCTCGGGGACCCTGCATACCCGCTAATGCCCTGGCTCATGAAGCCCTACACTGGCGCACTGGACTCAGGGAAAGAACTATTCAACTACCGGCTCAGCAAGTGCAGAATGGTGGTGGAGTGTGATTTTGGCCGTCTCAAGGGGAGATGGAGAAGCCTACTCACTCGCTGTGATCTCAGCGAGACCAATATCCCGATTGTGATAGCTGCTTGCTGTGTGCTCCACAATTTGTGTGAGAGCAAGGGGGAGACCTATATGTCGGGGTGGGAGGTTGAGGCAAATAGCCTGGCTTCTGATTACGTCCAGCCAGACAGCAGGGCGATTAGAAGATCACAGCGGGACGCGCTGTGCATCAGGGAGGCTTTGAAAGCCAGGTTCCTGACTGAACAGGGTCTCCAGTGACTTTTTACTTTGTGGACACAGATGCTGAACCTGCCCCCGTTTCTTTACCCAGTTACTGTTGACTATCCTTCCAAGTAACATACCCCCTTCCCCACCTTCCCAACAAATAAAATCTGTTCTGTTCTGTTAATGAACAAGGTTCTCTTTTTTACTGTTTTCGCGGGAATGTTTTAAACCGGGGACGCAGACTGTGGCGGGGGGTGGGCTTAGTGTTTTGATGCAAATGATGCTTCTAAAGTCCGGGAATGACAGGCTCCGCAGTGCTGGATTGGTTGTTTCAACGCAGCCTGCCAGCAGTCCTGGGCGGGACTGGATGTATGTGTCGGCCAAGTGACTTTCTGGCAGGGGGCGGAGGGTAACAGATCCCCTGCTGCGTGGCTCTGTGATCCAGGATAAGGATCGCGGCATAGGATCTCTAACTGCCCTCCCCCGACACAAAGTCACAGATCAACCCCCTCGCACCCCAGAACAAGAAAACCGCCTCCCAGACTGACGAGGGTAACTGGTGACTGTGCTGTGTATGTGTCCTGATGCTGGACCTGCCCCCGCCTCTGTAGCCTGCTACAGGTGACTGTCCTGTCCTGCCCTTCCACTTTGGCTGCTGTCCATTGGCCATTGGGCTGCACCTCTCCCATTCCTCTGCCCTCTAGTGCCCCTACACAACAGAACTATATCTTTCTTCATTTCTTACCCATTGCTAGGTGTCAAGGCTCCTCTCCCACTCTGAACTTTAGGGTACAGATGTGGGGGCCTGCATGAAAACTTCTAAGCTTAACTACCAGCTTAGATCTGGTCCGCTGCCACCACTCCCAATGTGCTAATTCCCTTCCCTGGGTAGCCTTGAGAGACTCTTTACCAATTCCCTGGTGAATACAGATCCAAATCCCTTGGATCTTAAAACAAGGAGAAATTAACCATCCCCCCTCCTCTCTCCCACCAACTCCTGGTGGATCAAGATTCAACCCCCTTGGATCTAAAAAACTGGGAAAATCAATCAGGTTCTTAAAAAAAAGGCTTTTATTTAAAGAAAAAGGTAAAAATCATCTCTGTAAAATCAGGATGGAAAATAACGTTACAGGGTAATCAAACTTAAAGAGCCCAGACGACCCCCCCCTCTAGCCTTAGGTTCAAATTTACAGCAAACAGAGGTAAACACCCTAGTAAAAGGTACATTTACAAGTTGAGAAAACAAAGATAAAACTAACACGCCTTCCCTGGCTGTTTACTTACAAGTTTGAAATATGAGAGACTTGTTCAGAAAGATTTGGAGAGCCTGGA
Organism: Emys orbicularis; assembly: GCF_028017835.1. Lineage (NCBI taxonomy): Eukaryota > Metazoa > Chordata > Testudines > Emydidae > Emys > Emys orbicularis. The sequence goes on along the minus strand of NC_088695.1, from coordinate 15,250,234 downwards.
TTGATGTCTGGTCCCTCTTAGTCCCAAGAGCAAACTCTCCCCAAAACAAAGAGCACAAACAAAAGCCTTCCCCCGACCAAGATTTGAAAGTATCTTGTCCCCTTATTGGTCCTTTGGGTCAGGTGTCCGCCAGGTTACCTGAGCTTCTTAACCCTTTACAGGTAAAAGGATTTTGGAGTCTCTGGCCAGGAGGGATTTTATAGTATTGTACACAGGAGGGCTGTTACCCTTCCCTTTATAGTTATGACACGCCCCCCAAATCACAGATAGTGTTGGACAGCCGGTTCCACACTGGCTGTGATTTCTTCCTGGAGCTCTAGGAGAAAACAGAGTTAATAAGACACATGCACCTTTACACATACTACTGATTATATAAAAAGTAACACTATGTCCCACATTCCAAGAACAATTTTTAACCAGTTGATTCTGGGAAACTTTCCCGGGAGAATGCATCAGCCACTTTGTTAGAAGCTCCTGAAATGTGTTGTATTTTAAAATCAAAATCTTGGAGAGCTAAACTCCACCGAAGAAGTTTTTTGTTATTCCCCTTGGCGGTATGAAGCCACTGTAGCGCAGCATGGTCTGTTTGTAGTTGGAAACGCCGTCCCCAAACGTATGGGCGTAGCTTTTCCAGCGCGTACACAATGGCGTAGCATTCCTTTTCGCTGATTGACCAGTGGCTTTCCCTCTCAGACAGTTTCTTGCTGAGAAACACGACAGGATGGAATTCTTGATCCGGTCCTTCCTGCATTAAAACTGCTCCCACACCCCGCTCGGACGCATCTGTGGTTACCAGGAACGGTTTGTCAAAGTCTGGGGTCCTTAGCACAGGGTCAGACATGAGTGTTGCCTTAAGCTCGTTAAAGGCCTTTTGACACTCATCAGTCCACTGAACTGCATTTGGCTGTTTCTTTCTGGTTAGGTCTGTTAGTGGGGCAGCGATTTGGCTTTAGTGTGGTACAAATCGCCTATAATATCCGGCCAAGCCTAAGAAGGATTGGACCTGTTTCTTTGACTTTGGAACCGGCCACTTTTGGATAGCATCCACTCTGGCCTATAGGGGATTTATAGTTCCTTGACCCACCTGGTGCCGCAGGTAAGTCACTTTGTTTTGGCCTATTTGACACTTTTTAGCCTTAACAGTTAGTCCTGCCTGCCTGATGCGCTTGAAGACTTTTTCCAGGTGCTCCAGGTGTTCTGCCCATGACTCAGAAAAAATGGCCACATCATCGAGGTAGGCAACGGCAGATTCTCCCAATCCCGCTAGGAGACCATCTACAAGTCTTTGGAAGGTGGTGGGTGCATTTCGCAGCCCGAAAGGGAGTACACTGAATTTATACACCCCTGCCTGGGTGACGAAGGCTGACCTTTCCTTGGCGGGTTCATCTAGTGGTACTTGCCAGTACCCCTTGGTTAAGTCTAATGTAGAGATGAATTGGGCATGTCCCAATTTCTCCAATAGCTCATCTGTGAGTGGCATTGGATAGTTGTCAGGACGAGTTACAGCATTTAGCTTACGGTAGTCCACGCAAAAGCGTATTTCCCCATCTGGTTTGGGAACTAGAACCACTGGAGATGCCCATGCACTCTTAGAGGGGCGGATTATACCCATCTGTAGCATGTCCTGGATCTCCCTTTTTATAGCAGTTTGGGCTTGAGGTGACTCCCGGTAGGGTAGGGTTCTAATTGGGTGAGCATTACCTGTGTCAATGGATTGGTATGCCCGTTCGGTCCGTCCTGGGGTGTCTGAGAACATTGGCACAAAGCTAGTGCACAGCTCCTTGATCTGCTGCCGCTGCAGACGTCCAAGGGTCGCGGAGAGGTTCACCTCTTCCACGCCACCATTACTTTTTCCTTTGTTGTAGAAACTTTCAGGCCACTCCGCGTCTTCTGTTTCCTGGGCTGTAAACTGGGAAACCTTTAATTCTCTGGAATAAAAGGGCTTAAGAGAATTAACATGGTATACCTTAGGCTTTATGTTGGAGGTGGGGGATGCTATGAGATAGTTAACAGCTCCTAGGCGCTCTTGTACCGTGAATGGTCCTTCCCACGACGCTTCCATTTTATGGGCCTGGAGCGCCTTTAAGACCATGACTTGGTCTCCTACTTTGAAGGACCGTTCTCTGGAATGTTTATCATACCAGGCCTTTTGCTCTTTCTGAGCATCCTTTATGTTTTCTTTAGCAAGGGCTAAAGAGTGTTGGAGGGTGCTTTGTAGGTTGCTTACAAAGTCTAGAATGTTAGTTCCTGGAGAAGGCGTAAACCCCTTCCATTGCTGCTTCACCAACTGTAATGGCCCCTTAAACTCGGGGCCATACACATGTTCAAATGGTGAAAACCCTAAACTGGGATGTGGTACAGCCCTGTAGGCAAAAAGCAACTGCTGCAACACTAGGTCCCAATCATTGAAGTGTTCATTTACGAATTTACGTATCATGGCCCCCAAAGTTCCATTAAACCTCTCCACCAGGCCATTGGTTTGATGGTGGTAAGGGGTGGCAACCAAGTGATTCACCCCATGAGCTTCCCACAGGTTTTTCATGGTCCCTGAGAGGAAATTAGTTCCCGAATCTGTAAAGATGTCGGAGGGCCAACCTACCCTGGCAAAAATGTCTGCTAAGGCCTGGCACACACTTTTAGCCCTGGTGTTGCTTAAGGGTACTGCTTCCGGCCATCGGGTAGCAAAATCCATGAAAGTCAGTATGTACTGCTTTCCTCTGGGTGTCTTCTTTGGGAAAGGACCCAGAATATCCACAGCTACTCACTGAAATGGGACCTCAATTATGGGGAGTGGCTGGAGAGGGGCTTTGATCTGCTCTTGGGGCTTTCCCACTCGTTGGCACAACTCACAAGACCGGACATAATTAGCAACGTCCTTGCCCATTCCCTCCCAGTGGAAGGACTTCCCCAACCGGTCTCTGGTTCTGTTCACCCCATAATGGCCACTGGGATGATCATGGGCTAAGCTCAAGAGCTTTACCCGATATTTAGTGGGAACTACCAACTGTCTTTGAGGATGCCAGTCTTCCTGATGCCCACCAGGAAGAGTCTCCTTGTATAAAAGTCCTTGTTCTACAACAAACCGGGATCGGTTAGAAGAGCTGAGAGGCGGTGGGGTGCTCCGTGCCGCTGCCCAAGCTTTCTGAAGGCTGTCATCTGCTTCCTGCTCGGCCTGGAACTGTTCCCTTGATGCTGGAGACATCAGTTCCTCCTTGGACTGTGGACTGGGGCTTGGTCCCTCTGGAAGCGATGCAGGTGCTGGGGCTGTTTCCGTTGACTGTGAACCACTGTCCGCTGGTGCACTATGTTGTATTTCAGGCTCTGGCTGAGCCTCTTGGGTAGGGTTATCTGCTGCTTCTGTCAGTTCAGGCTCGCTGGTGCCCTCTGGCGTTGGAGTTGTAGATGGGTTTGCAAACGCTGTACTCAGTGCTGGCAATGGTTTTGGCGCTGGTTGTGTTGCCAGTTCCGGTTCTGGGACTGGCTTTGGCTGGGTCTCTGGGATTGGATCCACTATGGCTGTTGCAGTTGTTGGCAGGGGTCCGGTTCCACCACCTTTGTCTGGGTCTCTGGTAACACAGACGGGTCCCGGGTGGACGGCTCAGGAACAGTAATGGGGGTGAAAGCTTGCTTAGCCTGGCTGCGGGTGACTATTCCCACCCTCTTGGCTAGCTTCACATGGTTGGCCAAGTCTTCCCCCAGCAGCATGGGGATGGGATAATTGTCATAGACTGCAAAAGTCCACATTCCTGACCAGCCCTTGTACTGGACATGCAACTTGGCTGTAGGCAAGGTTACAGAGTGTGACATGAAGGGTTGAATTGTCACCGGAGCCTCCGGGTTGATGAGTTTGGGGTCCACTAGTGATTGGTGGATAGTTGACACTTGTGCCCCAGTGTCCCTCCACGCGAAAACCTTCTTTCCGCCCACTCTCAAGGTTTCCCTTCGCTCCGAGGGTATGAGAGAGGCATTTGGGCCTGGGTATCTTTGCTGTGATTGTGGTGTAATGAACTGTAATCAGTTGGGGTTCTTGGGGCAGTGGGTCTTTATATGTCCCAGTTCATTACATTTAAAACATCGCCCTGCTTAGGTATCACCGGGGCGATGTTGGTTGGTGGAAACTGGTGTGGGGGGGTGAGAAGGCGTCTGGGGTTTCCCTTGTGAGGTAGGTGGGGCCTTGGGTTGTCCCCGATGGTAAGGTTTTGTTTCGGGTTGCCCCTTCTGATATTCGCTCCAACTGCTTTTAGTTTTTTTCTTTTCTGCCACCTCCACCCATTTGGTTCCAATCTCCCCCGCCTCGGTTACAGTTTTGGGCTTCCCATCTAGGATGTACCTTTCTATTTCCTCAGGAACACCCTCTAAAAACTGCTTCATTTGCATTAGGAAGGGCAACTCTTCTGTAGATTTAACATTTGCTCCTGATATCCAGGCCTCCCAATTTTTCCCAATGTGGTAGGCATGTCGGAAAACTGACACATTTGGTTTCCACCTTAGGGCTCTGAACCGCCAATGGGCATGCTCGGGTGTTAGCCCCATTCGGATTCTGGCCTTGTTTTTAAAAAGTTCATAACTGTTCATGTGTTCCTTAGGCATTTCAGCCGCCACCTCTGCTAAGGGTCCTCTGAGCTGTGGACTCAGCTCTACCATGTACTGGTCTGTAGTGATGCTATATCCAAGGCAGGCCCTTTCAAAATTTTCTAAGAAGGCCTCAGTATCATTGCCTTCCTTGTAGGTGGGGAATTTTCTGGGATGGGAAGCAGTACCTGGAGAGGGGTTGCTAGGATTGGCTGGTATATCCGGCCTAGCCCTTGCTAATTCCAGTTCATGCTTCCTCTCTCTTTCCCTCTCCTCCATAGCTCTCTTGTGGGCAGCCTCCTCTGCCTTAATTTCTAATTGTTTTAGTTCCATCCGTCTCTTATGTTCGTTTTCTTTTTCTGTTGCTTCCAGTCTAGCCAGTTCTAGTGTTTTAGCTGCTTCACTGGTAGTCATTTTCCTGCTTTCTTGTGCTGGGCCACACCCCTCTGCAGTTCACTGATACTGGGATGCACTCAGCTCAGGGCTGCGTTAGGTAACAGAGACTTTCTACCTAGCTATCCCAGAGAGGTAGAAAGAAAAAAAACAATTCAGCTTGTAAATTCCTTTTGCCAGCTGTTTGCTCACTGCTTGAACCCTTCTCTTAACAAAGACCCTTGTTAAAAAAACTTAACACCTCTGCATTCAGGCAAGGATAGATAAGATATGCATCTACCTTCAGCTCTGCTTTCCAAGCAGCTAGAAAGGAGAAAAAAAAATCTTACTGGCTTTTGGTTTAAAATGATCCCACCGCTCTGCCACCATGTCAAGGCTCCTTCCCCACTCTGAACTTTAGGGTACAGATGTGGGGGCCTGCATGAAAACTTCTAAGCTTAACTACCAGCTGAGATCTGGTCCACTGCCACCACTCCCAATGTGCTAATTCCCTTCCCTGGGTAGCCTTGAGAGACTCTTCACCAATTCCCTGGTGAATACAGATCCAAACCCCTTGGATCTTAAAACAAGGAGAAATTAACCATCCCCCCTCCTCTCTCCCACCAACTCCTGGTGGATCAAGATTCAACCCCCTTGGATCTAAAAAACTGGGAAAATCAATCAGGTTATTAAAAAGAAGGCTTTTAATTAAAGAAAAAGGTAAAAATCATCTCTGTAAAATCAGGATGGAAAATAACATTACAGGGTAATCAAACTTAAGGAGCCCAGAGGACCCCCCTCTAGCCTTAGGTTCAAAGTTACAGCAAACAGAGGTAAACACCCTAGTAAAAGGTACATTTACAAGTTGAGAAAACAAAGATAAAACTAACACGCCTTGCCTGGCTGTACTTACAAATTTGAAATATGAGAGACTTGTTCAGAAAGATTTTGAGAGCCTGGATTGATGTCTGGTCCCTCTTAGTCCCAAGAGCAAACTCTCCCCAAAACAAAGAGCACAAACAAAAGCCTTCCCCTGACCAAGATTTGAAAGTATCTTGTCCCCTTATTGGTCCTTTGGGTCAGGTATCCGCCAGGTTACCTGAGCTTCTTAACCCTTTACAGGTAAAAGGATTTTGAAGTCTCTGGCCAGGAGGGATTTTATAGTATTGTACATAGGAGGGCTGTTACCCTTCCCTTTATAGTTATGACACTAGGTGTTTGCTGTTCAAAATTATAACCATTGGGAACCAAATCACACAATAGCATGATTGGAACATTAGAGGCTACAAATACACGTACAACACTAGCAGGTCTCAACAATTTATCAGGGGTTTGCCATTAATCCAGTGCATTTCTGTTGGTGTGGATTCTCGTTCCAATGGAAATCCATAGATAGAAACTACAGTGACAGCAGCCCAGTGGTTGGGAGTTAGGAACCCAAATACTTTTGAAATGGGAGATGGATGCTTAACTCTGTTAGGTCACATCAAAAATCCTTTCTGCAGTGCTGAAGTCCTACAGTTCTCACTGGTGCCCAGCTCCCCTGTCTCTGGGCGAGTCCTGACGTGCTCACAGTGGCTGAGCCAGCACTGCTGTGTTGGCACCACAGGAGTTCTGCTCGTTTCTAGGCGGTAGCCACTTCCTCTCACCATAGGTTATGTCATGCCCTGAGGAGATCCCCTGCATGCAGCAGAGCTGTCCAAGACATCTGGGGCTGGCAGGACACTGTGTCCTGAGAACGAGCCCTCTCGGGATGTGCACTTGTTGCAGTGATTTTTGGGAACACTCATTGTAACAGGTCCCCACCCTTTGAACTGCTCTGTGCAGTTGGTGACAGCAGAGCAGCTGGTGCCTTGCAGGGCCACATGAAGAGTTCCTCTTCAGTGACCATTTGACAGATCCGATCCCAGAAATGCCTTCAGTTCTACGGGTCCCCTGGCAAACCCCCAGCTGGGTCTGGACAGTCCCAGTGTCCCTGGATTGTGAGTCTACCTCTTTGTTTGTCCATGTTCCCAGCCTCCAAGGGCCCTGTGAGCCTGGTGCTGGTGCTTTGCTGGAGCAGGTCCCAGCCAGGTTTAGCTCAGATAAGAGCTATAAAGCTATTCCTGGTGAAGTGTCCAGAGGTCACTGCTTGGGCCTGGCTGTTTACATCCAGCCTGTGTGAGTGTAATGAAGGTGGTTGGTTTGCAGGGGGGTATGGTGGGAAAGGAATTAGGCGTAATTTCAGAGGTAGCAGATTTCCCAGGCTTACGTCCCCACATAGGCTGCAGCAGAAGTTAGTATTTTTATTGACCAACCATTTATTTTGATTAAAAAAATGGCTTTTTAGAGATATAAAAAAATGGTTAAAATTGTCTCCACTCTTCCTGGTGTCCAGTTGAAAAATCCATGATGGAAACATGTCTATGGCCATCTCCCACCCTGGTCCTTCCACTTAGATGGACAACACTGAGTGCTGAGACTTTCAATGGGAGTTTTCAAATTAATTTTATTGGGGCTCTGTGACAGGACCCCCGGGGTACAACCTTGAGCTGTGGGACCGCTGTGCCCCCTTACCTCTCCAGCTTAGGTTGTTTCTCATGATACTTTAATAGTGAGAAGCAGCAATCTCCTCTCCCTCTCCCCCCAGTTGCTGTTATCTCTCAGTCACAAGCATACACAGACACACTTGAATGCTCTTCAAGCTACTTATGAACTATACGGAGGCAGAAATCAGCAAATCCCCCCCAGCCTTGCACCCCAAGAAATATATCGTCTTAAACTGCTTAAGACCTTCTCTTGAACAATGCAAGCTCATTAATTAGTTCACCACTTCATCAAAGGATAGTGGACATGCACCATCCTTTATAATCTGAGCAGATTCCCCAAGCATTTTAGACAAACTCTTAAGATTAAACATTAAAATAAGTTTATTAACTACAGAAAGATAGATTTTAAGTGATCATAAGTGTTAGGTAACTATCTCTGACCTTTATGTCTAAGAAAAAAAATACAAACACATTCTAAATCCTGAACTTTATCAGACTCAGTAATATCTGAATCAAACAGCTTTTCACACCCCACTGGATGTTGCAGCCAGGTTACAGTTCTTAACACACAGGCTGAATTCGCTTCTCACCCTGGGACCAACCTCCCCAGTTCAAAGTCTTTGTCTTCCCAGTGTTCTTGTTGCCTCCAGAGTAGGGGGGGAAGGAGAGAGGTTGTCTCATGATGCCCCTGTCCCCTTATTTTATACTCTCAAGTCATATCCCTGGGAAAATACTGGGCCAGACATGTCCTGGTGGGCCTTGATGAGTCACAGAGTTGAGCAATTCCCATTGTGTTGTGCTTGCGCAACTGCCTGTTAAAAAATTTTAGACTTCTTCTTTATAATTCCCTGGCTGGTGATGGTCATTTAACGCTCGCCTGGGTGTGGGTTACCTCCTATGTTGTCACTGGAGAACTAACAGTGGGTGACTCCCAGACTCCTAATATATTTCAATAACAACCGTACAGCAAAACTGATAATGACATATACAATGATTATATACATATTTTGACAGAAGAATGAGTTTCAGCAGATCATGACCTTACATATGATACCTTACAAGACATGCTTTGTATGAAATATCACAACCAAATACAAAAGATGAATATGGGGGTTACAGGGGGCTACTTTGAAGCAATGAGCCTGTGCTGCACTGTACCTTAATCACACAGGCAGCTTTCAAAATCTCAGGCTATTTTATTGTCTCAGACTCTCTGCATGGTTTTGTGAAAGCCACATTTAGTGACTGCTTTGCTTAAGGCTTCCTTGACCTCTCTGTTTCTCAGACTGTAGATGAGGGGGTTTACCAGGGGAGTTAGGACCGTGAAGCAAAGAGAGAGCACTTTCTTCAGATCTCTGAGTGTATCATGTTTCGGTAGCATGTAGAAAATCATTATGGTTCCATAGAAAATTGTCACCACAGTGAGGTGAGAGGAACAGGTGGAAAAGGCCTTTTGTCTCCCGGTGGTGGAAGGAATTCTCAGGATGCTGGCAAGGATAAACATGTAGGACGTCAGGGTTAGTAGAAATGGAGGCAGGGTGAATACACAGGCTAGTATGAAATCCACCAATATGCTCAAGTGTGTGTCACTGCAGGAGAGTTCCATCAGTGGGGTGGGATCACAATAGAAATGGTCGATTTCATTCGGGCCACAGAATGTTAACTGTGATAGGAATAAGACAAAGATTGTAGTAGCCAAACAACCATTTAACCATGACCCAGCAGCCAACTAGAGGCAAAACCTGTTATTCATAACAGTTGAATAGTGCAAGGGTTTACATATAGCTAAATACCGATCATAAGACATCGCTGCTAGGAGATAGCATTCTGTAGCTGCCAGAGAAGAAAAAAAATACAGTTGTGAGAAGCAGCCCCTGAATGAGATGGTTTTGTCCCCAGTCAGGAGACTGACCAGCATCCTGGGCAGGAGGGTGGAGGTGTAGCAGGTCTCCAAGCAGGACAAATTCCCCAGGAAGAAGTACATGGGTTGTGAAGGTGCTGATCAGTCATAACTAGTGCATTGATGAGTGTGTTCCCGGCCACGGTTGCCATGTAGATCACTAGGAACATCAGGAAGAGAAGAATTTTCAATTCAGGGAGTTCCCCGAATGCCAGGAGGATAAATTCTGTGACAGTCGTTTGGTTTCTCCAGTTTCTGTCTGCCATGGGTTGAGTCTAGGAACAATAAAGCAAACTGTGCAATTGAATTGGAAGAACATAGAGCTGAAAGGTAATCAAGTGTCATGAATTAATTCAATAAATATTCAGAAACTCCCTTCCCTCTCCTGGTCACTAGCTGAGGACATGTCACAAAACATGGATCTCAAGCTCCATCTCTGTGAAATGGTGCTTTGAACGTCGACTGGCACTGCTGTGGGAACATGAGGCTAAAACTGCTAATATTCACCTGACGAGGTCTGTGTAGCTCAAAAGCTTCTCTCCTCGACCAACAGGAGTTAGTGCAATATAAGATATTAGAACACCACCTTGTCCATCTAATATTAACAAAACACATTCATGCCCCTGTTTGGTGGTCAGGAAGGAAGATGGTGCTCACCTGTAACCACAGCACAGCCCAAGCTTGAAGTGATGAGTCTTATTCCTCAGGACTTGGCCAACAGGATGTAGTTTCATCAGCTAAGGTTCTTGTCTCTCCTCTTTCTGCAGAAACTGGATTTTCTCATTGAAGAGACCTGCAGTTATCTGAAGGGATGAGCAGGTGCATTTGATCTACCTTTGGAAAATGAGCTTCCCCTTCGATTTACAAAGCGTAAATGCTGCCTCATATTTGTATTCAGTCATAACGCTTTTTAATATGGTCCCACTTCAGCCTTTCTCCCACTTGCTTCATTTTGTGTCTCCAAAGCTTTGTAGCTAACAATGCCCAATGGGACTTGTACAGCATGACTTCTATAATTGTAACTTTTTTTAAGTCTAATGAACCTATGTGTCAAATATTTGAGATCATGAAGAAACACCAGCTTACATTTTTGGGAGATGCCTATCCAAGGTGATGGCCTGTTATATGGGCAGCTATTTTCAGAAATGCGCACTAGATGGCAGCATATATTCAATATTATTAAAGGGGTGGTGTAAGTACATTATATCACCCTTACAACATGCTTTCACTTAGGGAAGAAAAACTAAATGCACAAATACAGAATGGGGAATAACTGGCTTGGCAGCAGCACTGCTGAGAAGTATCTGGGAGTTGTGGTGCATCACAACCTCAACAGGAGTCAGCAATGCGATGCTGGTTCAAAAAAAGCAAATGCAATTTTAGGTTTCATTAACAGAGGCATAACATGCAAGTCTCGGGAGGTGATAGTACCACTCTGCTGGGCTCTGGTTAGGCTTCAGCTGGAGACTGTGTCCAATTTTGGTCACCAATGTATAGAAAGGATGTAGAGAAACTGCAGAGGATCCAAAGGCGAGCAACAAAGATGTTCAAAGGGATGGAAGGCAAGCCATATGAGGGAAGGCTGAAGGAACTCGGTATGTTTACTTTGGAAAAGAAGAGGTTAAGGGGGGACATGACAGCGGTCTTCAAATACTTGGAAGACTGCCATAAAAAAGAAGGAGAAATTTTGTTCTCTCTTGGACAGAGAGCAGCACAAGGCAAAGGGTTCAAATTGCAGCATAGCAGACTTTGAAAGCTTTTCCTGAGATTTAATCTAACTGTAAGCACAGTAGGATAATGGAACAGATCGCCTAGGGAAGTCGTGGAATCTCCTTCTCTGGAAGTTTTCAAAAGGAGGCTGGACAGCCATCAGTCTTGGATGACTGAGACACAACAAATCCTGCATCTTGGCAAGGGGTTAGACTAAATGACCCTTGCAGTCCCTTCTAACCCAATGGCTCTATGCTGCCACCTAGTGGCCATTTTACAGTATAACTTTCCCATTATTTTATTGGCTAGTGAAATCTATTGGTCACTAGTCAGTATTTTGACCGCCCCCCCCTTTCATTTCCTCTACTCTGCTGCCATCTAATGTCGATTTCCCAGCATGACAGCCTGTTACTCAGCTGTCCTCTAGAAACTTATAAAAGGGAGAGACATTTGCCATGCTCTCTCTCTTCAACCTCTATCTACAAACACCACCACCGAGTGACTGAATCACTGATCAAAGGGGAGAGCCTGGCTGAAGGGCAACCAGTTAGCCTGTGGTGAGAAGCATCTAAGTTGTAAGGGTACTGAGTGTTAAGATTACTTTAGAAAGTGTTCTGCTTTTACTTCTTTTGGTAACTTATCTGAAATTTTTGCCTATCACTTATAATCACTTAAAATCTATCTTTTGTAGCCAATAAACTTACTTTTATGTTTATCCTCACCCGTGAGTTTGTCTGAAGTGTTTGTTAAATTTACTCAGGTGGCAAAGGCTGTGCATGTCCACTTTCCCTTGAAGTAAGTGCTGAATTAAATAATAAATTGGTATTGTTCTGTCCAAGATGGTATATCCCTGAGGTAGAAGGCTGGGAGTTGGGGGGGATCTGGCTGGTGTCTTTGTCTGTGAGATTCATGAGTGGCTCTGGGAGCATTCATGCAATCTAGCTGAGTGTGGGGCTCCACCTGCTGCTGGACTGAGTGATAACAGCACCTGGAGGGGTTTGCTTCTTGTCACTAGCAGAGCACTGTGACAGACACCCCAGGCTAGTGTGTTCAGGCAGCACAGCAGGTCTTAGAGTTCCAGGTTGTACCCTGGGAAACCAACTAGACTTTCAAAGTTGCCCATTGGAGGAGAATCCAGTGATGTGGCCTCTTAGTGTAACTCATTGGTTTACACTATATACACCAGTCCTGGAAAAGAGGTGGCCACAGACAACAAGTAGGGTCTCCCCTCTTTTACGGATCTTTGCCTGTATGCCAGGAGCAGGACTAGTGTGCAAGGACCTTTCCCCCACACAATATTTTCAGCCTACGACACTAAGGGTGAAAGCTGGGTCATCACCAGTGAGTGGGAGCTGGGCAAGGCAGAGTACTTCTCTGCATGACCTATCTAACGAGTGTCGCTGTGCTTCTTTCTAATGCTATTGCATCATGTGTTTACATATTTTTGATGCAACAGCCCACTGGTCTGTATCCTAATAACTATTGCAATATCTTCCCTATAGATCCATTGTCGTTCCTAGTATATGCCCTATGGGTTGCCTGACCATTCTGTGTGTTGGATTCTCATTTCTGAGAGGTTCCTGCCTCTCCCAAAGGAACAGAAAATATATTGTTTGAAATGGGAAAGGAAATATCCAGCCTTCTCAGTCCTGAGGCTACTGGGATTATGCACAGTGACCACTTTTTGGGGCAATCCTGTTTTAAATTAAACTTCTTAGGTTTTCTGATCTCTTTGTTTTGGCCAATGTTCATGCCAAGCAGCACTGAGGAGTTCTCTTAACTGTACCTGCAAAAGTGTCAGAGAGATTGTAGAGATGACAGTTTGGAAAGGGTTTTCCATAAATGTGTCCTTTTATAGTCAGCGGTTTTTGAGCTGCTGCCTGGTGACAGAATGGAACCTGGATATTTGGAGGATGTCTAACTAGTCTCCCCTATCCCTGGCATTACTGACTGAAGAGATAAGGAGAGAGACAATGTATTCAAAGTCGCATCCTAATTGAAATACCTGAGCTGGTGAAAAGCAGCCCTATGTACAGAGTAACTGCACAGGAGTTGTTCTAAGGTAACTAACCTGTGGGATTGTGTTGGTTATTATTAAACTGAAAAGCATCACTGTTTGCAATGTCAGGGATTGGATATTTACATGGATATCAGTAATGTGCAGTTTTATCATAATTAATGACAACCAACATTCTGGAAGGGATATTAAACCTCATGCTTCAGGGCTTGAGCCAATCTCTAAGTAACAGAGACCAAGGTGAGAGCTATATGGGGGGCAGATTATCCTACATCTACCTCCTATGGGATTCTTCCATCTTCCTCTTAAACATCTCGGTATGGCCCCTGTCAGACAGGATATTAGTCTAGATGGACCTAGTGTCTGATCCAGTCTGGCAATTCCTATGAAAAGAGAATAGTTAAATCTGGGGTCATTCTGCTCAAAGCACAGACCAGTATCTGAGTTCTGGAATACCTGAATTAGATACTAGTTGAAGAGGGCACATTTGACAGGATCTATTTCCATCCACTAGATGGCAGTTCCCCCCCCACACACACATTTCCTTAAATTATTTTTATATTGTCTCCATACACCTGCTTTCCAGAAGTTGGTATACAAGCATGAAGTTCTCATTTTTGTAACCCACGTTTTCTTGTATGAACCCAATTAAAATTATTGTTTCAGCTTTTCAGCAACAAACCACTTGATTTATATATTATTAATTTGGATGCAAAATAGATTGGGAAAACATTATTCTCAACCCATTTCTGGGTTGGTTAGTTTGTTTTTATGGTGATGGTGTTTGAACTTTTTAATAAGGGTCCCACTTCAACCTATCTTTTAGCTGACTAATTTTGTGTCTCCAAATCTTTTTTGCAAACGTTGCCAATGTGACATATCGATTCCTTATGTAACCCTTCTGCCAGTTGGAGTCGGCAGCAACAGGGGCCGGGTTCAATATCTAAGGGTTCCTTTCCAACAATACAACACAAAACCGGCTCCAGCCCCAACCCAGTAACCTGAGACAATTACACACTACCCATTGGGCACCTCTAGAGGCAACAATTTCCCTCTCACAAGCACAGAGTATGAGAGCAGAAAAGAAAGTTTTAATAAAAAGGGGGAAAGTAACCCGGCATTAACTTGGGAAAACGCTGCAAGCAGGATTCATAACATAAAATCATGAGCAAAACACCCAACCCACAGTACGTTGGGCAGTGTCCTTGTGCCTCAGGTTCTTAAGTCCAGGAACCAAAAGTTCCTTTAGCGTGCCCCTCTCTTCACCACAACCCACTCACAGTTATTGTCCTTGGTCAGTAAAGACCCAGAGTTCAGAAATGCATCTGCGTGAGTTCACCTCCCACCTGGGGGAGTTGGGGAGAAAAAAGCACCTTGCTCGCTTTGCTGCCCAGGTTCTTGCCCTGACATCTGCCGCTCCGCCGGCCAATCCCTGTACCCTCTGGAGTGGTTTTAGGGCCCACAACTTAACACAGCTCTCTGTGATTTCAGCTGTTAGTGGGCAAGCCCAACTACTAGTGTAGGCTGGACAGTCTCTGGCATCAGAGACACTGCTGCAAAACAGGTCTAATGCTTAGAGCTGGTAATTAGTGATTTCAGTTCTGTTGTTTTGCAACAATACTTTCAAGTGAGTCTTACTAAACTCTTTTATTAACGAGTGGAGAAAAGAAGGCCACACCACAAACTACCTGTCCCCGCCCTCTCTCAATTCAACTCAGCTTTGGCACCCCTGTCTTCTGCTTATCGAATGCAGTTTAGCTGAGGGTGAGTCCCTCCATCAGGGTATGCCAAGTACAGTTCTTATACCCTTGATCCCCGCATAAGGATACACAACTCTTTATTACCCCTGCTCCAATAACAAAGTGACTTGTGATCCAACACCACGAAAAGTCATTATATGGGCAAAGCATTTCCATCGTACATAGGCAGAATGGGCATGTCTATGCAAACAAGGTCAGTTCATCACTAGTGGTCAGGGGAGAATTCATGCAGACCTTGCTTACAATTATAAAAGGGGGAAAAATCCCACAGGGGAAAATACTTCACATAATGATGAAACTCTATTGATGGCCTGTTAATAAGAATAATAAATAATATTAAGCCTATATCTGCTGCCACCTACTGGACATTTCAGAAAATAGCTGCCCATTTCTCCTGCTTTTAATGTGCTGCCCTCTAGTGGACACCTTCCAGCTTCTCTGACCTTTCCTTTTCACATTACAGGACTTTATACAATTCTGAAATATACTGGCTAATACGACGGACCTTTCCTCATTTCTTTCAATCTGCTGCCACTAGGGTCGATTACACAGCATGACAGTCTATTGTTCTGTTCTTACCCTCTGCTCTCTTCTGGAGTTAACTACAGTGGATGTTGTAGTTGCCTCTTTCCATCCTTGATGCTCTTGTGTCCCCGTTGGTCATTGTTCTACCATGGTACACTTTTCCTATCTTTAGGTAGTGTTGGTAACCTAGGACTAGCTAGGTTGGCTGTCTGTGATTCCCCTATAAACATGGCTTCAGAATTCCTCAATATCTTCATTTCTACATTGCTCACTCACATTCCTCACTTTGGTGTCTAAAGATATTTCCAGTTCATTAGATAGCATAGAGGTCTATTGATCCACAAAATTATTTTTTCACCATTTACACTGATGCCATCTAATCTGTATTATACAGTTTTACCTCTGTCCACTTCCCTTTGCTGGTCATTTGGCAACATCACTTCTCCTTTCATGACTTCCAGTTTGGCTGGTATCCACTGGGTAGCACCACTGCCCCTTTCCCATATCTCTACCCTCTAGTGACTCTAGAGAGCATAATCACATCTTTCCTCATTTCTTACCTACTGCTAGGTTTGCGCTGCTCCAAATTAGAGACACTGGGAACAAAACTGTATAACAGCATGATTGCAACATTAGTGGCTACAAAAGCACATACAATAGCAGTGGCTCTCAAAGGTTTAGCAGGTATTTCCCATCCATGCAGTGCATTTCTGTTGCTGTGGGGTCTGTTTCCATTGGAAATGTATAGATTGAACCTGTATTAGAGAGAGCCTGAGACTGTGCAGAGCTAAGACAACACAACACACACACGCGCAGCCGAAAAACATTTGATGACAGAAGCTACCGTGACAGAATCCCAGTGACTCTTGAAGCTGAGATTCTCAGAGGCATCTAAGAGATTTAAGCATCCAACTCCCATTTCAAAGGGATTTGGGTGCCTAATTCTGTTAGGTCCCTTGGAAAATGGTTTCTGCAGGGCTCAAGTCCTACCATTCTCACTGGTGCCCAGCTCCCCAGCCCCTGGCCAAGCCCTGACGTGTTCCCAGTGACTGAGCCAGCACTGCCATTTTGATATCACAGGAGTTCTGCCCATTGGTAGGTTGTAGCCGCTTCCTCTCGGCATAGGTTGCCTCACGCCCCAAGGGGAGGGCCCTCTATGGAGCAGAGCTGTCTAAGGCACCCGGGCTGTCTTCAATGAGTGCATGTCCCGAGAGGCTAGTTCTCAGGACACAGTGTCCAATCAGTTTTAGGGACACTCATTGTAACAGGTCCCCTCCCTTTGAAATATTCTGTGCAGCTGGCAGCAGCAAAGTAGCTTCTGCCCTGCAGGGTCACATGCCGAATCCCTCCTCAGTGCCCGTTTGACAGACGCGACCCCAGGAATGGCCTCAGTTCTACATGTGCCCTGGCAAACCCCCATCTGGCTCTGGACAGTCCCAGTGTCCTTGTCTTGTGATTCTACCTCTTTGTTTGCCCAACCTCCCCGCCTCCAAGGGCCCTGTGAGCCTGGGGCTGGTGCTTTGTCGGAGCTGGTCCCACCCGGGTTTAGCCCAGATGAGAGCTATGAAGCTGTTTCTGGTGAAGTGTCCAGAGGGCACTGCTGGGGCCTGCCTGTTTGCATCCAGCCTGTGTGAGTGCAGTGAAGGTGGGTTTGCAGAGGGGTATGATGGCAATAAGCACAATTTCAGGGGTGGCAGATTTCCCAGGCATATGTCCCCATCTATGCTGCACCATGAGTTTTTATGGTCCAAAAATAATTTTGATCAAAACCAGCTTTTTTATGGAAATAAAAAGTTGGTTAAAATTGTCTCAATTCTGCCTGGTGCCCAGTTAAACTCCATGATGGAAATATGGTTATTGCCATCTCCCTCCCTGGTCCTTCCACTAACATGGACAACACTGACCCGAGTTCCAGCTGGATTGTCCATTGTGTCCTTAGCGGCAGAAGAACTGCAGCAAAAACCTGATGTCACCCATTGTGTTTTATTTCTATTTGACAGTCTGAATTAGATTACAAAACTTTATTATCTAACATAGAGAAACAATGAACAGGGGACATACACAGGGATTTACTTTGATTGTTAGTGGATTTTGTGCCTTACACTATGTCAGCCCGGTGCATTTTCAAATACCGTACACACTCCTCACGTAGGGTGAATGTTTAGCCAAGACCATGGACAAAAATACCATCATACTCTGTTTATCAGTGCTGAACATGAGAGAGTGACAGAGCTGTCCACAACTTCATTTTCCTCTATGATGTGTTACATGGAGACAGCATGGAACTGTAAACACTGTCTCAGTAACTCCATACAGATCATCTCCATTTTTTTAACATTAGTGGTGAGATTTTTAATGGGGGTTTTCAACTCAGTTTCAATGGGGGCTGATAGCCGGAGGTTTTCACAGCTGCCTGACTGATTTAGGCAAAGTTGTTATCTAGGAGTCTCTGCATGTTTTTCTGAATGCCACATATTTACTGACTGCTTTGCTCAAGGCTTCCTTGACCTCTCTGTTTCTCAGGGTGTAGATGAGGGGGTTTACCAGGGGAGTCAGGACTGTGTAGCAAAAGGAGAGCACATTGTTTAGGACGCTTAGTGTCTCATGTTTCTAGCATGTAGACAATCATTAGGGTTCCATAGTAAATTGTCACCACAATGAGGTGAGAGGAGCAGGTGGAAAGGCCTTTTGCCTCCCGGTGGTGGAAGGGATTCTCAGGATGGTGGTGTGAATGCACACATAGGATTTCAAGGTTAGTAGGAATGGAGGGAGGGTGAATACACAGACTAGAATGAAATTCAACAATATGATCAGGCGTGTGTCCCCGCAGAGAGTAATAGAAATGGTCAATTTCATTCAGGCCACAGAATATTAACTGTGACATGAATAATACAAAGATGTCAGTAACCAAACAACCATTTAACCATGACCCAGCAGCCAAGTGGAGGCAAAATCTGGTATTTGTGAGAGCTGAATAGTGCAAGGGTTTACATATTGCTAAATACCGATCATAAGACATCGCTGCTAGGAGACAGCATTTTGTACATGCCAGAGAACCAAAGAAATACATTTGTGAGAAGCAGCCACTGAATGAGATGCTTTTGTCCCTAATCAGGAGACTGGCAAGCATCCTGGGTAGGATGGTTGAGGTGTAGCACGTCTCCAAGCAGGACAAGTTCCCCAGGAAGAAGTACATGGGGGGTGTGAAGGTGCTGATCGGCCACAACTTGCACCACAATGAGGCTATTCCCAGCCACAGTTGCCACATCGATCTCTAAGAACATCAGGAAGAGAAGAATTTGCAGGTCAGGGAAATCCCCAAATCCCAGGAGGAAGAATTCTGTGACCTCGTTTGATTTCTCCAGTCTGTGTCTGCCATGGGTTGAGTCTAGGAACAATAAAGCAAACTGTGCAATTGAATTGGAGGAACATAGAGCTAAAAGCTAATCAAGTGTTGTAAATTAATTCCATAAATATTCAGAAACTCCCCTCCCTCTCCTGGTTACCAGTTGAAATTTTAAGGCTAAATGTTGACTTCAGTCAAAGTGCAAGGAGTCACAGTTCGAAAACAAATCTTTTGTATCCATGTAGACCACCCTATGCCATATCAGAGCAATGACTAATATAACAGTCCATTTCTCTGGTAACCGAGTACTGATATGACAGATCAGACTCTTTCTTTATCTACTATTGTATATCAACTAGTGACATACTGAAGCTTAACAATGATGCTTAAATGCTGTTTTTCACTTCTGGCAATGACCAGAATCGTGGCATGACTTAGGAGTCAAAAATCAATAAATATGTAAGCAGAGTCAGGATGAGCTCTACCCTGACATCTGGTGGTGAATTATGGCGAGTGTGGAAAAGAACTTCAGGGGCTGATCTTGTTTGCATAGGCACACCCACTCGCCTGGCAGGAAACAACAGCAACTGAAAGTGGTTACTTTGGCTGGTGTGGGATCCCCAGTTTCTCTATTATTGGGGCAGGAAGAATAAAGTTTTGTTACCCTGATTCTGTGAATCAAGGCCAGTGGAACTTTTGTATGACAGAAGGACTGAGTGAGTCCTTCACCATTACCTAAGTAGCACTTGCTTGACAAGGGGCATGGGTTACAAAACCCAGTGAATTGAGAGAGGATGGTGACAGGTATTTGTGCCTGATGGTATGGGCCCCCTCTGAGGGTTTGAAACACCAATTGCACCACCTTCTCTCTCCACTGTTGAATGTCAGAGCTAACTTTGATTCCATTAGGAGTTTAGTTACAGGCTGCTGAGCTGAATTCACTTTGGGCCAATGGTGCACCAGCACTGGGGCTCCCCTACTATACTATGAGCTGAAATTGCTAAGAGCTGAAATCACAGAAGAGCTAAAGTTATTAAGAGCTGAGATCAATGAGTGCTGTGTTAACTAGTGGGGGAGCCTGAAGTTATATTGCTCAGCAGCTGGTGGAGCAATTTGTGGGGACAACTGGAGGAGCAGTGAGCGGCGCGGAGCCTTGCGGGGCCGGTTGGAGTGGCCCAAGGAACCGCGAGCGGAGCTGTTTGCGGGGATGGCTGGAACGGCTCACAGGTCGGTGAGCGGAGCGGAGCAGCTTGTAGAGCGGAGCAGTTCGTGGGATGGCAGGAAAGTGGACTGGCTCGTGGTGAAGGCTGCAGCAGAACCCCCACGGAGAAACAGACGGCTGGCCAGCCTTGGATCACGTAAGGTGCACCTTAACACCCTGTGTGCCCCCCCCCTTTACTCTGGGGCTGCACTGACCAGGGACAGAGACTTTGGGGGTTGTTGGACTTTTGGGACTTTGGGTGGTTGCTGGACCCAAGAGACTTTGGGGGTGTTGGACTTTGGGGACTCTGGGTGATTTTTGGGTTGCTGGATTCAAGAGCCAAAGGACACAGCCCAATTTGCTGGGGGTGGGTTTTGCTCATGGTTTGTGTTATGAATCCTGTTTGTGGTGTTTTTCCAATTTTATGCTGATGTTGTTTACCTCATGTTATTAAACATTTTCTGCTACACTCAGACTCCGTGCTTGCGAGAGGGGAAGTATTGCCTCTTAGAAGTACCCAGGGGGGTGGTATGTAATTGTCCCAGGTCACTGGGTGGGGGCTCGAGCCGGTTTTGCATTGCGTTATTGAAACGGAACCCCTAGATACAGAACCCGGCCCTTGTTGCTGCCAACTTAGATGGGCAGAAGGGTTACAAATACATCAACTAAAATGTTGAACTGAGATTTCCTGTGAAGTCTATTCTACTTAGGCACCAATCTTCTGTTAAAATTAATGGAAATTAATCCAACAATGTTTCCTGGTATATTCAGCATTTCACTGCCCTGTAGGAGAAGGAACAATTTCTCCACCCCCCTCACAAGAGATCAATTTATGCCATAAATTATGAAGTGGAGGAATTTCTCCCCTTATTCCCTGTGGTGGTGATGGTGATGTGGTGAGGGACTTGTCACACCTCAACAGTCCCCTCCCTCCCGTAGGTCCCCGGGGAGGGCAGATCAGCATTGTATGTGGCTAACACTGTTGCAAGCATCGCAAAGCATGCTGGGAAGGGTTAAAGGTGTGAGTGAGGAGTGACAGTTTCCTTTGAAGGTTACAAGATGCCGAGAAGGGGGGAAGAATAAGAAAAGAGCAGAGAATGAGTTAACTCAACACTGTAGCTAGCTCAGTGCGAAGATAAGACACTGGCCCCCGCCCAAGGACACTGCCCACAGCCGAGACTTGGCTGACAGCCAAGAAAGACGGGGGCTTGAATGTGCCCGAGCAGCCATGAGAAAGAAAAATCCAGCTGCACAGACCTGCAAAACAGCAAGGCCAGCAGGAAGGAAAACAAAGTTTAGGGGCTGCAGAGATGGAAAACACAGACGAGACAGTGAAAGGGGGAGCCGAGCCTCGTGTCCCTGGAACTGGGGTGTTTTCGGAACGTTGAAGAGACCACAGAAAGCCGGTTTGGACTGGCACAGAGGACACCAGGTGCAGAGGTCCCCGAACGGAGCATCTCTCCACCCCCCACCCTACCCCCCCTGAGGATCCAGGACTTAAAACCCTCCTGAGAGCTGGAGCAATTTGGAGAGCAACAGCAGACCTGGACAGCCTGAGCACAGGAGAGCACTCTTGTTCACCTTCCCCCTCTCCACCCCCTTCTGACGTTACACCCAGGCCTGGCCAGTCTTGGGTAGTGCGTATGTGAGTATGAAAGTGGGTTAGGGCTTGGGGCGCTAATGCTTCTTCCCCCCCCCCCGCCCCGAGTGATGTGGGAGACTTCCCAGCACTCTCTGCTGTTGTTTTATTATTTTATTAATAATGCTTTAAAATTTAGACGCTTGATGTGTTCTGTCATCTCTTCCCCAAAAGCTCCTGTGGCCTCAGCCTGATCACCTGATACTGCAGGCAGATTGGTAACAAAAATCTGTCACCGACTGGCAATGCCTTTTCTGTTTCCTGATGTTCACTATGTAGCAGTAATAAAATACAGCTCTTTGGAGAGTGGACCTTAGGAAGGGAGAAAACCAGGCTGATGTGCAACCCTAACTGGGGAGTGACTCTCCCCATGCCATAATGAGTGTGGGATGATAATATAAGAACAAGAAAGTCATTGGGGGGAAGACGCTGTCCCTGAACTCAAAGTCTAGAAACAATCTGGCATGTGTCATCCGGGCTAGTAAGACTCTATCAGCATTCGCCACCCCATTGAGGCACACAGTGAGCCAGATTCTCAGCTGGTGTAAATCAAGGTAGCTCCATTTGTGTCAGCAGGGCAGATCCCCAACTGAGGACATGCAACAAGACATGGAACTCAAACTCCATCTCTGTGAAATGCTGCTATGAACGCTGACTAGCACTGCAGAGGGAAGGTGAGGCTAAAACTGCTAATATTCACCTGAAGAAGAGCTCTGTGTAGCTCAAAAGCTTCTCTCCACCACCAACAGGAGTTAGTGCAATATAAGATGTACCTCACCACCTTGTCCATCTAATATTCACAAAGCACATTCATGCCCCTGTTTTTTGGTGGTATAGAAATACAGTCAGGAAGATGGTGACGTTGTGCAGTGAATATGGTTTTATAAAAACATGATAATAAGTGAATATAATGTAACTGGAATATGCTTCATGCAATAAGTCTCTTGTAAGGTATCATTACAAATCTTATAATCTACTTAGTGTGATCATCCTATTTGTATAAATGTACCACTCTTGTATCTGAAACTAGAAATATAAAATATAACTCTGAGGGCCTATTGTAATTATGCAAAGTGTGGGCCATTAATGGTGGTTTGGAATCTTGATGACTCCCATTGTCTGCAGATGGCTGTGTTTACCTGTGAGTCTTCCTGTATATGTGTGTGCTGGCAAGTGGGTAATGAAGTCTTGCAGTGACATGTGATCATGTCACCTGAACTGGAATCCATCTTTAACCTGGTGCTTTTCCAGTGAGGGGGGGGTGGAAACACAGAGGGACAAAGGGTTCCCACCTTATGCAAAAAATATATAAAGGGGTGGAAGAGAACAGAGGGGGAGAGAAGCCATCATGAAGAATCCCCTAGCTATCACCTGAGCTGGAACAAGAGCTGTACCAGGGGAAAGAATTGTGCCCAGGCCTGGAAGGTGTCCAATCTGAGAAAAAACTTACTAAAGCATCTCTGAGGGTAAGATTATCTGTATGCAGTTTGATTAGACATAGATTTGCACATTTTATTTTATTTTGCTTGGTGACATACTTTGTTCTGTCTGTTACCACTTGGAACCAATACATCCTACTTTCTGTATTTAATAAAATCACTTTTTTCCTTATTAATTAACTCCGAGTATGTATTAATACCTGGGGGAGCAAACAACTGTGCATATCTCTCAATCAGTGTTATAGAGGGCGAACAATTTATACGTTTACCCTGTATAAGCTTTATACAGGGTAAAATGGATTTATTTGGGTTTAAACCCCATTGGGAGTTGGGCATCTGAGTGCTAAAGACAAGCACACTTCTGTGAGCTGTTTTCAGGCAAACCTGCAGCCTTGGGGCAAGTAATTCAGTCCCTGGGTCTGTGTTGGAGCAGACGGGCCTGTCTGGCTCAGCAAGACAGGGTGCTGGAGTCCTGAGCTGGCAGGGAAAACAGAAATAGAAGTAGTCTTGGTATATTGGGAGGCAGCTCCCAAGGGGGTTTCTGTGATTCAACCCGTCACACTCACCCACCTTGTCCATCTAATATTCACAAAGCGCATTCATGCCCCTGTTTTTTCGTGGTAAATGCAGTCAGGAAGATGGTTCTCACCTGTAACCACAGCACAGCCCAAGCTTGAAGCGATGAGCTCTTATTTCTCAGGGCTTGGCCACCAGGACGTAGGTTCCTCAGCTGAGGTTCTTGTCTCTCCTCTTTCTTCAGAAACTGGATTTTCTCAGTGAAGAGACCTGCAGTTACCTGAAGAAATGAGCAGGTACATTTGATCTACCTTTGGAAAATGAGCTTATCCTTAGATTTAAAAAGTGTAAATGCTGCCTCATATTTGTATTCGGTTTTCACTCTTTTTAATATGGTCCCACTTCAACCTTTCTCCCACTTGGTTCATTTTGTGTCTCCAAAGCTTTATAGCTAACAATGCCTAATGGGACTTGTACGGTGTGACTTGTATAATTGCAACTTTTTTAAGACTAATGATCCTATGTGTAAAATATTTGAGATCATGAACAAACACCAGCTTACATTTTTGGGAGATATCTGTCCAAGTGATGGCCAGTTATAATGGACTTACACCACCCCTTTATTAATAATCAATATATGCTGCCATCTAGTGGGCATTTCTGAAAATAGCTGCCCATATATCACCCTTATAACATGCTTTCACTTAGGGAAGAAAAAAGAAATGCACAAATACAGAATGGAGGATAACTGGCTTGGCAGCAGCACTGCTGAGAAGAATGTGGGAATTGTGGTGCATCACAACCTCAACATGAGTCAGCAGTGTGATGCTGTTTCAAAAAAAGCAAATGCAATTGTAGGTTTCATTAACAGAGGCATAGCATGCAAGTCTCGGGAGGTGATAGTACCACTCTGCTTGGCTCTGGTTAGGCCTCAGCTTGAGACTGTGTCCAATTTTGGTCACCAATGTATAGAAAGGATGTAGAGAAACTGGAAAGGATCCAGAGGCGAGCGACAAAGATGGTCAAAGGGATGGAATGCAAGCCATATGAGCAAAGGCTGAAGGAATTGGGTGTGTTTAGTTTGGGAAAAGAGGATATTAAGGGGGGATATGATAGTGGTCTTCAAATACTTGAAAGGCTTCTATAAAAAAGATGGAGAAAAGTTGTTCTCTCTTGCCACAGTGGGCAGGACAGGAGGCAATGGGTTCAAACTGCAGCATAGCAGATTTAAATTATATCTCTGGAAAAACTTCCTAACTGTAAGAACAGTAGGTCAATGGAACAGACCGCCTAGGGAAGTCGTGGAATCCCCTTCCTTATGTAACTGCTCCGCCAGTTGTAGTCGGCAGCAACAGGGGCCGGGTTCAATATCTAGGGGTTCCTTTCCAACAATACAACACAAAACCGGCTCCAGCCCCAACTCAGTAACTTGAGACAATTACACACTACCCCTTGGGCACCTCTAGAGGCAACAGTCCCCCTCTCACAAGCACAGAGTTTGAGTGCAGAAAAGAAAGTTTTAATAAATAAAAAGGGGGAAAGTAACCTGGCATTAACTTGGGAAAACGCTGCAAGCAGGATTCATAACATAAAATCATGAGCAAAACACCCACCCCAGAGTATGTTGGGCAGTGTCCTTGTGCCTCAAGTTCTTAAGTCCAGCAACCAAAAGTTCCTTTAGCGTGCCCCTCTCTTCACCAAACACCTCTCACAGTTATTGTCCTTGGTCACTAAAGACCAAGAGTTCAGAAGTGCATCTGCGTGAGTTCACCTCCCACCCGGGGGGGTTGGGGAGAAAAAAGCACCTTGCTTGCTCCGCTGCCCAGGTTCTTCTCCTAACATCTGCCGCTCCGCCGGCCATTCCCTGTACCCTCTGGAGTGGTTTGAGGGCCCACAACTTAACACAGCTCTGTGTGATTTCAGCTGTTAGTGGGCAGGCCCAACTACTAGAGAAGGCTGGAGAGTCTCAAGCATCAGAGACACTGCTGCAAAACAGGTCTAATGCTTAGAGCTGGTTATTAGTGATTTCAATTCTGCTGGTTTGTAACAAGACTTTCAAGTGAGTCTTACTAAACTCTATTATTAAACAGTGGCAAAAAGAAGGCTATACCACAAACTACCTGTCCCCGCCCTCTCTCAATTCCACTTGGCTTTGACACCCCTGTCTCCTGCCTACCGAATGCAGTTTAGCTGAAGGTGAGTCCCTCCATCAGGGTATGCCAAGAACAGTGCCCTCCACCAGGGTATGCCAAGTACAGTTCTGCTACCCTTGATCCCTGCATAAGGATACACAACTCTTTATTACCCCTGCTCCAGTAACAAAGTGACTTGTGATCCAACACCACCAAAAGTCATTATTTAGGCAAAACATTTCCATCGTGCCTAGGCAGAATGGGCATGTCTATGCAAAGGTCAGTTCATCACTAGTGGTCAGGGGAGAATTCATGCAGACCTTGCTTACACTTATAAAAGGGGGAAAAAATCCCACAGGGGAAAATACTTCACATAATGATGAAACTCTAGGTGATGGCCTGTTAAAACCAACTGCCCATAGATTAATAAATAATAATATTAAGCGTATATCTGCTGTCACCTACTGGGCCTTTCAGAAAATAGCTGCCCATTTCTCCTGCTTTGAATGTGCTGCCCTCTAGTGGACAACTTGCAGCATCACTGACCTTTCCTTTTCACATTACAGGACTTTATCCTGTTCTGAAATATATTGGCTAATACGACAGACCTTTCCTCATTTCTTTCAATCTCCTGCCCCTAAGGTTCATTACACAGCATGACAATCTATTGCTCTGTTCTTACCCTCTGCTCTCTTCTGGAGTTAACTACAGTGGATGTTGTAGCTGCCTCTTTCCATCCTTGATGCTCTTGTGTCCCCGTTGGTCATCGTTCCACCATGGTACACTTTTTCTATCTTTAGGTAGTGTTGGTAACCTAGGACTAGCTAGGCTGTCTGTCTCTGATTCCCTTATTAACACGGCTTCAGAATTCCTCAATATCTTCATTTATACATTGCTCACTCACATTCCTCTCACTTTGGTTTCTAAAGATATTTCCAGTTCATTACATAGCATAGAGGTCCACTGATACACAAAATTCCTTCCTCACCATTTACACTGATGCCATCTAATCTGTATTATACAGTTTTACCTCTGTCCACTTCCCTTTGCTGGTCATTTAGCATCATAACATCACCTTTCTTGACTTCCACTTTGGATGCTATCCACTGGGCATCACCACTGCACCTTTCCCACTCCTCTACCCTCCAGTGACCCTAGACAGCATAATCACATCTTTCCTCATTTCTTAACTACTGCTAGGTGTACGCTGTTCCAAATTAGAGCAACTGGGAACAAAACTGTACAACAGCATGATTGCAACATTAGTGGCTGCAAAAGCACATACAATAGCAGTGGCTCTCAAAGGTTTAGCAGGTGTTTCCCATCCATCCAGTGCATTTCTGTTGCTGTGGGGTCTGTTTCCACTGGAAATGCATAGATTGAACCTGTATTAGAGAGAGCCTGAGACTGTGCAGAGCGGAGACAACACAACACACACACATACGCAGCCGAAAAACATTTGATGACAGAACCTACCGTGACAGAATCCCAGTGACTCTCGAAGCTGAGATTCTCAGAGGTATCTAAGAGAGTTAAGCATCCAACTCCCATTTCAAAGGGATTTGGGTGCCTAATTCTGTTAGGTCCCTTGGAAAATGGTTTCTGCAGGGCTCAAGTCCTACCGTTCTCACTGATGCCCAGCTTCCCTGCCCCTGCACAAGCCCTGACGTTCTCCCAGCGACTGAGCCAGCACTGCCATTTTGACATCACAGGAGCTCTGCCTGTTGGTAGGTTGTAGCCGCTTCCTCTCGCCATAGGTTGCCTCACTGTGTCCTGAGAACTAACCCTCTCGGGACGTACACTCATTGCAATCAGTTTTAGGGACACTCATTGTAACAGGTCCCCTCCCTTTGAAATGCTCTGTGTAGCTGGCAGGAGCAAAGCAGCTTCTGCCCTGCAGGGTCACAGGCCAAATCCCTCCTCGGTGCCCGTTTGACAGACCCGACCCCAGAAATGGCCTCAGTTCTACATGTGCCCTGGCAAACCCCTACCTGGGTCTGGACAGTCCCAGTGCCCCTGACTTGTGAGTCTACCTCTTTGTTTGCCCAAGTTCCCAGCCTCCAAGGGCCCTGTGAGCCTGGTGCTGGTGCTTTGTCGGAGCTGGTCCCACCCGGGTTTAGCCCAGATAAGAGCTATGAAGCTGTTTCTGGTGAAGTGTCCAAAGGGCACTGCTGGGGCCTGGCTCGTTGCATCCAGCCTGTGTGAGTGCAGGGAAGGTGGGGTTGCAGAGTGGTATGATGGCAATAAGCACAATTTCACGGGTGCCAGATTTCCCAGGTTTACATCCCCATATATGCTGCACCAGGAGTTAGTATTTTTATTGTCTAACAATAATTTTGATCAAAAACAGCTTTTATGGAAAAAAAAGGTGGTTAAAATTGTCTCAATTCTGCCTGGTGCCCAGTTAAACTCCATGATGGAAATATGGTTATGGCCACCTCCCTCCCTGGTCCTTCCACTAACATGGACAACACTGACCCGAGTTCCTGCTGGATTGTCCATTGTGTCCTTTGGGTCACAAGAACTGCAGCACAAAACATGATGTCACACATTGTGTTTTGTAATCTAATTCAGACAGTCAAATAGAAATAAAACTTTATTATCTAACATAGAGAAACAATGAACAGGGGACATACACAGGGATTTACTTTGATCATTAGTGGATTTTGTGCCTTACACTATGTCAGCCCGGTTCAGTTTCAAATGCTGTACACACTCCTCACATAGGGTGAATGTTTAGCCAAGACCATGGACAAAAATACCATCATACCCCGTTTATCAGTGCTGAACATGAGAGAGTGACAGAGCTGTCCACAACTTTATTTTCCTCTATGATGTGTTACATGGAGACAGCATTGAACTGTAAACACTGTCTCAGTAACTCCATTCAGAACATCTCCATTTTTTTCACATTACAGGGTGAGATTTTCAATGGGGGTTTTCAACTCAATTTCAATGGGGGCTGATAGCCAGAGGTTTTCACAGCTGCCTGGCTGATTTAGGCAAAGTTGTTATCTAGGAATCTCTGCATGTTTTTCTGAATGCCACATATTTACTGACTGCTTTGCTCAAGGCTTCCTTGACCTCTCTGTTTCTCAGGCTGTAGATGAGGGGGTTTGCCAGGGGAGTCAGGACTGTGTAACAAAGAGAGAGCACTTTGTTTAGGAAGCTTAACGTGTCGCGTTTCGGTAGCAGGTACACAATCATTAGGGTTCCATAGTAAATTGTCACCACAATGAGGTGAGAGGAGCAGGTGGAAAATGCCTTCTGCCTCCCCGTGGTGGAAGGGATTCTCAGGATGGTGGCGATGATACACACATAGGATGTCAGGGTTAGTAGAAATGGAGGCAAGGTGAATACACAGGCTAGTATGAAATTCAACAATACGATCAGGCGTGTGTCCCCGCAGGAGAGTTTTATCAATGGGATGATATCACAATAGAAATGGTCAATTTCATTCGGGCCACAGAATATTAACTGTGACATGAATAATACAAAGATGTCGGTAACCAAACAACCATTTAACCATGACCCAGCAGCCAACTGGAGGCAAAATCTGGTATTTGTGAGAGCTGAATAGTGCAAGGGTTTACATATTGCTAAATACCGATCATAAGACATCGCTGCTAGGAGACAGCATTCTGTACCTGCCAGAGTACAAAAGGAATACATTTGTATGAAGCAGCCACTGAATGAGATGGTTTTGTCCCCAGTGAGGAAACTGGCCAGCATCCTGGGCAGGATGGTGGAAGTGTAGCAGGTCTCCAAGCAGGACAAGTTCCCCAGGAAGAAGTACATGGGGGTGTGAAGGTGCTGATCAGCCACAACAAGCACCACAATGAGGGTGTTCCCAGCCACAGTTGCCACATAGATCACTAGGAACATCAGGAAG
The DNA here is from genome assembly GCF_028017835.1 of Emys orbicularis. Lineage (NCBI taxonomy): Eukaryota > Metazoa > Chordata > Testudines > Emydidae > Emys > Emys orbicularis. Next base: position 15,220,685 of record NC_088695.1, on the reverse strand, counting down.
AAAAGAATTTGCAGGTCAGGGAGATCCCCGAATCCCAGGAGGATAAATTCTGTGACAGATGTTTGATTTCTCCAGTCTGTGTCTGCCATGGGTTGAGTCTAGGAACAATAAAGCAAACTGAAATTGAATTGGAAGAACATAGAGCTGAAAGGTAATCAAGAGTCATGAAGTAATTCCATAAATATTCAGAAACGCCCCTCCCTCTCCTGGCTACCAGCTGCAATTTTAAGGCTCAATGTTGACTTCAGTCAAAGTGCAAGGAGTCTCAGGTCGACAACAGATCTTTTGTATCCATGTAGACCACCCTCTGCCATATCAGAGCAATGACTAATATAATTGTCCATATCTCTGGTAGCTGAATACTGATAATCAGATCAGTCTCTTTCTTTATCTATTATTGTATCCCATCTAGTGACATACTGAAGCTTTACAATGATGCTTAAATGCAGTAGTTCACTTCTTGCAATTGCCAGAATCATGCCATGGCTTAGGAGTCAAAATCAATATATACATCAACTAAAATGTTGAACTGAGATTTCCAGTGCAGTATATTTTCCTTAGGCATCGAACTTCTGTTAGAATTAATGGAAATTAATCTAACAATGTTTCCTGGTATATTCAGCATTTCAATGTCCTGTAAGAGACGGAATAATTTGCACCCCCCTCACAAGAGATCAGTTTATGCCATAAATTTATGAAGTGGAGTAAATTCTCCCTTAGTTCCTGTGGAGGTGATGGTGACATGGTGAGGGACTGGCGATGCCTTTTCTGTTTCCCGACGTTCACAATGTAACAGTAATAAAATACAACTCTTTGGAAGTTGGATGTTAGGAAGGGAAAAAACTAGGCGGATTTAAAACCCTAAATGGGGAGTGACCCTCCCCATGCCATAATGATTGTGGGATGATATCACAAGAACAAGAAAAGCACTGGGGGGGGGGTGAGAAGATGCTGTCCCTGAACTCGGAGTCTAGAAACAATCTGGCATGCTGAAGTCCTGCAGTTCTCACTGGTGCCCAGCTCCCCTGCCTCTGGGCGAGTCCTGACGTGCTCACAGTGGCTGAGCCAGCACTGCCATGTTTGGCACCACAGGAGTTCTGCTTGTTGCTAGGCGGTAGCCACTTCCTCTCACCATAGGCTGTGTCATGCCCCGAGGAGGGGGCCCTGCATGCAGTAGAGATGTCCAAGACACCTTGGGCAGGCTGGACACCGTGTCGTGAGAACTAGCCCTCTTGGGACATGCACTCATTCCAGTGAGTTTTGGGGACACTCATTGTAACAGGTCCCCACCCTTTCGTCTGCTCTGTGCAATTGGTGGCAGCAGAGCAGCTCGTGCCCTGCAGGGCCACCTGTAGAGCCCCTCGTCAGTGACCATTTGACAGACCCGATAGCAGAAATGGCCTCAGTTCTATGGGTGCCCTGGCAAAGCACCAGCTGGGTCTGGACAGTCCCAGTGTCCCTGGCTTGTGAGTCTACCTCTTTGTTTGCACAACCTCCCCGCCTCAAAGGGCCCAGTGAGCCTGGTCCTGGTGCTTTGTTGGAGCTGGTCACAGCCAGGTGTAGCCCAGGTAAGAGCTATAAAGCTGTTCCTGGTGATGTGTCCAGAGGTCACTGCTGAGGCCTGGCTGTTTGCATCTGGCCTCTGTGAGTGTAATGAAGGTGGTTGTTTTTCAGCGGGGTATGGTGGGGATGGAATTAGGCACAATTTCAGAGGTGGCAGATTTCCTAGGCTTATAACCCCACAAAGGCTGCACCAAGAGTTTGGACAATAAAAATACTAACAATTATTATGATAATAATGGCTTTTTTACAGATATTAAAAAATTGGTTAAAATTGTCTCCATTGCTCCTGGTGCCCAGTTGAAAACTCCATCATGGGAATATGGTTTTGGCCACCTCCCTCCAAGGTCCTTCCTCTTAGATGAGTGCTGAGATTTTCAATGCGAGTTATCAACTTAATTTTAATGGGGCTATGTGACGGGACCCCCGGTGTACAACTTGGAGCTGTGGGTCCGCTGTGCCACCTTACTTCTCCAGCCTGGGCTGTCTCTCATGATGCTTTAATAGTAAGAAGCAGCAACCACCCCCTCCCCAGTTGCTGTTATCACTCAGTCACCAGCATACACAGACACACACAACTAAGTTGCATGAATGCTCTCCAAGACACTCATGAACTATACAGAGGGAGACACCAGCAAATCCCCCCAGCCTTGCACCCCCAGAAATGTACCATCTTACACTGCTCAAGACCTTCTCTTGAACAATGCAAGCTCATTAATTAGTTCGCCACTTCGTCAAAGGATAGTGGACATGCACCAGCCCTTGTAATCTGAGCAGATTCCCCAAGCATTTTAGGAAACTCACTGGTTAAGATTAAACATTAAAATAAGTTTCTTAACAACAGAAAGATAGTTACCTAACACTTATCATCACTTAAAATCTATCTCTTACCTTTATGCCTAAGAAATAAAAAGGAAACACACATTCTAAATCCTAAAATTTATCAGACTCAGTACGATTTGATTCAAACAGCTTTTCTCACCCCACTGGTGCTGCAGCCAGGTTACAGTTCTTAATTCACAGGCTGAATTCCCTTCTCAGTCTGGGACCAACCTCCCCAGTTCAAACTCTTTGTCTTCCCAGCATTCTTGTTGCCTCCAGAATAGGTGGGAGAGGAAAGAGGTGGTCTCATGATGCCACTCTCCCTTATTTTATACTCTCAATTCATGTCCCTGGAAAAATACTGGTCCAGACATGTCCTGGTGGGCCTTGCTGAGTCACAGAGTTCAGCAATTCCCATTGTGCGGTGCTTGCGCAACAGAATTATGAATCTCTTGTTTACAATTCCGCTGCTGGTCAATGGCTGGTGACGGTCATTTAACGCTCGCCTGGTTGTGGGTCAGCTCCTATGTTGTCACTGGAGAACTAACAGTGGGCGACTCCCAGACTCCCAACATAGATCAAGGTATCCTCATTTGTGTCAGTGGGGCAGATCCCCAACTGAGGACCCAACTCGGAGTCTAGTAACAATCTGGCATGTGTCATCCCGGCTAGTAAGACTCCATCAGCATTTGCCACCCCATTGGGGCACATAGTGAGCCAGATTCTCAACTCATGTAAATCAAGGTAGCTCCATTTGTGTCATCAGGACAGATCCCCAACTGAGGACCCGGGACAAGACATGGATCTCATGCTCCATCTCTGTGAGGTGGTGCTATGAATACTGACGGGCACTGCTGTGGGAAGGTGAGGATAAAACTACTTATATTCATCGGAAGAAGAGCTCTATGTAGCTGACAAGCTTCTCTTGTTCACCATCAGAAGCTGGTCCAATAAAAGATATTACCTTGTCTGCCTCGTCCCTCTAATATTCACAAAGCACATTCATGCCCCTGTTTGTCAGTGGTATAGAAATACAGTCAGGAAGATGGTGCTCACCTGTAACCACAGGAGCTCATCGCTTGAAGCTTGGGCTGTGCTATTTCTCAGGTCTTGGCTGCCAGGATTCAGGATCCTCAGCTGAGTTTCTTGTCTTTCCTCTTTCTGCAGAAACTGGATTTTCTCAGTGAAGAGACCTGCAGTTACCTGAAGGAATGAGCAGGTACATTTGATCTACCTTTGGAAAATGAGCTTCCCCTTCAATTTAAAAAGTGTAAATGCTGCCTCATATTTATATTCAGTCTTCAAACTTTTGTATAAGGTCCTGCTTCAACCTTTCTCCCACTTGGTTCATTTTGTGTCTCCAAAGCTTTGTAGCTAACAATGCCCAATGGGACTTGTACAGTGTGCCTTGTATAATTGCCTCTTTTTAAAAGTCTAATTATCCATTGTGGAAAATATTTGAGATTGTGATTAAACAGCAGCTTACATTTTTGGGAGATGCCTGTCCAAGATGATGGCCTCTTATAATATACTGCAGCACCCCATTATTAATATTAAATATATGCTGCCATCTAGTGGGCATTTCTGAAAATAGCTGCCCATATATAATCCTTACAACATGCTGCCACTGAATGGCCATTTAACTGTCTGCCCCACCCCCTCCACACACATGATAGAGAAAGGAGGTGATCTGGAAGCCTACTTTCGCCGTCTCCAACTCAAGGAATATTTTCAACACACCACTGAACAGCACACTGACCCACAGAAACTCTCCTACCAACACTACAAGAAGAAGAATTCTGCATGGACTCCTCCTGACGGTCGTAATGACAAACTGGACTTCTACATAGAGTGCTTCCGCAGATGTGCACAGGCTGAAATTGTGAACAAACAGCATCACTTACCTCATAACCTCAGCCATACAGAATACAAGGCCATCCACAGCCTCAGAAACAACTCTGACATTATAATCAAAGGGGCTGACAAAGGTGGGGCTATAGTCATCATGAACAGGTCGGATTATGAACAGGAGGCTGCCAGGCAACTCTCCAACACCACATTCTACAGGTCACTATTCTCCAATCCCACTGAGGAGTATCAAAGAAACGGCACCATCTACTCAACAAACTCCCTGCTACAGCATGGGAACAAATCTACACAGACACACCCCTAGAGCCCCGACCAGGAGTATTCTATCTGCTACCCAAGATCCATAAACCTGGAAACCCTGGACACCCCATCATCTCAGGCATTAGCACTCTTACAGCAGGATTTTCTCGCTATTTGGACTCTTTCCTCAGACCCTACGCTACCAGCACTCCTAGCTATCTTCGAGACACCACCGACTTCCTGAGAAAACTACAATGCATTGGTGATCTTCCTGAAAACACCATCCTGGCTACCATGGATGTACAAGCTGTCAGGAACAGTATCCCTGATGGGCCCGCAGCACACCTGGTGGCTGAGCTTCATAACTTTGTCCTCACCCACAACCATTTCAGATTTGGGGACAACTTATACCTTCAAGTCAGTGGCACTGCTATGGGTACCCACATGGCCGCACAGTATGCCAACATTTTGATGGCTGACTTAAAACAACGCTTCCTCGGCTTTCGTCCCCTAGCGCCCCTCCTCTACTTGTGCTACAATGATGACATCATCATCATATGGACCGACGGGAAGGAGGCCCTTGAAGAATTCCACCTGGATTTCAACAATTTCCACCCCACCATCAACCTCAGCCTGGACCAGTCCAGACAAGAGATCCACTTCCTGGACACTACTGTACAAATAAGTGATAGTCACATAAACACCATCCTATACTGGAAACCTACTTACTGCTATACTTACCTACATGCAGCTTTCATCCACGACACATCACACGATCCATTGTCTACAGCCAAGTCCTAAGCTACAATCGTATTTGCGCCAATCCCTCAGACAGAGACAAACACCTACAAGTTCTTAAAACTACAATACCCACCTGGGGAAGTGAGGAAACAGATTTCCAGAGTGAGATGGGTACCCAGAAGTTACCTACCACAAGACAGGCTCAACAAGGAAAATAAGAGAACACCACTGGCCACCACGTACAGCCCCAGCTAAAACCTCTCCAGCACATCATCAACCATCTTCAACCTATCCTGGAAACCCGATCCCTCACTCTCACAGATCTTGGGAGACAGGCCAGTCCTCGCTTAAAGACAGCCCCCCAACCTGAAGCAAATACTCACCAGCAACTATACACCACACCACAGGAACACCAACCCGGGAACCAATCCCTGTAGCAAACCTCGTTGCCTACTCTGTCTCCATATCTACTCTAGTGACATCTTCTTAGGACCCAATCACATGATGAGCCACACCATCAGGGGCTCACTAACCTGCACATCTACTAATGTAATATATGCCATTACGTGCCAGCAATGCCCCTCTGCCATGTACATTGGCCAAACAGCTCAGTCTCTACATAAAAGAATAAATGGTTACAGATCAGACATCAGGAACGGTAACATCCAAAAACCAGTAGGGGAACACTTCAATCTTCCTGGATATTCAATAAGAGATTTAAAAGTAGCCATCCTGCAACAAAAAACCTTCAAAAACAGACTTCAAAGAGAAATTGCAGAGCTACAAATCATTTGCAGACTTAACACCATTAATTTGGGCTTGAACAGGGACTGGGAGTGGCTGGCTCACTACAAAAGCAATTTTCCCTCTCTGGGTATTGACACCTCCTCATCAATTATTGGGAGTGGACCACATCCACCCAGATTGAATTGGCCTTGTCAACACTGGTTCTCCACTTGTAAGGTAACTCCCTTCTCTTCATGTGCCAGTATATTCATGCTTGTATCTATAAATTTAATTCAATGCATCTGAAGAAGTGGTTTTTTACCCACAAAAGCTTATGTCCAAATAAATCTGTTAGTTTTTAAAGTGCCACTGGACTCCTCATTGTTTTTGTGGATACAGACAAACACGGCTACCCCTCTGACATTTAACAGTATAACTTTCCCATTATTGTGTTGGTTACTGAAATCTGTTGGTCACTAGTCAATATTTCTGACACCCCCTCGCATTCCCTCTACTCTGCTGCCATCTAGTGGTCATTTCTCAGCACGACAGTCGGATTATTAATGGATTAATGGATTATTCTATTGCTGCCTCTTTCCAGTTCTTGACTCATGTCACCTGCTGGCCATTATTTAGAAAACTGCCCACTTCTCACTCTGCAACATCTGCTACTATCCATAGTTCATTACATACACAGAGGTCCTTATCTCTTCAGGGTCCTTTCCTCACCACTTATACAGCATTATACAGCTTCACCTCCCTTTTCTTTTCCCTCGGGTGGTCATTTGGCAACATAATTTCTCCTTTCTTGCCCTTCCACTTTGGCTGCTATCCGTTGGCCATTGGTCAGCAGGGCTGCAACTTTCCCATTCCTCTGCCCTCTAGTGACCCTAGAGAGCATAATCACATCTTTCCTCATTTCTTACCTACTGCTAGGTGTGCGCCGCTCCAAATTATAGCCACTGAGAACCAAATCGTACAACAGCATGTTTGCAACATTAGTGTCTACAGCAACACCTACAACAACAACAGCAGCCCTCAAAGGTTCAGCAGGGGTGTCCAATCATTCTGTTTCCAATGGAAATGCATAGATTGAACCTACTGAAATAGAATCCCAGCGGCTCTTCAGGCTGAGATTCTCAGAGGCGTCTAAGGGTGTTAAATGCCCAACTCCCATTTCACAGGGATTTGGGTGCATAACTCCATTAGGGCCCTTGGAAAATCCTTCCCGCAGTGCTGAAGTCCTTCTGTTCTCACCGATGTCCACCTCCCCTGCCTCTGGCCAAGCCCTGACATGCTCCCAGTGACTGAGCCAGCACTGACATTTTGGCATCACAAGAGTTCTGCCCATTGGTAGGTGGTAGCCGCTTCATCTCACCATAGGTTGCCTCACGCCCCAAGGGGAGGGCCCTGCGTGAAGCGGAGCTGTCTAAGGCACTTAGGACTGGCTAGGCATCGTGCGCTGCGAATTACCCCCCTTGGGACGGGCACTTGTTGCAGTCAGTTCTGGGAACGCTCAACGTAACAAGTCACCTCCCTTTGAACTGCTCTGTGCCGTTGGCAGCAGCAGAGCAGCTTCTGCCCTGCAGGAGCACATGCAAAGTCCCTCCTCGGTGCCCGTTTGACAGACCCGACACCAGGAATAGCCTCAGTTCTACATGTGCCCTGGCAACCCCCCAGCTGGGTCTGGACAATCCGAGTGGCCCTGGCTTGTGAGTCTACCTCTTTGTTTGCCCAACCTCACAGCTTCCAATGGCCTGGTGAGCCTGGTGCTGGTGCTTTGCCGGAGCTGGTCACAGCCAGGATTGCCCAGGTAAGAGCTATAAAGCTGCTCCTGGTGAAGTGTCCAGAGGTCACTGCTGGGGCCTGGCTGTTTGCATCCAGTATGTGTGAGCACAGTGAAGATGGTGGATTTGCAGATGCATATGATGGCAATAAGCACAATTTCAGGGGTGGCAGATTTCCCAGGCTTGCGTCCCCATCTCTGCTGTACCAGAGTTAGTATTTTTGTTGTCCATAACATTTATTTTGATCAGAAATGGCTTTTTTATGGAAATAAAAAATTGGTTAATTTTGTCTCCACTCCGTCTGGTGCCCAGTTAGAAAGTCTATGATGAGACAATGTTTATGGCCACCTCCCTCCCTGGTTAGATGGACAACACTGACCTGAACTCTGTTTGGATTCTCCATTTTGTCCTTAGGGACATAAGTAACAACTTGTAGCTACAAACATGACAAAGTCATCCTGTCACGGATCCACAGGTCCGGTGTTCTTGAACGGCTCTGGAAGAGTCCTTGGGAGGACCCCTTCAGTGTGTCAGCCCCCTTAGGGTCATACTCTCACTAGGGTATACCTCTTGGCTTCACCGCCTCCTGGTACCCAACTTTGGAGCCTTCAGCACCCCTGCTTCTCACCATGAGCTCCCCTCAGCAAGTCCACCCTTGCACAACCAAATGGAGCAATGCACCCCCAAATTCCTCGCTCTGGAATGACTCTCAGCAGTGTTGTAAAAGCAGGTAGGGGGAGGTTATTAGATGTCTGGAACACAGCATAGAAAGTCCTTAGTTAATGTAGAGAACAGAAACTTAGAGCGTAGTCCATTTGGGTCAGTCCCCACCCTCCTTTAGTCCCTGTCCAGAAGCTTCTCCCCTGCCTCCAGAAACCCACGCTTAAGAACCCCACCTGGCCCCTTCCCAGTCCTTTGTCCTCCACCTGCTGACACCCGGCTGGCTGCCTAGGGCGGCTAGGCCATCCATGATTGTTTGTTGCTAGGTGCCAAATATCCAGGCAATTGTAGTGGCCATTGTCTTCTGAAACTCTCCATGGGCATGGGGCGTAGGCCCCAGGCAGCTAGGCATCGGTCACGCCTGTGTCTCTTTGTCTCTGCAAAGAGTAAACAGCCCTTCCCTCTGTCACACTCTGTACCTTAGGGGAGCACCCTGTAAACCCCATATTCATCAATGGTATATAATATTGATACTTCATGTAAAGCATGCCATGAAAGGTATCATGGAAAAGGTTATGATCAGCTTAAAACCACTGTTCTACCGAATTATGTGTAGCATGAGTGCATATGAAATTATAAGATTGTGCTGTATGATTATCATTGAAATATGCATGCTGTAAGTTTGGGTGTAGCCCAGAAACCAACTCACAGAGAGCGACAAAGGAAATGGTTAGCGACCAGGCAGGCATTGATGATCATTGGAATCTATTGTCTGGCAAGGCAGGGATGAACCCAATGACTCACCTGGCAAAAGACCACACCAGGGAATTACTCAACCCTGTGAGTCAGCAATGTCGTTCCTCCCCCCCCCCCCACCCCCCCGGCCAGACATGCTTGGACTTGTCTTCCAGAGCACATGGCTAAGATATAAAATGGAACACAGGGGCACCAAAGTTTGTCCTTTCTCCTCCCACACTTAGACTGAAGGCAATGGGAATGCTGGAGCTGGGGAGACCGGTCCCAGTCTAGGAAGGAAGTCTATGTAAGAAAGACTGTCCCCAACCTGCAATAGCAGTAGGGTGAAAAAAACTGCATAAACTAGATATTGTCTAAGTCTAACCAGGTTGAGAGTCTAGACCAGGGCTGGCCAACCTGTGGCTCCAGAGCCACATGCGGCTCTTCAGAAGTTAATAGGTGGCGCCTTGTATACGCACGGACTCTGGGGCTGCAGCTACAGGTGCCAACTTTCCAATTGCCAGGGAGTGATCACTGCTCAACCCCTGGCTCTGCCACAGGCCCTGACCCCACTCCACCCCTTTCCACCCCCTCCCTTGAGCCTGCTGTGCCCTCGCTCCTCCCCTCCCCCTGCCCCGAGCCACCTGCACGCCATGAAACAGCTGATCAGGAGGTGCGGGGACAGAGGGGGAGGCACTGATTGGTGGGGCTGTCGGTGCGCGGGAGGCAGTGGTAGCGTGATGGGGGAGAGAGCAGATGGGGAGTTGCTGATGTATTACTGTCGCTGTTTGGCAATATACATTTGTAAATTCTGGCTCCTTCTCAAGCTCAGGTTGGCCATCCCGATCTAGACTGCATGCTTATCTTTTATTTTCTTTTGGTAACTTATCTGAACTTTTTGCCTATCACTTATAACCTCTTAAAATCTTTTGTGGTCAATAAACTTACTTTTATGTTTGTCTGAAGTGTTTGGTAAATCTGCTCAGGTAACAAGGGCTGTGCATGTCCACTTTCCCTTGAAGTAAGTGGTGAATCAATTAATAAATTTGAATTGTTCAAGAAAGGATCTTGAACAGTGCAGGACAGTATATTCCTGAGGTACAAGACTGGGAGCTGGGTGGATCTGGTTGGTGCCTTTCTTTGTAAGATTTCATGAGTGACTCTGGGAGCACTCAGACAAGCTACGTGCATGTGGGGCTTCACATGCTGCTGGATTGAGTGATAACAGCACCTGGAAGGGTTTGCTGCTTGTCACTAGCACAGCATTGTGAAAGACACCCCAGGCCAGTGAGTTCAGGGGGCACAGCTGTCCTACAGTTCCAGATCATCCCCACACCTAGTTAAATATTAAACACATAGCGGAAACTGAGGCACACAACATATTCATACAAAACATTATGAAAAATTTCCCACTTCGTCACATCTCTTCCCCCTTCGAGACTGAACCGAGTGGGGTCACTTCAGCCAGTTACCTGGGGAAATTCAGGTACCCCTTTCCATGAGAATGCATCTGCCATAAGATTTGCACTCCCATTAACATGAATCACTTCCATATCATAATCCTGGAGGATCAGACTCCATCTCAAAAACATGGCATTAGCCCCTTTCATTTGATGCAGCCATGTCAGGGGAGAGTGGTCAATATACACAGTAAAGTGCCCCCCAAATATATATGGCTGCAACTTTTTAAGAGCCCACACCATGGCCAGGCTTTCCTTCTCTATGATGGCCTAGTTCTGCTCCTGGGGAACCATTTCTTGCTCAGGTAAACAATTGGTTGTCTCTCCCTTTGAGCATCAGATTGCATCAGCACCGCACAGCCCTGTGTCTGAGGCATCTGGGAACACCAGGAAGGAATTACCAAAACCAGGCCCTGGCTTAGAGCCTCCTTCAGGGCAGGGACAGTGCTCTGTCCGGACCACTTTGTCCGGCTTGCCATTCCTACATCGTTCAGTGATGGGGGCTGCCAAGGTGATAAAATGGGGTACAAACCTCCGGTAGTGCCTCGCCATCCTAATAACGGCCTGTGCCTGTTTCTTGATTTCGGGAATGGGCCAATCTCTGATCGCCTCCACCTTGGCAGGCTCTGGCCTTATGTGGCCGCTCCCCACCTTGTGGCCCAGGTACGACACTTCTGCCTTCCCCACTTTACACTTTTCAACCTTTACAGTCAGTCCTGCCTCCTAGAGGTGACCAAGCACCCTCTTCACCTGGGACATGTGTTCCTCTGAGATCTGGCTAAAGACACAGATGTCATCAATGAACGACAGGGCAAAGTTCTCCATCCCCTCAGCAATTGGTCCACTAGGTGGTATGGAATGTGGCAGCCTTGAGGCTGAAAGGTAGGACCAGGAACTCAAAGAGCCCTATTGGGGTGGTGAAGGCAGATTTCAGCCTGGTGTTTGGGTTCAAAGGCACCTGCCAATAGCCGTTGGTGAGATCCACAGTAGTGAGGTAACATCCCTCCCTAACTTGTCCAGGATCTCATCAGGCCTAGGCATGGGGTAGGCATCGGACACAGTGATGGAATTAAGCTTCCGACAGTTTACACAGAATCTGAATGATCCATCCTTCATGGGCACCAGCACCATGGGTGAGGCCCATGGGCTGGCGGACGGCTGGATTGCCCCTAAGGCTAGCATGTCTCTGATTTCTCTCTCCCAGTTCCTGGACTGTTTTCCCAGTGACTCTGAATGGGGAACACTGGATGGGAGGGTTGCCTTCCATCTCCACCCAGTGGACAGCCAGGTTAGCGAACCCAGGCCTGCTGGGGAACAGTGTCTGGTGAGAATGCAGCACCATTCTGATCTGTGCCTGCTGGGCAGGGGTTAGCTGGTCAGAGAGGGGAATTGATTCCAGTGGGAGCCTGGCTCCTGTCTCAGGTAAGAGATCCAACAGGGATTCTCCCCCCTTCTCCTCCCCCTGCCCATATATGGCCAGCACCCAACCTCTCCCTATCAAAGTATGGCTCCATCATGTTGCCATGGTACCCTCGGTGGCTGTGAGCCCGGTTGGGCAGCTCCACCACATAGCTCACCTCATTCCACTGCTTGATGACCTCAAAGGGCCTGTCCCAGGCAACCTGGAGATTCTTATTCTTCTGCACGGAGATGAGAACCATCCCCTGGACCCGAGTACCATAGGAGCAGGCACGCAGTGAGCGGTCGCACCTGACCTCCTGTTTCCCTTGGGACTGGGCTAGGTACTCCCTGGACAAACCCATGAGCTCAGTGAGCCTTTCCCGAAAAGACAGCACATATTCCACCACCGAGTCCCCATCAGAAGAGCCCTTCCCCTCCCATTCATCCCTCAAGTCCCAGGGTCCCCTCATCCTTCTCCCACACAGCAACTGGAAAGGGGAAAACCCTGTGGATTTCTGAGGCATTTCTCTATATGTGAACAGCAGGTGGGGTAAATACTTGTCCCAGTCCTGTGGATGTTGGTCCATAAAAGTCCTCAGCTTCTTCTTCAGGGTCCCATTAAACCGTTCCGCCAGCCCGTTGGACTGAGGGTGATATACAGAGGCCCTGGTGTGCTGAACCCCACATTTCTCCCACAAGCACCAGAGCAGGGCTGACATGAAATTGGATCCCTGGTCTATAAGGACCTCTCTGGGGAACCCCACCGTGCTGAAAATGGTCAGCAGCGCATCTGCCATGGTGTCTGCCATGCTGGAGGACAGATGCACACCTTGGGGTAGCGGGTAGTGAAATCTACCACCACCAGTATGTATTTCTTCCCTGACTGGGTCTCCTTGCTGAGGGGCCCCACTATGTCCACAGCCACCTTGTGAAAAGGTTGCTCTCTGATGGGCAAGGGCCACAAGGCTGCTTTACACTTAAACTGGGGCAACAATTTGGAATCTAGGGGCATGTCTACACTATAAAAAATCGATCTTTAGTAACCAATTTTATACAGTTGATCATGCATGTCCCCAATAAGCACATTAGGTCAGTGGAGTGCGTCCTCAATACCGTGGCTAGCATCGACTCACGGAGTGGTGCAATGTGGGTAGCTATCCCACAGTCCCTGCTGCCCATTGGAATTCTGGGTTAAGCTCCCAGTGCCAGATGGGGCAAAAACATTGTCGCGGGTGGTTTGGGGTACATGTCCCCCCTCCCCTCCCTCCTTGAAAGCAATGGCAAACAATCTTTTTGCACCTTTTTTCCTGTGTTATCCATGAAGTCTCCATAGCATGGCAAGCATGGAGCCCACTCAGATGAACACTGCTTTTATGAGCATTTTCCTGCAATATGTGCAGAGCCTAGCTAGGAAGATTGTGAGGAGGACATGAACACAGAGGCTCTTGAAAGCATGGTATGTGGCAATTGGAATATCATGGCAGTATTGGGGCATGTTGATACAGTGGAACGCCGATTCTGGGCCTGGCAAACAAGCACAGACTGGTGGGACCGCATAGTGGTATGGAATGATTCCCCATGGCTGCGAAACTTTCGCATGTGTAAGGCCACTTTCATGGAACTTTGTGAGTTGCTTTCCCCTACCCTGAAGTGTAGGAATACCAAGATGAGACCTGCCCTGACAGTTGAGAAGTGAGTGGCAATAACCATGTGGAAGCCTGCAATGCCTGACTGCTACTGGGCAGTTGGGAATCAATTCCAAGTGGGCAAATCTATCGTGGGGGCTGCTGTAATCCAAGCAGCCAGGGCAATCAATACCCTTCTGCTAAGAAGGATAGTGACTCTGGGAAATGTGCGGGTCATAATGGATGGCTTTACTGCAATGGGGTTCCCTAACTGTGGTGGGGCTATAGACAGAACGCATATCCCTATCTTGGCACCAGACCTCCTTGCCAAAGAGTACATAAACCTCAAGGGATATTTCTCAACGGTGTTGCAAGCACTAGTGGATCAAAAGGGCCGTTTCAACATGATGCTCGCATCTTTTGGAACTCCTGGCTGTTTGGAAAGCTTCAAGAAGAGACTTTCTTCACAGAGCATAAAATTACCATTTTGGATGTTGAAATGCCAATAGTTATCCTTGGGGACCCAGCCTACCCCTTGCTCCCATGGCTCATGAAGTCCTATGCAGGCAGCCTGGACAGCAGCAAGGAACAGTTGAACTATAGGCTGAGCAAGTGCAGAATGTTGGTAGAATGTGCCTTTGGGCATTTAAAAGGGCGCGGACACAGTTTGCTGAATAGGTTAGACCTCAGCAAAAGCAATATTCCCGTTGTTATTGCTGCTTGCTGTGTGCTCCATAATATCTGTGAGAGTAAGGAGGAGACGTTTATGGCGGGGTGGGAGGTTGAGGTAAATCGCCGGGCGGCCAATTTTGAACAGGCAGACACGAAGGCAATTAAAAGAGCACACCGAGGCAAGCTACACATCAGAGAGGCTTTGAAAAACAGTTTCATGACTGACCAGGCTACAGTGTGACAGTTGTTTGTTTTTGCCCTTGATGGAAACCCACCCCCTTTGGTGAATGTACCTCCTTGTAAGCCAAACCCCCTCCCGTCCTTCGACCACAGCTGGCACAGGAAATAAAGACCCTATTGTTCTGAATCCATTCATTCTTTATTTATTAAAAAAATGAGATCACTGACAACACTGACTAGTAAAAGGAAGCCTGGGTGTACAAAGGGTTTGATAATGGGGAGGGGTGGGGGAGGAGGGAAGGACAAGGCCACCTTGCTTATTGTAGCCACACTAAAAATCAAAGCTGTTTGAATGACAGCCTTCTGTTGCTTGTGCCATCCCCTGGAGTCAAGTGGCAGGTAGGGTGACGAGACAGCAACTGAGAAAAATTGGGATGGGGGGGGGGGTAATCTGAGCATATATAAGAAAAAAATACCCCAAAATTGGGACTGTCCCTATAAAATCGGGACATCTGGTCACCCCTCCACATTCTTGGGCATCTGAGTGAGGAGGATATGGAATTCGGCAAGGAGGGAAGGCGGTTACACAGTGGATGGAGCAGGGATCTGTACTCATTTCCTTTCTTGAAGCTCCACCAGACGCCTCATCATGTCTGTTTGCTCCCCCATTAGCCTCAGCATTGCCTCCTGCATGTTCCGATCTGGCTCGCTATATGCCTCTGCCACCGACTGCCTCCATGCATACAGATGTGCCCTATCAGTGTGAGAGGACTGCATGAACTTTGAAAACATGTCATCGCGAGTGTGGTTTTTTTGCCTTCTAATCTGCGATAACCTCAGGGACGGAGTTGCAGGGGAGGGGGGAAAAGGGAGAATAGTCTTTTAAGAAGATACATTTCCGAGAACAAAAGGGAGACTCTTTCACAGTGAATCAAGCAATTCACAGCAGACAGCATGTGCTTTAGGTACAAGGTCGCATTTTGCCTTTTATATTGAGCGCCTGCCTGTATGGTGACACATCACACACAGCTTGGCAACAGAATTCGTTTTGGAGGCAGCCATAGTAAGCCAAAGGGTACGTGGGGTTGGTTTCTTCCGTGTTCATAACATATGGGAATGGTTTCAAACTGCAGCGCCCTCCTTTCCCATAGCAACCAATGCCGGTTGGGTTTGCCATTTAAAAGGAGGGGTTGCGGTTGCCATTTAAAAGAAGGGACTGAGTTTTTGGGGTGGATGTGAAGCACACCCCTTCCTCTCCCTCCCCTCCATGGCTATTTTCCCGGTTGATCCCTTTTAGCCAAACGCAAACAGCCCAGCATGCCTGGGGTCTATGTGTTGGGGCTCACCAATCAGAGGGGATTAATGTTCCCTTACAAAACATCCCCCATTTCAACCATGAATCATATCACTCTCCTGAGGCTGACACAGAAAGATAAAGACCGAATGTCATGCTAGGAGTCTACTACAGGCCACCTAACCAGGTGGAAGAGGTGGATGAGGCTTTTTTTAAACAACTAACAAAATCATCCAAAGCCCAAGATTTGGTGGTGATGGGGGACTTCAACTATCCGGATATATGTTGGGAAAATAAGACAGTGGGGCACAGACTATCCAACAAATTCTTGGACTGCATTGCAGACAACATTTTATTTCAGAAGGTTGAAAAAGCTACTAGGGGGGGAAGCTGTTCTAGACTTGATTTTAACAAATAGGGAGGAACTCGTTGAGCATTTGAAAGTAGAAGGCAGCTTGGGTGAAAGTGATCATGAAATCATAGAGTTTGCAATTCTAAGGAAGGGTAGAAGGGAGAACAGCAAAATAGAGACAATGGATTTCAGGAAGGCGGATTTTGGTAAGCTCAGACTGAGGGGAAAAACAACTGAGGAGAGTTGGCAGTTTTTCAAAGGGACACTATTAAGGGCCCAAAAGCAAGCTATTCCGCTGGTTAGGAAAGATAGAAAATGTGGCAAAAGACCACCTTGGCTTAACCACGAGATCTTGCATGATCTAAAAAATAAAAAGGAGTCATACAAAAAATGGAAACTAGGACAGATTACAAAGGATGAATATAGGCAAACAACACAGGAATGCAGGGGCAAGATTAGAAAGGCAAAGGCACAAAATGAGCTCAAACTAGCTACGGGAATAAAGGGGAACAAGAAGACTTTTTATCAATACATTAGAAGCAAGAGGAAGACCAAAGACAGGGTAGGCCCACTGCTTAGTGAAGAGGGAGAAACAGTAACAGGAAACTTGGAAATGGCGGAGATGCTTAATGACTTCTTTGTTTCGGTCTTCACCGAGAAGTCTGAAGGAATGACTAACATAGTGAATGCTAATGGGAAGGGGGTAGGTTTAGCAGATAAAATAAAAAAAGAACAAGTTAAAAATCACTTAGAAAAGTTAGATGCCTGCAAATCACCAGGGCCTGATGAAATGCATCCTAGAATACTCAAGGAGCTAATAGAGGAGGTATCTGAGCCTCTAGCTATTATCTTTGGAAAATCATGGGAGACGGGAGAGATTCCAGAAGACTGGAAAAGGGCAAATATAGTGCCCATCTATAAAAAGGGAAATAAAAACAACCCAGGAAACTACAGACCAGTTACTTTAACTTCTGTGCCAGGGAAGATAATGGAGCAAGTAATTAAGGAAATCATCTGCAAACACTTGGAAGGTGGTAAGGTGATAGGGAACAGCCAGCATGGATTTGTAAAGAACAAATCATGTCAAACCAATCTGATAGCTTTCTTCGATAGGATAACGAGTCTTGTGGATAAGGGAGAAGCTGTGGATGTGGTATACCTAGACTTTAGTAAGGCATTTGATACGGTCTCGCATGATATTCTTATCGACAAACTAGGCAAATACAATTTAGATGGGGCTACTATAAGATGGGTGCATAACTGGCTGGATAACCGTACTCAGAGAGTTGTTATTAATGGTTCCCAATCCTGCTGGAAAGGCATAACGAGTGGGGTTCCGCAGGGGTCTGTTTTGGGACCGGCTCTGTTCAATATCTTCATTAACGACTTAGATATTGGCATAGAAAGTACGCTTATTAAGTTTGCGGATGATACCAAACTGGGAGGGATTGCAACTGCTTTGGAGGACAGGGTCATAATTCAAAATGATCTGGACAAATTGGAGAAATGGTCTGAGTTAAACAGGATGAAGTTTAACAAAGACAAATGCAAAGTGCTCCACTTAGGAAGAAAAAATCAGTTTCACACATACAGAATGGGAAGAGACTGTCTAGGAAGGAGTACAGCAGAAAGGGATCTAGGGGTTATAGTGGACCACAAGCTAAATATGAGTCAACAGTGTGATGCTGTTGCAAAAAAAGGAAACATGATTCTGGGATGTATTAACAGGTGTGCTGTGAGCAAGACACGAGAAGTCATTCTTCCGCTCTACTCTGCTCTGGTTAGGCCTCAGCTGGAGTATTGTGTCCAGTTTTGGGCACCGCATTTCAAGAAAGATGTGGAGAAATTGGAAAGGGTCCAGAGAAGAGCAACAAGAAAGATTAAAGGTCTTGAGAACATGACCTATGAAGGAAGACTGAAAGAATTGGGTTTGTTTAGTTTGGAAAAGAGAAGACTGAGAGGGGACATGATAGCAGTTTTCAGGTATCTAAAAGGGTGTCATAAGGAGGAGGGAGAAAACTTGTTCACCTTAGCCTCTAAGGATAGAACAAGAAGCAATGGGCTTAAACTGCAGCAAGGGAGGTCTAGGTTGGACATTAGGAAAAAGTTCCTAACTGTCAGGGTGGTTAAACACTGGAATAAATTGCCTAGGGAGGTTGTGGAATCTCCATCTCTGGAGATATTTAAGAGTAGGTTAGATAAATGTCTATCAGGGATGGTCTAGACAGTATTTGGTCCTGCCATGCAGGCAGGGGACTGGACTCGATGACCTCTCGAGGTCCCTTCCAGTCCTAGAATCCTAGAATCTATGAATGTTGCATGAATGTGATCAAAACCCAGGACCATCCATTGCCATGGCTTTGTGCTGCAATGATTCCAGACTACTTGCTACTGGCTTGGCATGGTAAAGTGTCCTATCGTGGAGGACGAAATAAGGCAGCCCTCCCCAGAAACCTTCTTCAAAGGCTTTCAGAGTACCTCCAGGAGAGCTTCATGGAGATGTCCCTGGAGGATTCCCATTCCATCCCCAGACACATTAACAGACTTTTCCATTAGCGGGTACTGGTAGGGTCCCCCCCTAGAATGGCATGCAGCTGATCATTGGTATCCATGTAGACCAGCCTCTGCCATATCACAGCAATGACTACTATAACAGCCCATTTCTCTGGTAAGCAAGAACTGATATGACAGATCAGACCCTTTCCTTATCTACTATCATATCCCATCTAGTGACATACTGAAGTTTAACAATGATGCTTAAATGCAGCATCCACTTCTGGCAAGGGCCAGAATCATGCCATGTCTTAGGAGTGAAAATGAATAAATACATCAACTAAAAACTTGGTCTGAGATTTTTCAATGCAGTCTAGTGTCCTTAGGCACGGATCTTGTGTTAACTATGTAGCAGTATTAAACTACAGCTTCTTTTGTCGACGTTGGGTCCCCGGAGGCGGTGAAGCCAAGAGGCCTACCCTAGAGAATTAAAAGTTACAGCATATCCCATCTGGGTCAGTCCCAGAGCCCAGAGCCCTCTGACCCCCCATGTAGTCCCAGTCCAGAAGCTTCTCCCTGCCTTCAACATCGCACACTTCAGAACTCCCCCTGGCCCCTCCCCAGTCCTTTGTCCTCCAGCTGGTTACACCCAGCTGGATTCCTGTGGAGGTTGATCCATCTATGGTCATTTGTTGCTAGGTGCCAAATGTCCGGGCAATTGAAGTGGCCATTGTCTTCTGGGAATCTCCATGGGCATGGGCACCCAGGTCCCAGGCAGCTGGGCGTCAGTCATGCCTGTGTCTCTGAGATTCTGCAAAGAGTAAACAGCCCTTTCCCCCACCTAATTAAATATGCACCACATAGGGGAAACTGAGGCACACACCATATTCATATGAAACATTATGAAAAATTCCCACTTCGTCGCACACCCATTGTGTTTTATTTGTAATAGACTGGCTGAATTTGATTACAAGACTTTATTATCTAACATAGAGAAACAACGAACAGGGGATATTCACAGGGATTTACTTTGATGGGTAGTGGATGTCAGCATTCATCCATGTATTTTCAGACACTGTGCTCCCTTCTCACATAGGGTGATCTGCCAACACCATGGAGAAAAATACCATAATACAGCCTGTATCAGTGCTGAACATGAGAGAGTGACAGAGCCGTCTACAGTGACACTTTCCTATAAGTTGTGTTACATGGACACAGCGGGGGACCACAAAAGCTGTCTCAGTAACTCTATACAGATCATCTCCAATTCTTTTTCACTTTAGTGCTGAGATGTTTTCAATGGGACTTTTCAACTTAATTTTGCTTAAATCACCCAGGCAGCTTTGAAAACCTCAGGCTAAGATATTATCTCAGAGTGTCTGCATGTTTTTTTGGTGAAAGCTACATTTACTGACTGCTTTGCTCAATGCTTCCTTGACCTCTCTGTTTCTCAGGCTGTAGATGAGGGGGTTTGCCAGGGGAGTCAGGACAGTGTAGCAAAGAGAGAACACTTTGTTCAAGTCTCTCAGTGTATCGTGTTTCGGGGGCATGTACACAATCATTATTGTTCCATAGAAAATTGTCACCACAATGAGGTGAGAGGAGTAGGTGGAAAATGCCTTCTGTCTCCCGGTGGTGGAAGGGAGTCTCAGGATGGTGGCAATGACACACACATAGGATGTCAGGGTTAGTAGGAATGGAGGCAGAGTGAATACACAGGCTAGAATGAAATCTAGCAATATGATCAGGTGTGTGTCACTGCCGGAGAGTTTTATCAATGGGATGGATTCACAATAGAAATGGTCAATTTCATTCAGGGCACAGAATATTAATGGTGACATGAATAATATAAAGATGGCAGTAGCCAAACAACCATTTAACCATGACCCAGCAGCCAACTGGAGGCAAAACCTATTATTCATAAGAGTTGAATAGTGCAGGGGTTTACATATCGCTAAATACCGATCATAAGACATTGGCATGTACAGAATGCTATCTCCTAGCAGCAGAGAATCAAAGAAATACAGTTGTGAGAAGCAGCCACTAAATGAGATGGTTTTGTCACTAGTCAGGAGACTGGCCAGCATCCTGGGTAGGATGGTGGAGGTGTAGCAGGTCTCCAAGCAGGACAAGTGCCCCAGGAAGAAGTACATGGGGGAGTGAATCTGCTGATCAGCCACAACTAGTGCAATGATGAAGATGTTCCCAGCCACGACTGTGATGTAGATCACTAGGAACATCAGGAAGAGAAGAATTTGCAGGTCAGGGAGATCCCCAAATCCCAGGAGGATGAATTCTGTGATGGCAGTTTGATTTCTCCTGTCTGTGTCTGCCATGGGTTGAGTCTAGGAATGGAAATCCCTTTTCTGTTTTGGATGAGAATTCCCTGTGTTAACTATGTAGCAGTATTAAACTACAGCTTCTTTTGTCGGTGGGTGTTAGGAGGGTTGCAAATCTTCCTAGTTTTGCCCCTTAGCTGTATAGTGACTCATCACTCCTGAATGGTTGTGGGCTGATAAAACAGGAATGAGAACGGGACTGGTGAAGAAAGATGCCCCTGAACTCAGAGTCTAGAAACAATCTGGAATGTGCTACTCTGTGATCTGTGCTACCTTGTGATCCACCCCATAGGGACTCAGTCCTGTGTTCCATAAGGACTAACATGTCCCGCTGATGAACCTCAATGTTATCTACACTCTAAAGGCCTTCTCAGGTCGGGGGGCGGGTAGGGTTGAGGTGCTCAGAGAAGAGTGGCAAGAATGATTTAGATAGGAAAAACTACAATCTTAAGAGAGATTGCAAAGATCAGGATTGTTACCTTAGAAAGGAGAGGGACAAAAGGGGACATGATAAATAATGATCTGGAGAAGGCAGAATGTGGAACTTCTGTTTTCCCTGCCCCTTACTGCAAGAATAAGGGGGACATACAATGAAATTAAAAGGTGGGAAACTTAAAATCTATAAAATTAAATACTTGTTCACACAGCGTGTAGTTAAAGTGTGGCACTCACTGTGATGCTGGCAGACCAGGTGCCAGCTCCTGCCAAGGTCTCCATATCTCAGTGAGATACTGACAGATACACAGCTGCAATCAGAGAGAAGCCTTTATTACCTTTTGAAACCTCAGACTGAGACTCATTCACGGGTCTGTCTTCTTGCTTTAATCTTGTAAATAACTCTCATTTCCTTTTCCTATTTAAGAAATCTTCATATAGTTCACTACCGCATTGGCTACAAGCGTCGTCTTTGGTGTGGGACCTAAAGCACAATTGACCTGGGGGAAGTTGGGAGTAACCTGAATATTACTGTGATTCTTGGCGTAAGGGGCCGTGTACCACAGATACGGTCACCTGTGTGGCAGGACAGACTGGTGGAGCCAAGGGGACTATCGGTGACTGTCAGGGATGTTAAACTGCCTAAGGAGTTTGCACTCGGTTCAGTTGGCTGGTGAAATCTAAGTTTAGACCTGACAACCAATGAAGGGTTTGTGCCCTGGTTTGTAACTGTCAGCCCTGAGTTTGGCACTCACACTCTTGCATCTCCATTGGGAGCATCACACTCACTGCCACAGGAAGTCATTGATATGAAGGATTTAATTGGATTCCAGAAGAGATTGATATCAATATCCAGATATAAATATCCAGAGTTATCATAATTAATGGCAACAACAGTTTTGGAATGGATATGAAGCCTCATGTTTGAGGGGTTAAGCCAATCTCTAACTATTGTAGTTCAACATGACACATGTTGGGGGAGATCATCCCAGAACTGCTACTGCAGTGTTCTGACATTTTCCTCTAAAACATCTAGTACTAACGACTCTCGGAGAACGATACAGGACAAGATGGCCCTTGGGTCTGATCTAATCTGGCAGTTCTTATATTATTACGTTCTCCTAAAGTGATACAGAGAAACCCCAAATTCCAATTAGTTCAAGAAGCTACACTTTTTATACTTCAGTCTCTGATAGGCTGTTACCTGAAAAAAAGTTGACCTGGCATAAATAACTTTGTAACACTTTTTGGTGAAGATCGATACAAGAAATCATTTGAGAGGAAGTTGTCAAACTAGGGGATCTGGACATTAATTCTAATAGGAGATTAGGACACCCAATTCCTAGGTGGTTTTGCAAATCTCAATCTTAGCCCTTCTGCAATGTCTATATCTTGTTTATTCTCTGATGTTTCAGTGGACCCTTGGATTCTCTTGCAACTTGCCTTACTCAGATATAGTGAAACAGTTTTTGTCATTTACTTTTAGCTAAGACCATTTGTTCTTCAAATTCCCTCTTATGCTCCTAATTTCATTCTTAAACTTTACCCACCTCACATGCCATTTGAATGTTCCTTTCTATCAGCTTAACTTAGTTTTGATTTCCATTATTCTATTCCAGGCTTCACCCTAGTTATCCTGAACCAGATCGCCAGCTGGTATCAATCAGCCGTAGCTTCCCTGGAGTCAATGGGCCAGATCCCCAGGTGAGGACCTTTCACAAGACATGTATATCAATTTCCCCATTGTTAAATGGTGCTATTAACACCGACTGGCACTGCTGTGGGAAGGTGAGTCTAAAACTGCTAATATTGGAGAGACAAGATGGGTGAGGGGATATCTTTTCTTAGACCAACTTCTGCTGGTGACAGAGACAAGCTTTCGAGTTGAGCTCTGTGTGGCTCGAAAGCTTGTCTCTCTCACCAGCAGAAGTTGGTCTAATAAAATATATCACCTCACCCATCTTGTCTCTCTAATATTGTGGGACCAACACGGCTACAATAACACTGCATACAATATTCACAAAGCATTTTCATGCCCCTGTTTGGAAGGTGGTATAGAAACGCAGTCAGGAAGAGAGTGCTCACCTGTAACCACATGATGGCTCAAGCGTCAAGCAATGAGCTCTTATTTCTCAGGGTTTGGCAGTTAGGACTCGGTTTCCACCGCTAAGGTTTTTGGGTCTCATCATTCAATAGAAACTGGATCTTCTAAGCAATGACACCTGCATCTACCTGAATGGACGAGCAGCTGCTGCGATCTGTCTTAGAGCATGCTCCGCCCCCTCTATTTACGAAGTGCAGAGTCCTCATATTTGTATCCTTCTCCATGGAAGGCTGCATCTCCCTTAATTCCACCTCTGAAGGGCTTAGCCTGGGGAGTTAGCACTGTGTTTTCTGTGCAGACAGTGCAAACAACTGTCCTGATGCAACCAACCTCCCACGCCCAGAGGAATCGCCTTTCTGCTACCAGCTGTATGAGCTCATTGCGCTGCATGGCTGAAATATAATGCAGCATCCACGGAATGCCTGGCCATACAGAGACTGACTCTACTCAGCAATCTTTACTCATGTCAATTGTCCTGTTGCCTTTGTAGGAGAGGAGGAGAGCCTGGTATAAGGGTCCTGGTATGAGACCTAAGGACTGAACTAAAGTAGTCAGGCCCAGCTGATATAAAACAAAGTTAGGAAAATCAGGCTGTGAGCAGAAGTCAGGCCCTGTTACAAAACATGCCTTCTTGCAAATTCACAGAACTTGGCAGGAACAGGGCTGGTGTTGCAAAAATGCAAACATTCCTAAGAAGTGCTAGGCACAGGACACTCATGTAATCTCATTCCAGAAGTGTAGTACCAGAACACCCCGATACCAAGTATGGTGTAAACACACTCCCCGAAGATAACAGGGACACACTGATGCGTCCTAAAGATAAGGTCAGGATAACAGGATGATGGATAGAGATGTTTTGATTGAACCAACAGGTACAAGGTAAAGTGGTAACTAGCCACGTCAGAGGGGCAATAGGTAACTTGTTTGTATCAGTGTATAAAAGAGAGGTCAGAGAGGGGGTGTCTTGGTCTGGCTGAGGGGGGAGCGGAGAGTCCCTCTGCTCACTGAGCCGAGTCCATTGTAATGGGCATACATGTGTTAGTGTACCTGTAGCATATATAGGACGCAAAGACTGTGCTTCATTGACAATAAATTTGGTCAAGCGGCTTCGCCACTGAACCGAGTCTGTGGTCTTCTTGGGCAGTATGATCAGCGTCTGCTGGGCCAGCTATCTGCGCAGAGCTGGTGCATCACACAGAGAGAACACACACAGCGGACAAGTGACCACAGCCTTCAATGGAAGAATTGCATGAGTAACAATGGCTAACATGACTCAGGCTTACCTGATTGGGAGCTGAAGCCACACAGTTTAACAAACAAACAAACAGGAAACTGAATGTAAAGTAAATTTAATCCATAATTTGCAAATGAAAGATTTGGATGAAAGAATCTCTCTCACACACTCACATCCCCAGCGGAAATATTTCTCTCAAGGAACTTTGATGTTATTAGTAATTACTAGTGTTTGTTTATTTAACAATATTCCTATCCTTCTGCTGAGCAGTAGCAGAATTCAGGATCTTGCAGATTCGTTTCCCATTGGAGTAGAATCCAGTGATGTGGAGTCTGGGTAATTGCTTAGCGTAACTTGTTTGTTTTTACACTATATACACCAGTCCTGGAGCAGAGGTGGCCATAGATAAAGTGCAAGGAGTCCCTGCTTTTAGGGATCTCAGCCAGGAGCAGGACTAGCATGCAAGGACCTTCCCTCACACAGTACTTTTAGCCCAGGACACTAAGGGTGAAAGCTGGGTCATCACCAGCAAATGGGAGCTGGGCAAGGCAGTAACTTCTTACTATGACTCTGAAGAGTGTTGCGTGCTTGTCTTGAATGTTTTTCCATCATGAACTGAGTGTTCACATATTTTCGATGTAACAGCCCTCTGGGCTGTATCCTAATAGCTATTACAATAGCTTCTCTATAGTTCCAGTGTCATTCCTGGGATGTGCCCTATGGGTTGCCTGACCATTCTGTGTGTTGGAGTCTCATTTCTGAGAGGTTCCTGCCTCTCCCAAAGTAACAGAAAATAAATCACTTCAAATGGGAAAGGAAATGTCCAGCCTTCTCAGTCCTGAGGTTACTGGGATTATGCACAGTGACCACTTTTTGGGGAGACCCTGTTTTAAAGTGAACTTCGTAGGTTTTCTGATCTCTTTGATTTGGCCAATGTTCATCCCAAGCGTCACTGAGGAGTTCTCAAAACTGTACCTGCAAAAATGCCTGAGAGATTGTAGACATGACAATTGGAAAGGGTTTTCCATAAATGTGTCCTTTTATAGTCAGCGCTTTTTGAGCCCCTGCCTGGTGACAGCATGGAACCTGGACATTTGGAGGCTGCCTAACTAGTCTCCCCTATCCCTGGTCTTACTGACTCAAGAGCTATGGAGTGGGACAATGTATTTGAACTCGCGTCTGATTCGAAATATCTGAGGTGGTGAAAAGCAGCACTAAGTACAGAGTAACTGCACGGGGTTGTTCTAAGGTAACTAACCTGTGGGCATGTCATGGTTATTATTAAACTGCAAAGCATCACCATTTGCAATGTCAGGGACTGGATATTTACATGGATATCAGTAATGTCCAGAGTTATCATAATTAATGACAACCAACATTCTGGAAGGGATATTAAACCTCATGCTTCAGGGCTTGAGCCAATCTCTAAGTGTTGGAGATCAAGCTGTGAGCTATATGGGGGGTAGGTTATCCCACATCTGCCTCCTGTGGGGTTCTTCCACCTTTCTCTTAATCATCTAGGTCTGGTCACTGTCAGGCAGGATATTGTACTAGATTGACCTAGGCCTGGTCTACACTACGACTTTAGGTCGAATTTAGCAGTGTTACCTCAATTTAACCCTTGACCCGTCCACACAACGAAGCCCTTTTTTTGACTTAAAGGGCTCTTTAAATTGATTTCTTTACTCCACCTCCGACGAGGGGATTAGCACTGAAATCGGCCTCGCCGGGTCGAATTTGGGGTAGTGTGGTCACAATTTGACGGTATTGGCCTCCAGGACCTATTCCAGAGTACTTAATTGTGACCACTCTGGACAGCGCTCTCAACTCAGATGCACTGGCCAGGTAGACAGGAAAAGGCCCGCGAACTTTTGAATTTAATTTCCTGTTTGGCCAGCGTGTTTGTAGAGCTCATGCAGAGCTCATCAGCATGATCTGCACATTGCCGAGGCACATTGCCCGGCCTGTGCTTTGTGAGAAGTCTATGACCATGTCCCTCTCATCACCACGCTGCCGTCGCCTCCTCGCCTGGTTTTGCGCGAAACAATTGTCTGCCGTTGCTCTGACAGAGGGAGGGGCGACTGACGACATGGCTTACAGGGAATTAAAATCAACAAAAGGGGTGGCTTTGCATGAAAGAGACACACAAACAACTGTCACACAGAATGGCCCCCTCAAGGATTGAACTCAAAACCCTGGGTTTAGCAGGCCGTTGATTTCACAAAACAAATCGGGTCAATTTCTTCTATTGATCCATCTATCTTTTACATCTTAGGCTGGCAGCAGATGGTGCAGTACGACTGCAAGCCATCGTCATCTCCTGGGTGCTCGCCAGAAGATGGGAATGACCTGGTTGAGTCGCTCCCATGTCTGCCCAGGCGCCCCGACCAATCTCAGTGAGCACCCAGGAATATGACGACGATGGCTACCAATCGTAATGAACCGTCTGCTGCCAAAAGTCAATGAGCTGCGGCTGTGTAGCAATGCAGTCCCATGTCTGCCTGCACCCAGGAGACGTATGGTGACGGTCAGCTGAGCGGGCTCCATGCTTGCCGTGGTATGGCGTCTGCTCAGGTAACCCAGGAAAAAAGGTGTGAAACAATTGTCTGATGTTGCTTTCACGGAGGGAGGGAGGGAGGGAGGGAGGGGGGGGGGCCTGACGACATGTACCCAAAACCACCCGTGACACTGTTTTTGCCCCATCAGGCATTGGGATCTCAACCCAGAATTCCAATGGGCGGCGGGAACTGTGGGATAGCTACTTGCAGCTACCCACAGTGCGAACGCTCTGGAAGTCGACGCTAGCTTCGGTAATGTGGACGCAGTCCACCGACTTAATGCACTTAGAGCATTTTCTATGGGGACATACACAATCGACTGTATAAAAATGATTTCTAAAAAACTGACTTCTATAAATTCGACCTAATTTTGTAGTGTAGACATACCCCTAGTGTCTGATCCAGTCTAGCAATTCCCATGTTCCTATGGAAACAGAATAGGTAAAACTGGGGTCATTCTGCACAAAGCACAGACCAATATCTGAGTTCTAGCAGAAGAGGGCACATTATCTTAGTTACTAGCAGAAGAGGGCACATTTGACAAGGTCCAGCTCCATCCACCAGAGGGCAGTCCCCCCAACACATTTCCTTATTTTGATATTGTCTATAGATCTATTCCATTTCTGTATCACACAATTCTACATACACCTGCTTTCCAGAAGTTGGTATACAAGCATGAAGTTCTCATTTTTTTAACCCAAGTTTTCTCACAGGAACCAAAATAAAATTGTTGTTTCAGCTTTTTGGCAACAAACTACTTGATTCATTTAATTTGATTCCAAAATAGATTGGGAAAACATTATTCCCAACCCATTTTTGGGTTGGTTGGTTTGTTTTTATGGTGATGGTGTTTGAACTTTTTAATAAGGGTCCCACTTCAACCTATCTTTCAGCTGACTAATTTTGTGTCTCCAAATCTTTGTTGCAGACATTGCCCAATGTGACTTATTGATTCCTTATGTAACTCTTCTGCCAGCTGGAATCAGCAGCAACAAGGGCCGGGTTCAATATCTAGGGGTTCCTTTCCAACAATACAACACAAAACTGGCCTGAGCCCCCAACTAGTAACCTGGGACAATTACACATCACCCCTCGGGTGCCTCTAGAGGCAACACTTCCCCTCTCACAAGCACAGAGTCTGAGTGTAGAAAAGAAACTTTTAATAAAAAGGGGGAAAGTAACCTGGCTTTAACTTCGGAAAATGCTGCAAGCAGGATTCATAACATAAAACCATGAACAAAACACCCACTCCAGAGTATGTTGGGCAGTGTCCTTGTGCCTCGGGTTCTTAAGTCCAGCAACCAAAAGTTCCTTTAGCGTGCCCCTCTCTTCATCACACCACACTCACAGTTATTGTCCTTGGTCAGTGAAGACCCAGAGTTCAGAAATGCATCTGCGTGAGTTCACTTCCCACCCTGTGGGGGTGGGGGGGAAACACCTTGCTTGATCCACTACCCAAGTTCTTGCCCTGATATCTCCTGCTCCACCAGCCACTCCCTGCACCCTCTGGAGTGGTTTGAGAGCCAACCACTTAACACAGCTCTTTGTGATTTCAGCTGTTAGTGGGCAAGCCCCACTACTAGTGCAGACTGGACAGTCTCTGGCATCAGAAACACTGTCCCAAAACAGGTCTAATGCTTAGAACTGATAATTAGTGATTTCAGTTCTGTTGGTGTGTAACAAGACTCTCAATTGAGTCTTTCTCAACTCTATTACTACACACTGGAGAAAAGAAGATCCAACTAGTGTTTGGTATCCTTCAGCAAAGCTCACATCACAAACTACCTGTCCCCACCCTCTTTCAATTCCACTGGGCTTGGCACCCATGTCCCCTGCTTAGCGAATGCAGCTTAGCTGACGGTGAGTCCCTCCATCAGGGTATGCCAAGTACAGTTCTGCTGCCCTTGATCCCCACAACAAGGATACGCAACCCTTTATTTCCCCTGCTCCAATAACAAAGTGACTTGTGATCCAACACCACCAAAAGTCATTATTTGGGCAAAGCATTTCCATCATGCCTAGTCAGAGTGGGCGTGTCTATGCAAACAAGGTCAGTTCATGAAGTCTTCTTCCCCAGCTCATCACTAGATGTCAGGGGAGAGTTCATGCAGACCCTGCTTACACTTATAAAAGCGAAAAAAATTCTCACGGGGGGAAATACTTCACATAATGATGAAACACTAGGTGATGGCCTGTTAAAATCTACTGCCTCTATAATAATAAATAACATTTTGCCTATATCTGCTACCATCTACTGGGCATTTCAGAAAATAACTGCCCATTTCTCCTGCTAAAAATATGCTGCTCTCTAGTGGACACCTTCCAGCACCTTCCAGTAGCTGTCTCTTTCCATCCTTGATGCTCTTGTGTCCCCATTGGTCATTATTCAGTATAACAGCCCATTTCTTGTCCCTTAGTATCTCCTACCATTTCACATTCCTTGTTCCACCATGGTACACTTTTCCTATCTTTAGGTAGTGTTGGTAACCTAGGACTAGCTAGGCTGGCTGTCTCTGATTTCCTTATTAACACGGCTTCAGAATTCCTCAATATCTTCATTTATACATTGCTCACTCACATTCCTCACTTTGGTGTCTAAAGATATTTCCAGTTCATTACAGAGCATAGAGGTCCATTGATCCACAAAATTCTTTCCTCACCATTTCACTGATGCCTTCTAGTCTGTATTACACAGCTTTACCTCTGTCCACTTCCCTTTGCTGGTCATTTGGCAACATAACTTCACCTTTCATGACTTCCACTTTGGCTGCTATCCACTGGGCAGCACCACTGCCCCTTTCCCATATCTCTACCCTCTAGTGACCCTAGAAAGCATAATCACATCTTTCCTCATTTCTTACCTACTGCTAGGTGTGCGCTGCTCCAAATTAGAGCCACTGGGAACAAAACGGTACAACAGCATGATTGCAGCATTAGTGGCTACAAAAGCACATACAACAATAGCAGTGGCTCTCAAAGGTTTAGCAGGGGCTTCCCATCCATGCAGTGCATTTCTGTTGCTGTGACTGTGACGGGTTGGATCACAGAAACCCCCTTGGGAGCTGCCACCCAATGTGCAAAGACTACCCCTGTTTCTGTTTTCCCTGCCAGCTCAGGACTCCAGCACCCTGTTTTGCTGAGCCAGACACTCCAGTCTGCTCTAACAAAGACTCAGGGTCTGAATCACTTGTCCCAAAGCTGCAAGTTTACCCAAAACCAGCTCACAGGAGTGTGCTTGTCTTTAGCACTCAGATGCCCAACTCCCAATGGGGTCTAAACCCAGATAAATCCGTTTTACCCTGCATAAAGCTTATGCAGGGCAAACCCATAAATTGTTCGCCCTCTATAACACTGATAGAGAGATATGCACAGTTGTTTGCTCCCCCAGGTATTAATACATACTCTGAGTAAATTACTAAATAAAAAGTGATTTTATTAAATACAGACAGTAGGATTTAAGTGGTTCAAAGTAGTAACAGACAGAACAAAGTAAGTCACAAGCAAAATAAAATAAAATGCGCAAATCTATGCCTAATCAAACTAAATACAGATAATCTCACCCTCAGAGATGCTTCAGTAAGTTTTTCTCAGACTGGACACCTTCCAGGCCTGGGCACAATTCTTTCCCCTGGTACAGCTTTTGTTCCAGCTTAGGTGTTATCAAGGGGATTCTCCATGATGGCTCCTCTCCCCCTCTGTTCTCTTCCACCCCTTTATATATCTTTTGCATAAGGCGGGAACCCTTTGTCTCTCTGGGTTTCCACCCCCCTCCCCTCACTGGAAAAGCACCAGGTTAAAGATGGATTCCAGGTCAGGTGACATGATCACATGTCACTGCAAGACTTGATTACTCACTTGCCAGCACACACATATACAGGGAGACTCACAGGTAAACAGCCATCTGCAGACAATGGGAGTCATCAAGATTCCAAACCATCATTAATGGCCCACACTTTACATAATTACAATAGGCCCTCAGAGTTACATTTTATATTTCTAGTTTTAGATACAAGAGTGGTACATTTCTACAAATAGGATGATCACACTCAGTAGATTATGAGCTTTGTAATGATACCTTACAAGAGACCTTTTGCACAAAGCATATCCCATTTGCATTATAGTCACTTATTATCAAATTTTTTATAAAACTATCCCAGTTACATTATATTCACTTATTATCATGTTTTTATAAAACCATGTAGACTGCACAACGTCACAGCATAATCACATCTTTCCTCATTTCTTACCTACTGCTAGGTGTGCGCTGCTCCAAATTAGAGCCACTGGGAACAAAACGGTACAACAGCATGATTGCAGCATTAGTGGCTACAAAAGCACATACAACAATAGCAGTGGCTCTCAAAGGTTTAGCAGGGGCTTCCCATCCATGCAGTGCATTTCTGTTGCTGTGGGGTCTGTTTCCAATGGAAATGCATATATTGAACCTGTAATAGAGAGAGCCTGAGACTTAAGGCTGAGTATAAGGCCTAAGGTCTGAACAGAAGTCAGGCCCTGCTGCTTTAAAGCAAAATCAGGCTGGGAGCAGAAGTCAGGCTCTTACAAAACATGCCTGCTGGCAGGTTAACTCTCTGATACATGAACTTGGAAATAGCAGGACTGGCATAGCAAAAACACAAGCACTCCTAGGCACTAAGCACTCATGTAAACACATTCCAGAGGGATGGTACCAGAACACCCCGATACCAAGAATAGTACACACACACTTCCCGAAGATAACAGGAACACAGTGACCCCTTCTAAAGATAAGATCAGGATGACAGTAAGATGGTGTAAGGAGCCAGGGTGGTCTGCCTCTGAAACAGAGGGTAAAGAGCCACTCTCTCAGCCTGAATGGGCAGAGCCAGGCCAAGCTACTCCACCCCCTGGAAGGGGAGGGGTGGAACAGCAAGTACAAAAGGCGGGGCCCTTAGCCCAGGGAGGGCTGCACCAGGGAGGGATACAGACGCAGACTGCTGGCTGTTCCCTGCAGACCCTGCTGCCGGTCCAGGGGAGGTCCTGGACCCAGGGAAACCTGACCTGGAAGAAGGACTCTGGATACCAGGACTGCCAGTTGCAGACTACCCAGAGGAATGGGAGGAGCCAAGCAGTGGCCCAAGCCCAAGTAAGCCAGACGCTGAGGGTGAGTTGGAGCTACCGGGACTACCGGCTGCAGAATACCCTGACGTGTGGGAATAACCCGAGGGACTTGCTCGAGAGATGGGGTAGGAAGTAGCCCAGGGGCAGAACTGGACAGTGCGGTGAGTCAGAGTGTGATCAGCGTGTTGCGGACGGATCCCCGCTGACCCAGCTTAAGGAAATCGAGGCTCAGATCATCTTCAGTGGGATTCTGCCTGTTCCTAGAGAAGGGCAGCAAAGGGTTGACAGGATTGTGATGATAAATAGTTGGCTAAGGGAGTGGTGCTATAAAGAGGGCTTTGGGATGTATGGCCACTGGGAGGCTTTCGGGGACAGAAAACTGTTCTCACGGGACGGACTTCACTTAAGTAGGGAAGGAAATAGACGTCTAGGAGGGAGGCTGGCTCATCTCATCAAAAGAGCTTTAAATTAGGAATTTGGGGGAGACGGTTGGGAGATGTCCAGTTAATCTCCACACCAGATTATAACATTGAGAGGGAGGACGATGAGATAAGAACGGATATAGCCGGGGGGAAGAGATTGGACATAAGGAGGAGGGTGGGGATGGATACTAGACTAATAGGTCATACTGGCAGTACGGTGTCCATACCAAATGGGATAACGAATGTGAGAGAGGCCAAACGGCATAAATTAAGATGTTTATACACCAATGCGAGAAGCCTAGGTAACAAAATGGAGGAATTGGAGCTCCTGGTCCGAGAAATGAAACCGGATATCGTAGGAATAACTGAAACGTGATGGAACGGTAGTCATGACTGGAGTACAGGTACAGAAGGGTATGTGCTGTTTAGGAAAGACCGGAACAAAGGTAAAGGTGGGAGAGTAGCATTGTATGTCAATAATGAGGTAAACTGTAAAGAAATAATAAGTGATGGAATGGATAAGACAGAGTCTGTCTGGGCAATACTCACATTGGGTAAAAGAACTACTAGAGCCTCCTCTGGGATAGTGCTTGGGGTGTGCTATAGACCGCCGGGATCTAGCCTGGATATGGACAGAGAACTCTTTAATGTTTTTAGGGAAGTAAATACTAATAGGAACTGTGTAATCATGGGAGACATTAACTTCCCGGATATAGATTGGGGAACAAATGCTAGTAACAATAATAGGGCTCAGATTTTCCTAGACGTGATAGCTGATGAATTCCTTCATCAAGTAGTTGCTGAACCGACGAGGGGGGATGCCATTTTAGATTTGGTTTTGGTGAGTAGTGAGGACCTCGTTGAGGAAATGGTTGTAGGGGACAACCTTGGCTCGAGTGATCATGAGCTAATTCAGTTTAAACTAAATGGAAAGATTAACAGAATTAAATCGGAGACTAAGGTTTACGATTTCAAAAGGGCTAACTTTAATAAATTAAGGGGACTAGTTAGGGAAGTGGATTGGACTAACATATTTAGGGATCTAAAGGCGGAAGGCGCCTGGGATTATTTCAAGTTGAAGTTGCAGGAGCTGTCGGAGGCCTGTATCCCGAGAAAGGGAAAACGGTTCGTAGGCAGGAGATTTAGACCGAGCTGGATGAGCGAGCGTCACAGAGGGGTGATTAAGAAAAAACAGAAAGCGTACAGGGAGTGGAAGATGGGAGGGATCAGCAAAGAAACCTACCTTATTGAGGTCAGAGCATGTAGAGATGGAGTGAGAAAAGCCAAAAGCCGTGTAGAGTTGGACCTTGCAAGGGGAATTAAAACCAATAGTAAGAGGTTTTATAGCCATATAAATAGGAAGAAAACAATGAAAGAAGAAGTGGGACCGCTGAAGACTGTAGATGGAGTGGAGATTAAGGATAATCTAGGCATGGCACAATATCTAAATGAATACTTTGCATCGGTATTTAATGAGGCTAATGAAGGGCTGAGGGATAGTGGAAGCGAGACGGATGGGAATAAAGGAGTGGGGATTGACATTACCGTATCCGAGGTAGAAGCCAAACTCGAACAGCTTAACGGGACTAAATCGGGCGGACCGGATGATCTTCATCAGAGAATATTAAAGGAACTGGCGTGAGAAATTGCAAGCCCATTAGCGATATTTTTTAATGAATCTGTAAACTCAGGGGTGGTACCGTTTGACTGGAGAATAGCTAATGTGGTTCCTATTTTCAAGAAGGGCAAAAAAAGTGACCCAGGTAACTACAGGCCTGTTAGTTTAACATCTGTAATATGCAAGGTCTTGGAAAAATTTTTGAAGGAGAAAGTAGTTAAGGACCTTGAGGTCAATGCCAATTGGGACAAATTACAACACGGTTTTACGAAAGGTAGATCATGCCAAACCAACCTGATCTCCTTCTTTGAGAAAGTAACAGATTTTTTAGATAAAGGAAATGCGGTGGATCTAATTTACCTTGATTTCAGTAAAGCGTTTGATATGGTGTCGCATGAGGAATTATTGGTTAAATTGGAAAAGATGGGGATCGATATGAAAATCCAGAGGTGGATAAAGAACTGGTTAAAGGGGAGACTGCAGCGGGTCATACTGAAAGGTGAACTGTCAGGTTGGAGGGAGGTTACCAGTGGAGTTCCTCAAGGTTCGGTTTGGGGTCCGATTTTATTTAATCTATTTATTACTGACCTCAGAACCAAATGTAGGAGTGGGCTGATAAAGTTTGCGGATGACACAAAGTTGGGAGGTATTGCCAATTCGGAGAAGGATCGGGATATCCTGCAGGGAGATTTGGATGACCTTGTAAACTGGAGTAATAGTAATAGGATGAAATTTAATAGTGAGAAGTGTAAGGTTATGCATTTAGGGATGACTAACAAGAATTTTAGTTATAAGCTGGGGACGCATCAGTTGGAAGTAACGGAAGAGGAGAAGGACCTCGGAGTCCTGGTTGATCGCAGGATAACTATGAGTCGGCAATATGACGTGGCCGTGAAAAAAGCTAATGCGGTCTTGGAATGCATTAGGCGAGGTATTTCTAGTAGGGATAAGGAGGTGCTGGTTCCGTTATACAAGGCACTGGTGAGACCTCATTTGGAGTACTGTGTGCAGTTCTGGTCTCCCATGTTTAAAAAGGACGAAATCAAACTGGAATGGGTACAAAGAAGGGCCACTAGGATGATCCGAGGAATGGAAAATCTGTCGTATGAAAGGAGACTCGAGGAGCTCGGTTTGTTTACCTTAACCAAAAGAAGGCTGAGGGGGGATATGATTGCTCTCTTTAAATATATCAGGGGGATAAATACCAGGGAGGGAGAGGAATTATTTCAGCTCAGTACTAATGTGGACACGAGAACAAATGATATAAACTGGCCGTCAGGAAGTTTAGGCTTGAAATTAGATGAAGGTTTCTAACCATCAGAGGGGTGAAGTTTTGGAACAGCCTTCCGAGGGAAACAGTGGGGGCGAAAGACCTCTCTGGCTTTAAGATTCAGCTTGACAAGTTTATGGAGGGGATGGTTTGATGGGATAAAGTGATTTTAGTCAATAGGTCAATAACGTGCCATTGCTGGTAATTAGTAACAATGGTCAATGATGGGATATTAAAAGTTACCACAGAGAACTTTTTCCGGAGGGTCTGGCTGGAGAATCTTGCCCGCATGCTCAGGGTTCAGCTGATCGCCATATTTGGGATCGGGAAGGAATTTTCCTCCAGGGTAGATTGGCAGAGGCCCTGGAGGTTTTTCGCCTTCCTCCGCAGCATGGGGCAGGGGTCGCTTGCTGGAGGATTCTCTGCGATTTGAAGTCTTTAAATCATGATTTGGGGACTTCAACAGCTGAGTCAAGGGAGAGAATTTTTCCAGGAGTGGGTGGGTCAGCTTTTGTGGCCCGCATCATGTGGGAGGTCAGACTAGATGACCATAATGGTCTCTTCTGACCTTAGAGTCTATGAGTCGATGAGACCTTCTCTTCCCACCACTGGCAGTTCCCTGGGCTGGAACGTAGTGGATTCGGGTGGGCCTGCGTTCCCCTACCCCTGTCTCAGGGTGGCTGAACCCTAATAACGAGCTTCAGATGCTTGCTGGTGCTCCCCTGCCTGAGGGGCACACCAAAGACTCTTGCTGGCGCTCCCCTGCCTGAGGGGCGACACCCCAGATGCTTGCCGGCGCTGCCCTACCTGAGGGGTGCACCACATTCTCTGACGGATACTCCGTGGCCGCACCAATTGCGACAGTGCACCTCCTGCCGCTAATTCCCCATCGACGGAGGTGACCAAGGGCTTTCGGCAAAGCACTAGCTCCCCACCGCCCCCAGGCAGCTCGGCGGACCACCAGAGAACTTGTTGTAGATGGACAGACATGTTCAGATCGAATCAACATGTACAAGGTAATGGGTGGTAAAAAGCCACGTCAGGGGCCAGTCACCAACTATGTCAGAGGGGCAATACGAAACTTGTTTGTATCAGTGTATAAAAGAAGAGTTGCAAAGGGGGTGTCTTTGGCCAGCCGAGCGGGCAGTGGAAAGTCCCTCTACTGACTGAGGTGTGTCTATTGTCACGAACATACATGTCTTAATATCCCTGCAGAGTCTGTTGGGTGCTGTTACTGTGCATTGTCAGCAATAAACCTGGCCAGGCACCTTTGCTACAAACCGAGTCTGTGGATTTATTGGGCAGTTTGACCGATCTGCTGTCTGTGCTATCTGTGCAGAGCTGGGACAACACACTGAGACAACACACACAGACGCAGCCAAAAAAACATTTTATGACAGAACCTAGGGTGACAGAATCCCAGTCACTCTTCAGGCTGAGATTTTCAGAGGCATCTAAGAGAGTTAAGTGTCCAACTCCCATTTCAAAGGGATTTGGGTGCCTAACTCCATTAGGTCCCTTGGAAAATGGTTTCTGCAGGGCTCAAATCCTACTGTTCTCACCAGAGCCCAGCTCCCCTGCCTCTGGCCAAGCTGTGACGTGCTCCCTGTGACTGATCCAGCACTGCCATTTTGACATCACAGGAGTTCCGCCCGTTGGTAGCTTGTAGCCACTTCCTCTCGTCATAGATTGCCTCACGCCATGAGGGGAGGGCCCTGCGAGGAGCAGAGCTGTCTAAGGCACCTGGGGCTGGCTGGACACGGTGCCCTGAGACCTAGCCCTCTTGGGATGTGCACTCATTGCAGTCAGGTTTGGAGACACTCATTGTAACAGGTCCCTTCCCTTTGAACTGCTCTGTGCAGCTGGCAGTACCAAAGCAGCTTCTGCCCTGCAGTGTCACATACTGAGTCCCTCCTCGGTGCCCATTTGAGAGACCTGACCCCAGAAATGGCCTCAGTTATATGGGTGCCCTGGCAACCCCCAAGCTGGGTCTGGACACTCCCAGTGCCCCTGGCTTATGAGTCTACCTCTTTGTTTGCCCAACCTCCCTGCCTCCAAGGGCCCTGTGAGCCTGGTGCTGGTGCTTTGTCGGAGCTGGTCCCAGCTGGGCTTAGCCCAGATAAGAGCTATGAAGCTGTTTCTGGTGAAGTGTCCAGAGGTCACTGCTGGGGCCTGGCTGTTTGCATCCAGCCTGTGTGAGCATCATGAAGGTGGTTGGTTTGCAGAGGGGTCTGATGGCAATAAGCACAATTTCAGGGGTGGCAGATTTCCCAGGCTTACGTCCCCATCTATGCTGCACCAGGAGTTAGAATTTTTATTGTCCAAAAAATAATTTTGATCATAAATGATTTTTTTATGGAAATAAAAGAATGGTTAAAATTGTCTCAATTCTGCCTGGTGCCCAGTTAAACTCCATGATGGAAACATGGTTATAGCCACCTCCCTCCCTGGTCCTTCCACTTAGATTGACAACACTGATCTGAGTTCCTGATGGATTCTCCATTGTGTCCTTAGGGGCATAAGAAACTGCAGCAAAAAACATGATGTCACCCATTGGGTTTTATTTCTATTTGACTGTCTGAATTTGATTACCAAACTTTATTATCTAACATAGAGAAACAATTAATAGGGGGATATACTGACGGATTTACTTGGATCGTTAGTGGATTTTGTGCCTTACACAATGTCAGCTCTGTGCAGTTTCAAACATCATACACACTCCTCACATAGGGTGAATGTTTAGCCAAGACCATGGACAAAAATACCATTATACTGCATGTATCAGTGCTGAACATCAGAGAGTGACAGAGCTGTCCACAACTTCATTTTCCTATATGATGTGTTACATGGAGACATCATGGAACTGTAAACACTGTCTCAGTACCTCCATACAGATCATCTCCATTTTTTTTCACATTAGTGGTGAGATTTTTAGTGGGGGTTTTCAACTCAATTTCAATGGGGGCTGATAGCTGGAGGTTTTCACAGCTGCCTGGCTGATTTAGGCAAAGTTGTTATCAAGGAGTCTCTGCATGTTTTTCTGAAAGCCACATATTTACTGACTGCTTTGCTCAAGGCTTCCTTTACCTCTCTGTTTCTCAGGCTGTAGATGAGGGGGTGATGCCCGTATAATAACTCGTAGGGGAAAAACCCAGTTGAGGCCTTTGGTACCTCCCGGATAGCGAACATAATGTAGGGTAGTAGGATGTCCCAATCCTTCCCGTCCTGACTTACCACCTTCCTTATCATAGCCTTGAGGGTTCGGTTAAACCTTTCTATCAACCCATCAGTCTGCGGATGGTAGACCAAAGTTCTCAGGGTATGTATATGGAGCAGCGTACAGAGGTCCTTCATTAGCTTCGACATAAATGGGGTTCCTTGGTCGGTTAATATCTCTTTCAGTAGCCCCATTCGGGCAAAGATCCCCACCAGCTCTTTGGCTATAGTTTTAGAGGCCGTGTTCCGCAGGGGGACGGCTTCTGGGTAGCGAGTAGCATAGTCCAAAACAACAAGTATATATTGGTGGCCCCAAGCCGTCTTCTCCAGGGGTCCCACTAGGTCCATGGCTATTCGCTCAAAGGGGACCTCTATGATGGGAAGGGGTACTAAAGGTGCCCTCAAGTGGGGACGGGGACTGTGCAGCTGACACTCCAGGCAGGAGGCACAGTACCTCCGTACTTCTTCATGTACTCCGGGCCAGAAGAACCGTCGTAGGACTCGTGCCAGGGTCTTCTCTACACCCAAATGCCCCCCAAAAAGATGGCTATGAGCCAGACTTAATACAGCGTGCTGGTGTTTTTGAGGTACTAGGATCTGCTGTACCTTCTGCCCCTGTACTGGTGCAACCCGGTATAAGAGATCCTTCTTCATTATGAAGTAGGGTCCTGGTCCCTGGGTTTTCCCTTCCACTGGGACCCCATCTATTTCAGTCACCTGCTTCCTAATATTGTCATACCTTGGGTCTTCTGCCTGGTCCCGTCCAAAATTTCCTCTCCCGGGGCTAATCTGCCCAAGATCTAGGGGCCCAGTCTCTGTTGCCTCTACTGGTTCAGAAGCATTAAGGTGGGGGTCAGACTCAGGTGCTTCTCCCTCCTGCGTGGCCTCCTTTTCAGCTGCATGGTTCCGCCTACGTACAAGAGCGACCCTCTGGCTTTGGGTCAGTATTCGGGTTCCCAAGGCCTTAGCTGCCCTTCTTTCCCTTTTTGTCTTTCTACCCTGTCTGGAAGTGGAGATCAAATCTGGGGATATTTCAGAGAAGATTGGGGGTTGACAGTCTGCTGTGGATGCCTCATCAATTCTAGGTTCCCCATCTTTCTCCAATCCCCCTACTGGGAGTAAGTTTCCAAACCCTGGGAAGTCCCTCCCTATGAGCACCGGGTATGGGAGTTTAGGGACTATACCTGCTGCTACCTCAGTAGTGTTCCCTTAGATCTCGATTTTACTGGGATGGTGGGGTAGTAACTACCTGTCCCATGGACACATGTTATCCCCGTACGTTTAGCCTGCAGCAGCTGACTATGCTTCACGAGCTTCCCTGAGATAAGCATGATAGCACTCCCCGAATCAACCAGTGCCGTGGTCCCTACCCCATTTAGTTTCACTGGTCTGGTATACATATGTGGGGTTAGTGAGACCCTCCACAAGGTGGATTAGGGAGCATGGATCTGCCCAGTTCCCCAGGTTACACTGCATAGGATCCTCAGCATTGGGACACTGTGCAGCTATGTATCCCCACTGATCTCAAGGCCAGGCCTCCCGTAGGGCTGTCCTCTCAAAGGCCAGAAGGTATGCCTCTACATCATCCCCCTGTGTCATTTTCTGCAGCCAATGGCTGGCCCGTATGAGCCGCGTCCCATCATGGCCGCAATTCAGCTCTGTAAGGGACTTTACCTGGTTTACCAGTTCCAGCAACATAGCTCGGTCTTGAGCAGCCTGGTCCATCAGCAGGCGATTAGTCTCTCGCTGCAGCTGCACTGCCTCCTGTTGGGCGGCTGCCTGGACACGGGTAGCCTCCTGCTGGGCTGCCGTAGCATGTATCAGTGCCCGCACTACGTCATCCATTGTGGTGAAAAAAAATAAACCCTCTCCCTTTTTTTGGTTTTTGTTTTGTTTTTTAAATCACCCCCCTACTTCCGCTGCGCTGTGCACCCCAAGATCCCACCCCTGACACCAGTGTGACAAAGTTCCTCCTCTATCTTGGTGGGTCATGCGCTTATTGGTGGATTTTCTTGCCTCAGAGATTCACCATGTGGGTTGGGGAAAAGCCCAGAGACCTTCCCCTCTAGAAGAACCCACAGTCCAGGTCAATTGGGAGGTTTGGGGGGAACCCGGGCCCGTCCTCTACTCCGGGTTCCAGCCCAGGGCCCTGTGGACTGCAGCTTTCTATAGTGCCTCTTGTAACAACTGCATGACAGCTACAACTCCCTGGGCTACTTCCCCGTGGCCTCCTCCAAACACCTTCCTTAGTCTCACCACAGGACCTTCCTCCTGGTGTCTGATAACGCTTGTGCTCCTCAGTCCTCCAGCAGCACACCCTCTCACTCTCAGCTCCTTGCGCCTCTTGCTCCCAGCTCCTCACACTCACACCACAAACAGAAGTGAGCTCCTTTTTAAAGCCCAGGTGCCCTGATTAGCCTGCCTTAATTGATTCTGGCAGATTCTTCTTAATTGGCTCCAGGTGTCCTAATTAGCCTGCCTGCCTTAACTGGTTCTAGCAGGTTCCTGATTATTCTAGTGCAGCCCCTGCTCTGGTCACTCAGGGAACAGAAAACTACTCATCCAGTGACCAGTATATTTGCCCTCTACCAGATTTCTGTACCCCACTGGTCTGGGTCTGTCACAATATTTTAACAGAAGAATGATTTTCAACAGATCATGACCTTTCATATGATACCTTACAAGGCATGCTTTTTTATGAAATATCACAACCAAATACAAAAGGTGAATATGGGGGTTACAGGGTGCTACTTTGAGGTACAGTGCACCACAGATTTATTGCTTCAATCACTGAGGCAGCTTTCAAAACATCAAGCTAAATTATTATTTCAGAGTCTGCATGTTTTTGTGAAAACCACATTTACTGAATGCTTCGCTCAAGGCTTCCTTGACCTCTCTGTTTCTCAGGCTGTAGATAAGGGGGTTTACAAGGGGAGTTAGGACTGTGAAGGAAAGAGAGAGCACTTTCTTCAGATCTCTGAGTGTATCACGTTTCGGTAGCATGTAGACAATGATTATGGTTCCATAGAAAATTGTCACCACAGTGAGGTGAGAGGAGCAGGTGGAAAATGCCTTCTGTCTCCCTGTGGTGGAAGGGATGTTCAGGATGGTGGCGATGATACACACATAGGATGTCAGGGTTAGTAGGAATGGAGGCAGGGTGAATACAGCGACTATTATGAAATCCATCAATATGGTCAGGTGTGCGTCACTGCAAGAGAGTTCCATCAGTGGGATGGGATCACAATAGAAATGGTCAATTTCATTCAGGCCACAGAATATTAACTGTGATAGGAATAAGACAAAGATGGTAATAGCCAAACAACCATTTAACCACGACCCAGTAGCCAACTGGAGGCAAAACCTGTTATTCATAAGAGTTGAATAGTGCAGGGGTTTACATATTGCTAAATACCGATCATAAGACATTGCTGCTAGGAGATAGCATTCTGTAGCTGCCAGAGAACCAAAGAAGTACAGTTGTGTGAAGCATCCACTGACTGAGATGGTTCTGTCCCCCATCAGGAGACTGGACAGTAACCTGGGCAGGAAGGTCGAGGTATAGGAGGTCTCCAAGTAGGACAAGTTGCCCAGGAAGAAGTACATGGGGGTGTGAAGGTGCTGATCACTCACAACAAGCACCACTATGAGAGTGTTCCCAGCCACGGTTGCAATATAGATCACTAGGAACATTAGAAAAAGAAGAATTTGAAAGTCAGAAAGTTCCCCGAATCCCAGGAGGATAAATTCTGCGATGGTTGTTTGGTTTCTCCAATCTGTGTCTGCCATAGTTTGAGTCTAGGAACAAAAACACAAGCTGGGCAATTGAATTGGAAGAACATAGCATTAAAGATAATCAAATCTCATGAATTAATACCATAAATATTCAGAATATTCCCTTCCTCTTCTGGTTACAGGTTGAAATTTTAAAGCTAAATGTAGACTTCAGAGCAAACTGCCAGGAGTCTCAGTCAGAGGACAGAACATTGTTACCCATGTAGACCACCCTCTGCCATATCAGAGCAATGACTAATATAAAATAGTATCAGTGACATACAGTAATGGCAAATTTCTTGGTTCAGGCTTTTAGCAGTGATGGAATAAACTGCGGATTCAAATCAAGTCTCTGGAATACATCCACAGCTTGGATGGGTCATTCAGACCTTTGTTCAGAGCTTCAGTGTAGCAAAGTTCCTCCAGAGGTAAGAAGCAGGATTGAAAACCAAATGGAAGGGTTTACAGGGCCTTTTATATCATCTGCTATGTGGAAGGAAACCCCTTTGTTCTTACTGTGGAAAATAACAGCAACAAGATGGAGTTTGGAGTCACATGGGCAAGTCACATGACCATGCATGACTCAGTTTGCAGGCAGCAGCCATTGCTCACATGCTACCTTGAACGTTCCCAGGAAGGCTCCTCAGATGTGGATTGGAGTCTCCCAAGGTCAGTTAAGTGTTTCTTGATTGGGCACTTACTCAGAATAGTCCTTTCTCAAGAAGCTGACCAAATGCTTCACTGATGCTACTTAGAATCAAATACATTGAGATGCAAGTACATAGCCACACATACAGACAGCATAATCATAACCAGCAAATTACAACCTTTTCATAGACACCTTACTTGACCTCCTTTGTACAAGATTTGGTGTAACTATAGGACCTTGGTTGCAACAGCGATCAATATGGTCATACTTCATGTTAATAACTTCATACCTCCAATGCAAAATTGATGCAGGAAGGGATGACACAAACTTTGCTGACTGCATCCCAAGAGCTCCCCATCCTTGGTTCTGTCTTACTACAGCTAGTATTGGGTTAGAAGCCGTATCAGTGTATAACAGAAATGGTATGTCAAAGTCATGTTCAATAACATAGTTGAATCTCTTTACAAACTCAAGGTAAAACTTGGTTAGAACAATAGTGGATTGGATCTGCTTTTGCAGCATGGTTTCTGTATGTCTCATGTGATCTTGCCAAGAGCTAAAGAACATAGCTACTTTATCCATACAAGCTCTGGCAAATGTTTGGAACCCAATTAATATCAAGACAATGTAGATATTAATGTTGTCCATAGTATAGGAATCTTGGCATTTTGCCATGAAAGCAATATAGTAGGGTGCCTCAGTTTCCCTTTTCATACAGCACATCAGGTCTGGAACGTCTTTTCTCCTGTGAAAAGTTCCAAGACTGTTTACAGGCACTAACTGTGCAGCATCCACATCACAGTGTATTTTAACACAAAGTGTGTTCTTATGTATCACTCTTAACATGTTTAAGGGTTTCCCCAAAGAATTAGGCACACTGTACATTTTTACAATTCTTGGTACCAGCAACACATTAGTTACGAAAATTACCATTAGCAATAACAACAAATCCATTGCAAGTGTCCATTTACAATCATTTTTGTTATGCCACACCTTTGGCTCAATACCATTGGGGTTTTGGCATTTTAGGACTACCCTGTGGCTTCCCTTTTCAAAATTAAGTTCTCTTTTTCCTTCTTGTCCTGTAGGATCAAACCCTGATTTCTCTTGCTTAACATAATCCATTAGCTGGCTGGGCTTGTCCTCTTTGCTAACGACCACCAGCAAGTCTTTCTTCCCTCTGTCAGCCAGGTAATGTGCATCAACCCAGACGCTAGCTTGTATACTAGTTTTCAGATTCTCAACTGTTACCAATTCCAAGGCTGGACTCTGTCTTAAAGAGATACCACACAAATTCAAAGTGTCTGAGGGTGAGAGTTTGCTTACTCTCCCCGGCATCCTTAAGCATTCAGCCATAAAACTGTTCTGCTCTGAAACACCAGT
Organism: Emys orbicularis; assembly: GCF_028017835.1. Lineage (NCBI taxonomy): Eukaryota > Metazoa > Chordata > Testudines > Emydidae > Emys > Emys orbicularis. Next base: position 15,175,969 of record NC_088695.1, on the reverse strand, counting down.
AACCAAATCTGTCCTCAAACCCTGAAGCACAGACTGCTTACTTAAAGAATCAGAATGGAGACATTCCTCTCTCAACAACCTTGTCTTCCCAACAAACTGGTCAAGCACAGACACTTGGTTATAGGGTTGTTCAAAAATCGTTGTTTTTAAACAATTTTCACGTCATCTGGGACCTTCTCAAAGCTATTCACACTAGATCTTTCAAAAGGAAAGTCAGTGGATACATTCACAACAGAACATTTCTGGCTGTTAGGAACCGAAACTTCCTTGATCAAATCACTTCCACACCCTTCAGTTGCAGCAAATTGCTTGCAAAGACTACCCTGAAAATGTTTCTCTTCAGGAATCTTTCTAAGCACCAATTCATCTTAACCTTGTTCCACAGAAGCATTGCTCTGCTGAGCCACTACCAACTCCTGTGTTTCACTTACATCCAGAATCACCTTTGGCCCATGAGGTGGATTCCTACACAATCCCCTTTCAGGCAAACTCATATAGTCACTAGATAAAAGGTTAGAGGTACTTTCTTTCCCTCTGCCACACACAAGCTCAGGAATCTTTTCCTTCTTGCTACAAGTTTCCAAACAATCAAATCACCTTTATGCTCTCTTTGTGCCCTGGCTAGGATATTAATCTGATCAGAAAGAGTTCATACACCCTTTCCCAGCAACACATTAGCAACAGGCAAAGCAACAGTACCCAAATTGTTTGGTCTCTAGGTTTTTGCTAGGACACTAACTGGATGCAACCTAGTTACAGTGTCATTCTCCACACAGATAACAGGTAAGGTATGGGGATGCTCATCTTCCACTAACCTTGCCTTCCCAAACTGCTGACTAGACAAAGCCATCAGCTCACAAGGCTGCTTAGGCTCCTCCAAAATTTCCTTCTCCTCCTCTCCCTTGTCCCAGCACACAGGGCTGGTTACAGACAAATACTGGGAGAGTGGGGCAGCTTCCTTACCAGTTAAATTGCTGTTCTCCACACTACACTGAGCAAATGCTTCACTGATGCTACTTAGAATCAAACACATTGAGATACAAGTACATAGCCAATATTCATAACGTCAAATACAAAAATGATACACACATACAGACAGCATAATCATAACCAGAAAATTACAATCTTTTCATAGACACCTTACATGACCTCCTTTGTACAAGATTTGGTGTAACTATAGGACCTTGGTTGCAACAGTGACTTATACAGACACAGTTCATGTCAGTAACGTCACACCCTCTCCATGCCCCAGCGAGGTCTGTGCCAGAAATAAAAGTAAAATCTTGTGCATAGCATGGGGGGAAGCTTAAAGTGGAATGAAGGATGCTCCAGTGTTTGAAGAGCTCGTCTTGGATTTGGAAGATGTTGGTTCAATTCCCTCCTTGATCACAAACTCCTTGTGTGACTTTAGGCCAGATTTCCAAAGGCCAGTAGGTACCTAAAAATGCAAATTGGGGCCTGAGTAGGGGCAGTACCTAATGCTCATTGATTTCAAATCCCACTAGGAGTGTCTGTGTCTTTAGGTCCTGAAATACCTCTATAAATCTGTCCCTCTGGGCATCAGGTCCTCGTCTTTAAAGCTGGGATAATAGCATCTCATAGGGTGGTGGGAGAATAGATACATTAAAGACAGTGAGGTGCCCAGATGCCACGGTGATGGGAGCCAGATAACGAGCTAGGATGGCAGTGACCTGAGAGGTCTTTCCTTTTTCCAAATTCAGCTATTTTGCTTTGGGTTGGGAGTTTAAGAGAGATCATTGCCAAATTCCCCTTGGATTCCCATGGAATCAGTTATCTAACAAACTTACTTTGCTTCAAACACCTTTGGATTCAGGGAAGAGGGAGGAAAAGGCTGATCTACCTCTATGGTCTATCACCAGCTGGAGTCTCCATTGTCACCTCCTCACTCAGCATTTCTGGGAACAGGATCCAGGTTATTCAGTCCATCTTCTGTCCCCACCGCATTCTCGTATTTCCATGTGCCAGTAAATAAAATGTCATAACCCAGATAGGCTACTGTGGCTCTGTTATGTCTGGTAATGTGCCTTGTGAATCATACCCTCTGTCAAATGAGGTCAAGTATCAGGGGGTAGCCGTGTTAGTCTGTATCTACAAATACAACAAGGAGTCTGGTGGCACCTTAAAGACTAACAGATTTATTTGTCTTTAAGGTGCCACCAGACTCCTTGTTGTTTTTGTCAAATAAGGAACGTCTTCTCTGATTCATTATATATCCTTCTGTGGGGAGGTGCAGTCTCCCGAGGCACGTCTTTTGTGGGAAGGTAACAGGCAAGGGAAAGTTAGGGTTTGGTTTATTTTAGACAATGTCGCTAGAGTCAAACTTCTATTCTTGAAGGGAAAGTCCTGGAGAGAGAAAAAACATTTTATCCTAAAACAAATCTCTGTTTACTGGGTGAATGTTATTCTGATTGTGAAGTAATAACTCACTAATTCTAGGAATAATGTTTACAGCTGAGATTTACAGAGCTGCCTAAGTGATTTAGACACTGAGTTCCCATTCAGTTCCCTGAGGCAGCTTTGAAAGTCTCAGAATAGTTAGCTGAACTTGCACTTTCTCTAAACAAACTTTCTACTGCCCTGAATAGAAACCACACCTGTGCCCAGTAATATAACATCAGATGATCAGTTCAGGTAATATTTTAAAAAGCGTCTGTTTTTAAAAAGTGATTTAAGTGCCTAAGTCCCATTTCAAAAGTGTCTTACTTACTAAGGCTTACTAGCCTGAGTCTCACTGAAAGTCAACACGACTTTGGCTCCTAAGTGACTTTTGATGTTTGCTTAAGTGTTTTGAAAATGTTACCTGATTGATGCTCAGATAAAATGCAGATAGAACAAGGTGTTTCACACATTTACATTGGGATTTTCAAAGAGGGGGTAATGTACACAATAAACACCCAATTCCCATAGCATTGCTAAGAGAGTTTGGCACCTAACCCCTTTAGTCTTCTTGGATAAGCCCAGAGCATGCAAGCATAGAAGTCCAGGGATTTGAGATTCGAAAAGTGCAAATAGTTTCTTTCCAAATCCCTGAAAAGTTTCAGGGTCACATGGATCTTCAGTGCCACAGCAATTATATAATATAGATAATCTTGTACCAGAACTATAGGCCTCTATTGGGTCTGTTGGAGTGTTTGATAACTGAGAGAACAGTCCTGACTACATCCTGTGGAGGACAGTGTTATACATTTACACTAGCCAGTGTATGGTCCTATATGGGTACAGTGAATATCATATCAGTTGTGTGTATTACAATATATTCTACAACTTGAGTCTAAAAACTGCTTTTTCAGCTTGAAGTTTGACATACTGTCACTTCTTGCCCTGAAGGAAATGTTTGTTTCATCCTTTACGGAAGAGCACAAATAGCCACTTATTTCTGAATGCAAAATAAACTGTTATTCCCAGCCCTTCTGGCATAATTTGCTCCCTAACCACTTAGTAAGGTCTCAGTCGAATTTATCACCAGTTTGAATAATTTTGTCTCCAAAGCTTTGTTCTTCATAATTCCCAGTGCTGAATATTTGTGGCTTACATAAATGCATTTTTTTTAAAAAAGGTTTCTTTTTCTTTTGTTTTTTTAAGTAATCTGACAAAAATATAGCAGATATAGATGAAATCTTATTACTTAACTCTTTGAATAATACTGGCTGAATATAGGGCTATAATATAGAATATAGGATATAATGTAATATAGGGATGGACCTGAATCTTCACAAATCTTGGCTTACAGTTTTAATTCCAAGTTTTAATTACAAGTTTATCAACTTGTAATCACTTAAACAATATTTTAACTAAAATCACAATTTTAATATTTAATATTCCATTTGTCATTCCCCATGATCAGCTGCCATCTAGAGCTCATAAGAATGGCCAGAAAACCTTGGCTGCCCCATAGTCCCCATTATACAGTATAGCCACCCCCACCCTCTGCTGCCCCAGTGCCTATTATAAAGTATAGCTGCCTCTTCCCCACCCCCACCCTCTGCTGCCCCCTAGTGCACATTATACTATATAGTAGTAGTGTTATTCTATAAACTACCTGTTTCATCATATTTTTACCCTCTATTGTTTCCTAGTGGCTGTATGACTGTGGGGGAGGGGCTGGCATGCAAGGGGGGATTTCTGAAGTGCCTAAGTGACTTAGGAGCCTAAAACCCTTTTTCATAAGTGACATAGGCACATAGGAGCCTATGTCTTACTGACTGTTGATGAGATTTGTGTTCCTAAATGCATCAGTTCCTTTTGAATATCAGATTTAGGGGCTAGATCCACAAAAGGACTTAAGTACCTAAAGTGACGAACACCTAAGTCCAACATTTTGATGGCTCTGAGGACCTCAAAATACTGGCTCAGCTGCTGCCTAACCTCCCACTGAGCCTCAATGTCCAGCATTAAAGTCTCCTTGGCATCTGAATTTCCACCATTAAGGTCCCCTACCTGCCTAAATCTGTGGCCTGGCACCTCTAAGTGTGGAAGCTCCTACCTCATGCAGGAGGATCCCCACTTTTTTCTGTCTGTGGGCCTCATGCAATAGACATGCTCAGAGAAGATTTAATTGTGTACTACAGGGCCAGGGGAGGTAGCAACCTCCCTTATAGCCTTTAGCCCTGTGGTTAGGCCTCTCAGCCAGGGCATGGGAGATGCAGACTGAACTCCCCCTTCTGCTTGTTGTAGAGAAGGGATTAGAACTTGGGTATTACACTTCAGAAGTGGGTGCCTTAGCCACTGGGCTATGGGCTATTCTGATAGTGGGAGTGGGGGGGCAGGGGATGTGTGCAGTCTCACCTGCTGAAGCCGTTCCACCGTGTACAAATAACTCACTATGCATTGGGCCAAAGGGAGAGGAGGAATGACTTTACATCCCAGTGGTCAGAGCACTCGTGAGAAGGGACACCCCTGTTCAAACCCTGCTCCATGACAAGCAGAGGGGGAAAAGAAACCTGGTTTCCCACTTCCAAGGTCATTGGCCCTGCTGGGGGGTTACAGCTGAGAACCCCACACACAGACACTCTCCTCCCTCAGGCTGAGATTTAGGCACCTTGTTCCCTCACAGGAGCAGGGCTTAGGTCACATCCCTCTCCTCAGCATTTCCCGTGGGCGAGCTGAGATGGCTCCCTGCCCAGCAGGCTGGCTTTTGTCGAGTCCTTTCTTAGGTCTAGATCCTCAAAGGGACTTGGGCTCCTACCTTCCACTGAAATCAATGGGAGTCAGGAGCCTGACCTGAGCTGTGGGATCGCTGCGTGGCAAGGTGCCTAGAAGCTGGGTAACACTATGCTTAAGTCCCTTTGTGGATTGAGGCACGGATTTTTACAGGTGTTTAGTGTGACCCCAGGACATTTGATGACAACTGGGATCCCATGGGTTCACCAAAAGGGGTCATGCAAGGTCTCTAGTGTGTAGCACTGATCATCAGAATCATTGTGAGATGTATGCACAGAAAATATGTGAGGAGTTATGTATATATGCTAGAAATTAGGTTCTCTAGGCATTGTAGTTAAAGGCAGGTCACTCACAGGTAGCACGCCTTAAGACAAACTTCTCCAGACATTAGGTGGGAGCCACTTATCACCCTGGTGCACCACTGTGCATTGTCTACGTATCTCAGGTATATGACTGGTTTCATGGTGCATGTACCTGAGATACTTTGATACTTTTATCCTATGGCCAGACAACCTAAACTCCTCCATAGATTTCCACAACTTCAACCACCACCACTCATCCATCAAACTCTCTCTAGAACACGCTCACACCAGCATCAACTTACTGGACACCACAATCAGCATCAACAATGGAACCCTACAGACAACCATATACAAGAAACCCATGGATCACCACACCTAGCGTCACAGATCCAGCAACCATCCCAGACCCAACAAAAAAATCTGTTCTCTATAGCCAGGCAATCAGATACTACAGAATATGCACCAAGGAGGAAGTCTGGGATATACACCTTAAGACGCTTAAGAGTGCCTTCACCAAACAAAGACACTCCAAAGAAGTAGATCGCATCATGGGACAAGCCATCCAAATACCCTGAGAGAACATGCTTTAATGTGGGGAAAAAAACACTCCAGCCACATACCCTGTATGGGTTCCCATGTGGTGTGGTAGGTGAAAACTAAGGGTATCATTCAACAATTACAACCCACAGTCAACTGGAACCCCATCCTGAAATAAATCTTTCCTGAACCCCCCCTCTTCTGGACTTCAACCCCCCCCCCCCAACCTCTCCAAGTTCATCATAAGAAGCAAGCTCCCCACAGACCAGGAGACACTAACTCAAAGCGACACCAGACCCTGCCAGAACAGATGCAAAACCTGTAGTCATGTCTCCACTTCTGTGATGAAGAATACCCCCCCCCACCATACACCTTTCAAGATCCATGGGTCCTACAGATGCCTATCACATGTCATGTACCTCATCCAGTGCACTAAATGCCCCCAAAACAACTATGTGGGTGAAGCCAGACAGACAATCACTACGCTCCCAAATGAACTCTCAGAAAAAGGTGATAAAAGACAAAAACACCATATCCCCTGTGGGTAAACACTTTTCACAAAGCGATCGCTCCGTATCAGACCTATCAGTTCTCGTCTTCAAAGGAAACCTGCACAACGCCTCAAAAGATGAGCCTGAGAACTTAAATTCATAACTTTGCTAGACACTAAAAATCATGGACTGAACAGAGACACTGAGTTTATGGCTCATTACGACAATCTGTAACCCACTAACCCACTTTTATCCTATGATTGCAGATGTGTTAACTGACCACTTCACCTTGAAGGTCCCTTGAAATGCATTAACTCCTTATGCTGAACAATCTGTTCTATCTTATATTTAGCTGCAGATACACACAGCACATTCTCCAATGTATATTGCTAAAGTGAGGTTGAACCACAGACCTCTCCACGGTTACATGGCAGAGGAAGCTGGGCTGAGCCCTGGCTGCAGTGGGTGCGTTCTGGTCAATCTGCAATGACTTGAGGAGTAGCATCCTGTTCAGAAGCATGAGCCATGGAGAGCAAGGCTGGTAGAGTCTCTGCTGATTTCCCAGGGAATCAAGAGACAAGGGAAGTCAGTGGTCACATTGTTGCCAAAGCTTGCAATTTTATTGTGAGTTTTGTGATATTTGATGTTATATTTCTATTCCCAGCCACTGCAGACAGGAGATCAGAGGAGAATCTCAGCGTTTATTCATTGATTGATCTATTTTAAGATTCTAGCTCTCGTGGTTGTGGAGAAAAGCTTGAGAACGACAGAAGTGCATGTTTAAAGGCTCAACCCCCCCCAATTTTTTTTTTAATCTCAGGATTTCTAGGCCAATCTTATGATTTTGGGGAGTTTGACTAATGACTGGTGAACATTCAGGGTTGGCAAAACACAGCAAGGACTCCCCGGTTAACATAGAGCAAGGGCACAGGACGACAGTGCCGTGAGATCAGGGCAGTGGAAGAGATCCAGTGAGGGCAGGGGGAGAGAGAGACACTGATCCCAGTCTTCCAGCCCAAACAGTAATCACAGCCTGGCTTAGGCAGGAATCCTACCTCCCAGTGCATTCACTCCCATTGTAGCCCAGTCATCCAGACCAGTTACTGGTCGGAAATTTGACCAGCATAAATACGCTGCTATAGGTGCACTAGTAAAACTCTCCATGGGAATACTTATTCTAGACTAAGAATGCCATTTCCCAGTTATCTTATATTGATTTGAAAGTGACAATCTAAACTGGAAGGAGTCACTCTTAGATTGGATAAGAGTGTCTGGATGGGGAGTTACACTGGTATAGCTATAGCGGTATAGTTATACCTGTATACTTATGCTGATAACATTCCCCCCTATGGACAAGCCCTAAAGCATCACCTTAGCTAGGAAGAAGGCTGAGCTTAGATCAGGGTTTGCTAAGAGTGATCAACAAAAATGAGGAGTCCTTGTGACACCTTAGAGACTAAAAAAATTATTTGGGCATAAGCTTTTGTGGGCTAAAACGAAAGCTTATGCCCAAATAAATTTGTTAGTCTCTAAGGTGCTACAAGGACTCCTCGTTGTTTTTGCTGATACAGACTAACACGGCTACCACTCTGGAACCACTAAGTGTGATCACTTTCCCCAAACTACACTATCATCTCTGAGTGAGACCTGACCAGGCACGGCAGGGTACTCATTAGTCACTGTTAGACAGCCCCTCACTGAGCATATATCTCCATCTCCACCACTGCCACATTCCCTCACTCATATTTCTGCTCTGTTTCCACCTTGTGATCAGTTCCCATCATAGCCCATTTAGAGGTGTATGGGCTATGATGGGAACTGTCAGACACCAGGGGTGCCCCATGGGCAGTTTTAGCATCTGGGACTTGGGAGTGTTCAGGCTCTCAAGTCCCCTGCCTCTTATCTGCCTAAGTCCCCTGCCTAAAGTACTTATCTACCCCCTGTCGCTGTAGTATCCGGGTGACCCACAGTCTTTAATGTATCAGAGGGGTAGCCGTGTTAGTCTGAATCTGTAAAAAGCAACAGAGGGTCCTGGGGCCTTTAAGACTAACAGAAGTATTGGAGCATAAGCTTTCGTGGGTGAATGCCCACTTCATCAGACGCAAGTAATGGAAATTTCCAGAGGCAGGTATAAATCAGTATGGAGATAACGAGGTTAGTTCAATCAGGGAGGGTGAGGTGCTGTGCTAGCAGTTGAGGTGTGAACACCAACTGAGGAGAAACTGCTTCTGTAGTTGGATAGTCATTCACAGTCTTTGTTTAATCCTGATCTGATGGTGTCAAATTTGCAAATGAACTGGAGCTCAGCAGTTTCTCTTTGGAGTCTGGTCCTGAAGTTTTTTTGCTGTAAGATGGCTACCTTAACATCTGCTATTGTGTGGCCAGGGAGGTTGAAGTGTTCTCCTACAGGTTTTTGTATATTGCCATTCCTGATATCTGACTTGTGTCCATTTATCCTCTTGCGTAGTGACTGTCCAGTTTGGCCAATGTACATAGCAGAGGGGCATTGCTGGCACATGATGGCATATATAACATTGGTGGACGTGCAGGTGAATGAGCCGGTGATGTTGTAGCTGATCTGGTTAGGTCCTGTGATGGTGTTGCTGGTGTAGATATGTGGGCAGAGTTGGCATCTAGGTTTGTTGCATGGGTTGGTTCCCGAGTTAGAGTTGTTATGGTGCGGTGCGTGGTTGCTGGTGAGAATATGCTTAAGGTTGGCGGGTTGTCTGTGGACGAGGACTGGCCTGCCTCCCAATGTCTGTGAAAGTGAGGGATCATTGTCCAGGATGGGTTGTAGATCACTGATGATGCGTTGGAGAGGTTTAAGCTGAGGACTGTAGGTGATGGCCAGTGGAGTTCTGTTGGTTTCTTTTTGGGGCCTGTCTTGTAGCAGGAGGCTTCTGGGTACACGTATTTGTTCTTCCACCACCCCCGGGAGGTAGGGAATGGCAGTTATCTCCATTGTACAGCTGGGGAGCTGGGGCTCAGATCTCCTTGGTCAGACAGGGGCTGAACACAGGGATCCCAAGCTGAGGAGGGCAAATACCTGATATTTTTGGTCTGGTGGCAGTTCAGAAAATCAGGGGAGGGAAATCGAACTGCGTCAAACTGAATCTGAACATTTTTGGAAATTTCAACTAATTGAAAAAGTCCATTTGGGGTCAGACAAAACATGATATTCAACCTGAACCAGGGCCTGGCTATCAATGACTGATGAGTGCCCTGCTTTGCCTGTTCAGGTCTGAATCAGCAGTGGTGGTGGAGCTGGGGAAAGTGATCGGTTTCAGCTGAGCCTGACCTAAACTCAGCCCTTTTCCTAGTCAAGGGGATGCTTTAGGGGTTCTCTATGTTACCATCATAATTATACAGATCTAATTATACTGCTATAGTTATGCCAGCGTAACTCCGCACAGGGACACTCATCTTGGCTAAGAGGGACCTTTTCCAGGTTAGACTATGTCACTTTCAAAGCAATATACGCTAACTGGAAAATGGCATTCTTAGTCTAGAATAAGTGTCCACATGAGCGTTCTACCAGTATAACTATAGCAGTGTATTTATACTGGTCACATTTCCCGCCAGTAACTGAGCTTCACTGGGAGGCAGGATTCCCGCCTAAGCCAGGCTGATTACTATTTGGGCTGGAAGACTGGGATCAGTCAGTCACTCTCCACCTGCCCTCACTGGGGCCTCGTCTACCACCCTGCTCTCAGGGCATCGTCCTCCTGAGCCGTTCTCCCATCTTCATCTGAGAGCTCTGGCCCTGCTGGGTATTGCTCACCCCAAATATTCACCAGTCATGAGCTAGGCACCCAAGAATCATGAAATTGGCTTAAAGTCATGAGATGTTTTTGAAAAAAATGTTGGGTTTGTTTTATTGGTCTTCTCGTTTTTGAGCCTTGGTGTGTGTGTGTGTGTGTGTGTGTGTGTGTGTGTGTGTGTGTGTGTGTGTGTGTGTGTGTGTGTGTGTGTGTGTACTTCTGCCATGTTTTCAAGCTTTTCTCCACAACCTTGAGAGCTAGAAACTTACTAGTTTTTTAAAGTTGAGATTCTCATCTAATCTTCTGCCTGCAGGAGCCGGGAATATAAATTCAACATGGATATCACAAAACTCACGATAAAATTGCAAGAGTTGGCAATTCTGAGGTCACTGGCCTCCTTGTCTCTCTATTCCCCAAGAAATCATCAGAGAGAGAGAGACTCTTTAACCCATCCTCTCCTTTGCTCAGGCGCCTAAACAAAACACTGCTTCTTGGTTCATGGGAAGTGTCTGGAAAGATCTCACAGCAGCTGTGGCCCAGCCATGGCTTCCTCTGCTAGGTGACTATGGACAGGTCTAAGGGTGAATCTCACTTTAGCTCTAAACAGTGAGGAATTCTCTGCATACCTCTGACACTCTGTAAAACTTTACAAAAACTTGGATTCAAACAATCTGCAAATAGACTGGAATCTAATCTATCTACCTATATGCACACACCTCTCTCTCTAAATTCCATTGGGAGAAATGTTATAATAGATTTCCATTTGTCCTTTCCTGTGCTTTCCACATATCACCAAGCCTTGGATTTTCAAAAGAGCCTGAGGGAGTTAAATGCTTAGCTTTCACTGACTTTCAATGGGAGGTAGGCCCTAGCTAAATCTAGCAGCATAATCATCCCACAGAGAGGCTGAGGCTAATTCGGGCTAAGCAGGCTGATTTCATCAGGACTGGCATTTGTGCCATCCGTTTTGCAAACCCAGCGGCAGCTTCCCAGACTCAGCCGATGGAAATGTTCTTCAGAAGTAGTATCAGGGGAGACACAACCTTCTCCCGCAGAGGATATATATACAAGGAGCCGAGTGTACTCTGTCAATAGAGAGAGGAGAACATGCTCCAAGGGAGATCTCGGCACCTGCTTGTCTCTTCAGAGGGAGAGAACCCTATTTCTGGAGGGAAGTGAAAGAAGAACCTGACTCCTGGTCACCAACCCTGAGAGATCCAAGCTCATCAACTGGAGGCTGAATATCCTGTGGTCTCAGGTAAGCATTATCCATCATGCTGCTTCCATGCACTGAGACAGAACCTGTCTGTCAGGGGGTGTATGGATCCGCTGCTGTCTCAGCCATTAAAGGGTTAATAGGAAACAGAACCTGCCTGCTCAGCTGGGGCTGATTGGTGGCCTCACAAGGGCTGCAGAGATAAAAGGGCTGCAGAGCAGAAGGAGGGACTGGCTGCTAGAGACTGAGGCACTGCAAAGAGGAGACCCCTTCAGCCACAGACTGGCAAGGAGCTGCCCTGGAAGTCAGACTTTCCGAGGAGGAGGCGCAGAATGTGAGTCTGGGAAAAGCCTCCAGAAGAGGCCAGGTAGGAAGGAGCAAGGGGATGAGGGCAACTGTCTCCAGCTGCTTCACACAGGGTCCCTGGGCTGGAGACAGGGTCACTGGGCCAGAAGAGTAGGCGAGCTCCCTGCAGACCAAGACACGGCAATGAAAGCGGCACCATATCAGACCCTACCAGAACAGATGCAAAACCTGCAGACATGTCTCCACAGCTACAATGACCAACACCCCCCGCCACACACCTTTCAAAATCCAAGGGTCCTACACACGCCTATCCCAACGTGTGGTGCACCTCATCCAGTGCACTGAATGACCAGCAACAATGGTGTGGGTGAAACCAGACCATCACTACGCTCTTCGATGAACTCACAGAAAAAAAGTGATAAAAGACAAAAAACATCCTGTCCTCTGTGAGTGAGCACTTTTCACAAAGCAATCACTCTATATCTGACCTATCAGTCCTCCTCCTCAAAGGCAACCTGCACAGCACTCTCAAAAGACGAGCCTGGGAGCTTAAATTCGTAACTTTGCTAGAAATTAAATATCATGGACTGAACAGAGACACTGGATTTGTGGTCGATTACCACAATCTATAACCCACTTAATACCTCTCCAGTCATGGGGGAGGGAAGCTGGGGGGGTGAGGGTGGTTAACGGGCCACTTCACCTTGAATGATCCCTTGAAATGTGTTAACTACTTATGCTAACCAATCTGCTCCATCTTGTATTTAGCTGTGACACTTTGGTTATGTCATATTACAGTTAAATACATGCAGCTGGCCCATGTCAGCTGGCCCATGTCAACTGGGCTCACTGGGCTTGGCTACCGAGCTGTCAAATTGCAGTGTAGACATTTTGGACCTCCCCCCTCGTGGGGTTTAATTGCAGTGTAGACATACCTCTGAGCATCTTTCCCTGACCGGAAGAAGAGCTCTGGGTAAGCTTGAAATCTTATTTCTTTCACCAACAGGTTAGTCCAGTCAAAGATATCACCTCACCCACCTTGTCTCTCTATATCCTGGGACCAACATGGTACAACACCGCATATGTGAGAAATGTTGACATTTGAAAGTTGTTTCCATTAATCAAAGTAGTTTGCATTTTTGGTGATGGTTTTCAAACCACTGGGTGCAATAAAATAAATAGTGTCATTTACACACACACATACTTTTCCACTTTTTATTCCTTTTCCATTTTGCCACTCAGTGACTTTCCAAAACTTCCTCAAAGTTTGAAAAATTGCAAAGCTGGTAAAGTAACAGACTTTATTTTTTCCTCTTCCCTCTCTAACTTTTTCAAAGTTGCAGGATTTCAGAGTAGGAACAGGAAAAAGGAAATGTGAAAGAAAAACAAAACCCTTAGACATGATAGTTGGCACATTTTCAGAATCATGTGATTTTTATATCCCTTCTAAGTGAATGACTTCACTACTGTGGATATTAATGGAGATTTTACATTCAGTTTTCAGAATGTCACTAAGCAGTTTGAATCAATATCTATTGGCAGAGAAATCCAAAAGTTAGTGATGATCACATAGCAACATAAAAACTGATTCGCATTCACAAATGAAATCAAACAAATGTCTGCATAGAAAGGCTTTGTAGGTGAGGTTTTGGACTGGCAAAACCACCTTCATGAAGCATTGGGTTCTGCTAGGGAAGAGGGAAACTTTTGAAGGGAATCCAGTCTGCACACCTCCATTTGCCAGACTCTTCCTGGGGAGCTGGCATACCCATTACAAGCCACTAGTGATGGCTCCTTGGAGCAGTTTCTGGGGAGCAAGGCTAAATCTGTTCTTAATCAGATGCGTTAGCCTCAGATTTGTGTATAGATCTGCCTTAGCAGCACATTGCTGTGTCAGTTTTGCTCACTCACTTTCCAATGTCATTGATAGAGCTGGGCAAATCACGGGTTTTTCGGTTCACTGGAAATTTCAAAAAATAATATATATCAATATTGCTTCTGGTCAAACCAAAAATCCGGTGAATTGAAAAGTAAAAAAAAAATGTTGAGCTGAAACAAATCAAAATGTTCTGATGTTGCCGAAACGGAAAACTTGACTGGAAATGTTTCTGTGATGTTGAAACAAAAGGAAACACTTAATTTTGTCCCATAAAAAATTGTTTTGAGTTTCAGGAATTTTGACAAGAGCAAAGAAAAGGATTCACAAACCAGCTGGAGGAGAAGGGTAAAGTTGCTACTTTATGAGCTTTAGTCTAGTGGCTAAGGCTCTCAGCTAGGGTGTGGGTAGACCCAAGTTTTATTCCCACTGTGGCAACACAAGAAGAGATTTGAATAGGGATCTCTAACATTGCAGGCAAATGCCCTAGGCATTGAGCTAAGGGGTGTTCTCAGTCTCTCCTCTTGGAGCTGTTCCACTAAATAATTAAGTTGTCATTGGGGCAGGGACTTGAGTCTCACCCACACCCTAGTGACAGCCCTAGCCACTGGGCTACACAGTCACTTTCACAGGCTGTCCCCGGCCCAAATGACTATTCATAGTCTTTCATAATGACAATGAATAGTAATGTGGTGGGAGAAGGAGAGTAAGGGTTGATTTACACTACAAGTTAGGTCAGTTTAACTACATTGCTCAGGGCTGTGAAAAATTTCATGCCCTGTCTGTTGTAGCTAATCCAGCCTAAACCTTGCTATAGACACTGCTAGGTCACCAGAAGACTTCTGCAGTCGACCTGGCTACCGCCTCTTGGAGAGGTGGATTTTACAACAGCGACAGAAGAACCCCTTCCGTCGCTGTAGTAAGTGTCTACACGACAGCAGTGCAGCTACAGCAGAGGATTTCTAGTGCAGATGTAGCCTTAGAATGATTCTGCAGCCTGGTAGTTCAGCATCAACCTCCATTGTATGAACGCCACTGCCCCAGTTTGTGTTCTCAAGCCAGTATCTGGGTTGGTGGCCAGAAGGCGACTGGGGCATTTGAATATAAATGCTTTTAAACTGATAGTTATTAAAGTTTAACAAATGCTGTAGTCTTGTTATATTGGAGAGTTTGTTTTATCTCCCCCAGATACAATCCATGGCAGACACAGAAGGGGGAAATCAAACATCCATCACAGAATTCATCCTCATGGGATTCGGGAATCTCCCTGAGCTGCAGATCCTTCTCTTCCTGCTGTTTCTAGCAATCTGCATAGTGACTGTGGCTGGGAACATCTTCATTGTTGCGCTAGTTGTGGCTGATCAGCAACTTCACACCCCCATGTACTTCTTCCTGGCGAACTTGTCTTGCTTGGAGACCTGCTACACTTCCACCATCCTGCCCAGGATGCTGGCCAGTCTCCTGACTGGGGACAAAACCATTTCTGTCAGGGGATGTATGACACAATTTTATTTTGTTAGTTTCTTTGGGGCTACAGAATGTTCTCTCTTAGCTGCAATGTCTTATGATCGGTATTTAGCAATATGCAAACCACTGCACTATGCAGTCCTTATGAATGGCAGCTTATGCCTTCAGCTAGCAGCTGGGTCTTGGATAAGTGGGCTTCTGGCTGGCACCACACCAATGTCCTTCATGTCACAGTTATCTTTCTGTGGCCCCAATAAAATTGAACATTTCTTCTGTGAATCTACAAAAATAATAACTCTCTGCTGCAGTGACACCTACCAGCTAGAGCTTGTAACCACCATCCTGGCTGCTTTATTCACCCTGTCCCCATTTGCATTAACCCTGGCATCCTACGTTTGTATCATCTCCACCATCCTGAGAATCCCTTCCACCACTGGAAGGCAAAAGGCCTTTTCCACCTGCACCTCTCACCTTATTGTGGTGACAATCTTCTATGGGACCCTAATCATTGTGTATCTGCTACCAAAAACCAACACACTGAGAGACCTCAACAAAGTGTTCTCTGTTTGCTACACAATTCTGACTCCTATGGTCAATCCCTTCATATACAGCCTGAGAAACAGAGAGGTCAAGGAAGCCCTGAGAAAAATTGTCAGTAAGTGTCGAGATCAGTGGTTCTCAACGTTTTTGGACTCGGGACCCATTTGTGTTTATGGCCTGTTGCGACCCAGTAAATAGTCTGGGGGTGGAGGCCCTGGGGTGGTTTTGGTTGGGTCCTGCCTCCCCGGGGGGGTTGGGTCCTGCCCGGCACTCACCCCATAGTGGCGGCTTCTGCAGCTCCTGTGCTGTGGGGCTGGCTGGGCTTGGCTCTTGGCTCTGGGCGTTGCAACCTCTGGGATTGCAGTGCTACTCAGGTTTGGCCCCGCCCCACTGACTGGACCAAATTTGTGTGAGTGAAGGTCTGGCCTGGCTCATGGGGTTGCAGCGCCACTCACTCAGATTTGGCCTACCCGGACCCCCGCCATCATGACGGCTGGGCCAAACCTGAGTGGTGCTGGGACCCCAGAGCAGAGCTGATGCTAGGCTTAAGCAGAATAAGCAATTGCTTAGGGCCCCGAGAAGCTCAAGGGGACCCCGTATTAATTATTAGTATGTGTGGTGTGTGTGGGGGTCCCCCAAAATATTCTTGCTTAGGGCCCCCGATGGGCTAGCACCACCTCTGCCCCAGAGTTTGCAGTGCCTGGAGCAGGGAGATGCGCCCAGCCAGCCCTGTGGGACAGGAGCTGCTACGTGACCCTTTGAAACATTCTGGTGACCCAATTTTGGGTCCCGACCCACAGGTTGAGAAACCCTGGTCTAGATTGTATGAGAATTCAGAAACCTCAAAATGGTGACAAGCGCAGCTGCTTTGCTGTTTGATATTCAGATGCTGTGTAGCCCTTACTTCTCGCTCAGACTTTGGTGACATGCGCTTGTAACATTTGCAGATGTGCAAAGATTTAAAAACGTAAGAGGAGTCAGGACCAGGATCGTTATAGTCAGAATAAAACTGACCTGTCTTTTACCTGCTGAATTTGGGTAGATGATATTTTGGTGAATTGTGTACACTAAAAGTTGGAATATAAAATAAAACAACTTAGGGCGATATCCACGAAGGGAACATAGGTATCTCAACGACTAACTTCTAGTGCCTTGCTAGTGGATGGGAACCTCAGTCCTGAGTTCGGCACCCAGGATCCCTATATGATGCATGGGGAGAGTTAGGTGGTTAAGAACTGGGTCCACAGAAACCAGAATGCTGAGCGAGGAGCTGCCTAAACTAGCCAATAGGAAAGGCCAAAGAAAGGGGTGTTGCTTCAAACTCCCTCCCTCACCTCGTTAGGCACTTATCTCTGCTTGGGATTTTCAGCTCTGAACCCCAAGGGGTGTGTGTGTGTGTGTGTGTGTGTAGGGGGTATTCACCCAGGGTGTTGGAGACTCAGGTTCAATCTCCCCTGCCTGATGTGGAGCAGGAATTTGACCTTGGGTTTCCTTGGGTCAGGTGAGTATCCAAGACCCAGGACTGCAGAGTCACCCTGTCTGCCCCAGTGCATGTTTAATTATTTTTACACAGCAGAGCAGCTTCACCAGGAGATTTTGAGGGCCCCCCACATCTGGGTGTCCAATAGGTCAGTGGTTTGTGGTACTCAGCTGAAAGGTGGGAAACCCAAGTTGGAATGCCTACCCAAGATTAAGCCAGCAGGCAAACTGAACCTGTGTCTCTCACATCCTGGATGAGCAGCCTAACCACCAGGCTCAAAGTTATAATGGAGGCCCCACGTCCAGCCCTTTTATGTAGGGCTAGGTGTGCTCTGAGCATGCCTACAAGACTAAGCCCGGCAGCTGAGATAGACAGGGAAATACCTGGTTTAAGGTTCATTTTGGGGTGAGACGGATGCCTGGGTGCCCAGACGGAGGCAGCTTTGCATATGCTCTAGCCCTGGGACAGGAGTGACTATCGGCCTGGACGCAGGGGGAGAAGGACTGCATGGGGAGAAGGACTGCATGGAACACTTGCTCCTCACTCTCCTAGATTGCATTGGATACAGCCTAAATGAGGGTGGGGCCATGGGGTGGGATATTTGTGGGACTGAACCTGGGAACCATGGGAGAGGACAGGACCCTGGGGTTGAGGAGTGCTCAGAGCGGGAAGGAGTATTCCCTTTAGCTGAATGCCCCTCGTCCCAGACCCTCTATAGCGCAGGCCCCTGGTGTCCATGTGGTGCCAAAAAAGGAGGAGCTGAGGATAGTTTCTGTAGGGAGAATTCCCAGCATTTGTCTCTGCTGAAGCAGCAGGAGGGTGTCTAATAAGGGCTTATCGACACACAAACGTTGCACCTCTCTAGCTGTCCCTGTGTAGTTAAGGCAGTTGTGCTCCTGCAGTGGGTGTGCGGCTCTGTCTGTATAAAGGAGTTTCATACAGTGTAAGAGGGCGGTCTGCCCCAGGGCAGCCCCCAGCCCTGTTCTGGAGAGGAGCATGGCGAGCAGGTGCTGGGAATCATTCAACCCATCTGGGCACCATCAACTAATTGGGATTCCCAGCTGGGGCATATAGCTGAGCTCCCCGGGAGCCTGGGACCAGTAGAGGGCTGGGGAGACACTTGTCTATTTGCAAGGGGGGCAGAGGCCCTGCAGAGCCCCCCTTGGCTAGAGACCCTGCCCACTAAGATGTCAGGGGCCCCCACAATCCAGGTGGAGAACTGAACTGTTACTTTACGTTGTCACTCCACGTTTCCTCTTCTTGTGCTGGACAATGAACAGGGCCACAGCCCCGGGCTGTGATGGAGTCTGTCAGCCTATGTACACTGGTGGAGCGATTCCTCCACGGGAAGGGGAATGAGGCTGGTCTACACTGAACACTTATGTCGACCTAGCTACGTTGTGACGGGTGTGAAGAATTCACACCCCCAAGACATGGTTAAGTTGACCTGAACCCCTGTGTAGACACTGCCGGTTGACAGAAGAATTTTCCCATCGACCTAGTTACCACCTTTCAAGGGCTGGTTTTATTACAGCAATGGAAAAACCCCTTCCATCGCTGTAACAAGTGTCTACACTACAGCCACCTGGCTGCAGCGCTGGTAGGGTCAACGTAGCCGGAGTTATACTGGTATAAGGAACCTTAGCACTGGTATAACTGCATCCAACTGTGTCGGTATAGCTATATTAGTAAAAAAAAACCTCACATCTTACCTCAGACATGGCTTTTACCACACCAGCCAAAAAGTGCTTTTGCTTGTACAGCTGATACAGATGGGTTCCCTGAATGAAATAAGCTATATTAGTAAGAGCACATTTTTTGTTGGTATACCCAGGTCTACACTAGGGATTTTGCTGGGGTAGAAGCGTCATTAAAAAAAAACCTAACCAACATTACTATACTGGAAATTTCTGTGTAAACCTGGCCAGAGATACAACAGTATTATAAAGTGGCTACTGGGTAGCAGCAGATGGTAATGAGAGGAGAAATGATCATTTTACTCTGGGAACACCCCTAGATGACAGGAGATAAGGAAGAGGGAACAGGGTGTTATACTGTTTAATGACTGCTAGGTGAGAGTGGAAGATAAGGATGGTGAAAAGGGACAGCTGTACATTGCCATTGGGTGGCATCAGAGAATAAGGGCATCTCTGTTGTGTTATTGGCAGGAGCTGAGTGTAACGTAACAGAAAAGGACACCTATAGAAACGTGTTCCCTGGACAGGAACAGAGTAAGGAAGCAGCAGTAGTGCTATGGCTACTAGATAGCCATGCAGCACAAATTATAAAGACAATACATTATGCACTAGATGGCAGCACAGGGTAAGGGATACATATGGGGAGTCTATTGTGGAAAATAGATAGTGAGCAAGAAGTAAGAAATCATCAGTGAGAGCTTGGAGGATTCTGTAGAGGGTAAAAAAGAGGAAAGAATCAACTATACTTAGGCTTGGAAGAATTAGATTTTTATTGGTAAATGTTGATTTTATCAAACACACAAATTGATGAAAAAAATGTTTCCTTGATGCTCATTGAAATGTACAGATCAGCAAAGAAAGAAAAATGCTGCTTGAGAGCTTAGTTTGATTTAAGGATATTTACTTTGTATATTTTGACATGTGATGTCAACAATTTGTGTTTTAACAGTTATAAAGCTTTAACTTTTTGAATCTCAACATCTACTGTAATTAAATAATTATTGACTGACCCACCCACTGTCTGATCCCCCATAATTTTCTGCAACTGAAAATTTAAATCCATAAAAATAAAATGCTTAAAAATAAACAAACATCAATATTATCCATTGAAACTATAACAAATACCAGCAATACCTTTCCTAGGTCTAGCCAATGGATATTTGTATGATAAAGTAAGTCCTGATGTTCAGCGTCAGTGTCTTCAAGAAGGGAAATGAACTGCCGATGATTAAGTCCCCTCGCTCTTATGTAGTTTACTGTTTTCACTACTGTGCGAACAACATGATCAATGTCCAGGACATTTTTGCAGAGGGCCTCCTGATGTATAATACAATGCAGAAAAATCACCTCTTTATCAGGGTCATCTACTTTTACTTTGTCCTGAATTCTTTTTAAAAGTCCTACGTTTTTCCCTGTTAAATTTGGTGATCCATCTGTGGTTACGTTTGCCAGTTTACTCCAGGAGAGCTTCAGATATTCAAGGCACCCAGACACCCTCTCATATAAATCCAATCCCTTAGTTGTGCCTTTCATTGATTCTATTGATAAAAAATCCTCTGTGATTTCAAATTTGTCATCAATTCCTCTGACAAAAATTAGTAACTGTGCTGTGTCCTTAATGTCAGTGCTGTCATGGAGAGCTAATGAAAACAATGTAAAGCCCTGTGCTTTCTTGTTCATTTAGGAAGCCAAATGTTCATCAATCACTTCTACACGGCGAGTAACAGTTCTTCGTGACAAACTAATGTTCTCAAATTTGTTTTGGTATTCCGGGCACAGCATGCCAGAAACATCAACCATGCATTCTTTCAAAAACTCCCCTTCAGCAAAAGGCTTATTTTGTTTAGCGATTTTAAACTCCAGAACGTAACTTGCCTTTGTAGTGGCTTCCTGAATTGCAGACCGTCGCACATAAATATTTTGCTGAGTTTTTAAGTTTGTGGCAACTGAGCTTTAAGTTTAACAACTGAGGAAAGGGCAAGAAAAGCTGAGCAACTCAGTTGCTCAGCTTTACTTGCCCTTCCCTCAGTTGTTAAATTGCTGCCATAATTAGGATGTTTCCTTGAAAATGGCGATCCAAGTTGTACTCCTTGAACACCGCGATGCTCTCCTGACAAATCAGGCATACAGCCTTCGAGTTCACGTTTGTGAAAAAAATATTTTGTATTCCATTCTTTGTTGAAAACCCGACAGTCATTGTCCACGTTTTTTTTTTTTTTTTGGCAGCACTCATTTTTGAAAGGGAAAAGAAAATCCTAACTGCTGCCCTTATTTCGAACTGCTGTTTTACAAGACGGCAGCACTGTGAGAAAACTGGGCCCTCTCTCTAGCCTGGATGTGTCGGGCGTCAGTGCCCCTGACAATTTTGAGCCATGGCTCTATCCCAGACTCCATGTGGACAAGAAGAGGCAGGTGTAAACTCACCTGCAACTTTATGTCCCAGCCTCCCCCAAATAAAGTTTTTACTGTTGTACTTTGAGTTCTGTTTGCGTGGTTGTGTCCATTAAAAGTTTGTATATAATAAGGGATTTTACCCCGGTGTGGCAAGAGGACTCATGAGGGGTGGCGCATGGGGGGCTTCATGGGGTGGTACCAGGGACTCCTACAGGCCCTGCTGGCAGTGTGACAACAAGGAAGCTGAGCCAGGTGCAGAGGAACCCAGACTGGAGCAGCTGTGGCCCTGTGTGGTTTCCCTCCACTCAAGGGTGGGGCCATAGGAAACAGGGAGGGGATTTGGTATGCGTCAGCTGCTGGGTGGGGTGGTGAGGTCATACCTGAGGAATGACCTGAGGCGTTTTCCGTGCAGAATCTTCCCTAAAGATGGTGCTGAAAATGACCGCTCATCACTGAGGAGCCCAGGTGGAGTGCGCCAAGCCTCTGGTCCCGCTCCATTGGAGGCCCAGGCGGAAAATGGGGAAACCCCCTGCCCTGCTCCCCTGGCCTGAGCACAGGGCCCCGCTCCCCCGGCCTGAGCGCTGGGCAGAGCGCAGCAAAGCCCCCGGCCTTGCTCTCCCATCCGGAGCGCTGGGCCCGTTTTTCCGGCCTGAGCGCTGGGAGGAGCGCGGCGAAAACCCCGACCCCGCTCCCCCGGCCGGAGCACCGGGCGGAGCATGGCAAAACCCCCGGCCCCGCTCTCCCAACCAGAGGACTGGGCAGAGCGTGGCAAGCCCCCAGCCCCGCTGCCCCAGCAGGAGCACCGGGCGGAGCGCACCGAAACCTCTGGGATGCTCCCCCGGCCAGAGCAACAGGCGGAGCCTGTCGAAACCCCCGGCCCCGCTCTGCCGGCCAGAGCGGCAGGCTCCTCTCCCCCTGCTGGAGTGCCAGGCAGAGCGTGGCGAACCCCCGGTTCCGCTCCCCCAGCCCGAGCGCGTCGAAACCCCCGGCCCCGCTCTTTCGGCCGGAGCAACAGGCCCCTCTCCCCCTGCCAGAGCGCTAGACTGAGCGTGGTGAAACCCCGGGCTCCGCTCCCCCAGCAGGAGCAATGGGCGGAGCGCGGCGAAACCCCCGGTCCCGCTCCCCTGGCCGGAGCGCCGGGCCCCTCTCCCCCTGCCGGAGGACTGGGCGGAGCACGGCAAAAACGCCGGCCCCACTCCCCCGGCTGGAGTGGCGGGCTCCACTCTTGCGGCTGAAGGACAGGGCTGATCGCGGCAAGTCCCCAGCCCCGCTCCCCCAGCCGGAGCGCCGGGAGGAGCGCGGCGAACCCCCCGGTTCCGCTTCCCCGGCCGGAGTACCGGGCGGAGCGCGGGGAAACCCGTGGCCCCGGTCCTCCGGCCGGAGCGCCGGGCCCCGCTCCCCCAGCCGGAGCACCTGTCAGAGTGCGTCAAACCCCCTGGCCCCACTCCCCCAGCCGGAGCGCAGGGTGGAGCGCGGCGAACCCCCCCGGCCCCGCTCCCCCTCCTGAGCTTGCAGGCCGAATAAGAATGGCCCGCGGTCCCTAGTTTGCCCACCCCTGCTCTATAACCTCCCTAGGATGTGGGAGAGCCAAGTTGAAGTCAGACTCCAAGGCCAGAAGGGACAAATGGCTGAATATTGGTTTGTTTTGGATTTGAAAAGCTTCCCCTCATTCCCAGCAGAAACCAGCGCTCCTTGATTGTGTTTTTTTTTTCAGTCCAAAACCTGGTATTGATTGATCTCACATTTCAGATATTGATTGATTTCACATATCAGTATATGTACATGCTCAAATATTATAGCAGCACATTCCCAAAGACCTAGCCAGAACTAGGGACCACCCAGAATCTGTCTTTATAAAACAATAAATCAGCTCTGTGTTTCACCATTTTCTCTTAATACAATAAGAAAGAAAAATTGTGATTTCTAAATTTGTGTAAAATCTACACATACTTGACAATTTTTCTCAGGGCCTCCTTCTCCTCTCTGTTTCTCAGGTTGTATCTGAAGGGATTGGCCATAGGAGTCAGAATTGTGTAGCAGACAGAGAACACTCTGTTTAGGTCTCTTAGTGTGTTAGTTTTTGGTAGCATGTAGACAATTATTAGGGTCCCATAGAAAATTTTCACCACGATGAGGTGAGAGGAGCCGGTGGAAAATGCCTTTTGCCTCCTGATGGTGGAGGGATTCTCAGCATGGGGACGATGATACACATGCAGGAGGTCACGATTAAAACAAATGGCGGCAGAATTAATATAGCAGCCACAATGGTATTGGCAAGCGCTATCTGGTTGGTGTCACTGCAGTCGTGATTTATTATTTCTGTGGATTCACAGTGGAAATGATCAATTTCATTGGGGCCACAGAAAGTTAATTGTAACCGGGGCGGCTCTATGTTTTTTGCCACCGCAAGCACAGCAGTCAGGCAGCCTTCAGCGGCATGCCTGCGGGCGGTCTGCGGTCACGCGGATTCGGCGACGTTTCTGCGGGTGATCTGCCGGTCCTGTGGCTTCGGCGTACCCGCCGCCGAATTGCCGCCGAAACTGCGGGAACGGCGGATCACCCGCAGAAACACCGCCGAAGGACCCCTAACTGCCGTCCTCACAGTGACCGGCAGGCTGCCCCCTGCAGCTTGCCTCCCCAGGTACGCGCTTGTTACGCTGGTGCCTGGAGCTGCCCCTGATTGTAACATAAGAACTATTATTATGGTCATAGCCAGAAATCCATTAATCCAAGACCCAGCTGCTAACTGCAGGCAGAAACTGCCATTCATGAGGGCTGCATAATGCAGCAGATTGCATATCGCTACATACTGATCATAAGACATCACTGCAAGCAGACAGCATTGTGCATCTACTAAAAACTGACAAAATAAAATAGTGTCATACAACCACTGACAGAAATGGTTTTGTCCCCAATCAGGAGACTGGCAAGCATCCCGGGCAGGATGGTCCAGGTGTAGCAGGTTTCCAAATAGACTAGTTCCCCAGGAAGAAATACGTGGGGGTGTGAAAGTGCCAATTAGACAGAACTAGAGCAATGATGAGGATGTTCCCAGCCAAGCTCAGAATGTAGATCACTAGAAACAGCAGAAAGAGAAGGGTCAGCAGTTCAGGGAGATCCCCGAATCCCAGGAGGATGAATTCTGTGATGGACGTTTGAGTCCCCCCTTCTGTGTTTGCCATCGGGTGTATCTAGGAAAAATATAAACTGAAGAAGAGAAAAACACCTCTTAGAGATGACTGGAGAAAACAGACTTAAACTGTAATCCAGCAAAGAAGTTTGGGGAAAGGAAACCCCATGATCTGATAATGGAGTTGCAGGAATAGAGCTGGCTTCCATGTTGATTCTTTGGCTATATTATGGATAAGTTTTATGCAGAAGATTCAACAAAATGTCAACCTCTCTCAAATTGGACCAGGAACTCAGTTGCTATATTGATGGGTCTGAAAGACCACAGTAATGGGCAGCCATTTAGACACACATAGTTTGATTCATGTTGTCTCATATCTCTTCTCATGACAAAGTTTGTCCAAACATGGGCTACCGTTACTGAGAAAGTCTTGGTATCTTTGTATAAGCCAAAACAACCCTGACATTCTATGATTCTATGAATACCTCCCTGACCTTGACCACACCCACACAGAGCTGACATGCATCCTCAAGCCCCATAATTTACTAGGTGTCCTATTCCCCAAGGCCTCCTGTCCCTTATCCATTCAGTTATGAAGGAGGAGCCCCTCAGCACCCTAACATCTTCAGAAAACCCATCTAGGGGTGGCCATTACGTTGGATTTTATAGGCAAGCTTCCCTTATCTGCCAAGCACACAATCATCCTTACAGAGGAACCTGACTGGGCAGCACTGCCAACAGGCGTGATGTAAGGCCTGGGGGGACTTGCACCCTGGTCTATAAGGCTACCAGGCAACCAACATCCCCACATTGCTACTTGTAATTTGATTACTCTCTGCAGCACACAATCTGCAGTGGTTGAACATCATGGGATGTTCCACCTCAAGTGATCTGACTGACATGGTTTCAGTAATCCCTGATTGGCTCCTTAACCCTATATAAGTTCATGGGTGCACCAGGAAGTATTTAGGGTCTGGCTGAAGCAGGGCTGTCTCAGTGGTGATTGTGGGCTGATAGAGGAGCTGCTGGCTGGTTAGGCAGAGTGAGATGGACTAGATAAATGAAACTGAAACCAGGCTAGACCATGAGGATAGGGAAAGCATTGAGGAAGACTGGATGCAAGTAAAGAAAAAGAAAAGGGTAGATTCTCTGCACCCAGAAGAAGGACTAGCAAATAGGAGGGCAGGAAAAGGAAATGGGGGGAAATTACCTAATAGTAAAATCCCTAGATAAGGACGCAAAGTTAGGGGATATCAACCCCCTGAGAATGGCAGAGTGGATCAAAACAGTGCTGGAGATAGAGCAAGAGATAAGATACTGTGACATTACCCGGGGTACAATCTGGAGAGAGGGACAGCTGTGTCCCCTCAATTTTCCAACCTGGGGTGTCTCTTACACTGCTTTGCTGTGAGAACAACCACTTTGTTTCCCAACCTCCCCACCTCCAAGGGCCCTGTGAGCCTAGTGCTGTGGCTTTGCCAAAGCTGGTCACAAGCCAGGCTTAGCCCAGGTAAGAGCTATGAAGCTGTTCCTGGTGAAGAGTCCAGAGGTCACTGCTGGGGCCTGGTTGTTTGCATCCAGCCTGTGTGAGCGTCGTGAAGGTGGTTGGTTTGCAGAGGGATATGATGGCAATAAGTACAATTTCAGGGGTGGCAGATTTCCCAGAATTACGTCCCCATCTCTGCTGCACTAGGAGTTAGTATTTTTATTGTACGAACATTAATTTTGATCAGAAATGACTTTTTTACGGATATAAAAACATGGTTAAAATTGTCTCCACTCTGCCTGTTGCCCAGTTAAAAACACCATGATGGGACCATGGTTATGGCCACCTCGCTCCCTGGTCCTTCCACTAACATGGACAACACTGACCCGAGTTCTTGCTGGATTGTCCATTGTGGCCTTAGGGGCACAAGAACTGCAGCACAAAACAAGATGTCACCCATTGTGTTTTATTTCTATTTGACTGTCTGGATTACATTACAAAACTTAAGTATCTAGCATAGAGAAACAATGAATAGGGGACATACACAGGGATTTACTTTGATCATTAGTGGATTTTGTGCCTTACCCAAAGTCGGCTCTGTGCAGTTTCAGATATTGTACACGCTCCTCACATAGGGTGAATGTTAAGACAAGACCCTGGAGAAAAATACCATCATACTGCATGTATCAGTGCTGAACATGAGAGAGTGACAGAGCTGTCCACAACTTCATTTCCTATACGTTGTGTAACATGGAGGCAGCACAGGACTACAAAGACTGTCTCAGTAACTCCATACAGATCATCTCCATTTATTTCACATTAGTGCTGAGATTTTCAATGGGGGATTTCAACTCAATTTCAATGGGGGCTGATAGCCGGAGGTTTTCACAGCTGCCTGGCTGATTTAGGCAAAGTTATAATCTAGGAGTCTCTGCATGTTTTTGTGAAAGCCACATATTTACTGACTGCTTTGCTCAAGGCTTCCTTGACCTCTCTGTTTCTGAGGCTGTAGATGAGGGGGTTTACCAGGGGAGTCAGGACTGTGTAGGAAAGAGAGAGCACTTTGTTTAGGAAGCTTAATGTGTCACGATTCGGTAGCATGTAGACAGTCATTAGGGTTCCATAGTAAATTGTCACCACGATGAGGTGAGAGGAGCAGGTGGAAAATGCCTTTTGCCTCCCAGTGGTGGAAGGGATTCTCAGGATGGTGGTGAGGATACACACATAGGATGTCAGTGTTAGTAGGAATGGAGGCAGGGTGAATACACAGGACAGTACGAAATCTAGCAGTATGATCAGATGTGTGTCACTGCAGGAAAGTTTTATCAATGGGATGAGATCACAAAAGAAATGGTCAATTTCATTCGGGCCACAGAATATTAAGTGAGACATGAATAATACAAATATGGCAGTAGCCAAACAACCATTTAACCATGATCCAGCAGCCAACTGGAGGCAAAACCTGGTATTCATAAGAGCTGAATAGTGCAGGGGTTTACATATAGCTAAATACCGATCATAAGACATCGCTGCTAGAAGACAGCATTCTGTAGCTGCCAGAGCACAAAAGAAATACAGTTGTGTGATGCAGCCACTGAATGAGATGGTTTTGTCCCCCATCAGGAGACTGGCCAGCATCTGGGGCAGGATAGTTGAGGTGTAGCAGGTCTCCAAGCAGGACAAGTTCCCCAGGAAGAAGTACATGGGGGTGTGAAGGTGTTGATCAGCCACAACTAGTGCAGTGATGAGGATGTTCCCGGCCACGGTTGCTATGTAGATCACTAGGAACATCAGGAAGAGAAGAATTTGCAGGTCAGGGAGATCCCCGAATCCCAGGAAGATGAATTCTGTGACAACTGTTTGATTTCTCCAGTCTCTGTCTGCCATGGGTTGAGTCAAGGAACAAGAAAACAAACTGTGCAATTGAATTGGAAGAACACAGAGTTAAAAGTTAATCAAGTCTTGTGAATTAATTGAGTAAATATTAAGGAACTCTGCTTCCTCTCCTAGTTACAGGCTGAAAGTTTAAGACTAAATGTAGACTTCAGAGCTAAGTGCCAGGAGTTTTAGTCTGAGGTCAGATCATTGGTATCCATGAAGACCTCAGTACTCAGCTACCAGAGAAATGGACTATTATATTAGTCATTGCTCTGATATGGCAGAATGATATGACAGATCAGACCACCTCTTTATCTACTGTCATATCCCATCTAGTAACTTACTGAAGCTTAACAATGATGCTTAAATTCTGTATTTCACTTCTGGCAATGACCAGAATCATGCCATGACTTAGGAGTCAAAATCAATAAATACATCAACCAATATTTTGGACTGAGATTTCCAGTGCAGTCTAGTATCCTTAGGCATGATCTTCTGTTAGAATTAATGGAAATTAATATAACCATATATTCTGGTATATTCAGCATTTCAGTGCCCTGTAGGAGAAGGAATAATTGTCACCCCCTCACAAGAGATCAGTTTATGCCATAAATTCGGAAGTGGAGTAAATTCTCCCTTAGTTCCTGTGGTTGTGATGGTGACATTGTCATAGACTGACAATGTCTTTTCTGTTGCCTGATGTTGACTATGTAGCAGTAATAAAATACAGCTCTTTGGAGGGTGGATCTTAGAAAGGGGCAAAACCAGGTTCTTGTGCAACCCTAACTGAGGAGTGACCCTCCGCACTCCATAATGATTGTGGGATGAAAATACAGGAACAAGAAAGACTGTGGACCGAGTTGAGCAGAAGCCTGAGGGACTTCCTTGTACTGCATGGGCCACAGCAAGTGAAAAACATCATGTTCCCCAAAGACAATGAAAATAGAAGTTTCCATCCAACACATTACTGGCGTGAAATCCCCAATGGTGCCAAAGTGGAGAGGCAATGGCTTATGTACTCAAAAACCCAGAATGCTGCATACTGTTTTTGTTGCAAACTCTTCCAGTCTAATGTTCCAGCCACATTGGGTTCTAAAGGAACAAAGGACTGGAGAAATCTGCTAGAAATCTGCCATGCCATGAGAAGGCAGCAAATCACCAGAGAGCATTCCATAGGAGGAAAGAGCTGGAGATGAGACTAAGGTTAAAGGCCACCATAGATGATCAGCATCAAGAGAAGATTGCATCAGAGTCTCTTTACTGGCAAAATGTTCTGAAAAGGCTCATTGCCATTGTGAGAATGCTTGCTACCCAAAACCTAGCACTGCGTGGCACTTCAGATCAGCTGTATGTGCCAAACAATGGAAACTTCCTTAAAATTGCGGAGCTGATGGCTGAGTTTGATGCTGTACTCCAGGAGCATCTAAAAAGAGTCACCACCCAAGAAATGTACACACACCACTACCTTGGAAAAACAATTCAAAATGAGATCATACAGTTACTGGCAACAAAAGTCAAACAGAAGATTGTGGCAGATCTGAAGTCAGCAAGATATTACTCTGTTATTTTGGACTGCACACCTGACAGCCATACGGAACAAATGACTTGAATGGTGCGTTTTGTAACAACAACAGAACCTAGTGAAAATGTCCCTGCAATAGTGACTGTCAGACAGCATTTTCTAGAAGTTATTGACATTGATGATACTACAGGAGTTGGTATGACAAATGTGCTTCTTAAAAAGCTGTAAGATATGGGAATTGCGATAGCTGACATGAGAGGTCAGGGCTACGATAATGGTGCCAACATGAGAGGAAAGAACAGAGGAGTGCAGACATGGCTCCTAGAGTTAAACCCTTGAGCTTATTTTGTCCCATGCAGTTCTCATCCATTGAACTTGGTGGTGAGTGATGCAGCATCAGCTTCTAGAGAGGCTGCTGAATGTTTTAATGTAATTCAAAGCGTCTATGTATTTGTCGCTGCATCAACTCATCGATGGCAAATTTTGAAGCAACATCTGGGAACATCCTCTCTGACACTGAAATCACTGAGTGCTACATGATGGGAAAGTCGAGTGGAGGCAATAAAGCCTATCAAACACCAAATTGGGAAGATAGATGATGCCATAGTTGCCATTATGGAGGATAATGCTATGACAGGAACTGTTTGTGGGAGAACAGTGGCAGAGGGAAATGGAATCACCAGAAACATACATAACTTCAAATTTCTGTGTGGCTTAGTGTTGTGGCATGACATACTGTTTGAAATAAATGTTGTAAGCAAGAGTCTCCAAGGTGTTGATCTTGATAGATCAGGAGCAACGGAACGGGACAAAGCAAAGTCATACCTACAGTCTTACCAGTCAGATAAGGGATTTCAAAATGTTCTGAAGAGTGCACAGAAGTTGGCAGAGGAACTTCACACTGAAGCTATTTTCCCACCCATTCAAGAATACAAGAGTCACCAAAGAAGAAGAAGAAGAAGACATTTTGGTTACGAGGCACGGGATAATCCCATAAGAGACCCCAAACAACAATTCAAAGTTGAATTCTTTAACCAGGTGCTAGATTGTGCAATACAGTCAGTTGAAGAATGTTTCATGCAGCTCAAGGAACACAGCAGTATATTTGGGATGTTGTATATTCCAAAACTCCTCACTATACCTGAAGAAGACCTACACCAGCAATGCAGGACACTAGAGACAGTGTTGACACATGATGACATGTGTGATATTGATGCGAGTGATTTAGGTGATGAACTGAAAGCCCTTTCAAGATACATTTCAGCAGGATCAACTCCAAAGGCTGTTCTGGAATATATGTGCACAAATAAGATGATCACCCTCTTTCCAAATGCTTTTGTTGCTCTGTGCATACTTCTAACACTTCCTGTAACAGTTGCCAGTGGAGAACGCAGCTTCTCCAAGCTGAAGCTAATAGAAACACATCTACGCTCCACAATGACACAGGAGAGGCTGGTCGGCCTTGCAACCAACTCAATAGAGCATGAGCTGGCCCAGACTGTAGACCTTCAGCAGGAAGCAGTTCAAATCTTTGCAACCAAGATGGCACAGAAAGCACGACTTTGATTATTCAAACAGATAAAAATGCCAGTGTTTACTATGCAGACAAGAAAAGTTACATTTGCTGTTCAGGCATTTGAAAGTTAAGTGTTACTTAAAATTTTTGAACAAGACATTTTAAGTTGTTAGTTCTCCTTTATTGGGGTAAGTAGCAGAGCAGTACCATGAGAGGAGTAGAACAGGAAGAAGGCAGAATTGAGACCTTTCAAAGTTTTGGCCCAAGCGAGGGGACATGGGGGCATCATTTGAGCTCCCCGCCTCAGGTGCCAAAATGTTGTGGACTGGCCCTGAATCTGGTATGTGTGATCCGGGCTAGTAAGACTCTAGCACCACTTCCCACCCCATTGGGGCACACACTGAGCCCGATCCCCAGCTGATGTAAGTCTAGGTAGCTCTATTTGTCTCAGTGGCGCAGATCCCCAACTGAGGACCTGTCACAAGACATGGATCTCAAGCTCCATCTCTGTTAAATGGTGCTATGAACGCTGACTGGCACTGCTGTGCAAAGGTGAACCTAAAACTACTTATATTCATCTGAAGAAGAGCTCTGTGTAGTTCAAAATCTTCTCTCATTCACCAACAGAAGCTGGTCCAATAAAAGATATTACCTCACCCACCTTGTCCATCTAATATTCACAAAGCACTTTCATGCCTCTGTTTGGTGGTGGTATAGAAATACAGTCAGGAAGATGGTGCTCACCTGTAACCACAGCATAGCCCAAGCTTGATGCGATGAGCTCTTATTTCTCAGGGCTTGGCCACCAGGACTCGGGATCCTCAGCTGATTCTTGTCTCTCCTCTTTCTGTAGAAACTGGATTTTCTCAATGAAGAGACCTGCAGTTACCTGAAGGAATGAGCAGGTACATTTGATCTACGTTTGGAAAATGAGCTTCTCCTTCGATTTACAAAGTGTAAATGCTCCCTCATATTTGTATCCGGTCTTCACACTTTTTAATACGGTCCCACTTCAACCTTTCTCCCACTTGGTTCATTTTGTGTCTCCAAAGCTTTGTGGCTAACAATGCCCAGTGGGACTTGTACAGTGTGACTTGTATAATTGCATCTTTTAAAAGTCTAATGATCCTATATGGAAAATATTTTGATGATGAACAAACACCAGCTTATATTTTTGGGAGATGCCTGTCCAAGGTGATGGCCTGTTATAAAGTACTCACGCCACACTGTTATTAATATTAAATATATACTGCCATCTAGTGTGTACTTCTGAAAATAGCTGCTCATGTCTCACTCTTACAACATGCTGCCACCTAGTGCCCATTGCACAGTATAACTTTCCCATTATTGTGTTGGCTACTAAAATCTATTGGTCTTTAGTCAATATTTCTGCAACCCCCAGCTCATTTCCTCTCATCTGCTGCCATCTAGTGGTCATTTTCCAGCATATCAGCTTGTTACTCTGCTCTCCTCTAGTGGATTATTCTTGCTATATGTGCCTCTTTCCAGTTCTTGATTCTTGTCACATGCTGGGCATTATTTAGTACATAGACTTTATGACGTTTGAGTTAAGATGAAGGGTACTTATGATGTTTATAAATTGAAGTATAAAATCGACTTTACGATGCTGGTTTCTACTTTACAACCCTCCCCCATTCATAACATTGTATGTATGGAAAAATCGGTTCCGAGTTAGGATGTTTTGACTTAAGACGCGATTTTTCAGGAACCAATTGTGTCTTAAGTCCGAGGACTGCCTGTATAACAGCCCATTTCTCACTCCTCAACATCTGCTACTATCATTACATACGTAGAGGTCCTTTTCTCTTCAGGGCCCATTCCTCACCACTTATATACCATTATACAGCTTCACCTCCCTTTCCACTTCCCTCTGAGGGTCATTTGGCAACAAAACTTCTCCTTTCTTCCCCTTCCGCTTTGACTGTTATCCATTGGCCATTGGTCAGCACGGCTGCACCTTTTCCATTCCTCTGCCCTCTAGTGACCCTAGAGGGTATAATCACATCTTTCCTCATTTCTTACCTACTGCTAGGTGTGCGCTGTTCCAAATTAGAGCCATGGAGAACAAAATCGTAGAACAGTTTGAATGGAACATTAGTGGCTACGACAGCACATACAATAGTAGAAGCTCTCAAAGGTTTAGCAGGAGTTTCCCATCAGTCCAGTACATTTCTGTTGCTGTGGCATCTGTTTCCAATGGAAATGCATAGATTGAACCTACCATAACAGAATCTCAGTGGCTCTCCAGGCTGAGATTCTCAGAGGCATCTAAGGGAGTTAAACAATGAGGAGTCCGGTAGCACTCTAAAGACTCATTGTTTTTGTGAATACAGACTAACACGACTACCCCCGATAAGGGAGTTAAGTGTTCAACTGCCATTTCAAAGGGATTTGGGTGCCTAACTCCATTAGGTTCCTTGGAAAATCCTTTCCGCAGGGCTGAAATTTTATCGTTCTCACTGGTGCCCAGCTCCCCTGCCTCTGGCCAACCCCTGACGTGCTCCCAGTGACTGAGCCAGCATTGCCATTTTGGCACCACAGGAGTTCTGCCTGTTGGTAGGTGGTAGCCGCTTCCTCTCACCATAGGTTGCCTCATTCCCTGAGGAGGGGGCCCTGCGTGGAGCAGAGCTGTCTAAGGCATCTGGGGCTTGCTGGACACGATGCCCTGAGATCTAGCTCTCTCGGGATGGGCACTTGTTGCAGTCAGTTTTAGGGACATTCCTTGTAACAGGTCCTCTCTTTTTGAACTGCTCTGTGCAGTTGGTGGCAGCAGAGCAGCTGCTGCCCTAAGGGCCACAGGCCAAGTCCTCGCTGACCATTTGACAGACCCAACCCCATAAATGTCAGTTCTACGTGTGCCCTGGCAAACCCCCAGCTGGGTCTGGACAGTCCCCATGGCCCTGGTTTATGAGTCTACCTCTTTGTCTGCCCAACCTCCCTGCCCCCAAGGGCCCGGTGAGCCTGGGCCTGGTGCTTTGCCAGAGCTGGTCACAGCTGGGCTTAGCCCAGATAAGAGCTATAAAGCTGTTCCTGGTGAAGTATCCAGAGGTCACTGCTGAGGCCTGGTTGTTTGCATCCGGCCTGTGTGAGTGCAATGGTGTTAGCTGGTTTGCAGGGGGATATGGTGAGGATGGCATTAAGCACAATTTCAGGGGTGGCTGATTTCCCAGGCTTACGTCCCCACCTATGCTGCACCAGGAGTTAGTATTTTTATTGTCATCCATTGTGTTTTATTTGTATTAGACTGTCTAAATTTGATTACAAGACTTTATTATCTAACAGAGAAACAATGAACAGAGGTCAAGCGGAGTGTCCCAGTGGTCGGTCCTGGGGCTGGTTTTGTTCAACATCTTCATTAATGATCTGGATGATGGGATGAATTGCACCCTCAGCAAGTTCACAGATGACACTAAGCTGGGGGGAGAGGTAGGTACGCTCGAGGGTAGGAATAGGGTCCAGAGTGACCTAGACAAATTGGAGGACTGGGCCAAAAGAAATCTGATGAGGTTCAAGAAGGACAAGTGCAGAGTCCTACACTTAGGAAGGAAGAATCATGCACCGCTACAGGCCGGGGACCAACTGGCTAAGCAGCAGTTCTGCAGAAAAGGACCTGGGGATTATAGTGGACGAGAAGCTGGATATGAGTCAGCAGTGTGCCCTCCTTGCCAAGAAGGCCAACAGCATATTGATCTGTATTAGTAGGAGCATTGCCTGCAGATCGAAGGAAGTGATTATTCCCTTCTATTTGACACTGGTGAGGCCACACCTGGAGTATTGCATCCAATGTTGGTCCCCCCACTACAGAAGGGATGTGGACAAATTGGAGAGAGTCCAGCAGAAGGCAACGAAAATGATTAGGGGGCTGGGGCACATGACTTATGCAGAGAGGCTGAGGGAACTGGGGTTATTTAGTCTGCAGAAGAGAAGAGTGAGGGGGGTTTTGATAGCAGCCTTCAACTACCTGAAGGGGGGTTCCAAAGAGGATAGAGCTAGGCTGTTCTCAGTGGTGGCAGATGACAGATCAAGAAGCAAATGTCTCAAGTTACAGTGGAGGAGGTCTAGGTTGGATATTAGGAAACACTATTTCACTAGGAGGGTGGTGAAGCACTGGAATGGGTTACCTAGGGAGGTTGTGGAATCTCCATTCTTAGAGAGAGCACTTTGTTTAGGGTGCTTTGTATATCGTGCTTCAGTAGCATGCAGACAGACATTGGGGTTCCATAGAAAATTGTCACCACAATAAGGTGAGAGGAGCAGGTGGAAAATGCCTTTTGCCTCCCAGTGGTGGAAGGGATTCTCAGAATGCTGGTGACGATACACATGTAGGATGTCAGGGTTAGTAGGAATTGAGGCAGGGTGAATACAGAGACTAATATGAAATCCAGCAATATGATCAGGTGTGTGTCCCTGCAGGAGAGTTCCATCAGTGGGATGAGATCACAATAGAAATGGTCAATTTCATTCGGGCCACAGAATATTAACTGTGATATGAATAACACCAAGATGACAGTAGCCAAACAGCCATTTAACCATGGAACCAATTGTGTCTTAAGTCCGAGGACTGCCTGTATAACAGCCCATTTCTCACTCCTATTCATAAGAGTTTAATGGTGCAGGGGTTTACATATCGCTAAATACTGATCATAAGACATCACTGCTAGGAGATAGCATTCTGTAGCCACCACAGCACCAGAGGAATACAGTTGTGAGAAGCAGCCACTGACTGAGATGGTTTTGTCTCCAGTCAGGGGACTGGCCAGCATCCTGGGCAGGAAGGTCGAGGTGTAGCAGGTCTCGAAGCAGGACAAGTTCCCCAGGAAAAAGTACATGGGAGTGTGAAGGTGCCGATCAGTCACAATGAGCACCACAATGAGGGTGTTCCCAGCTATGGTTGCCATGTAGATGACTAGGAACATCAGGAAGAGATGAATTTGCAGGTCAGGGAGACCCCTGAATCCAAGGAGGATTAATTCTGTGACAGCCTTTTAATTTCTCCAGTTTCTGTCTGCCGTGGGATGAGTCTTGGAATAATAAAACAAACTGCAATTGAATTGGAAGAACATAGAGTTTAAAGTTAATCAAGTCTCGTGAATTAATTGCATAAATATTCAGAAACTCCCCTTCCTCTCCTGGTTACATGCTGATATTTTAAGGCTAAATGTAGAATTCAGAGCAAGTGCCAGGAGTCTCACTTTGAGAACAGGACATTGGTACCTATTTAGATGCGGCGGTGCTTTCCAATCATCGCTCCCTGCGGACTGGGGACTACATGAAGGAGACAACAATTCAAGAGGGATGTCAGGAATCTATCGGCAGGGCCGGCTCTAGGCACCAGCGCTCCAAGCATGTGCTTGGGGCAGCACTTTCCATGGGGCGGCACTCCAGCCCCCCCCCCCCCTTTTTTTTCTTGGGGCACAAAAAGCCGGGAGCCGGCCCTGAAGCAAGATGTTCCCTGTCAGCTGAGGCTTTCAGGCTGCGCTGGAACTGACACTGCAGTTCTGGCTGCAGACGCTAGATGACGCTCATGGCAGCCTGAGTCGCACAGGCTGGACGGCAGTTCCGGCTGCCCTGCCGCTGGAGAGCCGGAGCATCATCCCCCGGAGCTGAGCCCGGGCTGCGGCGGCGAGAGGGGCTCAGCTCCGGGGGATGATGCTCTGGCTCTCCAGCGGCCGGGCAGCCTGAACTGCAGCCCAGCCTGGGTGTGAGGAGCCGGGGAGGGAGGGAGGGAAGTGGGGCCCGGGATGCAGGGAGGGGGGAGGGGTCCTGCTGCTGCTGCTGCTCTGAGTCTCCCCAGGGCGGCGCGGCATTTCCCCATCCGAGGGGGCTGTGCAGGGCGCCGCCGGGCTGGGCAGGGGGCACGGATCCCGGCTCGCACGCAGAGAGGGCGAGTGGCTGGGCAGCCCGAGCTGCCAGGGAGCTGCTGCCGCCCCCTCCTGCCCCCGGAACCAGCCCACTGCGCACCTCCCTCGCCTCAGCCCCGCGCTGCCTGCCCCGGGCAGGGAGAGGCAGAGCCCGGTTCCGAGCAGGGCAGCGGGGGATACTGCCCTGACGGGGGACCCCCGCGGCTCGGGCACCTGGGGGTCAGTGTCTGTCCTCTTGGCTCTGCGTGCACGGGGCTGGGGAAGCAGCTGTCAGCGCCTGCCCCTCTCAGCCCTTGTACGCCCCATCCCACTCGCAGCCCCTCCACTTGTACCTCCCCCATCGCTCCTTCACCACACCCCTTCCCCTTGTACTCTCCCTTCACCCGCACCTCTCCCCTTGTACCCTCCCCCAGCCCTCTCCTCCCACACGTTCCCCTTCCCCTGCACCTCTTCTCCCACAACCTTCCTGATACCCCCTCTCCTCCACCCTCCTCCGCGAGTACATCACACCCCGCTTTTCTGCCAGTGTAGAGCCCCCAAGCACCCCCACACCTGCTCCTCTGCCTGAACCCTCTTTACTAGCTCCCCATCCCTTTCTGGGTACAAGGTTTGAGGCTTAGTCCCTATGCCTTCCATGTGCATTTGGAGCACTAAAGATGGGGTTGCAGGGGTGAGATATATACTACAGTGAAATAAAAATAGGAGAAACGGTTTGATCCCCACTGCAAGTGTAAATGGGGTTTGCTGTGGTGAACAAGGAGGTCATGTTTAGGGGGGGGAGCTCAGGGCTGGGGCAGCAGGGGGTGCGAGTGGGGGGGAAGAGAGAGCCCAGGGCTGGGGCATCAGGGGGTGCGGGTGGGGGAGGGCACTGGTGGGGGGGGGGGGGCAGCCAAATGTTTTTTTTGCTTGGGGCGGCAAAAAACCTAGAGCCGGCCCTGTCGATCGGGGCATGTAACATTCACCTCCCCACACTGGCGGGACGTGTGTGTGGACGAATGACTAATATGAGTAATATTCCAACATTTGGAACTGCGGGGGTTAGGTTGAACCCTACACCATCTGGGGACTAATACTGCGACCACCTTCCCATGCCAGCTGTCAATGTGGATATTGAAAACCTCCCCCTCTACCTTCCCATCAGTGGTCTACTCAAGCCATTGCTCCCAGGTTTCTCCTTCCCAGTGGAACCTCAAGCATTGGCAGTACGAATAGAGATCTTCCTCCTCTAAAGATAGGGGTCATTGTTCCCAGGTGGAAACAAACTCTTTGGGAGCGGGGGTTTAGACGGTGATGGGACGTAGTGTTGTCCCATGTGGTGTTGCCTGGCAAGGTAAGGGGCCCTTCTGGGTTAATCCTATCTGGGATCCAACTGGGGAGGGATACGCAGGGCCAGGCGACCTGGGGCTCTCGGCAGGGGGCCACCCCTCAGAAAATACCCAGGTAATACATGATGCCACATTCCCAGGATGACAAGACACAATTGCCCCCCTGCCAATGGATAATCGACCTTTTCTCCCACCATGGCCAATTCTGAACAGTGGTAAAGTTAACAAAGGAGGACAAAAGTGTCGGACACACGAGGATTCCCACAGATATGTACCACCATACATACATTGTATCACACTGACAAATACTGCAGGCCTAAAGCAGCAAGAGCGGTTCCACCACTCCTGTTTGGGGTGTCCCTGGGCTCTCACTATTACTGCCTTGTCCTGTTAACAAAGCAAAAGGGGAAAGAAAAAGAACAACATAAATGCATCTATTCGGGAAACTGGGGCACATATAAAACTCTCTAAGTCATTAGTTGTCCCGTTACAGCCCTTCCTGGCTTCCGTCATTGTCATAGGTTTCACCCCCACTCTGAACTTTAGGGTAAAGATGTGGGGACGTGCATGAGAACCCCTAAGCTTAATTACCAACTTAGATCAGTATGCTGCCACCACCCAAATATTTGAGTCATTTGGGAAACTCTGTCTTCTCCACCAAAATCTTTCCCTCACAAGTACTATAACCCTTCCTTGGGTAGCCTTGAGAGACTCCTCCACCAATTCCCTGGTGAACACCAATCCAAACCCTTGGATCTTAAAACAAGGAGAAATTAACCATCCCGCCTCCTTTCCCCCACCAATTCCTGGTGAATCCAGATCCAACCCCCTTGGATCTTAAAACAAGGAAAAATCAATCAGGTTCTTAAAAAAGAAGGCTTTTAATTAAAGAAAAGAAAGGTAAAAGAAAAACCTCTGGGAGATAGCATACAAGCTGATGTCACAGACAACAGATTCAAAACGCAGAGGATGTTCCCCTGGGCAAAACCCTTAGTTACACAAAAGAATACCCAATTTGATTATTCCCCTAATGCACAAGACAAGTTACAAAAGAAAATAAACATAAACCTATTTATTCCTTTTCTAATACTCACTACTCTGATAAAAGGCTGATTCCTTGATCTTTTCCACTCCGGCCAAAACTGAAACTGAACTAAGACAAAGGGAACTTCCCTCCTTCCTTTTGAAACATCTTGTTCCCCCATTGGTTCCTTTGGTCAGGTGTCAGCTAGGCTAGGTGAACTTCTTAACCCTTTACAGGTAAAAGAGGCATTAACCCTTAACTGTCTGTTTATGACAGTCATGGATATCGTTTGCCTGGTTTAGGAGGTCACAACAAACAATATTCTGTCCAGAGATCAGGGCCTGTTATTGCTTGCCAAAGGGCCTCCCAATCTGCTCCAGGTCACCACATGATGCACAGGGTTTGTTCCTCTGGAGTCCAGGGGAGGTCTGGGGCCACCCACCAGGTATTTTGCTGGGGTCCTAAGGTGTCTACCCAGATTATACATTGCCCCCAAGGCATCTCCCCTCCAGCCTTCTGCCACACTGTGGCTAGGGCCCCATCAGCAACTCGAGCCATGGAGAGCCTTTGGAGGTATTTTCCCTCCTCATAATTGTAATCATCCAGATAATCCCATGGACAGATGGAAACCTGGATGGTCCAAGCATGTGGCTGGCCCACAACTGAGGCCCACGACGCCCTGACCAGAAACCTTGTCTCCAATTTGCCATCCCCAGATGTCTTTAATGATGATCCCTTTCCGCTTGGCCTTTTCCTTATCTAAAGTGGCCTCTATGGCTTTGCGGGTTTCACATAGCTCCCCCCTCAACTGGGCAAAGCTGAGACTTTTTTGGTTGTGGCAAATAGTAAATGTGATTATTGGTAAACACAGTACTTACATCATTACATTTACATTTGTCTACTAGCAGGTTGCTAACACTTCCATCCTCCCAAAACAGTTCTTCACAGGAATTAACACATACACATTGCCCATTATACAGTACTTTGGTCTCATTATCCAATTCATCCCACAAACAGGATCCTAGTGACATGTCTTTACTACAGGGCTCTGGAGCAACAGGCAAAGACAAGCACACCCACTTTTGAGGAGTCCACTCGGTACAACCTCTGGTGTCCAATAGCTTCCCTCCCTCCCCAGCCCACTGGCTCGAGGTCTGGGGTAGCCAGAAGGATTCCATGTGCCATATGAGGAGTGGACTAGCTTTCCATATCTTTGCTTCCAGAGCTTGTTGGTGTGCGTTTTTAACAACAATTTCCCCAATTAAAAGGTCTGGCCTTACTATGCTAGAAACATACTGCATCCATTCGTATTGATAAGTATCGAACAGTGATCTTTTGCTTTGCTTTAGCAAGTGTATCAAAACCTTAGTGTTTCCTGATATTACCCAAAACATTTTGTGTTCCAAGGTGGACAAAGCAAGTATCTGCATTTCAGTACATCCCCTAGATATAGCAGTATGGTTTTTCATTTCCATTTGTTTCTGTATTAGGCTGTCCTGTAGCTGGGACAAAGAGCTTAATTTATTCTTAATTACCTCCAGGTTTACAGTATTTATATAATCCCTGCTCCAAAAACAATTCCTCCTAATATGGTGCCTACTACCTGAGGATGTTTCCCTACAGTATTTTTTTTAAATACACAACAGTGCTAGCAACAAGACAAACAACACAAAACAAAACATAGAACACAGAACGCAATTTCTATTGTGACAGTAGATTCATGGAAATTTGGGTTGCTCTTCAGCTGGTGTCAGCTTTTCCTGATTTTCTGAAAGACAAAAATAATATGTTTCTACCCCTTTGGGGGTGGCAGATTATTGCTTAAAACATTCCTTCCTTTTACAAATACCCTTGCAGGCAAAACAGAGGAATTACCCCCATATTTTCCTGTGTTTGTTCTGTAGGCAGGTCAGGTTTCAATGGCTTCTACCTTTATCAATTTTCATTAACACAGACGCTTTCTGGTTTGCCTTTGGATCCAAAGCCATTAGCAGCTCAGAGACTCTGTCTTAAAAGGGACACAATCAACTTTCACCAGAGTTCTGATTACTTTTCACTTTCAACTCCTGCCTTTAAAACATACAAAATCTGCAAAAGAAAACACAACCTATTGTGGCTCTCTTTGGAGCCCTAATAGGATTTTAATTCAGTAGCATGGTACGTTTGCATTTCTTTTACCCCTTCTACAATATACACTGCACATGTCCTGGGAAAATGCACATTCCTTCTACACTGCTCGACTTTACATAGCTGTATATAAATTACATTCCCTTTATACATTTGGGGCAGTTAAGTTCCAATACAACCCCCTTATATTCTTTTAGCACATTTGACTAAATTGTCCATAGTCAAATGATTTCAATTAGATAGTCCCTTTGCCTGGATTATTTAAAGACATTCCTTTGGAAAAGGGCCCATTTTTCCTTCAGAATGATTGCAAAGAAACCAAGAATTCTCTTTTTATAACACTTTTCTTTTTTAACCTTTTCACAAAGTTTAACTGCTTAATTCCCTCCAGCCTCTGCAGAGTTAACTTCTCACTCTCTTTCCTTAAATCACTTGCTTATCCCCCAAAATGACACGTCCATCAACTCAGATTTCATCATTCCAAGTACTATTTTTCCCCATGTTTGCACTTACTCCTTTCCTTACTCCTGCCACTATGCCCTCAGGGCTTCCAACTTGTTTTCCAATTTCTTTATCTGTTGCCTGCCTGCTTGTCTGGGCCTGATCCTGTTTTCCTCGCTGCACCGTCCCTTTCCATGGGCACAGGCTTTGTTCCACTACCAATTTAGCAAGGAGGGTGGGCTTCTTAATTAGCCACCACCCCTCCTGGTCCCTTTCCTTAAATATTTCTTTCAAAATTGTGAAATCACCACAATATCACTCACAAGAAATACACTGCCCAAACTCCTATATCCTTCAGAGTTTGGTTTAACAGAGCAAGATCTGTTTAAAAGGAGGAATCTTTTGAACGAAGTATCATCTTTGGATTGCTTCCTTTTAAACATTTCCTACACAGGTGCTACCACTATTTGCCCACACTCCTATATCCTTCAGAGTTGGGTCTCATACAGAAAATACCGCCTGAACATATTTCTTTATAAATCTCTTTTACCTTTATAACTTTTCCGTGGCTTTCATCACAATCTGTTAGTACAGCTCTTAAGGTTTTTTTAGTCACTTGAAAATTCATGTTGCCCACGCTGGCACGCCGGCACCGGGGCTTACAATGTTCACAGACACACACACACACACCGGGCCAGAGGAAGGGACGCTAAGCCTCCCTCTGTATTACTTGGCCTCTATCACCGAGGGTCCATACACCAAATACCAACCCCTCACACCAGGGGCAGAGCAAGAAACCCTAAGTTCTCCTCTTCTGCTCAGTCATGCTATGGCTTTGTCCTTTCACTCGCAGCGAGGATCAATAAGTCCTCCTCCTATTGCCCGGCACTTCTGAGGCCGGGGGTAGACCCAACTGCACCCTTCCCCCACTGACCGGGGTGGAGAGAGGAATGCTAAACCTCCCTCCGTTTCTCAGTCATGCTATGACTGAGGGTGGGGCACACCTTTAATCATAAAAGCTTCAACATAATATACCAACCATGTGAGGCAGAGCAAACATGAAATAACAAGGGCAGACCAGTTGTTGCGCTCTGCAGGGCCCTTCCCCGCCCCCACAATTCTCCAGCAAAAATGTGACAGATTTATGTTACCAATCTGCCTGAGGCGTCAGGTGATCAGGCTGAGGCCGCAGGATCGTTAGGAGAGGAGATGAAGGAGCACACCAACTGTCTAAGTTTTAAAGCTTTATTAATAAAATAACACCAGTGAGTTCTGGGTGCTTCCCACGTCACTCAGGGGAAGAAAGAAAGCGTTAGTGCCCACACCCTAACCCACTTTCATACTCACACACGCACAACCCAACGCTGGCCAAGCCTGGGTGTAACGTCAGAAGAAGAGGGGGAAGGGTAGATGAGAGTTCTGTCCTGTGCACAGGCCGTCCAGGGTCCAATGTTGATCTCTGACTTGCTTCAGCTCTTGGGAGGGTTTTAAGTCCTGGGGTCTTTTGGGGGTGTTTTGTTCAGGGACCTCTGTCCCCCGTGCTCTTTGTACCAGTCCAAACCAGCTTTCTGTCAGTGTCAGGCTAGCCCATCAGTGTCAGGATAGCCAAATGGTCTAAGGTGCCAGACTCAAGGCTTTATCTTTCATTCTCCTGGGTGTTCTGGGTCTCTGTATAGAGACGTGGGTTCAAATCCCACTTCTGACACATTTTGGGCCAGATGTGAGGCATACGAGGGTGCTAAAGGAGTTGGCAGATGTGATTGCAGAGCCATTGGCCATTATCTTTGAAAACTCATGGTGATTGGGGGAGGTCCTGGATGACTGGAAAAAGGCTAATGTAGTGCCCATCTTTAAAAAAGGGAAGAAGGAGGATCCGGGGAACTACAGGCCAGTCAGCCTCACCTCAGTCCCTGGAAAAATCATGGAGCAGGTCCTCAAGGAATCAATTCTGAAGCACTTACAGGAGAGGAAAGTGATCAGGAACAGTCAGCATGGATTCACCAAGGGCAAGTCATGCCTGACTAACCTAATTGCCTTCTATGATGAGAGAACTGGCTCTGTGGATGAGGGGAAAGCAGTGCATGTGTTATTCCTTGATTTTAGCAAAGATTTTGATACGGTCTCCCACAGTATTCTTGCTGCCAAGTTAAAGAAGTATGGGCTGGATGAATGGACTATATGGTGGATAGAAAGCTGGCTAGATTGTCGGGCTCAACGGGTAGTGATCAATGGCTCCATGTCTAGTTGGCAGCCAGTATCAAGCAGAGTGCCCCAAGTTTGGTCCTGGGGCCAGTTTTGTTCAATATCTTCATTAATAATCTGGAGTATGGCGTGGACTGCACCCTCAGCAAGTTTGGAGATGACACTAAACTGGGAGGAGTGGTAGATACGCTGGAGGGTAGAGATAGGATACAGAGGGACCTAGACAAATTAGAGGATTTGGCCAAAAGAAATCTGATGAGGTTCAACAAGGACAAGTGCAGAGTCCTGCACTTAGGACGGAAGAATCCCATGCACTGCTACATACTAGGGAACGAATGGGTAGGCAGCAGTTCTGCAGAAAAGGACCTAGGGGTTACAGTGGACGAGAAGCTGGATATGAGTCAACAGTGTGCCCTTGTTGCGAAGAAGGCTAACGGCATTTGGGGCTGTATAAGTAGGGGCATTGCCAGCAGATCGAGGGGTGTGATCATTCCCCTCTATTCAACATTGGTGAGGCCTCATCTGGAGCAATGTGTCCAGTTTTGGGCCCCACACTACAAGAAGGATGTGGAAAAATTGGAAAGAGTCCAGCGGAGGGCAACAAAAATGATTAGGGGGCTGGAGCACATGACTTATGAGGAGAGGCTGAGGGAAGTGGGATTATTTAGTCTGCAGAAGAGAAGAATGAGGGGGGATTTTATAGCTGCTTTCAACTACCTGAAAGGGGGTTCTAAAGAGGATGTATCTAGACTGTTCTCAGTGGTACCAGATGACAGAACAAGGAGTAAT
The DNA here is from genome assembly GCF_028017835.1 of Emys orbicularis. Classification (NCBI taxonomy): domain Eukaryota; kingdom Metazoa; phylum Chordata; order Testudines; family Emydidae; genus Emys; species Emys orbicularis. The sequence goes on along the minus strand of NC_088695.1, from coordinate 15,131,399 downwards.
GGTCTCAAGTTGCAGTGGGGGAGGTTTAGGTTGGATATTAGGAAAAACTTTTTCACTAGGAAGGCGGTGAAGCACTGGAATAGGTTACCTAGGGAAGTGGTGGAATCTCCTTCCTTAGAGGTTTTTAAGGTCAGGCTTGACAAAGCCCTGGATGGGATTATTTAGTAGGGGATTGGCCCTGCTTTGAACAGGGGGTTGGACTAGATGACCTCCTGAGGTCCCTTCCAACCCTGATATTCTATGATTCTATGGCTCCCTCAGCTTTCCCAAAACTCACCAGCTTCAGGGATGCAAAACGGTTGTTTCCCCCCTCGCTGGCCTTCACTGTCTCACTAGTTTTTGCAATCCCCTGCAGTCTTGTTCAGTTTACTTCTCTTTTCTCACGGTTGGCTGGGGTTGGGTGAGATACAGATGCGGCTGCAGGTTTAGCGGGGGTATCACATCAGTCCAGTGCATTTCTGTTTCCAACGGAAATGCATAGATTGAACCTAGCATAACAGAATCCCACTGGCTCTCCAGGCTGAGATTCTCAGAGGCGCCTAATGGAGTTATGCACCCAAATCCCTGTGAAATTGGAGTTGGGCATTTAACTTCATTAGGGTCCTTGGAAAATCCTTCGCGCAGTGCTGAAGTTCTTCTGTTCTCACCAGTGCCCAGCTCCCCTGCCTCTGGCCAAGACCTGACATGCTCCCAGTGACTGAGCCAGCACTGCCATTTTGGCATCACAGGAATTCTGCCTGTTGGTAGGTGGTAGACGCTTCCTTTCAACATAGGTTGCCTCATGCCCCGAGGAGAGGGCACTGAGTGCAGTGGAGCTGTCTAAGGCACTTAGGACTGACTAGACACCATGTGATGAGAACTACCTCTCGTGGGATGGGCACTTTTTGCAGTCAGTTTTGGGGACCCCCAATGTAACAGCTCCCCTCCCTTTAAACTGCTCTGTGCCATTGGCAGCAGCAGCAGAGCAGCTGATGCCCTCCTGCAGGGCCACAGGCCAAGTCCCTCCTCATTGACTGTTTGACAAACCCGAACCCCAAGAATGGCCTCAGCTCTACATGTGACCTGGCAAACTGTGAGCTGGGTCTGGACAGTCCCAGTGGCCCTGGCTTGTGAGTCTACCTCTTTGTTTGCCCAACATCCCAGCCTCCATGGGCCCAGTGAGCCTGGAGCTGGTGCTTTGCCAGAACTGGTCACAGCTGGGTGTAGCCCAGGTAAGAGCTATGAAGCTGTTCCTGGTGAAGTGTCCAGAGGTCACTGCTGGGGCCTGGCTGTTTGCATCTGACCTGTGTGAGAGCAGTGAAGGTGGTGGGTTTGCAGAGGGCTATGATGGCTGTGACAGTGTAACCCCATAAGGCTTTATGGGGTGTGTGTGTGTGTGTGTGCTTATAAATGTATGTATGAAATAACTGGAATATGTTTTGTGCTGCCTGTGCCATGTAATATATCTCCGTAAAGGTTATGGTCTACTATATCTATTCATCCTATCTATACACATATATCATTTTCTACTTGAGGTTAAGAATATGGGCTGTATACTTGCTTGGTTTCTAAGTAAGCTTTGGGAGGCATTTGATCAGTTTCTTTAGGAAGGAATTTGCAAGATTAAGTACCTGATCAGGAAGCACTTGGGGAACAATGCATCTTGGAATGCTCCAATCCACATAAGAAGTCTTCCCGGAGACATATAAGATACCATGTGGACAATGGCTTCGGACTGTAAAGACTGAATCATGCAGGGACATGTGACTTGCCCAGGTGACTCCAGAACTCCATCTTGGAGCTAGACTTTGCATAGGAGTGAGGAGGGGGGGTCTCCAGCCACAAGAGAAAGTCTATTTAAACCCGTGGGATACCTCTCCATTTTGTCTTCAGCTGGCTAAAGAAGGAGCCTCTCCACACCCCGCCCCCCAGGATACTTGATGGAAACTGAAACAAAGGACAGTAACTACAGGTTTCAGACCCAGGCTAAAAGGAGATTAGCCTGTAAAAGGGAGCATTCTGGAACTGGTGAGGAACTTATCTGTATTTAGTTTGATTAGACATAGATTTGCACATTTCATTTTATTTTGCTTGGTGACTTACTTTGTTCTGTCTGTTACCACTTGGAACCGCTTAAATCCTATTTTCTGTATTTAATAAAATCACTTTTTATTTAGTAATTTACTCAGAGTATGTATTAATACCTGGGGGAGCAAACAACTGTGCATATCTCTCTATCAGTGTTATAGAGGGCGAACAATTTATGAGTTTGCCCTGCATAAGCTTTATGCAGGGTAAAACGGATTTATTTGGGTTTAGACCCCATTGGGAGTTGGGCATCTGAGTGCTAAAGACAAGCACACTTCTGTGAGCTGTTTTCAGGTAAACTTGCAGCTTTGGGGCAAGTGATTCAGACCCTGGGTCTGTGTTGGAGCAGACGGGAGTGTCTGGCTCAGCAAGACAGGGTGCTGGAGTCCTGAGTTGGCAGGGAAAACAGAAGCAGGGGTAGTCTTTGCACATCGGGTGGCAGCTCCCAAGGGGGTTTCTGTGATCCAACCCATCACAGTGGCAATAAGCACTATTTCAGGGGTGGCAGATTTCCCAGGCTTATGTGCATATTTTTATTGTCCAACCATTAATTTTGATCAAAAATTGCTTTTTTACGGAAATAAAAAAATGATTAAAATTGTCTCCACTCTGCCTGGTGCCCAGTTAAAAACTCCATGATGGGAATGTGGTTATGGCCACTTCCCTCCCTGGTCCTTCCAGTTAGATGGACAACACTGTCCTGAGCTCCGGCTGGATCCTCCATTTCGTCTTTAGGGGCATAAAAAATGATGTGCAGAAACAAACATGATGTCACCCATTGTGTTTTGTTTGTATTTGACTGTCTGAATTTGATTACAAGACTTTATTATCTAACATAGACATAGGTGCCGACTCCGTGGGTGCTCCGGGGCTGGAGCACCCATGTGGAAAAATTAGTGGGTGCTCTGCACACTCCGACAGCCAAGCTCCCCTCACCCCCTGCCCCACCTCCTCCTCCCCTGAGTGCACCAAGTCTCCGCTCTTCCCCCACCTCCCAGCGCTTCCCGCCCAGCCATCGCCAAACAGCTGTTTGGCAGCATTAGCACATTCTGGGAGGGAGGGGGAACGTGGTGTGCTCAGGGGAGGAGGTGGGGAAGAGTCGGGGCCGAGGCAGGGCTTTCGGGAAAGAGTTGTAATAGGGGCAGGGTGGGGTTGGAATGGGAATGGGGGAAGGGTGGGGCCTCATGAAAAGGGTGGAGTGGGGGTGGGGCCGGAGGCAGGGGGGGGGCGAGCACCCACGGTAAAGCGGGAAAGTCGGCGCCTATAAACATAGAGAAACAATGAACAGGGGATATACACAGGGATTTACTTGGATAATTAGTGGGTTTTGTGCCTTACACAATGTCAGCTGTGTGCATTTTCAGACGCTGTACAAGTTCATCCCACAGGGTGAACATTTAGCCAAGGCCATGGAGAAAAATACCATCATACTGGGTGTATCAGTGCTGAACATGAGAGAGTGACAGAGCTGTCCGCAACTGCCCTTTCCTATATGTTGGGTTACATGGACACAGCACAGAAACATAAACATTCTGTCTCAGTAACTCCATACAGATTATCTCAATTTTTTTCATATTAGTGCTGAGATTTCCAATGGGAGTTTTCAACTTAATATCAATGGGGGCTGATTGCCTAAATCACCCAGGCAGCTTGAAAACCTCAGGTTAAGTCTCAGCACGTTTTTGTGAAAGCCACATATTTACTGACTGCTTTTCTCAAGGCTTCCTTGACCTGTCTGTTTCTCAGGCTGTAGATGAGGGGATTTACCAGTGGAGTCATGACTGTGTAGGAAAGAGAGAGCACTTTGTTTAGTAGGCTTAATATATTGTATTTCGGAAGCACGTAGACAGTCATTAGGGTTCCATAGTAAATTGTTACCACAATGAGATGGGAGGAGCAGGTGGAAAAGGCCTTTTGTCTCCCAGTGGTGGAAGGGATTCTCAGGATGCTGGCAATGATGCACACGTAGGATGTCAGGGTTAGTAGGAATGGAGGCAGGATGAATACACAGGATAGTATGAAATGAAACAATACTAACCAGTGTGTGTCACTGCAGGACAGTTCCATGAATGGGATGACATCACAATAGAAATGGTCAATTTCATTCGGGCCACAGAATGTTAACTGTGATAGGAAGAAGACAAAGATGGTACTAGCCAAAGAACCATTTAACCAGGACCCAGCAGCCAACTGGAGGCAAAACCTGTTATTCATAAGAGTTGAATAGTGCAGGGGTTTACATATTGCTAAATACCGATCATAAGACATTGCTGTTAGGAGATAGCATTCTGTACATAGTAGAGCACAAAAAAAATACAGTTGTGAGAGGCAGCCACTGAATGAGATGGTTTTGTCCCCAGTCAGGAGATTGGCCAGCATCTGGGGCAGGATGGTTGAGGTGTAGCAGGTCTCCAAGCACGACAAGTTCCCCAGGAAGAAGTACATGGGAGTGTGAAGGTGCTGATCATCCACAACTAGTGCAGTGATGAGAATGTTCCCAGTCACGGTTGCGATGTAGATCACTAGGAACATCAGGAAGAGAAGAATTTGCAGGTCAGGGAGTTCCCTGAATCCTAGGAGGATGAATTCCATGACAGCTGTTTGATTTCTCCAGTCTCTATCTTCCATGGGTTTAGTCTTGGAACAATAAAACAAACTGGGCAATTGAATTGGAAAAACATAGTTAAAAGTTCATGATTTAATTGCATAAATATTCAGAAACTCCCCTTCCTCTCCTGGTTACAGGCTGAAATTTTAAGGCTAAATGTAGATTTCAGAGCTAAGTGCCAGGAGTCTCAGCCCGAGGACAGAACATTGGTGTCCAGGTAGATCTCCCTCTGCCATGTCAGAACTATGACTAATATAACAGGCCATTTCTCTGGTAACCGAGTACTGATATGACAGATCAGACCATTTCTTTATCTACTGTCATATTCCTTCTAGTGACATACAGGAGATTAACAATGATGCTTAAATGCTGTACTTCACTTCTGGCAATGGACAGAATCATGCCATGATTAGGAGTCAACATTAATAAATACATCAACTAAAATGTTGGACTGAGATTTCCAACCCAGTCTAGTGTCCTTAGGCACTGATCTCCGGTTACAATTAATGGAAATTAATATACCATATATCCTAGTATATTCAGCATTTCAGTGCCTTGTAGGAGAAGGAATAATTTTCACCCCCTCAAAAGAGATCAGTTTATGCCATAAATTCGGAAGTGGAGTAAATTCTCCCTTAGTTCCTATGGTGGTGATGGGGTCAGGGACTAGCAATGCCTTTTCTGTTTCCCAACGTTAACTGTAGCTGTAATAAAATACAGCTCTTCGGAGGGTGGATCTTAGCATGGGACAGAACCAGGCTGATGTGCAACCCTAAATGGGGAGTGACCCTCCCCACTTCTTAATGAGTATGGGATGATAATACAGGAACAAGAAATTCATTTGGGGGTGGGGGTGGAAGATGTTGTCCCTGAACTCAGAGTCTAGAAATAATCTGGCATGTTTGATCTGGGCTAGTAAGACTCCTTCACCACTCCCCACCCTCTTGGGCGACTCACTGAGCCTGATCCCCAGCTGATATAATTCAAGGTATCTCCATTTGTGTTAGTGGGGCAGTTCCCCAACTGAGGACCTGTCACAAGACATGGATCTCAGCCTCCATCTCTGTGAAATGGTGCTATCAATGCTGACTGGCACTGCGGTGGACGGTGAGGCTAAAACTGCTAAAAGCTTCTCTCATTCACCAACAGAGGTTGGTCCAATAAAAGATATTATCTCACCCACCTTGTCCATCTAATATTCACAAAACACATTCATGCCTCTGTTTGCAGTGGTATAGAAATACAGTCAGGAAGATGGTGCTCACCTGTAACCACAGCACAGTCCAAGCTTGAAGCGATGAGCTCTTATTTCTCAGGGTTCAGCCGCCAGGATTCAGGATCCTCAGCTGAGGTTCTTGTCTCTCCTCTTTCTGCAGAAACTGGATTTTCTCAGTGAAGAGACCTGCAGTTACCTGAAGGGATGAGCAGGTGCATTTCATCTACATTTGAGCAATGAGCTTCCTCTTGGATTTACAAAGTGCAAATGCTGCCTCATATTTGTATTCGGTCTTCACAGTTTTTAGTACGGTCGCACTTCAACCTTTCTCCCACTTCGTTGATTTTTTGTCTCCAAAGCTTTATAGCTAACAATGCCCAATGGGACATGTACAGTGTGACCTGTATAATTGTATCTTTTATTAAGTCTAATGATTCCACGTGGAAAAGATTTTAGATCATGAACAAACACCAGCTTACATTCTTGGGAGATGCCTGTCAAAGATGATGACCTGTTATAATGTACTTGCCCCACCCGGTTATTAATATTCAATATATGCTGTCACCTAGTGGCCCTTTTTCTAGTAGTATTCTATTGGCTACAAAAATCTATTGGTCACTAGTCAGTATTTCTAACACCCCCCTCAGTTCCTCTGCTCTACTGCCATCTATTGTTGATTTCCCAGCATGGCAGCCTGTTTCTTTGCTGTCCTCTAGTGGATTCTTCTTGCTATCATAGCTGCATCTTTCCAGTTCTTGACTCATATCACCTGCTGACCATTATTTAGTATAACAGCCGATTTCTCACTCCACAACATCTGCTGCTATCCACAGTTCATTACATATTGCAGAGATCCTTTTCTCTTCAGGGCCCAATCCTCACCATTTATACACCGTTATTCAAATTCACCTCCCTTTCCACTTCCCTCAGGTGGTCATTTGGCAACATACCATCTTCTTTCTTGCCCTTCCACTTTGGCTGCTATCCACTGGGCAACACCACTACATCTTTTCCATTCCTCTGCCCCCTAATGACCTTAGAGAGCTTAATCACACCTTTCCTTATTTCTTACCTACTGCTAGGTGTGCGCTATTCCAAAGTATAGCCACTGAGAACCAAATTGTAGAACAGCCTGATTGCAACATTAGTGGCTGTAGTAGAGGGAACCTGAGACATAAGGTCTAAGGACTGAACAGAATTCAGGCCCTTCTGCTATAAAGCAAAGTCAGTCTGTGAGCAGAAGTAGGATGTTACAAAATATGGCTTCTTACAGGTTCACTCTCTGATATATAAACTTTCCCATTATTGCAAAAACAGAAGCAGTCCTAGGCACTAAGCAGTCACGTAAACATATTCCAGAGGGATGGTACCAGAACACCCCAATACCAAGAATGGTACAAGCACACTCCCCAAAGATAAGAAGAACATTCTGACCCCTTAAAGGTAAGGTTAGGATGACAGTAAGATGGATAGAGTTGTTTTGATAAGATATTGGGTGGTAACAAACTATGTCAGAGTGGCAATACGAAACTTGTTTGTATTAGTATATAAAAGAAGAGTCGCAGAGGGGGTATCTTTGTCCTGCCTAGGAGGGAACGGAAATACCCGCTGTTCACTGAGCCATATCCATTGTCACAGGCATACATATTCTGGTGTAACTATAGATATTCATCCGGGCAACTAGGACCGTGCTTTGTCGGCAATAAACCTGGCCGAGTGCCTTCGCTACTGAACTGGAGTCTGGTGGTTTTATTGGGAAGTTTGACCAAAGTCTGCTATACTGGCTACCTGGTCAGAGCCAGTGCAGCACACAGCGAGAACATACACACAGAGCCAAAACATCTATTTACAGTAGCTACAACAGCACCTACAACTACGGCAGCGGCTCACAAAGGTTCAGCTGGGGTTTCCCATCCATCCAGTGCATTTCTGTTGATGTGGGATCTGTTTCCGATGGAAATGCATAGATTGAACCTACCATGACAGAATACCAGTGGCTCTCCAGGCTGAGATTCTCATAGGCATCTAAGAGAGTTAAGCAACCAACTCCCATTTCAAAGGGATTTGTGTGCCTAACTCCATTAGGGCCCTTGGAAAGTAATTTCTGCAGGGCTGAAGTCCTACCATTCTCAATGGTGCCATCTCCCCTGTCTCTGGACAAGCCCTGACATGCTCCCAGTGACTGAGACAGCACTGCCATTTTGGCATCACAGGAGTTCTGCCCATTGGTAGGTGGTAGCCACTTTCTCTCGCCAGAGGTTGCCTCACGCCCCAAGGAGAGGGTCCTGCATACAGCAGAGCTGTCTAAGGCACCTGGGGCTGACTAGACACCGTGCCCTGACAACTACCCCTCTAGGGACGGGCTCTTGTTGCAGTGAGTTTTGGGGACACTCATTGCAACAGATCCCCTCCCTTTGAACTGCTATGTGCAGCTGGTGGCAGCAGAGCAGCTTCTGCCCTGCAGGGCCACATGCCAAGTCCCTCCTCCGTGCCCGTTTGACAAACGCGACCCCAGGAATGGCCTCAGTTCTACATGTACCCTGGAAAACCCCCTGCTGGGTTTGGACAGTCCCAGTGGACCTGGCTTCTGTGTCTACTTCTTTGTTTGCCCAACATCCAGCTTCCAAGGGCCCTGTGAGCCTGGTGCTGTGGCTTTGCTGGAGCTGGTCCCAGCTGGGCTTAGCCCAGGTAAGAGCTATGAAGCTGTTCCTGGTGAAGTGTCCAGAGGTCACTGCTGGGGCCTGCTGTTTGCATCTGGCCTGTGTGAGCGCAGTGAAGGCGGTAGATTTGCAGATGCATATCATAGAATCATAGAATCATAGAATATCAGGGTTGGAAGGGACCTCAGGAGGTCATCTAGTCCAACCCCCTGCTCAAAGCAGGACCAATTCCCAACTAAATCATCCCAGCCAGGGCTTTGTCAAGCCGGGCCTTAAAAACCTCCAAGGAAGGAGACTCCACCACCTCCCTAGGTAACGCATTCCAGTGCTTCACCACCCTCCTAGTGAAATAGTGTTTCCTAATATCCAACCTAGACCTCCCCCACTGCAACTTGAGACCATTGCTCCTTGTTCTGTCATCTGCCACCATTGAGAACAGCCGAGTTCCATCCTCTTTGGAACCCCCCTTCAGGTAGTTGAAGGCTACTATCAAATCCCCCCTCATTCTTCTCTTCTGGAGACTAAACAATCCCAGTTCCTTCAGCCTCTCCTCATAAGTCATGCACTCCAGACCCCTAATCATTTTTGTTGCCCTCCGCTGGACTCTTTCCAATTTTTCCACAGTACTCCAGATGAGGCCTCACCAATGTCGAATAAAGAGGAACGATCACGTCCCTTGATCTGCTGGCAATGCCCCTACTTATACAGCCCAAAATGCCGTTAGCCTTCTTGGCAACAAGAGCACACTGTTGACTCATATCCAGCTTCTCGTCCACTGTGACCCCTAGGTCCTTTTCTGCAGAACTGCTACCTAGCCACTCAGTCCCTAGTCTGTAGCTGTGCATGGGATTCTTCCGTCCTAAGTGCAGGACTCTGCACTTGTCCTTGTTGAACCTCATCAGGTTTCTTTTGGCCCAATCCTCTAATTTGTCTAGGTCCCTCTGTATCCGATCCCTACCCTCTAGTGTATCTACCACGCCTCCTAGTTTAGTGTCATCGGCAAACTTGCTGAGAGTGCAGTCCACACCATCCTCCAGATCATTAATAAAGATATTAAACAAAACCGGCCCCAGGACCGACCCTTGGGGCACTCCGCTTGAAACCGGCTGCCAACTAGACATGGAGCCATTGATCACTACCCCTTGAGTCCGACGATCTAGCCAGCTTTCTATCCACCTTACAGTCCATTCATCCAGCCCATACTTCTTTAACTTGGCAGCAAGAATACTGTGGGAGACCGTATCAAAAGCTTTGCTAAAGTCAAGGAATAACACATCCACTGCTTTCCCCTCATCCACAGAGCCAGTTATCTCATCGTAGAAGGCAATTAGGTTAGTCAGGCACGACTTCCCCTTGGTGAATCCATGCTGACTGTTCCTGATCACTTTCCTCTCCTCTAAGTGTTTCATAATTGATTCCTTGAGGACCTGCTCCATGATTTTTCCAGGGACTGAGGTGAGGCTGACTGGCCTGTAGTTCCCCGGATCCTCCTTCTTCCCTTTTTTAAAGATGGGCACTACATTAGCCTTTTTCCAGTCATCCGGGACCTCCCCCGATCGCCATGAGTTTTCAAAAATAACGGCTAATGGCTCTGCAATCTCATCCGCCAACTCCTTTAGCACCCTCGGATGCAGCGCATCCGGCCCCATGGACTTGTGCACGTCCAATTTTTCTAAATAGTCCCGAACCACTTCTTTCTCCACAGAGGGCTGGTCACCTTCTCCCCATACTGTGCCGCAAAGTGCAGCAGTCTGGGAGCTGACCTTGTTCGTGAAGACAGAGGCAAAAAAATCATTGAGTACATTAGCTTTTTCCACATCCTCGGTCACTAGGTTGCCTCCCTCATTCAGTAAGGGGCCCACACTTTCCTTGACTTTCTTCTTGTTGCTAACATACCTGAAGAAACCCTTCTTGTTACTCTTAACATCCCTTGCTAGCTGCAACTCCAAGTGTGATTTGGCCTTCCTGATTTCACTCCTGCATGCCTGAGCAATATTTTTATACTCCTCCCTGGTCATTTGTCCAATCTTCCACTTCTTATAAGCTTCTTTTTTGCGTTAAAATCAGCAAGGATTTCACTGTTTAGCCAAGCTGGTTGCCTGCCATATTTACTATTCTTTCTACACATCGGGATGGTTTGTTCCTGCAACCGCAATAAGGATTCTTTAAAATACAGCCAGCTCTC